>NC_079190.1:421627259-426449759 GCF_029499605.1 Hyla sarda
GGTGTAATTCAGAGACACACAAACACTGACACACACACACTGACTGACAGACACACAAACACTGACACACACATAGTAACATACACAAACAGACACACTTACCTACTACCGCAGCACCTCTCCAGTCTCCTCTCAGTCTCGGCGAGTGACGTGACATCCTGCGCGGGTCTGCGGAGTGACGTCACTTCCGCAACGTCCCTCCGCAGATCCAGCCGCCCGGCCGCACAGCATTGTACAGTGCCAGGTAAAGTTTTAGACTGGGACTGGGAGACAGGGACAGCCTCAGAATCAGACAGGGTGCTGTGCTGAGCGGCATTGTGCGGGCGTGCGGCCCGCACCCCCGCTCAGTGGCGCCGGCACCGAACAGAACAGGATTTTTTTTTTTAGGTTAGTGTGACGACAGTGAATGAAAAATACCGGCCATTGCATGGCCGGTATTTTTCATCCAAACTTACCGGCACAGCCCGGAATCTGAATGAAAATACCGACTGTGCCGGTAAAATACCGGCAGGGTGGCAACCCTAGTCTGAGCTGTAGCCTTTTCACCACCTCTGACCAGCCCGAGCAGCCTACATTAGCATCTCCTTGTCATATACATATACAACTATACTTATTAGTGAACATTGAGGGGAAAATGAGATGTGTTTACACTATGCTGCCTTGTGCTAAAAAAAAAATTCCACAAGCAGAGGAGCAGCCATAGAATGATTACAGCAGCTTTTATAGACTTGCTGTGTGGAGAGAGATCTCTGTAACAGCTCTGGACAGGGAACTGGCTGGAGAGCTGTGGGAGGGAAGTAGGCAGGGTGGAAGGACTGTGATGAATATTCAAAAACCGTTGCTTTCTGGGCATTGTAGTACTGAACAACTGCTGAACCAGGAAACACAGTGATTATCCAAAATAGAAAGAGACCAACACACACACAAAACAATTAGAATTTGATGATTTTAGGCAGGAAAGTAAGCAATGTTGTAGGCTTCTGTAGCATTTTCTGATGTCAGAATACCCCTTTAATAATACCAGGACATTTGCAAATGCACAGTAATCATACTTCCTAATACATAGGTACAACTGAATTGCTAGACAGAACATATGCTGTAGCAAGCACCAGGGTGCTCTCTGCTGACTGATGCTCATGGCAAATTCAATTACCCCACAACCACGTGAGCTCATTATTTATGCAATGGCTTAACATTAACATATAACACACAATGTAGGTGTAGATACATTTGCAATACATAGGCTAATACACCATAAAGCTGCCAAGCTTTCTCAGATTTACTCTCTGAATGATGCTTAGGTGGTATAGCGGGCCCATAATGCTTCAGCTGTAAGAGTATAAGCAAGGTGTAGAAATTACATGCAAGGAATAAATACTAGGATGCTAGAGCACAGACACGCTGTATATAGGATATTTCCACATCGCAATGAGATGCAAAATGGAAAATAAAAAAAAAGCTTCTGACATATCTAGCTCAAAGCATAAGCATGCAAGATGCTGGGGGAAGGGACGTCACAATGTTTCCTTACAAGCAGACGGATCCTTGTGGTCTCCTTTTAACAGCGGAAAACATGTGATTAGCAGCCAGACAGGCGGCGAGCACAGGCCATCATACTCCTTTATAATATAATCCTTACCAATCCTCCACCCTTATTTCAAGGGAAAAAGGCCACAACATGCTTTAGACCTCGTAAGTGTGTAATACTCTGCTCCCTCCAGTTCAGCCCAGTGTCTGGGGAGTAGGCTTGGCCTATGTGGTCTGAGACAGGACACAGTAAACTCCACAGCAATTCCCAATTACTATTTTTTCCATTCAGCTAAATGAGAATAAATGCTAAAAAGGTATTATGTATAATTTACTCCTTATTGCAAATTGTTAGTCATGTATGCTACTGCTTACATTCTGTATCGTGATAAAAAATGAGTCTAAAATTTTCTTTTATGTGCGCTATAATATAAATCTCTGTTCACACTACCATCATGATATCTTCTTTAACAGATTTTTTTTGTTTTTGCTTCTAGGGGCCAAGGAACGTGCACCCTATCCCCCAAGTGCAAGAAAAAGTGCAAGCGTGTCACATTAAAAAAAATGTACACGAGGATGCGGACAATTGAAATCCCTTCTTCGAAAGAAGAGAGGCCCCCAACAAACCTACCCTTTTCCTCCAGGCCAGAAGACACCCGTAAGAGTCCCGGTTCGATTTCCCTTTTCGCCAAGGCTACTAAGGGACCACACGTGCTCTTGGCATCAACCTAGGCGTTAACCAAGGTGTCAACCAAGGAGCCATATACTGATGGCATCTCAGCCAAAGCCGAGAAGCCCGGAGTTGCAAGGAGGTGAAGAACCAGAAGGCTACACACACCAACCCTAAACATAGACACAACAAACATGGCACAGTGGAAAAAAAGGACATACAAGTAAATGAGTGAATGATGCAGTGAGTTACTGCCTTGTCATCATTCCGGATCCATAAAAATTTCCCTGACCATAGCCAAAAAGCCGGAATGTTGAAGAATAAGGGTGCAGTGCTCCTATTAAGTTTTGGCACCTCAGGGTCACCACTCCCTGAGGCACAAAAGTACCTTGGCTCTACATCCCATGGCCTAATGACCAGACCTGGAGGTAACAGGTCTCATGGGGCCAGCCGTTGAGCTGGTGACATGGCACCAGCCCCAGAACCCCCTGGAGCACCTGTTCCTCAATGCAGCAATCCATCCTCACCAGTGGGCCAACAGCTGATTAGAACAGATACTACACTTTATGTGTCTGCCAAAAGGCAGAGAAGAGATCTTCTTTTACAGATGCTATGGCAGATTCAATTTGATGGAAAAAATATGACCTTCGAAGTGGATCTTAAAGAATTCTGACCTTGGCTAGCTTTAGCACCATGAAAATTGTTTAAATGCAAGAGCCCACTGGTTTGTGGGGCCCATGAAATCTTGTTAAACATGTTCTATTCTTTTCAAGCTGAAGGTAGGGTAAATAAGAGGCCCATTGGGGCTGTACCTTCTAAGAACCCATATGCAGCTGGGGTCATACAGTATAAATTATATTGACTTGCAAGTGTGAAGAGAGTCTGTGGAAGTGTGAAAAGAGTCTAATTTGTTATTGATGATGTTGCCATTCCATATTTTTCATAGTCATAAAAGACTAAAATATTACAGTAGCAGGAATAAATGTTTTGTAATACTTTTTTATTTTGCTTTTTATAGATAGATATCTGTAATATTATGAATATCCCATTTATCGTAGGTTCCTTTCACACTGTGCCTCACAGTGTCTGTCCAAGCTAAACATCAGGGAGATATCCTGGCATACAATGTACATACAATTTTTTTAAGACCCTTTCACTTTTTTTCTCATTTTGTTATGTTGCTAAAATAAAATAAAAAATCAAGTTTTCTCAAGTTTTTCAAATTTTCCAATACCCCATAATGACATAATGAAAACAGCTTGTTAGAAATGTTTGCTTATTTATTATTTTTTATTAAAAAGATAAAACTAAAATAATGCATTCACTTAAAAGGGATATTCCAGGAACTTTTTTTTATTTGACTATGCTACAGGGGCTGTAAAGTTAGTGTAGTTCATAATATAGTGTCTTTATCTGTGTGTGACGGTTTTCTCACAATACTTCTGTGATTTTCACTCCAATATTCATTCTTACCAGCATACAAAATGACTGTTGTCTCAGATTTTTCCCAGCTTGCAATGTGGCCAAGACCTGACTCACTAGTCAGCTGATGACAGGGAGCCTGTCTGCTTCAATGGGTGGAGGGATCGCTTGGTGGTAGAGAGATCAATATGCAATTAATGCAACAGCTGTAGGCACCCTGATTGAAAACCACAGGTCTTTGAATGGATTCAGCTCATTTATGTTTCAATGGGTGGGGTGGCTTATGTGTGGGAGGGAGGAAAATGGAATTGTGGGATTTGTTGTCAAAAAAAGAAAAGTTAAACAGGAAATACCAGTTCACAAAAAGCTAGCCACAGTGTTATGGTTATCTCACAACATAGCCATTTAGGCCCAAGACAAGTGCAGATCCTTCCTAAGCATGTCCATTATGGTCTGCCAGGTACGTACTAAAATCAACTTATGGTGGAGAACCCCTTTAAGTATTCAGACCCTTTATTCAGTAGCTGAAACACAATTGGCAGCAATTACAGCCTTCAGTCATCTTGAGGATGATGCCATAAGGTTTTCACACCAGGATTTGATGATTTTCAGTCATTCTTCTCTACATATCCTTTAAAACTTTAAAAAATGACATGGGGAGTATCGGTGGAAGCCATTTTCAGGTCTCTCCAGAGATTTTCGACAAGGTTCAAGTCAGGACTCTGGCTGGGCCACTCAAGGACATTTGCAGAGTTGTCCCTAAGTGTTGTCTTAGGGACATTTACTTGTTGGAATTTTATACCCTCAGCCCTGTCTTAGGTCCAGAGCACTGTGGATCAGGTTTTTATTAAGAATATCTCTGCGTTTTTCTCAATTTCGCTTTTCTCAACTCTGACAAGCTGCTGAAAAACACTCCCATAGCATGATGCTACCACCACCATGGGATGGTATTGGACAGGTGAATAGTAGTACCTGGTTTCCTCCAGATACAGTATGATGATTAGAATTGAGGCTACTAAGTTACATTTTTGTTTTAACAGATCCGAAAATCTTGATATTTATTTTTTGTTTGTTTTTTTGTTTTGCATTTTTTTTTAAAAGCCTCTACTTACCTCCTTACAGTCTGCGGTATCTGTTGCACTTCACTTCCTGGTGCTATAGGTGGCATATCATATTGGAGTCCCACTATAGCCAGTGAAAGTCAGAGGCCGATATAAGAGGTAGTGTTGCTCGTGAATATTCGCAATTCGAATTTTAATCATGAATATCGCATATTCGCGAATATTGCGAGTATAGTACTATATATTCGTAATTACGAATATTCGTTTTTTTTTGGCATATGCGAAAATGTATGCGCATATGCGCATATTCGCGAATATTGAGTCCTCCCTTATTAAATGGTATAGGGAACTATGACTGGTGCATTTTTTGCCCATTGAAACCAATAGGCCCATTGTGATCTATGGGGATCTCATGGCATGTGAAGCAGGACCATCTTGGCAGCACAGTAGATGGGAGACCACCACGGGTTCAAGTCCCTTGGGACAGAGTGTTACAGTGTTGTGGTTTAACTTTACTTTCCTGGAAAAGCTGCTGAGTTGCCCATAGCAACCAATCAGATTGCTTCCTTCATTTTGCAGAGGCCTTATGAAAAATGAAAGAAGCAATCTGATTGGTTGCTATTATGCAACACAGTAGCTTTTCCAGGAAAGTAAAGTTAAACCACAACACTGTAACACTCTGTCCCACCCCAGGACTCAAACCGGTGGTGGTCTACCATCCACTGTTTTGCCAAGACAGTCCTGCTTATCTTACATGCCGTGAGATCCCGATAGACCACAATGGGCCTATTGGTTTCAATGGGCAAAAATCACAGAGTTAATGCACTAGTCATAGTTCCCTATACCATTAAAGAAGGCAGGGTTCAATATTCGCGAATATGCGCATATATTTTCGCATATGCGAAAAAAACAAATATAACGAAAATGCGAGTTTCGCGAATATATGACGAATAATTCGAATATGGCCTATGCCACTCATCACTAATAAGAGGCTGCAGGGTAGATTGAGGAAGGTAAGTAGAGGCTTTTTTTTTTATTTTAAAACACAGCCTGGGGATATTAGTTACAAAAAAAAACTCTCGCTAACCCCTTTAAAAATTATGGATGCCACTGTGCTCTAGGGAACAGTGGCGTAGCTATAGAGGTCGCAACGGTCACCATGGCGACCGGGCCCCTAAGCCAGGGGGGCCCATAGGCCATATTAACAAAAATAAAAACCTCCCTGGCAGTTCTGCTCTCCGGGCGACCCCCTTCTCTGGTGGCGCTGAAGGTGAGCCCCATTTAGTCCGATCCCTCGGCCCCAAGTAACGTCGGCTTTAAGAGCAGCAGACGTCGGAAGCACGCACCTGAGAGCATGGAGCAGTGTTTCCCAACCAGGGTGCCTTCAGCTGTGGCCAAACTACAACTCCCAGGGTGCCTGGACAGCCAAAGGCTGTCTGGGCATGCTGGGAGTTGTAGTTTGGCCACAGCTGGAGGCACCCTGCTTGGGAAACACTGGCATGCAGTATGACAGAGGGGGGGGGGGTGAGGGGCATGAATAAGGCCGCTCCCCTGGTGCGTATATATATATATTTATATTTATTATTTTACTGCCGGCAGTCTGAATGAAAATGTTTGCATCCTGGAGTACTCCTTTAAGATAGAGGAAAAAAATTATATATTGTGGAAACCATCTCTTATCATAAATCATCCTGTACAGATTAACATTAGGGTAGGGTTACATGTCTGCGGATCCGCCGATGACTTGACTCTATGGAGGGCCTTTTGCTGGGAGTTGGGAGAAAAATAGATTTTTTTTTAAATTAAAACTATTAATCTATGTAACATAGTAACATAGTTAATAAGATTGAAAAAACACGAGTCCATCAAGTTCAACCTATATCCCTAATGAGTCCCTACTGAGTTGATCCAGAGGAAGGCAAAAAACCCTCATACTAGAGGTAAAAATTCCTTCCCGACTCCAAATATGGCAATCAGAATAAATCCCTGGATCAACGTTTTGTCCTTATAAATTTAGTATACATAACCAGCAATGTCCTTACTCTCCAAAAATGCACCCAGACCCCTTTTGAATTCTTTTACAGAGTTCCCCATGACCACCTCCTCTGGCAGAGAATTCCACAGTCTCACTGCTCTTACAGTAAAGAATCCCCGTCTGTGCTGGTGTAGAAACCTTATTTCCTCTAGACGTAGATGATGCCCCCTTGTTATGGATACAGTCCTGGGTATAAATAGATCATGGGAGAGATCTCTGTACGGTCCCCTGATATATTTATACATAGTTATTACGTCGCCCTTAAGCCTTCTTTTTTCTAAACTAAATAACCCTAATTCTGATAATCTTTCTGGGTAATGGAGTCCTCCCATTCCCCGTATTACTCTGGTTGCTCCACTATATCTTTCTTGTACACTGGTGCCCAGTACTGTACACAGTATTCTATGTGTGGTCTGACTAGTGATTTTTACAACGGTAGAATTATTTCCTTGCCGTGGGCATCTTTGCCCCTATTGATGCACCCCATGATTTTATTTGCCTTGGCAGCAGCTGCCCGACACTGGACACTACAGCTAATTTACTGTTAACTAAGACTCCAAAGTCCTTTTCCATGTCAGTCGTCCAAAGTGTGCTCCCATTTAATACATAATCCCAGCCCGGATTTTTCTTCCCCATGTGCATTACCTTACATTTATCAGTGTTGGACCTCATCTGCCACTTCTCAGCTCAAACCTCCAACCTATTCAGATCCATTTGTAACAGTGCACTGTCCTCTATAGTGTTTACCGCTTTACAAAGTTTTGTATCATCTGCAAAGATTGCTACTTTACAATTTAACCCCTCTACAAGGTCATTAATGAATATATTACATAGAACAGGACCCAAGACTGACCCCTGTGGTACCCCACTAGTAACAGTCACCCAATCAGATTAAGTACCATTAATAACCACCCTCTGTTTCCTATCCATAGTAGTAAATCTTTAAGGGGTACTCTGGTGGAAAACTTTTTTTTTTTTTATTAACTGGTGCCAGAAAGTTAAACAGATTTGTAAATTACTTCTATTAAAAAATCTTAATCCTTCCAGCACTTATTAGCTGCTGAATACTACAGAGGAAATTCTTTTCTTTTTGGAACACAAAATATAATAGATAAAACTGAAAGAGGCGGCGCTCGAATCCCAAAAGCAATTGGAAGTAGAAGAGGTTTGTACTCACCCAGTGTATGTGGGAGGTCACAGGGCAGTGATCCCCCACTAACACCTAGAGTCCTCTTGTCACTTGTACACTGAAACGATCTCCGTCATATAGACATCCCTTAGGGAGGGCGCAGGGTGAGCCGGAATCACAGTGCCGTGGTCCGTGTATAAGAAGAGAACAAATAGAAAAAAACTGCGCTCGGAGACAGTTCAAAACATGATATCAGTCAAACCATAATATAGTAGATTATCACTGAGATGAACTTACTTCACTAGGGGAGATGTGTAGGTATAGTTACAAAGTCACAAAGGTAACTATACCTACACATCTCCCCTAGTGAAGTAAGTTCATCTCAGTGATAATCTACTATATTATGGTTTGACTGATATCATGTTTTGAACTGTCTCCGAGCGCTGTTTTTTTCTATTTGTTCTCTTTTTGGAACACAGAAATCTCTGCTGACATCACAAGCACAGTGCTCTCTGCTGACATATCTGTCCATTTTAGGAACTGTCCTGACTGTGATTGTGAAGGCCATGGCAAAACCTTCAGTTTACGCCTCTTGATGTAATCCCCCGTGGATTTCGAGGTGCGTTTAAGATCATTATCCATTTGTCTAAGCCAACCTCTCTTTAACTTCAGCTTTTTCACAGATGGCATCAAGATAGCATCCAAAATTTGCTGAAATTTTATTAAATCCATTTTTCCTTCTACTCGTGAGATGTTCCCTGTGCCACTGGCTGCAATACAAAGCATGATTGATCCACCCCATGCTTAACAGTTGGACAGAGGTTCTTTTCATTAAATTCTGTTCCCCTACTTCTCCAAACGTACCTTTGCTCATTCCAGCCAAAAAGTTCAATTTTAACCTCATTGGTCCACAGAACTTGTTTACAAAATGCATCAGGCTTGCCTATATGTTAATTTGCCAAGTTCAAACGCAGATTTTTGAGGTGAGGACGTAGAAGAGGTTTTCTTCTGATGACTAGTGTTACATAGTTACATAGTTACATAGTTAGTACGGTCGAAAAAAGACATATGTCCATCAAGTTCAACCAGGGAAATAAGGGGTAGGGGTGTGGCGCGATATTGGGGAAGGGATGAGATTTTATATTTCTTCATAAGCATTAATCTTATTTTGTTCCAGGAATGTATCTAATCCTGTTTTAAAGCTGTTAATTGTTCCTGCTGTGACCAGTTCCTGAGGTAGACCGTTCCATAAATTCACAGTCCTCATGGTAAAGAAGGCGTGTCGCCCCTTGAGACTAAACTTTTTCTTCTCCAGACGGAGGGAGTGCCCCCTCGTCCTTTGGGGGGATTTAACCTGGAACAGTTTTTCTCCATATTTTTTGTATGGGCCATTTATATACTTATATACGTTTATCATATCCCCCCTTAAACGTCTCTTCTCAAGACTAAACAATTGTAACTCCTTTAATCGCTCCTCATAGCTAAGATGTTCCATGCCCCATATTAGTTTAGTCGCGCGTCTCTGCACCCTTTCCAACTCCGCAGTGTCCCTTTAGTGTTGCTCGCGAATATTCGCAATTCGAATTTTATTCGCGAATATCGCATATTCGCGAATTCGCGAATAGTCGCGAATATAGCGCTATATATTCGTAATTACGAATATTATTATTATTATTTTTTTTTTTTTCACAGTACACATCACAGTGATCATCCCTCTCTGCTTCCAGCTTATGTGGTGTAAGAAGGCTCTAATACTACTGTGTGAGACCGGTGTGCGAAAATTTGCATATGCATATGTTCGCATATGCGAATTTTAGGTTATGTTAATTTTTGCATATGTAAATTTTCGCATACGTTAATTTTTGCACACGCAAATATTCGCATATGCGAAAATAAAACGAGAACATTACGAATATGCGAATATTCGCGAATATGACGAATATTCGTCCATATATTCGCGAATATTCGCGAATTCGAATATGGCCTATGCCGCTCAACACTACTGATGACTCTTCCATGAAGACCATATTTGTACAAGTATCTCTTTATAGTGGAAGAGTGTAACACAACTTCAGTGTCTGCCAGATCTTTCTGGAGGGATTGTGCAGTCAAACTTGGGTTTTGTCTTGTTTTTCTCACAATCCTGCGAGCTGCTCTGTCTGATATTTTTCTTGGTCTTCTAGATCTTGCTTTAACTTCCACTGTTCCTGATGACTGCCATTTCTTAAGTATATTCCGAACAGAGGATATTGACATCTGAAAACGTTTTGCTATCTTCTTATAGCCTTCTCCAGCTTTGTGAGCATCAACTATTTTCAGTTTCAGATTTCTAGACAACTGCTTAGAAGAACCCATGGTGCTGATTGTTGGGGCAAGGTCAGATGAGTCTGGGCATTTAAAACCTTTGAGATGGACACCACCTGGTCTTCCCAGATGATGATTGAGAACAATCCATGACACTGGCAGGTCTCAGCTTTGCAAAGGGGCAGTGCATGCTATAAATTCTGCAGGGAGCCCAACTTTTGCAGACGCCATTTTTTTTGTTTTCTTTTATTTTGAAAGTGTTAATGATGGAATTAAAATCTAACTTTTGTTGACATATTATAAGAATGTCTAATCCGAAATTTGATGCCTTTTGGAGATTTTTCCATCTTTCCTTGGCTTCTTTATGCACATTAATACAAAGGGGGAGACCAAAGGGGGGGGGGGGAGTACTGTAATAGCCGCGCTCCGGCCAGACACGCTGGCCGTGAGCGCGCTGTCATGTCTCTGTTGCCGGCGGGGCTGGGATCTGCATCGCAGGACACGCTCGCATGCGAATCCCAGCCTGTCACTCACCTTCCTCAGCGACTGCCTCACTGTGTTCCTGTCCTCACAGCTTCATTGCGCGTGCCTCCGCCTTCTAGGGTGCGCACGTGCCAGAGCCCTGTTTCTTAAAGGGCCAATGCCCAATTTATTATAGTGATTACACCTGTCCCATGGTCCATATATTACTGCTCCTCCCTTTGCTTTGCTGCTGGATCTTTGGTTGTTTATGCCATAGTGGAGTCCTGTGTCTTGCTACTGTGTACCTGTTCCCTGTTTTCCTACCTGTACCTGTGTACCTGCCTGACCTTCTGCCATCCCGCCACATCCTGTCAGCCACGTCCTGCCAGTGTCCTTCCGTGCCACGCAACCCCCCCAGCTACCTGTGTGGACGAGTCGTGCCAGGGATAGCGATCTGGGTGCTGCCTGCCACAGCAAGACCATCCAGCTTTGCGGCGGGCTCTGGTGAAAACCAGGGGCACCTTAGACTCTGCTTCCTGGCATGGCTCACGTCAATGTCCACAAAGGCCCAGAGGATCCACCACCTTCTGTCCATCTGCCGTGGTTCCTATCAGCAAGATCCGGCCTGTCCTAACACCTGTTATCAGACATAAATTGTAGTACATATGGTTGACCTGCCCCCTTCACGCTAAGCCCCCTCCCTGTATGCAATGTTCAATATTTTAAAATTCTGTGCCAGGTACAAATTCTATTAAGTTTCACCGTAGGTGTCATAGTAGCATTCACATGTATATTGTCCACAGGATTGCAGGGTTCACCAGCAGTATATTGCTTTCTTGTCTTTTTCCTAAAGTGCATGCTGGTGCCATCTTACCTGGTACCTGGCCATCCACAGGATGTATAACGCAAAAAGATTTATCAGACCAAGACACCTTCTTTCTCTATTCCATTCTTCGGCTTTGTTGGTTACCGGCCCATTGTATATGGTTTTAGCAGTGGACAGGTATATCAGGTCTCAAGAGTACTCTGGCAACTCTGTGACATTGTAACAAGATAATTATTTACCTCCTTTGCATTGGTTTAATCTATAGCACTTTGTCGTTTTTTGTATTTTTCATTTTGAAAGCTCTGCTCTTGATACTTAATTATTCCCAAATATAGGTGGCTCTAGACTCTGTAAAGCCTTAGGCAAAATTCTAACATGAGGCCTTCACTGAACACTAAAAAAGGCAGCACCCAGGGCAAGACAAATATTGAAGCCCCAGTAGGTGGATAATTCCCCTTCCATTATTTAAATGGCCCCAGTACAGGGTCGTCTTAAATTTTTATTGGACCCTGGGCAAGCAATTTACCCATCCCCCCCCCCCTGGTTCTTTCCTGCTGCGGCCGGGACTGATGTGTGGCATCACTGATGTCCTCCTGTGCGGGTTAGTGTTGCATAACAGTAAATAATGCCGTGTTACAGCACAGTATTGATCAGTGTTATTTGCCACGTGCTTCAGTTTCTGTGGCACATTTTATACTTTATTTTATTTACTCTAATTTATGTGTGAGGAAATGCTGAAACTGTCAGTTAGTTAGTTACTAACTAACTACAATTCCCAGCATGCCCTGATGAAGCCTATAGTTGGGCATCTGCCCCAAACCAAAACTACAGCTCCCAGCATGTTGCACTATATAGTAGTAGAGTTTAGGTTATGGTGCAACACGCTAAGAGTTGTAGTAAGTAACTGCAACTCCTAGCTTTCCTTCACATAGCCTATGGCTCTTCAGCTGCCAAAAACTTCAACTCCCAGCATGTAGCACCATAGCCTACACTTTTTATAGTGCTACCTGCTGGGAGTTGTAGTTTTGGGGCAGCTACAGAGCCATAAACTGGTTCAAGGAATGCTGGTAGTTGGAGTTACTAACTACAACACCCAGCATGCACAGATACATTCTTTGGCTCTGCAGCTACCCCAAAATTAAACCATCCTGCATGTTCACTTTTTGTTCTCACAATTGCTGAAGGATGGCCTGACTTTCACCCACTTACCCCTTGCATGCAGAGTGCAGGTAGAGATGAAAAGGGCCAGAGCGGCATGCTCCTCTTTGTGGGGCCCAAGGCCGGACTAGGACCAAAAATAGGCCCGGGTATTTTAGACTATGCAGTCCACTTTTTTGTGGGGTCAGCAGTTAGACCCCCACCAAAATAAAATGGGCTGCATAGTCTAAATTCACCTTGGTTCAAGTTGCTCTCCAGTTGTTGCATCATGCCTGCAGGGCTTTAGGTGTGATGGGAGTTGCAGATTTGTAACAGCTGGAGTGCCACAGATTGGGGTACAGTTTACCTATCATTATTGCATAAATTGCAATAGACTACAGCAGTGACGGGACAGAAAAAATACACAATGATATCAGTGACCTGAGTGATGTCTTATCTGTCATCTTTCCTTTTATTTTTTTCCTCATCTGGTCCAGACACCAGGACGTCTTCCAGCTACATCTTCCTCTGTAGAGTATGATGTCTGCACATAACTGGCTACTCACTTTGTCAGCTGATCCTCATCCTCTGTATAACAACAAAAATCATTATAAATCTGCCAGTATGCATAGAGCAGCAGAATCCTATTAAAAACAATGAGACCCTGCTGCAAGTGGAACTTTGCTGCAGAATTTCACAGGTGGAAACTCTGTCCCCCCAGACCTCTTAGTCCTCCTCCAGAACCCTCTGCCTTTCCAGACCCCCAAATCCTTCTTTAAACCCCCCTACTCCACACTCCTCTGCTCCCCCAGACCCCTTCTCCTCCACTTTTGTGCCCCCACTCACCCCCTCTGTCTGAGCCCCTCTGTCATCCTCCACACTCCTCAGCACACTCTCCCCATCCCCCATCATCCTCTGCACACCCCCATCATCCTCCACACTTAGCCCCCCTCCCCATCATCCTCCACACTCCTCAGCACCCCCTATCATCCTCCACACTTCTCAGCGCCCCCCCCCCCCCTCCCCCATCATCCTCCACACTCCTTAACCTTTACATTCATTTGTCATACCTTTACTACCCCATCTCCTCCCCTCTGTTCTGGACCCTACTGCAGCAGCAGCGGGCTCTTCTTCAGCAGCGGAACAGCCAGGCAGGGACACGTCCGCAATGTCAAGGAGCATGCCTGTTACCAGAGCAAGAGGTACCCTTCAGCATCACTAGTAAAGGGGGCCTCGCGGTGGGGAGGGGACCTTTAAGGGTGGCCCCAGCCGCATTCATTTTATTTAAATAAACAAATTGTGACAGGGCCGGGAGTGGGGGTGCACTGGCAGCAGCGGTCGGACCTCCCTGAGACCCGGACGTGTTAGTCTGCCCCTGGCCACAGTGCAGCGGCAGGGCCGGCCCTGCCTGGACCGGCAGCGGCGGCTAGCTGCTTTAGTGTGGGGCTAAAGGGCTAGCTGCTTTGGGTCCCCAAGGAATGACAGGGCCCAGGGCAGCTTCTCCTTTTGCCCCGTGTTAAAGATGGCCCTGCCCCATTCCCCCATTTAGGTAGATGCCCCCAGTAGGTAGCTAATCCTCAGAGCAAGAGAAATCATGGCGATGGCCATGATTAAGGGCTATTTCTCAGGCCGAAACGCGTTGGAGTTTATCACTCTACAGTGACATGTTGCTCTTGTCTGTTTTTAACCTGGATTATTAAAGTTTGAAGATTTTAACTTTCTGTTGGGAGCTGGATCTACACCTTATATTTGCTGCTAAGTAGGGAATCACTGCAGTAAGTAGGTAGGTAATCCCCCCATTAAGTAGATGCCCCAGTAGGTAGTTTGGAATTCCCCCAGTAGATAGGTAGGTAACTTTCTTTACCTCCCTCCCCCAATTAGATTGATGTCCCCAATAAGTCCCTTCCACATAAAAATCTCACTCACCTTCCCATCGCTCCCACACTGAGGCAGGGCCCTCTTTATTCTCTACTCTAGGCTGCTGGAGTAGTGCCGCAGAGCCTCTGTGCCTAACTCCAAAAGTTTCCAAAAGCTAATCAGTGAATGGCCAACTGCTGGAATCCCAACTGATCATGTGGTATCCCTGCACCAAAAGCTGTCCTGAGGGCTATGGAACTCCTCGGGCATGCCTGCTGCTCTTGTGTTTGGCACACTGTTGTAATGTTTATCGTGTCCAATGGGAACCCCCAAATTCTCCTGTATATAGTGTAGGGGGGGAGGAGTTGATCTAGTTGAGGTCTGGACTCAGTTCAGTTCAGTACATTGTGGAAAGGAGGTGGAAGACATGTGTGGAATCCATAGGGGAGCCTGAGAAAATCACTGAATCAAGTCAGCCCTGCCATTCTGCAAGTGTTCCCCATACAGTGTTAGTAATTGGACCTTTTCAGAACGCTAGTAATCATGGGATATCTTCAAGTTTCAAATCTCAAGTCTATAGAATTCAAGTGCGTAAAAAGCACCATAAGTCCCAGCACGGCAAAAGGTCTCCCAAGGGTTACACTGCATCCCTTCTACTCTGCTCAGTACTGTGTGTTGTACCATCTACACCTGCCTCAGTATCCGTAACCCAGCGTCAGTGTGTTTCCTATCCCCCCGTACCTGGCCCAGGAGAAGCTGTCTCCGCCTCAGACCATGTATGGGCTAACGGTGCCCTGGCACCATAAATTGACAAGAATACCTTGCACCCCTGTGTCATCACAATCACATGAATGGAGGAAAATTACCCCCCAAATTAAAGCCCAGCTCATGAGTGACAGTGTTTCCTTCAGGGGGGCAGTTCCTGTGTTCCCTTGATCAATCGGATCCCCACCAATTAGTTTATTGTTCCTTATCCTAAGAATATAATTTTTTAAGTTGGGAATACAACTTTAATAGGTTTTGAATGGGCTTCCTCTGGCTTCAGGGTTTTTGCCACTGTCCTAATGCCCAAATAGTAGGTGCACTCCAAGTGTAAACATCATTTGTGCAGGGACATTCTGCTGTATGACACCACTGTATCCTCAACACTTATTCAGTTAAACTGGTTTCCAGTCATGTGGTTACATGTGGTCTATTTACTTAAATGACGACTCTTCCTTTCATTTATTTTTTGTGTAACAGTAAAAAGAGAATAAATGAGTATTTGTAAATGCATACCCCCACTATTTTAGATGGCGGTACCTTATAAATTTACTACAAGGTATGGATTCACATACAGATGAAACTAGAAATTTACATACACTATATAATAAGACACGTATGCATGTTTTTCTCACCATTTTACATCAGAATAAATCAGAATAAACCTTACCTGGTTTAGATAAATTAGGATTACCAAAATTATTTATACTTGCCAGATGACAGAGAGAGAGAGAGAATTTTTTAAGGCATTTTTATTACTTTCTGCAAAGTCAAAAGTTTACATACCCTAGGATTACTATGCCTTTAAACTATTTGGGACAGCCCATATGATGATGTCATGTTTTTGGAAACTTCTGGTTTATTGGTAACAACTTAAGTTAATTAGAGATTCACCTGTTGATGTATTTTAATGCACACCAGAAACACACTGCTTCTGTGTGTAACATCATGGAAAAGTCTAAAGAAATCAGCCAAGATGTCAGGGAGAGAATTGTGGACATGCACAAGTCTGGATCATCCTTGGGTATAATTTCCAGATACCTGCAGGTGCGTCGTTCATCTGTACAAACAATTATACGCAAGTACAAACAAGTTGGGAATGTTCAGCCATCATATCGCTCAGGAAGGAGACTCGTTCTGTATCAGAGATGCACATGCTTTGGTCCGACGTGTGCATATCAACTCAAGAACAAAAGCAAAAGACCTTGTGAAGATGCTGGCGGAAGCTGGTAAGATTGTGTCATTATCCACAGTGAAACGAGTAATGTATCAACATGGACTCAAAGGCCACTCTGCCAGGAAGAAGCCATTACTCCGAAAGAAACATATAAAAGCCAGATTAATGTTTGCAAAATGCACACAGGAACAAAGACCTACATTTTTGGAGACATGTCCTGTGTTTTGACTAAACTAAAATTTAACTGTTTGGCCATAATGACCATTACGTTTGGAGGAAAAGTAAGAAGCTTGAAAGCCTAAGAACACAATCCCAACTGTGAAACACAAGGGTGGCAACATCATGTTGTGGGGTTGTTTTGCTGCAGGAGGGACTTGTGTATATCAGAAAATAGATGGCATCATAAGAAAAGAAGATTATGTGGCAATATTGAAGTAACATCTCAAGACTTCAGCCAGGAAGTTGAAGCTTGGGCAGAAATGGGTCTTCCAAATGGACAATGACCCAAAGCATACTGCCAAACTGGTTACAAAGTTGCTTAAGGATAACAAAGTCAATGTTTTAGAGTTGCCATCACAAAGCCCTGATCTCAATAGTATTGAAAATGTATGGGCAAAGCTTGAAAAGGCAGGTGCGAGCAAGGTAACCTACAAAATTCCTACCAACTATTATGAGAATCTTGTGGAAGGATATCCAAAACGATTGACCCAAGTTTAACCCTTTCCCGCCCCAGGATGTATGCATACGTCCAAGTTGTTAGCTTGTTAGCGCAACTGGATCTATGCATACGTCCTAGCGATCTCCTGCTCTGCACGATGCACTGCAGGAGATCACTGGTGGGACCCAGCTGTCAATCACAGCTGGGGTCCTGCAGCAGTTTCCGGGGTTGCGATCGCGCCAATCCCGGCGGCATTGACCCCATAGATCACTCCAGATCACGGCATCTAGGGTATTGAGAGGGGGTGGGTGCTCCTCCTGTTCACCAACGGCGGTGCTGCGATACGATCACGGGTCGCTGTTGGTTGCTATGGCAGCAGGAGGTCAGATGATGACCTCCTGTATTCCTGCTATGGAAGCCTGTGAGATTCAGTCAGAGGCTGGATCGCACAGGCTGTAGTGTGCGCAGATCATCAGGTCATTCTGTGCTGCAGTACAAATGTATTGCAGCATAGTAACCTGTAAAAAGTGAGAAGAAAAAAAGTTCTTCAATAAAAGTATAAAGTGTACTATAAAGCTATAATGTAAATTATCCAGCATGGTGAACGCTGTAAAAAAATACTACAAATTTTTTTTGTGCAAATAGCGGAATAAAAAATATTAAAGAGTAGCATGTATACAATATTAATACCAATAAAAAGAACAGCTTTTCCCGCAAAAAATAAGCCCTCACTCAATGGCGTAGGACAAAAAATAGAAAAGTTACGGCTGTTGGAAAATGATAACACAAAAAAGGGAAAAAAAAAAGGGGCTCAGAAAAGGAAAAAGAACATAAAAAGCTATTTAAAATGTGTATTGCCATAATCGTACCAAACCACAGAATAAATATAACATCACTTTTACCACATAGTGAACACCATAAAAAAAATTTAAATGCTAGAAATTTTTCCAGTTTTTCACGATATTTTGGAGTTTTTCACAAAAATGCTGCATGTGTCAAAAAAATGCATCAGAAAAAAGACTATCTCAGAATCTCTCCGCTCAGAAAAAGCATTCTAAAGTTATTACTATTTAAAAAGACACATGTCAAATAAAAACAAAATAAAAAAGATAGCCTGGTCATTAGGGTAAAAAATGGGTTATGGGCAATGCTACCAATTACTAAGGAAATTTATGTAAACTTTTTACTTTGCAGAAAGTAATAAAAATTCCTTTAAAAATTCTCGCTCTCATTATTCTGGCATTTGGCAATTATAAATAATTTTGGTAATTCTAAGTGACCTAAAACGGGTAAGGTTTATTCTGATTTCATGTCAAATAGTGAGAAAAACATGCATATGTGTCTTTTTATATAGTGTATGTAAACTTCTGGTTTTAACTGTACCTACATGAGCAGATTGGACACACCAGAGCACCAGCATCCATGGTATCTTATTCCTTCTCTTTTCTAGTATGATGAAGGCTGAGAAGGAGAGACACGGGTGCACAGGGTTAAAGCCAGCCCTACACAGTCTTGTCAAGCTCTCTTATTCTGTACCTTATCCTGTCTTCTTTGCACTCTTTGCTAACTGGCTGCCTCTCAGCTGTCAGACATTTTGCTCCTAGGGATAAATTCAGGATTGAAATTTAGCAAGATAGAAGAAAATGCAATGGTACCACATACACTCAGGTTAGTAGAAGTTTTAGATCATTTGATCGTTGTGACTTAGAAAATGCAACAATACTGTTGGAGTCCATGCCCTGATCAAAAGTTTGCATAATCATCAATGTTTGGCCTTGTTACAGACACACATGGTAACACACAGAGGTTAAAATGGCATTTAAAGGTTCATTAACCACACCTGTGGCTTTTTAAATTGCAATTAATGTCAATGTATAAATAGTCAATGAGGGAGATTTATCAAACTGTTTAGACCAAATGAGAAATCTAAATTTGTCTCTCAGAAAGGCTCAGTCAGTTTAGCTGAGACTTTTATGTGACTTTTGGTTTAGAGCTTTTCTCTTCCCAACAAGCATAGTGGTCTACATAGTGGACTTCCTGAAAAGTCGCAAAAAAGTTGCATCTACGCAAAACAAGCCAAAACTTCAGACCATGTCAACCCAGGTGGTTATAAAATCTAAATAGGTGACAGGAAGTTTGTGCGCCAAATTTATGAAACAGAGTGCGACTTTTGATAAATTTGTCACACGCTAGACCAAAACTCAGCAAATTTTAATGTCTAAACTATTGTGGAGAATAGATCAGGATGATAAACCTCATCCAGTGAGTTTGTTAGCTAGATACTGAGCCATAGAGTGCAGAAAAAAAACTGTCAAAAGACTTGTGTAACAAGGTAATTGAACTTTAAATTGAAAATTAGTACTGTTCAATCACTTATTGAGAAGTGAAAAATGTAGGGATCTCTTCATAGCAAGCCAAGGTCAGCTCAATGAAGAAAGATTTCAGCCACAACTGCCAGAAGAATTGTTAAAGGGGTTCTCCGGTGCCTACGCATCATATCCCCTATCCAAAGGATAGGGGATAAGATGCCTGATCTCGGGAGTCCCGCAGCTGGGGACGCCAGTGATCATGCACGCGGCACCCCGTTTGTAATCAGTCCCCGTAGCATGTTCGCTCCGGGTCTGATTAGAGGCGACTACAGGGCCGGCGGCGTGTGACATCACGCCTCCGCCCCCGTGTGACGTCACGCTCCGCCCCTCAATGCAAGCCTACGGGAGGGGGTGTGACAGCTATCACGCCCCCTCCCGTAGGCTTGCATTGAGGGGCGGAGCGTGACGTCACATGGGGGCGGAGGCGTGATGTCACACACCGCCGGCCCTGTAGTCGCCCGTAATCAGACCCGGAGTGAACACGCTCCGGGGACTGATTACAAACAGGGTGCCGCGTGCATGATCATGGGCGTCCCCAGCTGCGGGACTCCCGCGATCAGGCATCTTATCCCCTATCCTTTGGTTGTTTCAAGGAGCACAATACAACAGAACTTAAACAGAAGTCAAATGCATGGTTGAGTTTCCAGAAAGAAGCCAATGGCACAAAAAGCCTGGTTACATTATGCCCAACAACACCTTAACATGCCTCACAGCAGCCTCTAGCGAACTGTCATTTTGGATGACGAGATCAAAACTAAGGGGATCCCTGCGGGACCCGTGCGATCAGACATCTTATCCCCTATCCTTTGGATAGAGGATAAGATGTCTAAGCCCAGAATACCCCTTTGTAACGCCGCTGGTTGAAAACCATCGGCGTACTGTGTATCCTATCTCTTACTTACATCAGGTGGTGGCCTGCTTTGTATCATGTCCTGCTGCTGCCATGGCTGCAGTTTCTCCTCTGTCCTCAAGGGGCTGCTCGCAAGCTCTGGTGAACCTGTACCAGATACCTACTATTTGTCTGAAGAAGCCACTTGTAGCGACATCTGTTGATGGTCATCCGCTTCCTGTGCTAATCCGCTACAATAGCACCCCTCTGAGGCTACAAGTGGGCACTTAACATTCTGAAGAGTTATGCGTCTATGTCCTGCCAGACTACTGATCCTGTACTTCTGGGACTGCCCTGGTTGCAACAACAACATTCTCCTGTCCTAGATTGGCATACGGGGAATATTCTCTGCTGGGGACCTCAGTGCCATACCTCATGCCAGCTTGAGGTTCGTCCAGCATCCTCTGCAAAATCTGTTCCTGTAGGCGCTAAACCTGATCCTGAGGCCTGTCAAGCGAAACAGAATCCTAAACTATCACCTGTTTTTCAGACACCTGTTCTGAACCCTATGGCGTTACTGGCTGAAGAGAAACTATGGAACCTTAGTACAGTACCCATGCTCCTGCCCTGCAGGAGAAATACTTCTCTCATGCTGCTTTCAAGAAGAGGGGGTGCAAGAAGAGGGGACATAAGGAGGGGAGTACTGTAATGCCGCTGGTTGAAAACCACCTGCGTACTGTGCATCCTATCTCTTATTTACATCAGGCGGCCTGTGCTGTACCATGTCCTGCTGCTGGCATGGCTGCAGTTTCTCCTCTGTTCTCTAGGGGCTGCACACGAGCACTGGCTGAGACTTATAGGGCCAGTGTGCACTGGTCCTATACCTGCTGTCTGCTGTGTTCCAGTATCTGCTGTCTGCAGTGTTCCAGGATCTGCTGTCTGCTGTGTTCCAGTACCTGCTGTCTGCTGTGTTCCAGTACCTGCTGTCTGCTGTGTTCCAGTATCTGCTGTCTGCTGTGTTCCAATATCTGCTGTCTGCTCTGTTCCAGTATCTACTGTCTGTTATGTTCCAGTATCTGCTGTCTATTGTGTTCCAGTATCTGCTGTCTGCCGTGTTCCAGTATCTGCTGTCTGTTGTGTTCCAGTATCTGCTGTCTGTTGTGTTCCAGTATCTGCTGTCTACCGTGTTCCAGTATCTGCTGTCTGCTGTGTTCCAGTATCTGCTGTCTGTTGTGTTCCAGTATCTGCTGTCTACCGTGTTCCAGTATCTGCTGTCTGCTGTGTTCCAGTATCTGCTGTCTGTTGTGTTCCAGTATCTGCTGTCTGTTGTGTTCCAGTATCTGCTGTCTGCTGTGTTCCAGTATCTGCTGTCTGCTGTGTTCAAGTATCTGCTGTCTGTTGTGTTCCAGTATCTGCTGTCTACCGTGTTCCAGTATCTGCTGTCTGCTGTGTTCCAGTATCTGCTGTCTGCTGTGTCCCAGTATCTGCTGTCTACTGTGTTCCAGTATCTGCTGTCTGCTGTGTTCCAGTACCTGCTGTCTGCTGTTTTCCAGTATCTGCTGTCTGCTGTGTCCCAGTATCTGCTGTCTACTGTGTTCCAGTATCTGCTGTCTGCTGTGTTCCAGTATCTGCTGTCTGCTGTGTTCCAGTACCTGCTGTCTGCTGTTTTCCAGTATCTGCTGTCTGCTGTTTTCCAGTATCTGCTGTCTGCTGTGTCCCAGTATCTGCTGTCTGCTGTGTTCCAGTGTTCCAGTTTGCTGCACCTGAGCTCTCCTGCTCTGCTGTTGTTACAGCACCTGCCTGCTAAAGTCACCTAATTCAGCTCTGCTGCGTCTGACGCCTTCTATTGCATCTGCCTGCCCCACTCTAAGTTTGGCCAGCAGCCACTTGTGGCTCAGTGGGTCCACACCCGTGGGGAGTTACACCCTTTAAGCTTTATGGTCCCAACCAAAAGTGGTATGATTGGAGAAGGGTCAACGATGCCTACAGTTAAAACAACACCATCCCCACTGTGATGCTTGGTGGTGGCTCACTGATGTTTTGAGGGTGTGTGAGCTCTAAAGGCAAGGGGAATCTTGTGAAAATGGAATTGCAGTCAAATTGCATACTTCTGCAAGAAAGCTGTGCATGGAATGTTCTAAGACTTTCTAAAAACAAGTACCCTAAGCACAAGCTCAAGTTGACCCTTCATTAATTATAGCTAAAAGGTTGACGTTTCTGGAGTGGGCATCACAGTGTCCTGACCTCAAGTCACTCTGGGGAAATCTCATACTTGCAGGAATGCAAGACAACCAAAAAGGTTGCATAACCTGGAGGAATGTTACCAAAACTAATGTGTTGCTATACAACATAGCAAATAATTTAGGGCCTCATAGACACCTATTACAAAAGAATCCATGCTGCCATTAATCCTAAAGTTGAAAACACATGAGAACACATAAATAGGGGTCTTTTTGTTGTTTTTTGTTGTTGTTAATATGTTCTTTTTTAATGATTGTGCCATTCTGTACAGGGCCCAGGAGGGTAACGGAGGGGCCACATGGGATGTGCTCCCACATTCCCCCAGTGTTACGTGAAGGAGGAGACTTCATCAGCTATAGTTTATATCATATTTTATAAAGGGTTAATATGTGTATGACTCATGGTGGTGTTGAGTTCTCTTACAGGGCCGGCTGTTGCTGGGCAGTTTGGAGTTTATTCTGATTGGTGGATCCAGCTTCAGCGGGAATTTGGTAAGGGATAAATAAACGGTCATCCTGACAGCGGTGCTCAGTCTTGTGAAGAAAAGAAGAGGATCACATCAGGTTCCTGGTGCCGTGGCCAAGTGATGCAGCAACCAGAAGAGACAGCCCCGGCCGGCGCTATCAACGGCACTGTAAAAGAGCTATATATGCGCTTGCTGGAGCGTGCAGCCGGGGCTGGGGGCGAAGAATGGCTCATCCGTTGCCTAGTAGAACAGCCGGCGTTGGGAGCGGAGTAATTCTACCTACCTTCTACGGAGTCGTCCGTTGTTGCCACTCGGGACTCCACGGGACGCTGACCGGAGGACGAAGTGGAGGCGGAGCCAGCCATCTCCCCCATCGCTCGTCCCGGAACAGCAGCCGGCCCAAGAGGAGGGGATACTCGCCGGCGGAAGCAAGCTCCAGCAGGGCAGCTGCGAAGAGGATCCCTGTCCCACCCGTCCATCATTTGGAGGCAACGTCACCGCGGAGGCAGGAGAGGCTGGGCTCAGCTACGTCGCTGAACAAGGCAGGTGGTGAGTATGTGCCTGCACTTCACACGCTAGGCCACAACACATCAGCCGGGGGGCTCTCTCCACACCTGGGCAGGACTTTTTCTCTGGGCTGGCGGCATTATTGAATATGGTCACCGCCATGCCCAGAGGAGAAGGAATCAGCAATCAACCCCCTTCTGCTAGTTTAGCATGGGCCAGCCAGCCTTCTATTAATACCGCTGGTAATGGTCCTGCTAGCCTGTGAGCGGAAGCAGCCAGGAATTTGGATACTGTATCTGCTCCACAGGTAGCCAGTATTAGGTCTGAGAGTGCACCTGACATCAGTGGTGGGAGTGTTGTCCCTTCCAGCCTGGTGCCGGGTGAATGCATGAAAGAAGCATTGACATGTGAGGTGTCAATATAGATAGCGTGAATATGTGTTTTAGTTTGCCACAGGATAAGATTCAGGTTATGTTGTTAGGTATTAATAAGTTTATGGTAAGGAAAAAGGTTACACTTAAAGAACTACAGCAGTTATTGGGTATGTTTGTTTTTGCATCCAAAGTAATCCCCATGGGTAGAGTTTTTTCAAAAAGGTTATACTTAGCAACCAGGGGGATTAAACACCCTAAGAGTCATATTCCTTTAACCCCTTAAGGACCAATGCAAATAAACCTGTACGCCACTGAAAGACCAGGCCTGTTTTTTCAAATCGGGGATGTCTGTCTTTATTAGAGTATAACTCTGGTAACGTTTTGCCAATCACGATAATTCTGACATTGTTTTTTTGTCACAAGTTGTCCTTCATGTACATAGTAAAAGTCAGACGATATCATTTGTAGTTTTTTTTTACAATGCAAAAAATCATGAAATTTTTACAAAAAATTACGATTTTTTGCTATTTTAACACTAATTGATTGAATATATTTATACTTACTGACCAAATAGTTTATGAAACTTATACTTTCAGATACAAGGAAGAAATGCCAGCGAGGTATAGCAGATCCCAGTAATGGATAAAAACAGGAACGGTAAATACAGGGTTACGCGTTTCAGGCGTGTAACAGAACGCCCTTAGTCATACAGAGTAAGATAAAAAAATGCCCAACTTATATAGGGGAAGTTGGGCATTTTTTTATCTTACTCTGTATGACTAAGGGCGTTCTGTTACACGCCTGAAACGCGTAACCCTGTATTTACCGTTCCTGTTTTTATCCATTTAATAAATCTGGGATCCGCTATACCTCTGTTACGATGCCGGCTGGCAGGTAGTGGATCCTCTGTGCCAGAGAGGGATTGGCGAGGACCGCGCTAGTGGACCGGTTCTAAGTCACTACTGGTTTTCACCAGAGCCCGCCGCAAAGCGGGATGGTCTTGCTGCGGCGGTAGTGACCAGGTCGTATCCACTAGCAACGGCTCACCTCTCTGACTGCTGATGATAGGCGAGGTACAAGGGAGTAGACAGAAGCAAGGTCGGACGTAGCAGAAGGTCGGGGGCAGGCGGCAAGGTTCGTAGTCAGGGTGGATAGCAGAAGTTCTGGTACACAGGCTTAGACACACAAAACGCTTTCACTAGGCACAAGGGCAACAAGATCCGGCAAGGGAGTGCATGGGAGGAGGTCAGATATAGTCAGGGACCAGGTGGAAGCCAATTAAGCTAATTGGGCCAGGCACCAATCATTGGTGCACTGGCCCTTTAAGTCTCAGGGAGCTGGCGCGCGCGCGCCCTAGAGAGCGGAGCCGCGCGCGCCAGCACATGACAGCAGGGGACGGGAACGGGTAAGTGACCTGGGATGCGACTCGCGAGCGGGCGCGTCCCGCTGTGCGAATCGCATCCCCAACGGCCATGACAGTGCAGCGCTCCCGGTCAGCGGGACTGACCGGGGAGCTGCAGGGAGAAAGACGCCGTGAGCGCTCCGGGGAGGAGCGGGGACCCGGAGCGCTAGGCGTAACAACCTCGCTGGCATTTCTTCCTTGTTTCTGCATTCGGTGCCGCCATACACCTGCCGTGCGTTGGTTTTGGGAGGATGGTCCGGTGGTAGCTGATCAGCTCGCACTTTACCTGCTTATACTTTCAGATGTCTACTTTATTTTTACGTCATTTTTTAGTTTTTAATTAACATTTTAAATTAGTTAGAAGCCTAACAATTTAACTTGAAATTTTGAAAATTTAGAAAATTTGAAGTACATCTTTTTTTTATGTGCTATGCAAGGTTTGCAGAAATTAAAAGGTAGTAGAACATAGGAACACCCCCCCCCCAAATGACCCCATTTTAAAAACTAGACCCCTCAAGGTATTCGCTAGGGGGTACAGTGAGTATTTTAACACCATAGTTTTTTGGCAGGAATTATTACAAAGTCAGTGTTAAAAATTCGAAAATTGCAATTTTTCACAAATGCATCATTTGGGGGGCATATTTTTTGTACATCACTTCTGATATTGAAAGAAATGCACCCTATATTTTATTTAGCTGCTTGTCCCATGTTCGGAAATATCCCCTCTTTGGCCATATATGGTTCCTTGGCCGCGTGGTAGGACTCAGATGGAGAGGAGCGCCATTTGGCTTTCAGGGCCGGACAGTACCCCCACAAGTGACCCCATTTATATACCGCACCCCTACAAGTTATTGGCTGGTCGGCTGGCAGTATAACGCGTCTGTCTGTGACAGTTAAGGCTCCGGATGGATATATCCGCCATGTTGTGGGAATAAGCACCCGCTCATGGCGAATATATCCATCACTGCTGCGGCTGGGTAGCTCAGTGTGTCCGCTCATGACTGCTGGCGGAAAATCCGCCGCTATGAGTGGACGCACAAAGCTACCCAGCCGCAGCAGCGAGCTCATTACCGTGACTGCTGCATAATGTGTAGGATCACGTGGCGGACATCCGCAGCATATTACATGCTGCGGATGTCCGCCAATGCGATCCTACACATTATGCTAGATCCTGATTTTCTGCAGTTTCCAGATTGTTCTTTAAAACTTTAATTCTTCTTGCATAACTTAATCCTTTTCTAACTCATAGATCATTCTTCAACACCCAATTTCTTTTTTAACACCCAGTTCCTTTTTCAACTGACACAGAGTGTACATAGCTTTAAGGATATTGTTGAGAAGTAAAACAACTCCAAATCTTTTTGTAAAAAAAGCTATTTCCTGTTGGAGTTCAACAACCAACTACAAGTTCCAGGAATCCTTGTTTATTAGTGAAAGGTCCCTTTTCTCCCTCTCAAACATCAGTCACCCCGTCCATTGAAGCACAGCTAGGCTCCTTTCCATGTGTGCCTTGCTTGAAACTACAATTCCCTGCAGCCCTGTGGAGAATGGTCTCCCTCCCACCCAGGGGTCACTCCATCCATTGAAGCACTGCCATGCTCCCTTTCAACAACTGACTAGTGATGTAATGTCTCAAGGGACACTGCTACCTGGGAAAAGCTCAAGACAACACTCATTTTGTATGCTGCTAAAAATGAACATCGGGGCAAAAATCACATAAGAACTGCAACACCACCATCAAACACAGGTACAGACTCTATCTCATGATCTATACTTTACAGCTCCTTAAGCACAGTCAATTAAAAAAAAATCTTGGAATACCCCTTTAAGCTTTAGGTAGAAATATTATTTGTGGATGCACCACAATTCAATGCAGGATTGCATATGTCAGGACGCACTGTGCCGTTAGCTGAGATCTCTATGATGATATTGATGCTTCCCTTAGCTCTGTGCCACTGCTCCTTCAGAGAAAAATGGAGATAGACACGTTGCACATCAGCACTCCTAAATAAATTTACCCTGCAGGGGGATTTCCAGGCAAACACCTAAGTGCATCCCTGATAAGATACTGTATTTTGGCGTCTTTTATAGGATCTAGATCCTAGATTATCCCAGAACAGGATATCACTAAACCACACACTGCTACATAACTTGAATTACATAACCATAAATCCATAAATACATGTGGAAGCATAAAGATAGAATACCTCCACGAACCTGTTTGAAGGCAACACCTTATTTCAGTTTGTTACACATATGTCGGCCTTTGTGGTAAAATAACTAGCACAGTTTCATAGGTTGCTATCTGGATTTAGGGTGTCACTTAACCTGCATGTCAGCAGAATTTGTGGGTATGGGAAAAAGCTTTCAGCCGTAAATTGCTACAACAAAGATAGTTTGGGTTTATGGCTTGTAATCCTGCCATTCTGATCTATGTCTTTAGCTGACACTCATGTCTCGTGATATTCCGCATTGAACACTCAGCAGAGATGTGTTGTGCCATCTTAAAGGAGAAATCTGACAAAAATGAACGTATTTCGTATTTCCTTTCCACAGGGTAGGGGATATAAGTAGCTGATCATCGGGGGGGGGGGAGGGGGGGTTGGACCCCCAGCGATGGGAGTGATGGGACTCCCCGCAAATGCCGGGAAGGGACCAGGCACTTAGAGAGGAGCGCGTGCTGCAGGTGGCACATGCTCCATTAATTTCTATAGGAGCGACCAAAAGACCTGAGTACAGCATCATTGGCACTCCCATAGAAATGAACGGAGGGCGTGTCGTCTACCAGTAGATGGCACGTGCTCCTCACAGAGAGATTGCTTAGTGCACGGACACCCCATGCGATCAGCTACTTATACTCTATCCTGTGTATAGGAGATACGTTTACTTTCGCCATAATACTCCTTTAACATTTCCATTTACCACAGCCATCTTAATGAATGTTCCTGGTGGACAACATCTTCTCATTTTAAGTATGAAATGGTACGATTATCCCTAATAATGAAATTGTAATTGTCAGACTTGTACATTGCATGATACAAATGATATTGATTTCTGCCCATTTCTTATTTAATATAAACATGTAGCGGTTTCCCAGGTCTATGGTTTCCCAGGTCTCTGGGGGTTGTCTGTATTTACAGGACTGTTCTGTTATTGTCTTCTCCTAAATAATAGTTTGCTATGCCACTGCTTCACAGCTGATCTATCAGTGTGGATCAGTTGAGCTCAGTGCTTATTTGGAGTTTCTGATTGGCTAGCGTCTCTTTAAATCCCCAGGCTTTTGCAGTGTGGTGCAGATTATAGTATATTCTCTTGGCAAATAAACCCAGTATTCTTTGAATTTCTCTAGTAATGTGTTCCAGTCTAGCTTTGTTCCTAAGAATTCCAGTTGGTTTTCATTCATAATTAGGTAGTCCTTGTTTTTGTAGCTGCTGTTGTTTTACCCAATTTGATATTATTGCATTTGCTCCTTAGTTCAGTACTGCTCATTGTCTCTGTCCTTGGAATCCTAGAGTTCTCCTATTGTTTGTGTTAGGGACAATTTAGCAAATCAGGGTTTTCAATAAGGATATGTTTAGGGAAGGTCAATACTGTCTCGTGATCGGGTAGTGGTCAGGGATGAGTCTAGGGAAAGATTCAGGGAAAGCTAGTTAGGAAGATGTTTTGGAGTTTATTGCTATTCTTCATCCTTTTTTAATTCCATATTTATCATTATGTGGTGAAGCACTATGTGGAAAGCCTTGTGGGGGTGTAGGGTAGTAGGGTGTTGCTGTTCAATATAATAAAGGGCGCTGTTAACCCTTGTCACTCGTGACACCAGGGTGAGGGTTAAACTCTCTAGTGATGCTGAGCCTATCGCTACCCTTCCCAAGAGCGATAGGTGAGTGTAGAATAAATAGATTGTCCACAGCAGTGCTGAAATTAAAACTTGCAGGAATCTTTACTGAAGATTTTCTGTATATGCAGTAACAATAACAGTCCAGATAACAGAGTCTTCACAAACAGCACAGCAGTGATTGACAGATGCTTAGCACCGGAAAGTTCCCTTTAGATTTTGAGGATTGTATTTGCATAGATCCGCTATATTTAGGGGTTAGATTAGGTCCAGAGGTCTTGCTGAGATAGGGGGGAATTGTAAGAACTATCCGTTTCTAGCGCAAGCCTAAGCCGCAAGGCTTTGGGCCTAGTAATTTGTCTTGTAAGCTGCAGAGGTCCTACCTTGTCCAAAGTCAGCAACCCAAGAGAGCGAAAATATGGCGCAGCTCCCTTATATGGGTAGGGACTGGCCGTTTTGGATTGGTTCAATCCGCTGTCACTCACCGTTACAATGGATTGTGGGTGATCACATGTCTAAAACCACCGAAGGTCCTTTAGCAAAAACCATAGAGTTCTGCAACCCGGTCACATGACCCGCAGGTCCTGCGACGCTAAAACAGTGAGTAATACCATATACATTTATTTAGATAGATAATATTTACAAATATTAAATGACTAAGGGGTGACTAGGGGTTAAATGAGGAAAGTGAACCCTGACAGTCCTAGGGACTCTAGCTTTGGGGACTAATAACCAAGGCACCGTATGAAATACGGTGTCAGGACACCACAATTAGTTTGTACAATCATCTGTTCCCATTATCATTCGGTTTCCTATTCTTGTTATACGTCAACTGCTGAATTGATACATGCTTCATACTTAAATATATATTTTTAACTTGTAGGGTTGCCACTTGAGATGAGCACATTTTTGAAAAATTTGATTCGCCCGATTCCCCGAATTTTCAGAAAAGATTTGTCTCAGTCTGAATTTATTCGCAGCGAACCGCTATTAAAAACAGCTATTTCTGGCCTACAGAGAGCCTCAATAGGGGTGTAGAACACTGTGCCTTGCCGTAACATGCTGTGTTAGTGAAATAATACTGTTATTCAGTATGACATGCAGATTAGAGGTGTCGATGTTAGAATCACTGTCGTAGAGTGGCACAATGACAGAGCCTGGTGGTGACATTAGTATGAGGAGACAATATAGTGGCTGAATGACACAGCGTGGAGGTGGAGGTGGCGGCAGCATGAGGAGACCATATGGTGCCTGAATGACACAGCGTGGAGGTGGCGCGCAGCATGAGGAGACCATATACTGGCTGAATGACCCAGCCTGGAGGTGGCAGCAGCCTGAGGAGACCATAAGGCCTCACAATTGAAAAGATTAAATATATTTTTTAACATTTAAATTGAAGATTTCAAATAGATGAACCTAAAAAGTTTTATTTAATGTGCCAGCAGCATGGGGAGACCACATGGTGGCACAGTGACACAGCCTGGAGGTGGCAGCAGCACGAGGAGACTATAATCTGGCAGAATGACACAGCCTGGAGTTAACAGCAGCAAGAGAAGACAATATAGTGGCTGAATGACACAGCCTGGAATTGGTTGCAGCAACCGAAGACAATGTAGTGGCTGAATGACACAGCCTGGAGTTGGCGGCAGCATAAGGAGACCATATAGTGGCTGAATGACCCAGCCTGGAGGTGGCGGCTGCCTGAAGAGACCATAGGGCCTCACAATTGAAAAGATTAAAGATATTTTTAACATTTAAATTGAAGATTTCAAATAGATGAACCTAAAAAGTTTTATTTGATGTGTCAGCAGCATGAGGAGACCACATGGCAGCACAGTGACACATCCTGAAGGTGGTAGCAGCATGAGGAGACCATTTGGTGGCAGAATGAGACAGCCTGGAGGAGGCATCAGCAGCATCAGGAGTCCTGAAAGTGACCCGGTGACAGAGTGGGGTGGTGGGTGGCAATACTCGGTGATGAAGGTGGGTGAAAAGAACTTGGCATCAGATGTGTGGCAGGATCAGAATAGCAGCCGAGGCAGGTAGACAGAAAGAAAATGGTCTCTTTTGTAAAAGTGTTAGCGTGCACAAGTAAAAATTGAGGATATGCATTACGTAAAACTTAACTTTTAATAATATTCTTAGTATAAAATATGTGTACCCAAATTTTTATTTTTATTTAACAAAAGGAAAGGTGTGCAAAAAAAACCATGTGCCACCTACACCACCAAGTATTGATGTGATGCAAAGACCTCTAAAAGGTGGATGGGAACAATGTATGGTCCATTGTAACCGATGGGGGTCCTACTCTCGCCCTATTAATTCCCTTCTTGGCAAGTGTTACTCACCCACACAGGAAACTCTCCCTATTTCCACCTAAAAACCCTGGGAAATGGCAGTGTTTGTAGGGGGAAATAGGGAGAGATTCCTGTGTGAGACCATCCTTTTAGGGCATCACATCAATACTTGGTGGGGGAGGTGGCACATGGTGTTTTTTGCACACCTTTCCTTTTCTTAGATATAAGAAAAATTGGGGTCCATATATTTATCCTAAGAAAAGTTACGGTAAGTTTTAGGTAATGCATATCCTCAATACTTACAGTATTTGTGGTCTGATGTGGAGGAATTTCTGTAACTGGGGAGAAGCTATCAGCAGCCAGGGACCCGCTGGTAATGGCAGACATCCGCAATCGCGCAGATGTCCGCCATTAACCCCTCAGATGCCATGATCAATACAGATCACGGCATCTGCAGCTAGTGCGGTACTTTGAATGGATGATCGGACCGCCCACATCGCTGCCACAGGGATCCGATCATCCAGCATGGCGGCCAGAGGTCCCCTCACCTGGCTCCGGCCATCTCCCGGGGTCAGAAGATCACCGATAATACTGATCAGTGCTGTGTCCTATACATAGCACTGAACAGTATTAGCAATCAACTGATTGCTATGAATAGTCCCTTATGGTGACATAAAAAGTGTAAAAAAAAAAAGTACAAAAAATTTAAATTAAAAAAATAAGTTATACACATATTTGGTATCGCCATGTGCATAAAAGTCTGAACTATTAAAATATATTGTTAATTATCCCGTACGGTGAACGGCGTAAATGTAAAAAAAAATTAAAAAGTCCAAAATTGCTGCTTTTTTGTCACATTTTATTTTTTTAAAAATTAATAAAAAGTAAAACGTAAGCAAAAGTAGTACTGATAAAAACTACAGATCAATCACGCAAAAAATGAGCCCTCATATCACCCTATATGCGGTAAAATGAGAAAATTATAGGTGGTCAAAATAGGGCAATTTCAAACATACTAATTTTGTTAAAATGGTTTGAGATTTTTTTTGAAGCGGTACAATTATAGAAAAGCATATAACATGGGTATCATTTTAATTGTATTGACCCACAGAATAAAGAAAACATGTCATTTTTACCGGAAAGCGTACAGCGTGAAAACAAAATCTTCCAAAATTTGCTAAATTGCGTTTTTCTTTTCAATTTTCCCACATAAATAATATTTGTTTTGTTGCACCGTACATTTTATGGTAAAATAAGTGATGTAACTACAAAGTACAATTGGTGATGAAAAAAACAAGCCCTCATATGGGTCTGTGGATGGAAATATAAGAGAGTTATGATTTTTAAAAGGCAAGGAAAAAACTAAAATGCAAAAATAAAATTGCTCTGGTCCTTATGGCCAAAATGGGCCTGGTCCTTAAGGGGTTAAATATGTTTTGCACTATCCGTATTTGTGAAGTGTTGGTGTGGCACCATGATCAATCTATTCTGATTCATCAGGCATTGGTGCATGGAAATCCTGGCTGATCCATGCCTGATTCATTTTGACAAAGGTCAGTCTCTCTACAGTTCTACTTGGGGTTACTATGGACCCCACCGCACTAAACACTCGTTCTGATGGAACACTACTGGCCGGGCAGGACAGCTTTTCCAGGGCAATCTCTGCTAGTTGCAGCCACAAATGAAGTTTGGCTGCCCAGAAGTCCAGCGGATCTTCAAAGTGTGTTTGCAGGGTCATGTCAAGGTATGCCACCACCTGCTGGTTCAGGTCCTTCTCCATGTCTGCCTGCTGCTGATGAGTTGCTTCACTTTGCGGGTGATGAAAGCTACTCATTAGCGACTGTAGACTCAGGCTGCTGATAATGGAGTTGGTACTGCTCCTGCCACCCCACCCCTCCCCAGCAGCCATGGCAGTGGAAGATGAGAGCAGAGGGCCCCCCGAGTCAGACCTATGAGCGGATGTACGATGACACAGATAGGCATCAGCCAACTGACTACGTAGGATGCCTCTGTAGTTGATCAGTTTGTCCTCCCTCTCAGTGGGTGTAAAAAAGGCCCCCATTTTGTGCCGGTAGCGAGGGTCCAATAAGATGGAGAGCCAGAAGTCATCCCGCTGCCGAATGGTAAGAATTTGGCGGTAACTACGCAAGCAAGTGAGCATGCATCGTGCCATTTGTGCAAGTGACTCGGAGGGACTCCCTGCCTCCATCTCCACTGCATACTGTTACGGTGTGTCTAGGTCCGCTGTCTCGTCTTCCTCATAACTCTCTTGCTGCTCCTGCTCCTCCTCTCCTGTCAGACTATAAAAATCACCCATTTTGTTAAACCTACACTGTGCTCCACTGCCCCCCTCCTCTTCCAGTTCAGCCCCCACATGGCTCATGTGGCCGTGAGATGTAGGCGCCACGTCTCCAGTGCCCTGACCAGCCATCGTTTCCCTGTTGTAGTTAATGAAGCAGTGGAATGACATCATTCATCCCGTAATCCTGGCGGCTGACTAATAATGTGGCTTTCTCAAAGGGCTTGAGCAAATGGCAGGTGTCACGTATTAGCTGCCACTGGTTGACATTAAAGTTACACAGGGGAGTCTCCATATCTGCTTGGATCATCAAGAAATCGGTGATGGCTTTTCTTTGTTCATTTAGTCGGTCCAACATATGGAGGGTAGAATTCCAACGTGCGGAAACATTGCAAATCAGACTATGTTGGGGGATACCGTTCTGACGTTGCAGCTCAAGGAGGGTGTGCTTTGCAGTGTACGAGTGGCTGAAGTGCATGCAAAGTTTCCTTCCCATTGTTAGGATGTCTTGCAGATGGAGGGAACACTTCAGGAATGGCATGACAACCAGATTGAACATGTGTGCCATGCAGGGCGCATGGCTCAAGCTTCCTTGTCGCAGCACAGACAAGATGTTCTTCCTGTTGTCGGTCACCATGGATCCCATCTCCAGTTTTTGTGGCGTAAGCCATGATTTGATTTCTTGATGAATGACCTTTAGCTGTTCCTCCCCGGTGTGACTCTGTTCGCCAAGGCAAACCCTGTGAAGAACAGTGTGACACCGCCGTGCCCTGCACACATGGTATGCTGGAGGGGCACTGAGACTTGTCCATGCAGTGGAGGCTGAGGACATGGTGGAGCATGAGGAGGCGGAGTCGCACACTGTCACAAGACCAACGGCCTGAGAGCATGGAGGCGGAAGCGGCATGACCTGTCCAAGTTGCTGTTGTGGCTGTGCCAGAACCACATTTACCCAGTGGGCTGTAAAGGACATGTACCTGACCGTAGTTACAGCTCCAAATGTCGGCGCTGCCAGGCACTTTGGTAGACAACGACAGGCTCAAGGACTGGCCCACCTTCTGTTCCACAAAACTGTGCAGGGCTGGTACTGCCTTTTTTGCAAAGAAATGATGGCTTGGGACTCTCCACCTTGGCTCGGCACAAGCCATCGGTTCTCTGAAAGGTGCAGAGTCCACCACTTGAAAAGGGAGGGACTGCAACCCCAGCAACTTGGACAGGAGCACATTCAGCTTCTGCATAATGTTGTCTCTTGGACATGTTTTTACTGATGTATTGCTGGCGAAATGTCTGACTCGAAGTAGGAGGAGCAGGAGCATCTGGAGGTGGTGGAGCCTTGGCTGGCTGAAAGAGGTAGCGGTGTGCCACTGGGTGATACAGCAGGCTGGACCACTGCATCGGAGCCATGGTTCTCCCAGGCCACTTTATGGTGACGCTGCATATGTTGATGCAGGGCCGTGGTGCCAACATTGAGACCCTGGCCACCAGTGGCATAGCTATAGAGGTCGCAATGGTCGCCATGGCGACCGGGCCTCTACGCCATGGTGACTGGGCCATATTTACAAAAAAGAAAACCTCCCTGGAAGTTCTGCTCCCCGGGAGACCCCCTTCTCTGGTGGTGTTGAAGGGGGGTCTCATTTAGTCTGGTCCCCCGACCCCAAGTAACGTCGGCTGGGGGAAGGGACACTGTTGCTTTAAGAGCAGCAGACGTCGGAAGCACGTACCTGATGTCACGGTCCCTGCCCCAGCTGCGCAGGAGGACGAGGAATCCCGCCGCCGCCTAGAGATGCTGGAAAACAATGACGGAGGGTCAGAGGTGAGAGTGGCGGGGGAGGGTTTGCTGGCTAGAAGAGCATGGAGCAGTGTTTCCCAACCAGGGTGCTGTCTGGGCATGCTGGGAGTTGTAGTTTGGCCACTGCTGGAGGCACCCTGGTTGGGAAACACTGGCATGGAGTATGACAGAGGGGAGGGAGGAAAGGAACATGGAGGACAGATGGGGGGGGGGGGGGTTGGAAAAGGAACATCGTGGAGGACAGGGGGGGTTTGGGGGGAGGAGCATGAATAAGCCCCCCTCTGACCTCCTTTTCCAATACCCCCCTGAAAAAGGAGCATGGAGGAGGGGAGGGTGTTGGGAAAAGGAGCATGGAGGGGGACAGGGAGGTGGAAAAAAGGAACATGTAGGAGGTCTGGGATTAGAAAAGGGGCATGAAGCACCGTTCATTTATGGCATGACTATGAAGTTAGCGCAGGAACTGCGGTCACTTCATAGTAGTTGCGCATAGTGACATCCTCTGATCTTAGAAGCAAGTGTTTTCCAACCATGGTGCCTCCAGCTGTTGTAAAATTACAACTCTCAGCATGCCTGGACAGCCACTGGCTTACAGTAAATATCTTAAAGGAGTACTCTGGGATGCAAAAATTGTCATTCAGACTGCCCACAGTAAAATAATAAATATACATACCTGCTGTCGCTCCCCTGGTGCCTCCAGTAACCCGCTCCGGCCTCCGCCGCGATCCTTTTCCTGGTTGCCGGTGGTTGGTGAGGCATACTGACAATCCCTGGTCACAGCGAAGTCCTGCCTTGACCAGAGATAGGCTGAGCGGCAGTGTGACTCACCGACCACCGGCAACCAGGAAACGGATCGCGGCGGAGGCCGCTCCCCTGGTGCGTATATATATATTTATTATTTTACTGTCAGCGTCTGAATGAAAATTTTTGCATCCTGGAGTACTCCTTTAAGTTAGAGAACAAAAATTATATATAGTGGAAACCTCTCTTATCATAAATCATCCTGTACAGATTAACATTAGGGTAGGATCACATGTCTGCGGATCCGCCAATGACTCTATAGAGTGCCTCCTGCTGTTTTCCTCCCTGTGTGCTGCTCACAACAGCAATCTGCCACTAACAAGCAGCCACACAGGGACCTGCGAGTCACCGTGGGCATATGCAGTGTATTCTGAGACATCTTGTAATGGCAGTTTGCTGCTGCAAGCAGGACATGGGGGAAAACAGCTGGAGGCACACTATAGGGTCAGGTCATTGACGGATCAGCAGCAGAGTAACATACACTACTGATCTGTTACATGTGACCCTACTCTAAGGGTGCGTTCACATGTGCGTATTTTTGCTGCATATTTGCTTCAGCAGATTTTGCTGATGTGTGTGCATGTATGATGTGTGTATGTACTGTATGTATAATGTATGAATTATGTGTGTGTGTATGATGTATGAATGTGTGTAAACAAGATGTATGTATGATGTGTGTATGTACTGTATGTATGATGTATGAATGTGTGTAAACAAGATGTATGTATGATGTGTGGAGATATATTCTGTGGGGGGGGATCTGGAGGCAACGGCTGTATGTATAATATGTGTGTGTATGTACTGTATGAATGATGTGTGTGTATGTACTGTATGAATGATGTGTGTGTGTACTGTATGTGGCAGTATTATATTCAGGGGGTACAGTGGATGGCAGTATTATATTCAGGGGGTACAGTAGTTGGCAGTATTATATTCAGGGGGTACAGTAGGAGGCAGTATTATATTCAGGGGGTACAGTAGGAGGTAGTATATATAGGGGTACAGTCGTGGCAGTATTCAGGGGGTGCAATAGGAGGCAGTTTTATATTCAGGGGTACAGTCGTGGCAGTATTCAGGGGGGGTAGTAAGAGGCAGTTTTATATTCAGGGGGTGCAGTAGGAGGCAGTTTTATATTCAGGGGGTACAGTAGGAGGCAGTATTATATTCAGGGGGTACAGTAGTTGGCAGTATTATATTCAGGGGTACAGTGGATGGCAGTATTATCTTCAGGGGGTAGAGTAGGAGGCAGTATTATATTCAGGGGGTACAGTAGGAGGCATTATTATATTCAGGGGGTAAAGTAGGTGGCAGTATTATATTCAGGGGGTACAGTAGGAGGCAGTATTATATTCAGGGGGTACAGTGGGTGGCATTATTATATTCAGGGGGTACAGTAGGAGGCAGTATCATATTCAGGGGGTAAAGTAGGAGGCAGTATTATATTCAGGGGGTACAGTAGGAGGCAGTATTATATTCAGGAGGTACAGTAGATGACAGTATTATATTCAGGGGGTACCGTGGATGGTAGTTTTATATTCAGGGGATACAGTAGGTGGCAATATTATATTTAGGGGTACAGTAGGAGGCAGTATTATATTCAGGGGGTACAGTAGGAGGCAGTATTATATTCAGGGGGTACAGTGGGTGGCATTATTATATTCAGGGGATACAGTGTGTGGCAGTATTATTTTCAGGGGGTACAGTAGGAGGCAGTATTATATTCAGGGGGTACAGTAGGAAGCAGTATTATATTCAGGGGGTACAGTAGGAGGCAGTATTATATTCAGGGGGTACAGTAGGAGGCAGTATTATATTCAGGGGGTACAGTAGGAGGCAGTATTATATTCAGGGGGTACAGTAGGAGGCAGTATTATATTCAGGGGGTACAGTAGGAGGCAGTATTATATTCAGGGGTACAGTAGGAGGCAGTATTATTTTCAGGGGTACAGTAGGTGGCAATATTAAATTCAGGGGTACAGTAGGAGGCAGTATAATATTCAGGGGTACAGTAGGAGGCAGTATAATATTCAGGGGATACAGTGTGTGGCAGTATTATTTTCAGGGGGTACAGTAGGAGGCAGTATTATATTCAGGGAGTACAGTAGGAAGCAGTATTATATTCAGGGGGTACAGTAGGAGGCAGTATTATATTCAGGGGGTACAGTAGGAGGCAGTATTATATTGAGGGGGTACAGTAGGAGGCAGTATTATATTCAGGGGGTACAGTAGGAGGCAGTATTATATTCAGGGGGTACAGTAGGAGGCAGTATTATATTTAGGGGATACAGTGTGTAGAAGTATTATATTCAGGGGTACAGTATGTGGCAGTCTTATATTCAGGGGGTACAGTAGGAGGCAGTACTATATTCAGGGGGTACAGTAGGAGGCAGTATTATATTCAGGGGGTACAGTAGAAGGAAGTATTATATTTAGGGGATACAGTGTGTAGACATATTTTATTCAGGGGGTACAGTGTGTGGCAGTCTTATATTCAGGGGGTACAGTAGGAGGCAGTATTATATTCAGGGGGTACAGTAGGAGGCAGTATTATATTCAGGGGGTACAGTAGGAGGCAGTATTATATTCAGGAGGTACAGTAGATGACAGTATTATATTCAGGGGGTACAGTGGATGGTAGTTTTATATTCAGGGGATACAGTAGGTGGCAATATTATATTCAGGGGTACAGTAGGAGGCAGTATTATTTTCAGGGGTAAAGTAGGTGGCAATATTATATTCAGGGGTACAGTAGGAGGCAGTATTATTTTCAGGGGTACAGTAGGTGGCAATATTATATTCAGGGGTACAGTAGGAGGCAGTATTATATTCAGGGGGTACAGTAGGAGGCAGTATTATATTCAGGGGATACAGTGTGTGGCAGTATTATATTCAGGGGGTACAGTAGGTGGCAGTATTATATTTAGGGGTTCAGTCAGTGACAGTATTACATTCAGGGGATACAGTGTGTGGCAGTATTATATTTAGGGGGTACAGTAGGTGGCAGTATTATATTCGGGGGGTACAGTAGGTGGCAGTATTTAATGTAGGAGGTACAGTGGATGATAGTTTTATATTCAGGGGATAAGGTTTTTGGCAGTATTATATTCAGGGGGTACAGTAGGAGGCAGTATTATATGCAGGAGGTACAGTTGATGGTAGTTTTATATTTATATTCAGGGGGTGCAGTGGATGGCAGTATAAAATTCAGGGGGTACAGTATTTAGCAGAATAATAATGTCACTCAGAGAAGACGTCACTCAGGTCACTGATATCACTGTGTTTTCTCCTGACTGTCCCATCAGCTGTAATCACTTGTTAGTTCTGCAGTGATTATAGGTGACGATGTACCCTAATCTGTGGCTCTCCAGCTGTTGCAAAACTACAACTCCCATAATTCCTGAGGCTCTCCAGACATGATGGGAGTTATGGCTTTATAACAACTGGAGAGCAACTGGAACCAAGGTGATAGGTGGGGGTCCCAGCAGTTGGACTCACTCCAGAAAAATGGGCTGCTTATTCTTAAATGCCTGGGCCTATGTTTTGTCTGTCCGGCCCTGCCTGTCAGTCACTTATATCGTTGTGTATTCTCCTGACTGTGTCCCATCAGTGCGGTAGTCACTGATATCTTTGTGCGGCTGAGCAAGCGGTCGTCCGGGATTGAGGAAGTGGGTCGTCGGGTGGGGGGGGGGTGGGAGGTGCCCAGGGCAATTTTTCGCACTGGGGCCCTGGGGTTTCTAGCTACGCCCCTGCTGGCCACGCTTCACCTTCTGCCGACACATCTTGTGGGTTAACTTCCTCCGGATTCTTGATGAAAAACTGCCACACTGCCAAGTAGCTGATTTTCCCCCCAACAGTCCGCACTGATTGACTGCTAATGCCACCGACTCCAGGAACCCCTGTTCTACTACCTCCCTTGGAAGGTAGGATGCCGCGAGGCAGGTGGTCTACCCTGGGCACATTTGGCTCCAGACTTCCCACTTCTGCCACCATGTCGACTGCCAACCATGCTACCACCTTGCTGGCTCAGCTTCTGCCTCAAGGGCAACCTGCAAACCTCTTCTCCTGAAGATGATGAAGCTCATTCTCCACCCAGCTCCCAAGTGCGATCGGCTTCATCATCACCGAGTTGTGTCTGCACGTCACTGATGTCCTCCTCAGGTTTCTCAACAGTGTCTGCGTCAGGAGCCTGAATGCTGGCAACAACACCTCCCACGCCACTCTCCTCATCACTATTTGCTCGCCTAGTGGAGGGAGCGGCAGTCATCTCCTCCACTTCTTGACTGGGCAGTAGCTGCTGACTGTACTCTACTAAATTGTCCTCACTAATTAGTGGAGCTGAACCCACAGCATACGATACTTCTGTGGGGGAGGGAACAGCATAGGACAGAAGCAATGGGAGGACAGGGACTGCTCCCGGGCCATACCAACTGAGGGTTGTGTCTGAGGAACCCACCAACTGTTAACTGGGGGTATCAGATGTCACTTGTGATGAAGTGAATGACCGTGTTAACCAATTGATGACGGCAGAGGGGTTGCTGGTCGAGACACGACCGCTAGCTGATACAGGGAGCTCAGGCTATCACTGCGTCTTCTGCTGCCACTCATCCCTAGTCTCTGTGCACCCTCTGTGCATGTCCTGGCACTTCTTTGCCTGACATTATTAGTGCGTATATGAGGGGAGGACAATACGCTCCACTACACTTAAAAAAGTATTTGTTTACAACACCAGCAGGTGTATTCTATTGGCTGGCCTTTCACAGTAACCACGCCCTTAAGACTTTAAGAGGAACAAAATGGTACACCTAATATGGGGAAACTATGCTACGCTACCTAATGTGGGGAAACTATGCTATCTAATGTGGGGAAACTATGCTACGCTACCTAATATGGGGAAGCTATGCTACGCTACCTAACGTGGGGAAACTATGCTACCTAATGTGGGGAATGCAGAATAATGTGAGTTTCAGTGCAATTTTATGGCATAGAACTTTTTTTTTGGGGGGGGGGAGTGGGGGCCCAGGCACATTCTTTGCACAGGGGACCCCTGCTGTCTGTGTCCGCCCCTGGCACCAGGCATAGGCTGCATCCCTCTATATGGTGGTGCAGCTCTATCCCCTGGAAGAAATCTCTCCTCCTGCCAGGCTGGTCCATCTACCTCCCCTCCCTCCCCGCCCTATTGCCCGCTCGCCACTTTAAAAAGAAAAAGCGCAGTTCACATGGCGCATCACTGCTCTTTCCCGGCAGCACTGTGTGTGCCTTTAAGAGGCACACAGCATTCAATATGCGCCGGCGGCTGGAGTGACAGGAAGGTGCCAGCAGCTTCATCCTGTCACTCCAGCCTGGGCTTCCTGTGTGTACCAGCAGGGTGGCCAAAATACCAGTCATAAAATACTGTCCATGTGGCTACCCTAGTGTACTGTCAAGTGTTAGCTGTTCCTTTCATACAAAGAAACTGACAGATTGCCTTAAAATCAGTGGACTCTCTCATGTGTGGACATGTGATGTTTGCCACAGCAAAAAAAAAACCTTCCCTTGTAGCTACTTTTGAGATTACGGAGCCCCCCATACCCAATAAGGGTCACTTTTAGGAATCAGAACCCCTCATGTGTGTTCTGATGCCTCCATCTCTCCAGCTGCTAATGTAGTGAATTAGTATGTAATAACATAAATACTTATGTTGTAGTGGATTGATATATACGACTAACATATAAATACAAATATTAAAAGGATTATTTTTCCTATACTGCATACCAAGGTCTTCGCTGAACTAAACTGCTTCCTCCTTCCCCACCTGTATACTCCTTCCCCCTCCCATAGAGCATTGAAGATGGCACCCCCAAGTTGGAATTTGGGAAAGATAAGAGAAAAAGTTTTCAGAAGAAGAAGTACACAGAAGGAGTTTTAACCAATAATGTGCTTTTAACACCCAATTCACACAACCCCTTTTGCAGACGTCACTATTATCTATATAAACCTTTTATAGGCTCTTCCTGGATTACTCCGCTCCTCAGCGTCCAGAACATTGGGGGACATTTACTAATCTAGTCTATTCTGGGTATGCTTATAGACCAGCGTATGTGGTAGTCTCCTGTCTATTGTGCTCCTAATTTATCAAAGGTCTCACAGCCCTTGATAAATTCTGTGCTCTGACTTCAGGGTCTACAGCTTAAACTGCATTTAGACCTGCTCCAACATGGTCTGACATTTCAGCGTATTTTGGGCAGATGCGACTTGTCGCACAAAAGTCGCACTTGATAAATTCAGCACCAATGCATTTTCCAGTGCATTTCCATCTAAAATAGACTAGCATGCATCATGTTCTAAAAATCCTCTACAGCAAAAGTCGCAGAAAAGTCGCACATATTTAGACTGCGACTTTCTGTGCGATAAATTTAGACAGGAAAAACCAGTCTAAATCCCTTGATAAATCTCTCCTATTGAGTTCCTGAATGCTGTGTGCGGGCTTCAGTGTTCACGACCGGGGATGGGGAGGGACGTGACGTCACATGACGGGGTGTGACAACGAGCGGTTGTGTGTGAACACGCAAGCCCGCACACAGCGTTTAGGAACTCAATGTTCCGGGCCCTGGGTAACCCTTTAATAAAGAAAGTACCGTAAAACTGACAGCATATGTTGTACTTTCTAGCGTGCGCACCGTTTCTCAACTAATCTGGAAGGGGGCAGATCTTCACTGGGTACAACCAGGATCTATTTCACTAATGGCTTCCTGTACTGGTAACCATGCTAACATATCCATGGTCACTGGTAGAAGTAGTCGGAGCATTTCTTACATCCTCTAAGTGATGAAAAACTAAATATTTCATTTTTATTAGGAGTTAGATTTTTCTTCACTTTATGACCAAAATCAGGTTACAAATAGGAATACATTTTTTTTTTTTTAAATATGCAGGTGTAGGGGTTTTATCCTTGCAAACACTGCCAGCTTTGGAATACAGTTTTATATGTAATTTTTATTTATTAAAAGAAAATATTTTATTTTTCTTCAGCCTTTGTATTTAAAATGCAACTAACTGTTCCATCCGTCACCGAAGAGATAGTTCTGGATGTCTGAAGAACAAGAGTTAGTCTTTGTAACAGGATTAGGATTTGGCTCACTTCCCACTATTCTTCATATCTTCCCATTCCCAGAAAGATCAAAAACAAGCATCAGAGAATAAGAAAGACCGGTAAGACGAAGCCCAAATTTATAGATTATGCAAAAAAGGCAAGTTTTCCATCTGTTGCTCAGTAAGTAAGTATTTCTGTTCTGTCACATTGAACTCCAGATATTCACTTGCTTTGTGTAGCAGCAAATATACATGTAACAATGGTGTGCATTCATGCTTGACTTTAGTAAACTCTAGGCTTTTTTCTGTTATTCCATAGCCAAGGTTTCTCTGGTATGTCTGTGGTTGTGTAGAATATTCGGGATGGAGGACCTCCTTTTAAGACTGTCACCACCACAAGAAGCAAATCCCGTGTATATGAAATGTTTTATATGTGTCTAGACATTCATTTTGGGATCTTTTTACCTACTTCTTTTTATTTTATTTGAATGTACGCTGGTATAGCCTGGAGTCAATTGGGTGTAGATTATATCGTCTTATTTTATATTACAATATCACAGAGCGGACAGTTTACTGGTTCAGTCTACAAAGTAAGGAAATATGTAAGACAGGCTTTGGGAGATTTATCAAAACCTGTCCAGAGGAAAAGTTGCTGAGTTTCATCTAGCAACCAATCAGATCTCTTCTTTCATTTTTCAGAGGCCTTTTCGGCCGTATGCGGTTTCCTGACCGCAGGCAAAAACGTGGTCGACCACGTTTTTGCCTGCGGTCGGGAAACCGCATACGGCCGAAACGAAGCCGACCGGAGGCTGCGGTTCACTCCGGTCGGCTCATAGACATACATTAAATACGGTTCCCGAATACGGCTGAGTGCGGGCGCCGCGATTAAGCACCGCCCCCCCTCCTCCCAACCGTATACGGGAGCCATATCTAACAAAACGTGGTGTGAACCCAGCCTTACTGGTATTCTGCACTAATACATCTATTGAGACTGCAAGAAACATACCAGTTAGAAGGAATTTTGTTTCAGTGGAAACTGTACCACATGTGGCACTCATAAACCTTCCCTGGGGCAACCATATTGGAGACACTTCTTGTACTTAGTGTATGATTTGTAATGCAGGGTTAGTGTACACTTTATGGAAGCCAAAATAGATGGGAGTGGACTGACAGTCAGTAAGTCAGTAAGTCGTCACTTACCTTTTGTGTTGGGATATGGTCAGAAAATCTGAGCAACAGGATCAGCACTTTCAGAACAGCACTGACATGGGATCAGTGGCAGGTGAGTATGTGTTTTTTTTTATGTTTTACTGTCACGCTGTGTTCACACAGCATAATATTTGCAGAATGTCTGCAAGAGAACACAAACAAAAATGCCAATCTAGGTCCACTTGAAGTGCATTTCCAAAAGGATTCCACCAAAAGAATTCTTTCAACAAAGGCTGGAATCAAAATATCTGCTGCAGATGTTTCTACGGCAGAAATTCCACCGTGTGCATGCTGCAGCAGAATACCATAAAAAGCAAAGGGACTTTAACCTTTCTGAGCTGAATTTGTCGTCCGGATTTTGTTTGGAAATTCCAGTATGTGAACATGACACAAGTTCACTGTTCATGTGCTGTAGATTCTCCATCCAGATTTGTGAACAGAAAATCCAATTGAAAATTTCCAAATGGAAATTTCCTGCACGAAAATGTGATGGGGATCTGTAAATCCACAGCATGTCAATTTATGTTGTGGGCTGGTCACAGATTTGTTGCAGATTTTCCCAAATGATGGTACTGGAAAAGTCACAATTTGCACAATTTTTTTTATTTTTTTTTTGTATTGTATTTCACAGGCAGAGATATAGGAAGCAGGTATAGGATGCAGAAACTCTGTTGAATGCCTGGTGCAGCCAGAGGCAACCAAAGTGAAAAGTGGCAAATCCAGTGAAATGAAGTATTCCATCATCTTATGTCTATGTCCTATGTGATGTTTACATAACCCATACATGGGCAGCAGAAAAGAGCTGGGATAAGTTCTAGTTTCCTGTGCCACATCATAATGGTCTTTTAGGAAAAATTCTCCTATAAAGTGGTCAGCTTTTTTAAAGGGAATGTGTCATAAGAAAACGACCTATTGTTTAAATGTTAAACAAAAACACATTCTTAAGAGTTTATGGCAATGTGCTTTCTGATTTTGCATTTTACTACCTATATTATAAAATAATCCTAAAATCTTGCAGTTTTCATTTTCATCACAAAACCTTAAACTGAGCCTTCTTGTATCATTGCATTACAGTGAAAAAGGTGACAGTGTGTAGAAAAGAAAATAGGTAAAGCTCAGCATTCACCTTTCTGTGGAATGATCTTTGCAAAGTTCACAGAGAATGCCCATTAATGTTTCCCAATCACGTGAATGGGACAGCTTCTGTCCATTTTTGCCTACATCCATGGGGCTTGCATGTCAAGCATGTCTCTAAATGCTGTTCAGACAAGATGGCTGCATCCATAATATTGCATAAAAAAATTTAATAAATGAAAATTACAATCAGAAAATGTAAAAAAGATTAGAAAAAAAAGAATATGTTTTAATATTTGGCTTTAATAAATAACAAAATGTAGATAATACATTTCCTTTATGGAACGGACTTGAAAGGTTGAAATGCTGCCTATTTCTTCCTACCTCAGACATTACTGAACAGTGATACACTGCTCAAAAAAATAAAGGGAACACTAAGATAACACATCCTAGATCTGAATGAATAAACTAATCATATGAAATCTTTACATGAATGTGCTGACAACAAAATCACAAAAAAATTATCAATGGAAATCAAATTTATCAACCTATGGAGGTCTGGATATGGAGTCACACTCAAAATCAAAGTGGAAAACCACACTACAGGCTGATCCAACTTTGATGTAATGTCCTTAAAACAAGTCAAAATGAGGCTCAGTAGTGTGTATGGCCTCCATGTGCCCGTGAGCCTCCCTACAACACCTGGGCATGCTCCTGATGAGGTGGTGGATGGTCACCTGAGGGATGTCCTACCAGACCTGGACTAAAGCATCCGCCCTCTCCTGGACAGTCTGTGGTGCAACTTGGCGTTGGTGGATGGAGCGAGACATGATGTCCCAGATGTGCTCAATCAGATTCAGGTCTGGAGAACGGTCGGCCAGTCCATAGCATCAATGCCTTCCTCTTGCAGGAACTGCTGACACACTCCATCCACATGAGGTCTAGCATTGTCTTGCATTAGAAGGAACTCAAGGCCAACTGCATTAGCATATGGTCTCACAAGGCGTCTGAGGATCTCATCTTGGTACCTAATATCAGTCAGGCTACCTCTGGCAAGCACATGGAGCGCTGTGTGGCCTCCCAAAAGAAATGCCACCCCACACCATTACTGACCCACCGCCAAACCAGTCATGCTGGAGGATGTTGCAGGCAGCAGAACATTCTCCATGGCGTCTCCAGACTATATCATGTCTGTCACATGTGCTCAGTGTGAACCTGCTTTCATCTGTGAAGAGCACAGGGCGCCAGTGACAAATTTGCCAATCTTGGTATTCTCTGGCAAATGCCAAATGTCCTGCACAGTGTTGGGCTGTAAGCAGAACCCCCACCTGTGGATATCCGGCCCTCATACCACCCTCATGGAATCTTTCTGACCGTTTGAGTGGACACATGCACATTTGTGGCATGCTGGAGGTCATTTTGCAGGGCTCTGGCAGTGCTCCTCCTGCTCCTCCTTTCACAAAGACAGAGGTAGCAGTCCTACTGCTGGGTTGTTGTCTTCCAATGGCCTCATGCTTGTCTCCTGGTAGTGCCTCCATGCTCTGGACACTACGCTGACAGACACAGAAAACCTTCTTGCCACAGCTTGCATTGATGTGCCATCCTGGATGAGCTGCACTACCTGAGCCACTTGTGTGGATTGTAGACTCTGTCTCATGCTACCACTAGAGTGAAAGCACCGCCAGCATTCAAAAGTGACCAAAACATCAGCAGGAAGCATAGCAACTGAGAAGTGGTCTGTGGTCGCCACCTGCAGAACCACTCTTTTATTGGGGGTGTCTTTCTAATTGCCTATAATTTCTACCTGTTGTCTGTTCCATTTGCACAACTGCATGTGAAATTGATTGTCAATCAGTGTTGCTTCCTGAGTGGACAGTGTGATTTCACAGAAGTGTCATTGACTTGGAGTTACATTGTGTTGTTTAAGTGTTCCCTTTATTTTTCTGAGTAGTGTATAACCCTCATATACCAGTACTTTGTATGTTTCTTAAGTGGGTTCTGCATGCTCCCCTAGTTGTGGTGCAGGTTCAGTTTGAACCTTTTTAAGTGTTTTTATATGTTTTTCTAACTTTTTGTAATTGTTATGATAAATAAAGATTGTTAAATTATGTAGTGTGTGCCTCATTGGAGTGCAACTTTTTTTCTCTGGTATTTAATGAGTACTTTGGATTGTGCATCAAAAAGCATGGCTAAAGCACAGTCGTTTTATCTAAAATCTTAATCTAAAGTCTTTATCTAAAATCACTTCAAATTAGAACTGCAAATAAACTGCTGAAAACAACCTAAAAAGTATACCTTGTTGATTATATAAACTACAGGTCAAAATAGCTACCAATAAATGCATGAACATTAAAGATTTATTATAAAGCATTTAGTCTTTGGATATACAAAGCCTATGAGCTTCTTACACTAATGGAGTTATTCAGTGATAATAATGTATATGTGGCTGGGGGTTGAGTAAAAATAAAAAACAAACCTATGCTCACCAACCCTGACTCCCAGCAGCCACCGCCCCAATGCTCCTGGTCCCTGGTCTTCTCGTCTACTTCCTGTTTACTGATGAGGCGCCCACCCACATAAACTGCTCTCCTCAGCCAATCACTGACCACAGCAGTTTTCCCACCTTAGTCAGTGATTGGCTGAGGTAGGCGGTGCCTGTAGAGACTCCGTGTCATCATCAGCCAGTAAGAAGCCAAGAGGACCAGGGACCAGGAATGTTGGCGGAGGATAAACATTATATCTGACGCTTTAATTGTCACTGGAAATGAACACGTTATTCAATATATTTATCTAAAAGTTCAATCACCATCAGAAAGTTTCTTCTGTTCCACCTGAATAAAGAAATGAGTGTGTCTGGGCACAAGGAGTTAATTCTGTTCAAGAAATTACTCAGCAGCTGAGACACATGACTTTGCAATCATCCTGAACCTTGGAAGGAAGGAAATTAAGTTGGATTGTCGAGGCTTATCAAATGGACAGCACGTAATAATACTTTCCCAGCCAATGTGTTCTTTCTTAACCAGTGCAGCTATTTCTTCATACTAAGCCTTCCAGACAAGACTGTGCACAAACACCATCTGTAAAATGTGTCTCATCAAGCCTACAAATACGGTGCATTTCTCGCCTGCACACTTTTCCTTATTTTCTCAGCTCAACACACACATACACTTTGCCACATGGGTTCAGCTCTCTCCAAAGTATTCACCCCCTAAAAAGTCAACAGCTTTTTCTCTGGATTTAAAAATGTTAGGGCCCTTGCGTAAGGAAGTGTTACAGCTCCATCTTGTACAGAGGGGTTTCGCACGTGGCAGAAATTTCTGGGACTGGAAATCAGTTTTATTCACCCAAATGAGTTTTTTTCTTAAAGGTCTGCTGTGTGTGAATAGGAGCTGAAATAGAGGTGCCTTGGACTTCTACTATACTCTTATTCTGAGGCATGCACAGGTTCTCCTTTCTGTCAAGGCATAAAAGTTGCCTGTGTACCATATATACTTGAGTATAAGCCGATTTTTTTGTGCTGAAAACGCCCCCCTTGGCTTATACTCGAGTGAACAAAAAAACGTTTCTGGCTTAGCTGTGAGGGGATGGTCCGGGCCGTCCATCTCCCCCTGTCAATCCCTTCTCAGTGGTCTTCAACCTGCGGACCTCCAGATGTTGCAAAACTACAACTCCCAGCATGCCCGGACAGCCATCGGCTGTCCGGGCATGCTGGGAGTTGTAGTTGAGAAACATCAGGAGGTCCGCAGGTTGAAGACCACTGCAGCCTTCATCATCATCCAGACCACCCTTTTGTTTTCTACTCACCTCCCCTCGGTGGGAAGGAAGGGTGAGCTGGTCCAGGCCGTCCATTTTCGGCCATCTATGCTGCAGGGACCGTCCGATGGGGAGGGTTAGTCGTTCCGGGCTGTCCATCTTCCCCCGGAGGCCCTCTTCTCCGCTCCGGGCCGGTCCCGAACTAGTGATGGGACATTCATGCGCAGGGACGTAGAGGGCATCTGCTGCATACGGACGTTCCTGTGCGTCGTCGTCAACGCAACGTCACTAGTCCGGGGCCGTCCCAGAGCAGAGAAGACGGCCTCCCGGTGAAGATGGACAGCACGGAATGACTAACTCTCCCCACCGCACGGTCCCTGCAGCATAGATGGCCGAAAATGGACAGCTCGGACCAGCTCACCCTTCCGTCCCACCGAGGGGAGGTGAGTAGAAAACAAAAGGGGAGTCTGGATGATGATGAAGGATTGAAGGGATTGACAGGTGGTGATGATTAAAGGGGGGGATGATGACGAGGGTGATAATGATAGGGTGATGATGACAGGGTGATGATGATGGGGGTATGGATGATGACAGGGGGGGATGATGACAGGGGGGGATGATGACATGGGAGGATGATGTATTTCCCACCCTAGGCTTATAGTCGAGTCAATAACTTTTCCTAGGTTTTTGGGGTGAAATTAGGGGCCTTGGCTTATATTCGGAATGGCTAATACTCGAGTATATACGGTATATACAGATGTATTCTCCACTAGGGGAGAATATCCCTGTACATATAGCGCATTAAAGCTTTATGGCTCTGTACTAAGGAGCCATATAGCATTAGGTACTACGCAAAGGGTTCAGGTGTACATGGGCCCTTAGGCCTGGGCTACACTGCAACTTTTTGTAGCGCTATAAGGTCGAGCTGCAGTACAAAGCAATACATTAAGTTGCTTGCAAACTGCAATCTTGTTGACTACAAGTTTCTTAGGACAGTAACTGGGTGGCCTCAGGGTGGTTTCACACAAGTTGTTTTTTTATTAAAGCTGAAAAGAAACATCATAGATAACATGGGATTTTTTAAAATGATTGTAATATTTTATTTTAATGCAGCATCCAGATTTTTTTAATGGTATTTTTTCTCCCTTGAGTGGCTTTTTTTCCCCCTCAGTGGCAGCATTTCCTCCCATAGGCCTCTATAGGTTGAATAAAAAAAAATATGCATAGACAAAATATTTGTCAATGAGGGTGATGATTTTATTCTGGAATTTTTCTGTCACATTCTTTAGCAGAAATCTTTCAACGCATGATAACAGAATCAGATGACTTGTAATAAAAGCAGGTGACATAATGACACAAAAAAACTGCATCAAGAATGACAAAATAAAACATACTTTTTTGTAAAAAAAATTCATTGCAAAAAAAGTCCATGCCAAAAAGTATGCATCAAGGAAGCCTTAGGCTAAGCTTCCACTAGTTTTTTTTTTTTTCTGGCAGTTTTTGGAATACTGTCACTGCAGTTTTTGAGCCAAAGCCAGACGTGTATTCAAAAGGAATAGGACATATAAAAGAAGGAGTTACAGTTCTCCTCCCTTATGGATCCACTTCTGACTTTGGCTTAAAAACTGCAGTGGCAGTATTCCAAAAACTGCCAGAAATAAAACCAAGTGGAAACTTAGCCTTAGGCTGGGTTCACACTATGGTTTGTAACTACGGTTCCCGTATACGGGTGGGAGGAGGGGGGGGTGAGGCTTAATCGCGGCGCCCGCACTCAGCCGTATTCGGGAACCGTATTTAATGCATGTCTATGAGCCGACCGGAGTGAACCGCAGTCTCCGGTCGGCTGCTTTTTCAGCTGTATGCGGTTTCCCAACCGTAGGCAAAAACGCGGTCGACCACGTTTTTGCCTGCGGTCGGGAAACCGCATATGGCCGAAAAAGCAGCTGACCGGAGGCTGCGGCTCAGTCCAGTCGGCTCATAGACATGCATTAAATACGGTTCCCGAATACGGCTGAGGGCAGGTGCCGCGTTTAAGCCCCGCCACCCTCCTCCCAGCCGTATACGGGAACCATAGTTACAAACCGTAGTGTGAACCCAGCCTTAGAGGGATTCATCATGATATGTGCTGAGGAAAAGCCCATAGCAACCAATCAGATTGCTTCTTTTATTTTTCACAGGCCTTTTAAAAAATGAAAGTCGTGATCTGATTGGTTGCTATGGGCAACTGGTCAATTTTTTTCTCTGCACAAGTTTTGATGAATCTCCCCCAATTTGCCTAAACCAGAAGTGGATTCAAAGAAATGGGAATATACTTCCCCTTTCTGCTGGATCCTGTCCTGGAGTTCGGTAAAAAAAAACTACCATACATACTCGAGTATAACCGAGTTTTTCAGCACGATTTTTCATGCCGAAAACGCCCCCCTCGGCTTATACTCGAGTGAACTCTCAACCTGTCAATCCCGTCATCAGTGGTCTTCAACCTGCGGACCTCCAGATGTTGCAAAACTACAACTCCCAGCATGCTGGGTGTTGTAGTTTTGAAACCTTTGGTGGTCCGCAGGTGTAAGACCACTGCGGCCTTCATCATCATCCAGCCCCCCCCCCCCTTTTTGTTTTGTACTCACCTCCCCTCGGCGGGAAGTTAGGGTGAGCTGGTCCGGGCCATTTATGCTGCAGGGACCATCCAGTGGGGATGGTTAGTCGTTGCAGACAGTCCATTTTCACCGGGGAGGGGGGACTCTTCTCCGCGCTTCGGGCCCGGCCCTGGAGTAGTTCATGCGCAACGTCCCTGTGCGTCGTCGTCAAGGCAACGTCACTAGTCCGGGCCCGAAGCGCGAAGAAGAGGCCCCCCCCCCCCCCCGGTGAAAATGGACAGCCCGCAATGGCTAACCATCCCCACCGGACGGTCCCTGCAGCATAGATGGCCCGGAACAGCTCACCCTAACTTCCCGCCGAGGGGAGGTGAGTACAAAACAAAAGGGGGGGGGATGATGAAGGAGGTGACGCAGTGGTCTTCAACCTGGTCTTCAACCTGCGGACTTCCAGAGGTTTCAAGACTACAACTCCGGGCATGCTGGGAGTTGTAGTTTAGCAACATCTGGAGGTCCGCAGGTTGAAGACCACTGATGAAGGGATTTACAGGTGGTGATGATGAAGGGGGGGAATGATGACAGGGGGTCTGGATGATTACATGGGGGATGATGTATTTCCCACCCTAGGCTTATAGTCTAGTCAATAACTTTTCCTGGGTTTTTGGGGTAAAATTCGGGGCCTCGGCTTATATTCGGGTCGGCTTATACTCGAGTCTATATGGTACCACAAGTAGGTTGGTATAGGTTTTTACCAACAGTCCGGGGAAGCTACAGTTAATGTTATGACTTCTTGCTGATAAGATTGCTGCTATACCTTGTCCGGAGAGACGATACCTTGTGAAAAATGAAAAAAAGTGAATAAAAATTTGAAGAGCACTTCAACTAAGCCGTAAGTTATGTCTTGAAATGTGTACTCACCTGTTGCGGTTAAGCTAAGATGGCGTGCAGCCTGTTTATAATTGCCCTACGTATGTGTATTACCCAATGTTCCTGAGGTTGTACTCATCCTTCTCCTTCTTCCAAACATGGTGAGTGGAGTTTATACAAAAAGCTCTATTTTTTGTCTCATCAGACCACATGACCTTCTCCCATTCCTCCTCTGGATCATCCAGATGGTCATTGGCAAACTTCAGACAGGCATAGCCATGCGCTGGCTTGAGCAGGGGGACCTTGAGTGCGCTGCAGGATTTTAATCCATGATGGCATAGTGTGTTACTAATGGTTTTCTTGGAGACTGTGGTCCCAGCTCTCTTCAGGTCATTGACCAGGTCCTGTCGTGTAGTTCTGGGCTCATCCCTCGCCGTCCTCATGATCATTGATACCCAACGAGGTGAGATTTTGCATGGAGCCCCAGAACAAGGGAGATTGATCATCATCTTAAACTTCTTCCATTTTCTAAGAATTGCACCAACAGTTGTTGCCTTCTCACCAAGCTGCTTGTCTATTGTCCTGTAGCCCATCCCAGCCTTGTGCAAGTCTACAGTCTTATCCCTGATGTCCTTACACAGCTCTCTGGTCTTGGCCATTGTGGAGAGGTTGGAGTCTGTTTGACTGAGTGTGTGGACAGGTGTCTTTTATAACCGTAACACGTTCAAACAGGTGCAGTTAATACAGGTAATGAGTGGAGAACAGGAGGGCTTCTTAAAGAAAAAAATAACATGTCTGTTAGTGGAATTCGTACTGGTTGGTAAGTGATCAATTACTTATGTCTTATTAATACAATAAAATTCAAATTATAATTTTTTTAAATCATACAATGTGATTCTTTGAATTTTTTTTTTAGATTCCGTCTCTCATAGATGAAGAGTACCTATGATAAAAATGACAGACCTATACATGCTTTGTAAGTAGGAAAACCTGCAAAATCGGCAGTGTATCAAATACTTGTTCTCTTCATTGTATGTCTTGTAATGTCATTTGAAGAAGAAATTTTTCACTTATTTGTCAATAAGAAACTTCTCCTGCTATGGCTTTTTTCCTTTAATAATAATTTCCATCATTCCTGACTAGTAATTCATATCATTTTGTTAGAAATCTCCTAGCAGTTATTGAGCTTGTTGAGGTAATGTACTATAATAGGTAAATGCAGTTCCAAATATATTGAATATGTAACAAGTCTAAATAAATTGATTTATAAAATGTGGAGTTTTTATGTAATGAAGGATAGCTGATTGCAGCAAATATATTATATGTGTATTGGTGTTTATATTATTATTATTATCTTAATTATTATATATATTTATTTTTATCTAAAGATCAAAAATCTATTAAATGTCAATGAGCACCATATTTATCAAGATTTTCCTCCCTACAACTGAATGCCGTTTCACATATAAGCTGTATGAACCAGGTATCCAATAAACGAAAGCCTCTCTAATATAGGTTAGAATCATCAATGCAAGATTTGCAGCATTTTTTCCACCAAACAAAGGAAAAGGAGAATAAGCTGGGTTCCCACTGCGAAAATGCCGCTCCTGAATTTCGGTCTGAATTTCTGCTGCCTGAAGGTAAAATGGGAGTGAATGGGTTTTCTGTTAAGCCTTTCCCACTGCAGAATTTTCTGGGAGGAATTTCCGTCCGAAAATTCTGATCTAAAAATTGAAGTGTACTAACTATAAATTCATGCTGAACTTTCATGCAGAATTGCATGCAGAATTCAGTGCAGTAATTCTTCCCTGTGAACCCGGCCTGTCAGTGTAAGGCTGCATTCACACTACGTTTGCCTTATATAATCGGCAGCTATCTTGCGGCCAGTCACTTCAGCGTTTTATTGCAGAGAGAGAGAGGGAAAGAGAGCAGTGTGTGTTGCACAGAAAAACATTTTTACAGCAGTGATTCACCACAAGCCCAAAACCAGTCTAGAAGCACTGATAGGGAAGGGAGAGAGATTGAGAGAGAGAAAGTGCAATTTTGGACTGAGTGCTGCAGCACTGGTGAGTACAACTGAAAAGCTAATAGTAGCCAGCCAGTTAGGGTAAGCAGAGCACTAAAAGCCATATTCACTTGCTATGAGGGCCTAATACAAGTTGCGTAGCGGAGCGAATTGTCCTCTATTAAGTGTAATCTGTACATACAAAGGTGGTGTATAGAGATGTCGCGAATTTTTCGCCGGCGAACAGTTCCCGGCGAACTTAGCATGTTTGCGTTTGCATCGCCGGGTGAACATATGTGAAGTTCGATTCGCCCCCAATACTTTAACATTGCGGTAAACTTTGACCCTGTGAGTCAGAGTCAGCAGACACATTACAGCCAATCAGCAGCAGTCCCTCCCTTCCTGACCCTCCTACCTCTTGCACGGACGCCATTTTACCCTCATTCAGCATGCTGCAGGCTTAGAAAGGTGAGGGACAGAGAAGCTGCTCCTGCTGTAATATGGAAAGCGATAGCTAGGTTGCTGCTAAGTGGTGTATTCAGGGTCCACTTTACTCCTAAATCACTAGTGTAACATCTGCTTTAGGACAGCACCCAAAAAAAGGCCTTTTCAGGGCTCAAATATCAGTCCGTGTGTCTTGCAACAGCTGGAGGCACCCTGGTTGGGCTGCCTAAAGGGGGGCTCTAACTATGTGCTGCCTAACATGGGGGAATCTATGTGCTGCCTTAAGGGGGGCTCTATGTGCTGCCTAAAGGGGGGCTCTAACTATGTGCTGCCTAACATGGGGGAATCTATGTGCTGCCTTAAGGGGGGCTCTATGTGCTGCCTAAAGGGGAGATCTAACTATGTGCTGCCTAACATGGGGGAATCTATGTGCTGCCTAAAGGGGGATCTAACTATGTGCTGCCTAAAGGGGGCTCTATGTGCTGCCTAAAGGGAGGCTCTACCTATGTGCTGCCTAAAGGGGGGCTCTAACTATGTGCTGCCTAATATGGGGGAATCTATGTGCTGCCTAAAGGGGGGCTCTATGTGCTGCCTAAAGGGGGGCTCCAACTATGTGCTGCCTAACATGGGGGAATCTATGTGCTGCCTAAAGAGAGGATCTAACTATGTGATGCCTAAAGGGGGGCTCTAACTATGTGCTGCCTAATATAGGGGAATTTATGTGCTGCCTAAAGGGGGGCTCTAACTATGTGCTGCCTAACATGGGGGAATCTACGTGCTGCCTAAAGGGGGGATCTAACTATGTGATGTCTAAAGGGGGGATCTAACTAAGTGCTGCCTAAAGGGGGCTCTATGTGCTGCCTAAACGGAGGCTCTACCTATGTGCTGCCTAAAGGGGGGCTCTAACTATGTGCTGCCTAATATGGGGGAATCTATGTGCTGCCTAAAGGGGTGATCTAACTATGTGATGCCTAAAGGGGGGCTCTATGTGCTACCTAAAGGGGGCTAAAGCACGTTATTCCAAAGAATTTAGGAATAATAGGTGATTTATGCCCTTTATGGATTAAAACCAGACTCTGCATCAACTATATCATTTTCTGTGGGAGTTTTGCCATGGATCCTCCTCCGGCATGCCACAGTCCAGGTGTTAGTCCCATTGAAACAACTTTTAAATCACTATTGTGTACAGAAAGAGTCCCTGTGGGTTTTAAAATTTGCCTGCCCATTGAAGTCAATGGCGGTTCACCTGGTTCGCAGGTTCGCGAACATTTGCAGAAGTTCGCGTTCGCAAACCGAAAATTTTATGTTCGCGACATCACTAGTGGTGTACGATTTTGTTCCTGTTAAAGTCTTAAGGGCCTAGTTACTGTGAAAGGCCAGCCAAAAGTACACACCTGCTGCTGTTCTAGACAAATACTGTTTTAAAGGGGTATTCCAGTAAAAAAACCTTTTATGTATATATATATATCAACTGGCTCCAGAAAGTTAAACAAATTTGTAAATTACTTCTATTAAAAAAATCTTAATCCTTTCAGTACTTATGAGCTTCTGAAGTTAAGGTATTTCTTTTCTGTCTAAATCCTCTCTGATGACACCTGTCTAGGGAAACGCCCAGTTTAGAAGAGGTTTGCTATGGGGATTTGCTTCTAAACTGGGCATTTCCCGAGACAGGTGTCATCAGAGAGGATTTAGACAGAAAAGAACAACCTTAACTTCAGAAGCTCATAAGTACTGAAAGGATTAATATTTTTAATAGAAGTAATTTACAAATCTGTTTAACTTTCTGGAGCCAGTTGATATATAATTCCTGGAATACCCCTTTAAGTGTAGTGGAGTGTATTGCACTCCCCTCATAAGTGCATACCACGTACGTACATTTATGTGATGTACCATTTTGTTCCTGTTATAGTCCTAAGGGCCTAGTTACTGGGAAAGGCCAGCCAAAAGTACACACCTGCTGCTATTCTAGACAAATACTGTTTTAAGTGTAGTGTAGCGTATTGTACTCCCCTCATAAGTGCATACCACATACGTACATCTATGTGGTGTACCATTTTATTCCTGTTATAGTCCTAAGGGCCTAGTGTAAAAGGCCAGCCAAATGTACACACCTGATGGTGTTGTACACAAATACTGTCTTAAGCGTACTGTAGCGTTTTGTCCTCCCCTCATAAGTGCATACCATGTACGTACATCTACGTGGTGTACCATTTTGTTCCTGCTATAGTCCTAAGGGCCTAGATACTGTGAAAGGCCAGCCAAAAGTACACACCTACTGGTGTTATAGACAAATACTGTTTTATGCGTACTAGAGCGCATTGTCCTCCCTCATAAGTGCATACCACGTGCGTACATCTATGTGGTGTACCATTTTGTTCCTGTTAAAGTCTTAAGGGCCTAGTTACTGTGAAAGGCCAGCCAAAAGTACACAACTGCTGCTGTTCTACACAAATACTGTTTTAAGCATTTTTACTATTTATTGTCATCCCCTCATATACGCACAAAGTATGTCAGGCAGACAAGTGCCAGGACTCTCACAGAGGGGTGGCAGAGGCCTAAATTCATCAGGCGCAGTTAGAGGTCGCAGCAGACTAGGGGCGAGTGGCAGCAGGAGTCGCAGTGAGAGGCCTGAGCTCCCGGTATCAGCTATAGGTCGTGTCTCGACCAGTAATACATCTGCCGTCATCGATCGGTCATCTACTTCATCACGAGTGACATCTGACACCCCCAGTCAACAGTCGGTGGGTTCCTTAGACACAACCTTCAGTTGGCATGGCCCAGGAGCAATCCCTGACCTCCCATTGCCTCTGTCCTGTACTGTTCCCTCCCCCACAGAAGTATCAAATGCTGTGGGTTCAGCTCCACTATTTAGTGAGGACAATCTACTAGAGGACAGTCAGCAGCAACTGCCCAGCCAAGAAGTGGAGGAGACATCCGCCGCTTCCTTCACTAGGCGGGCAAGTAGTGTTGAGGAGTGTGGCGTGGGAGGTGGTTTTGCGAGCATTCAGGCTCCTGAAGCAGACACTGTTGAGGAACCTGAGGAGGACATCAGTGATGGAAAGACATAACTCGATGATGATGAAGCCGATCGCACTTGGGAGCGAGAAAGAGCTTCATCATCATCATCAGGAGAAGAGGGATACAGGTTACCCGTGAGGCACCAGCTGAGCCAGTAAGGTGTTAGCATGGTTGGCGGTCAGCATGGTGGCAGAAGTGGGAAGTCTGGAGCCAAACGTGCTCGGGGTAGACCACCTGCTTTGCGGCCACCTCCCTTCCCGGGAAGTAGTGGAACCTGGAGACAACGGCAGTATCAGTCAATCAGTGCAGACATTTGGGGGGGAAATCAGCTACTCGGCAGTGTGGCAGTTTTTCGTCAAGCATCCGGAGGATGTTAACCTGGCCACATGCAAAATGTGTCGGCAGAAGGTGAAGCATGGCCAGGGTCCCAATGTTGGCACCACAGCCCTGCGTCAACATATGCAGCATCACCATAAAGAGGCCTAGGAGAACCAAGGCTCCGATGCAGTGGGACAGCCTGCTGCATCACCCAATGGCGCGCTGCTCTCTGTTTCAGCCAGCCAAGACTCCACCACCTCAGCCAAAGGGAGCTGTCTGTCATACCCATCTTCTGTCGCTCCAGATGCTCCTGCTCCTCCTACTTCGAGTCAGTCATTCCGCAAGCAATACATCCGAGAAGCCATGTCCGAGAGACAACAGTATGCGCCCACTCATCTAACGGCATAGAAGCTGAATGTGCTCCTGTCCAAGTTGCTGGTGCTGCAGTCCCTCCCGTTTCAAGTGGTGGAATCTGCACCTTTCAGAGAACTGATGGCTTGTGCCAAGAAGAGGTGGAGAGTCCAAAGCAATAATTTCCTTGCAAAAAAGGCAGTACCAGCCCTGCACAATTTAGTGGAACAGAAGGTGGGCCAGTCCTTGAGCCTGTCAGTGTCTACCAAAGTGCATGGCAGTGCCAACGTGTGGAGCTGTAACTATGGTCAGGGACAATACATGTCCTTTACGGCCCACTGGGTAAATGTGACTCCTGTACAGCCACAACAGCAACTTGGACAAGTCATGCCGCTTCCGCCTCCATGCTCTCAGGCCATTGGTCCTGTGACAGTGTACGACTCCGCCTCTTCATCCTCCACCGTGTCCTCAGCCTCCACTGCATGGACAAATCTCAGTGCCCCTCCAGCATACCATGTGTGCAGGGCACGGGGGTGTGACGCTGTTCCTCACATGGTTTGCCTTAGTGGCAAGGGAGGAGCTGCTAAAAGTCAATAATCAAGAAATCGGAGCATGGCTTACTCCACGAAAACTGGAAATGGGAACCTTGGTGGCCAACAACGGGAATATCATCTTGTCCGCGCTGCAACAAGGAAGCCTGAGCCATTCGACCTTCATGGCATACATGTTCAATCTGGTTGTCAAGCGGTTCCTGATGTGTTCCCCCCATGTGCAAGACATCCTAACAATGGGAAGGAAACTTTGCATGCACTTTAGCCACTCGTACACCGCAAAGCACACCCTCCTTGAGCTGCAGCATCAGAACGGTATCCCCCAACATAGTCTGATTTGTGACATTTCCACGAGCTGGAATTCCACTCTCCATATGAACAAAGAAAAGCCATCATTGATTTCTTGATGATCAAAATGGATAGGGGGACTCCCCTGTGTAACTTCAATGTCAACCAGTGGCAGCTCATACATGACACCTGCCGTTTGCTCAGGCCCTTTGAGGAAGCCACATAATTAGGCAGTCACCAGGATTACGAGATGAACAACGTCATTCCACTGCTTCATTTACCACAACACGAGTTGGAAACTATGGTTGGTCAGGGCACTGGAGATGTGGCGCTTACATCTCACCACCACATGAGACCTGTGGTGGCTGAACTGGAGGAGGAGAGGGGGGGACGACAGTGGAGCACAGTTTAGGTTTTGCGAAATGGGCTGTTTTTCTAGTCATTTGACAGGAGAGGAGGAGCAGCCAGAGGAGCTAGAGAGTTATGAGGAAGAAGAGACAGAGGACCCAAACACACCGTGGCAGTATGCAGTGGAGATGGAGACAGGGAGTCCCCCCGAGTCACTTGCACAAATGTCACGATGCATGCCTACTTACATAGTTACATAGTTAGTATGGTTGAAAAAAGACATACGTCCATCAAGTCCAACCAGGGAATTGAAGGGAAGGGTGTAAGGGGATAAGGGAAAGGGATGTAGTTTTATAATTCTGCATAAGCATTAATGTTATTTTGTTCCAGGAATGTATCTAACCCTGTTTTAAAGCTGTTAATTGTTCCTGCTGTGACCAGTTCCTGAGGTAGACCGTTCCGTAAATTCACAGTCCTCACGGTAAAGAAGGCGTGTCGCCCCTTTAGACTAAACCTTTTCTTCTCTAGACGGAGGGAGTGCCCCCTCGTCCTTTGGGGGGGTTTAACCTGGAACAGTTTTTCTCCATATTTTTTATATGGGCCATTTATATACTTATATACGTTTATCATATCCCCCCTTAAACGTCTCTTCTCAAGACTAAACAATTGTAACTCCTTTAATCGCTCCTCATAGCTAAGATGTTCCATGCCCCATATTAGTTTAGTCACGCGTCTCTGCACCCTTTCCAACTCTGCAGTGTCCCTTTTATGAACAGGCGACCAAAACTGAACAGCATATTCCAGGTGAGGCCGTACCAATGCTTTATAAAGGGGGAGTATTATGTCCCTGTCCCTTGAGTCCATGCCTCTTTTGATACATGACAATATCCTGCTGGCTATGGAAGCAGCAGCCTGACATTGCATGCTATTCTGTAGTCTGTGATCTACAAGTACACCCAGATCCTTCTCTACCAGTGACTCTGCCAGTCTAATCCCCCCTAAGACATACGACGCATGCATGTTCTTAGTACCCAGATGCATAACTTTACATTTATCCACATTGAACCTCATTTGCCAAGTGGATGCCCAGACACTTAGTCTATCCAAGTCATCTTGTAACTTATGCACATTCTCTATAGACTGTACCGTGCTACAAAGCTTGGTGTCATCTGCAAAGATAGAAACAGAGCTGTTAATGCCATCCTCTAAATCATTGATAAATAAATTAAATAACAGCGGGCCCAGTACTGAACCTTGGGGTACACCACTAATAACCGGGGACCAATCAGAGTACGAATCATTGACCACCACTCTCTGGGTACGATCCATGAGCCAGTGTTCAATCCAGTTACAAACTAAAGTTTCCAAGCCCAAGGACCTTAACTTACCTGTCAGACGTCTGTGAGGGACAGTATCAAATGCTTTGGCAAAATCCAGAAGCACTATATCCACAGCCATTCCTCTGTCAAGGCTTCTACTCACCTCTTCATAAAAGCAAATTAGATTGGTTTGACAACTTCTATCCTTAGTAAACCCATGCTGGCGTTCACTTATAATACTATTATCCCCTATGTATTCCTGTATGTAATCCCTTATAAGTCCTTCAAACAATTTACCCACAATGCACGTTAGACTTACCGGTCTATAATTGCCTGGCGAAGACCTAGAGCCCTTCTTGAAGATTGGTACCACATTCGCCCTGCGCCAGTCCCTTGGCACAATACCAGACACCAGAGAATCTCTAAATATCATGAACAAGGGTACAGATATTACTGAACTTACCTCTCTAAGAACTCTTGGGTGTAGTCCATCCGGCCCTGGAGATTTGCTTACATTTACTTTACTTAACTTACCTTGTACCATCTCTACATTAAGCCAGTTCAGTACATTACATGATGTGTTACCAGCACTGACCTGTCCAATGTCAGCTCCTTCTTCCATAGTATATACAGAACTAAAGAACCCATTCAGTAGCCCCGCCTTCTCTTGATCGCCCGTGACAACCTCCCCATTATCATTATTAAGGGGTCCTACATGCTCTGTCCTTGTTTTTTTTGTATTTATATATCTAAAAAAAATATTTAAGATTAGTTTTGCATTCTTTGGCCACCTGTCTCTCATTTTGAATTTTTGCTGTTTTTATTACATTTTTACAGATTTTATTAAGCTCCTTGTACTGTTTAAATGTTATAGCTGACCCATCAGATTTGAATTTTTTGAAGGCTATTTTTTTGGTGTTTATTGCTCTTTTAACCTCATTTGTCAGCCATGTAGGATTTAGTTTTAATCGTTTCTATTTGTTCCCCTTTGGTATATATTTAGCTGTATAGTTATTTAGAGTTGATTTAAAGATGTCCCATTTACCTTCTGTATCAGTATTTGAGAACACCTCCCCCCAGTCTATGTCCTGTAGTGCAGCTCTCAGCCCAGGGAAATTTGCCTTTTTAAAGTTATATGTTTTTGCCTTCCCCGTCTGTCTTTGTTTTCTACATTTTAAGTAAAAAGTAACTATATTGTGGTCGCTATTACCAAGGTTTTCCCGCACAGTTACATTACCAATCAGCTCTGCGTTGTTGGAAAGGATCAGATCCAACAAAGCATCACTTCTTGTTGGGTCCTCCACAAACTGGCCCATTAAATTATCCTGCAATAAATTTAGGAATTTTCTCCCCTTTGTAGTTTTAGCCAGCCCCCGGCCCCAATCTATATCTGGATAGTTAAAATCTCCCATTATTACCACTGTACCTGCCCGGGCGGCCCTCTCTATTTGTTTATACAGCCGACCTTCTATCTCTTCAGTGATATTAGGGGGTATGTAGATTACACCAAATATTATTTTTTCAGTATTTACCTCCTTTTGTAATTCTACCCACAATGATTCCACATCCTCAGAATCATCACACACTATGGCATCGTTCACACTGACTTTCATACCACTTGCTTGCATACCATACTTGCTTGCGTAGTGACCGCCGAATTGTCACCATTCAGCAATGGGATGATTTATGCCTCTCCACCTTATTGGACCCTCGCTACCGGCACAAAATGGGGGCCTTTTTTACACCCACTGAGAGGGAGGACAAACTGACCTACTACAGAGACATCCTATGTAGTCAGTTGGCCAATGCCTATCTGCGCCATCCTCTTGCAGGTCTGACTCGGGGGCCCTCTGCGCTCACCTTACACTGCCATGGCTGCTGGGGAGGGGTGGGGTGGCAGGAGCAGTACCAGCTCCATCAGCAGCAGCCTGAGTCTACAGTTGCTGAGAAGTAGCTTTCTTCACCCACATAGTGATGCAACTCATCAGCAGCAGGTGGACCTGGAGCAGGACCTGAACCAGCAGATGGTGGCATACCTTGACATGACCATGCCAACACACTTTGAAGATCCGCTGGATTTCTGGGCAGCCAAACTTGATTTGTGGCCGCAACTAGCAGAGTTTGCCCTGGAAAAGCTGTTCTGCCCGACCAGTAGTGTTCCATCAGAGAAGGTGTTTCGTCCGGTGAGGGGCCATAGTAACCCCAAGGAGAACTCGTCTGTCCACCAAAAATGTGGAGAGACTGACCTTTGTGAAGATGAATCAAGCATGGATCAGCCAGGATTTCCACCCACCAATGCCTGATGCATCAGAGTAGATTGACCATGTTGCCACACCAACACTTCACAAATATGGATAGTGCAAAACATATTTAAGGTGCTGCTCCCCAGTTACAGAAATTCCTCCGCATCAGAGCACAAATGTTATGATCCGCGCTCCGGCCGCTCACGCTGGCCATGAGCACATTGCCCCACTCCCCCTACCAGCCGGCGGGGCTGGGATTCGCATTGCGGGAAGCGCCCGCATGCGAGTCCCAGCCCATCACTCACCTCGGTCCTCTGCTGTCTCCTCTCCCACTTCTCAGCTCCGGCCTGCATGTCCCTGTCTCCTAGGGCGAGTGCGCCCCAGAGCTTTAAGATTTAAAAGGCCAGTGTGCCCATAATTAGTTTTGCACCTGTCACTCACTTATAAATTCCTGCTCCTCCCACACATCCCTTTGTTGTCTCATGTCATTGAGAAACCATTACTGTGATTTGCCTTGCCGTGTTTCTGACCCCTTGCTCTGTGACCTGACCTTGCTCCTGTGCCGCCTGCCTACTGACCTCCTGCTATGTTCCCGACTACACACCTGTGTCGCCTGCCATGACCTTCTGCTATCCTGACTACGAGTTTCTGTATCCCTCCTTTGCCTCAAATCTCCTCAGCTGCCTGTTTGGTCGAGTCGTGCCAGAGGTAGTGACCTGGTTGCCGCCTGCTGCAGCAAGACCATCCCCCTTTGCGGCGGGCTCTGGTGAAAACTAGCGGCATCTTAGACTCTGTTCCCTGGTACGGCCCGCATCATCTGCCACACAGGTTCTGCAGATCCTCTACCTCCGGTGTTCCTGTTTTCCTTACCGTGAGTGTTACAACAAATATGTATTAAGGATATGTATTGATGTGATGCAAAGACCTCTAAAAAGGTGGAAGGGAACAACTTATGGTCCATTGTAACTGGTGGGGGTAAAAACTTTCCCTGTAAGGCCCTACTCTCGCATTATTAATTCCCTTCTTGGCAAGTGTTACTCACCTTAAAATAGGCAGCCCCACACAGTAACCTCTCCCTATTTCACGCCACCTCCCATAGACATGAATGGAGAGAGCGGAGGTTTCCGAAACTGGAGACGCAGCTCCCGCATAGAATGTGGATGCTGCAGGGAGATCGCGGGGGGTCCCAGCGGCATTCCCCCCGTGATCAGACATCTTATCCCCTATTCCTTTGGATATGGGATACAATGTTTTTGCCCGGAATACCCCTTTAAGTAGCAGATGTGGCTAACTAGATCTAAAGGATTCCTGAACTTATATGGTATTCTATGGATTGAACTTTAAACCCCAGTATATTTAGGCTCAGTACAATGTTTTCTGGCAAACATCTAAGGATCACTCATCTCTGCCTCTCATTCCATGTTTTCCTCTAGCAGAACATATTACTGTTACTCAATGTTTTAGTCTCCCTGACAGCTGTCAGACCTCCTGGGGAAGGTTTTCAATATAAAAGCCAACAATAAAAAAAAAAAAATTATAATTAATTTGTGCCATTTTTGGGCATTCATATAAGACATAATATCTTAACCTCCAAATTCAGTTATGTGGAAGTCTTAGAACTCTATTGTGTAAATAAATTTACGTATAAAGATATCACTATTGTATTATGATTTATGAATCACATGTAGGACATATCCTCTTACATCCATTAAAGGGGCTTTACACCATAAAGTTACTTTAGTACTTATCTGCCAGATAGTAGTGGACATACTTAGGAAGGATCCGTGCTTGTTTGTAAATGTGAGGTCATTTTTTCCCTCCCACACATCAGACACCCAACCCTTTGCAGCACACCTGAGCTACAATTCCTTGCAGACTTGTGGAGAATGATCTCCTTCCCACCTAGTGGTCGCTGCATCCATTGAAGTAGACAGGCTCCCTTTCAACACCTGACAGGTGGTGTAATGTCAAAGGCCACACCGCAACCAGGGAAAACCTGACACGACAATTAACATCAGGACAAAGATCACATAAGAATTGCGAGACTATCCATCAAACACAGGTACATACACTATATCATGACCTACATTAATTTTACAGTCTCTGTAGCATAGTCAAATTTGCCACCATAAAAAAATATTATGGTCAGCAATGTGCACATGGTATTATATACCAGAATGGTCTTCTCTCTCAAAAATCATTAGAGCCCAGTGCCTTAACCAATGGCTATAAAGCATAAGATGCAATAGAATCCACATAGACTCCATGAATTCTCCACACCTTAGATAGGAGTGATATCCACAATGCCACTTGGTCCCATTAGTCTTCTTTAGGCTCTGACTCTTGTGGCGATCCTACCAATAATGGTGGGAGGGACAGTTGCTTTCCACATCAGAGACAGTGCTAAAAAGGTTTTCAGAAATCAGCTCTAGAATCTGTTCTCATGTCCCAGATAGATATGAGAATGAACTGCTTCTTAGAAATTGAATTAAACTTGATCAGCTCTAGAGGCCATCAACTCTGCAAGTGCTACTGTAGTCTCATCTCAGCCTGCCGATCTACGTCCACCATGGCCAGAAGTCCTGGGAAACTGAAACTCTAATATATTATATTAATTCAATTTAATATGAATGGCCCCTTTAGAGATAAGCCCTGTAGATGAAGCCTGGTAGCCTTCGAAGAAGACGTTATTATCATTAGGAAACACATCAGTTTTTTAATGTAAAAAACTACCTCTATAGTTAGGGTCACACGTAGTGCATCCGAAGTGTATTTGATGGTGTGGATGTGCTACTGACTATCCCTAGAGTGTGCCTTCTGCTTTGTCCGGCTTTTTCTGCTCGTAGCAGCAATCTGTCGATATGAGCAGACACATGCACGCATGTGCAGTTTGCTCCCCCCCCCCCCCGCTCACTGAGCTAGGCCGAGAGCGGACGCTATGTCTGTACATTGCGCATGCCCGAGCGACTCACAGCTCCCTGAGTGTCTGCTCACTGCGGCGGATTGCTGCTACGAGCAGGCAAAGCAGGACACAGCAGGAGGCACACTCTAGGGACTGTCAGTAGAGCATACGCATTGTCAAATACGCTGCAGATGCGCTACATGTGACCCTACCCCTAGGGTATAAATGTAAAGGGGTACTCTGCTCCCCAGCGTCCGGAACATTTAGTTCTGAATGCTGGGTTCGGGCTTCTGTGGTCCCTCCGCCCCTCGTGAAGTCACACCACGCCCCCTCGTGATGTCACGCCCTGCCCCCTCAATGCAAGTTTATGGGAAGGGGGCATGATGGCCATCACGCCCCCTCCCATAGACTTGCATTGAGGGTACAGGGCGTTACGTCACGAGGCGCGGGGCAACCACGGAAGCCTGCACCCAACGTTCAGAACTAAATGTTCCCGAAGCTGGGGAGCAGAGTACCCCTTTAACCACAACAGCTGATTGCTAGACAACAGAACTGGACTTTACCTTTAGCGGTCACATTTCCTGGGTCATAACTATGGCTTTCAGTACTCATATGCCCCCAGGATTTACAGTAGAGCAGAATTGTGCTTATCAATATTGGAAAGTAGTGGATATGGAAATGTATGATGGAATGAAATAGAAGACAATATAGAGGCAAATAACTCTCCCTAGATCTTTCCCTAAACTCATACACGTTCCATTAAACCTTTCTGCCAAAAAGTAATAGCCCTAGATTATCAACTATCCCTAGCAGAAACAACCAGCAAGCAAAACCAAAAACAAACTTGGAACTAAATAAATTAAGCAAAAACGAGTTGGATCTATCAAAAATGACAAGTCCCTAGAACTAGGGAGATGCATGACACTTGGGCAGATTAACATATGATATGCTATAATCTGCACAGGCAATAGATCTTTTAAAGAGGCTAACTAATGGAACTCTACCCAAACCTATCCAAGCCTGAGCAATAAAGATTATCTGGTCCATTGTTCTGGAACAGGCTATGAGACAGTTGCATAGCAGTTGCCTCAAACAGACTATTAGACAGGAGAAGAACATAACACTAGCACATAACTGAGCTATGTGCCAAAGAGAAAAAAACAGGGGGTACTGATATAAGAACACATCTCATACCAAGAGTAGCTTGCACTGTGTATAATTTTTTGGAACACATGATACTACTGAGTCATCTCAATTACAGTTTGGCTGCTGGGCTTGTATACAGAAATGACTCTCTTCCACATTGTTGCCATCAAAAATGCCAATGACAATGCCAATTTGTGATTTGCATACCTGGCAATATGAATTTTATCCCTCTTACAAAAATAATAATAAAAAAAAAAAAAAAATATATATATATATATATATATATATATATATATATATTAAAGCCTTTTAATTGTTCACATAGAATTCAGTACTATGTTTCATCTACAGAAGCACAACTTCCTATATCCTAGTTAGTAGAAGGAAAGTGAAAACCTTACAGACCAGTGGTCTCAAACCGTGTCCCTCCAGATGTTGCAAAACTTCAACTCCCAGCATGCCAACGGCTGTCCGGGCATGCTGGGAGTTGAAGTTTTGCAACATCTGGGGGGGGGGGGGGGCACAGTTTTGAGACCACTGTTTTAGATGTTTGGAAGTTTCCTTTCTTTACCGTCTCACACCTATAAATATATGGTTTGGGTGGCCCAGAAAGTATATGCTATGAATTCTTATACAGCTTTCCTCTAGAGACAAGAAAACTAGAGCTAAGTATATAGATTAGCGATTAAATGAAATATAAAGGCTAGAGGATTTAAACAAAGCTTCCTCATCTGAAACTATTAGACCGCAGCTTTGCCTCAGCTTCCATGGTGAACATCTCTACCAACTTAAGTTAGTATGTAAAAAGATGAAAATACAATGGGCAACGGGGTAGGCAAACCGATGGTATTGACTGACTATTTAAAGGGGGATTCTCACTAAGTAAACCTTTTTCAAAAAGAGCCCCTGGTGATCAGCAAAGAAGGCCTATGGAGAGGGGTTGTTCTTGTGAGACAACCCTGTAAACCCTTGGGCCTATTTTGTGCCTTGAGGATACCTTAATTCCATGCTCTCCTAACATTGCCTTTCTTTCTGTCAGGGTCGGAACACACTACGTTTTGGCCCCCGTTTATCGCATCCGTCGGCATCCCGCCAAAAACGGGATGCCGACGTATACTGTTATCGGGTGCAGTGGACCCCATTCAATTCTGCTGCTGAACGGAGTCACCCCTAGTTACTCCGTTCTGGACAAATGCTCTTTTTTAAGAACACAGTCATGACAGGGGCTGTTGTGATTTTGAAATAGCGCACACGTTCCGAAAGGAGAGACTAGGTGACTCCTTCGGCAATAGAATTGAATGGGGTCCACTGCGCCCGTTAACAGTATACGTCAGCATCCTGTTTTCTTCGGAATGTAGATGGATACGATTAACGGGGGTCAAACCTCCTCCCGACACATCCACATTCCCCCCCTCTTTCACCTCCTCCTTCCCACGGCCAGGCTTCTGATACCTAAGCATTAGCTTTCCCCTCATCTCCCGGAAATGCAGCATTGGGTCAATAAGGTGGATCAGCTATACCGACTGAAAGAAATCTCCTACTAGGAGACTCGCACTAGAACATCATTCCTTAAAGGGGTACTTCACTAGAAAACATTTTTTTTTTAAATCAACTGGTGCCAGAAGGTTAAACAGGTTTGTAAATTATTTCTATTTAAAAATCTTAATCTTTCCAGTACTTATCAGCTGCTGTATGCGCCATAGGAAGTTCTTTTCTTTTTGAATAGCTCTCTGCTGACACCTCTGTCCATTTCAGGAACTGTCCAAAGCAGAAGCAAATCCTCATAGCAAACCTGCTCTGGACAGTTCCTGACATGGACAGGTGTCGGCAGAGAGCACTGTGGTCAGAAAGGAAATTCAAAAAGAAAAGAACTTCCTCTGTACCATACAGCAACTGATAAGTACTGGAAGGATTAAGATTTTTTAAATAGAAGTAATTTACAAACCTGTTTAACTTTCTGGCATCAAAATTATTTTTTTCCAGAGGAGTACCCTTTTAACCCGGCTCCCGCATCATATCGGGTCGGTCCCCGCGGCTAACGGTAGCCGGGACCCGTGGCTAATACCAGACATCACCGATCACGGTGATGTCCGTATTAACCCTTTAGATGCAGCAATCAAAGTTGATCGCTGCGGTGAAACGGAGGTGTCCCGATCAGCTGTACGGACACAAGGAGGGTCCCTACCTGCCTCCTCTGAAACACACTTGGCCTGGAGTACAGATATCCCTATATGGCAGGATGCCCTAAAACTTAACTTTTATTAATATGTATTAAGAAGAACAAAACAAAATAATGGTGCTCAAGGTGAGTTTTAAAATCACATGCCCTTTATGCCTGATCACATCATGTTACAGGTGGAACACCACTCACTAAAGTGCTATTAGTGGGAAACCAGACATAGTCCCACATTCATTGGCATATATGGCATGAGCTAAAAACGTATGATGCCTCCCCTACATGTTTCGGTGAAACATCCCCATCATCAGGAGGTATGGCAACAACGATACCTGCCTCCTCATTGTCCAATCGCCGAATGACTGCTCCATGCCTGAGAACCAGGAAGGAGCAGTCAAACGCCGAAAACAGTGATCAATGCTATGCCATAAGCTATGCTAAGCATTGATCAGTTTGGGCCATCCTATGGGGGTTATTACATTGCAAAAAAAAAGTGGGAAAAAAAAGTTAATAAAGATGATTTAACCCCTTCCCTAATAAAAGTTTGAATCACCCCTCTTTTTCCATAAAAAAAACTGTGTAAAAAAAATAATAATTAGCCCTCAAACATCCCCGTATGTGGAAAAATAAAAAAGGACATTTTTAAACGTATTAATTTGCATGTAGTTAAGATTTTTTCCAGAAGTAAGACAAAATTGAACCAATAAAAGTAGGGTATCATTTTAGTTGTATGGGCATATAGAATAAAGAGAAGGTGTCATTTTGTACCGAAAAATGCACTGCGTAGGAACAGACGCCCCCAAAAGTTACAAAATTGTGTTTTGTTTTGTTTTTTTTTTGTCAATTTTAACGCACATTTTTTGGAGGGAGGTTTGCTGTAGATTTTTAGTAAAATAACTAATGTCATTACAAAGTAGAATTGGTGGCGCAAAAAAAAAAACCATCATATGAGTCTGTAGGTGCAAAATGGAAAGGGTTGTGATTTTTAAAAGGTGAGGAGGAAAATAAAAGTGGGGGTTAAAATCTGGCACCGGTGGAAAAGATTTAGGAATTTCGAATAGTTTACAGCTCTGTCCTACTCTCTCTTCTCTTCACAATGACACCCTCACCACCTGGTACTCCCCGGCATGGGCCACTTCCCTTATTGTCTCCCCTCCTCAGCTTATTCTCCATATTCATGGATGACACCGCCTGTCTTTTTCATGCTTGTTTGTTCATTTTGTTCCCCCTTCCCTTGTCCTTTTACCTTACATTTATAAAGCTCCCCTGTCTTACATCTACCAATGATATGTTCCTTGATGCCTATGAACCTTGCTCTGTAATCTCTTGTTTAAACATGTCTGAACTTTGTCCGGTGCTAATCGTTGTGCCTTTATACCATATTTCTTGGTGAATGTACGGTCATTCCTGTTTTGTTGTAACAACTTTCTTTCAAAATTAATAAAATTAAGACTTAAAGAAAAATAGAAGGTAATTTCTTGTTTGTTTTGTCAACTCCACATTCTGAAAGGGATAACTTAGCTTTATGAGGCTTGTTTTCACCATGTTGGATAAATAATATTTATAAACATTTTTCAATAATAAAACATTATGTAAAGGAGAGACAGGGTTCTTCTTTTTTACTGTCTGCCGCATCAGAGGGGTTAAGCATCAGACCAGAGTTAGCTCTGTTGACCTCAGGATTAAAGGGGTTATCCAGGAATCGTAAATATAATTTACCGAGACAATTGAATCTTTATCCATGCTGGCTCTGATACTGGTTGGGTGAATGATCATTCAGCTCTGTGCCAATAAATAAAATGCACCATGAGTCAAAGTGAACTCCCATTCCCCCGTACCCCAACTTATTAGCAAAAATTGGAGCTGTAGACTTATCCAGTGCAGTGCAATTTTTTTTATCGCTGCAGGTAAACTGCTGTTACGCCGAGCGCTCCGGGTCCCCGCTCCTCCCCGGAGCGCTCGCAACATCCTCGCTACTGCAGCGCCCCGTTCAGATCTACTGACCGGGTGCGCTGCGATACCGCCCCCAGCCGGGATGCGATTCGCGATGCGGGTGGCGCCCGCTCGCGATGCGCACCCCGGCTCCCGTACCTGACTCGCTCTCCGTCGGTCCTGTCCCGGCGCGCGCGGCCCCGCTCCCTAGGGCGCGCGCGCGCCGGGTCTCTGCGATTTTAAGGGCCACTGCGCCACTGATTGGCGCAGTTGGTCTAATTAGTGTGTTCACCTGTGCACTCCCTATGTATACCTCACTTCCCCTGCACTCCCTCGCCGGATCTTGTTGCCATTGTGCCAGTGAAAGCGTTTCCTTGTGTGTTCCTAGCCTGTGTTCCAGACCTCCTGCCGTTGCCCCTGACTACGATCCTTGCTGCCTGCCCCGACCTTCTGCTACGTCCGACCTTGCTCTTGTCTACTCCCTTGTACCGCGCCTATCTTCAGCAGTCAGAGAGGTTGAGCCGTTGCTAGTGGATACGACCTGGTTACTACAGCCGCTGCAAGACCATCCCGCTTTGCGGCGGGCTCTGGTGAATACCAGTAGTAACTTAGAACCGGTCCACTAGCACGGTCCACGCCAATCCCTCTCTGGCACAGAGGATCCACCTCCTGCCAGCCGAATCGTGACAGTAGATCCGGCCATGGATCCCGCTGAAGTTCCACTGCCAGTTGTCGCCGACCTCACCACGGTGGTCGCCCAGCAGTCGCAACAGATAGCGCAACAAGGCCACCAGCTGTCTCAACTGACCGTGATGCTACAGCAGCTACTACCACAGCTTCAGCAATCATCTCCTCCGCCAGCTCCTGCACCTCCTCCGCAGGGAGTGGCCGCTTCCGGCCTACGACTATCCTTGCCGGATAAATTTGATGGGGACTCTAAGTTTTGCCGTGGCTTTCTTTCACAATGTTCCCTGCACTTGGAGATGATGTCGGACCAGTTTCCTACTGAAAGGTCTAAGGTGGCTTTCGTAGTCAGCCTTCTGTCTGGGAAAGCTCTGTCATGGGCCACACCGCTCTGGGACCGCAATGACCCCGTCACTGCCTCTGTACACTCCTTCTTCTCGGAAATTCGAAGTGTCTTTGAGGAACCTGCCCGAGCCTCTTCTGCTGAGACTGCCCTGCTGAACCTGGTCCAGGGTAATTCTTCCGTTGGCGAGTACGCCATCCAATTCCGTACTCTTGCTTCCGAATTATCCTGGAATAATGAGGCCCTCTGCACGACCTTTAAAAAAGGCCTATCCAGCAACATTAAAGATGTTCTGGCCGCACGAGAAATTCCTGCTAACCTGCATGAACTCATTCATCTAGCCACTCGCATTGACATGCGTTTTTCCGAAAGGCGTCAGGAGCTCCGCCAGGATATGGACTTTGTTCGCACGAGGCGTTTTTTCTCCCCGGCTCCTCTCTCCTCTGGTCCTCTGCAATCCGTTCCTGTGCCTTCCGCCGTGGAGGCTATGCAAGTTGACCGGTCTCGCTTGACACCTCAAGAGAGGACACGACGCCGCATGGAGAATCTTTGCCTGTACTGTGCCGGTACCGAACACTTCCTGAAGGATTGTCCTATCCGTCCTCCCCGCCTGGAAAGACGTACGCTGACTCCGCACAAAGGTGAGACAGTTCTTGATGTCAACTCTGCTTCTCCACGCCTTACTGTGCCTGTGCGGATATCTGCCTCTACCTTCTCCTTCTCTACTATGGCCTTCTTGGATTCCGGATCTGCAGGAAATTTTATTTTGGCCTCTCTCATCAACAGGTTCAACATCCCGGTGACCAGTCTCGCCAGACCCCTCTACATCAATTGTGTTAACAATGAAAGATTGGACTGTACCGTGCGTTACCGCACGGAGCCCCTCCTAATGTGCATCGGACCTCATCACGAAAAAATTGAGTTTTTGGTCCTCTCCAATTGCACTTCCGAAATTCTCCTTGGACTACCGTGGCTTCAACGCCATTCCCCAACCCTTGATTGGTCCACAGGAGAGATCAAGAGCTGGGGTACTTCTTGTTTCAAGGACTGTCTTAAACCGGTTCCCAGTACTCCCTGCCGTGACCCTGTGGGTCCCCCTGTAACCGGTCTCCCTAAGGCTTATATGGACTATGCTGACGTATTTTGCAAAAAACAAGCTGAGACTTTACCTCCTCACAGGCCTTATGACTGTCCTATTGACCTCCTCCCGGGCACTACTCCACCCCGGGGCAGAATTTATCCTCTGTCCGCCCCAGAGACTCTTGCTATGTCTGAATACATCCAGGAAAATTTAAAAAAGGGGTTTATCCGCAAATCCTCCTCTCCTGCCGGAGCTGGATTTTTCTTTGTGTCCAAAAAAGATGGCTCCCTACGTCCTTGCATTGATTACCGCGGACTTAATAAAATCACGGTAAAGAACTGCTACCCCCTACCTCTTATCTCAGAACTCTTTGATCGCCTTCAAGGTGCCCACATCTTTACCAAACTGGACTTAAGAGGTGCTTATAATCTCATCCGCATCAGGGAGGGGGACGAATGGAAAACTGCATTTAACACCAGAGATGGACACTTTGAGTATCTGGTCATGCCCTTTGGCCTGTGCAACGCCCCTGCCAACTTCCAAGACTTTGTTAATGAAATTTTTCGTGATCTCTTATATTCCTGTGTTGTTGTGTATCTGGACAATATTCTGATTTTTTCTGCCAACTTAGAAGAACATCGCCAGCATGTCCGCATGGTTCTTCAGAGACTTCGAGACAATCAACTTTATGCCAAAATGGACAAATGTCTGTTTGAATGTCAATCTCTTCCTTTCCTAGGATACTTGGTCTCTGGCCAGGGACTACAAATGGACCCAGATAAACTCTCTGCCGTCTTAGATTGGCCACGCCCCTCCGGACTCCGTGCTATCCAACGTTTTTTGGGGTTCGCCAATTATTACAGACAATTTATTCCACATTTTTCCACTATTGTGGCTCCTATCGTGGCTTTAACCAAGAAGAATGCCAATCCTAAGTCCTGGTCTCCCCAAGCAGAAGACGCATTTAAACGGCTCAAGTCTGCCTTTTCTTCTGCTCCCGTGCTCTCCAGACCTGACCCATCTAAACCCTTCCTATTGGAGGTTGATGCCTCCTCAGTGGGAGCTGGAGCGGTCCTTCTACAAAAAAATTCTTCCGGGCATGCTGTTACTTGTGGTTTTTTTTCTAGGACCTTCTCTCCGGCGGAGAGGAACTACTCCATCGGGGATCGAGAACTACTGGCCATTAAATTGGCACTTGAGGAATGGAGGCATCTGCTGGAGGGATCAAAATTTCCAGTTATCATTTACACCGATCACAAGAATCTCTCCTATCTCCAGTCTGCCCAACGGCTGAATCCTCGCCAGGCCAGGTGGTCGTTGTTCTTTGCCCGTTTTAACTTTGAAATTCATTTTCGCCCTGCCGACAAGAACATTAGGGCCGATGCTCTCTCTCGTTCCTCGGATGCCTCGGAAGTAGAGGTCTCTCCGCAACACATCATTCCTCCTGACTGTCTGATCTCCACTTCTCCAGTCTCCATCAGGCAAACTCCTCCAGGGAAGACCTTCGTTTCTCCACGCCAACGTCTCAGGATTCTCAAATGGGGTCACTCCTCCCACCTCGCAGGCCATGCGGGCATCAAAAAGTCCTTGCAACTCATCTCTCGTTTCTATTGGTGGCCGACTCTGGAGACGGATGTTGTTGATTTTGTGCGGGCCTGTACTGTCTGTGCCCGGGATAAGACTCCTCGCCAGAAGCCTGCTGGTCTCCTTCATCCTCTGCCTGTCCCCGAACAGCCTTGGTCTCTGATTGGTATGGACTTTATTACAGACTTACCCCCATCCCGTGGCAACACTGTTGTTTGGGTGGTCGTTGATCGATTTTCCAAGATGGCACATTTTATTCCTCTTCCTGGTCTTCCTTCAGCGCCTCAGTTGGCAAAACAATTTTTTGTACACATTTTTCGTCTTCACGGTTTGCCCACGCAGATCGTCTCGGATAGAGGCGTCCAATTCGTGTCAAAATTCTGGAGGGCTCTCTGTAAACAACTCAAGATTAAATTAAACTTCTCTTCTGCTTATCATCCTCAATCCAATGGGCAAGTAGAAAGAATTAACCAGGTCCTGGGTGACTATTTACGGCATTTTGTTTCCTCCCGCCAGGATGACTGGGCAGATCTTCTACCATGGGCCGAATTCTCGTACAACTTCAGAGTCTCTGAATCTTCTGCTAAATCCCCATTTTTCGTGGTGTACGGCCGTCACCCTCTTCCCCCCCTCCCTACTCCCTTGCCCTCTGGTTTGCCCGCTGTGGATGAAGTGACTCGTGATCTTTCCACCATATGGAAAGAGACCCAAAATTCTCTTTTACAGGCTTCATCTCGCATGAAAAAGTTTGCCGATAAGAAAAGAAGAGCTCCCCCCATTTTTGCTCCCGGAGACAAGGTATGGCTCTCCGCTAAATATGTCCGCTTCCGTGTCCCCAGTTACAAACTGGGACCACGCTATCTTGGTCCTTTCAAAATCTTGTGCCAAATTAATCCTGTCTCTTACAAACTTCTTCTTCCTCCTTCTCTTCGTATTCCCAATGCCTTTCATGTCTCTCTCCTTAAACCACTCATCATCAACCGTTTCTCTCCCAAACTTGTTTCTCCCACTCCTGTTTCCGGTTCTTCTGACATCTTCTCCGTGAAGGAGATACTGGCCTCCAAGACGGTCAGAGGGAAAAAAATTTTTTGGGTTGATTGGGAGGGCTGTGGTCCTGAAGAGAGATCCTGGGAACCTGAGGACAACATCCTAGACAAAAGTCTGGTCCTCGGGTTCTCAGGCTCCAAGAAGAGGGGGAGACCCAAGGGGGGGGGGGGGTACTGTTACGCCGAGCGCTCCGGGTCCCCGCTCCTCCCCGGAGCGCTCGCAACATCCTCGCTACTGCAGCGCCCCGGTCAGATCTACTGACCGGGTGCGCTGCGATACCGCCCCCAGCCGGGATGCGATTCGCGATGCGGGTGGCGCCCGCTCGCGATGCGCACCCCGGCTCCCGTACCTGACTCGCTCTCCGTCGGTCCTGTCCCGGCGCGCGCGGCCCCGCTCCCTAGGGCGCGCGCGCCGGGTCTCTGCGATTTAAAGGGCCACTGCGCCACTGATTGGCGCAGTTGGTCTAATTAGTGTGTTCACCTGTGCACTCCCTATGTATACCTCACTTCCCCTGCACTCCCTCGCCGGATCTTGTTGCCATTGTGCCAGTGAAAGCGTTTCCTTGTGTGTTCCTAGCCTGTGTTCCAGACCTCCTGCCGTTGCCCCTGACTACGATCCTTGCTGCCTGCCCCGACCTTCTGCTATGTCCGACCTTGCTCTTGTCTACTCCCTTGTACCGCGCCTATCTTCAGCAGTCAGAGAGGTTGAGCCGTTGCTAGTGGATACGACCTGGTTACTACCGCCGCTGCAAGACCATCCCGCTTTGCGGCGGGCTCTGGTGAATACCAGTAGTAACTTAGAACCGGTCCACTAGCACGGTCCACGCCAATCCCTCTCTGGCACAGAGGATCCACCTCCTGCCAGCCGAATCGTGACAACTGCACAACCTATGGATAGACTATTACTTGCCTTCAAGATCTAATGGACACACATCATGTTTCCAATAACACCCTAAAAAAGCCACAACTGTGGCACAGCATTTTTTTGCGGCTCGATTTTGGCAGGAAGTCAATAAGGAATTATAAAATGCCAGCCCCAATTAGCATTTTTTGGTTTGGCGTTTTTTTCCCTGCATTTGGGCGTTTCTTGTATCATTGGCAGTTTCCCAAAAATGCAACATGCTGAGACTATGACATTTTTTTAAAGAAATCTCAGCGTTGTCTATGGAAGGGAAAAAGAACACCAAAAAAAAAAGCCATGTTAGTCTAACATCGTCTTTTTTTGGTGGCAGCATCACTACTTACCTCTGCTAGTGGTACAGTATACAGCGATGCATAGTGTACCACTGTATTCTGTCCTTGCTCCTAGTGGCGGGGCTGAGTTGTGCCAGCAGCTGTACAGATATGTATACATTATATACTTCCTGCTCAGCAAGAACATACAGTAAACCAAAAACTGTATAGAGCGCTGGTTTACTGTAATCCCTTGCTGGGATTAGTGCTCTGTGCGCGCCCAGCAAAGTATGAGTTAACTAGCACTTAGGGGGTATACAGTATACAGGCATCTGTACAGACGGCTGTATACTGTATATATATAGTGATCAGGTGTCCACCACCTGGCTTCGTTCCTGCTACGATCTGGTCCTGTGTATCCTTGCTTCTAGTATAATGAAAATAGGGGAAACCTCTAATGTTTTTTTTTATTTTTTATACATTTAAAAAAACGAGCCAGATACCAACCAAGCAGCAACAGCCTGACATTACCGGAATGGGCAAGGATCATGGTTTTCGTCCCACCCCAGCCTAAATAATACCAGACTGTTACTCCCTAGGCCCAAGAGCCCCATTATTGATGCTCTGAGCCTTTTGGGACTGGCTCTTGATGGTACTCAGGCGGTGGGTACAGGGGTAATAATTGGGAGCTAGCACTAGCTGTTTTGAAGGGTAACACTAAGCTAAGTTTGAAAATGGTCTCTGTCTATGAGACAGCTTCCATTACTAAGCATGTAAAATAATAAAAAAATAAAATACAACACACAGAAAAAATATTTTATTACAAAAAACACTCCCCATAGCCTTCATGACCCTTTTGTCACATAAGAAAAGCCACAGGTCATTACCGTAGTCTACCGAATCCCAAGTAGTCGTTTGCATTCATGTATCTAAGAAGAAAAGAAGAAAGAGAATGTCCAGCGCAGTAGAAGCTCAATTGCAGATAAAATTTATTCTGACACGGCAGTACAGGTAAAAGAGCAGCAGTGACGCGTTTCAACCGCTTAAGCGATCTTAAGTCATGACTAAGATCGCTTAAGCGGTCGAAACGCGTCACTGCTGTTCTTTTACCTGTGCTGCCGTGTCAGAATAAATTTTATCTGCAATTGAGCTTCTACTGCGCTGGACATTCTCTTTCTTCTTGTATGCTCACAGCCTAGTCCGGGCTGAGTCCGTTGCGCGTGAGTGGAAACCTATTAGGGGTGAGCTGGATATACCTGTGGACTGTGCTAAGAAGAAAAGAAAAACACAAAAAAATTGGTTAGTGCATTATAGGTGCTCTTCTCCAAAAGATGTAAACAGAGCCTGGATGTCTCTGTTCACTGTATACAGTATATAGTCATCTATATAGATGGCTGTATACTGTAAACCCACCAAGCAGTTAACTGCGAAGCAGCACCAGTTAACTCTTTCCTTGCTGGGCATATGCAAAAAGCTAAGCCTAGCAAGGAATTACAGTAAACCAGCAAGCCATAAAGATCGATGGTTAGTGTATGTTAACATAAGAGTTATGTTGTGCTGCACAGCTTTACTGTATGTTCTTACTGGACAGGAGGTATACAATGTATATCTTCTGCACAGCATTAACTGTATTAGGAGCAGAGATTCCCATCAGTATAGTGAAGGAAGTCTGGGCTCAGGTACAGTATACAGAATTGTGTTATGTACTTCGGTATACCATACGGTCGGTGGAGGTAATTGGGATGTTCTGCATCACTACTTGCCTTCTTACTACTTGCCTTGGCATCCTGCATCCAACCCACGGAATGGTGCAAAAATAAGTGGCAGTATTTCTGGTAGTTTTTTCTTCTCACTTAAACATCCTGAATATTAAACCAATCAAAAACAATATATTTCTCTCTGACCAATATCTCGAAGGATACAGCAGCAAAATAAGATACAATTTGGGAAGCAAGTGTGTGGCTCCATGTTTTTATTGGATGCAGTGAGCCTGGTATAGAGACAGAGAAGCAAAGCTCTGACTGTAAGTTTATATCATGCCATACAATAAGAAACGTAGAGATTTGGGCCTTGTTGACATCTACATTTGGCATTTCTGTTGTTCTGGTCTGCGCTCTAATGCAAATGTGAACAAGGCTTACAGTTCTGCAGCATAGAGGAAAGTACTGGCAGCTCTGTACTAATGTATTTCCTTTTATGATGTCTACTAAAACAAAAAATGTCTTACACTTGATTGATATATCTTAAAATGAAAATAGGTGTATCTTATGTACAGCCTTGTACAACATCTTGATCATATTCCAAAAATATGACTACCATTTTTGTTACGTAGCCAATTCATACAGCTTCCGAATAATGAGTCCAGATGGTACAAGCTTTAAAATCCTACGCTTTACCACTCAAATTAAATCAGTTCAGGTGATTCCAATGTTTCTGGGGGTTTACTTATGGCATTGGAAGTAGAACACATATTACAATTTAAGTTATCATTGAAAACTTTGCATTAATATCGCTATCTTGTTTTTCATACTTATTGAAACATGACATCTTTCGGCACGAAACAAAGTTCACTCGGTGCACCAGATGTCTGGGGTGCTGCAGCCAAGATCGCGGGGGTCCACAGCGGCGGGACCCCCACGATCAGACATCTTATCCCCTATCCTTTGCAGAGGGGATAAGATGTCTAGGGGCAGAGTACTCCTTTAAGTCTTATGTTTTCTTTTTATTTCCATAACTCAGTATAAAACCGTGACCCCCTGCACCAGCCCACTGCCACCCCTGGCCTTCCCCATTCTGGTCTTACTGTCGTGCATATCATAGCTTTAACAGTTTTGATGCTATTGAATGTCTAAAGAGTTTGCATATTCAGCAGTGCTAGTGTTGGGTTAAATTCTACATCTAGAATACTGTGCATGTCCCAAAACCACCTGAGCACATTGCCTCCCACCTCAGAAAAACGGCTGCCTGAACAATCCATAAGGGCAAATGAACAGTGACAGCGTGCTCATACAGTGCTCTTAATGGAACACAGTGTGAAGGTACGGAATGGGAATATCTCATTATACATCCTTGATCCCAGTGCCTGAATGCATCTGATGTTCACCCCAAAGCTGTATAGGCATTGAATTAGCCCTATTGCCCTAATACCATGCATGTTCCAATGGTGTGCTCACATTAAAGGGATATTACGGCTTTATACATGTTATAGCCTATCCAAAAGATAGTGGATTAAGATGTATGATCTCTGCCTCTGAGACGGGGACGTCACACCACGCCCCTCCATTCATGTCTATTTGAGGGGGCGTAACGACCATCATGCCCCCTTCCATAGACATGAATGGAGGGGCGTGGCATGACATCACTAGGGGGCGTGGCCCTGAAATCACGTCCCCCGTCTCGGAGGCAGCGCTAGGCACAGAATGCTGGGGGCTACACCGAGATCACAGGGGTCAACAGCAGCGGACCCCTTGCGATCATACATCTTATCCCCTATCCATTGGATAGATAATAAGATGTATAAAGCCGGAATACCCCTTTAAGAGACTGCTGTAATGCTCATCTGTATCCGAAATGTTCTACTTGGCACAAGGGCCAGTAACTCGCATATTTCACCTGATTAACCTGTCAACATCATTTAGGATAAAATATGCTATGATACATTCTACATGGCAAGGTATTGTCTTTGATTCCTTTCTTTTTTTTAGCGTCATCTAATTCGCCGTTCGAAGCAGCTGCCGCATATTGCTCTCCAACGTTTAGTTGACTCTAGGTAAAACTACTAATCGATTTTCAGTTCACTCTCGTTCTATTCTTTCCACCATCCTTCATGCTTCTCTTTTTAATCACCTTCCTTGGCCCCTCTCTCTCCCTGCCAGTGTAATCTCCTCCTCATAATGAATGCAGCGGCTGCCCTGCAGCAGGAACAGGCACTCATAATAAATTTTATGATTATTTTTGTTTTTTTCTAGGTTTTTTGTTTTGTTGTTAATTTTCACTCGTGCTAAAATGATATTTTAGCGGTCTACTTTACCCCCTTTAATCCTTTGGCTAGGATGAATAAGTAGCACACGACTGTCCCTTTTAGCACACGTACGAATAAGCGCTCGCTCTGAGAAGTGCATTCATGGTTTCTGAGAGGACAGCAGCAGAGCAAAGCGAGACAGACAAGAAGCTGGGGCGATGCGTCTTCTTCATGGAAAACCCAGTGACATAGCGAGTTCACCGCCCTCATTTATCCTGCGCTGGAGATCAGCAAAGCGCGGTGTTCTCTGCCAGATCTAGATTGTGTCTGTGTGTGTTCACTGTAAAGCCCTTGTGGTGAGCATGCTTATTCCTCTGCCAGTTCATGTAACTGTTTCATTTCCAGGAGCGTCTGTGCACTGAAGAGCACCTAAATAAGGTATATCAGGTGGACACACAGGGGAATCATTGATTAAATAAGTTACTGAATCGCAAATTGAAGACGTATTTATGAAAATGTGTCAGGTTTCATGAGTTCTGACAGCAGGCGTTCTGAAAAGCAGATACTGTTTACTTTGGAGAGTTTGACTATGTTCACACGGGTCATATTTCACGTGGATGTCGGGGCAGAATAAACGCCAAAATTTGCAAACAGCCTCCCATTGATTGCAATGGGAAATCACTTCTCTGTACAGATATTACAGCATTTTTCTACACAGATTTTAAATCTTTGTTGAAGATTTTATTGACACATTGCCATTTATTGACATGGTTTCCGTTTTGATTCTCTCCATTGAAGCAAATCATTGGGCTGTAATTCACATTAAATCTACATTTGATGCATTGAATCTGTTTTCCAAAACATTTTTACACAAAGACAAGTCTCGTGTAAAACAATTGTAAGAGTGCAATATGGAAGTAAATAAGATTATTATTCTTCATATTGTTGCAGGCTGCAACAGTTTCTGGTGCACCTCATAAGGGTCACATGCATGCATAGGTTGTTTCTTGTGCATCCTTTATAACTGGTCTCCCTCAATCCCTGCCAGGCACAACCTATATGAGAGAAGTGTTGAGCGGCATAGGCCATATTGGAATTCGCGATATTTCACGAATATATGGACGAATATTCGTCATATATTCGCAAAATTCACATATTCATAATATTCGCGTTTTATTTTCGCATATGCAAAAATTTGCATATGCAAAAATTAGCATATGCAAAAATTAGCATATGCGGAAATCAGCATAATTAATTAGCATTTGCAAAAATTCGTACACCAGTCTCACGCAGTAGTATTAGAGCCTTCTTTACACCACACAAGCTGGAAGCAGAGAGGGATGATCACTGTGATGTGTACTGTGAAAAAAAAAATACGAATATTCGTAATTGCAAATATATAGTGCTATTCGCGAGCAACACTATATGAGAGCATTCTTTCCATTCTGTGGTGCCTGATCAATAGTGCAGTTTTACTATGAGCAAGGGTATCTGCTGCTGTTCTGATCTACTGTGTTCTTGACCTAGACCTGATACCTGGCTCTGTCTGATCCGGATTGTGCCTTCCTGATTCTCCAGTGCAAAACCCAGATTGACAACTACGCATTTGTCTGCTGATCAAGACTGCTCCACCTGGCTGCATCTGAGCTCCTCAGCTCTGCTGTTCTAAAAGCTCCATCTCTGCTATAACACAAAGTCTGCTCTTCATCATCAGACTCTGTTGCTGTGCTAATACCATCTTCTAATCCCACCTGCCTTTGCACGGGGGCATGGCACGGAGGCATTCTGATCTGCCTGAGCATGTGCAGCCTAACTGGAACCACTTTTGCAGCAGTAACCTGGTGTCTCCCTCTGTAGCTTTAGTCCAACTTCTGCATTCTGGAATGGGATAAAGGGTAAAAACCAGGGGAGCACTTATGCTATGTTCACACTACGGAATGCCCACACGGAAAATCTATGTGCGGACATTCCGCAAACTGCGGATGCCAGCATAGACGGCTATGCATTCCTTGTGTCCACAGAAAGAATAAACAGGATCATTATTTCTGGGGACATGGACATGGAATTTCCGTGCCGGAAACATCTGGCACAGAAATTCTGCCGTACACATCGCAGCAGAATCCCGTTGAATTCAACAGGAGAATCTCTGTGCTAAATTCCAATGCGGAATCCGGCACGGAAATTCTGACGTATGAATATGGCCTTAGACTACACTCCCAAGTTTGGCCCAAAGCCAAACCAGTAAGTGTCACAGTGTGTCCACACCCATTGGGACGTTACACCGAGGCCCTCATTTACTATTCTAAACCCGACTTGTTTTGTCTGTTTTTTTTGGCGCATCTTTGTCTGCGACATGTCGCAGACATCGTGCGCCTGTCTGCGACACGATGCAACATTTTTTCCCGATGGACCCGATGTGTATTCTCCCAAACCCGAAAAAGGGGCGTAACCCGACATTTCTGAGCTTTCCCACGTATTTATAAAGGCTTCCAACCCGAATTTGTTGAATTGTTGTGGATTTTTTCCCGACAACTCAGAGGAGTTGGAAACCAAAACCAACAAAACCCACGTGCGACAAACAGGATGCGACATAATAATAAATACCAGGGGAAAAAAGCAGTCGGGTAAGAAAGCAAGATAGACTTACAACCCGATTTTCTAAGTAAATGAGGGCCCGAGTGTATATGATTTCCAATTCCTGACCTTTTTGTTCTCAGAGTGATAAGCTGTTACTAGAGGTATCTGGCAGAGGTTTACCCCCTTGCCCTTGATTCAGAACACTGCATGTGCATAGAAGGATCATGTAAGATAGGCGTTGGCTCCATTCACATGGCGTAATCCAGCGGAAAAATTTAGTTCAGAAATTACGTTGCAGCAGCCTCCCATTGCTGTTACACAGAAATATCTGCTGCGAAAAATTCAAATTCCAGACTACACAGAAAGAATGAACATGTGAAGAGAAACAGCGAATCTTCAAGCAGTCCTAGTGCTAACTCGTCCGGAATGTTTATAGCTGGAAATTCTGCTGTGTGAATGGGGCCTTATGTCTATGGCCAGTTTATCTGCAATAATAGCAGGAGTTCCTGAGTCCAAGGGGAGAATACTTTATTATAAAATGAAGTTCCCAACTGTGACAGTTCCTCTTTAATTGAAATTGTAAATGAGGATAAGGGCTGCACAATGGAAGAGAGAAGGCTGCATGTGGATCGTGAGACACAAGTCTGACCTGACTAATCTAAGCTGCAAAAATGTATCATGAAGATGTAGTATCTCTGACCAAAAAATGACCACATTTTTTATTTATTAGGCCTGAAATTCCTATCCATGACATATTTTCTGATAAACTTGTAATTTGAAAAACATTCTTTGTATATTATCAGGAATAGGAAACTCATATAACAAATGTCCAAACATGGTCCAGTGCTCAAGCCAGGAGAGAGCCGTGTAAAAAAGAAATCATACAAGCACATAATAGGCTGAAATCCAAAATAAAATCATTAAAAATTACAGTAGATACACATTATCCTCATCTATAAGGCTAGGTTTCCACTTGGTTTCTTTTCTGGCAGTTTTTGGAAAACTGCCACTGCAGTTTTTGAGCCAAAGCCAGAAGTGGATCCATTAGGGAGGGGAAGTTTAAGTCCTTCCTTTTTATTGTCCTATTCCTTTTGAGTACACTTCTGGCTTTGGCTCAAAAACTGCAGTGGCAAAAAATGCCAGAAAAAACTTAGCCTTAGGGTTGTAATTAAAGGTTGTGAGAATGAGGCACAATAAATGGCAGCTCCTCACTTGCATTTCTTTTTGGTGAATACCAACTACTCTTGCCCTACCACCATTAAAAATAAAGCAGGTCCTTTTGATGTCCTCTAGGCTTTCACACTCATCTGCTCTATGTGCTCTACGGGCTGAGTTACATTATGTCGCACCATGAATAGAATGATTAGGACAGCACCAGGAAGACTGGTACGGCACTAGTAGGGTGCTCAAGATAGTTTATACTGCCACCACTAAGAATGGGAGAAGGTTCCATAAATGTTTTCATTTATTTCAGTAACCTCTTAACGACCACGGACGTATATTTACGTCCGTGGCTGGCTCCGGTTCGGGCTGATTAACCCTTTAGATGCCACAGTAAAAGCTGATCGCGGCATCTACAATGGGAGAAAACAGTTACCGGCTAGCTCAGTAGGTTGTTCAGGACCGCTGCAGTCAAATAGTGGCATCCCAAACAGCTGAGAGGATAGCGGGAGGCTCCTTACCTTGCTCCTCGCTGTCAGATCAGTGTTCTATTGCTCTAAGCCTGAGATCCAGGCTGGAGCAAGCGAGCACAGATTACACTGATCAATGCTATGCTATGGCATAGCATTGTTCAATGTATGCAATCAAAGAATTGCATGTAATAGTCCCTTTTTGAATTGCATGTAACCCTTTCAGTAATAAAAGTTTAAATCATGATTTTTAAAAGGTGAGGTGGAAAATATGAAAGTACAAAAATGGAAAAAACTGTGGTCCTTAAGGGGTTAAAGAGGATCTGTTAGCTCTATTTGTTCCTAAGAGCAGAAGACACAGTTGGATAGTTTGTTGGGGTATAAAAACAAACTGAACTTTTCCTAGAGCTAATGGTGGTTGCCAAACATAGGAAATCAAGGAAGCAGAGCCAAGCTCCTCAAATGCCAAAGCCTTGCACACCTCAACGCCTACCCTCACATCCCAGAGCCCCCTTAACTGATGTAAAGAGCGCTGTATGTCAAACAAAGAAGGGATGGAATGTGGGGAGGTGTGCCAGGCTGTGACACTTGAGCAGCTTGACTCCGGTTCCTTGACACTGGGCTTAGAAACTAAAAGGTGATTTTGTGAGTTCGGCAACCAAAATCAGCTTCAGGAAAGGTGCAGTTTGCCTTTATACCCTAACAGCTTACCCAATGGTGTCTGCAGCTCTAAGCAGAAAATACAGCTGACAGATTCCTTTCAAATATTAGTCTATACTATATGGCTACATGGCTCTACCCTCCGGAATATTCCAATCAATTTTCAAAGGTCGGTTTTAAGTGAGTGTAATATGGATACATTTTTTGTACCCTGCCTTACCATGGGTCTACTGACCTATACTGACAGATGAGGAACCACAGGAGGTTCAAGCATCACTAAAATGCATAAATATTACAACCATTTGAAATTGGCCTAATACAAAAACAGCAGCACAAAATCAGCAAAGTACAATATGTACAGTAAGTATAGTAAGAAATTATTAGTTGCTATGTCTACGTGTACAGTGCAATGTTTACCATTTTTTTCTTGCAAAACTGTTCAGGTTGCATAGAGTCTGTGGATAAAGAGCTATTTTCAAATCCAGCCACAAATTCTCAATTGGATTGAGGTCTGGACTCTGACTTTGCCACTACATTAGTATGGTTGGATATAGGCCATTGCTGTGTTGCTTTGGCTTTATGTTTGGCGTCATTGTCTAGCAATCTCTGCTCTAAGAAATGTTTGCCTCTGCGTTCACAGACCTTAAAGTATCCACTGGGGGAAAAAAGCGTTTACAGCATAATGCTGCCACCATCTTGATTTACAGTATAGATGACAAGAACGATGTATCAAAACTAGTGCAAAGGGATATTTGTGCAGTTTTTTTAAGCAACCATTTCAGTCACTGGTCCACTAAAAAATAAGATTTTGAATTTAATTGATTGCACCATTTTTCCTCTAGTTTTTATAACTCTCCTGATGTGCTTTGGGTGATACATGGTGGTTGGCTTATGCCACCTATAAAAAATTTTATGGCCAAATAGCTTTTCCTTGAACAAACCATTTCCACTTGATTTCAGAATCTACCACATGTTGCCAAGTTGCCATATGTTATATTCAGTAATAACCGTACCGCTCTCTCAAGTTGTAAATGGTAAAACACCCAGACAATGTTTGTTGTATGAAGACTCTCTGCACACATGTTACTCTTTCAGAGCTGCCCTGAAATTATTGGCGGCCCAGTGCCCTCCTTCCATGGTGACAGTATTTAGAAGCAGCCTGCTCGAGTCTGATTTACAGCTGTGATTGGTGGTCTTATTTGATACAGTCTGGTCCTGAGAACACACAGCTATAGCCATTTAACTGAGGTCAGGCAGTGTGCCCCTAGCTTCTGATCTTCAACCTTTCTGAGGGCAATGAAGGGTCAAAGAGACATGACGGCAGTCACAGCACCTTTTTCAATTTCTTATTGTCATGTCATGACACAAGGCCTACCTGGAGAGCTGTGGATCCCCTGGGTTAAATCCATGCCATGTACATAGGAAATTATCAGCCTAGAAAGGTTTACTATGAGCCAAAGTGAAATCCCCTAGCTTCATTTGAATTTAAACAGTGCTAAATCCTCCGTGGAGTGACCATCATGTGAAAAAGGCTCCAAGAGCAAAGTCATAACTCTTCCAAGAAGTCATAAAACATCCCAGAAGAACCTGGAAATCAGTAGAAACCTCTGTAACCTTCGCTGAAGTCAGTGTTCTTCACTGACAAAGATTTAAAAAATGGCATTTCTTAGAAATTAACAGACCATTGCTATCTACTGTATGTCCTCATATATAGCAGTGATATGGAGATGAATGTCTGCAACTAATAATTGGTTCAATTTATCTGAATGGGGTTGTTTCTGCCACAGCCGCATTGAGTGCCGGAAGTCTCATTCAGATGAACAGGACAGATGCAGAAATTACTACAAATTTGAAGCAATGTAAACATACCCATAGGGCCAATTCACACGGCAGAATTTCTGAGCAGATTATTTATGCTGGTGTGATGTCCCAGTACTGTTCTTCTGCCCTGTCAGGTAGAGCCCCTGCATGTCCCCAGGTCTCCCCTGCAGCATACCCCATTATGTACATAGGTTGTGTATAAATGATGTACTGTTACTTTAATGTTTATACCACATGATTGATACCCAGAGGGCTCCAGTGACCAGGTGCCCCCCCCCCCCCCCCAAGTGACCTATGGGCTCCTTGCACAGCCCCCGATATAACCAGGGGAGGGGCTGCAATCTCTCTCTTGTTCCCGAGGTCCTGTGCAGTCAAGTTGTTCCAGTGTCTGTGTCCAGAGTATTGGAGGCCTCAAGCCTAAAGTCCTGCAGCCACAAGTCGGTCATCAGTCAAGTCATCTTATTGTCAGTCCCCATCTCTGCCAGGTCAAATTCATCTGTAGTTACCGTGGCCTGCACTGAAGTCAGTCTAACTACTGCAAGTCCCAGCAAGCCTGCGAGGTCCCCCTGTGTCACTGGTCACCTCCCTGGGATATTTGGCTGCACTACAAAGACTATATCACCTGGCTTGAATCAATAAAGCTGCCGTTATCCTTAATCTGGCGTTTGTGTCTTCATTGCCCCCTGCCTAACTCAGGATCAGCAGTATTGCCTTGGGGTGGTTAAGGCTAAACCATGCCCTGGCATCATGACAAGGGGTTAATACCATCTGCCCTTTGGGTCATAACATCTGCCCTGCATCTACCCTGCACTGCACCCCAACTCCACACTGGATTCCGATGCAGAAGCCTCCCATTGTTTCTAACAGAATTCTGCAGCGGAAATCCAACTTCCGGACTCTGCAGAAAGAATGAACATGTTTTTTTTCTAGGCAGATATTCTGCTGTGTAAATGGGCCCTAAGGCTGGATATACGTGGTGTCAGATAAAAGCAAACAAATACATGTGTATATGAAGACAATGCTTGTGAAATATACTGTACATGTTATACTTGCACTTCAGTGTAATATGTGCAAACAATGGACCTTTCTTTTCATGCTTAAAACACACATAAAAAATGCACCATGTAAATAACAGGGTGTATTTAACATAATGGCTTGAAGGCATATTACTTGTGTACTTAGAGGCAGAATACATGTGTCTTCTACTCCTAAATGTAAATGAAAAGAAGCCCTCAAGATATAAAAGCAGGGCCGTCTGAAGGAATTTGGGGGCCCCAAGCAAAATGGACATGGAGGCCCCCCCTTGATGTTCACGCACGTTACGCTCTAGGGCCGGCGTCAGGACGTAGTAACACCAGCCCTTGAATCCTGGGAGCATGACGCAAGCGAATGTAGATACGAGGCCCCCACATTGGGTGCAGCACAGTTCCCCCCACGTTAGGTGCGGCACAGTTCCCCCCACATTAGGTGCGGAACAGTTCCCCCCACGTTAGGTGCGGCACAGTTCCCCCCACATTTGGTGCGGCACAGTTCTCCCCACATTAGGTGCAGCAGAGTTCCCCCCACATTAGGTGCAGCAGAGTTCCCCCCACATTAGGTGCAGCAGAGTTCTCCCCACATGAGGCTAGCAGTGTTCCCCCACTTTAGGTGCAGTATAGTTCCTCCACATTAAGTGCAATATAATTCTCCCACATTAGGTGCAGTATAGTTCCCCACATTAGATGCAGTATAGCTCCCCAAATTAAGTGCAGTATAGTCCCCCACATTAGGTGCAGTATAGTTCCCCCACATTAAGCAGTATAGTTCCCCACATTAGGTGCTGTACATTTCCCCCACATTAGGCTGTAGTTCCCCCACATTAGGTGCAGTATAGTCCCCCAACATTAGGTGCAGTATAGTTCCCCCCATTAGGTGCAGTATAGTTCCCCACATTAGGTGTAGTATAGTTCTCCACATTAGGTGTAGTATAGTTCTCCCCACATTAGGCTATAGTTCCCCCACATTAGGTGCAGTATAGTTCTCCCCACATTAGGCTATAATTTCCCCACATTAGGTGCAGTATAGTACCCCCACATTAGGTGCAGTATAGTCCCCCAACATTAGGTGCAGTATAGTTCCCCACATTAGGTGCAGTATAGTTCTCCACATTAGGTGCAGTATAGTTCACCACATTAGGTTGGCAGTATAGTTTACCCCACATTAGGTGCAGTATAGTTCTCCACATTCGGTTGGCAGTATAGTTTACCCCACATTAGGTGCAGTATAGTTCCCCAACATTAGGTGCAGTATAGTTTCCCACATTAGGTGCAGTATAGTTCCCCACATTGGGTGCAGTATAGTTCCCCACATTAGATGCAGTATAGTTCTCCCCACATTAGGCTATAGTTCCCCCACATTAGGTGCAGTATAGTTTCCCAACATTAGGTGCAGTATAGTTCCCCAACATTAGGTGTAGTATGTTCCCCCACAGACATACAGTGTATGGCTGGAGGCTGTATGCCTGTTTACTGCCCTACTTCAGTGCTCCGACCACTGCTCCTCTGGTCCGGCCACCATAGCAGTAGATCCCGGGACTGGAGGAGTGGTGGTCGGAGCACTGAAGCTGATGTGCTGCTGGTCACTTACCATGCTGGCCAGTGCATGTCCTGTTTGCTGCTCCGCTCCTCCGCGTTGTGAAGTCCCGGTGTGCGCTACCTCCCGGTGGTCCCTGCGAGGGCCGAGAGGGTTAACAGGGGCATGGGATGTCCTTAATAGGGATGTTCTTAATAGTGATGGGGAAATCTATCTGGGGGGGGCAATTGCCCCCCCCACCCCTCCCCCCCCCCCCCCCGGATCCGCCACTGCATGCATTATATACACACACAACACACTGTACACATTACATACTGTACATGCATGCTTCATACACACACATACTGTACACATTACATACTGTACATGCATCATACAAACACTGTACACATTACATACTGTACATGCATGCTTCATACACATACACTGTACACATTACATACTGTACATGCATCATACATACACACACTGTACATATTACATACTGTACATGCATCATACACACAACACACTGTACACATTACATACTGTACATGCATGATTCATACACACATACTGTACACATTACATACTGTACATGCATCATACACACACAAAGATACTGTACACATTACATACTGTACAGGCATCATACACACAGATGCTGTACACATTACATACTGTACATGCATCATACACACACATACTGTACACATTACATACTATACATGCATCATACACACACACTGTACACATTACATACTGTAAATGCATCATACACACACATACTGTACACATTACATACTACATGCATGCTTCATACACACATATATTGTACACATTACATACTGTACATGCATCATACACACACATACTGTACACATTACATACTGTACATGCATTCTTCATACACACACACACTGTACACATTACATACTGTACATGCATCATACACGCACAGATACTGTACACATTACTTACTACATTCATGCTTCATACACACACACATACTGTACACATTACATACTGTACATGCATCATACACACATACCGTACACATTACATACTGTACATGCATCATACACACACATACTGTACACATTACATACTATATGTGCATCACACAAACACACATACTGTACACATTACATACTGTACATGCATTATATACACACAGCACACATACTGCACACATTACATACTTTACATGCATGCTTCATACACACACATACTGTACACATTACATACAGTACATGCATTATATACACACAGCACACTGTACACATTACATACTGTACATGCATGCTTCATACACACACATACTGTACATATTACATAATGTACATGCATCATACACACACACACACTGTACACATTACATACTATACATGCATCACACACACACATACTGTACACATTACATAATGTACATGCATCATACACACACATACTGTACACATTACATACCGTACATACATGCTTCATACACACACACACTGTACACATTACATACTGTACATGCATGCTTCATACACACACATACTGTACACATTACATACTATACATGCATGCTTCATACACACACACACTGTACACATTACATACTGTACATGCTTCATACACACACACACTGTACACATTACATACTGTACATGCATCATACACACATACTGTACACATTACATACTGTGCATGCACCATACACACACATACTGTACACATTACATACTATACATGCATGCTTCACACACACACACACACACTGTACACATTACATACTATACATGCGCCATACACACACACACTGTACACATTACATACTGTACATGCATGCTTCATACACACACACTGTACACATTACATACTGTACATGCATTATATACACACACATACTGTACACATTACATACTATACATGCATGTTTCATACACACACACTGTACACATTACATACTATACATGCGCCATGCACACACATACTGTACACATTAATACTATACATGCATGCTTCATGCATACACACAAACACACACACTGTACACATTACATACTGTACATGCATCATACATACACACACTGCACACATTGCATACTGTACATGCATGCTTTATACACACACCCACACGCACACTGTACATATTACATACTGTACATGCTTCATACACACACATACTGTACACATTACATACTATACATGCACCATACACACACAGATAGAATAGATCAGTGTTTCCCAACCAGGATGCCTACAGAGGTTGCAAAACTACAACTGCCAGCATGCCCAGACAGCCTTTGGCTGTCCGGGCATGCTGGGAGTTGTAGTTTTGCAACAACTGGAGGCACCCTGGTTGGGAAACACTGATATAGATACACACATGCACTTTACATATAGTCATCCACAGTAGTAACACACACATGCACAGTAAAAAGACATACACATATATATATATATATATATCTCCACACACCTGCTTATATACATATATATCTATATATCCACACACACACACACATGCTTATAAACACATATATATATATATATATATATATACAGCAGGGACACCTACTTTAGTCAGTCCCCATGTTGTACATCCTCTGCGGTCTCCTTTCCTCACAGCTCTGTGCTCTCTCCTCACCCCTCCCCCTCTTCCTGCTAGGACAGCTGAAGGCTGAGAGAAGAGTCCGGGGCTGAAGGAAGATACCAAGTGCAGGGGGGCTGGGGGGAGCGTAATTGTGGTGAGGTGAGAAGAACTCCAAAGCTGCAAGTGAGTTTATTTAAAAAAAAATGTCAGGCTTTTTGGGGCCCTTTTGTTTGACTGGGTGCCTGGGGCCCGGAGCACAAGCTCCAAGAGCACGATTGTTAATCCAGCCCAGGTGATGAGGGGAATTGCTCTGTCGCTACAGGACGGGCAGGCACTGGTCCTGCTCGGGGCCCCCCAGCCAGCTCGGGGGCCCCAAGCAATTGCTTGGTTTGCCTGTCCTGTAGCGACGGGCCTGAAAATGAGTATTATCTTTTGATCAGAGTTTAGATCTCTATCCGCCTTACCGCTTGCACTTACATGTTTGCCACTGATCCAATCATCTAATGTCCTGTAGTCCATGCCTGACACCTGTTACATCACTTCATATTTAAGCGGGGGATGGCTGACAGGGCACCTATCAGGAAATAAAGGAACTGACTTGACTTTGGTGTTGTAGAGTTCGATGCCTGATTACACAGCCCCCACAACCTACAGATGTAACTACACACACCTCCCATAAAGAACACTCAGATATTTATCATCTCAATTGTAGAACAACCCCCTTCACACCAGCAAGATGTTATTATGGGGTTAAAGATACACAGCCTGAGGCTGTAGACAGGCAGCAGAAATTCCCTCACATTGTGCCGCCTACTCAGACAATTCAGCTGGTAGGTAGAGACAGTGGCCAGCCGCCCAAACTTCAACCCGAGTTTAATCTTTTATCAACCACTCCCAGAGGCTGTTTATAGTATTTGTCCTTCTTGACAGCTGTCATCAAAGCCTGTCATTATCAGTCTACTGGCAACAAGACTGTCGCCTACAGTCATCTAACATTGTGGCACCTTGGATACGTATATTCTGTATAGTGATGTGACCTTAGCAGGTGTAGCAAGTTTATCAATATTTGACAGGTCTAAAGAAATAACAAGGCTTCATTCACACACAGCATAGTAAGGGTTTTTTCCTTAAAAAAAACACCATATAAAATGCACTTTTTTGGCAGTGTTTTTTTTCTTTCAAAAGGTGTATCTTAATCAGAGGCATACTTAGGGCCCCTCGTGCGCCCTGTCCCCCCCCCCCCCCCCCAAAAAATACAAATGGATAAAATACTCTGCCATGCTGTATGGATTAGATACTGGCTTCCCCTATATAGATTAAATACCTTGCCCCCTATATGTATTAGATACTGTCAGGGTATGATACTGTGCCCCCCCCCCCCTCAATGGATTAGATACTCTTCCCACCTGTATGGGTTTGATACTGTGCCCCCCTAAATGGATTAGATACTGTAATGATATCATACTATGCCCCCTCCCCCCGTGGATTAAATACTATGCCCCTTAAATGGATTAGATACTGTCCCCTTATATGCATTAAATACTGTGCCTCCCTGTATGGATTAAATAATGTGCCCACCTATATGGATTAAATACTGTGCCCCTTATATGGTTTAAATACTGCAACCCCCTATATGGATTAGATACAGTGATCCTTTATATGGATTAGATACTGTGCCCCCTAAATAATTTGGGGCACAGTATTTAATCAATATAGAGGGAGCGTAGTATCTAATTCTAATACAAATGGGGGGGGGGCACAGTATAAAATCCATATAAGGGGAGCATAGTATCTAATTCTAATACTTATGGGGTTGCAGTAACCGATTATAATCCATATGGGGGGGCTGAGTATCTAATTCATATGATAAGTGCATAGTATCTAATCCATCTGAGGGGGTAACAGAGTATCTAATCCAAACACGAGGGGCACAGTTTCTAATCCATACATGGATCCATATGGATTAGATACTCTGCCCTCCCCCATATGGATTAGATACTGACAGTGCCCCCCCCTTTATGGATTAGATCCTGATTGGGCTTGCGAACTGCTGGCATTAGGATAATACGTGGCTTAAACCTTTTATATACTCAATAAAGCTATCTAAAGAAACATTAACTTTTTGAACTGCTCTTGCATGCTCCAGAGACTACAAGACCGGACAGTGCTGAGCAGTAGTGCGCGGGTCCCTACGCTCCTCCCCAGGGCCCCGTTGCAGAAGATGCATTATTGGAGGCAACAGAAAATTGCATTAGACTTGTCATTAAAAGCAGAAAAAGGAAGAGACCACTGTGGTACTCAGCAGAAGTGGCCAAAATCATAAAAAACTAAAAGATAGCATTTAGCAATTATAAAACAACCCAGAGCAATGAAGACAAGGAAATCTACAAGACTAGGCAGAAAGAGGCCAAGCAAGTTATAAGAACTTCTAAAGCACAGGCAGAAGAAAAAATAGCTCAGTCTGTGAAAAAAGGGGATAAGACATTCTTCAGATATATAAATGAAAAAGGAAATTAAAACAAGGAATTACTAAATTAAAAACACAGGAAGGAAGGTATGTAGAAGAGAATACAGGGCTAGCCGACTGCCTTAATGAATACTTCTGTTCAGTTTTTAGAGATGAAAAAGAAGGAAAAGGACCTCAGTTAGGGAGGACGACTAATGAATCATTTGATGCATGTGTCTTTACAGAGGAAGAGGTTCTACGTTTGCTGTCTAAAGTGAAGACAAAGAAGTAACAGGGGCCTGATGGAATCCACCCAAAATTATTAAAAGAACTTAGTGGAGAGCTAGCAAAACCGTTAACAGATTTATTTAAACAATCACTGGTAACAGGAGCCGTCCCAGAAGATTGGAAATTAGCAAATGTTGTGCCCATTCACAAGAAAGGTAGTAGGGAGGAATCAAGCAACTATAGGCCAGGAAGTCTGACATCAATAGTGGGAAAATTTATTGAAACCCTACTAAAAGATAGGATTGTGGAACATCTAAAATCCCATGGATTGCAAGATGAAAAACAACATAGGTTTACTTCAGGGAGATCATGTGAAACAAATCTTATTGATTTTTTTGACTGGGTGACTAAAATAATAGATGGCGGAGGGGCAGTAGACATCGCATATCTAGATTTTAGTAAGGCTTTTGACACTGTCCCACATAGAAGACTTATCAATAAACTGCAGTCATTAAGCTTGGACTCCCAAATTGTTGAGTGGATTAGGCAGTGGCTGAGGGACAGAAAACAGAGGGTTGTAGTCGATTGAGTATATTCAGAGCAAGGTCTTGTTACCAGTGGGGACCTCAGGGATCTGTACTGGGACCAATTTTGTATAATATCTTCATTAGTGATTGTTACGCCGAGCGCTCCGGGTTCCCGCTCCTCCCCGGAGCGCTCGCTTCACCTCCTCCGCTGCAGCGCCCCGGTCACGTCCTCTGACCCGGGGCGCTGCGATCCTGCTGCTAGCCGGGATGCGATTCGCGATGCGGGTAGCGCCCGCTCGCGATGCGCACCCCGGCTCTCCTACCTGACTCGCTCCCCGTCTGTTCTGTCCCGGCGCGCGCGGCCCCGCTCCCTAGGGCGCGCGCGCGCCGGGTCTCTGCGATTTAAAGGGCCACTGCGCCGCTGATTGGCGCAGTGGTTCCAATTAGAGTTATCACCTGTGCACTCCCTATATTACCTCACTTCCCTTGCACTCCCTTGCCGGATCTTGTTGCCTTAGTGCCAGTGAAAGCGTTCCTTGTGTGTCCCTTGCCAGTGTTTCCAGACCTTCTGCCGTTGCCCCTGACTACGATCCTTGCTGCCTGCCCCGACCTTCTGCTACGTCCGACCTTGCTTCTGCCTACTCCCTTGTACCGCGCCTATCTTCAGCAGCCAGAGAGGTGAGCCGTTGCTAGTGGATACGACCTGGTCACTACCGCCGCAGCAAGACCATCCCGCTTTGCGGCGGGCTCTGGTGAAAACCAGTAGTGGCTTAGAACCGGTCCACTAGCACGGTCCACGCCAATCCCTCTCTGGCACAGAGGGTCCACTACCTGCCAGCCGGCATCGTGACAGTAGATCCGGCCATGGATCCCGCTGAAGTTCCTCTGCCAGTTGTCGCTGACCTCACCACGGTGGTCGCCCAGCAGTCACAACAGATTGCGCAACAAGGCCAACAGCTGTCTCAACTGACCGTTATGCTACAACAGTTGCTACCACAGCTTCAGCAGTCATCTCCTCCGCCAGCTCCTGCACCTCCTCCGCAGCGAGTGGCCGCTCCTGGGATACGCTTATCCTTGCCGGATAAGTTTGATGGGGACTCTAAGTTTTGCCGTGGCTTCCTTTCCCAATGTTCCCTGCATCTGGAGATGATGTCGGACCTGTTTCCCACTGAAAGGTCTAAGGTGGCTTTCGTAGTCAGTCTTCTGTCCGGAAAAGCCCTGTCATGGGCCACACCGCTCTGGGACCGCAATGACCCCGTCACTGCCTCAGTACACTCCTTCTTCTCGGAAATCCGAAGTGTCTTTGAGGAACCTGCCCGAGCCTCTTCTGCTGAGACTGCCCTGTTGAACCTGGTCCAGGGTAATTCTTCCGTTGGCGAGTATGCCGTACAATTCCGTACACTTGCTTCAGAATTGTCCTGGAATAATGAGGCCCTCTGCGCGACCTTCAAAAAAGGCCTATCCAGCAACATTAAAGATGTTCTGGCCGCACGAGAAATTCCTGCTAATCTACATGAACTTATTCACCTAGCCACTCGCATTGACATGCGTTTTTCTGAAAGGCGTCAGGAACTCCGCCAAGATATGGACTCTGTTCGCACGAGGCGTTTCGTCTCCTCGGCTCCTCTCTCCTCTGGTCCCCTGCAATCTGTTCCTGTGCCTCCCGCCGTGGAGGCTATGCAGGTCGACCGGTCTCGCCTGACACCTCAAGAGAGGACACGACGCCGTATGGAGAACCTCTGCCTGTACTGTGCTAGTACCGAACACTTCCTGAGGGATTGTCCTATCCGTCCTCCCCGCCTGGAAAGACGTACGCTGACTCCGCACAAGGGTGAGACAGTCCTTGATGTCTACTCTGCTTCTCCACGTCTTACTGTGCCTGTGCGGATGTCTGCTTCTGCCTTCTCCTTCTCTACAGTGGCCTTCTTGGACTCTGGTTCTGCAGGAAATTTTATTTTGGCCTCTCTCGTCAACAGGTTCAACATCCCAGTGACCAGTCTCGCCAGACCCCTCTACATCAATTGTGTAAATAATGAAAGATTGGACTGTACCATACGTTTCCGCACGGAGCCCCTTCTTATGAGCATCGGATCTCATCATGAGAGGATTGAACTTTTGGTCCTCCCCAATTGCACCTCGGAGATTCTCCTTGGACTTCCCTGGCTTCAACTTCATTCCCCAACCCTGGATTGGTCCACTGGGGAGATCAAGAGTTGGGGGTCCTCTTGTTCCAAGAACTGTCTAAAACCGGTTCCCAGTAACCCTTGCCGTAACTCTGTGGTTCCTCCAGTAACCGGTCTCCCCAAGGCCTATATGGACTTCGCGGATGTTTTCTGCAAAAAACAAGCTGAGACTCTACCTCCTCACAGGCCTTATGATTGCCCTATCGACCTCCTCCCGGGTACTACTCCACCCCGGGGCAGAATTTATCCTCTCTCTGCCCCAGAGACTCTTGCCATGTCCGAATACGTCCAGGAGAATCTAAAAAGGGGCTTTATCCGTAAATCCTCCTCTCCTGCCGGAGCCGGATTTTTCTTTGTCTCCAAAAAAGATGGCTCCCTACGTCCTTGCATTGACTACCGCGGTCTTAATAAAATCACGGTTAAGAACCGCTACCCCTTACCCCTCATCTCTGAACTCTTTGATCGCCTCCAAGGTGCCCACATCTTCACTAAATTGGACTTAAGAGGCGCCTATAACCTCATCCGCATCAGAGAGGGGGACGAGTGGAAAACGGCATTTAACACCAGAGATGGACACTTTGAGTATCTGGTCATGCCCTTTGGACTGTGCAATGCCCCTGCCGTCTTCCAAGACTTTGTCAATGAAATTTTTCGTGATCTATTATACTCCTGTGTTGTGGTATATCTGGACGATATCCTAATTTTTTCTGCCAATCTAGAGGAACACCGCCGGCATGTCCGTATGGTTCTTCAGAGACTTCGTGACAACCAACTCTATGCCAAAATTGAGAAATGTCTGTTTGAATGCCAATCTCTTCCTTTTCTAGGATATTTGGTCTCTGGCCAGGGACTACAGATGGATCCAGACAAACTCTCTGCCGTCTTAAATTGGCCACGCCCCTCCGGACTCCGTGCTATCCAACGCTTTTTGGGGTTCGCCAATTATTACAGGCAATTTATTCCACATTTTTCTACCATTGTGGCTCCTATCGTGGCTTTAACCAAGAAAAATGCTGATCCCAAGTCCTGGCCTCCTCAAGCAGAAGACTCCTTTAAACAACTCAAGTCTGCCTTTTCTTCGGCTCCCGTGCTCTCCAGACCTGACCCTTCCAAACCCTTCCTATTGGAGGTTGATGCCTCCTCAGTAGGAGCTGGAGCTGTTCTTCTACAAAAAAATCCTTCCGGGCATGCTGTCACTTGTGGTTTTTTCTCTAGGACCTTCTCTCCAGCGGAGAGGAACTACTCCATCGGGGATCGAGAACTTCTAGCCATTAAATTAGCACTTGAGGAATGGAGGCATCTGCTGGAGGGATCAAGATTTCCTGTTATTATCTACACCGACCACAAGAACCTCTCCTACCTCCAGTCGGCCCAACGGCTGAATCCTCGCCAGGCCCGGTGGTCTCTGTTCTTTGCCCGATTTAATTTTGAGATTCACTTTCGTCCTGCCGATAAGAACATTAGAGCCGATGCTCTCTCTCGTTCCTCGGATGCCTCAGAAGTTGATCTCCCTCCGCAACACATCATTCCACCTGACTGCCTGATCTCCACTTCTCCTGCCTCCATCAGACAGACTCCTCCAGGAAAGACCTTTGTTTCTCCACGCCAACGCCTCGGAATCCTCAAATGGGGTCACTCCTCCCATCTCGCAGGTCATGCGGGCATCAAGAAATCTGTGCAACTCATCTCCCGCTTCTATTGGTGGCCAACTCTGGAGACGGATGTTGGGGACTTTGTGCGAGCCTGCACTATCTGTGCCCGGGATAAGACTCCTCGCCAGAAGCCCGCTGGTTTTCTTCATCCTCTGCCTGTCCCCGAACAGCCTTGGTCTCTGATTGGTATGGATTTTATTACTGATTTACCCCCTTCCCGTGGCAACACCGTTATTTGGGTGGTCGTTGATCGATTCTCCAAAATGGCACATTTCATTCCTCTTCCTGGTTTTCCTTCTGCGCCTCAGTTGGCTAAACAATTTTTTGTACACATTTTTCGTCTTCACGGGTTGCCTACGCAGATTGTCTCGGATAGAGGGGTCCAATTCGTGTCTAAATTCTGGAGAGCTCTCTGTAAACAACTCAAGATTAAATTAAATTTTTCCTCTGCATATCATCCCCAGTCCAATGGACAAGTAGAAAGAATTAACCAGATCCTGGGTGATTATTTGCGACATTTTGTTTCCTCCCGCCAGGATGACTGGGCAGATCTCCTTCCATGGGCCGAATTCTCGTATAACTTCAGGGTCTCTGAATCTTCCTCCAAATCCCCATTTTTCGTGGTGTACGGCCGTCACCCTCTTCCCCCCCTCCCTACCCCCTTGCCCTCTGGTCTGCCCGCTGTGGATGAAATTTCTCGTGACCTTTCCATTATATGGAGAGAGACCCAAAATTCTCTCTTACAGGCTTCTTCACGCATGAAGAGGTTCGCGGATAAGAAAAGAAGAGCTCCCCCCGTTTTTTCCCCTGGAGACAAGGTATGGCTCTCCGCTAAATATGTCCGCTTCCGTGTCCCTAGCTACAAGTTGGGACCACGCTATCTTGGTCCTTTCAAAATTCTGTGTCAAATTAATCCTGTCTCTTATAAACTTCTTCTTCCTCCTTCTCTTCGTATCCCTAATGCCTTTCACGTCTCTCTTCTCAAACCACTCATCCTCAACCGTTTTTCTCCCAAATCTGTTCCTCCCACTCCTGTTTCCGGCTCCTCGGACGTCTTCTCGGTCAAGGAGATTTTGGCTGCCAAAAAGGTCAGAGGAAAAAATTTTTTTTTAGTAGACTGGGAGGGTTGTGGTCCTGAAGAGAGATCCTGGGAACCTGAGGACAACATCCTTGACAAAAGTCTGCTCCTCAGGTTCTCAGGCTCCAAGAAGAGGGGGAGACCCAAGGGGGGGGGTACTGTTACGCCGAGCGCTCCGGGTTCCCGCTCCTCCCCGGAGCGCTCGCTTCACCTCCTCCGCTGCAGCGCCCCGGTCACGTCCTCTGACCCGGGGCGCTGCGATCCTGCTGCTAGCCGGGATGCGATTCGCGATGCGGGTAGCGCCCGCTCGCGATGCGCACCCCGGCTCTCCTACCTGACTCGCTCCCCGTCTGTTCTGTCCCGGCGCGCGCGGCCCCGCTCCCTAGGGCGCGCGCGCGCCGGGTCTCTGCGATTTAAAGGGCCACTGCGCCGCTGATTGGCGCAGTGGTTCCAATTAGAGTTATCACCTGTGCACTCCCTATATTACCTCACTTCCCTTGCACTCCCTTGCCGGATCTTGTTGCCTTAGTGCCAGTGAAAGCGTTCCTTGTGTGTCCCTTGCCAGTGTTTCCAGACCTTCTGCCGTTGCCCCTGACTACGATCCTTGCTGCCTGCCCCGACCTTCTGCTACGTCCGACCTTGCTTCTGCCTACTCCCTTGTACCGCGCCTATCTTCAGCAGCCAGAGAGGTGAGCCGTTGCTAGTGGATACGACCTGGTCACTACCGCCGCAGCAAGACCATCCCGCTTTGCGGCGGGCTCTGGTGAAAACCAGTAGTGGCTTAGAACCGGTCCACTAGCACGGTCCACGCCAATCCCTCTCTGGCACAGAGGGTCCACTACCTGCCAGCCGGCATCGTGACAGTGATATTGCAAAAGGTCTCAATGGTAAGGTATGTCTTTTTGCTGATGACATAAAGATATGTAACAGGGTTGATGTTCCTGGAGGGATACGCCAAATGGAAAAGGATTTAGGCAAACTAGAAGAATGTAGTAGTGCACAGTAGTGGACCTAAATTCCTGTATTGTATTAAACTAGAAGAATGGTCAGAACTCTGGCAACTGAAATTTTATGTGGATAAGGGCAAGATAATGCACCTGGGGCGTAAAACCCCCCCGGGAAGAATATTGAATATTTGACACAGTCCTGACCTCAGTATCTGAGGAGACGGATTTAGGAGTAATTATTTCAGAAGTCTTAAAGGTAGAAAGACAATGTAATAGAGCAGCAGGAAACGATAGTAGAATGCTTGGATGTATAGGGAGAAATATAAGCAGTAGAAAGAGAGAAGTGCTCATGCAGCTGTACATAACACTTGTGAGACCTCACTTGGAGTATTGTCCGCAGTACTGGAGGCCGTATCTCCAAAAGGATATAGATACTCTAGAGAGAGTTCAGAGAAGAGCTACTAAATTAGTACATGGATTGCAGGATAAAACTTACCAGGAAAGGTTAAAGGACCTTAACATGTATAGCTTGGAAGAAAGAAGAGACAGAGGGGATATGATAGAGACTTTTAAATACATAAAGGGAATCAACACGGTAAAGGAGGAGAGCAAATTTAAAAGAAGAAAAACATAGGACATAGTTTTAAATTAGAGGGGCAAAGGTTTAAAAGTAATATTAGGAAGTATTACTTTAATGAGAAGAGTAGTGGATGCATGGAATAGCCTTCCTGCAGAAGTGGTCGCTGCAAATACAGTGATGGAGTTTAAGCATGCATGGGATAACCATAAGGCTATCCTTCATATAAGACAGGGCCAGGGACTATTGATAGGATTCAGATTATTTGGCAGACTAGATGGGCCAAATGGTTCTTATCTGCCTACACATTCTATGTTTCTATTGGTAATATTGTTCTCAGTATACAGGATTTTGTCAGTAACAATATGATGGTAATATATATGGTGATAATATTCCTCCTTGTATACTGGTATTATTGGTAATATTGGTCTCAGTATACAGGATTTGGTCAGTTACATTATGATGATAATATGTGTGGTGATAATATTCATCCTTGTATACTGGTATTATTGGTAATACCTGTGGGGAAGTGGCATGGAAGGAAGGTCTGGAGCAGCGGTCCTCAAACTTTTTAAACTTTGTATAGTTCCCCCACATTAGGGTTGGCAGTATAGTTCCCCCACATTAAGTGCAGTACAGTTCCCCAAATTAGGTGCAGTACAGTTCCCCCACATTAGGTGCAGTACAGTTCCCCCACATTAGGTGCAGTATAGTTCTCCACATTAGGTGTAGTACAGTCCCCCCCCCCCCCCACATTAGGTGCAGTACAGTCCCCCCCCCCCCCCATTAGGTGCAGTACAGTTCCCCCACATTAGGTGCAGTACAATTCCCCCACATTAGGTGCAGTATAGTTCCCCCACATTAGGTGCAGTATAGTTCCCCACATAAGTTGCAGTACAGTTCCCCCACATTAGGTGCAGTATAGTTCCCCCACATTAGGTGCAGTATAGTTCCTCCACATTAGGTGCAGTATAGTTCCCCCACATTAGGTGCAGTATAGTTCCCCCACATTAGACGCAGTATAGGTCCCACATTAGGTCCAGTATAGTTTCCCCCACATTAGGTGCAGTATAGCTCCCCACATTAGGTGCAGTACAGTTCCCCACATTAGGTGCAGTACAGTTCCCCCACATTAGGTGCAGTATAGTTCTCCACATTAGGTGTAGTACAGTCCCCCCCCCCCCCACATTAGGTGCAGTACAGTCCCCCCCCCCCCCCCCATTAGGTGCAGTACAGTTCCCCCACATTAGGTGCAGTACAATTCCCCCACATTAGGTGCAGTATAGTTCCCCCACATTAGGTGCAGTATAGTTCCCCACATAAGTTGCAGTACAGTTCCCCCACATTAGGTGCAGTACAGTTCCCCTATATTAGGTGCAGTATAGTTCCCCCACATTAGGTGCAGTATAGTTCCCCCACATTAGGTGCAGTATAGTTCCCCCACATTAGACGCAGTATAGGTCCCACATTAGGTCCAGTATAGTTTCCCCCACATTAGGTGCAGTATAGCTCCCCACATTAGGTGCAGTACAGTTCCCCACATTAGGTGCAGTATGTTCCCCCACAGACATACAGCCTCCAGCCATACAGTGTATGGCTGGAGGCTGTATGCCTGTGTACTGCCCCACATCAGTGCTCAGACCACCACTCCTCCGGTCTGGCCATAGCAGTAAGTCCCGGGCCCAGAGGAGCGGTGGTCGGAGCACCGAAGCTGACGTGTAGCTGGTAACACTTACCAAGCTGTCCAGCGTACGTCCTGCTCGCTGCTCCGCTCCTCTGCGCTCCGTTGCTATGGGCGCATGCACGGGACATTAGTGACGTCCCTGCGTGCGCTACTTCCTGGCGGCCCCTGTGTTTTTAATGTAAACGCGGGGCCGCCAAGAGCGCATCCCTGTGTCCCGAAAACATCTTTCAGGACACAGGGATGTCTTTAGGCAGTGACGGGCCGGATAAATGTCCTCGGCGGGCCGCATGTGGCCCGCGGGCCGTAGTTTGAGGACCCCTGGTCTGGAGCTTCCTTGTGCTGCCTGCTCCCCATTTGCTCCCTTCTCTACAGCCAGCCACGTTACCTGCAGGATGGCATCAAGCGGCAGTGATCGTCTGCAAGACCTGGAGAGGTCAGTGCTGGTGCCAAGCATATGGGGCAGCCGGGCCTAGGTATTGTGTGCAGGGGATGTGAGCACTATCTAGCTACATACCTATTTATAGGAAAGGATCGCAGCACACATAGGAGTTCAAATAGAGTGTAGTGTTTATTGCATCCTCACATAACAAAAGTGCAACGTTTCTGAGGCCTCTCGCCTCCTTTCTCAATCATGGCAAGTGAATCAAACTGGGGTTCTCAAATACTCTATCAATAACGTAAGAATAAGTATAGGTGGTCTTACGTAAGCCACCAAATTAGATACCAAAATCATCCAGCAATATTAATGAAAAAGATAGGAGAAGAATTCTCAGGATGTGCACATAAAACATAACCTTTACTATTATATATATCTTAAAAAATATATATTTTTCTTAGTGTAGATAAATGATTGCACGGTGGCAAAACAAAAATAATAGAGTATACGCTGACTCGGTGTGGCTGGGCCCAGCCACACACGGTACCACAATTGACTGTTAAAAGAAAACAGTATCAAAGCTAATAGAATTATACCACAAACGCATTTCTACCACCAGTCTCGGTAGTGTCATCAGGGAGGCATATATGATATAAACAGTCGTAACTCATCAAGTAGCCCAGAATGTCATACAATGGCACCACAAGATATGCAAATAAGCAACTACCAACATATTATTTAACAGTGTAGGGAAGCCTAGTTACTATTACTTCCATTGGTTGCTTTATAACTTATTGCCCAAAGACCTAAAAAAACAGAAACATATATCATGCCAATAATAGGGCTAGGTCTGCACTGTAGCGGTCCTTTGGCGTCACACGCTCGCTGGAACCCGCGAAAGAGCCGGTAATCCCCAGCTCCCTGCTGGATGCAGGTGTCTCATGTCGCTCCACTGTATAACATCAGTAACCGTGACCTATACCAGTGGCATCTGAATAAATCAGCCCAGGGAGAAAAATGCCCATGTGCTTCTTTTTATTTTCTCTCCACAGGACCGCTACAGTGCAGACCTAGCCTTATTATTGGCATGATATATGTTTCTGTTTTTTTTAGGTCTTTGGGCAATAAGTTATAAAGCAACCAATGGAAGTAATAGTAACTAGGCTTCCCTACACTGTTAAATAATATGTTGGTAGTTGCTTATTTGCATATCTTGTGGTGCCATTGTATGACATTCTGGGCTACTTGATGAGTTACGAAAGTTTATATCATATATGCCTCCCTGATGACACTACCGAGACTGGTGGTAGAAACGCGTTGGTGGTATAATTCTATTAGCTTTGATACTGTTTTCTTTTAACAGTCAATTGTGGTACCGTGTGTGGCTGGGCCCAGCCACACCGAGTCAGCGTATACTCTATTATTTTTGTTTTGCCACTGTGCAATCATTTATCTACACTAAGAAAAATATATATTTTAAGATATATATAATAGTAAAGGTTACATTTTATGTGCACATCCTGAGAATTCTTCTCCTATCTTGTTCTTAAATACTCCCCTTTACAGTGTACATTCAATCAATAAAGTGCATAATATCATAATACAGAAACCTACATCACATAACACAATCAAATCTGATCAAGTTCAATACAATATTTCAGTGCAATATATAAGAGGAGGGTCACTCCATGGATTGATGCTGGATTCCCTGACCAGGAACCCGATGATGGCGTGCACTGGACACTTTTAACATTACCGCGGTTGTGCTGCTTGTTTGGACTTTTGGGTACATACCTATTTAGCTTCCTACCTACCTGGCTTTGTACCTAATTACCTACCTAGCTAGCAAACAACCGAATTAGCTACCTACCTGGCTTCCTACCTAATGAGCGAACAACCTGCATAGCTAGCTACCTTCCTGGCTACCTACCTATGTCACACTGTGTATCCTATTTTGTGGCACATTATGTAAGAAAACGGAGACGCACTGCTACCCACAAATGGCCGCAACCCAGCTGTCAGGTCGTGGCCACTTGTAGGCCCATCAAAATTCTCAGCACCAGGCCCATGATGCTCTTAATCCAGCCCTGTATAGATGGATCAGGACTTGGGCTCACTCGCGGGTTACTAACTCACTCTTATTATACATTTATACTATACAAATATATACTATATATATTTATACTATATATATTTTTACCTGATCGTATGCACTTTAATAAAAAATAAAAAAAATTGTTAAAAGAAAAAAAGAGTATCCTTCTACTGAGTCAAACAGAACCTGTATGGCAGTACACACAGCGTGTGATTCTCCATGCACTGTAATGTAGTCTTCATGCACTGTAATACAGGATTTGTGCACACGGCTATGGTATGTACAACAGACCTAATGTTATGCTAGTTTTCACCAATCTACACGCAGATCCAAATATCATCAGATATCAACATTTTTAAGGCCTTCTTCATGTGTCATTTGTATAATATATTCATAATGGACAACACAGCTCTTATTTCTACATGGACATACATGGAGAAATGGTGGTTTGTCTCCCCGAGAACAAAAGGATCTGGCAGTTGAAGTCCAACATGTCCAACTCTTTTCTCCCCTGACATCTGTCATTATGAATATCTGGGAGGCCGCCATATGAAAGCTAAATGATCGGCCAAAACTACCAAAATCTATGGGTGTGTACCATTTTAATCTAATCTGTAGGGTTAGCTCTAGTTCCGTGAGGGTTGAACTAGTTATTGTCACATTGCAAAAGCTTGTGTATAGCCTCCAACATCATTTGGAATGATGATAAGAAAGGAGAGACCAACCAGTATTTGTGTACATTTATGTCTCTACATAAGAAGACTTGTAAATATTTGGGTTCCCCTTGAAGTAAAAACACACAGGCTAATGTAGGGGCTAAGCGTAAATGAAATAAGAAAGCTTTCTCTATGATGAATAGGGTTGTTAGCTGCTTAAAAGACAGATAAGTCATCTTGAATGTTGAGTCTCTGCTATCAGATTAAGAGAAAACACACAGACCTGAGGATAAGGTAAAATACCATCACAACAAGTGTTTATTTATTTATTCCCATTGCTTATATACAGGGAAGTCAACATATTCTGCTGTGTCCTACAGAGATTGTCATCATTCCCATCAGTAACTGTTCCCAATGGGGGTCCCCATGTCATTTCTTCTTTTGTATTTTATGATGAATATGAAGCAATGGAGGAAGCTTCATATATTTCAGCTGAAAGCTAAAATAGTCCCCACATGCAGATTATGCTGTAGATTTCACCAACTGTAATGCATTGGCTGCACCAGATAAGTCATGATGGCATTTTTCTTCATTTCTGAAGCATATTAGTAACATACAGATAAAGTTGCCCATAGCCAAATGCTGTACTTAGTGTGAGAGAGTAGCCGGTAGAGCTCCATACAAAACGGCAAAACAGCAGACAGTGACACGGAGTATAGTTTAATCAGGGCTTCTATAGTCTTTATTTTCCAGTTTCCAATCCATCCACAGCCTTTAACTTCAGGTATAAAATACTAAATAAATCCTGCTAGTCAAATCGCCTACTATCATGGTATTTCTTAACTATAAAGATGACTTGCTACCAGTCAGAGGACCAAAAACTATATGCACCAATATCTTACTCCCACATTAATTAAAGTGTCTCTTAAAGGCTTCAAACTCCTAGCAGAGCTCCAATTTCCTCATAGCCTGTCAGTTCAGACTGAGCTACATTTTTTGTAAGCTCAATGATAATCGGCCTTAGAACCTGTGCTGACTTGAGCCAAACTGTAAACCTGGACTGGTCAGGAGGTGAATGACAGGCGCTACTTCTAACCTTTCTGCCATTCCACAAAATCAAGGCCTATTAAAGGATTTTATCAGACCCCACCTTTGGGTACTTATCACTTATCCTGTAGAAGGGAGTAAGGTTGATGACCCACTTGGCTGTTTTTGGAAAACGTCCTTCCTTTATATTTCCCATTCATTTTGAATCCACTTCTGGCCGTTGCTCAAAAAAATTAATGAAAAAGTGCCGCAAAAAATTGTCTGTGAAATCCCCATGGGGAAAAAAATATTTGAACTTATCCTTATCCTACGTCAGACAGGAAGGAAGGTAAAACTCCTGCTGTAGGATATAAACATACACTATCTCTTTCTGGAAAAGCTGCGTAACAACATGGCCACCATTAAAGATCCTTCAGGACTGTGACTTGACATTTTCTGAAGGGCAAATTAATGAATCACTACAAGGATACACCCCACAAACAGTAGGCATAAACTTCATTGATAGCAGGTAACCAGGATTTTTTGGGAAACTAGTGTGATGGGAAATGGAATAATTACCATGATAACATTATATAAGAGAAATACTTATGGCACCAATGATATGACCCTTCAGAACAGCCCCTAACCCTTTCCTTCTGTCAGTAAACGTCACAGGCAAGGCCCAATTACCATACTTGGATTGTGTGATGTATCTCTCTACCCTCGTGACTACTTGTCCCCCATTTTCAGACTATGATTACTCTGAAATGACCAGACATATAAAAGTAATTCATAGTGTCCCAGCATCATGCTGCCTGCACCAGTTTTATGCTGCATGTAGTTTGGGGAATATAAAAATGATGACAAGTCCCCTTTAAAGGGCGTCTATGTACATTCCCAGACTACATGTCCTGAATTTGATGATTTAAAGGGATTCTTACAGTTCTATATCAAACTCACAGCTCACTTGTCATAGACAAATGAGGATGCCTCCTTTACCCCTTATTCCTCTCTGCCCTGCATGATTGATGCACAGTGCTTGGTTTTCAGCACCATACCCTGTACATCAATAAATTATGGAAATAAAGAGTGGGGGAGGGAGTAGGCTTGCATGCTGTGTACAGCACTGCAGCTATGACAATTGAGCTCTGAGCATAACATAGATCTTTCCTTATTATAAATGCACATCCACATTTGGGCTCGAGCACTTCCTGACATTTTAGACCACGTTCTTGTAGTTGTGTTTACTTTGAAATATTATACCAATGCGCCTTTATTATCATGTATAGGTAGCAATTAGGTGCACCTGTGAGGCCAGCAACTCATCAGCCTACTTAGGTGGGGCTTATAGCCTATCTCCCTCCTCCCATTGTATGTGTGTTCACTCACACTGGAGGTAACACTGGGAGCAGTTTGTAAGTCGGACCAAAAGCTTTTGTAATTGCGCATTGGCCCCTGTTTTTTGCTTATCATGCACAGGCAAGTTTGAGAAACCTTGCCATTTGAGAAACCTTGGCATTGGTGTGCGGGCTCAGGTATGTCCTTCATATAAGGATATACTGGCTAATGTCTCAATTTTACATCAGTTTTGATGGTTAACTAATGTCATTGTTACATCCACCACATCAGTGCATCTATGTTTGTATTTGTAGTGTTTTTGTACTACTGTACCTTATATGTTCACATCCACACACCTATTCATCGGGTAAGGATGCTATTATGGTCCTTGTGGTCGGTTGCAGGCATCCTCATTGTATGCATTTTTTGCTGGGGATCGCCCTTAGCAACGGACTATAAGTGCAGGACTTGCTATTCCTTATTATAAATGCACATCCGCATTTGGGCTCGAGCACTTTCTGACATTTTAGACCACGTTCTTGTAGTTGTGTTTACCATAACATAGATCTGTCAGATTCCTGTTAAATGTTGATAATTATGCCTGCCCTAAGAAATATGATACACTTTTGGCTGTCCAACATAGAAGAAAAAAGACGAAAGGCAACTCACCGCGATGTGAAGAAACTTTTATTCACTTCATGTGCAGATAAAACCGCAAGGCATCAGGCTGCTGTTCGCACGGACGCCAATGTGCTCTGCCGGATAACAATTGTTTCGCACAAAATTGCGCTTCCACAGACCCTGGCTGTGCTCCACATTTGGTGTCTCCTGAATATGTAGGCTATGTTTGTCAATGTTAGACAAATGGTTGCATTTTTTGTCTGTATTTTGAATGCATCACCATCCTTATTGGTACGGTAATATTTCCATAGAAGTGAATGGAGCCTGAAAACATATGCAGCCTCTTATCTTGATCTGAATTCGCATCCATATTTATGCTTGTATTTGATCTGTATTTGTGACTTAGCAATGGGAAAAAAATATGGCTGAAAAAACACTGACATACGGGCTCATGCACACTGGCGGGGAGCCTGTACGTCGGTGTGCGGAGTCTGTAAAGCTCATTTAATTCGGAGCCATGCAGCCTCTGCTTCCTGCTGTGCAGCCTCTGTTGGACTGTGAGTGTGGCTCATACAGCATCTGATGGTGCGTGCCACGCTGTTTTTTTTTTATTTATTCTGTAGGGTTTGTATGGAATGAAAACTGAGGAGGTACAGTACTCATGTTCTTCTACGGTCCTATTACAGCTCTGTACAAAAGGCAGCCGTAATACAGTCATGTGCACGAGCCCTGACACATAAAAGAGACAAAATACAGACACAATGGACTACACACAGACAAAACCATCCATGGCCCATTTTTAGATTAAGTTCCTTCTCAGCTGTACATTACTAGGTATAGTCTTAGGGGCGGCTTCTCCACTCTTCTGTGTTAAAGGGTTAAAGATTTTATCCCGGCCATAGATGTTCTGATAATTTGCCCAAATGTCTAACAAATGATGATCCTCCTGCTAAGCTATAATGAAGAATGTGAGAATGTTCACTAGGGGGATAACTAGTGATGTTGATTTGTAGTAATGACCGTGCCAAGGCTACAAAGTAAGTGCATCTAATGGGCGGACTAAATATTCATATCCAGACAGAATTATACGTCGCTAATTTAGCAGAGGGTTGACCATGCCTTTGCTGACTGTATATTTATATGGGTGTAGGCCGAGGTTTGTGCCCTTTATGTACGTGCTCCGCTCGCAGCCAGGCCTGAGCGCTCCATCCCAACGCAGGCTCCTCCCGACCGCACGAAGCGAGGCACACAGCGGTCTGACCTCTAGGTCAGCGCCCAAGGGCTGCAAGGGGGGAGAGCAGCCTGACAGACTCTGCAGGCAATCCTATTATGTCCGTGTTCACGCAGCTCCTCAGCCTGATCATCCGTCAACACACTGATGGAAGGGGAGCACATGTGGCAGGCAGGGCTCAGCCTCTCAGGGAAGCAATCATTCAGCGTGGCTGCATGCTATAATAATGCTGAGTAGATGCCCTCCTGGAGTTTATGTGTTTGGATAGGAGAACCCCCAGACTGGGCAGAATGCCTTCCTACTCTTATCACAGATGAGCAAGCAGATCAGTGTGTAATCACAATATATACATTTCCACTCGCCTGTGGTTTTATTGAGAAAAAATACAATTTAATCATCCTGCTGCGTCTCTTAAATTGTGCCTTTGGGGAAGGAGGTGGAGGATGTTTATAATTTTTTTCCATCAAGGAGCTGTGCATGGAGCAGCCGTAAGAACAAACCGCTTTCTGCCTTGAACATGCAAAGCAGGGCCTGTAATGAGAGGCCATTTGGGCATTGGCTGTGATATTTTTGCATTCGTCATTTGACAGAACTGCGCAGCGTATTTTTATGTTCATGGAAAATGGTTGTGACTCACCAATCCCCCCACGAAGGCTGCGGTTATTTAGAGATCACAGACTCGTGACGGTAATCACTAGTATACTCAAACTATAGCAACGTCACTAAAGCTGATCGTGCTTACCTCTGTTGTAACCAGGCGGTCAGGTGTGATCAATGTAATATCCAGCCGGGCTCTAAAATTATGATTCCTTATCTCTAAGGATAGGGCTACAGGGAGACTCTGGTCACACGACCGAGGATTGGGCTTATTGCTGCTTGTGCTGCAGCTACTGAAAGTGATTGTGATCTCACTGCAACCCACAAGTTGTTATGACTCCGGTAAATTCATCAGGTTAGGATTTCAGGCAACTAGGTTCAGACTACGGAATTTCTACCGCAATTCCGCTTTGAAATTGCAGGCAGAAATTCTGCTTACTAAAATGTATATGCTAGTCAATGGATTTTCCGTTAACCAATACACTTCGTAATTTTTGAAGCAAAATTTGTGAACGGAAAATTTGCTTTAAAATTTCCGCTTGAAAAATTGTGGTGCTCATTCTTCAGGCAGATCTACTTGCGCAACACATGTCCGGATGGTCCTAGCGCCGACTGAATCAGCCACACTCGGGATCTCTAGATGGAAATTTTCCGTCTGGAGATTCAGTAGCCTGAACCCAGCCTTAGGCTAGGTTCAGACAACGGAATCTCCGGGCAAAAAATTTCCGCCCGGAGATTCTGAGTTCCGCCTGCGCCGACTGAATAAGTCGGCGCTAGGACCGCGTGGACACTGCAGTCTCCCATAGACTGCAATGTGTTCCGCCTTTCTTCAGGCGGAAATTTCTAAGCGGACTTACTAAGCGGATTTTACGCTTCACAAATTCCGAAGTGTGAATTTGTGAACGGAAAACCATTCACTACACTAGACATTTTAGCAAGCGGAATTTCTGACGGAAATTTTATGACTGAATTTCTGTCGGAAATTCCGTAGTCTGAACCTAGCCTAAGGGTCTATTCACACGGCAGAATTTCTACTAGCTTAATTCCGCCTGAAATTAAACCCCATAGACTTTTATGGCATTCTGCACTCCCATTCACACTTCTGAATTTCCACTTGCGGAATTCCGCAACCAGAAATTCAGAAGTATGAATGGGAGTGCAGAATCCCATAGAAGTCTAGGGGCTTTAATTTGAGGCGGAATTCCGCAAGCGGAAATTCTGCCATGTGAATAGACCCTAAAGGATCAGTTAGCTGTCATGGTGAATAGCGCTACAGAGTTATATTCTTTTAACAAAGTAAGGATACCTTTGTTGTTATAAAACTAAACAGATTACAAGTTATACAGAAGAACTAAAGGGTAGGACAAAACATGGCAGCTAAGGTGCAGCGGAAACCACAGCTGAATCCACATAGTTTTTCAGTGCATGTTTTTCTGCATTGTTTTCCTCTAAAAACCATATAAATGTTTACAAGCAGTGGTGTAGCTATAGAGGTCGCAACGGTTGCCATTGCTTGCCACATTTTCATAATGGCTAGCACATGCCATCATTATTATTGTCCAGGTCAGACCGTTCCCCAAGTGTCATCAAGGACACTGCTGCCAGACCCTACCATCCGGCAGCAGCAGAGTCCAGATGAGGGCCCAGGGCCGGCCTTAGAGCACTGGTGGAGGGGGGCTGAAGAATCCCCCCTTCCCCCGAACCCAAACTCATATACACCACACCCCGCCCCCAAACCCTCCAGAACCCCGGTCCCCCTGGAACCCACCAGCAATCCTCAGGCACATCCAATTACCAATCACATAACTCTGCAGATGCGGGTTGAGGAAGCCAAGGATGGGGTGCGTGGGATGTATGGGGTGATGAGGAGACCAACAGTGGCAGCATTATACTCAGTGGGTACAGTGTGTGACAATATTAAATTCAGAGGGTACAGTGGTTGGCAGTATTATATTCAGGTGGTACAGTGGTTGGCAGCATTATATCCAGGAGGTACAGTGGTTAGCAGTATTATATTCAGGGGGGTACAGTGGTTGGCAGTATTATATTCATGAGGTACAGTGGTTGGCAGTATTCTGTCCAGGGGGTACAGTGGTTGGCAGTATTACATTCAGGGGGTACAGTGGTTGGCAGTATTATATCCAGGGGGTACAGTGGCTGGCAGCATTATATTCAGGGGGTACAGTGGTTGGCAGCATTATATCCAGGGGGTACAGTGGTTAGCAGTATTATATTCAGGGGGGTACAGTGGTTAGCAGTATTATATTCAGGGGGTAGAGTGGTAGGAAGTATTATATTCAGGGGGTACAGTGGTTGGCAGTATTATATCCAAGGGGTACAGTGGTTGGCAGTATTATATTCAGGGGGTACAGTGGTTGGCAGTATTATATCCAAGGGGTACAGTGGTTGGCAGTATTATATTCAGGGGGTACAGTGGTTGGCAGTATTATACTCAGGGGGTACAGTGGTTGGCAGTATTATATTCAGGGGGTACATTGGTTGGAAGTATTATACTCAGGAGGTACAGTGGTTGGCAGTATTATATTCAGGGGGTACAGTGGTTGGCAGTATTATATTCAGGGGGTACAGTGGTTGGCAGTATTATATTCAGGGGGTACAGTGGCTGACCGTATTATACTCAGGGGGTACAGTGGTTGGCAGTATTATATTCAGGTGGCACAGTGGCTGGCCGTATTATATTCAGGGGGTACAGTGGTTGGCAGTATTATATCCAGGGGGTACAGTGGTTGGTAGAATTATATTCAGGAGGTACAGTGGCTGACCGTATTATACTCAGGGGGTACAGTGGTTGGCAGTATTATATTCAGGTGGCACAGTGGCTGGCCGTATTATACTCAGGGGGTACAGTGGTTGGCAGTATTATATTCAGGGGGTACAGTGGTTGGCAGTATTATATTCAGGGGGTACAGTGGCTGGCCGTATTATACTCAGGGGGTACAGTGGTTGGCAATATTATATTCAGGTGGCACAGTGTCCTGCAGAGTTATAATGATTAGTGTCTTTATACAGAGGATGAGGATCTGCTGAGAAGATGGAGAAGAGAAGAGAAGATGGAGCTGGAAGAGCTGGAAGACGTCCTGGGATCTGAACCAGATGGAGAAGAAAAGAAAAGACAAGAGAGATCACTCAGGTCACTTATACATTTGTGTATTCTGTCTCACTGTCCCATCAGCTGGAGTCACTTGTAACATTTGTAGTTATGATGGGTGACGCTGTACCCCAATATGTGGCTCTCCAGCTGTTGCAAAACTACAACTTCCATAATTCCTGAGGTTTTTCAGACATGATGGGAGTTGTAGCTTTCCAACATCTGGAGAGCCACTTGAAATAAGGGGATTGGTGGGGTCCCATCAGTCAGATCCCCACCATAAAAATGGGCTGCTTATTTTAAAACGCTCAAGCCTATTTTTGCTCCCAGTCCGGCCCTGTCTGTAGGTCACTTAAATCTCTGTGTACTCCTGACTGTGTCCCATCAGTGCTGTAATCACTGATATCTTTGTGCGGTTGAGGCCAAGTAAGGGGGGTCATCAGGGATTGGGGATTGTGGTGGGGGGGGGCAGGACAATTTTTTGCATCGGCCCTGTGGTTTCTAGCTATGCCCCTGTTTACAAGCAATCTATAACTGCACTAATTTGTCCCAGCCACAGATGTTATGTGTGGCCTCACCCTAAGCGTATGTTTACACGGTTAAAAAAATCCATGTGTAAAATCACACGGGGAAAACAGCTTGAAAATAAGCGTGGTCTTTACAGGCGTTTTTAAACTGCGGTATTTGGAGGCAATTTTTCAGACATTTTTCAAGCTTCCACTGATTTCAAGGTGAAAAAGTAAGAGTCTATTCACACGGCAGAATTTTCACTTGCGAGATTCTGCCTCAAATTAAAGTCCATAGACTTCTATGGGATTCCTCATTACCATTAACTCTTCTGAAGTGTAAATGGGAGTGTGGAATCACATTCCACAAGCGGAAATTCTGCCGTGTGAATAGACCCTACAAAAATTACCAAGGGAAGAAATTCTGCTAGAAAATTTTAGTCCAGAAGCATCACATTGTTTCCAATGGGATTTTCCTGAACTGTGTACATTGCTTAAAGGGGTATTCCAGTAGAAAACCTTTTTTTTTAATCAACTGGAGCCAGAAGATTTGTAAATTACTTCTATTAAAAAATCTTAATCCTTCCAGTACTTATTAGCTGCTTAATAGCTTTTCTTTTTGGAACACAGTGCTCTCTGCTGACATCACGAGCGCAGTGCTCTCTGCTGACATCTCTGTCCATTTTAAGAACTGTCCAGAGTAGGAGAAAATCCCCATAGAAAACATATGCTGCTCTGGACAGTTCCTAAAATGGACAGAGATGTCAGCAGAGAGCACTGTGCTTGTGATGTCAGCAGAGAGATCTGTGTTCCAAAAAGAAAAGAATTTCCTCTGTAGTATTCAGCAGCTATTAAGTACTGGAAGGATTAAGATTTTTTTTTAATAGAAGTAATTTACAAATCTAAGAATAATACACAGGAATTGGGGCTCAAAGGTCAATGATAGTGGACACCAGATGTAGGTGAAAATAAGTAGAATCATTTATTAATAATCGGCAATAATATCTATATATATAAAACTCAACGTGTGTGTGTATGTATGTATGTATGTATGTGTGTATGTTCCACAAAAACTTTCAAACGGCTAAGGATATTAACATGAAACTTACTCACCCCCATTTGCTAGGGGCGGGGTTTATGTTTAAAGTCCCATACAAGTCAATGGGAAATATATGTTACTGCATAACTTCCAAACGGCTGGAGATATTTCGATAATACTTGGTCACATGTTACTTATATGTCCACTTAAAATATAGGATAGTTAATTGAACCCTTAACTACCCCCATTTGTGAGGGTCTGGGTTTTTGTTTAAAGCCCTAAGCAAATCAATGGGAAATGTATGTTCCCATATAATTTCTGTACAGGTGGAGATATTTCAATAACTGGTACACATATTACATATTAGTCGGGATATGAGAACGGGATGGGGGTCAGGATAGGAGGTCGAGATAGGAGGTCAGGATAGGAGGTCGAGATAGGAGGTCGGGATAGGAGGACGGGATATGAAGTCGGGATAGGAGGACGGGATAGGAGGACAGGATAGGAGGACGGGATAGGAGGTCGGGATAGGAGGTCGAGATATGAGGACGGGATAGGTGGTCGGGATAGGAGCTTGAGATTGGAGGTCGGGATAGGAGGGCGGGATAGGAGGACAGGATAGGAGGACGGGATAGGGGGGCAGGATAGGAGGACGGGATAGGAGGACGGGATAAGAGGACGGGATAAGAGGACGGGATAAGAGGATGGGATAGGAGGACGGGATAGGAGGACAGGATAGGAGGACGGGATAGGAGGACGGGATAGGAGGTCGGAATAGGAGGTCGGGATAGGAGGACGGGATAGGAAGACGGGATAGGAGGTTGGAACAGGAGGTCGAGATAGGAGGACGGGATAGGAGGTCGGGATGTGGGGTTGGGATATGACAACAATATATGAGGACGGGATATGAAGTCAAAAGCTTCCTCCTTTGTTTATTTTCCTCCCCAAAAAGGATTTGGAAGGAAAAACCGGGCAACGCCGGGTACTCAGCTAGTAATACTATAAATTAATGGTAAATAGTGGTAACCGTGACCCACAGGGCCCTTGTGGAATCACGGTATTCACTAAAATAATAGTATCAGGATAAAAATAAATATTCACTCAAATATAAAATATGACCAACCTCATAAAATTACATGAAAGAAATTATAATTGTAAAATTGCCACCAAAGTATTGCACATTAGCCCATAGTAAAATATTGTCCACACAGTTATTAGGAGCAAATGGCAATCCTCATGCAAACACGCTGCTTCAGCGTAATTTAGTCTGCAGCTGAGGTAACCAATAGCAACCGTATATACGTCCTTAATGGAATATTGGCACTTGGTGTCTGATAGTCTCCACTAAATAGATATCGCAATGGACTGTCAGCAAATGGCTAGTTCATAGGCATATACACTGTAGCAATGTAGAAAATGAGACAGCAGCGTTTAGTGTAGGAAGAGGCTTTTGGATCTCACCGCTTCGGGGCTGCTGCGCTGGATGTCACAGGGAAGCCGTGATCTCTCCTTTGTGTCAGCGATGTATCACACGATCTCAAGCATGAGTGGGCCTGCCGGAGACTCGGCCACCTCCAATGGTGGCAGTGCCGGGTTGCGGTGTGCTCTCGGCAGCGGTCCTTCAGCGTTCCGTTATAGTGGGCTCTCGTCCGTGGTCCTACAGCGCTTCTATCTCCTGGATGGATGGACAAGAGAGCGGCGTCCTCGTGACAGCGAGGCACGCATTGGCAAACTAGGTGGCGAATATAATGCCTCTCGTCTGGTCAGTGTGGTAAGTGACCGACTAGGGCTTAATAACTCTTAATAGAGGTGGTCGCAATGTTCACAAAAGGGATGCTGGACGCGTTTCAAAACTATCTCAGTTTTTTCCTCAGCAGCAATCGTAGATACATTTACAAATCTGTTTAACTTTCTGGCACCAGCAGGGCCAGATTAAGGCTGCCTGGAAGACGGAGCACTTCATCATGATGCCCCCCCCCCGACAGTTCCCCCACATTAGGTGCAGTATAGTTTCCCCACATTAGGTTGGCAGTATAGTTCCCCCGCATTAGGTTGTAGTTCCCCCACATTAGGTGCAGTATAGTTCCCCAATCCCCACATTAGGTTCAGTATAGTTCCCCCACATTAGGTGCAGTATAGTTCCCCCCCCCCATTAGGTGCAGTACAGTTCCCCCACATTAGGTGCAGTACAGTTCCCCCACATTAGGTGCAGTATAGGTCCCCCACATTAGGTGCAGTATAGTTCCCCCACATTAGGCGCAGTATTGTTCCCCCACATTAGGTTGGCAGTATAGTTCCCCCACATTAGGTGCAGCATAGTTCCCCCACATTAGGTGCAGCACAGTTCCCCCACATTAGGTGCAGTATAGTTCCCCCACATTAGGTGCAGTATAGGTCCCCCACATTAGGTGCAGTATAGTTCCCCCACATTAGGTGCAGTATTGTTCCCCCACATTAGGTTGGCAGTATAGCTCCCCCACATTAGGTGCAGTATAGTTCCCCCACATTAGGTGCAGTACAGTTCCCCCACATTAGGTGCAGTACAGTTCCTCCACATTAGGTGCAGTACAGTTCCTCCACATTAGGTGCATTATAGTCCCCCCATTAGGTGCAGTACAGTTCCCCCACATTAGGTGCAGTATAGTCCCCCCATTAGGTGCAGTACAGTTCCCCCACATTAGGTGCAGTATAGTTCCCCCACATTAGGTGCAGTACAGTTCCCCCACATTAGGTGCAGTATAGTTCCCCCACATTAGGTGAAGTATAGCTCCCCCACATTAGGTACAGTATAGTTCCCCCACATTAGGTGCAGTATAGTCCCCCCCCCCCACATTAGCTGCAGTACAGTTCCCCCCACATTAGGTGCAGTACAGTTCCTCCACATTTGGTGCAGTATAGATCCCCCACACTAGGTGCAGTATAGTTCCCCACATTAGGTGCAGTATAGTTCCCCACATTAGGTGCAGTATAGTTCCCCACATTAGGTGCAGTATAGTTTCCCCACATTAAGTGCAGTATAGTTTCCCCACATTAGGTGCAGTATAGTTTCCCCACATTAGGTTGGCAGTATAGTTTCCTCACATTAGGTTGGCTTTATAGTTCCCCCACATTAGGTGCAGTATAGTTTCCCCACATTAGGTGCAGTATAGTTCCCCCACATTAGGTGCAGTACAGTTCCCCCACATTAGGTGCAGTATAGTTCCCCCACATTAGGTGCAGTATAGCTCCCCCACATTAGGTACAGTATAGTTCCCCCACATTAGGTGCAGTATAGTCGTCCCCCCCCCCACATTAGCTGCAGTACAGTTCCCCCCACATTAGGTGCAGTACAGTTCCTCCACATTTGGTGCAGTATAGATCCCCCACACTAGGTGCAGTATAGTTCCCCACATTAGGTGCAGTATAGTTCCCCACATTAGGTGCAGTATAGTTTCCCCACATTAGGTGCAGTATAGTTTCCCCACATTAGGTGCAGTATAGTTCCCCACATTAGGTGCAGTATAGTTCCCCACATTAGGTGCAGTATAGTTCCCCACATTAGGTTGGCTTTATAGTTCCCCCACATTAGGTGCAGTATAGTTTCCCCACATTAGGTGCAGTATAGTTTCCCCACATTAGGTGCAGTATAGTTCCCCAGCATTAGGTGCAGTACAGTTCCCCCACAGACATACAGCCTTCAGCCATATACAGTGTATGGCTGGAGGCTGTATGCCTGTTTATTGCCCCACTTCAGTGTTCCGACCACCGCTCCGGGGTCACAATCTACTGCTATGGCCTATGGGCCATAGCAGTAGGTCCCGGGACCGGAGGTCGGAACACTGAAGATGACGTGCTGGAGCAGGATACTTACCATGCACGTACGTCCTCCTCACTGCTCCGTTCTGCTCTTCTCCTATGGGCGCACGCATGGGACGTCAGTGACGTCCCTGCGTGCACTACCTCCCGACGGCCCCTGCGTTTTTAAAGTTAATGCGGGGACGCAGAGAGGTAACATCCTTGTGTCCTGAAAACATTTTTCGGGACACAGGGATATTCTGAATGTGACGGGGGCCCCCTGCGGATACGGGGCCCGGAGCAAGTACTCCATGAGCGCCAATGATGATCCGGCCCTGGGTACCAGTTGATTTTAAAAGTCAGTACCCCTTTCATTTCAAATTCCGAACATGTTCATTCTTTTGGCAGAATATGCATTGCTTTCAACGGTGACGGCACATGTCTGAGCGGGCCTAGCGCTGTGCATGGAATGTCTGCCCAGAATTTCTCTGGGCGGACATTACAGAGTGTGAATACACCCTAAGGCGCCATTCACACTGCAGAATTTCCACTCAAAAATTCCATTGCAGCCAACTCCCATTGTTTTTAATGGGATTCTGTTGCACAGTGCATCTGGGGGAATTTCCATGGCGGAAGTCTGCCGAAGAAATTCTGATCCCACACTCTGCAGAAAGTATTTACATGTCAATTCTGTCAGCAGAATTCACTAAGAAATGCCTTGCAGTCTAAGAAGCCAGCACATTTCCAAGCGGTCCTAGCACTGGCTTGTTCTGCCAGTATCTGCAGCGGATGGAAATTCTGCCATGTGAATGGGGCCTTAGGGTCCCAGCACACAACAGAAATATCTAACTGAATTTCATCACTGAATTTCTTCTACTTCTCATGCAAAAACCATAGCACTTAAGTAATTTGAAGCAGATTCAGGCCATGTTCACATGATGGAATTTCCAAGCAAAATCCAAAAATTCCACTAGAAAATTCCATTGCAACAGAGTCCCATTGTTTTCGATAGGATTCTGTTGCACCCTGCACACCGCGGAATTTCCATGGCAGAATCAACTGCTGTGGAAATTCAAATTTTTGTGATTCCACTCAGATTCCTTTTTACAAAGCTTGCTGCAAAATTTTTGCAGATTTGAGGATTCCATGTGGAAAATTTGTGGAATTTGTGCTGAATTTATGCAGAATTTCTGGTGTTTAAAGCACAGAATTCTTTCGGTTTATATGGGGTGCCAAGAGGCATAGGCTTTCTATGTCCGTTATGATGGCGAGCCGGTTTTTGGGGGGCTTGGGGGTCCCCGATTTTGCCAAATATTATTGGGCGGCACACCTCCGACATCTCGCGGCGTGGTCCACCTATCACGCCTATAGCAAATGGATGGAGATTGAGAAGCTATGGTTGGCCCCTGTTCACCCTAACTCTTTCTTGTGGTCCTTTCCACTTTCCTCTCCTGTACCCCCCTTTCTAGGCCCTATGTCATTTACTAAATATGTGTGGACCTATTGCTCTAGGCGGTTCTTGCTCTTGTCCCCCTACTCCCCTATGCAATCTTTCCTTTATCGCCCGGACTTTTTAGCGGGTAGCACTGCACATATGGTCCGGGAATGGGGTTCGCGGGGGGTGTTCTGTTGGGCTGATATAGTGAACCCTGTCACACGGGTTCTCCTACCCTTTGATGACTTGAAGTCTCGCTGGGAGCTCCCTGCCTCTGAATTGACCCACTATATGCAACTTCGGCATTATATGTCATCGCAGCGGGGCTCTTTGACTGTGTCACTCCCCACGAGCTTTGAGAGGTTGTGTAGAGGTGGGCCGCAGACGAAGGGGCTACTATCGAGCATTTACTCTCTCCTCCTTTCCCCACTGGATGGTACCCCTCCTTCTCATCGCTACATGGGGCGTTGGGAGGAAGCCTTAGGCACCCCACTTACGCTCTCTCAGTGGCGGGTGATCTGGGATAGGGCCTCTCGGGCTTCTATTTGTACAGCATACAAAGAAACACAGTATAAGATGCTTATGGGCTGGTACCATACCCCTGTTCTGCTAAATAGACTGAACCCGGACATACCCCCTCAGTGTTGGCGTTGTGGAGTGGGCTTGGGGGAGGTTTATCACATTTTCTGGTCCTGCCCGCAGATCTCTCCCTTCTGGAATATGGTCCAACGTTTGCTCCGGGAGGTCTTGGGGATTGGGGTACCTCTGGATCCTTTGATTTACCTATTGCATCTATCTACCAGAACGTTAGCTAGGCAGCCCTTCAAATTGTTTCTACATGTTGTCCTAGCAGCCAAGACTCTTATTGCGAAATATTGGAAGCGGACCTCGTCCCCTCCTGAGACTGAATTGCTTGCTAGAATTCGTGAAATCCGCTCCCTGGAGTCTATTACAGCCTCCTTGAATAATACGGTCCCACGATTTCTCTCGGTGTGGGATCCTTGGGACAGATTTACTGATAGACAGCCTCCCTGACTGTGTTACCCTTAGACCTTGTCGTTTTTCTTTCACTGTTTCTTCCTGTTTCCTTCTTTTAGTGTCTCTTCCCTAGTGTGGCGAGTTACTGTCCTCCCCCCCTCCTTTTGTTTGTTCCCTTCCTAACCCCCCCCCCCATCCTCCCCCGCCTCTCTCCCCTTGGTGGGCTTGATGCCTTATACGTTTGATGATGTTTTTTAGCGACATTTGTTTTCAATGCATGCACATTGATCTTCATGGTTTGGTACATTCTCTTTATGGGGGTTGAACCCCACTGCTACCTACTTGTTTGTATCGATTTCATATTTTGACAAAATAAATAAAAATTTACAGTAAAAAAAAATAAATAAATAAAGCACAGAATTCAGGAATATGCTGCCGAATTCAGCAGAAACTATTGACAGGTTCAATGTTTTTGCAGAATCCGGAATTAAAAATGGGGTCATGACTTTTCCGCGGCAGAAACATCTGAAATCCCAATTTCAACCTCCTTTAAAATGATTGACATGACAGTTATTTTGGCGAAATCTGCTCGGAAATACTTCCCATCTATGGAGACTGCGCACTTCCAAATGAACCTAGCGCTGGCCTGTTCTATTTGCGGAATGTCCGCCTGTGTTTCCAAGGCAGACATTCCGCGAATATTCCACCGCGTAAACACAGCCTGAGTGTGCATTGGTTTTTTAATGGAGAAGAAGTGGATTTCAGCTTTTCCTCATCATTTTCTCTGTCATTTCCTCAGTGTAAACAGACTGCAGATCTGCATCAGCACCGTTTTAATGCTGTTTTGAGCATTCCCAATTGAAGTCCATGGGAGCTAGAAGCCATTCATAGTTGGGCAATTTTGAGGCTTTTGGGGGGGTGATTGTGATGCCTCTTAGGGCTTTTTTTCAGCCTTTTGAAATATGACTTTTTTTTTTTTTTTTTTTTAAACCAACGCCAGCCATATAAAAAAAAATGTATGCCTTTAAGCCTATGTTACAGATTTTATGCTTCAAACTTCCAGAAGGAATCCTGTAAAAATCTCAATTTAAATCTGAATAAATATTAATTTGAAAATCATATATACATATATATATATATATATATATGTGTGTGTGTGTGTGTGTGTGTGTGTGTGTGTGTGTGTGTGTGTGTGTGTGTGTGTGTGTGTGTGTGTTTTAGAATGTACACGTGATTGAGACTTTCTGGGCAACACATTTCCACGTGTATTCAGCAGCTACAAAATCTACAACAACATCATTGTGTTATGACACGCAATGGCTTTCCGGTGATGTCTGCTAAATGTTCTTACCACACATGCTCAGATAAATAACAAGTGAGTTTGTTATCGGCCATGTAGACGGCATTATGTGTATGTATGAGAGAGGATTTCACGCTCTGAGGTTGCTTGCGATCTGATTAATTCCAACCGCATCTAACAATAATCGCTGCCTGTAAATGACCCAGAGCGATCGTTTTCAATTTACAATAATTGCTGCCATTGTAATTGATATTGATCTGGCTTGTAAAAGAAAAAAAGTGTGTTCAGACAAGCGGCATTGTGGTGCTTGCTTTCTGTAAAGAGGAGTCTTTTTCAGCAGCTGGTTCAAGAATAAATGGCCGATATCAGGCTATAGTCCGTATCATACAGAAATCATTTACAATCCATCCAAAAATGATTGTACATAAACATAGGCTTATATCATTATAATATTACTTATAACACATTATAACATTATAACACATTATAACACTTATAACACTTTGTAACATTATAAGGGTATGTTCACACGGGTGAATATCCGCACGGAAAATGTCTGTAGTGACATTCCAATGACAGAGGAGCGCAGGTAGAACATTTCTATTCACAGAATGGGTAACTACCCTTTAAGGAATAATAAAATATAACTTTTAATATTAAAGTTAAAAAGGTACCAAAACAAAAATGTATTTTACACAACAAAAAATAGTCCATGTGCGTATATGTAGTCAGAATGCAATGGATGAGGGTTGAAAGTAATAAGATATAATGTAAACTGCTGCTAACTATACACTATAATAGAGAATTATAGCAGAAATGTATAGATAAGAGAGGGAAGGAGTAGATATGTCAGTCTGCCCTACTGGTAATAATGATAAATGGTCACTCGCACAATAAACTCAATGTAATCCACAAACTCTAAGTGGAAACATAAAGGTTGGGGAAAGGTGTATGTGCCCACCCTAACAACTATAGCCCACCATGACACTGTCCCTGCCCTTAATAGGATGGCCTTGACCACAGTGACCAGGGACGTGCACATATAGGGCTCAAAGGGGGCTTTAGCCCCTGCCTTTTCATGGACCTGCCCCTTAATGCCTTTAAGGGAGTGTATAGAGGCACGGCTGGTAGAGATAACAGCAGGGTACAAGAAGAAAGAGGAGATACAAGTGTTAGGAAGTGAAATCTTGTCATACAGGCATTCTCTGGACACTGTCTCCCGGGGTCCTGCTGCTGCTGACGGCCCCTCCCCCTCCCTGCTCCTCTCTGGGTAAGGAAAGGAAGAGATGGAGGATAGAAGATCAGCTGGAGCTGCCATGAGGGGACAGTAACTGATGATCAGCAGGGTGGTCTGTCAGGGAGGACTGTAGGGAAGGTGGACTGTGTGAGGGGACTTAGAAGAGTTAGAAGAGTCTACAGTAACAGTAACTGATGATCAGCAGGGTGGTCTGTCAGGGAGGACTGGCCTCCTCTGTACAAGCAGCTTCAGGGAAATGATAGTGTGTTTTTGTGTTGTTTTGTTTTTTTCCTTATTTATTCTGATATACACTATGGGGGAGATTTAACAAGACCTGTCCAGAGGAAAAGTTGCCCATAGCAACCAATCAGATTGCTTATTTTACTTTTGAAAAGGCCTCTGAAAAATGAAAGAAAGGATCTGATTGGTTGCTTTGGGCAACTTTTCCTCTGGACAGGTCTTGTTAAATCTCCCCCATAGTGTCCCCCACCTACAGTACCTGAAAAGCTTAGTCCAGCATAGTTGTTCTTTCCCTCCCTATAAACCAGTGTTTCCCAACCAGGGGCCTCCAGTTGGTACAAAACTCCAACTCTCAGCCAAAGGCTGTCCAGGCATGCTGGGAGTTGCAGTTTTGCAACAGCTGGAGGCACCCTGCTTGGGAAACACTGCTATAAACCAATAGCCATAAACCAATAGTGTTACCCACCTGTGCCCCTATAATGCCATTCCACATCTGTATCTTCCCCACATCATCAGTCCCTACAATCTTTGTAGTGTCCCACCTTTCTTGTGGACCTGTCCAGAGGAAAAGTTGCCAAGAGCAACCAATCAGATCGCTGCTTTCAGTTTTCAGAGGCCTTGTTAAAAAGGAAAGTAGCAATCTGATTGGTTGCTATGGGCAACTGGACAACTTTTCCTCTGGACAGGTTTTGATAAATCTCCCCCATTTTGCTGCAGAATTTCTGCTGGTAATTCAATAACAAAATCCAGAGTATAAAATCTGCAGCAAAAAAATCTGTAGCAAAATCCCAATGGCTGGATTCACACTGTATTTGTGTTAACATTTAAAGCACAACTCCGTTGCTTATGATAAATAACTATTGTGCAGAACCAATTTTGGCTTCTAAATACCTTAAAGGGAATTTCTAAATTACTGCTATTTAATAATATAGCAGCTGTATGCTACAGAGGAAATTATTTTCTTTTAAATTTCTTTTTTGTCCTGTCCACACTGCTCTCTGCTGACACCTCTGTCCATGACAGGAACTGTCCAGAGCAGGAGAGGTTTGCTATGTGGATTTTCTCCTGCTCTGGACAGTTCCTGATACAGGCATCAGGTGTCAGCAGAGAGCACTGTGGACAAGACAAAAAGAAATTCATAAAGAAAATAATTTCCTCTGTAGTATATAGCTGCTTATAAGCACTGGAAGGGTAAAGATTTTTTTTAATAGAAGTAATTTACAAATCTGTTTAACTTTCTGGGACCAGTTGATTAAAAAAATAAAATGTTTTCCACCAGAGTACCCTTTTAACAGGGCTCCTTTCTCCCCACTCCTGGAACTGTCCACAGCTGATAACTGAGCATAGTCCATATGCAGCTTATATAGCACCAGACCCAGTGTGACACGAGGTGTGGACAGCACCAGGACACTGCGATGAGCTTATCTCCAGCCGCAGTGATGTCCCACCTCGGTCGGTAATAGGCTGAGCGCATGTCATATAAGGAGCCTTGGCCTCAGGGGCGGACATATCACTTGTTCAGCCGGTTCTGCTGCACAGGGGCCCAGCGTGTTAGGGGGCCCCCTAGTAGCCCAGGTCACAGCCTGGGCCTCACAGTCTGGGCCCCTGCAGGGCCCCCTGCCAGTACTTCATACTAAATGCTGCAGCAACAGGTCCCGGACCTGCCGCTGACAGCAGTAATTTACCTCGGCCGGGCGAGAGGACAGGCCAGGGGCTGATGGGAACAGACGTGCCCCGCGCAGGCACGCACGTCTGTTCCAAGCCCCTGATGTCACGTGTCATGGCCTCTGACCCTGGCAGAAGCGACAGGAGCAGCAAACCCTCCCGCCTCACACGGCCGCATCGCTGAGCAGATAAGGTGAGGAGAGCGACGGTCGGGTGCAGGGCGGTGGGGGGAGGGGGATTGTAATGATGATGAAGAGGACAGGAGGGGTGTTGAAGAGGTTGGTGGTGTAATGATAAGAAAGATTGGGGGGTCTGGGAGAGCATAGTGTTGATAAGGAGGACCAGAGGGGGGGTCAGGGGGGTAATGATTAGGGGGTTTAATGTTGATGAGAAGGACTGGGGTGGGGGGTGTCAGCTGTGTAATACTGATGAGGTGCTTAAGGTATATGAGGTGATGAGGAGACTGAGGATGGAGTGCATGGGGTGTATGGGGTGATGAGGAGACTGAGGATGGAGTGCATGGGGTGTATGGGGTGATGAGGAGACTGAGGATGGAGTGCATGGGTTGGATGAGGAGACTGAGGATGGAGTGCATGGGGTGTATGGGATGATGAGGAGACTGAGGATGGAGTGCATGGGGTGATGAGGAGACTGAGGATGGAGTGCATGGGGTGATGAGGAGACTGAGGATGGAGTGCATGGGGTGATGAGGAGACTGAGGATGGGGTGTATGCGGTGATGAGGAGACTGAGGATGGAGTGCATGGGATGATGAGGAGACTGAGGATGGAGTGCATGGGGTGATGAGGAGACTGAGGATGGAGTGCGTGGGGTGATGAGGAGACTGAGGATGGAGTGCGTGGGGTGTATGGGGTGATGAGGAGACTGAGAATGGGGTGCGTGGGGTGTATGGGGGTGATGAGGAGACTGAGGATGGAGTGCATGGGATGATGAGAAAACTGAGGATGGGGTGTATGGGGTGATGAGGAGACTGAGGATGGAGTGCATGGGGTGATGAGGAGACTGAGGATGGAGTGCATGGGGTGATGAGGAGACTGAGGATGGAGTGTATGGGGTGATGAGGAGACTGAGGATGGAGTGCATGGGGTGTATGGGGTGATGAGGAGACTGAGGATGGAGTGATGAGGAGACTGAGGATGGAGTGCATGGGGTGATGAGGAGACTGAGGATGGAGTGCGTGGGGTGATGAGGAGACTGAGGATGGAGTGCGTGGGGCGATGAGGAGACTGAGGATGGGGTGATGAGGAGACTGAGGATGGAGTGCATGGGGGGATGAGGAGACTGAGGATGGGGTGCGTGGGGTGATGAGGAGACTGAGGATGGAGTGCGTGGGGTGTATGGGGTGATGAGGAGACTGAGGATGGAGTGCATGGGGTGATGAGGAGACTGAGGATGGGGTGTATGCGGTGATGAGGAGACTGAGGATGGAGTGCATGGGGTGATGAGGAGACTGAGGATGGAGTGCGTGGGGTGATGAGGAGACTGAGGATGGAGTGCGTGGGGTGTATGGGGTGATGAGGAGACTGAGGATGGAGTGCATGGGGTGATGAGGAGACTGAGGATGGAGTGCATGGGGTGATGAGGAGACTGAGGATGGAGTGCATGGGGTGATGAGGAGACTGAGGATGGGGTGCGTGGGGTGTATGGGGTGATGAGGAGACTGAAGATGGGGTGTGTGGGGTGTATGGGGTGATGAGGAGACTGAGGATGGGTTGTGTGGGGTGTATGGGGTGATGAGACTGAAGATGGGGTGCGTGGGGTGTATGGGGGTGATGAGGAGACTGAGGATGGGGTATATGGGGGTGATGAGGAGACCGAGGATGGGTTGTGTGGGGTGTATGGGGTGATGAGACTGAGGATGGGGTGCGTGGGGTGATGATTAGACTGAGAATGGGTTGTGTGGGGTGTATGGGGGGAATGAGACTGAGGATGGGGTGCGTGGGGTGTATGGGGTGATGAGGAGACTGAGGATGGAGTGTATGGGGTGATGAGGAGACTGAGGATGGAGTGTATGGGGTGATTCAGTGGTGTATCGTGGTTGGCAGTATTATATTGATAGAGTACAGTGGTGGGCAGTATTATATTCAGGGGTACAGTGGTTGGCAGTATTATATTCAGGGGTACAGTATTTGGCAGTATTATATTCAGGGGTACAGTGGTTGGCAGTATTTAGGGAGTACAGTGGTTGGCAGTATTATATTCAGGGGTACAGTGGTTGGCAGTATTCAGGGGGTACAGTGGTTGGCAGTATTATATTCAGGGGTACAGTGGTTGGCAGTATTATATTCAGGGGTACAGTGGTTGGCAGTATTATATTCAGGGGTACAGTATTTGGCAGTATTATATTCAGGGGTACAGTGGTTGGCAGTATTTAGGGAGTACAGTGGTTGGCAGTATTATATTCAGGGATACAGTGGTTGGCAGTATTCAGGGGGTACAGTGGTTGGCAGTATTATATTCAGGGGTACAGTGGTTGGCAGTATTATATTCAGGGGTACAGTGGTTGACAGTATTATATTCAGGGGTACAGTGGTTGGCAGTATTATATTCAGGGGTACAGTGGTTGGCAGTATTATATTCAGGGGGTACAGTGGTTGGCAGTATTATATTCAGGGGTACAGTGGTTGGCAGTATTCAGGGGGTACAGTGGTTGGCAGTATTATATTCAGGGGTACAGTGGTTGGCAGTATTCAGGGGGTACAGTGGTTGGCAGTATTATATTCAGGGGTACAGTGGTTGGCAGTATTATATTCAGGGGGTACAGTGGTTGGCAGTATTCAGGGGGTACAGTGGTTGGCAGTATTATTTTCAGGGGTACAGTGGTTGGCAATATTCAGGGGGTACAGTGGTTGGCAGTATTATATTCAGGGGTACAGTGGTTTGCAGTATTATATTCAGGGGGTACAGTGGTTGGCAGTATTCAGGGGGTACAGTGGTTGGCAGTATTATATTCAGGGGGTACAGTGGTTGGCAGTATTCAGGGGGTACAGTGGTTGGCAGTATTATATTCAGGGGTACAGTGGTTGGCAGTATTCAGGGGGTACAGTGGTTGGCAGTATTATATTCAGGGGTACAGTGGTTGGCAGTATTCAGGGGGTACAGTGGTTGGCAGTATTATATTCAGGGGTACAGTATTTGGCAAGGTTATAATGATTATTGTCATCATACAGAGGATGAGGATCTACTTACAAATTAAGGAACCAATGATGTCCAGGTGTCAGACTCTGCAGAGAAGATGGAAGAAATCCTGGTGTCTGGACCAGATGAAGAAGAAAAGTAAAGACAACAGAGAAGACGTCACTCAGGTCAGTGATATCATTGTGTATTTTCCTAACTGTCCCATCAGAGCTTTAGTCACTGATATCATTGTGTAGTCTCCTGACTGTCCCATCAGCTGTAGTCACTTCAGACATGATGGGAGTTGCAGCTTTCCAACATCTCGGGAGCCACTTGAACCAAGGTGATTGGTGGGGGTCCCATGAGTCAGACCCCCACCATAAAAATGGGCTGTTTATTTAAAAATGCCTGGGCCTATTTTTGGTCCCAGTCTGGCCCTGCCTGTAAGTCACTTCTATCATTAAGGATAAGAAGCCAAGGAACCAGGGGGTGCCAATGGGTGTCGTGCTAAGTCCAGGGGTGCGAATGTAAAGGGGAGCACTGCCCTCTGCCTCCCAGCTAGATACGGGTCAGGCTGACCTGGGGGAGTACTCACTGGGCCGCACACTGAGAGGGACAGGTGCCACCCGGAGCCCACCTCAGGAGTCGTTCCATCCACCTGTGGTGGACAAGGCAAGTGGCGACACTACACGCGCGGGGTAAGTGGAGGCCCCCCCGGTGGGGTCTAGGTACATGAGGGGGCACAGTGCTGGGGGGGGGGGGGGGCCCAGGCACATTCTTTGCACAGGGGCCCTCTGCTGTCTGTGTCCGCCCCTGCTTGGCCTGTTATATGACACTGCGCTCATTGTATCACTGGTCAAGGTGGGCCCGGCAATAAGTTCATCGCAGTGTTTCGATCTGTGCACAGGAAGCAGAAAGAAGGCCGGAACGGAGGACAGAAAAGCTATATCAGTGCAACGGGGGAGCTGTGGATGGTATATTAAAGGGGATAAGTGTTTGATCGCGGGGGGGTCCAAACGCTGGGCCCCCCGCAATCTCGTGCATGGGGCCACAGCTCTGCCGCACAGGGGGCGTGCCAGCCGCGGCGTGACGTATCGGCTGACATGCCTCCACCATGTAGTTCAATCGGAGAAGCGGGGAGGCAGCGTTTGTGCCTCTCCCATAGAACTGTATGGGGACAGGGCGGGGAGGGTGCGTAACTGTCGACCTTTCACTGAGTGCTAATGCAGGGGCCCCATTAGGGAGACCGTGGGGGTCAAACACTTATCCTCTATCCTGTAGATTTCCCAAGCGCGGTCCTCAAGTCCCCCTAACAGGTCATGTTTTCAAGATTCCCTTAGTCTTTCACAGGTGATATAATTCTTGTCTGTGCATCAGGCATCTCTACAACTATATAACCTGATAACATGACCTGTTGAGGGTATTTAAAGGACAACTGCAGCCAAATTTAACTTATCCCCTTTCCACAAGATAGGGCATAAGTGTTTGATCACGGGGGGTTCGACCGCTGGGACCCCCCGCGATCTCCCTAACGGCGCCGGCATTAGCGTTGATCTCGACGGTTTACGCCCCGTCCCCGCCCCGTCCCCATACAGTTCTATGGAGGAGGTGGGGAGGCATGAATGCTGCCTCTCCCATAAAGATGTATGGAGGGGGCATATCGGCCGCAACGTCATATTGTGGCCGGCATGCCCCCTGCATGGGAGAGCCACGGCGCGGCCCCGTACAGGAGATCGCAGGGGGGCCCAGCAGTCAGACCCCCCGCGATCAAACACTTATCCCCTATCCTGTGGATAGAGGATAAGTAAAATTTTGGCTGCAGTTGTCCTTTAAGGACCGTGCTTGGGTTAACAATGGTCTAGGGAGTTGCATATGGATCGGGTGTGCCCTTTTTTTCACATTGAGCCCCTGCCCCTCAAAATTCCTGTGCACGTCCCTAACGGTGACGTTCCCTGCTTGGCACTAATGTGCACGGGATAAAACAAAAAAAAAAGGGGGGAGGGGAGAGATATGGTAGGGATGGAGACATGGAGCACAGCAATTTGTAATATAATGCATAGGCTGGAGATGGTAAATGCGGTCTGTGTCATGGAGAGAATAGTCAAACCCTCATATGATCAAACAAACATGTATGGTGTCCAAAAAAGAACACACACACAAAAAAGTGATCACACGTGAAAAAGTATGTAAATAAATATACACAACGGTTGTATTATTCCAATAGCTATTGGATACAACCAAGATTAATAATATATATCCCTTATTGTCATGGTACTATATATCCATGTAATAATCCGACATGTTTCTCCCATTCAGATAGAGAACGGGTTCATCAGGGATAGGGATAGTGTTACACAGTATAAAGTATGGGTAATCATTATAGTACCTAAAAATCAACATCAATTATGTGCCAGGGAAATAGGCCATAGAGTTAGACAGCGGGACCTGGGCTATAAAGGGTCAATACAGTGATTGACTGGTAAATAATCAAACTAGAGATACCCTACTAGAGACAGATAGAAAAATGATATACCAATGAGGAAGGCAAGCATATGACCAAAAACTGACGATAACCAATCTGATACAAGACAGTGGTAAAAGTGAGGTACATCCCACCTACAGCATTTTATAGGCAAAGGAAAAAACTATTAAATAACACATATAGCCCAGTAGTGGGAACCTACATATGCAAAAAGCACGACTTGCACGACAATGTCCCAAACAAATGATGGTATAGTAGGTGTAACCAAAAGACAAATAGCCCAAGGGGTAATACTTAGCTGCTCAGATGTAGGAGCACAGATGGCAACAGCATGGTGGGTGTTCAGCAGTAGAGGATGACGCTGCATGAGGGTTTGACTAATCTCTCCATGACAAAGACCACATTTACCATCTCCAGCCTATGCATTATATTACAAATTGCTGTGCTCCCTGTATCCATCCCTACCATATCTCTCCCCTTCCCCCCCTTTCATTTTTGTTTTATCCCGTGCAGATTAGTGCCAAGGATGGAACGTCAACGTGGTCAAGGCCATCCTATTAAGGAAATGGGTCCCTCGAAAGGCAGGGACAGTGTCATGGTGGGCTATAGTTGTTAGGGTGGGCACATACACCTTTACCCGCCCTTAAATGTTTCCACTTAGATTTTGTGGATTACATTGAGTTTACTGTGCGAGTGACCATTTATCATTATTACCAGTAGGGCAGACTGGCATATCTACTCCTTCCCACTCTTATCTATACATCCCTGCCATAATTCTCTATTATAGTGTATAGTTAGCGTCAGTTTACATTATATCTTATCACTTTCAACCCTCATCCATTGCATTCTGACTGCATGTACGCACATTGACAATTTTTTGTAGTGTATAATACATTTTTGTTTTGGTACCTTTTTAACTTTAATATTAAAAGTAATATTTTGTTATTCCTAAAGGGTAGTTACCCATTCTGTGAATACAGTCATCTTTGTGATTGGCAATCCATTACCGTTTGCGGTTGGCAATCCACTACAGTTTGCGGATACCGATTATTGAATACCGTCCTTATTTTTCTATGTAAGCAGCTCAGCAAAATCCCCTTGAAATCAGTGGGACTCTGCTGCTGCGGGATCTGTGTGCGGAATTCCAATGCAGAATTCTGCACGGAAATTCCATCGTGTGAACATAGCCTTACAGCATATTATAACACTTATAACATTATAACACTTATACCACATTATAACACTTATAACGTTATAACACTGAGGAAGAGATGCCACCCTCTATAGCCGTGCACCCTTCCCTATTCACAGGAGTTTTTTTTAAATTGATGGTGGATCCTGCATGTCACCTGGTCAGAGGCTATATGCCCAGCAGAGGTGAGTAAAGCGAACGGGTTAGGGTCCCATCCATGGCCATGCATGGTAGATGGGAAACATTTTTGGATCAAAAAGTGCACTAGGAGCCTCCATTTTTTGACCAAAAGTTCTGCTGCGAGCTTCTATTTTGCACACTTCTTTGTATATGTAATTGTGTATTTGTAATTGCGCTGGCTATTTTTCTGTTATAATATAGAAAAATAGGCAGCACAATTACAAATACACAATTACACTATAACACATTATAACACTTATAAACAATTATAACACTTATAACAATTATAACAGATTATAACACTTTTAACAGATTATAACACTTATAACACATTATAACACTTATAATAATATATTAGTGTTTTCCAACCAGGGTGCCTCCAGCTGTTGCAAAACAACAACTCCCAGCATGCCCGGACAGCCTTCGGCTGTCCGGGCATGCTGGGAGTTGTTGTTTTGCAACAGCTGGAGGCATGCTAATTGGGAAGCACAGAGTTATATACTAAGACTAGTTTTGAGGTTCAATGGCTTATACATGAAAAAATCTTGAATCGACTCCCAGCTGACATGATAAGTGGAGCAAATCAGATTCCCTATGGCTATTCCTGAACCCCTCCAGTAAATCGTAGACTGCCGCTTACAATGATCTATAGTTTTGCCTATGGAATGCAGGGTACAAAGTGTCGTTTTGTAAAAGGCTGAAGGGAAACCAAGGAGAATGTGATTTCCCACAACTCCTTAGTCTAATTGCAGATCGGTCCTATTCCCAGACGGAGCGTCGCAGCTAATGAAATCATCTACAAGAATCGGAGATAATATGATTCCCTAATACATTACCGGCCGTACCTCCACTATTATTGTTAATATCCAGTTATCACGATGACGGTCGTGCCGGGGGAAAACGTAAGATACCGAGGTTATTTTGACCAGATCACGTAAACACACACGTGCAAAAAAATCGGCAAGGCAGGCTGGCATTTGGTTAATAAATTGTCATATTGATTTTCATTATCAAATAAAATAAAGGGCTGTTTGCTACCAGAGAAGCCCATAACATCCGTTGGCTCATTTATCTATGTCTGCCTGCAGACTACAGGCATTAATGGTGGTTCGGCGCATTATCCCTTAACAAATCGGCAGCTCATTGGTCACATTCAGAAGGTGGGGAGGGGGGGGGGGGGGGTATTTGTTAGTAAATTCAGTGCATGGTTTTGCCCCATTCTTTGAACTTTTTTTTCTTTTTTTGATAAATAACCTCATGAGTTCTCAGACCATGACAGACATTTTAAAAGACACAATGCCCGTGCAGCTGCTTGGAGGCCGGATCATTTGCATAGTCTGGTAATGCCCAAAACCACCTCTAATTTCCTGCACATTCACAGCTGAGTGTTATGGACTATAAAGAAACATTTTAGTGGCATAATTGTGACTTCAAAGTGGGAGCTTCTATTTAATGAGAAACCGGAGTGGAGATGTGAGCTGCATATGAAAGTGCAGAAAAAGCACCTAGACTGCACCCACCCGCACACTCGCAGACTCTGCTCAGGCCAAAGACTCTCTTTAAAGCCAAGCAATTCTTCTCAAAGCCAAGACGAGCTATAAAACACTTGTAACAGTTTGTAAACTGCCGTACTGGTCAGAAACGGTTCTTTATAATATGCCCAAGTTGTTCCTATGGCGTCATGCAAGTATGGCACCGTTTCCCAGACAGCTCACTCATACCGTTTCTTTGATGTGGCTACATACAGCGAGCAAAATAAGTATTAAACACGTCACAATTGTTTCAATAAATACAGTTTTTTTTATAAGACTACAGTACCTGCTAATTCCAGGTCTTTGTGAAGCTCTCCACTACTGATCCTCCGCTATTGGACAACTCTGATTATTCTTTTCACTCCTCTGTCTTGTGAGCAGCCCCTGGTCGAGGCAAATTTCTGGTGAAATAATTGTCGTTCCACTTCTATATTATGGCCCCAACAGAGCTCACTGGAACATTCAGAAGCATAGAAATAGGCCTGTAACCAATGTCATCACTATGTTTTGCAACAATTAGGTTGGAAAGGTCTTGAGACAGCTCTTTGCTTTTACCCATCATGAGATGCGTCTTGTGCGACACCTTGGCAATAAGACCTTTTTGTAGCCATCAGTCAGGACTTAACAAGCTTATATTAACCCCTTAACGACCAAGGACGTATATTTACGTCCTTGGCCGGCTCCCGCAATATAACGCGGGGTCACGCGGTGACTCTGCGTCATATCGGGTCGGTTCCAGCATGTAACTGAAGCAGGGACCTGGGGCTAATAGCGCGCGGCAGCGATCACGGTGCCGCGCGCTATTAACCCTTTAGTCGTGGCGTTCAAAGTTGAACGCTGCGTCTGAAACGAAAGTGAAAGCTGCCCGGCTGCTCAGTGGGCCTGATCGGGACCACCGCAGTGAAAACGCAGTCCTCTTACCTTCCTCCGGCGTGTCCTTCGGCGATTGATTGCTCCATGCCTGATATGCAGGCTTGAGCAATCGACCACCGATAACACTGATCAATGCAAAGCTATGGCTTTGCATTGAAAAGTGTATAAGATCAGTGGGGGAGATTTATCAAAACCTGTGCAAAGGAAAATTTGCCCAGTTGCCCATAGCAACCAATCAGGTCGCTTCTTTCATTTTGCAGAGGCCTTGTTAAAAATGAAAGAAGCGATCTGATTGGTTGCTATGGGCAACTGGGAAACTTTTCCTCTTGACAAGTTTTAATAAATCTCCCCCAGTGTGTGCAGTGTTATAGCCCCCTATGGGAGCTATAACACTGCAAAAAAAAAAGTGGAAAAAACCATGTAAATAAAAATAAACATATGTGGTATCGCCGCGTGCATAAATGTCCAAACTATAAGAATATATAATTAATTAAACCGGACGGTCAATGGCGAACGCGCAAAAAATTCCAATGTCAAAAATAACGTATTTTTGGTCACTTTTTATATCATGAAAAAATGAATAAAAAGCGATCAAAAAGTCCGATGAATACAAAAATGATACCGCTAAAAACTTCAGATCAAGGCGCAAAAAATGAGCCCTCATACTACCCCATACGCAGTAAAATAATAAAGTTATAGGGGTCAGAATATGACAATTTTAAACGTATACATTTTTCTGCATGTAGTTATGATTTTTTACAGAAGTACGACAAAATCAAACCTACATAAGTAGGGTATCATTTTAATCGTATGGACCTACAGAATAAAGATAAGGTATCATTTTTATTGAAAAATGTACTGTGTAGAAACGGAAGCCCCCAAATGTAACAAAATGGCGTTTTTTCTTCAATTTCATCGCACAATGATTTTTTTTCCATTTCACCGTAGATTTTTAGGTAAAAGGACTGATGTCAATGCAAAGTAGAATTGGTGTCGCAAAAAATAAGCCTAATATGGATTTTTTAGGTGCAAAATTGAAAGGGTTATGATTTTTAAAAGGTGAGGAGGAAAAAACAAAAGTGCAAAAACGAAAAAAACCTGCGTCCTTAAGGGGTTAAAGGAGTAGTCTGGTGAAATATAACTTATCCCCTAGGATAGGGGATAAGTTATAGATCACGGAGGGTGTGAGTGCTGGGACCCCCGTGATCTCCTGCTCGGGGGTTCCAGTTTGCCAGAAGCGTCCGTCCGACCTCCACAGGAAGCTGCGGCCGGCACACCACCTCCATGTATTTCTGTGGGGCACATGGAGGGGGCATGTCAGCCAGCGCTCCATGTGGGATGTGGGGGTTGACACGCCCCCTTCCAGCATTCTGCCGCGACAACAAGTTCAGGAGATCGCGCGGGGGGTCTCAGTGCTCTGACTCCCCGCAATCTATAACTTATGTCTTGTCCTTTGAATACTGAATGAGATATATTTCACCAGACTACTCCTTTAATTTGCACTGACAAGGGGCTGGATTGCTTTTTAATTACTGATAAAGTGAATCTGTTATCTTGACTTTCCATGCCTTTTTGCACCACCCTTTCATCATGCGTTCAATATTCTTACATGTGTCATTTCACATAATCACGTTATTTGTTTTGGTTTCCCTGTATGTAGGAATTATTTGGGTTGATAGCAACATCTGGTAAAAATTTTATATCAATAGCACCTTTTGAAATATAGTTAGTGAGAAAAATGGTGATGTGTTCAATACTTTTTTTTTAACCTGCTGTATTGTACAGAGATTATCATCACTCACATGAGGCATTTTAACAATATGATGCACAAAATAAATTCCCTATCTTTAATACACAGTAGGGTTGGCTCCATAGGAAGTCAGGTAACCAGGAGAAAATACGGGATGAACATACAAACAACAGGCATACACTGATCAGCCATAACACTAAAACCACTGAGAGGTGAAGTGAATAACATTGATTGTCTTGTGACAATGGCGCCTGCCAGGGGGTCGGGATATATTAGGCAGCAAGTGAACATAACATTTTGTAAGCAGGAATGAGCATGCAGATCTGTAGTTCTTCGACAAGGGCCAAATTGTCATGTCTAGATGATTGGGACAGAGCTTCTCCAAAACAGCAAGTTTTGTGTTCCCAGTATACAGTGGTTATTACCTACCAAAATAAGAAAAACAGGTTAAACCAGTAACAGGGTCATGGGTGGTGCATAAGGTTCACTGACATGCATGAAGAGCAAAGATTAGCCTGTCTGGTCTTATCTGAAAGAAGAGCTATTGTGGCACAATCAGCTAAAACAGTAAGTACTAGCAATGATGGAAGGGTGTCTTATAGGGCTGCGTAGCCGTAGACTGATCAGCCAATGCTGACACATATACAGTAGCTGATTCCATTGAGGCCAGTATAATCTTCTGTGGATTTTGGGCTGCAGAAAACTCAAACTCGCAGCAGGAAACTTATGCATAAACTTACACTACTGCAGATTTTGTTGCCCATTGACTTCAATGGGCAGCAAAATCTGCTAAGGCAAATCTGCAGCAGATCTGCAGCAAAAAAAATGCACGTGTGCACGCAACCTTAGGGTACATTCACACAAGCAGATCCACAGCATATTTTACGCTGTGAATCCGCCGCTGAAGCATGGTGCCTTTACATGTGCCTGTTCAGAGCAGTAATATGCCACTACGAGCAGACACACCGTGATGTGCAATTCGCCGCGCGCATGTGCTGTATCCTCGCACATCTTGGCAGCTCTGGGCATAGCTCATAGAGCAGGGGGAGCAGCCGCAATGTGTGCGAGTACACCGCACATGCGTGGTGACTCACACATCTCTTCAGTGTGTCTGCTCGTAGCGGCGTATTGCCACTCTGAGCAGGCACATGTAAAGGCACCTGTTACGCCGAGCGCTCCGGGTCCCCGTTCCTCCCCGGAGCGCTCGCCTCATCCTTGTTGCTGCAGCGCCCCGGTCAGATCCACTGACCGGGTGCGCTGCGGTTCCGCCTCCAGCCGGGATGCGATTCGCGATGCGGGTGGCGCCCGCTCGCGATGCGCACCCCGGTCCCCGTACCTGACTCGCTCTCAGTCGGTCCTGTCCCGGCGCGCGCGGCCCCGCTCCCTAGGGCGCGCGCGCGCCGGGTCTCTGCTATTTAAAGGGCCAGTGCACCTATGATGGTGCCTGGCCCAATCTCCCAATTACCAATTAGTGTGATCACCTGTGCACTTCCCTATATCACCTCACTTCCCCTGCACTCCCTTGCCGGATCTTGTTGCACTTGTGCCTAGTGAAAGCGTTCCCTTGTCTGTTCCTAGTCCGTGTTCCTGACCTCCTGCCGTTGCCCCTGACTACGATCCTTGCCGCCTGCCCCCGACCTTCTGCTACGTCCGACCTTGCTTCTGCCTACTCCCTTGTACCACGCCTATCTTCAGCATCTTCAGCAGCCAGAGAGGTGAGCCGTTGCTATTGGATACGACCTGGTCACTACCGCCGCAGCAAGACCATCCCGCTTTGCGGCGGGCTCTGGTGAAAACCTGTAGTGGCTTAGAACCGGTCCACTAGCGCGGTCTTCGCCATCCCTCTCTGGCACAGAGGATCCACTACCTGCCAGCCGGCATCGTGACAGTAGATCCGGCCATGGATCCCGCTGAAGTTCCTCTGCCAGTTGTCGCTGACCTCACCACGGTGGCCGCCCAGCAAGCCCGACAGATCGCCCTTCTAACCCGTCAGCTGTCGGAAATGTCCACCATTTCGCACCAACTTCAGTCGCAACTTCTCCAGCAATCTTCTCCTCCGCCAGCTCCTGCACCTCCTCCGCAGCGAGTGGCCACTCCTAGCCTCCGCCTGTCCTTGCCGGACAAATTTAATGGGGACTCTAAGTATTGCCGTGGCTTTCTTTCGCAATGTTCCCAGCACTTGGAGATGATGTCGGACCAGTTTCCTACTGAAAGGTCTAAGGTGGCTTTCGTGTTCTGCCTTCTGTCTGGAAAAGCCCTGTCATGGGCCGCACCGCTCTGGGACCGCAATGACCCCGTCACTGCCTCTGTACACTCCTTCTTCTCGGAAATTCGAAGTGTCTTTGAGGAACCTGCCCGAGCTTCTTCAGCCGAGATTGCCCTGCTGAACCTGGCCCAGGGTGTTTCTTCCGTTGGCGAGTACGCCATTCAGTTCCGTACTCTTGCTTACGAGTTGTCCTGGAATAGTGAGGTTCTCTGCGCGACCTTTAAAAAAGGCCTATCCAGCAACATTAAAGATGTTCTGGCCGCACGAGAGACTCCTGCTGACCTACATGAACTCATTCATCTTGCCACTCGCATTGACATGCGTTCTTCCGGATGGCGTCTGGAGCTCCGCCTGGATATGGACTTTGTTCGCACGAAGCGTTTTTTCTCCCCGGCTCCTCTCTCCTCTGGTCCTCTGCAATCTGTTCCTGTGCTTCCCGCCGCGGAGGCTATGCAAGTTGACCGGTCTCGCTTGACACCTCAAGAGAGGACACTACGCCGCATGGAGAATCTCTGCCTGTACTGTGCTAGTACCGAACACTTCCTGAAGGATTGTCCTATCCGTCCTCCCCGCCTGGAAAGACGTACGCTGACTCCGCACAAAGGTGACACAGTTCTTGATGTCAACTCTGCTTCTCCACGCCTTACTGTGCCTGTGCGGATATCTGCCTCTACCTTCTCCTTCTCTACTATGCTCGTCTTGGATTCCGGATCTGCAGGAAAATTTTTTTTGGCCTCTCTTATCAACAGGTTCTACGTTCCTGTGACCAGTCTCGCCAGACCCCTCTACATCTATTGTTTTTACAATAAAAGATTGGACTGTCTCGTGCGTTTTCACACAGAACCCCTCCTAATGTGCATCGGACCTCATCACGGAAAAATCGAGTTTTTTTTCCTCCGGTTCTTTGGCCCCAAGAAGAGGGGGAGACCCAAGGGGGGGGGTACTGTTACGCCGAGCGCTCCGGGTCCCCGTTCCTCCCCGGAGCGCTCGCCTCATCCTTGTTGCTGCAGCGCCCCGGTCAGATCCACTGACCGGGTGCGCTGCGGTTCCGCCTCCAGCCGGGATGCGATTCGCGATGCGGGTGGCGCCCGCTCGCGATGCGCACCCCGGTCCCCGTACCTGACTCGCTCTCAGTCGGTCCTGTCCCGGCGCGCGCGGCCCCGCTCCCTAGGGCGCGCGCGCGCCGGGTCTCTGCTATTTAAAGGGCCAGTGCACCTATGATGGTGCCTGGCCCAATCTCCCAATTACCAATTAGTGTGATCACCTGTGCACTTCCCTATATCACCTCACTTCCCCTGCACTCCCTTGCCGGATCTTGTTGCACTTGTGCCTAGTGAAAGCGTTCCCTTGTCTGTTCCTAGTCCGTGTTCCTGACCTCCTGCCGTTGCCCCTGACTACGATCCTTGCCGCCTGCCCCCGACCTTCTGCTACGTCCGACCTTGCTTCTGCCTACTCCCTTGTACCACGCCTATCTTCAGCATCTTCAGCAGCCAGAGAGGTGAGCCGTTGCTATTGGATACGACCTGGTCACTACCGCCGCAGCAAGACCATCCCGCTTTGCGGCGGGCTCTGGTGAAAACCTGTAGTGGCTTAGAACCGGTCCACTAGCGCGGTCTTCGCCATCCCTCTCTGGCACAGAGGATCCACTACCTGCCAGCCGGCATCGTGACAGCACCATGCAGGGAGTCCTTCAGTGGGGGATCCGCAACATAAAGTACGCTGTGGAAACGCTCTTGTGAACGTACCCTTGGGGTAGGTTCACACGTCCGTATTTTTGCTACAGACCTGCTGCAGGTTTGCTGTTGCAGATTTTGCTGCCCATTGACTTTGTTAAAGCAAATCTGCAGCAGAAAATATGCACGTTTGAGCGCACCCTTTAGGGTCTATTCACACATACAGTATTCTGCGCAGATTTGATGCTCAGGATTTCAAGTCATTCAGTTTACATTAAAATCTGCAGCAGAACATCCTGTGCATTAAATCTGCGCATCAAATCTCCGCAGAATACTGTACATGTGAATAGACCCTTAGGGTGCTTGTACGCATGTATTTTCTGCTGCAGATTTGCTGTAGCAGAGTTTGCTACCCATTGAAGTCAATGGGCAACAAAATCTGCAGCAGCAACTCTGCAGCAGGCCTGCAGCAAAAATACTCACATGTAAATGCACCCTAAGGGTGTGTTCACACGTGCATATTTTCTGCTGCAGATTTGCTGTAGCAGATTTTGCTACTCATTGAAAGTCAATGGGGAGTGAAAATCTACAGCAACAAATGTTCAGCAGATCTGCAGCACGTGTGAATGCACCCTTAGGGCACGTTCCCACTTGGCGTATACGCAGCGTATTTCACGCTGCGCAAAATCTGCAGCAGCAGGAAAAACGCTGCATGTCCCTCGCTCACCATACACACACAAGGCTTTCCTGCAGCAGCCCTATGTGTGCAGTAAGTTTGGAGGTGAGGCCATGTGCCGGTGTGACTGTGACGCGCGGCTCCGCCTCCAAAACTCACTGAACACATAGGGATGTAGCTGAAAAGCCTTGTGTGTATGGTGAGCGAGGGATATGCAGTGCATTTCCCGCTGCAGATTTTGCGCATCGTCAAATACGCTGCGTAGATGGCAAGTGGGAACGTGCCCTTAGGGTAGGTTCTCACGGACGGATCCGCAGCGTATTTCACGCTGCGGATCTGCCGTCAATGGACTCCTACATTGTGCCTCCATCTGTGCCTGCTCATAGCTGCAATTCGCAACTACGTGCAGACACGTTGCGATGTGCGTGTCGTCTCACGCATGCACAGTATACTCGCACACATCGCGGCTGCTATTGGCCTAGCTCAGGGAGCAGGGAGAGCAGCTGTGATGTGTGTGAGTATACTGCGCACATTTTTCATATCCACATTGATCTTTAGTTAAAAATAAACAATTGCAAAAATAAATGGTGGAAAAGTTAACTAGATTTCTGGTTTAGATTGCACCTAAAAACTGGCCTACATGGTGCTTTTTTCACTGTACTACAAAAGTTGAAAAGTAAAGGGGGCATGACTAAATATTGATTCCGCAAATGATCGCGAACCGGGCGAACCGCCATTGACTTCAATGGGCAGGCTAATTTTAAAACCCACAGGGACTCTTTCTGGCCACAATAGTGATTTAAAAGTTGTTTCAAAGGGACTAATACCTGGACTGTAGCGTGCTGGAGGGGGATCCATGGCAAAACTCCCATGGAAAATTACATAGTTGATGCAGAGTCTGGTTTTAATACATAAAGGGCATAAATCACCTATTATTCCTAAATTCTTTGGAATAACAAGCTTTAGCCCCCTTTAGGCAGCACATAGAGCCCCCTTTAGGCATCACATAGTTAGATCCCCCTTTAGGCAGCACATAGATTCCCCCATATTAGGCAGCACATAGTTAGAGCCCCCTTTTAGGCAGCACATAGGTAGAGCCTCCCTTTAGGCAGCACATAGAGCTCCCTTTAGGCATCACATAGTTAGATCCCCCCCTTAGGCATCACATAGTTAGATCCCCCCTTTAGGCAGCACATAGATTCCCCCATGTTAGGCAGCACATAGTTAGAGCCCCCCTTTAGGCAGCACATAGAGCCCCCCTTTAGGCAGCACAAAGATTCCCCCATATTAGGCAGCACATAGTTAGATCCCCCCTTTAGGCAGCACATAGATTCCCCCATGTTAGGCAGCACATAGTTAGAGCCCCCCTTTAGGCAGCACATAGAGCCCCCCTTTAGGCAGCACAAAGATTCCCCCATATTAGGCAGCACATAGTTAGAGCCCCCCTTTAGGGAGCACTGGTTTTATTTCACAGCCAAAAAAGGTTGTTTTTTTTTTTTAACAACTGTCACACCAAATGTGATTTGCACTAGTGTGACAATGAGCAAAGCGGAGTTCCCCTTTTAAGCAGAGGTCCCCAAGCAGGGTGCCTCCAGCAGTTGCAAGACACACGGACTGAACTTATAGCCCTTTCAATACTGTAGTTAGTTGCTTGAAGGAAATTAAGTTTTACACCAGAGTACCCCTTTTAACCAGCGGTTCCTTCCCAACCAGGGTGCCTCCAGCTGTTGCAAGACACACGTACTGAACTTATAGCCCTTTTAATACTGTAGTTAGTTGCTTGAAGGAACTTAAGTTTTACACTGGAGTACCCCGTTTAACCAGCGGTTCCCTCCGAACCAGGGTGCCTCCAGCTGTTGCAAGACACACGGACTGATATTTGAGCCCTAATAAGGGCTTTTTTGGGTGCTGTCCTTAAAGCAGATGTTAGACTAGTGCTTTAGGAGTAAAGTGGACCCTGAATACACCACCTAGCAGCAACCTAGCTATCGCTTTCCCTATACAGCAGGAGCAGCTTCTCTGTCCCTCCACTTTCTAAGCCTGCAGCATGCTTAATGAGGCTAAAATGGCGTCCGTGCAAGAGGTAGGAGGGTCTGGAAGGGAGGGACTGCTGCTGATTGGCTGTAATGTGTCTGCTGACTCTGACTCACAGGGTCAAAATTTACCGCAATGTTAAAGTTTAGGGGGCGAATTGAACTTCACATATGTTCACCCGGCGATGCGAACGCGAACATGCTAAGTTCGCCGGGAACTGTTTGCCGGCAAACAATTCGCAACATCTCTATGGCTAAATACTGCTGTAATCTAAGACAACTGAGAGGTGGTGTAAGGTAAAGTCCCTAGTACATCTAGCAAGGTGTGCCACCTGTGATAAATGTTGGGTGGCTTTTGCCTGTCTCTTCTAGTTTTATGCAGTAATAAGACAGTAATAATAGATCTCCCTTTTTATATGTGTATTCAGCCTAAGTGCATAACCTTCCATTCATTAGAATTACATTTCATCTGTAGTCAGTCATTGCACTTAAGGGTACATTCACACAGGCAGATTACCTGTGGAATTTTCGCAACATATTTGCTGCGGAATATCCAGAGCGGATTTTGCTACCATTGACTTCAATGGGTCAGCAGAAATTCCATAATAGAGGCATTTTCCGCAGCAAATACATTCCGCAGGTAATCTGCCCATGTGAACATACCCCAACTGTGTGCAGTGTAGACGCCACTATTCTGGTATTATTACTAACTGAAGGTTCTACCTTTTCTGTAAGCATATAGTTTTGCCCTTTATACCATATGACTGTAGAAGTGCTGAAGGTTATCTGGTCATTATCATTAAGGTGGTATAAAACAAAAGAGTTTTAATTCAAACCGTCAAGTATCCATATCAAAGAATTTCTTTAAGTATTTGCAAGGATGAGAATTTTGCTCTCTATTTTGCTTTCACGCACGCTCTACCACACACGAACGCCCATATAAAGGATACCTCTTGATTTAGGCAGCATATTAAGTGCCAATAATAAAATGTGCTGAGCTTCGTGGAAATCTGCAGCATGGCAGTGTGAAGGACAGACAAATGCCAAAAGACAATGCTCTGACCCCCTCCTCATGACCCTGTATTGAAGTAGTTACAGCCAGAAAAAATGTAACAAAGACAGCAAAGTCTTGACAAAGTGGTGGTGACAAAGAGAGTCTTCTCACTTCAATCTTGGTCATGCATTTAATATAATACAGTGATGTGTGGTATGCCTCAGGGGTAGGGGTAGTACAGTCAGGGATTTACTTTGGTATATTAGGGGTTAATGTTAACCCTATAGATCGTGACGCCAGGCTGAGGGCTAGTATGCTGAGATGACTCTCCGGCCTATCGCCGTCCTTCCCAGTAACGATAGGTGCATAAGAATAAAGACGGAAGGTCCACAAGGTAGTTGAATTTGAACTTGCATAAACTTTACTTAACGTCTCAATCAAACAGTCTCCCTATACTTCAATGACTTACAGATGTTGCGGACCTTGACTTCAGATAATAGTCTCTGAATTCAGGGTATATTGTGAAGATCCGTCCGGATTTAGGGGATAGATAAGGTCGGGTGGTCTTGCAGAGTGTTTAGGGATTGATACACTCACAATTTGGAATAGATCAGCCGTCGCCGCAAGGCTAAGGCCTAGACTCACTGATGACAGCAGCGCAGATCCTTTCTCGTCAACAGCTAGGCTAGGCCACTCCAGGACCCTGAAATGCTTCTTATGAAGCCACTCCTTCGTTGCCCGGGTGGTGTGTTCGGGATCATTGTCATGCTGAAAGACCCAGCCACGTTTCATCTTTAATGCCCTTACTGATGGAAGGAGGTTTTCACTTAAAATCTCACGATACATGGCCCCATTCATTCTTTCTTTTACATTGATCAGTCGTACTGGTCCCTTAGCAGAAAAACAGCCACAAAGCATGATGTTTCCACCACAATGCTTCACAGTAGGTATGGTGTTCTTTGGATGCAACTCAGCATTCATCCTTCTCCAAACACCAAGAGTTGAGTTTTTACCAAAAAGTTCTACATTGGTTTCATCTGACCATATAACATTATCCCAATACTCTTCTGGATCATCCAAATGCTCTCTAGCAAACTTCAGATGGGCCTGGACATGTACTGACTTAAGCAGGGGGACACATCTGGCAATGCATGAGTTGAGTCCCTGGCGGTGTGGTGTGTTACTGATGGTTGCCTTGGTTACCTTGGTCCCAGCTCTCTGCAGGTCATTCACTAGGTCCCCCAGTGTGGCTCTGGGTGTTTTGCTCACCGTTGTGATCTTGTGATCATTTTGACACCACGGGGTGAGATCTTGCTTGGAGCTCCAGATCAAGGGAGATCATCAGTAGTCTTGTACGTCTTCCTTTTTCTAATAATTGCTCCCACAGTTGATTTCTTCACACCATGCTGCTTACCTATTGCAGATTCAGTCTTCCCAGCCTGGTGCAGGTCTACAACTTTGTTTCTGGTGTCCTTCGACAGCTCTTTAGTCTTGGCCATAGTGGAGTTTGGAGTGTGACTGTTTGAGGTTGTGGACAGGTGTCTTTTATACTGATAACAAGTTCAAACAGGAGCCATTAATACAGGTAACAAGTGGAGGACAGGGGAGACTCTTAAAGAAGAATTTACAGGTCTGTAAGGCTAGGTTCAGACTACGGAATCTCCGGGCAGAAAATTAGAATTAGTCGGCGCTAGGACCGCGCGGACACTGCAGTCTCCTATAGACTGCTATGTGTTCCGCTAGGATTTCCGCCTGAAGAAAGAGCAACCCCTTTCTTCAGGCGGAAATTTTCTAGCGGATTTTTCATCCGGATTTTCCGCTTCACAAATTCACTACACTATGCATTATAGTAAACGGAATTGGGAGAACTTGCACAATTGGTGGCTGACAATACTTTTTTGGACATAGATTTGTATGACCATCTTTAAGGGGATGTCTGGTTTAGGAAATTCCTTTTAAAAAACCTATTAGGAAATTCTGTGTAAATAGAGTCCCTCATTCAGGACACATATCTATTAGCCTAAAGTGTTGCCACAAAGACCTTCTCTCTCTGGAGGACCTAGCAGGTCCCTGCATTACACAGACAGACTATTCATTTTAATGGGAACTTTGTAATGCTTCATTTTCTCTGTGGTGGCTACTCTAAGGCTATGTTCACACAGTAATTCTGCAATTCCGTAATGGCAGAATTTTTTTGAAATTGCAGCGGAATGTTGGCAGAATTTCTGTGTTCTCAGAACACAGACTTCCATCTAAATTCAAGCGCTATTGACTTTAGTGGAATTCTGAAGCGGAATTCTGCAAAATATAAGACTGAACTTATATTTCTATGGAATGCGGAAAGTGGAATTTTGGAGTCCCATTTAAATCAATAGTAATTAAATTACAGCAGAATTTCCGGCAGAATTCTTTTGCGGAATTCCGCACGGAAATTAAGCCACGTGAACGTGCCCTTACTCCGCCATAACACCTTCACACAAGGCTACAATGCAGCAGATTTTATGCACAGATTTTTCAGATTACAGTACTAGGAAAAGTGGATAAAGCTTTAAAGGGGTACTCCACTGGGAAAAAAAAATTAAATCAACTGGTGCCAGAAAGTTAAACAGATTTGTAAACTACTTCTATCAAAAAAAATCTTAATCCTTCCAGTACTTATCAGCTGCTGTTATGATCCACAGGAAGTTCTTTTCTTTTTGAATTTCCTTTCTGCCTGACCACAGTGCTCTCTGCTGACACCTCTGTTCATTTTAAGAACTGTCCAGAGCAGAATAAATTTTCTATGGGGATTCGTTCCTACTCTGGACAGTTCCAAAAATGGACAGAGGTGTCAGCAGAGAGCACTGTGGTCAGGCAGAAAGGAAAGGAAAAAAGAAAAGAACTTCCTATGGATCATAACAGCAGCTGATTAGTACTGGAAGGATTAAGATTTTTTAATAGAAGTAATTTACAAATCTGTTCACAGGATAGGGGATAAGTGTTTGATTGCGGGGGGGGGGGGGGGGGGGGTCCGACCGCTGGGACCCTGTGGATAGGGGATAAGTGTTAAACACGCTGCAGATGTCCTTTAAAATAAATTGTTTTTCAGTGGAGTACCGCTTTAACAAATATCACCCATAAGCTATGGAAATTTACCAAGAAAAAAATTTTTTGTTTGTTTGTTTTTTATTTTAAACTGCAGCATGGCGATTTCTATTGCAGACTAATCGTGGCTCTATTGTGGATTTTTCCAACCAAATGAAGGAGAGATTCAAGCTCAATCCATTTTAGGGCATGTAAGACCATCCATGGATCCTTAGGTTATATAATATTTCCAATTCATTATTAGATATTTTAAAAGCTCTTGCTCACCACATATGCTTTTCGGACAAGTAGCTTGTTCTTAATCGTGGCTTTAAAAAAAGTATATTGCACTAAAAGGGTTATCCAACATAAGGTGACTTTGCTATTTACCTGTCAGCCCGTAATAAACATGCTTACCAAGGATCTTTGCTTGTGATAGTGGTAAATTGCCATGTCCTGTGTCCCCATTACGCTGCTGACTTGTTTGTGTGAACTGGTTATTTCCTGTTTCTGTGCTCTCCCTCCAACTATAATCCCCAGGATCTTTTATTTCTAGGTGGGCGGTGACTTATCTCCCTCCCACACATCAACCACCCCACCTGTTGCAGCACAGCTAGTCTCCCTTAAATGCATGCTGTGCTCTAAACTACAAATTCCCTGAAGCACTGTGAAGAATGTACTCCCTCCCACCCAGTGCTTTCTCCACCCATTGAAGCACAGACATGCTCCCTTTGAACACCTGACTATTGATGCATTGCGTTGGGCCGCACTGCCATGTGGGAAAGGCCAGAGACAACATGTATTTTGTATACTGCTAAAACATCTATGGCAAAGATCACATAAGAATTGTGAGACCACCATCAAACACAGGTACAAACACTATATTATGAACTACACTAACTTTACAGCCCCTGTAGCACAGGCAAAAGAAAATCCCAAATATCCCTTTAAGTAAATGATAACATTCACTTTATGTAATATGCTTTTTTTTTTTTTAGCCATGAGAGTTGGTAGTGGACAAGAGCTTTCAATAATCTATCAAATAATTGAGGCTTGAAATTGGAGCTGTGGTTGTTTTTTATTCTAGTTAGACGTCTTAGTTTGAAGTCTGGTTTTAAAGGAGATATCCAGTGGTGAAAAACATATCCCCTATCCTAAGGATAGGGGATACGTTTCAGATCGTGGTCGGTTCAACCGCTGGGGCCCCCCGTGATCTCCTGTACGTGGGCCCTGACAGCCCGTGGGAAGGGGGCGTGTTGACCACCGCACGAAGCGGCGGCTGACACGCCCCCTATATACTACTCTATGGCAGAGCTGGAGCGCTGCCTTCGGCAATCTCCGGCTTTGCCACAGAGTAAAATTGAGGGGGCATGTCAGCCGCCGCTTTGTGTGGTGGTCAACACGCACATCTGGCCAGCAAGCCGGGGCCCCAGTGGTCGGACCCACCGCGATCTGAAACTTATTCCCTATCCTTAGGATAGAATATACGTTTTTCACCACTGGACTACCCCTTTAAGCCTTAGAAGTCCATGGATGGTCTTGCGTGTTGTAAACAAGAAATCAGAGAGACAAATTCCTTCATAAGGTAGTGTTGCCAAAGTAACTCATATATTACCTGCAGAACTGAAGCAAAATCAACAGGTGACCAGGGGGGAATTTCCGGCAGGAACCAAAAGTCAGAGGAATTAGGGAGCATTGGGGACCTAGTGCTGTGGAAATGGCATCACATGGATGGGGTAGTAAGTATGCTTACTTTTTATTTGGGAAACATCCCATGTCCACTATAAACATTTTTGTATGGCCGGAATATCCCTTTAAAGAGAGAAGTAGATTTTAAAAGCAATCTTTATTCCTATTACCAGACTGCAGTGCATTGTGGGTATTCAGGCAGGATCAGCTAACAGTCTAAGAGTTCAAGCACTAGCCTGTATTATGGGTCTTTGATGTATAGATCTGTGATATGGCGTGCATACCCTTCTATGAACCCACGCTGTACAATTTGATACAATTTGAATTTTTCTCATGAATTCTTCACCTGTTCACCTGGGAGCAGAGGTATCTGGCAGCATCTTATCTCTCTCTCTCTCCCTAGTGAAATGTTCATGGTGGAGTCAGGAGAGATTGCTTGTTCAGTAGACATCTTGTGAGCATGGCTGGCATTAGAGAAAAGCTAAAAAATCATCTGAATGTCTGTGGAGTACAGATAAAATGGATGTTGAAAGTAAAGGAAAGTATCTACAAATATACAACTTTTAATTATTTAATTAATTTATTTATTTTATTTATTTAATATATATTTATATATTTATATTTATTTATTTATATAGATTTTTTTTTATAAAATGCTCATACAGGAGTAATAATTGTATTTGTAAACAACATCGTATATTATACATTTGCCCAAGCAAAGTATAAAAGTAATGTGTTAAAAGCTGTCTGCTCGGCATGTGTAACCTCGAATACCCGTCATGTCAGTGTGTCATTTGTTTTTACAAGTTCATTCCGTGCACTCAGACTGCATTGTCCTGGAGAGAGAGCAGTCTCCCTGCATATGGCTTGTGTTTAGGCCATAATGCAAACAAACCCCTGGCAGCATGTTCCACCTAACCGGATCTCTTTCGCTCCCAGCTGTGCATATTTTGTGTTCTCTCAAGAATTATTTAAGACAAATTACTATAAAAGATATTCCAGGTGTGAGACCACCTATTGGGCAAGTTTATAGCATTCGGGGCAGCAATATCGCGTTGGATCTGTCATTGATAGTGGTTTTAGTAAAGCCTAAGGCAGTGTTTCCCAACCAGAATGCCTCTAACTGTTGCAAAACTACAACTCCAAGCATGCCCAGTCAAAAATTTTTTTTAAATCAACTGGTGCCAGAAAGTTAAACAGATTTGTAAACTACTTCTATTAAAAAATCTTAAAGGGGTACTCCGGTGAAAACCTTTTTTCTTTTAAATCAACTGGTGGCAGAAAGTTAAACATATTTGTAAATTACTTCTATTAAAAAATCTTAATCCTTCCTGTACTTATTAGCTGCTGAATGCTACAGAGGAAATTCCTTTCTTTTTGGAACACTGATGACATCACAAGCACAGTGCTCTCTGCTGACATCTCTGTCCATTTTGGCAACCATGCATAGTAGATGCATAGCAGATATATGCTAAGGGCAGCATTGTGGCTCAGTGGTTAGCCTTGCAGTGCTAGGGAATTGGGTTCAAATCCCACTAAGGACAACAATAAATAAAGCATTATTATTATTATAATAACGTCAGCAGAGAATACTGTGCTCGTGATGTCATCAGAGAGCATTCCAAAAAGAAAAAACTTCCTCTGTAGTATTCAGCAGCTAATAAGTACAGGAAGGATTAAGATTTTTTAATAGAAGTAATTTACAAATATGTTTAACTTTCTGCCACCAGTTGATTTAAAAGAAAAAAGGTTTTCACCGGAGTACCCCTTTAATCCTGGCCAAGAAATCCTCTATGTGTATTAACCACTGGGAACAATATATGAAAATTCTAACCAACTGGTATTATACACCAGCTAAATTAGCAAAATGTTATCACTCCATGTCTAATAAATATTGGAGAAATTGTAATGAGACAGGAACCTTGAAACATCTTCTATGGAATTGCCCTATTATTGCACCATTTTGGTTAGAGGTTGAAAAACTTATCAATGACCAATGACCTAACCGGAAAATATTCCACTCTTACACAAGAATTCGCTCTTTTATTGTTGGGTATTCATGAAATTCCAGAAAAATTTTGTATTCCCATTTGTCACATAATTTTTACCGCCCAACCTTTACTTACAAGAAGATGGAAATCTTCCGATGTCCCAACAATCCAGGAACTTATAGCAATTGTAACTACCAAATGCAAATATAAGATCACATTGGCGCATCAAAATGGTTTTGGTATAAAAAAAAGAAACAATTGGAATGCATGGTTCCATAAATTCCCTAATGTCACATGATTCCTTCTAGATACATTATCAGAATTACTTTTAGATCTTTTATTTATTTATTTATTGTTAGTGTCTAGTTTACTCTTACTGTAAGGGGAGGAGTGTGAAGGCAATCCGACCATTAAAACAAGAACTACTATACCTTTAATTTAATCACATCTGATATCCCTCGCTGTAAATGTTATGACTTGTTATAGTTAATTTGTTATTATTTATATATATATATGCTGTTGTATTTTATCAGCATGGAAATTTACTTGTTTTATTCTATTGTATAACATAATATACTTCATAGTTTCCTTGAAAAAAAAAAAATCTTAATCCTTACAGTACCGTATATACTCGAGTATAAGCCGACCCGAGCATAAGCCGAGACCCCTAATTTCAACCCAAAATCCCAGGAAAAGTTATTGACTCGAGTATAAGCCTAGGGTGGGAAATACCTCATCCCCCCTGTCATCATCCAGACCCGTCATTAACATCCTCATCATCATCCCCTTGTCATCATCCCACACATCCCCCCTTCATCATCCTCTTATCATCCCACACATCCCCCCTTCATCATCCCCTTATCATCCCACACATCCCCCCTTCATCATCCCCTTGTCATCATCCCACACATTCCCCCTTCATCATCCCCTTATCATCCCGCACATCCCCCCTTCATCATCCCCTTATCATCCCGCACATCCCCCCTTCATCATCCCCTTATCATCCCACACACCCCCCTTCATCATCCCCACCCCCCTTCATCATCCCCACACCCCCCCTTCATCATCCTCTTCTCATCATTCGCCCTCAGTGGTCTTCAACCTGCGGACCTCCAGAGGTTTCAAAACTACAACTCCCAGCAAGCCCGGGCAGCCATCGGCTGTCCGGGCTTGCTGGGAGTTGTAGTTTTGAAACCTCCGGAGGTCCGCAGGTTGAAGACCACTGCGGCCTTCAACATCATCCAGCCCCCTCTCACCCCCTTTAGTTCTGAGTACTCACCTCCGCTCGGCGCTGGTCCGGTCCTGCAGGGCTGTCCGGTGAGGAGGTGGTCCGGTGGGGAGGTGGTCCGGGCTGCTATCTTCACCGGGGGCGCCTCTTCTCCGCGCTTCCGGCCCGGAATAGAGGCGTTGCCTTGACAATGACGCAGAAGTACGTTGGCAATGAACGCACCTATGCGTCGTTGTCACGGCAACGTGACTATTCTGAGGCCGGGCCCGAAGCGCTTAGAAGAGGCCTCCCCGGTGAAGATAGCAGCCCGGAACCAGTATCCCACCGGACCACCTCCTCACCGGACAGTCCTGCAGCCCCGGACCAGCGCCGAGCGGAGGTGAGTACTCAGAACTAAAGGGGGTGAGAGGGGGCTGGATGATGTTGAAGGCCGCAGTGGTCTTCAACCTGCGGACCTCCGGAGGTTTCAAAACTACAACTCCCAGCAAGCCCGGACAGCCGATGGCTGCCCGGGCTTGCTGGGAGTTGTAGTTTTGAAACCTCTGGAGGTCCGCAGGTTGAAGACCACTGCGGGTGGGGGAGTTCACTCGAGTATAAGCCGAGGGGGGTGTTTTCAGCACGAAAAATCGTGCTGAAAAACTCGGCCTATACTCGAGTATATACGGTACTTATCAGCTGCTGTTATGATCCACAGGAAGTTATTTTCTTTTTGAATTTCCTTTCTGCCTGACCACAGTGCTCTCTGCTGACACCTCTGTCCATTTTAAGAACTGTCCAGAGCAGAATAGGTTTTCTATGGGGATTCGCTCCTACTCTGGACAATTCCAAAAATGGACAGAGGTGTCAGCAGAGAGCAATGTGGTCAGGCAGAAAGGAAATTAAAAAAGAAAAGAACTTCCTATGGATCATAACAGCAGATCTATGCTTAATCCTTTTTAGAGCATGTAAGACCATCCATGGATCCTTAGGTTATATAATATTTCCAATTCATTATTAGATATTTTAAAAGCTCTTGCTCATCACATATGCTTTTCGGACAAGTAGCTGTTCTTAATCGTGGCTTTAAAAAAAGTATATTGCACTAAAAGGGTTATCCAACATAAGGTGACTTTGCTAATTACCTGTCAGCCCGTAATAAACATGCTTACCAAGGATCTTTGCTTGTGATAGTGGTAAATAGCCATGTCCTGTGTCCCCATTACGCTGCTGACCTGTTTGTGTGAACTAGATATTTCCTGCTTCTGTGCCCTCCCTCCAACTACAATCCCCAGGATCTTTTGTTTCTAGCTGGGAGGTGACTTATCTCCCTCCCACACATCAACCCCCCCACCTATTTTTATTATTTCTCATTGCAGGACAAATATTGGAGGCAGTATATTAACCAAAATTTCCAACATCATCGTAAAATGTATGAGAATGACCAGGTCCTATTCCTAGTATACATATAAGGGTATGTTCACACAGTGGAATGTCCGTGCAGAATTACACCGGAATATTCCACACGGAAATTCCGCTACAGCAGAGTCCTATTGATTTCAATGGGATTCTGTTGGACTGTTCACGTGGTGGAATTCCCAAATCGGACATCCGCAAAAAGAATAGACATCGCTAGTCTTTCTGCGAAGTTTGCTTGGAAATGCATTGCCGTCTCATTTCCGAGCGGTCCTGGCGCATGCCGAATCGTGCAAATGTGTGGCATGTCAGCCTGTGTTTTCCGGGCGGACATTCTGCACATTTTACACCGTGTGAACATGGCCTAAGGGTATGTTCACACTGAGGAAGTGGGGCGGAAATCACGCTGAAGATTTCCACCCCAAAATACAGTTTTTTTCCACTCAGAATTAGCAGCGATTTTGCGCGGAAATCGTGCAGAATTCCATGCGGAAATGCAGGTTTCATGCGGAGGAGGAGAAGAGGAGGAGTATCAAGAGTGCGGAAATTCCGCACGGATTCCGCGTGGAAATGCTTCTGACTGAAAAAAAATTTACATTGATCTCTATGGGAGAACGACGCTGATTCCGCCTGAAAGAAAGAACATGTTCTTTCTTCAAGCGGAACAGACTTCCTCGTCAGAATTCTGCTTGAGGAAATTCTCAGTGTGAACTGAGGGGCAGAAATTCTGTACAACTCTATGGGGATTTCACTGCTGAATGATTTGGAGAGGAAAAAGCGAGCAGAATTACTTGTGGAAATTCCTCTCCAATTCCTCAGTGTGAACATACCCTAAGGAGGAAGACCTTGGAAAACCAGAGAATGCTCTGATATATAACAAATATAAATACTTCCAGGGACTCAAGCCATTTCGTATTTTCAGTACGTTAAGGTAGTCTTATGCATATATCTAGTTGGCCAATCATGTGGCAGAAACTCAATGTTTAACCCCTTAAGGACTCATGAGGTACCGGTACGTCATGAGTCCGCTCCCGATCTATAACACGGGGCCACGGCGTGGCCCCGCATCATAGCGGGTCAGGCCCGGCCTCTAACAACAGCCGGGACCCGTGACTAATAGCGCGCGGCACTGATCGCAGTGCGGCATGCTATTAACCCTTTAGACGCGGCGATCAAAGTTGATCGCCGTGTCTGAAAACGAAAGTAAACCGTTCCTGGCAGCTCAGTCGGGCTGATCGGGACATCGCGATAAAATCGCGATGTTCCGATGAGCTGGGACGCAGGCGGAGGTCTCCTTACCTCTCTCCGTGGCGTCCGATCGTAGCTTGATTGCTCAAAGTCTGAGCTACAGGCTTGAGCAATCGTCACAAAAGTTAACAAAGGTCATTTAACCTTTTCCCTATTTAAAGTTTGAATCACCCCCCTTTTCCCATAAAAAAAATTGTGTAAATAAAAATAAACATATATGGTATCGCCGCGTGCGAAAATGTCCGAACTATAAAAATATATATCGTTAATTAAATTGCACAGTCAATGGCGTGTGCGCAAAAAAAAATTCCAAAGTCCAAAATAGTGTATTTTTGGTCACTTTTTATATCATGAAAAAATGAATAAAAAGCGATTTAAAAGTCCGATCAATACAAAAATGGTACCTATAAAATCTTCAGTATACGGCACAAAAAAATTGCCCTCATACCGGCCCGTACGCGGAAAAATAAAAAAGTTATAGGCATTAGAAGATGAGAATTTTTAACATAGAAATTTTCCTGCATGTAGTTATGATTTTTTTCCGAAGCACGACAATATCCAACCTATAATATATCATTTTAACCATATGGACCTACAGAATAAAGATAAGGTGTTATTTTTACCGAAAAATGCACTGCGTAGAAACAGAAGCCCCCAAAATTTACAAAATGAAATTTTTTCTTCAATTTTGTCGCACAATTATTTTTTTTTTCCGTTTCGCCGTATATATATATATATATATATATATATATACATTTTATTAATAAACACAATCGTTAGTCAAATATCTCTCTCTCAGTATCTATTTTTATTTGTTTATTTAAATTACATTCCTACACTCCTCACACAGAATCTAGCTTGAGAACGGTAACTTTCTCCTTTATCCTTTCATTATATTGAGGTTGTATAGGGTACACAACCTTTTATCTGTACTCGTTAGAATCTGTATTCATATCTGTTTAGCTACCTATTCCTTCTTATTTACTAAGAAGGAATAGGTAGCTAAACAGATATGAATACAGATTCTAACAAGTACAGATAAAAGGTTGTGTACCCTATACAACCTCAAGTTTTAGGCAGAGCGTATTGTCCACCTCTCATAAGTGTACCCTGTGTGTACACACGTGGTGTACGTTTAGTTTTTTCCTGTAAGACTAATTTGGGCCTAGTTACTGTGAAAAGCTTGTCACTTGTAGCCTAATACAGTTTTAAGCAGAGCGTATTGTCCACTTCTCGTAAGTGTAAACTGTACGTACACCTATGTGGTGTTCCTTTTTTTTTCCTGAAAAACTAATTTTGGCCAAGTTACTGTGAAAGGCCAGCCAAAGCTACCCACTTTTTTCTGTAGCCTTATACAGTTTGTAGTGGAGCACATAGTCCTCCTCTCATAAGTTTAAACTGCACGTACACATACGTGGTGTCCTTTATATATTGTCCTGTTAAACTAATTTGGGCCTAGTTACTGTGAAAGGCCAGACAAAGCTACATACTTGTTTCTGTAGTCTTATACAGTTTGTAGTGGAGCGCATAGTCCTCCTCCCATAAGTTTAAACTGTACGTACATCTACGTGGTGTCCTTTATATATTTTCCTGTTAAATTAATTTGGGCCTACTTACTGTGAAAGGCCAGACAAAGCTACACACTTGTTTCTGTAGCCATATACAGTTTTAAGAATAGTGTATTGTCCACGTCTCATAAGTGTAAACTGTACATATACCTACGTGGTGTACATTTCTTTTCCTGAAAACAAATTTTGGCCTAGTTAGGCTGGGTTCACACTACGTTCCCGCATACGTTTTCTATCAAAAACCGTATGGGAAAAAAACGGATGGAACAGTATGGGAAAAAGTAAACCGCATGTGTTTTTAAACAGTATACTGTTTTTAAAAGTGCATACAGTACTGTCAGTTTTTATAGAAAAAAAACCCATACATTTTTGAAAATTTTGTCCATTTTTAATGGGAGGGGTCTTGGGTGGGGACTTTAGAATTCAAATGCGCATGTGCAAAGTAAAAACGTATACGTTTTTCTCGTATGGAACCGTATACATGTGCGTTTCCCATTGACCTCCATGTTAAAAAAAAAAACGTATGCAGTTGCAGTACGGTTTTTAAACCGGAGTCAAAACCGTGGTTGACCACGATTTTGTCTCCGGTTTACAAACCGTACTGCAACCGCATACGTTTTTTTTAACATGGACGTCAATGGGAAACATACATGTATACGGTTCCATACGGGAAAAACTTATAATGTCCGAACTATAAAAATATATAATTAATTAAACCGCACGGTCAATGGCGTACACGTAAAAAAGCTTATTTTTGGTCACTTTTTATGCCATTAAAAAATGTATAAAAAGTGATCAAAAAGTCCGATCAAAACAAAAATGGTCACGGCACAAAAACTGAGCCCTCATACCACCCTGTACGTGGAAAAATAAAAAAGTTATAGGGGTCAGAATAGGAAATTTTTAAACCTATACATTTTCCTGCATGTAGTTATGATTTTTTCCAGAAGTACGACAAAATGAAACCTATATAAGTAGGGTACCATTTTAACCGTATGGACCTACAGAATAATGATAAGGTGTCATTTTTACCGAAATATGCACTGCGTAGAAACGGAAGCCCCCAAAAGTTACAAAATGGCGTTTTTTTCTTCGATTTTGTCGCACAATGATTTTTTTTTCCATTTCGTCGTGGATTTTTGGGTAAAATGATTAATGTCACTGCAAAGTAGAATTGGTGATGCAAACAATAAGCCATAATATGGATTTTTAGGTGGAAAATTTAAAGGGTTATGATTTTTAAAAGGTAAGGAGGAAAAAACGAAAATGCAAAAACTGAAAAACCCTGCGTCCTTAAGGGGTTAAACTAATTTGGACCTAGCTACACACTTGTTTCTGTAGTCTAATACAGTTTTATGGGTAGTGGAGCGTATTGTCCTCCTCTCATAAGTGTAACATATACGCACTCAGCTGGTGTATAAGTAAGTCAGGCAGAGAAATGCCAGGACGTGCACAAAGGAGTGGCAAAAGCCTATATTCATCAGGCAGAGGTCGCAGCAGACTAGGGGCGAGTGGCAGCAGGAGTCGCAGCGAGAGGGCTGAGCTCCCGGTATCAGCTAGCGGTCATGTCTCGACCAGCAACCCATCTGCCATCATCGATTGGTTAACACGGTCATCCACTTCATCATTAGTGACACCTGACACCCCCAGTCACCAGTCGGTGAGTTCCTCAGACACAACCCTCAGTTTGTATGGCCCGGGAGCAGTCCCTGTCCTCCTATTGCCTCTGTCCTATGCTGTTCCCTCCCCCACAGAAGTATCATATACTGTGGGTTCAGCTCCACTATTTAGTGAGGACGATCTACTAGAGGACAGTATGCTGGTACTGCCCAGTCAAGAAGTGGAGTAGACATCTGCCACTTCCTCCGCTAGGCGAGCAAGTAGTGATGAGGAGAGTGGCATGGGAGGTGGTGTTGCAAGCGATCAGGCTCCTGAAGCAAACACTGTTGAGGAACCTGAGGAGGACATCAGTGACGTGCAGACACAACTTGATGATGATGAAGCCCATCGCACTTGGGAGCCAGGTGCCAAAGGGGCTTCATCATCATCAGGAGCAGAGGGTTGCAGATTGCCCGTGAGGCTGCTGAGCCAGCAAGGTGGTACCATGGTTGGCAGTCAGCATGATGGCAGAAGTGGGAAGTCTGGAGCCAAACGTGCCCAGGGTAGACCACCTGCTTCATGGCAGCCTTACTTCCTGCAGACTGTTGGGGGGAAAATCAGCTACTCGGCGGTGTGGCAGTTTTTCATCAAGCATCCGGAGGATGTTAACCTGGCCACGTGCAAGATGTATCGGCAGAAGGTGAAACGTGGACAGGTTCCCAATGTGTGCCCTGTGTCAACATATGCAGCGTCACCATAAAGCAGCCTGGGAGAACCGTGGCTCCGATGCGGTGGTCCAGCCTGCTGCATCACCCAGTGGCACGCCGCTCCCTGTTTCAGCCAGCAAAGGCTCCGCCACCTCAGTCAAAGGGAGCTGTCTGTCATACCCATCTTCTGTCGCTCCAGATGCTCCTGCTCCTCCTACCTCGAGTCAGTCATTCCGCCAGCAATCCATTGGCAAAGCCATGTCCAAGAGACAACAGTATACTCCCACTCATCCAATGGAGCAGAAGCTGAATGTGCTTCTGTTCAAGTTGCTGATGCTGCAGTCCCTCCCTTTTCAAGTGGTGGACTCTGCACCTTTCATAGGACTGATGGCTTGTGCCGAGCCGAGGTGGAGAGTTCCAAGCCATCATTTCTTTGCGAAAAAGGCAGTACCAGCCCTGCACACTTTTGTAGAACAGAAGGTGGGCCAATCCTTGAGCCTGTTGGTGTGTACCAAAGTGCACGGCAGCGCCGACGTCTGGAGCTGTAACTACGGTCAGGGACAATACATGTCCTTTATGGCCCACTGAGTGAATGTGGTTCCTGCACAGCCACAACAGCAACTTGGACAGGTCACGCCATTTCCACCTCCACACTCTCAGGCCGTTGCATGGCACACATGTTCAATCTGGTTGTCAAGCGGTCTCTGAATTTTTCCCCCCATTTGCAAATCCTCCTAACAATGGGATGGAAACTGTGCATGCACTTCAGCCACTCGTACACCGCAAAGCACACCCTCCTTGAGCTGCAGCGTCAGAACGGCATCTCCCAATATAGTCTGATTTGCGACGTTTCCACATGTTGGAATTCCACCCTCCATATGTTGGACTGACAATACGAATGGAGAAAAGCCATCACCGATTTCTTGATGATCCAATCGGATAGGGGGACTCCCCTGAGTAACTTCAATGTCAATCAGGACCGATCATACATGAGACCTGCCGTTTGCTCAGACCGTTTGAGGAAGCCACATTATTAGTCAGTCGCCAGGATTACGGGATGAACTACTTCATTCCACTACTTAATTTCCTACAACACGTGTTGGAAACGATGGCTGGTCTGGGCACTGGAGACGTGGTGCCTACATCTCACGGCCACATGAGCCCTGTGAGGGCTGAACTGGAATAGGAGGAGGAGGGAGACAGTGGAGCACAGTTTAGGTTTCGCTAAATGGGTGGTTTTTATAGCCATCTGACAGGAGTGGAGGAGCAGGAGCAGTGAGAGGAGCTACAGGGTGATGAGGAAGACGAGACAGAGGACCCAGACACACCGTGGCAGTATGCAGTGGAGATAGAGGCAGGGAGTCCCTCTGAGTCACTTGCACAAATGGCACGGTGCATGCTCACTTGCTTGGGTAGTGACCGCTGAATTGTCACCATTGGGCAGCGGGATGACTTTGCACCTTATTTGACCCTCGCTACTGGCACAAAATGGGGGCCTTTTTTACACCTACTGAGAGGGAGGACAAACTGACCTACTACAGAGACATCCTATGTAATCAGTTGGCCGATGCCTTTCTTTGCCATCGTCCTTCCTCTTGCAGGTCTGTCTTGGGGCGGCCTCTTTGCTAACCTTCCACTGCCATGGTTGCTGGGGAGGTGTTGGGTGGCAGGAGCAGTTACAGCTCCATCACCAGCAGCCTGAGTCTACAGTCGCTGATGAGTACCTTTCTTCACCCACATAGTGAAGCAACTCATCAGCAGCAGGTAGACCTGGAGCAGGACCTGAATCAGCAGGTGGTGGCATACCTTGACATGACCATGCCAACACACTTTGAAGATCCGCTGGACTGCTGGGCAGCCAAACTTGATTTGTGTCCGCAACTAGCAGAGTTTGCACTGGAAAAGCTGTCCTGCCCAGCCAGTAGTGTGCCATCAGAGCGGTGTTTAGCGCAACGGGAGCCATAGTAACCCCAAGGAGAACTCGTCTGTCCACCAGAAATATGGAGAGACTGACCTTTTTGAAGATGAATCAGGCATGGATCAGCCAGGATTTCCACCCACCAATGCCTGATGAATCAGAGAAGATTGACCATGGTGCCACACCAACACTTCATAAATATGGATAGCGCTAAACATATTTAAGGTGCTGCTCCCCAGTTACAGACATTCCTCCGCATCAGACCACAAGTAAGTATTGAGGATATGCATTAGCTAAAAGTTAACTTTTCTTAGGATAAAATATATGGACCCCAATTTTTTTTAAATATACTTAGAAAAGGAAAGGTGTGCAAAAAACACCATATGCAACCTATACCACAAAGTATTGATGTGATGCAAAGACCTCTAAAAGGTGGAAGGGAACAACGTATGGCCCATTGTAACAGGTGGGGGTAAAAACTTCCCCTGTAAGGTCCTACTCTTGCACTATTAATTCCCTTCTTGGCAAGTGTTACTCACCCTAAAAAAGGTGGCCTCACACAGGAATCTCTCCCTATGTCCAACTAAAAACACATTTCCAAGAATTTTTAGTTGGAAATAGGGAGAGGTTCCTGTGTGGGGCCGCCCTTTTTATGGTAAGTAACACTTGCCAAGAAGGGTATTAACCTGTTAAGGACCAAGGGCATACCTGTACGCCCTGAGTCCGCTCCCTTTCTATAATTCGGGGCCGGGTCGGGCCCGGCCTCTAACAACGGCCTGGACCCATGGCTAATAGTGTGCAGCATTGATCGCAGTGGCGCGCACTATTATCCCTTTAGACGCGGCGTTCAAAGTTGATCGACGCATCTAAAGTGAAACTAGAGTACCCCCGGCTAGCTCAGTGGGCTGGTTGGGACCGCCGCAGTGAAATCGCGGCATCCCGAACAGCTGTAGGACACGAGACGGGTCTCCCTACCTGCCTCCTGGTGTCCAATCTCTGAATGACTGCTCAGTTCCTGAGATCCAGGCATGAGCAGTCAAGCGGCAGAATCATTGATCTATGTTATCCTATGGGATAACAAAGATCAATGTAAAAGATCAGTGTGTGCAGTGTTATAGCCCCCTATGGGGACTATAACATTGCAAAAAAAAAAGTTTAAAAAAAAGTTAATAAAGATGATTTAACCCCTTCCCTAAGAAAAGATTGAATTACCCCCCTTTTCCCATAAATAAAAAACAGTGTAAATAAAAATAAACATATTTGGTATCGCCGCATGCATAAATGTCCAGGCTATAAAAATATATTGTTAGTTAAACCGCACGGTCAATGGCGTACACGCAAAAAATTCCAGAGTACCAAATAGCGTCTTTTTGGTCACTTTTTATACCATAAAAAATGAATAAAAAGCGATCAAAAAGTCCTATCAAAACAAAAATGATACCGCTAAAAACTTCAGATCACGGCACCCAAAAATTAGCCCCCATACCGGCCCGTACGTGGAAAAAAAAAGTTGTAGGGGTCAGAAGAGGACAATTTTAAACGTATACATTTTCCTGCATGTAGTTATGATTTTTTTCAGAAGTGCGACAAAATCAAACCAATATGGTATAGGGTATCATTTTAATCATATGGACCTACAGAATAAAGATAAGGTGTAATTTCTACCGAAAAATTTATTGCATAGAAACGGAAGCCCCCAAAATATACAAAATGGCGTTTTTTCTTCCATTTTGTTACACAATGATTTTTTTTTCCGTTTTGCTGTAGATTTTTGGGTAAAATGACTGATGTCATTACAAAGCGGAATTGGGGGGCAAAAAATAAGCCATCATATGGATTTTTAGGTGTAAAATTGAAAGGTTTATGATTTTTTAAAGGTAAGGAGGAAAAAATGAAATTGCAAAAAACGGAAAAGCCCTGAGTCCAGGTTCAGGGGTTAAAGGGGTACTCCGGTGGAATATATATATATTTTTTTAATTAACTGGTGCCAGAAAGTTAAACAGATTTGTAAATTACTTCTATTTAAAAATGTTCATCCTTCCAGTACTTATCAGCTGCTGTATGCTCTAGAGGAAGTTGAGTTGTTCTTTTCTGTCTGACCAAAGTGCTCTCTGCTGCAACTTCTGTATGTGTCAGGAACTGTCCAGAGCAGGAGAGGTTTGCTATGGGGATTTGCTCCTGCTCTGAATAGTTCCTGACATGGACAGAGGTGGCAGCAGAGAGCACTATGGTCAGACAGAAAATACGTTTAAAAATAAAAGAACTTCCTCTGGAGCATACAGCAGCTGATAAGTAGTGGAAGGATTAATATTTTTAAATAGAAGTAATTTACATATCTCTTTAACTTTCTGGAACCAGTTGATTTAAAAAAAAAATGTTTTCCACCGGAGTACCCCTTTAACACCAATATCCGAACAATATGGCTACAATCAAATCCTTTCCCAAAGATGTTACCTTGATGGTGCTTCACCTAGTATAAGCTAAGAATTACTTAAGTTATGATTCTTTTCCTTCTGCTCAGAACGGAGCAGCCGGGGAAAGGACATTTCAGGAGTACACGGTGTGCCCAATGGCCAGTCCAGGCCCGCTGATGGCTGACTCCAGACATCTTCTGGAAAACACCATACATTGTAGAGCCCTTGGTTCTACTTCTTGTCTTATGACTTTAGATTATTATGCATCTCTTAGTTGACGCTCTGCCCTACCCAGGAATATCTTCCTGGTATTGTCCCTTCATGTGAGGGGCCCTCTGAAGGTTCTTGGTCTGCAAAGTATGGCTGGAGCTATGTTTGCTCACACTTTCTCTTCCTTTTCCCTCTTTCCCCTTTCCTTTTACCTCTGTCGTAGTTTTTCTTTGTTCCTGGTGGTAACGGGCACTGTAGAATTTTTTTTGTACTTTTGTCATATTTTCTTCTTGCTGTTCTGGAGGCTGTATTATGACCACAGTGCCCTTTCTTACTTGTATTATTTACAGTGGTCGCCCAATATACGATGGTAATCCGTTCCAAACGGACCATCGTTTGTTGAAACCATCGCATGTTGAGGGATCCGTGCAATGTAAAGTATAGGACAGTGGTCTACAACCTGCGGACCTCCAGATGTTGCAAAACTACAACACCCAGCATGCCCGGACAGCCGTTGGCAGGTTGAAGACCACTTTTAGAGGAAGTTGTACTCACCTGTCCCCGCCGCTCCGGATCGTCACTGCTCGTCACCGCTGCCCGGGATGTTGCCGTCCATCGCTGTCGCCGCGTCCCCGAGGTGTACCCGACGCTCCGACAAGGCCTCTGCTTCCCCGGCATCCGCGCGCTCCGTCGCCGTCATCCCGTTGTTACCCACGCCGCTCCTATTGGATGACGGGACGGCGTGCGCAGCGACGTGATGATGACGATGGAGAGCGCCGACGATGCAGAGGGTCCCAAAGAGGACGCGCCGGAGCCCTGAGGACAGGTAAGAGACATCACAGGAGCTCACGGGGCACCAGAAGCGGCTATCCGGTGGCAGCTGAAGCAGTTATGTGATGGCCACGACATACAAAAGCATCGTATGTTGATGCTGCCTTCAACATGCGATGGCCTCTGAGAGGCCATCGCATGTTGAAATTATCGTATGTCGGGACCATCGTAGGTCGGGGGGTCACTGCATTTAAAAATGTATAAATCATCCAGTGATCGCTAGTTATTAAGGCAAAAATACCTTGTTTAGAAGAAGTATAAAAGAAATATATGTCTAGATTGGTTTATGCTGACAGAAGGCAACAGTAACTGATATAACTGTGTTCCAAACATTGATATGCAGAAGAGCACTTCTGAATGCACAGCATGACAAACCTTGCAGTGGATGGACTTCAGCCAGCAGCAGAAGACAACAGCAACTTCCACTTGTGTGTTCCACTAAACCAGTGCTTCTCAATTATTTTCTGTCATGCCCCCCCTAGGAAGAAAAAAACATTTCACGCCCCCCACGTGACTGTAAATAGTATCATTTGTCTATAAAATTGTTATAAGTACACGTCTGCATAACACTGTATCCTTATTAACGTATATGAGGCTCTGTACACTGACAACAAGCAGGGCTCTGTACACTGACAACAAGCGGGGCTCTGTACACTGACAACAAGCAGGGCTCTGTACACTGACAACAAGCAGGGCTCTGTACACTGACAACAAGCGGGGCTCTGTACACTGACAACAAGCAGGGCTCTGTACACTGACAACAAGCAGGGCTCTGTACACTGACAACAAGCAGAGCTCTGTACACTGACAACAAGCAGGGCTCTGTACACTGACAACAAGCAGGGCTCTGTACACTGACAACAAGCAGGGCTCTGTACACTGACAACAAGCAGAGCTCTGTACACTGACAACAAGCAGGGCTCTGTACACTGACAACAAGCAGGGCTCTGTACACTGACAACAAGCAGGGCTCTGTACAATGACAACAAGCAGGGCTCTGTACACTGACAACAAGCAGGGCTCTGTACACTGACAACAAGCAGGGCTCTGTACACTGGCAACAAGCAGGGCTCTGTACACTGACAACAAGCGGGGCTCTGTACACTGACAACAAGCAGGGCTCTGTACACTGACAACAAGCAGGGCTCTGTACACTGACAACAAGCGGGGCTCTGTACACTGACAACAAGCGGGGCTCTGTACACTGACAACAAGCGGGGCTCTGTACACTGACAACAATCAGGGCTCTGTATACTGACAACAAGTGGGGCTCTGTACACTGACAACAAGCAGGGCTCTGTACACTGACAACAAGCGGGGCTCTGTACACTGACAACAAGCGGGGCTCTGTACACTGACAACAATCAGGGCTCTGTATACTGACAACAAGCAGGGCTCTGTACACTGACAACAAGCAGGGTTCTGTACACTGACAACAAGCAGGGCTCTGTACACTGACAACAAGCGGGGCTCTTTACATGGAGGACAAGCAGGGATCTGTACCTGAGGACAAGCAGGGCCTGTACGAGAGAGAGCAGGGCGGCGGGCGCGCTGCTCGGTGGCACAGTGAACTCCGACATGGTGGGCTGCTGCGCTTAGACGTGCGGTCACGTCACCCCCGTGATGTGACCTCATGTCTGAAAGTAGCAGCGCGCCACGCCGGAGGTGAAAGCGCCTCTCCCAGGCAGCCACACTGACAACCCAGGGCCGTAAGTAAGATCCAGCCGTAGAGTTGCTAGGCAACCGACGCCGTATGGGACGCCGCTTGCGAGTGAGTCGGGCCCCCCTTTACGAAGCCTCGCGCCCCCCCTGGGGGGCGCACCCCACTATTTGAGAAGCACTGCACTAACCAAACCTGGATACTCGCAAAAATGTTTGCCAAGCAATATTTCAATTTTTGATGCACCTTGTCAATTGTTGGATGAGAATTTGATAAAAAACCATTGATCCCTGTCTCCAAAGTTTAGGCTGTTGGGTGATACTATGAGAAATGTTTTCGAGCTCTGTTTTAGGTCCTTTAATAAGTATTTAAGCTTTATTTCCCAACATGATTATTAATGCTGATTATGTTCTTCAGTTTAATGTCACTGTCTAGTCATCATCTAATGGCTATTTCCAGCAGCATAGTACCAGGGCACAAAGTCACTTCAAGCTAATGTCACAAACATGTCAGCAGAGTCTCATGTACCCCAGTGCCTACACAGTTACCAGATCTGTCAATCCAAAAGAGCATCTTTGGTATGTAACGTATAGGAGGAGCTAATGCTACCAACATTGAACAGAATCTTTATGGAATGCTTTCAGCACCTAAAATTAGTGTTGCTCGCGAATATTCGCAATACGAATTTTATTCGCGAATATCGCATATTCGCGAATTCGGGAATATTCGCGAATATAGCGCTATATATTCGTAATTACGAATATTCGTTTTTTTTTTATTTTTTAAATTTTTTTATTTTTTTCACAGTACACATCACAGTGATCATCCCTCTCTGCTTCCAGCTTGTGTGGTGTAAGAAGGCTCTAATACTACTGTGTGAGACTGGTGTGCGAATTTTCGCATATGCGAAAAGTAGCATATGCAAATTTTCACATATGCGAAGTTTTGCTTATGCTAATTTAGTATATGCTAATTTCCGAATATGTTATTTTCGCATACGCGAATTTTCGTATATTTGTTTTCGCATATGCGAAAATAAAACGCAAATATTACGAATATGCGAATATTCGCGAATATATGACAAATATTCGTCCATATATTCGCGAATATTCGCGAATTCGAATATGGCCTATGCCGCTCAACACTACCTAAAATCCAAAAAGTTAGTTCATGTGCATTAGGAACATAAAAGCCCATGGACACTGAAACTCAACGAATAGTCTGCGTATGGTAGCCTCCTAACTCTGCTGAACACAGATGTCAAGGAAGAGAAGGGATAGGCCTGTTGGGATTCAGTCATAGTGAAAAAAGTATTCCCTATCCACAGAAGTTTTAGACAGTGGGGGGTCTGGCCGCTGGGACCCCCCCCAAAAAAATCTCCTTTACGGGGGGCCCCGGCTTTCCCTGGGAGTGGTGGATCACGGCCCCTGTCGGAAGCAGAGGCCGCCACGCCCCTTCCATATATCTCTTTGGGAGAGCAGTTCGACTATCTTCGGCTCTCCCATAGAGGAATATGGGAGGGATCGTGACACGCCGTTCTAAGGTAAAGCCAGGGCCCCGTATAGGAGATGGTGGGGGGTCTGTGTGGTTGGACCCCATGCGATCTTAAACTCATTCCCTATCCATTTTTAAGTTTTTCACTATGAGACTTCTCCTTTAAGGGAATGTTTCCATTACATTTCAATATCATACCCCAGTACATACGTCAGATATATCCATAGGGCCCCACTGACCCAGCATATGTCAAAAGAGTGGCAATTTCTTTCCTAGGAATGAGGTATACCACTGTATGTATATACTACTACATCACTAATTCCCAATCAGGACTTCTGTGTTTATTACTGCTACTGGGGTCCTAATGTATCCTAGCTGTGATGTCTCCAGGGGCTTCCAGCCTCTAGTGACACTGCCTGTGGCCACTAGAGGCAAGAAACCTCATTTCTTCATGCACAATGATGTCATTTTGTACATCCTGTTGGTAGAGAGGCTTAGTGGCTGTGGGAAGAAGTTGAAAAAGAAATTGGTGACTGCAGAGGAACTGAAGTTATTTTTTTTTCCTGTGGGGAGGGGGTTGGGGGGTTCAGATAACCATGTGGCTGAGTACAGGTAGGTCCTACATACAGGGGAAGAAGCTACCTCCATGGGGTCCTAACTATAGGAGCAAGCCACCTACAAGGGGGTTCTATATACCGGGGCAAAGTACCTACAGAGGGGTCCTACATCCAGGAGGCACAGTACAAGGGTTAGACTGCATATGGGGCGGGGCCTTCATAGGGGAAATCTTAGTGTGCCCCCTGAAAAAAAATTCCAGAGGTGTGCCTTAAAATGAAAGTTGGGAAACACTGCATTACATACACTAAAGCCTTCTATTGGAGGCATAGGTGAGAAAATATTAATCTATTGCATAACATATAATGTGTAATCCCACCCACTAGTAGTCATAAAAACAGTTCAAAGGTAATTTACCAACTAAAAAAAAAAGGAAAATGCAAGTGTAAACCCATACTTTTGGATCCGTCGCTTTCATTATATATGTTGTGGTTTTGAAAAGTGTAACCATATGTAACCCAGTCAAATGCAGAATGAAATAACACAGATATATACTGTATACATTTCTAGAAGGCCAAAAACATGATATAAGCAGCTGAAAAGCCCATGTATGCATATAACATGAATTAAATAGAATGTCTCAGCTGCAATTGGTACCTTTCATATAAATGTCTGTGTTTCTATGTTGTAGAAAAATACTTTTATTCTCTGGTCCAAAGAGTCAAAAAAGGTCCTGAAGTGCTGAGGGATTGGACGCCTATTCACTACCTCTCTCATTCTTATTCCAACCTAATTGACAGTCAGCTGGAAGATGAATCCTGTTTAAAATCTTGCACTTGTGCACAATGTGTATGCACAGCTGGGCTGGACTGGCCTACCAGGATATTGGGAATATATCTGGTAGGCTGTCCGCCCTGTGGCTCCTCACCCTTTTAATCACTCTTGTGGCCATTCACAATATGCAGGCAGCCAAAAGAGGTCCAAGCATCCTTCTTCTGCACTCTGTGCTCCGCTGCATGAGCGATGTCATCATGTGCTGGAGCACAGACCGGAGGAGTAGACCAGATGAAAGCCCACGCTGTGGACTACACGGGAGCTAGGTGAGTATCTATGTTGTTTTTTTTTTGTTTTTTATTTCCTTGGCAACATGGGCTGCCACTACTATTACCTATGGGAGGCTGCTGCTGCTGTTGCTACTATTACTACCTATGGGGGGCTGCTACTATTATTAACTATGGGGAACTGCTACTGCTACTATTACTACCTATGAGGGGCCGCTGCTGCTATTATCACAAATGGCGTTTGTTTTTGTTTTTTTATTTATTTATTTATTTATTTATTTTTTGCACCACAAATAAATATATATATATATATAACTTCAAAAAATGGTGCGGCACTCCAAATGTCCAAAAAAATAACTTATTTATTCCACATGTCAAACAGTGCGACGTTTCAGCCCCTCAATGGAGCTTTTTTCAAGCATGCTTGAAAAAAGCTCCATTGAGGGGCTGAAACGTCGCACTGTTTGACATGTGGAATAAATAAGTTATTTTTTTGGACATTTGGAGTGCCGCACCATTTTTTGAAGTTATCAATTGGCTGTGATCGAGCCTGAGGAGCTGGCACCCGTCTGCTGTGGTATAGTAGTGCTGCATTTTTTTGGATATCTATATATATATATATATATATATATATTTTTCCACTGTAGTGGTAAAATGAATGATGTCATTACAAAGTACAATTTGTTGCGCACAAGTCCTCATATTTTTCTGTAGGTGGAAAATTGCTATTAGAAGGCAAGGAGAAAAAAACTAAAGTAAAAAAATTAGGAATCCCTGGATCCTTAAAGGGTTAAGTGATATGCTGATTATAAATGGTATATGTATATGTGTACATTTTCACGAATATGCTTGCACATTTAAAGGTAAGTTCCTGGTACATAAAGGTTGCAGTAGGGATAATACCCCGGGACAACGAGGCCAGTAATGCTCAAGCTTTGACATATATAAAGAACAAATGTACTTGTTTTTTCCATTCTGGAAATGTTTGCAGAGGTACCTGAGGATATTATATGGATAGTGCTCTTAATGGATTGTCTAGTATTTTATGATTAGTGGTCCTTCACAATTTGCACTCTACAAGCATTGCCATATGGTTTATCTTCTAATAAATTCATGAATTACGCTTAATTGCCTTTTAAAAACGTGTAGCAGTTTAGATTTTAATAAGGGCAGATTGGAAGCTTTACACAGCAAAGACAAAGGCGGCAAAGTTAGGAAAGGGAATTCTGTTCTCTAACAGTACCTCAAGGGGTAGTCTACTCCTGTATTCAGACCTTGTCTGTGGAGTGCAGTAGCATTACACAGCAAATGTGAATGATTTCTGAATCAGCAAAATCCGAAAAAATCTGATTTTGGACTATAGGGTAATGAGGTTGGCTCATGAAGACAATCACTTTTTACTTAGATTCTAGAGATCCAGCTCCTCTACCCTTTGATGATCAGCCATCAAAACTGGGGAATCCATTCAGCAGGTAAAATGTATCCTAAGGGTATGTTCACACAACGGAATCTCCGTCACGCGGCCGCCGCCGAAGATACTTTGGCGGTAGGACCACGGGGCACTGCACCGTCACCATTGATGGCTATGCAGTACTCACGGAATTCCGCGCAAAGAATGAACATGTTCTTTCTTTGCGCGGAACAATCTCAGCAGCGGAATTGTCCACCACTGAAATTCTGCAGTGTTAACTGGTCTCGCGGAAGACCCATTCACACAGATGATAATGTTCACAGCGTGGAATTCCGCAGTATGAACACACCTTACATGCTGGCCGTTCAAATGAATGGCTGTAAATGAAAGGCATGGATACACCTTGTCTGGCACAGCAGTAACCACTCTTAGGCAGGGCCGGCTCTACCATAAAGCAGCTTAAGCAGCTGCCTTAGGGTGCCAGCGATGGAGGGGCAGAGAAATGTGAACCCCCAACTACTGGAGAGGAGGGGGACTGCAATACCCATCTAACTGCTGCAGGGCTGCTGGGGGTTGCAATACCTATCACATTTTTTTTCACATTTAAAAAAAAATTTTACATTTTTATTTTTACACATTTCTATTTTTTCCACATTTTATTTGCAATGATAAATCTCCTCCTAGGAGAATCCTAAATCAAGTCATATTATTTGTGGGTTTCATAAAAGCAAATATTCATAACCTTCAGACGATAGCCTAAAGAAAATCATCTTAGTTTTGTCACACCAGCTGCTTATTGTTCTTAAAACCATAATATGTTCTGGTCCTATTCAATTTCAGCTCTGGCTGCATATATAATTCCTTGTAAATTAATTTTTACTCATTGTCTGTACACATGTGGGAATATTTTTCGTATTTTATGTGTCAACAAATAATGCTTATACATTGCCTAATAAAAGTTAAGTAATTGCCTGATAAAATTGGATTTCAATGGCTCTGCATGCAGTCAGTGAATAGAACTTTTTATTATTACCCCCTGGGAAGCATATATTATACTCATATTATTTCTCATTACAGGAGAGTAATAAGATAACTGCAATGTCACATAAACTAGAACAGTGGTCTCCAAACTGTGGCCCCTTCGGCTGTTGTATAACTACAACTCCCAGCATGCCCGGACAGCCAATTGCTATCCGGGCAGGCTGGGAGTTGGAGTTTTACAACAGCCGAAGGGGCCATAGTTTGGAGACCACTGTTCTAGTTCATGTTACCACTGAACTAGATGAATTTCATCATCAGAAAGTAAACAATGAAGGTTCGCAAAGTATCTTAGAAAAACTTAAAGGGGTACTCTGGTTGAAAACATTATTTTTTTTTATTATTATAATCTGGTGCCAAAAAATCCCCATAGCAAACCTATCCTGCTCTGGACAGTTCCTGACATGGATAGAGGTGTCAGCAGAGAGCACTGTGGAAAGACAGAAAAGAAATTAAAAAAGAAAAGAACTTCCTGTGGAACATAAAGCAGCTGATGAGTACTGGAAGGATTAAGATTTTTTAATAGAAGTAATTTACAAATCTGTTTAACTTTCTGGCACCAGTTGATTAAAAAAAAAACATTTCACTGGAGTTTTCCATCAGAGTACCCCTTTAATGGAGGAGATTTATAATTACATTTAACCCATTTTCTTTTTTCTATTTGGTGCATGAAAAGCATGTGTGCCTAAGCACTTTTTTTGCGACTCTTCACAATACGCAAAAAACAAACTGAAAATATAAGAATGTGAAAAAAAAAACCGTGAAAGTAAAAAAAAGGCCAAAAATTTTAATGTGGAAAAAAATACAGAAATGAATGAAAAACTAAAAATGTAAAAAATTTTACATGTGAACAACAGCAGAGGAGAGGAGGAAAAATACAAAATGTTTTCCTGAAGTGATTTTTGATTCTTTACTCATGTGCACCAAATTTATCAACAACCCCCCCCCCCCCCCCTGCATTAGTATGATAAATATGTCACCCTTAAAGGGGTACTCCCGTGGAAAACTTTTTTTTTTTTTTTTAAATCAACTGGTGCCATAAAGTTAAACAGATTTGTAAATCACTTCTATTAAAGAATCTTAATCCTTCCAGTACTTTTTAGGGGCTGTATACTAAAGAGAAATCCAAAAAAGAAATGCATTTGTTCTGATGTCATGACCACAGTGCTCTCTGCTGACCTCTACTGTCCATTTTAGGAACTGTCCAGAGTAGGAGAAAATCCCCATAGCAAACATATGCTGCTATGGACAGTTCCTAAAATGGACAGCAGAGGTCAGAAGAGAGCACTGTGTTCGTGACATCAGAGGAAATGCATTTCTTTTTTGGATTTTTCTTTAGCATACAGCCCAAAAAAAGTACTGGAAGGATTAAGATTTTTTTAATAGAAGTGATTTACAAATCTGTTTAACTTTCTGGCACCAGCTAATTAAAAAAAAAAAAGTTTTCAACGGGAGTAACCCTTTAAGCACAACATAGGTGTAGGTAAAAGAAAATTTACTTCAAAGCTTACTTTTCAAAGACAACAATGATAAATCTCCCCCAATAACTTTTAATTATACAATGAATTCTCTTTACGTGATGAAGCCAACTAGAAAACTCTGTGGCATGTTTCACTATATAAAAGTGGTTACTGTGTTCACATCATTACTGTGTAACAATCTCCATGGAAATTTATAAAATGGAACTGAATAGGCTGAATTTGTGATGAGTGACTCACCATGTCGCCAGGTCAAACCCCAAATTTCTGGCATAGGCCTTTACAGAGCATCAGAATCGGAGCATACATTCCTTCCAAAATGAGCCATTTTATCCATTGTACAAAGCTCTGCAGCATTCTCCCCTTCTAAGTCAGTCCATCATTATCCACACACACATAGAAGGCATTTGATTGAATCTACCAATAACATATTACATTTATATTGAAAAATAAATAAAGAACTGGCAACAAAAAGTACATGGATTGGATGCAAAATGTTCTCCTGTGTGTTTGGCATTTAGCCCAACAGAGAAAGTGACTCCCACCACCCATACAGAACATATACATGAAGATTGTGCACTTTTCTGGTGCACAGGTGATAGGGATATTTCAGCGCTGTCCACAACCAGGGTAAGTAGTTAAAAGTATTTATTTTTTACATGTAACGCGTTTCAAGGACGCTCCATCCTCTTCCTCAGACAGGGTCTGAGGAAGAGGACGGAGCGTCCTTGAAACGCGTTACATGTAAAAAAATAAATACTTTTAACTACTTACCCTGGTTGTGGACAGCGCTGAAATATCCCTATCACCTGTGCACCAGAAAAGTGCACAATCTTCATTTCACGTGCCCTATGCATAGCCGAGGGCGGGATAAGCTGCAGTCCTAGGTGGATGTCCAGGCGGAGTTTCCATCACAACCTTCCGAAAGGATTACGTGCCTGCTAGAGTGTTGTGCCTCTATAGCACAACACCATCTGGTGAGTCTCTCCATTGATAGGGGCTCACCTCCTTTTACTTATTGTCTTTCACAGTGGAGCGCTTTTCCATCCTTTTTATTTCAGAACATATACATGACCCCTTTTAATTACATCATACTTTGTAGTTATTGATGTATCATTAATAAAGTCTCCAAATAGTGTAGTCTTCAGCTGGACCTTTGGGGCCCATTTCTGGGTTCAGTGGAAGATCTTTTGTTGGGTGTGACAAAAGAATGTTAGAAATCTTAGTAAATTTATTGAAAAGGCATAACGAAAATATTGCATTGACATATGGTAAGTATTCAGACCCTTTTCACAGGACTTAGTGGAAGCACTCTTGGCAATGATTACAGCCTCCAGTCTTCTTGGGTATGATGCCACAAGGTTTGCCCAGGTGGGTTTTGAGATTTCTGCTTTTCTTCTCTGCAGATCCTCCCAAGTTATGTCAGATTTGATTGGGATTAGAGATGAGCGAATCGAAGCTGACAAATCCGAATTCGTTAGGAATTTCAGGAAAAATTCTATTTGCAACTAATGCGAATATCGCTGTGATTCTATCGCACGAATCGTTTCATTAAACTCTATTTAGTGCAGTCCAGGATCCAGGGCATGTAAAATGGCGGACATGCCCCATGTGAGGACATGGGGCAAGGAACTCTGGGAAGGCAAGGCGGGAAGGCAGGATGAACCTGAATCACATGCTGGATGCAGCCTATCAGCAGCCAGTCACCCCTGTGATGTCACAGCCCTATATAATCGGCAGCCATATTGCGGCAAGTCGCTTCATTCATTACACTGCAGAGAGATAGGACGGACACTGCTGTGTGTTTGTGTGTTACACAGAAAAGCTTTTTCCAGCAGTGTTTCACATCCTAGTCACATCAGTGTTTTGGTGGACAGAGAGCAGTGCTTTTTTCCACTGAAAAGGATTTTTACTGCAGCCAGTAACCTCCCAGTCACTTTCTACATCATTGTATTACAGAGAGGGGCAGAAAGCTGTGTGTTTCCTCATACATTTCTACAAGCTGCCTCAACTTCATAATCCTTAGCAGAGGAGGCAGGAATAATCTTTTTGCGCAATTCTGTGTCTTTGTTCCACAACAAATCATCTGCTGGTTATACTAGTCTGTAAACAGTATAATACCCAGCAGTCCATTCCTAATAGTCTTTGACAGAGTGCAATTTTGGATTTAGTACACAGCTTTTGTGTGCTGCAGCACTGTTGTGTACTGCTGGTGTTGTACAAAAATTAGTTTTTTTAAGCGTACTGTAGTGCATTTTTCTGCCCTCATAAGTGCATACCACATACGTACATCTAAGTAGTGTACTATTTTGAAGCTGTTAATCTGTTAAGGGCCTAGATACTGTGAAAGTCCAGGCAAAACTAATCACTGTCTGGTGTTTTACTCCAATACGTTTATTTAAGCATACTGTAGTGCATTTTTCTGCCCTCATAAGTGCATACCACATACCTACATCTAAGCAGTGTACTATTGTGTACCGGTTAATCTGTCAAGGGCCTAGATACTGTGAAAGGACAGCCAAAAGTACACATCTGCTGCTGTTCTAGACAAATAATAAGTATGTCGGGCACGTGCACAGAGTAGTGGCAGAGGCCTAAATTCATCAGGCCCAGACAGAGGTCGCAGCAGACTAGGGGTGAGTGGCAGCAGCAGTCGCAGCGAGAGGCCTGAGCTTCCCGGTATCAGCTAGCAGTCATGTCTTGACCAGCAACCCATCTGCCGTCATCGATTGGTTAACACAGTAATCCACTTCATCACAAGTGACATCTGTATCCCCAGTCATCAGTCAGTGGGTTCCTCAGACACAACCCTTAGTTGGCATGGCCCTGGAGCAGTCCCTGTCCTCCCATTGCCTCTGTCCTATGCTGTTCCCTCCCCTACAGAAGTATCTGATGCTGTGGGTTCAGCTCCACTATTCACTGAGGACGATCTAATAGAGGACAGACAGCAGCTACTGCCCAGCCAAGAAGTGGAGGAGACATCCGCCGCTTCCTCCGCTAGGTGGGCAAGTAGTGATGAGGAGAGTAACGTGGGAAGTGGTGTTGCCAGCGTTCAGGGTCCTGAAGCAGACACTGTTGAGGAAACTGAGGAGGACATCAGTGACGTGCAGACACTATTTGATGATTAGTGTTGCTCGCGAATATTCGCAATTCGAATATTATTCGCGAATATCGCATATTCGCGAATTCGCGAATTTCGCGAATATAGCGCTATATATTCGTAATTACGAATATTCGTTTTTTTTTTGTTTTTTTTTCTTCACAGTACACATCACAGTGATCACCCCTCTCTGCCTCCAGCTTGTGTGGTTTAAAGAAGGCTCTAATACTACTGTGTGAGACTGGCGTGCGAAAATTCGCATATGCGGAAATTAGCATATGCTAATGTTCGCATATGCGAATTTCCACATATGCTAATTTTCGCATGCGCGTATTTTTCGCATATGCGAAAATAAAACGAGAATATAACGAATATGCGAATATTCGCGAATATATGACGAATATTCGTCCATATATTCGCGAATATTCGCGAATTCGAATATGGCCTATGCCGCTCAACACTATTGATGATGATGAAGACAATCGCAATTGGGAGCCGAGTGCAGAAGGGGCTTCATCGTCATCAGGAGAAGAGGGTTGCAGGTTGCCCGTGAGGCAGCAGCTGAGCCAGCAAGTTGGTAGCATGGTTGGCATTCAGCATGGTGGCAGAAGTGGAAATTCTGTAACCAAACATGCCCGGGGGAGAACACCTGTTTCGCGGCAGCCTACCTTCCTGGGAGGTAGTGGAACAGGAGTTCCTGGAGACGTCGGAAGTAGCAGTCAATTAGTGCAGACTGTTGGTGGGAAAATCAGCTACCCCCCTGTGTGGCAGTTTTTCATCAAGCATCCGGAGGAGGTTAACAGAGCCACATGCAAGATGTGTAGGCAGAAGATGAAGCGTGGCCAGGGTCCCAATGTTGGCACCACGGCCCTGCATCAAAATATGCTGTACGACCATAAAGCGGCCTGGGAGAACCGTGGCTCCAATGTAGTGGTCCAGCCTGCTGCACCAGAGGCACGCCACTCCTTCTTTCAGCCAGCCAAGGTTCCACCACCTCAGACAAAGGGAGCTGAGTGTCATACCCTCCTTCTTTCGCTCCAGAGGCTCCTGTTCCTACTACTTTTAGTCAGTCCTTCCGCCAACAATCCATCTGCGAAGCCATGTCCAAGAGACAACAATATGCGCCCACTCATCCAACGGCACAGAAGCTGAATGTGCTCCTGTCCAAGTTGCTGGTGCTGCAGTCCCTCCCTTTTCAAGTGGTTGACTCTGCACCTTTCAGAGAACTGATGGCTTGTGCCGAGATGAGATGGAGAGTACCAAGCCGTCATTTCTTGCGAAGAAGGCAGTACCAACCCTGCACAATTTTGTGGAACAGAACGTGGGCCAGTCCTTGAGCCTGTCGGTGTGTACCAAAGTGCATGGCAGGACCAACGTCTGGAGCTTTTACTATGGTCAGGGACAATACATGTCCTTTACGGCTCACTGGGTGAATGTGGTTCCTGCACAGCCACAACACCAACTTGGACAGGTCACGCTGCTTCCTCCTCCACGCTCTCAGGCTGTTGGTCCTGTGACAGTGTGCGACTCCGCCTCCTCATCCTCCACCATTCCTCAGCCTCCACTGCCCAGACAAGTCTCAGTGGCCCTTCAGCATACCATGTGTGCAGGGCACGGCGGTGTCACGCTTGTGAATTATCACAAGAATCCAATGAAACAGCTTGGAGTGAAAACAAGGAACCATAACTGGTTAAATTAAACATTCGCACTTTCATAGTCAGAGGGGCGCTGAGAGGCAGGGGATGGAACAGGTGGTATCTCACCTGGCAGAGGACCGCCAGCTTGATGCACACCAGAATGCGTACTCAAAAAATGTAAATTAAATTAAAATTACATAAAAATCTCTTTTATTCTCTTCAATTTTGACACCATATGGTCTCCCTGCTGCCACATCGACGCTCTGCAGCAGTGATTCTAATAGCAATGCCTGTAATCTGAATGTCATACTGAATAACAGTATTATTTCACTAACACAGCACGCTCCATATGCGTGTTAGGACAAGGCAAAGTGCTCCACACCCCTATTGAGGCTCTCTGTAGGTCAAAAATAGCTGTTTTCAATAGCGATTCGCCGCAAATAAATTTGTTCCCCAAAAAATTTTTGGGGGAAAATTCAGCGAATTTGCCGAATCGAATTTTTCAAAAGTTCGCTCATTTATAATTAGGATCATCGGTGGAAGCCAATTTTTTTTAGACCTCTCCACACGTTCTACCGGATTCAAGGACATTCACAGAGTTGTCCCTAAGTCACTCCTGTGTTGTCTTGGCTGTGTTCTTAGGGTCACTGGAGGCCATTCATCAAAACTTGTACAAAGGAAGAATGGTGCAGTCGCCCATAGCAACTAGTCAGATCGCTTTTCCATTTTTAATGTGGTCTGTAAAAAATGAAAGAAGCAATCTGATTGTTTGCTATGGGCAACTGCCCCATTCTTCCTCTACACAGGTTTTGATAAATTTTCCTCATTCTCTTGTTGGAAAGTGAACATTTGGCCCAGTCCAGAGCATTCTGGATAAGGTTTACAAAAAGTATTTTGCTCCATTAAGCTTTCCCTTAACCCTGACCAGTCTCCCTGTCCCAGCCACTGAAATACACTCCTTTAGCACACTATAGGGATGGTTTTGGGCAGGTGATGAGCAGTAGACATGTGCAATTCGGTTCGGCACGAATGTCTAAATTAACGAATTTTACCGTTTTCGTGCATTCGGACCGAACCGAATGCACGAAAACATATTTTGAACATTCCCGAATAGCCACGATAATACGAATAGCAAAGTAACGAATGCAACCATAATGCTGTAAATAACGAATGCATTCGTTATCTGTAAACGAACGTGAAGAATTCGTTCTGATAACAAATATAATAAAAAGGATATAGATAGTTTGATTTTTCGGATACATTCGGTATTCGGGTACATTCGGTAAATCTTTTTATTCTTTTTTTGGACTTTAGCGATCCTAAAAAATTATGGAGATACCTTTTTTATAAAAATTTCGTAGGGTATCATAAAAAAATCATAATAAAAAAGATACAGTGGTGATGGAAAAAATTGTATCTAATGAAATGTATGATTTTTATTATGAAATGTTTATTCATTTTTAAACAGGGATCAATTTATGTGAGCGGGTAAAGCACTGAAAATGTAGCCGACAATAATGAAAATGTAGTGTGTGCGTGTTTTTCACTTTTTTTAAAACATTTTTTAGGTAGTACTACTACTCCCAGCATGGAACACACTCTTCCATGATGGGAGTAGTAGTTACCTGTACTAATTGACAGATTGCAGGGGTCCCTTGCGATCCTCTTGTATAATGTATAGATGCGCCGGCTGCTCTTCTATGGTCCCCTGCACTCACGTATATATACACATATTCATATTTCCCGCAGAGCTGTGATTGGCCAGATGGTTCCAGCCAATCACAGCTCTCTGTGAGAAAAAGGAATATGTGTATATATACGTGAGTGCAGGGGACCATAGGAGAGCGGCCGCCGCATTCATACATTATACTGGAGGATCGCAGCGGGTGTCAGGAGTGATACCCGCAGTGATCTTTCCTTTACTACAAGTACTAATACTCCCAACATGGAGCACACTCTGCTCCATGCTGGGAACTGTAGTACCTGTATTAATAGACAGATCGCAGCGGGTGTCAGAAGTTACACTCGCTGCCATATGTCTATTAATGCAGGTACTACAGCTCCCAGCATGGAGCAGAGTGTGCTCCATGTTGGGAGTATTAGTACCTGCAGTAAGGGACAGATCCCAGGGATGTCACTTCTCCTGACACCCGCTGCGATCCTCCTGATGTCAATGTCGGGATCAGCTGTTCTCAGGGCTACAGAGCCGGGAGAACAGCTGACGCTGAGCCGTAGGTATACATCGTATATCTACTGCCCAGCAAGAACTTACAGTGAGCCTGCAATGTGTATATACAGTATACACATTGCTGGCTCACTTAACCCCTTGCTGAGCTGTGCGCTATGCGCAAGCCCAGCAAGGGAAGAGTTAACTTACACTGCTGGACAGTGTAGGTTAACCCTTTGGGTGGTACACACTATATACAGCTATCTATAGATAGCTGTATACAGTGTATACAGAAGGCGAAGTCCAGCTTACTTCCCTCGAGTCCCGGGCGGGGTTCGTGTAGCTCCGCCCCCTAGTGATGACGTCATTAGGGGGTGGAGCTACAGAAGGGAACAAGGCTAGTTTATCTGAAGCTCTGTTCACATTGTACGTTTTGTATAATGTGAACAGACCCTTCTGGCAGTGTCCACCCAGACAGGGAGACTCCAGCTGTTGCTAAACTACAACTCCCAGCATGCCCAGACAGCCAAAGGCTGTCTGGGCATGCTGGGAGTTATAGTTTTGCACCAATTGGTGGCTCCCTGTTTGGGTAGACATTGCATCATGGGTGCTCTCCCCAGCGGACAGCGCCAAAAATGTCATAACCAATTTTTTGTGTTTTTTTCTTCTCGTTTCAGATCCGTGTATGCAGAGGATTACTGCGGATTCGATGGATTACGGCGGATTATTTATTTTTTCCTTTAATAAAATGGTTAACGAGGGCTGTGGGGGAGTGTTTTTTTTAAATAAAATAATTTTTCCAATGTGTTGTGTTTTTTTTTTTATTGAATTTTCAAGGTTAGTAGTGGACGCTGTCTTATTGACGAAATCCATTACTAGGCCAGGGCTTAGTGCTAGCCCCAAAAACAGCTAGCGCTAACCCCCAATTATTACCCCGGTACCCACCGCCACAGGGGTGCCGGGAAGAGCCGGTACCAACAGGCCCGGAGCGTCAAAATGGCGCTCCTGGGCCTAGGCGGTAACAGGCTGGCGTTATTTAGGCTGGGGAGGGCCAGTAACAATGGTCCTCGCCCACCCTGGTAACGTCAGGCTGTTGCTGTTTGGTTGGTATCTGGCTGAGAATGAAAATATGGGGAACCCTATGCGTTTTTTTTTATTATTTTTTTATTTAAATTAAAAAAAAAAAACGCATAGGGTTCCCCGTATTTTCATTCTCAGCACAATACCAACCAAACAGCAACAGCCTGACGTTACCAGGGTGGGTGAGGACCATTGTTACTGGCCCTCCCCAGCCTAAATAACGCCAGCCTGTTACCGCCTAGGTCCAGGAGCGCCATTTTTGACGCTCCGGGCCTGTTGGTACCGGCTCTTCCCTGCACCCCTGTGGTGGTGGGTACCGGGGTAATAATTGGGGGTTAGCGCTAGCTGTTTTTGGGGCTAGCACTAAGCCCTGGCCTAGTAATGGATTCCGTCAATAAGACAGCTTCCGCTACTAACCCTGAAAATTCAATAAAAATAAAAAAAAAACACAACACATTGGAAAAATTATTTTATTTAAAAAAACACTCCCCCACAGCCCTCGTTAACCATTTTATTAAAGGGAAAAAAAATAATCCGCCGTAATCCATCGAATCCGCAGTAATCCTCTGCATACACGGATCTGAAACGAGAAGAAAAAAAAACACAAAAAATTGGTTATGACATTTTTGGCGCTGTCCGCTGGGGAGAGCACCCATGATGCAATGTCTACCCAAACAGGGAGCCACCAATTGGTGCAAAACTACAACTCCCAGCATGCCCAGACAGCCTTTGGCTGTCTGGGCATGCTGGGAGTTGTAGTTTAGCAACAGCTGGAGTCTCCCTGTCTGGGTAGACACTGCCAGAAGGGTCTGTTCACATTATACAAAACGTACAATGTGAACAGAGCTTCAGATTAACTAGCCTTGTTCCCTTCTGTAGCTCCGCCCCCTAATGACGTCATCACTAGGGGGCGGGGCTACACGAACCCGGCCCGGGACTCGAGGGAAGTAAGCTGGACTTCGTCTTCTGTATACACTGTATACAGCTATCTATAGATAGCTGTATAAAGTGTATACCGCACAAAGGGTTAACCTACACTGTCCAGCAGTGTAAGTTAACTCTTCCCTTGCTGGGCTTGCGCATAGCGCACAGCTCAGCAAGGGGTTAAGTGAGCCAGCAATGTGTATACTGTATACACATTGCAAGCTCACTGTAAGTTCTTGCTGGGCAGTAGATATACGATGTATACCTACGGCTCAGCGTCAGCTGTTCTCCCGGCTCTGTAGCCCTGAGAACAGCTGATCCCGACATTGACATCAGGAGGATCGCAGCGGGTGTCAGGAGGAGTGACATCCCTGGGATCTGTCCCTTACTGCAGGTACTAATACTCCCAAAATGGAGCACACTCTGCTCCATGCTGGGAGCTGTAGTACCTGCATTAATAGACATATTGCAGCGAGTGTAACTTCTGACACCCGCTGCGATCTGTCTATTAATACAGGTACTACAGCTCCCAGCATGGAGCAGAGTGTACTCCATGTTGGGAGTGGTAGTACTTGTAGTAAAGGAAAGATCACTGCGGGTATCACTCCTGACACCCGCTGCGATCCTCCAGTATAATGTATGAATGCGGCTGCCGCTCTCCTATGGACCCCTGCACTCACGTATATATACACATATTCCTATTTCTCACAGAGAGCTGTGATTGGCTGGAACCATCTGGCCAATCACAGCTCTGCGGGAAATATGAATATGTGTATATATACGTGAGTGCAGGGGACCATAGAAGAGCAGCCGGCGCATCTATACATTATACAAGAGGATCGCAAGGGACCCCGGCGATCTGTCAATTAGTACAGGTAACTACTACTCCCATCATGGAAGAGTGTGTTCCATGCTGGGAGTAGTAGTACTACCTAAAAAATGTTTTAAAAAAAAGTGAAAAACACGCACACACTACATTTTCATTATTGTCGGCTACATTTTTAGTGCTTTACCCGCTCACATAAATTGATCCCTGTTTAAAAATGAATAAACATTTCATAATAAAAAAGATACATTTCGTTAGATACAATTTTTTTCATCACCACTGTATCTTTTTTATTATGATTTTTTTATGATACCCTGCGAAATTTTAATAAAAAAGGTATCTCCATTATTTATTAGGATCGCTAAAGTCCAAAAAAAGACTAAAGATTTACCGAATGTACCCGAATACCGAATGTATCCGAAAAAACAACACGAATACCCGAATACCGAATGTATCCGAAAAATCTAACCCGAAAATATTGCCGAACCGAAATTTTTTTCCAAAACGAAAAAACGAAACGAAATTAAACGAAAATTTTTCTAGTGCACAAGTCTAATGAGCAGTGCCTGGTTTCCTTCAGACATGACACTTAACATTGAGGCTATAACGTTCTATTATGGTTTAATCAAGACTAGAGAATGAGGTTTCTCAGTCTGATATTCCTTTAGGTGCTTTTTTTTTAAACTCAAAATGGGCTTGCATGTGTCTTTTACTGAGGAGAACCTTCTTTCAGGCTGCTCTGTCATAAAGCCCTGAGTAGTGGAGCACTGCAGTGATAGTTTACCTTCTGGACTTTCCTTCCATCTGCACACAGGATCTCTGGAGCTCAGCCAGAATGACCATTAGATTCTTTGTCCCATCTTTTACCAAGGCGTTTCTCCACTGATTACTTAGTTTGGTGAAGCTCCCAGTTCTAGGAACAGTCCTAGTTGCTCCAAACTTCTTCCATTCAAGAATTATGGAGGCCACTGTGCTCTTGGGATGTTTCAGTACAGCAGCCAGATTTTTTTTGTACCCTTCTTCAGATCTGTATCTTCACACAGTCCTGTCTCTGAGCTCTACAGGCAGTTCTTTTCACCTCATTGCTTGGTTTCAGCTGCATTGTCATCTGTGAGACCCTATATATATACACAGGGATGTGTCTTTCCAAATCATGTTAAACCAACTGAATCTACCATAGGTGACTCCAATAAAGGTTATAAAGAAATGGGAGGCCCCCAGAGCTAAATCTCAAGTGTTATATTAAAGGGTCTTATTACTTACAGTATATCCATGTAAAATTATATTTTTTCCTTTTTAATACATTTGCAAAAAAAATTCATTATGTTTTAATTTTCTCATGAAAGGGTTTTGAGTGCAGAATAATGAGGAAAACAAAAAAAAAGAATATTTTTAAATCTCCTTCATTTAATCTCCTTCATTTTGATGCTACTGTAAATGCAGTGGAATTCCCACACAATGATTCATGAGAAAAATCTGCAGCAAATCTGCCTTATGTGCCCGTACACCTGAAATTGTGACAGGACTACAGGCAGCAGGTGCTCCAGCCTTGAAAAGGTGCCCAAATAACTCTGGAAACATTGTAATGTTTATTAACAAGAATACTTGATGTGGGAAAACTGTAAGCATGGGCAGAATGAGGCTTCATGGGGCACTATAGCTCCTGATACACCCATGACACTAAGGCTTGTCACAGCGAGCGCTCCGATCCCGCACCCCGACCGTGAACGCACGTGGCTTACCTCCTGCATCCCGGCTCCCTGCTTCCCCATGCAAACGCCCCTGTCTCCTAGGGCGTGCGCGACACCTTCTCTAAATTTAAAGGGCCAGCGCACCATTCATTGGTGTCTGGTACATCCCACATGTTATTTATGCCAGCTCCTCCCCCACTTCCCTGCCGGATCTTCAGTGCCCCTAGCCTGAGATTAAGCATTCATTTTGCCTCTTCCTGTGTATCCAGACCTTCCTGCTATGTTATTTGACTACGCACCTTTGCCACCTGCCCTGACCTCCTGCTAAGTTTGACTATGCTTCTGCCTCATCCTCTGGTACCTCGTCTTGCCCAGCTAACTGTGTGGCCGAGCCGTGTTGGGGGTAGCGACGTGGGTGTCGCCTGCCGCAGCAAGCCCATCCTTGCGGCAGGCTCTGGTGAAGACCAGTGGCACCTTAGACTCTGCTTCCCGATACTGTCCATCACCACACAGGTTAGTAGGATCCACATCCAGCATCGTAACAAGGCTGGGTTCATACTACGGAATTTCCTCTTCTGAATTTCGGTTACATATTCTGCTGCCTGAGGGTAAAATGCAGGATGAATCGGTTTTCCGTTAACCCATTCACGCTGTGGAATTTCTGCAAGTTCATTGTTCTGGCGGAATCTGCGCCGCAGACCTTGCCATCTATCAGGATGGCAATGTTCATTGCACTCGGAAGAGATTCTAAGTGTGAACCCAGCCTAAAGGTGCCAAAACATACAAGATGCTAAAACAAGTGTATATTGAATGAAATAAATGTGCTCATGTTACCCTTGTCCACAGCTGTAAGCGCCCACAACATACATGTAGGCATCAAAACTGGGCCATGGAGCAATGTGAGAATATGGCCTGATTTTGCCATCATGTCTTTGGGGAAGACATGCAACCAGGATGCACTATGGAAAAAACGGAAGCCAGCTGAGACTATGTGATATGCTTAAGTCTAATAAGCATTCAGGTTTATACAGAGTAAAAAAATATGCATACAAATTATGATATGCTTTAAAATTCTCGCTTAAAATTTGTGCGCACAGTGTAAACACATTAGATTTATTGAGAAAACCCACAATCAGGTTGTATTGAGGTTGAGTTGCATTTGTGTTGCGTTTTCCAATACTGCAAATTCTTCCATTACTATTGGAAAATGATGTGATGCAGTTACAAACCGCAGTGCAACCTATCTGTGTGTTTTCACTCTAAAGTTAAAGTAAATATATGATTTCAACCAAAGCGATCATTCGTCAGGTGAAATTCAAGAATGAACTATCATTTTAGCCGATCACTGACAGAATGTCATCGGCTGGAAAGAAGTTGAAAGTGTTTGGAAATTTTGAGCGATAATTGGACGAAAGATCTTTTGTTTGGGAAAGATCTTTCGTCCATGAACAATCTATCTGGATATAATGTTCCAAGTACATTTCCAGAAAGATTGCAGCTGTTCCCAGAATTTTCCCAGAAAGGCGTCAACACATCGCACTGTAACAGCATACAGTGGGAGGCATCATTAAGGCTCCTATTATTATACTGTGGGATATAATTGTTTTACTGTATACATTTGTATGGAATAGCTTATTCCAATAAACTATTCTGTATTGTAAAAAAAACATGTATCCTGGTGCATACCTGCCTAGTGTTTTTTTAATATGCATATAGAGTGTCATTGGGGGGTGGGCAATGGTTATATTTAGAATATATGTTCATCTGGGACCTTATCAGAGCATACAGCAAGCATAGAGCAAAAACAAGATGTGAACTGGCCGTAACAGGAAGGCACCCGTTTCTCCCCCCCATGCAAGTACACATGTAGCTGCATTTATCTCATTTCTAGCTATTGTCTTAAGATCTAATTGATCTCCTTTGAAGTTAGCACAGTTGCCTTTTAGCAGCTCCCACGCAAGGAAAATTAACCTCATCAGCAAGCTTTTCTTGGTCTCGAGTTTCAAGTTTCAAATTGTACACACGTTTCACTTCTGCTTTGAAAGAGTAGACGTTTGGGCGAAACACACCAAAATCTAGAACACTGAATAAGATCAGAATCTTAGCCCTGCATTCCTATTTGCATTTGAAATACATCCGGTGGATAGATCTGCTTGCTTACAGGGGTACTCCGGAGGAAAAAAAATTCTTTTAAATGAACTGGTGCCAGAAAGTTAAACAGATTTTTAAATTACTTCTATTAAAAAATCTTTATCCTTCCATTACTTTGTTAGCAGCAGTATGCTACAGAGGAAGTTCTTTGCTTTTTGAATTTCTTTTTTGTCTTGTCCACAGTGCTCTCTGCTGACACCTCTGTCCATGTCAGGAACTGTCCAGAGCAGCATAGCTATGAGGATTTTCTCCTGCTCTGGACAGTTCTTGATAAGGGCATCAGGTGTCAGCAGAGAACACTGTGGACAAGACAAAAAAGAAATTCAAAAAGAAAAGAATTTCCTCAGTAGCATACAGCTGCTAAAAAGTACTGGAAGGATAATGATTTTTTAATAGAAGTAATTTACAAATCTGTTTAACTTTCTGGCACCAGTTGATTTAAAAAAAATATATGTTTTCCACCAGAGTACCTCTTTAAATCTCTTAATATGTGCATTGGTATCTATACTGTAAAAACGACAGGATTTATCAAATAAACACGTTTTTTTCTGGGCAGACATTCCTGCTGTACATCAAACATGTTTTCCATTTTTCTAGTTTATCACAGCTGAAAGCATTTAGGTGAGGAAGGATGAAATTAGAGAACCGGGTCCAGGAACTGCAGCATTGTAATGCACACCATGCTGTGGTGTGGGCTACTCTGTGAAGCGTGGTATCCAGTGGTTAACACTTGCTAGACCTGTCACTAAATCTTTCACTTGCAGTGGGTGAACAATCTTTCTGGCTCAACACCACTGTGGGTCATTGCCAGGCAAACCTGGTTTCATAGAGTATTTTATCACTTCACGGTGGGATATTATTGAGAACTGCTGGGCTTGGAAAGCAATAGTTTCACCAGAAACCCATCTATAGGTTTAATTACTTTAAAGTGACTGAAGCATTCATTTCTAACGTTAAAGGGGAACTCTGGCTTTATACATCTTAACCCCTATCGAAAGGATGTATGATCGCAGGGGTCCCACCACTGTGGACCCCTGTGATCTCGGTGCAACCCCCGTCATTCTGTGCGGGGCACTGCCTCCAAGATGGGGACGTGATGTCATGGCCACGGCCCCTAGTGATGTCACGCCACGCCCTTCCATTTATGTCTATGGGAGGGGGCGTCCCATAAACATGAATGGAGGGGCGTGGTATGACATCACTAGGGGGCTTTGCCGTGACGTGGTTTACCGAGCAGAGGTGGTAGCCGCTGTCCTGGCACTCATATGTATCAATGTCTTTAAGACACCAATACAAATGAATAGCTGAGAGCTGCCGGAGCAAGGGAACACTCGACATCTCCTTTAATAGCACTCTATCCAGTAGAAAAGTGTTATATCCAGAGGTTCAAAGGGAGAATAACATAGCCCCCCTTAAAGGGATAAGATGTCTGATCGCAGGGGTCCCTAGCAGTGGTCTCCCTGTTGCACCCAGCATTCGTTTAGAGCATCAGGTGCAGCTTGATGTCACGGCCATGCCCCCTCAAGGCAAGTCTATGGGAGGGGGCATGATGGCCATCACGCCCCCTCCCATAGGCTTGCATTGAGGGGGCATAGCCGTAATGTTACGAGCGGGGTATGGCCGTGGCGTCACGAGCCTCCTCCCCGCATCACCAGTCATCCGGCACGGGACGAAGTTCGCTGCATTCACGAATGTCTGGGGTGCCGCAGCTGAGATCACGGGGGTCCCCAGCAGCGGGACCCCCGCATTCAGACATCTTAGCAGCTATCCTTTGGATAGGGGATAAGATGTCTAGGGGCGGAGTACCCATTTAAGACCACCGAGAGGTCCAACCGAGGGACCGGTCTGAAAACTGAAGGCCTTATCCTTTCAGAAGCCCTTAAGAACCTCTTCACCAGAGGATCTTCTGACATAGGTCTACCTAAGAAATCATACATGGCTGCAGTCTGGACTCGTCCCTTTTTAAGACTGTCCTGTAGAAAATTCAAGATAGAAATCAACTGAGGGTAAATAGGATCCAGTTTACTTCTGGAACCATGCCAAAAAATTTGTTTCACCTGGGCATAAGCCTTCTCAGTAGAATCTGCTCTTGAATGGGACAAAGACATTAGGACTGCCACTGAAAACCTTCTAGAAGCTACACAGGACTGGTCAACCTTTTAGCAATCAGATTGAATCTCTTCAGGTCTGAGCAGAGCTTCATGCCATGAGACACCATGTTCTGCAGTGGAGGAAGTCTCAAATTACACCCTTCACTCATGTCTACAGGCTGGGAGAACCATGACCTTCTCAGCCAGAATGGTATGATGGTTATTACCATGGCCTGGTCAATACCCTCAATATCATGGAAACTGGAGAAAATATAAAGGCAAGCCTAAACAAATAATGGATAGAGCATCCACTGCCAGTAGAATGGTTTTACTTTGGTGTTGTACCTGGTTGTCATGAGATCCACTTCTGGATGAAGGGACCATTTCCCTGGCACTAAGTACCCATGGTTCAAATGATCCACCACAATATTCAGGAATCTCTGAATATGGACTGCAGAGAGGTGTGTCAGATTATTCTCTGCCAAATTTAAGATCATTCCCCTTTCCCTGAGAAGAGGTTGATAGAGAGCTTATACCTCCCTGTTTGTTTATGTAAATATTATGTTGTCTGATCAGATCAAGATGGCATAACCCCTGATCGTGTTAAAGCCCAATGGATTGCTGTTAGATTTCTAAGGTTTGAGGACATTAGTCTTTTCTGCTCTGATACAGGTGAGTCCATTGAGGCTGGACTATAGACTTGGCATCTCTTAATCGACTCCAATACTTTATGCAGTGACAAGTATTATGTGACAGGGAACACCTCTTGTCTAGGCCCCAAGGGGGCAGATGCAATTTGGCCAGTATTCCATCAAGCCTTCATGAACCCTTGCAGCTGGGACTGGAGCGGGACACTGAAGGCACCATGGGAATGCTGGGGGTAAGTAAAGTTTTTTTTTTTTTTTTTTTTATAACATGTGCAATTGGCAAAGTTGTGAAACGCTCCAGACCCCCCCCCCCCCCCCCAAACACATCTGTGTTATGTTTTTATACAGTGAGATGTGAAGCATGAGCTGTCTCTATAATGTGCTACTGCATAAAACACGTAATAAAATTGCAGGGACAGGAGCTTAAGGATACATTTAGAAAGTGTTATGACTAAATTTGTGACCTGTACATCCTGGTAGTATAAGTAAGTAATTAACACCACCCAGTGTTGGCAGATATAATTGAGACAGGTATTACTAAATGGAATACCTGTTATTATATTCCCCCACCCTTGCAGAATGCTGAGAACCACTTTGATGTTTAACATTGCTTTGATTTGTCAGGAACAGTACAGTGACACGTCTAGACTATGAGAAGTACAATGCGTATGTGCGCATTTACAGCATCAAATGATTGATCACAGCCGTAATTGCTGCGTGTTAATGGGCAAAATGATGACGCTCATTAGGGGAGAAACCATCTGACCAGAAAATCTTTAATGCTGACTACACTTGGTAGATATTTTTATTCATAGACTGGAAATCAGACACATTAACCTGTAGTGAGGATGTGAGGACACGATAGAAGTTGTAGTGTTGCAATAGCTGGAGAGCCAAACATTGGGAAAAACTGCTATAGATGGCCACATTATAGAGTATAGCTATGTATATATTGCTATGGCTAATATACATTATCTATGTATATTGTCAGATTCTACATTGTCAGATTCCCCCTTCCTAGAGTTCTCAGGAACAAGTAGTCCCTGTCGCAGAAGATAACGGCATGGCTAAAGTGTATAGTACATAAGAAATATCTGTCCTTGGTATAAATACTAGTTAACTAATACTAAAGGTATTATATATTTTATAGATTACTAATATTATTTTCTCTAAGACCTATGAACTCTTTTTGCTTTATATTACATTGATGTCCAACTTATTCTTCATAAGCCATTACTAATAATGTTTTACATATTGTATTACTGTATGTGAGATATAATAGGACCGGAATGGGTGTACAAAAGGGTACAAAATTATTTTTGTTGCCCTAAAGGTTTAAAAAGAGTACAGAGGCCTCCATAATTCATAAAGAGAAATCACCTATTGTTTAAATTAGGTTTTTATGTTAACTATATTTTAAAATAATGTTTGGTGATTTTTTTTATTGTTATATAATTTTCCATTTTGCTATCTATATTTTATGATAATCCTGAAATCTTGCAGTTTACAGTCTGGCCTCTAGGTCTAAAACTAAGCTGAGACTTCCTGTACTGTACAGATCACTTCCTAGTAATGACTTTCTTCTTAGGAGTACAGTGAGCTGACACAAGGAGATAGGACTCAAACTATGAGAAACTAGATTCTATGGTCTAATGACACCAACATTTTAATGTTTTACCTCAAGTGTTTTGTCTGGAGGAAAACAGGCACTGCTCATCACCTGCCCTATATCATCCCTACAGTTACAGGGGTACTCTGCCCCTAGACATCTTATCCCCTATCCAAAGGATAGGGGATAAGATGTTAGATCGCCGGGGTCCCGCTGCTGGGGACCCCGGGGATCGCTGCTGCAGCACCCCGCTATCATTACTGCACAGAGCGAGATCGCTCTGCACATAATGACGGGCAATACAGGGGCCGGAGCATCGTTACGTCAAGGCTCCGCTCCTCGTGATGTCACGGCCCACCCCCGACAATACAAGTCTATGGGAGGGGGTGTGGCGGTCGTCACGCCCCCTGCCATAGACTTGCATTAAGGGGACGGGCCGTGATGTCATGCTCCTCCGGCCATGACGTCACGCTGCTCCAGCCCCTGTATCGCCCGTCATTACGCACAGAGCGAACTCGCTCTGTGCAGTAATGATGGCGGGGTGCCGCAGCGGCGATCCCCGGGGTCCCCAGCAGCGGGACCGCAGCGATCTAACATCTTATCCCCTATCCTTTGGATAGGGGATAAGATGCCAGGGGTGGAGTAGCCCTTTAAGCATGGTGGTGGCAGCATCACGCTGTAGGTTTTTTTTTTAGCAGCAGCTAGGACAGGGAGACTGATCAGGGTTGAGAAAAAGCTGAATGGAGATATTCTTAATGAAAACTTGATCCAGAGTGCTCTGGACCTCAGACTGAGCCAAAGGTTCCTCTTCCAACAAGACAATGAGTCTAAGCACAAAGCAAAGACAAAACAGGAATGGCTTAGGGACAACTAAATGAAATTCTTTGTGTGGCTCAAGTCATTCAAGGAGTCCTGACTTGAACCCTATCAAACATCTGTGGAAAGACCTTAAAATGTCTTCCACCAATGGTCCCCATCCAACCTCATAGAGTCTGAGAGGATCTGCAGAGAAAAATTACAGAAAATCCCCAATATCAGGTCTGTTAACCTTGTGGCATCATGCACAGACTGGAAGCTGTAATCGATGCCAAGGAGGCTTCAGCTAGGTACTAAGTAAAGGGTGTGAATACTTAAGTCAATGCAATATATTCATTTATCATTTTTTATTAAATGAACAAAGACTTCTAACATTCTGTTTTTACTTTGTCATTAGGGGGTACTCAGTGCAGAATGATGGAGGGAAACTTAACAAAATGTGAAAAAGGAAAAATGGTCTGAAAACTTTCCAAATGCATTGTTCACTAAGCAAGAAGACAGTTACTGGCATGGGGCAAGACTACCTGAGGTGCGGAAAAAACTGACTAATATTTACCAGATTTGCATTGCAGCTCAAGGCCTGGGCCCCCACACCCATTAGGTGGGAAAAGAGTAGGTAGGTTCTCCTTCCCATTAGGCAGTAGTAGCAGCAGCACCCCTTTAGGTAGTAGAAGGATATTTAAATAGTAGTAGCAGCCTCCTTTAGGAAGTAGTAGTAGCAGCCCTCTTTAGATAGTAGTAGCAGCAGCCCCTTTAGGAAGTAGTAGTAGCAGCCCACTTTAGGTAGTAGTAGCAGCAGCCCAATTAGATAGTAGAGTAGTAGCAGAAGCCCCCTTCAGGTAGTAGTAGCAGTAGCCCCCTTTAGTTAGTACTAGCAGAAGCCCCCTTTAGGTAGTACTAGAAGCAGCACCCTTTAGGTATTAGTAGCAGCAGCCCCTTCAGGCAGTTATAGTAGCAGCCCTCTTTAGGTAGTAGTAATAGCAGCAGCCCCTTTAGATACTATTAGAAGCAGCCTCCTTTAGGTACTATTTGCAGAAGTTCCCTTTAGGTACTATTAGCAACAGCCCCTTTAGGTATTATTAGCAGCAGCCCTCTTTAAGTAGTAATAATTAGCAGCAGCCCCCTTTAGGTACTATTAGCAGCAGCCCCCTTTAGGTACTATTAGCAGCAGTCCCCTTTAGGTTCTATTAGAAGCAGCTCCCTTTAGGTACTATAAGCAGCAGCCTATTGGCAAGATAAAAAAAAAATAATAATAATAATAAACATACTCACCTGGCTCCAACACGGTCCATGGCCTCTTTTTCTCTCTTCTGGTCTGTGTTCCAGCACATGATGATGACGTCATCCTTCTGCCTGCATAATGCAGGCAGCCAAAAGAGTGATTGACAAGGTGAGAAGCCAATGGCTCTTTGCTTTGTCAAACAGCCAAATGCCGCATTTAATGACAGGCATGTCTTTAAGACATACTTACAGATTAATGTATCCTGGGCCAGCCCCGGAAGCACTGGTACTGCTGCAGGGCAATGATGAGAGTGGAAGTAAAGACAGGCAGATGTATTACGGTAAAGGCAACTAAGATATCTAATAGCTCTATATTGTAAACTAAAGGACCTTTGACTTGGGGGCAATTATTGGCCTAAGAGTCCAATTACTGCCACATGTAAAACGCCCAACAATCATCCGCTCAACACGTAAAGGCTCTTTTGTCGGTTCATCCAAGGGATTGTGCAGCACAAAAAATCAACTTCTTCCCGGGTAAAAAAAAAAAAACAGATACACTGCAGATAAAGATAGGAGTAAAGGGCTGCATGGACCATCCAGCTGTCACTTCTGTGGCCCTTCTCTTACAATAATTAAGTTGTATACAGGCTCCTTGTAGCAAGTGCTTATCTATTCAATTAGCACCTGTATTGGGACACAGTTTCCCCATGTAAAACTAGACTAAGTGTGGACTATATGTAGATATTCTCCATTACTTACCTGCAGTACCAAGTAGTATCAAAGAGGCTCATCTGCTTCATCTCACTTTTAAGGGCAGTTAAAAGGTATTTAATTACTTAATAAGGTAATACCACACTTAGGCAGCCCTCAACAAAAGGATGGAGGACTTCAGATGTTTTTCCCAAACCTTCAAACCAAAAATGCTATTAAAAACTAGGGACAAGTGGTCTCTTCTTAGTAAAACCTATAGGGACACATTGAGGATCTGTTTTCCACCCAGATAGCCACACAAGCATTCCCCACCGATATTACCAGCCAAGACGTTATAAGATGTCAATAGGCATACAATGATGAGACATGGCGATAAAGAATATACAGCCCAGTTGGGGAAAATGGAGCTCGGAATTTGAGAAGGAAGGAAAATTGTGTAATCTGTTTATGGATTTATAGTAAGACTGGTATGAATAATTAGCAATGGATGTAATAAAAGAAAATTTTGGAGGCATGGTACGCAGCAGGGCATGTCATGAATGTCATGGAATGATGCCATCCAAGCAGATGCTGCCCAGTCCTGAAGCAAAAAGGAACTGGCAACGACTAACTATTAATAGGGAGGAATGAAGGAAGAAACCTCGGGAGGGCCAGGCTGCAGAGTCATATGATGTGGGGTAAACACATTTGGTATGCTATGACAGGCTGAGTAAAGCTGGGCATGGGCTGATAATTCTGCAGATACAGCTGATAATTAGCACTTGTACCAATAGCCAGAGCCAAAACTACTGTTCCAATCAATTGAAATCTGTTGAATCATTCATAACATCAGTTGATACCCGGCATTTTTTTTGGTTGCTAATTATTCCAGTAGCATTTAACAACAATCACTGGGAATTTACAATGGGAGACATCGCTAGCTTTCAATCATGCCGAATTCTGCTATGATGAGAGCAATTTGTTAATGAATAGATCATCCAGTCCTGAGGCCGGGCTCACACGTTGTAGTCGAAGCTGCACCAACATACAAGTCAGCGCAGGTTTCACAATTAGCGGAACTTGAAGCAGTTCAGGGGTACGGCCATGAATGTCAAATTCACAGTTTTTCCTCCCAAAAATTAGATGCGGTAAATCCACACAATAACATAAAGAATTGATGTTGTATAATTGATGGTGTATATTTGATGCCATTATAGATGAATTGTAAACAGCCCAGACTCTAAGGCAGTGGCTTCCAACCTTTTTTGTCTCGGCGCACCTCTAGCAAAAAAAAAAAAATTTGCGGGGCACCCCTACCGAATAATATTCGACACACGACAAAAAATGGCTAAAAAGAAGCAATACACATTACCTATATATCTGTTAGCTATGTAGATTACAGTGCTTCTATATGCAAGACTCACAGGTGATGACTTCTCTGATCAGAGTCGTTCACTTCTCTTTTTCTTCTCCATCTGGTGTGGACCGTCATGATGGTTTCTTCCAGCCACAAACTCTTTACCGCAGAACCTGCAAAAAAACAACAACAAAAAAAACATTAGGCTTCCACACTTCTCCAGCATCATCCTATCTTTTTCCCCACAAATACCTCTAGTATCACACATACACACACACAATGCCTCCAGGAGCCACACACACACACACACAATGCCTCTAGCAGCCACGCACACACACACAATGCCTCCAGCAGCATCACACACAATGCCTCCAGGAGCCTCACACACACACACAATGCCTCCAGCAGCATCACACACACAATGCCTCCAGCAGCCTCACACACACAATACCTCCAGCAGCCTCACACACACAATACCTCCAGGAGCCACACACACACACACAATGCCTCCAGCAGCCACACACACAATGCCTCCAGCAGCCTCACACACACAATACCTCCAGCAGCCTCACACACACAATACCTCCAGGAGCCACACACACACACACAATGCCTCCAGCAGCCACACACACAATGCCTCCAGCAGCATCACACACACAATACCTCCAGGAGCCACACACACACACACGCCTCCAGCAGCATCACACACAATGCCTCCAGCAGCATCACACACACAATACCTCCAGGAGCCACACACACACACACGCCTCCAGCAGCATCACACACAATGCCTCCAGGAGCCTCACACACACACACACAATGCCTCCAGCAGCATCACACACAATGCCTCCAGGAGCCACACACACACAATGCCTCCAGCAGCCTCACACATACACACAATGCCTCCAGCAGCCACACACACAATGCCTCCAGCAGCATCACACACAATGCCTCCAGGAGCCACACACACACAATGCCTCCAGAAGCCTCACACACACAATGCCTTCAGCAGCCACACACACAATGCCTCCAGCAGCATCACACACAATGCCTCCAGGAGCCACACACACACACACACACACACAATGCCTCCAGCAGCCACACACACAATGCCTCCAGGAGCCACACACACAATGCCTCCAGGAGCCACACACACACAATGCCTCCAGCAGCCTCACACACAATGCCTCCAGCAGCATGACACACACAATGCCTCCAGCAGCCTCACACACAATGCTTCCAGCAGCCTCACACACAATGCCTCCAGCAGCCTCACACACACACAATGCCTCCAGCAGCCTCACACATACACACACACACACACACACACATACAATGCCTCCAGGAGCCACACACACACACACACACACACACACATTGCTTCGAGCAGCCTCACACATACACACACACACACAATGCCTCCAGGAGCCACACACACACAATGTCTCCAGGAGCCACACACACACACAATGCCTCCAGCAGCCTCCCACGCACACATACAATGCCTCCAGCAGCCTCACACATACACACACACACATACAATGCCTCCAGGAGCCACACACACAATGCCTCCAGGAGCCACACACACACTATGCCTCCAGGAGCCACACACACACAATGTCTCCAGGAGCCTCACACACAATGCCTCCAGGAGCCACACACACACAATGTCTCCAGGAGCCTCACACACAATGCCTCCAGGAGCCACACACACACAATGTCTCCAGTAGCCACACACACATTGCCTCCAACAGCCACACACACACACAATGCCTCAAGCTGCTACATACATACAATGCCTACTGCAGCCACACACACACACACACACACACACACAATGCCTCCAGCAGCCTCACACACACACAATTCTTCCAGCAGCCTCACACACACACACACACACACACACATACAATGCCTCCAGCAGCCTCACACACACACAATTCTTCCAGCAGCCTCACACACACACACACACACACACACACACATACAATGCCTCCAGCAGCCTCACACACACACAATTCTTCCAGCAGCCTCACACACACACACACACACACACACACACACATACAATGCCTCCAGCAGCCTCACACACACACAATGCCTCAAGCTGCTACATACATACAATGCCTACTGCAGCCACACACACACACACACACACAATGCCTCCAGCAGCCTCACACACACACAATTCTTCCAGCAGCCTCACACACACACACACACACACACACATACAATGCCTCCAGCAGCCTCACACACACACAATTCTTCCAGCAGCCTCACACACACACACACACACACACACACACATACAATGCCTCCAGCAGCCTCACACACACACAATTCTTCCAGCAGCCTCACACACACACACACACACACACACACACATACAATGCCTCCAGCAGCCTCACACACACACAATGCCTCAAGCTGCTACATACATACAATGCCTACTGCAGCCACACACACACACACACACACAATGCCTCCAGCAGCCTCACACACACACAATTCTTCCAGCAGCCTCACACACACACACACACACACACACATACAATGCCTCCAGCAGCCTCACACACACACAATTCTTCCAGCAGCCTCACACACACACACACACACACACACACACATACAATGCCTCCAGCAGCCTCACACACACACAATGCCTCAAGCTGCTACATACATACAATGCCTACTGCAGCCACACACACACACACACACAATGCCTCCAGCAGCCTCACACACACACAATTCTTCCAGCAGCCTCACACACACACACACACACACACATACAATGCCTCCAGCAGCCTCACACACACACAATTCTTCCAGCAGCCTCACACACACACACACACACATACAATGCCTCCAGCAGCCTCACACAGACATACAGTGCCTCCAGCAGCCTCACACACACAATGCCTCCAGCAGCCACACACACACATACAATGCCTCCTGCCTCCCCCCAAATGCCTCCAACCTCTCTCCCACATACACAATGCCTCCAACATTTCCCCAAATGCCTCCAACATCTCTCCCCCACCCACACACACAATACTTCCATCCTCCATCCCCCCTCTCACACAATGCCTCCAGCCTCTCCCGCAGACACAAAAATACCTCCAACCTCTTTTAAATGCCTCCCATCCACCCAATACTATTGCCTCCATACTCCCCTATTGCCTCCAGACTCCCATCCATCCACCACTATTGCCTCCAGCCAACCAACCACTCACACCTTTTGCCTTCAGCCTCCCACCCAAATGCCTCCAGCCACCCGCCCACCCACCCACATTGCTTTAAGCCACTCACATTGCCACCCACATTGCTTCCAGCCTCCTGCCTCCCAGCTCCATTGCCTTCATTCACCCCCCCCCCCCCCGGGGATTGCTTCCATTCACCCCCCCCCCCCACCCCTGGTTCCATTAACCCTCCTCCATCCACCCTGCTACTGCTTCCATTTACCCCCCATCCCCCCAGCCACTGCTTCCATTCATCCCCCAACCACCCACCCTTGCCACTGTTTCCATTCACTCAGCAGCCACCCATCCACCCCTGCCACTGATTCCATTCACCCCACAGCCACCCAACTACCCACACTGCTTCCATTCACCACCCAACCATCCCCCCTGTCACTGCTTCCATTCACCACCCACCCCTGCTTCCATTCGCCCCTCCCTGCTTTTATCCACCCACACCCCTGCTTCCATTTGCCCCCCCCCCCCCCCCCCCGCTTTTATTCACCCCCCACCCCTGCTTCCATTTACCCCCACACCCTTTCTCCCATTCACCCCCATCCTCCCTGCCACTGCTTTCATTCACAACCCCAGCCACCCACCCTTGCCACTGCTTCCATTCACCCAGCAGCCACCCATCTACCCCTGCCACTGCTTCCATTCACCCCGCAGCCACCCATCCACCCCTGCCACTGATTCCATTAACCCCCCCAGCCACCCACCCTTGCCACTGCTTCCATTCACCACCCAACACTCCCCACTTGCCACTGCTTCCATTCACCCTACAGCCACCCATCTACCCCTGCCCCACTTCCTCCATTCGCCCCCACTGCCCCGGCTTCCTTTCACCCCCACTGCTTCCATTTACCCCCACTGTCTCTGCTTCCATTTACCACCCCCCCCCCCCCGCCCCTGCTTCCATTCATCACCCACTGCCTCCATTCACCCCCACTGCCCCCGCTTCCATTCACGCATGCCTGCTGCCATTTTCATTAAAAATCCCAGCTCGCCAACCCTTATCTGTGAGCTGTGGCACTGTACGTGGGCTGCCAGGAAGCGTCCCATGTCATCGCTGTAGTGATGTGGATGTTTCCCGCCCGGCCTTTGTTTACTGGATCCTCTCTGGTAGAAGCTTTTAACATATGACGCTGATGCTTCCACCAACAAGGGAAATTCAATTATTAGTAAATAAAAAAAATTTGGCCACCGGAGCCCGGCGGCACCACTGGCAGTGGCTCCCAGAACCTCTGGGTTGGAAATCACTGCTCTAAGGCCTGGATTTTATTAGATTTTAGTGATATTTTTGCCACACTTTGATGCACAGTGTGGTGAATCTTCAACTAAATTATGTGTTTTAGACACTTTGCCCCTCACCCAACAAAGGAGAGTGGCTTAAAAGTGAGGTGCATGGGTTTTTAAGTGAGACAATGGCCTAAAATGCGATACTTTGTACCAACATGCCCCAACATTGAGGCGCAGATTTTTTAAAGTCAACCTCGAGTTAGCATAAAAGTTAAACAGTTAAAAACTGGAGCTAGATAGTCAAAGACTGTGCCAAATTGAACAAACAGCTTGAGTCACTGTAATAAATATGCCACATCCTGTGGCTATCAAAGATTAGACAAACATAGCTGCTTTCTACCAAATACAGTGCCACTTTTGTCCTCAGTTTGTGTGGAGCTGTTGCTCAGCTTATGTGATTGTTTGAACCTTGTGAAGGCCATCACAGAGATTGGTGCTCATCATCTGCAGTCCATCAACTGTGTAAAAGGACCCTTAATATATGTTTACATGGTATGAAAAATTTGCAAAAAACACACAAATTAATCAGACTCTGCTGCAGCAGAAGGTCTGTGCGGAATATTTCAGCAGAATCCTTTACAGACATTCCTCCATGTGAACATACCCTCCGGCTGTGTTCACATGGCAGAATTTTTGCAGAATGTCAGGTTGAAAAAATTTCCAATGGACATTCTAGGACATTGAGCGGAAGTTTTCTGACAGGTTCTGCTCGGAAATTCTGCTGTGTGAACAAGGCCTTTTACAGTCTAGTTTTAGTTTATGCTCTCTAGCTTTGAAAGGAGAAATGTGGTGCTAAAACTTTTAACTCCCTGTGCCCAGGCTGCAAAAAGCAAAAAAAAAAAAAAAAAAAAAAAACCTTTAAAGGGGTTGTGCGCTGCCCTGACTTTCGGAGCTCCGCTCAAAGCGTCCGGAAGTTCATTACTCCGAACGCTGTTTGCGGGCTTCCGTGTTCGCGGCCGCTGGGCGTGACGTCACGCCCGGCCCCTCGCCCACCCCCTCGCAACGTCACGCCCCCTTCCCATAGGCTTTGGTAGAGGGGGCGGGCATGACGTCACGAGGGGCGGGCGAGACGTCACGAGGGGGTGGGCGAGGGGCCGGGCGTGACGTCACGCCCAGCGGCCGCGAACACGGAAGCCCGCAAACAGCGTTCGGAGTAATGAACTTCCGGACGCTCTGAGCGGAGCTCCGAAAATTAGGGCAGCACACAACCCCTTTAACTCACCTTCCTACGTTCCCCCGTTGCATCGATATCGGTGCCCCATTCCTCCACTGCTGCTTGGCTCCATGCTTCTTAGGCTCAGAACATCACACTGCGGTTAGCATATTGCCGGCCACAGCAATTTCCTGCCTTGGGCGGTGATAGGCTGAGCGCACTGTCATGTAAGGAGCCTGGGCAGCAGGGAGAAGGCGGGGCCCTGGCTCCTTACATGACAGTGTGCTCAGCCTTTTACCAGCTGAGGCGGGACATCACTGCTGGCCGAAATGCTGACCACAGTGTGACGTTCCAAGCCTAAGAAGCATGGAGCCAAGCAGCAGCAGAAAAACAGGACGCCAATATTGGGGGATAAAGGGGCAACATAGAAAGTTGAATTAAAGTTTGTTTTTTTAGTTTTTGCAGCCCGGGCACAAGGAGAGTAAAAAGTTTAGGGCCACATTTCTCCTTTAAACCAAATACTATAGTCTCCTGGAGCACAATCTAATCCTATTCAAGAAGCACTTAATTGTATTCCCTTAAATTACATCTACACAGACAACTGACTACCTGTGGCTGGTGGTGGTAAAGACGAGTGTGGCGTGGGCAAGAGGAGGATGTCTGTGGGAAACTCTGGTGTGGAGACCAGGGCATTACTCTTGGAGAGTGAAAGAGAGAGAGACAAGACGCCTACACCACTGCTGTGGAGATGTCACGCTGCAAGTCAGAGGATTAGCACAACACTGGAAGCCGACGTCTGTAGAAGGACATTACTAAAAGATTGTTGGTGATATCTATGAGCGATAAGAAAGTTTCTTGTATATAACTTTACATATTACTTTTTCCTTATCTAAGGTATTTATGAACCATTTTTAGGGGACTGTATATGAATTTAGGTAAGAGATACACTGAGATACTTGTGTCATTTATGCATTTTTAATGTGTTTTATTTTTTTATCGGCTAATACTTTTTTGTGTGTCTTAAAGGAGATATCTCATGGTAAACAAGGTATCCCCTATCTGCAGAATAGACTGCTGGGGCCCCCCACGATCTCCTGTATGAAGCCCTAGCATCACGACCCCTGCCCGAAGTGGGGGGCCCCACGCCCCCTCCATATAGCTTTACAGGAGAGCTGTTCGGCTATCTTTGTCTCTCCCATAGAGCTATATGGAGGAGGCATGGCAGCGGGTCATGACATGCCGCTATGGGAGAGCCAGAGATACAGCTTTTCGGTATCTCCGGCTCTCCAATAGAGATACATAGAGAGGGCATGTCGGCCACCGCTTTGTGTGGGGTTGTCACGCCCCGTCCCTAGGGATTGCTAGGGTGCCATGCAGGAGATCAGGATCAGACACTTATCCCCTATCCTTTGGGTAGGGGGATAAGTGTTCCTGTACTGGGTACTGTTTTAAATATGTTCCCCAATGTATGAACCCAGCTTCACTGGGATGTAGCAGTGTGTTGGTATTTTCAGGACCAGTGCTCTGATAAAGTATTGTATCTGGGGTAAATGTTTGTGGACTTGCCCAAATTCTGCATCTTTCTTTTCTGGGATTGATGTCAATTCTAGAAAAGAAAGAAGTCTCTTCAAATAAGCTACAAACATTTCTTAAATTGCAGTTATATTCACACAGTTCCGGACTTTATCTTATCTCATACTTCTCGGGCTGTGACACTTGCGAAAGAATAAAGAAAGTGAACAAAGTAACAAAAGAGCACATTCCTGCACTTCCACTTGACATTGCATTGTGCTTGCCTGACTCCCCCTCCCCCACCTCCTGTTTACTGTTCTCTAGCTAGGCCAGTATTCCTTCACAAAGCCATAAAAACATTAGTGAGGAAATTTGGTCCTTCTAGCCTAGTAATAGATGATGCCTCCCAACCAGGCCTATTTCAGGATATAGAATAATACGGTACAAAATGGGATTCACATTTCCTGCCTGTTTTCTCAGACACCACACCATGCATAGCAATGGCACACACCGGAAAATGTCAGGGTCTTCCAGCATCCTGCACACACTGCTGCATTCCAGTGGCACCTGCCAATTAATATATTCACACAGACGGCGGTGTTAATAGGAATGCCAGCAAACATACAGCGAGATGCCAGCGGAAGCGAGACAGCCAAGAGGGAAATAGGAACGCTGGAGCTCAGGTATCAATGATGTTGCTGGGACAAGTTTTGTCGATATGAAAAAATGAGTAATGTCTCTGGAATTTTCATACAAATGTCTTATAACTCAAACTACATGTATCGATTAGAGCCAGATACTGAACCATGTACTTTTTTTCCCATATCTGTTTCTATTTTCTGATTATAACTTTTTTTTATAAAAGAAATTTTGTGCATTATTATGGGGCTGCCATCTTGCCTAAGATGTTTTTAACATGAATATTGGCATCAATAGACTGAAGCTGCCCAGTTAATATGAATGGTCATTCTACAGACCAAAATTGAGATGTCAAAGATGTCACCATAGCAGAACCAATCAGTCAAATGGTCAAGTGTGGACTGTATGTAGACGACATGACCATGACATGACCATTCGGTGACAGCCCTTAACAGAACATGTGAGCAATTAGGCCAGACTTCAGGGGCAAGAGTCAACTGCAAAAAGTCGGAGCTGACCCCCAGCAACTTGGTACCCTTCTCCATCCAACCATACTTTATACAGATTTTGGGAGTCTGGTTCGTGAAGGGAGGAGCAGCTCTAAATTATTGCCAGGGAAGTCTGGTCAAAGTCAACTTCGAGATCAGATTGCGGAGCCCAAGACAACTGACCATGGAGGGAAAGACTCTTGAGCTGCATAATAAGATTTTACCCATGGTTCAATACACGGTGTAAGTCTGGTCACCCATGTCACCACATGCCAGACCCTTACCAGCAGGGGCGGACATATCACTTGTTCAGCCGGTTCAGCTGCACAGGGGCCCAGCGTGTTAGGGGGCCCACCTAGTGGCCCAGGTCACAGCCTGGGCCTCACAGTCTGGGCCCATGCAGGGCCCCTGCCAGTGCTTCATACTATATGCTGCAGCAACAGGTCCCGGACCTGCCGCTGACAGCAGTAATTTACCTTTAAACCGGCCGGGCGAGAGGACAGGCCAGGGGCTGATGGGAACAGACGTGCCCCGCGCAGACACACACGTCTGTTCCAAGCCCCTGACGTCACATGTCATGGCCTCTGACCCCGGCAGAAGCGACAGGAGCAGCAAACCCTCCCGCCTCACACGGCCGCATCGCTGAGCAGATAAGGTGAGGAGAGCGACGGTCGGGTGCAGGGTGGTGGGGGGTTGGGGATTGTAATCATGAAGAAGAGGACAGGAGGGGTGTTGAAGAGGTTGGTGGTGTAATGATAGGAAGGATTGTGGGTCTGGGAGAGCGTAGTGTTGATAAGGAGGACCAGAAGGGGGGTCAGGGGTGTAGTGATTAGGGGGTTTAATGTTGATGAGAAGGACCGGGGGGGGGGGTGTAATAATGATGAGGTGCTTAAGGTATATGAGGTGATGAGGAGACTGAGGATGGAGTGCATGGGGTGATGAGGAGACTGAGGATGGAGTGCATGGGGTGATGAGGAGACTGAGGATGGAGTGCGTGGGGTGTATGGGGTGATGAGGATGGAGTGCATGGGGTGATGAGGAGACTGAGGATGGAGTGCATGGGGTGTATGGGGGGATGAGGAGACTGAGGATGGAGTGCATGGGGTGTATGGGGTGATGAGGAGACTGAGGATGGAGTGCATAGGGTGATGAGGAGACTGAGGATGGAGTGCATGGGTGATGAGGAGACTGAGGATGGAGTGCATGGGGTGATGAGGAGACTGAGGATGGGGTGCATGGGGTGTATGGGGGTGATGAGGAGACTGAGGATGGAGTGCATGGGGTGATGAGGAGACTGAGGATGGAGTGCGTGGGGGGTATGGGGTGATGAGGATGGAGTGCATGGGGTGTATGGGGTGATGAGGAGACTGAGGATGGAGTGCATAGGGTGATGAGGAGACTGAGGATGGAGTGAATGGGGTGATGAGGAGACTGAGTGCATGGGGTGATGAGGAGACTGAGGATGGAGTGCATGGGGTGATGAGGAGACTGAGAATGGAGTGCATGGGGTGATGAGGAGACTGAGGATGGGGTGTATGGGGGTGATGAGGAGACTGAGGATGGAGTGCGTGGGGTGATGAGGAGACTGAGGATTGAGTGCATGGGGTGTATGGGGTGATGAGGAGACTGAGGATGGAGTGCATGGGGTGATGAGGAGACTGAGGATGGAGTGTGTGAGGTGATGAGGAGACTGAGGATGGGGTGCGTGGGGTGTATGGGGTGATGAGGAGACTGAGGATGGAGTGCATGGGGTGATGAGGAGACTGAGGATGGAGTGCATGGGGTGATGAGGAGACTCAGGATGGAGTGCATGGGGTGATGAGGAGACTGAGGATGGAGTTCATGGGGTGATGAGGAGACTGAGGATGGAGTGCATGGGGTGATGAGGAGACTGAGGATGGGGTGCATGGGGTGTATGGGGGTGATGAGGAGACTGAGGATGGAGTGCATGGGGTGATGAGGAGACTGAGAATTGAGTGCATGGGGTGTATGGGGTGATGAGGAGACTGAGGATGGAGTGCATGGGGTGTATGGGGGTGATGAGGAGACTGAGGATGGAGTGCATGGGGTGATGAGGAGACTGAGGATGGAGTGCGTGGGGTGATGAGGAGACTGAGGATGGGGTGCGTGGGGTGTATGGGGTGATGAGGAGACTGAGGATGGAGTGCATGGGGTGATGAGGAGACTGAGGATGGAGTGCGTGGGGTGATGAGGAGACTGAGGATGGAGTGCATGGGGTGATGAGGAGACTCGGGATGGAGTGCATGGGGTGATGAGGAGACTGAGGATGGAGTTCATGGGGTGATGAGGAGACTGAGGATGGAGTGCATGGGGTGAGGAGGAGACTGAGGATGGAGTGCATGGGGTGATGAGGAGACTGAGGATGGGGTGCATGGGGTGATGAGGAGACTGAGGATGGAATGCATGGGGTGATGAGGAGACTGAGGATGGGATGCGTGGGGTGTATGAGATGATGAGGAGACTGAGGATGGAGTGCATGGGGTGTATGGGGTGATGAGGAGACTGAGGATGGGGTGCATGGGGTGATGAGGAGACTGAGGATGGGGTGTGTGGGGTGTATGGGGTGATGAGGAGACTGAGGATGGGGTTTATGGGGTGATGAGGAGACCGAGGATGGGTTGTGTGGGGTGTATGGGGTGATGAGACTGAAGATGGGGTGCGTGGGGTGTATGGGGGTGATGAGACTGAGGATGGGGTGCGTGGGGTGTATGGGGTGATGAGGAGACTGAGGATGGGGTATATGGGGGTGATGAGGAGACCGAGGATGGGTTGTGTGGGGTGTATGGGGTGATGAGACTGAGGATGGGGTGCATGGGGTGATGAGGAGACTGAGGATGGGGTGTATGGGGTGATGAGGAGGCCGAGGATGGGTTGTGTGGGGTGTATGGGGTGATGAGACTGAGGATGGGGTGCGTGGGGTGATGATTAGACTGAGAATGGGTTGTGTGGGGTGTATGGGGGGATAAGGAGACTGAGGATGGAGTGCGTGGGGTGTATGGGGGAGATAAGGAGACTGAGGATGGGTTGCGTGGGGTGTATGGGGTGATGAGGAGACTGAGGATGGAGTGCGTGGGGTGTATGGGGTGATTCAGTGTTGTATCGTGGTTGGCAGTATTATATTCAGGGGTACAGTATTTGGCAGTATTATATTCGGGGGTACAGTGGTTGGCAGTATTCAGGGGGTACAGTGGTTGGCAGTATTATATTCAGGGGGTACAGGTTATAATGATTATTGTCATCATACAGAGGATGAGGATCTACTGACAAATTAAGGAACCAATGATGTCCAGGTGTCAGACTCTGCAGAGAAGATGGAAGAAATCCTGGTGTCTGGACCAGAGGAAGAAGAAAAGTAAAGACAACTGAGAAGACGTCCCTCAGGTCAGTGATATCATTGTGTATTTTCCTAACTGTCCCATCAGAGCTGTAGTCACTGATATCATTGTGTAGTCTTCTGACTGTCCCATCAGCTGTAGTCACTTCAGACATGATGGGAGTTGCAGCTTTCCAACATCTTGGGAGCCACTTGAACCAAGGTGATTGGTGGGGGTCCCATGAGTCAGACCCCCACCATAAAAATGGGCTGTTTATTTTAAAATGCCTGGGCCTATTTTTGGTCCCAGTCTGGCCCCGCCTGTAAGTCACTTCTATCACTAAGGATAAGAAGCCAAGGAACCAGGGGGTGCCAAGGGGTGTCGTGCTAAGTCCAGGGGTGGGAATGTAAAGGGGAGCACTGCCCTCTGCCTCCCAGCTAGATACTGGTCAGGCTGACCTGGGGGAGTACTCACTGGGCCGCACACTGAGAGGGACAGGGGCCACCCGGAGCCCACCTCAGGAGCCGTTCCATCCACCTGTGGTGGACAAGGCAAGTGGCGACACTACACGAGCGGGGTAAGTGGAGGCCCTCCGGTGGGGTCTAGGTACATGAGGGGGCACAGTGCTGTGGGGGGGGGGGGGCCCAGGCACATTCTTTGCACAGGGGCCCTCTGCTGTCTGTGTCCGCCCCTGCTTACCAGGACTGTCTTTTGCTTTATCTGGGGCTCCACACTGGACAGAGTAAAATGGACTGTCATGTAGAAGGAGTCAATCAAGGGTTGGAAAGGAATTCCTGCTCTGCTGCATGCCTTCTTTGTGTAGGACTTTGTTTGCAGGACACGGCATGAAAAGGAGGCTCAGTGAGTAAGTCCACAGCTTGCTTCTTTCTCCTGCCTCTCTGGAAGAGGCTGTGATGGGTAAAGTGGGACAACACCTACCATTACAACTAGGACCCCACAGGAACTACCAGGTATTTCTCAAGTTCATGATGGAATACCAGCTGGAGGGACTCAAGCCCGATTTGAGTAAAGGATTCATTGAAGTTTATTCCAGGGCTCTCTGCAGCCATAGCTGAGACAGTGTGGAAATATATTGCTTGTAACCTACAGATGCAAAGACCTGGCATGGATGGCCATTTAGTAGGGCTTGCCACTGAGAATTTCCATGCATAATGTGGACTTTTTAACACCAGTTATTACTGAGGTGCATATTCGTTGAGAAAACAACTTTGCACTTCTTTTGGCTGTGCCCGATCACACAGTTGGGGCTATACAGGAACTTTTATAAGGACACTTTGTGGTTTGCCAGGAAATGCTTGATTATAAATTCGGACAGCATGCAAATCTTGGACTGCCGCAGGCTGGCCCACAGCCTGTTCAGAGACCATTCCATCATGGACAGCCTGGACGTCAAAGAAGAAGAGGAATGATACCCCTCTCTATGTGTCTGTCCTTTAATAAAGCTTCAGCCTGTTATTCCCTTTCCCACTCCCCCAACCCTAACAGAGCATGCAGCTTTATTTTTTCAGTCAGATATGGTGCCATCTTACCAAAAGTTTAAATGCAAACATTAACAGAGCCTTGGAGGTAGGAATTATATATTGCATCTTAGTGATATTTGGATATTTGTGTATTATTTATGAGGCTACAAACAAGAGACAGTTTTGTTTGGCGTTGTTATTTATTTATTTAACCTTAAAAAAAAAACACCATACGCAAACATGTTGTTTAAAAAAAACTGAAAAAAACTGCCAAAATACAACAAAAAGCCCCCAAAACATCATGTGGCGTTTTTATTTATTATTTTTTTTTTTACAAAAACACCTGTTTTCATCTTGTATATGCAGTGAAAACCTGATTTTAACAAAATATATATTTTCTCATAATACATATCCTGTAAGTGGCTAAACCATGTACAGTGAAACTTTTTGCACACACAATGATCAGCATCTTTAAACTGAATAGTAATGTTTGTCCTTTCAGGTTTTAGGTTCTTTGCTGCTCTAGGTCAGACTGAACTTACACACCCCTGTAAACTGAATTTGCCCTCCCCCGCTTATCAAGACCCCATCTTTTTCTCTTTATGACCCACCTCTAAGCAGTATAATGAAGGCCTAAAGGGCCAAAATTTAAAAATAAATAGATAATATAACATAATTCCGCCCTTAACAAAATGTAGGGGTGCCACTTTGCCACCTGCTCATGAATGCAAGGTAACACTTCACCGGGAAGCGGATGGCCTCAATGCATATAATTTAGTGAATGACGAGAGCCGCCCCACCTTCACATATGCTGCCAGCTCTGCATCATTCAACAAGGAATGTATCTGGCAGCATCAGCCAATGTTACCTGATGCTGACGGACAGGGGTCAAGTCCCAGGAAAAAAGTGTGGAAACACACCCAAGATTTCCATTCAAAGGACTGGTCCTGCAGGACTCCTGCTAATGGGAACAGTGTCCCTACTGTGGAAAAAAAATGCAGGAACTCTGTTCCTGTGTGTTCCTGCAGGGCTTGAGCCCTGCTGACGGAGGACGTGACGGCCTCCTCATTGGATGATGATGAGCTAGCTGCGATGTTCAGAAGTCTTCTGCGTGAGTCAGCTCTGTCTTGGGGTCCCTCCCCCCTTCCTCCCTACTGTTACCAGGCAGCTGTCATGGTGTCACTAGTACCACTACTACCGTACCTCCTCAAGAACAAAAGAATGGGCCATGGACAAATTAAACATGCCAACCTCTGGTGGGCCCCTATGCACATTCGGCCAACAGACAATTCTATGGAATTCAGAACGATCATTAATGTAATGCATATGGCCAGCCATGGGTTTCCATTCACTTTAGACTTGCCTATAAACAAGCTTGGTCAAACATACATGTTTTTAATGGGGAGAGGGAGAAAAGGGACTCAGATGCCTCTGGTGGCATATCATCTCCAGGAACAAAGGATCAGGCATGCTATATTTACTCTTCTTTCTCCCCAACAGCATAAGAGTCAGGAGACCCACTTACGAAATTGTGCACGTTTAGTTTAATGGTTGTAGGAAGACAAGCTGTTGTAGCTTATCTCCCGACAAAACAAAGGAATCCAACACGGCTGATCCTTGTTTCCCCTGACATTTGTCCGCAAATTCTGTTTATTTTACTCTAACGTGTGTGGGCAGCTTTAGATCAGGTCTGACGAATATCCAATGTGTTTTCCTACATTTTTCACTGGTCATCTGTTTTCAATCCATTTTTTCTGTCTATTACTCTCAAGCCCACTTCCTCTTCTTTGTGTTTTTTTTTTTTGTTTTTTTGCAGAACAAAGTAGATCAAACCATTAATCTTTACTGCAATTAACTTACATTGTCTTCAACTTAAAAAATAGACAGTCTTCAAATAGTGTCTGTCCAAACATGGAAAGATCGCAAAAAAAGATGGAAATCCAGAAATGTATAGAAAGGGTAAAAATTTCTAAGAACTGAAGAGGTTATCATACAGATTCCTCCCAAATAATGTTTTTTTTCTTGCACTCTCTGGCTCCACTTTTTGTCCGTAATACAATAGTAAAAATCTTGATTGTTGCCTTCATTCTCCTTCTCTTTTATTCTTCATTCTTGTTCATTTTTTCTTAAAAAGCAAAAAGGGATTAAAAGATATATCACTAGTTATATCTTTAAAAGGAAACCTGTCACCATAAAAATGGAGTCCAATCTGTGGGCAGTATATTATAGAGCAGGAGAATCTCGCCAATTGACTTATTTAATTGTGCAGGATGATTCAAAGAATTGATCTAAATCTCTGCTCATTCTCGGTTTAGTAGTCCAGTGGCCGGTCCTAATCTCTGGCTACCAGGTATTTTTGGCTGTAAATTCATATAGGAAAGGCTGTCAGTCACTGAGTAGGACCATCCACTAGACGCGTATGCAAAGAAAGAGCTAATAAATAACAAGTTCTACTGATTATTTTCCTACAAAACAATATATCAATCTGCTCAGCTCCACCTGCTCTAAAACATTCTGTATACAGATTAGACTGAAGTTTTAATGTGAAAGGTTCCCTGATTGTCAGGGGTGATCTGAAAGATGCCTACGGTGGCCTACTGGTGGTTGTTAGGTGCTAAAGAGACCCCAGAACTAAGGTACAAGAAGTTGTATGTTGTAAACGATCCAAGCCAAATAAACATTAGATGTGAGCACTGTAAGTAGAGCCCAGTCTGTCTGTTGCTACCTACCATAGAAGCAGTGTATATGGGGGCTCGGCAACCAGGGGGGACCAGTCAGGGACCAAATGTCTGTGCCTCCAATCCACCTGACCCCCGCTGATTGATAGTGTGCTCATTAGCCAGGGAATCTAGGACCATTGTCCCAGATCCCCAAGCCAGCAGCACCACTTTCATGCCTCAGCTCACACCAGGAGCAGAGCCTGATCTGTGTTCTGGTGCCATTCACCTCCTGTCCTGGGAGAGAAGGTAAATATCTTTTTTTTTTGTTTGTTCATTTTGGGGGGGGGGGTTAATCAGTAGACTACCTACCTACTGGGGGGAGCTACCTAGCTAATATGTGGGACTACCTTCCCACTGTGGAGACATACCTGCCTAATGAGAGGACTACTTGCATAATGGTGGAACTACCTAATTGCTGTGAGAAATATACTTATAGGACAAGTATCGTGAAAAAGAAATATCCCCTATCCAAAGAAATATCCCCTATCTAAACAGGAGATCGTGGGGGGCCCCAGCGCTCAGACCCCCGCGATCTAAAACTACCCTTCGGATAGGGGATACATTTTTTTCCTGATACTGGTCCTTTAATGGTCAACCTATCTACCTAATAGTGGACCTACTTACCTGCTCACTTTTACAGAACAGGGCACCAATGTCGGCATTATTTCCATTTGGGGACTGGGATGAGAAGATTGCCTAGGGGGTAGGCAGGTGCTGGAGCTAGAAGATGTTTGTCCTGCAAATTCTGCAGGATCAAGTCGTCGACCAGAAAAGTTGCCATGGTGGTTTGGGCCAGATAGAGAAGAGAAGGAAATGATTCCTATTAGAGAAGACGCCACCTATGAGTAACTGGATGTCACTACACTGTATCTTTACTACCAGTATTCAGTATGGACTTTCACTTGACAACAGGCCCAAGTAAGTGGACCTTTTAAAAAAGTAGTTGAGTATCCCTGCCTTAGACTAAAGGTACCAGACATGCTCTGATGTTTCATTGGCCAGCTGCACTGCACATGACTGATGGCTCCAGCTCCTTCATTGTATGATTTTAGCTATAAGGCCCTATGTATTATATGTATACCCTTGTGCCACAATAGCCTCATCCTTCCCTCTGCCATTTCAACTCCTTTTTATCACCCCCTATGCAACATCATTCCGCCCCCCCTCTAATCCCCCGTGCCATTTCATTCACCCTGTCTTTCATTCCCCCCTTATCTCCCTGTGCCATTTCAATTCTCCACTTTATCCCCTGTATGCCATTTCAATTTCACCCCTACACAAGGGATTATAAAGGGGGAAGGAAATTATACAGAGGGTTATAAAAGGGGGAATTAAATGATGACACAGGGGGGAATCAAGGGGGGGGGGGGATATAGCACAGGGGGCTTCAAGAGTGATTGAAGGCCATTCAGTCCCTCTTTTATCACTCCCTGTGCAATTTAACCCCCCTCCCCCCCTTTATCACACCTTGTGCCACATTACCCCTTGATCCTTCCCAGTGCCATTTTATCCCCCCTCTTGATGCCCCCCTGTGCCATATTAAAACCCATTTCATCCCTGTGCCACATCATCCTACCCCCTCTGATCCCCCCTGTGCCATTTCAATCTTCCCCCCTCATTACTCCCTGTGCTACATTATTACCCCCTCTTCTCCCTTTAATCCCCTGCTGTGCACCTCTCACCGGTCCAGTGTCTCCCATGCACTCTGTCATGCTCAGGGTCTCAGCATTTTGGTGGGACCGGCATCCTCCCGCAACGTGATGGGCCATCAGGGGCATCACTCATCACTTCTGGCAGCTACTGTGGCTGTGGCCTGTGCTGCAGATCTTGAACAGGCAGCTGGTGCCACGGCCACTTTATATCAGTGTGCAGTGGTGGCTGCTGCTGCAACACACCTGGGAAAGGCCTGGCATACAGAGGTAGTGTAGGGGCCCATACACTTTTATCACTTGACAGATCTGTACAGCTTGGAGGTTGTATGCAGCCATAATGGCTTATAGGCCTAATAGGAGAACTAGTATAAAGTGTCTTTGTCTCATAACACAGATACTATGGCCCAGATTTATCAAACTGTGTGAGACAAAATGAGGAGAGATTTTCCCACAGCAACCAATCACAGCTCAGCTTTCACTTTACCAGAGCTTGTTAGCTGAGCTGTGATTGGTTGCTGTGGGAAAATCTCTCCTCATTTTGTCTCACACAGTTTGATAAATCTGGGTCTATAAGCTCACCATGTAATATATAAGCTCGCCATGTAATATATAAGCTCGCCATGTAATATATAAGCTCACCATGTAATATATAAGCTCACCATGTAATATATATAAGCTCACCATGTAATGTATATAAGCTCACCATGTAATGTATATAAGCTCACCATGTAATATATATAATCTCGCCATGTAATATATATAAGCTCACCATGTAATATATATAAGCTCGCCATGTAATATATAAGCTCGCCATGTAATATATAAGCTCACCATGTAATGTATATAAGCTCACCATGTAATATATATAAGCTCGCCATGTAATATATAAGCTCACCATGTAATATATAAGCTCGCCATGTAATATATATAAGCTCACCATGTAATATATATAAGCTCACCATGTAATATATATAAGCTCACCATGTAATATATAAGCTCGCCATGTAATATATAAGCTCGCCATGTAATATATAAGCTCGCCATGTAATATATAAGCTCACCATGTAATATATAAGCTCACCATGTAATATATAAGCTCACCATGTAATATATAAGCTCGCCATGTAATGTATATAAGCTCACCATGTAATATATAAGCTCACCATGTAATATATAAGCTCGCCATGTAATATATAAGCTCGCCATGTAATATATAAGCTCACCATGTAATATATATAAGCTCACCATGTAATATATATAAGCTCACCATGTAATATATAAGCTCGCCATGTAATATATAAGCTCGCCATGTAATATATAAGTTCGCCATGTAATATATAAGCTCGCCATGTAATATATAAGCTCGCCATGTAATATATATAAGCTCACCATGTAATATATATAAGCTCACCATGTAATATATATAAGCTCACCATGTAATATATAAGCTCGCCATGTAATATATAAGCTCGCCATGTAATATATAAGTTCGCCATGTAATATATAAGCTCGCCATGTAATATATAAGCTCGCCATGTAATATATAAGCTCACCATGTAATATATAAGTTCGCCATGTAATATATAAACTCGCCATGTAATATATAAGCTCACCATGTAATATATAAGCTCACCATGTAATATATAAGCTCACCATATAATATATAAGTTCACCATGTAATATATAAGCTCGCCATGTAATATATAAGTTCGCCATGTAATATATATAAGCTCGCCATGTAATATATAAGCTCGCCATGTAATATATAAGCTCGCCATGTAATATATAAGCTCACCATGTAATATATAAGCTCATCATGTAATATATAAGCTCACCATGTAATATATAAGCTCACCATGTAATATATAAGCTCACCATATAATATATAAGCTCGCCATGTAATATATAAGTTCGCCATGTAATATATATAAGCTCGCCATGTAATATATAAGCTCGCCATGTAATATATAAGCTCGCCATGTAATATATAAGCTCGCCATGTAATATATAAGCTCACCATGTAATATATAAGCTCATCATGTAATATATAAGCTCACCATGTAATATATAAGCTCACCATGTAATATATAAGCTCATCATGTAATATATAAGCTCACCATGTAATAAATAAAATAAAAAAGCTAAATATTCTGTAATTATATTTTATGATACATTTCGGTTTGACCATATTTTGGCTGATTAATAATCACCTGCCTTTGAATCCATTTGCATTGCCATGTATTTTACACCCCTTGGCATTCATAGACAAGCATGTTCTTCCATTACAATAGCCTTCCATTTGTAGTGTGCATAGGACTCTGCTGTTCAGATTAGTGGCGGCGGAAACTGCGAGTCAGACGGAATGCCTGAAAATCTTGCACGCACGAACGAGCCTTAATTATTTGAATAGAGCGAAACAGGAGGTAATCACACAATCCGAGTAAGTTCAGCTAAAAATGGACTGCTGGAAAATCCTAAGACTCCTTTTCCTGAGGAGCATATGGTAGAGAGCGCACATTTCTCCTAGCTTCGCGCCGTACATTTTCCTCTCGGCAGTCGCCGCTCTCAATCCAACCATCAGACAGCACTGCGCTCCCGCACCGGCTTCCTGTATACATCACAGCTGTCCTGCTCTGGGAGCTGGAGGAAGCCTGTTTGGCAGAGAACCTAACGACAAGCCGGAGTTTTCTTAAATTCCTTTTCTTATGGAATGTAATGAAAGAAAAATAATGTCAGAAAGTCATGCAGGCATTGCTATTTCTTTATCCTTTTTAGGACTGACCTGCATGTAAAAAAGAAACGTAAGCGCGGGTAGCAGACAATGAGGCTGGGTATATTTTTTGCAATTGGAATGCTCATAATAATGGTTTGTGGCCTTTTAATTATTGGAGCATTGTAATTGCACCACAAGCATTTTTTGCTAATGTATACCATCACTTTATATTCATGGGGTCTGACCTCTGGGACCTTCACAGATCATGAGGGGGACCCGCACTTGTATAGCTCTGTATTCTCTCACTTTTTCCCCTGCATAGAGGCCCCTGACCACCTGGCTGCACAGCAGTCTGCAGTGTAGCAACATTTAAAGGGGGACTCCACTGGCCAGCGTGGAACCAAATGTTCCCGAACGCTGTTTTCACGCTGCAGGGGTCGGTCATGCCCCCTCATGATGTCACGTCCACGTCCCCTGAATGCAAGTCTATGGGAGGGGGTGGGATGGCTGACATCATGAGGGGGCGTGGCCGACCACATTTAGTTCCGTGCTGGCCAGTGGAGTCCCCCTTTAAGTGAATAAGGTTGGGAACACCAAAGTATAGGGAGAAAGGTATTGCACCTGGGTCCCCTTCATTCTTACCAGTAGTGGGGATCCCAGAAATCAGACCCCCCACCACTCATAAAGTGATGGCTTATCCTATCCAGGACCCCAATGCTGAATATCAGTATATAGCTTCCTTCTATTGTTTCTGATCCTGAATTTTAGGGACCAAATAAATATGACAACTAGGCTCAGTATACATCTGGCCTAAAAACCGAGGCTCGGCAATTTTCCTTTTCATGAGAAATGAAGCCAATGGTGTAGCTATAAGTAGAGCAGAAATAGCAGAGAGCTCGGCCCATACTCCTGGGGGGGCTCATGGGCCTCCACACTGTACAGAACAGGGGCACAATATCACAGGCACAATGGAGCCGACTGACTGAACTGTATGTAAAGAAGAATGTCCAGCATGAATGGTATAGACGGCTATCGAGCTAGTTACCTACAGAGGTGAGTAAGAAAGGGCTGCGGATTTCTAATTGTATGCTGCAAGACAAATTATGGCTTTTATGCATTTATTTTCTATTCGTGATATTTCTGATATACATTTTTTTTTTAATATATGTTTATGTCCTATAGCAAACCCTACGAGAAAAATGGCAAAATAGCAACCAAAAAAACGCTTCATTTCATAAAAATACATCATATCATAAACAGGCTGCTATTTTGGAAAAATGGACGACAAAGAAAATGCCATGTGGGTCTGGCTTTTCATATTTCCCTATGGATTCCCAGCTAACATCTGGCCGCAGCGTTTTAGGGCCATAAAAAACGACATGCAGTGAGTATAGCGTTTTTTGAGAAAAAATAAAAGAAAAAAAAAATAAACCTCAAGTGTAATCTTAGTGAGAAATGTGGAGGTAAACAATTCTGGAATAAAACTTAGTGTAGGTCAGTAGTGTCATTCCTATATGTCTGTAGACATCACTGATAGATAGATAGATATGAGATAGATAGATAGATATGAGATAGATGATAGAAAGATATGAGATAGATATGAGATAGATAGATATGAGATAGATAGATATGAGATAGATAGATATGAGAGAGATAGATATGAGATACATAGATATGAGAGAGATAGATATGAGATAGATAGATAGATATGAGATAGATGATAGATAGATATGAGATAGATAGATAGATAGATAGATAGATATGAGAGAGATAGATATGAGATACATAGATATGAGAGAGATAGATATGAGATAGATATGAGATATATATGAGATAGATAGATATGAGATAGATATGAGATAGATAGATATGAGATAGATAGATATGAGATAGATATGAGAGAGATAGATATGAGATAGATAGATATGAGATAGATATGAGATATATATGAGATAGATAGATATGAGATAGATAGATATGAGATAGATATGAGATAGATAGATATGAGATAGATATGAGATAGATAGATATGAGATAGATAGATATGAGATAGATATGAGATAGATAGATATGAGATAGATAGATATGAGATAGATAGATATGAGAGAGATAGATATGAGATAGATAGATATGAGATAGATAGATATGAGAGAGATAGATATGAGATAGATATGAGATAGATAGATATGAGATAGATATGAGATAGATATGAGATAGATAGATATGAGATAGATAGATATGAGATAGATAGATATGAGAGAGATAGATATGAGATAGATAGATATGAGATAGATAGATATGAGATAGATAGATATGAGAGAGATAGATATGAGATAGATATGAGATAGATAGATATGAGATAGATAGATATGAGATAGATAGATATGAGATAGATAGATATGAGATAGATAGATATGAGATAGATATGAGATAGATATGAGATAGATAGATATGAGATAGATATGAGATAGATAGATATGAGATAGATAGATATGAGATAGATAGATATGAGATAGATAGATATGCTATATATATATATGAGATAGATAGATATGAGATAAATAGATATGAAATAGATATGAGATAGATAGATATGAGATAGATAGATAATAGATAGATGATTGATAGATAGATATGAGATAAATAGATATGATATAGATATGAGATAGATGGATATATAGATAGATAATAGATATGAGATAGATAGATATGAGATAGATAGATAGATATGACATAGATATGAGATAGATATGATATAGATCAGTGGTCTTCAAACTGTGGCCCTCCAGATGTTGCAAAACTACAACTCCCAGCATGCCCATATAGATATGAGATAGATAGATATGAGACAGATAGATATGAGATAGATATGAAATAGATATGAGATAGATAGGTAGATAGATATGAGATAGATAGATATGATATAGATCAGTGGTCTTCAAACTGTGGCCCTCCAGATGTTGCAAAACTACAACTCCCAGCATTCCCGGACAGCCTTTGGCTGTCCGGGCATGCTGGGAGTTGTAGTTTTGCAACATCTGGAGGGCCACAGTTTGAAGACTGCTGATATAGATAGATAGATATGAGATAGATATGAAATAGATATGAGAGAGATAGATATGAAATAGATAGGAGATAGATAGATAGGAGATAGATATGAAATAGATAGGAGATAGATAGATAGGAGATAGATATGAAATAGATAGGAGATAGATAGATATGAGATAGACATAAATAAATAGATGAGATAGATATGAGACAGATATATAGATAGATTAGATAGATATATAGATAGATATGAGATAGATATAACATAGATAGATATGAAATAGATAGATATGAGATAGATATGAGATATATGAGCTAAAAAGATGTGAAAAAGAGACAGATATATAAATAGATATTACACAGATAGATATGAGATAGATAAATAAACCAATATAACATAGGTAGATATGAGATAGCTAGACAGATAAAGAAATAAATAAATATAAAATAGATATGATAGGAAGACAGACAGAACAATAAATAAATACATGTAACATAGTTATGAGATATGTCTGTGTGGTCGCCTTTTATTTCGTTTTCTTTTTTCCTACAATATTGTGAGATTTCTAAACACTGCGTTTTGATTGCAGTTTTCATGCGGTTTTCCTGTTCACACGTGCTGGAGCTGTCGTCAGTTTGGGGGCATTAGCGCTTCATTTATACCGCATCAGGGCACAGCTGGCACGGAGCGGGCATGTCGGCAGATCTCGCAGTGCCGATGCCGTAGCCCGATGCCGCGCTGTGTGGCTGATGCCTCGGCCGCGCACAGTACGAGCTCCGCACGCTGCGATCCGCTCCTGCCGCCTAAATGAAGGGCACAGCGGGGAGCGCAGGATGTGCCAGCAGGGAGAAGTATAACAGAAGCTTTATGGTAATCTCCCGGCCCTGATGACGGGCGCGCTGCTGGGAGACGTTCCCCCCGATCTGCAGTCAGGCAGCGGGAGCCGGGCAGCGCTAGCGGCTGGCAGGAGAGGTGGCAGATGTACGGGACTGGGGTGCCACTCGCTGACCGTCTGATTATAAACCTGTGCCCCAGCCGCCGCAGACAAGTGATGCCCATTACAGCGCGCAGCGCCTCCGTAGCGTGTGACAGGCTTGTGTGCCAGGCGCCGCTGTAGTGGTGAGAGGGAGAGAGGCAAAGGAGGGCAGCTCCAACCCTGGAGGAGAGCGCACACGGCCGCCGGCCTTTATCTGCTTTCCCCTTGCAAAACAATAACAGGAACACGTCTGTGGCGTGACTGAGGAGCGGAGCGGGGGTGCCGGGCACGGGCTGGGGGCGCCAGGACAGGGGGGACCTCACACAATTAAAGTCACTTGTATAGGAGAGTCACAGGACACGTGGTGAAGTAGAGAGCAGGGAGCGCCCGGTGCTGTCTGGGGCCATAGTCACTCCTTCCCGGTAGTCCGGCCACCTGCTGTCCGGCACGGAAGCCTCCGCTGGGCGTGGAGGACGGAGCACATCGCGGACACGGAGCACAGCTGCGACCTTCCTGCCCATTGTCTAAACTAGAAAAGTAAGTGGGCGGCCGATGCCAGGAGATCCCCGGGCACAGGTCACGTGACGTCTAATCCCTGCTGTCCGGCTTTGTATTGAATTGTACTGATCGCCGCCCCCAGTACCCGGCTGTGTGTGCTCGCAGCCCCCCCCCCCCCCCCAGTACCCGGCTGTGTGTGCTCGCAGCCCCCCAGTACCCGGCTGTGTGTGTGCTCGCAGCCCCCCAGTACCCGGCTGTGTGTGCTCGCAGCCCCCCAGTACCCGGCTGTGTGTGTGCTCGCAGCCCCCCCCCCCCCGTACCCGGCTGTGTGTGTGCTCGCAGCCCCCCAGTACCCGGCTGTGTGTGCTCTCAGCCCCCCAGTACCCGGCTGTGTGTGTGCTCGCAGCCCCCCAGTACCCGGCTGTGTGTGCTCTCAGCCCCCCAGTACCCGGCTGTGTGTGTGCTCGCAGCCCCCCAGTACCCGGCTGTGTGTGCTCGCAGCCCCCCCAGTACCCGGCTGTGTGTGTGCTCGCAGCCCCCCCAGTACCCGGCTGTGTGTGCTCGCAGCCCCCCAGTACCCGGCTGTGTGTGTGCTCGCAGCCCCCCAGTACCCGGCCGTGTGTGCTCGCAGCCCCCCAGTACCCGGCTGTGTGTGTGCTCGCAGCCCCCCAGTACCCGACTGTGTGTGCTCGCACGGCTTCGGTACACAGGCTGTACGGCGCGGTAATGCGGGGCATGTGTCAGGAGTGACGCACGGCGAGGTTCATGCGACATCGTTGTGCAGCGCGTCACACATTCCCGGCGGTGGAGGAAGCGCTGTGACAAGTCAGACCAGTCGTACGTGTCTCTGCACATCACTGATGGGGTGACATCGGACGTGTCGCAATAGTAACACCGCGCCCTAGGGCATGGGGGGAGGAGGTGACTGCGCAGTGTGGAGCAGTAGCGGTGTGTGCGCTTTTCTATGGATTAGTAATGGGGGTCGGATGGCCAGGATAGGGCCCTTTTATGATGTTTAGTGGGGTCCACAGAGGTATGACCTCCCCCTATCAAACAGTGATGGCTCATCTTGCCAATATAAGATTATCTGTAAATGCCACCATACACATAGTCCTCCCGACTACACATGATGTCGGGGGAGAGAAGGCGGAGCATGCTTCATAGCGCAATGTTATATTTTCAGACTGCCTGATATGTACGCTCTGCTCGACTGGGCGTGTATGATATTTCTATAGAGCAGTGTTTCTCAACAAAGGTGCCTCCAGCTGTTGCAAAACTACAACTCCCAGCATGCCTGAAGGCTGTCCGGGCATGCTGGGAGTTATAGCTTTGCAACAGCTGGAGGCACCTTGGTTAGGAGATACTGCTATAGGGCACTGGCAGCCATTGCTGGTGCGCTCTTCCGGGCTCGCAGATGGATCTGTATTGTAGGAGATCGGGTGTCTGCAGGGAGGCCAGGGAGGGGATCATGGAGAATGACCCAGAGTTATTAGAATACACAGGACAGTATCATGGAAAATATTCTTTTATGGAGTCAGGATGTTCAGTCGCCGTCCGGCGTAGACACGTGCGGCGAGAAGCGGCTGATTTGTCGATGATCGAGTCTTTTATCGTCTGTTCTATCCCCTTGTGTGATCCGCCATCTGCTGCTACTCATACACAGGCGAGAAGGGGGAGGAGAAGGGGCGTCTGTATACGGGGTGAGGTCTATTAGGAATGGGGCATTACTGTACGGCCATCATGGCATCGTCCGATCGCAGGAGATGACAGTATCGTATAGGGAGCACGGGATATCTATCACACATACAGGATATCTATCACACATACAGGATATATATCACACATACAGGATATACAATTATACAGGATATCTATCACATGATACAGTATATCACACATGTACAGGATATACAATTATACAGGATAGAGTATATAATATATGTGCAGTATATCACATAAATACAGGATATGATAAATGATACAGTATATCACACATGATACAGGATATATCATACATGTACAGTTATATCACTCATGATACATGATATATCATATGTGCAGTATATCGCCCATATACAGTACAATATATCAGGATATCACATATATACAGGATCACACAGAGTATATAATATGTGCAGTATATCACATATATACAGGATATGATAAATGATACCGGATATCACACGTGATACAGTATATCATATATGTGCAGTAAATCACACATGATATATAATATGTGCAGTATATCGCCCATATACAGTATATCAGGATATATCATACATGTACAGTATATCACACATGATACATGATATGTGCAGTATATCGCCCATATACAGTATATCAGGATATATCATACATGTACAGTATATCACACATGATATATAATATGTGCAGTATATCGCCCATATACCGTATATCAGGATATATCATACATGATATGTGCAGTATATCGCCCATATACAGTATATCAGGATATATCATACATGTACAGTATATCACACATGATACATGATATGATACAGTATATCGCCCATATACAGTATATCAGGATATATCATACATGTACAGTATATCACACATGATACATGATATGATACAGTATATCGCCCATATACAGTATATCAGGATATATCATACATGTACAGTATATCACACATGGTATCTCAGACCTGCATATGCTATTCTGTGCACTAAAAATTTTATAGATTAAAAAAAAAAAGTGGGGTATTTTTCACGATTCCAATATCAAAGGTGAAAGCAATAGCGTCAACCATTGACAGCTAAACACCGTCCGACATTACTCTGCGGCCCACCACAGTACAGACAGTGCGATCGCCATTGTGCGTTCTGTGTATCCTTAATGTACATTGTGTAGCTGGAGAGGCCGGTGCCAGCAGGCTGAGCCGTACACTCCGCGATCTGTGGGTTTAGCCGCTTCCAGACACGATGATCTGTTTACAATATGTTCCGTTCTAGCGGAGCTACCGCTCGTCTGTGGAGGCGCCAGGCCGGGGATTAACCCCTCCCGCGCCGCCCCATACCCCGCACTCGTATCTCAAGGACATAAGAGCCGCGTCTCGGCTCCCCTCGTGTGGGGATTATAGCGCCGCTGGAGGAGCCGGATAATAGACGGGCGGTGATCATTGCGGATCAGCCTCATCCTGACGCGCTGCTCAAGTTCTCGCCTTCCCACCTATCGATTAGCGCGCCCACTGCTTCCTTAACCCCTGCGGCAGGCTGCGCGCATTAGTATGCAGCGGTGTGAGCCGTCTCCTGCGATCGGGGAGCGCATAAACCTTCTAAACGGCGCCGTAATAAAATGGTGGGAAATAATAGACGTTACCTAGGACACGATGGGGACAGACGAGTTTTCGGCTTTGTGCGCACGCAGTATTTTCTGCCTTATTTTCGACGGCATTTGCTGCTCGTTTTTTATTAATAAATTATATATATAATTTTTTTTTTTTTTTTTAACCAAAACAATAAAAGCTGCTAATCTTTCCATTATAATTCGTCTCTCCGTCGGTTCCACTCCTGGTTTTGGCTACAAATAGTGACCGAAATATTGTGAGGGAATATAGCTGTACAGTGAAGCGTGTCACGTCCGCTCCGCGCGCGAATGCCTGTCACGTCCTCACATCTATCTCCAAATACCATCATACCCCGCCTGGGGATAATGGAGAGCGGAGGGAGTTAATGGGGTTAATCTCCAGCGCGGTCCCCTTATCTCCGGTGAGGGGCCCCGGTACACGGCGGCCGCTGTCACACGTAGGTGACTGGGAGTTAATTAGGAAGTATTCTCCGGATCAATGACTCGCACAGCCCATTAGCTATTCTGCTGCCTAATTGCAGGATTGCGCTGCTATCTCCATCCCGTATCCCTGCAATCAGCGATCTCTCAGCAGCAGCTGGGGATTAGGCAGCCGGCAGAGCAGGTTTTGGGAGATTATGCAGCGCTTAACCCCTCACTGTCCGGCCTCCGTCAGTACCTCATGAGCTCAGAGGCATGGAGACTGGCCGCCGCATGTCACTTACATCATCCATGTGGTGTAATGTTTCCAAGGTGCTTCAGGGGTCAGGGGAAATGTGGGAACTCACCCAAGATTTCCACTTAAGGGATGGGCCTGCTAATGGGAACGGTGTTCCTGCTGTGGAAAAAGTGCAGGAACTCAGTTCCTGCTGGACTTGAGCTCTGAGGTGCTTGCTTGCATGGCGTGCTGGGAATGCGTAATTCCACAGGCACTGCTGCCTTTTCCAGTGAGCCGTATTTGCCAATTCCCGGTGGAAAGTCCTTTCGAAGTACGGTGTCCTCCGGAGACGGCGCTCAGATCTCCAGGGCTTGTCGGGTTTTCCACTATCGAGCAAAGTCCAAAGTACAGGACAGGCGGCACCGATGGTGTGCCAGCCCGGAGGACAGCTTCTAGACAGCTTGTTAGGACTAGAGATGAGCGAACTTACATTAAATTCGATTCGTCACGAACTTCTCGGCTCGGTAGTTGATGACTTTTCCTGCGTAAATTAGTTCAGCCTTCAGGTGCTCCGGTGGGCTGGAAAAGGTGGATACATTCCTAGGAAAGAGTCTCCTAGGACTGTATCCACCTTTTCCAGCCCACCAGAGCACCGGAAAGCTGAGAAGTTCGTGACGAATCAAATTTACTATAAGTTCGCTCATCTCTAGTTAGGACACATTCACACTGGCGTATATTTGGTCGCCAGTTCTTAGGCCCTACAGCAGTTTTTCCCAACCAAGGTGTCCAGTTGTTGCAAAACTACAACTCCCAGCATGCCCGGACAGCCTTCGGCTGTCCGGGCATGCTGGGAGTTGTAGTTTTGCAACAGCTGGAGGCGACCTGGTTGGGAAACACTGCCCCACAGAGACTGGTTGCGTCTCTCCAGGATAATATTGATACTGAGATGAAGCATTCTGTTCCTGCATGTTTATGATTCTGTGGCTATGTTCACACAGCGGAATTGCCAAGACGGAAATATCTGCCGTGGAAATTCCGATTCCAGCCTCCGTAGAAAGAAATGACATATCAATTCTTCCTGCGGAATCGGCTTAGAAATGCATTGTTGTCTATGAAGACGGTTCATTTCCGAGCGGTCCTAGTGCTGACGTTCTGCCGGCAGCCGCTCTCTAAGGCTTCTTTAACACTACTGTTTGTGCCCGGTACTGGGAGGGCCGTAAGAAGATAGCAGGGTCTCCCCCTATCTTCCGGCGGAGTAACGGGAGTCATAACAGATGATAGAGGAATCCTATTCAAGTAAATAGGATCCTCTTTGCCCGTTATGATTCCTGTTAGGGTGCGTTCACACTACGGAATCTCCGCTCGCTGAATTCCGCGAGCGGAGATTCCGCCTGGCGGCTGCCGCCGAAGGCACTTCGGCGCTAGGGCCGCAGGGCACTGACCCGTCACCATTGACGGCTATGCAGTGCTCGCGGAATCCGCGCAAAGACCATGTTCTTTCTTTATGCGGAACAATTTCAGCGGTGGAATTGTCCGCCGCGGAAATTTCGCAGTGTGAACGGGTCTCGCGGAGACCCATTCACGCTAATATTATGTTCACACCGCGGAATAATTGCATTCACGCCACGTTTTTGCAATACAGTTCCCATATACGTTTTCAATGTGAAAACCGTATGGAACTGTATTGAAAACCGTATGTATTGACTCTCCATTGAAAACCGTATGGATTGACTCTCCATTGAAAACCGTATGGATTGACTCTCCATTGAAAACCGTATGGATTGACTCTCCATTGAAAACCGTATGCCAAACAATGCATCCGTTTTGCATCCTGTACGGTTTTGTCCGTTTTTTTCCCAAAACCGTAGTCTACCAGTTTTTGGTCCGGGTGAGAAACTGTATTAAACCGTTTTTTTTTTTTTAACATGGGAGTCCATGGGAACCGTACAGAACTGTATGTGCCTACGGTTCCATCCGGTTTGCACCATACGGTTTTTTACTTTGCACAGTTTTTTTTTTCTTGGAATTTCAATCAAACAAGTGAAACTTTATTCATAATGGAGTGAAAAGTTAAAAATGTATACTTTTTTTTTCTTAAAAAACGGATGCAACCGGACATCATTTTTCAAACCGTATACGGGTTAAAATTTGTACACACGTTTTGATACAGTTTAGTCAGGTTTTAAGGGAATCAGTTTTTCATCAAAAACCTGATACGGGAACTGTATTGCAAAAACGTGGTGTGAATGCACCCTACAAACCGTGGCAGACCATGGTTTTCAGTCTAGCAACAAAACCGCATACAGGTCAAAAATGAGCCGACCGGAGTCACCGTTTGACTCCGGTCGGCTCATTAAAGTAAATGGTTTTCAGCGCTGGTCCGGCTGGGGTACGGGAGAGCCCGGTTTGCCCCTCCCCAGGCACCCGTAATGTAAAAACGAAGTGTGAATGCAGCCTTATTTGGGGGGGAGGAGATCATTTTGTCTGCCTTGCCAAACAATAGCCAGGAAGATAGCAGGAACCTGAGATAACAAGTGCATGTCCCTGCCCCCCCTGTCATTAGAGGTCTAGGTGGGGGCAGAGGAGGCTTGCAGAGCTGTAGCGTTGTGGATGGTGTAGCCTGGCTCCCATCACATGGGATCTCACATTCCTCCCACTGTTTTCATAACATCGGCTTCTGTCTGTACTTTTCCCGGCTGCTATTATAAAGCTGTGTTACAGGAAGGTGTGTGTGTGTAGGGGGGGAGATGAGCCCACCCTTTCCTAAGCAAATTATACATTAATAAGCCATCTCCATAAATGCGTTTTCACGCCGCCGTCTTCAGTCTGTGTGTCATCCGCATATTTCCGACTAAAAAACGGGAACAGTTCCCAGATCCTGCGTGCAGTTTATACATTTGGTTTTCAGTAAAAACACAGCAATCGTGGTGTCGGTCTGGCCCTGTAGTCTCTAGAGATGTGCCGTACAAACTGAGAAGAAGCGGGGTAGAAATCGCGCACAGTCCCATCACGTCTCCGGGCTACGGTTATAGTGCACGTCATAAATGTATATGTATTAAGCCGTACCTTCCGTGGGCACATTTACTGAAATACACCAAATGTACAGTCCCTCAAGTTACAATATTAATTGGTTCTGGGACGACCATTGTATGTTGAAACCATTGTAGGTTGAGACCAGAACTCTATGGAAACCTGGTAATTGGTTCTAAAGCCCCAAAATGTCATCCAAAAATAGGAAAAAGTGAGAGTTAAAGAAAAATAAGTAGATAATTAAAATAGATAAAGTAAGTCCTTACATATAAAAGTAGGAAATATCTGCTGGGAGCTGTAAATGACTGTCTATGTCAGTGTTTTCCAAGCAGGGAGCCTCCAGCTGTTGCAAAACTACAACTCCCAGCATGCCCGGACAGCCAAAGGCTGTCCGGGCATGCTGGGAGTTGTAGTTTTGCAACAGCTGGGGGCACCCTGCTTGGGAAACACTGATCTATATAGAGGACAGGAGCTTCTTCGGGGTCCTGTACATGTCCTAAAAAAGTAACATGGAGCCGCCCTCACCTGGTGTAGTAAGGAGCAGGTAACCCTGGTACAGGTAAAGAGTACAGAACATGTAATACCTCCATGTACTGTAGGGGGCGTTACCAGACACCAGTCAGTGCATACGCTTCAGTAATACAGGGGTTTTACCAGGAAATTGCCCATTCTGATTGGTCAGTTCTTCCAGCCATTGACATGTTTCGGATCTGGACTGTCTGTACATTGTATGTTGAGTCTGGTTTCAACTTACAATGGTCCAGAAAAGACCATTGTCTGTGGAAACTATTGTATGTTGAGGCCATTGTAAGTTGAGGGATCACTTGTAGTTTATTTCCCTAAAGTACAATTTTATTCTGTGGGACTCAAAAGCCTGGTAAAATGGAGTCCTGCAAAAGAGTATGGGGGGATTTATTAAAATCTGTGCAGAGGAAAAGTGGAGCAGTAGCCCATAGCAACCAATCAGATCGCTTCTTTTCTTTTTCAGAGGCCATTTTTTTTTTTTTAAATTAAAAAGTGATCTGATTGGTTTTTATGGGCAACTGGTTGACTTGTCTTCTGCTCAGGTTTTGATAAATCTCCCCCTATATATGGGAAACAGACCCAATGTGGGCAAAAGTAGACTATGTTCCGCCTGCTGACGTAAATAGGCTGCTGTGGGCATAACATAGGACTGTATATGTCGGTATACATTTTTCAAGGTATTCTGATGTATACTGTAGATGGTTAAAGGGCTACTCCGGTGGAAATCATTTACTTTAATCAACTGGTTTTAGAAAGTTAAATAAATTTGTAAATTACTTCTATTAAAAAATCTTAATCCTTCCAGTACTTATCAGAGGCTGTATGCTCCACAGGAAGTTCAGTTGTTCTTTTCAGTCTGACCACAGTGCTCTCTGCTGACACCTCTGTCCATGTCAAGAACTGTTCAGAGTAGGAGCAAATCCCCATAGCAAACCTAGCATGCTCTGGGCAGTTCCTGACATGGACAGAGGTGTCAGTAGAGAGCACTGTGGTCAGACTGAAAAAAAAGACACAACTTCCTCTGTAGTATACCGTAGCTGATAAATACTGGAAGGATTAAGATTTTTAAATAGAAGTAATGTATAAATCTGTTTAACTTTTTGTAACCAGTTGATTTGAAAACATTTTTTCCCACTGGAGTACCCCTTTAAGATATGTACAGATATGTAATAAGGTGTCCACTCTGGCATTATAAAGCATTGTTCACATCAGCGTCGTGTTCTGTAGTCTGCAGCGCTATTCTTGTCTCATCATAAGTCAATGGCACCTGAGTGAAAATAGATGTCATACTTGTCCTTGTGCTGTTATTTCGTATCAATAGGGTGAGCAGAGCCTTGGGTGATGCTCACACTCCCTCCTCTTGAAGATCAGTCTGCACATAGTCTTCATCATAATGTCAATGGGCGCCAGTATACTGCGGAGGCCCCTGATGGGCGCCAGTATACTGCGGAGGCCCCTGATGGGCGCCAGTATACTGCGGAGGCCCCTGATGGGCGCCAGTATACTGCGGAGGCCCCTGATGGGCGCCAGTATACTGCGGAGGCCCCTGATGGGCGCCAGTATACTGCGGAGGCCCCTGATGGGCGCCAGTATACTGCGGAGGCCCCTGATGGGCGCCAGTATACTGCGGAGGCCCCTGATGGGCGCCAGTATACTGCGGAGGCCCCTGATGGGCGCCAGTATACTGCAGAGGCCCCTGATGGGCGCCAGTATACTGCGGGGGCCCCTGATGGGTGCCAGTATACTGCAGAGGCCCCTGATGGGTGCCAGTATACTGCGGAGGCCCCTGATGGGCGCCAGTATACTGCGGAGGCCCCTGATGGGCGCCAGTATACTGCAGAGGCCCCTGATGGGCGCCACTATACTGCGGAGGCCCCTGATGGGCGCCAGTATACTGCGGAGGCCCCTGATGGGCGCCAGTATACTGCGGAGGCCCCTGATGGGCGCCAGTATACTGCGGAGGCCCCTGATGGGCGCCAGTATACTGCAGAGGCCCCTGATGGGCGCCAGTATACTGCGGAGGCCCCTTATGGGCGCCAGTATACTGCGGGGGCCCCTGATGGGCGCCAGTATACTGCGGGGGCCCCTGATGGGTGCCAGTATACTGTAGAGGCCCCTGATGGGTGCCAGTATACTGCGGAGGCCCCTGATGGGCGCCAGTATACTGCGGAGGCCCCTGATGGGCGCCAGTATACTGCAGAGGCCCCTGATGGGCGCCAGTATACTGCGGAGGCCCCTGATGGGCGCCAGTATACTGCGGAGGCCCCTGATGGGCGCCATTATACTGCGGAGGCTCCTGATGGGCACCAGTATACTGCGGAGTCCCCTGATGGGCGCCAGTATACTGCGGAGGCCCCCGATTGGTGCCAGTATACTGCAGAGGCCCCTGATGGGCGCCAGTATACTGCAGAGGCCCCTGATGGGCGCCAGTATACTGCAGAGGCCCCTGATGGGCGCCAGTATACTGCAGAGGCCCCTGATGGGTGCCAGTATACTGCAGAGGCCCCTGATGGGCACCAGTATACTGCGGAGGCCCCTGATGGGTGCCAGTATACTGCAGAGGCCCCTGATGGGTGCCAGTATACTGTAGAGGCCCCTGATGGGTGCCAGTATACTGCAGAGGCCCCTGATGGGTGCCAGTATACTGCAGAGGCCCCTGATGGGTGCCAGTATACTGTAGAGGCCCCTGATGGGCGCCAGTATACTGCGGGGGCCCCTGATGGGCGCCAGTATACTGCGGAAGCCCCTGATGGGCACCAGTATACTGCGGAGGCCCCTGATGGGTGCCAGTATACTGTAGAGGCCCCTGATGGGCGCCAGTATACTGCGGAAGCCCCTGATGGGCACCAGTATACTGCGGAGGCCCCTGATGGGTGCCAGTATACTGCGGTGGCCCCTGATGGGCGCCAGTATACTGCGGAAGCCCCTGATGGGCACCAGTATACTGCGGAGGCCCCTGATGGGTGCCAGTATACTGTAGAGGCCCCTGATGGGTGCCAGTATACTGCGGAAGCCCCTGATGGGCACCAGTATACTGCGGAGGCCCCTGATGGGTGCCAGTATACTGCGGTGGCCCCTGATGGGCGCCAGTATACTGCGGAAGCCCCTGATGGGCACCAGTATACTGCGGAGGCCCCTGATGGGCGCCAGTATACTGCAGAGGCCCCTGATGGGCGCCAGTATACTGCAGAGGCCCCTGATGGGCGCCAGTATACTGCGGAGGCCCCTGATGGGCGCCAGTATACTGCGGAGGCCCCTGATGGGCGCCATTATACTGCGGAGGCTCCTGATGGGCACCAGTATACTGCGGAGTCCCCTGATGGGCGCCAGTATACTGCGGAGGCCCCCCATTGGTGCCAGTATACTGCAGAGGCCCCTGATGGGCGCCAGTATACTGCAGAGGCCCCTGATGGGCGCCAGTATACTGCGGAGGCCCCTGATGGGCGCCAGTATACTGCGGAGGCCCCTGATGGGCGCCAGTATACTGCGGAGGCCCCTGATGGGCGCCAGTATACTGCGGAGGCCCCTGATGGGCGCCAGTATACTGTAGAGGCCCCTGATGGGTGCCAGTATACTGCAGAGACCCCTGATGGGTGCCAGTATACTGCAGAGGCCCCTGATGGGCGCCAGTATACTGCAGAGGCCCCTCATGGGCGCCAGTATACTGCGGGGGCCCCTGATGGGCGCCAGTATACTGCGGAAGCCCCTGATGGGCACCAGTATACTGCAGAGGCCCCTGATGGGTGCCAGTATACTGCGGTGGCCCCTGATGGGCACCAGTATACTGCGGAAGCCCCTGATGGGCACCAATATACTGCGGAGGCCCCTGATGGGCGCCAGTATACTGCAGAGGCCCCTGATGGGCGCCAGTATACTGCGGGGGCCCCTGATGGGCGCCAGTATACTGCGGAAGCCCCTGATGGGCACCAGTATACTGCGGAGGCCCCTGATGGGTGCCAGTATACTGCGGGGGCCCCTGATGGGCACCAGTATACTGCGGGGGCCCCTGATGGGCGCCAGTATACTGCGGAAGCCCCTGATGGGCACCAATATACTGCGGAGGCCCCTGATGGGCGCCAGTATACTGCAGAGGCCCCTGATGGGCGCCAGTATACTGCAGAGGCCCCTCATGGGCGCCAGTATACTGCGGGGGCCCCTGATGGGCGCCAGTATACTGCGGAAGCCCCTGATGGGCACCAGTATACTGCGGAGGCCCCTGATGGGTGCCAGTATACTGCGGGGGCCCCTGATGGGCACCAGTATACTGCGGGGGCCCCTGATGGGTGCCAGTATACTGCGGGGGCCCCTGATGGGCACCAGTATACTGCGGGGGCCCCTGATGGGCGCCAGTATACTGCGGAAGCCCCTGATGGGCGCCAGTATACTGCAGAGGCCCCTGATGGGTGCCAGTATAAGTCAGTAGCGTGTGTCAGTCACTTTCCATGTACTCGGTGAGACAGATCGGACACAGAGCCCTTAGCATTCGCTATATGTCATCCAGGCACACGTTATTTCCACGCCTGCCCCAGGACTGACCTATTGTGCTGTCACACAATGACAGGCAGGAGGCGGCAGCCTTTTATATTGTCCTATTTTATGTATGCAGCATGATGTGTAAGCACAGTCCATGAGGAGTCAATACAACATCAAGTGGAGGGGGAGGATACAGGGTCTATTGACCGAAAGGCAGCAGAGCCGCACGTACTGTCAGTGGTGGAGACTGACGGCTCCGCGCCTCAAGATGTACTGCAGCAGCCCTGCCCCCTATTAGACAGCTGATCCCCCTCATCACCTCGCTGTAGACTCATGTCTATCTATATACAGTTATCCTGGGATTTATTCTGGTTGTTATATTAGTCCCATTAGGGTTTTCCCATCCTCTGGATCAACATGGTAAGGCAGTGGTCTCCAAACTGTGGACCTCCAGATGTTGCAAAACTACAACTCCCAGCATGCCCGGACAGCCAAGTTGTAGTTTATTAATAGCTGTAGAGGTACAAGTTGAGGAACTTTGGGTTACAACAGTGGTCTAAAACATTTTTGGACCTCCAGATGTTGCAAAACTATAACTCCCAGCATGCCCGGACAGCCGTTGGCTGTCCAGGCATGCTGGGAGTTGTAGTTTTGCAACATCTGGAGGTCCACAGTTTGGAGACCACTGCAGTAGATTTATAGGCTGGACTGATGCATGGACCAACACAGTAGGGCAGTGTGTCCCAACCAGGGTGCCTTTAGCTGTTGCATAACTACAACTCCCAGCATGTCTGGGCATGCAAGGAGTTGTAGTTTTGCAACAGCTCGAGGCACCCGAGTATGGAAACACTGCAATAGGGGTATAGGTTGGACTCTTGTCTTTTTTCAACCTCATGAAGTAGCTCCGCACACACCATAGGCTGCCATTACCAGCACGTATACGATCAGATCGGTCTATGGCTGCTGGGAGCTGCCCAAAAGACAAATATCGTACGATTAGATCGGTCCTTCCATTTTGTTCTCACTGTCTAACTGATAGGATCGGGTTGTATAGGTATTTGTCAGAACTGCCGATAAGTCGCTTCCAGAAATCCATCTCTGACAGGATCCGCGCCTCCTCCTAAGATGTCTGCCATGTGTCGCCGCCACACACCGGAGATTGGCAGGGATCGCGAGGCTGTACACACGGTGCGTCTGGGAAGCGGCACAGATAGACGTGCCCATTGTGCGGATGTGTGGCGTACCCTGTGCCCGCCCGCTGTGCGGTAATGCCCGGCGGTGCCGTCTGTCGGGGCAGACGAGGTCTGTGAGAGCGGCGCTTACAGGCGGAGGAGCCGAGCGCTCCCTCATCTCCGGCCCACCGCAAACCGGAGGCACCTGGGGTCAGGACGGGGGAGTGCTTAACCCCGGCAGTGCCGTGCCCCAGCGATCGGATTACACCGGCCTCCCCTCACTCCGGTGTCCATGTATTGTGTGGTGAGGATAATAATCACACAGGCCGTTTTTAATGCAGTATTATTGAGCCAAGCAGAAGAGGGGAGACATATTAGTATTTGTGTTATACCAGTGTTCCCCAACCTGCGGCTCTCCAGCTGTTGCACAATTATAACCCCCATCATTCCTGCTGAGAGTTGCAGCTGGAGAGCCACAGATTGGGGAACACTGTCTAAGGGTACGTTCACACTAGTTGGTTACCAGCGTTTTTTCCCACTGTTGATTTGATCGGCTTCGGTAGATCTTCCACAGTAGACTTTCCGCAGGCGAAAACTGCAACAGATCCTGTGGAGGTCAATGTGATCTGCTGCAGATTTTCTGCTGTGGAAATTTGGCCACGGAACACCTGCAGCTGGAAACACGCTCGTAACCCGTCTGTGTGAACGTACCCTTAGGCTGGGTTCACACTACCGAATTTGTGCCTGCAAGTCTGCTTCGAAATTGCAGACAGAAGTTCTGCTTACTAAAATGTACAAGCTAGTCAATGGGTTTTCTGTCCTCCGATTCACGCTTCGTAATTTTTGAAGCAGAATTTGTGAACGGAAAATTAGCTTTCAAATTTCCGCCTGAAGAAGGCGGCGCTCATTCTTCAGGCGGATCCACTCACGGAAGACATAGCCGTCTATTGGGGATAGCAATGTCCGTGTGGTCCTAGCGCCGACTGATTCAGTCGGCACTGGCTGCACTCGGAATCTCTAGACCAGTGGTCTCCAACCTGCGGACCTCCACATGTTGCAAAACTACAACTCCCAGCATGCCCGGACAGCCTTTGGCTGTCCGGGCATGCTGGGAGTTGTAGTTTTGCAACATCTGGAGGTCCGCAGGTTGGAGACCACTGCTCTAGATGGAATTTTTCCGTCTGGAGATTCGGCAGTGTGAACCTAGCCTTAGGGTATGTTCACATTACAGAGTGTGAGCGGAATCTCCGCTCGCAGGATTCCGCGAGCGGAGATTCAGCCTGGCAGCCGACGGCGGCAGTAGGACCGCGCGGCACTGCGCCGTCACCATTAACGGCTACGCAGTACTTGCGGACTTCCGCTCAAAGAATGAACATGTTCTTTCTTTGCGCGGAACAATTTCAGCGGCGGAATTGTCCGCCGCTGAAATTCCGCAGTGTGAACGGGTCCCGCGGAGACCCATTCACACTAATGTTAAATTCAGAATTCCGCTGGAATTCTATAATGTGAACATATCCTTAGGGTCTATTCAGACGGAAGAATTTCCGCTTGCGGAATTCTAAAAGTGTGAATGGGAGTGTGGAATCCAATAGAAGTCTATGGGGGAGATTTATCAAAACCTGTGCAAAGGAAAAGTTGCCCAGTTGCCCATAGCAACCAATCAGATTGCTACTTTCATTTTGCAGAGGCCTTGTTAAAAATGAAAGAAGTGATCTGATTGGTTGCTATGGGCAGCTTTTCCTCTGGGCAGGTTTTGATAAATCTCCCCCTATGGGCTTTAATTTGAGGCGGAATTCTGCAAGCGGAAATTCTGCCGTGTGAATAGACCCTTATTCTTTAATTCTCTCTGGATCCATTCCTGTCCAGCCCTAGAACACCGCGTTTTCACTTCCCGCCATTGTTAAGGGGAGCAGCAGACCCTATTGAATTCTATGGCCAAACTGAGTCACCTAGAGACCTATTTCAAACCCACTGCAGCCTGAAGGGAGTCACTAAGTGATTGTGTTCAGCCATAGAATTCAATGGGGTCCACTGCTCCCGTTAACAGTATACATTAGCGTCCAGTTTTCGGTGGGATGCCTACGGATACCGCTGACAGGAGCACAAATGTAGCATGAACCTACCGTAACGTGCGTTTTCATTGCTAGACTTTACCAATCAAAAAATGCAGTGTGAACACAACCTTATAGAAATTAAATTGCACACAACCGATCTGTGATGTATACATTTTGATGTGAATTTGTAGAAATTTATGGGTCTGACCGACATTAGCAAATGAGCGGAAAAGCCATTTCCTGTATATAGCCTTGAGCTGACCTTCATCAGGTCTAATACAGGGAGTTTTATATGACTGGGTTTCTAATGATCTGAACTGACAGCTATTGGGTCAGATTCTGTGCACCATAACTGGACCTCCATGTACCTTTCATCATATAAAGAGGCCCATTCCAATACTGGGGGAGACTTATCAAAACCTGTCTGGAGGAAAGATTGCTTCTTTCATTTTTAACAAGGCCTCTGCAAAATGAAATAAGCGATCTGATTGGTTGCTATGGGCAACTCAGCAACTTTTCCTTTGCATAAGTTTTGATAAATCTCCCCCAAGGTGCCCAAAGGCCTGTAATAGGACTGTAATAGGACTGTAATAGGACTGTAATAAGACTGTAATAGGACTGTAATAGAACTGTAATAGGACTGTAATAAGACTGTAATAAGACTGTAATAGGACTGTAATAGGACTGTAATAGGACTGTAATAAGACTGTAATAGGACTGTAATAAGACTGTAATAAGACTGTAATAGGACTGTAATAAGACTGTAATAGGACTGTAATAGGACTGTAATAGGACTGTAATAGGACTGTAATAGGACTGTAATAAGACTGTAATAGGACTGTAATAGGACTGTAATAGGACTGTAATAAGACTGTAATAGGACTGTAATAGGACTGTAATAAGACTAATAGGACTGTAATAAGACTGTAATAGGACTGTAATAAATAGGACTGTAATAAGACTGTAATAGGACTGTAATAAATAGGACTGTAATAAGACTGTGATAGGACTGTAATAAATAGGACTGTAATAAGACTGTAATAAATAGGACTGTAATAAATAGGACTGTAACAAGACTGTAATAGGACTGTAATAAGACTGTAATAAATAGGACTGTAATAGGACTGTTATAGGACTGTAATAGGACTGTTATAAGACTGTAATAGAACTGTAATAAGACTGTAATAGGACTGTAATAGGACTGTAATAGGTCTGTAATAGGACTGTAATAAGACTGTAATAGGACTGTAATAAGACTGTAATAGCACTGTAATAGCACTGTAATAGGACTATAATAGGACTGTTATAGGACTGTAATAGGACTGTAATAGGACTGTAAAAGACTGTAATAGGACTGTAATAGGTGCTATACAGGAGTCATTACAATTCCAGCAGCCTCACCTCTCCACTGTGTCATTTCATTATAAACATATAAGGCGCCTTTCGCACTACAGGTATCATCATTATTTTTTTGCTGCCTTTATTTTACGGATTTAACGGATGAAAAAAAACGGATGCAATAACTGGTAATAACGGATGATAACTGATGACCATCATCTGTTAATTTTAATGATTTTTTTCTTTAAAAAACCTGATGTTGTTCATCCGTTATCATCCGTTATTACCAGTTACATCCGTCTTTTTTAAATCAGGTTTTTAAAACAGATCTAGCATATTCCGCGTCTGATCATTGTTCTAGTCTCTTGCTAATCTCTCTTTTATGTTTGCTTTGTGCATTGTGTTGCACCTCGTGTGGTTCAGATGCTAATAGTTATTCAAGGACCAGGACCGGATTTTTTCCCTGCTTTTACGAACTCATAAAAATGACGGCTGTTGATTACAAGTGCCCTCCATTCTCTCCATTCTCTTGTTACCATCGGCTTCCACTGGAATTTTTTTTCCTGTTTTTACATGGACATATTTTTATGTAGTCTCACTAATGTCTCTCAATAAAATGCTCTTTAAAATGTCCCCTATGCTACGCCGTAGATTTTAGCTTGTAAAGCAAGTTTACAATGTCTATATTGAGCGCCATACCTTTTGCTGGGGTAATACCGGTTGACACGACCTGTAATGACTGATACACAGTGAAGCCAATATTCCTGCAACTGTGAGCTAAGAAATTTACATACACATGAGCGCTCAGCTCAGCTGCGAGTGCATGTGTTCAGGATGAGAAAAAGCTGCTGTCGTTCTCTTCTAGTGCCCGCTTATCTCCCTAAAAAGTAAGGCTATGTTCACATGGGCGTAAAACATGCAGAATGTCCGCCGGAAAATACCGCACGTTTGAAAAATCTGGCGGGCACAAGGACCACTCGGAAATGCGCCATCTCATAAATAGCAATGCATTACCTTGCGGACTCCGCAGAAAGGATAAACTTGCTTATTCTATCTGCAGATGCTGGTATCAAAATTTCCGTGGCAGAAACAACTGGCCATGTGAACAATGTAGCAGAATCCCATTGAAATGCTGCAGCGGATTGTCTGTAAGGCTGCATTCACACCACGTCTTTGCAATACAGTTCCTGTATACGTTTTCAATGTGAAAACCATATGGAACCGTATTGAAAACCGTATGCATTGACTCTCCATTGAAAACCGTATGCCAAAAGATGCATCAGGTTGCGTCCGTTTTGCATCCTGTACGGTTTCGTCAGTTTTTTTTCCAGTACCCAAAACCGTAGTCTACCACGGTTTTTGGTCCGGGTGAAAAACTGTATTGAACTGTATACGTTTTTTTTTTAACATGGGAGTCAATGGGAACCGTACAGAACTGTCTGTGCATACGGTTCCATCCGGTTTTCACCATACGTTTTTTGACTTTGCACAGTTTTTTTTTCTCTGAATTTCAATAAAACAAGTGAAACTTTATTCAAAATGGAGTGAAAAGTTAAAAACGTATGTTTTTTTTCTTAAAAAATGGATGCAACCGGACATCATTTTTCAAACCGTATACGTTTTTTAACTGTATACGGGTTGAAATTTGTACACACATCTTGATACAGTTTATTCAGGTTTTGAGGAATCCGTTTTTCATCAAAAACCTGATACGGGAACTGTATTGCAAAAACGTGGTGTGCATGCAGCCTAAGGAATATTCTGGCAGAATTCAGCACTGACATTCTGGCCTGTGAACATTCCCTCATAGCTGTGGATCAATCTAGAGCAGTGTTTCCCAACAAAGGTGCCTCCAGCTGTTGCAAAACTACAACTCCCAGCATGCCCGGACAGCCAAAGGCTGTCCGGGCATGCTGGGAGTTGTAGTTTTGCAACAGCTGGAGGCACCCTGGTTGGGAAACACTGCTCTAGAGGACTTTCGGCAGGCACCTCATACATGCAGAAAACCTATGATGGGCGCCTATACATTTTATAAGGCTAATCCTTGATAACGTATAGGAATACATGCACGTACTGCGTGTATAATTGTGTGTGTGTATATATATATATATATATATATATATATATATATATACACATATATATTTATTTTTCTTCCTGTATTCTAGTAAGTGCTGTTCTCATAGCCGTTTCCTACCCCGGATGAGTGATGGGATTAGTGCATTACGTGGCACAAATAGGCCTCTCTTCTCTGCAGTGCGAGGCAGGCTCTTCCTGACAATCAGAGCTGTGCAGACTGATTCCCGAGCAATTATGTGGAGCCGGCACGGAATGATTTGTGTCGTCGTATTAGAAGTCTTCGTGTTTGCGTGCAATTTTTATCAGGCCAGGGAAAGAGAAAAAAAAAAAGACCGCATCCCATAATTATGCCTTAAACGTGTAGCCGCCGTGAAAATATTACAATGCGTAGCAATCCTTGCCGCCGACATAGAATGGGGACGGTAGCGCACTGATTTTCTGGACGTGTTTTATTTTCCGTGCGTCTTCAGCTACTGTGATTTAGCTTTGGGGAAGTAGTCCATGACATGTTCTGCATATTTATTCACAAATAACACATTTGCATATATATTATCTAGAAGTCAAATTAGCTGCAATGTTAGACATGACCGTACAGTATATACCAGTGGTTTGGAGACTATTGGTATATACCCATACACATATTAGACTAAGGCCCCTTTCACACTACAGTTATGTTCCTGCATTCTGACATCCGTTATTCAGCAATAACGGGTCATGAAAAAATGGATAAAATAACTAAATACAATGGATGATAACTGGTGACCAATTTTAATGGACATTCTGTCAAAATAATGGACATGTGCCATCCGTTACCACCCGTTATAGTCCGTATTTTATGTCCATTATTTTATTTCCTTTTGACTTCCTGGTTATAATGCTGTACTGAGCATGCTCAGTACAAAAAATGGATCATAAAAAAACGGACAATAACGGATGTTTTTTGTGAACATCCGTTTCCCATAGACTTCAATGTTAACGGACGTTATTTTCCCTTTTATTTTTGCCGGAACAAAAATTAGTGCATTAGTGCGTCTTTTGTGTTGGAGATTAGTAAAAACTGACATACCTGATGCAAATTGACATGAATGGGATTTTTTGACGGACGTTTTCAGGACTATTTGACGGGAGTAATGATGGAGGTTTTTACAGGATGAAAGGGGCCTAAGATTCGATGACACTTAAAGAAGGCCTGTCACTGCATTCTCCTCTATGAAACAAAAAGTGGGGTATGTAGTTCATCTAGATTATGCAAGGGATTACCCCTTTACATATAAATGGTGCATGATTATTGGCGTTTGCTCTTTGTCAAACCTTTGTCTAAAAAAAACTGTATCAGATGTGTTAAAATGAAAGGCTCTTTACACAGGGTGATTATTGACTGAACAGGCCCTACATTGCCCCATGTAAAAGGCACAGAAGCCAACCTACGAACAAACAAATGCTTATTTGTTGGCTGATCGCATCCTTTGTAGGGCCCTTCATCATTTGTTGGCACCACCTCTCTCTGTGTAAACAGGGATGTGCTGCCTACATAATGGAGGGGAATGGCTGGACGGACGATTTATTCATCCCAATAATTGGCCAATGTAAAGGATCCTTTCAATGAGCACCAATCAGCTTGTGTATAGTCGAGCGGCACTTGTATCAGGTAGTTGTCTGCCAATGTAAAAGGACCCCTAAACCTAAGTAGGAAAGATTAGAGTGCCTTAAAGAGGTACTCCTTTGGTCAGCGTTCGGGAGTAAATGTTCCCGAACGCTGTTTTTGTGCTGCTGGGATCGGCCACGCCCCCTAGTGACATCATGGTCACGCCCATAACAGTGTGGTCAGGCTACCAAAGCTCCCAATGACTGCTAGCTGAGCCCTCATAAATGGTAGCCATAGGGCCCCCCTTATCCACAAAGTGCTTTTTCATCTGTTCAGGATTTAGGCACTGATTCCACGTATGATTTTTCGCTGACAGTGAACGAGTGTTTTGTACCCCATATACATGCTTTAAAAAAATAAAATAAAAATTGTGCTAAATAATGAATCCAGGGTTTAGTTTCAGATTTCTGAAGCAGATTTTCTGAAATATCCATGGCAGATACATGGTGTGTGAACATTATTTACACACCTTCTACCTGTTTCCCCGTTGCACCTCTTTGGTGAAATGCAGAGCTATATATATATATATATATATATATATATATATGTGACCAGCCAGAAGACTAGGCATACCGTGTTTCTCCGAAAATAAGACCGGGTCTTATATAAATTTTAGTCACGAAAAACACACTAGGGCTTATTTTTAGGGTAGGGCTTATTTATTTACGGTATGTACATTGAACAACATACCGTACATTGCCCCCCAACGTCCCCCCCCCTGCCGGTTTATCAGCCCAGCGCTGCACCCCACATAAGGGAGGGATCAAATCGTACCATATGTCACCCGCGAGCGCTGCTTCTCTCCCCCCCCCCGCCAAATAATTATCAGCTGCTGCGCTGTACTCTGTATTCCTGTGCCCGAGCAGCAAATATTAAAAAACAAACTTTAACTTACCTTCGTCCTCCGTTCCCCCGTTGCTAAGGAACCGGCGTCACTGTTCTCCGCTTCTCTTGCTGCTTCCTGGGGATGGGAACGTCACAGAGCCTTCAGCCTATCGCCGGCCGCAGCAACGTCCCGCCTCTGCCGATGATAGGCTGAGCCCACTGTCATGTAAGAAGCCGGCCTGCTTCTTACATGACAGTGGGCTCAGCCTATCATCGGCAGAGGCGGGATATCGCTGCGGCCGGTGATAGGCTGAAGGATTTGAGACGTCCCAACATCAGGAAGCAGCAAGAGCAGCGGAGAACAGTGAAGCCGGTTCCTTAGCAACGGGGGAACGGAGGACGAAGGTAAGTTAAAGTTTGTTTATTAATATTTGCAGCCCGGGCATTGCCTAGGTCTTATTTTTGGGGTAGGGCTTATATTGCAGCCCACCCCGATAATCCAGCTAGGGGTTATTTTCGGGATAGGGTGTAGTTTTGGGGAAACACAATAGTGCAGGAAAGAGAATGGGCCTGAAGATGCTGTCCTGTACAAGGCTTTTTGTGTTTTAAGACAGTAGCATCTTTCTGTATGATTGGGACATGGGCAAGGATTGGGCCCCCCTGGCCTAGAACATAGATTTGTAGCTCTTGTGTCTTAGGGGGTAGTTGTTGTGGACCCAGGCCATGCTTCTGTTGCAAACAGCATTTGTTCCACTCCCCCTGTTGCAGACTCCCTCTGTTATGAGGGAACTATCACAACCATGCTCTGTAATGCTTGAACAGTTGCCTGCTGAATCTGTTATGAGGGCATTACATAGACCTGATCTGTTAGGACAACAATACAAACACTTGATCTGTTAGGACGACGATACATAGACTTGATCTGTTAGGACGACGATACATAGACTTGATCTGTTAGGACGACGATACATAGACCTGATCTGTTAGGACGACGATACATAGACTTGATCTGTTAGGACAACGATACAAAGACTTGATCTGTTAGGACAACGATACAAAGACTTGATCTGTTAGGAGGACGATAAATAGACTTGATCTGTTAGGACGACGATAAATAGACTTGATCTGTTAGGACGGCGATACATAGACTTGATCTGTTAGGACGGCGATACATAGACTTGATCTGTTAGGACAACGATACAAAGACTTGATCTGTTAGGACGACGATACATAGACTTGATCTGTTAGGACGACGATACATAGAATTGATCTGTTAGGACGACGATACATAGACTTGATCTGTTAGGACAACGATACATAGACTTGATCTGTTAGGAGGATGATAAATAGACTTGATCTGTTAGGACGACGATACATAGACTTGATCTGTTAGGACGACGATACATAGACTTGATCTGTTAGGACGACGATACATAGACTTGATCTGTTAGGACGACGATACATAGACTTGATCTGTTAGGACGACGATACATAGACTTGATCTGTTAGGACGACGATACAAAGACTTGATCTGTTAGGACGACGATACAAAGACTTGATCTGTTAGGACGACGATACATAGACTTGATCTGTTAGGACGACGATACATAGACTTGATCTGTTAGGAGGATGATAAATAGACTTGATCTGTTAGGACGACGATACATAGACTTGATCTGTTAGGACGACGATACATAGACTTGATCTGTTAGGACGACGATACATAGACTTGATCTGTTAGGACGACGATACATAGACTTGATCTGTTAGGACGACGATACATAGACTTGATCTGTTAGGACGACAATACATAGACTTGATCTGTTAGGACGACGATACATAGACTTGATCTGTTAGGACGACGATACATAGACTTGATCTGTTACAGCAACGATAAATAGACTTGATCTGTTAGGACGACGATAAATAGACTTGATCTGTTAGGACGACGATAAATAGACTTGATCTGTTAGGAGGACGATACATAGACTTGATCTGTTAGGACGACGATACATAGACTTGATCTGTTACAGCAACGATAAATAGACTTGATCTGTTAGGACGACGATAAATAGACTTGATCTGTTAGGACGACGATACATAGACTTGATCTGTTAGGACGGCGATACATAGACTTGATCTGTTAGGACGGCGATACATAGACTTGATCTGTGTGTGGGGCATTACATATACGTTATCTGTTTGGAGGGCATTGCATAGACTTGATTTGTTTGGAGAGTATTACATAGACTTGATCTGCTAGGAGGGCATTATATGAACTGGTTCTGTTAAGCTACATGGGACCCTTAAATACAGTATACAAACCAGGCCTTTTGCATGCATTGCTATTTAGTACATGATCTATTTGATTTTAGAAATTATATATAATACATTGTGCTTTTAAAGCTGCTAGTGTTTGATACTTTCCAATGACGATGTTAGATAAGTCTTGGTGGGATCAATCCATCCATTACCTTATTTGCCATTCATTTATAGGGCTACAGCAAAACATTTGACCTGCTGTGGCAACTCCAACTTCATTTAATGATAATATCTGATTGTCAGTAGTTACAGAAGCTGGACTGGTAGGAAACAGTGGTCAGCTCCATAAAAAGAGCTTAAAGGGTTACTCCACTGGAAAATCAACTGGTGCCAGAAAGGTAAACAGATTTGTAAATTACTTCTATTAAAAAAAACTTAATCCTTCCAGTACTTGTCAGCTGCTGTATGCTCCACAGAAAGTTATTTTCTTGTTGAATTTCCTTTCTGTCTGACCACAGTGCTCTCTGCTGACACCTCTCTCCATGTCAGGAACTGTCCAGAGCAGGAGCAAATCCCAATGGCAAACCTATCCTGCTCTGGAAAGTAGTTCTTGACATGGACAGAGGTGTCAGTAGAGAGCACTGTGGTCAGACAGAAAAAAAACTCCAGAAAAAAAGAACTTCCTGTGGAGCATATAGCAGCTGATAAGTACTGGAAGGATTAACTTTTTTAAATAGAAGTAATTTACAAATCTTTTTAACTTTCTTGCACCAGTTGATTTAAAAAAAATATATATAAAATTTCCAGCAGAGTGCCCCTTTAAGTGTCATGTAGTGTAATAGAGGCGGTGCAGAGCTGCAACATGCGTGCTTTCTCTCTTCACCACCCCTCACGGTACTTCAGGATTGTTGTACAGTGTTTGGCTTCCAGCACTGAGTCTTGTACATCAATGATACAGAGCAGGGAGAGGGAGGGAGTAGACATGCATGCTGCAGCTCAGCACAGCGTCTATGACACTTGAGCTTAGAAGAAAAACATAATTTTATAACTTTGCTCAGCTAAGAGTCGGGTATGTGGTTTATCTCCCTCTTCAGTTATCTGCCCCTGTGTGCTACTCTGAGCATGATATAGGGCTGACAGATTCCCTTTAACTATCATGGCCCATCTGTAAGTCATAACCACATGAAATGTGGCTCTCGACCCTGGAATGCCATCAGCATCTATTAAAATCAATTGATGCCCATTGATTTTTAGTAGGTGGTAAGAAATTCCAGTGGCAGCAGTGCAGAGAAAATGAGAATTTATGTTAGGGCTCAAGCAGTGATCTATATCCCCACCATCATACTTATTTTAGAATGTCGATCGGAAAAGGAGTTGTGTATGTTGGACTACCATTTATGATCCTTTTCTTTGTAAGGTTCATATAAGGAGATCATGATGCATTCTTGGTGAAGCTTGATATTAAGTGTATGTTCACACGTAGTGTATACACTGAGGATTTCATGCAAATAAAGCAGCAGTTACAATCCACAGTGTGTAATAGTCGAGTATTAATATTCACTTTATTCTGCTTTCAGTCATTGGACACAGCATAAAATCTGCAACATTAAATTTGTGATGAAATTCTCAGCATCAGAGAAACTCGCAGATCTTACTTACAGATTTACCTACAGACTTCCTTGCATTAACCTGTTGCATAAACGCTATGTGAGAACATACCCTAAGACAGTGTTTCTCAAGCACGGCCCTCAAGTCCCCCCAACAGGTCATGTTTTCGGGATTTCCTTAGTCTTTCACAGGTGATATAATTATGATCAGTGAATCAGGAATCACCACAGTTATATCACCTGTGAAAGACCAAGGAAATCCAGAAAACATGACCTGTTGGGGGACTTGTGAGACAATGAGAATAGTTACTCTATATATAACAGCATTGTTACCCACCTACTCTTTCTTTCCCATAAATAAAACATATGCTGCCATAAAGCAGATTAAATGTAGTCACAAGTAATGTAGACCAAGGTTTGGTCGATATTATCGATAAAAATCAATAACGTGATTGGTTGTCAGTAAATCCCGTCATCGATTAATCGAGCTCCGATTTGTTTTTAAGCAAAAAAAAACGAGTTACAAATATCAATGCCAGCGTTATGACATTTGTAACTCATTTTTGGGTCAGCGCTGGGGCGGCACTGCGCTCTGCCAGCTCCCAGCACAGGAATATAAAGTGGCAGTGCTGTGATGTCATATTCCCTGCCGTTGGTTGGTTGGCACTGATTGACCAATCAAAGCTTCCGGTGGGGACTATGAAATCACAGCACTGTAACTGTACTGGGAGTCGGCTGGCTGGGGCGGAGCACAGTGCCGCCCTTACCTCCATAGGAGTATCAGTTAGGGCATAATGTGATCTAAGAGAAGGTCCTTTTCATTACTTTTCTGGTCCCGCATGATGCTTCATGCTTGGAGCCGGTTAGGTTAACCCTTTTTTGGTCATTTTGCCGTTCTTCCCCTATTCATTATTAATCAATTAATTTATCGGCAACAAATCAATTGTGCAATTAATGGTTTGTTGCAGCCCTAATTCTAACATATACCAGTGGCGGACAGTAAAAAATGTTATGTGAATGTGATCTAGGTCAGATCTGATCTATCGTTTGTGCTTTTTGATTTCAGAATACAGATTTGTGCTCAATGTAGCTAAATATGTAGTATTAAATGTAAACATCCCGATAAATCTTCTTACTAACAATGTAGAAATGGCTAGTGCATGTCTTTATACCGTACAGTATATAAATAGGTTACAGTGCATACGAATATTACAAGCTATGGATTATGACGTGCCGGGGAGGTCACCTCACATAATAAAGCCGGCAGCCAGGAGACGAGCCACCGTAGGGCTGGTTGCCGGCCTCAGTGGCAGATGAAGGATTATATCCCCCACCATCCTATAAACTAATGAGCTTTGGAGCCTTGTGATTAGACATGCACGGGAGTCCGCTAGGAGAAGATCCTGACAGCATGAAATATAATTTGTGATCTAGAAGACAGTTTCCAGGATAATCTCATTACGCTCCACAGACTCCCGGTGTTATTCTGTAGAAGGCGGACAATGATCAATTTACATTGACCTAGGGCCGGCAGAGCTTTTAGATGGTAATTGCCACATTGATTTGCATTGCAAAAGGAGAGGGGGCAAAATTAAAGGCGGAAGCCAAACAAAATGAAATGTACTGTGAAGGTGTGAAGCCGAAGATCGAGATTATGTTCTGTGCATCATACTGTATGTCTTCGATATATTGCAAATTCTCATGGCCATAAAATGGTGGTATTTGAGAGCCCTATAGTGGTTTTTCCATGCGCATGGTCATACGGTGGCGCCATGAAGCAGCTTTTATGGATTTCGGAATGGCTTTCCTGATTTCAAAGGATAAGGTCTGATCCTGTCCTTGACACGAAATATACAGCCCCCGAGCCCCAGGCTGTCTTCACACTCAGTGACTTTGTGATCTGTCATAAGATCTAATCATCACGATCGTACAAGGAGCAGTAACACAAGGGAATTACTATGGAAGGGGCAAAACATTCAGTGGTACCACATTACATGTATTAGACCAAGGGCACACAACCTGCATCCCCCAATGCCGTCAAATGAGGCCCACAGTTATCTGGTCACAGACATGCATGTCGCTGATTGGACGCTTCTCGTGTAGTGGTTACTCATGCCAGAGAGAAAAGGAGTACATGGGACTAGGGAAAGGTAAGTGCAGTGATGCCTCAACATTCAATAGTTTCAACATACAGTGTTTTTTTCTGGACCATTGTAACTTGAAACCAGACTCAACATACAATGTACAGACAGTCCAGATTTGTGAGACATTTCACAACTGGAGGAACTCACCAATCAGAATGGGCATTTTGCTGGTAAATTACCTGTATTACTTAAGTGCATGCACTGACTGGCTGCCTGGTAGCGCCCCCTACAGTACAAGAAGGAACTACAAGTTCTGTACTACTCCTTACCTGTGCCAGGGTTAGCTGCTCCTTTGGACACCAAGTAAGGGCGGCTCCATTTGGGACACTGTGTGTACTGTACAGGACCCTGAAGAAGCTCCTGTATTCTACATAAACCATTGTTTCCCAACCAGGGTGCCTCCAGCTGTTGCAAAACTACAACTCCCAGCGTGCCCGGACAGCCGTTGGCTGTCCGGGCATGCTGGGAGTTGTAGTTTTGCAACAGCTGGAGGCACCCTGGTTGGGAAACACTGACATAGACAGTGATTTACAGCTCCCAGCAGATCTTTCTTACTTTTATATGTAAAGATTTGCTTTATCTCTATTAGTTATCTACTTATTTTTCTTTGATCCTCATTTTTTCCTATTTTTGATGACATTTTGGGGGCTTCAGAACCAATTACCAGGTTTCCATAGAGTTATGGTTTCAACATACAATGGTTTCAACATACAATGGTCGTCCTGGAACCGATTCATATTGTAACTTGAGGGACCACTGTACTGATGGTGCACTGTGTGGTCATATATTGGCACAATGGGGTTATCTTGAGATAGGAAAGGATAAGGTGGAGATGTGGGTCCATATGAGTGTGGATATCTTTATTGCAGTTTATGGGAGTAGTGGAACATTCAGATGTCTCGGCTACTATTATGGAGATAACAGTATTTATGGTCCCTTATTTTGTGGAATGTTAAAGTCCTGAAAGTGTAAGGTACCTATCAGACATTTGTGTGTTAATATTCTGTACATATCTCTCATGGTAATAGAGAATTATTAAGTATTAAAAGAACATGGCCGCTTTCTTCTGAGAATAGCGCCATACCTATTCTCAGGTTGTGTTTGGTATTACAACACAAACAAAAGGCTAGAGTGGACACCATGAGGGAGTGCAAGTTCACACAAAACAATCAGATAAACCACAGCAAGAAAAAAAAAATTATCATGTATGGAGAACTCGCATCCCAAAGGATACATGAAAAAGACAATCATTTTTATTGAATAATAAATACAAGAAAAAAAAAAACAATGTCAGGCATCTAAAATGATCCCAAAAGGCCAGACAGTCCTAATCAGCAAATATAAATACTAAATATACAGGCAATAAAAACTAAATATTTTTTTTTTTACCTATACCAGGATCTACAAACCGTCGTTAGGGAGTAGTGATGAGCGGCATTGGCCATATTCGAATTTGTAATATTTTGCGTATATATAGACGAATATTTGTCCTATATTCATTAATTTCCCGTATTCGTTATACTCGCATATGCGAATATTCGAGGAAGAAAACAGTGAGGGGGTGGGCAACTTTACTATTTGCTAGGGATGTTGTTGATAACCTCTGACAAGTGTATTTGCATCATTCTAATTGGCCCACAAGTGAAAAGAAGGAATATGCGAATATTCACATATGTGCACATGCGAATATGCGCATATGCGGAAAAAAGCGAATATTCACAATTTCGAATATATTAGCAATATTCGCGATAAAAATTCTAAATGTGAATATTCGTGCCCAACACTATTAGGGAGGGGGCTTGGCAGCAGTCACGCCCCCTTCCATAGACCTACATTGAGGGGGCATGGCCGGATGTCACGAGGGGGTGTGGCTGACCCCTGCGGTGCGCACACAGTGTTCAGAACTAAATGTTCTGAATGCTGGCCAGTGGACACACTAGGCAAAGTTCCTATGACACAATACTAATCGGCGTGGGCTGCCTTTAATCAATAGCAGTAAATCTAAGAGAAAGAAGGCAATAACTTATCAACAAAAAGGACAAAGGCTACCTAAACAGTGGACTACCCTCACGTCAGTGGAACTGAGCTGCAATACCACACGCAAACTGAGGACAAGAGTGGTGCTGTTTCTGGAAGAAAGCAACTATGTTTTATTTTCTAATCCTGCTTAGCCCCTTTTAATTTCATTGTGATCATTGGGATTAGTTCAATCTGATAATGTGGGCTCGGATCATAAAAGGTCGTGCTTTTCTGTATTAGGCCATGTTCACACCTTGCATCGTCTACACACATACATTTGTGGTATACCAGCTCTAACATAGAAAGGGAGCCCCCCTCCCCCTATGCCAGCATGTGCATAAATCACCGACAAGCCAGAAAAATGTTAAAGTCTGAGCACATTTCCATCGAATCAGAAGATAAATGCTAAAGGAAAAAAAAAACCCTAATGGTCAGCTTCTCCGGTGGGTGATGGGTCCTTGTAATACTGTGTATAGTCATTTCTATTAGGAGCAAGTTAATTATCTGGCGTCTGTGTCTGCGTCGTCGCGCTGGGAAACGCGGCTTTCATGGTACAGAGATGAGTAATATGCGGCGCTCACTCCACTATGGGTCTGGTAGAAAGATGAATCCTTTGTTATATGAGCGCTTATTGGCGTTCTCATGACATAAATCACAGCCGTACAGAGAGAGGCAGCAGAGGCTTCTTATTCCTAAGTCCTTGTGTGGTCACTCTGGGGAGCAACCTAAAGGTCACTGACCCAGCTATCCCCAGGAAAGCTAGATCTAGTATTCTGGGACATGTAGTACAACAACCACTGCCGAGCTACAAGTTGCTTGTTTTCATATCTTGTCACATAGTGGCTGGCTGGATGTGTTGCTGCTTTGAAGCTTTTTAATCTACATTTAGAGATATTTCCATAGCACAGGGAAGGGCAACAAGTTCTGGCACAAAAAGGGTTTAGTGCAACCTCGTAGCATGCAGCCGCCCATCTGTCTATGTGTGACTCCAGCGCGTGTATAGCGATCATGGCAGCAAGCTAGACCTAGAGAAGAGGGATCTTTGTCTATTACGTATCTCTAATTATGCTGGCAGAAGATCGGACGCGTGTTAGTAATGAGAACTGTTTCATTATGTGGTTGGCATTGCTATAGCAGTATAAGATGTATGTACGGTGCCATGTAGGGACAGGGACTGGCTTGACATTTAGGCAGCGGCGCTGAATGCCTTTTTAATGAGCTATGAAATATTTACTGGGACAGCGAAGGGGTTAATAAGTCCTTAGCTTTGAAGCATGCTGTGTGTGTGCCCCCACACAGTGCCCTTTGTTTCTGCCCACTGGGGCATTCCCGCTTGTTACTGTGTCCTTTATCGGCGCCGTTTGTCAAATATAAAAGCCCATTTCTAAGAAATATATATACTTCATAACTAGTGTGAGCAAGTCTACAAAAATGTACAAGGCTTTGAGCAGAGGCATAGCTTGTAGCTAAATCTGCAACAGGGCCCAATATACCAATTAAAATACTGGTCTCTTATGGGGCAGATGTGTTTTGGGGCCCCCTTAGGCACCAGGGCCCCGGTGCAACTGCTACCTCTATAGCTACGCCCCTGGCTTTTAGAGATTGCGTAAGGCGAGGCCTGGGTGCCTGTAGGCTGATGTGTGAAGCTTTGTCCACTGTGACGTGTGCAGCTACACAGGTGCCGAGGTGGTATAGACGTCCTTATCTGTATTATATGCGCTGTTACTTAGTCTTCCTGCGCTTGCCGTCACTATACGGCACACAGCATATCGGAGATAATGTTAACACAATGAGGCACGTGTATGAAGGTGTCGTCTGAGCGAATCATGTTGTGTACGCGAATCAACGGTGTTGCTAGGTTACAGGATGTCACAATTGTCTGCAACAAATTTCTGAAAGTTCGTTTTCTCCCGTTTTATGCTTTTCTCCTGGGTAGAACAAACACTGCACGCATGAAGCGCCTTATCTATATAACTGGTATCTTTGTCTGCCCAAAGACCTGGCACGCTGTACAACAAGTAAATACATGTTTGCCGGTGTCCAATTTTCCAGCATATGCCACTTTTGTACGTGATCTATGTATTTTTAGAGTTTGCGTATACAGTGACTTTGGGGGGGGGGGGGATTCATAATTTTGCTCAGTTTCTTGTTTACACGTATGTTGCTAAAGCTATTGATAGACTGGTTTTCCCAGTGTGTAATTTATCATTAGTTGGACGCCTTGTTTTTCACGGCCTGTGCGCCGATAGTACATAAACCATATAATAAGCCGTCCTATGCGTTAAAGGGGTAGGGGATAAGATGTCTAATCGCGGGGGTCCCACAATCTCGGCTGCGGCACCCCAGACGTCTGGTGCACGGAGCGAACTGCACTCTGTGCCGGATGACTAGCGAGGCAGAGGCTCGTGACGCCACGGCCGCGCCCCGCTCGTGACGCCACGGCCATGCCCCCTCAATGCAAGTCTATGGGAGGGGGCGTGACGGCTGTCACGCCCCCTCCCATAGACTTGCATTGAGGGGGCATGGCCGTGATGTCACGAACGGGGTGCGGCCGTGACGTCACAAGCCTTTGGCACTGCGCTGCAGCAGGGAGCTTGCGGGGATCCCCAACACCACCCTTTGTGAGATGTCAGAATATGATAAAAGTCGCATTTAATTAATTCAGCACATAATATAAACCGTGTCAAAAAGCTTGCTTACACTCGAGCATATGCGAAAGTCAATGCAATTCACGTACATCACACGTTTTTGTGCAGTTTGTTGGCTGTGCAAAATGTTGCGACAATTTTAAAGCAAAATACACAGCGTATATCAATAGTACATTCCCCCTATATGTTAATACATGTGACCCTCATGTTCCAGTAAACAGGATCCTTGTATGGGCACCATTGGGCAGACTGCAGTCGTGGGCTTTTGGCGGTCGCGGTTTGGTCCCAACGTCTGTCTCCCCTGCCCGGAGATGACTGGTGGGGATTGAGGCACTAAGCTTGTGAGATCAGGTTTCCCGCTGAGCACCCGCAGGAGAAGTCAGCATTTGATTGAAGTTACACTTGGTTGTGAGCTCCCTGGGGACGGCCGCCTGGAAACACTAGAGCTGTCTCCAGCCCTCCCTCCTCCCTCCGCCTGTCTCTCTCCCTCCTAAAAGCCTTTGTGCAGTACGAGGCACGGATCGCTGAGCCCTCACAAGAATGTGCTGCTGTCTCTGCTGACAGGGTTGTGTTAGCTTTCCCCAGGCAAGTGGAATTATAGCTCCCTCACAACAACACAACATAACTCTAGCTGATGAATACGGGAAAGCGCGGCCCACAATTACAACCCTACGTTTTACACGTATCTGTTGTCGCAATAGTCTGACCAAAAAGGATCTATCGTAGAGAGAGAACAGCTATATGTATACGGGAAAAAAATCTGATCCGTCACTTCAGAAAATCATCTGAATTCTGAAAACCATCCTTGCATGTAGCAGAAATTCTCCACACGAAAATATAACTGCTGCAGATTTGCACAGCTGACTCAATGTATAGATTGAAATCCACAGCCGAATCCGTATGTAAGGCCGGATTCACATTAAGATGTGTGCCTCCAAGGCATGGATACATCGGCATTATCTTAAAATCAGCTGCCGATGGTCTGTGCTCGTATCAGCACCGGGCCCCATTCTATTCAATGAGCACGCTTTTCACTCCCAGCCAAAACTTGGATAAGCTCAGAAAATGACTAGTCATTAGGGGACTACGTTGGGGGTCATTGAATTAAATGGGGCCCCTGCCGATTTGAGCACAGATAAATCGGCAGACAATTTAGAAATTCGGCGGACATATCTATACCTCAGAGGCACGAATCATAATGTGAACCTGGCCTAAAATGCCAGTTTTGGTGTGGTGTTAGAGCAAAGTTGTGGCTTGTTAAGATCTCCTTCAAACAGCAATTTATTTATTTATTTTAAACATTCAAATTTTCAGGTTCTACTGCCATGTTTAATAATTAGAAAGATTGTTTCTGGCCTTCTCCAAGTTGTAAATTGCATTTTTCACCAGTTTTTCCCTCTACATGCTTTATCTCTTAACTTTCAGTTGTCCCTGAACTAGTGCTTGGAAGCTATGTACTATGATGTTTTCATATACTGCACACACAGAAGAGGAGACCCTGCTCTCTACAGCACACTCTAAGAAGCAGCAGCATTGAAGACATTATAGAGCAGTACTGAGCAGTGTTAACTGTAAATCGAGCACAGGATTAAGATATAACAGTTATTGCAAGCAACAGCATCTGTTTGTGTCCTGTCTCTAACTCCCTCCTGTCGTTCTCTATCCCTTTCTATAGATTTCTGTGGACATCATAACCTGATCCCTTGGTAAGTTGATAACCTGTTTGATCTCTGTCTCACCTCACAGAAGAGGGTTTGTAGAGTAAATAATTAGTGCAGGTGGCATGGAGAGGAGGAGCAAAATCTCATAAGCAGAGAAAGAAGCATTTTCTGTAAGAAGTAATATTACAATGTTTCTTATCACCACTTGTACTATTGATTTATATAAAAATAAACAGCAGCTAAATGTTAAAGTGAGATTGACACAAGGCATATTCTTCTACAGCTAATCTGCTGCAAAACCTGCGTTTGTTACATGTGGATTTGCCGCAAATCTGCTGTGGCTTTCACTCTTGGCAATAAAGATTAACAATGTCACTGCTGGGCATGCAAAGCAGTGCCTCAAGGATAAAGTGAACTTTGCTCCCTGCTCTGCGTATACATAATAAGATCACTCCTTTGTTCTGCCGCCACTTAATGTGTGCAGTAAATGTGTCTGTCCACGTGACAACAATCGGAAATTACAAGCATTGGGCGGCTCACATTATGTACAGGTGTCACCATGGTAAAACTGGAGACTTCCGCTGGTATCATGGAAAACAATTGTCGTATGGTTATTAGGTAACACCAGAAGCCGTAGGATCATAGGGGGAGATTTATCAAAACCTGTCTAGAGGAAAACTTGCTGAGTTGCCCATAGCAACCAATCAGATCGCTGCTTTCATTTTTCACAGGCCCTTTCAAAAATGAAAGAAGCGATCTGATTGGTTGCTATGGGCAACTCAGCAACTTTTCCTTGGACAGGTTTTGATAAATCTCCCCCAAAGTGTATGAAACCTGTGCAAATTCATGTTCTCATAGAAAGGACATTGGTTGTTGTGTAGTTACTTGTACATACAGTACTCCCTTATTGGAACCAGTCTTTTTTTTTCGTAAAGTTTTTCCTGTTTAACTCCAATAGAGGACAACTATATCTGGGTTCTCTGTAATTCTACTGTCATTCACAATACTCATATATATGAAAGCCTTATGATGAGGGATTGGACATTTTTGAAAAGTTAAAATAGATACGGATTTTGGACACATCAGAGATGGCAAACGTGTGATTAGATCTAATGTCCTATTCCGTAAAAAAAAGCCACAAACACCCCCAGTGTATAAATAGTAGTACAAGTGTTTTGTAGTAGTTAAAGGTGTACTCCACTGGCCAGCATACGGAACATTTAGTTTGGAACACTGTGTGCGTGCTGCCGGGGTCGGTCACGCCCTCTCGTGGTGTCAGGCCATGCCCCCTCAATGCAAGTCTATGGGAGGGAGCGTGGCATCTGCCACGCTCCCTCCCATAGACTTGTATTGAGGGGGCGTTGCTTCACGTCATGAAGGGGCGTGGCCAAACCCTGCAGCACGCACACAGTGTTCCGAACTAAATGTTCCAAATGCTGGCCAGTGGATTACCCCTTTTATACCAATCTCTGTACTGAGTTAAAGGGGTATTCCAGGAAAAAACTTTTTTTAATATATCAACTGGCTCCAGAAGGTTAAACAGATTTGTAAATTACTTCTATTAAAAAATCTTAATCCTTTCAGTACTTATGACCTTCTGAAGTTAAGGTTGTTCTTTTCTGTCTAAGTCCTGTCTGATGACACCTGTCTCGGGAAACGCCCAGTTTAGAAGCAGATCCCCATAGCATACCTCTTCTAAACTGGGCGTTTCCCGAGACAGGTGTCATCACAGAGGATTTAGACAGAAAAGAACAACCTTAACTTCAGAAGGTCATAAGTACTGAAAGGATTAATATTTTTTTGTAGAAGTAATTTACAAATCTGTTTAACTTTCTGGAGCCAGTTGATATATAAAAAAAAAGTTTTTTTCCTGGAATACCCCTTTAACCCCTTCCCGACCTATGACATACCTGTACGTCACGAGTAGGAAGGTGTTCCCGACCCATGACATACAGGTACGTCATGAACATTTTTGCCGCTACTCGCGGCATCCCGCAGCGCCCGGTAAGATGGTGGCTATCACTGATAGCCAGCCATCTTACCATGCGACCACGGGGGGTTTCATCCCCCCCCAGCGATCGCTGCTATCAGCTAGTCAAATCTGACTAGCTGATAGCAGCGTTTCGCTATTAGAATACTTAGCAGCGCGGTGTGTGAGTCCCGATCACGGGGATCGGGACACACACACTGCTCTGCTAAGTGTCCCTGACCCGTCCCCTGGCGTCACTTACCCGGCCATGGGGTGTCCCGAGCGGTCCCGGTGCGAGCGGCGTCCTCCAGGCGGTCCCGGAGTCCTCCATGCGGTCCTGGCTGCGCTGCGTCCCGCCGGTGAGTTTCCGGGGACAGTGCGGCATCTTCATTGGCAGCAGTGAGATCGCCGTAAAGCGATCTCACTGCTGCCTCTGGGAGTTTCAAAACGGCAACTCCCAGCATGCCCAGACAGCCTTTGGCTTTCTGGGCATGCTGGGAGTTGTAGTTTTGCAACATCTGGAGGTCCACAGGTGGTCTCCAATCTGTGCTCTTCCAGATGTTGCAAAACTACAAATCTCAGCATGCTCAGTCTGTCCAGGCATGCTGGGAGTTGTAGTTCTCTAACATCTGGAAGAGCACAGATTGGAGACCATTATACTCCCAGCATGCCCAGACTGCCCAAGCATGCTGGAAGTTGTAGTTCGGCAACATCTGATCCTTCAGATATTGCCGAACTACAACTTCCAACATGCCTGGGCAGTCTGGGCATGCTGGGAGTTGTAGTTTTGCAACAACTGGAGGCACACTAGTTGGGAAACATTGTCTGTTTCTTACCTCAGTACCTCCAGCTGTTGCAATTGTTGCAAAACTATAACTCCCAGCATGCACTGACAGACCATGCATGCTAGGAGTTGTAGTTTTGCAACAGCTGGAGGCACGCTGGTTTGGAAACACTAAGTTTGGTTGCAAAACACTTGAAAGTTTATTACTTAACTTAGTGTTTCCAAACCAGTGTGCCTCCAGCTGTTGCAAAACTACAACTCCCAGCATGCACGGACAGCCAAAGGGCATGCTCGGAGTTTGCAACAGCTGGATGTTTGCCCCCTCCCCCCAATGTGAATGTACAGGGTACACTCACATGGGCGGAGGTTTACAGTGAGTGCTGCAAGTTTGAGATGGCGCAAATTTTGCGCTGCAGCTCAAACTTCCAGCGGCAAACTTGCTGTGAACCTCTGCCCATGTGACTGTACCCTAAAAACACTACACTACACTAACACTAACCTAAAATAAAAAGTAAAAAACACTACATATACACATACCCCTACACAGCCCCCCTCCCCCAAAAAAATGAAAAACGTCTGGTACGCTACTGTTTCCAAAATGGAGCCTCCAGCTGTTGCAAAATAACAACTCCCAGTATTGCCGGACAGCCATTGACTGTCCAGGCATGCTGGGAGTTTTGCAACAGCTGGAGGCAGCCTGTTTGGGAATCATTGGCATAGAATACCCCTATGTCCACCCCTATGCAAATCCCTAATTTAGGCCTCAAATGCGCATGGCGCTCTCTCACTTTGGAGCCCTGTCGTATTTCAGGGCAACAGTTTTGGGACACATATGGGGTATCGCCGTACTCGGGAGAAATTGCCTTACAAATTTTGGGGGGCTTTTTCTTCTTTAACCCCTTATGAAAAGGTGAAGTTGGGGTCTACACCAGCATGTTAGTGTAAAAAATAATTTTTTTACACTGACATGCTGGTGTTGCCCTATACTTTTCATTTTCACAAGAGGTAAAAGGGAAAAAAGACCCTCTAAATTATTAATGCAATTTCTCCCGAGTACAGAGATACCCCATATGTGGGCGCAAAGTGCTCTGGGGGCGCACAACAAGGCCCAGAAGGGAGAGTGCACCATGTACATTTGAGGTGATTTGCACAGGGGTGGCTGATTGTTACAGCAGTTCTGACAAACGCAAAACAATAAATATCCATATGTGACCCCATTTTTTAAACTACACCCCTCACGGAATGTAATAAGGGGTGCAGTGAGAATTTACACCCCACTGGCGTATGACAGATTTTTGGAACAGTGGTCTGTGAAAATGAAAAATAAAATTTTTCATTTGCACAGTCCACTGTTTCAAATATCTGTCAAACGCCAGTGGGGTGTAAATGCTCACTGCACCCCTTTTTAAATTCCATGAGGGGTGTAGTTTCCAAAATGGGGTCACATGTGGGGGGGTCCACTGTTCTGGCACCATAGGGGCTTCCTAAATGGGACATGCCCCCCAAAAACCCTTTCAGAAAAACTCACTCTCCAAAATCCCATTGTCGCTCCTTCCCTTCTGAGCCCTCTACTGCGCCCGCCGAACAATTTACATACGCATATGAGGTATTTCCTTACTCGAGAGAAATTGGGTTACAAATTTTAGGGGGATTTCTCTCCTTTTTACCCTTTGCAAAAATTCAAAAATTGGGTCTACAAGAACATGCGAGTGTAAAAAATGAAGATTTAGAATTTTCTCCTTCACTTTGCTGCTATTCCTGTGAAACACCTAAAGGGTTAAAACACTTACTGAATGTCATTTTGAATACTTTAGGGGGTGCAGTTTTTATAATGGGGTCATTTATGGTGTATTTCTAATATGAAGACCCTTAAAATCCACTTCCAACCTGAACTGGGCCCTGAAAAAGTACGATTTTGAAAATCTTGAGAAAAATTGGAAAATTGCTGCTGAACTTTGAAGCCCTCTGGTGTCTTCCAAAAGTAAAAACTTGTAAATGTTTTGATGCAAACATAAAGTAGACATATTGTATATGTGAATCAATATGTAATTTATTTGGAATATCCATTTTCCTTTCAAGCAGAGACTTTCAAAGTTAGAAAAATGCTAAATTTTCAAAATTTTCATGACATTTTTAGATTTTTTTTTTACCAAGAAAGGATACAAATATCAGTGAAATTTTACCAATAACATAAAGTAGAATATGTCACGAAAAAACTATTTCGGAATCAGAATGATAAGTAAAAGCATTCCAGAGTTATTAATGTTTAAAGTGACAGTGGTCAGATTTTCAAAAAATGCCCAGGTCATGAAGGTGAAAATGGGCTGGGTCATGAAGGGGTTAAACATGCATGCTAGGTTGATTCCCTTCCCGATTCCCTATAAACATGCATCCTAGGCTGACAGCTATCCTTCCCGATTCCCTATAAACATGCATGCTAGGCTGACAGCTATCCTTCCCGATTCCCTATAAACATGCATGCTAGGCTGACAGCTATCCTTCCCGATTCCCTATAAACATGCATGCTAGGCTGACAGCTATCCTTCCCGATTCCCTATAAACATGCATGCTAGGCTGACAGCTATCCTTCCCGATTCCCTATAAACATGCATGCTTGACAGTTTAATAGCAATGAACCTTGTTGTCATAAAGTAATCTTCCTTTTTAGATGTTATTTTTTAAAGGGGAAAGCCTTTTTTTTATTATATTTTTTTTTAAATCAACTGGTGCCAGAAAGTTAAACAGATTTGTAAATTACTTCTAATAAAAATCTTAATCCTTACTGTACTTATTAGCTGCTGAATACTACAGCGGAAATTCTTTTCCTTTTGAAACACAGAGCTGTCTGCTGACATCATGAGCACAGTGCTCTCTGCTGACATCTCTGTCCATTTTAGGAACTGTCTAGAACAGCATATGTTTGCTATGGGGATTTTCTCCTATTCTCCTACAGTTCCTAAAATGGACAGAGATGTCAGTAGAGAGCACTGTGCTCATGATGTCAGCAGACAGCTCTGTGTTTTAAACGGAAAATAATTTCCACTGTAGTATTCAGCAGCTAATAAGTACAGGAAGGATTAAGATTTACAAATCTGTTTACCTTTCTGGCACCAGTTGATTTAAAAAAAAAAAAAAAAAAGTTTTTCACCGGAGTACCCCTTTAACACAAGTTCATTCTTTCAGTGGATCCACTCTGATATGCGTTGCTGTGACTGTGCATGTCCGAGTGGTCCTACTGATTCATTTGGCACTGCTGGGCATGGAATGTCTGCCTGGAATTTCTAGTGGCAGACATTTTATAGTGTGAATGCGTCCCTACCTTTTCTACTATGAAATATAACATGCACTACAGATCACACATTTTTGGCATGCTCTGGGTATGGCATTTTTTTTCCTGATGTTTTTCCAATAGGAATAGGCTGATATATACCGAATCATGTTTGTCTCAAAAACTGCTCCTAAAACAACAAGTCCTACGTCTATGTTCTGAACATGTTAGTTAGTGGCTTGGGGCTCATGTCAATGCATCCAAACCATTGCACACATACAGTGCATGCAGTGTCTTTTTACAAATGTTCCAGTAGCAGGTTCCCCGCACACCACCCTCTTCTCTGACAGATTGCTCATGGCTGCTGGACCTTCTTATCAGAAATATGCATGCTAGAGTTCAGGCTGGAGCTGTCAGTCATGCAAGGCCATGCCACCCTCATCCGTGTTTGAACAGGGAGCTCCCAGATAAGCGTCTCCACTCCTTGGATGTTACAAAATAAAGGGCAGGATCGAAAAATACTAATCATTGCAGCAAGTCAGAGCGAAAGAGCTGGTAGAGATGAGAGCTTTACAGACAATGGGAGGTGAATATTAGAGAAAGCTGAAATAATATCTAAGCTGGCTCAATTCTCAGCTTACACAGTCCCCTGAAGGGCAAATCTGCACGGATACGGGAACAGAGGGTGTGCCGCTGCTCTCTGCATCCATTTACCATTTAGAAAGCTGACCAGAAACACTTAATCGTAGGTAAAATAATTTTCCGTGACAATAATACCAGTATACAATGAGTAAATATATACCACCACACATTAACTGGATAATACCACCAAACTGTACTAAATAAAACCGCTATACACAGACCAGTATACTATACAAGATCTATAAACTATATCAGTGATTATATACAGGACCATATGGCACTAGAAATCAGCTGTACACAGGATCTGTACACGATAGAAGTGATTGCAGTTACATAAAAGGACTCACAATTACGTATTTTTTGATCAGTGGCGTCCTCTTTCCTTTTCTTCTCCGTCTGGATCAGACCGCCATGTCGATCTCATCTGCAGGACAAACATGTTTGTTTTCCAGTGCCCTCTCCTCTACACAATTTTCCTATCTATAGGCCCACGAAATGTAATAATGCCCTCCTTGGTGTACTGCACAGTAAAAGGGCAGGTAGGTAGGTAGCCAGGTAAATAGGTAACTAGGTAGGTAGATCAGAAAGCTAGATATGTAGGTAGGTGACTAGCTAGGTACTTAGGCAGCCATGTATGAAGGCCAGGTATGTACATAGGTAACCAGGTATGTAGGTAGATAGGCAGCCTGGTATGTAGTTACTTAGATAACCAGGCATGTAGGTAAGTAGTTAGGCATCCAGGTATAAAGTTAGGTAGCCAGGTAGTTAGTCAAGTATGTAGACAGCACCCCCTTCCACCCAGTGGCGGATCCAGAGTCTAGTCTGGGGAGGAGCATTATCAGAGTATTTTGTGTTAGCGGACAGAAAATAAGGTGTTGCTTACGGAAGTTACAGGTTGGTAATGTCCCCAGGAGGTAGTGGCCCCTAGTAGATCATGCCTCCAGGTATTTGATGTTCCCCAGGTAGGTAGTTATGCCCCCTGTTGGTAAATCCCCTAGATAGCTGCCACTGTATACAAACCCCCTATGCAGGTAGTAGGTAGCCCTCCTATTAGTTTGGTAGTTTGTCCCCATATTAGTTAGGCAGCATAGTTCCCTCACATTAGGTGTAGGAAGGAGAGTTCCCCCATTGTAGGTGTAGGCAGCAGAGTTCCCCCACAGTGGGTGTAGGCAGCAGAGTTCCCCGAAAGTGGGTGTAGGCAGTAGAGTTCCCCCACAAAAGGTGTAGACAGCAGAGTTCCCCCACGGTAGGTGTAGGCCACAGGGTTCCTCCACAGTAGGTGTATGCCGCAGAGTTCCCTCACAGTAGGTGTAGGCAGCTGGGTCCACCGCCACAGTAGGTGTAGGCAGCGGGGTCCACTGCCACAGTAGGTGTAGGCAGCGGGGTCCCCCCAGAGTAGGTGTAGGCAGTGGGGTCCCCCCACAATAGGTGTAGGCTGCAGGGTCCCCCCACAGTAGGTGTCAGCAGCAGACACCTACTTCCCAGGTTGAAAAAATAAGTTATTCTCACCTGATGTCCTATGCAAGATCTCCTCCGGAGCGCAGCAGGGGCCCGCAGAGTATTTTATGTTAGCGGACAGAAAATAAGGTGTTGCTTACGGAAGTAACAGGTAGGTAATTTCCCCGGGAGCTGGTGGCCCCAGTAGATCATGCCCCCAGGTAGTTAATGTTCCCCAGGTAGGTAATTATGCCCCCTGTTGGTAAATCCCCCAGATAGCGCCCCTGTATAAAAAAAAACCTATGCAGGTAGTAGGTAGCCCTCCTATTAGTTTCATAGTTTGTCCCTATATTAGTTAGGCAGCAGAGTTCCCCCACATTAGGTGTAGGCAGCAGAGTTCCCCCACGATAGGTGTAGGCAGTAGAGTTCCCCCCCACAGTGGGTGTAGGCAGGAGAGTTCCCCCCCACGGTAGGTGTAGGCAGCAGCGTTCCCCCACAGTGGGTGTAGGCAGCAGAGTTCCCCCACAGTGGGTGTAGGCAATAGAGTTCCCTCACATTGGGTGTAGGCAGCATAGTTACCCAACAGTAGTTGTACGCCGCAGAGTTCCCACACAGTAGGTGTAGGCAGCGGGACCCCCCTCCCACAGTAGGTGTAGGCAGTGGGGTCCTCCTCAATAGGTGTAGGCAGTGAGGTCCCCCTCAAGAGGTGTAGGCAGTGGGGTTCCCTCACAGTAGGGGTCGGCAGCAGGGTCCCCCCACCGTAGGTGTCGGCAGCAGAGTTTTTGTCCCTACATCGCCGGGCCCCTTCCCAGGTGGAAAAAAAAATTATGCTCATCTGATGTCCCATGATCTTCTCCTCTGGAACAAAGCAGGGGCCCGCTTTTTCTTTCCTCCACAGTGCAGGCGCCGATGAGTGATGTCATCGGCACCTGCGCTGCATGGGGGTGGAGGTCATGTCTCCTCTGTGTAGGTCGCAGATACGACTCGCACAGAGGGGACGCCTTCTCCTGTATGTGTGTGTACTGCACATACAGGAGAAGGCAGCGCTGTCTGCTGGGGATCCGGGAGAAGTGTCCTGGATCCTCGGCAGTGGCGGGCCCTTTACCCGGCCGGGTCCTCAGACAAGGTCTGGACCAGCCAGTCAGTCCGCCCCTGGTCTCACAGACGGTAATGCATTCCTTGTGTTGTCCACAGAAAGAATAGACATGTCTATTCTTTCTCCTGACAATGGAATTTGAATTTCCAAGCCAAATGTTTCCGGTGTGGAAATCCTGCTATGTAAACTGCGTAGCAGAATCCCATTGAAATCAATGGGATTCTGTTGCTGCAGAATCTGCATACGGAATTCCTTATGGAAATTCCTTTGTGTAAACATGCACACTCAGCCGAGCATGTGTGTGGATGGAGGGATCAGGAGAGATAGCGGTCAGCCAACAGTTGTCTTACGTGTATGGCCAGCTTTGAAATAGTTGAATGAAAAATCATTTGGGAACTGCTAGGCCTGGTTCACACATGGTACTTATGTTATGGTTTGTTACATGAACAACAAAGAAATAAGGGGGGCTCCGCCAAATATGTAAAGCGGGATGCTACAATGGTATACAAAACATACTACAGAAATTCAAGAACAAAGAAGATACCATACAAATGTGCACACCCAAAATGAGATAAGATAAATCAAATAATTTTATTGGAGGACAATTACAAAAAGACACACATTTAAAAACACTTAAAAGGCTCAACACAGAGCCACCCTACAACACAGGGGGAAACCAATATGGCCCCCTCCTGGACTGCCGTACTGTATACAATTAAAAAAGATGACCCACTAAGATGAATAAAGTGCCTACACACACATATGGTTGTTACGTTATGCGCTCCGGCCGCACACACTGGCTGTGAGCGCATGGTCTCGTTACCTGCTGCTGCCGGTGGGGCTGGGACTCGCATCGCGGGACGTGCCCGCATGCGAGCCCCAGTCCGTCACCTGGTGCTTCTACTGCCCCCGCATCTGCCTCTCTGCTCCGGCACGGGTGTCCCTGTCCCCTAGGGCGCACGGGCTGGAGCTTTAAGATTTAAAGTGCCAGTACGCTCATTAGTGTAATTCACCTGTGGCTCATTGATGAATTTGATTAGTTGCCTTGAGCCTGAGAGAAAACATTCCTGTTATTGCCTTGCCGTGTATCTGATCCTTTGCTCTGTGACCTGACCTTGCTCCTTGCCGCCTGCCTTCTGACCATTTTCTACATTCCTGACTACGCTACTGTGCCACCTGCCCTGACATTCTGCTATCCTGACTGTCTTATCCCTCCTGTGCCTCGCATCTCCTCAGCCCCCTGTGTGTTCAAGCCGTGCCAGGTGTAGCGACCTGGGTGCCGCCTGCCGCAGCAAGTCCATCCCATTTTGCGGCGGGCTCTGGTGAAAACCAGCAGCACCTTAGACTCCGCTCCCTGGTACGGTCCGAATCATCTGCCACACAAGTCCAGCGGATCCACATCCATTGGGGTTCCTGTCTTCTGAAACGTGACTGTTACAATGGTAAACGATACAAAAATGCAAAAATTACTGTGTGACAAGCCAATCAAATTATATTAAAGGGACATAATAAGGGAAAAGTATATGCATGAAGTGAGATAAAGTAATGCTGCCCTTAAGCAGAAGATACCAGCAATAGAAGAGAGGGTTAGGTCAAATATCAAGATGGTGATCAGAGGTACGGTGTCCACGCGTTCCGTTGCCTACATGGCAACTTCCTCAGGGGCGCAGTAGTGTATCATTAATATGGACTGTCTTTTATATGGTGGGTGCCTTTAATCATCCTTGCCAGCTGGGAATAGGGGAGGGGACAACAAGGTCTCAGAGTCTCTGAAACCTTGTGGGCAATTTTTTGTATTGTTTACCATATATGTGTATAGGCACTTTATTCATCTTAATGGTTCCCTGTTTTGATAGTGGGTCATCTTTTTCAATGTATACAGTAGGGATTGACCGATTATCAGTTTGGCCAATATTATCGCCCGATATTCACGATTTTGGACATTATCGGTATCGGCAATTACCTTGCCGATAATGCCCCGAACCCCTGGCCAGACACAACCGCCACCGCCGCTGCCCCATTGCCTCCCCCATCCCAGGTTTTATAATTACCTGTTCCTGGGGGTCCGCACTATTTCTGGCTCCTGCGGCGTCCTGCGCTGTTGCTGTGCACTGCGCAATGATGAGTGACGTCCTCAACGCGACGTCAGCGTCAGTGCACACAGTGACAGTGTTGAGCCTTTTAAAGAGTACCTGTCACCAAACTAAACTTTTAATATATGGTCCTTATGTAATTATAAGATACTTTGCTATTTACTTGCTGTTAAAATTCTCAACCTTTATATGTTTTTAATGTAATTGAAAAACGGCCACTAGGTGGCTCTGTTCGGTTACCTGCACAAGTCAAACAGTTAGTTTGGTCTCCCACCGGCCTGGCAGGAGACCAAACTCAGGAAGTGCATGCGGGACATGGCGAGGCACAGCTCTCGCAGGCTTCAGCGATGTTGCGCCTGCTGGGGAACGCCAACTTTCTCCTGCCGGGAGCTCACACAATGTGAACAAGGGGAAAGGTATCATACACAGCTTTTTTAAGGGCAGGAGGGGTGTTAGGAGTAGTTAGGAAATATAATCTGAGTTAGTTTAGAAAATATGGTATTCTTTAAGTGTTTTGTCTGTCTTTTTGTAATTGTTCTGCAATAAAATGATTTGATTTATCTTATCTCATTTTGGGTGTGCACTTTTGTATGGTATCTTCTTTGTTCTTGAATTTCTATGGTTTGTTACATGCAGATTTCCTTGGGGTAAATTCACACATAGCAGATTTTCAAGGAGTTGTTCCTAGATCTGCTTCCATGGAAACCACAAGTGGGTGTTTACATGCTGTATAAAATGCTGCTGCAATAAAACAGACACATTGGGGAAGATATACATAGGTGTTTCCACCAGTTTTTATATACATTGAAGAAAATTGCCTTTGGACATACATGTGACTTGGCGCTATTTGAAAGCATTGGCAGAACAACGGGGCTTGTTCTAATAAATAATATAATACATCAACGCAGGGTACAGACCGTTCATATGATGTGCCGTAATTCACAATTCTTCCCTCCTCCAACTCCATGGCTTTTTGCTTTTTTTTAACATCCAGCCAGCCTTTAAAAGAGCAATGAGATTTCTATAAGTCTTATTCACGTTTATGTAACTTTAGGACAATGCGGTTTTTGAGATGAAAACACCACGTATGAACTGCAACACAATGCAGCAGTGCCCCCCTCAACCCCTGGGCCAATTAGGCTTGTGATATCTCGTCCCTGAACCCTGAGTGGCCGGACATAAAGCAGTGAAGCTCTGCTCTACTGGAAGTGGGGAATTTAAGAATGTAAGGACCATTGCACTCTACAGATTTCCTGGAGCGGAATTCTGCTTGGAAATTCTGGTGCAGCAGAGTCTGGGTTCACACTACAGAATTTCAAATTAAAATTTCAGTACAGCAGAGTCCCATTGCTGGCAATAGGATGTCGCTGCACAGAGCACACTGCAGAGTTTTCGAGGTGGACTTTTAACCTGGAAAATCCCCTCGAAAAATTCAGCCAGAATTTTGAACCCGCTCAGTGTTCTGGTGGAATGCGCTCCACAGACATTGCCGTCTATGGGGGATGGCAATGTCTGCGCGGTCCAAGCGCTGACTGAAGTGTGAACCTGGCCTTACTCTCAATGGGATTCCGCTGCACAGTTCACACTGCATAATTTCAGCTGCACAGCTTTACACTGCTGAAATTCACATGCCGGAATATTGTGCTGGCTATGGGTACCTGCAATGTCTGCCAGAATTTCTGCCGGAGATCGAGCCGGCAGCGCTAGGAGCGAACAGACTGCATTGCTACCCCCATAGACTGCAATGTATTTCTGGGTGGATTTATTGAGAGATCTGCTCAGAAATGCATTGCCATCTATAGGGACAGCAATGTAGTCCACGCGGTCCTAGTGCCGCTGGCTCGATCTCTGGCAGAAATTCTGCCCAGAGATTCCGCAGTGTGAACCCAGCCTAAGGGTCTATTCACAGGGAAGAATTTCCGCTTGTGGAATTCCGCCTCAAATTAAAGCCCATAGACTTCTATGGGATTCCACACTCCCATTTAGGCTAGGTTCACACTACGGAATTTCCGCCTGCAATTACGCTTTGAAATTGCAGGCAGAAATTCCGCTTACTAAAATGTATAGTGTAGTGAATGGTTCTCTGTTCACAAATTCACACTTCGGAATTTGTGAAGCGGAATTTGTGAACGGAAAATCTGCTTGGAAATTTTCCGCTTGAAGAATGCACTAATCAAATGCCGGGTTCATGTGGCATTGGTCATAACGTCGCGGCCATGCTCCCTCGGGATGTCACGCCACGCCAACTCCATTCATGTCTATGGGAGGGGGCGTGTTGAAGACATGAATGGAGGGGGCGTGGCATGACGTCACGAGGGGGCCTGGCTGTGACATCATGGCCTCTGGCTCCGAACGTTCTGAACAAGCACCGGAGTACCCCTTTAAGGAACGGAGCTCCCTTTAGCAGAGCTCAGCAGCAGTGTGAATCTAGCCTTAAAGCCAGCCTAACCAAATTCAACTGCACAGCACATAGAGAAATGTAATGTTTAATATCCCTTTAATTAAATGTGTTATTTCTTCTTTATTTGTCCTCCTACATTGGCTGAAGGTGAAAGTGACTTTATTTCTAATAAATTTGTCCTTTCTAAATGTCATTATTGTGTTCCGCTATACATATATTTTGCTATAATTCCGCAGCATTGCTGTATTCATACTGGTGTTTGTTTCTAGAGGGCTGCATGTTCTATCCTCCGTCCAGTCCTACTGTACATAACCTCACCACATGTTCTATCCTCCATCCAGTCCTACTGTACATAACCTCACCACATGTTCTATCCTCCATCCAGTCCTGTGCATAACCTCACCACATGTTCTATCCTCCATCCAGTCCTACTGTACATAACCTCACCACATGTTCTATCCTCCATCCAGTCCTACTGTACATAACCTCACCACATGTTCTATCCTCCATCCAGTCCTGTGCATAACCTCACCACATGTTCTATCCTCCGTCCAGTCCTACTGTGCATAACCTCACCACATGTTCTATCCTCCATCCAGTCCTACTGTACATAACCTCACCACATGTTCTATCCTCCATCCAGTCCTACTGTGCATAACCTCACCACATGTTCTATCCTCCATCCAGTCCTACTGTACATAACCTCACCACATGTTCTATCCTCCATCCAGTCCTACTGTACATAACCTCACCACATGTTCTATCCTCCGTCCAGTCCTACTGTTCATAACCTCACCACATGTTCTATCCTCCATCCAGTCCTACTGTACATAACCTCACCACATGTTCTATCCTCCATCCAGTCCTACTGTACATAACCTCACCACATGTTCTATCCTCCGTCCAGTCCTACTGTTCATAACCTCACCACATGTTCTATCCTCCATCCAGTCCTACTGTACATAACCTCACCACATGTTCTATCCTCCATCCAGTCCTACTGTACATAACCTCACCACATGTTCTATCCTCCGTCCAGTCCTACTGTTCATAACCTCACCACATGTTCTATCCTCCATCCAGTCCTACTGTACATAACCTCACCACATGTTCTATCCTCCATCCAATCCTACTGTACATAACCTCACCACATGTTCTATCCTCCATGCAGTCCTACTGTACATAACCTCACCACATGTTCTATCCTCCATCCAATCATACTGTACATAACCTCACCACATGTTCTATCCTCCATCCAATCATACTGTACATAACCTCACCACATGTTCTATCCTCCATCCAATCCTACTGTACATAACCTCACCACATGTTCTATCCTCCATCCAGTCCTGTGCATATCCTCACCACATGTTCTATCCTCCATCCAGTCCTACTGTACATAACCTCACCACATGTTCTATCCTCCATCCAGTCCTACTGTACATAACCTCACCACATGTTCTATCCTCCATCCAGTCCTACTGTACATAACCTCACCACATGTTCTATCCTCCATCCAGTCCTACTGTACATAACCTCACCACATGTTCTATCCTCCATCCAATCCTACTGTGCATAACCTCACCACATGTTCTATCCTCCATCTAGTCCTACTGTACATAACCTCACCACATGTTCTATCCTCCATCCAGTCCTACTGTGCATAACCTCACCACATGTTCTATCCTCCATCCAGTCCTACTGTACATAACCTCACCACATGTTCTATCCTCCATCCAGTCCTACTGTGCATAACCTCACCACATGTTCTATCCTCCATCCAGTCCTGTGCATAACCTCACCACATGTTCTATCCTCCATCCAGTCCTGTACATAACCTCACCACATGTTCTATCCTCCATCCAGTCCTACTGTGTATAACCTCACCACATGTTCTATCCTCCATCCAGTCCTACTGTGTATAACCTCACCACATGTTCTATCCTCCATCCAGTCCTACTGTGTATAACCTCACCACATGTTCTATCCTCCATCCAGTCCTACTGTGTATAACCTCACCACATGTTCTATCCTCCATTCAGTCCTACTGTACATAACAACCTCACCACATGTTCTATCCTCCATCCAGTCCTACTGTGTATAACCTCACCACATGTTCTATCCTCCATCCAGTCCTACTGTGTATAACCTCACCACATGTTCTATCCTCCATCCAGTCCTACTGTGTATAACCTCACCACATGTTCTATCCTCCATCCAGTCCTACTGTGTATAACCTCACCACATGTTCTATCCTCCATGCAGTCCTACTGTGTATAACCTCACCACATGTTCTATCCTCCATCCAGTCCTACTGTGCATAACCTTTAACTGATTCACATTCAGCAGACAGAGGGAGGAAATGAAGGTAAAAACAGGAAAGCACACGGCTTTCAGCAGCGAATGAGTTAACATCTGCCTATGCAAATCCATCTTACTTGCTTCACATCCTATTGTAATTATAATGAAGGCGAAGGGCAAGGACTGAACACTTTGCTAAGTCTAGAAGCTCCAGAGCTCAGGCTGGATGGGATAAAAAAAAAAAAAAACAGCGAAATGCTGATAAGACCAGATCCAGCCTTGTCACTGCTATAATGGGAGCGCTTACTGCATCTCAATCACTTCCTATGTATCATGTCTTTGCCACCTCACCCTGTGACACAGTGATGGTGACATCCAGACAGTGTCACCACGATCCTCTCTAGAGATGTGATGGATGGCCTCACACATATTCATGCGGAGGGGGAGGGGTGCATTATAGCAGCATTACTTAAAGAAGAACTACGCATTCAATGGATACGTTTGCCTGCTTCAGATTGGACGCCTAATGAGGCAAGGCAATGTTCTCGCCAGATGAGCCATCTCCGTTCAGATACATAAAATATATACGGTATATGGGACTTAACATTGCAAAGGGCGTCTGCTTTGTAGACCAAAAATAATTGCTATCCGGCGTCCATTTTATAATGGCTGGTTAGCTGCGAAATCTTAACCGGGCAAGAGACTGAGGACAATACTCCCTGCCCCATCCTAAGGGTGCATGCACACCACGTTTGTGCTATACAGTTCCCGTATACGGTTTCAAGTTAAAAACCGTACGGAACTGTATAGAAAACCGTATGCATTGACTTAACATTGTAAACCGTATGTCAAACGCATCATCCGGTTTAGTCTGTTTTGCGTCTTATACGGTTTTGTCTAGTTTTTTACCCGTACCCAAAACTGTAGTCTACCACGTTTTTTGGTCTGGGTGAAAAACCGTATTAAACCGTATGTGTTTTTTTTTTTTTTTTTTTAACATGGGAGTTAATGGGAACCATACAGATCCTTATGTGCGTGCAGTTCCATCCAGTTTGCACCATACGGTTTTTGATTTTGCACAGTTTTTTTTCTTGGAATTTCAATAAAACAAGTGAAACTTTATTCAAAATGACTGAAAATTTAAAAACATATACATTTAAAAAAAAAAAAAAAAAAAAAAAAAAAAAAAAAGGAAGCAACCGGACATACTTTTTCAAATCGTATACGTTTTTAACCGTATACGGGTTGAAATTTGTACACACATCTTGATACAGTTTAGTCGGGTTTTGAGGAATCCGTTTTTCATCAAAAACCTGCTTTGGGAACTGTATTGCAGAAACGTGGTGTGCATGCACCCTAAGAGAGACCTATGATCTGCTGGCAAAGGAAGCCACAGCTTTTAGGATTTCTTCCCTAAGATGTATTTGTGTTATGCTACCGGTTTTGTCTTCGCCGTTTTTCCCGGAAAAAGTTTTTTTTTCTGTGGCATTCTAGCAATTTGTGGGAATACACCAAGGTCTTATGCATACCTCTTATATGTTAGGCCCCCTGCGAGTCTAAAATGTTTACTGTTCCAGTGTGGTTCCCTGTTTGTTCTCTAGAGCGCACCGTGGCCTTGTCATGGATTTGCTGTATAGTTTACTGCAAAGTTGAGAACTCTCGCACAGCTGCTTCCTCCACAGGGAGGGTGGGGGGGCTAAGTCTGTATTCACTCTGGGTATGGTTCCTATTCAGGTCAGTTTGGTAGTAAACAAAGTGAATATGGATTATGCACATACCTCTAGACACCCATGGAGGAGGCAGCCGTGAAAAAAATTCAATTTATGCGACAAGCAACTTCTGGTTCTTTGTACTGAAAATAAAAAAGAAGATATTGCAGACTTGGGCCTTATTCAAAAATTTTGTTTTTCCCAGATTTTTTCCTGCTGCGAAATATTCTTTCCAGCTGTAATATGGCGCTTTAGGCTACATTTCCTCTTGGCAGTTTTGAGCCAAAGCCAGAAGTGTATTTAAAGGGGTTATCCAGGAATGAAAACAATATATAAAAACAGCTTATTTATTTCAAAAACAGCTCCACGTCTGTCCCCAGGTTGTGTGTGGTACTGGAGACAGACAGGGAGCGGTTCTTGAAAGAAATAAGCTCTGTTTTTCTATTCCTGGATAACCCTTTTAAAAGGAATGGGAAATATAAAGGAAGGACTTCTCCTTTTTCATGGATCCACTTCTGGCTTGGCTCAAAAACTGCCAAGTGGAAACACAGCCTTACAGAGTTGTCTCTATGTGACAATCCTACAGTTTTGCTATACATGTGTTTATTCCCTTTGTGTGTATTGGAACTAAACTAAAAAAGGGAGGAAAAAAGCTAATTGGACATAATGTCGCACCAAACTCCAAAAATGGGCTGGACAAAATTATTGCCACCCCTACTTAATATTTGATTGTACACCCTTTGGAAAAAATTACTTAAATCAGTCGCTTCCTATAACCATCAATAAGCTTCTTACACCTCTCAGCCGGAATGTTGGACCACTCTTCCTTTGCAAACTGCTCCAGGTCTCTCTTATTGGAAGGGCGCCTTTTCCCAACAGCAATTTTAAGATCTCTCCACAGGTGTTCAATGGGATTTAGATCTGGACTGAATGCTGGTCACTTCAGAACTTTCCAGCGCTTTGTTGCCATCCATTTCTGGGTGCTTTTTGACGTATGTTTGGGGTCATTGTCCTGCTGGAAGACCCAAGATCTCGGACGCAAACCCAGCTTTCTGACACTGGGCTGTACGTGCAACCCAAAATTCGTTGATAATCCTCAGATTCTATGATGCCTTGTACACATTCAAGGCACCCAGTGCCAGAGGCAGCAAGACAACCCCAAAACATCATTGAACCTCCACCATATTTCACTGCAGGTACTGTGTACTTTTCTTTGTAGGCCTTATTCCATTTTCGGTAAACAGTAGAATGATGTGCTTTACCAAAAAGCTCTATCTTGGTTTCATCTGTCCACAAGACGTTTTCCCAGAAGGATTTTGGCTTACTCAAGGTCATTTTGGCAAAATGTACTCTTGCTTTTTTATGTCTCTGTGTCAACAGTGGGGTCCTCCTGGGTCTCCTGCCATTGCGTTTCATTTCATTTAAATGTCGACGGATAGTTGAAACTTGTTTGGGGCTGCTTATTCACCATCCGGACTATCCTGCGTTGACACCTTTCATCAATTTTTCTTCTCCACCCACGCCCAGGGAGATTAGCTACAGTGCCATGGGTTGCAAACTTCTTGATTAGATGGTCAAGATGGTCTTGTAACCTTGAGATTGTTGATATTTTTCCACAATTTTGGTTCTCAAGTCCTCAGATAGTTTTCCTCTTTCTGTTGTCCATGCTTAGTGTGGCACACACAGACACACAATGCAAAGACTAAGTGAACTTCACTCCTTTTTATCTGCTTTCTGGTGTGATTTTTATATTGCCCACACCTTTTACTTGCCCCAAGTGAGTTTAAAGGAGCATCACATGCTTGAAATAATCTTATTTTTCCACAATCATGAAAGGTGCCAATAATTTTGTCCAGTCCATTTTTGGAGTTTGGTGTGACATTATGTCCAATTTGCTTTTTCCTCCCTTTTTTGGTTTAGTTCAAATACACACAAAGGGAATAAACATGTGTATAGCAAAACTTGTGTTACTGCAATCCTTTTCAGGGGTGCCAACATTTACGGCTATGACTGTATGTATACATGCAGATTTTGCTGGAGATTGATCATGGATTTCACCCCTATACATTAAAATGAACATGCTCTAATTGTAGTGTAAACATTTTCCAAAATGTTATATGTAGGCCAGCATTCGTGTGTTTACATTGTTCTGTAAATTGCTACAAGTTTGTTGTGTGGAACTAGCCTTAAAGAGAATGTGTCATCAGAAAAGAACCTGTTGTTTATATCAAGTGTCATGTTAACCATATTTTCAAAGAATTTTTGGTAATTCGTTTTTTTTTTTTTTTCCATGTTACTATATATGTTTTAAAATGAGCCTGAAATCTTGCAGTTTCCTTTCTGGCCATTAGGCTTAATTAAAACAAAGCGGAGACTTCCTGTTCTGTACAGATCATTTCCCAGCAATGCCCTTCTTATCATCACAGACAGAAGTAGTGAAAGGTGACACCAGTATATAGATAACAGAGGTATACACAATAGCTTTTGCTCACAGATATGTCCATGCTCTTATAAACAGCTCAGAAAAGATGGCTGCCCCATAGTAATGTACAAAATAAATTATAAAGAAAATTGCAATCAGAAAAAAGAAACAGATAAGAAACAAAGAAAATGTTTCAGTATCTAATCAGTTAAAAAACATAGGTGATACATTTGCTTTAAAGAGATATTTCCTACTCAATATTTTAGGATAGGACAGAATATGGCATTACAAGCTGATTGGTGGGGGTTTGACTGCTAACATCTCCACCAATCAGGAGAAATCTCCATTCATCCGGGCAACAATTTGCCTCTGTTCTCCTGATCAGTGGGAGTCGCAGCAGTCAGTCCTCCACTATTCATCTTCTTATCCCCTATCCTGTATATAGGGGATTACTTTTCAAGTAAGAAATATTTCATTTAGGGCCCTCACATACACGTTAGAAAAATGGTGTCTATACTAATGTTTAGGTGCATTGGGACCCTGACAGAAGATGTCGGTGAAAAGAAGGATCGGGCATGCTTCAACTGCCTAATCTTTTTGTTCTCACAGAAATAAGCTGCTGTAAGTGGAGTCTGGTGGTGGCTTACCCCTTCATCTACATTTAGATCACATAAATGCTTGGCCGAACCAGAGGGATGTATTCATATGGCCATTTAAATGGGTTTTCTCACCACGGACAACCTTTTTGACCAACTCCTAAGGATTCTGCTCTGTAGAACCCTACAATCAGTCAGACCAACAACTATAATTTCCTGTAATCCTGGTGAATCTTTCTCTGTTTTCAATGTGACACTATTGCTAAATAATATTAATAATTCTCTTATTTATATAGTACCAAGATATTGTTCAGTGCTTTATGAAGCTTGTCATTATTCACAGTGGTCCCTGTCCTCAATGGAGCTCACAATTTAAATGATAAATAAAGCTACCAGTATGTTTTGGAGTGTGGTGGGAATGAAAGCCATGACCCCAGTGCTGCAAGGCAGCAGTACCAACCAGTGTATTGCCCATACCCCTAAATACCCCAACCCATCAGGACTGCTGCAGTAGATTGGGAATATTTCAGCACCAGAGGTGAAACTATAGGGGTACAGAGGAATAACGGGTCTTTCTTTCCTATAGTAGTAGACTAATGCTATAGACGAAGCCTTACAGCTAGGGGCCCTGTAACAGTTTTTGTATTGAGGTCTGGCATATTCAAATTTACAACCAGGGAAGTCTGTAATGGCCTGGACTAACACTTAAAGAACACACAGGGAAATACGAATGTCCAGCATCCAAGATGTGGAAATAAAAGTCTCACTGAATTGTTGGATAGTAATATCCATGGAGAACATCTACAGACACGGAAAATCTCTGACACGTTTTACGCCTTAGCTCTTAGTCACTCAAAGTACCACATTGATACAGAGAGAGGGAATAAATAAATAAAGATTTTCTTTTGCAAGGCATGTTCATCATACCAAACAGCGAATGCACCTGAAGGAACAGCTACTTTACACCATATTTCACTTTACGTCGAAAGACTGACATTTCTACCTGTCCAGCACATAAACAGTTAACATGCGGTCAGGTTCCTGAATGGTGCCCCCACCCTTTCGGTGTTGTTGCTCTGAGGGGAAAGGAAAGGTATTTCCTGAAATCCACAGAAGTGAGCCGGGAATGGCTCCTTAATTAAAATCCATTTAAGGACTGATTAGCCGTGTAATTTGCCCTAATACTGACGATTATGGAAATGTTGAGTCTGACACAGATTCATAAGAAGCTGCTATTCCTGCCTGCAGGACAAGGGGGAATCAAGTTCATGGGGGATGAACCTTAGCAGAGACCCCTGCATGACTGACATTGTAGAGAAAGTCTGGGGCAATGAAATAGGGACTTTTGTATTAAGGCTGCAGTCACACCACGTTTTTGCAATACAGTTCCCGTATCAGGTTTTTGATGAAAAACGGATTCCTCAAAACCAGACTAAACTGTATCAAAACATGTGTACAAATTTCAGTTAAAAACCGTATACAGTTTGAAAAATTTCCGGTTGTATCAGATACGTTTTTAACTTTTCACTCAATTTTGAATAAAGTTTCACTTGTTTGATTGAAATTCCTAGAAAAGAAAATGTGCAAAGTCAAAAACCGTACGCACATACGGTTCTGGACAGTTCCCATTGACTCCCATATTTAAAAAAAAAACGTATACGGTTTAATACAGTTTTTCACCCAGACCAAAAACAGTGGTAGGCTACTGTTTTGGGTACGGGGAAAAAAACTGATAAAACCGTACAGGATGCCAAACGGACACAACCTGATGCATCTTTTGGCATACAGTTTTCAATGGAGAGTCAATACATACGGTTTTCAATACGGTTCCCTACGGTTTTCACATTGAAAACGTATACAGGAACTGTATTGCAAAAACGTGGTGTGAATGCCCCCACAGAAAAGGCCTAGATTTTAACCATTATTCTACCTGGACTTGTGTTATACCATAATGGTTGAGCTGTACTGCTGGCGGCATTCTATATTTCTGGATGACAAATGTCGTTAAGCCGTACCGCACAACTGGAAGTGGTGAGAGGCAGTAAGGGGAAGTGTATGGTATCGGTGACTGACAAGGCTTTCCATGCAATGCCGGGTAGGCCTGGCGTCTATTTTTAGATTTGTTTTTTAGACAGCAAACTGTCACGTAGGAACAGCAGAAATCTCACACTGACACGGGAAATGCTGTTGACTATAGAGAAGTTGGCACAGCCTGGATGCTGCGGCAGGTGGGCTAAAGGGGATCCCTTGTAAGGGAGGTCGCCAGCTGCAACTCAAGCACCAAGAGCAGACACAAGGCTGGTGCTGTTGCTGAGCTCTCACTGTGAATTGTTAGCCTGGATTTAACTATGTGGTAAGGAGAGAATGTGAAGGCTGTTTACAGCTAGTGCAAATAATGTGACAGCTGTTAGATTGCGGGCAGCCCTCACCACTCTCCTGCGCTTACACAAAGCTCTGATTATGGGAGACACACAAGCGGGACTTACCAGAGCCTGGCAAAAGATAGATGGGGCTCGGATTGTGGATCTGCACAGACGGAACACCACTGAATCAAAGCTCTGTTTTATCCTACGCTCCCCTCTGTGGTAATCAATATGCCGGTGTATGACCACAGGTTGACTATAAAGCAAGCAGGTGCCCCAGAGGCTGTGCCACAGTGGGCATGTTTGCTGCATCCTCAGAATGGCTTCTGTACCATCCGAGCCAAGTCTTTTAAACTGAGTCTAAGCGCTCATGCACATGGCCTTATGATGGCTTAATTGGTAACTCTCATTAAAATGAATTTTTGCTATTGCACTCCTTATGGTACATGAAAAATATTTCTAATATACTTTGTTTAAAAAAAAAATAATGAAGTTTTCTATGTTTTATCTGTGCTTAAAAAAAGCTCAAGAGCACATTTTCCCCCATCTCATACACAGACTTAGGACCAAAGCCCAAACAGAGAAAGTGCAGCCTGGAGTGCTAAGGGGGGTGTGTCCAGCCTCATCCAATCATAGCTCCTCTCACACTTAACTGCCATATGCTGTTGGTTGGACACCCCCCCCCCCCTCAGCACTCCAGGCTGCACTTCCTGTGTTTGGGCTTTGGTCCAAAGTCTGTGTATTTCATTTTTTTTTAAAACAAAGTATATTAGAAATATTTTTTATTTACGATAAGGAGTGCAATTGCAAAAAATAGTTTTAATGAGAGTGCCCATTTAATTTTGTGCAGAACATTAATAGGGCTGCTCTAGGGGTCTCTCCTTTATGAATCAGAAAGAACGCTTTGGTATTCAGGGGTCTCCAACCTGCAGACCTCCAGATGTTGCAAAACTACAACTCCCAGCAGGCCCGGACAGCCGTTGGCTGTCCGGGCCTGCTGGGAGTTGTAGTTTTGCAACATCTGGAGGTCCGCAGGTTGAAGACGACTGTCGGTATTTCATCAGACTATGTACAGAGTTAGGCTGGGTTCACATCCAGTGTCTGGCTCAGTGATCCCAGCCTAAAACTCATCACAACTGATGCCGCAACTGATGACAACATGCATCAGTTATTTAGGATAGGGGATAGGATAGGGGAACGCAGCACGATATGTTCCCCTATCTGGCGTGTCGACCCATCCTGCATCCAACTTGAGACGCTGGATGAATGTGAAGTGCCCCATTGAAATGAATGGGTTCAGTTCTAGCATCAGTTTTCCTGCAGTGCTTTTTAGCAAGCAACAGAGAGAAAAGATGACTGATACCGGACATGGATGAGGACATGGATGTGGATGAGCCCTTATTTTCCTCTAAAACTATCATGGCCCCCTTGCAATGCTGTGCAGGATTCACGTACAAGTCTCTGCCATGTGCCAAAGGCCAAGCCTTTATTTCTAATGCACAAAATATTTAAAAAAATATTCAAAATTATAAAACAGCAAACTCATCTTTGGCGTTTTTCTGCAGTTTTGGGCTCAGTGGCAGTTTTCCAAGATTGCAGTAATGTTGAGACTATTGCATTTTATTAAGCAAAATCTTGGCGTTTCTCTCCCATAGTCTATGGGGGAAAAAATGCCTTAAAAAGGCCATGTGGATTTAACATTGGCATTTCTTCTGCCTTTTTTTCCTCATTTCTTTAATAGAAATCCTTGAGTCACATGACAAAAGAATCAATTGTCATGATAAAAGTGCAGGGGAAAAAAAAACTAAACTTCTAACCCAATATTTTTGAAAAAGAATAAAAAAAAAAAAAGCCACAAAAATTGCATCTTCGGAGTGCAAGATAACACTGTGGCATTTTTGTTTCTCAGGTTAAGAAAAACACCAGAAAAAGTGGAAACTGAGCCACAACGAGGTTTTAAGTGACAATGGCGCACATATTATAACCTGATACCGTTGTACACTCGACTACAGAAGTAGATATCCTGGACGTAGATTCGATCTGTAGCGGCATCTGTACTGGCGCCAGGACCGCTCGGAGATGTGCCGTCTCAATAGACAGCAATGCATTTCAGAGCAGATTCTGCCAAAAGAATGAACATGTTAATTTTTGCAGAGTCTGGGATCCAGAATTTCTGCAACGGAAGGCACAATGTGAATGTTGCAGCAGAATCCCATTGAAAACAATAGAAAACTGCTGCGTCGTAATTTTAAATCGGAATTCTGCTCGGACAATACGCAGTGTGAAAAAGTCCTTATTATACAATCATATTCTCTAATAAAATCATAATTGAAATAAAAACATCAATACAAAGCCACTTGTAAGTATAAAAGTGACAATATACATGGCCCATCTCTTTCTATTATTTATTGAATAGATCATAGAGTTGATCATTTAAAACTAGACACAGGGGAAGGAGTCCCATCTGCCCTGGAGATATACATACTTCAGGGATACCACAGAATAATGGGGCATACATCCAAGTGAAATGCAATGGAGATTTACAGGCTGCACAGACCTGCGGGGGAGAATTTACCAAACCTTGTACGCCAGTTCTCCCTCCTTTGTGTCACTTGCGCCACTTTTCTAATAAATGAGTGGGGCTTAACAGAAGGAAGTGCGGCCTTCTGCAGCCTAACTCATTTACACTAATTCATGCCAGAAAATTTATGTGAATCAGAGCAGAAATATACCATATTTTTCGCCGTATAAGGCGCACTTTTTCTTCCCCAAAACTGGGGGGGGAAAGTTGGTGCGCCTTATACAGCAAATACACATTAAAACCGGCGGTCCCTGCGGCTAATACAGGACATCACCGATCGCGGTGATGCCCTGTATTAAACCTTCAGATGCAGCGATCAAAGCTGACCGCCGCGTCTGAAGCGAAAGTGATACTAACCCGGCTGCTCAGTCGGGCTGTTCGTGACCGCGGCGTCACAAACAGCTTACAGGACACCGGGAGGGACCTTACCTACCTCCTCGGTGTCTGCTCCGTGCCGGGATCCCCTGCATGACCGGCGCTCTCCTTTGTCGTCATCATCTCGTAGCGCACGCCATCCCGTCATCCAATAGGAGCGACATGCGTAACGACGTGATGGCGGCGACGGAGAGCATGGATAGCGGGCAGCAGAGACGTTCCGGAGCGACGGGGACACCCCGGGGACGCGGCGACAGCGATGGAGGGCGACATCCAGGGCAGCGGTAACGGGTCCGGAGCGGCGGGGACACGTGAGTACTACCTCCTATACCAGTGGTCTTAAACCTGCGGACCTCCTAATGTTGAAAAACTACAACTCCCAGCATGCCCGGACAGCCAATGGCTGTCCGGGCATGCTGGGAGTTGTAGTTTTGCAACATCTGAAGGTCCGCAGGTTGAAGATCCCTGTCCTATACTTTACATTGTATTTGGTTCAGAATCTTTATTTTCTAGATTTTTATGCTTTAAAATTGGGTGCGTCTTATATGCCGGAGCTTCTTATATGACGAAAAATACGGTACTTCAACTATTAGGTGGTGCAGGGGCAGTCAAATATATTCCAAATTTATTAAGAACACCGTCCCACTTAATAATTCTGGAACTTCTTACTTCAACCTGTTTTAACTTAACCGAGTGGAGTCAGGGTGCTATAAAAAACAAAGCATACTCACCTGCCCCTCTCCCCTTTTCCAATGGCTTCAAGTAACTGTTTCTCCATACTTTTACTGATGTGTCAACCCTGCAGAAGATGTACCCTCACTGGCTGAGGTAGGTCACTGCTGTGGCCAGTGGTTGGCTGAGCAGACTTACAGGATCAACACCTCAGAGTAAGTGGTGAGAAGTGTTGAGCAGCAAGTGAAGCTGTTGAAATGGCAACAGTGGGAAATCAGGGCAGGTGAGTATCCTTTGTTTTTTATATTTATATGATACCATGAATTCATAATGAAGAAAAAACAAACTAACTGGAATACCCCTTTAAAACCAGCATGTAAAATAACAGTCTTTAATGGGTTGCTCCCTTTGTGTTATACTTTAAATATTTTTCTACCTTAACATGGGAAATTCATTATTTGTTAGAATATCATAGATAAAACCTAACCAAACAGATTTTGAAGCCCAACTAGGTCTCTGAAATGGGCTGCCTGTTATCTAAGGTCAACACACTGCCTGAGAGATAACAAAATGACCAGGTCAGCGAGCAGGGCATGCACTGCTGGGTCATATATGTTGCCTCCCCATTAAATGAATCTTCTAAAATCAGACATTACTGTGTATACTAGAGCCAAGACTAAAAAGGGAGAATTGCTTAAGGGGTACTACCCTGGAAAACATATATATATATATATATATATATATATATATATATATATATATATATTTTTTTTTTTTTTTTTTTTATCAACTTGTGCCAGAAAGTTAAACAGATTTGTAAATTACTTCTATTAAAAAATCTTAATCCTTCCAGTACTTATCAGCTTCTGTATGCTACAGAGGAAGTTCTTTTCTTTTTGAATTTCCTTTCTGTCTGACCACAGTGCTCTCTGCTGACACCTCTGTCCATTTTAGGAACTGTCCGGAGCAGGATAGGTTTACTATGGAGATTTTATCCTACTCTGGAGAATTCCTAAAATGGACACAGGTGTCAGCGGAGAGCACTGTGGTCAGACAAAAGGGAAATTCAAAAAGAAAAGAACTTCCTCTGGAACATACAGCAGATGATACGTACTGGAAGTTACAAATCTGTTTAATTTTCTGGCACAAGTTGATTTAAAAAAATATATATTTTCCAGTGGAGTACCCCTTTAAAGGTTTGCTGCCCACACACAGTCCTCCCACCTTTCACAATACAATTCTACGAGATATGTTGATTAATATTTGCAGTATATGAACAACTGTTCCAATTGATAGCTGCCAGTACATCTTTAGAACCCCATTTGGTTTGGAAAGGGTTGTACATGGCACACTCTGACCAGTCCGTGATGTTGGTTCGATAGAGTGTCATGTCAGACTGCTGAGAGTCTATTTTTATCTTGCTCCCTAGGGAGAGGTGTGTAACAGCTGAGCTGTCTACACATAATATATTTGCGTGCATGTGTGTACGGAAAGTGTAAGAAGACGTGAAGAGAGCCATTCCCTTTCAAACCTTCAGCAAAACATCAGGAGACAGGCACACCCATTCAGATGGGAAGCAGAAGCGCACTTAACCCTGTGTGTGCATCCTCTGTCTGCAGAACATACAGGCGTGTTATGTGCACTATTCTAAGGAGCTGCTGGTAAAAATTCATTACCTTTGTAACCGATTGAGAATGACAATTTTGCTGACAGACAAATTGAATTTTCACCTTAAAAACTAATTAAAAATATAGCACCTATTAAAAATCCTCTACTCCGGGAATAGTGCTAACACTTTCCGGTAGATAAGACCTGTATTAAACTTTTTGTAAACTTTTCTACATGAAAACACTAGTTAGACATTACATTCAGATACACCTGCTGACAATAGAATAGTTCTAGTGGGCCAAAGACATTAGATTATCAGTAGAGCCCCCATACTAGGCTGGGTCAGCCCGAACCATCTAATGGCTATGTAACCAATGGACTTTTCCTATGAGTCTGGAATTACATATGCAGTTTTCGATGCAGTTTTTTTGACCCAAACATAACAGTAGATAAGAAAAATAAGATCCGTCTTTCCTTTATACTTCTTTCTGTTTGCATTTACCTCTGGTTAGGCCTACAAAAGCTTAAAGTGGTACTCCACCCCTAGACATCTAAACCCCTATCCAAAGCATAGGGGATAAGAAGTCTGATTGCGGGGGTCCCGCTGCTGGGGACCCCCGTGATCTCGGCTGCAGCACCCAAGACATTCGGTGCACGGAGCGAACTTTGCTCTGTGCCGGATGACTGGCGAAGCGGGGCGGAGGCTTGTGACGCTCTAAGCAAATGCCAGGTGCAGCAGGGAGATTCCGGGGGTCCCCAGCAATCAGACATCTTATCCCCTATGCTTTGGATAGGGGATAAGATGTCTAGGGGCAGAGTACCCCTTTAATAATTGCCCAGAGTCAGACTATGTTCAGTCCATTATTGTGTGATTCCACCCTTTTTATGTATCGGGACTATGAATAGGCCATCGGGTTTGGCACCACTTAGGAGAGGACACCATGTATAATCTAGAATACTGTCAGTGTTCTCTTCCTTTATAGGTGTACAGCCAAATAGACACTTTGTCTAGATGGGTCATTACACCATAGTTTTTGGTGTCCATATAGCAATTTTGTGTGCTTGAGATGCACTGTGAACGGTTAACAGTCTCCTGTAGCAAGATTTGGGTGAAGAGAGTGGGCGCTGAAGGTGCCTATGTAGCATTCCGAAGAGCTTGTCCAGGCCCTATATACAGTCATAACCGTAAATGTTGGCACCCCTGAAATTTTTCAAGAAATTTAAGTATTTCTCACAGAAAAGGATTGCAGTAACACATGTTTTGCTATACACATGTTTATTCCCTTTGTGTGTATTGGAACTAAACCCAAAGGGAGGAAAAAAAGCAAATTGGACATAATGTCACACCAAACTCCAAAAATGGTCTGGACAAAATTATTGGCACCCTTAACTTAATATTTAGTTGCACACCCTTTGGAACAAATAACTAAAATCAGTCGCTTCCTATAACCATTAATAAGCTTCTTAGACCTCTCAGCCAGAATGTTGAACCACTCTTCCTTTGCAAATTGCTCCAGGTCTCTCTTATTGGAAGGGCACCTTTTCCCAACAGCAATTTTAAGATCTCTCCACAGGTGTTCAATGGGATTTAGATCTGGACTCATTGATGGCCACTTCAGAACTCTCCAGCGCTTTGTTACCATCCATTTCTGGATGCTTTTTGACATATGTTTGGGGTCATTGTCCTGCTATAAGACCCAAGATCTCGGACGAAAACCCAGCTTTGGGCTTTACAGTGCGACCCAAAATCCGTTGGTAATCCTCAGATCTCATGATGCCTTGCACACATTCAAGGCACCCAGTGCCAGAGGCAGAAAAACAACCCCAAAACATCATTGAATCTCCACCATATTTCATTGTAGGTACTGTGTTCCTTTCTTTGTAAGCCTCATTCCATTTTCGGTAAACAGTAGAATGATGTGCTTTACAAAAAAGCTCTATCTTGGTCTCATCTGTCCACAAGACATTTTCCCAGAAGGATTTTGGCTTATTCAAGTTCATTTTGACAAAATGTAGTCTTGCTTTTATGTCTCTGTGTCAGCAGTGGGGTCCTCCTGGGTCTCCTGCCATAGCGTTTCATTTAAATGTCAACGGATAGTTTGCACTGACACTGATGCCCCTGAGCCTGCAGGACAGCTTGAATATCTTTGGAACTTGTTTGGGGCTGCTTATCCACCATCCAGACCATCCTGTGTTGACACCTTTTATCAATTTTTCACTTCCGTCCACGCCCAGGGAGATTAGCTACAGTGCCATGGGTTGAAAACTTCTTGATAATGTTGCGCACTGTGGACACTAGATCTCTGGAGGTGGACTTGTAACCTTGAGATTGTTGATATTTTTCCACAATTTTGATTTTCAAGTCCTCAGACAGTTTTCTTCTCCTCTTTCTGTTGTCCATGCTTAGTGTGGCAGACACAGACGCACAATGCAAATACTAAGTGAACTTCTCTCCTTTTTATCTGCTTTCAGGTGTGATTTTTATATTGCCAACACCTGTTACGTGTCCCAGATGAGTTTAAAGGAGCATCACATGCTTGAAACAATCATATTTTTCCACAATTTTGAAATTGTCTAGACCATTTTTGGAGTTTGGTGTGACATTATGTCCAATTTGCTTTTTTTCCTCCCTTTTTTTGGTTTAGTTCCAATACACACAAAGGGAATAAAAGTGTTTATAGCAAAACATGTGTTACTGCAATCCTCTTCTGTAAAAAATACTTAATTTTGCCAAAAAATGTCAGGTGTGCCAACATTTATGGCCATGACTGTATACTATAGGTATCACACAGACAGGTGTGACTTGATCAATTCATGTAAATTATATGTAGATTATTCCAAACAGTGAGAAGGATGGTGAGGATCCACACATGCATGAAGGTCTAAAGAGGACTGTAGACATTAAAGGGGTATCCACATCTTGCTAAAGATGGCTTCTTGGCCTGCATTCGGCTGCTGAACGCTACTGGGAAGTCAAAAGCTGCCTATCTGGCTGTCATTTGAAATATGTATAACGCCTGTTGACTTTAGTGGGAGTTGTATAGATGGTGTAGCACAGGGAGCTACGCTACTCTACTCTAGGAGTTACATAAACAGCATATAAAAAGGCAACTCCCATTAATGTCAATGGGAGTTATGTAAATTGCATATCTCCAGGAGCCACAAACTGAAAAGTAAAGTAAGCTGAACCTGATGAGACAGGATGACCCTTCCCCAAAAGATAAGGAAGAGAGAAACAAATATCAGGCATGTGGAATGTCGCTGTCCGATCCTTTAATCTTTAAAGGGGTACTCCACTGCAACAGTGTTCGTAACATTTTGCTCCGAACGCTGGGTGCGGGCTGCGGGGGTCGTGACGTCATGGCCACGCCCCAAGTAATGTCACGCCACGCCCTCTCAATGCAAGTCTATGGGAGGGGGCGCACTGCGCCCCCTCCCATAGACTTGCATTGATGGGGCGTGGTGTGACATCACGAGGGGCAGTGGACGCTGGGGCAGTGGAGTACCCCTTTAAGTTAAGCCACCACTAGAGGTGTCTGAAAATAGTTTATTCCTATGTCCCCACAGAAAACATGCAGGCTAGGGCAAACTAAGCATACATGTGGATGGGAGGAATAGCTCTTATTTACACATCCTATAGGTGCAGCTTCCAATCACTGATTTTTTGGGGGCTCATATTTTACTTAGGGCTGACCATATCTCTCCAATGTAGCATATACAGATGACAGATTGCATCTAATGCTACATTGTAGATGTAGACAAAGCAAATGTCAGGTGTGTGAAGGTATGGTAAAACACTCAAGCATGACAAGGTGCCCTTTCCCTATTGGGACACGAATGTCTTGTTTACATGAAATAGTGCTTTTTTGTGTCACAAGACATTAGATTGATTTTGTTGTATTCCACTATTTTCTCAGGGATCTGCTGTCAATCTAATGACTCTCTCTGCTGTCAGACATCTTCAGGCATCCGTTCTCAGTGGGGAGAAAATAGATCGTCTGGGAGGGATTGTCTCCAGCCTGATGTTTTCTCTGAAGATAAGTAGCACTTGGGATACCTGGCAGTGACTCACATTCTGCCCATTAAAGTCCGAGGGCCCCCTGGCAACACGTCAGGCTATACGCCAGTCTTCCTTTTTTACAGGACATATAGCCCGATGTGAACCAGAAACCACATGTGAACATAGCGTAGTAATAAATATGATCATTAAAGGGGTACTCTGGTGAAAACCTTTTTTCTTTTAAATCAACTGGTGGCAGAAAGTTAAACATATTTGTAAATTACTTCTATTAAAAAATCTTAATCCTTCCTGTACTTATTAGCTGCTGAATACTACAGAGGAAATTCTTTTCTTTTTGGAATGCTCTCTGATGACATCACGAGCACAGTTCTCTCTGCTGACGTTATTATAATAATAATAACACTTTATTTATTGTTGTCCTTAGAGGGATTTGAACCCAAGTCCCCAGCACTGCAAGGCTGCTAACCACTGAGCCACCATGCTGCCCTTAGCATACATCTGCTATGCATGGTTACTAAAATGGACAGAGATGTCAGCAGAGAGCACTGTGCTCGTGATGTCATCAGTGTTCCATAAAGAAAGGAATTTCCTCTGTAGCATTCAGCAGCTAATAAGTACTGGAAGGATTAAGATTTTTCAATAGAAGTAATTTACAAATATGTTTAACTTTCTGCCACCAGTTGATTTAAAAGAAAAAAGGAGTACCCCTTTAAGGCCATGTGATCACTATTATATTGGCATTCACCAATAGCAAGGAGCAGATAGGCTTCTGATCTGGGATTCTGTGTTGTGTGGTCTCCTGTGTTTTTCTTTATATGCTTTACCGCATTGTTGTAGTCATTTTACAATTCATTCCAGTCATACTATAATGGTGCGGTATTTTCAGCTGGCAACAATAGAGTTAATCATGCAATCCGTTTTTTTTTAAGCGTCTCTTTAATCCTCCCACTGAACAGATCTCGGAATAGCTAATCTATGTGCGCTCCCGGAAGCCTCTGGGTTATAACTTTCCTTCCTTCCCTTTGAGCTTTCTTTTCAGCTTGATTCATTTCACATTGCCTGTATGATTTGGAATTGCAGGTGCCTTTTTTTCAGGAGCCTTAAATTATTTTGTCTCATTGTGGCCATATTTGTGTTAGTGCGCAGCTAATTGCACATACTGAGAACCCAGGGTCTTGTAGACCAAACTGAAATAGCTTTTAATTGGTCTTTTAACAGTTGGCAGCAGTTGGTATACTGTAATTGCTAGTGGCAAGGCTTTCTATTAATGCTGACCAAATACTAGCATGCGTGGCTTCAGCCGAAAACTATAGAAGCGCTGTGCGTGGAGGAGTAGAAAAGTCTCCCCCTAAATAGCGCTCATTTTCTCTACCGTGACATTATGATCTGCTGGGTCCCTTGAACGGCAGACCTTGACCCCAAGCATAGGTTTGTGGTCATGTGGTTTAATCAAAGGATCACCTCGTATATTAGGGAATTGCATTATCAGCGACATCATCAATTCTCTTATATCCTTCTAGTCCTCAGATTGATCCCTTTACTATCAGGAGTGATTCAGGTAATAGAGGAGAGAGACCGAAGGGAAATCAAATTCTGTTTATGGCGCCTGTATTCTGTCAGTAGAGAGGGTAGATGGGCTGTCGTGATGACCATCAGCATAATTCAGCAAGCCCTCTGCATTGACAGCTGCTAAAAGTGCATGGGTGAGCAGCTCCGGGGTCTTTGACGTTTCTAGGGTTGTCCCATAGTGCACAAGGGGGATGTTTGAGTAACAGAAATCTAGAAGGGAATTCTCTCATTGTATGTTATTACAGGTCAAGACTTTATAGAAAATTATCTGACTTAAGGTCCCTTTACACCTGCCGATTAATATTATTATCGCCACAAATCGCGTACTGTAAACAGAAGATGTGCGGCCCACAATGATGAATTTAAAGGACCGCACAAAGGATTCAGCAATTGTTTGTATGCACGGTCTGCAATGATCAAGCTGTGTAAAGGCTCTTCAAATATATGCGGATTTGCTAGATCGGTGCTTGCTAGAGCGGCACAGGCACATTTCCTCTCGCCATGCTTGCTGAGGATTTAAAGGAGTAGTCCAGTGGTGACCCAGTGGTGAACAACTTATACCCTATCCTAAGGATAGGGGATAAGTTTGAGATTGCTGGGGGTCCGACCGCTGGGGCCCCCTGTGATCTCCTGTACGGAGCCCCGACAGCCCGCGGGAAGAGGGCGTGTCGACCTTCGCACGAAGCGGCGGCCGACACGCCCCCTCAATACAACTCTATGGCAGAGCCGAAGCGCTGCCTTCGGCAATCTCCGGCTCTGCCATCGAGATGTATTGAGGGGGTGTGTCGGCCGCCGCTTCGTGCGGTGGTCGACACCTGCTATCTGGCCGGAGAGCCTGGCCCCCGTACAGAGAGATCGCAGGGGGCCCCAGCAGTCTCAAACTTATCCCCTATCCTTAGGATAGGGGATAAGTTTTTCACCACTGGACTACCCCTTTAAAGGGGTACTCCGGACAAATACATCTTATCCCCTATCCAAAGGATAGGGGATAAGATGTCTGAGTGCGGGGGGCCCACCGCTGGGACCCCCGTGATCTCCGTGCAGCACCCGCAGGGCTGCGTCTCCAGTCTAGGAAACCTCTTTTTTTCCTGGAATGGAGACGTGACATCACGCCAGGCCCCCTGCTGACGTCGCGACACTCCCCCTCCATTCATGGCAATGAGCGGGGGAGTGAGGTTTCCTAGACTGGAGACACAGCTCCACATAGAATTCGGGTGCTGCACGGAGATCACAGGGGGTCCCAACAGCGGGCCCCGCGATCATACATCTTATGCCCTATCCTTTGGAAAGGGGATAAGATGTATTTAGCCGGAATACCCCTTTAATCTCTTGGTGTTTATCTATCACCCAAGTGCAAGAAAAAAGTGCAAACCTGTTACACTCAAAAAAACGTGCACGAAGATGCGGTCCCATAGCAAAGCCCTTCTCCGAAAGGTGAGAGGCCACCCAACAAAACCCCCCTTCCCCTCTGGGCCAAAAGGCACTTGCAAGGGTCCAGGTTCAATTTCCCCTTTCGCCAAAGCTACTAGAGGACCACAAGTGCCCCCGGCATCAACCTAGGCGTTAGCTCAAGAATCAAAGCCGTATACCAATGGCATCCTGCCCGTGAAGGCATGCCCGGGGTTTGCATGTAAGAGCTGTGTTGTGTGCTCTGAGCCAATCACGTCTCCCCCCGGACACCCCCCTCACATCTCACAGCATGCATTCTCATAACTAAACTGAGGGAGAGATATTGCAGCTCCATCCCCCTCCTCCAACTTTTATTTAGTGCAGAAACAGTAATGCCCTGGTCTCCACACCAGAGTTTCCCACAGACATCCTCCTCTTGCCCTCGCCACACTCGTCTTCACCACCACCAGCCACAGGTAGTCAGTTGTCTGTGTAGTTGTAATTTAAGGGAATACAATTAAGTGCTTCTTAAATAGGGTTAGATTGTTCTTCAGGAGACTACAGTATTTGGTTTATAGGAGAAATGTGGCGAAAAACTTTTAACTCTCCCTGTGCCCTGAATGCAAAAACTAAAAATAAAAACTTTAACTCACCTTCCTACATTCCCCCTTCGGTGCTGCTCGGCTCCCTGATTTTTAGGCTCGGAATGTCAAACTGCGGTCAGTGGTGATAGGTGAGGTGGGACATCGCTGCAGCCGGTGATACGCTGACCGCAGTGTAATATTCCGAGCCTAAGAAGCAGGGAGCCGAGCAGCCCTGGAGGAACGGGACGCCGATATCAGCGGAACGTAGGAAGGTGAGTTGAATTTTTATTTTTATTTTTTTTTGTTTTTGCAGCCCGGACACAGGGAGAGTTAAAAGTGTATCAACGCATTTAAGGTTTTTTTTTTTTAGCACTTAGTAAGCCTGTTTTTGTCATACTCACCTGCCCCAATCCCACAGAGCTGCCGTTCCAACAGCTTCTGATCCCCACTTGTTACCACTTATTTCTGGTTCCTGTGATGCATCAAATACACAGGAACTACCCTGCTCAACCATTGGTTGAGGTGGGACAGCACAGGAAAGAGGAAGAAGCAGTGACATGTTGGGACCAGGAGCCATCAGAAAGGCAGCTGTGGGAAATTGAGGCAGGTGAGTATAATTATTATTATGTATTTTACACCATATATAATATATATATATATATATATATATATATATATATATATATATATATATATATTATCCTTGGACAGTTCCTTTAAACCAGCTACTATATAAAATATTGAGAGTTAAACACTTGTTTTTTGGGTAAAGTAGAAGATCCAGGTATGCACATGATGTCTGGGATCCATGGGAGGTGACAGCCAATTAGAGGTCCCTCAAAGTCCCGTTTTGAGATCTAAATAGGTGTCCTGCTCCACCACTACTGAACTGATTCCTGATTAATCTTTTACTGCTATTTCTGTCCTTAAATATTTAGATCACAATTGCACAGACAAGGACAGAGTGAGGCGTATGTGATGCACGGAGGGAAGATTTATAAAGGCTGAGGGATGTGTGTTATTCCACGATGCATCTTCAGTGTCTCTTAAAGCAATGGTGTGTTTCATGAGCCTGGGAGACGGGAATGAAACAATGAATTTGCTGTTCAAGGAAAAATATAGGTAGCTGGAAGGTGTAATTCTATGTGGGCCTGTTTGAGTGGGGAAGAGAATGTAAATGAAGAGGAAACTGATTATTTTAGAAATGTGTATTAGTCACTTGTTCCCCAGCTCCGAGGCAGACCTCATTTGTACATCTGCCAGCTTCTTTACATCTGTTCTGCTCCGCCACTGCACTTTTCAGCCTCGCCATACATGTACTTGTACTACCATATATAGAATATATATATATATATATATATATATATATATATATGACATGTACAGTAAACATTACTTTTAAAAGTGGCTTCGTTACAAGAGGCTGTTGTTATGCAGAATTGATGGTGTGTGGCTCAGTGCTCTTAACTGGGGACCCCCATAATCTCCGGGCCTGCAGCGGTGGCGTCTGGAACACGGAAGCTTGGAGCTTCCGCGTTCCTGACGTCACGCCCCCTCCATTCATGTCTATGGGAGGGGGCGTGACGGCTACTACGTAGCCGTCACGCCTCCTCCCATAGACATGAATTGAGGGGCGTGGCGACTGTAGTCGCCAGTCATCCGGCACGGAGTAGAGTTTGCTCCGTGACTGGGGTGCCACGCCGGAGTTCACAGGGGTCCCCAGTGGCGGGACCCGTGTGATCAGACATCTTATCCCCTATTCTTTGGATAGGGGATAAGAAGTTTTTCGGCAGAGTACCCCTTTAAAGAAGAGAGCCACCCCCTGTACCATACCTCACGCTATAGCCTTGTATCATCTTGGTACTTTCCAGCAGATGCTCCTGAAGATCTAACAACACCATAGGCTAAAAATAACCAAACAGCATATAGAAATGATATCTGAATGCATTACCTTCATGTGTTATTGCTAATTCATTACCATACCTTAAATGCAATCTGTTTTCTTTCCAGGCTGTTTGCTGGCTATTTAAGTGTACGTGCTGCAAAAACACCTATTGACAGAGTGTGTGTATGACCCACACCAGACTTTACAAGAAAATTAGATATGTCCACATCTATATGTCACTTTTATATGTTGGAATACCAGCAAAAATAGTATTCCAGTGTATACCGCAACGTGTCCATAGGGTAGAATTCTTTCCCACAAATAAAACATATACAGTACTGCCATGATTTGGTCTAGGGTTGCTATTGTCATTAAGGCTGTGTTCACACGGCGGAATTTACAAGCGGAATCTGCCAGAAAAATTCCGCTTGGAAATTCTGCTGCGGCAGTGTCTCATTGATTTTAATGGGATTCTACTGCCCTGTATACATGGCAGAATTTCTTTGGCAGAAATATCTGCAGAAGAACTCCAATTTCAGTGTCCGCTGAAGCAATGAACAGGTTCATTGTTGCCATCCATTGAGACTTCTAATCGGTCCTAATGCCACAGCCAGATGTAAGCTGCAAGTCAGTGTATATTTATCAAAAGCCATACCCATTTGTCGCTTTTTGTCTTTGTCTTTTTTTTTTTTTTTACTGAAATCTTGGCGTTTCTCTCCCATAGAATTCTATGATAAAAAAAAAGTCATAATAAACGCAATGTGGGTTTTGCATTGGCATTTTTGGCCTTCCTGGACACAGGAACAGGAGAAACTGTCAAAAGGAGAAAAAACTATTTCCACACAAAGGTAAAAACACTAAACAAAAATGCCAGAAAAAACACAGTGAAATGCAGTTGTGGATTTTCATGTGCTTTTTTCCCGCATTTATTTTTTTGGGCACTGACAAAAAAAAACAAGTGATAATCTATCCTAAGGCAGATTATAGATCTGAACTAGGCCTTAGGACCCAATTGCACAGGGTGATTTTCAGCCGAATATCGGCAAAGGTTCGTTCATTGGCTTATCTCACCTTCTAAACTGGTTAATAAAACATTGTTCGGTGACCACACATCTCACTGTGTTCTAGGCGTTGTACGGCCAACAATGTTGGAAGGAAAGCTGGATCATTTGTGAGGCCCGGCCCATACAAGAGTCAGGCCATGAACTATCCTCATTTATACACAGATAGCTGTCAGTCACTAAGAAGGACCACAGTACCTGCTAATTCCAGGTCTTTTTGAAGCTCTCCACAAGTGGTCCTTGGCTCTTGGACGTCTCTTCTGATTATTATTCTTACCCTTCTGTCAGAAATCTTGTGAGGAGAACCTGGTCGAGGCAAATTTATGGTGAAATTGTCTTTCCACTTCCGTATTATGGCCCCAACAGAGCTCACTGGATCATTCAGAAGCTTAGAAATGTGCCTGTAACAAACATCATTGTTATGTTTTACATCAATTAGCTTGTGAAGGTCTTTAGACAGCTCTTTGCTTTTACCAAGGGGCGTAGCTATAGGGGTAGCAGAGATTGCAGTTGCATCGGGGCCCTGGTGCCTAAATGGGCCCCAAAACACATCTGCCCCATAAGAAACCAGTATTATAATTGGCATATGGGGCCCTGTTGCAGTTTTTGCATCATAGGGGCCCAGAAAATACAAGTTACACCTCTGCTTTTACCCATCATGAGATGTGTCTTGTGTGACACCTTGGCCATGTAGGCCATTAGCTGTGACTGGGGCAGCTGATATTAATTTGTACTGACAAGGGGCTGGATTGCTTATTAACAACTGATAGATTTCAGCTGTTGTCTTGGCTTTCCGTGCCTTTTTGTACCTCCCTTTCTTTATGTGTTCAATATCTTTTCCCCTGTGTCTTTTCACATTATTACACATAGCATAATTTCTGAGCTTATTTGTTTTGATTTCTTTGTATGTATGGATTACTTGTGGTGTTACCAATATCTGGGGGAAATTTCATGTCAGTAGCACCTCAATTTAGTGAGAAAAATGGTGATGTGTTCAATACTTATTTCAGCTGTATATCAATCTGCTCCACTCCTCCTGATCTATGACATGATGCCAGCACACTGGACTGCATCTTTAGTGTGACAGGTTTCTGTTAAAGTAGTACTGCTGTGCTAGACACTTATTCCCTATCTGCAGGATAGGAGATAAGTGTCTGATCGCGGGGGTCCGACTGCTGGGATCCCCCGCGATCTCCTGTTCTGGGACCTAGATTGCTGCGGCTCTGCACGGCTAATACTTGTGTCGTTGACGACATGCACGCACTATGCAGCCCTATGGGAGAGACAAGGATACATGAACGCTGTATCTCAGCCTCTCCCATAGAGATACATGGAGGGGCATGTTGGCTGCGGCGTCATGCTGCTGCCGACATGCCTCTTGAATGGGAGAGCCACATAAGAGGGGCACCATACAGGGGATTGCGGGGGGAGGGGGTTCCAGCGTTCGGACCCCCCACATTCCGACCCCCCTGTGGATAGGGGATAAGTGTCTAGGGCTGCAGATCTCCTTTAACAATAGGGCAGCGTGCAGTCACCCTCCACAGAAAGGACTACTCGGTATGGAGCACACGCACTAAAAAGGGAAATGCACAATAGAATGTGCAGTTGTACTATAGGGTTTGTGAATAAGGCAGTGTTTTCCAAACAGTGTGTCTCCAGCTGTGGCAAAACTACAACTCTCAGCATGCCCAGACAGCCAAAAAAAAACTAAAAATAAGTTGTACTTTTGCAACAGCTGGAGGCACAACTGTTTAAAAAACACTACCATAATGTAATTGGACCCTAAGGGTAACCACACACACCTGGCTGTCTGGGCATGCTGGGAGTTGTAGTTTTGCAACAGCTGGAGACACAACTGTTTAAAAAACACAGTAGTAAGGTATCTGGATAATTGCATATACGTCTCCTACAACAGGATTCAGTCCTTACGTAAGTCACTATAATAGCGCCTTACTACATAAATACCAGACAACGTGTCATTACAGTGTCATACATTCATTCCTGGTACAAATTGGAATTTATTGGTCCCTACAAGCCTTCCAGGAGCTCAGGCAGCAGTGCAGCCGCCCCACATCAATCTCCTCTGCCGGGATGAGAGTCTCATGTTGGTATGCAGGGTATTTGTCTCGTCTGTCCTCAGAACATGGTCCTAGTGGTGCTGGGAATTACTGGGTGGTCTGTAACAAACCTGAGGCTGGGAGCCAGCAGTGTATTGGTTTCCTTAGCGGTGGATTCAGAAATATAAGATCATTTGCAGACCCTTAATGAGAAGCCTTAGTGGACCATGTCATTTGTTTAAGAATCCTTTTCATTGTAGGGTTCCCAGTACTCGGGAAAGGGGGTAAATCTCTTCAGATTGATAACTGAATATGTTTGGATTGTAGAGGGAAACTTATTATCCTATAAATCCTTTATTTTCACAGTAAATGGCTGCCATGTACTCACTACACTTCTCCGCCAGCAGATATTACGAGTTAGGCCCGTATGGGCCTGCGCCATCCTTATTGACAGCAATGTAGTCAGTGCAAAAATTCCACCATGTTCATTCATTTGGCCGGTTTAAAATCTGGCCGTGGAAATGCTTTTTTTGCCGTGGAAATGCTGCAGAATTTTGAAGCTAAATATCTGAGCAGAATTCTGCTTAGAAATTCTTTAGTGTTAATGGACCCTTATTGCTACAGGAAATGTCGTCTTAGACCAGGTTCACCTCCTGACAAAATTTCCACCGGTGGCAGCACCACGACTGTACGGACTGCATTGCCATCCCCATAGACGGCAATGCATTTCTGGGCGGATCTCCCGAAAGATCTACTCAGCAATGCATTGACGTCTGTGTAGATGGTGGAAATTCTGTCCGGTAATTCCACAGTGTCAGTAGATCAGTCAGTAAGGTCTGTCATTTCTGTCAAGAAAACAAAATACAGTCTACAGCTAGAAAGGAAAGAATCTTTTTTGGTGGCCAGGAAATGTGTTTTCAGAATATGACTTGTATGTAGTCTTTAAAGGGGTATACCAGAGGGAAAAAAGAACTATCCAGAGCATAAGCATATGCCCTCAGCAAACCTCTTCTGATCCAGACAGTTCCTGACATCAACAGAGGTGTCAGCAGAGAGCACTGTGGTCAGACTGGAAAGAACTACACAACTTCCTCTGGAGCATACAGCAGCTGATAAGTACTTGAAGGATTAAGATTTTGAAATAGAAGTCATTTACAAATGTGTACAACTTTCTGGCACCAGTTGATCTGAAAACATTTTTTCCCTCTGGAGTACATACCCCTTTAAAAATGGTTGAATTATTATTATTTTTGCTTGTTTGTTTTAATGTCACTATCTATAATAACAAATCTTGAAATCTTGCCACTGATAATCTGCCATTTCCTGTTCTTTACAGATTACTTCTGAGCAGTCATCTCATTGTCATCACAAGCAGGATTACTATGACAGGTGAGTCCTTCTTATAGATAACATGGGATCCCCCATTCACAAAAGTTGATGAACACAGCTCACCTCCTAACCCTAACAGTACAGGTCATAGAGCATGCTTATTCTACTGGCTCCTATGGTCCATGTTGCAGCTGTAAAGCATATTTCTAAATGCTGTAAATTACCACGCAGACAAGCTGCAGCCATAATAATATAGATAAAATAAAATGTGAATACGACTGACTATGTAACAGCATCTGGAAGTAAAATTTATATACCATATATACTTGAGTATAATCCGAGTTTTTCAGCACGATTTTTCATGCTGAAAACGCCCCCCCCTCCCCCTCTGCTTATACTTGCGTGAACTCTCCGCCTGTCAATCCCTTCTCAGTGACCTTCAACCTGCGGACCTCCAGATGTTGCAAAACTACAACTCCCAGCATGGGTGTTGTAGTTTTGAAACCTCTGGAGGTCCGCAGGTTGAAGACCACTGCGGCCTTCGTCATCATCTAGCCCCCCCCCACCCCTTTTGTTTTGTACTCACCTCTAGTGACGTTGCCTTGACGACGACGCACCGGGACGTTGCACATGAACGTCCCTGTGCATCGTTATCAAGGCAACATCACTAGTCCGGGGCCGGGCCTGAAGCGCGGAGAAGAGGGTCCCCCGGTGAAAATGGACAGCCCGCAACGACTAACCCTTCTCACCGGACGGTCCCTGCAGCATAGATGGCCCGGACAAAAGGGGGGTCTGGATGATGACGAAGGCCGCAGTGGTCTCCAACCTGCGGACCTCCATTTGGTTTCAAAACTACAACTCCCAGCATGCCCGGACAGCCATCGGCTGGGAGTTGTAGTTTTGCAACATCTGGAGGTCCGCAGGTTGAAGACCACTGATGAAGGGATTGACAGGCGGTGATGATGAAGGGGGGGGGATGATGACAGGGGTCTGGATGATTACATGGGGGGATGATGTATTTCCCACCCTAGGCTTATAGTCGAGTCAATAACTTTTCCTGGGTTTTTGGGGTGAAATTAGGGGCCTCGGCTTATATTCGGGTCGGCTTATACTCGAGTATATACAATATGTCATATATTCCCTTTAACAAATAAAAAATGGCAAATTTGACCATGGTAGGCAGCTAATTAGTCACTTTATGGCCAAATATAATGTAATGGACAACATTCCCATTTTTTATCTGAACTAATTTTATACACAGTCCTTTTTATCAGTTCTACGGCTTAGTGGCTAGATACATACATGCTATTGAGGATTGTCCATTCAGCGCATCCTCCTTACGGTGACTACAGTGAAATAAATGATGGTACATGAATCTAGCACCCGACAATCTTGAAAGTCTGAAAATCCAGCACTTATTTCCAGCAAGTAACCGTACAATTTTGTAAAATCTCATAGGACCAGAAGCAGAAGAATGTGTAGAGATAGATAACCAATAACTAGGATGATATAAAACATCTGAATAATAGATAAACTCATAGCTTTCATCCCTGATAAAGCTTTTTCCAAGATGACCTTCAGACACCTAGAACCCAGAATATCTGGTTGTGTATATATAAATTTTGTCTAGAAATTTGTAGAAAAATAAATATGCAATGAAATACGTAGAATTTTTAGTCCTTAAAGTATAAGACTTTTGATCTTGAGGATTTGTACTGCAAAATTGTTGCCTTCTCATTCCATTGATCCACTGTGTCCTGGAGTCAAACCTCTGGCTGAATAAATAACAATGGTTCATTCAGGAATGGAATTGATTTTAGGTTAGTGAATTACCAATTCAGAGGTTTAATCCATGGGAGCGCTCTCCCATTTTAAGTCGTTTCCCTGGGGGTGGATGCTGAATTGCCTAGAACAACCTTGGCAGAAAAACCAGCCCAGAGCACACAGTGGGTGCATTCTGCTTCATTCCAGTGGTTAATAGAGCCGTAACAGCATTAGGACATGATGTCACAATGGCTTGTCATTGATTCCATGGTCATGTGTTGTCCCTTTGGTGTTACACAATCATCACATTAGAAAAAAAATCTTCTTGGGAAATTGTGGTTACTGGAGGTTGCTAGACTAACCTTATAAATGTATCACTTCTGGGCAACAAAAAAACACACCACAAAAAAATAAGAATACCCTAATACACAACAGATTCTCCATGCAGCCAAGTCCAGCCTTTGTATTTTGTACTGCATATAAGAGATCATCAGCTGGTAATGAACCTGACCCCCTGGATGAGACTGTCCGTTCCATTTCTGCTTCTTTGCTTCCATATACGATTGCTTGGGCTTCTTTTGACCGGAGGCATTGTTTCCTGAATGAGTCATTGACTGTAGCCTGTTATTATTGAACATACAGGTCAATATGATGGCTCTTCTAGTATTTCTGGACAATTTTATGCTCTTTAGCGAACAGTTCTGGCTCTTTTGTAATTTCGACAAACTAAAGCTTTCCATAGTCGTTTTGGGTGGATTTTTCTTTTTTTTTTTCTCCAGTCTGATGGAAGAATCAGACATGTTTTGTTTTTCTGGTTGTACTCACCTTCCTCAGTCTTCATAGAATTAACATGTACCGTATATACTCGAGTATAAGCCGACCCGAGTATAAGCCGAGACCCCTAATTTCAACCCAAAATCCCAGGAAAAAAAAAAAAAAAAAAAGTTATTGACTCGAGTATAAGCCTAGGGTGGGAAATACATCATCCCCCCCTGTCATCATCCAGACCCCCGTCATTAACATCCTCATCATCATCACCGCCTGTCATCATCCAGACCCTCATCATCATCACCTGTCATCCCCTTGTCATCATCCCACACCCCCCCTTCATCATCCCCTTGTCATCATCCCCACCCCCCTTCATCATCATCCCACACACCCCCCTTCATCATCCCCACCCCCCTTCATCACCCCCTTGTCATCATCCCCACCCCCTTCATCATCCCCTTGTAATCATCCCACACCCCCCCTTCATCATCCCCTTGTCATCATCCCACACACCCCCCTTCATCATCCCACACCCCCCCTTCATCATCCCACACCCCCCCCCTCATCATCCTCTTGTCATCATCCGCCCGCAGTGGTCTTCAACCTGCGGACCTCCAGAGGTTTCAAAACTACAACTCCCAGCAAGCCCGGGTAGCCATCGGCTGTCCGGGCTTGCTGGGAGTTGTAGTTTTGAAACCTCCCGAGGTCCGCAGTTTGAAGACCACTGCGGCCTTCGACATCATCCAGCCCCCTCTCGCCCCCCTTTAGTTCTGTACAGTACTCACCTCCGCTCGGCGCTGGTCCGGTCCTGCAGGACTGTCCGGTGAGGAGATCGTCCGGTGGGATAGTGGTTCCGGGCTGCTATCTTCACTGTCATCAGAGAGCACTTAGACAGAAAAGAACAACCTTAACTTCAGAAGCTCATAAGTACTGAAAGGATTAAGATTTTTTTATCTTTATCTGTTTATCTGTTTAACTTTCTGGAGCCAGTTGATATATATATATAAAAATAAGTTTTTTCCTGGAATACCCCATTAAGGTTATATAAAGTGTGTCTCTGGCTGGTCTTCACCAAGGATGTTGCCTTCATCTGTAGCTGGCTAACACCCTCCATAACTAAAGCTGGCCAATAAGCAGATTATTTGTCAAAACAGTTATCACACATGTTGGATAGTTCTTCAGCGCAGATGGTCATTATTGCTGAAGCGTGGCTTCCAAAGTGTAAATATGGAGATAATTTCCTATGTGGGTAATGCAGGTGTGCAGATCAAGGCTACCAAACAGTGGGAAAATGATATTTATCCCAGTAAATTTCTTCATGGATATATGAAGACAAATGCTCTGTTGGGTGGTATTAAATGTGTCTCTAACATCACGTACACAACAATGCCAAATACTGCATCCTGCTTTGCTCAACTAAAACTTTACACACAGTACCAGGTCTTCTGAGCGTGTATGTGTTAGGGGTGTCAGGGGACTTGGCTAATAGACACAACAGCGCTCCAGAATAGGAATGAGGTAAATTAAAGGGGTTATCCAGGAAAAAAACTTTTTTATATATATATCAACTGGCTCCAGAAAGTTAAAACAGATTTGTAAGTTACTTCTATTAAAAAAATCTTAATCCTTTCAGTACTTATGAGCTTCTGAAGTTAAGGTTGTTCTTTTCTGTCTAAGTGCTCTCTGATGACAAGTGTCTCGGGAACCTCCCAGTTTAGAAGAGGTTTGCTATGGGGATTTGCTTCTAAACTGGGCGGTTCCCGAGACATGTGTCATCAGAGAGGACTTAGACAGAAAAGAACAACCTTAACTTCAGAAGCTCATAAGTACTGAAAGGATTGAGATTTTTTAATAGAAGTAATTTACAAATCTGTTTAACTTTCTGGAGCCAGTTGATATATAAAAAAAAGTTTTTTCCTGGATAACCCCTTTAATTTCTATAGCAAACCACATGTCTCACAGAGAGACTGACTCTCTCCAGGAAAAGAGGGTGTAAAACCCCTTATCTTTAAACCTCCCTACTAGTGTATATTGTGAAACATCACATTTATTGATATGCATTAGAACTTGTTCCATAGATCACAGTCCACTGATCAATATAACTTGCTTTCAGCTGAGAGTCTTGATAATAGGTGCCTATAGTACACACAAAAAAAATGGACTGGGATACTGATGATTTAGGGTAGGGCCACAAGTAGTGCATCCTCAGCATATTTGACGCTACATATGCGCTACTGTCCGTCCTCAGAGTATGCCTCCAGCTGTGCCTGTGTGCAGCATTCCGCCACCACGAGCAGACACAGAGGGAGCTGCGAGTCTCACGCGCATGTGCAGTGTACTACAGACCTCGCGGCCGCTCTCGGCCTAGCTCAGGGATCAGGAGGAGCGGGCGTGATGTCTGGAGAGATGCGCATCCGTGTGTGATTTGCAGCTTCCTCTGTGTCTACTGTGAGCAGGGCATACAGGAACATGTGGAGGCACACTCTAGTGACGGGCAGTAGCACATCTGCAGCGTCGACTACATTGCAGATGCATGTGTGACCCTACCCCAAGGGTTTAACTGTTCGCCTCCCCTATATGTTATATGGCACTAGCCACAGCATTTGCCTCTACACCTCTGATGACATGACTGGTGCCCCAAAACGTAGGGGAGGCAAACGGTTAATATTTTAAGTATCCCAGTCCATTTCTTAGTGTGTACTGCAGACGCCTATTATCAAGACTCTAGACTGAGAGCAAAGTTATATTGATCAGTGGATTGTGGTTTTAACTATTTGTGGAATATTAATAAATGTGCAGTTTTACAATATACACTAGTAAGGAGGTTCTAAGATAATGAGTTTTATACCCTGTAATCCCAGATAGAGCCAGTCTAGTCTAGGTTTGGTTTAGAAAAGGACATGGCTATGGCATGGCTAAATGGGATTGTGACTTTCGCGACACGTATGCCAATGTATACAAGCATAGACAGGTGCAGGCTTCATTCACTTCAGTGACCTGGCCCTTGGATAATTGAAGTCAATGGTATGATGTCTGTCTGTGCATATATATACATCGGCATCCCAATTTATCAGGTTGCAGACATGGACATGCCACGGAAGACACAACTGTAGAGTGGAACGGGCCTAAGATGGATAGGCGTAAATGTTTGATTGCAGGGGGTCCAACCAATGGGAGCCCCTGCAATTATAAGAACAGGGATCATGAGCACCCTGTCAAAATGAGTCAACAGTCATGCGTATGTACAGCTGTTTTAACCACTAAGGGACTAAGGAGAACATTGTATTTTTTCTCTGTTTCGTGAACATTGAAGGTCCCAATCATCTCTCAATGGGACTAAGAAATCATACATTTATCACCTATGTTGTGATAGGTGGTAAATGTTATTGGTGGGACAACACCTCCACCCCTTTAAATGGATACTCCCCTGGAAAACATTTTTTTTAATCAACTGGTGCCAGAAGGTTAAACAGATTTGTAATTTACTTCTATTAAAAAATCTTAATCCTTCCTGTACTTATCAGCTGTTTTATGCTCCACATGAAGTTCTTTTCTTTTTGAATTTCCTTTCAGTCTGACCACAGTGCTCTCTGCTGACACCTCTGTCCATTTTAGGAACTGTCCAGAGTAGGAGCAAATCCAGATATAAGGTGTCCATTTTAGGACATCGTCAGTCCTCAGCCATACCTCCGTCAGGCAAAAAAGCGTCCTGCCTCCTCCCTCGGACCAATCTCTGTCATGCGTCAGCCGCAACTCCCTCCTTTGTCATCCTAAAGTCTCTCATCCAAAACTCTGTCATCCTAAAGTCTCTCATCCAAAACTCTGTCATCCCTCAGACGAAAAAACTGCCGTGTAGCAGAGTCGAGTCAGTGTAGGCTCTCTGCTATAGGGGTTCTGCTGTACATGCTATTCAATGTTGGCTCTGCTATACATGCTGTTCAGCTTCGGCTCTGCTATGCGGCAGGAAGTTGCGTCTGAGGGAGAATCGTCTGAGGCATGACGGAGTTTTGGATGAGGGACTTTCAGATGAGGGAGTTGTGGCTGAAGGATGACAGCGATTTGTGTGAGGTAGGAGGCGGGACACCGTTTCGCCTGATGGAGGACGGAGCTGCGGCTGACGACTGACGGCGATTGGTCTGGGGGAGGAGGCGGGACGCTGTTTTGCCTGATGGAGGACGGAGTTGCGGCTGACAACTGATGGCGATTGGTCTGAGGGAGGAGGCGGGATGCTGTTTTGCCTGATGGAGGACGGAGGTACGACTGACGATGTCCTAAAATGGACACCGTACCGATAGCAAATCTATCCTGCTCCGGACAGTTCCTAAAATGGACAGAGATGTCAGTAGAGAGCACTGTGGTCAGACAGAAAGGAAATTCTAAAGAAAAGAACTTCCTGTGTAGCATACAACAGCTGTTAAGTACGGGAAGGATTAAGATTTTTTAATAGAAGTAATTTACAAATCTATTTAACTATCTGGCACCAGTTGATTAAAAAAAATGCTTTCCAGGGGAGTACACCTTTAATGGAAAAGCGGGTACGTTTTCATGATAAGGTTACAACGTTACGCGTTGAATCAGGGGGCAGGATGCCATGCTAGCAATAACATTAAGTGAATGTATGCGGATCCTACAATCTCTTGTGTACTGAGGGAGCCATACCGTTCACCGATTTCTGCTGCTGGTGGAAACAAAGGTTGTGCATGTTGGATTTCAGCATGCCTAATTCTTTGTTCCCCTGGGAAATTAGTGCTGCCAGAGCCGCCCCGAACCCCCCCCCCCCCCCCTTCCCCTCAGCCTGTTGAAGTAATAATACAGCTAAGAACCTCCTTTTGCCTTTTGAATCACAGCAATTTTCCATGGCTTAGATTCCACTAGGTGATTAAATCATTCTGCACAAATATTGGCCCATGTGGACATGATAGTTAGATTAGATGGAAGTACTGACATGTTCTGAGTAGCCTGTTGTACCTGGTCCCAGAGATGCTCGATAGGATTATAATCTGGGGTACTGTGAAGGCCAAGGAAACAACAAAAACTTTATGTCCCTGAAAAAAGTCAATGACGATATGACCCTTGCGTCATGGGTGAAAGATTCCTTCTGCTGTAAAGGGATAAACTTGGTCAGCGACAATGTTTAGAGGAGCCTTGCTTTCCAATGGCCCATCCACATTTATTAGAGGACCCAGGGTGTGTCAGGAAAACATTCACATGAACACTGTTTACACCACCTTCACCAAAGTAAACTGTTGACACCAGGAAGACTTCAGTGTTTCATGCTTCTTTTGCCAAATTCTTACCTTTCCGCTGGCATATGGCAGCAGAAATCTGGTTTCATCTGATCAGGTAATGTTTTTCCATGGTATATGAAGAAATTCAGAATGGATCCAGCAATTCCAATAAAACATGGATTTTATTCGTATTTTAACAGCATAAAAATCTTGCGCAAATAGCACTCACAGCACTCCACCTAACCAGTGATACACAGCAACATAGACGCGTTTCGAGCGCATGTGCACTCTTGATTACCCAATGTTTTTCCATTACTCAGTGGTTTAGTTTTTGTGCTCATTTGCTCTCTCTGTCTTGCCTTTTTGTTTCCCGTAAATAGTTGGCAGTATTTGAAATTCTGGCCCCAAAGCGACTCCAAAATCCACTGAAGGTAGGACCTAACGGACATGCGGCATAGACGGCAATGCAGTCTGAGCAGTATTCAGCCAAAATAATGAACATGCTCATTCTTTTGGCAGGTCTTAAATCTTAAATTTCTGCAGCAAATTTTTCTAAGACTGGAATTTACTAAGACTCGCACCACGCTATTCATTGGATTTATGATAAGGCGCATGCCAGGTGCACTTAAAGGGGCACTCCACCCCTAGACATCTTATCACCTATCCAAAAGATAGGGGGAAAGATGTCTGATCACGGGGGGTCTGGCCGCAGGGACCACTGAAATCTCTGGGCCGGCACCCTGGCTTTCTACATATTTATGTTCAGAATGCCAGCTTTGTGACGTGACACCACGCCCACCCCATTTATGTCTATGGAAGGGAGGCGATGGAAGCTTACACCAGAAATCTGGCATGTGTTTATTTACTGTGGTTCCTTTCAAGCCTCTATTTCAATCCTCCGTTTGTTTTATAGGTTAATTCTGGGAATATGATCATTTATGCACCATTTTGCACATCCATGGTATGCACACTTATATGCATGTGCTTATATATTTTTAAATGTTAATACCCATTTGACCTTTGACCAGTCTAGTGTTTCCTGGCGCCCTTTTTCACAATATTTTATACCTTGTTTTTTACGTGATAGATATGCCAATCTGATAAAGGGGGATTAGACCCAAAGCATGTAATTGGATTTTATTTGTGAAGAAAAGACTACCATTCTTTCATTCATACAGATGCCTATGGATCTTCCTACAGTATTGCAAAGCCTGATTCATATGTAAGACAAATTTTGTATACATGAGATACTACTGTATACCTCTAAATCAATGTTTACCAACCAGGGTGCCTCCAGGTGTTGCAAAACTACAACTCCCAGAATGCCTGGACAGCCGAAGGCTGTCCAGGCATGCTGGGAGTTGTAGTTTTGCAACATCTGGAGGCACCCTGGTTGGGAAACACTGCTCTAAATAATGGTCATACAGTTACCCAATAAAACTAATATACAAGTAATTAAAAAAAATCCTGTATACTAAAACCAACATTACCAATAATACCAGTGTAAAAATATGTGCAGAGGTGCATACTGCTAGGAGTTCTGCCTCCATAAAGTGTTATGCCCCCATACTGCCCTATATAATAGTGGGCCTACTAAAAAAAACACACACACACCTCCCACGCTTCCCAGCAGTGCCGAAAGTGTTACACACCAGTGCTTGATGAAATCCATGCACATTCTGCAGAAACCACCCATTTAGATGTACGGAAAGGATTTTCTGTTGTTCTACATAGCTGTGCCTTGAAAAAGCAAAGCATACAGCATGTATCATAGTTCAGACTGGTCTACTTTATAAGGGTGCGTTCACACGGACGTCTGTCCCCGTTGTTTTCCCCATTTAGGTTCCATTGTTGCTGCTTGTACATGGATTACAGATGGTTGTAAAATAATCCCATTGATGCCAATGGGATATTTTTTCACAATCCTTTCACATCCGTTTGCACCCGTCTGCTGTCATTTCCGTTTTTTTTTATTTTTGTTTTTGTTTTGTTTTTGTTTTTTACAGGAGAAAAGACGGTACATGCAGTATTTTTTCTCCCGTTTAAAAAAAAATGGAAGAAAAAACGGATACAGTACATTTAACGTTGAAGTCTATGGAAAACGGATGAGCCTTTAAAGGGGTACTCCGGCGCTTAGACATCTTAGCCTCTATCTAAAGGATAGGGGATAAGATGCCTGATCGTGGGGGTCCCGCCGCTGGGGACCCCCGTGATCTTGAACGCGGCACCCCAGTTAAAATCAGTCCCCGGAGCATGGTTGCTCTGGGTCTGATTACCGGCGACCACAGGGCCGGCGGCGTGTGACGTCACGCCTCCGCCCCTCAATGCAAGCCTATGGGAGCGGACTGATTTTAACTGGGGTGCTGCGTGCAAGATCACGGGGGTACCCAGCGGCGGGACCCCCCCGATCAGGCATTTTATCCCCTATGCTTTGGATAGGGGTTAAAATGCCTAAGTGCCGGAGTACCCCTTTAATGTCATGCATTTGCATCCGTTTTTTGATGCGTTTTTACTTCAGAGCATGCTCAGAACAATAACGGATCCAAATGGATAACATCCGTTTGCATCCGTTATTGTCCGTTTTTTTTTTTTTGACGGGAGTAGAACGGGTCGGGTCTAGATGGCCATGTGAACGCAGCCTTAAACTATTGTATAAAACATTCTCATGAGCCATTAATGAATATTCACTCGCATCTAGCCAAATTCCATGCTTACTATACAAGCCCCAATGAGAATTTCCTAAAAGTTAATAAAAAACAGAAAACTATTAGAACTATAAGGAATATTATAAAGTGATCATTTGCTCACACAAGGACACCACATCTTTCTCTATGTAATAAGGCACTCAGAGAAAGTGACACAGGCCACTTCCATTAAGCACCATTATTTGCAGCTTAGTCAGATTAGTTAATGGTACTTGAGGCTGACTTCATTGTATTAACCCTTTCGACGCAGAAAGAGCGTGAACTATGCTCGTGTCTCTCCGTGCCAGTAACAATCTCAAAGCACAGTATAATTAATAGGATCACCAGATGGCTCTAGTTATACGGTATGGGCTCAGACAATCCTAGGTTTTAGATTTCTGTCCCCAGGGCACTTCCTAGGGGAAAACACAGAATGCCAGCCCTGAGTTACACTTGCGTTCATACTGGGACCACCTGGCTTCCAACCATCAGAAAGACCAGCGCAACCAGCCCGGTCTAGCAGCTCTTGTTCCAGTCCCTCCCAAGAGCATGAACTAAAATAAAGTACAAAATTAGTACTTGCTGACCATAAACTGGAATGCGGTGATCATTCCGTCCCATGCTACATTTCCATTATAAATCTGGAAGTTTATTGTGATAGCAGTTCAGCTAATAACATATTATTTATCTGTATATGTAAGTGACAGCACAGACAGCAGAGGCTATCGATTTTACAGCCACAAATAATCCACCAGAAAGCTCTTGGCTGCAGAACCGTCTCCTGCTCAGTCAAGGTTGATGTGATTTAGCTAGATTGCGCTGGTTGGCAAGGTTGGTATCCATAACATTAAACAGGATTGACGACCACTTGACATTTTGGTAACGTGAAGTCGCCTGCATGTACCTGGTTATCTACGCACAGTGGTCATCTGCGTATAATGTGGGCTGATCAGCTGACTTCAGATTACCAAGGACAGGCTGTCAGTGCAGGTTTTGCATGTCCCATATCAACCAGCTTCCTTCAGGGAAAATTGCAGTGAGCTGTAGAAAACATAGATGTCAAGGTGCAAGGACTGGGATGAATTAGGCATCCGGGCCGCAGCATGTAGGATGACCATGGAAGCACAACGCTCACACATTGTGCAGCAGGCATCTGTTGTTTTGCCTCTAGCAACTTATCCTATTTTTGTTTAGGAAGTACAGGATTGAACGTATTGTGTGACCAGTCTTTAAAGGAGACCTGTCATCATTTTCATGCTGCCTGAACTTCGATTCATCAAGGCAGTCCCTGGCAGCCTCTCAATGCTCTACCAGCCTAGGAGATATCTGCCAATACCATCCGGTGGGGTTGGCAGGAGCCACTGGGGACCGCCGAAAGTGACTCATGGTTCATGCAGCATGAAAGTGGTTCCCTTTGAGGCAAAATGCCATATTGTCAGGGGTTCAAGAATTAAGGCCCCACTGATCAGAATCTCATGGCATATCCTAGTGACATACCATACCATTCTATGATAAGATCAACACTTTAACATTCCAGCATGCTGATGATGACATAGGCTCCGTAACTAGAAGTTGCATATCCTGTAGGCTATTCACTTGGTTTACCTTCCCCATTCAAGACAGTGAGACCATATGTCAGTATGAATACAAGTTGCTAATTTTCCATTACTCTGATGTCAGAAATAAACCTCACTCATTCATATTTTCCGCCCAGAGCGGGGATTGGCCAGATGGTTGCAGCCAATCACCGCTCTCAGTGGGTTATATGAATGAGTGTTGTTCTATTCATATCACTGGCCGGCTGGAGTATAGTGCAGAGATGCTGTACAGAGCCGCTCCGCATCTCTGCAATAGATAGGACGATAACAGCGGATGTCAGGAGTGACACCCGCTGTGATCTGTCCTTAACTGCAGGTACTACTACTCCCAACATGGAGCACACTCTGCACCATGTTGGGAGCTGTAGTATCTGCAGTTAAGGAAAGACCACAGCAGATGTCACTCCTGACACCCGCTGTAATCCTCCTGTATAATGTATAGATGCGGACGCTCTTCTATGGTCACCTGCATGGCCGTATATATACACCTATTCATATTGGCTGGAACCATCTGGCCAATCACAGCTCTCTGTGGGAAATATGAACAGGTGTATATATATATATATATATATATATATATATATATATATGTCAGTGCAGTGGACCATAGAAGAGAGGGCGGCCGCATCTATAAATTATACTGAAAGATCGCAACGGATCCGGGGCGATCTGTCAATTAGTACAGGAACTACTACTCCCATCATGGAACAGTGTGTGTTCCATGCTGGGAGTAGTAGTACCACCTAAAAAATAAAAAAGTGAAAAACACACACACACTACATTTTTATTATTGTCGGCTATATTTGTAGTGCCCTACCTGCCCACATAAATTGATCCCTGTATAAAAATGTATAAAAATTTTGTTATGAAAAAGATAAATTTTGTTAAATACAATTTTTTCCATCTCTACTGTATCTTTTATTTTAATTATTTTTTTAATGGTACCCTACGAAATTTTATTAAAAAAGGTATCTCCGTCACTTTTTTGGATTGTTTAAGTACAACAGAGAATAAAAACCGCCTGAAAAAACACCCAAGTTAAAACCCACATGGTGTTTTTCTTGGCATTTTTTTTTTTTACTCCCATAGACTTCTATGGGAGAAAAACGCCACAATTTCAGGAAGAAAAAAAAACTCCATAGGCTCAACATGCTGCGACAACATAACTAAGTGTGAACACAGGCTAAAGACTTTAAGTCTTCATAAAACATGTCAATTGTAATTATAGGTCACTTTGGCCTCATGGCAATATTTTCCTAAAAAATTCACTTTGATAAAAAAAAACGCATCAAAACTGCACATAATGTGATGTGACCCCCAACCCACAAATCATTTCACCAGCACCCCATAGGATTCATGGAAAATGTAGGCAGCATTAGGTAATCATTTCAGTAAAGGAACAGCATTCAGTATGGCTGCAAATGTATTTATACCCCAAACAGGTTCTTTAATGGTGGCGGTAAGATCAGTCCCCTCTATTGTCTGTGATGTCAGCTATACATACAAATAATATTCATAAACTCCTGTCACGCGTGGTCATACTGCAGACACATACGAACCCCATAAATGAGAGAATGTAAGACATCTAATGTAACAAATTAAATTACATGACATTTCTGCCACATTTTAGAGTAATGACCGGACATCCCCTCAGCATTCAGGCATTATGCACGTGTGCTTTTTTGGGTCCATCTGCATTCTTTTACTACCCATTCACTTTATTCCTAAGGAAGCAGAGCAAACAGCACGTGCACATGTAACCTAAGGCGACGGGAATTAATGTGTCGTCCTCATTAGGATCTTCTGTTTACTTTGTCGGAGCAAAAACTAAAGGGGATTTCCTAAGACAGATACGGTATCTGGGACCCCCACCTATCCAGACAGAAAAAAAATTATGGAAAAAATTGCTATAAACATCTAAAACTGGTTATATACTTCAGACAGATTTAGATGAACAATTATTCAGCAATCTCTCCCAACCCCCCTTGCACTTGCATACTTGGCTCAGCACGGCATGCATATGTTCATAGGGGAATAAGATGCTGCCTGACCTCCCCGGGGGCCGACTTATTCCCTGTGAGAACAATATGATCAGACTTGTTAAAATGCGTGATCCTTCTCTCAAGTAAAATCTGCCACTGAAGGTGAGACAGAAGGCCCCCTATATGCATTAGATGGCTGACCGATCCCACAGGGACACAATCCTGTCTGTTAAAGATAAATAAGTAGATAACCAATACAGATAAAGCCAATCCTTACAAATAAAAGTAAGAAAGAGCTGCTGGAAGCTGTAAATCACTGTCTATTTCAGTGTTTCCCAAAGAGTGTGCCTCCAGCTGTTGCAAAACTACAACTCCCAGCCTTCGGCTTTCCGGGCATGCTGGGAGTTGTAGTTTTGCAACAGCTGGAGGCACCCTCTTTGGGAAACACTGGTCTATGTAGAGGAAAGAAGCTTCTTCAGGGTCCTGTACAGTACGCAATGTCCTAAAAAACTAATATGGAGCTGCCCTTACCTGGTGTCCAAAGGAGCACAGGTAAAGAGTACAGAACATGTAATACCTCCCTGTACTGTAGGGGGCGCTACCAGACACCAGTCAGTGCATACACTTCAGTAATACAGGTAAAGAGTACAGAACATATAATACCTTCCTGTACTGTAGGGGGCGCTACCAGACACCAGTCAGTGCATGCACTTCAGTAATACAGGTAAAGAGTACAGAACATGTAATACCTTCCTGTACTGTAGGGGGCGCTACCAGACACCAGTCAGTGCATGCACTTCAGTAATACAGGTAAAGAGTACAGAACATGTAATACCTCCCTGTACTGTAGGGGGCGCTACCAGACACCAGTCAGTGCATGCCCTTCAGTTATACAGGTAAAGAGTACAGAACATGTAATACCTCCCTGTACTGTAGGGGGCGCTACCAGACACCAGCCAGTGCATTCACTTCAGTAATACAGGTAAAGAGTACAGAACATGTAATACCTCCCTGTACTGTAGGGGGCGCTACCAGACACCAGTCAGTGCATACACTTCGGTAATACAGGTAAAGAGTACAGAACATGTAATACCTTCCTGTACTGTAGGGGGCGTTACCAGACACCAGTCAGTGCATACACTTCAGTAATACAGGTAAAGAGTACAGAAAATGTAATACCTCCCTGTACTGTAGGGGGCGCTACCAGACACCAGTCAGTGCATACACTTCGGTAATACAGGTAAAGAGTACAGAACATGTAATACCTTCCTGTACTGTAGGGGGCACTACCAGACACCAGTCAGTGCATACACTTCAGTAATACAGGTAAAGAGTACAGAACATCTAATACCTTCCTGTACTGTAGGGGGTGCTACCAGACACCAGTCAGTGCATGCACTTCAGTAATACAGGTAAAGAGTACAGAACATGTAATACCTTCCTGTACTGTAGGGGGTGCTACCAGACACCAGTCAGTGCTGCAGGGGTTTTACCAGTGAAATGTCCATTCTGATTGGTCGGTTCTTCCAGCCCTTGACACGTTTTGCAGATTCCATAACATTGTATGTTGAGTCTGGTTTCAAGTTACAATGATCCAGAAAAGACCATTGTATGCTGAAACTATTGTATGTTGAGGCCATTGTAAGTTGAGGGATCACTGTACATCAATCTTCTACATTGTGTGTCTTTTGCTCCGGGTGCTTACACACAATTCATTGCTGCCCATGACAGACATATCAGTACACTGATGCAAAACAATGTCGTCATACAGCAGTGTTACTTTGAGCATGATGGGAGCTGTAGTTTTGCAACAGCTGGAGCATCATAGGTGGTGGATAAGTGTAATACGGCAATGACACAGTGTGCTAGTTCATGAAAGAATGACCAGGTCAGTCTTCACCCCAGGGCTAATACTGACAGCAGGAGGCTGCGTCACAGGGGACAGACATACTTTATTAATAAATGAAGCTCTGCCCCGTAATAGGGCTTCTTTAATGAGATTTTTGTCTCACTGATTTAATCACAGCAACTAAATTATAGCACGGGACGTTGTGTGATTTCCTCCTGAAATTGTGATCACTGACTATTTAATTTGATGTGAGTGACGATTGCTGCCAAAAGCTTCATCATGTTGTGCTCAAATCACACTGTCTCATCATGCTGTGCCCACATCACACTGTCTCATGCTGTGCCTGCATCACACAGTCTCATCATGCTGTGCCCACATTACACTGTCTCATCATGCTGTGCCTGCATCACACAGTCTCATCATGCTGTGCCCACATCACAAAGTCTCATCATGCTGTGCCCGCATCACACAGTCTCATCATGCTGTGCCTGCATCACACAGTCTTATCATGCTCTGCCCGCATCACAGTCTCATCATGCTGTGCCCACATCACACAGTCTTATCATGCTGTGCCCACATCACACTGTCTCATCATGCTGTGCCCGCATCACACAGTCTCATCATGCTGTGCCCACATCACACTGTCTCATCATGCTGTGCCCACATCACACAGTCTCATCATGCTGTTCCCACATCACACTGTCTCATCATGCTGTGCCTGCATCACACAGTCTCATCATGCTGTTCCCACATCACACAATCTTATCATGCTGTGCCCGCATCACACAGTCTTATCATGCTGTGCCCACATCACACTGTCTCATCATGCTGTGACTGCATCACACAGTCTTATCATGCTCTGCCCGCATCACAGTCTCATCATGCTGTGCCCACATCACACAGTCTTATCATGCTGTGCCCACATCACACTGTCTCATCATGCTGTGCCTGCATCACACAGTCTCATCATGCTCTGCCCGCATCACACAGTCTTATCATGCTGTGCCCACATCACACAGTCTCATCATGCTGTGACTGCATCACACAGTCTTATCATGCTCTGCCCGCATCACATTCTCATCATGCTGTGCCCACATCACACAGTCTCATCATGCTGTGCCTGCATCACACAGTCTCATCATGCTCTGCCCGCATCACACAGTCTTATCATGCTGTGCCCACATCACACAGTCTCATCATGCTGTGACTGCATCACACAGTCTTATCATGCTCTGCCCGCATCACATTCTCATCATGCTGTGCCCACATCACACAGTCTCATCATGCTGTGCCCACATCACACAGTCTCATCATGCTGTTCCCACATCACACTGTCTCATCATGCTGTGCCTGCATCACAGTCTTATCATGCTCTGCCAGCATCACAGTCTTATCATGCTGTGCCCGCATCACACAGTCTCATCATGCTGTGCCCACATCACACAGTCTCATCATGATGTGCCCGCATCACACAGTCTCATCATGCTGTGACTGTATCACACAGTCTTATCATGCTCTGCCCGCATCACAGTCTCATCATGCTGTGCCCACATCACACAGTCTCATCATGATGTGCCCGCATCACACAGTCTTATCCTTCTGTGCCCATATCACAGTCTCATCATGCTGTGCCTACATCACACAGTCTCATCATGTTCTGCCCGTATCACAGTCTCATTATGCTGTTCCCACATCACACATTCACATCATGCTGTGCCTGCATCACAGTCTCATCATGCTGTACCCACATCACACAGTCTTATCCTTCTGTGCCCACATCACACAGTCTCATCATGCTGTGCCTGCTTCAGAGTCTCATCATGCTGTACCCACATCACACAGTCTCATCATGCTGTGCCCACATCACACAGTCTTATCCATCTGTGCCCACATCACACAGTCTCATCATGCTGTGCCTGCATCAGAGTCTCATCATGCTGTACCCACATCACACAGTCTCATCATGCTGTGCCCACATCACACAGTCTTATCCATCTGTGCCCACATCGCACAGTCTCATCATGCTGTGCCTGCATCAGAGTCTCATCATGCTGTACCCACATCACACAGTCTCATCATGCTGTGCCCACATCACACAGTCTTATCCATCTGTACCCACATCACACAGTCTCATCATGCTGTGCCTGCATCACACAGTCTCATCATGCTCGTCCCGCATCATGCAGACTCATCATGCTGTGCCCACATCACAGTCTCATCATGCTCACAGTCTTATCCTTCTGTGCCCACATCACATAGTCTCATCATGCTGTGCCCTCATAACAGTCTTATCCTTCTGTGCCCACATCACACAGTCTCATCATTCTGTGCCCACATATCATGCTGTGCCCACATCACAGTCTCATCATGCTCACAGTCTTATCCTTCTGTGCCCACATCACATAGTCTCATCATGCTGTGCCCTCATAACAGTCTTATCCTTCTGTGCCCACATCACACAGTCTCATCATTCTGTGCCCACATATCATGCTGTGCCCACATCAGTCTCATCATGCTGTGTCCACATCACACAGTCTTATCCTTCTGTGCCCACATCACACAGTCTCATCATGCTCTGCCCACATCACACAGTCCCATCATGCTGTGCCCACATCACACAGTCTTATCCTCCTGTGCCCACATCACACAGTCTCATCATGCTCTGCCCACATCACACAGTCTCATCATGATGTGCCCACATCACACAGTCTCATCATGCTGTGCCCGCATCACACAGTCTCATCATGCTGTGCCCACATCACACAGTCTCATCATGCTGTGTCCACATCACACAGTCTTATCCTTCTGTGCCCGCATCACACAGTCTTATCATGCGGTGCACGCATCACAGTCTCATCATGCTGTGCAAACATTAGTCTCATCATGCTGTGCCTGCATCACACAGTCTCATCATGATGTGCCCACATCACACAGTCTCATCATGCTGTGCCCGCATCACACAGTCTCATCATGCTGTGCCCACATCACACAGTCTCATCATGCTGTGCCCGCATCACACAGTCTCATCATGCTGTGCCCACATCACACAGTCTCATCATGCTGTGTCCACATCACACAGTCTTATCCTTCTGTGCCCGCATCACACAGTCTTATCATGCGGTGCCCGCATCACAGTCTCATCATGCTGTGCCAACATCAGTCTCATCATGCTGTGCCCACATCACACAGTCTCATCATGCTGTGCTGACATCAGTCTCATCATGCTGTGCCCACATCACACAGTCTCATCATTTTGTGCCCGCAACACACAGTCTCATCATTTTGTGCCCGCATCACAGTCTTATCATGCTGTGCCCGCATCACACAGTCTCGTCATGCTGTACCCGCATCACAGTCTGATCTGCTGTGCCCACATCAGTCTTATCATGCTGTGCCTGCATCACACAGTCTCATCATGCTGTACCCGCATCACAGTCTCATCATGCTGTGCCCACATCACATAGTGTCATCATGCTGTGCTCGCATCACACTCTCTCATCATGCTGTGCTCGCATCACACTCTCTCATCATGCTGTGCCCGCATCAAATTGTTTCATCATGCTGTGCCCGCATCACACTATCTCATCATGATGCGCCCACATCACACAATCTCATCATGTTGCGCCCACATCACACAGTCTCATCATGCTGCGCCCACATCAGTCTCATCATACTGTGCCCGCATCACACAGTCTCATCATGCTGTGCCCGCATCAGTCTCATCATACTGTGCCCGCATCACAGTCTTAACATGCTGTGCCCGCATCACACAGTCTCATCATGCTGTGCCCGCATCACACAGTCTCATCATGCTGTGCCCACATCACACAGTCGCATCATGCTGTGCCCACATCACACAGTCGCATCATGCTGTGCCCACATCACACAGTCTTATCCTTATGTGCCCACATCACACTGTTTCATCATGCTCTGCTCACATCACAGTCTCATCATGCTCTGCCCACATCACACAGTCTCATCATGCTGTGCTCACATCACAGTCTCATCATGCTCTGCCCACATCACACAGTCTCATCATGCTGTGCCCACATCACAGTCTCATCATGCTGTGCCCACATTACACTGTCTCATCATGCTGTGCCCGCATCATACAGTCTCATCATGCTGTGCCCACATCACAAAGTCTCATCATGCTGTGCCCGCATCACACAGTCTATTCATGCTGTGCCCACATCACACAGTCTCATCATGCTGTGCTCACATCACAGTCTCATCATGCTCTGCCCACATCACACAGTCTCATCATGCTGTGCCCACATCACAGTCTCATCATGCTGTGCCCACATTACACTGTCTCATCATGCTGTGCCCGCATCATACAGTCTCATCATGCTGTGCCCACATCACAAAGTCTCATCATGCTGTGCCCGCATCACACAGTCTATTCATGCTGTGCCCACATCACACAGTCTCATCATGCTGTGCCCGCATCATACAGTCTCATCATGCTGTGCCCGCATCATACAGTCTCATCATGCTGTGCCCACATCACACAGTCTCATCATGCTGTGCCCACATCACACTGTTTCATCATGCTGTGCCCACATCACACATCTTATGCTGCATTACTGACCATTGTCACTTGTTGCTGGTGGATCCCTAGGTAGATCACATGTATAGAGCCACCATTCTGGAAAAAAATGTCCCCACAGAATTCATTTTTCCTGTTCAGTCCTTGTTCTCCCTAGAGATTAGCATCAGAAGTACTTGATGTCTCCTACCCTCTCTGGAATAACAAGTGAAACGTGAAAGCACATCAGGGCAGATGGTTGTTGGTTATAGCCATTAGAGAATGTTAGAGAAGCCTATAGGAAAAACGCTTACAAACCTCCATACCTACACTGAATACCACTTTAATAGCAACATTTATCTAGAAGCACATTGGACCTCCTCTAACCCTCAGAACTGCTGCAGCAATTCGCCAGGCGTAGATTCTACTAGGTGTTTTATTTGTTATGCGGGATATTGGACTCTATGGATAGGACAGCCTCTTGTAGTTGGCACACATTACATGAGGTAGAAGAGCTATTCCCAACCCTTACAGCCCACCAACAGTCCAGGATGTTACTTGGAGTAACTCAAGAAATCTAGAATGCTGGAGGGCCTGTGGACTGGGTTTGGGACCACTGCCTTTATTGGATTAAGACCTTAGGACTGTGAAAACCAGGAAAGACGGAAACCCAACTATTGCATGGTGACTTGTCTGGCAGAAAGTATCTCGCTGCCATAAGGTAAACAGCTACCACGAAGACATGAACTGGGTAGACCACAAAGCTTACATAAGCCCTATTGTCCAAACATCTATCCACAGATATGAGAGGATCCAGGTGTGCCAACAAAACATTCCCCGCACCATTACACCTGAAGAAAGGCTTCATCTAGCCACGCTGCTTGCATCATTTACTGACCCTACTATCACCATGGTGCAAATCTTGATTTGTCTCACCATGCAATGTTGTTCTAGTGCCCAAGGATCCTAATGATTTTTGTGCTCTTTTGTCCAATGGAGACTCTCTTTTCTGTTTCCCTTGGACAGCAATGGCACCTGGACTTGTCTTCTGTTATAGCAGTGTAAGGGCGCACACAGGGAGAATTATCATTGCTTTTAGAGCATTTTTTTTTGTCTATGTTTTGGCGCAGTTCAGGCGCAAGCAGCATATTTAGCGACTTTTATGCGTCTTTTGATATAGACAGTTTCACTCTTTTTGCCTACCCGTAGAACTTTTCCTTTTTGACCTTGCAGTGGTCACGTATTTATCATTTGCGACTTTTGTCAAAAGTCGCTAATTTGTGCGCAAGGGTACTTTATTTATAGGCGCAAAGCTACACCACCTACCAGTAGGCTTGAGAATCACTTCTTTATTGTGTTTTTGACCCCACTCCTGGTTCTGGTACAAATAATGACCAAAATAAGGCCTAAAATAATGTACTATACTGTGTGCACAAAGCCTTATTGTGCATTCAAACTCATTAGAGCACCATCATTGTATACTGCTGCAGTCTGCTTGCCTGTGCTCCGCCTGTTCATCCTCCTCTGATCTCTTTCATCAACGAGTTGTTTACGTCCACCGGATCCCCTTTCACTGGGATGTTTCGTCTCGATCACACCACACTGAATATACTCTCTGCATCACTGCACGAGAAACCCGACAAGGTTGGCAGATTGTGAAATCCTGGCCGTGGTTAATCTAGCACAGGTGACTAGGCCTGGTTCGGCTCCTTAGGTCAGCGGATTTTCCCATTCTAATGTGAATTCACACTGAGACTCTACAGAAAACTGATCACTTTATTTTGCGCTGAGTTCGGGGTTGTGTCTTTTCTTATACAGTGAAGCTCCAATGGCAGATGTCTCTAATAAAGCTGCCATTCCATGTAGACCATGCTGCGTTTTGAAAAAAATATGTCATAAACCCTGTACACTTTAAAGTAAATGTATCCCCTAGATATCTTTTTTCCTTATTAGAGCCAGATACTAAAACATGTTCTTATTTCTAATCTGTTTCCATTTTAGTAGATTATTATAGGGACAGACATTTTGCCTGAGCTGTTTTAAAGGGGTACTCCACCCCTAGACATCTTATCCCCTATCCAAAGGATAGGGGATAAGATGTCTGATCACGGGGGTCCCACCCCTGGGGACCCCCGCAATATAGCATGCTGCACCCACCTATTTCTGCTCCGGAAGCGCTGGAGGGTCTGGGTCCCGACCACTGGAACGGTAGTCTGTGACATCATGACTCCTCCCCCGTGTGACGTCACGTCCCGTCCCCTCAATGCAAGTCTATGGGAGGGGGCGTGACGGCCGTCATGCCCCCTCCCATAGACTTGCATTGAGGGGACGGGGCATGACGTCACGGACTTCCGTTCCAGTGGTCGGGACCCAGACCCTCCAGCGCTTCCGGAGCAGAAACAGGTGGGTGCCACATGCTATATTGCGGGGGTCCCCAGCGGCGGGACCCCCGCGATCAGACATCTTATTCCCTATGCTTTGGATAGGGGATAAGATGTCTAGGGGTGGAGTATCCCTTTAACAGCATGTTGAGATATGCTTTACAGCAAGCCCCATGAACATAGGCAACAATAGACAGAAGCTGCCCCACTGACATGAATGGGAAACGGTAAAGCATTACTGTCATTAAAAAATCAGATATATCAAAAGTTGTTGATCCCATCGGGTCTCACTCCTAAAACCTGCTGTGTGTGTGAGTTATTAGCCAGGGAATTAGGTGGCATTGTGCTTCACTCCCTGACCTTACCATCCATTTCTCTGTATAGAAGTCTATGGAGAGAAATGTACACATCTCTTGGCTGGCCACGGAGCGGAGCACAATGCTACCCGCCTTCCCAGCTAATTACACACAGGCAGCAGGTCTTAGAAATGAGACCTGATGCGATCAACAACTTTTGACATATCTTATCGACATGTCAAAAGTTGTTTTCAATGACTGTAATGCTTTAAATGTTATTTGTGACAATTATAGAGACCATTACACAAAGAGGGGGAGGCTGAGCTGTGAGCTTCATCTATTGTCTTTGCTATACACTGGTGTCACCTTCAGCGGTGGATATGCAGCGTAAAATACGCTGTGGATCTGCTCGTCTGAACGTACCCTAAGGCTATGTTTACACGTCAGAAATTCCGCATTGGCATTCCACATGGAGATACAATGGGATTCTACTGCGCTGTTCACATAGCAGAATTTCCTCACCAGAAACATCATGAGTGAAAATGCAAATTCTGGTGTCTGCAGAAAGAATAGACATGTATATTGTTTCTGCGGACTGCACACAGAATGCATTGCTGTCTATGAGACGACACATTCCGGAGTGGTCCTAGTGCCGGCATCTTCAGCCGGCGTGCCACTGTCAAGGGAATGTCTGCATGGGAATTTTCCATGTGGACATTGCCATGAAAATGAAATTTGCAAGATTTTAGGATTATTTCATAATAAAGATGGCAAAATGGAAAATTGAGGGTAAAAAACATTAAAGGGGTTATCCAGGAAAAAACTTTTTTTAATATATCAACTGAGTCCAGAAAGTTAAACAGATTTGTAAATTACTTCTATTAAAAAATCTTAATCCTTTCTGTACTTATGAGCTGCTGAAGTTGAGCTGTTCCTTTCTGTGTAAGTGCTCTCTGATGACCCCTGTCTCGGGAACTGTCCAGAGTAGAAGCAAATTCCCATAGCAAACCTATTCTGCTCTGTGCAGTTCCTGAGACAAGCAGAGAAGTCAGCAGAGAGCACTGTTTCCAGACAGAAAAGAACAACTCAACTTCAGTAGCTGATAATTATTGGAAGGATTAAGATTTTTTAATAGAATTAATTTACTAATCTGTTTAACTTTCTGGAGCCAGTTGATATATTAAAAAAAGTTTTTTTTCCTGGATAACCCCTTTAATGTTTTTTTTACCCTCAATTTTCCATTTTACTATCTATATTATGAAATAATCCTAAAATCTTGCAAATTTCATTTTCATGGCAATGTCCGCATGGAAAATTCCCATGCAGACATTCCCTTGACAGTGGCATGCCGGCACTAGGACCACTCCGGAATGTGTCGTCTCATAGACAGCAATGCATTCTGTGTGGAGTCCGCAGAAACAATATACATGTCTATTCCAGACAGATAAGAACAACTCAACTTCAGTAGCTGAGAATTATTGGAAGGATTAAGATTTATTAATAGAATTAATTTACTAATCTGTTTAACTTTCTGGAACCAGTTGATCTAAAAAAAAAAGTTTTTCCATGAATACCCCTTTAAAGATTCTTAAAGAATATGTTTATACAGAAAACTTTATTTAAACAAGTTATTTTCTAATGACACGTTCTATTTCAAGTAACATCTGGCCAGTGTTTTACCTAAAAAAAATCTAGTGAAAACACCTTTTATGTCAAAACTTTATGTCAATATAACCTCAATGGACAACCATGGTAGGATTGATGGTGCTAGGGGAGAATAGATCCTTGTAATATTTGAGGCCTACAACATAGCAGGGCCCAGAAAAGAGCATTATTACAGCTCACTGTGCCCCGGAGGAGGAGGGGGCAGTGTGTCTGGTGATCGGAAGCCTTACATATCGGCCTGTACAGTCTTGCAATGACCTAACTCGAACTTTCCTCCTGGCACGCTGGACCGGCTGACAGAAGTGTCTGGTCAATGCTCTCATGTTGCGCATTCATCACATCACGTTTTATGCCATCCATCTGCATCCAAGTTATTACAGGACTGCACATAGACCTGAACGGGCTGAATGTAATCTAAGGGCTTGTTCACACTATGGAAAATCATGGCAGAAACTGCATTAAATTCCACTCCTATTCCTCCTCACATCATACTACCATTGACTTCAATGAGTTTTTTGCTACTCTGCAGACACAGTGGAATTTCCGTCTGGACATTTCCGACATGGTTTCTAGTTCAGCAAAGCTTATCGAACAGAATTGCAGCAGAAAGTTTTTTAGAATACAGAATTCAGGACCCATTGACTTCAATGGCATTCTGCCTCGGAGTTCCACAAAATATAGCACTGATCTTTTTATGTGGAAAGCTAATTTTTGCCAGCAGAAAGTCCGCTGCGGAAATTCCCCTGTCTAAATGGGACTACGGAATCCAATTGAAATAGGCGCTAAATTCTGGCAACATTTTTCTGCGGAATTCCGTTTGGAAATTCTGCCGTGTGAACAAAGCTTAATTCTGGCAAAAGAATGAACGTGTTCATGCGAGCGGTGGGATCCGCTGGTAGAAGCCCATCGGTCAACACTGCGTCAGCGCTTTCGTCATGGGGATCTGTTTGCATCCCGCCAAAAAAGGGATGTCGGCATATACAGTAATGGAGGACAGCGAATGCCATTCATTTCAACCTCCCAAACCGAATCAGCTAGTGACTCCAGTCAGGATGTACGTGTCAGGGTTGGAAAACACTACGTTTTGGCCCCCCTTAATCATATCCGTTGGCATCCTGCCGAAAACTGGATGCAAACGTATACTTATCGGGAGCAGTGGACCCCATTCAATTCTGCTGCTGAACGGAATCACCCCTAGTGACTCCGTTCTGGACATATGCGCTATTTTAAGCACAGTCATGACAGGAAGGAGAGACTAGGTGACTCTTTTCGGCCATAGAATTGAATGGGGTCCACTGTGCCCGTTAACAGTATACGTCAGCATCTTGTTTTCAACGGAATGTAGATGGATACGATCAGGGGTCAAGCCCCCGGAAACAAAATGTGGGAACTCACTTAAAGGGGTACTCCGGTGGAAATTTTTTTTTCTTTTTTTTTTTTAAATCAACTGGTGCCAGAAAGTTAAACAGATTTGTAAATTACTTCTATTAAAAAAATCTTAATCCTTCCAGTACTTATTAGCTGCTGAATACTACAGAGGAAGTTCTTTTCTTTTTGGCACACAGTGCTCTCTGCCGACACCTCTGTCCATTTTAGGAAGTGTCCAGAGCAGCATATGTTTTCTATGGGGATTTTCTCCTACTCTGGACAGTTCTTAAAATGGACAGAGGTGTCAGCAGAGAGCTCTGTGTTTCAAAAAGAAAATCATTTCCTCTGTAGTATTCAGCAGCTAATAAGTACTGGAAGGATTAAGATTTTTTAATAGAAGTAATTTACAAATCTGTTTATATTTCTGGCACCAGTTGATAAAAAAAAAATAAAAAAAAAAAAAAAAGGTTTCCACCGGAGTACACCTTTAAGACTTCCACTCAAGGGCTGGTCCTGCAGGACTTCTTGCATTGGGAACAGTGTTTCTGCTGTGGAAAAAGTGCAGGAACTCAATTCCCACATGTACCTGCAGGAGCTGAGCCCTGGATACGAATAACGGGGGTCAAAACGTAGTGGGGGAAATGCTCAGAATTTTGCGCCAGAAAAAAAAAAAAACTATTTCAAAGAGCTTTGTGCCGCGGTTTCCACTGTTCACGTCAGTTTTGTAAAAATAGTGTAGAAATCACAGAAATGGCTGTAGTTTTTTTTTTTTTTTTTTTTTTTGGGGGGGGGGGGGGAGGTGTTAATTATTAAAAAAAAATATATATTGAAAAATATTTAAAAATATTTTCATTTTTTCTTGGTCACTGCACCTGCACTCACATTTAAGCTCAGAAATGTTTTATTTATACAGTTATCTCTTCTCCGGGCACTAGTAACCAAGGAATATTTTGTGAGATGGTTCCGGCAGAATTCTCTGGGATGTAAAATTTGGCAATTTTGGCGCAACATTTTTTGATTTTGCCGCCAAACTCAGCAATTTTGGCGCAATATCCAATATGGCTGCAAAAACAAAATTGCCACGGGAAAAAAAAAAAAAAGTGGCGCGACAATTAATTTTCACATATTTTCAAAGTAGCACAAAACACCTTTGAAAATGTGAGGAGAAAAAAAAAAGTGTGAATAATATCGCTGGAACAGGAATTACAGTAGTTTTTGAGAATCTCCCCCAATGTGTTTCGACCCTCATTTTAGGTGAACTCAAAAACGCGGTGTGCTGCATTGTCCGGTCTGATTACATCCCGAACGGCCGGAGACACTATGAGATGAATGGCATTCGCTGCCGTTACCTCATCCCGTTTTTTGTGGAGAGGCGGATGTCTACCCCTCACAGAAGCCCTAACCGAGCCTGAATTCCGGAGAAAACAAAAGCCGAGTCCTCATTATTTCTCCGCTGAATTCCATAGTGTGAACATAGCCCGATAGTAACATCATTTCCCACATATATACGCTGAGGTAAACCACATTTCGGACTGCCACAAAGCGTTTTCCAACTAGGGTGCCTCCAGCTGTTGCAAAACTACAACTCCCAGCATGCCCGGACAGCCTTCGGCTGTCCGGGCATGCTGGGAGTTGTAGTTTTGCAACAGCTAGAGCGTGTATGTTTGTGAAATGGCACGAACGTAGTCACCATTGAAGCCAATCGGCCCCATATTATGACAGGATGCCGGAGCGTAGTAGAGGGCACAAGACGTGGTGTGAACGAAGCGCAAACCCCGGGATAAAGAGACAACAGGTTTGGGGAGAGATGGCTGTGCACCTCCCCACTATGAGCCGCATCAGTCCTGGCTGTGCCGGGGTCAGCAGCCGAGCAGGATTTGTATTCATTTACATGGGATTTGCATGCGATTAGAGCGCGGCCATGTGCACAGCGACCAGGAGAGCTGCAGATCTCTGCCGTCACTGTGCGGCTCTGCACTCGGGGAGTACAGGGTTAAGGCTGCCGGAGCCATTCGCAGTATAATGAGACGTGCTGCTTCCCTCTCCCCGGGGGATCTCCGTCCTGGTGATCCGAGCAGAGGAGGGGGTCGGCGGGGAGGCTGCTGGGGGAGGGGCCCCTAATCAATCAGCCGCTCTTCAGGCTGCTTCTCGCTAAACGAGGGAAGCGCAGCTTCTGTCAGGCGCGATCATGGAGATCAAACGTTCGGCACGATGAATGGCCGCCTTGTTTAACCCTCCCGTACACTATCAGCGCACATCTTCCCATAAAAGTCCCTTTCTTCTTCCGCCTGGCCGCGGATAATGCTCGATTAACCCCGGCTGTGCGGTCACTCCCGGGCCGTGTGCTCGGCGGGGCAGGGAGGCATGTGTGACGCAGATGTGGCGGGGTTACTGGGCACCGCGGCTCCGTGTGATCAGCGCCGTGCGGAGGCTCAATGGCTTCCAGACCTCAATCCCTGTAATATTGCTGCGGGGAATCCAGCTTTAATGTTTTATTAATGTAATCCCCGAGCAGAGCGGCGCTCTCCGGGAACAGGGTCAGGGATGGGGGCTGCACAGGGACCCCTGCTTAACCCTGCGTGTACTGGGGCGGCAGGGGGGTCTAGGCTGGGCTCACAGAGGCAAAGGGGGTATAGTGTGACCCGAGGGTGAGGTGCTGCAGGGGGTCTAGGCTGGGCTCACAGAGGTAAAGGGGGTATAGTGTGACCAGAGGGTGAGGTGCTGCAGGGGGTCTAGGCTGGGCTCACAGAGGTAAAGGGGGTATACTGTGACCCGAGGGTGAGGTGCTGCAGGGGGTCTAGGCTGGGCTCACAGAGGTAAAGGGGGTATAGTGTGACCAGAGGGTGAGGTGCTGCAGGGGGTCTAGGCTGGGCTCACAGAGGTAAAGGGGGTATACTGTGACCCGAGGGTGAGGTGCTGTAGGGTGTCTAGGCTGGGCTCACAGAGGCAAAGGGGGTATAGTGTGACCCGAGGGTGAGGTGCTGTAGGGTGTCTAGGCTGGGCTCACAGAGGTAAAGGGGGTATACTGTGACCCGAGGGTGAGGTGCTGCAGGGGGTCTAGGCTGGGCTCACAGAGGTAAAGGGTGCTGTGGGGTATACTGTGACCCGAGGGTGAGGTGCTGCAGGGTGTCTAGGCTGGGCTCACAGGGGTAAAGGAGAATACTGTGACCCGAGGGTGAGGTGCTGCAGGGTGTCTAGGCTGGGCTCACAGAGGTAAAGGGGGTATACTGTGACCCGAGGGTGATGTGCTGTAGGGTGTCTAGGCTTGGCTCACAGAGGTAAAGGGGGTATACTGTGATCTGAGGGTGAGGTGCTGCAGGGTGTCTAGGCTGGGCTCACAGAGGTAAAGGGGGTATACTGTGACCCGAGGGTGAGGTGCTGCAGGGTGTCTAGGCTGGGCTCACAGAGGTAAAGGGGGTATACTGTGACCCGAGGGTGAGGTGCTGCAGGGGGTCTAGGCTGGGCTCACAGAGGTAAAGGGGGTATACTGTGACCCGAGGGTGAGGTGCTGCAGGGTGTCTAGGCTGGGCTCACAGAGGTAATGGGGGTATACTGTGACCCGAGGGTGAGGTGCTGCAGGGGGTCTAGGCTGGGCTCACAGAGGTAAAGGGGAATACTGTGACCCGAGGGTGAGGTGCTGCAGGGGGTCTAGGCTGGGCTCACAGAGGTAAAGTGGGTATACTGTGACCCGAGGGTGAGGTGCTGCAGGGGGTCTAGGCTGGGCTCACAGAGGTAAAGGGTGCTGTGGGGTATACTGTGACCCGAGGGTGAGGTGCTGTAGGGTGTCTAGGCTGGGCTCACAGAGGTAACGGGCGTATACTGTGACCCGAGGGTGAGGTGCTGTAGGGTGTCTAGGCTGGGCTCACAGAGGTAAAGGGGAATACTGTGACCCGAGGATGAGGTGCTGTAGGGTGTCTAGGCTGGGCTCACAGAGGTAAATGGGGTATAGTGTGACCCGAGGATGAGGTGCTGCAGGGGGTCTAGGCTGGGCTCACAGAGGTAAAGGGGGTATAGTGTGACCAGAGGGTGAGGTGCTGCAGGGGGTCTAGGCTGGGCTCACAGAGGTAAAGGGGGTATACTGTGACCCGAGGGTGAGGTGCTGTAGGGTGTCTAGGCTGGGCTCACAGAGGCAAAGGGGGTATAGTGTGACCCGAGGGTGAGGTGCTGTAGGGTGTCTAGGCTGGGCTCACAGAGGTAAAGGGGGTATACTGTGACCCGAGGGTGAGGTGCTGCAGGGGGTCTAGGCTGGGCTCACAGAGGTAAAGGGTGCTGTGGGGTATACTGTGACCCGAGGGTGAGGTGCTGCAGGGTGTCTAGGCTGGGCTCACAGGGGTAAAGGAGAATACTGTGACCCGAGGGTGAGGTGCTGCAGGGTGTCTAGGCTGGGCTCACAGAGGTAAAGGGGGTATACTGTGACCCGAGGGTGATGTGCTGTAGGGTGTCTAGGCTTGGCTCACAGAGGTAAAGGGGGTATACTGTGATCTGAGGGTGAGGTGCTGCAGGGTGTCTAGGCTGGGCTCACAGAGGTAAAGGGGGTATACTGTGACCCGAGGGTGAGGTGCTGCAGGGTGTCTAGGCTGGGCTCACAGAGGTAAAGGGGGTATACTGTGACCCGAGGGTGAGGTGCTGCAGGGGGTCTAGGCTGGGCTCACAGAGGTAAAGGGGGTATACTGTGACCCGAGGGTGAGGTGCTGCAGGGTGTCTAGGCTGGGCTCACAGAGGTAATGGGGGTATACTGTGACCCGAGGGTGAGGTGCTGCAGGGGGTCTAGGCTGGGCTCACAGAGGTAAAGGGGAATACTGTGACCCGAGGGTGAGGTGCTGCAGGGGGTCTAGGCTGGGCTCACAGAGGTAAAGTGGGTATACTGTGACCCGAGGGTGAGGTGCTGCAGGGGGTCTAGGCTGGGCTCACAGAGGTAAAGGGTGCTGTGGGGTATACTGTGACCCGAGGGTGAGGTGCTGTAGGGTGTCTAGGCTGGGCTCACAGAGGTAACGGGCGTATACTGTGACCCGAGGGTGAGGTGCTGTAGGGTGTCTAGGCTGGGCTCACAGAGGTAAAGGGGAATACTGTGACCCGAGGATGAGGTGCTGTAGGGTGTCTAGGCTGGGCTCACAGAGGTAAATGGGGTATAGTGTGACCCGAGGATGAGGTGCTGCAGGGGGTCTAGGCTGGGCTCACAGAGGTAAAGGGGGTATACTGTGACCCGAGGGTGAGGTGCTGTAGGGTGCCTAGGCTGGGCTCACAGAGGTAAAGGGGGTATACTGTGACCCGAGGGTGAGGTGCTGCAGGGGGTCTAGGCTGGGCTCACAGAGGTAAAAGTTGCTGTTGGGTATAATGTGACCAGAGGGTGAGGTGCTGTAGGGTGTCTAGGCTGGGCTCACAGAGGTAACGGGCGTATACTGTGACCCGAGGGTGAGGTGCTGTAGGGGGTCTAGGCTGGGCTCACAGAGGTAACGGGCGTATACTGTGACCCGAGGGTGAGGTGCTGTAGGGGGTCTAGGCTGGGCTCACAGAGGTAAAGGGGGTATACTGTGACCCGAGGGTGAGGTGCTGCAGGGGGTCTAGGCTGGGCTCACAGAGGTAAAGGGGGTATACTGTGACCCGAGGGTGAGGTGCTGCAGGGGGTCTAGGCTGGGCTCACAGAGGTAAAGGGGGTATACTGTGACCCGAGGGTGAGGTGCTGTAGGGTGTCTAGGCTGGGCTCACAGAGGTAAAGGGGTATACTGTGACCCGAGGGTGAGGTGCTGTAGGGTGTCTAGGCTGCTGGGCTAACAGAGGTAAAGGGGAATACTATGACCTTAGGGTGAGGTGCTGCAGGGTGTCTAGGCTGGGCTCACAGAGGTAAAGGGTGCTGTGGGGTATACTATGACCTTAGGGTGAGGTGCTGCAGGGTGCCTAGGCTGGGCGCACAGAGGTAAAGGGGAATACTATGACCTTAGGGTGAGGTGCTGCAGGGTGTCTTGACAGGGCTTACAGAGGTAAAGGGTGCTGTGGGGTATAATGTGACCCGAGGGTGAGGAATAAACGGTGCCCTTTCTTTGAAATCCACTCAGAAATGCATTGCTGTCTATGGAGGTGGCACATTTCTAAGGGTTCCTAGACTTGTTCTGCCCGCATCTTCCGGGGATGGAATGTCTGGCCAGAAATGTTGCCATGTGAATGGGCCCCAATCAGAAGTTCCTATGGTATACTGAATTACAGGTATAAGCTTTTCATAACGTTTTTACATTTATTGACAAATACATCTTTTATACAAAGACTCAATATTTACAGCATTGACCTTTCTTTTTCAAGATGTGCAATTTGCCCTGGCATATGGGTTATCAGCTTCTGGGCCAGATCCTGACCGACGACAACCATTTATGGCTAAGCGGTGCTCACTTTATCACAATGTCCTTGTTTTTATTTGCCCACCTGCTTTTTGAGGATTGGCCAAAGGTTCTCATTACGCTTGAGATCTGGCAATGGAACAAAGCATTGACATTTTATAGTCCATCTCCTAAAGAGGATTTAGTGACGGAATTGGTTCACCAGTGCAAAGCTTGCTCATTAATGGTGGCAGGTAGGTGCTTGCTCATGAATGGTAGCAGGTAGGTGCTTGCTCATGAATGGTAGCAGGTAGGTACTTGCTCATTAAAGGGGTACTCCACTGGCCAGCGTTCGAAAATAAATGATCTGAACACTGTTTTCGTGCTGCGAGGGTCGGCCATGCTCCTCGTGGTGCCCCCTCAATGCAAGTCTATTGGAGGGGGCGTGACGGCCATCACACCCCCTCCCATAGACGTGCATTGAGGCGGGCGTGGCCGATATAGCGAGGGGTATCCAGTCTGACCACAGTGCTCTCTGCTGACACCTCTGTCTGTCTCAGGAACTGTCCAGATTAGAAGCACATCCCCATAGCAAACCTCTCTCTGGACAGTTCCTGACATGGACAGAGGTGTCAGCAGAGAGCACTGTGGTCAGACTGGAAAGAACTTCACCAATTTCACTGTAGTATACAGCAGCTGATACGTACTGGAAGGATTAATCAGGATTAAGATTTTTAATTAGAAGTAATTTACAAATCCTTGTAACTTTCTGGTATCAGGCACTTTGTAAACATTGGTTTCCACTGGAGTTCCCCTTTAATGGTAGCAGGTAGGTGTCTGTGCATCTGCATTTGGAGGACAGGGAGCAAAAAAGCCCCTTCTCTCAAAAGAAACATCAAGGACAGATAGACATTCTGCAGATAGTGCAGGGACTGGTGTAAAGTTATTTTCTCTGAAGCCCCTTCAGACTGTTCCGGATATCTGAATGATGCGGGGTTACTTTTCATATTAGCGAGTGCGCTCTCATAATGTTGCCTAGGAACACTGCCATGGATAAAGAACGATGCATAAACATCCTCTAAAAGCAACGTCTTCCAATGATCCCAGCACGATGGAGACTATGGGGACATTTATTGTATGTACACTGGTCTGGTGTTCTGGTATGTTGCACTGTTTTTTGTGCAGTGTTTTTTTTTTTTATTTGTGCGCACTTTTAGATGGTGGTTGGTGGATACTTTTTTGCAGTGAAAGTAACATTGACATTTGGGGTCCATGGCTAGGAAACTCCTCAGATCCTCAATCCAATTGAGAACCTGTGGTCAATCCTCAAAAAGCGGGTGGAAAAATAAAAACAGAAATTATAATGGTTGCGGTGCGTCGGGGGGTGGCTTTCGCGGTGCAGTGCGGCGATGGGGGGGAGCGGTGGTGGTGATAGGACTCAGGACCCCCGGACAGGCAGGGGGAGAGAAGCGGGTGGAGCAGCCTATGGCACCGCAAAAGCCACTGCAGTGCATTGATTTAAAGCGCCCGCTTTAAATCAATGATCTGCAGCGGTGTCGCGGGGGGATAAATAGCCGATAACTTATACCGGAATATCGGTATAAGTTATCGGCTATCGTCCCTAACCTCCACCGATTATCGGTATTGGCCCTAAAAAAACGATATCGGTCGATCCCTAGTTTTTGCCTGCGGTCGGGAAACCGCATACGGCCGAAAACGCAGCCGATCGGAGGCTGCGGTTCACTCCGGTCGGCTCATAGACATGCATTAAATACGGTTCCCGTATACAGCTGAGTGCGGGCGCCGCAATTAAGCCCCGCCCCCTCCTCCCACCCATATACGGGAACCGTAGTTACACAACGTAGTGTGAACCCAGCCCGGTGTACACAGCATGCTTTCTCCACTGTACATCACCGTATCCTTCTGACAGTATGCAGATGAAGCGCACCAAATGTAGGCTACTGCTGGTCCAGCAAAAAATGTCTGCCATGGTTTATGTTGGCATACCTGACTGCTGCTATGATGATCTAGGCCAGGCATAGGCAACCTTCGTCAATGTAGAGGTTTTGTACTACGTCTCCCATGATGCTTTGGCTGTAAGAGCATCATGGGAGATGTATTCCTAAACATCTGCAGTGCCGAATGTGGCCTATGACTGATCTAGGCCAGTGGTCTTCAACCTGCGGACCTCCAGATGTTGCAAAACTACAACTCCCAGCATACCCGGACAGCCAACGGCTGTCCGGGTATGCTGGGAGTTGTAGTTTTGCAACTTCTGGAGGTCCGCAGGTTGAAGACCACTGATCTAAGCCATAGGTGTAAAGCTCTTATGTGAAGAACATATGGCCTATTCACATGTGGTGTCGTTACAGTTTATGATCTGATTGGATGGGGTTAGACCAGGACTCCAGCCGTGCATCAGGTGGTGCGCAACGTTTTAGTGATTTCAGTATAATAACCATACATCAGGAACACATACAAGGCAGGTGCATGGTTTGGCAGTGTGCCAAAACCCTCGCAAAAACACCCTATGGGTGTCTTGGGTTGTTAAAGGGATACTCCAGTGCAGGAGCACTTATCCCCTGGCACCCCCTGTATGGCAACTCGGCATGGCGACCCCCACATGCACGAAGCGCCAGCTGACACGCCCCTCCATGTATTTCTATGGGAGAACGCTACATCTCTGGCTCTCCCATAGACATACATAGAGGGGCATGTCAGCTGCCACTTGGTGCCGGGTATGACGCGCCTCGTTCCTGCAGACTGCCTGGGTGCCGTGCAGGAGATAGCAATCGGACCCCCGCGATCAGACACATAGGCTGGGTAGCTATCATTGTAGGTGTAAGTGAAGCATTTTTCTACACCTTATTTTTGTGTGCTGGTAATGTGTAGGAGACCAAATTTATTAAATGGTCACAGAGCATTTGATACATTTTGTGCAGGTCACATTTTCTGAAATTTCCCTCTAGCTAAGGCTGGGTTCACATCACGTTTTCTCCCATACGGGGGCGCATATGGCAGGGGGGAGCTAAAAGCTCGCGCTCCCGTATGTGACCGTATGCGCTCCCGTATGTCATTCATTTCAATGAGCCGACTGGAGTGAAACGTTCGGTCCGGTCGGCTCATTTTTGCGCTGTATGCGCTTTTACAACCGGACCTAAAACCGTGGTTGACCACAGTTTTAGGTCCGGTTGTAAAAGCGCATACGGCGCAAAAATGAGCCGACCGGACCGAACGTTTCACTCCAGTCGGCTCATTGAAATGAATGACATACGGGAGCGCATACGGTCACATACGGGAGCGCGAGCTTTTAGCTCCCCCCTGCCGTATGCGCTCCCGTATGGGAGAAAACGTAGTGTGAACCCAGCCTAAGGCTGGGTTCACATCACGTTTTTGGCATACTGTTTTCAATCAGTTTTTCTAAAGAAAACCGTATTGCAAAAAAAACGGATGGAACAGTATGGGAAAAAGTAAACTGTGTTTTTAAACCTGTATACTGTTTTTAAAAGTGCATACAGTTCTGTCCGTTTTTAAAAAAACATACGTTTTTTGATAATTTTGTCCAAGTAAATGTGCAAAGTAAAAACCGCATATGGTTTCCCGTATGGATCCGTATACATGTGCTTTTCCCATTGACGTCAATGTTAAAAAAAAAAAACTATGCGGTTGCAGTATGGTTTTTAAACTGGAGACAAAAACGTGGTGAACCACGGTTTTGACTCTGGTTTAAAAACCATACTGCAACCGCAAGGTTTTTTTTTTTTAACATGGGAAACGCACATGTATACAGTTCGATACGGGAAACCATATACGGTTTTTACTTTGCACATGCACATTTGCAACCTAAAGTCCCCACCCAACACCCCTCCCATTAAAAAAATGGCAAAATTATCAAAAACATATGTTTAAAAAAAAAAAAGGACAGAACTGTATGCACTTTTAAAAACAGCATACGGTTTAAAAACGCATACGGTTTACTTTTTCCTATACTGTTCCACCCGTTTTTTTGCCATACGGTTTTCTTTAGAAAAACTGATTGAAAACAGTATGGCAAAAACGTGATGTGAACCTAGCCTAAGCTAAGTCTGGGCTGGTGTAGTTTTATAGACTTTTCAGTGGTTTTGAGCCTTTTTTGCGCCTTTTTACAAAAAGGTGCAGTTCATAAATCCCTTCCATATCATGTGTATTGCCAAAATCAGTGGATTGCAGCTAAAAATCAGCAGAGATGTGTAAACCAAAAAAAAAAGCGCAAATAAACCCTGCTTGTGCCTTTTCTAGACACAAAAAAAACGGTCTAAAGACAATGTCGGCCATATGCCCTATTCTTTGGAAAGTGCATAAATGTTTCTGCACTGTAGTACTCCTTTAAAGTAGTGTAAAACTCGTAATAAAAATGTAAAATATCTTTTTGATTTGACTCCATTCCCTCATGGTCACTTGCGGTCCTTATCTACACACTAGTGGGGTCTGTATGACATCACGTGATGTTGACATCACAGGGCGTTGACTGGTTGCCGCTCTGAAATCGTTACATACAGTGTGTAAACAGGAATGACGGAAAAACTAGGCAGAATTGGCACGTTTTCTGCAAGTGTTGTTCTTGTTTACTTTGTCGCCCCTATAGTGCGTTAAAGGGGTATTTCTGGAAAAAAAACTTTTTCTCTTACTGGCTCCAGAAATTTAAACAGATTTGTAAATTACTTCTATTAAAAAAATCTTAATCCTTTCAATAATTATCAGCTGCTGAAGTTGAGTTGTTGTTTTCTGTCTGTTGTTTTCTGCTGATATCTCTGCTTGTCTCGGGAACTGCGCAGAGTAGAAGAGGTTTTCTATGGGAATTTGCTTCTAAACTGGGCGGTTCCCGAGACACGTGTCATCAGAGAGCACTTAGACAGAAAAGAACAACTCAACTTCAGCAGCTCATAAGTACTGAAAGGATTAAGATTTTTTTTAAATAGAAGTAATTTATAAATCTGTTTAACTTTCTGAAGCCAGTTGAGAGATATATATATATATTTAAAAAAAAAAGTTTTTTTCCTGGATAACCCCTTTAAATGGAGGCTTTAGTCAGAATCCGATAACTAACATTTAAAGGGGGTTATCTAGTTTACAAAAAATTTGTCCCCTATCCAAAGCATAGGGGATAAGTGTCAGATCGCAGGGTGACCGACCGCTGGGACCCATCGTGATCTCTTGCCCGGCACCCTGGCTCTCCTGCACAGTGAGGGTCGGCACGGCACGCTCCTTCTATTCATCTAACACATTTTTTGAAGCTTGACTACTCCTTAAACTATCTTCTTCTACCAGCGTGTAGATTTTCATATCATTAAAGCACTGTTCTCCAAAGAGTGCGTCTCCAGCTGTTGCAAAACTACAACTCCCAGCATGCACGGACAGCCTTCGGCTGTCCGGGCATGCTGGGAGTTGTAGTTCTGCAACAGCTGGAGGCACACTCACTGCTCTTAAATGATGCTGATGTCACATTAATATGCAGAAATCCGCTTACCATTGTATATGAACTAATAGGAAATGTCGCCATGCCTCAGCTCACTTCTCTACTGACACAAGGTAACAAATACCCAGTACATCTCCACTTACACAGCCCTGTGAAGGCGTGCCAGTGTTCGCCTCTCCACGTTTGTGAATACATTCATGCGCTTGTTGCTTTTGGCGTAGTCCGTCATGTTACGTGGTGACACATCAGAAGGCTAGAAGAGGGCGCAGTTATAAAGTTTCACTTGATTTACTGGGTTTTATTGCTGTCTGTGGTTATTAAACATAGTTAACAAATATCCACATTGCCATAAGGAAGTCAGCGAAGGGAAGAAGGTGATTTCAGTTCAAGGTCACAGGCTGCAGCTGCCAAGAGTCACGTTAAAGGGGAATGCTAGGTAAGCTGGCACAGGGCAGATGTAGTAGTTATACCGGCCGCGAGTTGTAGGGAAGTGGGTAATAGGATAAGGGGAGCAGGGTACAAGGTTACAGGATGAACATAGCGAGAGAAGGGTAATAGGATCAGTGTGCTTCACCAGTCTGCTATGTTTCTTAACACAGCTGAAAGGCAATACCAAGCTGGGCCTAACCTTTAGCCTCTCTGACATCTTGTAAATTGTAGTGGCCCCAACGCTTGGAAACATCTGCAGAATTGAGACGATGAAATGTCACCTTATTCTGTAGCCTTCTGTAGCCTTCCGGCAGGAGTGGTTGCTGCCGATATAGTAAGGGGTACTCCAGGGAAGTATATATATAGAAAGAAAAAGCTCCAAAGCCACCACACTACCTGGATATGTTCCCTGTAAACCATCCTGACTGATAAGCATGGCTCCTGTGGCCTCTGTCTTCTCTTGCTGCTTGATATTCTTTGCCATCCTTCCCTCCCCTTTCCTACATCTCCCAGCAATCACTGCAGCTCTGCTCTACCAGCCAGCTCACTCTCTTAGAGCAGCCCCCACTCTCCTGCTCTGAGCAGCAGAGAGGTTCAGTGTCTGATTGGCTAAGGCTGCACACACCTCCCAGTTCTCAGCACTAGAGCATGACTTATCAGTGCAGGGCAGAAACCACATGGTCTGTGTCTCGGGAGGGTGAGAGCTTCTTTCAGAGAAGGATTTTGGACAGAGACAGAGGGAAAGCTGGGTGATGTCATTCCCTCATACATGTAAGTGACAACTAAAGAGGGGAAACTGCTCCTATATAGCTCAATAATGATATTTAGACAATAAAATAGGTTGATGAGAGGGAAAGGATGAGCTAAGGGTATAATTCTCCCGGAGAACCCCTTTAAGCTTGCATGGGATAACCGCACCTGACATCCCCTATTGGAGACCATACGATCTGCACTATTTTTTCCAGCATTTTGTCCATGCCAATGTGAACCTGGCCTTTGAAATATAGTGGTGCCCAAACCATGATTCTCAGCAGCATCAGATGTTATTACAGGGAGTTGAGTGGCTGCCAGACACCGAAGATGCAGATTGTCTTCCCAGAGACACAGGAGGACTGAACAGGTCAAATACAACCTTGTGACTCTAAAGGAGTTATCCAGGATTAGAAAAACGCCTGTCATCAAGTTCTGTGTTGTATTGCAATTCCGTTCCATTGAAATGAATGGAGCAAGTTGTAATACCACACACAACCTGAGGACAGGTGTGGTGCTGTTTTTGTAGGCAATTAGCTCTGTTTTTCTATTCCTGGATAACCTCTTTAATCTGACCTGATGGCTGCTTATGAGCAAGAAATTGTTGGGATCCTAGAATACACACGAGAGTAAGGCTAGGTTCACGCTGCGGAATCTCCAGGCAGAAAGTTTTGTAGAAATTCCATAGTGTGAACCTAGCCTAAGGGTCTATTCACATGGCAGAATTTGCGCTTGCGGAATTCCACCTCAAATTAACCCCTTAAGGACCAAGGACGTACCGGTACGTCCTTGGTCCTGCTCTTCTGATATAACGCGGGGTTACACAGTAACCCCGCGTCATATCATGGCGGGCCCGGCGTCATAGTGAAGCCGGGACCCGCCTCTAATAGCGCGCAGAGCCGATCGCGGCGCCGCGCGCTATTAACCCTTTAGCCGCGCGCTCAAAGCTGAGCCGCGCGGCTAAAAGTGAAAGTTCCCGGCTAGCTCAGTCGGGCTGTTCGGGATAGCCGCGGCTAATCGCGGCATCCCGAACAGCTGACAGGACAGCAGGAGGGCCCCTTCCTGCCTCCTCGCTGTCCGATCGCCGAATGACTGCTCAGTGCCTGAGATCCAGGCATGAGCAGTCATCCGGCAGAATCGTTGATCACTGGTTTCTTATGAGAAACCAGTGATCAACATAGAAGATCAGTGTGTGCAGTGTTATAGGTCCCTATGGGACCTATAACACTGCAAAAAAAAAAGTGAAAAAAAAAAGTGAATAAAGATCATTTAACTCCTCCCCTATGTAAAAGTTTGAATCACCCCCCTTTTCCAATAAAAAAAAACACACAGTGTAAATAAAAATAAACATATGTGGTATCACCACGTGCGGAAATGTCCGAATTATAAAAATATATTGTTAATTAAACCGCTCGGTCAATGGCGTGCGCGCAAAAAAATTCCAAAGTCCAAAATAGTGCATTTTTGGTCACTTTTTATATCATTTAAAAATGAATAAAAATGATCAATAAGTCCTATCAATGCAAAAATGGTACCGTTAAAAACTTCAGATCACGGCGCAAAAAATGAGCCCTCATACCGCCCCATACACGGAAAAATAAAAAAGTTATAGGGGTCAGAAGATGACAATTTTAAACGTATTAATTTTCCTGCATGTAGTTATGATTTTTTCCAGAAGTCCGACAAAATCAAACCTATATAAGTAGGGTATCATTTTAATCGTATGGACCTACAGAATACATATCAGGTGTCATTTTTACCGAAAAATGTACTACGTAGAAACGGAAGCCCCCAAAAGTTACAAAACAGCGGGTTTTTTTTCAATTTTGTCGCACAATGATTTTTTTTCCCGCTTCACCATAGATTTTTGTGCAAAATGACTGACGTCATTACAAAGTAGAATTGGTGGCGCAAATCATATGGATTTTTAGGTGTAAATTTGAAAGAGTTATGATTTTTTAAAGGCAAGGAGCAAAAAACGAAAATGCAAAAACGGAAAAACCTCCGGTCCTTAAGGGGTTAAAGCCCATAGACTTCTATGGGATTCTGCACTCCCATTCACACTTCTGAATTTCCACTTGCAGAAATTCTTCTTTGTTCTGTGCCGGATGACTGGCAATGCGTCATGCCCCCCTCCCAAAGACTTGCATTGAGGGGGCGTGGCCATGACGTCACGAGCCTCCAGCGCCGCACCTGTCGCTCTAAACGAACTCTGGGAGCAGCAGGGAGGTCCTATCCTTTGGAATGGGGATAAGATGTCTGGGGGCAGATTAGCCCTTTAAGCACCCTAGAAAAGGAGGCAGCTTTGTAATGCTGGAGCTTGGGTCTAGGGCAGTGTTTCCCTGTCCGGGCATGCTGGGAGTTATAGTTTTGCAACAGCTGGAGGCACCCTGGTTGGGAAACACTGGTCTAGGGGCTCTACATTAGTAATTATTTATATTATAGCACCAGCATATTCTGTAGCACTTTACAATTCTGAGGGTACATGTACAGACAAATGAGATTACAGAATTACACAATTTATAAGAGAAGTGAGGGCCCTGTTCACAAGAGCTTACACTCTATATATGAGAGGAGTGAGGGCCCTGTTCACAAGAGCTTACACTCTATATATGAGAGGAGTGAGGGCCCTGTTCACAAGAGCTTACACTATTTATAAGAGGAGTGAGGGCCCTGTTCACAAGAGCTTACACTCTATATATGAGAGGAGTGAGGGCCCTGTTCACAAGAACTTACACTCTATATATAAGAGGAGTGAGGGCCCTGTTCACAAGAGCTTACACTCTATATATAAGAGGAGTGAGGGCCCTGTTCACAAGAGCTTACACTCTATATATGAGGAGTGAGGGCCCTGTTCACAAGAGCTTACACTCTATATATAAGAGGAGTGAGGGCCCTGTTCACAAGAGCTTACACTATTTATATGAGAGGAGTGAGGGCCCTGTTCACAAGAGCTTACACTCTATATATAAGAGGAGTGAGGGCCCTGTTCACAAGAGCTTACACTCTATATATATATATATATATATATATATATATATATATATATATATAGATGGAGTGAGGGCCCTGTTCACAAGAGCTTACACTCTATATATGAGAGAAGTGAGGGCCCTGTTCACAAGAGCTTACACCCTATGAGGAGTGAGGGCCCTGTTCACAAGAGCTTACACTCTATATATGAGAGAAGTGAGGGCCCTGTTCACAAGAGCTTACACCCTATGAGGAGTGAGGGCCCTGTTCACAAGAGCTTACACTATAAGAGGAGTGAGGGCCCTGTTCACAAGAGCTTACACTTTATATATGAGGAGTGAGGGCCCTGTTCACAAGAGCTTACACTATTTATAAGAGGAGTGAGGGCCCTGTTCACAAGAGCTTACACTATATATATGAGAGGAGTGAGGGCCCTGTTCACAAGAGCTTACACTATAAGAGGAGTGAGGGCCCTGTTCACAAGAGCTTACACTTTATATATGAGGAGTGAGGGCCCTGTTCACAAGAGCTTACACTATTTATAAGAGGAGTGAGGGCCCTGATCACAAGAGCTTACACTCTATTTATAAGAGGAGAGAGTGCCCTGTTCACAAGAGCTTACACTATTTATAAGAGGAGTGAGGGCCCTGTTCACAAGAGCTTACACTATTTATAAGAGGATTGAGTGCCCTGTTCACAAGAGCTTACACTCTTTATATAAGAGGAGTGAGGGCCCTGTTCACAAGAGCTTACACTCTATATATGAGGAGTGAGGGCCCTGTTCACAAGAGCTTACACTCTATATATAAGAGCAGTGAGGGCCCTGTTCACAAGAGCTTACACTATTTATAAGAGGAGTGAGGGCCCTGTTCACAAGAGCTTACACTCTATATATAAGAGCAGTGAGGGCCCTGTTCACAAGAGCTTACACTATTTATAAGAGGAGTGAGGGCCCTGTTCACAAGAGCTTACACTCTATATATAAGAGGAGTGAGGGCCCTGTTCACAAGAGCTTACACTATAAGAGGAGTGAGAGCCCTGTTCACAAGAGCTTACACTCTATAAGAGGAGTGAGGGCCCTGTTCACAAGAGCTTACACTCTATATATAAAGAGGAGTGAGGGCCCTGTTCACAAGAACTTACACTCTATATTTAAGAGGAGTGAGGGCCCTGTTCACAAGAGCTTACACTCTATATATAAGAGGAGTGAGGACCCTGTTCACAAGAGCTTACACTCTATATATAAGAGGAGTGAGGGCCCTGTTCACAAGAGCTTACACTCTATATATGAGAGGAGTGAGGGCCCTGTTCACAAGAGCTTACACTCTATTTAAAAGAGGAGTGAGGGCCCTGTTCACAAGAGCATACACTCTATATATGAGAGGAGTGAGGGCCCTGTTCACAAGAGCTTACACTCTATATATAAGAGGAGTGAGGGCCCTGTTCACAAGAGCTTACACTCTATATAAGAGGAGTGAGGGCCCTGTTCACAAGAACTTACACTCTATATAAGAGGAGTGAGGGCCCTGTTCACAAGAGCTTACACTATTTATAAGAGGAGTGAGTGCCCTGTTCACAAGAGTTTACACTCTATATATAAGAGGAGTGAGGGCCCTGTTCACTAGAGCTTACACTATTTATAAGAGAAGTGAGGGCCCTGTTCTCAAGAGCTTACACTCTATATATGAGAGGAGTGAGGGCCCTGTTCATAAGAGCTTACACTCTATATATAAGAGGAGTGAGGGCCCTGTTCACAAGAGCTTACACTCTATATATAAGAGGAGTGAGGGCCCTGTTCACAAGAGCTTACACTCTATATATGAGAGGAGTGAGGGCCCTGTTCACAAGAGCTTACACTCTATATATAAGAGGAGTGAGGGCCCTGTTCACAAGAGCTTACACTCTATATATGAGAGGAGTGAGGGCCCTGTTCACAAGAGCTTACACTCTATATAAGAGGAGTGAGGGCCCTGTTCACAAGAACTTATACTCTATATAAGAGGAGTGAGGGCCCTGTTCAAAAGAGCTTACACTATTTATAAGAGGAGTGAGGGCCCTGTTCACAAGAGCTTACACTATTTATAAGAGGAGTGAGTGCCCTGTTCACAAGAGCTTACACTATTTATAAGAGGAGTGAGTGCCCTGTTCACAAGAGCTTACACTCTATATAGAAGAGGAGTGAGGGCCCTGTTCACAAGAGCTTACACTCTATATAGAAGAGGAGTGAGGGCCCTGTTCACAAGAGCTTACACTCTATATATGAGAGGAGTGAGGGCCCTGTTCACAAGAGCTTACACACTATATATAAGAGGAGTGAGGGCCCTGTTCACAAGAGCTTACACACTATATATAAGAGGAGTGAGGGCCCTGTTCACAAGAGCTTACACACTATATATAAGAGGAGTGAGGGCCCTGTTCACAAGAGCTTACACTCTATAAGAGGAGTGAGGGCCCTGTTCACAAGAGCTTACACTCTATATATATAAGTTGAGTGAGGGCCCTGTTCACAAGAGCTTACACTATTTATAAGAGGAGTGAGGGCCCTGTTCACAAGAGCTTACACTCTATATATAAGGGGAGTGAGGGCCCTGTTCACAAGAACTTACACTCTATATATGAGGAGTGAGGGCCCTGTTCACAAGAGCTTACACTCTATATATGAGTGAGGGCCCTGTTCACAAGAGCTTACACTCTATATATGAGGAGTGAGGGCCCTGTTCACAAGAGCTTACACTCTATATATGAGTGAGGGCCCTGTTCACAAGAGCTTACACTCTATATATGAGGAGTGAGGGTGTTACGCCGAGCGCTCCGGGTCCCCGCTCCTCCCCGGAGCGCTCACAGCGTTCTCCTATTCGCAGCGCCCCGGTCAGACCTGCCGACCGGGTGCGCTGTGATAATGTTCCCAGCCGGGATGCGATTCGCGATGCGGGACGCGCCCGCTCGCGATGCGCATCCCGACTCGCTTACCAGACCCGTTCCCCGTCTGTGCTGTCCCGGCGCGCGCGGCCCCGCTCCCTAGGCGCGCGCGTGCGCGCCGGGTCTTTGCGATTTAAAGGGCCGGTGCGCCACTGATTGGCGCATGAGGTTTTAATCAGTACCTTCACTTGTGCACTTCCCTACTTATACCTCGCTTCCCCTGCACTCCCTTGCCAGATCTTGTTGCCATTGTGCCAGTGAAAGCGTTTCCTTGTGTGTTCCTAGCCTGTGTTCCAGACCTCCTGCCGTTGCCCCTGACTACGATCCTTGCTGCCTGCCCTGACCTTCTGCTACGTCCGACCTTGCTCTTGTCTACTCCCTTGTACCGCGCTTATCTCAGCAGTCAGAGAGGTTGAGCCATTGCCGGTGGATACGACCTGGTTGCTACCGCCGCTGCAAGACCATCCCGCTTTGCGGCGGGCTCTGGTGAATACCAGTAGCAACTTAGAACCGGTCCACCGACACGGTCCACGCCAATCCCTCTCTGGCACAGAGGATCCACCTCCAGCCATCAGAATCGTGACAGTAGATCCGGCCATGGATCCCGCTGAGGTCGCGCTGCCAGTTGTCGCTGACCTCACCACGGATGTCGCCCAGCAGTCGCAACAGATAGCGCAACAAGGCCACCAGCTGTCTCAACTGACTGTGATGCTACAGCAGCTACTACCACAGCTTCAACAATCATCTCCTCCGCCAGCTCCTGCACCTCCTCCGCAGCGAGTGGCTGCATCCAGCCTCCGTTTATCTTTGCCGGACAAATTTGATGGGGACTCTAAATTTTGCCGTGGTTTTCTTTCACAATGTTCCCTGCATTTGGAGATGATGTCGGACCAGTTTCCAACTGAAAGGTCAAAGGTGGCTTTCGTAGTCAGCCTTCTGTCTGGGAAAGCCCTGTCATGGGCCACACCGCTCTGGGACCGCAATGATCCTGTCACTGCCTCTGTACACTCTTTCTTCACGGAGATTCGAAGTGTCTTCGAGGAACCTGCCCAAGCCTCTTCTGCCGAGACTGCCCTGCTGAACCTGGTCCAGGGTAATTCTTCTGTTGGCGAGTACCCCATCCAATTCCGTACTCTCGCCTCCGAATTGTCCTGGAATAACGAGGCCCTCTGCGCGACCTTTAAAAAAGGCCTATCTAGTAACATCAAAGATGTGCTGGCCGCACGAGAAATCCCTGCTAACCTGCATGAACTTATTCATCTTGCCACCCGCATTGACATGCGTTTTTCCGAAAGGCGTCAGGAGCTCCGCCAGGATATGGACTTTGTTCGCACGAGGCGGTTTCTCTCCCCGGCTCCTCTCTCCTCTGGTCCACTGCAATCCGTTCCTGTGCCTTCCCCCGTGGAGGCTATGCAAGTTGACCGATCTCGCTTGTCATCTCAAGAGAGGACACAACGCCGCATGGAGAACCTTTGCCTGTACTGTGCCAGTACCGAACGTTTCTTGAAGGATTGTCCTATCCGACCTCCACGTCAGGAAAGACGCACGCTAACTCCGCACAAAGGTGAGACAGCTCTTGATGTGAACTCTGCTTCTCCACGTCTTACTGTGCCTGTGCGGATTTCTTCTTCTACCTTCTCCTTCTCAGCTATGGCCTTCTTGGATTCCGGATCTGCAGGAAATTTTATTTTGGCCTCTTTCATCAACAGGTTCAACATCCCGGTGACCAGTCTCGCCAGACCCCTCGACATCGCCTCTGTTAATAATGAAAGATTGGACTGTACTGTGCGCTACCGCACGGAACCCCTCTTAATGTGCATCGGACCCCATCAGGAAAAAATTGAATTTCTGGTCCTCTCTAACTGCACTTCGGAAATTCTTCTTGGACTACCGTGGCTTCAACGCCATTCCCTAACCCTCGATTGGACCACCGGGGAGATCAAGAACTGGGGTACTTCTTGCCACAAGGACTGTCTTAAGCCTGCTCCCTGTACTGCCAGTCAAGACCCTGTGGTTCCTCCGATATCTGGTCTCCCCAAGGCCTATCTGGATTATGCTGATGTTTTTTGCAAAAAACAGGCAGAGACTTTGCCTCCTCACAGGCCTTATGACTGTCCTATTGACCTCCTCCCTGGTACTACTCCACCCCGGGGCAGAATCTATCCTCTGTCTGCTCCGGAAACACAAGCCATGTCGGAGTACATCCAAGAGAATTTAAAAAAGGGGTTTATCCGCAAGTCTTCCTCCCCTGCCGGAGCTGGATTTTTTTTCGTTTCCAAACAAGACGGCTCCTTACGCCCTTGCATTGATTACCGCGGACTTAATAAAATCACTGTAAAAAAACGCTATCACCTACCTCTTATCTCGGAACTCTTTGATCGCCTACGAGGCGCCCACATCTTTACCAAGCTGGACTTAAGAGGTGCATATAATCTCATCCGCATCAGGGAGGGGGACGAGTGGAAGACCGCATTTAACACCAGAGATGGACACTTTGAATATCTGGTTATGCCCTTTGGGCTTTGCAACGCCCCTGCCGTCTTCCAAGACTTTGTAAATGAAATTTTTCGTGATCTTCTATATACCTGTGTTGTGGTTTACCTAGACGATATTTTGATTTTTTTCTGCTAACCTAGAAGAACACCGCCAGCATGTTCGCATGGTTCTTCAGAGACTTTGGGACAATCAATTATATGCCAAAATGGAAAAATGTCTTTTTGAATGTCAATCTCTTCCCTTCCTAGGATACTTAGTCTCTGGCCAGGGACTACAAATAGACCCAGATAAACTATCAGCCTTATTGGATTGGCCACGCCCCTCCGGACTCTGTGCTATCCAACGTTTTTTGGGGTTTGCCAAATATTACAGACAATTTATTCCGCACTTTTCCACTATTGTGGCTCCTATCGTGGCCCTAACCAAGAAAAATGCCAACCCTAAGTCCTGGCCTCCTGAAGCGGAAGACGCATTCAATCATCTCAAGACTGCCTTTTCTTCTGCTCCCGTACTCTCCAGACCTGATCCATCTAAGCCCTTCTCGCTGGAGGTAGACGCCTCCTCGGTGGGAGCTGGAGCAGTACTCCTACAAAAAAATTATTCCGGACATGCTGTTACTTGTGGTTTCTTTTCTAGGACCTTCTCTCCGGCGGAGAAAAACTACTCCATTGGTGATCGAGAACTTACACTATTTATAAGAGGAGTGAGTGCCCTGTTCACAAGAGCTTACACTCTATATAGAAGAGGAGTGAGGGCCCTGTTCACAAGAGCTTACACTCTATATAAGAGGAGTGAGGGCCCTGTTCACAAGAGTTTACACTCTATATATGAGAGGAGTGAGGGCCCTGTTCACAAGAGCTTACACTCTATATATAAGAGGAGTGAGGGCCCTGTTCACAAGAGCTTACACTCTATATAAGAGGAGTGAGGGCCCTGTTCACAAGAGCTTACACTCTATATATAAGAGGAGTGAGGGCCCTGTTCACAAGAGCTTACACTCTATATATGAGAGGAGTGAGGGCCATGTTCACAAGAACTTACACTCTATATATAAGAGGAGTGAGGGCCCTGTTCACAAGAGTTTACACTCTATATATGAGAGGAGTGAGGGCCCTGTTCACAAGAGCTTACACACTATATATAAGAGGAGTGAGGGCCATGTTCACAAGAACTTACACTCTATATATGAGAGGAGTGAGGGCCCTGTTCACAAGAGCTTACACTGTATATAAGAGGAGTGAGGGCCCTGTTCACAAGAGCTTACACTCTATATATAAGAGGAGTGAGGGCCCTGTTCACAAGAGCTTACACTCTATATATAAGAGGAGTGAGGGCCCTGTTCACAAGAGCTTACACTCTATATATAAGAGGAGTGAGGGCCCTGTTCACAAGAGCTTACACTCTATATATAAGAGGAGTGAGGGCCCTGTTCACAAGAGCTTACACTCTATATATATGAGAGGAGTGAGGGCCCTGTTCACAAGAGCTTACACTCTATATATAAGAGGAGTGAGGGCCCTGTTCACAAGAGCTTACACTATATATAAGAGGAGTGAGGGCCCTGTTCACAAGAGCTTACACTCTATATATAAGGAGTGAGGGCCCTGTTCACAAGAGCTTACACTCTATATATAAGAGGAGTGAGGGCCCTGTTCACAAGAGCTTACACTCTATATATAAGAGGAGTGAGGGCCCTGTTCACAAGAGCTTACACTCTATATATAAGAGGAGTGAGGGCCCTGTTCACAAGAGCTTACACTCTATATATGAGAGGAGTGAGGGCCCTGTTCACAAGAGCTTACACTCTATATAAGAGGAGTGAGGGCCCTGTTCACAAGAGCTTACACTCTATATATAAGAGGAGTGAGGGCCCTGTTCACAAGAGCTTACACTATATATAAGAGGAGTGAGGGCCCTGTTCACAAGAGCTTACACTATATATAAGAGGAGTGAGGGCCCTGTTCACAAGAGCTTACACTCTATATATAAGAGGAGTGAGGGCCCTGTTCACAAGAGCTTACACTGTATATAAGAGGAGTGAGGGCCCTGTTCACAAGAGCTTACACTGTATATAAGAGGAGTGAGGGCCCTGTTCACAAGAGCTTACACTCTATATATAAGAGGAGTGAGGGCCCTGTTCACAAGAGCTTACACTATATATAAGAGGAGTGAGGGCCCTGTTCACAAGAGCTTACACTATATATAAGAGGAGTGAGGGCCCTGTTCACAAGAGCTTACACTGTATATAAGAGGAGTGAGGGCCCTGTTCACAAGAGCTTACACTGTATATAAGAGGAGTGAGGGCCCTGTTCACAAGAGCTTACACTCTATATATAAGAGGAGTGAGGGCCCTGTTCACAAGAGCTTACACTATATATAAGAGGAGTGAGGGCCCTGTTCACAAGAGCTTACACTGTATATAAGAGGAGTGAGGGCCCTGTTCACAAGAGCTTACACTCTATATATAAGAGGAGTGAGGGCCCTGTTCACAAGAGCTTACACTCTATATATAAGAGGAGTGAGGGCCCTGTTCACAAGAGCTTACACTATATATAAGAGGAGTGAGGGCCCTGTTCACAAGAGCTTACACTCTATATATAAGAGGAGTGAGGGCCCTGTTCACAAGAGCTTACACTCTATATAAGAGGAGTGAGGGCCCTGTTCACAAGAGCTTACACTCTATATAAAAGAGAAGTGAGGGCCCTGTTCACAAGAACTTACACTCTATATATATAAGAGGAGTGAGGGCCCTGTTCACAAGAGCTTACACTCTATATATAAGAGGAGTGAGGGCCCTGTTCACAAGAGCTTACACTATATATAAGAGGAGTGAGGGCCCTGTTCACAAGAGCTTACACTCTATATATAAGAGGAGTGAGGGCCCTGTTCACAAGAGCTTACACTCTATATATGAGGAGTGAGGGCCCTGTTCACAAGAGCTTACACTCTATATATAAGAGGAATGAGGGCCCTGTTCACAAGAGCTTACACTGTATATAAGAGGAGTGAGGGCCCTGTTCACAAGAGCTTACACTGTATATAAGAGGAGTGAGGGCCCTGTTCACAAGAGCTTACACTCTATATATAAGAGGAGTGAGGGCCCTGTTCACAAGAGCTTACACTATATATAAGAGGAGTGAGGGCCCTGTTCACAAGAGCTTACACTGTATATAAGAGGAGTGAGGGCCCTGTTCACAAGAGCTTACACTCTATATATAAGAGGAGTGAGGGCCCTGTTCACAAGAGCTTACACTCTATATATAAGAGGAGTGAGGGCCCTGTTCACAAGAGCTTACACTATATATAAGAGGAGTGAGGGCCCTGTTCACAAGAGCTTACACTCTATATATAAGAGGAGTGAGGGCCCTGTTCACAAGAGCTTACACTCTATATAAGAGGAGTGAGGGCCCTGTTCACAAGAGCTTACACTCTATATAAAAGAGAAGTGAGGGCCCTGTTCACAAGAACTTACACTCTATATATATAAGAGGAGTGAGGGCCCTGTTCACAAGAGCTTACACTCTATATATAAGAGGAGTGAGGGCCCTGTTCACAAGAGCTTACACTATATATAAGAGGAGTGAGGGCCCTGTTCACAAGAGCTTACACTCTATATATAAGAGGAGTGAGGGCCCTGTTCACAAGAGCTTACACTCTATATAAGAGGAGTGAGGGCCCTGTTCACAAGAGCTTACACTCTATATAAAAGAGAAGTGAGGGCCCTGTTCACAAGAACTTACACTCTATATATATAAGAGGAGTGAGGGCCCTGTTCACAAGAGCTTACACTCTATATATAAGAGGAGTGAGGGCCCTGTTCACAAGAGCTTACACTATATATAAGAGGAGTGAGGGCCCTGTTCACAAGAGCTTACACTCTATATATAAGAGGAGTGAGGGCCCTGTTCACAAGAGCTTACACTCTATATATGAGGAGTGAGGGCCCTGTTCACAAGAGCTTACACTCTATATATAAGAGGAATGAGGGCCCTGTTCACAAGAGCTTACACTGTATATAAGAGGAGTGAGGGCCCTGTTCACAAGAGCTTACACTGTATATAAGAGGAGTGAGGGCCCTGTTCACAAGAGCTTACACTCTATATATAAGAGGAGTGAGGGCCCTGTTCACAAGAGCTTACACTATATATAAGAGGAGTGAGGGCCCTGTTCACAAGAGCTTACACTGTATATAAGAGGAGTGAGGGCCCTGTTCACAAGAGCTTACACTCTATATATAAGAGGAGTGAGGGCCCTGTTCACAAGAGCTTACACTCTATATATAAGAGGAGTGAGGGCCCTGTTCACAAGAGCTTACACTCTATATAAAAGAGAAGTGAGGGCCCTGTTCACAAGAACTTACACTCTATATATATAAGAGGAGTGAGGGCCCTGTTCACAAGAGCTTACACTCTATATATAAGAGGAGTGAGGGCCCTGTTCACAAGAGCTTACACTATATATAAGAGGAGTGAGGGCCCTGTTCACAAGAGCTTACACTCTATATATAAGAGGAGTGAGGGCCCTGTTCACAAGAGCTTACACTCTATATATGAGGAGTGAGGGCCCTGTTCACAAGAGCTTACACTCTATATATAAGAGGAGTGAGGGCCCTGTTCACAAGAGCTTACACTCTATATATAAGAGGAGTGAGGGCCCTGTTCACAAGAGCTTACACTCTATATATAAGAGGAGTGAGGGCCCTGTTCACAAGAGCTTACACTCTATATATAAGAGGAGTGAGGGCCCTGTTCACAAGAGCTTACACTCTATATATGAGGAGTGAGGGCCCTGTTCACAAGAGCTTACACTCTATATATAAGAGGAGTGAGGGCCCTGTTCACAAGAGCTTACACTCTATATATGAGGAGTGAGGGCCCTGTTCACAAGAGCTTACACTCTATATATAAGAGGAGTGAGGGCCCTGTTCACAAGAGCTTACACTCTATATATAAGAGGAGTGAGGGCCCTGTTCACAAGAGCTTACACTCTATATATAAGAGGAGTGAGGGCCCTGTTCACAAGAGCTTACACTCTATATATGAGGAGTGAGGGCCCTGTTCACAAGAGCTTACACTCTATATATAAGAGGAGTGAGGGCCCTGTTCACAAGAGCTTACACTCTATATATAAGAGGAGTGAGGGCCCTGTTCACAAGAGCTTACACTCTATATATGAGGAGTGAGGGCCCTGTTCACAAGAGCTTACACTCTATATATAAGAGGAGTGAGGGCCCTGTTCACAAGAGCTTACACTCTATATATAAGAGGAGTGAGGGCCCTGTTCACAAGAGCTTACACTCTATATATAAGAGGAGTGAGGGCCCTGTTCACAAGAGCTTACACTCTATATATGAGGAGTGAGGGCCCTGTTCACAAGAGCTTACACTCTATATATAAGAGGAGTGAGGGCCCTGTTCACAAGAGCTTACACTCTATATATAAGAGGAGTGAGGGCCCTGTTCACAAGAGCTTACACTATATATAAGAGGAGTGAGGGCCCTGTTCACAAGAGCTTACACTCTATATATAAGAGGAGTGAGGGCCCTGTTCACAAGAGCTTACACTATATATAAGAGGAGTGAGGGCCCTGTTCACAAGAGCTTACACTGTATATAAGAGGAGTGAGGGCCCTGTTCACAAGAGCTTACACTGTATATAAGAGGAGTGAGGGCCCTGTTCACAAGAGCTTACACTCTATATATAAGAGGAGTGAGGGCCCTGTTCACAAGAGCTTACACTATATATAAGAGGAGTGAGGGCCCTGTTCACAAGAGCTTACACTGTATATAAGAGGAGTGAGGGCCCTGTTCACAAGAGCTTACACTCTATATATAAGAGGAGTGAGGGCCCTGTTCACAAGAGCTTACACTCTATATATAAGAGGAGTGAAGGCCCTGTTCACAAGAGCTTACACTCTATATAAAAGAGAAGTGAGGGCCCTGTTCACAAGAACTTACACTCTATATATATAAGAGGAGTGAGGGCCCTGTTCACAAGAGCTTACACTCTATATATAAGAGGAGTGAGGGCCCTGTTCACAAGAGCTTACACTATATATAAGAGGAGTGAGGGCCCTGTTCACAAGAGCTTACACTCTATATATAAGAGGAGTGAGGGCCCTGTTCACAAGAGCTTACACTCTATATATGAGGAGTGAGGGCCCTGTTCACAAGAGCTTACACTCTATATATAAGAGGAGTGAGGGCCCTGTTCACAAGAGCTTACACTCTATATATAAGAGGAGTGAGGGCCCTGTTCACAAGAGCTTACACTCTATATATAAGAGGAGTGAGGGCCCTGTTCACAAGAGCTTACACTCTATATATAAGAGGAGTGAGGGCCCTGTTCACAAGAGCTTACACTCTATATATGAGGAGTGAGGGCCCTGTTCACAAGAGCTTACACTCTATATATAAGAGGAGTGAGGGCCCTGTTCACAAGAGCTTACACTCTATATATGAGGAGTGAGGGCCCTGTTCACAAGAGCTTACACTCTATATATAAGAGGAGTGAGGGCCCTGTTCACAAGAGCTTACACTCTATATATAAGAGGAGTGAGGGCCCTGTTCACAAGAGCTTACACTCTATATATAAGAGGAGTGAGGGCCCTGTTCACAAGAGCTTACACTCTATATATGAGGAGTGAGGGCCCTGTTCACAAGAGCTTACACTCTATATATAAGAGGAGTGAGGGCCCTGTTCACAAGAGCTTACACTCTATATATAAGAGGAGTGAGGGCCCTGTTCACAAGAGCTTACACTCTATATATGAGGAGTGAGGGCCCTGTTCACAAGAGCTTACACTCTATATATAAGAGGAGTGAGGGCCCTGTTCACAAGAGCTTACACTCTATATATAAGAGGAGTGAGGGCCCTGTTCACAAGAGCTTACACTCTATATATAAGAGGAGTGAGGGCCCTGTTCACAAGAGCTTACACTCTATATATGAGGAGTGAGGGCCCTGTTCACAAGAGCTTACACTCTATATATAAGAGGAGTGAGGGCCCTGTTCACAAGAGCTTACACTCTATATATAAGAGGAGTGAGGGCCCTGTTCACAAGAGCTTACACTCTATATATAAGAGGAGTGAGGGCCCTGTTCACAAGAGCTTACACTCTATATATGAGGAGTGAGGGCCCTGTTCACAAGAGCTTACACTCTATATATAAGAGGAGTGAGGGCCCTGTTCACAAGAGCTTACACTCTATATATAAGAGGAGTGAGGGCCCTGTTCACAAGAGCTTACACTCTATATATGAGGAGTGAGGGCCCTGTTCACAAGAGCTTACACTCTATATATAAGAGGAGTGAGGGCCCTGTTCACAAGAGCTTACACTCTATATATAAGAGGAGTGAGGGCCCTGTTCACAAGAGCTTACACTCTATATATAAGAGGAGTGAGGGCCCTGTTCACAAGAGCTTACACTCTATATATGAGGAGTGAGGGCCCTGTTCACAAGAGCTTACACTCTATATATAAGAGGAGTGAGGGCCCTGTTCACAAGAGCTTACACTATATATAAGAGGAGTGAGGGCCCTGTTCACAAGAGCTTACACTCTATATATAAGAGGAGTGAGGGCCCTGTTCACAAGAGCTTACACTATATATAAGAGGAGTGAGGGCCCTGTTCACAAGAGCTTACACTGTATATAAGAGGAGTGAGGGCCCTGTTCACAAGAGCTTACACTCTATATATAAGAGGAGTGAGGGACCTGTTCACAAGAGCTTACACTCCCACACGTATATCTTGGCAGTAGCAGCGAGTTGTGAGGAAACTCCCCCTGTTGTGTTGCGCAGCCTTGTTCTCTCACAGGCAGTGTGTGTGTCTAATTCGGTGCATGTGTTTGTGTGTGGGTTTTTCCTTTCAACTTCAAGTTTCCTGTCGGCTGAAATGAGAAGGGAGACGAGGAGTGTGTGGGGGAGGGGGCGATGAATTCAAGGCTTCGCGAGCAGACAAGTGCCGGGAAGCGCCGAGTCTACTGAAGCGCAGTCTCCTACGTCTCGGCAGTGACGGCCGCTCGGCACACACCGCTCTCCTCGTCCTCTCTTCTATGACTTCTGCGGCTTCCACATTCATTGTCTTATGTGTAGAGACTATAGAATGGCATGGCGTTCATCGTAGTAAATACCGCCAGCACCATGTTCTGTATTCTCGTCACTACAGGACGAGATACGTGGGACGTGTCCGTATCGTTGGCTGCGCGAACGAGTGTAAAATAAATAACCTCCTCCTCCCCCGCAGCTGCGCCAACACAACCAAATTAACTCTCCGAGTGCCTCGTCCTACTGCAGGTATACAATGGAATACCATAAAAAGGGTGGTGCACTAGTATATGAGAGCAGGACCAGATCTGGACCAGTAGTCTACTATAGATTTTATTTCAGGGTTACAAAAGTTTGTTAGTGTTCTCCAACCTGTGTGTCTCCAGCTGTTACACAACTACAATTCCCATCATGCCCAGACAGCCAAAGGTTGTGCCTACGGCTACTACTAAGTAAACTCTCCTCTTTTATGGTATTCTGATATATCCAATAAATGTGATGTGAATGGGGCCTCATATCAAACTAAAGACCCAGACAGGGCCCAAGACATTATGCTGCCTGGGTCCAAGAGTGAAATGCTGCCCCCCCCCCCCAAAAGAAAAGGGGAAAAAAGCATTAGGTAGGTTGGTAGCAGTTCCCCTACATTAGGTAGGTAGCATAGTTTCCCCACATTAGGTAGCAGTTTCCCTACAGTAGGCAGCATAGTCCCCCACACACACACAGACACACTCACCTGGCCTGCGCAGCGCTTCTCCTCTCTGGCGGCGGCCTGACAAGTGACTCCTGCGCGGGTCTGAGGAGGGATGTGGCTTGCGCAACGTCCTTCATCAGACCCCGGCCAGCCACAGGCTCACTATGTTAAGGGGGCTGCTGCGCTATTAAGCAGCTCGGGCTTTAGAACAGTGGGCAGCGGCAGCGCAGCAGAAGGGCCAGCCCAACCATGGACCCAGGTGGCACAAAAATAAATAAATAATTGGCAGCAAAGTGCCGCCCCTGAAAAAGTGCTGCCTGTGACCATGGTTCCACCGGGCTCCATGGTAGGGCCCTGGGCCCTGAGAATGACAGCACATGTTATTAGGGGTTCATGCACACAGACACTGTACACAGCAGTTTTGTAGTAGTGCTGCTGTAAAGGTCTACAAGCCTTCTACTCCATATGCCTCTGATCATAACATTCTTTCTAGGACTCTGTACAGACTAAGGTGTCCTCCACCATATGAATTGCTTCTAGGGGAGAATATGCCTGTACATAAGGAGTCATAGAGGCTCTGTGCACTGGGCCTGCCTCCTATATTAGGCTAGGTTAGGTCACCACCGAGAACAGGATGCCTACATATACTATGGCTGAGTAGGAGCGGATGGCATTCATTTCAATGGCCCAAACAGAGTCACTATGTGAGGCTCCTTTCACACTGCCATTGCTCCCCGTCGAGAACGGCCGTCAAAGTCTCTCTCTTTTTTTTTTTCCTGACTTTAACGGCCGTTCTCATGACTGGGAGCAACGGGCCACAATGGGTCCTGGCGGCTCGCATTTACTATTATGGGGGCCACCGGGTGCCGTAATGAATAGCGGGAGAAAAAGACGGCATATGCAGTAATATTTCTCCCGCTATTCTGCCCGGCTCCCCCGATCGCTGTTACACTGCCGTGTACTAACCGCAGTGTGCAAGAAGCCTAACTCCTTTCAGGCTGTATGTGCTATTTTAAGTAGACTAAAAAGCATGGTTCGGTGCGTTGTTTGTTCTGCATAAAGTAGCCACATTGAAATGAAATACACCTGCTGCTCTACGCTGCTGCTCAGCCAATGTATATGATGGCAACCCGTTTTTGGCGGGATGCTGACGGATGCCTATGACAGAGGTAAAATGCAATATGAACCTAGCCTAAGAAATACAACATGGTAGGTGGGGAGTGGAGATGAGCGAAGTTACAGTGATTCGATTTTTCACAAACTTCTCGGCTCGGCAGTTGATGACTTTCCTGCATAAATGAGTTCAGCTTTCAGGTGCTCCGGTGGGCTAGGAAAGGTGGATCCAGTCCTAGGAGAGAGTCTCCAGCCCACCGGAGCACCTGGAAGCTGAACTCATTTATGCAGGCTAAAGTCAGCAAACGCCGAGCCAAGAAGTTCGTGATGAATTGAATCGCTGTAATTTCGCTCATCTCTAGTGGGGAGCCCTGACACAGTTTTCATGGAAGCCATAGGAGTGAAGACCACTGAAGTTTTAAAACTCTTAAAGGGGTTATCCAGGAATCGAAAAAACAGACCTATTTTATTTTAAAGACCGTTCCTGTCTGTCTCCACTTTGGGTGTGATGTTACAACTTCATTCACTTTAATGGAACTGAGCTGCAAAACCACACCCAACCTGGAGACAGACAGGGAGTGGTCTTTGAAAGCAATTATTTCTGTTTTTCGATTCCTGGATAACCCCTTTAAATCTCCTTCAGGGTACACTCCCGCTTCCTTCCTTCCCCTGTTAATTGTATCTGTTGGCATCTTGCCGAAAAGGGGATGCTAATGTATACTGTTAGTACCCCATTCACTTTTATGGCTGAAGGGGTTCACATCTAGTGACTCCATTCAGGAAGTATCCGCTATTTTAAGCAGACTCAGTGACTTTGTTCTGCCATAGAAGTGAATAGGGTCTGCTGCTCCCCCTAACAGTATATGTCAGCATCCCGTTTTTGGCGAGATGCCGACAGATAGAATTAAGAGGGGCAGGAATACAATGTGATTGTTCCCTCACTTACATGTATCAAATGAGTGTTGTAGTTTCCCACTGCAATGGAAAAAGCTCTACTTTCTGTTAGGCTGGGTTCATACTGAGTTTTGTGTCTTCATTTTATTGTTTCTGTTTCATTACATTTAATTTTGATCAGCAAACAGGAGAAAGTCCAGCTCTCTCCCAAGCCCGTAGCGCGCAGACTGGCATGGGCAACGCCTGTAGCACAGAAATGTGAATGAAGAATGGTATGACTAAGGCTCTACGTTTGGGCCGAGACGCGTCACTCTGTATGTTTTCCATGTGCTGAAGCAAGATTTAATAAAGAATTCGTTTGATCTACCTGCGCTGGACATCTTCTTCATTCACATTTAATTTTGATGTATATAAAATCGTAGAAATCTACACTATTGTCTACGGCAGCAATGTGTTTTTTGCATCTGTTAACGTATTAAGTGTTTGCCCCTTTCAAGAGTATAAAACATATACATTAAATGTAAACACAAATGCAGTGTGAACCAAACCTTAGGTGTAAACTAGGCGAAGCGCTCAGTTGTGTATTCACAGCGTTTTGTCTTGCCTTTTTTTCTTTAGGAAAAACAAGCAAGCCATTGATGTGCATGCACTGTGCTTGTACGTAGGCTGGGTCTGTACAGACTTGTCGTAGCACAGCAGCAAAATAGCAAGATAAATGTCGGAGTTAAAAAATGGCTCTCGAGTCACATGAGTGTGACGTGCTTAAAAAAAAAATCTTTTCACAGCTCTCGACACATAGTGAAACTGTGGCTGGGCTGCAGACGGCAGTCAACAAGCTTTGTGTGCTACCATGGCATGTCAGAAGTTTTTCTAGACTGGAGGTACACTTTAAAGGGAAGCTGTCATAAAGATGAAACGTTCTCCACTGTGACTCAGGAGGTACAACACCATAACAGGTAAAAACCCAAGCCTGGAGATTGAGACTTAAGGGTGCGTTCACACGCTATTTGTTCTTCCGGGTTTTCCACTGCGTATTTGAAAGTGGGCGGGCTCTTCTCGGCTGTCCGTAGCAGATTTTACGCGGCGGATTTTATGCTGCGGACAGCTGAGAAGAGCCCGCCCCCTTTCAAATACGCAGCAGAAAACCCGCGAAAACAAATAGCGTGTGAACGCACCCTAAAGAAGTACTCTGCCCCTAGACATCTCATCCCCTATCCAAAGAATAGGGGATAAGATGTCTGATCGCAGGGGTCTTGCCGCTGGGGACCCCCGTGATCTTGGCTGCGGCACCCCAGACATCCGGTGCACGGAGTGAAGTTCTCTCTGTGCCGGATAACTGGCGATGCGGGGCGGAAACTTGTGACATCATGGCCGTGCCCTGCTTGTGATGTCACAGCCACGCCCCCTCAATGCAAGTCTATGGGAGGGGACGTGACTGCCGTCACGCCCCCTCCCATAAACTTGCATTGAGGGGGCATGGCCGTAATGTCACGAGTTTCCGCCCCGCATCGCCAGTCATCCGGCACTCATTGCATACAGGCATTAGCATATAACTTAAAGGGGTACTCCGCCCCTAGACATCTTATCCCCTATCCAAAGGATAGGGGATAAGATGTCTAAGGGCGGAGTACCCCTTTAAGTTATATGCTAATGCATGCCTTTTTATATTGGTCAGGGTGGCTGTGTGCTTTAGGCTGTGTTCACACATTGCATTTGTATTACAATATTGTTTCGTTTCTGTGTAATCGCTGCAATACAACTGCAACTTGTGAACACAGCCTGACTGCAGCAAAGCAAACAGACATCTCATAAGATAGTCAGCATATAGTAACAGTAAAGGGCCAGAGCTTGTCCTCTTTAGACATCAGCCTTTACCCTCAGTGGGTGAAAGAGCTCCTGAGTCACTCCATTCCTCCACTTTATCACTTTTCAGATGATACTGGAAAATATTTTCTAACATTGATTTCCAGGAGAAACTGGTTGGCAGTGTGAGCTATGAACCTGAAAATGTGTTCTTCTCAAGTTGGAAAGGGCACTCATCACACGGAAATAAGACTTCAAGCTAAAGCTGGCCATAGAAGTGAGAGCATTTTAAGCGGAAACGTGTGATTCAGACTGTTTACCCCAATTGCTGGATCATTAACTTGTGACATTCTTGTGTACAACAGACCTAATACCGGTCAGAAACACGATGTGCTGGGTCAGCAGTTTGCTATAAACTCGTATGTCCTAATAAGTGGCCCTGAATTCACACAGCGCTTTTATTTTGTTCAAACATTCTGCGGCACAGTTATTGATTAGTATACACACAAAGCGTTTTTGTAAGGTTTTTATTTTTTTTTATGTGTGTTTTGGGCATTTTCATTCAAACACTATTCCACTATTTTAAGCGGACTTATGGTGGAGGCTTTTGCGCTTTTGAAATAGCGCATATGTCACAAAAATAGGGACTCCTTTCGGCCATAGAAGTGAATGGGGTTGGCTACTCCCATTAACAGTATACGTCTCCATCATGTTTCCGGTGGGATGCCGATGGACCGATTAATAGGGGGGGGGGGGCAGGAATGTAGCGTGATTGTACCCTTAGGCTAAGTTTCCCCTTGTTTTTTTTTTCTGGCAGCTTTTGGAAAACTGCATCTGCAGTTTTTGAGCCAAAGCCAGAAGTGGATCCATATGGGAGGAGAAGGGTAAGTCCTTCCATTATATGTCCTATTCCTTTTGAATACACTTCTGGCTTTGGCTCAAAAACTGACAGGAAAAAAAACAAGTGGAAACTTAGCCTTAAAGGGGTACTCTGCTGCCCTGCTTCCGGAGCTCCGCTCCCCAGCATCCGGAAGTTTATTGTTCCCAACGCTGTGTGCGGGCTTCTGTGTTCAGGGCCGCCCCTCGTGATGTCACGCCTGCCCCCTCAACAAAAGTCTATGGGAAGGGGGCACGAGGGCCATCACGCCCCCTTCCCATAGACTTTCGTTGAGGAGGCAGGCGTGACGTCACGAGGGGCGGCCTTGAACATGGAAGCCCGCACACTTAGTTCGGAACAATAAACTTCCGGATGCTGGGGAGCGGAGCTCCAGAATCAGGGCAGCGGAGTACCCCTTTAAGCTGTTGTTTCATTAGATCACATGTTCCATTAGATTAGTGTTCCCCAACCTGTGGTTTTCCATCTGTTGCAAACCTACAATTCCCATCCCGCCTGACACTTGAAGACTGTCTAGTCATGATGGGGATTTTGCAACAAATACAGACCATCAGGTTGGGGGACATTGCATTTGATCCAAGTCCAATTTCAGCACCATTGCCTGATAACATGTATGGGACCACCATACTTGATCTTTTGTTCAAGGAGCTTTCCAACAACGAATACCTATCTGCATGTTTAGACATGCACTGTCACTCCAATAAGGCTACTTTTACACTGCCGTTGCGCCCGACCCTAACCGGCCGTTAGGTCCTTTTTTTCCCCCCCACCCTTTAACGGTCATTATGGGAGCAGGGCACCACGGGCAGTAATGGGTCCCAATGGATCCCATTTACTATAATGGGGTCCATTGGGCGCCGTTATTTTGTAGCGGAAGAAAAAGACACAAGCAGTATTTTTTCTCCCACTATTCTCCCCAGCTCCTCAGACAGTCGTCACACTGCCATGTCCTAACGGCAGTGTGAAAGAAGCCTAAACTATATGGGACTGCTGAAGATTGCCAAGTACACCACTTGTATTTCCTAATCCCGCCCCTAAACTTGAATTGAGCATCAGTAGACCTGGGGGGGAGGAATCCTTTTTCTATGATGATTGGTGAAGGTTCCAGTGGTTAGTCTCCCACCAGACTCTTATCGTCTATCATGAATGTTGTCCATGGAAAGACCCCTTTACCATGCATTAATGGAGTATTCCAGGCAAAAAACTTTATCAACTGGCTCCAGAAAGTTAAACAGATTTGTAAATTCTTCCAATAGTTATCAGCTGCTGAAGTTGAGTTGTTCTTTTCTGTCTGGCAACGGTGCTCTCTGCTGACACCTCTGTCTATCTCGGGAACTGCACAGAGTAGAATAGGTTTGCTATGGGGATTTGCTTCTACTCTGGAAAGTTCCCGAGACAGGTGTCATCAGAGAGCACAACTCAACTCAAATTCAGCAGCTCATAAGTACTGAAAGGATTAAGATTTTTTTTTAGTAGAAGTAATTTACAAATCTGTTTAACTTTCTGGAGCCAGCTGTTATGTATAAAAATTGTATTTCCTAGATAACCCCTTTAAAATAAACATGTATGCTGAACCAATCATTAGACAATGAGCGTCAGGACCAGACCATATAATAGCAAGCCAATCTATTAACCATCAATTGCTCGATCCTTTTATGAATCTATATCCCATTGTGTGGATTTTTGGATCCTAAATTCTACTCATCTAGAGGGACATTTATGAAAGTTTGCTGAAGTATGCTATTTTTTTTTTATTTTTTTTTACTTCCATTCTGCTTACGTGCAACAAATTTACTATATTGTTGCACGGCGTTAATGAATTTTTAGGTAAGCAAAAGCGGGAGTTTTTTCTCACCTAAGCGAAAACAATAGTCCGGCAGTGCTGACCTTATTCCATTTCCTGGGGACGGGGACGCCGCAGAGCCGTCGGCGTATCACCAGCCGCAGCGATGCCCCGCCCTGGCCTGTGATAGGCTGAGCCCACTGTCATGTAAGGAGCTCTGGCCGGCTTCTTAAATTACAGTGGGCTCAGCCTATCACAGGCTCTGCGGCGTCCCCGTTCCCAGGAAATGGAATGAGGTCAGCACTGCCGGACCGTGAGGCCTGTGCCGGACCAACGGGGGCTCGTAGGAAGGTATGTGTCAGTTTATTTTGTTTATTTTTGAAGCATATATAAAAGTGTTCCACTACAGTTGTCCTTTAAGCCAAGTGGAGTATATTTAATAGGTTTTCAAAGCCTTAGCGACTTTTTTGCGAATGTCGCGGTTGATAAATCTCTGACTATGGCAAGTCAAAATTGTAAAAACGCTTATGTACGCCGATTTGAAAAAAAAATGCTTTTCTTGCTCTCGAGGCAGATTGTCGCACGGAAAAAGACGGTGGCTCAATTGCAAATTTTTTGCCACAATTTTATGCGAAAAAACTCGGGTAAATCGGTTGATAAATGTCTTATTGTACTGACAGTAAAGCTCTTGTTCCTTCTCCAGCGCTCTGCAGCATCTCTGTATTAACATCATCGTTGAAGAACAATGGACCTTGGCTTTAGATTCCAGAGGATTTGCCCATAAATGCTTTATTGCAGCATGCAGCCCACATGTAGACAATTGGCTACAGTGAACAAGCCACCGCTTTGAAGGCCAAGGCTGCCTTCTGCCTTTGGGTACAACACCTCTTTTATTCCTCTACTGCAGTGTTTCCCAACCAGGGTGCCTCCAGATGTTGCAAAACTACAACTCCCAGCATGCCTGGACAGCCGCAGGCTGTCCAGGCATGCTGGGAGTTGTAGTTTTGCAACATCTGGAGGCACCCTGGTTGGGAAACACTACTCTACTGCATTAGTGATATTTCTATAGGAACCAGCCACTGCACAATCTATAGTGTTATCTGTGTAACATTGCGTAAACTGGATTGTATTATACATGAAGACATCAAAAAAAAGGGGAACCAACTTTGATAAGGGGTTGTGACACATACTGGGGATCACATGTATAGTCAGAATGTAGAAGCATCAGCCTTATTCAGTCCTATTGTGTGTGCGCCTTATGTGGAGATGGTCACACAGCTGTAATTCAAGTCTTTGCACACGTAAAATTATTAGATTTTTTTTTTTTTTTTTGCAGAATGTAAATTTGTGCTTTGCCCGCACCCCTGATTTATATTCCCCCAATTCATCCTCCGTCTGGTGATTCATGTATTGCAGGCTTCCACACACCATGTACGGTATATTCCATCTCTGCATCCCTCTTACTCTGTGTAATTATATGTCAATGAGACTGATGTATCGGCACTGCTGTTTTCTGTCACTGTTGCAACAGACTGACATACCCAGTTGCTGCATGTACAGCGCATACCTCTATATATCATTAAAATCGCATCATTACTGCTGTCTTCCTTCCCTTTGTCTCCTCCTGAAAGAGTATAAGTCTCGAGCGGAGGCTGGCTAATACAGCCTAGGAGAGAAAGCGTTAAACCTAGTTAATGCAACTCTTTAGAGACTTTGCTCCAGGCCTGAATTGCTTGCATAATTACCTGAAATGCACATTACTGCCAGACCTGCCCCCCACTGCATATAATTCTTCTCCTAGCTGTCTCCAGCAGCTGAAATCCCTCCACCTCCTTTCTCCAACACTCTCTTTAAAATGGCGCAGACGCCTAAGAACTAGGCACATTTACAGACATTAATCCGTCGATAATAAAGGGGGTGTGAGGATTCCTCTCCGAGCTACGATGAGAAGATAGAAAAAGTTCACTAGGAGTCTCTGTGCTGCTGGTGAACACACCGGCCTATAGAGTCTCCTGTCCGGGCTTGTATCATATCTTACCTTTTACTGCACAGGATCAAAGTTTGCCGGTTATTGACATTGTGGGACTTGGCCTCACGAGGTTATAGAAATCTGTATATCTTGTGATCTGAGAGATTTATTCCGGGACATATATAGGAATACAATAACAATGTTATTAGGAATACGTGTTCTGCATTGTGCACAGGGCTGGTGCAAGAATTTTTAAAACCCTTTGGCAAAAGCTAATTTTGCCACCCCTTGATCTTGCCCATTGGCTCCACCCTTTGACATATGCCCCACCTTACTACTAGGGGTGTAAGAAAAAATCGATTCACTCGATTATCGCGATTTTTCATTTGGCGATAATGTGTCGAATCAAAATAGTTTTGAATCGATCCTTTTAGGGATGTGGAATTCGTATCTCCCGACGCCCGGGACTGCATGCCGGGCAGGTGAATTATTCCGGCTCGTGCAAGCAGGGCCGGACCTGATAAGCGTGGCGGCGCTCTGGGTGTACGGAGCGGGCTCCCGACTTGTGCCCGCTCCGTACTCTGTGGCCCCCGGCTGATTTCAGTAGCCACGGGCCCCCACTAATAGCCAGCATGTGGCGCTCAGCAGTCTGTATGGAGCGGGCTCCGGACTCCCGCCCGCTCCATACTCTGCAGCCCTTGGCTGTTTTCATTAGCCGGGGGCCGCCGCTAATAGCCAGCATGCGGCTATTAACCCTTTAGATCGCCGCTGTCAAAGCTGACAGCGGCATTTAAAGGGACCTGTGAATGCTCCATGGTGGGCTAGTGGGGTGGATCGCCCCCCCCCCCCCCACCAGCGCGATCGCGCCGGGAGATCCACTGTGGAGGTATCCGGAGGGCGTACCTCTGCTTCCTGCTGTCCCGTGGCTCTGTCATTGATAGAGCCCGGCTGGACTAGGCTCTATCAATGGATCACAGAGCAATGGAGTTCAATAGAACTCTATTCATCTGTCTGAGGAATCTAATGATTCCTCTTAAAAGTCTAATATAGGTGTATTAAAAAAAAATGTTTTAATAAAAGTGTAAAAGACACACATTAACCCCTTCCATATTAAAAGTTCAAATCACCCCCTATTCCAATAAAAAAAACATGTAAACATAATAAAAAATAAACATATTTGGTATCACTGCGTGCGTGACAATCACAATATATAGTTTTTGAGACAGAATGGGGATATATCGGGATATATTGTATCGTCATACATGTATCGCGATACGTATCGTATCGCCAAATTCTTGCCGATTCACACCATTACTTACTACTGGGGTGACACTGTAACAATCCCCCTCGTCATGTAATCACCTTACTACTGGGGTGACATGGGGCGGATGTATAAAGGCGCGCACAATGTCAGGATGCTGGATAGACCTGACCTGTTTGTCTGCCTCAAAGGTGGCACTGCGCTCCTCCAGCGGGCTGAAGAATGCAGATTATGATTTTACCTAGGAGAGGGGGGATGCGGGTTCTTTGGATGAGCGGGTGCTTCAGATGCTGGCTGGCTACTACCTTTCTTGCAGTGGGCAGAGCGGCGCCCCATCAAGAGGGCACTTTAGGCGGCTGCCTATTTTGCCTATAGGCAGAATCGGCCCTGATTGTGCGCACAGGAATATTATGTGAATCTTACAGATAGCAAACCAGCCAAATATCAAATAAGTATGGGGGGCCTTCTGACTCTCCCCCATCCTTTGTTCTTGGGGAAACAAGTCACCACCAGAGCTTTGTGGCAGCGGAGGAACCGGGATAAATAGCTGTCAGCTGACAGCTTAAGAAGTATACGTTTTTTTCTTGATCAGAACTGGCATTATGCCCCATCCAGCTGGCAATGTGAATTGGCCTCGGGCTGAGGTGTATGTATGGATGTGCCTCTGTACATGAATAAACACTGAAGGGGTAATGGCACTCCAGAGAGTATTGTGACCCTTTTGTTCTGCTGATTACTGGGTGTTCAAGGGGTTGGACCCCCACTGATCACACATTGATGGCCCTTTCATTTTATCTCTTAGTTGGATACTCGTATGCATGATTCAAAGCCCACTGGACAAAGCTGACTATTTCCTAAACTGTAATCTAAGAGCCTACAATATACAGTAGCAGCGGCACATGAACCATGGTGTGAAGTCATTTCCATAGTAGCACAATGGGGCAGAGTGACATGCCAGTAAGTTGTGCAGCATTAGAATGAATGGGATTTGTACAGAGCGGCAAAACTCTTAAGGCCTGACAGCACATGGACATGTGGAAGAAAGATGATACCCAGCACTCACCAGTAATGCACAGTGAAGATTTATTATGCCATAGTGTAGTACAAGGATGCGTTTCGGTGTGGGAGCCTTCCTCAGCTGTCTGCCTATAGGCAGACAGCTGAGGAAGGCTCCCACGCCGAAACGCGTCCTTGTACTACACTATAGCATAATAAATCTTCACTGTGCATTACTGGTGAGTGCTGGGTATTATCTTTCTTCTACATGTGGGTTTACCCAACCTCGTGCACCACCGCAGATTCTACAGAAGTGCCGACATATTCCTATATTGAACTAGCACATGGACACGAGACTGAATATTTTTGCGCCAAGAATCACATAAACAAGGTAGTTGTCCAGACTTTACTAAATACAGAAATTAAGGCTGGACGTACACCAATGTGTGTGCCTAGAGGGGCGAGTATAGTGTACAATATTGTAATATTTAGTAAAGATTCACAAAATAGTGGCACAGTCAGCGACAAAATGCTTATTTTTCACCGATCGAATCTTGTATGATAGCCAGAATATTACAGAGGAAATATATCCCCTCTGTATTTCGGCTGCCTGATGTTAGCAGCAATCTCAAAAGTGTCATGAGCGGAAAGCACGATTATCGTAACATATTTATCAATTTGCTATATCATCGATAGGCGTTTGTTTTCACCAATTTATCTTCACGTGTGAAGGAACCCTTTATACCTCGGCTTAATCTAGGTGTGATCTTCCACCCCCTCGCCATGACTGACCTGACAAGTTATTGTTGTTGCTGAGGCTGGTTAGCCTGAATTTAACCCTTTGTGTATTTCCTGTGAGGAGAATGGAAATAGCTGGTCAGCTTCCTGCTTGTTGTGCTGGGGATTAGAGGCTCAGATAAGTAAAGTAGCAGGCGGCTTGTTTTAACACCTGCATCATTACTAGAAGAGTGAGGCGCCCAAGCATTTTCAGTCGTCCCTGATGTAATGACAAGTGTTGGGTCATACTGTACAGCTGGGACGTGCACACATATGGGGAGATTTATCAAAACCTGTCCAGAGGAAAAGCTGCTGATTTGCCCATAGCAACCAATAAGATCGCTTCTTTCATTTTTGAAAAGGCCTCTGGAAAATGAAAGCAGTGAGCTGATTGGTTGCTATGGGCTACTGGGCAACTTTTCCTCTGGACAGGTTTTGATAAATCTCCCCCATAGACTCAAAAGTGGGCTTGAGCCCCTGCCCATTTAATGCACCTGCCCTATAATGCCTTTACTGAATGGGACCTCCATGGGGGGATGTGGGTGCCATTCAGCTGACATGACTGCCAGAGGTCTCTTACCTCAGGAATTGTGTTGTGTTAACATATGTATAAGGTTTTTACAAACATTTTTTAATTTGAAGTGCCCTTTTTTTCTACTCGAGCCCCTGCCCCCCAAAATGTCTGTGCACATCACGCAGTACAGCGGCATCCCCATATCCATGGGCTCTAGAGGTTAAAACACATAGGGGGCAGGCCGGACCTCCCAGTCAGAGGCACATGAAAGGGAGCAGTGCTCTTTTATAGAACATGGGTTATCCTTCAGCTGCCATCGCTTCTTCTCGGCACGTAGCGTTCTCTGTGTCGAAACAAGCACCCAGTGCGCCCTACAAACACCCCCTCCCCCATACACATGGTCTTGCGTTCTTTTTTCTTGTATCCTGAAATACATGGTGGCTGCCGGTATAACACATGCAGCATTGCTGAGAGAGAATAACACATTTAATACCATGATAGAAATTACTGTACTGCATCATGACTCCAGGGTTACCCCTCCCCCATTCATAAATACACTCCTATATTGTCAAGTGTAGTATGTTTTTACCAGTAGTATATAAAGCTATGATATTTACTATATTTTGTCTATTTTTTTAAAAGCCTGATACTACAGATGAGATGCATTGGGGTAGAAGTATTAATGCATTGTGTGTTAGATCCTGCTGTAATAAGTAACATACCACATTTTTATGTCTGTGGCTTCTTTGTGATCTTTTACCTTTCACTTTTCCAAATTTATTCTGCAAAAAGCTCATGCAAGTATCAGGGAGCTGGGTATTTTTTTTGTACAATTTTCTGTGAAAAAACAAACAAACATTCCCTGGTTTTACTTGCAGTTTTCAATGCTAGAACTGTGACCAATAGTATATTCTGAAAAGAATTTCCCCCAAAACAAATAGTGAAAATGCAATTTTTGATTTCAGGTTTTGCATCTAGGTTTAGACTAGAAGTGGTGCCCATACACCTTCAACAGCTGTCAGACAAACGTTCGGTCACCAGCTATGTCCCCCTTTTACTCATACATGTAAACATTCAGATCGGCCGAGTGTTCATGTGTTTTGAATGGGGAGAAGAGGAGTAAGGCTTCTTTCACACTGCTATTGGCACACGGCAGTGTGACGGCCGTTGGGGGAAATAGCGGAAGAAAAATTACTGCTCGTGCCGTCTTTTTCCCCTGCTATTCCAGTAAAAAAAAACTGCGCCCAGCGACCCCCCATAATAGTAAATGGGAGCCACCGGGACCCATTGCTCCCCGTCACAAGAACGGTCGTTAAAGGTACCAAAAAAAAGAAAAACTTCAACGGCTGTTCTCGACGGGGAACATGGTCAGTGAAAGGGGCCTAAGACTCATCTGCCACCTATCGAGGGAGAATTGGGAGGTTTCCATACACATGACCAACTTATTGACACAAAAGATCATAGGAGGATTTCAAGGATTGTTCTAAACAGGCCACGGTGCACAGTCAAGGAAATTGCAGTCAAATACAGCTCTGGTGTTCCAAATAACGTGTCCAAACACACAACCTGTCATCCATTAGCATTGACTGGCTACCATTTGAGTACCATTGTTTTCTAAGAGAAACAGTTAGGAAAAACACAAGGGGTAAAGAGCACTAAATTGGATCACTAAGAAAGGAAAAACGTGGCCTAGTCAGAATAATCCAAACCCTGTTGCACCATGCTGATGGGAGGGTCAGAATTTGGAACAAGCAGCAGGAATCCATGAACCTTCCTGACAAGTGTCAATAGTTCAGTCTAGTGGAGGTGGTGAAATGGTGCGGGGAACGTTTTCTTGACACAGCCTTGGTCCTCTGATACCTGTGGATTGATATTTGGACAGTAGGGCTTATGTAAGCATTGTGACCAAACAAGTTTATCCCTTCATGGCAGCTGTTAACCCTATAGCAGAAGAACACATTTAGCAGGACAATGCATCATGTCAGGGTCGCATAGTCGTGGATTGGCTCCAGGAACATGACAGTAAGCTTTTCATGCTTTCTTGGTCTTCACAGTCTCCAAATCTTAATCCCATAGATCATCTCTGGGATCATCTCTGAGGTAGAATGGCCTGTTCAGAACATGTCAGTACCTCCTTTTAATCTGTGACAACTACAAGAAGCTATCTTGTCCACTTAAGCCAGTATTCCTGTAGAACGATTTTAACACCTAATAGAATATATTCCACAAAGATTAGCTGTGGTTCTGAAGGCTAAAGGAGGTCTGATGTGCTGCTAGATGGGTGTCTCCAATATAGTAGCCATTCATGGAATGTGATAAGTGGAGAAAGGGTCCAGATTGTGCCACCCCAAGCTCTGAAGATCAGCCGACAAATATTTATTGGCATATGAGCCCCTTTCCACATTATTCCCTGTATTAGATATTGTCATTATTTTTTGTACCCATCTCCCTCCACCGCCTCTCCATTTGTGCACTTTGGCCAGCCTACCACATATATTTAGTACGGTTCAGTGGCTCTTGCAACTCCACTGCCAGCTTTGTCCATCATTATATGTCACTGGTAGGACAAAGCAATGTACAGTGTTCTTTTTCTTTTTTTTTATTTCTTTTCAATCCATGAACTGCCCTCCCTTTACAAACCTGCCTACCCCTTGTCCCAGCCCAGACACAGGGAAAGCTGCACATTTTTTGCATGTTTCTTTATCAGATACTTCAGTGCCCCCATAACAGTGGTAGCAGCCAGTTATGTATTACATTTGATACAGAGCTATGCTTGCCATGCATACATAATCGTCCTTCTCCACACCTCTACCCTGTGCTAGAGAATATATTAGTCGTCAGGCAGCGCGTAAGACCTACAACAACAAACAGCGCTGTTGAGACTCCAGAGATTCTATACGGTTTGCTAGTGAGTCTTTCACTAGAAAGTAAAAGGGGAAGGCACACTAAATCTCAAACGTACAGGGGGAAACCTACCTGCTTATGTGTAGGACCCAGCAGGGCAGCCTGGTAACTGAATATCAAGAATTTACTATTGCTTGTTTTGAGATTTACCAGTAGTGCATGCAGACTTGGTGTGGAGATGGTCTGGCAGGTGTTACATTACCTCTTATGGCCAACTTAAGAGTATAGGCATATGATCCATCTATTAAATTGTACTTGATATGGAATAGTATTGTTGCTGTGTAAAATCTCCACAATTTGAAGTTCAATAATTCAACCCTAAAGAACATTCACTAACATTATACCCGTATCAAAACCATACACTATATAGGAAGGGCAACATAAAAACATCCTCCAATGATATAGTAGGAGCAGGTAGCAGCTGACCCGTTCTAATACACACACCTGTACTTGGACCCACCATCATCGCCCATGGCTTCAACTTAGATGCAACAGAGAAGAAAGCTGTCCAGCACCATCAATGTGTAGAAAAAAACAATTACGGCTTTATTAAAGGTTGCATACAAAGGTTCAGAAATACAGGATAAAATCAAACTCGTTTCACGCCAAAAGAGGAGAAAGGGAAAGCCAGGAGGGAAAGCCGAAGGAAAACAGGAGATAGAAGAGGAAAGAAGGCCGGGGGAGGCAGGGGAGCGGGAGGAAAGACAAAAACTCCTGAGACTCTCTAAAAGAGTCCCAAGATAGCCACAAACCAATAAAGGCCTCAAGCACATCCCTGTCCGAAGCCACCATTTCCTCCATCCTACGTACTTTGTTCAAAGTCTCCACGAACTCTGCCCTGGATGGTGTCACTGGAGATTTCCAGTGCCGGGGGATCACAGCCCTAGCGGTACCAAGAGAGCCCAGAAAAAGAGACACTAAAGCCCTTTTTATGATAATACCACCCAATGAATGTACTGAATGCCAAGACCCCACCCAATTTATCTTGCATTTATTGGCCAATCCCTCCATCCCCCACTGCCACCAAGATTAGCAACGTTCCAAGGGTTATGTAGTGTAACATGATCCACGCACCCTGGAGGTGGAATGAAGCGGTCTAGTGGCCGCTACTCACCATCTATTTTAGAATCTGAAATCTCCACTGTATGGGAGGCTTGATTCAGTGCCAGGGCACCCCTCCCGTCCCTGGCCTATAGCAGTGGTGTGGCTTTCCTCTAGGTTATAAGCCTGGGGTTCCTTATCAGATACTCACATACCAGGCCCAATTATAAAAGGAAGCAATAGGTTTTTGGAATGTGAAAAGATACTAGAATAGAATTTTCACAAATACTGTCATCTACTGTATCTTTCCATTCCAGAAACTAGATGGAAATGTAAAATCTCCAACTACCCATGAAAAATTTTCCTCCCTGCTATCAGGTTTTTTATATTATGCCATGCAGGCTGTTACTTGTATTAGTTTCCAATTGTTCATGCCGCCTTGTCCTCCAGAGTTTAAGAACTTATTGCTTATTATAAATTGAGTGCAGATAGTGAATCTCTACAGCCCTTATTGTGGGATCTCAGCCTTTTCCCGCACACGTCTCGGAACTCATCCAGGCTTTTAACAACGCGCATTCCCCCGGCTGGGAACAGCTTTGCAACAACAAGCTACGAAAACGCCTCTTTCAGGACAGATGGCAGACTATTTCCGTTCAATCATAGCCTGTTACGCTGCATCTACTCAGCTAGAATGCTGAATATTCTCCGTGATTGTTCATCTGTCCTACAACCCTTTTTTCTGCCAGAGAGGCCTGCAGTGTATCGTAGGGTAATGTTCTCAAACTCCCTCTGACAATGCTAGCTTAACCCTAGAGCTGCTGTCTGGCTCGTTCTTTAGACACCACATTATAGAAAATAGGAATAATATCGATCAACAGTGCTGAGGTGTTGTCACGTAATATACCACTCGGAAACATTGAATACCTTATCTATTCACTTCATTTTTAAGATCTCTGTTTGCTGTTAGTGAATGGAAGCATTGTTTTCACGTGGAAGCTAAAAGCCTTGCAGTGACTCATCAGGGACTGTAATTTAGGAAATAAGTAAACTTTGTTAAAGGGTACTCCGCTGCCCCAGCGTTCAAAACATTTAGTTCTGAGAGCTATGCCTATGGGAGGGGGTGTCGCTGGGAAAAAGACGACGCTTGCAGTATCTTGATAAAAATAAATGTATGACTCCATATCAGCATGGCTTTATGAGGGATCGGTCCTGTCAAACTAACCTGATCAGCTTTTATGAGGAGGTGAGCTCCAGACTGGACATGGGGCAATCGGTGGATGTTGTATATTTGGATTTTTCCAAAGCATTTGATAAGGTGCCACATAGAAGGTTGGTGCATAAAATGAGAAGGATTGGGCTGGGGGAGAATGTGTGTAAGTGGGTAAGTAACTGGCTCAGGGATAGGAAACAGAGGGCGGTTATTAATGGTACTTATTCTGATTGGGTGACTAGTGGGTCAGGGGTCAGTCTTGGGTCCTGTTCTATTTAATATATTCATTAATGACGAATATAGAGGGGTTGAATAGTAAAGTAGCAATCTTTGCAGATGATAATAAACTCTGTAACATGTTTAACACAACAGAGGACAATGCACTGTTACAAATGGATCTGTATAGGTTGGAGGTTTGGGCTGGGAAGTGGCAGATGAAGTTCAACACTGATAAATGTAAGGTAATGCACATGGGCAAGAAAAATCCGGGCTGGGATTATGTATTAAATGGGAGAACACTTGAGACGACTGACATGGAAAAGGACCTAGGAGTCTTACTTAACAGTAAATGTAGCTTAGTGACCAGTGTCGGGCAGCTGCTGCCAAGGCAAATAAAATCATGGGGTGCATCAATAGGGGCATAGATACCCACGACATGGAAATAATTCTACCACTGTACAAATCACTAGTCAGACCACACATAGAATACTGTGTATAGTACTGGGCACCAGTGTACATGAAAGATATAGGGGAGCTGGAGAGGGTTCAAAGACGGGCAACCAGATTAATTTGGGGAATGGGAGGACTCCAGTACCCAGAAAGATTAGCAGAATTAGGGTTATTTAGTTTAGAAAAAAGAAGGCTTAGGGGAGACCTAATAACTATGTATAAATACATCAGGGGGCCGTACAGAGATCTCCCCCATGATCTATTTATACCCAGGACTGTATCTATAACAAGGGGGCTTCCTCTACGTTTAGAGGAAAGAAGGTTTCTACACCAGCACAAGCGGAGGTTCTTTACTGTAAGAGCAGTGAGACTGGAATTTTCTGCCTGAGGAGGTGGTCATGGTGAACTCGATAAGGCCCCTTTCACACTACAGGTATCATCCTGTAAAAAACCTCCGTTATTACTCCCAGCAAAAAGCCGTGAAAACAGCCGTCAAAAAATCCCATTCATGCAATGGGATTTTTTGACCATCCTTTTGTATCAGGTATGTCCGTTGTTACTAATCTCTGTTATTTTTACCGGCACAAAAGACAGTGCATGCACTCATTTTTGGTCTGGCAAAAATAATAGTTAAAAAAACGGCCGTTAAAGTTTAACATTGAAGTCTATGGGAAACGGATGTTCAAAACAAACATCCGTTATCATCTGTTTTTTTAACATCCGTTTTTTTGTACTGAGCATGCTCAGTAGAGCTTTACAAAAAAAGGTTAAAAACCTGATTTAAAAAAAAACTTTTGTAACTGGTAATAATGGATAACAGATGAACAACATCAGGTTTTTAAAGAAAAAAAACTATTAAAAATAACGGATGATGGTCATCAGTTATCATTCAATATTACCAGTTATTGCATCCAGTGTTTTTCATCCGTTATTGTAAAATAACGGCAGTAAAAAAGCTAAATTATACCTGTAATGTGAAAGGGGCCTAAAACAGTTCAAAAGGGGTCTGGATTTTTGGAGAATAATAACATTACAGGTTATGGATTCTAGATTTATAGAGACAGAACGTTGATTCAGGGATCTATTCTGATTGCCATATTTGGAGTCGGGAATGAATTTTTACCTGTAGGTTGTGGGTTTTTTGCCTTCCTCTGGATCAACTCAGTAGGGACTCATTAGGGTTATAGGTTGAACTTGATGGACTCTGGTCTTTTTTCAACCTTTTGAACTATGTTACTATTATCCCCAGGTTCTCCAATGGCCGTCACAGTGCTGTGTCATAATTGCAGTGCGAAAGTAAGCGGACCCAAAAACGGGGGCTTTTGCGCTTTTGAAACAGGTGACGGCCATAGAAGTGAATGTCGTCCTCTGCTGCCATTAGCAGTATCAGTCAGCAGCTTTGGGCAGAATGTAGACAGATATGGTTGAATGCGGGCAGGAATGCAGTATGGACCTAGTCTATCCAGTCTAATGACAGAGCCAAAAGTCAATGGGGGTCTGCTGTGCTGTGGACTCACCAACTCCATTTTGTTGCCTTTTTCTGCCCCAGTACAGAGCAGATGAACTGAAAAAAAATCCAGATGAGAACCTAACCTAAGTATTGGGGCGGGTGGAGAAATTCACCAGTAGATTGGGGATTTACCCTCTCGGCCGGTAATGTCCCTGGTTCACAGATCGGTAAGCCGATGGACTGGTTCCATTTCTCGGCCGGTAAGCACGGGCAGCACACAGTCGCCTCAGCACTGAGTATGTAGCCTCCGGTATGGCACGACTAGCCTCCCCCGTAATCTATGGAGTGACGCCGGGGCTGAGTGCATGTCTCCTGCCCTCTGTATGGACGCAGCCGGCGCTCCATGCCCCACCATTGATTGACCTGATAAGGAGCGCTGGGCGGGCCGGGGCTGCAGCTGCTGTGGCTGGCACTTGTTTTCACAGCCTTAACTACTTCACTGCCGAATATAGAAACCTATTCCAGGCTAGATCCGTGTGTGCACGCCTAGGAAATGGATTTTCCCCTCCCGGGGGCATTAGTAGGAAATGTAGATCAGCCTGGTATGGAGTCCTGACCAATCGTGCACAGTTCGAGGAGAAGAGGCTACTGAGGTCTGTGTCCATCCACGGATGACCCCTTATAGCCGCCCTATGTGATCAGGGATGAGGTCACAGATAGCAGTAGGGATAGATCGTCAGCCTGTCATCCAGAACGTCACCCCACACAGAATACCCAGGAGCAACCCATTGGCCAGCCTAGGGTCCATTGGATGTAATCGGGTGCTCCTGATGCCTAGGCAACCATGGATGTAATCGGAAGGATTTGTCCTTGGGCAATGTCTCCAAACTGTGGACCTCCAGATGTTGCAAAACTGCAACTCCCAGCATGCCCGGACAGCCAACGGAAAATACGGACGGATATTCTACCAATTTGCTTGATTTGGCAGCACTAGGACCGCTCAGAAATAGGCAGTCTTTATAGACGGTAATGCATTTCCAAGCGGAATTTGGAGAAACTGAACTGGTTCAATGTTTTTGCTAATGCCGGAATTGAGATTTTTGCAGTAGATGTGAACAGTGCGGCAGAATCCCTTTAAAATCAATGGGACTTTGCTGCAGCTGAATTTCCGTTCGGAATATTCCTGCAGAATCCCACCATGGGAACATATAGGGGGATTTATCAAAACCTGTTCAGAGGAAAAGTTGCTGAGTTGCCCATAGCAACCAATCACATTGCTTCTTTTATTTTTGAAAAGGCCACTGCAAAATTAAAGTAGTGATCTGATTGGTTGCTATGGGCAACTCAGCAACTTTTCCTCTGAACACATTTTGATAAATCTCCTCATAGTCTCATAGTGAGGATATAAGTTCATTTCTGCAGCCGATTTTCACACAGATTTGACCCTTTTTAGAGTTATGGGTAAAATTTATATTGAATGAACACCAAAATCTGCTGCATGTGGACCTTCCCTTAGGGCTCGTCCACACTAAGCCAGCAAAATTCCTCTGGCTTAATTTCTCCGGCGTTAGGGAGTGCATAGACATTGCCGTCTCCAATGCAGAATGCAATGCAGTATCGGTGGAATTCTACCTAAAAGAATGAAAATATTCAATCTTTGAGCGGACGTAATGCCGGAAGAATTCCGCTGTGAAGATTCTGCAGTCTGAACCAAGCAGCAGGATTCTATTGAAAACAATGGGATGCTGCTGCCGACCACAGAATGTCAGCAGTGTGGATGAGCCCCTAAGGATGTATTCACATGCAGCATATTTGGTGCCGAAGGTTCTGTTACTGCACACGTTTCTATATAACAGTGCACGTAGCATTCACGTCCAATTGTCCTCTTATAGTTTTCTCCGTCTTCCCCATTGACTTGTTTTCACATCGCACATGTCAATAATTAACTTTTCATGCTCCTTCAGTTCATGGACTATTAACTTACACTGTCTAGTATGCTCTTAGGTAAAGGATTTGCCGGTAATTTTCAGTTCTGCACTATTAGGTACTGTTCACACTGGCGTCATGGTTCTGTTACGTTTTTGTTGCCCTTGGCGAGCAGAATAGCATTGTCTGCTGTGTTATTCTAAAATAGATGGAAACCTGACAAATCCATACGCCTAAGGAATCCAATTTGGAATGGATCTATCAGATATGGAACCTCTTGTTAATAGTGCCATAGTATTGCATGATTCTGTGCAGAATGTCTAGGTATATCTAAACATCCTGACTAGCATGTTGAGAATTCACAGCCAAGCCTTAGCTTGGTGGGATATAAAGGGGTACTTTGCCTTCAGACATGTTATCCCCTATCCAAAGTATAGGGGATGAGATGTCTGATTGCGGAGGTCCCACCGCTGGCTACCCCCGCTATCTCCCTGCTGCACCCGGCATTCATTTAGAGCATCGGGTGCAGTGCCGTAGGCTTGTGAAGTCACAGTCGCACCCCGCTCGTGACGTCACAGCCATGCCCCCTCAATGCAAGTCTATGGGCGCGGACGTCACAAGCGGGGCATGACCGTGATGTCACAAGCCTCTGCCCCACATCGCCAGTCATCAGGCATGGAGCGAAGTTTACTGGATGTCTGGGGTGCCACAGCTGAGATTGCGGGGGTCCCCAGCAGCTGGACCCTAATCAGACATCTTATCTCCTTTGGATAGGGGATAAGATGTCTAGGGGCGGAGTTCCCCTTTAAGATGTAATGTCATGGACATGGACATGCTTAACGATAACATCTCTTAAATCCATAGGGTTATTATATTTCATGAGAAACGGCAAGGATTATCTCAAAAGGTGTGTGTTCTGGCTGTTCCTATATAGGTCTGAAATGAGAGACATGAATTTCACTCAGGATTTTATTGCCCTATTTTCTGTGCTCCAGACAGTTCAGTATTGTATGAGTGCATGGCAGGGTGAGTAGACAAGCTGACCGAATTTAGGATTCTCCCAGATGCTCGATTGAGACTGTTCCAGTGGAGCATTCATACCTGATTTATTGAAAGAAATGAAATATTTATATGGCTTTCAAGTGCAGTCAGTCATTGTTTCCGGGAGCAGTGGCTTGTGCTCATAATCCCACATCCGCTGGATGCGGCAGCTTACAGATACAGAAGACCTTATGCTCACTATACATTCAGCATCACAAGGAAACATGGAAGTCCTTGTTCACATCAGTGTGTCTGTTTGGGTCCAGAAAACTGAGTCGGTTGGTCTGTTTTACAACAAACACCTTTGGATCTCATTGACTTTAAGGCTAGGTTCAGACTACGGAATTTCCGCCTGCAATTCCGCTTTGAAATTGCAGGCGGAAATTCCGCTTGCTAAAATGCATAGTGTAGTCAATGGGTTTCCGTTCACAAATTCACACTTCGTAATTTGTGAACGGAAAATCCGCTTGGAAATTTCCGCCTGAAGAATGGCGTCGCTCTTTCTTCAGGCGGAAATCCGTGCGGAACACATTGCAGTCTATTGGAGACAGCAGTGTCCGCGCGGTCCTAGTGCCTACTGATTCAGTCAGCGCTGGCCGCACTCGGAATCTCCGGGCGGAAATTTTCTGCCCGGAGATTCCGTAGTCTGAACCTAGCCTAATGGGTTCTGTCCGGTGTCCGTTTATTTAGCAGGATCTTAACAGACTAAAAAAATTACTGCTTGTAGCATTTTATTGTCCACTTAAAGGGGTTCTCCACCCCTAAACATCTTATCCCCTATCCAAAGGACAGGGGATAAGATGTCTGATGGCGGGGGTCCCGCCAATGGGGGCTACCGCGATCTCCATGCTGCACCTGGGGTTCAGTAGAGCGTCGGATGCAGCACCGGAGGCTCGTGATGTCATGGGCACGCCCCCCTCAATGCAAGTCTATAGGAGGGGGCGTGACATAAACTTGCAGTGAGGGGGCATGGCTGTGATGTCACGAGTGGGGCGTGACCGTGACGTCATGAGCCCCTGCCCTGCATCGCCAGTTATCCGGCATGGAGTGAAGTTCGCTCCGTTCACCAGATGTCTGGGGTGCCACAGCCGAGATCGCAGGGGTCCCTCTATTAAAACGGATTCTGTGACAGAGTCACCCGAATGGAGCTCTAACGCAGATGTGCGCATAGCCTAACCAGTAAAAAATCGGATTATCACGTTCATACCTCTGATTCCTTACTTGGTATGCACCATCAGATGCCATATTAAAAAGGATTGTATCTAGGGGAGAATCTCTCCATAATACTGGGCTGTAGGGATTCCATGTGCTGCTATACAGACCTCGTGTGCATGGGGCCTGACAATATTTCCAACACTGGGAGCAATTTTACTTTATGAAAATGATTCCGATTGTTGCAGATATCTGGTATTTTTATACTGATACTGATTCACTAGTAGAAGCTGACAGCCTAGGCTTCTTTTCTGTTGTACCGTAGAGCAGCATATTGTGAACACAGCATATAGCAGTCTTATTCAGGGGCTGTCCAGTTAATGAGGGTTCATTCACATGTCATGGTTTTTGCCAGAAGTATTATAAACAAAGGCAAAACTGTGTTTTTGTGACTAAACCTTAACCATTTGTGCACATATCATTAAATTCCTTATTTAAAGTGCACCTGTCACATTATAGGGGTTGTCCTACAAATAAGACATAGGAGGGTACTTGGACATCAGGTAACAAAAATAAAAATATAACATGGTTGACCTGTCTACCCCAATTGAAACCACCAAAAATCCATTTGTTTTATGGGTATCCTATCCCGTACCATGTCCTCTCACTACTTCCTGGTTTAGCAGTTGCTGGGTACTATAATTCCCACAATGCATTGCTTACCCCAGCACTTTATTACTGCCCTTCCACCCTGCCTACTCCCCTCCCACAGCATTCATTCCCTGTCTGCTCCTCTGCCTGTGGGGTTGCTCAGCACAAGGCAACATGCTCTAAACACACCTCATTCTAACCTAAATGTCCTGAAAAAATATATATGTGTATATGACAGAGAGATGGTGATGTAGGTTGTAGTGGCTGGTCAGAGGTGATGACATCACTCGGGGGGGTGAACCTGATCCAAGCCTCCTGAGGACGATGTGTTCCCTTGAGAGATAGGGAAGAGCCGGCAAACTGGAAAACAATAACACACTGCAAGTGAAAGGACTACGAAATTTCCTGTCAGGGGTAAATTACGCAAAAGCATGCTGAAGGCAAAACAATTTCTGATAAAACTATATTGGAACGTTATATATCTTGGGGTAATAGGTTTGTTTGCTGCCACGCCCCCTCCCATAGACTGTGTGTGTTGTGGCATGACCGTGACGTCACGACCCCCGCAGCCTGCACCCAGCATTCGGAATTAACTGTTCCAAGCTCTGGGGCAGTGGAGTACCCCTTTAAGGATCCGACTACTGGGCCACTCCTGTTTACCAATCAGGAGAATGGAGCACAAGTATCCCATTAGAATGAAGCAGGGGTCACAGGTGCACAATGCAGTCCAACTCACTTTCTATGGGACTGCTGGAGATAGCCAAGTACTGCTCTCATGGGCAATTCAATAGCCTGTGAATGAGGCTGCAATGCACACATGTAACTGCTGCTCTGTGACTTGGGAACTCTGATCCTGATATTGTTGGGGTCCCAGAGGTTGAACCCCCCTCTCCTGTGGATAGAGGATACGTGCTGTTGGTGCAGAAACCCTTTTAATCTTGCTGGGAAAACCTCTAGTTGTCTGGAATCAATGGACCCTGTGTAATGTGTGGCTGCAGCACTCCTCTTCGGGGAGACACTCTTTACCGCAGTTTTCTGCTCAGGATAAGCCCAATGGGGTTACCACTCTTGATTAAGTCCATATAACTTAATAGGGCAAATAAAGAGGGATTTCCGAAGAGGCCCTTATAGGGAAACATATTCATTAAAAAAGTATGTTATTACAAGATCTGCGTTGAAAACCACCTTTCCCTTCTGGTGAGGACATAATACTGGCAAGTGAAGGGTCCACACGTTTTGGTCCCCATCCCACTCCCCTCCCCCAGTAAGTCCAATCATGTTGGTCTAGACTAATTGATTGCAGATAGAAGAGCAGAGTGGCACACCAATCACCCCCATCTCCTCCCGCAATCATTGGAGAAGCACAATGACTGACAGCATTAGTGCATGTGGGATATCAGCGGAAGAAATATCTCTGCTTCTACTCCAGTGACCCTGTCAGTCAGTGCACTCTTCATATAGTGAGGCAGCCAAGTTATTTGTCTTTCATGCTTTTGTTATATAGAGATGAGCTATAAGCGAGACTATTAAAATATGGGTGTAAAGTGAGCCTGTCCGCAGGTTCCCAGTTCCCAGGTTCCCTATTGTTTGTCCCATATACAAAGAAAAAAATTGGAAGGACTGTGGAACTTCGTACTCCCAGTAGAGAGAAATGTCTCGGGCAGGCAGCCACTTCCCTTACGCAGACATGCTGGAAGGAAAGTGGCTGCTTGGAAACAAGGGTAACTAATAGGCGCTTGAAAATAAACCAGATTGTCCTGTCTCTGGTTAGTTATACACTATCTGAAGACAGCCACTTCCCTCTGCTTGTCTCTGCAGGGTAAGCTGCCTGCCCAGGAGACAGCAATATGCCTGCTTTTTTTTTTGCTTTGTATACAGAGCATGAAACCCTGTATAGCGTGAAAATAGTATAGGGAATAATTCGCAGGACTCGCAATTTCAAAACAGAATTGCAGGCGGAAATTCCGTAGTGTAGACCTACCCTAAGGGTTTATTCACACAGCAGAATTCTATGACTTCTATGGGATTCCGGACTCCCTTTCACACGTCTGAATTTCTGCTTGCGGAATTCCACAAGCAGAAATTTAGAAGTGTGAATGGAAGTGCGGAGTCCCATAGAAGTCTTATCGGCCTTAATTTGAGGCGGAATTACGCAAGTGGAAATTCTGCCATGTGAATAGACCCTAATGGTGCAAGAAAACATCATGACTGTAAATGCCCTGTAGAGATCGCATCAATCCTGAGCGATCTTTAGCTCCAGTGTTGGAAGATGCAGGCCACGCTGGGTGGTACAGTTTCTGAGGCAACCATACCATGCTCAGCAAAGTCCTGGTCATGAGTCCCATTTATCAGATACTTTACTGATCGTGGTACGGTAGCTTGTGCAACTGTACCACCCAGCATGGCGTGCATCTTCCCATGCTGGAGCTGAAGGTTGCGCAGGATCGGAGTATTGGACTTGTGCGTTAAGGTGCTCTTATACATTAGATAAAATGTGGTTAACTTAAGGGTGACCTGTTATATAAATGACATTTCTAAGAGCTTATCAACCTGTATTTGATGTAATGGAAGGAGCCATTAAGAAATCTTACTGGAAGGACGCACAAACTTCAGCTACTATCAGTATTCATTTTTGGTTTTCAGACATTCTCAAGGAAGAACAGCCATGAAATCCAGTTTAGCTGGCCTTGTTTTCTCTCAAAGGAATAACCGTTTGCTCTTAGTGGTAAGACAATAGTTGGCTGAAACAGTTCAGACTGACCATTATTCACACCTTTTTCAACCTCTATGGGCACCTTTATGGCTGTTTTTGTAACGCTAGATAGATCATAATCAGAGAAGACAGAATCCATGGTTCATATGATAGTTGTTACAAGGAACCTAAACATGGTGAGAGCACCATTTTATCAGGGCTAGCAAGGTTGCCTTAAATGAGCACTGTCAAATTCAAAAACTTTTTAGATGTTGTACATCTTGGCAAAACATTAACCTTTCTAATATACTTCATAGGAAAATGTTATTTCCTTTTTATAGAAATCATGGCTTATAAAATCATGACTTTGTCCAAGCTGAAGAATGCGTATGGACAAAGTCCAGTAAGTGAGGGTGGGCTACTACTCCTCTGTGCTCTCTCCTGTCTCATAGGACTCCTCTGTGCTCTCTCCTGTCTAGTATGGGACTCCTCTGTACTTTCTCCTGTCTGATAGTACTCCTCTGTGCTCTCTCCTGTCTGATAGTACTCCTCTGTACTCTCTCCTGTCTGATAGTACTCCTCTGTGCTCTCTCCTGTCTGATAGTACTCCTCTGTGCTCTCTCCTGTCTGATAGTACTCCTCTGTGCTCTCTCCCGTCTAATAGGACTCCTCTGTGCTCTCTCCTGTCTGATAGTACTCCTCTGTGCTCTCTCCCGTCTAATAGGACTCCTCTGTGCTCTCTCCTGTCTGATAGTACTCCTCTGTGCTCTCTCCTGTCTGATATTACTCCTCTGTGCTCTCTCCTGTCTGATAGTACTCCTCTGTGCTCTCTCCCATCTAATAGGACTCCTCTGTGCTCTCTCCTGTCTGATAGGACTCCTCTGTGCTCTCTCCTATCTGATAGGACACCTCTGTGCTCTCTCCTGTCTGATAGTACTCCTCTGTGCTCTCTCCTGTCTGATAGTACTCTTCTGTTCTCTCTCCTTTCTGATAGTACTCCTCTGTGCTCTCGCCTGCCTGATAGGACTCCCCTGTGCTCTCTTCTGTCTGATAGGACTCCCCAGTGCTCTCTCCTGTCTGATAGCACTCCTCTGTGCTCTCTCCTGTCTGATAGCACTCCTCTGTGCTCTCTCCTGTCTGATAGTACTCATCTGTGCTCTCTCCTGTCTGATAGCACTCCTCTGTGCTCTCTCCTGTCTGATAGCACTCCTCTGTGCTCTCTCCTGTCTGATAGCACTCCTCTGTACTCTCTCCTGTCTGATAGTACTCCTCTGTGCTCTCTCCTGTCTGATAGCACTCCTCTGTGCTCTCTCCTGTCTGATAGCACTCCTCTGTGCTCTCTCCTGTCTGATAGCACTCCTCTGTGCTCTCTCCTGTCTGATAGTACTCCTCTGTACTCTCTCCTGTCTGATAGCACTCCTCTGTGCTCTCTCCTGTCTGATAGAACTCCTTTGTGCTCTCTCCTGTCTGATAGCACTCCTCTGTGCTCTCTCCTATCTGATAGTACTCCTCTGTACTCTCCTGTCTGATAGCACTCCTCTGTGCTCTCTCCTATCTGATAGTACTTCTCTGTGCTCTCTTCTGTCTGATAGCACTCCTCTGTACTCTCTCCTGTCTGATAGCACTCCTCTGTGCTCTCTCCTATCTGATAGTACTCCTATCAGACAGGAGAGATGCATCAGGTTGTTTCCGTTTTGCATCCTGTACGGTTTTGGCAGTTTTTTTCTCGTACCCAAAGCAGTAGCCTATCACGGTTTTTGGTCCGGGTAAAAAAAACGGATTGAAACATATAGGTTTTTCTTTTTTAACATGGGATTCAATGGGAATCAAACAAGTGAAACTTTATTCATAATGGAATGAAAAGTTAAAAAACGTATACTTTTTTTCTTAAAAAATGGACATCATTTTTCAAACCATATACTGTTTTCAACCATATACAGATAAAAATTTGTACACACGTTTTGATACAGTTTAGTCAGGTTTTGAGGAATCCGTTTTCTTATCAAAAATCTGATAGGGGAACTATATTGCAAAAATGTGGTGTGAACCCTTAAAGAAGCAATCTGATTGGTGGCTATTGGCAACTGCTCCACTTTTCCTCTGCACAAGTTTTGATAAATTCCCCCCCAATATGTAATAAGTCACCTGGTCTCCAAGGAACTAGGCTATGCTGCAGTGGGTGGGTGGATAGCATTAGTTCTACCATGAACATGTGAGTACCCCCTTAAAGGACATCTGCAGCAAAAGACAACTTGTCCACAGGAGAATGGATAAGTGTTTGATCGCGGGGGATTCGACCGCTGGGACCTCCCACGATCTCCTGCACGGGGCCAAGGCTCTGCCGTGGCTCTCCCGTGCAGGAGGCGTGGCCGGCCGCAGCGTGACGTCGCGGCCGACACACTTCCTCCATGTATCTCTATGGGAGAAGCGGGGAGGCAGCGTTCGTACCTTCCCGCCTCTCCCATATCTGTTAATAAAGAGAAAAAAGAGACCAAAAACGGAGTTCCTACGGAGCTTATACATGTATGGTTCTTTTTCTTCCGCCTGTTTCCTTCGCCCTCTTCCATAGAACTGTATGTGGAGGGGGTGTTCCACTGTATACGGAGGGGGCATACTGACATAGAGCGGCAAAACGGGGGCCCCGTGCAGGAGATCGTGGGGGTCCCAGCGGTTGGACCCTCCGCGATCAGACACTTATCCCTTATCCTGTGGATAGGGGATAAGTTGTCTTTTGCTGCAGATGTCCTTTAAGGCTAGGGCTACACTATGAATTTTCGATGTGCTACAGACTGATATTAACTATTAAAGGGGTCATTCAGGAATAGAAAAATAGAGCTAATTTCTTTTTTTTTCTTTTTTTTAAACAGCTCTACGTCTGTCTACAGGTTGTGTGTGGTATTACAACTTGGCTCCATTCACTTCAATGGAACTGAGCTGCAGAACTACACACAACCTGGAGACAGACGGGGAGCGGTTTCTAAAAGAAAGTAGCTCTGCTTTTCTATTCCTGGATAACCCCTTGAAGCAGCAGCTGCGGTCCACATGATAGCATACAACTCGGTGTGTTTCTTTGAACTGCTGCTGTAGCTTAATAGTTAAAATCAATTTATAGCGCTACAAAAACTCACAATGTACTCGAGCCTAAAACAGTGGGGAAAAGGATTCTAACCTGCTGAGAGTTTGCATGTCGTGTAGGCTTCCTCTGGGTGTTCCGGGTTCCTCATTCACTCAAAAAAACATGATCAGATTAAAGGCGCTGCCTCACAACAGCAAATCCTGTTCACAGGCTGCTGAAGGTAATGCGTATAGCAAAATGAAGCCTCCACGGTGAAAACAGATGATTGTGGGGGATACAGAAGCTGGGTCCATGGCAATTAGAGATGAGCGAACTTACAGTAAATTTGATTCGTCACGAACTTCTCGGCTCGGCAGTTGATGACTTTTCCTGCATAAATTAGTTCAGCTTTCCGGTGCTCCCGTGGGCTGGAAAAGGTGGATACAGTCCTGACTTTGGCTCAAAAACTGCAGTGGCAGTTTTCCAAAAAATGCCAGAAAAAAAACCAAGTGGAAACCTAGCCTAAGACAAGTCCTTATGATATTAGGCCTAGTTTATGCATATTTGTATTGCTACGTGCAGAAGCTGTATATTTAGAACCAATAACAGGATTGCATCCTGTTCTGTTAGATGAGGAAATCCGTTCCCAAAGTAGAGCCAAAGTGTACCGCCATGTAAATGTAACCTAATTGAGGTAGGGTAACTAATTATTGGCTACAGGAGCTGAAGTGACTTGTATTCTCAGTCCTGTGAAATATGTTGTTATAGGTAATGAATAAATATGTATTTTATCCTTAGTTCAACAGTGCTATAATTTGCTTCTGGAATTAAAGGGAAACTTCAGAGGAAGCCTCTTTTGACATGTGAATTCTCACCTGAAGTTATGATATGTGATTGCACTGCGGTGTCAGATTTCGGAATCAAATATTAGGCAGAATCTTCCTGGATGTTGCATATCAACAATCTAAGAATGCATTAGGTGACATCCACAAATCCTCTCAGACCTGGCTATTGCCTTTCTTCTCTTCTTACAACAATGGGCATGTACTCCGCCCCTACACATCTTATCCCTTATCCAAAAGATAGAGGATAAGATGTCTGATCATGGGGATCCTGCAGCTGGGACCCCCGCAACTCTGTGCAGCACCCAGCGTTTGTTTAGAACGCTGGGTGCAGGTGGTGGGGGTTGCGACGTCACAACCACGCCCCTCGTGATGTCACACCACGCCCCCTCAATGCAAGTCTATGGGAGGGGGAGTGGCGGTCACCACACTTACTCCTATAGACTTGCATTGAGGAAGCGTGGTCGTTAAGTCACGAGCCTCCACCCCAAATCGCCAGTCATGCGGCACAGAGCAAAGTTCAGTCTGTGCACTGAATGTCTGAGGTGCCGCAGCCGAGATCGCGGGCGTCCTGCCACCTCCTTTGGATAGGGGATAAGATGTCTAGGGGTGGTGTACCCCTTTAAGGTCTATGGAGACTGCCTGACAGATATGCCTACCCTCAACATCTCCCTTTTGGATTTCAACCTGTCCGATCCTGCCGTTTCCCCATTCTAAGAGACAAAGGTGTGTGATACCTATGTATTATTCCCCACCTAGGCCAGCACAGTCCAAAGGCTAACATGCTTGTTTATGGGGCTGCTGTTGGTGAACACCATTGGACTATTATCCCATGCCATGTTCACACTATTACATAGCAATACACACTGTACAGCCAAAATAATGCGATAAGGAGAATCCATCAAAACCTACATGGAAATAAAGAATACATTTGAAAAACGATTATATTTACAGGGTGGATTCACAAGCGTTTTTTTAGCTGAGTCTACAGTCTGTAATGCCAGCTCCTGAGTTATAAAACTTAGACGTGTAGGACATTTGTATTACAAATGACTGACTTTGTGAGTCAACTCCACATCATATGAAAATCATAAGTGCTGCTTGGACAGGCCTGCAATAATCCAGGGAAAACCTATTGCACAGTGCAGACCTGCGATTTGTCACCTCTCTCTAGTAGGATAAGCTAGGCAAAAGGGAACCTTGAAACCTCCTCCTCTCCAAACAGGCAGCGGCATAAAGCAGGTCAACAGCCGTCTACACAGACGTTTCTAAAAACAGTCCCACCCCTCTCCCCCCCTGCCAACAAGTGCTGTTCTAGATGTCAATATCCATGCGAGCAATTCGAGGTCATTCAAGGAACAAACCCGCCACTAGTCACTGAACGTACTCTTCACGTTATCCAGTTGAAGAAAACTTCCACCGCCTTATAGGACAGGGTACTTTGTGTGATACAGCATATGCTGTCACAGTTCATAAATACAAGTAATATTTGACATAGTAAGTGCAATATACCAGGTGAAGCGAATAACACTGATTATCTTGTGGCAATGACTCCTGTCAAAGTACTCCACTGACCAGCTTTCGGAAGTAAATTTTCCGAATGCTGTTTTCACGCTGTAGCCACGCCCATTGTGACTTCATCATCGTGCCCCTCCCATTGATTTACATTGAGGGGGCGTGGTCATTATGTAACGAGGGGCGTGGCCAACCCCCACAGCACGAAAACAGCGTTCGAAACATTTACTTCCGAACGCTGGCCAGTGGAGTACCCCTTTTAAGGTTATGTTTTGGAAGGAGAAAAAAAGGACAAGGGTAAGGATCTGGGTAAAAAGGATTAAATTGTGATGGCTAGATGTTTGGGTTAGAGTATCTCCAAAATGGCAGGTCTTGTGTGTTGTTCCCAGTAGGCAGTGGTAAGTACCTACCAACATTGGCCCCAAGAAGGACGTCTGGTGAATTGGTAACAGGGTCATTAGCACCCAATCTTCTGTATCCCTTATGCCTCTGTTATCTCAACCTTCAAATTTCCCAGATCTTAGATTAAGCATTTGTAGAATGTGGTAGCAGAACTAAACTGATCCATGGAGGTCCTACCTCCCAACTTTAAAGGGGTTGTGCGCTGCCCTGCAGTTCGGAGCTCCGCTCACAGCGTCCGGAAGTTCATTACTCCGAACGCTGTGTGCGGGCTTCCGTGTTCGCAGCCGCCGGCCGTGACGTCTCGCCCGCCCCCTCGTGATGTCTCGCCCGCCCCCTCAACGAAAGTGTCAGGCCCAAGGAAACATACATGTGTTTTTACACATCTCCTTTGGCATCTCCTTTGAAGTCATGCACTCTGGTCCCATCATATAATCAAACAGATAAGGGGTCAGGAAGAGAGATGCCCCACCTGGTGGGATCAGAGGGGAGTGGGGGGGGGGGAATGGAGTTTCCCTCCAAAGAAGCAGATAAGACTTAAAATGCTGGACTCAACGGTTGTTTAGGGCTGTGACACAAGCTGACAAGACCATCCTAAGAACAACACTCTCATGGACTGCTATATCATCATGCTGTAAGAACTTCATCTTTTGTTTTCTGAACTTGTCTTGCTAAACTCTTTTATATATTTTTGTACCTGTATGTCATTTGTTCCTGTATTTATATATATATATATATATATATATATATATATATATATATATATAAATATATATAAATATAGCACTATGATACCTTTTATCAGATTAAATGTTTAATTAATTAGCTCTGGTCTTTGATCTCTAAATATATGAGCTCACCTTTCTGAAGGCAGCTCTGGTGGAAACACGTTTATCTAAGGGTTAATTTGGTGACTTGCTGGGACTAGTAGTGGATACCCAGAGGTCCGGTGGCCTTAACCCTTGCACCATCACACTCTCTCTAATGTCTTGGCTGGACCGATAGGGTGTGATCGTGACAACTGGTGGCAGCGTCGGGATATATTTAGAGATTTTTAGTGCTTGCTGGATTTTACCTGTAAGGAAATCTTAGCACTGAAAAGAAATTGCATATATATTCTTGTGTGTAAATTCCAAAGACAGAGCTCAGTGCTGGTTTAAAAGACATACAAAAAGAGTGCAAGACAGTTCTGTCCTCCCCATCTCCTGTTTTACCTCCTCTGTCTCATCTCGGAAATATGGAGGCATATCGCAAGCAGTCCAAGCCTGCACTGGAGCTAATGTGCCAAGAAAAGAACATCCCTACTGCAGGAAAGAACAAGGAACAACTTATTGCTGATCTTGTGGAGTATGATGCCCGTGCAGAAGAGCTGAGTGACATGAGACAAAGTCCTACAGCTGGAACTGCCATCCAAGGACTGATATCTCCTGGGGAATACAAAATTACTCCCCATCAGGACAATACTCCACATGAGGCCTTGGACTCTTATATGTGGACTGCCTTACAACACCTTGGGAATGTGGATGCCAATATGAAACTCCAACTGCTTCTCCAGTACCAAACTGCAGAGAGAGAGGCACAAGTACAAGCTGCAGAGAGAGAGGCAGCAGAAAGAGAGGCCCAGTGAAGGCATGAACTGGAGGTTCTGAGGCTGAGAGGGGATGCTTCATCCGCACGGAGTGATGTGCAGGATCAAGGAGACCACAAACCCCGCTTGGAACATTTCCCCATGTTGGAGAAAGATGGTGATCTGGATGTGTTCCTGAGGGGATTTGAAGAGGTTTGCCGGCAGTTCCATCTACCTAGGGAACAGTGGGGACGATATCTAACCCCACGGTTGGGAGGAAAAGCTCTGGATGTGTTTGCTTCTCTTTCCTCTGAGAGTGACCAGGACTATGAGGCAATAAAATCTGCCCTGCTCAAAAGTTTTAATCTGACTCCAGAGACTTATCGGAAAAAGTTTCGGACTTTGCAACAAAGTGCCACAGAAAGCTGCACTCAACATGCAGGTCAGCTAAGGACTGCATTCAGGCTATGGACTGGGGGCCTACAAGTCACTACCTATGAGGCCCTGGAGGACTTGATGGTCCTGGATCAGTTTCTCCAAACACAGAGCTTTGAAGCCGGAGAGTGGATTTTGGACTGCAAGCCCAAGACAGCCATGGAAGTAGCAGAACTTGGAGATGACTTTGCCAACAACCGGGCACCAACAGCAAAGCGTGGATCTGCACAAGCTGGAGCAAGTACCTGGAGGGGAGCCACACAACCACAAAGCACCACCAGGTCAGCCGGGAAATTCTTGCCATCATTCCCAAAAGCAACAGGAGCCACATTGGGTCAGGGGGACACCCGCCGATGTTACAGATGCAACAATATTGGGCACCTGAGTGCCACTTGCCCCAACAAAAAGAATTCTCCACCAGTAGCCGGAGGTCACACAGCCGTTCTTCTGGTGTCTGGAGCGGTGGGGAAAAGAGGGGATAACCTACAGAGTGTAACTGTGGGTGACCGGGTGACAGTGGGGTTACGAGATTCTGGAGCCTCATTTACCTTGGTGCGGCCTGAAGTGGTGGATACAGAGGACATCATCCTTGGAAGAACCATTGCCTTAAAAAGAATTGGAGGTGTGCGGCCTGCTGTGCCCATGGCTTGTGTGTACCTGGATTGGGGTACAGGCAAAGGTTTGCGGGAGGTGGGGGTCCCCGAGGACATCCCTGTTAATGTTCTGCTGGGGAATGATTTGGGTCGGATGCTCTGTCATTATGCTCCAGAGGACACTGCCTGCACACCGGAAGGGCTAGGAGAGAGCCCTGTTCATTCTGAGGTACTGTGCGAGACTTTGGGAGACACTGCGAAATGTGGTAACTGGGAGGGATTACAGGGGATTGATAATTTTTTACCTGTGACTGAACCAGTAATGTTTTCCAAAAGTGAAATGGGGTGTATTGTGAAATGAGGTAACTGGGAGGGAGTGCAGGGGATTGATAATCGTTTACCTGTGACTGAACCAGTAATGTTTTCCAAAAGTGAAATTGGGTGTATTGTAAAATGTGGTGACAATGCATTGCCAATGCCAAAACCTAGTGGAGATGGGCTAGGGGGAGGGGTTGGTGTGCCCGTGGTGACATTTAAGGATGAGGGACCAGCAGTGAGTGATATGTCCCAATCCTGTGAGCCTAAGGAGGAGGAGGGAAGGAGTGATAGCCCTGTGTATGATGCCTGTAACATTGTTATGTCTGGAACTGAGGGAAAGGAAGGTGGAGATGCTAGTTCACCTGGGGGAAATGTGCTCCCTGATGCCCCAAGATGGGGGGAGGGACATGAGCGTTTCCGGGAAGCTCTGCACAGTGCCCCATCCCTTGGAGGGCTGAGACAACGTGCTGAGGATACAGATGTTGACACAGAGGGGCATCGGGTATATTGGGAAAAATATATCTTGTACTGGGGGTCCCTTTCCAAAGGCATGCTAGGGGCCCAGGAGGGAGAAAGGCCGTTAGTGGTTCCTAGGCAGTACAGGAAAGAGCTGCTGAGGTTGGCCCATGAGACCCCCCTGGCAGGACATTTGGGAGTGGCCTATGCGGTTATAGAGAAGGAATGTTTAGCTGTGGTCTGGGCTTTGCAAAAATTACAGCCATACCTGTATGGCAGGGATTTTACTGTCATAACTGATCACAACTCTCTACATTGGTTGGACAGAGTGTTCGGTAACAATGGCACCTTGAAACAAATGCTAAAAACATTTGTAGAATCGGAGGGCAGAGACTGGGAAAAGTATTTACCCCATCTGTTATTTGCTTACAGGGAGGTACCCCAAGAGCCTACAGGTTTCTCGCCCTTTGAGTTATTATATGGTCACAAAGTGCGGGGACCCCGAGATTTAGTTAGGGAAGAATGGGAAGGGGGGCTACCTGCCCCTGAGACTTCTGTGGTGGAGTATGTTCTGAGATTCAGGGACAGGATGCAGGCACTGACTGGGCTGGTACATGACAACCTCACAGCAGCCCAGTCCAGGCAGAAGTACTGGTATGATCAAAATGCAAGGGACCGGGTCTATGAAGTGGGACAGAAGGTAATGGTTCTGAACCCCATTAGGCAGAATAAGTTGCAGGCTGCCTGGGAGGGTCACCATTTTACAGTGCCTAGAACCCACCACATATGTAGTAGCCCTTGATGAGAAAGGTCAGAGGCAGAGACAGTACCACATTACTATGGCATACTATGACCCTGAGAAGGTGGTACTCAGTGTATGTAGTGCACCAGAGGGAGGGCTGGGTAGTGATCCCTTACTTGATCTAGTGGAGGAAGCTAAGAGCCAGGGATCCCTTCAGGATGTAGAGATCAATCCACAGCTCTTCGCTGCAAAGAAAAGGCAGTTAAATGAGGAAATAGGCCCCTTCAGTGCCATCTTTGCCTGGGAATGCAGGGCCTGTGGTGTCAAGAAAAAAAATTGATGGTTAAGGGAGACAGATCTATCAGCCTGGAGAGGCCAGATCTCTCTGTCCCCATCTTAAGGGGGAGGTGTCAGGCCCAAGGCCTGATTATGGAAACATACATGTGTTTTTATTGTATCTGTGTATAAACTAAGACCTGGGGGTGAGAGGTCATTCAGACTGTGGGTTTGTGTATTGCATTTTATTGGGGGTCTGGCTGTTTGGGATCTCCTTTGAAGTCATGCACTCTAGTCCCATCATATAATCAAACAGATAAGGGGTCAGGAAGAGAGATGCCCCCACCTGGTGGGATCAGAGGGGAGGGGGGGAATGGAGTTTCCCTCCAAAGAAGCAGATAAGACTTACAATGCTGGACTCAACGGTTGTTCAGGGCTGTGACACAAGCTGACAAGACCATCCTAAGAACAGCACTATCATGGACTGCTATATCATCATGCTGTAAGAACTTCATCTTTTGTTTTCTGAACTTGTCTTGCTAAACTCTTTTATATATTTTGTACCTGTATGTCATTTGTTCCTGTATTTTTATATATATAGCACTGTGATAACTTTTATCAGATTAAATGTTTAATTAATCAGCTCTGGTCTTTGATCTCTAAATATATGAGCTCACCTATCTGAAGGCAGCTCTGGTGGAAACACGTTTATCTAAGTGTTAATTTGGTGACTTGCTGGGACTAGTAGTAGATACCCAGAGGTCCGGTGGCCTTAACCCTTGCACCATCACACTCTCTCTAATGTCTTGGCTGGACCGATAGGGTGTGATCGTGACAGAAAGTCTATGGGAAGGGGGCGCGACCGCTGTCACGCCCCCTTCCCATAGACTTTGGTAGAGGGGGCGGGCGAGACATCACGAAGGGGCCGGGCGTGACGTCACGCCCGGCGGCCGCGAACATGGAAGCCCGCACACAGCGTTCGGAGTAATGAACTTCCGGACGCTGTGAGCGGAGCTCCGAACTGCAGGGCAGCGCAGAATTTGAAGGCACTAATGCATTGACAGATCAGAGCTGTTTTGGTGGCACGTTGGGATTCTATACAAAATCAGAGCTTTTAATTTAATGGCTGATCTGTAAACCGCTTCTTGTACACAATTGCAGGAGTTTCTGCCTAGAGTTCATGTTCTGTACTTTGAACTGATAGACTGATATTCCAGGGTGTTCTCTTCTAAGGTACCTTTAGATAACTTATCAGAGTCGGCCTATTTTAAAGGATCCACCAACTTTGTTGTTTTTAATGTAACTTCCAGACCCTAGTAGAAATTAGATTTTGGGGGATTAAGCATACTAGATTGTTTCTATTACTTGCTACTTCAATGACTGCACCATCAGAGATGTCTAGTAGCCTATTCACTTCTCACAGCATCCATACAAGCTCAGACATCTATTGTATAGAAGAATCAACACAATAATGAAATGTACAGCTTATGCCGGCCACACACATTTGATAGCTATTAATATCCTTCTTTTTATCATGTAACATTTAGGCTGGCCCCATATTAATTAAACTTCAGATAGATCTCCGTAAAAACCATCAGGATCTGTGATTCTCTGCTTAAAACTTTTATGTAATGAAACCTTAATCATTGGCAAAACATTATGAAATGGCAAGAAAAGTAATACAAAATCAGGCATGTCCTGTTCTCACAATGATAATCCTGAGCTTAGGGATGTCCCATCAGAGACAACATCTTTCATATTGCAGCCACTGTGGTGATCAGAGGCTTGCGACATGTCTGGCTGTCCATGCAATACGTGGATGGCTCACGTTTGCCAAAATGAGATCACCCCCATCTTGTAGACAATGGTTGTCTTATAGGACCCCCGTGATCTCCTGAACGGGCCCAGCAGTCTGCTGGAAGATCCCCGCATGGAGCAGAGGCTGACACGGCCCGTTATGTATCTCATAGAGAGACATGGAGGGGGCGTGTCGGCCGCAACATGCTGCGAGGGTCGGAACATCTGCTTCCGGTAGAGTGCCAGGCCCGTTCACAGGGAGTCCCAGTGGTCGGACACCCTGCAATCTATAACTTATCCCTGTCACGATGCCGGCTGGCAGGAGGTGGATCCTCTGTGCCAGAGAGGGATTGGCGTGGACCGTGCTAGTGGACCGGTTCTAAGTCACTACTGGTTTTCACCAGAGCCCGCCGCAAAGCGGGATGGTCTTGCTGCGGCGGTAGTGACCAGGTCGTATCCACTAGCAACGGCTCAACCTTTCTGACTGCTGAAGATAGGCGCGGTACAAGGGAGTAGACAGAAGCAAGGTCGGACGTAGCAGAAGGTCGGGGCAGGCAGCAAGGATCGTAGTCAGGGGCAACGGCAGGAGGTCTGGAACACAGGCTAGGAACACACAAGGAAACGCTTTCACTGGCACAATGGCAACAAGATCCAGCGAGGGAGTGCAGGGGAAGTGAGGTATAAATAGGGAGTGCACAGGTGAACACACTAATTAGAACCACTGCGCCAATCAGCGGCGCAGTGGCCCTTTAAATCGCAGAGACCCGGCGCGCGCGCGCCCTAGGGAGCGGGGCCGCGCGCGCCGGGACAGGACCGACGGAGAGCGAGTCAGGTACGGGAGCCGGGGTGCGCATCGCGAGCGGGCGCCACCCGCATCGCGAATCGCATCCCGGCTGGAGGCGGTATCGCAGCGCACCGGGTCAGTGGATCTGACCGGAGCGCTGCAGTAGCGAGAGTGTAGCGAGCGCTCCGGGGAGGAGCGGGGACCCGGAGCGCTCGGCGTAACAGTACCCCCCCCCCCCTTGGGTCTCCCCCTCTTCTTAGAGCCTGAGAACCTGAGGAGCAGACTTTTGTCTAGGATATTGTCCTCAGGTTCCCAGGATCTCTCTTCAGGACCACAACCCTCCCAATCGACTAAAAAAAAAGTTTTCCCTCTGACCTTCTTGGAGGCCAGTATCTCCTTTACGGAGAAGATGTCCGAGGAGCCGGAAACAGGAGTGGGAGAAACAAGTTTGGGAGAGAAACGGTTGATGATGAGTGGTTTAAGAAGAGAAACGTGAAAGGCATTAGGAATACGAAGAGAAGGAGGAAGAAGAAGTTTGTAAGAGACAGGATTAATCTGGCACAAAATTTTGAAAGGACCAAGATAGCGTGGTCCCAATTTGTAGCTAGGGACACGGAAGCGGACATATTTAGCGGAGAGCCATACCTTGTCTCCAGGAGAAAAAATGGGGGGAGCTCTTCTTTTTTTATCAGCAAACTTCTTCATGCGTGATGAAGCCTGTAAGAGAGAATTTTGGGTCTCTTTCCATATGGTGGAAAGATCACGAGATATTTCATCCACAGCGGGCAAACCAGAGGGCAAGGGAGTAGGGAGGGGAGGAAGAGGGTGACGGCCGTACACCACGAAAAATGGGGATTTGGAGGAAGATTCAGAGACTCTGAAGTTATACGAGAATTCGGCCCATGGTAGAAGATCTGCCCAGTCATCCTGGCGGGAGGAAACAAAATGCCGTAAATAATCACCCAAGACCTGGTTAATTCTTTCTACTTGCCCATTGGATTGAGGATGATATGCAGAAGAAAAGTTTAATTTAATCTTGAGTTGTTTACAGAGAGCCCTCCAGAATTTTGACACGAATTGGACGCCTCTATCCGAGACGATCTGCGTGGGCAACCCGTGAAAACGAAAAATGTGTACAAAAAATTGTTTTGCCAACTGAGGCACTGAAGGAAGACCAGGAAGAGGGATGAAATGTGCCATTTTGGAGAATCGATCAACGACCACCCAAACAACAGTGTTGCCACGGGATGGGGGTAAGTCTGTAATAAAGTCCATACCAATCAGAGACCAAGGCTGTTCGGGGACAGGCAGAGGATGAAGAAGACCAGCGGGCTTCTGGCGAGGAGTCTTATCCCGGGCACAGACAGTGCAGGCTCGCACAAAATCCACGACATCCGTCTCCAGAGTCGGCCACCAATAGAAACGAGAGATGAGTTGCACGGATTTCTTGATGCCCACATGACCTGCGAGATGGGAGGAGTGACCCCATTTGAGGATTCCGAGGCGTTGGCGTGGAGAGACGAAGGTCTTCCCTGGAGGAGTTTGCCTGATGGAGGCTGGAGAAGTGGAGATCAGGCAGTCAGGAGGAATGATGTGTTGCGGAGAGAGCTCTACTTCCGAGGCATCCGAGGAACGAGAGAGAGCATCGGCCCTAATGTTCTTATCGGCAGGCCGAAAGTGAATTTCAAAATTAAATCGGGCAAAGAACAGAGACCACCTGGCCTGGCGAGGATTCAGCCGTTGGGCAGACTGGAGATAGGAGAGGTTCTTGTGATCGGTGTAAATAATAACTGGAAATCTTGATCCCTCCAGCAGATGCCTCCATTCCTCAAGTGCTAATTTAATGGCTAGAAGCTCTCGATCCCCGATGGAGTAGTTCCTCTCCGCCGGAGAGAAGGTCCTAGAAAAAAAACCACAAGTAACAGCATGCCCGGAAGAATTTTTTTGTAGAAGGACCGCTCCAGCTCCTACTGAGGAGGCATCAACCTCCAATAGGAAGGGTTTAGATGGGTCAGGTCTGGAGAGCACGGGAGCCGAAGAAAAGGCAGACTTGAGCTGTTTAAAGGCGTCTTCCACTTGAGGAGGCCATGACTTAGGATTGGCATTCTTTTTGGTTAAAGCCACCATAGGAGCCACAATGGTGGAAAAATGTGGAATAAATTGTCTGTAATAATTGGCGAACCCCAAAAAACGTTGGATAGCACGGAGTCCGGAGGGGCGTGGCCAATCTAAGACAGCAGAGAGTTTGTCTGGATCCATTTGTAGTCCCTGGCCAGAGACCAAGTATCCTAGGAAAGGAAGAGATTGGCATTCAAACAGACATTTCTCCATTTTGGCATAAAGTTGATTGTCACGAAGTCTCTGAAGAACCATACGGACATGCTGGCGGTGTTCTTCTAGATTGGCAGAAAAAATCAGGATATCGTCCAGATATACAACAACACAGGAGTATAAGAGATCACGAAAAATTTCATTAACAAAGTCTTGGAAGACGGCAGGGGCGTTGCACAGGCCAAAGGGCATGACCAGATACTCAAAGTGTCCATCTCTAGTGTTAAATGCCGTTTTCCATTCATCCCCCTCTCTGATGCGGATGAGATTATAAGCACCTCTTAAGTCCAGTTTGGTAAAGATGTGGGCACCTTGGAGGCGATCAAAGAGTTCAGAGATGAGAGGTAGGGGGTAGCGGTTCTTTACCGTGATTTTATTAAGACCGCGGTAGTCAATGCAAGGACGTAGGGAGCCATCTTTTTTGGACACAAAGAAAAATCCGGCTCCGGCAGGAGAGGAGGATTTGCGGATAAAGCCCTTTTTTAAATTTTCCTGGATGTACTCAGACATAGCAAGAGTCTCTGGGGCAGAGAGAGGATAAATTCTGCCCCGGGGTGGAGTAGTGCCCGGGAGGAGGTCAATAGGACAGTCATAAGGCCTGTGAGGAGGTAGAGTCTCAGCTTGTTTTTTGCAAAAAACATCCGCAAAGTCCATATAGGCCTTAGGGAGACCGGTTACAGGAGGAACCACAGAGTCACGGCAAGGAGTACTGGGAACCGGTTTAAGGCAGTCCTTGAAACAAGAGGGGCCCCAACTCTTGATCTCCCCAGTGGACCAATCCAGGGTTGGGGAATGGTGTTGAAGCCAGGGTAGTCCAAGGAGAATTTCGGAAGTGCAATTGGGGAGGACCAAAAACTCAATTTTCTCGTGATGAGGTCCGATGCACATTAGGAGGGGCTCCGTGCGGAAACGTATGGTACAGTCCAATCTTTCATTGTTAACACAATTGATGTAGAGGGGTCTGGCGAGACTGGTCACCGGGATGTTGAACCTGTTGACGAGAGAGGCCAAAATAAAATTTCCTGCAGATCCGGAATCCAAGAAGGCCATAGTAGAGAAGGAGAAGGTAGAGGCAGATATCCGCACAGGCACAGTAAGGCGTGGAGAAGCAGAGTTGACATCAAGGACTGTCTCACCTTTGTGCGGAGTCAGCGTACGTCTTTCCAGGCGGGGAGGACGGATAGGACAATCCTTCAGGAAGTGTTCGGTACCGGCACAGTACAGGCAGAGATTCTCCATGCGGCGTCGTGTCCTCTCTTGAGGTGTCAGGCGAGACCGGTCGACCTGCATAGCCTCCACGGCGGGAGGCACAGGAACGGATTGCAGGGGACCAGAGGAGAGAGGAGCCGGGGAGAAAAAACGCCTCGTGCGAACAAAGTCCATATCCTGGCGGAGCTCCTGACGCCTTTCGGAAAAACGCATGTCAATGCGAGTGGCTAGATGAATGAGTTCATGTAGGTTAGCAGGGATTTCTCGTGCGGCCAGAACATCTTTAATGTTGCTGGATAGGCCTTTTTTAAAGGTCGCGCAGAGGGCCTCATTATTCCAGGATAGTTCTGAAGCAAGAGTACGGAATTGTACGGCGTACTCGCCAACGGAAGAATTACCCTGGACCAGGTTCAACAGGGCAGTCTCAGCAGAAGAGGCTCGGGCAGGTTCCTCAAAGACACTTCGAATTTCCGAGAAGAAGGAGTGTACAGAGGCAGTGACGGGGTCATTGCGGTCCCAGAGCGGTGTGGCCCATGACAGAGCTTTTCCAGACAGAAGGCTGACTACGAAAGCCACCTTAGACCTTTCAGTAGGAAACTGGTCCGACATCATCTCCAAGTGCAGGGAACATTGGGAAAGAAAGCCACGGCAAAATTTAGAGTCCCCATCAAATTTATCCGGCAAGGATAGTCGTAGGCCTGAAGCGGCCACTCGCTGCGGAGGAGGTGCAGGAGCTGGCGGAGGAGATGATTGCTGAAGCTGTGGTAGTAGCTGCTGTAGCATCAGGGTCAGTTGAGACAGCTGGTGGCCTTGTTGCGCTATCTGTTGTGACTGCTGGGCGACCACCGTGGTGAGGTCGGCGACAACTGGCAGAGGAACTTCAGCGGGATCCATGGCCGGATCTACTGTCACGATGCCGGCTGGCAGGAGGTGGATCCTCTGTGCCAGAGAGGGATTGGAGTGGACCGTGCTAGTGGACCGGTTCTAAGTCACTACTGGTTTTCACCAGAGCCCGCCGCAAAGCGGGATGGTCTTGCTGCGGCGGTAGTGACCAGGTCGTATCCACTAGCAACGGCTCAACCTTTCTGACTGCTGAAGATAGGCGCGGTACAAGAGAGTAGACAGAAGCAAGGTCGGACGTAGCAGAAGGTGGGGGCAGGCAGCAAGGATCGTAGTCAGGGGCAACGGCAGGAGGTCTGGAACACAGGCTAGGAACACACAAGGAAACGCTTTCACTGGCACAATGGCAACAAGATCCGGCGAGGGAGTGCAGGGGAAGTGAGGTATAAATAGGGAGTGGACAGGACCGACGGAGAGCGAGTCAGGTACGGGAGCCGGGGTGCGCATCGCGAGCGGGCGCCACCCGCATCGCGAATCGCATCCCGGCTGGAGGCGGTATCGCAGCGCACCGGGTCAGTGGATCTGACCAGAGCGCTGCAGTAGCGAGAGTGTAGCGAGCGCTCCGGGGAGGAGCGGGGACCCGGAGCGCTCGGCGTAACAATCCCCTATCCTTTGGATAGGGGATAAGTTATGTTTCACTGCACTACTTCTTTAATACACGATATTAAAACCGCCACCTTTTCTTTTTCAATCTTCCCCTGGTCCAGCGCCTGAGCAGAGATCTCCTTTAGCTCAACTAGTATTGCTTCTTATAAAGGGGATCTTAGTACTGTAGAACTGCTATGATCAGATATATTTATAGGTGTCATCAGGTTCGTAAAGGCGTACTCCGCCCCTAGACATTTTGAGATGAGAAAAATCTCATCCCCTATCCACAGGATAGGGTACAAGTATTTGATTGGGGATGGTCTGACCCCCCATAATTTCCAGAACAGGGCCCTGGCTCTCTGTGCTGTAGACGGCACATGCTCCATTCACTTCTATAGGAGCGACAAGATACCTGAGTACAGCACTGGGGCATCTCTGAAATGTGTGTAGCACATGCTCTTTCCTGAGAGCTGGGGCCCTGTTTTAGATGTCTAGGGGCAGAGTACCCTTTTAAGCTAACTGGCAGAGCTCTGTTCACACATATGTTTTGAACCTCCATCAGGGCTCCTGTCAGGTTTTTCAATATTTTTTTGGGCCAGAAAGTATAACAGCTCTATTCTTGCCATTAAGAATTGCAGAGGTTTTTCAGACCCCATTAAGTTAATGGGGTCCCTGGTGACCATTTGTATGTAAAGGACGTAGGTTTAGAAAAAGAGAAATTTGGCAGGCTGCATGTTTACCTGTCCGGCCGTGTATACCTCTATTAAAATAATGGCTGAACAGGGATCTTGGTTGGAGATGGAACAATGGTGATCAGTGGTCTCCAAACTGTGGCCCTCCAGCTGTTGTAAAACTACAACTCCCAGTATGCCACAGCATCATTCTATAGATAAAGCTGCTTTACAAACGGACGTTAAGGCTCTCTGTACGTACACAGAGGGTCCTATTCACTTGAAAGGGATTCTCTTATGTCCGTTATTTGCGCCCGTTATTGCTCTGGAGATAGCTGGCGTAAAAGACATCCCAAGCACAATTTTTTCTCCCGCTATCTTCCAACGGACCCGCTACTGACGGGCAGTAGCAGGAACTTTCTATAGTGTGAAAGTAGAGGGTACGATCACACCTTATCATATCCGTTGGCATCCTGCCGAAAATGGCATACCGACGTATACGTTTAATAGGAGCATTGGACCCCATTCACTTTTATGGCCGAACGGAGTCGCCTAGTATTGTTCAGGACGTATGCGCCATTTCAAAAGTGCAACATCCCCTGTTATGACTGCGTAAAATGGCGGATATGTCCCCAACGGAGTCACTAGGGCCATAAAAGTGAATGGGGTTCAATGGATACGATTAATGGGGCAGGAACGCGGTGTGGACCTAGCCTCAGTGGGATTTCCCCACATTCTGAGACTCCTTTTGGGACATGGAAATGTCTAATAAATATTTCACATTACATTTCCTCCATATATAATGTATATGTAAGGAAGGGCACAGCTGCCCCCAGACCAGGACCACTAGACGCCACATGGCACCGTGCCCCTCTATAGAGTAGACTAGAGCCTCGGTCACATTTCCCGGGAGGCCGTGCGGCTTTGTGGACGGCAGCAGACACTTCATGGTGTCAGAGCCGGGACTGGAGGTGGTTATGAGCCTCAGGCTGCGAGCTCAGTGTGAGAGGGTTAACGGGAGTGAAGCGCTCATGTACTGAACAGGGAGAGGTGTTGGAAGCTTAGCTGCCTGCAGCTCTTGTGAGGACTCTGAGGCCATAGACAGTGGAAACTGGAGGCTTGCCAAGATGGAGAGGGAGGAGGGCGGCAAAAGGAGGGCGGCGGGGAGCGGGAGGGGAGAGCGCTCGTCTGCCGGAGGACACGGCGGCTCACACAAAGACGAGCGCACACCCAGAGACACGACAATGTGAGGGCGGCTGGGGGAGCTCCGGAGCGCTGCTGTCACACATACAAAGATAGGCGGACTCCCTGCTGGGGGGATAGGGGCAGAGCGGCACATCGAGTGTGACATGTAGGGGGACAGTGCCACCCCATAATAATGATAGAGACAGAGGCCCCTGTATAGGAGAGGGGCACATGATAGGGATAGGGGCAGAGCGGCACATCGAGTGTGACATGTAGGGGGACAGTGCCACCCCATAATAATGATAGAGACAGAGGCCCCTGTATATGAGAGGGGCACATGATAGGGATAGGGGTTAGAGCAGTGGTTCCCAACCAGGGTGCCTCCAGCTGTTGCAAAACTACAACTCCCAGCATGCCTAGCATGATATAGTGTGAACAATAGAGTGAACTGTATAGTGTGAACACAGCCATGTCTGAACAGTGTTTACCAACCAGTGTGCCTCCAGCTGTTGCAAAACTATAACTCCCAGCATGATATAGTATGAACCCAGCCTAATACAGGACAATAGAATGAACGGTATAGTGTGAACCCAGCCTAATACAGGACAATAGAATGAACGGTATAGTGTGAACACAGCCATGTCTGTACAGTATAAAGAACAGTGTTTCCCAACCAGGGTGCCTCCAGCTGTTGCAAAACTACAACTCCCAGCATGCCTAGCATGATATAGTGTGAACCCAGCCTAATACAGGACAATAGAATGAACTGTATAGTGTGAACACAGCCATGTCTGTACAGTATAAAGAACAGTGTTTCCCAACAAGGGTGCCTCCAGCTGTTGCAAAACTACAACTCTCAGCATGCCCAGCATGATCTAGTGTTAACCCAGCCTAACACTGGACAATAGAATGAACTATATAGTGTGAACACAGCCATGTCTGTACAGTATAAAGAACAGTGTTTCCCAACCAGGGTGCCTCCAGCTGTTGCAAAACTACAACTCCCAGCATGCCTAGCATGATATAGTGTGAACCCAGCCTAATACAGGACAATAGAATGAACTGTATAGTGTGAGCACAGCCATGTCTGTACAGTATAAAGAACAGTGTTTCCCAACAAGGGTGCCTCCAGCTGTTGCAAAACTACAACTCTCAGCATGCCCAGCATGATCTAGTGTTAACCCAGCCTAACACTGGACAATAGAATGAACTATATAGTGTGAACACAGCCATGTCTGTACAGTATAAAGAACAGTGTTTCCCAACAAGGGTGCCTCCAGCTGTTGCAAAACTACAACTCCCAGCATGCCCGGACAGCCAAAGGCTGTCTGGGCATGCTGGGAGTTGTAGTTTTGCAACAGCTGGAGGTACACTGGTTGGGAAACGCTGGGCTAGAGTGTCTGCTTCTAGGAAAGCTGGGTGACAGCTGATGAGACTGTGATCACTGCCCTCACTATACACCCCAGATCTTATCTACATCACCCTAGATGGGAATAATGGTGTAAGAGCGAAGGCGGTCACCCACACATGGCCAGATCCCCGACCACTACACCAGATCACATGCCATTTTTATCACGATCCTATATATTCTGCCATATCATCAGTCATGGCCATATATATAATTCTGTGCCATGTGCCAGCATCCTCTCAGGTTTATGTGGAGGGCACAGTGTGATCGTCTGAATTGATGTGCACCAAGATATTGCAATGCCTCGGTAGGATAGCGCAGCCGAAGCAGAGTTTCCTTTCTTCTGAACGTTATCTAGAGGGGGTCGTCTATTCCAGGAAATACGGTAGTCTCCGCGTTCACATTCAAACGAATCTCGGAGCCAAGCGAGGAAGTTCAAGGATTGTGTGAATGCAAATTCTTCTGGTAAGAAATCACCCCAGATCGCTGCAGACTGGAGCAAATACTACAAGGTCTAGCCCGGACCTCAGGGCGGAGTGATGTTAGGCGCAGGATGGGGAAGCGTCTGATTTTGCCGTGTGAGATTGTTGTATTTTTGCCCCCTATATCCTGTGAGTAGTGTCTGGGGTAGAGTACCCCCTTAAAGCTTACTGATCATCTTATCTAGGTCAGGGAATGGAGACAATTCCTGGTGTCCACATGCCGCGCTATTTTAAGAGCCGAGGAACGTGCTCTCGAATCACCCAAAGTGCAAGAAAAAGCGCGCAAAGGATGCGGTCTATCGTAAGCCCTTCTCCGAAAGGAGAGCGCCCCCCCAACAAAACTCACCCTTCACCTCCGGGGGGAATGGCACCTGCAAGGTTTCAGGTTCGATGTCCCTTTTGGCCAAAGCTGCTCCACATGCCGCGTTATTTTTCCTACCAAAATGACTAACACCAGATTGGTACCTAGCAGACCCCATTATAGGTCAGAGGGGTTCTGCTCTGCATTATGGTGAGGCTATAGATGGAAACCACCAGGCAGAGGTGAGCAGAACCTCAGGACATTTCCTTTGTAATAATACCTCCTGCCTGGGAGAGTCTGTAAAGAAGAATGCCTGGTATTAGGCTACGTTTCCACTTGGTTTTTTCTGGCAGTTTTTGGATATCGGCCACTGCAGTTTTTGAGCCAAAGTCAGAAGTGTATTCAAAAGGAATAGGACATATAAAGGAAAGACTTACACTTCTCCTCCCTTATGGATCCACTTCTGACTTTGGCTCAAAAACTGCAGTGGCAGTTTTCCCAAAGCTGCCAGAAAAAAAACCAAGTGGAAACCTAGCCTTAAAGGGGTATTCCAGGAAAAAAACTGTCTGTAGGACAGTGGTATATTGTAGAGGCTGCCCTGTGCCTTATGACACATAGGCCCTCATTTACTATTCTAAACCCGACCTCTTTTGTCGGGTTTTTTTGTCGCATCTTTGTCTGCGCCATGTCGCAGACATCGTGCGCCAGTCTGCGACACTATGCGACATTTTTTCCCGACGGACCCGATGTGGATTCTCCCAAACCCGAAAAAGGGGCGTAACCTGACATTTCTGAGCTTTCCCACGTATTTATTAAGGTTTCCAACCCGAATTTGTTGAATTGTTGTGGATTTTTTCCCGACAGCTCAGAGGAGTTGGAAACCAAAACCTACAAAACCCACGTGCGACAAACAGGATGCGACATAATAATAAATACCAGGGGAAAAAAGCAGTCGGGTAAGAAAGCAACATAGACTTACAACCCGATTTTCTTAGTAAATGAGGGCCATACTCTTTTAGGCACTATGGTCATGGTCAATAGGATAGTAGTATATTGGAAAGGTGCTCTGTGCCTTATGGCAGGTGCTTTGTTTAAGTTCTCTAGAGTAAGGGTATATTGTAGAGTCGGCCCCATGCCTTATGACGTCCTCTGGATGGGTAGGTGCTATGGTTAGGGTCTGTAGGCTAATGGTATATTGTAAAAACTGCCCTATATGGTTAGGGTCTGTAGGGCAGTGGTATGTTGTAGAGGCTGCCCTGTGCCTTATGACATTCTCTTATGTTAGCATCTGTAGGGCAATGGTATATTGTAGAGGCTCCCCCGTATGCTTAAGGTCTATTGGGTAGTGGTATATTGAAAAGGGGCCTTGTGACTTATGATGCATATTCTGCTAGGTGCTATGGTCAGGGTCTGTAGGGTATATTAAAAAGTGGCCCCATATGGTTAGGGTCTGTAGAGTAAATGGTAAATTGTAGAGCTGCCCATATGGTTAGGGTCTGTAGAGTGGTATATTTTAGAGGCTGCTTTGCATTGTTAGGGTCTTTAGGGTATATGGTATATTATAGAGGCTGCCCAGTACGGTTAGGGGGTGTGAGGTATATGGTATATTATAGAGGCTGCCCCTGTATGGTTAGGGTCTGTAGGGTAAACTGTAGAGGAAGCCTTGAATGGTTAGGGTCTGTAGAGTATATGGTATATTGTGGAGGCTGTCCCATATGGTTAGAGTCTATAGAGTATACGGTATATTGTTGAGGCTGGCCCATATGGTTAGTCTATAGAGTGTATGGTATATTGTAGAGGCTGCCCCATATGGTGAGGTATATCATATATAGTGGAGGCTGCCCGTATGGTGATGTATATCATATATAGTGGAGGCTGCCCCGTATGGTGAGGTAGATCATATATAGTGGAGGCTGCCCCGTATAGTGAGGTAGATCATATATAGTGGAGGCTGCCCCGTATAGTGAGGTAGATCATATATAGTGGAGGCTGCCCCGTATGGTGAGGTATATCATATATAGTGGAGGCTGCCCAGTATAGTGAGGTAGATCATATATAGTGGAGGCTGCCCCATATGGTGAGGTATATCATATATAGTAGAGGCAGCCCCATATGGTGAGGTATATCATTTATAGTGGAGGCTGCCCCGTATGGTGAGGTAGATCATATATAGTGGAGGCTGCCCCGTATGGTGAGGTATATCATATATAGTGGAGGCTGCCCCGTATAGTGAGGTAGATCATATATAGTGGAGGCTGCCCCATATGGTGAGGTATATCATATATAGTGGAGGCTGCCCCGTATAGTGAGGTATATCATATATAGTGGAGGCTGCCCCGTATAGTGAGGTATATCATATATAGTGGAGGCTGCCCTGTATAGTGAGGTATATCATATATATATAGTGGAGACTGCCCTGTATAGTGAGGTATATCATATATATATATATATATATATATATATATAGTGGAGGCTGCCCCGTATAGTGAGGTATATCATATATATATAGTGGAGGCTGCCCCATATAGTGAGGTATATCATATATATATAGTGGAGGCTGCCCTGTATAGTGAGGTATATCATATATATAGTGGAGGCTGCCCTGTATAGTGAGGTATATCATATATAGTGGAGACTGCCCCGTATAGTGAGGTATATCATATATAGTGGAGGCTGCCCCGTATAGTGAGGTATATCATATATAGTGGAGGCTGCCCCGTATAGTGAGATATATCATATATATAGTGGAGGCTGCCCCGTATAGTGAGGTATATCATATATATATATAGTGGAGGCTGCCCCGTATAGTGAGGTATATCATATATATAGTGGAGGCTGCCCCGTATAGTGAGGTATATCATATATATATAGTGGAGACTGCCCTGTATAGTGAGGTATATCATATATAGTGGAGACTGCCCCGTATAGTGAGGTATATCATATATATATAGTGGAGACTGCCCCGTATAGTGAGGTATATCATATATAGTGGAGACTGCCCTGTATAGTGAGGTATATCATATATATATATATATATATATATATATATATATATATAGTGGAGGCTGCCCCGTATAGTGAGGTATATCATATATATATAGTGGAGGCTGCCCCATATAGTGAGGTATATCATATATATATAGTGGAGGCTGCCCTGTATAGTGAGGTATATCATATATATAGTGGAGGCTGCCCTGTATAGTGAGGTATATCATATATAGTGGAGACTGCCCCGTATAGTGAGGTATATCATATATAGTGGAGGCTGCCCCGTATAGTGAGGTATATCATATATAGTGGAGGCTGCCCCGTATAGTGAGATATATCATATATATAGTGGAGGCTGCCCCGTATAGTGAGGTATATCATATATATATATAGTGGAGGCTGCCCCGTATAGTGAGGTATATCATATATATAGTGGAGGCTGCCCCGTATAGTGAGGTATATCATATATATATAGTGGAGACTGCCCTGTATAGTGAGGTATATCATATATAGTGGAGACTGCCCCGTATAGTGAGGTATATCATATATATATAGTGGAGACTGCCCCGTATAGTGAGGTATATCATATATAGTGGAGACTGCCCTGTATAGTGAGGTATATCATATATATATAGTGGAGACTGCCCCGTATAGTGAGGTATATCATATATAGTGGAGGCTGCCCCGTATAGTGAGGTATATCATATATAGTGGAGGCTGCCTTGTATAGTGAGGTATATCATATATATAGTGGAGACTGCCCCGTATAGTGAGGTATATCATATATAGTGGAGGCTGCCCCGTATAGTGAGGTATATCATATATAGTGGAGACTGCCCCGTATAGTGAGGTATATCGTATATAGTGGAGGCTGCCCAGTATAGTGAGGTATATCATATATATAGTGGAGGCTGCCCCGTATAGTGAGGTATATCATATATATAGTGGAGGCTGCCCCGTATAGTGAGGTATATCATATATATAGTGGAGGCTGCCCCGTATAGTGAGGTATATCATATATATAGTGGAGGCTGCCCCGTATAGTGAGGTATATCATATATATAGTGGAGGCTGCCCCGTATAGTGAGGTATATCATATATATAGTGGATACTGCCCCGTATAGTGAGGTATATTATATATATATAGTGGAGGCTGCCCCGTATAGTGAGGTATATCATATATAGTGGAGGCTGCCCCATATAGTGAGGTATATCATATATATAGTGGAGGCTGCCTCGTATAGTGAGGTATATCATATATATAGTGGAGACTGCCCCGTATAGTGAGGTATATTATATATATAGTGGAGGCTGCCCCGTATAGTGAGGTATATCATATATAGTGGAGACTGCCCCGTATAGTGAGGTATATCATATATAGTGGAGGCTGCCCCGTATAGTGAGGTATATCATATATATAGTGGAGGCTGCCCCGTATAGTGAGGTATATCATATATAGTGGAGACTGCCCCGTATAGTGAGGTATATCATATATAGTGGAGGCTGCCCCGTATAGTGAGGTATATCATATATATAGTGGAGGCTGCCCCGTATAGTGAGGTATATCATATATAGTGGAGGCTGCCCCGTATAGTGAGGTATATCATATATATAGTGGAGGCTGCCCCGTATAGTGAGGTATATCATATATAGTGGAGGCTGCCCCGTATAGTGAGGTATATCATATATATAGTGGAGGCTGCCCCGTATAGTGAGGTATATCATATATAGTGGAGGCTGCCCCGTATAGTGAGGTATATCATATATAGTGGAGGCTGCCCCGTATGGTGAGGTATATCATATATAGTGGAGACTGCCCCGTATAGTGAGGTATATCATATATAGTGGAGGCTGCCCCGTATAGTGAGGTATATCATATATATAGTGGAGGCTGCCCCATATGGTTAGGGTCTGTAGAGTATACGGTAGGTTGTAGTTAGGGTCTATAGTATATAGTAACATCACATATACCGACAGGCACAGACGCGATGGTCCCCGCAGCAGAGGAAAGTGCCCGTTACAGGAAGAGAGATTACACTGAGGAAGAGATGGAAAGAATTAGCGCAGCCCTCAGCGCCGTGTGTGTAATGAGGACATGATGGGGAGACAGGCAGGAAGAACGAGGGGGATGGGAGGAAGGTAATTGCCGCCTGTCTAGGGAGTGTCAGCGGGACATCACGTCTCATCCGTACAATAAACAGCCGGGCACGGAGGTTGTCAGGCGGCCGCGGTCTCGCACGTGGAGCGCATTATTATCGGACATTACACGTTGTGCGCCCTTGGTGCGATCCACTTCCCCGGCACCACAGTCGCCGTCGCCGTCGCTCCCCCAGCTAACACCGGGGGAGGAGAGGGAGGAAGCGAGAGGGGGAGGGGGCTGGCGCTGCTCCTGCTGCCGCCTCCCACCGCTCATCTTTCTTCTTTCCTGGGGGCTTCGGAGATTGACCTCGCTAACCCACCCCCCACCCAGCCAGGCAGCCAGCGCCTCCTCCTCCTCCTCCTCCTCCTGCCGGGGAGGGCCGGATCACTCTCCTCGGCTCCGCTGTGCGCACCAGCCTGCAAATAACAATAATAAACTTTAGTGGGTCCGCTGCGCGTCTGGAGAGAGCAGCGCGGAGATCGGCGCTCTGACTGCGGGCGGCCCCGTACACCGAACACCTTATTTATTACTCCGGGATTTATAACCACCTCTGGGGAACGATGCTGCGGCTGGACTGTCTTATTCTCCGCGGGAATTACAAGGAGGATCAGTGCCGGACACAGACCTCTGCTGCCTAAAGCTTCGCTAGAGAAGGACGGACGAGCCCCGGCACCGCAGGTAGGGACCGGAGTACACGGTGTGTCCCGACACTAGAATGGAGGTGGTAGAGGGGTCACCATTGGGCTGTGCGGGGCAGAGGCTGCGGACCGGGGTACAAGTGCACATCGCTATCCCGATCGGTGCGGGATACTCCGGACACATATTGTACTTGTTATATATCTTGTCTATCGCAGAGAGCGTGGTACTATCGGGATATGGATGTGTAGGGTGTCTGGCTCCCGTATATCAGTCTTATTGTATGAAGTTATCTTCTATGTGTATCGCAGCGATCTTGGTACTGTCGGGATCTACTGATGCGCAGGGTGTCTGCCTCCCGTATTGTACTTATATGTCAGTTATGATATGAAGTTATATTATGTATATCGCAGCGATCTTGTCACTATCGGGATCTATTGATGCGCAGGGTGTCTGCCTCCCGTATTGTACTTATATGTCAGTTATGATATGAAGTTATATTATGTGTATCGCAGCGATCTTGTCACTATCGGGATCTACTGATGCGCAGGGTGTCTGCCTCCCGTATTGTACTTATATGTCAGTCTTATGATATGAAGTTATCTTCTATGTATATCGCAGCGATCTTGTCACTATCGGGATCTACTGATGCGCAGGCTTTCTGGCTCGTGTTGTACTTATGATATTTCAGTTGTTTTATTATATAAAGTTATTTTCTATGTATCGCAGCGATCGTGTTATCGGGATGTATAGATGCGCAGGGTGTCTGGCTCCTGGATTGTCTTTATGATATGAAGTTCCCTTCTATGTATATCGCAGCGATCATGTACAATGCGCAGGGTGCAGTCACCGATCGCCGTGATGGAGGGGTCGGGGAAAGTCCCGGGTGGCGCATGTAATGAATGTACTGCGGAGCGGGGGTCACGATGCGATCCTGAACTGTACGGAACTATCGCCTCCTGTCATGATATGTAAGGGTGCTGGTTATGTATTATTTGCACCTATTTAGCGCATTGCACTCTACATGGAGGCGGATTAGGGGTCGTGTGTCGGCTTTGTCTCGGTGGGCTCGTAGTGGTCATCCGGTGGCTGCTGTCATTGTCTCTATCGATTCCCCCGTGACACTCTCGGTCAGGATGATGTGTGAGGACACCATAAAATATCCGCTAATCTATAAGGCAGGGGCCCCCGGAGCCCCCCGCGGCGCAGCTGATTGCAGCAGCAGCCCATTAATCTTGTGTGCGGGCAGGAGACGAGCCAGAACATCCGCCGAGCTGAATTATTAACGACGAGTAATGGAAGTTTTCTTCTAGATGGCCACAGAGTGTCCGGGGAGTGCGGTACCGGACACACTGTGCGGTTATTGTCTAGTTGCCGGGGAATGAGGGGTTAAGCCCGGTGTTTCCCGAGAGCAGGATGTGTCGGGGATTAGAAGGAGTTAAGTCTCGCTCTCTTGCGATCACCTAAGGACTCCTGGCAGCCGCTTGTTTGTTCAGCCGCCTTCTCGCCGCTGCTGGCTTCTCTTCCGTCACCGCCTGGCTGTCGGGGCACGGCCCGGGCATGACTGGGTTAATGACTGATGCGCCGTGCGGGTTCGGCATTTTTTCCGACTGGATAATCGTGTTTGCTGTTAAGTTGCACTTTTGAACTCCTGAAGTCACAGCCGTCACCGGACCGGAGGCACATGACGCGGGCTCCACAAATACCCGCAAAGTAAATACAATACGGCGCCGGGAGCCGCGCTGGCGTTTTATGGCCGGCGCTCTTTAATGGACTCCGGTTTTATACCGGCGCTCTTTAATGGACTCCGGTTTTACACCGGCGCTCTTTAATGGACTCCGGTTTTATACCGGCGCTCTTTATTAGAGGACTCCGGCTTTATACCGGTGCTCTTATAGGACTCCGGCTTTATACCGGTGCTCTTATTAAAGGACTCCTATTTTATACCGGTGCTCTTATTAAAGGACTACTATTTTATACCGGTGCTCTTATATGACTCCGGCTTTATACCGGTGCTCTTATAGGACTCCGGCTTTATACCGGTGCTCTTATAGGACTCCGGCTTTATACCGGTGCTCTTATAGGACTCCGGCTTTATACCGGTGCTCTTATAGGACTCCGGCTTTATACCGGTGCTCTTATAGGACTCCGGCTTTATACCGGTGCTCTTATAGGACTCCGGCTTTATACCGGTGCTCTTATAGGACTCCGGTTTTATACCGGTGCTCTTATAGGACTCCGGCTTTATACCGGTGCTCTTATAGGACTCCGGCTTTATACCGGTGCTCTTATAGGACTCCGGTTTTATACCGGTGCTCTTATAGGACTCCGGCTTTATACCGGTGCTCTTATAGGACTCCGGCTTTATACCGGTGCTCTTTAATGGACTCCGGTTTTATACCGGCGCTCTTATTAGAGGACTCCGGCTTTATTCCGGCGCTCTTATAGGACTCCGGCTTTATTGCGGCGCTCTTAGCGGGCTCCGGCTTTATTCCGGCGCTCTTATAGGACTCCGGCTTTATTCCGGCGCTCTTAGAGGGCTCCGGCGGTGCTGATATCTATTGCGGCACGCTGGTTTTTGCGTCCTGTCCCGGCGCTGACTGGCAGACGGTCTCCGCGCCGCTGAAGATATGAATATGGAAGCAATTAGGCGAGATGGGCCATTTCATAAGCGCAATAAAGCACTGCGGGCTGGGAAGTGACAGCTATAATGCGCAGCTAGAGGGCTCCAGTCGTGCGTTACGCGTCTCACTGCGCACTTAACCCTTTTATAGCACTGTCTGCCAGATGCCGCACACAGAGCCCGCGTGCCGCGAACAACTGCGTCCGTGACTGGGGCCGATATAATAGCTCCACCGCAGTCATATCACGGCTCACTATACGCATACGGCTCACTATACACATACGGCTCACTATACACATACGGCTCACTATACACACACGGCTCACTATACACACACGGCTCACTATACACACACGGCTCACTATAGACACACGGCTCACTATACGCACACGGCTCACTATACACATACGGCTCACTATACACAAACGGGTCACTATACGCATACGGCTCACTATACGCATACGGCTCACTATACGCATACGGCTCACTATACGCATACGGCTCACTATACGCATACGGCTCACTATACGCATACGGCTCACTATACACAAACGGGTCACTATACACATACGGCTCACTATACGCATACGGCTCACTATACGCATACGGCTCACTATACCCAAACGGGTCACTATACGCTTACGGCTCACTATACGCATACGGCTCACTATACGCATACGGCTCACTATACGCATACGGCTCACTATACGCATACGGCTCACTATACGCATACGGCTCACTATACAGATACGGCTCACTATACACATACGGCTCACTATACATATAGCTGTGATCACTGTTTACATATATTTGTAATAACCTTTTAGATATATGTGATCCCTTGGTTCTATGATCACTATATAGGTATTTGTATAATCACTATCCACATATATCTGATCACTGTTTAGGTATAAGTGATCATTTTATCAATATATCTGGTCATTATCTAGGTACTTATATGGTCACTATAGAGATATATCTGGTCATTATCTAGGTACTTATATGGTCACTATAGAGATATATCAGGTCATTATCTAGGTACTTATATGGTCACTATAGAGATATATCTGGTCATTATCTAGGTACTTATATGGTCACTATAGAGATATATCTGGTCATTATCTAGGTACTTATATGGTCACTATAGAGATATATCTGGTCATTATCTAGGTACTTATATGGTCACTATAGAGATATATCTGGTCATTATCTAGGTACTTATATGGTCACTATAGAGATATATCTGGTCATTATCTAGGTACTTATATGGTCACTATAGAGATATATCTGGTCATTATCTAGATACTTATATGGTCACTATAGAGATATATCTGGTCATTATCTAGGTACTTATATGGTCACTATATAGATATATCTGGTCATTATCTAGGTACTTATATGGTCACTATATAGATATATCTGGTCATTATCTAGGTACTTATATGGTTACTATATAGATATATCTGGTCATTATCTAGGTACTTATATGGTCACTATAGAGATATATCTGTGATCACTATCTAGGTACTTATATGGTCACTATTAAGGTATATCTGTAATCACTATATAGGTAGTTGTATGATCATTATATAAATATATGTGATCACGATATAGGTATAGCTGATCACTAGATATATCCGCGATCACAATATAGGCAATTGCTCAATATATTGGTATATCTGATCACTAGGTTTATCTGTGATCACCATATAGGTAAATTTGTGATCACTACTTAGGTACTTATATGGCCAGTATCTAGGTATATACTTGTATTGTCACTATATATATATATATATATATATATATATATATATATATACTTGTATGGTCACTCTCTCTCTATATATATATATATACTTGTATGGTCACTCTATATATATATATATACTTGTATGGTCACTCTATATATATATACTTGTATGGTCACTCTATATATATATATATATATATATATATATATATATATACTTGTATGGTCACTATATATATACTTGTATGGTCACTCTATATATATATATATATATATACTTGTATGGTCACTATATATATATATATATATATACTTGTATGGTCACTATATCTATATATATACACTTGTGCGCTGGAGCTTACTCTTGTGCCGTGTGTGTGAATAGCATCTTCCGTCTTTTATTCAGATGCGGGAACAAACACTGATCCGTCAGATCGGGGTCCTGATAAATAGTGCCCCGGGCTGGCATTAGTTGCCCCTTTTGTGTCCTTTCGTACTTTTCCAAGTAATGTCACCTAGTATTACTGCAGGACATTAACCCCTTCTTTGTCTGGCCGGATTTGTCACTTCTAGTGAAGGGAATGGCGAGTCCTCTCCTCACGTAGGATTAGTATGTTCGGTAATCTGAGCCCGGTAGAAGGAATTGCACCTCTCATTGTGTGGTAATAGGCTGCGCTAGAAAAGAACGTACACGGAGTTCTTAGTCCCTGCCCGGTGACTAGAAAGTGCGGGAAAGCTCCGGAGTGAGGCGGAAGAGCGGAGATCCAGGAGCCCTGCGGGGACAGCTGCGAGCGTTCTGCGTGACTAATAGGAATAATAAGCGTCCGCGCCGCTCCCGGCCTCACGTCTCCCGATTACAGGGGGCGGGGGGAGGACGCTGGGCTTCACCGTGTGCCATAGGCAGGAATAGGACTCAGGATGTATCCTAGAAACAATCCATATCCCTTTCTCCAAGGTCCGGGGCTGAAGCCGTACAGGGCAGTATTGTGACCCAAACCGCTTCATGTGAACTAGGACTAAGAAGCCGCAGTCACACAGAGGACTGTAGTGTTACACATTGACATTCACCACAGGTCGTGCTGATGCCATGACACTTCTTTACCCTCCATATCCATTTAGATCGTGAGCTCATAGGCACAGGCATCCTGTCACGATACACAACCGACTCCCGAAAGATCGTCCTGTCGGTCATCATTGCTGCGCTGGGGTATTTGGGTCTGTTCACACTTCAATCTCAGGCGTATTTTGCGATACTAGTCAGTAGCTGTAGAAAGCTGTGTCCAGTGCTCCACACCAGAAAACCGAAATAAATCAAATAAATAAATCAATTAAATAAATATACAATCGAAAACAAAATCCTACACAAACAAACAAATGCAAATAAATCCATGGCCGTCCTTGTTTACACGTGTGCAGAACGGGGCTCTAGTGTATGTCAGCGCCACAACATTTGCTTGTGAACATACCCCTAGAAATATAGGACGTCTATCCCTAAGTGTGGGGGGGACCCCACATATGTAATTAGAGGCACCACATATGCAGTAGCCTTAAAAGCCCTCGTGCTGCTCTACCAGGGTGCCTCCAGCTGTTGCAAAACTACAACTCCCAGCAAGTCACCGATCATACATGATCTAATAGGAAGTCAGCGATCATACAGGATCTAATAGTAAGTCACTGATCATACAGGATCTAATAGGAAGTCACTGATCATACAGGATCTAATAGGAAGTCACCGATCATACACGATTTAATAGAAAGTCACCGATCATACACGATCTAATAGGAAGTCACTGATCATACACGATCTAATAGGACAGTGTTTCCCACCCAGGGTGCCTCCAGCTGTTGCAAAACTACAAGTCTCCGCAAGTCACCGATCATACACGATCTATTAGGAAGTCACTGATACACGATCTAATAGGAAGTCACCGATCATACATAATATAATAGTCACCGATCATACACGATCTAATGGGAAGTCACCGATCATACATAATATAATAGTAAGTCACCGATCATACACGATCTAATAGGAAGTCACCGAGCATACACGATATAATGGGAAGTCACTGATCATACACGATATAATAGGAAGTCACCGATCATACATAATATAATAGTCACCGATCATACACGATCTAATGGGAAGTCACCGATCATACATAATATAATAGTAAGTCACCGATCATACACGATCTAATAGGAAGTCACCGAGCATACACGATATAATGGGAAGTCACTGATCATACACGATATAATAGGAAGTCACCGATCATACACGATATAATAGGAAGTCACCGATCATACATAATATAATAGGAAGTCACCGATCATACACGATTTAATAGGAAGTCACCGATCATACACGATATAATAGGAAGTCACCGATCATACATAATATAATAGGAAGTCACCGATCATACACGATCTATTAGGAAGTCACTGATACACGATCTTATAGGAAGTCACCGATCATACACGATATAATAGGAAGTCACCGATCATACACGATCTAATAAGACAGTGTTTCCCAGCCAGGGTGCCTCCAGCTGTTGCAATACTACAACTCCCAGCATGCCAACAGCTGGAGGCATCCTGTCTGGGAAGCACTGCTGTAGCGTTCCATCTGGCCCCTGGAATAAATGACACGGGGGGGGGGGGGGGGGGGGGGGAGTCAGGCAGTCGGCACTTTTCTGGATCGCTCCGCGTCCTATCGGGCCGTGTGATGTAGTGAGACACATAAACACTGAACCTGCTGGAACAAGTCACCGCATAGTTTGGCTCAAGTGCATCGCGCTCGTAAGAAATGCGATCATTGTGTGGAAGCAGCTGTTTCCCCCCTTTACACTGCGAGACTGTCTCCTGTCATGTGTCCTCCAGGGATTAACCCTTCACTGTGTCAGGGAGGAGGGGGGGGGGGACTACAAGTCCCAGCCCTAATCGCTGCTGTAATACCGAGGAGCCAGTGTGACGTATATGTCCGATCTGGGGCAGGTCACGTGTCGGACCACCCTGAAGAAGAACTGGACCTCGTCATTGTGGCGCGGCTCCGGAGCGTAAAGGGTAAAGTCAGCGCTCGCCTACAGCTGCGAGGAAAGTCACAGAGGAGGCTGTCTGCATCGGAGGCTGTAAAATTATAATAGGAGCCTGTTTAATCCTCGGATCGCGTCTCGGCACAGCGGGGGGAGGGGAGCACTGCCATGTGTGTGCCCCACCGGGCCTGGCACCGAAATCATCACACGACGATCATTACTTCTCCCGGGCGCCCACGTATGTAAATATCTATAATATATATATATATATATATATATATATATATATATATATATATATATATCTCCAAGTGTGGAGGCGATCGCTGGCACCGGGCCTTGTTCACATTGCCATAGCCTATGTATCATTTACCGCATCTTGGGTATGGTTGGGTTGGGTTCACACTGCGTCTTTGTCTCGGTTTTTCTGTTTCTTTGAAATGTTGATGTATGTGAAAAATGTAGCCAACTATGGTATTGTGTACAAAACAAAAATATATACAGTAGAAAAAACCGCAGCACACAAACAGTGCAGAAAAAAGTGCCATTTATTCCATCTTTAGCAAGATATACAAAAAGCGCTTTTTTCTGCACTTAGGACCCCTTTTGTGTGCTGCGGTTTTTCCTACTGTGTTGAGTCCCTAACCAATCCTCCTATGACTGCGTGCACCGTATCCTATGACTGCGTGCACCGTATCCTATGACTGCGTGCACCGTATCCTATGACTGCGTGCACCGTATCCTATGACTGCGTGCACCGTATACTATGACTGCGTGCACCGTATACTATGACTGCGTGCACCGTATACTATGACTGCGTGCACCGTATACTATGACTGCGTGCACCGTATACTATGACTGCGTGCACCGTATCCTATGACTGCGTGCACCGTATACTATGACTGCGTGCACCGTATACTATGACTGCGTGCACCGTATCCTATGACTGCGTGCACCGTATCCTATGACTGCGTGCACCGTATACTATGACTGCGTGCACCGTATCCTATGACTGCGTGCACCGTATCCTATGACTGCGTGCACCGTATCCTATGACTGCGTGCACCGTATACTATGACTGCGTGCACCGTATCCTATGACTGCGTGCACCGTATACTATGACTGCGTGCACCGTATACTATGACTGCGTGCACCGTATCCTATGACTGCGTGCACCGTATCCTATGACTGCGTGCACCGTATCCTATGACAGCGTGCACCGTATCCTATGACTGCGTGCACCGTATCCTATGACTGCGTGCACCGTATACTATGACTGCGTGCACCGTATACTATGACTGCGCGCACCGTATCCTATGACTGCGTGCACCGTATACTTTGACTGCGTGCACCGTATACTTTGACTGCGTGCACCGTATCCTATGACTGCGTGCACCGTATCCTATGACTGCGTGCACCGTATACTATGACTGCGTGCACCGTATCCTATGACTGCGAGCACCGTATACTATGACTGCGTGCACCGTATACTATGACTGCGTGCACCGTATACTATGACTGCGTGCACCGTATCCTATGACTGCGTGCACCGTATACTATGACTGCGAGCACCGTATACTTTCTATTAACCTTGGGGCATGTGCCGGCTGCTTCTTTGGAATTATTTATATCATTTATTTAATTTATTTTTTTATGTTAGGGTCAATTCACAAATAGGTTACGTGGTATTTGCTGCTGCATATTTTCCTAGCAAAATCTGCTACCCATTGGGGAGACGTCTCAGTCTAAATATGTGCTTTATCAAGAGCCGTGCGACTTTTGATAAATTAAGCGCACAATAGACCAGCCTAACGCTCTGTAGTTTGATTTATATTGATGCGGGACATAGACGGCTTATATAAATCTCCCCCTATGTCCCGCATCATTATAGGCCAATCTACAGAGGGTTAGGCCGGTCTATTGTGCGCTTAATTTATCAAAAGTCGCACGGCTCTTGATAAATTCTGCGCATGGACTTCGGGATCTATGCTTTAGACTGTATATAAACCTGCTCCAGCATGGTCTGACATTTCAGCGTACTTTCAGCGATAAGACTTGTCGCTGAAAAGTAGCTATTGATAAATTCAGCACCAATGCATTTTTCTGTCTAAAATAGACTAGAATGCATCATGTCCTAAAAATCCTCTAGAGCAAAAGTCGCAACAAATTTAGACAGGAAAAATCAGTCTAAATCCTTTGATAATCTCTCCCATTGACTTCAATGGGTACGAAAATAGCAGCAGCAAAAGCAAAATATGGTGCATGTGACCCTACCCAAACCTGAGGGACCCCATTCAAAGTGAATAGGACCAGTTGGTGTCCGGTGTCACACCTTCTGTCCAGCCCTGTGGTACATGTTGGTTGCCCTCCTGCTCATCCTGTTCTGGGTCCCTTCAGCTCTTCTCTTTGTGCCCTATGACAGATGTCATTGACTTAAATGGGGTCGGCCAGGGATCGGGTCATTTAGCAGAGAATATATATATATATATATATATATATATATATATATATATATATATATATTTTGCACTATTTTCTTCTGCTAAACTCCTGTCATTCTGCCGGACTGTGATTGACAGCTAAAGGGCAGCATAAAAAAGGCCTGACTGCTTCTGATTCCTATACAATTATATGGGAGATAGAAGTTAAATAGAAACAAACGCAGTGTGAACGCAGCCTAAACAAGAAGATGGTGCGGCAGGAGTGCCTGTGTCTTGTGTTCTGGGGATTGTCTCCCCTAGAAATGATTCTTCCTATGGAGTCCATGTTGTATTGGTCTTAGGGCTCCCATCACCATTGGAGGATCAGTTCACATCTGCGTCTGATCTCACAGAATGCGTCCAAATAGCGGGACATGAGCGGAGAAATACTGCAATGGTCACCAGACCCATAATAGTCAATGGGATCCGATGGTGTCCATTGTCCAGTTTTTTTTTTTTGTCATGAGCGGACTTTGCAATGGGGCTCGCAGAGGTGAACTGGAATAAATAATATAGTGTGAACCCCCCAGCCTAATACAGGACAATGGAATGAACTGTATAGTGTGAACACAGCCTAATACAGGACAATGGAATGAGCTATATAGTGTGAGCACAGCCATGTCTGTACAGTGTAAAGAACAGTGTTTCCCGACCAGGGTGCCTCCAGCTGTTGCAAAACTACAACTCCCAGCATGCCTAGCATGATATAGTGTGAACCCAGCCTAATACAGGACAATAGAATGAACTGTATAGTGTGAACACAGCCATGTCTGTACAGTATAAAGAACAGTGTTTCCCAACCAGGGTGCCTCCAGCTGTTGCAAAACTACAACTCCCAGCATGCCTAGCATGATATAGTGTGAACCCAGCCTAATACAGGACAATAGAATGAACTGTATAGTGTGAACACAGCCATGTCTGTACAGTATAAAGAACAGTGTTTCCCGACCAGGATGCCTCCAGCTGTTGCAAATCTACAACTCCCAGCATGATATAGTGTGAACCCAGCCTAATACAGGACAATAGAATGAGCTATATAGTGTGAACACAGCCATGTCTGTACAGTATAAAGAACAGTGTTTCCCAATCAGGGTGCCTCCAGCTGTTGCAAAACTACAACTCCCAGCATGCCCGGACAGCCTTCGGCTGTCCGGGCATGCTGGGAGTTGTAGTTTTGCAACAGCTGGAGACACCCTGGTCGGAGCTCACGTCGGTTCCTCTGCGGTTGTCATTACTAGAGAACAGTATAATAAGGACATAGTGACTCCCGATCCCCGGGCACAGCAATGTGATGAATGGCCAATCTCCTGCAGTGTGGGATAATGTGCTTTGTGATCGCAGGCACAATGGCTGCCACATGTCATGACTAGCGTGATGATCGCGATATAAATAGAGCGCTTGTTGCTGGAATGTGTCCCCGCAGTCACTGGCCCTTTCTTTGTGGTCGCCCCCGGGCTGGACGGCTCCGGTACTGGGATTATCTGTATGGTGTGTACCGGAGCCAGCGCTACAAGAGCCCATAAAGAAGCGGGGAATGTGCAGCTATTGATCAGCGCTCGGCGGAGCCTCAGGGGAGCAGCTGCTATAAAGAGGCCGAGCGCCACGTCCTCCATCAGTGATATCCCGCCGCCCCCTCCTCTTACTTATTAACCCGGCATTTAGCAGCGCGCCCTCCCCCCGGAGCAATTACACTCCAGCCCTGGAATAAATCATGCGCCGCGATAATCCTGTTAATAAAACGCAGCTTGTTCCTGACACTTTCCTCCCGCGACTCCCCGCACCTCACCCCTGGGCTCACACCTCCGCACGATCGCGATATCGCAGTGTATGAACGTCTGATCGGCGCGTCCTGCACTCACACAGGCGCCGTATAGCCGTACATCGTGCAATCCTATAACGACTATTCCCGGTGACATATGTCCTCAGCGGGGGGACACAGCTCCGGGAACACGAGAGGAAATACAAGTATAGCGCAGACCTATAGGATCGTGTACTGTGTGCCCCGTATATAGCGCAGACCTATAGGATCGTGTACTGTGTGCCCCGTATATAGCGCAGACCTATAGGATCGTGTTCTGTATGCCCCGTATATAGCGCAGACCTATAGGATCGTGTACTGTATGCCCCGTATATAGCGCAGACCTATAGGATCGTGTACTGTGTGCCCCGTATATAGCGCAGACCTATAGGATCGTGTACTGTATGCCCCGTATATAGCGCAGACCTATAGGATCGTGTACTGTGTGCCCCGTATATAGCGCAGACCTATAGGATCGTGTTCTGTATGCCCCGTATATAGCGCAGACCTATAGGATCGTGTACTGTGTGCCCCGTATATAGCGCAGACCTATAGGATCGTGTACTGTGTGCCCCGTATATAGCGCAGACCTATAGGATCGTGTACTGTGTGCCCCGTATATAGCGCAGACCTATAGGATCGTGTTCTGTATGCCGTATATAGCGCAGACCTATAGGATCGTGTACTGTATGCCCCGTATATAGCGCAGACCTATAGGATCGTGTTCTGTATGCCGTATATAGCGCAGACCTATAGCATCGTGTACTGTGTGCCGTATATAGCGCAGACCTATAGGATCGTGTTCTGTATGCCCCGTATATAGCGCAGACCTATAGCATCGTGTACTGTGTGCCGTATATAGCGCAGACCTATAGCATCGTGTACTGTGTGCCGTATATAGCGCAGACCTATAGGATCGTGTACTGTGTGCTGTATATAGCGCAGACCTATAGGATCGTGTTCTGTGTGCTGTATATAGCGCAGACCTATAGGATCGTGTTCTGTATGCCGTATATAGCGCAGACCTATAGGATCGTGTTCTGTATGCCGTATATAGCGCAGACCTATAGGATTGTGTTCTGTATGCCCCGTATATAGCGCAGACCTATAGGATCGTGTACTGTATGCCGTATATAGCGCAGACCTATAGGATCGTGTTCTGTATGCCGTATATAGCGCAGACCTATAGGATCGTGTACTGTATGCCGTATATAGCGCAGACCTATAGGATCGTGTTCTGTATGCCGTATATAGCGCAGACCTATAGGATCGTGTTCTGTATGCCGTATATAGCGCAGACCTATAGGATAGTGTCCTGTGTGCCGTATATAGCGCAGACCTATAGGATCGTGTACTGTATGCCGTATATAGCGCAGACCTATAGGATCGTGTTCTGTATGCCGTATATAGCGCAGACCTATAGGATAGTGTCCTGTGTGCCGTATATAGCGCAGACCTATAGGATTGTGTTCTGTATGCCCCGTATATAGCGCAGACCTATAGCATCGTGTATTGTATGCCGTATATAGCGCAGACCTATAGGATCGTGTACTGTGTGCCCTGTATATAGCGCAGACCTATAGGATCGTGTTCTGTGTGCCCTGTATATAGCGCAGACCTATAGGATCGTGTACTGTATGCCCCGTATATAGCGCAGACCTATAGGATCGTGTACTGTGTGCTGTATATATCGCAGACCTATAGGATTGTGTTCTGTATGCCCCGTATATAGCGCAGACCTATAGAATCGTGTACTGTGTGCTGTATATATCGCAGACCTATAGGATCGTGTTCTGTGTGCCCCGTATATAGCGCAGACCTATAGGATCGTGTACTGTGTGCTGTATATAGCGCAGACCTATAGGATCGTGTTCTGTGTGCTGTATATAGCGCAGACCTATAGGATCGTGTACTGTGTGCCGTATATAGCGCAGACCTATAGGATCGTGTACTGTGTGCCCCGTATATAGCGCAGACCTATAGGATCTTGTTCTGTATGCCCCGTATATAGCGCAGACCTATAGGATCGTGTACTGTATGCCCTGTATAGCGCAGACCTATAGGATCTTGTTCTGTATGCCCCGTATATAGCGCAGACCTATAGGATCGTGTACTGTATGCCCTGTATAGCGCAGACCTATAGGATCGTGTTCTGTATGCCCCGTATATAGCGCAGACCCATAGGATTGTGTTCTGTATGCCCCGTATATGGTTGGGGTGATCTCCCCGTATAGCGCTGACCTTTCCTCTACTGCAGTGGTCTTCAACCTGTGGACCTCCAGATGTTGCAAAACTACAACTCCCAGCGGGCATGCTGGGAGTTGTTGTTTTGCAACATCTGGAGGTCCACAGGTTGAAGACCACTGCTCTACTGCATGTCCCGTATATTTGTCTGATTTTCCCGTACTCTCTCTATAGTTTAGAGTAATTTCCCGGTATATCGCAGACATATATGGTCGTGTACTGTATGTCCCGTGTTTTGTGGTGATTTCCTCATATATCGCAGACGTATCTGGTCGTGCACTGTGTGTCCCGTGGTTTGTGGTGATTTCCCGGTATATCGCAGACATATATGGTCGTGTACTGTGTGTCCCGTGGTTTGTGATTTCCTCATATATCGCAGACGTATCTGGTCGTGCACTGTGTGTCCCGTGGTTTGTAATTTCCTCATATATCGCAGACATATATGGTCGTGTACTGTGTGTCCCGTGGTTTGTAATTTCCTCATATATCGCAGACGTATATGATCGTGTACTGTGTGTCCCGTGTTTTGTGGTGATTTCCTCATATATCGCAGACGTATCTGGTCGTGCACTGTGTGTCCCGTGGTTTGTGATTTCCTCATATATCGTAGACATATCTGTTCGTGTACTGTGTGTCCCGTGGTTTGTAATTTCCTCATATATCGCAGACATATATGATCGTGTACTGTGTGTCCCGTGGTTTGTGGTGATTTCCCGGTATATCGCAGACATATCTGGTCGTGTACTGTGTGTCCCGTGGTTTGTGGTGATTTCCCGGTATATCGCAGACATATCTGGTCGTGTACTGTGTGTCCCGTGGTTTGGGGTGATTTCCCGGTATATCGCAGACATATCTGGTCGTGTACTGTGTGTCCCGTGGTTTGTGGTGATTTCCCGGTATATCGCAGACATATCTGGTCGTGTACTGTGTGTCCCGTGGTTTGGGGGTGACCTCCCCACTGCCCCAGGCATTTTTTTTACACTCTTGTAAATCCTCTCCCCAGGAAATCCCCGGTGAGTGCGGCCCCGGGCGGGCAGGAAGTCCGCGCGTCTCCGGCAGCCGTCACCTCTCACCTGCTGCCGCTCAGGCCGGATCAGAGATGATTTATCCCCCGCACCCCTCCTCCTCCTCCTCCAGACACGTGTGCGGGACCATCGCTGCGCAGTGTAATGGATAGACGAGGCAGTGCGCTCCCCGGGGACCGGAACCCTACTCATTGCCGTGTACATATGTGCTTGTGTCAGGTTCCCGGTGGACGTACATCCGCCCGTGGAGCGGTAATACAATCCGGCGCTCGCAGAAATAGAGACGTGTAGCGAGGCTTGCGCTGTACGCGGGGATTTCTCGGTAGCGAGGCTGCTAATCCCCGGTGATGTGCGCGCCTGTCTTGATCTGGAAGAACAACTGCTTTTGGGATTAAGCAGACGGCGCTCGGCAGCCCCCTCCCCCGCCTTTGTAGCTGCCACACAGAGCAGCTTCAGTACGTGCTTGGCAGGGAGCGCTGCGATGTCTTCTATCCTGACATCGCGATCAGGGCTGCGGAGAGCCGTGTCATCTCCTCCCAGCCACGCTGGAGCCGCACGATCTCCGCCGCGCTGACATGTCATCTATCAAGAGACGCGGCGCGATCGTGTCCTGTGCGCGGAACAGCGCTCTGCCTGGCAGCCTGTGATTTATCTCCGTGCGGGGAGCGCTCACGGCTCGTATATAAAGGAATAGCTGCTGCCTGCCGTACATAATAGCCCTAGTACACTGTGCGGCCCGCAAGGGGTTAAGAGCCGCCGCCGCCGCCTGTGCCCTTGATCGGATATTATTGGATTTCCATTGTGCGCGGTCGGTGGTACCGACGTCTGATGATGCATGGCGGGGCGGAGGGGAAGGGGCGCCGCAAGGGTTAAGCCCGCACAGCAGCCGGCTGCTAATGACAGCAATTAACGGCTAGAGGGCGGCCAGCGAGCCCGGTGACAAATGGCTCCGGCGCCGAGCGGGTTAATGAGATCAGCAAGTAAGTTGCTTTTCCCTTGACCTATAAACGACCCCGATTTGCATCGCCCCCGCCACCCTTTTATTGCCGGGAATGTCCCTGAGCGTTTAGCACAAGCTGATCCCCAAACCCCACCTCAAACCCCCCTCCACCTCCCGAGCAAACGCGGCTTCTATTATTAATGACCCGGGGGAGTGCTGCTGCTGCTGCTGCTGCTGCCTCCGCTCTGCTTGTCTCACCTCCTTCTCTCCCTTCTCATGTTTCCGCACAGGGGGACACGCTGACGACAAGGGAAGGCTGAATTAAGGGGGCGACATGCTTTCCGCTACCCCCCTCTATGGGAACGTACATAGCTGGATGAGCAATGAGCGGGTCCGCATGTGCGGCATCAATGAGGACAGGTAATGGCCCTAATTCATCTACATTACAGTCTGCCGAGCCGGCTCATCCATCAGGGGCCGACCATGGAGGTCTTCAATAACAACCAGCCCCGATGTGAACAACACCAACTGATTCACCGATCTAATAGCAAGTCAGCGATCATACACGATCTGATAGCAATTCACCGATCTAATAGGAAGTCAGCGATCATACACGATCTGATAGGAAGTCACCCATCATACACGATCTGATAGCAATTCACCGATCTAATAGGAAGTCAGCGATCATACACGATCTGATAGGAAGTCACCCATCATACACGATCTGATAGCAATTCACCGATCTAATAGGAAGTCAGCGATCATACACGATCTGATAGGAAGTCACCCATCATACACGATCTGATAGCAATTCACCGATCTAATAGGAAGTCAGCGATCATGCACGATCTGATAGGAAGTCAGCGATCATACACGATCTGATAGCAATTCACCGATCTAATAGGAAGTCAGCGATCATACACGATCTGATAGGAAGTCACCCATCATACACGATCTGATAGCAATTCACCGATCTAATAGGAAGTCAGCGATCATGCACGATCTGATAGGAAGTCAGCGATCATACACGATCTGATAGCAATTCACCGATCTAATAGGAAGTCAGCGATCATACACGATCTGATAGGAAGTCAGCGATTATACAGGATCTGATAGGAAGTCAGCAATCATACACGATCTGATAGAAATTCACCGATCTAATAGGAAGTCACCGATCATACACTATCTGATAGAAAGTCAGCAATCATATACGATCTGATAGGAAGTCAGCGATCATACACGATCTGATAGCAATTCACCGATCTAATAGGAAGTCAGCGATCATACACGATCTGATAGGAAGTCACCCATCATACACGATCTGATAGGAAGTCACCGATCATACACGATCTAATAGGACAGTGTTTCCCAACTAGGGTGCCTCCAGCGGTTGCAAAACTACAACTCCCAGCATGCCCGGACAGCCTTTGGCTGTCCAGGCATGCTGGGAGTTGTAGTTTTGCAACCGCTGGAGGCAACTTGGTTGGGAAACACTAATAGGAAGTCACCCATCTCTCTAGCCCTAATAATACACAATGTCTTAGTGATTCGTGATCCATCAATCCTGATAATACACCATCTAATAGTAATCCTGCGATTCCTCTAGTCCTGATAATTCACCATTTTATAGTAATCCACCGATTCCTCTAGTCCTGATAATACACCGTCTAATAGTAATCCACCGATTCCTCTAGTCCTGATAATACACAATCTAATAGTAATCCACCGATTCCTCTAGTCCTGATAATTCACCATCTAATAGTAATCCACCGATTCCTCTAGTCCTGATAATTCACCATCTAATAGTAATCCACCGATTCCTCTAGTCCTGATAATTCACCATCTAATAGTAATCCACCGATTCCTCTAGTCCTGATAATTCACCATTTTATAGTAATCCACCGATTCCTCTAGTCCTGATAATTCACCATCTAATAGTAATCCTGCGATTCCTCTAGTCCTGATAATTCACCATTTTATAGTAATCCACCGATTCCTCTAGTCCTGATAATTCACCATCTAATAGTAATCCACCGATTCCTCTAGTCCTGATAATTCACCATCTAATAGTAATCCACCGATTCCTCTAGTCCTGATAATTCACCATCTAATAGTAATCCACCGATTCCTCTAGTCCTGATAATACACAATCTAATAGTAATCCACCGATTCCTCTAGTCCTGATAATTCACCATCTAATAGTAATCCACCGATTCCTCTAGTCCTGATAATTCACCATCTAATAGTAATCCACCGATTCCTCTAGTCCTGATAATTCACCATCTAATAGTAATCCACCGATTCCTCTAGTCCTGATAATACACCATCTAATAGTAATCCACCGATTCCTCTAGTCCTGATAATTCACAATCTAATAGTAATCCACCGATTCCTCTAGTCCTGATAATACACCATCTAATAGTAATCCACCGATTCCTCTAGTCCTGATAATACACCATCTAATAGTAATCCACCGATTCCTCTAGTCCTGATAATTCACCATCTAATAGTAATCCACCGATTCCTCTAGTCCTGATAATACACCATTTTATAGTAATCCACCGATTCCTCTAGTCCTGATAATACACCATTTTATAGTAATCCACCGATTCCTCTAGTCCTGATAATTCACCATCTAATAGTAATCCACCGATTCCTCTAGTCCTGATAATTCACCATCTAATAGTAATCCACCAATTCCTCTAGTCCTGATAATTCACCATCTAATAGTAATCCACCGATTCCTCTAGTCCTGATAATACACCATTTTATAGTAATCCACTGATTCCTCTAGTCCTGATAATACACCATCTAATAGTAATCCACTGATTCCTCTAGTCCTGATAATACACCATCTAATAGTAATCCACCGATTCCTCTAGTCCTGATAATTCACCATCTAATAGTAATCCACCGATTCCTCTAGTCCTGATAATTCACCATCTTATAGTAATCCACCGATTCCTCTAGTCCTGATAATTCACCATCTAATAGTAATCCACCGATTCCTCTAGTCCTGATAATTCACCATCTAATAGTAATCCACTGATTCCTCTAGTCCTGATAATACACCATCTAATAGTAATCCACCGATTCCTCTAGTCCTGATAATTCACCATTTTATAGTAATCCACCGATTCCTCTAGTCCTGATAATTCACCATTTTATAGTAATCCACTGATTCCTCTAGTCCTGATAATACACCATCTAATAGTAATCCACTGATTCCTCTAGTCCTGATAATACACCATCTAATAGTAATCCACCGATTCCTCTAGTCCTGATAATACACAATCTAATAGTAATCCACTGATTCCTCTAGTCCTGATAATTCACCATCTAATAGTAATCCACCGATTCCTCTAGTCCTGATAATACACCATTTTATAGTAATCCACTGATTCCTCTAGTCCTGATAATACACCATCTAATAGTAATCCACCGATTCCTCTAGTCCTGATAATTCACCATCTAATAGTAATCCACCGATTCCTCTAGTCCTGATAATGCACCATTTTATAGTAATCCACCGATTCCTCTAGTCCTGATAATACATCATTTTATAGTAATCCACTGATTCCTCTAGTCCTGATAATACACCATCTAATAGTAATCCACCGATTCCTCTAGTCCTGATAATTCACCATCTAATAGTAATCCACCGATTCCTCTAGTCCTGATAATTCACCATCTAATAGTAATCCACCGATTCCTCTAGTCCTGATAATTCACCATCTTATACTTCACATAAAGGACAGAACAATGCTCACCCTGATGTGAGGAGTACATTGTACTGACTATAGGGCTTCTTTCCCCTTCTTGTGGTTGATGCCCTTCCCCCAGACATCGCACTCATTCTTTACACAGACACAGTTCCGCTTTATCATTCAGTTGCTATTATTGATTAGGAAGATATTTTTTTGTTAGTTGCCTTACAGACAGCAATAGCGACACCTGCAGGCAACTTGTGGAACTGCATAATTAAGGCCAGGTTCGCAGCATGATGTGTGCCCCTGAGGCAGGGATAGCTATCAAAGCTCTGACAGGCACAGGCTGCATTCATTTCAGTTGTCCATCTTTCCGGTCATTTTCCAAGCATTTCTCAGTCCTATCCAAAACTCAGATATGTTCAGAAAATGACCTGAATGTAGTCAGTAACTGACTTCACTTGGTATTGGGCCCATGCATGTCCAAGCTTGGTATGTCTCCATGTCATTTCAACAGTTTCTTATCATATCCGTGCCCCAGACACACAAATCTTTATGTGAATGAGCCCTAACAAAGATTACAGCGATTGTGAGAAGAAAGCTACGGCCACATTTAAATCTGCACTGGAGCCCCATCCAGGGAGTTCTAGTGCAGAGTCCTTTAATTGGGGGACCTGTTACTAAGAGGGATCCTGTTAAAGTCCATGTGAGCTGACCGTGTCCATTGTGTATCGGACCGCCTCACACAGATGTGAACAAGGCCTAAACACTCGGAAGGGCTGATACAGTCAGTGTTAGATCATATTATATCGGATTAAAGGCTTTTATTATTTATGACAAATTGATACATTTACTATTATGGTAATCCATAGAGTAATGATCATTAAAGGACAACTGCAGCGCTATTACACTTATCCCCTATCCCCACAGAATAGGGGATAAGTGTCCGACCGCTGGGACCCCCGCAATCTCCTGAACGCCCACACCTAGAGAGGTCGACGGTTACGCCCCCTCCCCATACAGTTCTATGGGAGAGGCGGGGAGGCATGAATGCTGCCTCTCTGCCTCTCCCATAGAACTACATGGAGAAGGCGTGTCGGCCATGCAGGAGCCACCCCCCCGCAATCAAACACTTTATAAGTTGGGATAAGTTGTTTTCGGCCTTTAAGAAATCATTTACACAGAGAAAATATTCTGAGGTCTAGAAGATGAATGGAAGGCCCCACAGCATTTTACAAAGTATTCCTAGAATATGTCCCAAAAGTAAAATTGTATCTATTTAGTGATCTGTTTTTTGTCTCACTTTCCATAAATAGTTTGCTAAGAATTCTTAATCTCTTTTAGGAAAATTCTTATCACTGATGGTGACATTCAGAAAGCCCGACTTGAGCTGAGAGAAGATCATCTCGGTCACACCTTGGTAAGATTCCACACTAAAGAAGTAGTTGTCCAGGTTTACTCCTTACACATATTATAATGCTGGTAGATAATCTAAGCCAGAAGTTCAGAAGGAAGAAGCTGTATAAAATCTACCCCAAGTTGGTTGCTAAGTGATCATTTTTTTTATTATTTCTCACAATAACGTCTTCAGCAATTAGATTTAATGACCAGTTAGTGCATTTAGGACAGCCCGGTCACATCCTATAGCGTATATAACGAGCATTTTAGTTCTATGCAGAGATGACTGGGGGGGGGTATAATTATAAGTTTCTCTTTATGCTCTGTTCTGTCTGGTGTAATGTCTAGGACGGACATGGCATTATCTTCCATATAGTTAATTGAGTCTGTTTAGTTAAATGGACAGACAATGCTGAAGGTCACTATTCTCCGCACACCACACTGATCTAGATCAGTTATGTCACATGCAAATGGGGAACAAAACAAGGGTGAAATTTGTTCAGGGTCACAACTTACACCAGTTGGAAACATCCGTATCTGGCAAGGTGTTCACACGCACCATGATTCTCTTCCTTGACTTTGTAGCATACAGTGCGATGTAGTTATTCAGGTTGTGTACAATATATTCTGTGTCTCTGTATTTATTATTACTTCTTTTTCTTGTATAGGTGGATGCAGCAGCTGTTCATCGAATGGACAGCCTAACTGCTCTCGGCATGGACCGTACAGGTCTAATGCAGGAAGGATTAAGAGTCCCTGGAGGCATGGTCTACTCTAGCCTGTGTGGCCTTGGCACGGAAAAAGTTAGAGAACCATCCACTATACCAGGGCTTGGGTATGCACCTGACCGAAATTCTGAACTTCAATTTAAGCCAAATACTGCTGAAACGATGGAGACTGCCCAGATGACTGGAAAACAGCCCAATGGTTTTAACTCCTTGTTTAAAACCCCACCAGGACTGCAAAAGACATCTGTCCCTACAAGTGAATCTCTGGTTTTGGACAGAGCAGTCAATGATAAACAGAGTCCCATTGATGTGAATGGTGCTAATTATTTAAGGATTCCTTGGGTGCACTCCTATATGGATAGCGCATCACCAGCTATGTACCCATTCATCGATTCACCAAATAAGTATTCTTTAAGCATGTATAAGGCGTTTCTACCTCAGCAGTCGGCTTACAGTTTGCCACAGCATTTAACCTACTCACCAGTTTGCCCGAATGGTGAACGCTTTGTATATCTTCCACCGTCACCTTATGTAACATCCCATATCCCATCAAGCCTGGCACCACCAATGAGGATCCCTGCACCATCAGCAGCTCCGGCCATACCCACTACTGTTCATTGCTTAGAAAAAAGTTTACCATGGAAAATGGGGATTAATCCAGGGTCTAATGTTGATCACCATGCCTATTCTCATCTTCAAACAAATAAGCAGCCTAGGATGCCGTGCACAAAGTCTATGGCTAGCAGTATGTCACCTGAAGCCTCACTGTTGTTGGCATCTTCTCAAAGACCATCTCCTAGGCTTCATCACTCAACTCAACCAGTTGGAGATGGCTATTCTGATTATCAGTCATTTGTTAAAATCTCAACACCGCCTACATCTGTTTCTCACACAAAACCACTCACAAGCATAAATAGTGACCTCACACCTTTAAGGCAATCAAGCACCAAGACTAACAAACTACTTGACGGAGAAAATGCACAGATGCAAGCACCCTCCAAAAGGTATACAAAGGAAAGAAAGGACAACAGGTCTCCTAGCTTGTTGGAAAAGCAAACACCTCACAAAGAAGGAACTGAAAAACCACTTGATTTGTCTTCAAAGCTTAGTGATGCCGAAATGTCAGCAATGTTGCTTTCAGGGCGATCTGGAAATACCATGGGAATGTGCACCAGAGACATTCAGAAAGAAGCCATATCTCCTTCTGCTGGTGTTAGTGCTATCTTCAGACCAGAAATGATCAGTAATGCACCTTCATCATGGGTAGTACCTGGTATGGGCAGCTCCGAAGACATGAATGGCATCATTATGCCACTGAAAAACAAAGCATTGGAAAGGGTTATGCCACAACAGAGGAGCTCTTCATGCCCTCGGATGGGAAGCTCTGAAGTAGTAGTTACAAGCAGTTCAGGATGCATCTCTAGTGCCGGGCGTCCTGCATCTGCTTCACCTGCACCAAATGCCAATGGGGAAAGTAAAAGTCCTGAAGACAGCACTAAGTCTGCTATGCAACAACAACTTCCGCCTGCTAGCTCACTTAGTAAGAGCAGCAAAGTAGCAAAGCCTTCCATAATGGAATCAACCATAAAAGTGAGTGAAGCTTCGCTGCCCCCTGCACCTATGTTCCTGCCTCGGAGTGAGCCCTTCTGTTCTACACCCTTGGCTTATCCAAGCAGTTTTATCCCATATTCAGTCTCTGAGAGCCTTGCATTGTCCCATTTACATTTACATGGAAAAGCTCCTGTGTATCCTCACCCAGTTTTATTGCCCAATGGAAGTCTTTTTCCTGGTCCAATGGCCCCAAAGCCTGGAATTTCTTACAGCCTACCAACCAACAGAGATTACATGGCCTATCAAGAGTCACTGGGTATGGTGCATCCAATCTTACTACCACCTTCTACAATGGAAATAGGCAAAGATGACAAGACCGAGAGAAGGTCTAGGTCCCACGAAAGGCCACGCTACGAGGAACCTGCTGGGAGGAGACTTTTGGATATATCAGATTCTACACCAAAGCTTAATTTGGAAGCTTCCTCAGATAAGAGCGCTAAGTCTCATCCGACCTCTGTAGTAACCAGTAAACATTCTTCTAAGACAGAACTGTTGAGTTCCAATGGAGAAAGAGATACAAAATGTGATTTCAGTTTTGCCATGAATGGTTTTGTACCTGAAAAGCATATAATGAATGATCTGCAGAAACCAGAACAGGGAGCACAGGTCAGGGATTTCATAGCACCAAGAGAAGAGACCCCAAGAAAGAATGACTTTCATGTTCCCCAACAGTCTCAGAGTTCGCCTGTATTCCAGGCCAGAGAGGAAAATGTATCTGGGAACCAAACTATGGATGTCCCTGCCGTAGAGCTGGGTGCGCAATTTCTGATTCCTAGTCAAAGTCAAGATGCCCAAGCTGCGTTTTATGGGCAACCCCAGGAAAAAACGCAGCCCTTCATTATGGCAAACGGCCATTCTGACACAGAAGCAGCCGAGGCCACCATGAGAGACAGTTCAGATGAATTTGAAACTATAAATGGGAAACTTGTAAAAACCAAATCTTCCAAACTGACTAAAAGGATTGCAAACTCCGCTGGCTATGTGGGTGACCGCTTCAAGTGCATGACCACCGAATTGTATGCCGATTCAAGCCAACTAAGTCGCGAGCAGAGGGCTCTACAGGTGAGTTGCTTGAAACTTTTCAGCCTCCTTATTTAGTATAGTAAGCAGTGTACTGTTCAGGGGGAGTAGAAAAACACATAGCCATTTGGTGCATGCACAACCCCAACCCTTGTAACTTGCACTATTATCTGTGAATAATAAACTGTGTCCTAACTGTACTAGCTGAAGCATTAATAGATGTTTTATAATGAAATGAATAGTAAGGTCACAGCAAAGTTATATATAAAGTACAGTGTTATGCTATGTAATTGTAGCAAATAGGTAACTATGAGCCGATAGTGTTAAATTGTTCATGTCATATTGTATTGGATGATTATCCAGATAATGTATTAAGTGCCCATTTTAATTACTTAGATGGAAGGCATACAAGAGGACAGTATAATAAGTCCACCCGCTGCTTACTGTGAGGTCAGTCTTTAAAGTTTTTATTATTAGACTCTACTGCATTATTTTCTTCATTTCCGAGTATGTTCCAGGCCATGGTTTTTGTGTCTGACATCCCGCTGTAAATGTCTGTTTGCTAATTTGATGTTTACCTTGCATGTAGCCAAGCATCCAAACATGTTCCTCTTTACTGTAATTTCCACATCCTTAACCTTTTCAACAATATGAGTTTGCTCATTATTAGGAGGAAGAGCGGCAGACGCATTTGTTTAATTCACCGTCCTATTGTACGATCGATGTTGCTTGTGTATTTAGGCATGCTTCTGCATTTTAAAGAGCCGCTCTATAAAGTTGTGTCTTGTACAAAAGGGGTCAGCGGGTCATGAAGGCTTGTGGTGTCATTAATGCCTTAGTAATTTATGGATATACATGTGCGGATGCGAGCAGCCCGTATCCAGAAGTGACACTGCCATAGGCTTTTTAAAGGGGTTATCCAGGAAAAAACTTTTTTTTTTTTATATATATATATCAACTGACTCCAGAAAGTTAAACAGATTTGTCAATTACTTCTATTAAAAAATCTTAATCCTTTCAGTACTTATGAGCTTCTGAAGTTAAGGTTGTTCTTTTCTGCCAAAGTGCTCTCTGATGACACGTGTCTCGGGAACCTCCCAGTTTAGAAGCAAATCCCCATAGTAAACCTTTCTAAACTGGGCGGTTCCCGAGACATGTGTCATCAGAGAGCACTTAGACAGAAAAGAACAATCTTAACTTCAGAAGCTCATAAGTACTGAAAGGATTAAGATTTTTTAATAGAAGTAATTTACAAATCTGTTTAACTTTCTGGAGCCAGTTGATATATATATAAAAAAAAGTTTTCCTGGAATACCCCTTTAAGCAATGCAATAATGGTGGTCTGTTAGTCCTGTCCTCCTCCACTGCTGAGATCGCTTTAATCTCATATTAGTGAAAAATGTGCAAATTTTTTGCCATGAAGTACTATAAAAAACAGCGAAGCATTTTCCCACACCTTATGATAAGATCCATTCTAAGCATGATCCCTATACTGACTAATAGTGAAGCTCTGCAGTTGTTGGAGCTGCTTTCCCAGCAGATAATGTCTCCGATAGCTTGTGATCCTGCTTCCTTTCTCCACCGTGCCTGCGAACAGTTAACACTGAGCCCCTCCTTCTTTGCGGAGCGGCTGGCGGCATGAAGTGAGAAGGGCAGAAGTGTGCTTTTCATGAATAATTTCCAGAGAATGACCGGGCAGAGCATTGGAACTGACTGCGGTATTAATTCTCCAATGTCAGGAGTCACATCACAAATTCATAACCGCTGTCCTTTTTTAAAGGAGACTACACCTTTAGGCCCATTTTATCAAATAGCTTATTTGACATGTAGAACCGTGGTTTGCTGTAACTCTTGATAAACAAAAGCATAAAATGAGTTATCATTTATTATTGTAAGATTGGTGACAACTGTTCTAGCCTCCATTACCCAACTTTCTACAATACTATGACTATAGAGTGCATGACTATTATTTACCTACTGAAAATTTATTCTAGAAAAGGGATCTGTTGGATTACCCAATGATGGCTAAATGTTGTCTTCCATTTCAGGAAGGTTAAAGGGGTACTCCGCCCCTAGACATCTTATCCCCTATCCAAAGGATAGGGGATAAGATGTCAGATCGCTGGGGACCCCCGCTAATATAGAAAGCAGCACCCACCTGTAACTGCTTCTGGAAGATCTCAGGCTAATTCCTCCCGACCACTGGGATGGAAGATCACGACGTCACTACTCTGCCTCCATGTGATGTCACGCCCCGTCCCCTCAATGCAAGTCTATGGGAGGGGGCGTGACGGCCGTCACGCCCCCTCCTATAGACTTGCATTGAGGGGGCGGGGCACGACGTCACACAGGGGCGGAGTTGTGACATCACGAACGTCCATTCCCGAGGTCGGGACCCAGACCCTCCAGCGCTTGTGGACCAGAAACGCGTGGGTGCCGCATGCTATATAGCGGGAGTCCCCAGCGGCGGGACCCCGGCGATCTGACATCTTATCCCCTATCCTCGGGGATAAGATGTCTAGGGGCGGGAGTACCCCTTTAAGCTTCAACATCAGTGAAGCGCCGTATGCCACATGTTTGTCATTAAGCCAGCACAAAAGTGTTCCGATGTCTAAAGCGTCATCACAAATAGACCACATGGTTGTGGTTTTCTGCACCATAAATAATACATACCAGACCAAACCTAGTGACATATGAGCCACGTTTGATCTGTTCATTGTTCTGTATATGCCATGGTATACACCGGAACGCTCTTTTTGCTGCTCTTCCAACATATATGCATGGCAGGCGGCACTTAACTAATGTGAACCTGACCTTATTTTATCTATGAAAGATCTGCATCAAGGTTTGTAAGAACCTGAATACACAATCTTACCGGAATTCAGCGCGTCAATTTTTGTTCATAGTTTGTTCATCTGTACTTATCAATATTTGCGTGGGTTTTAATTGTTAAACATGTTTTGCAGCCGAATGTTTTGTTCATTACGCCTTTCTTTTTAGCGCGCTATGATGCGCTTCTCAGAACTCGAAATGAAGGAACGGGAAGACCACACGCCTACCAAAGACTTGGAGATTTGCAAGCTCAGTAAGTCCGATGTGAAGCTTTCCGCAGAAAAGGTTAAGCCAGCAGCATCAGTCCTGGGAGATTCTGCCGATAGCCAAAGCGAAGGTGAGGAAATCTAAGTGGAGCCGGTCGGTGAACTGTCTCCTCTAGGACCGTAGTCTGAGGCCATTGAGATATTAGGCGCTAGTCTTAAGTGCAGAGTGTGTTTCATTAGCTTTGACATTTTCCAGGCACTAGTACAATAAAGATACTAGAGCAAAAGGATTAGGTGATATGGAGAGTATGGGCATCGTGCCAGCAGCCAGACGTCAGTGTCTTGTGGTTTTTGTTTAAGACCTTAGTAGTGTTCACCAAAGCCTCATATAATCCTCTCTGGTTAGCTTTGTCCTGCTGTTTGTGAGCTTACTGTAAATGCTGGAGGTTGGTTTATAGATAAATCTCCATTATTATTATTTTTTTTTTATGGCGGTACTTTGCTATGGTCTGTAGTTACCCAAAGTGATCAAAGTCTGGGCTGCGACGATATTCAGTCTGGAGCCAGCTGCCATAAAAATGTGAAAAAAAAAATATATATATATATATTTTCAGGGAATCATTTACGTCGCGAGAGCTGTAACAGTGGCATAGTTTCCATAAGACCACAAAAATCCTAGTTCTGTAAAGGAGAACGGGATCCAGATGTTATTCCTAGTGCTGGCAGACAGCCTGAGATGGCAGAGTGTGTGGTCCCAAAGTGACCACAGTGAGAGATAATGATACAGAAGACATAACTGCGGTCACAAGATGGTAGCCCTTGCCCTGTATAGCGCTCTCCAGCGATACTGACCCTTGTCCTACACTAGACCCGAACTGTCAGACACCCTGTCCTGTACACGCACAAAAGAAATGAGCAAGTCAGTGCCTATCTATAAGGACTTCCCTTGCCTAATATGGCCTAATATAAGCAGAGATGGAAACTGATTAGAGTCCCGATTGCCCCGTGTCTGCACAATTTCCTCGGTGTCTCTTAATGCTGCGCATCACATTAGTGACACACTAGGGGTGAGGTTACTGTACAATGCCTGGTTAATGGGTATTGGAGCTCACTCTGTGTTAATTGCCACTCAAGTCTGGATCGCAGGGCTTTGTCAATCCCCACCGCGCGCCCGCTCGTACACCAGTGTGCTGTTCTGCTATTGCAGCTGAAATCATTGCAACCTGTGCTGGTGGCTACAGCGATCAGAGAACATTTTCTGTTCCATTACAGCCTCACAGCTCTGCGGTGCGAAACATCTGTTTCCAAGTAGTTTCTTCTCACTGTCTCTTAACCCTTTTTTTGACACCGTGTACAATCATCTTATAAATAAAGTTATAGTTCTAAGTATCAGACCTACACTGATCTGCCATAACATTAAAACCACAGAAGAAATTAATCTTGTGACCTGTCAATTGGTGGGATATATTAGGCAGCAAGTGAACAGTAAGCAATTAACACTAATGTATTAGAAGCAGGAAAAATGGGCAAACGGAAGGAGCTGAGTGACTCTTGAGGTCTATGCACACTACGGATTTTCCCCACGGAGTCCTATTGCTGTCAGTGGGATTCCGCAGCGCCATACATACTACAGAGTTTCAGCAGCAGAGCTTTCTGCCACAAAAATTCACCTGCCATAAGAATGTACATTTCTGGCTGTGGGGACTGGCAAAGCCTGCACAGTCCGCCATCAGGATCTCTGCCTGATAAATTCTGTAGTGTGCATGGACTTATGGAGTGTTCCTGAACCAGCAAAAGGGTCATCACCGCTCCTGGTTTATTGATGTATATGGACAGCAAAGGCGGCCAGCCCAGATCATAGCCTTTTTCAAATTCCGGGAAAAAATAATGGGATTGAAAGGTATTGTGCCATGACTCCCAACATGCTTGGACAGCAAACGGCTGTACGGACCTGCTGGGAGTTGTAATTTTGCAACATCAGGAAGTCTACTTTTTGGATACCTCTGGTCTTAACCTGCTTTCACACTATAGAAATGTCTGTTTCAAAGATCTGTTATAATGACCCAATAATAAAACCATTAAAAACAGCCGTTACAAAATCCCATTTATAGTCTTTGGGGTTTTTACCTGATCTGTTTTAACCGGTCATAACCCGTTATTAATAAAGGACGTTATTTTGTGACTGGAGAAAGTAACGGGAGAAATATTGCATGCACTATTTCTTCTGTTCTTTCTCCCGTCACAAAATAATGTCCGTTGTTAATAACCGGCTATGAGGGGTTAAAACAGATCAGGTAAAAATCCCATAGACTATAATGGGATTTTGTAACGGCCGTTTGACGGACAATTTTAAAGGGGTTCTCCGGCGCTTAGACATCTTATCCCCTATCCAAAGGGTAGGGGATAAGATGCCTGATCACGGGGGTCCCGCCGCTGGGGACCCCCGTGATCTTGCACGCCGCACCCCATTTATAATCAGTCCCCGGAGTGTGTCTGATTACCGGCGACCACACGGCCGGCGGCGTGTGATGTCACGCCTCCGCCCTCGTGTGACGTCACGCTCCACCCCTCGATGCAAGCCTATGGGAGGGGGCGTGACAGCCTTGGCATCACAACGCTCCGGCCCCGTGATCGACAGTAATCAGACCCGGAGCGAACACGCTCCGGGGACAGATTATAAACGGGGTGCGGCGTGCAAGATCACGCGAGCCCCTAGCGGCGGGACCCCCGCGATCAAGCATCTTATCCCCTATCCTTTGGATAGGGGATAAGATGTCTAAGCGCCGGAGTACCCCTTAAAGGGTTTTCATAACGGAAGATTATAACTGGTCTTTAAAACGGATGAATTTATAGTGTGAAAGGGGCCTTAGGGGTAACAGAAGTTTTCAGCTGTGAACACCCAAAAACCCTAATGCCTTTAGTAGGTTATTATTCTGTGTAGGCAGACGAACAGATCTGGTCATTTTAATACCTGTTCTCCTTGCTGCAGCAATACTGGGCCCTACTTTATTCTGCAGTCTTCTAAATTCCTTTCTCCACTATTGCAGTAGTTGGTGTAGCACATTATTCTAATTACATTGAGTTAATATTATGCTTCGCTCCTGCTGCGCTAATGGCACAAGTCCTCCAGCTGCCCAAACAGAGAAAAAAAAAAAAAGAATGAACCCGGGTCATTGTCCTTAAGTGGTTTCACATTCTTTTATCCAGTTTGGGGATCGGGGGCCCTTGTACGAGTGGCAGTGAAGCCGTCCTGGTTGCCCAGGAGACTAGTAAATGTTGCCATGGTGATTCGTCTGTGGAGTTGCTTTTCCGTACAAAGGAGAGGTTATGGGATGCATGTGCTGCGTGAGTCATATGATTGTTTTCAGATCAAATGATCTAAGCAACTGGCGTGCGAGCATCACATCTGTGCGAGTCACGTGAGCGCTCGCCGCTTCGAGATAATGAAGCAACAGACAAATCTGAGATCCTGAGATGCCAACGAATGACTTAGACGTGCAGAGGAGTTTGTGATCTCATTCCTGCATTCTGTCCAGCAGAACCGATTCCATCTTTGTGCTTCTCCTCCTTAAGCAAATTCTTTATATGGATTGACTTAGTCGGGGGGACTGGTGTGTTAAATGACCTGATCTGTCCACAGTCTTCATTAGGATAGTGTCAAAAAAGTATTCTGACTAATACTGCAGCATACCCATAGGCTTTTATAGACCAAGTACTGTGGATTACATTTGATCAGCTCTACACTAGCATATACGTTATATATATATTATAATATATATATATATAATATATATATATATATATATATGCGTGGGCTTGGTAGACAACACTTTTGTGTCCTACAGATAAAACATGCAGATGTAAACCAGACCCAATTGTAGTCACAAGTAGACTGTGTTCAATTGAAACTTAAAGGAGTACTCCGCCCCTAGACATCTTATCCCCCTATCCTAAAGGACAGGGGATAAGATTTCTGATCACAGAGGTCACTGATCACTGCAGCTGGGGATCCCCGAGATCTCCCTACTGCATCCGGTGTTCATTTAGAGCAGTGGTCTTAAACCTGCAGACCTCCAGATGTTGCAAAACTACAACTCCCAGCATGCCAGGACAGCCGTTGGCTGTCCTGGCATGCTGGGAGTTGTAGTTTTGCAACATCTTGAGGTCCGCAGGTTTAAGACCACTGGTTTAGAGCGTCGAGTGCAGCGCCAGAGGCTCAGTACCTCATCACTGTCACGCCCCGCGTGTGACATCACAGCCGCGCCTCCTCAATGCAAGTCTATGGGAGGGGGCGTGACGCCCTGCCCTAAGACTTTAATTGAGCCTCTGCCCCACATCGCCAGTCATCCGGCATGTAGCAAAGTTCGCTCCGTGCACTGGATGTCTGGGGTGCCACAGCCGAGATCGTGGAGGTCCCACCGCTGAGGGGGCATGGCCGTGATGTCAGGAGCGGGGCGTGGCTGTGACATCACAAGCCTCCGCCCCACATCACCAGTTATCCGGCATAGAGCAAAGTTCGCTCCGTGCACCGGATGTCTGGGGTGCCCAGTGGTGGGACCCCTGCGATCAGACATGTCATCCCCTTACTTTTGGATGGGGGGATAAGATGTCTAGGGGCGAAGTATCCCTTTAAAGGTGTAACCCTGCCAATGCATTTTGACATATACCACAGAGAGCTGAAATGTGATATCAATGGGGCCTTATGGTCTCTAAGGGTGTGAACGGAATCTCCGCTCGCTGAATTCAGCGAGCGGAGATTCAGACTGGCAGCCGGCGGCGGCGGGACCGCGCGGCACTGCGCCATCACCATTGACTGCTATGCAGTACTCGCGGACTTCCGCGCAAAGAATGAGCATGTTCTTTCTTTGCGCGGAACAATTTCAGCGACGGAATTGTCCGCCGCTGAAATTCCGCAGTGTAAACGGGTCTCGCGGAGTTCACACTCGCGGAATTCCACCTGGGGAATTCCATAGTGTGAACATACCTTTACTATGTGCAGAACATTGTCCTTGGTAAATAGGACAATACTACCTTTTGGTCAAACTAAAAATGTAAGTGATCTATGGTTGTCTTCTGAATACTGCATTGGGATATAGAGCACATTTTAACGCCTGTTCCTATGCCTTCCAGGGGATCTTAGGACCACTAGTGGAAACCTGACCGGCACTTCAAACCATATAGTAAAAGCAGCGGCTAGTGAAGATAGTCATACGGAGAAACTCCTTTCCTGTGATGCAGCAAACCTGAAACCAGAGCTGACAATAGACGCAAACCTACAAGGGCAGTGTGTGGGCTTAAAACGGAAAAAACCTTGTGAGCCTTTTCTCGGTGATCTTGACCAACATTCAACCTGTGAAGAAGCAGCACAGGAAGATGCAAGGGTGAAAAGGAAAAAGACCGGTAAGTAGACTTCCTCAGTGCCATAACAGAAGTTCATCCCTATAGTAATCTGCATGTAAAAAATGCAGAAGTTGGAGGCCCAGAGAGATTTCGTAACCTATATTTAATGCCTAACGGACATGGGATACCACTTCTCTATTTTCTTACCATGTTCTGTATTAGAACCGGTTGCCGTTGTTTAATATTTATTTTTGTTGACGGGCCCCAGGGACTTGATACTAAATACACATGTTAGAAGATGCGTTCCTTACCCTGAATAAAAACATACGATGATTTGGGAACAGCGTCACCTTTACACAATATACACTATACTGTTTCCGTATTGGTCTTTCTGTGCTTTTAAAGGCATTTGGAGCAGAATACGAATACAGTGGTCCCTCAAGTTACAATATTAATTGGTTCTGGGACGACCATTGTATGTTGAAACCATTGTAGGTTGAGACCAGAACTCTATGGAAACCTCGTAATTGGTTCTAAAGCCCCAAAATGTCATCCAAAAATAGGAAAAAGTGAGGATTAAAGAAAAATAAGTAGAAAACTAATATAGGTAAAGCAAATCCTTACATAGAAAAGTAAGACAGATCTGCTGGGAGCTGGAAATCACTGTCTATGTTGGGGTTTCCCAAGCAGGGAGCCTCCAGCTGTTGTAAAACTGCAACTCCCAGCATGCCCGGACAGCCAAAGGCTGTCCGGGCATGCTGGGAGTTGTAGTTTTGCAACAGCTGGGGGCACCCTGCTTGGGAAACACTGGTCTATGTAGGAGCTTCTATGTAGGACAGGAGCTTCTTCAGGGTCCTGTACAGTACACAAAATGTCCTAAAAAAGTAATGGAGTCGCCTTCACCTGGTGTCCAAAGGAGCAGCTAACCATGGGACAGCTAAAGCGTACAAAACATGTAATACCTCTCTGTACTTTAGGGGGCGCTACCAGACACCAGGCAGTGCATACGCTTCAGTAATACAGGGGTTTTACCAGTAAATGTCCATTTTGATTGGTCGGTTCTTCCAGCCATTGACACGTTTCACAGATCTAGATTGTCCGTATATTGTATGTTGAGTCTGGTTTCAACGTCCGGTGGTCCGGAAAAGACCATTGTATGTTGAAACTATTGTATGTTGAGGCCACTGTAAGTTGAGGGATCACTGTACTGTTTCCGTATTGGTCTTTCTGTGCTTTTTAAAGGCATATTGGAGCAGAATACTAATCTATGGATTTCTTTCAGATGACTGGCAAGAAAGGGACGTTCCAGAACTTTCTAAAAAATCCTTTGAAGAGTCCCACTGCAATGAGGTCACCAACCTGAAAGTCTGTATTGAACTCACTGGATTGCACCCCAAAAAACAAAGGCACTTGCAGCACTTAAGGGAGCTGGGACAGCTCGGCAGAAAGGAGGCTCCCGAATGTCGGGAGATCACAGACAGCGAAAACAAGCTGAGGAGTGTGGAGGAAAAGCCATTCAAAGCTAAACCTGAAATCAAAAGCACTAGTGACTTGGAGGAGCTTAGCGGAGGTACGGTGTGTCTTTTAGAGCACGCTCTTCTGAGATATTTATTTATGCCTTTGAAGGGACTGAATTGCTGTTTAATTATTAATGTAATGGGAATTGCGGGGTTAGGAAGGCTTGTTCTGTAAGAATCCATATGCATTTCTGTGCTCCAGCTGTGCAGCATTTAACGTCTTGAAATCTCTTTCCCTTCCCTTGTTCTCGCTTCTTCCATTTTCAGACATCCCCGTGTCTACGCACACGAAAGGCTTTCCACTTGGCTGCCCAAGTAGCAAACGGCAGAGTCAGACAAACCTTTCCCCAGCCTTTAGGTTAGCAGCCAAGCAGCAGAAGATTAGAGAGGGCCGTAAGGCTTATGTACAATGTACAGATGAAGAGGGGAGTCTCCAAGTCGCGTCATTGCCTGAGGATTACACCGAGTATGAGAAGCCCTCTGGAAAACGGCAATTCAAGACAAAGCACCTGACTCCACTGGAGAGAAAGAGAAAAAGACTTCTAGCCGGGGATGACATCATGGATAATGGAAGCTCTGACGAAAAGGTGCTTTGCTTGTTTGTCTCCTTGTTTTAGGTTTTAAACTACTGGCATATATAGGAGTTACGTGACAATAGAAATGTGACATTCTGTAAAGCTGTGTAGACCAGATGCGAACTGCGTTTAAAAGTCAGTGTGGTTTTTCAATGTGACCTCAGCTGCAAATAGTTGGCTGTGCGGTAAAGTGCTTTGTCACGGCAAAATGGCACAAACCTTGGCAAATGAAATCCTGGCAGCTGATGTCAAGTCAGTGTGGTTCACAGATATATGGCAGCCAATACGCTCTTCCTAATTCTGATCACGCTTGCACTTTTGTGTGTTGCCCTATCCATCCAGAGACTACTAGACAGGCGGCATGCTGGGTAATATGCACTATATTTGTATTTTCCTCCGCCTTTAATTGCCTGAAATACTATGCCCGGAGAATTATTCCGAAGAGCTCCGCAACATTTTTTTTTTTTTTTTGCGACAGGCAGCATTTCACAAGTGAAAGGATTAATAGCTGGTTCTGTGCTAACTACATTGGAGTGCATCAGAAAGGTCACCCTCTTATAGATTTCTAATATTTCCTGCTTCTCTGTAGACATCTTGAAGTCATTCATTGTGTTACATTATATTCTATCTACTGGGCGCCTGCCTTCATTTTCTTTCTCTGCGTGTTGCACCCTTGGTCATTTATTATACGTGTTTACTGCAGTGTCTATGTATAGAGAGGGGGTTTTTGGCAAAAGAGAAAGTTTCTACAGATTATATATCAATAACTTTACTAGAAGGGTGTGCTCGCTAGGAAGAGTAGATCATTCTCATGTAGTTTTGAGATCTGAAGCCTGTGTTACCAAGAATTGATGTGGATTTCGGACTTTAAAGGGGTACTCCGCCCCTAGACATCTTATCTCAGGGGATAAGATGTCAGATCGCGGGGGTCCCGTCGCTGGGGATCTCGGCTGCAGCACCCACCTGTTGCGGCTTCCGGAAACGCTGGAGGCTTTGGCTCCCGACCACGGTGACGTGAGATTGTGACGTCACGACTCCGCCCCTGTGTGACGTCACGCCCTGCGTGACGTCACACGGGGGGCGGAGTCGTGACGTCACAATCTCACGTCACCGTGGTCGTGAGGCGTTAGGATGAGAGCCTCCAGCGCTGCCAGAAGCCGAAACAGGTGGGACCCCTTCGATCTGACCTCTTATCCCCTATCCTTTCGATGGGGGATAAGATGTCTAGGGGCGGAGTACCCCTTTAAGTCCACCAGTCATGCCGTAACTTCCTCTGACATTGTGCTGTGCTTCTTTACAGGTCAGCCTAAAGGGCTTTAGGAAACGTATTGAGTTTTCTCCAGATAACTCTCCGATGAAAGTGCCGGATCAGATGATTCTATTGCACACGCCATCCCAGATGTCACCACTGCTCAACCATATTCAAGACATTACTCCAAGTCGCCCAATGCCACCCGAAGCCCGACGACTCATTGTGAACAAGAATGCGGGAGAAACTCTCTTGCAAAGAGCAGCACGGCTGGGATATGAAGTAAGTGCCTGTTGTAGTACCTACAGATTCTATAAATCTTATAAGCCTTTCTGACACCTTGCCCACTCGTGCACTATATGCCATGCAGCTTCCTAGGTTTTCTTCTTCTTCTTACTAGGGTATAATGCCAGTATTTATCTATTTTTTGTAATGGTACAATTCTAGAAGCACACGCTATTCCTATCACCTCTAGTACTCTCCATTTTAACTCTTGGAATGGTCAGAGTGGCAGATCTTACCTTTCCTTTGCTCAGGCAATAGGAGATAGACGGATCTGAATCTACTGTGCCCCTTGTGACACTTTTGTGTGTTTTTGTGCTTGCTAGGGGCAGAACAGCCATATAAGCTTTTGTGTCACTCTTAAAGGGGTATTCACGGCCGTGACCCCGTCTCGGAGGCAGCACCCAGCAAAGAATGCCGGGGGGCTGCAACAAGATCGCGGGGGTCCACAGCGGCGCGACCCCCTGCGATCATACATCTCATCCCCTTTCCGAAGGATAGAGGATGAGATGTGTAAACCCGGAATACCCCTTTAAATCATTTAAGGATTAGATGAGTGACAGGCGTGTAGGCAGGAAGATCAGAAAATGCTCTTCTTTAACGTAAGTCAAAGTGATATGTAGGATGTCTTTTTACATTTGTTGTTATAACCGATTCTGCACTTTCCCATCCTGAAACCTAATTGTGAAACCCTGTAGTGGTTTTGGTTTTCAGAGAAATGTGTCAGTTGTCTCCATTTTCTTCATTACCAAGAATACTCAAAGGGGTGCTTTCCAGACAGCGCTGACACTGTCACCATTCTGCTTTATTCACGTTCTTGTTCTCGGGTTAGAAGAAAGCAAAACTAGGTCTACATCCTCACCCCGCTATTTTTTTTTCTGATTTTACAGTAGCCTGTTTGATACCGCTAAATGCATTCTTCAGACATTTTCCATTGTGTATATTCAGTCTTTGCCAATTGAGCGGCGTTTCCTGGAATCAAGTGTGTTCTGTATAGAGGATAAAATAGATGAGGGCATTCATTAGAATCATCTGGATTGGTGCCTACATTTAATTTTTTTATTTTTGTCACGTTAGGCCGAGTTCACATTGGAATTGTTCAAATGTGTTGTCAAACTGTGCACAGAAAGGCACAGGCGCCGCTGACTTTAATGGCCCAAAAATAGTCACTACTTTTGGGTCATATCCTGAACTTGTATGTGTACTTACTGGGACTGCTCTATGGTGCGCTGCTTTTTTGAGCCCGAGTGAACACATGTACAGTGACCCCCCCCCCCCCCGACGTACGATGGTCCCGACATACGATAATTTCAACATTCGATGGCCTCTCAGAGGCAGCATCAACATACGATGCTTTTGTATGTCAGGGCCGATCACTTACCTGTCCTCGCGGCTCCGGCGCGTCCTCTTTAGGATCCCTGCATCGTCGGCGCTCTCCATCGTCGTCATCACGTCGCTGTGCGACGTGAGAGCGAGGATGCTGGGGAAGCAGAGGCCTTGCCGAAGCGTCGGGGACGCGACAGCGATGGACGGCGACATCCAGGGCAGCGGTGACGGTCCGGAGCGGCGGGGACACAATCTTTACTACCAGTGGTCTTCAACCTGCGGACCTCCAGATGTTGCAAAACTACAACTCCCAGCATGCCCGGACAGCCAGTGTTGTAGTTTTGCAACATCTGGAGGTCTGCAGGTTGTAGACCACTGTCCTATACTTTACATTGCACCGATCCCTCAACATACAATAGTTTCAACAAACGATGGTCCATTTGGAACGGATTACCATCGTATGTTGAGGGACCACTGTATACAGATGGGAAATTTCCTAAACGTAGTCACTAGTTGACTTTGTCCCGGCCTTTAAAGCTAATGAGACCTGTGTCTTTTTGCACAGTATACGTCAGCCTTCAATTTTGACGGGTTGATGGCGAAATGTGAACCCAACCTTTGCCGGAGGTGTCGTCATATTAGGTGATCGCAGTAGAGCCTGGTAATCAAAGGGACCCAATAGCTCCACAGTACTGTAAATGGCACATGATGGTTTGGGGACCATCCATATGGAATATTTTCCATGAAGCACTTGGCGCGACTGCTCCAACCAGTTTCACGAATAAACTCCTTACTTGTGTTATCCCATTGCTCCAGCAACAACTCGCGCCACCGGTGCGGTCAGGGCCTATGTCATGTTGGTAATCGACACTACAGGAAGACCTTTACCAAGTCATAATTCTAAACTCTTTCATCTATTTTGTTTTAGGTTAGTCCGGAAACAATAGACGATGTTTACATGCATTTTCTTAGCATTTTAGAAGTGTTATTTTATTTTTTTTTTGTTTCCATTATAATCCACTAATGGCTTCCGGAGCATTTTCACCAAGATTGCTGTGTGTGTGTGAACAGCGTAAGGAGCAGCTGCATTAATTCATCATGTTATTTTATAATGGCGATGGAAATATAAGCTATTATTTCATGGTTACTGGTCTTCTTCTGTGCCTCTGCCTTTCCAGCCAGACTGTAACATTATATAGTAGCTGGCGCCATTTAGAACAGGTTGTTGAGTTACTGAAGCAAGGCCTCCTGCGTGTCAGAAAAGCGATCTCTGCGCTGGTAGCCTGCAGTTGCCCGTACCTGATCCTGACACGTGACCCTAGGATATCTTTCCTTCCCTAGGACGAGCATCTCATTAGCTTGCCGCTTCTCGCTTTATTCTAATATGTACAGCGCCGACTAAACGAGAAAGCTTCATGCTGTATCCTAGCGACCGTCTTCTCGGGTCAGGCGCGCCCAGAGCACAGATTAGCGTACTCTCTCCCTGCTTGGTTTGAATCCGAATGAATAAAACGCTCTTGAGCTATTCTCTACCCCTCCCTCTGCCTGCTGACTAATAACAAGCTTGAACGCCAGGCAGTGAATCAACATGCGCGGCGTCTCTGAGCAGTCTCCTTAACCTTTATAGATCGGCAGAGCAGGTTTCCTGGATCCTACGTCTTCTGAGAAATGGCAATATGCTTTACGTGCAGCTTGGATGCTGCTTTGCCTTGCATGCAAATCATGCAGCTGCCACTGTGTTTTTTTTGTTGTTTTTTTCTTGCTTTCTCCTTGGTTTCTGCGAAATTTTTTTATTTTTAATTGGCAGAAAACAGTCGATATCTAAGTAGAATTGTGTTCATAAAGCAGTTATCTCTGTATATACAATTCACCACTGAATATATAGGTATAATGCAGTGTTTCCCAACCAGGGTGCCTCCAGCTGTTGCAAAACTACAACTCCCAGCATGCTGGGAGCTGTAGTTTTGCAACAGCTGGAGACACCCTGGTTGGGAAGCACTGGTATAAGGCCTGCTGACAGCAGTTTACAGAAGTCAAGGGATGTGCATATATACAGAAGGTATAAGGCCAATATACAAACACATATATATATTGGCGACTTGACAATGGTGGTGTGAGACCACAGAAACGTAGTCATTGTATCTATGGAATAAAGCTACAACTTTTTATTGGATACGCTGGTATGCTGCAGTCAACCTTTCTGCTATCTGCCTTATTGGACCCAGGACCGGGGCCCCTGCAACCGCTTGCACCCACCATCTGTACGTTACTACCATGGTGTGCTGCTCTCCTCTTCTAGTCGAAGCTTCACATCTATATATATATATATATATATGATAGATATATATATATGATAGATGTGACAGACTAGTTGTATGATTAATAATATGTATGAGAGCGCGCGTCTGAACAGTGGTCCCGGTTGCAGGGGGTTCCAGCTGTTGTAAATGTGAATAAGGTTAAAAAGTCTTGAAAGTCTTATTATCGGTGATCTGTATAGGTTAGGTATATCAGCTAAACACGTTTCGGTGGGACCCCTTCTTCAGTAGCAGTATATAGAGTATCCCATGTTAGTGAAGGGTTTATATAGTCCTTGTACTTTGATTGACAGTGGTTTTTGAGCTTGTTTGTAAACTACGGACTGGATTGTAAGTGAGAATGAAAATAAAAAGGTAGAACCTGGCTGCCCAAATCATGTGTTGGAGTCGGCAGGCCACCATACACATTAGACGGTTGGACGGCCCTGCCGATATCTTATGGCTTGGCCAACAATAATGTGCATTTCCAGCTTTAGTGTTCAGCTGGCTCAGCTTTTAATAGCCATAAATCCCTTAACTTTTGGTTTTTGCATTTTTACTCATCTTTCAATTATCTGAGGACATTAAGGATTATTGCATTGATTAAACTTGACATCATGCTGTAACCTTTCATATCGATACAAATTGCTATAATTTGCAGTCATCCAGGTCCTACCTAGTGCTTATAGCTTTGCATTAATTATGACTATATTAGCATTGTGTGAACTTTAGACAATGTCAACTGAATATTTAATGATTTCAGGTCCTGGGCATCGGGAGTAATGTCTACCTCCATTCACACAGCGCAGCTCCTGCTTTAAATGATTTTCTCTATTGTTTTGGGGCTGAATTGGCGGCTGCAATTTTTTTTATTAATGTGTATGTTAAAGGAAGGCTGCACTTTAGAAGCCATTTAATTATAGTGACCATCTCCAATCTCTTTTCCTGCAGGAAGTGGTTCTTTATTGCCTGGAAAGCAAATCCTGTGATGTTAACCACCGAGACAATGCAGGTTATTGTGCCCTACACGAGGCTTGTGCGAGAGGCTGGCTGACTATTGTTCGCCATCTTTTGGAGCACGGGGCAGATGTCAATTGCAGCGCACAGGATGGCACAAGGTGGGTAGCTGTTGGCAAGATTGCAGAAGGAGAAATTATTGCTACATTCTCGGATCCTTTAATGCATCAATTACTGTAATGTGGCCATGCTAAAAGTGCCATAAATCTAAGCAAGCGAAACATCGACTCAGTATGTGTTTGCTATTACAGCTCAGCCCCGTTGAATTAAAGGGGTATTCCAGTATTCCAGTTATATATATCAACTGGCTCCAGAAAGTTAAACAGATTTGTAAATTACTTCTATTAAAAAATCTTAATCCTTTCAGTACTTATGAGCTTCTGAAGTTAAGGTTGTTCTTTTCTGTCTAAGTGCTTCTTGATGACACGGATTTGCTTCTAAACTGGGCGTTTCCCGAGACAGGTGTCATCAGAGAGGATTTAGACAGAAAAGAACAACCTTAACTTCAGAAGCTGATAAGTACTGAAAGGGATAAGATTTTTTAAATGGAAGCAATTTACAAATCTGTTTAACTTTCTGGAGCCAGTTGAGATATATATATATATATATATATATATATATATATATGAGATATATATGATATATATATGATATATATATATATATATATATATATATATATATGATATATATATAGATATGATATAGATATGATATATATATGATATATATATGATATATATATATATATATATATATATGATATATATATATATATATGATATATATATATATATATATATATATATATGATATATAAAAAGTTTTTTTCCTGGATAACCCCTTTAATCAAGGCTGAGCTGCAGTACTGGATGCAGCCAATGGACCTTAATGGCGCTGTTTCTAAAAGGATGTAGCTATGTATTGTGTTTGTTTTTTTGAATCATTTCTATTGCACATCTTGCTAAATGAGAAATCTACTACAAGTATAATATGATCATCCTGTTTTTTGTCTTTTCTCAGGCCCATCCATGATGCCGTGGAGAACGATCACTTAGAAATTGTGCGTTTATTACTGTCCTATGGAGCCGATCCTACATTAGCAACATACTCTGGGAGAACAATTGCCAAAATGACACATAGCGAGTTGATGGAAACCTTCCTGACTGGTGAGTCTTATTCTATGACACTTTTTTTGGCTTTCATAGTCATTGTTCTATAAAGTATCTGTCTCCCTTGCATTTGCAGTATCTGTATAGTATTGGGGGGGGGATTTATTAAGATGTCTAAAATCGGCTGCTGCTGTACTCGCGCCATACCCCAGTTTTTTCAGACTGAAGACCGCTTTCTGCTGTGGTGAAATAACACATACAGTCTGAAAATGACTCGACCGGCGTAACTAGCTGACCCCGGTGGGCTCATTGGAATGAATGACCCCACTGCTGTATGCCCGAACTGGGGTGTACTTGCACCAGTATACAGTGGTCCCTCAACATACAATGGTAATCCGTTCCAAACGGACCATCGTTTGTTGAAACCATCGTATGTTGAGGGATCCGTGCAATGTAAAGTATAGGACAGTGGTCTACAACCTGTGGACCTCCAGATGTTGCACAACTACAACACCCAGCATGCCCGGACAGCCAACGGCTGTCCGGGCATGCTGGGTGTTGTAGTTTTGCAGCATCTGGAGGTCCGCAGGTTGAAGACCACTGGTATTGGTGGTTATACTCACGTGTCCTCGCTGCTCCGGACCGTCCATCGCTCGTCACCGGTGCCCTGGATGTCGCCTTCCATCGCTGTCGCCGCGTCCCCGACGCTCCGGCAAGGCCTCTGCTTCCCCGGCATCCTTGCTCTCCGTCGCCGCCATCACGTTGCTTCGCACGCCGCTCCTATTGGATGACGGGACGGCATGCGCAGCGACGTGATGACGACGATGAAGAGCGCCGACGATGCAGGGGATCCCGGAGAGGATGCGCCAGAACTCCGAGGACAGGTAAGTGATCGTCAGTGGACCACATAGGGCACCGTAAACTGCTATCCAGTGGCAGCTGAAGCAGTCTGCGCTGCCGGATAGCCGTTTATGCGATGGCCCCGACATACAAAAGCATCGTATGTTGATGCTGCCTCTGAGAGGCCATTGTATGTTGAAATGATCGTATGTCGGGGCCATCGTAGGTCGGGGGGTCACTGTAGTAAGATTCTCTTTGTTGACCATAGCAACAAATCACAGCTTGGCTTTAATTTCTCATATTTCTTTGATTATGAAAGATGAGCGCTGATTGGTTGCTACGGGCAACAAAGAGAATCTTATTAGAAGACCGTCCCAAATCTCCCCCCATATTTGTGCCTCGGAAACATAGTCATTTAGCTGTCAGAATGCCAAGAATGTGATGTATGTCCAGATTAGATCATTGTGTATAGTACGATCACGAAATAGCAGAATACTCTATGTAAGGCTGTGTAACTGGCACGACGCAGCTTTCATCCGCAGATTAGAATTGTCTGCATCCTCTTTTTTTCATTAACTCTTTGAGAAAAAACATGCAGTTTCCTTATCAAGGGCATTTTACCATTATAAGACAGCAGGGTACATTTTCTGGCAGCCTCGCTACGCAGATGTGATAGCTGTTTCCTCCTCCCCCCGCCACCCCCCTCCTACTGTACCGAAGACGGCTAAATTAGGCAGCGCGCGATCTTAGCTGTCACGTAATGAGAAATCCCAGCGACTGGATTGAAACCTGGTTTAACCCGCAGGTTTAATAGCTCCCGTGCTGCCATACCATGTCTGCACTGCCCCCGCTGTCAGGACTGCGACTGTTTAGACTGAATCACTTTAGATGCTGGTTTCTGAGATTCGTATTTGACAAAAAAAAGAAAGTGCTTCATATAGTCAAAACACATTTACAACCAGATTAATGTACAGATTATTAATGCTGCACATCTTTAGGGGAAACAGTGTCTATTTTGCGTTTTTTTTCTTATTGTGGAGGGTGTATGTATCTTTTTTTTTTTTTTTTTAAAGTCTAATTTTTTTTTTTTTTTTTTTTTTTTTTTTTTTTTCAAATCAAAAGGTTTATTGAAGTTTTTCATAAACTTTTACAAGCACGAAATGGGTAACAGTTCAAAAAGTAAGCAAGGGAGTGCCCTTTCACTCGGTAACTAATAACAGTCTAAACAGAGTGTCTATTGGTTAGTAGGAGGAAGTCACACAAAAATAAATTTCTAGTATTAGAGCAATCTCACTCCGTTCAGAGTGGCCTAAGGCCAAGCGGCTGGGAGGCGACTCCCGTATCATCATTGTCTATAAGAATGGATGTATCTTTTTTTTATCTTTTTGTTTTATTTTGTAATTAAAAGAAACATTATTCCATTGCTTCTGAAAAATGCATCAGAATAACACTGATTCTAGGCAAGAATAGCGCCATATTTAATATCCAATGCTGTGTGCACAGGGCCTGATTGACATGTTGGCTGCACAACTGTGTATAGAAGATCAGTCCTACTGAAACAAACAGTATAGTAGAAATCCAGTAGGGGTCATCACCTGTTCTCTCTCTGTTTTGTTGGCACATCTATAGGGGACGTTGCTTAGCTAATAGGGACAGAATGATCTATAGTACAGACAGAGAAAAGGAGGGTTATCTTCTCTAGAACGCCCATACAATTACAAGACAACATATGGTGCAGACATATTTAAAAAGGAAACCTTTCGATGGGAAATATGGAATAGAAACCTAAGTTGCATGACAATTGTATGTATGTGTATATAATAGCCCATTTCTATGCCTATCTAACTTTCCTTTCCCCTTCCCCCTCCTCTAGAATACTTAACAGATTTACAAGGTCGGAGTGTAGATGACCCTGGACTCTCCTGGGATTTCTATGGCAGTTCCGTCTGTGGTGAGAATCATTATTATGTCTTGTTAATTAGAAGACAAAAAAAATCCTTACAAGCAGATTATAAGATACGTAGCTGGAAATAAGTTGTGACTGATGGCAAGATCTACTGACAGGTGCTGGAACTTGTGTAATCTACAATTATTTCCTAGTGTCACATCAATTCCAGGAAGGCAAATTGTAGATCACAGGAAAGCTCAGACATGAGGCCTATGGACATGTAGTGATCACCCATGAATATCTGGATATATTAGGAACGGGAGGAAGTTGATATCGGGTGTAAACAGAACAATATCTGAATTTGACAGGTTTCTCATTGCCAAACGCTATGTGAAAATTGCTCCCTAGTCACAATCTATATATATATTATATTATATTTTAGTCTTGTCATTCAAACTTGACAAGTGATAGTCTATTAGTCACCGTAGGGACCTTTAGTGTCTGTAGAACTCATGATTTAAAGTCATTTACAGTAATTTATATTAGTCTTCAGATTTAACCCATTAGGAGAAGAGTTTTCATGTGGTATTTAATCTTAATATCGCTCTCCCCTCAGATTCAAAGGATGAAAATGGGTTTGACGTGTTGGCGAATCCACCGGGTCCGGATGATGATGATGAAGACGGATGTGTGGATGCTTTTGAGTTTGAGTTCTCAGAGATCCCTCTCCTACCTTGCTATAATGTCCAGGTGTCTCTCTCGCAGGGGTACGTTATCTTCATCATCTGTCCTAATCTGTCTCTAGATTGCAGAACAAAATTCCTTTATGGCTAGGTTTCATTGGTGTTTTTTCCTTTTTGGCATTTTTTTTTTTCCGTTTTTTTTTTGCCTCAGTGGCAGCATTGAGATGATGGTGTTTTTTGGGACAAAATATTGGCATTTCTCTCTATAGAAGTCTATAGTAGTAAGAAAAATCCAGGTCAGAGGGGTGTGTAGCCATACCCTTTTTTTTGGTCATGCAACATTTAATGCCAGTACTACAGCAAGTGTCCAGGAGGCGGGCTCTGCTGTCAGTTATAGGTAAGAGAAGATATAAAGAGCTGTGGACTCCTAAGGCAATGAGCCGCCTCCAGGGCACTTGCTGTATTTCAAGACCTACATGAAGATTACAAATGGTAGTATTATACAGTGATCCCTCAACTTACAATGGCCTCAACAGACAATAGTTTCAACATACAATCGTCTTTTCTGGACCATTGTAAGTTGAGACCAGACTCAACATACAATGCTACGTACAGTCCAGATCCGAAACATGTCAATGGCCGGAAGAACTAACCAATCAGAATGGGCAATTTACTGGTAAAAGCCCTGTATTACTGAAGCGTATGCACTGACTGATGTCTGGTAGCGCCCCCTACAGTACATGGAGGTATTACATGTTCTGTACACTCTACCTGTACCAGGGTTACCTGCTCCTTTGGACACCAGGTGAGGGCCACTCCATGTTACTTTTTTAGGACATTACGTGTTCTGTACAGGACCCTGAAGACGCTCCTGTCCTCTACATAGACCAGTGTTTCCCAAGCAGGGTGCCCCCAGCTGTTGCAAAACTACAACTCCCAGCATGCCCGGACAGCCTTTGGCTGTCCGGGCATGCTGGGAGTTGTAGTTTTGCAACAGCTGGAGGCTCCCTGCTTGGAAAACACTGAAATAGACAGTGATTACAGCTCCCAGCAGATCTTTCCTACTTTTATATGTAAGGATTTGCTTTATCTATTTTAATTATCTACTTATTTTTCTTTAACTCTCACTTTTTCCTATTTTTGGATGACATTTTGGGGCTTTAGAACCAATTACCAGGTTTCCATAGTGTTCTGGTCTCAACCTACAATGGTTTCAACATACAATGGTCGTCCCGGAACCAATTAATATTGTAACTTGAGGGACCACTGTAGTAGTGTATATTGCTTTGTACACAGTGGTCGTACAGTCGGTTTAAATATATATATATATATATATATTTTTTTTTTTTTTTCCATTTTAGGCCCAGGAATTGGTTGCTTCTGTCTGACGTCACCAAGCAGCTAAAGGTTTCCTCCCAGTCTTTCCGCAGCGAGCATCCTCACCTCGAAATAGTCAGTATTACAGAAGCCGAATTCTACAAGCAAGTATCCCTCAGCCAGCTCTTTTCTGCACCCGAAGCCCTTGAACAATTCAGTCCAGACAGCAAAGAAATGCTTGAGCTTGTGGAATTTACAAGTGAACTGCAAACATTACTTGGTTCCTCCATTGAGTGGTTGGACCCTGAAGGAGACCCTTCTTATGCCAGTTGTTAAAAAGCCAAGTCCTTACCCAATTCTGTAAAATAATTTCTATTTTGTGAATATGTGATATAGAGAGAACACTATTCTATAAATACTGATGTAAAAATATATATAATATCTATAAATATACATATAAATATATATATATATATCCATATATGAGAAATTTTTTTTTTCTCTCTCCCCCTCCCCCCCCCCCCCAGAAAACTGAAATAGATTTATAAGGTCCTGAAAAGTTCAGTGCACATTTGCTTTGGGAGATGTAATCATTTCTTTTTTTTTATTGTAACACTTTATTTTATTATATATTTTTCGTAATTAAGACTGACTTTTTTGCAAAGCACTGAAGGCACGAGAAATACTTTATAATTTTACCAAGTTATGGACAAAAAGAAGTGGCACTTCATGACCTTTTTATGTTTACAGAAATTACCAGTTTTTTTGGTAACTGTTGGATATGATCCAAATTTTGTAATATATAGTGAAAATTCTGCACATATAAATAAATATCCATAGAAAGCTGTTTGAAGTTTTGTAATCTAATTTAAAATCCGAAATGTTAGTTTTCACACTTAAATTGAGTGTGTGCATATGCGTGTATGTGTATATATATATATAATATATATCATGTGTGTGCACACGCTTGTATACATGTATAAATATATACATACATCCAGACATTTTATGCTCTAATTTAAAGACAGACTTTGAGCTATTTTTTTCGCTTGTAAAATATGGAAGCTGTAAAATAAAGTGTTGCAGTCCAGATAAATTGTATATAAACTCGAATTTCCTGAGATGTGTGTGCAATGTTTTCAGATGTGTTTAAACTTTGTAAGTAAACCACCTGCCTTTGTATTTATATTTTACAAGATTTTTTCTTAAAAAGGCAATAAAACTGTTCAGTAAATGGATATTGTGAACTTGTGTTTCTCACTTTAAGGGAGTTAAAGCTGACGCGCTACTTCAGGAGGATTGATTTAGATTTCCTTGGATTTGTGGTTGGCAACATTTTGAACAAAGAATCATGGGCAAAATGTAACCTTTTTCCTGCAGCAATTTTTGGCGACGCTATTATTATTATTTTTTTTTTTACCTCTCACCTTTACTTCTCCCTCTAAGAGCCATTACATTTTTTTCATTGACAGAACCGAATAAAGGTTTATATTTTTGTTGTATTTTTAATGGCATACTTCATTTTGTCATGTTTTGTGAAACGAAAAACTTGTGGCGTTACATGGCGTCCTCCTGAGCTGTCACTAGTGACGTTGCCTTGACGACGACGCACAGGGCCGGTCATGCGCAGGGACGTCTGCTGCGTATGAACGTCCCTGTGCGTCGTCGTCAAGGCAACGTCACTAGTCCAGGGCCGGCCTGGTACGACTAACCCTCCCCACCGGACGGTCCCTGAAGCATAGATGGCCCGGACCAGCTCACCCTTCCTTTCCACCGAGGGGAGGTGAGTAGAAAACTAAAGGGGGGGTCTGGATGATGACAAAGGCTGCAGTGGTCTTCAACCCGCGGACCTCCAGATGTTTCAAAACTGCAACTCCCATCTGGAGGTCCGCAGGTTGAAGACCACTGAGAAGGGATTGACAGACGGAGAGTTTACTCGAGTATAAGCCGAGGGGGGGGGCGTTTTCAGCACGAAAAATCGTGCTGAAAAACTCGGCTTATACTCGAGTATATACGGTAGTTTTTGTTGTGTTTTGCCATTAAAAAAAAAAAAAACTTTTTAAGGGCACGATCACACTGTGTTTCTACCACCCCCCGCCAAACCCCCATTATTGGAACTGTCAGCATCCCGCCAAAAACGGGATGCCGACGTATACTGTTAACAGGAGCAATGGACCCCATTCTCTTCTATGGCCGAACAAAGTCAACTGGTGACTCCTTTCTGGACGTATGCACTATTTCTAAAGCGCAACAACCCCCATTATGAGTCTGCTTAATTTAGCGGATATATTCCAAACAGACACTAGGGTTGACTATGTTCGCTAAGGAAGTGAATGGGGTCCACTGCTCCCATTACTAGTATATGTCAGGATGCAGCCGATACAATTAACAGGGGCAGGAACGTAGCGAAATTGTACCCTAGTTTTATTGCAAATTCTGACCACTAGAACTTAAATTTTTGGGGTACCATGTTGGGGTACATAGAACTTTTTGCTTTTCAAACCATGTTTTTTGGGAGAAGAGATGACAAAAAAAGCACAATTTTCTTTTTCTCTAATGGCATTTACCGTGCAGGATAAGGGTATGTTCACACTGCGGAATCTCCGTTCGTGGAATTCCGCGAGCTAGGATTCCGCCAGGTGGCCGCCGCCAAAGATGCTTCAGCGGTAGGACCGCGGGGCACTGCGCCGACCCCATTGACAGCTATGCAGTACTCGTGGAATTCCATGCAAAGAATGAACATGTCGCCGGAATTGTCCGCTACTTGCAGAATTCCATTCACAGAATTCCGCTGGAATTCCACAGTGTGAACATACCCTTAATGTATTTTAATAGTTTGGCCATGTACAAATGTTCAGACACTGCTTACCTAGGGGCCACATCAAATAGAGCTAACAGATGTCCCCTTAGGGGACTTGGACAAGCATGTACAATACAATACAGTACTACTGTATTGCTAAATGACCACTCTGTTAGTGCTCACAGGGTGTATCACAAGTAGAAATAAGCACATTGATTCCGTTACAATTTCACAAAAAACTTTGATTCTTTTTGGATGCTTTCCTTATACCTTAGCCTGCACCTGTACACTGAGCAGCCCAAGTTTAGTGGAAATGGTGTATGCATCTCAGCTCATACGGACTACATTCACTGGGCTGTGCAAATGTGTTCTGCCACTCATTGTACTGTACAGGAGCAGGGACTCTTGCCTTTGACAGGAGTCCCTGATCCTGTACATACTTTACCTGGACAATCTGGGGCACTAGTGCCAAAAAGTTAAACAGATTTGTAAATGACTTCTATTTAATAATCTTAATCCTTCCAATACTTATCAGCTGCCATATGCTCCACAGGAAGTTCTTTTCTTTTTGAATTTTTTTTCTGTCTGACCACAGTGCTGTCTGCTGACACCTCTGTTCATTTTAGGAACTGTCCAAAGTAGAAGCAAAACCCCATAGCAAACCTCTCTTGCTCTGGACAGTTCCTGACACGGTCAGAGGTGTCAGCAGAGAGCACTGTGGTTAGACAGAAAGGAAATTCGAAAATAACTTCCTTTCTATATACAGCAGCTGATAAGTACTGGAAGGATTAAGATTTTTTAATAAAATAATTTCCAAATCTTTCTGGTACCAGTTGATTTAAAAGAATGTTTTCCAGTGGAGTACCCCTTTAAGGGCCCAGCTAGATAGGTAATAGCTGATGACTGAAACCCCCTTTGTATGTTAATATTCTGGTTTCTCTGAGCCACCACTAGGGACAGCTTACTGAAGATAATTTTATTGTAGGGTTCAGTAGCAGCTCTATAACCTGTCTCTGATCATTGTGCAAGTATGGGAAGATGTAGGTTTCTGCGAGGTTAGAAACGTCTCACCAATCTAAGGCTTGTTTCACACTAGCAAATTACTCTGTTTAGCAAGTTCCGTTGCTAGTTCCGTCCTAAAATCAGCTGTCACCGGCAGTAAGCAAATCCTATACGTCCGTTAGAAAATCCCATTATAGTCTATGGGATTTTTCTAATATCCGTTTTAATCCATTATAGTCCGTTATTGATAACGGACGTTATTTTGTGACGGAAGATGGTACGGAAGAAAATAATTCATGAATTATTTTCTTCCGTATTATCTTCCGTCACAAAATAACGTCCGTTATCTATAATGGATTAAAACGGATATTAGAAAAATCCCATAGACTATAATGGGATTTTCTAATGGACGTATAGGGTTTGGTAACTAGCGACGGAACTTGCTAAGCGGAGTAATTTGCTAGTGTGAAACCAGCCTTAGGTGTTGATGTAATATCTCACTGTCTATACACAGCTATAAGGCAGCCATGAAATATGTGCAGTCACTTTGAAATTTTACCATTTAAATGGGTACTCCGGTGCTTAGACATCTTATCCCCTATCCAAAGGATAGGGGATAAGATGCCTGATCGCGGGGGTCCCGCCACTGGGGAACCCCGTGATCTTGCATGCCGCACCCTGTTAAAATCAGTCCCGGAGCGTGTTCACTCCGGGTCTGATTACTGTCGATCACGGGGCCGGAGCGTTGTGACGTCAAGGCTCCGCCCCGTGTGACGTCACGCTCCACCCCCTCAATGCATGCCTATGGGAGGGGGCGTGACAGCGCTCCGGCCCCGTGATCAACAGTAATCAGACCCGGGGACTGATTTTAACGGGGTGTGGCGTGCAAGATCACGGGGGTCCCCAGTGGCGGGACTCCCGCGATCAGGCATCTTATCCCCCTTATCCTTTGGATAGGGGATAAGATGTCTAAGCGCCAGAGTACCCCTTTAAGTAACACTGACAAACTTGTGAGGTGAATCTTGGATAGTTGCCTCCTGCAAACCTCCCGAAAATGGTAGTGGTGGACTATATCTGGCAGATTCAGCTATGTAGCCTTGGCCCTGAAGTCATATGTGGCCTAGTGAATAACAATTGTACATACTCTTATGGCTGTCAGATTACAAACTGTTTAAGCCCTGATTCATACAAATTGTATTCGGGATTCATGTCACACAGAATATTGTTCCCAAATACAGTGGTAATTCGTTTTTTTGGATTGCTTTTTGACTATTAGTGTGCTGCTTAAATAGCATTTTTGTCACTCCACCCTTCTAGTTTTTATAATGGCTTCAGAAGAGAACAATTGCATCAGATATAAGAAAAAAAATAACTGATTTATTATAATAATGGATGTTGATGCTTTTTTACTTCTGACATGTAAAGGGAGAAAGAAAAGATGTGGCTTAAAAGTACGTGGCCATGTATTGGAACTAGCAAACACTCACTGAACAGCTAAGGCTTGGGTTCACATTGCAATTCCCTTATTGTCAAATAGATATGTAGGCATAGAGTGTAGCGTACTGGCATTGGGACCAGTCATCTTAATGGCCAGACCACTGTGAACTAGGAACTGTGTGTGAGTTACTTCCCGCATGTGTTTTTGTTTTGTGGGACTCAAAAGCCTACAATGTTTTTAGCCCTGCTAAATACATGAGTAAATAAATAAATGTATACGTGCAGGAAATGGCCCAAGTGTAGTCACTGATTGACTACATTCTGTTCATTAAACTGAATAACAGCCTTTTGTAGTGTGAACCCAGCCTTACAATTCTCAATGCACTTTTAGAAATCGAAAGCTGAGTGCTGGTTGGCAATAAGGCCATTTTTTGTTAAAATCTGTTTGCCATATAGGTGCAGTTTATTTGCAAGCATGAAAATTGTATCAGATTCTGGCAAAAAAAAAATAAATGGATGGAGGAGGATGATCGCTCCGTGTCTGGAGGGTCACGACTATGAAGCCGGAGGATCATGATGTCACGACTCTGCCCCCATGTGATGTCAAGCCCCGCCCCCTCAATGCAAGTCTATGGGAGAGGGCGTGACGGTTACATCACTAGTCAGGTGTTCAAGGTAGCCTGTCTGCTTCAATGGGTGGAGAAAACACAGGGTGGTAGGGAGATCATTCTGAAGTTAATTGTAGTTTTGCAACAGCTGGAGGCACCCTGGTCAGAAAACACTGGTCTTTTGTTTACAGCAAACCATGGAAGGCAACTCAGGTGTGCTTGAATGAGTTGGGTGGCTGATGAGTGGGAGGAGGAAAAGTGACCACCTACTTACAAACAAGGATTCCTGGGACTTGTAGTTGGAGGGAGGGAACTCCAACAGGAAATAGCCATTTCACAAAAAGAAATCAGCGTTATTGTGGAATCACAACACAGCGATTTTGCCCTAAGATAAGCATGGACCTTCCCTAAGCATGTCCATTAATATCTAGCAGGTAAGTACTAAAATCACCTAATGGTGGATAGCCCCTTTTAAAAATCATTGTTATTTGGATGTTTGGGTGACAAACAATCCAGCAGTTGCTCTCCCTTCACTATAGTCAAGCCTTATAAAAGGCTCTTAAAATGAGTTCCAATCTACAAGATTGGTGCTCTTTACACGGTGCACTGCCTTGTGTAATAAGGCCCTTAGACCTAGCCTGATAATAGAGGCCCTGTGTCTGACTACTTTGGAATCACCCTGTAATGCCAACTAGCAAATTCCTGTATCCTTAAAGCATAAAAAAACGTCTTGGTTTATACCACTAGATTTCTGGGTTGCCCCTTTTTTTTTTTTTTTTAACCTATTCACATCAGATGACAAGAATCCTGGCACAGGAAACAAACACAAACTGAACTATAGGGGCAATCTGGGGGACACCTAGGAGGCACATAGAAATATATGTGGGCAAACTCTCTAAAAATACATTTTATAACTTGCTCTTAGAAACTTTGAAGAATGAAAGAGAAAAATGTGCATGCCATACCTTATAAGGGGAGATTTATAAAAACCTGTGCAAAGGAAAAGTTGCCCAATTGCCCATAGCAACCAATCAGATCACTTCTTTCATTTTGCAGAGGCATAGTTAACCCATTAAGGACCAAGGGTGTACAGGAACGCCTTTGCTCCCTGGTACTTAAGGACCAATGGAGTACCTGTACGCCCATGGGAATTTCGGGAGTTGTACTTTTGCAACAGCTGGAGGTATAACACTGCAAAAAAAATGTAAAAAAAAAGTGTTAATAAAGGTCATTTAACCCCTTCCCTAATAAAAGTTTGAATCACCCCCCTTTTGCCATTAAAAAAATTAAAACAGTGTAAAAAAATAAACATATGTGGTATCACCGCGTGCGTAAATGTCCGAACTATAAAAATATATCATTAATTAAACGGTACGGTCAATGGCGTACGCGCAAAAAAATTCCAAAGTCAAAAAAAGCGCATTTTTGGTCACTTTTTATACCATTAAAAAATGAATAAAAAGTGATCAAAAAGTCCAATCAAAACAAAAATCATACCGATAAAAACTTCAGATCACGGCGCAAAAAATGAGCCCTCATACCGCCCTGTACGTGGAAAAATAAAAAAGTTATAGGGGTCAGAAGATGACATTTTTAAACGTATAAATTTTCCTGCATGTAGTTATGATTTTTTCCAGAAGTGCGACAAAATCAAACCTATATAAGTAAGGTATCATTTTAACCGTATGGACCTACAGAATAATTATAAGGTGTAATTTTTACCGAAATATGCACTGCGTAGATATGGAAGCCCCCAAAAGTTACAAAATAGCATTTTTTCTTCGATTTTGTCGCACAATTATTTTTTCCTCCGTTTTGCCGTGCATTTTTGGGTAAAATGACTAATGTCACTGCAAAGTAGAATTGGCGACGCAAAAAATAAGCCATAATGTGGATTTTTAGGTGGAAAATTGAAAGGGTTATGATTTTTAAAATGTAAGTAGGAAAAAATGAAAGTGTAAAAACGGAAAAACCCTGTGTCCTTAAGGGGTTAAAGGGGTACTCCGCCCTTGGCATCTTATCCCCTATCCAAAGGATAGGGGATAAGATGTTAGATCGCCGCGGTCCCGCTGCTGGGGACCCTGGGGATCGCCGCTGCGGCACCCCGCCATCATTACTGCACAGAGCGAGTTCGCTCTGTGCGTAATGACGGGCGATACAGGGGCCGGAGCAGCGTGATGTCAAGGCTCCGCCCCTCATGACATCACGGCCCGTCCCCTTAATGCAAGTCTATGGCAGGGGGCGTGACGACCGCCACGCCCCTCCCCTAGACTTGTATTGACGGGGGCGGGCCATGACGTCATGAGGGGCGGAGCCATGACATAACGATGCTCCGGCCCCTGTATTGCCCGTCATTACGTGCACAGCAATGATAGCGGGGTGCTGCAGCAGCGATCCCCGGGGTCCCCAGCAGCGGGACCGCGGCGATCAGACATCTTATCCCCTATCCTTTGCATAGGGGATAAGATGTCTAGGGGAGGAGTACCCATTTAAGTTGAAAATAGGCTTGGTCCTTAAGGGGTTAAAAATGAAAGAAGCGAGCTGATTGGTTGCTATGGACAACTGGGCAACTTTCCCTCAGGACAGGTTTTGAGATAAATATCCCCCATAAATTTTACTGTCACTCAAGCAAAAAAAAAAAAAGGAGAAAGGGGGAAATACCTTACAATTTTAACATTTTTGGAGACTATGCTCTCGCAAGTGTGTCCGTTATAACCGCTATAAAATATAGTAAGAAGATTTGGTAAATTATCTCCCGAAATATCTACATGCTAAATATTCGAACAAAACAAAGTAGCTATGGCCGTGTAAACTCTAATAAGGGACATTAACAGGTTTTTCAAAGCAACGCGCACATGAAACATTTTCTTTTAATCCTCTTCCCGTTATAGAAAAGAAATCTGAAAGAGCCCAGACGCGCCGTTAATCCCTTCTGAGGACGCGCTTGTACAACGGCGTTATACCTTTCCCTGTCGAAAAAGGTCTACATCACACTGTGGCCCTCCAGATGTTTCAAAACTTCAACTCCCAGCATGCCCGGACAGCCGTTGGCTGTCCGGGCATGCTGGGAATTGAAGTTTTGCAACATCTGGAGGGCCACAGTTTGAGATCACTGATATGGATAAAGGGAAAACTAAAGCTGCAGTTCTACCGCTGTTTCACACCAATTTTATTTTTCAGCATTTAATACATAATTGGTTTGTAATTTAGCCGTGATGAAAAAAAAAGTCAGGAAGAGTGAAATGTTTGTCTTATTCTATAGAAAAGAAGTTACAAACCCAATAATGTCAATATCTGGTCACCTTTAAATGAATCGTAGTAGATAGTGGCCCAGATTTATTAAACTTTGTGAGATAAAAAGTTGAGTGATTTTTCCCACAGCAACCAATCACAGCTCAGCTTTCACTTTACCACAGCTCCTTAGCTGAGCTGTGATTGGTTGCTGTGAGAAAATCTCTCCACTTTTTCTCTCACCCAGTTTGATAAATCTGGGCCAGTATACGTTCAGCGACAAATTATTATTTATCATTGTGTGTAGTAAGAATCAGATAGAAACAGTTTGGCGCAAGATATGAAGAGGTGACCGCTGTATCAGTGTGTTGGGATGCAATGGATGTCTACATCTGCTCCTACCCTTAGGGTTCTGGAACCACAGAGAAATAACCGGAAGCCCCTGATCACCAATGCAAAATTTATAGTGAGTCATCCAAGTACCATCTGAAATTATACGGACAATTGAACACCTGCAGGGACATTGGAATATAGGCACCAGAATGGCTGGAGTGCTGCAGGGGTCTGTGGTCAACTAAATAATGTGGTTAAGAATAATTTTTTTCATGGTAGATCATGCCGTCATCTATTATTGTCCCATTGAAATGTTCCAAAATTAGTATATCCCATCAAAAGAAATAGAGATTTTTAAAGGAAAACTGTCAACTTGCTCCCCTTGCACTAACCAGCGATACTGGCTGATGGGGGATGCTGATCAGTTTGATACCTACTGTGCCTGGATCCGCCCGGCCGAAATCTTCATTTTTCCCTATATGCTAATTAAGTGCTAACTGGCACATGCTGTGTTATCTGGCACTCTGACGTCACCGCCGCCGGCCGCAGCGCCGCCCAGCTTATCAATATTCTCCCCTTCCCTCCTCCTCTCCCACTTCTCCCCCTCTGTAATGAAGAGAGAGAGGCGGAGGGAGGGGAGGAATATTGATAAGCTGGGCGGCGCTGCGGCAGTGACATCAGAGTGCCAGTTATCCCGCCTGTGCCAGTTAGCACTTAATTAGAATATAGGGTAAAACGAAGATATCGGCCGAAAACTGGGCGGATCCGGGCACAGTAGGCATCAAACTGATCAGTGTCCCCCGCACTACCAGCCAGTACCGCTGGTTAGTGCAGGGGGAGCAAGCTGACAGTTTTCCTTTAAGGCATTTAAACTGAAGATGAACATAGCCCCTTAGAAAAGAAAAAAAAAAACACCTGAAAACCGAAAAGAAGATTTTGAAACTCTAGTGAAATTGAGTAGGTAAAATATGGGAGAAAGAGTACAAAGCAAATAAAGGGGTTATCCACCATAAAGGGATTTTACTACATACTTGCCAGACAGTAATGGACATGCTTAGGAAGGATCCGTGCTTGTCTTGGGGCTAAATGGCTATGTTGTAAGATTAACATAACGCTGAGGTTTTCTTTTTGTGAACTGGCTATTTCCTGTTGGAGTTTGTTCTCTCAAACTACGAATCCCAAAGTTCCTTGTTTGTAATTGTGAAGTCACTTTTCTTCTTCCCATCCATTGAAACACAACTGTGCTTCTGCAATGCAATAGACCAGTGTTTTCTGACCAGGGTGCCTCCAGCTGTTGTAAATTCTTGCAAAATGATCTCCCACCCAACGGTCGCTCCACCCATTGAAACAAAGACAGGCTCCTTCTGAACACCTGACTAGTGGTGTAATGTCTTGTGCCGCAGTGAAACCTGGAAAAACCTGAGACGACTATGCTGTTCAAAATAAATGTAGGGTCAAAGAATTGAAAGAAGACCACCATGAAACACAGGTACAGACACTATATTATGAACTACACTAACTTTACCCTGTAGCATAGTCAAATTAAAAAAATTCCAGAATACCCCTTTAGTACAGTGATCCCCTGACATATGATGACCCCGACATACAATAATTTCAACATACAATGGCCTCTCAGAGGCCATTGCATGTTGAAGGCAGCATCAGCATACGATGCTTTTGTATGTCGGGGCCATCGCATAAACGGCTATCCAGCAGCGCAGACTGCTTCAGCTGCCGCTGGATAGCCATTTAAGGTGCCCCGTGTGCTGTGGTGAGTGTCACTCACATGTCCCCAATGCTCCGGACCATCCTCTTCAGGATCCCCTGCATGGCCGTCGCTCTCCTTCATCGTCATCACGTCGCCGCGCACACCGTCCCGTCATCCAATAGGAGCGGCGTGCGCAGCGATGTGGTGACGACGATGAAGAACGACGATCCTGGGCAGCAGTGATGGTCCAGAGCAGCAGGGACACCTCGGGGACACCACGACAACTATGAATAGCGACATCCAGGGCAGCCTTAACAGTCCGGAGCGGCGGGGACACCCCGGGGACGCAACAACAACGATGGAGAGCGACATCCAGGGCAGCGGTGACGGTCCGGAGCGGCAGGAACACATGAGTATATCTTTCTATATTATTATTTCACGGATCCCTCAACATACGATGGTTTCAACTAACGATGGTTCATTTGGAACGAATTACCATTGTATGTTGAGGGATCACTGTATAATGATAATTACAAATTTGTGATATGATTTCTACAGAGCAATAGTCATATGGGGGGAGATTTATCAAAACCTGTCCAGAGGAAAAGTTGCCCAGTTGCCCATAGCAACCAATCAGCTTTCTTCTTTCATTTTTAACAAGGCCTCTGCAAAATGAAAGAAGCAATTTGATTGGTTGCCATGGGCAACTTTTCCTTTGCACAGGTTTTGATAAATCTCCCCCATTATTGCTGCATATAGTCAGAAAATCTGAAATAAGAGATTGTTTACGCCACCATCATTTTCGTATATCACAGATGAAACATCTAATATTATATCTAATATAATTATTTTCAACTATATAGACATATACACTTAATAGTTGGTGAGAAATGTCTGTCACTTGATAAACACAATGGGGGAGATTTATCAAAACCTGTGCAGAGGAAGAGTGGTGCAGTTGCCCATAGCAACCAATCAGATTGCTTCTTTCATTTTCCACAGGCCTCTAAAGAGGCCTGTGGAAAATGAAAGAAGCAATCTGATTGGTTGCTATGGGCAACTGCACCACTCTTCCTCTGCACAGGTTTTGATGAGGCCTGTGTAAAATGAAAGAAGCAATCTGATTGGTTGCTATGGGCAACTGCACCACTCTTCCTCTGCACAGGTTTTGATAAATCTCCCCCAATGAGCCTATAACACATCTGGGTCTCGGCTGGCTGAAGTGCAAAGTATGGTTATGCCCAGCTCAGGGCATGATTAAATAGAAAACTATATTATAGAGGGGACATTGATGCTTTGGCACTGATTCACTGTGTGCGGCTCAGTCTCCATCAGGCTCTTTACTATAGTAATGTACTATTTCACTATACACTAAGGAGAATAGTTATACTAACAATGCTGAGTTTAAAATGGAGTTTGTCACCTGGACAAAGCTCTTTAAATCTGAAAGATGCTCTGATAATGTGGATCTGGTGGATGTAATTCTCTAAGCAATCTCTAAAAGTGCTGATCAGAGAGCGAGATTGAATAATGCAGAGAGTTATACTATAACACATTTCTCAAGTTTGGAGGTCATTTTACGTGGGGACATCCGGTCTTTGGGTACAGTTAAATGGTCACCAACAAACGTTGCATAAATCAGCACTGCAGGCCAATATAAGAATATTGTAAATATTTCTTATCAGAAAAAAAGTGCTTTTTTCCCTCCTCTTAGGCTTCTTTCACACATCTGTATGAACATGACAGTGAAACACGCATCAGGGAAAGAGGGGAGAATAGCGGGAGAAAAATACATCATGCAACGTCTTTCTCCCGCTACTCCCGTTAAAAAACAATAGTAATAGTAAATGGGATCTGTCGGACCCTGTTGTTGCCCGTTGTGCCCCGTCCAAATGGAAAAAAGACATTTTCCGGTGGAGCACAACAGCAGTGTGAAAATAGCCTTATTGAGCTTCTTTTCTCTCCCTATGCACCCTGCTAAACTTTCATTTAAGGTAGGGTCACATGGAGCACATGAAGCCGAGTAGCTCTGTGTTTCTACTCGTAGCGGCAGATTTGCCGCTGCGCATCTGCTACGAGCAGGCACTAAGTCTATAGCTGGAAATCCCCCACTATGAGCGGACACACAGAGCTACCCGGGCCGCAGCAGGGAGCTCGCTCATGTGACTGCCATCGGCATATCCACGCTGCAGATGCGCTTCTTGTGACCCTTCCCTAAATCTGTAAAAGAAACAGCTCAATTGTGTCATGTGTTCATGAGCAGCTCACTGAAAAAACAGATTACATGCTGCCCATTTAAGTATACCTCGGGCAGACTGTACAAACAGGGCGCGAATATCACTGATCAGTACTATGACATAGCACTAAACAGTAAAAGCAAACAAGAGGGATTTTTCATTTTTGTACTTTCCTCCTCACTTTCTAAGGGGTCATTCACACTATGATTTTACTGTACGGTTTTTGCTCCGTATCTGGTTTTCTGACCGAACCTAAAACCGCGGCATACCACATATATATTGGGCAGATATGGGACAAAAATGAGCCGACCGGAGTCACCGCTTGACTCTGATCAGCTCATTGAAATGAATTAGATACGGGCCAGGTCCGGCTGGGATACAGGAGCGTCTGCTGGGGACCCCCGTGATCGGACATCTTATCAGCGGAGCACCCCTTTAAGGTGTTATAATAGTCCCCTAAGGGGATTTAAAAAGTGTGAATAAAATAATTTAAAAAAAGTATAAATAAGCCCCTCCCCTAATAGAAATTCAAATCTCCCCTCATTTTTATATTTAAAAAAAAAAATATGTAAACCAAAAAAATTTAGAAACATATTTGATATTGCCGCATGAATGCAACCTCATATACAAAAGAATTAGAAAAAATTATATGGGTCAGAAGAGCGCAATTTTAAACATGTCTTCTTTGTTTTTTCTTCTTACAATTAAACTTACACCTGTATAAATCTATATAGCATGTAATTTTTTTTTTTACCATAAAGTGCACTGCATAGAAATTAAATCCCCCAAAAGTTTTATTGTTTTAAAAATTTCACCCCACAAATATTTTTTAGGGTTTTGTCATTACAAAGTACAAGTTACACAAGCACTGTATCTCCAGCTTTCCCAGAAAAATACATGGAGGGGCATGTCGGTCACCCGTCCGTACGGTGGGGGACAGTAATTTGTGCACAGAGCGGAGCTCACTCCATGCATGAGGAGAGCCGGGGTGCCAGGCAGGAGATCTGTGGATAGGGGATAAGAATGTATGTAGGAGTTTCCTTTTAATAACCCTACACAGAACTGTGTCTACTGTGTTTATTTTACCCCATAGAAGACTGTGTGATACGGTCAACAGTATAGAGGAATGTCAAATCCACCTCAAGGAGGATAGTGCTATAATGGCAACAGTATTTGTTCAGAGAAATGTGTCTATAAGTATAGCTCATGGAGGGTTCCTTAGTGATATTACTATCCATCTCATAGAAAACTGTGTTTTTTTGTGAACCCTTACCTCATAGAGGGTTGTGCAGTACTGTTGACAACAACTTTATGTAGAGCTATGTATGTTCTGCCAGTCCCTGGCCTTTGTAACGGAGCAGGATGTGGATCCTCTAACCTGTGTGGCTGATGACTCGGACCGTATCGGGGAGCGGAGTCTAAGATGTCGCTGGTCTACACCAGAGCCCACCGCAAGGCAGGATGGGCTTTCTGCAGCAGGCGACACCTAGGTCGTTACCCCCAACATGGCTCGACCACACAGGTAGCTGGGCTAGGCGAGGTACCAAAGGATAAGGCATTAGCGTGGTCAAATGTAGCAGAAGGTCAAGGCAGGCGGCAAAGGTGCGGAGTATAATAACGTAGCGGAAGGTCTAGATACACAGGTAAGGCTATAAGGGTCGCTTAATCTCAGGCTAGGGGCACTGAAGATCTGGCAGGGAAGTGTGGGAGATGCAGGGATTTTGTAATGTAGCATCAGGTGCAATAACTAATTATGGGCGTGCTGGCCCTTTAAATTTCAGAGCTCTGGTGCGCACGCGTGCCCTAGAAGACGGGGAAGCGAGCTGGGGCGTCCCACGATGTGAATCCCAGCCCTGCCGACAGTCGGGGATTCAGGGACCATGCGCTCACGGCCGATGCTTGCGGCCAGAGCGCAGTGTGCGACAGCCTTCAGAAAGAGATGTCACAAGCATGACTTCTAACGCAGTCCTGTTATTTTTATCTTTCTTGTGGATTTCTATTTATTATTATTTACATTTAATAAAAGTTGCGTCTTATTCAGTTATTAGATTTTTTCCCATAAGCCTCTGGGAAATTGGTCCTTTCAGTCTGCCCTGGCAGATTTCTTGTATTACCTATATAGTATAAGGTCCCCACTGTGCTCTTATATAGCATAAGTCCCCCTCTGTGCTCCTATATGGTATAATGCCCCCCATTTGCCCTCCTATACAGTATAAGGCCCATATGTGCTCCCATATAGTATAAGTTAATATAGTAAAAGAGTCCCTGTAGATCTGTAGAGGCTTAGTATAAGGCCCCTCTGTGCTTCCATATACTATAAGGCCCCTATGTACCCCCATATAGTAGTTAGTCCCCCTGTGCTCCTATACAGTATAATTGCTTCCCTGTGCTCCCATATAGTGTAATGCCCTCAGTGGTCCCATATAGTGTAATGCCCTCAGTGGTCCCATATAGTGTAATGCCCTCAGTGGTACTTACCTGTAGCTCCACTGTGTTTGTTGCTCTGGTCCCACTCTGGTCTTCTGTCCTGTGTTCTCCTCGCCAGCATAGCACCGTGATAAACGCTGCTGACGCTCCAAAGTCTTTGGAGCCCCCTCCCATAGACTTGCATACCGGGGGTGGGGGTGACATCACACGAGGGCGGAGTCGTGACATCACAATACTCCGGCACCGTGGTCGCTACCCGGCTGTTTGTGAGCTGGCACCGCGGCGTGCAGCTCAAACAGGTGGGTGGTGAATACATGATTGCGGGGGTCCCCAGCGGCGGGACCCCGCGGTGAGACATCTTATCCTTTGGATAGGGGAATAAGATGTCTCAAGGCTGGAGTACCCCTTTAATAAGGCTGTGCTTGCTGAGGGATCCGAAACCTGTGTCCCCAAAGCAACAAATCAGAATTGCCAATAAGTATTAAAGGGGTACTCTACTGGAAAACATTTTTTTCCAATAAACTGGTGCCAGCAAGTTAAACAGATTTGTAAATGACTTCTATTAAAAATCTTAATCTTTACAGCACTTATCAGCTGCTGTATACTTCACAGGAAGTTCTTTTCTTTTTGAATTTCCTTTCTGTCTGACCACGGTTCTCTCTTTGACACCTCTGTCCATTTTAGGAACTGTCCAGAGCAGGAGAAAATCCCCATAGCAAACCTATTCTGCTCTGGACAGTTCCTGACATGAACAGAGGTGTCAGCAGAGAGCACTGTGGTCAGACAGAAAATAAATTCAAAAAGAAACTAACTTCCTCTGTATTATACAGCAGTTGATAGGTACTGGAAAGATTAAGATTTTTTTAATAGAAGTAATTTACAAATCTGTTTAACTTTCTGGCAAAAGTTGTTTTAGAAAAAAAAATGTTTTCCAGTGGAGTACCCCTTTAAGCCCATCACTGCTGTATTTGTGCGAGGGGCTGGAGTTTACCACACCCCACCCTGCCTTTAGGCGGAGTGTATAGGGTCAGTGCAGGGGGTGTAAGTATTTAAAGGGGTATTCCAGGGAACTAAAGAAAAAAAATGCCCTAAAGCCTCCTCAGTACCTTGTGTCCTTTGTGCGGTTTACTTTTGATTCAGCCCGCTTCTGTGGCCCCTGGGACTTTTTGTGTTTTGTCTTCCCCATGCTTGGCTGTAAAACTACAACTCCCAGCAGTCAGTGCAGCTGGCACAAACTAGTTTTACATTTACACTTTATTGCATATTGTACAAACAAGTCTTTTGTTTGAAACTATACATTCCCCCAGCAATAAACCATGTCATCCTATAAACGGCAGCAGAAGAAGAGACATAGCCCAGCATCTCCAGATACGGCTCCTGTGCTAGGTTACTCGTTTTCTCCATGTCGGCTTCTCTCCTACATTGTGACACAGGTAGAGGCGGGGAGGGAGCTGTGTCTTTCAGCCAGACACTGAAGCCAGACAAGAGAAAGGCCACGTGGGCTTGTCCCGAAAGGTGGGGGCAATAAGTCCTTTGCTTCAAGAAAGAGTGGCTGAAAGGATGACGTAGATCTCTCACTTGCAAGAAAGTGACAGCTGTAACAGGGAAACTGCACTATGTAGATAATGAATTATATTTAGACAAATACTTAGGTTGGGGAGAAGGAAAGGATGAGCTATGTATTTAGTTCCCTGGAATACCTCTTTAAGGCTGCCTGCATCTCAAGGCGGGGCGTTCGTGATGTTTTTTGGAATTGGCGGGAGATTAGTGTCAGCCGCCAGGATGCTAGTGTCGGAGCGGCGGGGAGAGCGTACGTCACCTTTGCCCCACATTTGCATGGCGGGCAGCAGCGAGGATTAGGTTTGGTGGAACTGGTGGAACAGCAGCGATCAGATGAGGTCAGGCCTTGCTGCCCGCCGACCCTGTAGGGGTGAGTGCGTGGGTTGCCACTGACTCTGCCTGCGGCATTGCCCTTTGCTGAGAGGTCCTGGGGTGCTGAGAGGGGCTTGTGTAGCATTCCCAGCTACGTGTATTGCAGGCATTTATTATAGTAATAAGACAGTTATAGTGTTATGAATGTGAATAATCAGTAATCAGGCTGATCTGGGGCTTACACATATTAAAACCTGTTAGGTGCACTAGTGTACAGTTATGGTTAGTGCCATGATGGTATCCCCACGGTACCTGGCACGTCATCAGGTGGGATGCCTCATTTTCAGCTATCATTACAGACACATTTTCAGAGTAAGTATAGCTCGACTTGGGTGCTTGTATCCCGACCGTACCTAACAAGTGTGCAGGGGGAATGCTGTAGTTAAATTGGTTACTATGCGTGTGGTTTGTTGTGTTCGTATTGGTATAGCATTATGTACACGTAGTCCTAGCATTCATGTGTGTACGGTTATAGATTTGTTCTGTGAGTACGGTGATAGCACTTGTCCCAGAAATTTGGTTATAACACTGTTGTCCGTATATGTGGTGATTGTGGTTGTGCTGTGCGTGCACTTGGGGGCACATGCGCTCATTGCATTCAGGCTGTACATATGCTTGTAGCATTTACACTGTTCATACACTCATAGCATTCATACCGTACATACGCTTGTAGATTTTACTGGCAGGCGCTCTTAGCATTTATAATGTTCACAAGCTCGTAGCATTTACTGTACATACGCTCGTAGCAGTTTTAATATTGATACGCTCGTAGCATCTTATTTCTGTTTATACATAACATTTACAGTACATGAGTAGCATTTTACTGTTCATATGTAGCATCCATTGTGCAGTAACCCCCCGACATGCGATGGCCCTGACATATGATAAAATCGACATACGATGGCCTCTCAGAGGCCATCACATGTCGATGTCAGCATCGACATACGATGCTTTTATATGTTGGGGCCATCGCATTAACTGCTATCCGACAGCGCAAAATGCTTAAGCTGCTGTCGGATAGCAGTTTAAGCATCCCGGACAGGTTTGCTTACCTATCCCCACTGCTCCGGGTCCACTTTGCGATCCTCCGGCGTCTTCTGCATCTTCTCCGGGGTCCGAGCCTCGCTTTCTGGCGTCGTTATTACGTCACTACGCACGCTGTGCCGGCGCAGCAGCGTAATAACATCACCAGAAAGCGAGGCCCGGACCCTGCAGAAGATGCGGAAGAAGCCACAGGATCCCGAAGAAGACACCGGAGCAGCGGGACAGCATCAGGAGCCCCTGGGACAGCATCGGGAGCGGTGAGGATGCGGTCCGGAGCGGCGGGGACAGGTGAGTATAACTTCCTATACTTTACATTGCACGGATCCCTCAACATACGATGGATTCGACAAACGATGGATATGTTGAGGGACCACTGTATATAGCTTTTATGCTGTACATACGCTCATAGCATTTCGTACATATATAGCATTCTTTACATTCATACTGTACATACGCTCTCAGCACTTATACTGTACATGCACTAGTTCATAGCCTTGATTATGCTTACGGTCGTAGTATTTTATTCTATGCTTTTGTTCATAGCTTACTCCGTGCATACGTGCGTAGCCTTCACAACATACGTTCATAATGTTCATACGTACCTAGCATTCATGTGGTTAGAATGCTTTATGTTGCATACGGTTGGCTTATTCTGTACTTATGGTTGGCATGTTTTATTCTGTGCATGCGGTTAGCATTTTATTCTGTGCATACGGTTAGCTCATGTTATTCTGTTAGCATGTTTCATTCTGTGTATACGGTTAGCAACTTTTACTGTACATACGGTTAGCGTGTCTTATTCTGTGCACACGATTAGAATGTTTATTCACTACATACAATTAGCATGTTTTATTTTGTGAATACCCTTAGTGTGTTTATTCAGTGCATGTTTAGCATGTTTTATTCGGTGTATACGGTTAGCATGTTTATTCTGTGTGTATGGTTAGCATGTTTATAGAGTGTGTTCCAACTCTTACTGTACATACATTTATAATACATGGTTACAGCATTCATACTGTGCATGCGGTCATTACAGCTACACCGAGCATACGTTTCTTATGCCTGCCACGTCTGCAGGGGGATGCAGTACATAGGTTGTTGTTACTGACATGTCTTCAGAGCAATAACACCTTGATTCACAGTTGTACAGAAGAAAGAATTCCAGCGCAGGATACAATGCAACAGGTTCTTTATTACGGATAACATGGAATACACCGGTGACACCAATGCATTTCGGGTCAAGCTGGAACCTTAGTCATGGCGTGACTTAGGGTCCAGCTTGACCCGAAACGCATTGGTGTTACCTGTGTATTCCATGTGATCCGCCGTAATAAAGAACCTCTTGCATTGTATCCTGTGCTGGAATTCTTTCTTCTGTAATGCTGTGAGGACCGGGAACACTGCCGGTCAATCAGGTGTGAGCATTCAGCAGAGGAGAGCCGTCAGTTCTGTTTTACTTTGATTCACAGTTGGTTGTTAACCTGTCGTGCCTGCCAAGTCTGCAGGGGGATGCACCACATATGTTATTGGTACTGATAAATTTTAAGAGCAATAATGTCAGGATGTTAAGTGGTTGTATACCTGTTATACCTGCCACATCTGCAGGGGGATGCACTACATAGGTTGCTGTTACTGACACGTCTTCAGAGCAATAACATCTCGATTAGCATGTTTTATTTTGGACATACCGTTAGCATATTTATTAGATGTTAGCATGTTTATCATCTGCAGGGGGATGCACTACATAGGTTGCTGTTACTGACACGTCTTCAGAGCAATAATCTCGATTAGCATGTTGTTACGCCGAGCGCTCCAGGTCCCCGCTCCTCCCGTGAGCGCTCGCAGCGTTTACCTGTTTGCAGCGTCCCGGTCAGACCCGCTGACCGGGAGCGCTGTGCTAGTGCCTCTAGTGGGGATGCGACCCGCGATGCGGGGTGCGCGCCCGCTCGCGGTTCGCATCCCAGCCTGCTTACCCGACCTGTTCCCCATTTGTCCAGTCCCGGCGCGCGGCCCCGCTCCCTAGGGCGCGCGCCCGCTGGCTCTCTGCAATTTAAAGGGCCAGTGCGCCGCTGATTGGCGCCTGGCCCAAATCAGTAACTTCACCTGTGCCTTGGTCTATATTACCTCACTTCCCCTTCCCTGTATTGCCGGATCTTGTTGCCATTGTGCCAGTGAAAGCGTTCCTTGTATGTCCCAAGCCAGTGTTCCAGACCTCCTGCCGTTGCCCCTGACTACGATCCTTGCTGCCTGCCCTGACCTTCTGCTATGTCCGACCTTGCTCTTGCCTAATCCCTCGTACAGCACCTATCTCAGCCGTCAGTCGGGGTTGAGTCGCTATCGGGTGGAACAACCTGGGGGTTACCTGCCGCAGCAAGTCCATCCCGCTTTGCGGCGGGCTCTGGTGAATACCAGTAACCCCTTAGACTCCGTTCCCCTGGTATGGCCCACGTCATCACCCCTCTGACACAGAGGATCCACCACCAGTATCCTCACAGTACCCAGATCCTGACAGTAGATCCGGCCATGGATCCCGCTGAGGTCCCGCTGCCAGTTGTCGCTGACCTTACCACGGTGGTCGCCCAGCAGTCTCAACAGATAGCGCAACAAGGACATCAGCTGTCTCAACTGACTGTTATGCTGCAACAGCTTTTACCACAGCTTCAGCAACCATCTCCTCCGCCAGCTCCTGCACCTCCTCCGCAGCGAGTGGTCGCTTCCAGCCTCCGCTTGTCCCTGCCGGACAAATTTGATGGGGACTCCAACAGTGCCGTGGTTTTCTCTCGCAATGTTCCCTGCATTTGGAGATGATGTCGGACCAATTTCCCACTGAACGGTCAAAGGTGGCTTTCGTGGTTAGTCTCCTGTCTGTGAAGGCCTTGTCATGGGCCACACCGCTCTGGGACCGCAATGATCCTGTCACTGCCACTGTTCAGTCCTTCTTCGCTGAGGTTCGTAGTGTCTTCGAGGAACCAGCCCGAGCCTCTTCTGCCAAAACTGCTTTGCTGAACCTTGTCCAAGAAAATTTTTCTGTGGGCGAATACGCCATACAATTTCGTACCCTCGCCTCTGAATTATCTTGGAACATTGAGGCCCTCTGCGCGAACTTCAAAAAAGGCCTATCCAGTAACATCAAGGATGTGCTGGCCGCTCGAGAAATTCCTGCCAACCTGCATGAACTTATCCATTTGGCCACCCGCATTGACATGCGTTTTTCCGAAAGACGCCAGGAGCTCCGTCAGGATATGGACTTTGTTCGCACCAGGCGATTTCTCTCTCCGGCTCCTCTCTTCTCAAGTCCACTGCAATCTGTTCCTGTGCCTTCTGGCGTGGAGGCTATCCAAGTAGACCGGTCTCGCCTGACCCTACAAGAGAGGACACGCCGCCGCAATGAGAACCTATGCCTGTTCTGTGGCAGTACCGAACACTTCCTGAAGGATTGTCCTATCCGTCCTCCGCGTCAGGAAAGACGCACTCCGATTCCGCACAAAGGTGAGACAGCTCTAGGTGTGAACTCTGCTTCTCCACGTCTTACTGTGCCTGTGCGGATTTCTTCTTCTGCTAACTCCTCCTTCTCAGCTGTGGCCTTCTTGGATTCAGGCTCTGCAGGAAATTTTATTTTGGCCTCTTTCGTTAACAGGTTCAACATCCCAGTGACCAGTCTCGCCAGACCTCTCTACATCGCTTCTGTTAATGGAGAATAATTGGATAATGTACATTGTGCATTGGACCACATCACGAAAAAATTTAATTTCTGGTCCTCTCTAACTGCACTTCTGAAATTCTCCTCGGCTTGCCTTGGCTCCAACGCCATTCTCCTACCCTTGACAGGACCACCGGGGAGATCAAGAGCTGGGGTGCTTCTTGCCACAAAAAATGCCTCACGTCTGCTCCCAGCCCCGTCAGTCAAACCCCTGTGGCTCCTCCTATACCAGGTCTCCCCAAGGCCTATCAGGACTATGCCGATGTTTTTTGCAAAAAACAAGCAGAGACTTTGCCTCCTCACAGGCCTTATGACTGCTCTATTGATCTCCTTCCTGGCACTACTCCACCCTGGGGCAGGATCTATCCTCTGTCTGCTCCTGAGACTCAAGACATGTCGGACTACATCCAAGAAAATTTAAAGAGGGGATTCATCCACAAGTCTTCATCCCCCGCCGGAGCGGGGTTCTTCTTTGTCTCTAAAAAAGACGGTTCCTAACGGCCGTGCATTGATTACCGTGGTTTAAATAAGATCACTATAAAAAAACGCTATCCCCTGCCTCTTATCTCGAAACTCTTTGACCGCCTTCGTGGCGCTAACATCTTCACCAAATTGGACTTAAGAGATGCATATAATCTCATCCGCATCAGGAAAGGGGATGAGTGGAAAACCGCATTTAATACCAGAGACGGACATTTTGAATATCTGGTTATGCCCTTTGGGCTCTGCAACGCCCCCACTGTCTTCCAGGACTTCGTGAATGAAATATTTCAGGATTTGTTATATACCTATGTTGTGGTTTACCTGGACGACATTTTGATTTTCTCTTCTAGCCTCGAAGAACACCGCCGCCATGTCCGCCTAGTGCTTCAGAGACTCCGTGACAATCAATTATATGCCAAGATGGAGAAATGTCTCTTTGAATTCCAATCTCTTCCCTTTCTAGGTTATCTAGTCTCTGGCCAGGGACTTCAAATGGACCCAGACAAACTGTCAGCCGTTTTAGATTGGCCACACCCCTCTGGACTCCGAGCTATCCAACGCTTCTTGGGGTTTGCCAATTACTACCGACAGTTTATTCCGCATTTTTCCACCATTGTTGCTCCGATTGTGGCCCTAACCAAGAAGAATGCCAACCCTAAGTCCTGGCCTCCCCAAGCGGATGTTGCATTCAATCGCCTCAAAACTGCCTTTGCTTCTGCTCCTGTACTCTCCAGACCTGATCCATCTAAACCCTTCTTGCTGGAGGTGGACGCCTCCTCGGTTGGAGCCGGAGCTGTACTCCTACAAAAAAACTCTACTGGACATAACATTACTTGTGGTTTCTTTTCTAAGACCTTCTCTCCGGCGGAAAAAAATTACTCCATTGCTGATCGTGAACTTCTGGCCATTAAACTAGCCCTCGAAGAATGGAGGCACTTGCTGGAGGGTTCCAAATACCCGATTGTCATCTACACGGATCATAAGAATCTCTCGTATCTCCAGTCTGCCCAACGGCTGAACCCACGCCAGGCTAGGTGGTCGTTATTTTTTGCCCGTTTTAACTTCGAGATTCATTTTCGCCCTACTGACAAAAACATCAGGGCTGACGCCCTTTCTTGTTCCTCTGATGCTTCCGTATCAGAAGCCCCCCTGCAACACATTGTACCTCCTGAGTGTCTGATCTCCTCTGCTCCAGCTTCTATCAGACAAACACCTCCTGGAAAGACTTTCGTCCCTCCACGCCAGCGCCTCAAGATCCTCAGGTGGGGACACTCCTCGCACCTCGCCGGCCATGCTGGCGTCAAGAAGTCCATCCAACTCATCTCTCGTTTATATTGGTGACCTACCCTGGAGGCTGATGTCGCTGATTTCGTTCGGGCCTGTACAGTTTGTGCCCGGGACAAGACTCCTCGCCAGAAGCCTGCCGGCCTCCTTCATCCTTTGCCTGTTCCTGAGCTACCATGGTCTCAGATTGCCATGGATTTTATTACGGACCTGCCTTTATACCATGGCAACACAGTCATCTGGGCGGTCGTTGATCGTTTCTCCAAGATGGCACATTTTATTCCACTTCCAGGCCTTCCTTCAGCGCCACAGTTGGCGAAGCAATTTTTTGTGCACATTTTTCGCCTTCACGGGCTTCCCACGCATATCGTCTCGGATAGAGGCGTTCAATTTGTATCAAAATTTTGGAGAGCTCTCTGTAATCAATTAAAAATCTAATTAAATTTCTCGTCCTCCTATCATCCCCAATCCAATGGGCAAGTAGAGAGAGTTAATCAGATCTTTGGTGACTATTTGCGACATTTTGTTTCCTCCCGCCAGGACGATTGGGACGATCTTCTACCCTGGGCTGAATTCTCATACAATTTCAAGGACTCTGAATCCTCCACCAAATCCCCATTCTTTGTGGTGTACGGCCGTCACCCTCTGCCCCCCCTCCCCACTCCCACTTCTTCTGGTTTGCCTGCTGTTGATGAAGTTACCCGGGACTTCTCCACCATCTGGAAGGAAACTCAAAAATCCCTTCTACTGGCCTCATCCCGGATGAAGAAGCATGCCGACAAAAAGAGAAGAACTCCTCCTGTCTTTGCTCCTGGAGACAAAGTATGGCTCTCCGCCAAGTATATCCGCTTCCGTGTCCCCAGTTATAAACTGGGACCACGTTATCTTGGACCCTTTAAAATCAAGTGCCAAATCAATCCTGTCTCCTACAAACTCCTTCTTCCCCCTTCTCCGTATTCCTAACGCTTTTCATGTTTCTCTCCTTAAACCGCTTGTCCTTAACCGCTTCTCTCCCAAGGTTGTCGCTCCAGCTCCTGTCTCCGGCTCGTCCGATGTCTTCTCTGTTAAAGAAATTCTTGCTCCTAAGACGGTCAGAGGTAAAAAAAAATTCTCGGAGATTGTGAGAATTGTGGACCTGAGGAGAGGTCATGGTAACCCGAGGATAACATCCTCGACAAAGACCTCATTCACAAGTTCTCGGGTTCCAAAGAGCGTTTACCTGCTCGCAGCGTCCCGGTCAGACCCGCTGACCGGGAGCGCTGCACTAGTGCCTCTAGCGGGGATGCGACCCGCGATGCGGGATGCACCCGCTCGCGGTTCGCATCCCAGCCTGCTTACCCGGCCTGTTCCCCGTTTGTCCAGTCCCGGCGCGCGCGGCCCCGCTCCCTAGGGTGCGCGCGCGCCGGCTCTCTGCAATTTAAAGGGCCAGTGCGCCGCTGCTTGGCGCCTGGCCCAAATCAGTAACTTCACCTGTGGCTTGGTCTATATTACCTCACTTCCCCTTCCCTGTATTGCAGGATCTTGTTGCCATTGTGCCAGTGAAAGCGTTCCTTGTATGTCCCAAGCCCGTGTTCCAGACCTCCTGCCGTTGCCCCTGACTACGATCCTTGCTGCCTGCCCTGACCTTCTCCTATGTCCGACCTTGCTCTTGCCTAATCCCTTGTACCGCGCCTATCTCAGCCGTGAGTCGTGGTTGAGTCGCTATCGGGTGGAACGACCTGGGGGTTACCTGCCGCAGCAAGTCCATCCCTCTTTGCGGCGGGCTCTGGTGAATACCAGTAACCCCTTAGACTCCGTTCCCCTGGTACGGCCCACGTCATCACCCCACTGACACAGAGGATCAACCACCAGTATCCTCACAGTACCCGGATCCTGACAGATGTTTTATTTTGGACATACCTTTAGCTTGTTTTATGCTGTGCATACAGTTGGTTTTTATTCTGTGCTTACATTTAGTATGTTTTATTCTTTGCATTCGGTTAGCATTTTATTCTGTGCATATGGTTAGCGTGTTTTACTCTGTGCATACGATTAGCATATTTTATTCTGTGAATACGATCAGCATGTTTTACTCTGTGCATACCATTAGCGTGTTTATTCAGTGCATACTGTTAACATGTTTTATTCTGTTAGCATGTTTATTCTGTGCATATGGTTAACATGTTTTATTCTGTGTATATGGTTAGCATGTTTTCTGTTAGTATGTTTATAGAGAGCATTGGGTAATCAGTTTATTTGGTGCATTTGGTTATGTAGCAATTATGCTTAGCATTCATTTTTGTTGTGCTTTCCAGCTCTTCCTGTACATACATTTATATATACGTTAACAGCATTCATACTGTGCATACGTTCATAGCAGCTATGCCGAGCATATGTTTCTTATGCCTGCCACGTCTGCAGGGGGATACAGTACATAGGTTGTTGTCACTGACACGTCTTCAGAGCAATAACATCTGGATTCATAGGTGGCTGTTTACCCGTTGTGCCTGCCACGTCTGCAGGGGGATACACCACATAAGTTGTTGTTACTGACACGTTTTCAGAGCAATAACTTCACAAAGTTAGAAGGTTGTATACTCATTATGCCTTCTTTGTCTGCAGGGAGATGCACTACATAGGTTGTTGTTAAACAGAAAAGTAATAGAATGTAAAAAATAAACTTTATTAATGCAATTAAGTAATAAAAAATAGATAGTAAAATTAAAACAAAAAAAGTAGTAGCAATAAATAGGCACTAGTGGACATACAAAGATATAGGACAATGGTAGGACCCAAATACATCAAAAAATACAAGTATAAGGAGTAAATGCCGCAGTAGCTGGTAGGATACAAGAATAATACCTGCCAAAAGTAAGCAATAAAGGGTGCCAAACCATACCTACAGGAACCCTCCCATCCGTCCATTTTTTTTTTTATTATCAACAGGGTATGCCCACTATAGGTATACCCTCGGACATGGTTTATGGCACACCTCTGACCGCTTTGTTAAGGTTAATGTATTTCATGTATGTATGCAACTGTTGCAGCCATGAGCACAAGTGTAAGCCCGGGGGTCCAAATACTACTACATAACAGGTCATAAAAGGATGACCTTTTATGTAACATTTATGAGTTAGTCTGATTTGCTGCATTGTGTCACTATCCACTCTGTCACATCATGAACAGAGCATATAAAAGAGCAATCATCCATCAAACCCAGACCTCTGATGAATCTCATCTAGAGCAAAACATGTTGGGGGATCTGACTGTTTCTATTTTAAAGTTCGGTGATGCCATGGTATATTAATTGTACAGTCTCAGGACTGCAGCCTGTAGACTAACCATATATACTCCTTAATAGGTTACTATCCAGTGTAGTACGGTAGTAATACAATGTAGTGAGGTGAAGAATCATATTGGTACTCCCCGCTTTAACCCCTTAAGGACTGAGCCCTTTTTCACCTTAAGGATGCAGCCCTTTTTCGCAATTCTGACCACCGTCGCTTTAAGCATTAATAACTCTAAGATGCTTTTACCGATTATTTTGATTCTGAGACTGTTTTTTTTGTGACATATTCTACTTTATTTTGGTGGTAAATTTTCGTCGTTACTTGCATCCTTTCTTGGTGAAAAATCCCAAAATTTCATGAAAATGTAGAAAATTTTGGATTTTTCTAACTTTGAAACTCTCTGCTTGTAAGGAAAATTGATATTCCAAATAACTTGTATATTGATTCACAAAAATAATATGTCTACTTTATGTTAGCATCATAAAATAGACATATTTTTACTTTTAGAAAAAATTTGAGGGCTTCAAAGTAGGGCAGCAATTTTCCAAATTTTCATGAAAATTGCTAAATCTGAAGGGACAGAACTACAACTCCCAGCATGCCTGGGCAATCTAGGCATGCTGAGAGTTGTAGTTTGGCAACATATGGAGGGCCACCGTTTGGGCACCACTGTAATAGTGGTCTCCAAACTGTGACCCTCCAGATGTTGCAAAACTACAACTCCCAGCATGCCCAGACAGCCTTTGGCTGTCTGGGCATGCTGAGAGTTGCAGTTTTAGAACCACTATTAAGGGCAGCAGTAAATATCGCTTACTGCCCCCTTCCTTCCCCCCCCCCCCCCACCGTCGCTTCCCTACCTGCGCCGCTGATCTTCGCAGTCTCCAGCGATGATCGACAGTCCCCACGGCATCTTCTTTCCAGGTACCGGCCACCATCTTCTCCCCCCTGTTCTGCCCGACATCCAGGGGTGGGCAGAGTGGGGGTTTTCCATGGCAACCGCCTTTCGTGCACTGCCATTAGTCAGAACTCAGTTGCAGCACTGCAATCTCGCTCCTATCCCTCAGGATGATCGGGGCTGTCACTGACAGCTCAGATCATCCCTATTTTCCGGGTGATCGGGTCACCATAGACCTGATCAGCCCGGAATAGGAGAAAATCGCATGTCTGAACCGACATGCGATTTTCTCCATTCGCCGACATGGGGGGTCTCAGGATCCCCCTCGACGATGTGCCGGGATGCCTGCTGATGTGCCGGGATACCGGCTAGAGGTGGGGACCATAATTCCCACGGGCGTATGCATATGCCCCCTACGTCCTTATGGACTTTAAAACGGGGGCATATGGATACGCCCGCCGTCCTTAACAGGTTAAGCACCGGTGTTCACTTACTTATTTTTACTCAATAAAATTTAAATTTTATTAGGGTTATACAGGGTTTCATAATGTTGTATTAGTCATGTTTACAGTTAAAAACTTTGACTGAGCAATGAGGAAAGTTTCAGGTGGGAGGTTATTTGTTTGTGCAAACAAGCGGGGGGGTCATAGTGACAATTGGGCAGCTTGAGTCATTGGAAATCTTGAGAGAGATCCCACACTTATTTTCCCAGGACTTGACTACTGAGTATGAGGCACACATTTAGCTGAGGGAAACTGCAGGGGTAATATAGTATTGTTTAAGGTAATTCGGATGACTGGCCATGCATGTAACACATGGATAGCCCAAGTTTATCACAATAGGAACAGTTGCTTGTTAGCAGTTATGCCTCTGTTTGGGGGAGGGTTCCCCCCATGACCTTCATAAGCCTAATAGAACATATACACAATTTATTTTCCCTATCATTCTTCATTTACTACCCATGACAAAGTGAAAACAGAATGTTAGAAATGTTTGCTAATTTATTTAAATGTAAAAGCTAAAATATTGCATTCAAATAAGTATTCAGACTCTTTATCAGGTCTAGACTGGCCTACTGGGATACCAAGAAAATTCCCGGTAGGTCTTGAGGGCTGATGAGCATGGCCTGCTGGGGCCCCAGTGGCAGCTATGGGACCCTGGGGCCTCAGAGTAACTGCCACTAGCAACTATAGTGTAAAGCTACAGCCTGTGTACTATTATACACCACTGGTTGGTCTATGCCTGAGGTCTATGGGACTGAGGAAGCATGCTGAAGGCATCACAGGTCCAACACAAGCAGCATGATACAATCAGTTTATTGCACCCTCTGTATCTCACCACTGATGTCATCAGCACGATCTCGCTGTCCCATGGGCCTTAGGCAAAGACCAGCTTGTGGTGAGTGTGAAGGCATCAGAAATGAAAGGACACCGGAGGAACATATCCTAGATAGATCTAGGGTTTATTTATTTTTATTTCTTTTCTATTCTACCGCACACTAAAGTGGGGGAAAATTATTGAGTGAGGCTTGTTATCTCTATGGGGACAAAGAGGTAGAACTAGCTACTATACGGTTGCAAAGAGGTGGGCCTAATACTATATGGGGATTCAGAGGAGACCTAAATGCTATAGGGGGGCACAGAATTAGACTTAATAACTATATGATAGCATAGAGGTGGGCCTATTAAGATATGAAAGCATAGAAGAGGATCTTACTATTATGTGGGGCCACAGTGGGGACCTTATATTATATGGAGGTGCAGAGTGGCTTAACACTATATGGAAGCACAGTGGGGACCTAACTACTATAATTACTATATGGGGGAATAAAGTGGGCATTATCTGTGTGGGGCAATATACGTGTGAAGTGTGTATAGAGGTGGAGGTTTGCACACCTGGATTTGGGGATTTTCTGCTTTTCTTCTTTCCAGATCCTCTTAATCTGTCATTTTTCTTGGGGACTATGGGTGGGAGCCATTTTCACGTCTTTCCAGATTGGGTTCAAGTCATGGCTCTAGCTGGGCCTATAAAGAAAACTCACAAACTTGTCCCTAAACCTTTCCAGTGCTGTCTTGGCTGTGTGTTACGGTTATTGTCTTGTTTGCAGGATCAGATTTTCATTAATAATATTACAGGTTTTTTTTTTGTGTTCCATTTAGCTTTGCCTCAACCCTAACCAGTCTGCCTTTCCCACCCCCACAGCATGATGTTGCCACCACCATGCTTCACTGTAGGAATGGTATTGGGAAAGTGATGTGCAATGCATGTTTTCCTCCAGAAATGACACTTCGAATTAAAGCCAAAAGTTCAATCTTGGTTTAATCAGACAAGAGAATCTTCTATTTCACAATGTGAGAGTGCTTTAGGTTTTTTTGTTTTTTGTTTTTTTTGCAAACTCCAGGTAAGCTTTCATGTGTCTTATACTAAGAAGCTTTTTTTCTGACCACTCTACCATAAAGCTCAAATTGTGGAGCACTGCAATGATGGGGGTTGACCTTCTGGAGGTTTCTCTCACCGCACTGGATATCTGGAGCTCATCTATAGTGACCATTGGGTTAATGGTCATCTTTCTTACCAATGCCCTTCTCTCCTTGGAGTCCTGGTTGTTCCAAATTCCAAATAATTGGAAACATCTAACAGATGATCAAGAGAAATGGGAGGGCCCAGAGCTAAATGTGAAGTGTTATAGCAAACAGTTTGAATACTTATGTCCATGCAAAATTTTCTAAAATTCTAATTTCATGTTCTCATTCTGGGCAATAGAGTGCAGGATGATGGGAAAAATAGAAAAGATGTGAAAAAAAGTGAAAGAGTCTGAAAGCTTTCCGAACGGATTGTAGACAGGGATAGTCTGGATGGGACAACCATTTTAATTATTTAAAGGAAATCTGTCATCAGTGTCACCTGCACTAACCTGTAGAGGAGGTGACACTAATGACAACGGTTCTTACCTTGTCCCGTTCCGTGCAGTCGTTCTTCAGTAATCTTCTCCGGTATCTTCAGCTCCGGGCCCGGCTTGGAGCATGGGGTCGGTGCTTAGTGACATCACCGATGCTGTGTCACGCTGCTAGAGAACAGCAGCGGTGATGTCACTAAGCTCCGCCCATGCTCCGAGCTGGGCCCGGAGCTTAAGATACCAGAGAAGATTACCGAAGAATGACTGTATGGAACAGGATAAGGTAAGTACCATTGTCATCAGTGCCACCTGTACTGTCTGTCTGTACTGACAGGTTAGTGCAGGCGACACTGATGACAGATTTCCTTTAATTCTTCAACTGAAATAATAGAAATCTTCAGCTATAAGAAGGAGAATAAAGATACATCAAAGAGCTGCAATAAAACTTAGTTTCATTGCTATAACTGTATATTAAACTGTCTAATACTCTTTACTGATTTATTCTTCCTGTGTCCCCACCGCTGGCATCCCGGGGTTTTGTTTTAAAATATTCTTATTTCTCTAACGCTCATTGAACATATCGGGGGAAGGATTCAAACAACAGGTTTCCTACACAGCTGACAAAATTATGCTTGCAGCATGCAGCACACGGTGTAGCAAATGTTCACTACTCCAGTACACGAAATAAACAAATCCTCTAAATATAATTCATATTTATTATTTACTTTAAATATTTTTGTTGCTAATAATGATGAATATCAATATCCTACCAAACAATAAATCTATGTATAAATCAGCGTACGCAGAAAAGAACCCATACAGTGCTATGCAGGGACAAGTGGGAGGGGGTGACAGAAAAGCAATCTGTGTATGCATGATTATCTATTGTAACTGCAGACCTGAGAATCAAATTCAAAAATAAATTTGCATATAAGCCACTGGTTAAAAATAATATTAAAAAAATCTAAATACTCTTCCTCTTCAGCAAAAGGCGTCCTCTCCAACAAAACCCTCTAAGAGCGTAAAATCTGCAACATTGACCTAACCATCCGAGAGTCTGCTGATTTCCCCAGCTCAGTTGCAGGTCAAAGTTATAATGCCTCCTAAACTCTACTTTACAGCAAAGGCTAATGGCTTGCTGGTTCCAGATACCATATAAGCCAGAGCATTGGCAAATGTGGTCACCAGACTTATGATGTCCCTCTTGATAGGTGACTTGATGTTCTACAGATGTGGACAAAATTGTTGGTACCCTTCCGTTAAAAGCAGAAACACTCACAATGCTCCCTGAAATAACTTGAAATTGACAAATGTAATAATAATAAAAATTTTGTACAAATAATTGCTGAAAATCAGACAATGCCTTTAAATTGTGGTCCAGTAGAATAAGAATAAAAAACAACTAAATAATGAGACTGGCCTAGACAATAACTTAAAGGGGTACTCTGCCTCTAGACATCTTATCTTAGGGGATAAGATGTCTGTTCCAATCCGAAATTTGCTCTGTGCCGGATGACTGGTGATGCTGAGGGGAGGCTCGTCACAAGTGCGGCGCATCCGAGACGTCAGCCTCTGGTGCTGCACCCGACACTCTAAACAAACGCCGGATGCATCAAAGAGATCGCGGGGGTACCCAGTGGTGGAACCCCTGCAATCAGACATCTTATCCCCTATCCTTTGGATAGGGGTTAAGATGTCTAGGGGCGGAGTATCCCTTTAATGTTTTGTTGCACAACCTTTTGAGGCAGTCACTGCACTCAATCAATTTCTGTAACTCTCAAGGAGACTTGCACTTGTCTCCAGGTATCTTGGCCCACTCCTTATAAGATGCTGCTCCAGCTGTCTCAGGTTTGAAGGATGCCTTCTCCAGACTGTATGTTTCAGCTTCTTTCACAGATGTTCAATAGGATCTAGATCAGGGCTCAAAGTTAGTTATTATTTATTATTACTTTTGTCAATTTCAACTTATTTCGGGTAGCATCGGGGGTTTTGCTTTCTTTACCGGAAGAGTACCAACAATTTTGTCCATGTATGTACAAGCGTCTATAAACATTACACTGGTGCAGTTTACTGCTCAAAGTGGCTGCATGTCCAGCCTTAATCTACACCTTGACCCAAGAGATGGAGGAAATCCGTTCATCTGAAGATTTGTTAAGAAATAAATTAGATGACTTGGAAAATAGGAAGATGCTTAATAATATAGGATGTGTGGTGGTTCATCAATTTGTTATTTGAGGCAACATCATCACCAATCTGACCAAGAGTCTTATGGGGGCCCTGGAACTTCCTACTGCAACTGATTCACTTATTATAGAACGGGCCCATAGGATTAGTCAGCCTCAGATGGATATGAAGGCCTCCCCAGACCAATCATTTCTAGATTTCCTAATTGGACTGTAAAAAAACAAGTGCTCAAAGCTCATTGGGGATGAGACAAGTTGTTTGTGAATAGTCATCAAATATTGCACTTTCCAGATTTCTTAGCGTTGTTGACCATATACTGAAACTTTTGTATCTATATAGAAGTATCTTTTTACTCCTATTATTAAAATTCAGTTCCCACACATCTGACTGATTTCCTAAATTGTCAGACAAACTATAAAACCTTGTATCTCAGGAAATAGTATCAAGAAACTGTAAGAAAAAGTGAGTGGTTAGGGTACCCTGAGCTATTTACTGATAATGCAATCTCATTTTGGGGAAGTTGACCACAGGTCCTCTCTTAGGGCCTCAAGTGCATTTGTGAATGCATAATGCTACTTAAAGGAGTACTGCAGCCATAGACACTTATCCCCTAGCCGCAGGATAGGGGATAAAGTGTCTGATCGCGGGGGGTCTGACCGCTAGGACCCCCGCAAACTCCCATATGGGGACCCGCGGGTCTGCGCGGCTAATGCCTGTGTCGTCGCCCCCTTAATACAGCTTTTTGGGTGAGGCGGGGATGCACGAAAGCTGAATCACCGCCTCACCCATAGAGATACATGGATGGGGCCGACACGCCTACTGCACAGGAGAGCCGTGGCCCCATACAGGAGATCCTGCAGATAGGGGATAAGTGTAGGGCTGCAGATCTCCTTTAAAGGAAAATGGTCACCCATTCATTCACACCAAACCCATACACTGGGTTATAGTGCGTGTGAACAGGAGACCGATGCAGGGTCTCTGACTCATATATGTACCTGCAGTCCAGCGCCCGGTCTCTGTGAAGATCTTCCTCTTTCTTATGTGAATTGCATGCTGGAGTTGGGCCCGCTGGCTGGATTTGAATATTCATGGTCGCTGGTCACGTAAGTGCATGTGCCTACTGAATGCTCACGTGACCAGAGACCATGAATATTCAAATCCAGCCGGCGGGCCCACATCCAGCATGCAATTCACAGAAGAAAGAAGAGGATCTTCATAGGGATCGGCACCGGACTGCAGGTATGTATATAAGTCAGAGATCCTCCATCGGTCTCGGGTTTAGTGTGGGTGAACGCATGACGGTTTTCCTTCAAGTGGCTAATATAGTTAGTTTCCCCCAAAGTTTCTCTATGTAGTGTTTAGTACAAATTTACAATACCTATCATAGATCCCACAAGAAGTATGGGGTTGCCTACTTTTTTGCAAGAAATCCTAAGCCTGATGCTGAGTGGTGCAAGGATGTACTAGGAGGGAGGAAACAAAACCAAGGTTTTTCTTCTCAAGAGCCTGCACCGCTACTGCTACATTCTGCCCTAGGCACTGGACCATGAGTGACTAAGGTAAAATATGGGCTGTTTATGCCAGGCTGAGGGAAAAATATGATAAATATTTTGGCTAATATGAACTGGATTCACATTTATTGGATTAGTACTGAGTGTTCAAAATACTATGAATAAATACATGTAATTGGGACTAGTATGAAGACATTTATTTTTTTCTTAATGAATCCCAAGGGGACTTTATGGAAAATGCTGAAAAGGGTTTGTGTATTTGAGAAATATTAATTAGCTATATAAATCTTTATTAGTCTCTAAATGAAGTCATATAAATATATTGAACTGTGTTTTATATTTCATAAAGTCTAAGAAGTGTCCCATTGCTATTAAACCTAAAATTTCCTTTTCAGTCTCCTAAATCTAAGTTTGAGAATGCTCTCTTCCTTTGGGCTGAGCAACACCTTGATGGAATTAGCAAGGGATAGATACCCAGGACTTCCTTCCACTACTTTGATAGGTTATAGAAAAGAACATTTTATTTTTGGAAATAACCTGTACTGCTAGTACTTCTGAATAAAAGGCAAATTATGGCAATTGAATGTTAGTTTTATTTAGGTCCTTACATCACCTGGTCCACACAGGTTTATTTCAAAGAGCATAGAAGACAAAGAGAAAACGTATGATATGTGACTAGAGCTCCCAAAACAGTCTCCATAGTCCAATGAAAAGGAATCTGTTAAAATGCATGGAGATTTTACTAGGAAAAAATCAGGTTTTCCTTCTCAGGAAGAAAAATAATAAATTTTTAGCTAAGAACAAAGCAGAAGACTTATTAAGCTGGGATTCTCTATGTTTCCCATAGCAGTAAATCAGAGCTCAGCATTCATTTCTCATATTACTGTAAAATGAAAGCTGAGCTGTGATAGGTTGCCTTGGGCAACAAAGGGAATATTACAATGGTAGGTACACACTATGAATATTCTACAAAGAGTCTGTTTGCAGCAGCCTCCCATTGATTTCAGAAAACCAAACTCAAAGCATATTATCCACAAAGTTGCATGCAACTAAGCACACTGAGATGGCAGATCTGCATCATATTATAATATTTATTTATATAGAACCAACAAATTGCACAACACTTCACAATCTTGAAGGTTTAAATAAGGACAAATTTCATACATTACCATGTAACCTCCTGGGATTATTGTTGTATATTATCCTGCAATTACATGAAGAGTCATGTTGATGGTGGACTGCACAAACAAATTAACTGAGCAGTGACTAAAGCTGGAAAAGGTGGAGTTTTATGGAAAGTAGTTCAAACTCTGCAGCATCTGAGAGGAATCTGCAAACATATTGAACAAGATCCAGTGCTTATCACAGGAAAGCCTTGTTAAGCAGTGAAGAGAACTTAAAGCGGGAATTACTTTATTTATAGCCTGTTTAAGGGTAAGCCTAAAACCCTTCTTCCCTGTCCTACAACAGGGCACCTTGAACTCACATGCCAATAAAAACATCCTGAGCTCCATTTGTGGACATTTTGAGTGTATCAGCTCCCCTTCTAGTCCTGTGGAGCAGGACTTTGTATGAGGCCATTCTATTCATTGTGCACCATCTGAACGTGTCTGAACGTGAAATATGTCTGATTTATGTTATACTATACCTTACTGATTGTTATGTTATGCATGTTTTTTTTCCTTTATGCAATACAAAGTTAGTATCAAGTTAGCTTTGTGTCAGTGTTATTGTTTTCTAAAAAATGTGGCCAGTGGAAACCAACATCCATACCCCCAAATGATCCGATGGGTGAAGGTTCTGCCACAGATATGTACCTAATCTACCAGGTGTTGAGGCTCAGGATCAGCCTGCTGAGTGCAGAGAGATTACAAGAGTTACGGACCATAGGGATATATGTGGATACTCCCAAAACCCTGTTAACACTATATTACATTATTTCATGTGGAAATGTTGTGTCCAAATTGCTTTGTGTGAATGGGGCTTAAATGTTCCATATTTTCCATGCAATATTACACACAGTGTGTGACACTACCCTAAAATTGTTTGATCTGCTCTGTTATTAGCTATCAGCTTTTAAGGGGTGCAGCTGGAGAAGGGACAACAATCAGGTATGAAATGACATTTCAACTCTTTACTCAATAGTTGTTGTGGTCAGAAACAGAAGAACATTTCGTACAAAAGTAATTAAACAGTTAATGTATCCAACCTGGTCTCTGTTTAGAGAAGAGTTCAGAGTTCGGCTGGAAACAAGTCTCCAACAAATCAGCACCAGTCCTTAGATGTTATGAAGGGTTATTGCTGAAAGTCCATGCAGATGAGGGGTTCTCTCTATATGTGAATGAATGGTGTATGGTGTAGACTACCTAGATACGTGGTTGCTAGGGTAAGATGTTTGTGATGCCAGGAGTGTGGAGTGAATGGAGAATAGTGTAATAGTCCTGCAAGATGTTGTCACTTACCATAACCCCAATGTAGAAGTAATCCGTATCCAAGCACTGGAAAAAATAACTCCTCAAATGTTGGGGTGTAAAATTACTTCTATTGAACTTTACTGAATTGAATGCAGGATATTGGTACAGACAGTATATTCCAAAGGCTATATACATGTTGACAATAGCAGCAACGGATAAGTTGGAAACCACAGTTGCTCTTATGGGTGCTTGCTAAGACTTTTAGTTATGGCTCCCATGGACTTGACTAACTTGACTAGGACTTGGACATGACTTGACTATACTTTACAGGAGCTGGCTAACAAGTACTTGAGCTTCTTCACAACAGGAATTCTAATTTAGTGCATACCACTAGGGTGGAATACATGGGACAGATGTGGCTGCAGAATCTTCGCACCTTTATCCTTTTCTTCGCTATGGGGTCTGTCAGACAACAACTATTGCCCTCAAAGCATGGACTGAGATTTTTGAGAGGGCTGGACTGTTGACCCGGTCAATGGGATCTGTGTAAGGAGTATCTCTGGAACCGATAATTACGAACTGGACTCTAGGCCTGTTCCCATGAGGTATAGGACAGGTCAACACAGAAGCAGTATTCTCTCTACTCTGGCTGGGGCCAGACTAACTAACTTAAACTCCTCCCTGTCTGGTCAGACCAGGGAAGAGGAAGGGCTGGAGGGCCCTGATTGGCTGTATCTGCCCCTGTGGTTTCCTTAGTAATCCTTTACAAAGAAGTACAGTTTGTGAAGTACAGGGTTACCTTCACAAAATAAATTAGTACACAGATTTGGGTGGCGGCAGCAGGCACCATATCATAACAGTCACCTGACAGAGCAGGTAGATAAGGGGGTTTTTCGCTCCAGGACACCACATATTCCCCGCGGTCAGTTTGTCCTGGCTTTCTCATACAACTGTTGAACGAGTGATACATATGCAGCCCCACTGTACACTCTTTGCTATGGCTGAGTTCACTCTGTGCAGGTGTCGCTTGAAAGTGGGATAGACTTGTTTTGTCTAATGGAGTTCTCCCTTGCACTGACTGAATTACAGCAATACACTGGCTGTACTGGAACCCACGCTCTGGACCTTCTTCCATTGTTTTTCTCAGAAGATCCCACAGGTGCTTGTGTCCACTCCTGAATCAAACAAGTCTTAGGCTGGAACTCCACTGAGTTTTTTTTTTCCAAAAACGCCATTAAAAACGCTAATTTTTCCGCACAGCGTTTTTTCAGTGAAAAAACGCTGTGGCCAGATGTTAGCTGCAAGTCAATAGTAAACTGCAAAATGCCAGATTCACTTGGAGTTTGTCAGTTTGGCGTTTTTTTTTATCCTTTTGGCATTTTTCAGCAATTTCGAGCTCAGAGGCTGGATTTTCAAAACACCCGACAAACCTAGTTTGGCCTTTTTTTTGCTGTGAAATTGTGGCGTTTTCCCCCCATAGAAGTCTATGGGAGAGCAAAAACGCCAAGAAAAACACCATGTTGGTTTTAAATTTTGCGTTTTTGCAGGCGGTTTTTATTCTTTTTTGGACTTTAGCGATCCCAAAAAATTATGGAGATACCTTTTTATTAAAATTTTGTAGGGTACCATAAAAAAATGTATAAAAAAGATACAGTAGTGATGGAAAAAATTGTATCTAACGAAATGTATCTTTTTTATTATGAAATGTTTATTAATTTTTAAACAGGGATCAATTTATGTGAACGGGTAAAGCACTAAAAATGTAGCCGACGATAATAAAAATGTAGTGTGTGTGTGTTTTTCACTTAAAAAAAAAAACATTTTTAGGTAGTGCTACTACTCCCAGCATGGAACACACTGTTCCATGATGAGAGTAGTACCTGTACTAATTGACAGATCGCCCGTTGCGATCCTCTTGTATAATGTATAGATGCGGCGGCCGCTCTTCTATGGTCCCCTGCACTGACGTATATCTACACATATTCATATTTCCCGCAGCTGTGATTGGCCAGATGGTTCCAGCCAATCACAGCTCTCTGTGAGAAATCGGAATGTGTATATGTACGGCGTGCAGGGGACCATAGGAGAGCGCCGGCCGCTGCATCCATACATTATACAGGAGCATCACAGCGGGTGTCAGGAGTGATACCCGCAGTGATCTTTCCTTAATTACAAGTACTACTACTCCCAACATGGAGCACACTCTTCTCCATGCTGGGAGCTGTAGTACCTGCATTAATAGACAGATCGCAGCAGGTGTCAGAAGTTACACTCGCCATGATCTGTCTATTAATGCAGGTACTACAGCTCCCAGCATGGAGCAGAGTGTGCTCAATGTTGGGAGTAGTAGTACCTGCAGACATCACAGTGGATGTCACTACTGACACCCACTGTGATCGTCCTGTCTATAGCAGAGACGGAGCGACTGTATACATCGCTCACATCCCTGCTCTGCACTGAACACTCTACTCTGCACCGGCCACTCATTCATTGATATTTTCCTCAGAGCTGTGATTGGCTGCAACCATCCGGCCAATCACAGCTCTGGGTGGAAAATATGAATAGAACATCACTCAGAGTACAGAGTAGAGATGGGAGCGTTGTATAGAGCCGCTCCTCTTCTCTGCTATATAATGGACGATCGCATCGGGTGTCAGACAGACACCCGGGGTGATATATCTATAGTACAGGTACTATTACTCCCAGCATGGAACAGTGTGTTCCATGCTGGGAGTAGTAGTACTACATAAAAAATTAGAAAAAAAAAAGAGAAAAAAAAGTTAAACACACACACTTTACAAAAAAATTTATTAAAACTTTGTTATAAAAAATAAACATTTAGTTAAATACATTTTTACATCCCTACTGCATCCTTTTTTTTTTTTTTTTTTGGTACCCAACTATTTTGTAAAAAAAAACACAAAAGGGGCCAAAAAAGGCAAATTCCACACAAAGGTAAAAACGCCAGAAAAAACGCCAAAACGCAGGGAGAAACTGTGGTAGTTTTTCTGGCGTTTTTATGCCACAAAATTTGCAGGGCAAAAATCTCAGTGGAGTCCTAGCCTTATAAAGATTATTTTTTACTGGTTTAAAGAGGCAAACTGAAAAACACAGCTGCACAGACTAGCGGTTTCATCCACAGAGATAGGATAGGAAAAAGTAAAAACACACCTGATTCTCGCAGACATGCACAGTTAAAAACAGAACACAAAACCATCTCCCAGCTGCCTAATTATTTCCCAAGAATTAAAGAAGTGCTTGGATAAGGAATTGAGTGCTCACTATAGGTAATGGGAGTTTTTACTTTTAAAGCACAAATGCTGTCATTTGCAACATGTGGGGTATGAGAATACTCATACAGAGATGATCACAATACAATACAACCTAATTAGATGTATAGCCAATAAAGACACAGTAAACACATCAGTGAGTACAAGTCCTACATTGAAACACAGCTAGCAAAAGGCATACACAGGTGTCAAGATATTCAGTCTGCTGCGACAGTACCGTACCCGCTTCTGCAATTATCCTCGCTGTGGATTGTGGAATCCCTGAGTATTCACAAGGAAAATAATTACATGGGAAGAGAGAATGATAGAAAATTGTCATAAAAAGGGAGGAATAGAAATAATAAAAATATGTTCTGGAAATACTTCTTATTAATATTTAAAACTTTTCCCACTAGAGATTAGTATAATTATCTGGCTATGAAACAAAAATTTTTAGGGAAAATGTAGCTTTAGCACAAATTGATAGAAGCATAAAATCCAAAGTTTCATATTTGCTGTACATTTTGTGCACAATTATAAGGCAAGTTGCATTTTCTAGGAATCATTTTATTATTAAGCAACTACAGTGCTATCTGTCAATCTATAATGTTAAAGAGTACCTGACATCAAACCATATTTTCTAAACTAACTCAGATTATATTTCCTAACTATTCCTAACACCCCTTCTGCTGTCAAAATTTTTTCTGAGCTTTAAAAAGCTCTGTATGATAACTTTCCCCTTGCTCACATTGTGTGAGCTCCCGGCAGGAGAAAGTGGGCGTTCCCCAGCACGCACAACATCACTGAGGCCTTCGAGAGCTGTGCCTCGCCATTGCCCCGTCCAGACTTCCTGAGTTTGGTCTCCGGCCAGGCCCGGAGAAGACCGAACTATCCATTTGACTTGTGGCAGGGAACAGAACAGAGCCATCTAGTGGCCGTTTTTTCAGTCACATTAAAAACATATAAAGGTTGAGAATTTTAACAGCAAGTAAATAGCAAAGTGTCTTATAATTACATAAGGAACAATATATTAACAGTTTAGTTTGGTGACAGGTACTCTTTAATAAACCTCAAAGCGAATCTGACACCATGTTAAAGGGGTTATCCAGCATAAGGTGATTTTAGTATGTATCTGGCAGACAGTAATGGACATGCTTAGGCTAGCTTTTTGTGAACTTGTATTTCCTGTTTTCAGTTTTCTTGTTTGCCTACAAATCCCATGATACCATTTTCCTCCTTCCCGCACATCAGCTACCCCACTCATTGAAACATAAATGAGCTGCATCCATTCAAAAGACCTGTTGTTTTCAATCATAGTGCCTCCAGCTGTTGCATTACTTGCAGATTGCTCTCTCCACCCATTGAAGCAGACAAGCTCCCTGTCATCAGCTGACTAGTGAGTCAGGTCTCGACCGCATTGCAAGCTGGGAAAAATCTGAGACAGCAGTCATTTTGTATGCTGTTAAAAATAAATATTGGGGTGAAAATCACATAAGAATTGTGAGAAAACTGTCACACACAGTTACAGACACTATATTATGAACTACACTAACTTTACAGCCCCTGTAGCATAGTCAAATAAAAAAAATTCCCGGAATGCCCCTTTAACCCACACTAAACCCAATAAACAGGGTTATAGTGCAGGTGAACTTGATTAGAAATAGGTATAACTGTGATCCGGTTCCAGAGAATCAGGCTGTATAGAGTAACCATTGGTAATGTGCAATGGAGGTGGGAGCTGGTATTTATAGATTTTCACTGTTTCTGTCCCCTCTGTGCCCATATGCCTGCCCTCCTTGCGCTCACATGAGCAAATGGTCTATGAATATTTATGAGGTGGGTGGGCATGTGACAGCAGGGTATAACCCTCTTTATCCGGGTTGGTTCGGGTTAACAAAGTGGCTGATTCGCTTTAAAACTGAATACTTAAGTAAGTTAAAGTGAGATTTTGGCTTTCTTAGGAGAATATCTGTGTACATAATTATTGGGCAACTGCTACTAACTAAATTAAAAATTAGCATTGTTTATTTTCAGCTGTTAAAGTGAAAATAATACACAAACAACTCAAACTTTACAAGTAAACAAGTAACCCTTATAATAAATAAATAAGCGACCAATATAGCCTTTATTCCATTTAATTAAGTTTGTTAGTTTATTGATCTGTTGATGACCAACTTTAGTGTGCAGCAGCACTGATATACTGTTTTCCCTTACTGTAAATCTCCCATTAAAAATGGACTGCAAGTTCTCAATAGGGTTTAGATCAGGTGAGAAAATAATCCATGTCATTATTCACTCGCAGTGATGAAGCTTTGCAAGTAGAGCTGTGTACCTGTTACTGATCCAATTACGGGCCCATCCATCTTGACCGCGAAGAGTCAGTCTCATCTTATCAGTCCATAAAACCTTTGAAAAATCTGTTTTCAGATATTTGCTGGCCCAGTCTTAACATTTCACTTCATGTGTCTTGTTCAGTGGTGGTCGGGTTTCAGTATTTCTTACCTTGGCCATGTACGTGGCTGAAAATAGAGGAATCATAGGAACTGTGGTACTGTAATCCTGTTCGCAACTGTAGTAAAATAAAAATAAAAGTATCTAGTATCACGCACAGGTCCTAGACTTATTAATGGGGCCTATGCACAATACACACTGGGCTTCAAAGCCTCCCAAGCATCCAGTTGTGTCTTTCCATGTCCTGTGTCAGAGCAAGTGAAAGTGTTCACCTAGACAACCCCTAAAAGGGTTATTCAGGATTGGAAGAACATAGCTGCTTTCTTTCAAAAACAGCTCCTCACTTTCTCACTTAGTATCTGTTATTACAAATTGCCTCTATTTACAACCACTGGGACCCCTCGATATCTCCAGAATGTGGTCCTAGCTCTTACAGAGGGTGTGTGCTGTAGACGACACACGCTCCATTCATTTGTATTGGAATGCCAGAGATGCCTGAGTGCTATGGGTATCTTCAACGCCCTTACACAAACAAATGGAGCATATGCTTTATACAGCACATGCTCTCTTTGAGAGCCGGGGCCACATTCTGGAGATTGTGGGGGTCTGACCGTTGGAATCGGATACTTATCCGCTGTTCTATAGGTATGCGATAAGATAATTTTTACTGGACAAATCCTTTAAATGAAACTTATCTGCAATACCACAATCAAACTGAGTGATGTTAAATCTTCCATTTAGGAAAGGGGCCAATCCATAAGTAATTTTCACACTATTAGTGAAATATCCATCCACACCCTTTATTCTTATTGCGTTATGCGCTCCGACTGCACACGCTGGCCGTGAGTGCATGGTCCCGTTTCCTGCCACATGAAAATCCCAACCCGTCACTCACCTGGTGCTTCTCCTGTCCCCACCCCTGCGCTCCGACACGCATGCCCCTGTCCCCTAGGGCGCACGCACGCCGGAGCTTTAAGATTTAAGGGGCCAGTGCCTGGGCCAACACCTGTGGCTCATTGATAAATTCCTCCACCTCCCACACTTCCCTGCCATATCTTTGTTGCCCTAGAGCCTGAGAGAAAGCATTCCTGTGATTGTCTTGACGTGTATCATACCCTTTGCTCCCTGACCTGACTTTGCCCCTTTGTCGTCGGCCTACTGACCATTTGCTACGTTCCTGACAATGCTACTGTGCCGCCTGCCCTGACCTTCTGCTATCCTGTTCACGAGCGGCCTTATTCCTCCTGTGCCCCGAATTCCTCAGCCGTCTGTGTGGTTGAGCCGTGCCAGGGGTAGCGACCTGGGTGCCACCTGCCGCAGCAAATGCATCCCGCTTTGTGGTGGGCTCTGGTGAAAACCAGCAGCACCTTAGACTCTGCTCCCTGGTACGGTCCGAGTCATCTGCCACACAGGTCCAGCGGATCCACATCCATCGGTGTTCCTGTCTTCCAAAACGTGAGTGTTACCATTCTTATCTATATACAGCGGTTTCTAGTTTGTTGGCCCCTATTAGTGCAACATTTGGGAACCATAGCTCTATGAGGTTGAGATCAGGACCAGAAAAGTAGTCAACAGCCTACATAAACTGAATGCCTTGCTACCTCTCTCCTGCTTGTCATACTATAAATGATGCATTTCCTATTTTATCTTAAATATATTTATATTTTCAGTTACAGTTTTAATCGATTGTAATATTAAGAAAGAGCGGCTGCTCCCCAGAGATAAAGCATGTACATATTTCTCAGTGTAGTTTTTTATTTAGTAAGAGTATGGTAATCTTGTGTGGTCATGGTAGGGTTGTTTAATTTGGTATCAGTATATTAATCATTGTAGCAGTATTCAGTTATTATGTGGTGATTTTATGTGATCATTGTGTGGTGTTATTATTTTTCCCTTATATCGTGGTATTATTGGTAATGTGAGTTTTGGTGTTGTGGAATTTGTTAGGTTATTATGCATGTAGTTGCATGCAGTCGTTTATGTAGTCTTTTGTCTGTTAAATTCTTTATCGGAGACGCTGTGATGCTGATCTGGGAACTGAATATAATGCAGATGCTAGTGCAAGACAAGCCTCAGTGGTTGTAAGTCAACTCCTTGTCCTGGGCAGGTGCGGGAGTGAGGACAAGATGATGAGAAATTCGCTGGACAAGAGTACTTCCAGATGGGAGTGAATGCTTCTAAAACATGGAAAGCATTTGCTTTTGTTAAAAAAAAAAAAAAAAAAAGTATATCAACAATTTGTATAACTTTAATAACAGTTTAATTGAGCCCCAGTTTTATGTACCCAGAATATCCTTTTGCAGGAGTGCAAAGTGATGTAGTAGTTCCATGGCCATGTTTAACACTAGGCACTGGAGGTGAAGTAATAACTTTCTTCGGTTAGCAATGTTAAAGGAGTTATCCAGGAATAGAAAAACACAGATAATTTCTTTCCAAAGCCGTTTTCTGTCTGTCTCCACTTTGGGTGTGGTATTACAACTTTGCTCCATTCACTTCAATGGAACTAAACTACAGAACCACACTCAACCTGGAGACAGACAGGGAGTGGTTTTGGAAAGAAATTACCTATGTTTTTCTATTCCTGGATAACCCCTTTAAAAGCCATAGGCTGGGGAATGGATCACAGTGGTGTGCAAATGTTATACCACCTGCTGACAAGATCAACATGCAAGATCAGCACCTGTTGCTCTCCACCTCACACCAGCACTTGATTTTATGTGGGCTGGGTGGTTGTTGTGTATATGGTTAAAACCTCTACTGAGCACCATTGTTGCAGGCAATGCTTTTACTCCCTGCTTGTCTACTACTAATACTTCAGTACAAAAGAGCCCCACTAGCTGCTGTTAGACAATATACAGGCATCTCATAAGTCCTGACTGGAAGGAAGGGACTAAGAGCAGCACATAACAGTACAGAGAACTCTTAGTTAAGTGATTTGCCTTCATTTTTAGGTCCATGAATTAGGTCCTTGGATGCATACTGTGTCCTCTTCCAGCAAACCTCTATTATCTCATCCACTGGACAGTTCTAATGTGAGGCAGCTGGAAAGGCTGTACTGGGTTTCCAGACGATCTATTGCATGAGCCACCTCTGCTGGACAAAATGCTGGGTAAGTGTGGTAGCCAGGAGTAATGGGATGTATGTAGACTGTGGGTTGGTGTGACTGAGGTGAATTTTACGAGGAGTGTTAATCTACCCCACTCAGAGAAAAAATTGTTGCTGGTGCAAAGCGCCGGGTAAAGAATACTTTTAATACCAGATTAAGGTAACCACTTTAATTCAACAATTACAGAAAGATAATACAAACAATTCAGTTCAGTAAAAGTACAATTTGAAGTGGAAGCTGCAGTAAGAAACCACAGTTGTATTAATGGGCACTTTGGGACTTGTAGTCTTCTGACTGTGACGTGACTAAGACTGTATTAGACTTGACTTTGAAAGACTTGACTTGACTTAACTTGACTGTAATAGTCTTGTCCTGACTATACTTTGAGAGCTGACTATCACTGCCTTGCACTGATTCACAGTATGGAATCCAAAGTGAATGCTTACTGCCAGGGTGGACTTAGTGGACAAGAGTGGCCAGAGGATCATCAACCTTTTATCCATGGTTTTTTATGGGGCCAGTTGGACTCTTCTGTTCTCCCCAAAGCTGGACTTTGACTGGGCTGACTACCTGGTCGGAGGGATTCCAGTGAAAAGTTACATGGGTCAGACATAGGAATTGCAGCAAATTTGTCTTTGGGCCTGTCTCCATGTGGTGAGGGACAGGTCACAGATCAGAAGTCTTGCCTTCCCCTTGTCTGCTACACAACTAAATCACAAAATACACTACATGTTGACTTGGAGCTGTGGGCCAGAGCAGACACCAAAAAGTGACATCCACGTGCAGGACAGGTAGAAAAGACTGTTTCACATGAGGACACCATATATGTTCCATGACAGACTTAATTCAGATTGCTGTTCTACAGCCTATTTTTTGCATCCATACTAACTTTTGATAATTTGGGCTATGGAAGGGCCAAATCATGTGGCCAATTCACTAATGTTAAAATGTGACCACCATACAGCCATCCACATTGATCCTTATACGTGATCTTGGGAGACGGAGAATACTTATTATGGATCTTGATTGGTGGTGGAGAATAAATGAAGCCATTCTAATATAGAGATTTGATGTAAGAGGACAAGTGAGACGAGTGCAACCAGATTTGATGGTGTAGGGGAGGGATGACACAGAATACTTGAATTTGGCGAGGTTAAGGACGAGGCCAAGTAGCCCAACACAATTCTATGTTTAAACTTGAGCCAGATTTTCTTAATTTTTTTTATTTCAACAGTTTTTATTTTATAAAATATTATAAGAACATAACATAGTACATCAAACATTGTCTGCGTCCATTTTACAGAGAAGAATACATCTAGAACATACAGTTCGGATTACAAGATAAACAGAGCACTTGCAATACCGTAGAGCAATGAGTCTGTAAGGCATTAGGTAAAAATAAAAGGTCAGACAGGGAAGATGAACAATATCACAACATCAGGAAAAATCATCAAAACCGAGAACTAGCTGACAAGTGAATTACAGATAGTGGGATAGTGAGGGCTGGATGTCCAACTCTCCCATCTCCTAAGAAACTTAGCGTGGGTGTTATGAGCCAGGGAGAGGGTTCTCTCATAATCACGTCAGGTTAACCGAGGCCAGTACTTCACAAAGAGTGGGCACCCTAGGTATTTTCCAATTTCTAGTTATGTGCAGCTTAGTAGACATAAATAAGAAATAAATATGTGTGCAATAGGGGTTCTCACTTCAAAAGGCAATGTGTCAATGTCCATTAACAACAGGGCCATAGCAGGGTCTAGATCAGTCTGAATTTGCGTTAGGCGGTTAGTCAGTAAACGTACTCCGTTCCACAAGTTGGTCAATTCAGGGCATTCACATAATATGTGAATGAGTGTCCCTACCATTCCACACCCCCTCCAGCACAGGTTCGAGCAAGATGAGTCAAGGAGGTGCAGCCTTGAGGGGGTGTAGTACCACCTATACTGTGTTTTAGCTATTGCCTCCTGATGATTGACGGCATGAAATAGAGACTTAAGCTGTGTAAAGGCCCTATCCCATTTATCAGTCGTAAACTTCCGTCCGAGATCAGTCTCCCATTTAACCATGAATTGTTGCTTAGTTATAGTCTGTTTGTCGTGCAGGAGATTGTAAAAAGAAGCGATGCCTTTAACAGTTGGTGGGTCACTATTCAGGCATTTTAAGTATGCTGTTTGGATGACATGGGACTGGGTGAAATTGGGAGTGAGGAGGTCTCTAAGCTGAAGGCCTTTATAGAATTCTTTATGTGGCAGGTTGTATTTCTCGCGTAGGGAGGGGAAGTGAACATCACCGTCTCCACTCCCCAGGTCTTGTGCTGTGAAGATACCATGCGTTTTCCATATGCCTAGGTCCAAGTCAGGAATTAGGTTTTCTAAATACGTGAGAGGGAGATTGATTAAGGGGCATGTGGTCTTGGGAAGATTTTGATCTAAAGTGTACTTCCATGCTCTGTCTGAAGATGCTATGGCTGAGAGGTGTGTCGCCGGGGGATAGGCTCCCTTCAGTTGTAACAGTAAATGAGATTTAAGATCAAGAGGAGAGGATACAGCCGCCTCTAATTCTACCCAGAGTTTTCCAGGGGTGGCGGACCACCAGTGTTGTATCTGATCTAGCAAGCTAGCTATATAATAATGTTCCAAATGCGGGAGACCCAGCCCACCTCCCAATCTGTGAAGAGTCATAATATGACGTGCCACCCTGGGTTTCCTATTTAACCATATAAATCGAGAGAGTTGCTGATTAAGGGTTTTGAAGTAGGTTTTAGGAATGCATATTGGTATGGTACGAAACAGGTACAACATTTTTGGGAGGAGCATCATCTTGAACGTGGCCAACCTTCCGAACCATGAAGTTACAGATTTAGAATATTGCTGCATTAGCTGGGTAAGGGTATTAGACATAGGGGTAAAGTTGTTAGTGAAGAGGAGAGTGGAAGGGTGTGTAAGCTGTATGCCGAGATAAGGCAAAGAAGAATCCAGCCAATCTAATGGATAATTGGATTTAAGCGAGTTAATTACATTGGGAGGTAAAAACACTGGCAGGATTTGTGACTCCGTGGTGTTCAATTTGTAGTAACTAATGGAGCTAAAGCAATCCAGGGTCTCAAACAGACAGGGCAGGGAAGACTCTACGTCTGTAAGGGTTAAGATGATGTCATTGATGAACAAAGCCAATTTATGAAGTGTCTTCCCTACAGGTATGCCCCTGATCTGTTCATGTTGTCTTATTGCTTGCACTAGGGGTTCAATGGAAAGATTGAACAAGATTGGAGAGAACGGGCACCCCTGATGGGTTCCGTTCGACAGGGTGAACCGGTCGGACAGCACACCATTTGTGAACACTTGGGCAGCCGGATTGGAGTATAATGCTCCAATTGCGGAAAGTATAGGTCCTGCAAAGCCAAAGGTGCGTAAAGTTGAAAATACGTACCGCCAGTTCACCCTGTCAAACGCCTTCTCCGCATCTAATGTTAAAAAAGCAGCAGGCAATTTGTGATGTTCACAATGTTGTATCAGGGAGATAACTCTTCGGGTGTTGTCGGGGGCCTGTCTACCACAGGTAAATCCTACCTGGTCTGCATGTAGAAGTGTAGGAAGGATAGGCTTAAGTCTGGCTGATAGGATATATGTCCGCTACCTCTTGATAAAGCTGCAGAGGCAGCGAAACATGTCGAGGGGGGCAGAGTAGGGACTCAATTTTAATATAAAGCAAAGCAATAGCTCAGAAATTGCTCAGCGTGCACTGCAGGCACGCCGGGCATCTCCACTTTAGTATAGCCAATCAGAATAGGCTGGAGTACACTGGCCGTGATGTACAGTAGCTAGATATTAGTTCAAACACTGAGCTGCTGCTCTGCTAATTTTTAATTCATGTGAGTCTTCATTATATGTTTATGCACAATTACTTTAATAAAGCTTGTGGGTTCACCATAAAGAGAATATATATGGGAAATTAGGGATTTTTGGATTCCTATTAATAGGGATCTATAGGTTGATAAGCTGATAGGATACGGGCATAGATCTTAATGTCTCCATTCAGTAGAGATATTGGCCTAAAATTCGCTGTCTGGTCTGTTGCTTTGCCCGGTTTCAGAATAGTAGTTATCAATGCAGAGAGCATTTCCTAAGGGAATGTGCCTGATTCTATAGCTGATGTAAAAACATGTTTCATATGGGGAAGCAAAACATTAGCAAAGCGGGAATAATATTCATTGGGCAGACCATCAGGGCCGGGTGATTTATTAGCAGGCAGTTGTTTGATAGTGTCTAAAAGTTCCTGGGAGGTGATAGGGGAATTGAGAGACTCGAGTGCATGTTTTGTAAGGCTAGGGTGTCTGTTTTGTACCCCATAATTGTAAGCGCTGCGGAATCTGTAGGCGCTATTTAAATAAAATTATTATTATTATTATTACTAGGGAGATTAAGGGAGGAAAGGAATTCTTCTATTTTGGGGGAGTCAGGTTGTGGCGCAGAGGGGTCCCTAGTTAGGTTATAGAGGGCGTCATAGTAATCCCTGAAGGCATTGGCTATTGCTCTTGGCCGGAGTTCAGGGCGGCCAGTAACAGGATGGTGTACCAGGGGAATGCGTTGTTTAAAATAGGGCGGTTTCAGTTTTTTTGCCAAAAAAGCTTCAGTCTTATTGTCCTGCAAATAGTAGTTTAGTTTAGTTTTTTTAAAGTTTTTTCTTATACTGGTGAAGCAATAATTTGCGGAGTCCTATGCGCTCATTAAAGAGATCTGAAAGAATCACGTCAGAGGGAGCTGATTTGTGTAAGGATTCAAGCGCAGCAATCTTCGCAATTGCTTCATCAATGAGGGAAGAGCGTTGCCTCTTAAGGGCCGTCCCTAATTTTATGAACCTCTTATGACAGCTTTGTGGGCCAGCCATACAGTGGTCCTGTCAATATCTGGAGTTGTGTTCAGTGTGAAGTACTCAGTAATCGTCTCTTCTAGTTGTTTAGAATATTCTGAATGGTTTATCAGATGTGTATTGGCCCTCCAGACAAAATCATTGTGTTTAGGGATGGTGTCTGTTAGTGTCACCGTCACAGGGGCATGGTCACTCCATGATATCTCACCTATGCCAGAATCTTCCGTTCTGTCAATCAGTCCCCTGGATATAAACACCATGTCCAGTCTGGAATAAGTCTTGAAACGAGGAGAAAAGTAAGAGTAGTCTCTCTCGGTCGCGCCCTGTAGCCTCTACATATAGCCCCCTGTCCTGCAGGAAAGAAGAGGGAAGAAATTGTCTATTAGAGGAGCGGTCCGATAGGTCTAGTAAGGGGTCCGACACCAGGTTAAAGTCGCCACATATAATGAGTTCGCCTTTCCCATGTTTATCTATCAGAGAGGAGATTTTATTAAGAAACCTAAGTTGCCGAACATTAGGGGCATATACATTAGCAATTGTATAGCCACCTCATCAATTCTTCATACCAGAATAATGTATCTGCTGGATGGGTCAATAACCTGTTCGGTAATTTGAAATGTAACATCAGAGTTCACTGCAATTAGAACACCTCTCTTTTTAGTAGCATAAGTGGAGTACAACAGGTGAGGGTACTTTCTGTGATAAATTGTAGGGGTGTTAGAGGAGGAGAGGTGAGTCTCCTGGATACATGCTATAGTAGCCCCCTGCCTTTCTAGTTCCCGCCACCAAAACTGCCTTTTACACGGACTATTGAGCCCATTGACATTGAGAGAGAGAGAGAACTTTTATGCCCATGCTAGAGTAGTAGAATGACCCTAAGGGTAAAATGCAGTTCCTAAGGGGTTAAAAACATGACTGATGTCTACTGACACCAGACAAGGATGTCACAACGAAGAAGAAAAAAATTAAATATATTAATATAACACAAAAAGAGAAAAAGCAAATAGTTAACCAGGCGGAAGACTCAACAAGTCTATTCCAGCACACAGGGGAGTGTAATACGGGTAGTTAAAGAAACACACTCATAAATCTGCAGAGCACCAAGTCTCTGTTGGAACCTCAGTCATTTGACCTCCTGTTATCCTGTTTCTCTCCGTCTCTGCCATTACGGTTTTGTGGGCCCCTCCGATCATAGTTAGTTCTTTCAGTAAGTCCCCGTGCCTGTAGGCACTCAACTCCCTCCTCCACCGAAGAAAAGGCATAAGTCTTTCCATTGCGAGTGGTAAGAATCTTTGTAGGGAAGCCCCATCTGTAGGGCAAATCCAGGTCTCTCAGCATAGCGGTGAGTGGGCCAAAGTCTCTCCTAGCCTGTAAGGTGGCAGCCGACAGATCAGCGTAAATTTTAATCCCTTCATACGGAGTGGGCAGTTTAGGATGTCTCCTGGAGAACTGGAGGAGCTTATCTTTATTCTAGTTTGGAAAAAGGTAAATCTGGCAAGAATGTCTCTAGGGATATCATCTGGCAATGAGCGAGGCTTCGGGACCCGATGAGCCCGGTCTATACTGTAATCATAGGGCTCCAAATCAGGTAGTAACGCCTGTGTCAGGTCTTTCACATATTCCAATAATTGCGACCCCGGCACCTCCTCTGGGATACCTCTAAACTTAACATTGTTCCGTCTATTCCTATCCTCAGAGTCAATCAACTTAGCCTGAAGATATTGCACCTGGTCCTCCACGTCAGCATGAGCATCAGCTAAGTCATTATGGGTAGTAGCGAAGGACTCCATATTAGACCCCTGGAAAGCCACCTTCTGTTCCAGAGCAGATATAGAGGATCTTATAGGCAATATCAGTTGGCAAAAATCTTTCTGCAGTGTACTACGAAGCAGCTGCAGCATATCTTTGAGGGTGGTGTCGGACACAGCAGCATCGGTGGTAGGGTAAGCAGCAAAGAGGTCAGTGTTCTGTAAGGGCAGGGTATTGTCCGGGTCCAATGACTAAGATAAGGTGTCAGGCCCGCTGAGTCTCGGGCGCTGCTTCAGAGAGCTGATATTAGGGGAGCCAGAAAGGGAAGCTGACCCCTGGGGAGCCCGTCCCCCGTTCTCAGTCAGCATGCGTGAGTCCCGGCCACTCTCCCTGTCTGATGATGGGGTTGACTCACCGGTCGGCAGTGTGTGCAGCGTATTAGTGTCGCTCCAACGGTCCGGTGCAGCAAACGAGAGCCGGAGGTTCGGTCTCTGATGTGCCGGTGAGCTCCCTTGCCTTTTCTTGCCATCCTTGTTGTCAGCTGCCTTCGCTGTCCCCGAGCGCTGCATGTCGGAGGAGGTATGCAAAGCACGCGAACCAGCGCCATCTTTGCTGGGTCCGCAGGACGGAGGAGCGGCTGGAAAATGTTGCTGGAGTGGCTTGTAGCGGCCGAATCTGGAGGTACGCTTTCTGCCATAGATCGCCATGGTCTATCGCCAGACCCACAGTGTGGTCAAACGTCACTGGCAGAGGTTTTAAAGCGGTAGTTAGCGGTGCTGGCGCAGGAGCTCTTCTTCTAAGCGGCCATACTGCACGGTGGCCAAACCACGCCCCCTTGAGCCTGATTTTCAATGGGTCATGAACACTAAAAAGTGCAGAGGAATGAGCTCTGATTAGTGTACTGATGATCTGGCCTTGCACACATACTAGATAAAGTATTACACATATAAGCCTCAATGTTCATTAACAACATACAAATACTCACCAATCAAAGTGCCATTTCATACTGTATGGCTGAGGTAAACTAAGCTTGTGATCAGCAGATGTAATGTAACCCAGTCACATATGAGCGAGCCTGGAGAACGCAATAGAAGCTGCAGTGCGTTTTAGATCAACAAGGCATCTGCTCACAAAAATGGTCTGTTAGCACTTTGGGGGCGCTCCCAGATATAATTGAAGTACTAACGAGATTGAGGTTAGATTTCCACTGTCATTTCGAATTTTGTTGCTAGGAAACAGGATGTTATGTCAGCTCTCAAAAGATGTGGCCTCCTCCTGAAATAGTATTATAGGAGCCCCAAATTATATCAGCTGCAACCCATTTGTGTAGAAAATTAGGCTGTTTGTGCAGCTGATAGATTTATTTGTATTGCATTGGTTTTATCCTTTTCTCCTCAGCTTAAGCAGCGATGCAGTTTTGTATATTGATTTCATGAAATTTCCTGAAATGCTTCCTATGCTTTCAACCAGCACTGAGATGGTTACACGTTTATCTGTTTTAAAGAACAATTGCCTTCTGTCAGTAGTTTTCAGCTCTTCCTGTGGATTAGAAGCAGAACGAACCCAGGTGGCATTGTTATAATCTAGAATCATATCCCGTACATAGCGTACTCTATTAAAGGGTGATATAGTGATAATGCAAGATATAGTAGGATTTTAGCATGCATCAGTGCTGTTTTTTTTTATAGCATGCTCACTTTTTATTTTGTAGCATGTGTCAGTGCTGTTTTTTTATAGCATGCTTACTGTCACGGCGAGTGCTCCGGTCCGGCACTCTGACTGTGAGCGCTCGCCGCCTCCTTCCCCCTGACGGGACCGCGATTCGCATCGCGGGACACGCTCACATGCAAATCATGGCCTGTTCGTTATCTGCTGCTGCCCGGCTCACTGGTTCCCTGCGCGTGCGCCCCCGCCTCCTAGAGTGTGCACGCACTGGATTCTCCAAATTTAAAGGGCCAGCGCACCACTAAGTGGTGCCTGGTCCTTCCCATATGTTATTTAAGCTTGCTCCTCCCCCTCTTCCCTGCCAGATCTTCAGTGCCCCTAGCCTGAGATTAAGCGCTTCCATATTGTCTGTTTGTCTTACCCGTATATTTGACCCTTCCGCTACGTTATTTGACTATGCACCTTTGCCGCCTGCCATGACCTTCTGCTAAGGCCGACTACGCCTCTGCCTCATCCATCTGTACCTCGTCTTGCCGAGCTACCTGTGTGGTCGAGTTGTATCAGGGGGTAGCAACCTGGGTGTCGCTTGCCGCAGCAAGCCCATCCTGCCTTGCGGCGGGCACTGGTGAAGACCAGCGGCACCTTAGACTCCGCTCCCCGATACGGCCCGTGTCATCTGCCACACAGGTCGGAAGATCCACATCCAGCATCATTACAGCAAGATCCGGCCATGGATCCCGCTTGGGATCGTCTGCCTTATAATCCGGATCTCGCTTCTATTAAGTCAATTGTCTGCTTTTCTGACAGAATTCCGGGGTGTCTTCGAAGAACCTGATTGAGCTTCTTCGCCTGAGACGGCTTTGCTGAGTCTTTCCCAGGGCAACTCCTCTGTTGGCGAGTATGCCATTCGATTTTGTACACTGGCATCGGAGTTATCTTGGAACAGTGAAGCTCTTTGCGCCACTTTCAAAAGAAGACTTTCTAGTCATATCAAGGATGTCCTCGCTACCTGGGATTTGCCATCTACCCTAAATGAACTCATACAGTTGGCATCTCGGATGGATATCCATTTCTCTGAATGACGTGAGGAATTACGTCAAGAAAGGGAGTCTGCACAACCTCGGCACTTTCCTCGCCTGGCACCTGTCTTCCAACAACCACTGCAACCTTCTAGGTTGCGTCCCACAGTGGCATAGCCACTGTGGGAGGCAATGCAGGTGGGCCGGTCTCGCCTGACCCTGCAGGAAAGAACTCGACAACAAGCTGAGAATCTTTTCTTCTACTGCGCCAGTGCAGATCATTTCCTCAAAGATTGTCCTCTGTGTCCAGGGAAACACTTGCACCTAGGGTTTGTGGGAGAGGCCTCCCTAGGTGTGAATACCACCCCTCCACACTTTTAATTTGACGGTCCAGCTTTCGCTACCCTCCAAAGAGACTATTTCCATTCTTGCCTTCCTGGACTCTGGTTCCGCAAGGAAATTTTATCGATGCCTCCCTAGTACATAGGTATTGTCTGCCAGTATTCCGCCTTGTGCAGCCTTTGTACATCTCATCAGTCAATGGAGAAAATCTGGACTGTGCTGTCTTATTCCGCACAGAACCCTTATCTATGCAAGTTGGAGTTTTGCATATGGAAAAATTGTCCTTCTGTGTACTTCCTCATTGTACCTCCACTCTTCTACTTGGCCTTCCTTGGTTGCAACTACATGCTCCACATCTTGATTGGAAAACTGGAGAAGTACTTCGTTGGGGAACCTACTGCTATAACAACTGTTTTCATACCCTTCCGTCCAAGTTGGTGTCTCTTTCTACTCCTGTGTCTCCTTCTACTCCTCGTTCCTTCTGGACTTTGCTGACATCTTCAGTGAAAAGCAAGCTAAAGTTTTACCACCTCATCGTCCCTACGATTGTCCTATCGACTTATTGCCTTGCACCACACCTCCTCAGGGAAGAATTTACCCTTTGTTTGTTCCTGAAACTCAGGCCATGTCTTCTTACATCCAAGAAACTCTAACAACCTAAAAAAAGAGTCCAAAAAATGGCTCTATTAGAGAAATAAATAAAGCGGGGTCTACTAGAGAGAGAGAGACCAAATTATTAAAGGGGTTCTCTGGTGCTTACACATCTTATCCCCTATCCAAAGGATAGCTATCATGCCCCCTCGAGTCCTCGAGAAAGCCCGCTCCCGGGTGAAACGCATCAGAGATCCTTGGCAGGCGTGGGGTAGAGTCCGGTAGTTGTATGTTCTCCATCTTTTATACACAGCTGCTCTTGTTTTTATTGCACTCTTATGTTGTTTTATTTATTCAGCACTTACACCTAGTATTATCCTTTGTTTTTGTGTTATCACTGATAGTCAGCACATTGCACTTTGCTTAGCTATGCCCTCTGTGATACATTTTTTCACTTTTGCAGTGAATGTTTTTTGTTTTTAAGCACTTTCACCTTATTTACACCTTGATTCCTATACAATTCTCAATTTTTTGTCTCTGGCGACTTGGGTCACATTAATTGTGTTGTGTCCTTGTTTACAATATCTATTGGACTTCTTTATACATATGCATTTTTATATATATAGATTTTTTTATATATATATTTTCTACACACATATTTTTTACTGGTCTATATATATTTTTATATTCTACCTACATGGACTCCACCCCCTCTTTTTTGTTTATCCTGCTTTTTATTAATATATGTTGTAAATTTGAGATTCATTTTTATTAATGTACTTACATTAACTGTATATTATTAATTTTTTCCGTCCTACATGCATATTTTTAATTCATGTCTTTGTATTTAATAAAATTATATATATTTTTATATTCTGATCATTTGTACCTCATTTTCATTGGGGCTCAATGGTTATGCCTTTGTGGCGTATTGTAGGTTAATAACCCAAGAAAATCTTCAGAAAGGATTTATCAGGAAGTTGTCCTCCCCTGCCGGAGCCGGATTTTTCTTTGTGGAAAAAAAAAAGACGTCTCTTTGCGGCCTTGCATCGACTGCAGTGGTTTGAATAAAATTACTGTCAAGAACCGCTATCCACTTCCATTGATCTCCAAATTGTTTGATCATCTGTGTGGTGCCAGGATTTTCTCCAAACTTGAGCTTCGCGGGGCCTATAATTTGATCCATATATGTGAAGGCAACGAATAGAAGACCGCATTTAATACTTGTGATGGACATTTCGAGCATCTTGTGATCAGGGGGGTACAACCCATACACTTGTATGGGGCCCGGACGTCCCTGGACCTTTTTTTCTTCTGGCTTGTCACCTGTACCCCCTGATGGCGGCCCTGCTTGTTAGTGAGTGACTGTAACTGTCACTCACTGACCGCTGGGTGCCTGCAAGGACTATGACCGAGCCTGCACATTTCTAATAAATTACCTATTTCTAGGGCGCGGGCCCCTTAAGAATTGTGGCAGGGCCGGACAGGCCATGTGCTGATTGGAGTAGAGAGGTCACGTGCCCCGCGCAGGCACACACACTTCTACTCAATTCACCTGACCTGTCCACGTCCCTGCGCGATCTCCTTCATCCTCCTCGTCCAGCACCAGGAGCAGCATAAGCCTCACGTGATTTCAACGATCCCCTGCAAGGTAGGTGAACTTGCGTGAGGGGGGGTTATGGGAGTAATGAGTGGTGCACGGAGGGGGGGGGGGGTGATGAGAGGTGCAGGGGGGGTGATGAGAGGTGCGGGTGATGAGAGGTGCGGGGGTGGGGATGATGAGAGGTGCGGGGGTGGGGGTGATGAGAGGTGCAGGGGTGGGGGTGATGAGAGGTGCGGGGGTGGGGGTGATGAGAGGTGCAGGGGGGTTGATGAAAGGTGCAGGGGGTGACGAGAGGTGCAAGGGGGTGATGAAAGGTGCAGGGGGGTGACGAGAGGTGCAGGGGGTGATGAAAGGTGCAGGGGGGTGATGAGAGGTGCAAGGGGGGTCATGAGAGGTGAAGGGGGGTCATGAGAGGTGCAGGGGGGGTGATGAGAGGTGCAGGGGGGGGTGATGAGAGGTGCAGGGGGGGGGGGGTGATGAGAGGTGCAGGGGGGTGATGAGAGGTGCAGGGGGGGGGGGTAATTTTTTGCACCGGGGCCCTGTGGTTTCTAGCTACACCTCTGTGCACGACCGCTGTGCATTGATACAGCATTGGGGGCAACGGTTAACAGCAGAAAGGGGCGTACAACAACTATATGGGCTGGGGCACAATTTGTAAGCCCCTCTTTGCTAATAGTTTTCCCCCCATATAGTTGTAGTCCTCTCTTAGAGGGGCCCAGGCCTACCACAACTATGGGGGCAACTATTAACAGAGGGGCCTACGCAAACTATATGTAGCCCCCTATATAGTTTGGGTAGGTCGCTCTGTTAATAGTTGCTTCCATATAGTTTGGGTAGGCCCCTCTTTAAAAGGAGTAGTCTGGTGAAAAATAACTTATCCCCTATCCAAGGATAGGGGATAAGTTATAGATCTCAGCGGGGCCAAGCGCTGGGACCCCCCCCCCCCCCATGATCTCCTGCACAGGCCCTGGCAGTTTGCTGGAAGCTGACATCTGTATCCCGCAGGAAGCTGCGGCCGGCACACCCCCTCCATGTATCTCTACATGGAACGGGGGGGGGGGGGGGGGTCCCAGGCCTTGAGCTGTGTGAGGGGCCACAAAATTTCTGATGGCAGCCCTGCTTGTGATGCCATTCGGACTCTGCAATGCTCCAGCAGTCTTCCAGGATTTCGTCAATGATATATTTCGTGACCTCCTATACTCCTGCATCGTTGTCTATTTGGACGACATTCTCATCCACTCACCCAATGTCCAGACTCATCGCTCTCACCTCCGCCAAGTTTTACAGCGTCTTCGAGACAATCATCTCTATGCTAAACTTGAGAAGTGTACTTTTGAAAAAAAAAAACAGCCTTCCATTTCAGGGGTATATCGTTACCAGTCAAGGTCTTCAAATGGATCCTAACAAGTTGTCCGCAGTACTGGACTGGCCACAACCTTCTGGCTTGAAAGCTATTCAGCGCTTTCTCGGCTTTGGCAATTATTATTGGCAATTTATTCCTCGCTACTCCACCTTGGTAGCCCCCATCATTTCTCTCCCCAAGAAGACTGCAAGGTCTGGATTCCAGAGGCTGAAGAAGCTTTCAAACAGCGGAAAAAAATGATACCATTGGAGATCGCAAGCTCTTGGCAATAAATCTGGCTTTAGAAGAATGGCATCATCTCTTGGAGTGCTCTTTACATCTGATAACTATATACACTGACCACAAGAACTTGCTATATCTTCAGACTGCCCATCGTCTCAACCCCCGGCAGGCTTGTTGGTCTCTGTTCTTCTCCAGATTTGACTTCTTTATTCACTTCCATCCAGCAGAGAAAAATCTTCGAGCTGGTGCTCTCTCTAGATCCTCAGATGTTCAAGACCAGGAATCCCACCCTCAACATATTATTCCTCCTGATCATCTCTGCAGCGCCAGCAACTCTTCAGCACCTGTCTCCTGGAAAGACTTACATGTCTCCCCATTTAAGACTCCGAGTCTTGAAATGGGGTCATTCCTCTCTTCTGGCCGTTCATGACGGAATACATAAGTCCTTGCAGCTCATCTCTCCACAATATTGGTGGCCAACTTTAAAACAGGATGCCGTTAATTTTATCGGTTCCTGTTCAGTCTATGTCCGGGACAAGACCCCCCTGTTCCAAACCTGCTGGCCTTCTACATCCTTTGCCAGTTCCAGATCTGCCCTGGACCGATATTGCTATGGACTTTATTACAGACCTTCCCTCTTCTGGCGCAATACTGTCATTTGGGTTGTAGTGGACCGATTCTCTAAAATGGTTCATATTGTGCCTCCGCCAGGATTACCATCTGCACCACAGCTTGCTAAGCTTTTCCTTCGCCATATCTTTTGCTTTCATGGATTGCCATCTCATATTGTATTCGACCGTAGAGTCCAGTTCGTCTCTAAGTTCTGGAGGGCCCTCTGCTCACGTCTCCAAGTTAAATTGGACTTTTCCTCAGCTTATCATCCCCAATCTAATGGTCAGGTCGAAAGGGTGAACCAGGTCTTGGGAGACTATCTTCGCCATTTTGTTTCTGCTTGTCAAGACGACTGGGATGATTTACTTCTCTGGGCAGAGTTTTCTTACAATCATAGGGACTCTGAATCCTCTGGGACTTCCCCTTTCTTTTTGGTCTATGGACTTCATCCTCGTCCTCCTCTTCCCTTGTCTTCTTCCTCCGGAGTTCCCATGGCTGATGAACAAGTGCGGAATTTCGCCTCCATCTGGCAGAAGACTCATCACTTCCTTTTATATACCATGTCCCGTAAGAAATCTCAAGCGGACAAGAAAAGGCGTTCTCCTCCCGAATTATCTCCTGGAGACAGAGTATGGTTGTCATCCATATATATCCGCTTTAAGGTACCCAGTTGTAAACTGGTTCCTCGCTATTTGGGTCTTTACAAGATCAAGAAATGTTTAAATCCTGTGGCTTATTCTCTCCATCTGCCTTCTTCTCTCTGGATCCCGAATTCTTCTCATGTCTCTCTCTTGAAACCAGATATCCATAACCACTTCTCTAAAAAGACATTTCTCCAACTCCCATCTCAGGTACCTCTGATGTTTATATTGTCAAGGAAATTCTGGACTCCAAATTTATCAGAGGAAAATGATATTTCCCTGTGGATTGGGAAAGATTTGGGCCAGAGGAGAGGTCTTGGGAGCTGCAGGACAACATTTTAGACCATGACCTCATTCAGAAGTTCTTGTCCTCCAAAAGGAGGGGGAGAACAAAGGGGGGGGGGGGTATTGGCACGGCGAGTGCTCCCGTCCGGCGCACGTGTGCCGGCTTCTCCAGATTTAAAGGGCCAGCGCACCACTAATTGGTGCCTGGTCCTTCCCATATGTTATTTAAGCCAGCTCCTCCCCCTCTTCCCTGCCAGACCTTCACTGCCCCTAGCCTGAGATTAAGCATTCCCTATTGTCTGTTTGCCTTACCCGTATATTTGACCCTTCTGCTACGTTATTTGACTACGAACCTGTGCCGCCAGCCTTGACCTTTTGCTAAGTCCGACTACGCCTCTGCCTCATCCATCTGTACCTCGTCTTGCCCAGCTACCTGTGTGGTCGAGTCATATCGGGGGTAGCGACCTGGGTGTCGCCTGCCGCAGCAAACCCATCCTGCCTTGCGGCGGGCTCTGGTGAAGACCAGCGGCAACTTAGACTCCGCTCCACAATGCGGCCCGTGTCATCTGCCACACAGGTTGGAGGATGCACATCCAGCATCATTACACTTTCTTTTTATTGTCATTTTTATTGTCATTATGGTGATATATATAATAGAAAAAATACAACAGCACTCTAGCAGAAATGATGTCAAAGTGAAGGGTGCAGGCCACTGAAAAGAATCAAGTCCATCAATTCTTCCACATCAATAAAGATAGAGACCAGTGCAGCACTCCATGGCGTAAAAAAGTTTATTTATTCCATCAAAAAATGTGAAAAAAAGCAGTGATGTTTCGATCCTCTCTAGGCTTGAGAAAGATCCTGGAGAGGATCGAAACGTTGCTGATTTTAAATTTTTTTGATGGAAGAAATTTAAATTTTTTCACGCTTTGGAGCGGCACTGGTCTCTCTCTCTCTCTTTCTCTCTCTCTCTCTCCTCACTATATATATATATATATATATATATATATATATATATACAGGTGGTCAAAAAGGGAGACAGTAAGAGGTGTGACTGAAAAGTCATTCAGAAGATGACCTGTTGGGTTGTTTTTGTGCTTATCTCCTAGCTTCAATAGTATAATCCAATGCATTTAGTGCTCAGTAGCCTGGATCTTATCTGATATGGTCATCCAGATGAATGGTCACATCAGAAATGTATCCAGAAGATTGGATAACAGGATCAGATTGTGGATACAAAGCTTTTAGCTAGCCAAAGACATTTATTAACCCCTTCCCAACCTATGACATACCTGTACGTCATGAGTGGCAAGGTGTTCCCGACCCATGACATACAGGTACGTCATGAACATTTTTGTCGCTACTCGCGGCATCCCGCAGCGCCCAGTAAGATGGTGGCTATCACTGATAGCCAGCCATCTTACCATGCGACCACCCCCCCCCCCCCCCCCCCAGCGATCGCTGCTATCAGCTAGTCAAATCTGACTAGCTGATAGCAGCGTTTCGCTATCAGAATACTTAGCAGCGCGGTGTGTGAGTCCGGATCACGGGGATCGGGACACACACTGCTCTGCTAAGTGTCCCTGACCCCGTCCCCCGGCGTCACTTACCCGGCCATGCGGTGTCCCGAGCGGTCCCGGCGCGAGCGGCGTCCTCCAGGCGGTCCCGGCGGTGGTGCGTCCCGGCGGTGAGTTTCCGGCAGCAGTGCGGCATCTTTATTGGCAGCAGTGAGATCGCCGTAAAGCGATCTCACTGCTGCCTCTGGGAGTTTCAAAACTGCAACTCCCAGCATGCCCAGACAGCCTTTGCCTTTCTGGGCATACTGGGAGTTGTAGTTTTGCAACATCTGGAGATCCACAGTTTGGAGACCACTGTATAATGGTCTCCAATCTGTGCTCTTCCAGATGTTGCAAAACTAGAAATCTCAGCATGCTCAGTCTGTCCAGGCATGCTGGGAGTTGTAGTTCTCTAACATCTGGAAGAGCACAGATTGGAGACCATTATACTCCCAGCATGCCCAGACTGCCCAAGCATGCTGGAAGTTGTAGTTCGGCAACATCTGACCCTTCAGATATTGCCGAACTACAACTTCCAGCATGCCTGGGCAGTCTGGGCATGCTGGGAGTTGTAGTTTTGCAACAACTGGAGGCACACTAGTTGGGAAACATTGTTCGTTTCCTACCTCAGTGCCTCCAGCTGTTGCAATTGTTGCAAAACTATAACTCCCAGCATGCACTGACAGACCATGCATGCTGGGAGTTGTAGTTTTGCAACAGCTGGAGGGACACTGGTTTGGAAACACTAAGTTTGGTTGCAAAACACTTGAAAGTTTATTAAAAAGTAAAAACATGTCAACTTTCTGATGCCAACATAAAGTAGACATTATATTTGTGAATCAATATAAAATGTATGTGGAATATCAATTTTCCTTACAAGCAGAGAGTTTCAAAGTTAAAAAAATGCAAAATTTTCAAAAGTTTCATGAAATTTGGGGATTTTTCACCAAGAAATGATGCAAGTAATGGCGAAAATTTACCACTATATTGAATTAGAATATGTCCCGAAAAAACTATCTCCAAATCAGAATAAATGGTAAAAGCATATCAGAGTTATTAATGCATAAAGTGACAGTGGTAAGAATTGCAAAAAAGGGCTGAGTCCTTAAAGGGGTACTCCGCCCCTAAACATCTTATACCCTATCCAAAGGATAGGGGATAAGATGTCAGATCGCCGGGGTCCCGCTGCTGGGGACCACGGGGATCGCTGCTGCAGCACCCCCGCTATCATTACTGCGCAGAGCGAGATCGCTCTGCACGTAATGACGGGCAATACAGGGGCCGGAGCATCGTTAGGTCATGGCTCCGCCCCTTGTACCGTCACGGCCCTCCCCGTCAATACAAGTCTATGGGAGGGAGCGTGGCGGTCGTCACGCCCCCTGCCATATATTTGCATTAAGGGGACGGGCCGTGATGTCATGAGGGGCGGAGCCATGACGTCACGCTGCTCCGGCCCCTGTATCGCCTGTCATTATGCACAGAGCGAACTCGCTCTGTGCAGTAATGATGGCGGGGTGCCGCAGTGGCGATCCCCGGGGTCCCCAGCAGCGGGACCGCGGCGATCTAACATCTTATCCCCTATCCTTTGGATAGGGGATAAGATGCCAGGGGCAGAGTACCCCTTTAAGGTGAAGAAGGGCTCAGCAGCTGTGTCGAACATTTTTGCTGGAAGAAACATATTTATTATGCTATGTGCACCAAAAGGCTGTGCACACAAAATGGGTGTAGATATGAAATGTCTACCTTTAAGCCACATTTACGAATAGACTAGACTAGACATTTTTTTTGTCCCCAAAAAAGTGGTGCAATATAAGCCAAGAAATTAGATAAAAAGTAAAACATCCCAAAAAATGTACATTATTTCCTACTGAATACCAATGAATTCCATGGTGAAACGTGTTTATTTGGATATAGTTGAGTGCATGGGACTTCTATTGGGTCAGTTACACGTAAAAAAAGTTTATTTATTATAAACTATCGCCAGCATTTATAGGATGTTTGACAATCTGTCTGATTTGAAGATAATAAGTAAACAGTCTTTAAGTTCATATATATATATATATATATATATAAATATGCACATCAGGATGCCCTGACTGATCTTGACTAATTATGGAGAAGGTACTGATTGGCCAGATTGATTTATCCTGCCACTTGCTATCCTAAATTTTAACAAATACTTAAATGTGGTAACAGCTCACCTCTTCCGAATCGACCCACCCGTGCCGTGGACCACGGCATAGTCTCCGGCTTCGAAGAAATCAACACCAGAAAAGAGGATTGTCCAGCACAATGATGGAGAATATAATGAATGTCTTGATTTATTCAGCAATCCACATAAAATAAAGAATAGGTACATAAACAGTAAACACTCATGTGTTTCACGCAAGATGAGCTTAGTCATAGATTATAAACTTAATTAACAGAAACACATGAAAATACCTTCCAGCTAGGTCACCTACGTGTGATGTCAGCTGACATAAAAAGACAGAAGGAAAACCCAGTGTGTGTTACCACATTCCTAAATGTTTCTAAGACAATGCAAACTTATATAAACAGTTAATGTACCTTTACATATATGACAAACCCCTTTTCAGCTGAGGGACAGTGTCTGTCTTCGTTTATCCACCCCTATGTGTCCAGACTGTGTGCCACAAATTGCTCACCTCCTCACCTTAATGGCCTACTTTGCCTATCCCTCATCCCAGCCCTGCAGGCAATCCATTTTCTGGCAGCCTTATGGATGATCTAATTCTTGTACATAGAGCGTCTCCTGGATAAATGCAGAATGTTTGGAAAGTTTAAAGGCCAAGAAATAATAGTCTGGAATTTGGCCTTGCTTCTTTTTACCTTCATTCCTTAACAACGAATTCAAACACTGTGTGCAGCTTATATGGCCCATCAAGTGTCAACCTAAATAACTAATGCTCTTGTGACAACATTTAAACAAATTCACACTACCTTGTCCCAAAGTTTACGATAAGCCTTTTCAGAAGATAGAAGAAAATGAGGAACTACTTCTATGTTACCTGTTATTGTCAAAAAACGTGAGTGTAAGTGTCCTTTACATGGGCTGACTAGAATGACAGGGCCCTTTACGTGGGCTGACATATAATTATGGCCAGTGAATCAGGGATCACCACAGTCATATCACCTGTGAAAGACCAAGGAAATCCTGAAAACATGACCTGTTGGGGGGACTTGTGAGCTGCGCTTGAGAAACACTGGACTAGATGCAGTAAATGAGCGGCAATATCGGTAAACTTGCACTTGTTTATAGAGTCTTCACAAGGCTCCATCATTTGTATGAATGGATTGATCATTTGTACAGTCCCGTTAATATTATCATTATCAGCTGCACCTCACCTGTTTACACAGGGCTGCACCAAAAATGCGAATAGCGACATTGCTCATTAAAGGGAACAAGTGTTACTAGGAATTCTCATTCACATAATAATCGGCCCGTGTTATTGGACCTTAATAATAGATAGATAGATAGATCTATGACAGAAAAATATCACACATTAAGACAGCTGTTGGCTAGAAAACGATAAAGATCCTTTGGTGTTTTGGACAATAAAAATTCTGATACATGAAACCATTTCAACATGGGCTTTCTTGTAGGTTGCATTAAATCACATAAATCTGTCATTTTCATTTTAAAGATTTATAATATTATGCCTGGGTCTCTTTAGCTCTGGGGTGAACATGTCATGGTCGGTTTTATAGGATATCCACTTATCATCTGGTGTAACTGGAGCTGTGATATATGTTTTTTTCCCCCCATCTTTATCTTTTGACAATGAAGCAGCATTAACCAACCACAAAGCATTGGAGCCTTGTTAAGTTAAGGAGAAATTTGGAAATAAATTCCTAACATAAACATTTTCATATATTTTTGGAGAATAGAAAAAAGGTGACTCTTGGATGTCTTGTCATTCATTACCTTTCGGTGTTCAAGAATCTAAGACGAAATATGTGGCAACCATGTGTGACATTACATGTGGTTGTCACAATTTTCATATTAAATTCTTATAAACTCAGATCTCCTAAAAGCATTAGTCATATGACAGAATGTGTTTACTAGAAGTCCTGCTAAATGGAAGAATGTGAGTGCACCTGTATTTACCAGATGCCCTCTGATCTTTCCTTTAGGTCAAAATTTTTTTGATATTGTATGAGCTTCCAACGTGTTTCGGAAACGGGAGGACTGTTTCCTTCATCGGGGATACCCGACGAAGGAAACAGTCCTTCCATTTCCGAAACGCGTTGGAAAGTATTGTGGACCTCCGCAGCACCAGTAGTGACGTCACCACTCACCATCCAACACCACCCGACTGACCGCGAAGTGAGCAGGTTACAGTCGAGACACCACCGGCCGGGGCGTTCTCATGTTCACTATCACAATTCTGAACACAACTTTCCCTTCTGCTCCAGCATTTTAGAAATTTCGCACTGCATGAAATACCACATCAAAACCGCAAGTATACACGATCAGATATATAGAGAGCTACGGACTATGCAATCAGTTACCTGTTCCAATAGGACTGTGACTCTTCTCTCTGTTTTCAGTATATGCTCCAACTGCATACATTACAATACTACATCGCATCCAGTTCACTTGCAGGCACTGTCATTTATGGTATATGCAGGCATACACCTTTTTCCAGTAAATATTCGCTTGCCTGTATATATACTATTATTACTTTTTAGGTTCAATTATTTAATTTGTTCTTCGTTTTTCTAATTTACAGCTACAACATCAGATTATCTACTTTATCATCGCATTTAAAGGTGGCACATTATCACTTTTGCAATAATATATACAGGTACGCATTTTAATACAATTAACTATATATATTCCTCTACAATAAGTCGCATATAGTGCTTACTAGTGTTGCTCGCGAATATTCGCAATTCGAATATTATTCGCGAATATCGCATATTCGCGAATTCGCGAATTTCGCGAATATAGCGCTATATATTCGTAATTACGAATATTCGTTTTTTTTTTTTTTTTTCTTCACAGTACACATCACAGTGATCACCCCTCTCTGCTTCCAGCTTGTGTGGTGTAAAGAAGGCTGTAATACTACTGTGTGAGACTGGCGTGCGAAAATTCGCATATGCGAAAATTAGCATATGCTGCTTTTCGCATATGCGAATTTTCACAAATGTTAATTTTCGCATACGTGTATTTTCGCATGCACGAAAATAAAACGAGAATATAACGAATATGCGAATATTCGCGAATATATGACGAATATTCATCCATATATTCGCGAATATTCGCGAATTCGAATATGGCCTATGCCGCTCAACACTAGTGCTTACTAATTCATTATTTTCTAATTTACAAATCTGTTTGACTTTCTGGCACCAGTTGATGTGAAAATTTTTTTTTCCACCGGAGTACCCCTTTAATGCAACAGGGAGAAAGACAAGGACCCTAACTTGATCATCTATAACTATCATATTCTAAAGTTGCTTTATGCTTAGGAGGTTGTCCAGTTTTGAAAAACTAATTATTCTGGATTCTTATCCCTTAAAACTAAGAGTGGATATGTCCTACATTATACAGACAACACATTAATTTAAATGGGCACCTTGTAATGCTTAATTTCTACTGTGGTGGTGCCGCAGAAAATCAACACTTGTTCTCAAGTTTGTTCTCAAGTTTCCCCACAGCTTACAGCTGATCACTGGGAATCACACTTGGGGAACAATTTGTGATCAGTTTTGTGTTAAAGGGAACCTCTCAGCATTTTTTACCCCCTTCAACCCCACAAGGTACTGATGAGGCTTGAAGAAGAGGAGAACAGAGGTTACCTATGCCTGGGCTGTCACTGGCACAGAATCATGTCTCAGTAGGCGTGAATCAGGGGCGGATCCAGAGTCTAGTCTCGGGAGGGGCACTATTAGAGAATTTTGTGTTGGCGGACAGAAAATAAGGTGTTGCTTAAAGAACTTACAATATTATTAAATGTATCCAGTATAATAATCAAATATACCAATTGCCACAGAATGGGAAAGCGCTAAAGAAGTTTTTACCATTTAAAACTACAGCTCCCAGTATGACCTAAGTAGTGGTGAGGTTATGCTGGGAGTTGCTGTTTCACCCATCATTACTGCAAAACTTACAAGTGACTACAGCTCTGATGGGACAGTCAGGACAATACACAATGATATCAGTGACTACAGGTGACGTCTTCTCTATAGTCTTTCCTTATCTAATTCAGATGGTACATACCACTGGTTCCAGCTAAATGTTCACTCAGCAGAACTTGACGCCCAGACGGCTCTTCACTATGTTAGCGGATTCTGATCCTCTATATGAAAAAAGTATTATTATAATACTGCCAAACATCCTATCCTTTGAATATAAATCTGACACACTGTACCCTCCGAATATACTACAACTCACTTTACCCTTTGAATACAAAACTGCCACACACTGTACCCTCTGAATATAATACTGCCACACACTGTACCCACTGAATATAATACTGCCACACATTGTACCCACTCAATATAATACTGCCACACACTGTACCCTCTGAATATAATACTGCCACACACTGTACCAACTGAATATAATACTGCCACACATTGTACCCACTGAATATAATACTGCCACACACTGTACCCACTGAATATAATACTGCCACACACTGTACCCACTGAATATAATACTGCCACACACTGTACCAACTGAATATAATACTGCCACACACTGTACCCATAGAATATAATACTGCCCACACACTGTACCCACTGAATATAACACTGCCCCACACTGTACCCCTGAATATAATACTGCCACACACTGTACCAACTGAATATAATACTGCCACACACTGTACCCAATGAATATAATACTGCCACACACTATACCCACTGAATAATACTGCCACACACTGTACCCAATGAATATAATACTGCCACACACTGTACCATCAGAATATAATACTGCCACACACTGTACCCTCAGAATATAATACTGCCACACACTGTACCAACTGAATTTAATACTGCCACACATTGTACCCACTGAATATAATACTGCCACACACTGTACCCTCTGAATATAATACTGCCACACACTGTACCAACTGAATATAATACTGCCACACACTGTACCAACTGAATATAATACTGCCACACACTGTACCCACTGAATATAATACTGCCCACACACTGTACCCACTGAATATAATACTGCCACACACTGTGCCAACTGAATATAATACTGCCACACACTGTACCCACGGAATATAATACTGCCACACACTGTACCCAATGAATATAATACTGCCACACACTGTACCCACTGAATAATACTGCCACACACTGTACCCAATGAATATAATCCAGCCACACACTGTAACCTCAGAATATAATCCTGCCACACACTGTACCCTCAGAATATAATCCTGCCACACTGTACCCCAGAATATAATACTGCCACCCACTGTACCCCTGAATATAATACTGCCCACACACTGTACCCTCAGAATATAATACTGCCACACACTGTACCCTCTAAATATAATACTACCACACACTGTACGCTCTAAATATCCCTCTGAATACAATACCGTGATGTATTGTGGCTAATGAAAACCGTACTACCCCAGAAATTCCTTATACTCTGTGCCCCTCATATATAGTAGTAATGCCCCATCCTGTGCCCCAACATATAACTATGACCTGTCCTGTTCCCCCTCATAATAATAATGCCCTCTGTCCTGTGCCCCTACCATATAATGCCCCCTGTGCTGTGCCCCTCACATATAATGCCCCTGCAATATTCCCCTCACATATAATGCCCCCCAAATCCTGCTCCCTCAGGGGGCATTATAAGTGAGGGGAACATAACAGGGGGCATTATAAGACAGGGCACATAATATGTTAGGGGCACATGACAGAGGGGCATTATATGTGAGGGCACATGACAGGGGGTTCCTCACTTATAATGCCCCCCTATCATGTGCCCCTCACATATAATGCCCCTGTAATGTTCCCCTCACATATAATGCCCCCTTTCCTGCCCCTTCAGGGTGCATTATAAGTAAGGGGCACATAACAGGGGGCATTATAAGTTGAAGTACATTATATGTTAGTGGCCCAAAACAGGGGGGCATTATAAGTGAGGGGCCCAAGACAGGGGGGCATTATAAGTGAGGGGCCCAAGACAGGGGGGCATTATAAGTGAGGGCCTGTTATGTGCCCCTCATTTATAATGCCCCCTTCATGTGCCCCTCACATTTAATGCCCCCTGTCATGTGACCCTCACATTTAATGCCCCCTGTAATGTGCCCCTAACTTATAATGCCCCCCTTCATGTGCCCCTCACATTTAATGCCCCGTTATGTTCCCCTCACATATAATGCCCCCTGTCCTGCACCCTCAGGGGGCATTTTAAGTAAGGGGCACATGACAGGGGGCATTAAATGTGAGGGGCACATGACAGGGGGGCATTATACGTGAGGAGCCCCCCTGTCATGTGCCCCTCACTTATAATGCCCCCTGTCATGTGCCCCTCACTTATAATGCCCCCCCTGTCATGTGCCCCTCACTTATAATGCCCCCCTGTCATGTGCCCCTCACTTATAATGCCCCCCTGTCATGTGCCCCTCACTTATAATGCACCCCTGTCTTGGGCCGCTAATATATAATGCCCCGTTATGTTCCCCTCACATATAATGCCACCTGTCCTGCACCCTCAGGGGGCATTTTAAGTAAGGGGCACATAAAAGGAGGGCATTATAAATCAGAGCACATTATTTGTTAGCGGCACATGACAGAGGGCATTATAAGTGAGGGGCACATGACAGGGGGGCATTATAAGTGAGGGGCACATAACAGGGCCCTGTCAGTCTGCCGGAAGTGGCCATTCCAATGTCCCCCGCAGGAAGCTCCGTGCAGGGTTCAGCACCCCCTTCCAGCAGACTGCAGGGGCCCTGTTTGGGAGATTGTAGGGGGTCCTAGCGCTCAGATCCCCTACAATCTATAACTTATCCCCTGTCTCGGTGTCTAAATAGGCTGTAAGTAAATGAAAAATAGATGCTGGCAGCAGTGGGATAGATATGATATAGATATATAGATAAATATGAGATAGATAGATATGATATAGATATATAGATAGATATGAGATAGATAGATAGATATGAGATAGATAGATAGAAGATAGATAGATATGAGATAGATTGATATGAGATAGATAGATAGATATGAGATAGATAGATATGAGAGATATGAGATAGATAGATAGATTGATATGAGATAGATAGATGATAGATAGATATGAGATAGATAGATAGATAGATAGATAGATATGAGATAGATAGATAGATACATAGATATGAGAGAGATAGATAGATAGATATGATATAGATAGATATGATATAGATAGATATGAGATAGATAGATATGATATAGATAGATATGAGAGAGATAGATGATAGATATGAGATAGATAGATATAAGATAGATAGATTTGAGATAGATATGAGATAGATAGATAGATAGATATGAGATAGATAGATATGAGAGAGATAGATGATATATATGATATAGATAGATATGAGATAGATTGATAGATATGAGATAGATATGAGATAGATATATAGATAGATAAGATATAGATATATATATATATATATATATATATGAGAGATAGGAGATAGATAGGAGATAGAAAGACAGATAGATCAGTGTTCCCCAACCAGGGTGCCTCCAGCTGTTGTAAAACTACAACTCCCAGTATGCCCACAAAGCCAAATACATGCTGGGAGTTGTAGTTTTACTACAGTTAGAGGCCTCTGCTGGGAAACACTGATAAGAGTCCCCCTTTACCTATCTCCCGAGCCTGACCCCCCCCCCTTCCTCCTCCTCCCCCAAAGTTACTTACCATGAAGGGCAGCATCAGGGTGGGCAGGGGGGGGGGGTGTCTGGAGGCATTGGGTGGGTGTCCGGGCCTGTGGTGGAGGGCAGTAAGCTGAGCCCGGCCTGCTGGAAACACAGAGGCGTGAGAGGGGGAGGAGCTTATCTCTTCCCAGCCCCTGCACAGTGTAATGGCTGCAGACTGAATGATGCTGAGACTGAAGCATTCTCAGCACTGACAGGCAGCCCACGCGGCCTGCAGAGAATGGTGTCCTGCAGAGAATGGTGTCCTGCAGAGAATGGTGTCCTGCAGAGAATGGTGTCCCCGGCGGTTCACACGCTGCAGGTGAGGGGACAGTGCAGCCGGGGCTGACAGCTCCCACTCATCACTAATATAGTATCGGGAGAAGCAGCAATCTCGGGGGGGGGAGGGGGGGGGTCAATTGCCCGTTCCCCCCCCCCCCTGGATCCGCCACTGGCGTGAATGGAGGCAAAAGAGGTATGAGTATAGCACGGGGACTAGTTCCAACCAAAGCCCCTGGGACTACTTGCTCATGATTTCCATACAGTGTGCGAGAATTATAAAACTTATTTTCTTAACTTTGCAAGCATCTAGCCAGCACATAAATATATGGTGTAGGGAACATAATTATGGGCTATAAAACAGGTTGGAGGTGGTTACAGAGGGTAACAAATGCTGACAGGTTCCCTTTAAAGGACCAGTCTAACAAGTAGGTATTGTCTAAAGTTTAGAACCCCTTTATTCAAAGAAATCGGGCAGTAATTGTTACAACAACTGATCCTTATCCTATCCAATATAACCATAATGAGCTGTAAGTAATTGGGGAGGGAAGAGTGTTCCATTGGCTATGAAAGTCAATAACAAAGGGAGACAGATGTTTCTGAAGATGGGAATATGCCTATGAAAAAGTCTGAGGTGCAGGAGGCCATCATTTCATCCCTTAGGGAGGGGAGGACATAGAGTTCCCTTATTTAAAGAAATGTTCCGCCTTTTATGCTTTGTAGATAAGTATTTCTGGCAATAACATAAATTTTAAAGCTGACCATACAAAAGTTGCCCCTGACTACTTTGTAACAATGTATGCTTGTTTTTTTAAATAGGGAAGTTTGTAAATCATCTCTGATTTCAGCCTGTCTAAAAGTATGTCCCCCTTCCCCATTGTTCAAATGCCTACCCACAAAAAAACAACTCTGAAGGAAATAATTTTTCAAATCATCTGGTGCCAGAAAATGATATGGATTTGTAAATTACTTCTATTTAAAAAATATTAAGCCTTCTAGTACTTATCAGCTGCTGTATGCTCCAGAGAAAGTTGTGTAGTTCTTTCAAGTCTGACCACAATGCTCACTGCTGCCACCTCTGTTCAGAACAGAAGCAAATCCCCATAGTAAACCTCTACTGCTCAGGACAGTTGCTGTCACAGACAAAAGTGGCAGCAAAGAGCACTGTGAACAGAATGAAAGGAATACACACTTCCTCTGGAGCATACAGCAGACGATAAGTACTGGAAGGCACAAGATTTATAAATAGAGCTAATTTACAAGTCAATATAATTTTCTGGCACCATTTGATTCCCCCCCCCCCCAGAGTACCCCTTTAAATGTAATTGCAATAATTACGGTTACCTTTTCCACATCAGAAATGTAAAATTTGATATTAACAGATATTTCCATTTCCTCACTATGTTTGCATGCTATCCAGTCCCTGAAATTTTAAATATATTCTTTAGAGACTTCTAAGAGATAAGTAATGGCTTCAAGAAAGGTATTTTTACACATATGCTACCGAAAATGACATTTCTGTTAGAAAACTTCTCAACTACTCATAGATTTAAAGTTATTGTTTTCTTCAAAGGTGTTTAAAAGGAAAACGTGCTATGAGCACAGTCAGAAGACAAACCCTCTGGACAACACAAGTCCCAAGACATAAAGGAAATCTGTGCATTAGAGAGTAGAGATATAATACTAACCGCCAAACATGGCAACACTTATTTAACCCTTTCCCGACCCATGACGTACTTGTACATCATGAGTCAGGTGAGGAGAAAATGGCGCAGGCCCGCAAATCGAGTCCTTGTCACAACTGGCAAATGCCCGCTGCTACCATCAGCCATGAACAGATTAAGGCTGCCTGGAAGATGGAGCACTTCGTTATGATAGGCACCCCGCAACCCCCCACCCCCCAACAGTCCCCCTCTCCCTTCCACTGAGACTTTTTGCGGGTCTGTCAAGTAAGGAACAGACTGAGACCAAAAATAGGCCTGGGCATATTAGACTATGTTGTTTTTTTTTGTTTGTTTTTTGGTGGGTGTCACAGGAGTCAGGCACCCGTTAAAATAAAATGGTCTGCATGGTCTAAAATCACTTCAGTTCAGGTCACTCTTTCCAGCTGTTGCAAAGCTACAACACCCATTATGTCTGGAGAGCTTCATGCATTATAGGAGTTGTAGTTTTGTAACAGCTGGAGCCTCAAATTGGGGTACAGATTCATCCATTATTACTGCAAAACTTAGAAGTGAGGAGAGATCTAATGGGACAGTCAGGAGAATACACAAACATAAAATGACTCACAGGACACGTCTTCTCTGTTGTCTTTTCTTTTCTTCTTCATCTGGTCCAGACGCCAGGTCTTCTTCCAGCTCCATCTTCCTCTGTAAAGTTTGACGCCTGGACATCATTGGTTCCTCACTTTGCCAGCCGATCCTCATCCTCTGTATAAAGACAACAATCATTATAACCCTTCAAGAGACTGTGATTCCGAAATATAATACTGCCAAACCCTGTGTACCCTGTATATTATACTGCCAAACATCATACCCTCTAAAAATAATACTACCACCCACTGTGTCTTCCATAGTGTGCACAGAGGAGCAGCATCCCATTGAAAACAAGCGAAATTCTGCAAAAACACAGAAAAATTGCTACTGCTTTATCCTTTGTTATGTTAATTTAAAGTATGTCATTTTTTTCTTGTGCTTTTGCCTTCTCTGGAAACTTAGCCCTAGTACTCCCCTGGTCCTTAAGTCCCCCCCCCCCCCCCCTTCAACACTCCTAGTCCTTCTCCACTATTCCGCACCCCTACCCCCCCCCCCCTTCAGTCCCCTTCACACTCCTCTGCCCCCTTTACCAAACCCACACTTACCTTACCTCACCCCCCCCCCAAGCAGCCTCACTTCAGCCCCCCATGCCCTCTTGGCCCTTCTCCACTACACTTTTCTTCACCAACCCCATCCCCAGTTCCCCCACATTAGGTGCAGTATAGCTCCCCAACATTAGGTGCAGTATAGTTCCCCACATTAGGTGCTGTATAGTTCCCCCACATTAGGTGCAGTATAGTTCCCCACATTTGGTGCAGTATAGTTCCCCACATTGGGTGCAGTATAAGTCCTCGCACATTAGGTTGGCAGTACAGTTCCCCCTATTAGGTGCAGTACAGTTCCCCCACATTAGGTGCAGTATAGTTCCCCAACATTAGGTGCAGTACAGTTCCCCCACATTAGGTGCAGTACAGTTCCCCCACATTAGATACAGTACAGTTCCCCCACACTAGGTGCAGTACAGTTCCCCTACATTAGGTGCAGTACAATTCCCCCACATTAGGTGAAGTATAGTTCCCCACATTAGGTGCAGTATAGTTCCCCCACATAAGGTGCAGTATAGTTCCCCCACATTAGGTGCAGTATAGTTCCCCCACATTAGGTGCAGTATAGTTCCCCCACATTAGGTGCAGTATAGTTCCCCCACATTAGGTGCAGTATAGTTCCCCACATTAGGTGCAGTATAGTTCCCCACATTAGGTGCAGTATATTTCCCCCCACATTAGGTGCAGTATAGTTCCCCACAGACATACAGCCTTCAGTCATATACAGTGTATGGCTGGAGGCTGTATGTCTGTGTACTGCCCCACTTCAGTGTTCCGACCACTGCTCCTCCGGTCCGGGGTCACGATCTACTGCTATGGCCTATAGACCATAGCAGTACGTCCCGGTAGCGGGGATCAGAACACTGAAGATGATGTGCTGGTGACTTACCATGCCAGCACGTCCTCCTCGATGCTCCGCTCCCCCGTTACTATGGGCGCACGCACAGGACATCAGATCAGTGGCATCCCTGAGTGCGCTACCTCCCGGCGGCCCTTGCATTTTTAAAGTTAACGCGGGGCCGCAGAGAGATAACCGGGACATCCTTGTGCCCTGAAAAGATTTTTCGGGACACAGGGATGTCCCGAATTTGACGGGGGGGGCCCTGCAGGCATGGGGCCCGGAGCAGGCGCTCCAGGAGAGCCAATGATGATTCGGCCCTGGGGAGTGCTGCATTTTCATTTCTTCGATTTATCTATACTGTTCGCCAAGACCCACTATGACGTGGTTGTAATATTTCATTGTCTGGACAGCCTTTTAAAGAATAAATACTTAAAGCAACCAATGGCAAACATTGAAGGCTAGCATAGGAAAAAAAATATTTTTTAGCTGTTTATTGTACCTAAGATGTATTCATTAGGAGTAACTTTTAATTAATTAATTAATTTATTTATTTAAAGGAAACCAAGCATTCACTTTTACCATATATAAAATGCTTGGTAACTTGTTATATATGGTTAAATCTTCATCCTCACTATCCCTGGGGGACATTCCTGCCGCCAGGGATGGTGGGGATATGAAGTGTGTAAGTCTCCCCCACCGCCCCGTAAGTAGTCTCTTTGGCGAGGAGCTATGCTTAACTAGTCTCGCTGGTCCAGCCATAGTGACGTCCCCTCAGGATGATTGACAGCCCGCTTCATTGCTCTGTACCCTAAGCAGATGGAGCAGAGCGGAGACACGGGTTGTCAATGTCTTCCCGGGATGATGAGGATGAAGATATTACCATATATAACTCGTTGTCAAGTGGTATATATGGTAAAATCTAATCAAATGCTTGGTTCCCTTTGAAAAAAATAACATTGATTTGAAATAGGAAGTCGACAAACACTTTACCATCTATGAAGTTACCACATGGTCCAATAAGGCTAATGGCAAATGTATGTGTTAGTCCATGTATTAAATAGGCATAACACTTTGCCAGGAAGACAGTGATAACATTTTCCTTTATAAAAATAATCATTACCTCAGAATCTAGATGTTAACACAAGCAGCTTTACTTTTCAGGGCATATTTTCTTAGAAACCCTCACTTGTGCTTAATTCATTATAAGCTGCTATGGGTAAGAATGTCAGGCTGAGGCGTCCATGTATAACCCTTTACTTTGATGTCTTCAAACAAAAACTCCAAACAATGATGTATTGGCAGAAGAAATATTCAAACCACAAGTGTAAAAAATCTCTGAGTGGTTGCTTAAGCCTCTCTTCTGTGAACAGGGAGGCTGCATCAAATCATTAGTGCTGGCAAATTCTAAGAATAATAGAAAAGAGCACGGAGATCTGAAGCAGCAGCAGGCTCAGGGTGAATTTGCCAGCAAATGGTTAGCACGCTGTTAATAGTTATAGTATATCACCTAATACGGTGTGTTGGATTCCTAGAAAGAGTGATGAAGTCTGCAGTCTGCTTTGGGAGGTGTGAATACCTTCTGGGCAAGAGCATCCACTGGCTGTTTATCACTTTATACCCAATAGAGCAGATTCAGTAATCATGAGTAATGTGGATGGAAGTTATAGTGTACTTTAGCTGTAATACCCCTATGGGAACGCGTTGAACCCAGGCCAAGGTGTCTACACTTCACTCACTCTTTTTCTTATTCCCACCGCAGTTTAGTATACTATATGTTCATATATTTACTGTCTGTATGTTCCGTTGCAAAGATATCTTGAGGCCGTACATATAGATTTAAACCTTTAATTAAATGGCAGGACCCCCCCCCCCACACACACACCTTATGCAATACTGCTTATTATGTGGAGAAACTCTATGTGAACAATATTATTGGGGCACCTACACATTACACGGGCATTTAAAACATCCCTTTAAATCTGCAAATCTATAGACATTAATTTGAAGTCCTCCCTTTGCAGTTAAAAAAGCGTTCAGTGTTTGTGGGCATTTCTTCCATTCACCCAGAAAATCATCTAACCTTTTATGGACCCTACTTTGTGCAATGGGGCTTAGTTATTAGTGTTGAGCGGCATAGGCCATATTCGAATTTGCGATATTTCGCGACTATATGGACGAATATTCATCATATATTCACAAAATTTGCATATTCGCAATATTCGCGGCCTTTTTTTACCATGTGCCATAAAATTTGCATTCACCATAAAATTTGCATGTGTAATATTGCATGATAAAAGAGCTAAAAGAAGGGAGGGATCAATATGCACAAAAATTCGCATATGCGCATTTTTGGGCGCCCGTCAGTCTGACACAGTAACTAGTATTGGAGCCTTGTTTACACCACAAGCTGGAAGAAGGGAGGGATGATCACTGTGATGTGTACTGTGAAAAAAATGTGAATATTCATAATTGCTAATATTTAGCACTATATTCGCAATATTGGCGAACTTGCAAATATGTGATATTCGCAATAAATATTCGCATTGGAATATTCGCACCCAACACTATTAGTTATGATGGCACAGAAAAGGTCTAAACATACACCGTTCCCATAAAATAGGAAACATACAGTTGTCCTAAATGTCTTAGTATGGTAAAGCATTAACATTTTCAATAATTGGAACTAATAGGTCTCGGCCAACCCTTGAAAAACAACCCTATAGTATTACCGCTTCTCCACCCGACTTTACAATTAGCACAATGCATTCAGTTAGAAAACATTCTCCTGGCATTTGCCAAACCTATAATCATCTACCAGACTGCCGGACAGCTTGATTTTTCACTCCACATAGCCCATTTCCAGTGCTCCATGGTCCAGTGGCGACATACGTTACATTACTCCATCCAATCTTGAAACCCACACCATAAAGCTTCCGGCAAGGCACAGTGTTTTTTTTTTGCCAATTTAAATTTCAAATGAGATTTGGAACTTTGCTTTTATTGAGTCAACTGAGTGTTGGTGACTTTTATGCTCTAAGAAGAACCCTCTCTGTAACCTTATGTGGTCTGCCACTTAGTGACCATGGTTTCCAAAAGCTTACAGTTGGCACTTCAGGGATGGAAAATAAACAAATGCTATAAGGTCCACTCTCAAATTCCAGATTCTCACTAGGTGTCCCATTACCCAGGTCAGGAGTGGTTAGCTTTCCTTCAAGAGACCCTTCCAACAAAAATAGATGGTCCAAAGCTGATACTCCCTTTAAAGGGGTTATATGGGAGCATGAAAGGCATTTCCTTTCCTTGCTCCCTGGTGTGTCACTTCCACCTGACAATGGTAACCTTCCCCATCTATGTAAACCACTTTCTCCTTATTTCTTGATACTGTTACATTGTTGTAAATGTGTTATAAAAAAAATAGTGAATTAAATAAAAACAGATATTATATATAACTTTTATATTATATATAACTTGATAGTTATTACTTACTTTGCATATTACTGATTTTGACACTTATTATGACTATTTTACACAAAAAATGTAGTTTACACTAAATATCTTCATGTTCCACCTACAATAAAAGAAAAGAAGCATCTTGCAAAATACCATGCAAAAGATTTACTGATCTGCTGGCCACTAGGCCGTGAAAATTATTCTACTAGTTCACTTGACAATGGATAAATGTTACAAGTATTTTTTTACCATTTTGCTATAACATTTCATATATTATTTCATGTTATTAGGCATTCACATAGGAAGTCTTCTATGTAGAGACAAACATTCCATAGTCTAGGTTACCACACAGGTTTTTTTGGGCATTTTTTGGGAGTCGTGACACTGCAGTGTTTGAGCCGAACCTGAAGTGTATTCAAAAAGAATGGGAAATATAAAGGAAGGATTTATACTTCTCATTCCACTGGATCCACCTGTGTGGAAACCTAGCCTTAAAGTGCCCTTGCCATTTAGGGTACGCTCACACGTGTGGATTTTCAGCGTATTTTACGCTGCAGATCCGCTGGTGAAGGCCCGCTCTATGCTGGCTTTACATGTGCCTGCTCGTAGTGGCAATACGCCGCTACCAGCAGACACACTGCCATGTGCGAGTCGCAGTATATTCACACATCGCGGGAGCTCTCTGCCTAGCTCAGAGCAGGGAGAGCGGCCGTGATGTGCGAGTACCCCGCGCGCATCTCTGCAGTGTGTCTGCTCGTAGCGGTGTATTGCTGCTACCAGCAGGCACATGTAAAGCCAGCATAGAGCGGGGCCTTCACCAGCAGATCCGCAGCTAAATATGCTGCGAAAATCCACGCATGTGAACGTACCCTAAAAAAACATTTTACATGTCACAGAGAGAGTGAGCATGAATAGGTGTGCAGTAGCACTCTTTAATCCCCGGCTATAGATGATCATTGACTTGCTGCTACTGCTGGCTTATGCCCGCTCTTGATGAATGGGGGTCTCAGCATTGAGACCCCAAATTACATAAACTTTTAAAATGTCTCTGTTTTATCTCAAAAGTAAACATGGGTGAGTAAAACTTGTTTTTTTTTATTTTATCACAAAGCCGCTTTGTAAAATAATTTTTAACAATGCAGACAACCCCTTTAAGAAGAACACATTTCTCAGAATTCAAGAGGCTCCACAGGATGCCATACCAGCTGGAGATAATTCAAGATAAACATTAAAAGCTACAAGCGACGTTATAAAAGTTATAGCAGAAATACAATGTAAAACAATAGCATAGGTAGCGCAGAATGATTTCTTCCCCTGTACTTTGAGCATTTCAGTGTCAGTATAATGATAAGCTATATTTGGAAAGTGCAGTTAGTGTCGGGCTCAGTTGGTATAGATTGCTTCTATATAATGTATGTACGTATCTAATATTAATCTGCTGAAGCTGAGATGAGCAGGTTACTGCTGCAGTCTAATGCTCTAATGTATTTTCCACTTATCACACAAGCATATTTACTAATTGAAATTTTCCTTAGTTTAGGGAAATGTGAATTGTGTACATTTTACATAGGATACATACACTTCAGAATAGGATGGTAATAATCAACATGGTAGCAATTCATACCTGTCTACAAATGTTCCTTGAGTTTATTTATGGTCATGTTTAGAGATGAGCGAATTTTTGAAAAATTCAATTTGGCCGATTTGCTGAATTTACTGAAAAATTTGGCTTGATCCGAATTTATTTGCGGATTATCGCTGTTAAAAACAGCTATTTCTGGGCTAATGAGAGTCTCAAGGGGTGTAAAAAACTTTGCCTTGCTGTAACACGCATAGGGAGTGTGCTGGGTCAGGGAAATAATACTGTTATTCAGTATGACATGCAGATTACAGGCGTTGCCTGTAATTAGAATCACTGACCCAGAGCGTCTGGATGTGGCGGCAGGGTCGAGAGAACATATGGCGTCATAATTGAAGTGATTAAAGAGATTTCTTCATTTAATTTTAAGTGAATTAAATTTTAATATTTTTTTTAAATGTTTAAAATCCTTTATTGAGAACCAATTCTGGTGAGCATCGAGCTGGCGGTCTGCCATGAGGCGAGCTACCACCTGTTCCAGCCCCTTTCATTGGATTCTTTTGGTAATTCCAGAGGTCATATATGATGATGACTAGAGAGGAGTGCATTTTTGAAAAATTCAATTCGTCCGATTTGATTCGCTCATCTCTATTTAGGACCTATTGGAGGGCAAGTCTGGTGCCAGCAGCCGCGGTAATTCCAGCTCCAATAGTGTATAATTGCTGCAGTGTATAAGTTGCTGCAGTGAAACTGCTCGTACTTGTATCTTAAATTCGAGCTGGCGGTCCGCCGCGAGGCCCACTACCGCCTGTCCCAGGCCCTGCCTCTAAGCGCACCCCATGCTCATGACTGAGTGTCCACTTCAAAAGGAAGGGACTGCAGCCACTGCAACTTGGACAGGTGTACATTCAGCTTCTGCGCCGTTGCATAAGTGGGCACATACTGCTATAAATTGATGCCGTGAAAAAGCTTGTACTTGTGATTAAGTGATTAAAGAGATTTCTTCATTTAATTTTAATTTAATTTTAATTTGTTTCAACAAAAATGTAAATCCTTTTTTGAGAACCAATTCTGGTGAGCATCGAGCTGGCGGTCCGCCACGAGGCGAGCTACCACCTGTTCTAGCCCCTGCCTCTCAGCGCCCCCTGCCCCCGTCCTGAATGTTTAATCAGTTATGGTTCATTGTTATCGCTACAACCTGTTTAATTGGATTCTTGTGTTAATTTCAGAGGTAATATATGACGATGACAATCAATTGAAAAGATTGAAGAGATTTTTTTTAAATGTAAATGAAGATTTTGATTAGATTCACAAATTTTATATCCCAGGTGCCCGAAGATTTTACTTTGAACTAATACTGTATGACCACAAAACCCAATATAACAAGGAGATCACATGGTGGCACAATGACAGAGCCTAGAGGTGGCAGCAGCCCGACGAGACCATAAGACCTCACAATTGAAAAGATTAAAGATATTTTTAAAAATGAAATTGAAGATTTTAAATAGATTAACATTTTAAAGGTTTAACTTAATGTGCTAACAGCATGAGGAGACCACATGGCCACACAATGACACAGCCTGGAGGTGGCAGCAGCATGAGGATACCATAATGTGGCAGAATGACACAGCCTGGAGTTAGTGGCTGCAAGAGGAGACCATATAGTGGCATAATGACACAGCCTGGAGGTGGCAGCAGCCTAACGAGACCACAGGGCCTCACAATTGAAAAGATCAAAGATATTTTTTTACATTTGAATTGAAGATTTTAAATAGATTGCCATAAAAAGTTTTATTTAATGTGCCAGCAGCATGAGGAGACCACATGATGGCACAATGACACAGCCTGGAGGTGGCAGCAGCATGAGGAGACCATAATGTGGCAGAATGACACAGCCTGGAGTTGGGGGCAGCAAGAGGAGACCATATAGTGGCAGAATGACACAGCCTGGAGGTGGTAGCAGCCTGAGGAGACTGTTGGGCCTCACAATTGAAAAGATTAAAGATATCTTTTTAAATTTAAATTGAAGATTTTAAATACATGAACATAAAAAGTTTTATTTATTGTGCCAGCAGCATGAGGAGATCACATGACGGCACAATGAGACAGCATGGAGGTGGCAGCAGCATGAGGAGACCATAATGTGGCAGAATGACACAGCCTGGAGATGACTGCAGCAAGAGGAGACCATATAGTGGCAGAATGACACAGCCTGGAGGAGGCAGCAGCCTGATGTGACCATAGGCCCTCACAATTGAAGAGATTAAAGATATTTTTTTAAATTTTAATTGAGGATTTTAAATAGATTAACATAAAAAGTTTTATTTAATGTGCCACCAGCAAGAGGAGACCACATGGCGGCACAATGACACAGCCTGGAGGGGGTGGAAGCAGGATGATATCATATAGTGGCTGAATAACACAGCTTGGAGGTGGCATCAGCAAGAGGAGAATATATGGTGGCAGAATGACACAGTCTGGAGGTGTCAGAAGACTGAGGAGACAATATAGTGGCTCAATGACACAGCCTGGAGGTGGCATCAGCAAGAGTAGAGCATATGGTGGCAGATGGACACAGCCTTTAGGGGGCATCAGCATGAGAAGAACATATGGTAAGTGAATGACACAGCCTGGAGGTGGTGGCAGCATGAGGAGACCATATAGTGGCTGAATGACACAGCCTGGAGGTGGCATCAGCAAGAGAAGAACATATGGTGGCAGAATGACACAGCCTGGAGGTGGCATTAGCATGAGGAGAACATATGGTGACATAATGAAACAGCATGGAGGTGGCATCAGCAGCACCAGGAGTCCTAAAAGTGACCCGGTGACAGAGTGGGGCAGTGGGTGGTACCAGTACCAGGTGAGGAAGGTGGGTGAAAGAAAGAGCACTTGGTCTCAGATGTGTGGCATCAGGTGGGTGGTAGGATCAGAATAGTAGCTGAGGCAGGTAGGCAGAAGAAAACAGTCTCTTTTGTCGAAGTGTTTGTGTGCACAAGTATTGAGGATATGCATTACGTAAAACGTAACTTTTAATATTATTCGTAAAATAAAATATATGGACCCAAAAATTTTTGGGGAAATCTAACAAAAGGAAAGGTGTGTAAAAAACACCATGTGCCACCTACACCTCCAAGTATTAATGTAATGCAAAGACCTTTAAAAGGTGGAAGGGAACAACGTATGATCCATTGTAACAGGTGGGGGTAGGAACGACTCTCGCACTATTAATTTCCCTTCCACCTTTTAGAGGTCTTTGCATCACATCAATACTTGGTGGTGTAGGTGGCACATGGTGTTTTTTGCACACCTTTCCATTTGTTAGATTTAGAAAAAAATTTGGGTCCATATTTCATCCTAAGAAAAGTTAGGTTTTAGCTAATAAATATCCTCAATACTTACTTGTGGTCTGATGCGGAGGAATTTTTGTAACTGGGGAGCCGCACCTTAAATATTTTTAGCTGCATCCAAATGTGTGAAGTGTTGGTCTGGCCCCATGGTCAATCTACTCTGATGCATCAGGCATTGGTGGGTGGAAATCCTGGCTGCTCCAAGCCTGGTTCATCTTGACGAAGGTCAGTCTCTCCACAATTTTGGTGGACAGACAAGTTCTCCTTGGGATTACTATGGCCCTTGCCGCACTAAACACGCGTACTTCTGGCCGGGCAGGACAGCTTTTCCAGGGCAAACTCTGCTAGTGGTGGCCACAAATCAAGTTTGGCTGCTCAGAAGTCCAGCGGATCTTCAAAGCGTGTTGGCAGGGTAATGTCAAGGAATGCCACCACCTGCCAACACACTTTTAAGATCCACTGGACTTCTGAGCAGCCAAACTTGATTTGTCTATGCAAGCAAGTGAGCATGCGCTCACTATGCAAGCAAGTGAGCATGCATCGTGTCATTTGTGCAAGTGACTCGGAGGGACTACCTGCCTCCATCTCCACTGCATACTGCCACGGTGTGTCTGTGTCCTCTGTCTCGTCTTCCTCATCACCATGTAGCTCCACAAGCTGCTCCTGCTCCTCCTCTCCTGTCATATGATTATAAAAACTGCCCATTTAGCGAAACCTTGCCTGTGTTCCACTGTCCTCCTCCTCCTTTTCCAGTTCAGCCCCCACAGGGCTCATGTGGCCAGTGCCCTGACCAGCCATCGTTTCCATTATCTGTTGTAGGAAATGAAGCAGTGGAATGACGTCGTTCATCATGTATTCTTGATGACTGACTAATAATGTGGCTTCCTCAAAGGGCCTGAGCAAACGCTGCCACTTGTTGACATTGACGTTACACAGGGGAGTCCTCCTATCTGCTTTTATCATGAAGAAATCGTTAATTGCTTTTCTCTGTTTGTATCAGTCCAACATATGGAGGGTGGAAACATTGTATATCAGACTATGCTGTGGGATGCCGTTCTGACGCTGCAGCTCAAGGAGGGTGTGCTTTGCGGTGTACGAGTGCCTGAATTGCATACAAAGTTTCCTTCCCATTGTTCGGATGTCTTGCAGAGGAGGGGAACACTTCAGGAACCGCTTGACAGCCAGATTGGACACGTGTGACATGCAGGGCGCATGGCTCAGGCTTCCTTGACGCAGCGCAGACAAGATGTTCTTCCCTTTGTCGGTCACCATGGTTCCCATTTCCAGTTTTTGTGGAGTAAGCCATGATTCGATTTCTTGATGAATCACTTTTAGCAGTTCTTCCCCTGTGTGACTCTGTTCGCCAAGGCAAACCATGTGAAGAACAGCATGACACACGTGATATGCTGGAGGGGCACTGAGACTAGTCCGTGCACTGGAGGCTGAGAACACGGTGGAGTATGAGGAGGCAGAATCGCACACTGTCACAGGACCAACGTCCTGAGACCATGGAGGCGGAGACGGCTTGACCTGCCCATGTTGCTGTTCTGGCAGTGTCGGAACCACATTCACCCAGTGTGCCGTAAAGGACATGTATTGTCCCTGACCATAGTTACAGCTCCACACATGGGCTCTGCCATGCACTTTGGTACAAACAGACAGGCTCAAGGACTGGCCCACCTTCTGTTCCACATAATTGTGCAGGGCTGGTACTGCCTTTTACGCAAAGAAATGATGGCTTGGGACTCTCCACCTCTGCTCAGCACAAGCCATCAGTTCTATGAAAGGTGCAGAGTCCACCACTTGAAAAGGGAGGGACTGCAGCATCAGCAACTTGGACAGGAGCACATTCAGCTTCTGTGCCGTTGGATGAGTGGGCGCATACTGCTGTCTCTTGGACATGGCTTCGCTGATGGATTGCTGGCGGAATGACTGACTCAAAGTAGGAGGAGCAGGAGCATCTGGACCGACAGAAGATCGGTATGACAGACAGTTCCCTTGGGCTAGGGTGGTGGAGCCTTGGCTGGCTGAAACAGGGAGCGGCGTGCCACTGGGTGATGCAGCAGGCTGGACCACCTCCTCGGAGCCACGGTTCTCCCAGGCTGCTTTATGGTGACACTGCAAATGTTGACGCAGGGCCGTGATGCCAACATTGGGATCCTGACCATTCTTCACCTTCTGCCGACATATCTTGCATGTGGCTATGTTCATTTCTTCTGGATGCTTGATGAAAAACTGCCACACCACAGAGTAGCTGATTTTCCCCCCAACAATCCGCACTGACTGACTACTACTGCTGCCGAATCCAGGAACCCCTTTTCCACTACCTCCCCGGAAGATAGGCTGCCCCAAAGTAGGTGGTCTATCCTGGGAACATTTGGCTCCAGACTTCACACTTCTGCCACCATGCTGACTCCCAACCATGCTACCACCTTGCTGGATCAGCTGCTGCCTCACGGGCAACCTGCAACCCTCTTCTCCTGATGATGATGAAGCCCCTTCTGCACCCGGCTCCCAAGTGTGATCGGCTTCATCATCATCGAGTTGTGGTTTCACGTCACTAATGTCCTCCTCAAGTTCCTCAATAGTGTCATCTACAGGACCTGAACGCTCGCAACATCCCCGTTCATGCCACTCTCCTCATCACTACTTGCCTGCCTAGCTGTGGAAGTAGCGGATGTATCCTCCAATTCTTGCCTGGGCAGTAGCTGCTGACTGTCCTCTAGTAGATCGTCCTCAGTAAATAGTGGAGCTGAACCCACAGCATACGCTACTTCTGTGGGGGAGGAAACAGCATAAGACAGAGGGATCGCTTGGTGTGAGAGAGATCAATCTGCAACTAGTGCAACAGCTGTAGGCACCCTGATTGAAAACCACAGGTATTTTGAATGGATGCAGCTCATTTATGTTTCAAAGGGTGGGGTGGCTGATATGTGGGATTGAGGAAAATGGAATTATGGGATTTGTAGGCAAAATAAGAAAACTCAAACAGGAAATACCAGTTTACAAAAAGCTAGACACAGTGTTATGGTAATCTCACAACATTACATTTAGCCTCAAGACAAGCACAGATCCTTCCTAAGCATGTCCATTACTGTCTGCCAGGTACGTATTAAAATCCCCTTATGGTGGAATACGACTTTAAGTACATAATGGACTTGCTTAGAAAGGATCTGTGCCTTTCTTAAGGCTAAATGGCTATGTTGTGAGATTACAATAAAGCTTAGGCTATCATTTTATGAAGTGGCTAGTTAATTCCCTCAAACTACAAATTCCATAATTCCTTGTTTGTTAGTGTGAGGTCACTTTTCTCCCTCCCACTTATCAGCCACCCCACCCATTGCAACACACCTGTGATCTCTTCAATGCAATAGACCATTTTTACCTGACCAGGGTGCCTCTAGCTGTGGGCAAAACTACAATTCTTGCAGAATGATCTCCCTCCCACCCAGTGGTCGCTCCCCCCATTGAAGCAGACAAGCTCCCTTTGATCACCTGACTAGTGATGTAATGTCTCGGGCCGCAGGACTGCAACCTAGGAAAACCTGAGACAAAAGTAATTTTGTATGCTGTTAAAAATAAACCTTCAGACAAAAATCACATAAGAATTGCGAGACTTCCATCAAACACAGGTTCAGACACTATATTATGAACTACACTTACATTACAGCCCCTGTAGAAAAGTCAAATAAAAAAAAGAATCCCAGAATACCCCTTTAAATAGTCTTGCATGTGGGGGTGAATGAGCGTTTTGTATGAGATTTTTAACACTTAAAAAAATGAATTTTGGGCATTTTTCAGGTCCTAGAAAAGCCATTAGTACAAACACCACAGATAAATTAAAGATGGTAACATTTAAAAAATAAAAATAAAAAAATAAACCTGCTAAAGGCATACAAACTAAATTGTATTCATTATAGACTACTAAAGTAACATGTCTGAATAAAAAAAACGATTAAGTCTCATGACCTGAAGACACTAAAAAACTTCTATGAATAGATATTGCTCTTACACATTTGTTATGATGATTTGATCACAGAACCTCCATTTAATGTGTTCAATGCTGATATCAATAGGCAGCTTCTAATGTTCTGATTCTAATTGACTGGCCTGCACTACAGCAGCACGTACCAGAGGATCTGAACTACTGAAAGTATGTGACCACTACCACTGGACACATTAGGTGAATGTTCTGAGAAGAAATCAAAAGTACACCAGGGGGCACTATATTGAGTATGTAACAGCAATATCTAGACATTGGAGCATTTCTTCAAATGATTCCCTATGAAAATGTATTATGTTTTGAATGATCTAACACATGCAAATAATTATGTATTTGTACACCTTTAATGAATATTCACACCTCTTTCTTACACCCACATTTATATAGTTCCATAGTCAACCTTAGACCTTACTATTGCATGCAAGACTCCTCATACATCTGACTGTGTTCCCCAGCAGTCCAAGGGTCAGAGGCAGACTGACAACACTCAGGGCCCCCAGACCAAAAAAAAGTAAGGGCCCACTGCGATGCACTGCTGCTGTTCACACTTCTGCCCCTATTCTACCCAAATCCCTCTACCACCCCTACACAGAAAATAAACAACATTTTACATATAAGAAACACTTTAAGGTAGGTAAAATAATTTTCCATGACCAATAATACCAGTATATAAGGAGTAAATATATACCATCACACAAGAACTGGATAATACTGCCATACTGTACTAAATAAAACCACTATACAACGACCAGTATACTATACAAGATCTGTATACAATATAAGGGATTATATACAGGACCATATGGCAGTAGATATCAGCTGTACACAGAATCTGTATACCATATAAGTGATTACAGAGATCCATCAAGGGACTCACAATAACATCTTTTCTGATCGGCGGCATCCTCTTTCCTTTTTCTTCTCCGTCTGGATCAGACAACCATGTCGATCTCTTAACATCTGCAGGACAAACATTTTAGACTCTAACTGTTATAAAGCCCTCCTTGTTATCCTGCACAGTAAAAGGGTAGGTAGCCAGGTAAATAGTTAACTAGGTAAGTTGATTAGGAAGCCAGATATGTAGGTAGGTTGCTAGCTAGTTAGTTAGGCAGCCATGTATGAAGGCCAGGTATGTACATAGTTAGGTAGGTAGGTAGTTAGGCAACAAGGTATGTAGGTAGTTAGATAGCCAGGTATATAGGTAAGTAGTTAGGCATCCAGGTACAAAGTTAGCTAGCCAGAGAGTTAGTCAAGTAGGTAGCCAGCACCCCATCCACCCAGTGGCGTATCCAGAGTCTAGTCTCTGGAGGGGCATTATGAAAAACCCCTATGTAGTAAGTAGGTAGCCCTCCTATTTGTTTAGTAGTTTGTCCCCATATTAGTTATGCAGGAACATAGTAGATAGTCCCTCACATTAGGTGTAGGCAGCAGAGTTCTCCCACAGTGGTTGTAGGCAGCAGAGATCCCCCACAGTAGGTGTAGGCAGCAGAGTTCCCCCACAGTGGGCGTTGGCAGTAGAGTTCCTCCACAGTGGGTGTAGGCAGCAGATTTCCCCCACAGGGGGTATAGGCAGCAGAGTTCCCCCACAGTGGGTATAAGCAGCAGAGTTCCCCTACAATAGGTATACACAGCAGGGTCCCCCCCCCACAGTAGGTGTAGGCAGCAGTGTCCCCCCACAGTAGGTGTAGGCATCAGCATCACCCCACAGTAGGTGTAGGCAGCAAGGCTCCCCCCCGGTAGGTGTAGGCAGCAGAGTTAGAGTCCCCCCCAGTAGGTGTAGACAGCAGAGTTAGAGTCCCCCCAGTAGGTGTAGACAGCAGAATTAGACTTCCTCCTGGTAGGTGTAGGCAGCAGAGTTAGAGTTCCCCCCAGTAGGTGTAGGCAGTAGGCCTGCACGATATATCGCAATCCCAATCACATTTGCAATTATTGGGGATTGCAATATTTTGATTTGGCCTTTAGTAAAATCTGACAATTACTTGCTTGAATGGCCCCCGGCTCATGAAGCAGCTCGGCCCGGCTTCCCACGGACCCACAGTGGCGGCGGCTCAGCATTCCATGGCGGTGGTTCGTTACAGCACTTTACCGCCCTGCGGAGGGTTTAGCTGGCTCCTGTACTGTGCGCCAGGCTGTGGCTTTCTCCCAGCAATGCTTAGTGCTGGCAGGAAGAAAAATCTTCCCAGCACTCTATGGTATAGCAGGAGCCACATAAGAGGAAGTAACAGAGTGCAGGCCAGGTACATGAAATGGGGAGGGAGAATTAATTTATTCCTCCCCATTTCATATTCAAATATTTAGTAATGACATGGAGGGGATTATTTGTATGAAGGGAATGGGCTGTATGAGGGGGGAACATGGGCTGTATGAGGGGGGACAGGGGCTGTATGAGGGGGGACAGGGTCTGTATGAGGGGGGACAGGGTCTGTATGAGGGGGACAGGGACTGTATGAGGGGGGGACAGGGGCAGTATGAGAGGGGAACAAGGGCTATATGTGGGGGGATATAGGCTATATGAGGGAAACATGGACTGTATGAGGGGGGGACAGGGGCTGTATGAGAGGGGGACAAGGGCAGTATAAGAGGGGAACATGGGCTATATGAGGGGGAACATGGGCTATTTGAATTTCATATAGCAGTTCCCCTTATATAACTGGTGCCTCTCCTTTAGTCTATATTGCCCATCATATAGCCCATGTCCCCCCCAATATGTAGCTGGTCCTCCTCGTATAGTCTCTATTCCCCATTTATAGCAGGTCCCCCTCATATAGCCATTTTCACTCCTACAGCCTATGTTCCCCCTCATATAGCTGCCCCCCCCAAAGACATTGCCCTCATATAGCCTATTTTCCCACTCATATAGCCATTCCCCTCATATAGCTGACCCACCTCATATAGCCATTGCCCCCCCCCCTTATATAGCCGTTCCATTCCCTATAGCCTATGTTCTCCCCCTTATTAGCTGCCCTCCTCATATAGACATTCTCCTCATATAGGCATTCCACCTCATAAAGCCGTTCCCCCTCATTTCCTATAGCCAATTCCCCTCATACCCATTCCACTCATTTGATATTATGAAATTAGGCTGTTGGCTACATGAAATGGGGGGATTTCACCATTTGTTTGTTATATCGCAATCCTATATCGAAATCGCAATATTTACCTCCATAATCGCAATTGCACATCTTCCCCATATCGTGCAGCCATAATAGGCAGCAGAGTTTAGAGTCCCCCACAGTAGGTGTAGAAAGCAGAGTTAGAGTCCCCCCCTCCACCAGTAGGTGCAGGCAGCAGAGTTAGAGTGCCCCCCCCCCAGGAGGTCTAGGCAGCAGAGTTAGGGACGTCTTCCCCAGTAGGTGTAGGCAGCAAAGTTAGAGTCCCCCCCAGTAGGTGTAGACAGCAGAGTTTGAGGCCCCCCAGTATGTGCAGGCAGCAGAGAAAGAGTCCCCCCCCCCCCCAGTAGGTGCAGGCAGCAGAGTTAGAGTCCCCCTTCCCCCAGTAGGTGTAGGACAAGGGCAGTATAAGAGGGGGACATGGGCAGAGTTGGAGTCCCCCCCCCCAGTGGGTGTAGGCAGCAGAGAGTCCCCTGCAAGTAGGTGTAGGCAGCAGAGTTAGAGTCCCCCCCAGTAGGTGTAAACAGCAGAGTTAGAGTCCCCCCTCCCCCCATAGGTGTAGACAGCAGAGTTAGAGTCCCCCCCAGTAGGTGTAGGCAGCAGAGTTAGAGCCCCCCCCCCCCACCCGGTAGGTGTAGACAGCAGAGTTAGAGTCACCCCAGTAGGTGTAAACAGCAGAGTTAGAGTCCCCCCCCCCAGTAGGTGTAGGCAGCTGAATTAGAGTGCCCCCCCCCCCCAGTATGTGTAGACAGCAGAGTTAGAGTCCACCCCCCCCCCAGTAGATGTAGGCAGCAGTGTTAGAGTCCTCCCGACCCAGCAGGTGTAGGCAGCAGTGTTTTCTATTTGTATTTCTGTGAGAAGCAACTGTACTCAGCATTACAGAACTTCCGCGACAAAATTTGCTTTTTCAGGATCTCCCTTTTTTCGGCTAGGTTTCCTCCACACAGGTTTTCCTGGCATTTTCTTGGAAAACTGCAACTGCAGTTTTTGAGCCAAAGCCAGAAGTGGATTTCAAAGGAATGTGAAATACAAAGGAAATACTTATACTTCTCCTTCCTGCTGGATCCACTTCTAACTTTGGCTTAAAAGCTGCAGTGGCAGTTTTTCAAAAAATGCCATGAAAAACGTGTGTGGAAATCTATCCAGAGAGTAGGGCCACACACAGCGCATCTACAGCATTTTTGATGCTGCGGATGCTCTGCTGGCAGTCACAAAGCGACTGAAGAGTGAGCTCCCTGCTGCAGCCTGGCAGCTCTGTGTGTCAGCTTGTGACTGCCGGTGGGAAATTTCCCACGGCTATGAGCAGAAACATAGGGGGAGATTTATCAAAACCTGTCCAGAGGAAAAGTTGCTGAGTTGCCCATAGAAACCAATCAGAAAAGGCCTCTGAAAAATGAAAGAAGCGATCTGATTGGTTGTTATAGGGTAACTCAGCAACTTTTCCTCTGGACAGGTTTTCATAAATCTCCCCCATAGAGCAATATAGGGCAGGGAGATCGCTCTGCCATCACTTTGTGACTGCAGGCAGCACATCCGCAGCGTCAAATACAATGTAGATGCTGTAACGCCGAGCGCTCAGGATCCCGCTCCTCCCCCGGAGCGCTCACAGCGTTCTGCTCTTGCTTGGAGCGCTGCTCTGTGTCTCTCGGCGGGGATGCGATCCCCGCGGCGGGACGTGCCTGCCTGCGGGTCGCATCCTGTGTCACTCACCTGGCCCGTCCTCCTGCTCAGTCCTGCTCAAATTTAAAGGGCCAGTGCACCATTAATTGGTGCCTGGCCCAATCAGTTCCAATCACTCCCTACTCTATAAAAACCCGCTTCCCCTTCCTGTCCTTGCAGGATCTTGTTGCCCTAGTGCCCTGAGAAAGCGTTCTGTGTGTTCCCAAGCCTGTGTATCCAGACCCTTGCCGTTGCCCCTGACTATGAACCTTTGCCGCCTGCCTTGACCTCTTGCTAAGTCCGACCTTGCCTTCGCCTTGTCCTTGTGTACTAAGCCTATTTCAGCTGTTAGTAAGGTCGAGTCGCTATCGGGGGATACGACCTGGGAGTTACCGCCGCAGCAAGTCCATCCCGCCTTGCGGCGGGCTCTGGTGAAAACCAGTAACTTCTTAGAACCGGTCCCCTGGTACGGCCCACGCCATCGCCTCACTAACACAGAGGATCCACTACCCGCTTCCAGTTCGGTTCCTGACAGATGCTCTGTGTGTGAGCCAACCTTTAGAGTGTATTTCATTCATCATGTTGGCAGCTATTCTGTTACTCTGATATGTTTGTCTGTTTTGACAAAGTAGCTTCTTATATGGACCTATATGTTTTTCAAGCATTATAATGAGAAACAGGTAGTTGCATAAATTTCTTCTATCAGTGGAGAATCAAGGGCATATGCTGCTTGAAATAAGAGATCCTTAGATGGGTAATGGGGCCATATTCAAATTTGCGATATTTCGCGAATATATGGATGAACATTAGTGTTGCTCGCGAATATTCGCAATGCAAATTTTATTCGTGAATATCACATATTCGTGAATTCGCGAATATTGGCAAATAGAGCACTATATATTCGTAATTACGAATATTAGTTTTTTTTTATTTTTTTTTCACAGTACACATCACAGTGATCACCCCTCTCTGCTTCCAGCTTGTGTGGTGTAAGAAGGCTCTAATACTACTGTGTGAGACTGGCGTGCGAATTTTCGCATGTGCGAAACTTTGCATATGCTAATTTTCGCATATGCTAATTTTCGCATACACGAATATGACGAATATGCGAATTTAGCAAATATATGACGAATATTCGTCCATATATTTGCGAAATATCGCGAATTCGAATATGGCCTATGCTGCTCAACATTAATGAATATTCGTCATATATTTGCTAAATTCGCATATTTGGAATATTCGCATTTTATTTTCACATATGCGAAAATTATCATATAAAAATTTTTGCATATGCGAAAATACACATATGTGAAAAATTAGCTCGCCAGTCTCACACAGTAGTATTAGAGCCTTCTTTACACCACACAAGCTGGAAGCAGAGAGGGATGATCACTGTGATGTGTACTGTGAAGAAAGAAAAATAACGAATATTCGTAATTGCGAATATATAGTGCTATATTCGCGAATATTCACAAATTCACAAATATTTGCTAATTCGCGAATATGCGATATTCGCAAATAAAATTCGCATTGCAAATATTCCCGAGCAACACTAACCACAATTCCAATCAGTCTTAAATGGGCACTGTCATGAAATCTAAAAATTGATATGTTGTAGTACTTAAGTACTACAACATATCTCTAATATACTTTAATTAAAAAAAGTGATTTTAAACAAGTTTAAAATCACTTTTAAATTCGGCCACTAGGGGTCGCCCTCCTAGTGGCCGAATGCATTCTGCAGTGACGTCAATACTGGATTTCGACTCATTTCAGCCTGGCAATGAGTCGAAATCCAGTCACTGCGGTGCTCGCTCCCGTCTGTCAATCAGACAGGCGAGAGTGAGCACGCTGATAGCTGGGGCTGCGCGCATTGGCCAGCTCCACTGGCCTCTTGCGCGGCCCCGCCCGCCCGCCCGCCCGCCCCCGTTACCCTGTCCGGAGGCCGTTACCCTGTCCGGAGGCAGCTCAATGATCCTCCGGTAAGTCTTCATCACTGGAGGAATGGGGTGGGGGAAGCGGGGTTCGGTGGAGCGCCGCCGCTCAGCACTAGAGGTATGGGGGTGGGGAGCGGGGTTCGGGAGAGCGCCGTCGCCGCCGCTGCTGCTGCTGCTCCCGAAGTAGCACTGCTGCGCTAATAAAGTTATTGTTTTTACCACAGGGTGCCTCCAGCTGTTTCACCACTACAACTCCCAGAATGCCCTGACAGCCAGTAGATGTCAGGGCAAGCTGGGAGTTGTAGTGGTGAAACAGCTGGAGGCACCCTGTATAGTGAGCTAAGGGCGGAAGTGCCGGCCCCAGCAGGCATCAGTGACGTGGTGCCTGCTGGGGAAGTCTGCCTGGTAGTGAGCACACTACCAGGCAGACAAAAAGGGATTTTAATATAGTAAAAAAAAAATGTAAAGGGAGGGAGGGGGTTAGGGAGAGATGGGCAATAGGCAGGGACAGAAAGAAAGAAAAAATGGATGGTGCGAGATACCCTTTAACTGTTTGAACAGTGTCATATCCACAGGGCTCGCTGTACTGTAAGCAGTAGATAAAAAGTTTAATAATGCTTTTTCCAGCAAACATACGAGGTACGATTTAATTTGTTTGTTTTTGTAACTTTCTTACCATAACACTATGTAGAAAGTCGTGTGTTTGATAACTCTACAATACTGTTTTACTTTGCTCCAATATATTTGCTCAAGTTTTTGGGCAAAATAATATACTGCAGCCCGACATATGAAGGCTCAGAGTTGTTCATCAGCACTGGGACAGATTTATTAACCCCTTCCCCTGGCATGCCCTTTGGGCCTTAGGCTATGATAACACAGTGTAAAATTAGCATTTTACACACTTTTTGACAATTAAGGAAGAAAATGCACACCAGCAAATTTTGCCCTGCGTGAACATACCCAAACTATTTTTTTTCCATTGACGTTTCGTAACATATCTTATTGGTTCATTTTTATTAACTTTTTTTTTTATATAAGGAAAATGGACAAAAATGCTATATTGTCATTCTTTTTTTGTGTTTAAAATTTACTCCACTCACTTATTTTTAATAAATCTGGGACGTTTTGGACTATGTTTTTTTCTGATCAGGTAGATCACGCTATCTGAACTCTTCTCCCAGTCTGTCTTGGTTGACTGTCAATCAAGCCTTATTGGTGAGAATGACTGAAAATCGCTATGTGCTCTCCCTGTAAATGGATACCAGTCACAGCAAGCACTATTTAAAGTATTTTTTCTGTACTACTTGCTATCACATAGAGATGAGGGGAAAAAAAGCATCTGTATGCTGATCAACACATGAGGTTCCGGGGCAGGTGTAGGAGGCCCCAGGACCTGACAGGCTCTCTTTAAATACATGATACATGAATACATACTCAGTTATAAAATTAGTGATATCATTTACCATTCAAGTGGTTGCATTTGGTGCATATTATACAGCAGTGGACATAGACAGTGTTCCCAGTAGCCGTAATAAAGGCTATAGTTACACATAATAAAAGCCTGTATAATCTGTGAAGACGCAGATCTAAGCCATCTTGCTGCTGTAGTTTTCTGTCCGTGTAGTATTTGGAATGGAATTGTAAGTGCAGCAGAGACCATTTATTTGTTTTCACACTGAGTTAATTTGCAGCATTGTTTGATGTAATTAGTCACAGTTTCTTTTTTATTAATCAACTAATTCCGTTGCTGTTTAGTCTTTGACTAGTGTCAGACCTTCAGTTCTTTCAGGTAATTTGCCTTCAGCCAGTATTTGTGTCTTTGGCAAGATATTTCAAGCATAATTATTTAACTGAAAATGGAAAAACTTTGACAATGAATGTATATTTCTCAGAGAATTACATTTATTATTAGCGGACACATTAACCCCTAACATAAACATTTGGGGCTGTATATGTTGTGTTGGATATATTCTATGAAATATACGGATGTTATCAAATCTTTTTATAAGGGCTGGGAGAAACTGCTCGTTAAACTTTCATCAATTTTTTCAGTAGTTACTAATGATCCAAATCTATTTAAATAGCTTAGTCAATGATATAATTTGGATAGCAAAATAGTGGAGGTGGAAATCCGATGAGTTTGGAACAAAAGTACTTCAGGCTTTGTGCAGCTCTTATCTGAAAACGCTTCCTAATGACAGTAGAAGGCAGCGGCTGGATGAAGGCTTTGACAAAACAAAGAGCTATATGCTCTTTACTCTGTTATTTAATTGCTAGAGGCCGGAAGAATCTATATATGCATACCAGCGATTGAGTGATGTCATCATGCGCATCCCAAAGGAAGAGAAGCACCCAGACCCTAGTGACTGGAGACAGAAGACGCCAATGACTGGGAGGGAGCTGGGAGCAGAGAGAAGGTGAGTTATACCTTAATGGGGCAAACTACATACTGGGGGCAAACTACCTATAGGAAGTCTTATCACTATAGGGAGTCCTGTTTACAGGGGGCAAACTACCTTTAGAGGGTCGTGTCTACAAGAAGCAAACTACCTCCAAAGGGGCAAACTACCTATAGGATGTCCTACTACAGGGGGGAAAACCACCTACAGGGGATCCTACCTACAGGGAGCAAACTACATACAGGGGTGCCTACCTACTGTCATGACTGAGGGGTGGACAGGGAGAGTGAGCCCAAAGCTGTCACTAGAAACACTCTCCCTGTCTACTTTCCCATCCGCCCTAAACGGCTGATCGACAACCACGGTGCCAGTCCCTTCCTGCGCTAAAGTGCATTGGGCGTAAAGGTACACAAATAATACTGAACATAGTCGGGAACAGGTCAGAAACATAATGGGAAAACAAACAAACAATCAGATGAACCAGACAGGATATAAATATACAAACAGGGCAGGATATAGCATACTAACATACAGTTCAGAAACCGGAATCAAGATAAACGGCAGATATGAATAAATGAACAAGACTAGATATGGAATAAGTATATGGCAGAAACCAGGAGATGCAGGGGATAAACAGATAAACTGAATGTAAAACACTAATCAGATCATAAAACATCGAACACCGCTCACACTGGAAACACTGGACTGAGCAAACAGGAATATTACAAAACCAAACTCCAAAACAAGGAGGAATACGGATCAAGATAACAAACAGGAATATAACAAAACCAAACTCCAAACATGGAGGAATACAGGTCAGGATACCAAACAAAAATATTACAAAACCAAACTCCAAAACATGGAGGAATACAGGTCAGGATACCAAACAGGAATAATACAAAATCAAACTCCATAACATGGAGGAATACGGATCAGGATAATAAACAGGAATAATACAAAACCAAACTCCATAGCATGGAGGAATACGGGTACAAGCCGTACAAGACTCACAGCGTGAACACAGACTAAGATAACAAGGTTAAAGCAGAATGGTCTTACATAATCCTAACAACCGACAGATGTACTAAAAACCAAGCAGACTTAAATCTATCATAAACAGGCATAATAACCATGGTTAAAACTCAGATATGGACAGATAGACTTAAACAGTCATAGTAAGAGTAAGAACTAATCACCAGCCCAGAATGTAGCAGAGCCCGGGTCTAAATAACCCCACCCGAGTTCTCAATGCCTAATAGTGTCGAGGGCGAATATTTGAATTGAATTTTTTACCGCGAATATCGACACTTCACGATTTTGCGAATATTTATGATGTGTACTGTGTAAAATAAAAAGTGATCATCCCCCTGCTTTCAGCTTGTGGTCCAAAGAAGGCTCCAATATTATTTACTGTGTGAGTCGGTGTGGAGCGCGAATATTTAGTATATGCGAATATCGGCAGAGGACACTGATCCCTCCCTTTTTTAGCTTTAGATAGGGTAGGTTAGTTTAGCAGATAGGCTCTAGTGTAGGGTATAGTGCTAGTTAGTTGAAAGATATAATCGCACATGTGCACTATACGAATATTCATCCATATATTCGCAAAATATTGCAGATTCGAATATGGCCCCTGCTGCTCATCTCTATTGGCTAATACCATTAACTACTCCCTAGCCAGCGAGAATAGCACAGAAAACAGATAATACATAAAAACAAAGTCTGAAAAATACACAAACGTACATTACACCTACAAGGGGTGTTTTATCCACAGGGAACAAACTACCTACAGGGGGCAAATTACATAAAGTAAGGCAAACTATGCATAGGGTGTAAACTACCTACCTATAGAGGGTCCTACCTACCGAGGGGCAAACTACTTACAAAGGGGTCCTATATACAGAGGACAAACTACATTGCAGCATCAAAATAAAAATAACTAAATAAATTCAAATCAGAGCACCTGAGGCTACAAAATAATATAAAATGACTTGATTTTTTATACTGACGATGGGTCCTGTCCGCCGTACATTTTTCTTTAACCTGTTCAGGACGCCGGGCGTATGCATACCCCCTTCATCCCGAGTCCTTAAGGATGTGGGGCATATGCATACGCCCGTGGGAATTCTGGTCCCCGCCGCTAGCTGGTTGGGGACCGGACCGGAATCATTCAGCAGGCATCCCGGCACATCGCCCAGGGGGGTCCTGAGACCCCCCATGTCGGCGATCGCAGAAAATCGCATGGCAATTCAGACATGCGATTTTCTGCTATTCCGGGCTGATCGGGTCTCTGGTGACCCGATCACCCAGAAAATAGCGATGATCGGAGCTGTCAGGGACAGCCCCGATCACCCTGAGGGCTAGGAGTGAGGTCGCAGTGCTGGGATCTCCTCCTATCCCCTGCCATTGGTCAGAACTGATTCTGACCAATGGCAGAGCAGGACAGTGGGTTGCCATGGAACCCCTCGTTCTGCCCACCCCTGGATGTCGAGGGGTACATGGACAGAAGATGGAGGCCGGTACCTGGAGGAGAAGATGCCTGGGGACCCCCCGATCTTCACTGGAGACTGCTGGATCCTGGCTCAGGTAGGGAAACTACGGTGGGGGGGGGGGGTTAATTGAAAGTGATCTTTACTGTGGCAACCACTAGGAAGGCCAAACTGCAACTCCCAGCATGCCCAGACAGCTAAAGGCTGTCTGGGCATGCTGGGAGTTGTAGTTTTTAAACAAACAACAAAAAACGTGGTCTCAAATGGCTGGAGGTGCTCAACCCCAAATGCGGTTGTGCATTTATACTGGGGGAGCAGATCCTGTCCTTGTAGTCCGTTGCTAGGGGGCGATCCCCAGCATAAAAATGCATACAATGGAGGATGCCTGCAAGGGACTACAAGTGCCACAATAGAATCCTACACCAGATAGACGGTGTGGATGTGTAACAATTAGAATAATACAATACAGGAATATGGGTGCACTACTGTGGTAGACCAGCACCCATATTCCTGTTGTAGTTTTGCAACATCTGGAGGGTCACAGTTTGGAGACCACTGTTACAGTGGTGCCCAAACGGTAGCCCTCCAGATTTTTTCAAACTACAACTCTCAACATGCCTGGACTGCCCAGGCATGCTGGGAGTTGTAGTTCTGCAACATCTGTCCCTTCAGATTTAGCCATTTTCCAGACATTTTTGAAAATTGCTGCTCTACTTTGAAGCCCTCTATTTTTTCAAAAAGCAAACATTTTTATGATGCCAACATAAAGTGAACATATTGTATTTGTGAATAAAAATAAAATGTATTGGGAATATCCATTTTCCTTACAAGTAGAGAGCTTCAAAGTTAGAAAAATGCTAATTTTTCAAAATTTTCATGAAATTTTGGGAGTTTTGAACAAAAAAGGATGCAAGTAACGCTTAATATTTACCACCAAAATAAAGTAGAATATGTCACGAAAAAACAATCTCAGAATCAGAATATTCGGTAAAAGCTTTTTCGCGTTATTAATTCGTAAAGCGTTGGTGGTAAGAATTGCGAAAAAGGGCTCAGTCCTTTAAGTGAAAAAAGGGCTGCGTCCTTAAGGGGTTAATAAAACTGTGCATGTGCATGATGCCTTTAGTACTAAAAAAAAAAGTTTATGGTCAATATTTACAACCTATTTATTGGAGGATACACCCACAGGGAATACTGCAATATATTCCTCTAGTTAGAAAATAGATGTTTCTCAAATTCAGTACTATTTTAAGGACGCAAGTTGATATGCTATATATATTACAGGCAACATTTTGTATTCAGTTTAGAACAAAACGGATATGCTACACCTAATTGGCCTAAGTCTATACTGTAAACCCTATATTAACATGTGGACTGCACTGTACAAAGAGAAATATGCTGGAGGATTCGCTGACATTTCAGCATATACCGTATTTTTCGTCCTATAGGACGCACCGGCGTATAAGACGCACTCAATTTATAGGTGCAAAATCTAAAAAAATAAAGATTTTGAACCCAATAGTGGTCTTCAACCTGCGGACCTCCAGATGTTGCAAAACTACAACTCCCAGCATGCCCGGACAGCCGTTGGCTGTCCGGGCATGCTGGGAGTTATAGTTTTGCAACATCTGGAGGTCCGCAGATTGAAGACCACTGCATAGGAGGTAATACTCACGTGTCCCCGCCGCACCGGACCCGTCACCGCTGCCCTGGATGTCGCTCCATCTCTGTCGCCGTGTCCCCGTCGCTCCGGAACGTCTCTGCTGGCGGACGGGTATCCTTGCTCTCCGTCGCCGCCATCACGTCGTTACGCACGCCGACACGTACGCGACGACGTGATGACGAGGAAGGAGAGCGCCGGCCATACAGGGGATCCCTGAACGGAGAAGACAACGAGGAGGCAGGTAAGGTCCCTCCCGGTGTCCTGTAAGCACTAACCCGGCGCGGTGAAATCGCGGCGGTTCCCGAACAGCCCGACTGAACAGCCGGGTTAGTGTCACTTCCCCTTCAGATTCAGTGGTCAGCTTTGATCGCCGTGTCTGAAGGGTTAATACAGGGCATCACCGTGATCGGTGATGTCCTGTATTAGCCGCGGGTCCCGGCCGTTGATGGCCGCAGGGACCGCCACAATAGGGGTGTATTCGCCGTATAAGACGCACCCACTTTTCCCCCCCAGTTTTGGGGAAGAAAAAGTGCGTCTTATATGGCTAAAAATACGGTATATATTGTCAATTCTTAGATCCATGACACATGGTCGTGTGGTGAGTGCAAATCTGCCTTCATGAACACCTCAAGTCAAACAATTTCCAACAAAATTTCCGAAAGTAATTTCTAAGCATAATTACGCTTGGAAATTTCGCAGTCTTACTATTACTTTATTCATAGTTGGATATGTAAAACCATTATTAGCTTATAGGATATGATATTGTTTCTCCTATCATGTGGCTAGTGGATTTCAAGGGACTTCGTCATGTAACCATGGTAACATGAATGGTTGAGAAACAAGGTCCGGATATTCCTTTTGTTTTGGGAAGAACTGCAGATGACAATAGCTAAGACATCTATGTAAAGTGCTGCTTATAGTACAGACCGTGGCCTGTCCATGTTGTTGTTGAAGAGTCAATTCATTGTTCAGTGCTGAGACCCCCTCTGATCATCAGATACAGTTGGGTGAAGCGTGCAGAAGCATGCTTCACTCCCTGGTTTGGCGCACATCCAATTAGACACAAGGTATATAAGTTGTGCTGGTGGTATCTTAACCTGGCTATATCTAAGGATCGCAGGGGGTCTCATGGTCTGTAACCATAAGGATGCTGGAGACACAGAACAGTAGGATATGTTTAATCAAGACTATTTGTAATGTCACTTATTTTATTTGAAATCCATTGGAGCAGTAGAAATTGTTGCAGAAGTGAGCATAGCCTTTACAGAGTCAGAAATATAAGAGATCTGACTGTTCCTTTAAGAGGACCTGTGGTCATTTTTTTAAAACACTAAGCAGTGGTACATATAGATTCCTTAGGGGGGCTGATCACATACTTTATACAGTTTGTCAATCAAACCGCTATTCAAGAGTCATGATGTGTTTTATTTTCATATGACAAATTCCTTAATCCATCAGATGGGCACACATAATTATAATTCACTGGAGGCAGGGCCGTTTGAAGGAATTTGGGGGCCCCAAGCAAAATGGACACGGAGCCCCCCCCCCACTTGATATGCAGTATAGATTCCCCACATTAGGTGCAGTATAGTTCTCCACATTAGGTGCAGTATAGTTCCCCCCACATTACGCGCAGTATAGTTCCCCCCACATTACGCGCAGTATAGTTCCCCCCACATTACGTGCAGTATAGTTCCCCCCACATTACGTGCAGTATAGATCCACCCACATTAGGTGCAGTATAGTCCCCCACATTAGGTGCAGTACAGTTCCCGCACATTAGGTGCAGTACAGTTCCCCACATCAGGTGCAGTACAGTTCCCCACATTAGGTGCAGTATATAGTTCCCCACATTAGGTGCAGTATATAGTTCCCCTCATTAGGTGAAGTATATAGTCCCCCACAATAGGTGCAATATATAGTCCCCCACATTAGGTGCAATATATAGTTCCCCTCATTAGGTGAAGTATATAGTCCCCCACAATAGGTGCAATATATAGTCCCCCACATTAGGTGCAATATATAGTCCCCCACATTAGGTGCAGTATAGCTCCCCCACTTTAGGTGCAGTATAGTTCTCCACATTAGGTGCAGTATAGTTCCCCCCACATTACGTGCTGTATAGTTCGCCCCACATTACGTGCAGTATAGTTCCCCCCACATTACGTGCAGTATAGATCCCCCACATTACGTGCAGTATATGCAGTATAGATCCCCCACATTAGGTGCACTATAGATCCCCCACATTAGGTGCAGTATAGTTCTCCACATTAGATGCAGTATAGTTCCCCCCACATTACGTGCTGTATAGTTCCCCCCACATTACGTGCAGTTTTCCCCCCCCACATTACGTGCAGTATAGATCCCCCCCACATTAAGTGCAGTATAGCTCCCCCACATTAGGTGCAGTATAGCTCCCCCACATTAGGTGCAGTATAGTTCTCCACATTAGGTGCAGTATAGTTCCCCCCACATTACGTGCTGTATAGTTCCCCCCACATTACGTGCAGTATAGTTCCCCCCACATTACGTGCAGTATAGATCCCTCCAGATTACGTGCAGTATAGATCCCCCACATCAGGTGCAGTATAGATCTCCCCACATTAGGTGCAGTATAGTCCCACCACATTAGGTGCAGTATAGTCCCCCACATTAGGTGCAGTACAGTTCCCCCACATTAGGTGCAGTACAGTTCCCCACATTAGGTGCAGTACAGTTCCCCACATAAGGGGCAGTATATATTCCCCCACATTAGGTGCAGTATAGTTCCCCACATAAGGTGCAGTATATAGTACCCCACATTAGGTGTAGTATATAGTCCCCCACATTAGGTGCAGTATATAGTCCCCCACATTAGGTGCAGTATAGTTCCCCACATTAGGTGCAGTACATAGTCCCCCACATTAGGTGCAGTACATAGTTCCCCCACATTAGGTGCAATACATAGTCTCCCACATTAGGTACAGTACATAGTCCCCCACATTAGATGCAGTATAGTTCCCCACATTAGGTGCAGTACATAGTCCCCCACATTAGGGGCAGTACAGTTCCCCACATTAGGTACAGTATAGCTCCCCCACATTAGGTGCAGTATGTTCCCCCCACAGACATACAGCCTTCAGCCATGTATGGCTGGAGGCTGTATGCCTGTTTACTGCCCAACTTCAGTATTCCGACCACCGCTCCGGGGTCACAATCTACTGCTATGGCCCATAGCCTATGATCGTGACCTCGGAGTGGTGTTCGGAATACTGAAGATGACGTGCCGCTGCCCGCTGGTCACTTACCTACCATGCGCGCGTCCTCCTCACTGCTCCGCTCTGTTGCCATGGGTGCACGCACGGGACGTCAGTGACGTCCCTGCGTGCGCTACTTCATGTCGGCCTCTGAGTTTTTAAGGTTAACGCGGGGCCGGCGGACGCACAGAGGAGGGCATCCTTGTGTCCCAAAAAGATTTCTCGGGACACAGGGATATCCCTAATGTGACGGGGCCCCCCTGCGGGCACAGGGAATTACCCCGGTAGGCCAGTCCCTGCCTGGCGGCAGAGAGTTAACGGGGGCATCCCTGTGTCCCAAAAACATCTTTTGGGATACAGGGATGTCCTTAATAGTGATGGGGGGAATTGCCTCTTCGCTACAGGATGGGCAAGCACCGGCTCTGCTCAGGGCCCCCCAGCCAGCTCGGGGCACCAAGCAATTGCTTGGTTTGCCTGTCCTCTAGCGACGGGCCTGACTGGAGGTATGGGTGGGTTTATCTAGGCCAGGTGCGGTAATAACTTACATCCGTGCAGTACGCGCTCCCATTGCTTCCTTCTGACATTGTCAGTCTCACGAGATTCTGCTGACTGAAGGAAGGGATAGGAGCACGTACCACATGGAAGTAAGTTATTCATGCCCCGATAAGCCCAACATAAGCAGCGTTCACCTTCTCGCAGCGCCCCGGTCAGACCTGCTGACCGGGAGCGCTGCATTAATGTCACCGGCGGGGACGCGACCCGCGGCTCGCGTCCCATTCACCTCACCTGTCCTTTCCCCCGTCGGCTCAGTCCCAGCGCGCACGGCCCCGGTCCCTAGGGCGCGCGCGCGCCGGCTCTCTGTGATTTAAAGGGCCAGTGCGCCACTGATTGGCACCTGGCTCAATCAGTGCTCACACCTGTGCCCTCGTTATAAAACCTCACTTCCCCTTCCCAGCATTGACGGATCTTGTTGCCCTTGTGCCAGTGAAAGCGTTTCCTGTGTATGTCCCAAGCCAGTGTTCCAGACCCTCTGCCGTTGCCCCTGACTACGATCCTTGCTGCCTGCCCTGACCTTCTGCTACGTCCGACCTTGCTCTTGCCTAATCCTTTGTACCGCGCCTATCTCAGCCGTCAGTTGGAGTTGAGTCGTTATCGGGTGGAACGACCTGGGGGTTACCTGCCGCTGCAAGTCCATCCCGCTTTGCGGCGGGCTCTGGTGAAAACCAGTAACCCCTTAGACTCCGTTCCCCTGGTACGGCCCACGTCATCACCCCACTGACACAGATCCTCACAGTATCTGGATCTTGACACTAACCATACCTCCACCCTAAGATATCTATATTTTTAAGTCCTCAGGGCTCACCTGCAGTGTTCCCCCTTAATGTAATTAGTTGTACATTTAATGTAAAGGACCTTTGATATGGTCACGTGGTTGTTAGTCATATGATCGTAGTTGTCACATATTTAAGTCATATGTTTTGTTACCCAGAGAGCACCAGGTGACCAGATGACCTGCAGCTAGCCTATGGGCTCCTTGCTCAGCCCCCCTTTATAAAAGGGGGAGGTACTACAATCTCTCTATTGTGTTTCCCTTCTGCTGAGGTCAAGTCCAGTCCAGACGTCTCAGAGCCAGTGTTCAGCACATCTGGAGCCCTCTAGCCTAAATTACAGCCACAAGTCAGCAAGTCAAGTTGTCTATGTCTGCTGTCACTACCTTCAGTCAAGTCAAGTCTATTATAGTGAGAGTGACTGTGCTAAAGTCTGTCAAAGTCACGGCAAGTGCCAGCAAGCTGCGAGGTCCCCTGTGTTACTGGTCATCTGTCTGGGATCCTGGCCTAGATGTAAAGACTGCACCATCTCTCTACCTCAGTAAAGCTACCTTTAACCCTAACCTGGCCTTGGACTATTATAGGCCTTGCCTAAACTAGGATTAGAGGTGCTACCGTTCGGGTGGTTCTCAGTTAAGACCACACCCTGGCATCACGACCACGAAGGGGTTAACAACACCGGCCCCTGGGCTACAACACCTGACCCATCTCATCTCAGGATACGGTTGTGTGCCATAGCCATAAAGCCACCAGTCCTCCCCCCAGATCTGAGTCTAAACTGTGTCCGAGAAAAATCGCATGCCAATGCAAATAAGTTTGCGCCAGAAAAGTGTACGGGATTTTGTCATTGTAATGTGTTTCTACCGTGGCGTTGATAAAGGGGAGGGGGAGGTGAAGAAAACTGTGTTATTTATTGTGGAAAAGTCTGAAAAAGTTATACTGACAATGTGCAAAATCAGGACAGAAGCCATGTTACGCACCAAAATGTCTACCATTGTACCTTAAATGTTTAACCAGTTGGTCGAGAAGTGGCGAAAGGTGCCTGCCGAAGCCAGCATCCCTCCCCTGGGCATGGAAGTCAAATCGCAGTTCCTTGTCCTCAGTGGAACTCGAACTAGGGAAGTCCCTTCCTTCAATTCCTCCAGGGCCAAAAGAGATGCTGAGGTTGCTGCTATCATGGAGGAACTGAGTGTTTAGCAAATGGAGAGATATGAGCCGAAGCGGCTGCCGTTTTAGGTGCGACGGGAGCAGCAGCTAGATACCAAGATGTTGGAGGCCCTGTATATTAGAAAGCTAGAGTACCCCCAGGAGGGTGAGCCACCCCTGGAGCGCCGTCGCACAACAGTAATCAAGTTCGACAAAGTGAGGAGGTTTTGCACCCTTATGGACTGTCAACATGGGGGCATCCTCCTAGTGAACAGGAGGGCCGTACAAAGGGATATCCCCCAGCTATGCATTCACTGAAGAGCGGGGAGAATATGGAATACACGCCTGTACAGAGTCTGCGAGGGGAATGGGCAGCAGCTGTCACCAGACTTAAGAATCCCACACAAATCCCCTTCGCCTACTTCCCCTCTGAAGATTGGGACTCAGATCCCTTTGGTTTTCTGCCAAGTGTCCAGGAAGCAGTTGTCTAAGAAGATTATCCGGATCCACCTTCTATAGACCCCAAGTATCTGCGCCAAGGGTCTCCTGCAGATGTGCCCAGGCCTACTCCTGCTGTTGAGGAGGTTTGGCCTGACCATCAGGCAACAACTGAAGTGCCCAGGCCTACTATGATTGCCCCAGAGGTTTGGCCTGACCAGTGGGCACCAACAAAAGTGCCTCGGCCTACTCCAGCTGTTCAGGAGGTGTGGCCGGCCCAATAGGTACCAACTGTCATTCCACCAGTGGCACAAGCTGCTGCTGTACAAGTGGTGGTCACTGTGAGTCCGACCATCACTGAATCCCATTTGTCCCATGTCTTATGGAACACACATGTCAATCCCAGGGAGGGGGCCCAGATCAGAGTTGCGGGACGTGCCCGCTCTCGGATCACGCCCCGTGTCTCTCACCTGCCCCATCCTCCTGTTCAGTCCCGGCGCGCGCGGCTCCGCTCTCTAGGGCGCGCGCTGGGTCTCTCAGATTTAAAGGGCCAGTGCACCATTAATTGGTGCCTGGCCCAATTAGTTCCAAGCACTCCCTACACTTTATAAACCCACTTCCCCTTCCTGTCCTTGCTGGATCTTGTTGCCTTGTGCCCTGAGAAAGCGTTTCTGTGTGTTCCATTGCCTGTGTATCCAGACCCTTGCCGTTGCCCCTGACTACGAACCGTTGCTGCCTGCCCTGACCTTCTGCTACGTCCGACCTTGCTCTTGCCTTGTCCTTGTGTACCGCGCCTGACTCAGCTGTCAGTGAGGTTGAGTCGCTATCGGGTGGAACGACCTGGGGGTTACCGGGAGCGCTGCATTAATGTCACCGGCGGGGACGCGACCCGCGGCTCGCGTCCCAGTCACCTCACCTGTCCTTTCCCCCGTCGGCTCAGTCCCGGCGCGCGCGGCCCCGGTCCCTAGGGCGCGCGCGCGCCGGCTCTCTGTGATTTAAAGGGCCAGTGCGCCACTGATTGGCACCTGGCTCAATCAGTGCTCACACCTGTGCCCTCGTTATAAAACCTCACTTCCCCTTCCCAGCATTGACGGATCTTGTTGCCCTTGTGCCAGTGAAAGCGTTTCCTGTGTATGTCCCAAGCCAGTGTTCCAGACCCTCTGCCGTTGCCCCTGACTACGATCCTTGCTGCCTGCCCTGACCTTCTGCTACGTCCGACCTTGCTCTTGCCTAATCCTTTGTACCGCGCCTATCTCAGCCGTCAGTTGGGGTTGAGTCGTTATCGGGTGGAACGACCTGGGGGTTACCTGCCGCTGCAAGTCCATCCCGCTTTGCGGCAGGCTCTGGTGAAAACCAGTGACCCTTTAGATTCCTTTAGATTCCTTGAGGCCAGCACATCTGAGGCCTCAAGAATAAATTACAGCCACAAGTCAGTAAGTCAAGTCATCTATGTCTGCTGTCACTATCTTCAGTCAAGTCTATTATAGTGAGCGTGGCTGTGCTGAAGTCTGTCAAAGTCACTGCAAGTCCCAGCAAGCTGCGAGATCCCCTGTGTTATTGGTCATCTCTCTGGGTTCCTGGCCTAGCTGTAAAGACTGTACCTTCTGTCTACCTCAGTAAAGCTACTGTTAACCCTAACCTGGCCTTGGACTATTATTTGCCCTGCCCAAACTAGGACTAGCTGTGCTACCGTTCGGGTGCTTCTCGGTTAAGACCACGCCCTGGCGTCACAAACACAAAGCGGTTAACAACACCTGCCCCTGGGTTACAACATCTGCCCCATGTACCTCACATTACACCCCCGTGGCACACCACAATAGTAGGAAGAATATAAGGATTCACTGCTAGTTTAGGCCTAGAATAATAATATCTAGACTGATTTGTATCAGTATGAATGAGTACAGGGGAACAAAAGGCTTATAGGAAGCCAGGTCCTACATCGCCTAGTGAAAGTCTATAGAGTAAATGCACTGTAAAGTGCTGGGGCTTCTTCCAGCACAGAAGGCTGTTGTAATGACAAAAGTGGGCAATCTTGAAGAGGAGCTTGGACATCCTAGAATAGTGATCAAACTCCCAAAATAAATATTTAGGCTGCTTTGGCACATGAGGGTGAAACTGTACCATTTATGCATATTTCCCTAACCAAACTAACATAAAACCATTTTTTTAAGACTATAAAATAGAACTTTATATTCAGTAACTATATCAAACACTATGTCATTGTCTCCAGTTTGTTGTGTTGGGATTCTAATGTTTCTAGACATCAGATTTTGGTTGGTAGATCCTTCTAACCTAAGCAGAATTTATTGGCAATTTAGTAGGGTTTGGCTAGGGTTAGGGTTGCCATCTCTGGGCTTTAAGTTCAAAATACCAAAACAAATATTTCACAACATGAAGGAGTTTCTCACAGCTTTAAGATATTGTCTGAGGTGTTGTCTGAGCTTTCTTCCTGGAACCAGTGCTACTTTTGTCCATGAGCTGTGCCTAGTATTGTATCTCAGCCCTACTGAATAGAATGATGTTAAGCTACAGTTTAAGACACATCATAGCGTTTTTGAGAAGATCTTAGGGCCCTTTTAAGGCTGGGTTTACATCACGTTTTTCCCCATACGGGAGCGCATAAGGCAAGGGAGAGCTAAAAACTTGCGCTCCTGTATCCCTGCATATGCAGCCCTGTATGTAATTCAGCTAATTTTTCCCCGTATGCGGTTTTCTACTGTACCTAAAACCACGGTTGACTACGGTCTTAGGTACGGTAGAAAACCGCATACGGGGGAAAATGAGCCGAGTGGTTCACTCCAGTCGGCTCATTGAAATGAATTACATACGGGAGTGCAAGTTTTTAGCTCTCCCCTGCCGTATGCGCTCCCGTATGGGGAAAACTGTGATGTGAACCCAGCCTAAGCTGTATGTTTCAATAGTGTAGATAGTACATATTAGAATTCAAGGTGAATGTACGTATGAAGTATGGAAGATCCATTATCCAAATATCTTACATATCTTACTTGGCTTTTGTCTTGCTTTATTGGCTTTTCCTTTATCACTCTATAAAGGGTTAGCTTTTTAATAATCTTTTGTAATATTCCTTAAACATTTAAATAAAGAAATAAAAATTGCTGATGCAGTGCTAACATTTTGTACTTAAATGAAATGTTGGAAATCGGAGCTTAGCCGAGTTTATTATACTCACGGAGGAATGCCATAGATCAGAGCATATGATTAACTTGGTTTTATTTAGCTGATATTCATTATTTGTCTATGGTTAAATTATTTGGCATTTTTGGGTGGAAATCAGCAGCAGTTTGAAAAAGTTCAGTTTTCATAAAAAGTGTAATATTATTCAATTTTCTTAAAAGAAAAATCTCTTTGGGATTGGGTAGAATAATCATATTGGGGGAGATTTATCAAAACCAGACAAGAGGAAATGTTGACCAGTTGTCCATAGCAACCAATCAGATCGCTTCTTTCATTTTTTACAAGGCCTCTAAAAAATAAAAGAAGCAATCTGATTGCTATGGGCAACTGATCAACTTTTTCTCAGTACAGGTTTTGATAAATCTCCCCCATTGTGGTCTCCACACCTTCTATTTCTAAAACCAGACAAGTTCCTTCTAACCTGTAACCCTCATACAATGGCTTAGCTATATGGGATGTAGAATTTTCAGTAGCACCTGGGTCTTAAAGGGGTACTCCGATGGAAAACAAATGTTTTCCAATCAACCGGTGCCAGAAAGTTGAAAAGATTTGTAAATTACTTCTATTTAAAAATCCTTAGCCTTCCAGTATTTATCAGCTGCTGTGTACTGAAGTTGTGTAGTTCTTTCCAGTCTGACCACAGTGCTCTCTGCTGACGCCTCTGTCCATGTCAGGAACTGCCCAGAGTAGAAGCAAATCCCCACAGCAAACCTCTTCTGTTCTGGGCAGTTCCTGACACGGACAGAGGTATCAGCAGAGAGCACTGTAGTCAGACTGGAAATAACTACACAACTTCGTCTGGAGCATACAGCAGCTGATAAGTACTGTAAGGGTTAAGTTTGTTAAAATATAAGTAATTTACAAACCTGTATATTTTTCTGGCACCAGTTGATTTGAAAAAAAAATTTTTCCCCACCGGAGTACCACTTTAATGCTGGGGGAACCCAAATTAACTTCTGCCATATAAATGTCACATGGAAGGAGATTTATCAAGGGATTTAGAGAGTTTTTTTTGCTTATAACAGTTGCTCAAAAAGTCGCATGTGCACATAAGCAACTTTTTGTGCAACTTTTGTGGGTAAGCAAAAAATACCAGTCAGCCCTACCTAAGCAATTTTCAGTTCCACTTTGCAGTGGTCAGGAATTTATCAAGTGCGAAAGTTGCACGTAAGCAAAAAAAAGGATCGCAAATCCTCTTTAAAAAAAGTCGCAAGTGTAATCCAGGTCAGACCTGGCTTACAAACTCGCTTTTTACAGCAGATGTGACTTTTTGCGCAGCTCAGCTTCCCGGCACCCGCTCACATCTACCACCCATCCGCAAGCTGTTGGGACTACAACTCCCAGCATGTCCTCACTGTAAGGGCATGCTGGGAGTTGTAGTCCTGCAGTAGCTAACGGGTGGGTGGTAGATGCGGGCGGGTGGCCGGGGAGCGGAGCTTTACAAAAAAGTTGCACGAAAAGTCTCAAGTGCGACTTTTCGTGCAGCTTTTTGTAAAGCTCCACTCCCCGGCCACCCACCCGCATCTACCACCCACCCGCTAGCTACTGCAGGACTACAACTCCCAGCATGCCCTTACAGTGAAGACATGCTGGGAATTGTAATCCAAACAGCTTGCAGGCAGGTGGGCAGACTGATGATTGGTCAAACTGAAATGACAGCACTGGGCAGACCGGTGATTGGTCCAGACCTCCTGGCCAATCACAGCTGCCGGAGGGAAACATTACAGTGCTGTAACTTCATTTTCCCTGCTGGGAAGCCAGGCAGTGGAGCACAAGCCACCCACTTTCCTGGCTTCCTTGTCACCCGCCTGGGCCGCACTACTGAAGCTCCCAGCATGCCCTTACAGTAAGGACATACTGGGAGTTGCAGTGGTTCAGCGCGGGTGGACGGGAGATGTGCGAGCGGGTGACCCGTTGCACTACTACAACTCCGAAAATTTCCTTATTGTAAGGGCATGCTGGGAGTTGTAGTCCTGTGGGCAGGAGTTGTGTGGGCGGCTGACAAGCTTGTCACCGTGCGCACATCTGGTCACATCTGGTCACCTACAAACAAGCAAGATTTCTGGCTCTCACAGACCTGTAACTTCTTCTTTAAGAGTCTTCTCTGTCCTCCAATCGTTACCTGTATTAATGGAACCAATTTGAACTTGTTATCAGTATAAAAGACACCTGTCCACAACCTCAAACAGTCATACTCCAAACTCCACTATGGCCAAGACAAAAGAGCTGTCGAACACCAGAAACAAAATTGTAGACCTGCACCAGGCAGGGTAGACTGAATCTGCAATAGGCCAGCAGTTTGGTGTGAAGAAATCAACTGTGGGAGCAATTATTAGAAAATGGAAGACACACAAGACCACTGATAATCTCCCTCGATCTGGGGCTCCATGCAAGATCTCACCCCATGGTGTCAAAATGATCACAAGAACGGTGAGCAAAAATCCCAGAACCACACGGGGGAACCTAGTGAATGACCTGCAGAGAGCTGGGACTAAAATAGCAAAGGCTTCCATCAGTAACACACTATGCCGCCAGGGACTCAAATCATGCAGTGCCAGACGTGTCCCCCTGCTTAAGCCAGTACATGTCCGGGTCCATCTGAGGTTTGCTAGAGAACATTTAGATGATCCAGAAGATTATTGGGAGAATGTCATATGGTCAGATGAAACCAGTAGAACTTTTTGATAAAAACTCAACTCGTCGTGTTTGAAGGAGAAAGAATGCTGAGTTGCATCTAAAGAACTCCATACCTACTGCCATGTACTGTGAGATTTTGAGTCAAAACCTCCTTCCATCAGCAAGGGCATTGACGATGAAATGTGGATGGGTATTTCAGCATGACAATGATCCAAACAAGCCGCCCGGGCAACAAAGAAGTGGCTTCGTAAGAAGCATTTCAAGGTCCTGGAGTGGCCTAGCATGTTTCCAGCTCTCAACCCCATGAAAAACCTTTGGAGGGAGTTGAAAGTCTGTGTTGCCCAGCGACAGCCCCAAAACATCACTGCTATAGTGGAGATCTGCATGGAGGAATGGGCAAAAATACCAACAATAAAAACCTTTTGAAGACTTACAGAAAATGTTTGACCTCTGTCATTGCCAACAAAGGGTATATAACAAAGTGTTGAGATGAACTTTTGTTATTGACAAAATACTTATCTTCCACCATAATTTGCAAATAAATCCTTTAAAAATCAGACAATGGGATTTTATGGATTTTTTTTCTCATTATGTCTCTCAAAGTTGAGGTATACCTATGATGAAAATTACAGGCCTATCTCATCTTTTTAAGTGGGAGAACTTGCACAATTGACTTTTTTTTGCCCCACTGTAATCCTAACACACACTGCGCCCTCTGAATATAATCTTGCCGTACAGTGCACCCTCTGAATACAATACAGCAACATATTGTGGCCATTAAAAATCACCATACCTCTGAAATGCAAAACACTCCCCTAAGGAGCTCCTTAGTGAAACGGCATTGGGGTGTGCAGGGATCACTGAAGGCAAGTTGTTTTGTTGGCTCTGTGCAATGGATATTGATGTTTTCATAGAGTAGTTTCAGGGTTGCTTTGTTCCTGCTGTTATTGTAATACTATGCAGCTATGCACATTGCACATTCTCTCTTAGGTTGGTTGCTATTATTTTCTCATACTTGTCTTTAGTTTCACTTGCTCTGTATTGTAGTTCTGCCATATTTTCTATGTCTTTTGATGTAATTTATAAATTTTGTGTTTTTAATAAAGATTAAGATATTTTCACAATGCATGGTGTGCTCCCTATTGGTCATAAGGTATGATAACTGGCGCTCCATACTCTGAGTTTATTAGGCCCAAATTAGGAGGTTATTGATGCGGCCCTGTCAGCAGTCTGTTTGTTAATGTGTAAATAAGGCTCAAGTGCTCAGGGGGGTGTTTCCAGGGTTAGCCAGCCCACCCCAACTTGTTCACCAGGGAGGCGCATTCTTAGGCTCTTGCCATGCTGGGGAACACCCCTTGGGCACTTGTGCATCATTTACATATAAACAGGCTGCCAACAAGTCCATTTTTTTCATCCAGCCAATAAAATAATTAGGAATGTTCGTCATCTGCCTTTGCATATGATTAGAGCTTTGATCAACTATTTTTGCTTATGGAGCTGTGTCTCAATATGAAATGAAAGGGTTAAAGAAAATTTATATTTAAATATGTAGGTTTCTAATGATGGATTTTTGACATATATTGTTGGTTCTGAAACATCAGGAAAAAGGTGGCGGCTTAACCAATTTATTCTGAAACTAGATTTTTTCCTTTGCAAAATGGCTTATTGGAATAAAAGTTACAGTCTCACACCACTTGACAGGTATAGGCAGAGTATTTTCAGCTTAATTTTAATTTATATGACTCTGCGCTGTTTACTCTTAAATTCTAGCAAACATTCAGCACATTACTGCCAGGAAGCTGCCACACTAACTACAAACACCTGCCAAGCTCTGTCGCAGAGCGATTCCTCAAATTGCAGGAGAAATCTCTGTAGAATGGAATCCCTGACTCTGGTAGGAAAACCATCTATGTTGTTTCTGTACAGTTAATAAGTGAAACAATAAGAGAAATAAGCTTGGACAGAAGGTATACAAAGTAAGGTGGTGTTCTGGAAAACAGCCTAAATTTAGCCTGTGCAGATAAAAAAAAATATATACTCATGTAAAGAGCTGTATCCTTTAAATGGAGCTTTCAGACTTCACAAATTTTCTATAGATTTTCAATACGGAGCTCACTGTCCCATATATAGTGTTGAAACACTTGCGTGTCTCATTGGATGCCCTCCTTCAGCCAATACAGCAACTCATCACGGATCTATACAAAGTTGTCTCAAGATGTGTTCCCACAGAACTTACCAACTGTACCGAAACAATACTGCTCTGATCCTACAACGGTGCTTTAAAGTTGGTGAACCATTCAAAACTTTTTATATTTCAGCATTTCTGCATTAATTTGATCAAAAACTATATCGAATCCTAAAAGTAGATAAACAAGTCAAAAATAGTAGACTTCATCATTTATTTATTACAAAAAATTGTCCAATTGCCCATGTCTGTGAGTGGCAAAAGTATGTGAACCTTTAGAAGTAGAAGATCATTTGAAAGGTGTTTTCAATCAATGGGATTACAATTAGGAGTTAGTGGGCAACATTTCACGGACAGGGATCAAGTCTGATCTTAACAATACATGTTTGTGGAAGTGTATCATGGCATTAACAAAGAAGATTTCTGAGGACCTCAGAAGAAGAGTTGATTTTTCAGCCTGGAAAAGGTCACAAAACCATCTATAAGTAGTTAGGGCTTTTCCAATTCTTAGTCGGACAGATTGTGTACAAATATAGGAAATTAAAGGCCATTATTACTCTCCCCAGGTGTTGTTGACCAACAAAGATCACACAAACAGTAAGGCGCATAATAGTCCTCAAGGTCATAAAGGAACCCAAGTTAACCTCTAAGCAACTAAAGGCCTTTCTTACATTAGCAAATGTAAATGTTCCACCATCAGGAGGACACTGAACCACAAAAATGTGCATGGCAGGACTGGAAGGAGAAAGCCATTGCTCTCCAAAAAAAACATTGCTGCCCATCTGCAACTTGCTAAAGATCACTTGGACAAGCCACTATGAAATAATGTTTTGTGGGTGAATGAAACCAAAACAGTTGGGGTTTTTGTTTAAATGAGAGGTGTTATGTTTGAAAAAAAGAAAGCGATACATTCTAGCATAAGAACCTTGTACAATTTGTGAAAAGCTGTGGTGGTAGTATCATGGTTTTGACCTGCTTTGCTAAATATGGGTCAGAAGGGCTTACCATCATTGATGAAACAATGGATTCTAAAGCAAAATGTCAGGATATCTGTCCGTGAGCTGGTTTTAGGAGAACTTAGTTCATGCAGTAAGGCAAAAACCCTACATACAAGTTGCTTTAATGGTTTAAATGGTTCCAATGGTTCTGCAAAAAAATTATATTATTGATTTTGCCCCTTGGTGAAAGTAACTTTGTGCCTAACAGTTGTACAAACACCAAAGTATATTTACCAATGTATATTGAGCAAATCACCAGGCTTGTAAGACAGCGGTGCAGGGCGTCACGACCCCCAGGCCAAAGCCGCCATGCCCCATATATTTCTATAGCAGGACCATTCGGCAATTTTCGGCTGTCCCATAGAGAAGAGTTGGGGCTCTTTACTGGAGATCGTGGTGGGCTCCAGCGGTCAGACCTTCGCAATCTAAAACTTAACCCCTATCCACGGATAGGAGATATATATTTTTTAAATTATACTGTTCTTTAAATAAAGACTTGAACAAACAAGATTTGCAAAAAATGTATTACACAAAAGTTGCAGGTGGATTGAACATTGATATATTTATGTGTTTACAAAATGTAAATGTACAATTACATGGGAGTCATTATATGTCACATTGCTTACATTATAATAACAACCATGAGGGGCATTTATGAAAGTTTGCTTAGGTATGATATTTTTTATTTTTTTTCACTTCCACTCTGCTTACGTGCGACAATTTTACTATATTGTTGCACGGCGTTAATAAATTTTTGCAGGTAAGCAAAAGCGGGAGTTTTTTCTCACCTAAGCGAAAACAATAGTCAGTTTCTGTCAGTTAAGCCAAGGCTGGAGTATATATAGTTGGTTTTTAAAGCCTTAGCGACTTTTCTGCAAATGTTGCGGTTGATAAATTTCTGACTATGCCAAGTCAAAATTGTAAAAATATTTATGTATGCCAATTTCGAAAAAAAATGCTTTTCTCGCTCTAGTGGCAGATTGTCGCACGCAATTGTGAATTTTTTGCCGCAATTTTATGCGAAAAAACTCGGGTAAATCGGTTGATAAATGTTTGTCCATGTGATTAATGGTTAAAAATAACTGTAAACACCCAGTGTGATGGTAGTATTACAAGGAGATATTTCATTTATTAGATTTTACATGCTTATAAATTATACCGCATATTTTTGTACATTTGCCATGAAAAACATGTAAAATTTTGAGAGTCCACACCTTTCTATATGATCCCCCTTCTCTATGAGTCAGAAGAGAAAGGCATTAACAAACAGCTGTTCTAGCCCTGGCAGACGCTTAAATATTACCCTGGAGCAGACGTACAGTACAGCCAACACAAGCTTCCTATGGCAAAATCAGCTGTTTTCTTGGGTATGAGAAGCTGAACCCCAGCTGACTTGTATCTTAAAGATTTTTTTTTTTGTAAGGCAATCCCTTGTGCACATCATGTTTGGGTTAGAATATGCCAAATAGATATTTTTTGCATATGTTTTTAAGATTATTAATAATTATGTTTGTCTGCCTTCTATACTATTGTATCTTTATCTAAAGTATCTCACAGTGAATACACTCCTCACTTTTCTGTAGATATTTTGTTGTTTTTTTATATGACAACACTGAAGAAATTACACTATGCTGTAATGTAAAGTAGTGAGTGCACAGCCTGTATCATAGTGTTTAATGGTCTGCATATTTTTAGTGATGATTTTACAGCACTGCCTTAAAGACTACCTCTCATGATCTTATTAAATTTTAAAATCCTCCCAATTCACTGCCCCAATCATTTTTCTACCTTGATATTGCTATGTAATTTCTGCTCAGTCTTAGCAGGTGTGACATAATCTTCCTCCCTCATTCTACTACACACAGCCCATAGCAGTTCAGTGTGTGAGCTGAGCTCTGATTGGATGAAGCTGCACACACACCCTCAGCATTTTCTGCTTTTGGACTTCTGCCAGGCCAGTAGGAGTCCAAAGTCTGTGCAAAATATGGGGGACAACGTGCTCTGGACAAGTAAGGAGACACCTAGTGGCAGCTTTTTTAAAAATAAAATAAAACATAGAAAACTCAGTACATTAGAAAGCTTTTTTATTTACCTTAAGGAGTGCAACAGCAAAATTAGTTTTAACAAGAGTGCCCATTTAAGCCTATTGGGCATGGAGTTCACCAGAGCTTTACAGGTGGCCACTGGAGTCCTCTTCCACTCCTCCATAATTATATAACAGAGCTGGTGGATGTTAGAGATCTTGCGCTCCCCCGCCTTATGTTTGACGATGCCCAACATATGCTCAATAGGGTTTAGGTCTGGAACCATGCTTGGCCAGTCCATAATTTTTACCCTCAGCATCTTGGAGGTATGTTTGGGGTAATTATCATGTTGGAAAGGCTATAATGCTCTGCTGCAGTATGTCATAGTGCATGCTCCATTCATGGTTTCCTTTATGAACTTTAGCCCCTTAAGGACACAGCCCATTTTCACCTCTAGGACGCAGCCCTTTTTTGCACATCTGACCACTGTCACTTTAAACATTAATAACTCTGGAATGCTTTTACTTATCAATCTGATTCCGAGATTGTTTTTTCGTGACATATTCTACTTTAACATAGTGGTAAACTTTTGTGGTAACTTGCATCCTTTCTTGGTGAAAAATCCCAAAATTTGATGAAAAAATTGAAAATTTTGCATTTTTCTAACTTTGAAGCTCTCTGTTTGTAAGGAAAATGGATATTCCAAATATTTTGTTTTTGGATTCACATATACAATATGTCTACTTTATATTTTCATCATAAAATTTATGAGTTTTTACTTTTGGAAGACACCAGAGGGCTTCAAAGTTCAGCAGCAATTTTACAATTTTTCACAAAATTTTCAAACTCGCTATTTTTCATGGACCAGTTCAGGTTTGAAGTGGATTTGAAGGGTCTTCATATTAGAAATACCCCATAAAAGACCCCATTATAAAAACTACACCCCCCAAAGTATTCAAAATGACATTCAGTAAGCGTTTTAACCCTTTAGGTGTTTCACAGGAAAAGCAGCAAAGTGAAGGAGAAAATTCAAAATCTTCATTTTTTACACTTGCATGTTCTTGTAGACCCAATTTTTGAATTTTTACAAGGGGTAAAAGGATAAAATTTTTACTTGAATTTGTAGCCCAATTTCTCTCGAGTAAGCACATACCTCATATGTCTATGTAAATTGTTCGGCGGGCGCAGTAGAGGGCTCAGAAGCGAAGGAGCGACAGGGGGATTTTGGGGAGTACGTTTTTCTGAAATGGTTTTTTGGGGGGCATGTTGCATTTAGGAAGCCCCTATGGTGCCAAAACAGCAAAAAAAAAAAAACATGGCATACCATTTTGGAAACTAGACCCCTTGAGGAACGTAACAAGGAATTAAGTGAGCCTTAATACCCCACAGGTGTTTCATGACTTTGTAAAAAGTCATGTGTTTCATGCATATGTAAAAAAAAAAAATAAAATTCACTAAAATGTGTGTTTCCCCCCAAATTTCACATTTTTGCAAGGGTTAATAGCAGAAAATACCCCCCAAAATTTGTAACCCCATCTCTTCTGAGTATGGAGGTACCCCATAAGTTGACCTGAAGTGCATTACGGGCGAACTACAATGCTCAGAAGAGAAGGAGTCATATTTGGCTTTTTGAGAGCAAATGTTGCTCGGGGGACATGTCGCATTTAGGAAGCCCCTATGGTGCCAGGACAGAAAAAAACACCCACATGGCATACCATTTTGGAAACTAGACCCCTTGGGGAACATAACAAGGGGTAAAGTGAACCTTAATACCCCACAGGTGTTTCACGACTTTTGCATATGTAAAAAAAAAAAAAATTTTTACACTAAAATGCTTGTTTTCCCCCAAATTTTACATTTTTACAAGGGATAATAGCAGAAAATACCCCCCAAAATTTGTAACCCCATCTCTTCTGAGTATGGAAATACCCAATAAGTGGACGTGAAGTGCACTGGAGGCGAACTACAATGCTCAGAAGAGAAGGAGCATCATTGAGCTTTTGGAGAGAGAATTTGGCCATGTGCATTTCCAAAGCCCCCCGGTGGTGCCAGAACAGTGGACCCCCCCACATGTGACCCCATTTTTAAAACTACACCCCTCACGGAAGGTAATAAGGGGTGCAGGGAGAATTTAAACCCCACTGGCATTTGACGGATCTTTGGAACAGTGGGCTGTGCAAATTAAAAATTTTATTTTTCATTTTCACAGACCCCTGTTTCAAAGATCTGTCAGACACCTGTGGGGTGTAAATGCTCACTGTACCCCTTATTACATTCCGTGAGGGGTGTAGTTTCCAAAATGGGGTCACATGTGGGTATTTATTGTTTTGCACTTATGTTATGTAAAATCAGCCACCCCTGTGCAAATGACCAATTTAGACCTCAAATTTACATGGTGCACTCTCCCTTCTGAGCCTTGTTGTGCGCCCCCAGAACACTTTGCGCCCACATATGGGGTATCTCCGTCCTCAGGAGAAATTGCGTTACAAATTTTGGAGGCTTTTTTTCTTTTACCGCTTGTGAAAGTATGGGGCAACACCAGTATGTTAGTGTACAAAAATGTTTTTTTTTTACACTAACATGCTGGTGTAGACCCCAACTTTACCTTTTCATAAGGGGTAAAAGGAGAAAAAGCCCCCCAAAATTTGTTAGGCAATTTCTCCCGAGTACGGAAATACCCCATATGTGGCCCTAAACTGTTGCCTTGAAATACGCCAGGGCTCCGAAGTGAGAGAGCGCCATGTGCATTTGAGGCCTAAATTAGGGATTTGCATAGGGGTGGACATAGGGGTATTCTACACCAGTGATTCTCAAACAGGGTGCCTCCAGCTGTTGCTAAACTCCCAGCATGCTTGGACAGTCAATGGCTGTCCGGAAATGCTGGGAGTTTTTGTTTTGCAACAGCTGGAGGCTCCGTTTTGGAAACACTGCTGTAGGATACGTTTTTCATTTTTATTGGGGGGGAAGGGGTGGTGGGGGGGGGGGGCAGTGTACGTGTGTATATGTAGTGTTTTACTCTTTATTTTATGTTAGTGTAGTGTAGTGTTTTTAGCTTACATTCACACTGACGGCGGATTACACTGAGTCTCCCGCTAGGAGTTTGAGCTGCGGCTGCAGCTCAAACTTGAAGCAGGGAACTCACTGTAATCCGTCGCCAGTGTGAATGTAACCTGTACATTCACATGGGAGGGGGGGGGGGACTACAACTCCCAGCATGCACTGACAGAACGTGCATGCTGGGAGTTGTAGTTTTGCAACAGCTGGAGGCACACTGGTTAGAAAATACTGAGTTAGGTAATAGAACCTATTACCTAACTCGGTATTTCCCAACCAGTGTGCCTCCAGCTGTTGCAGAACTACAACTCTCAGCATGTACTGATTGCCAAAGGGAATGCTGGGAGATGTAGTTATGCAACAGCTGGAGGCACGCAAGTACAACCCCCAGCATGCCGAGACAGCCATTTGCTGTTCCTGAATGCTGGGAGTTGTAGTTTTGCAAGATTTAGAGGGGTTCAGGCTGGAGATCACTGACAGTGGTCTCTAAACTGTGGCCCTCCAGATGTTGCAAAACTACAAATCTCAGCATGCTAAGACAGCAAACTGCTGTCTGGGCATGCTGGGAGTTGTAGTTTTGTAATATCTGGAGGGCTACAGTTTAGAGACCACTGTCAGTGATCTCCAGCCTGAACCCCTCTAAATCTTGCAAAACTACAACTCCCAGCATGCCAACACAGCAAACAGCTGTCAAGGCATGGTGGGAGTTGTAGTTTTGCAACATCTGGAGGGCGACAGTTTAGAGACCACTCTCTAAACTGTCGTCCTGCAGATGTTGCTAGGCAACGGACTCTGCACACGCGGCGTCATACTTACCTCCACCGCCGCCATGATCACAGCCGCCGCCGCCGGGTAAGTGATCACCGCTGCCGCCGCTGCCGCCGCCGCCGCTATTACACGGTTCCCCCCGCTGTGCCCGGACACCGATGGGTGGGCATAGCGGGGGGAACCGAACTTTAACCCCCCCGCCCCCAGTCTGCTATTGGTCGGCCGCTCCGCCGATCAATAGCAGGGATAGGAGGGGTGGCAACCCCGCCACCTCACTCCTATCTCTTCAAAGGGGATCGAGGGTGTCTTGGACACCCCCGATCCCCCTTATTTTATCGCGGCGCCGCGATTGATGGGCAGGGGGAGAGCGCTCCCCCTGCAAACACCGTAGATGCCGTGATCAGAACTGATCACGGCATCTATGGGGTTAATGCTGCCGGGACCGGCGCGATCGCGGCCCCGGCAGCTGCGGTGGGACTCCGGCTGTGAGTCCCACCCGCGATCTCCTGCGCTGCCCGCGGCAGAGCAGGAGATCGCTTGGACGTATGCATACGTCCATTTGCGCGAACGTGTAATTCGCCTGGACGTATGCATACGTCCAATAGCGGGAAGGGGTTAGCTATCCTTCCTTTATTAACTTTAGAGAAGCACTCATGCAGACCCAGACCATGACATTTCATGACACCACCAAGCTTGACTTTAGGCAAGACACACTTGTCTTTGTACTCCTCATCTGGTTGCGACCACACATCCTTGACACCATCTGAACCGAATAAGTTTATCTTGGCCTCACAGGACATGGTTCTAGTAATCCTTAGTCTTTTTGTCTTTAGCAAACTGTTTGTGGGAGTTCTTGTAGAACAGTCTGATCATATGATGTTGAGCCAGGTGTCAGTGGATTCCTTATGGTCTACAGTTACATGGTGCAGTGAAGTCCTTCCTAGACAGTCTGTTCCATTGTCTATCTCTTTGCCACCATCCCCCCCTCCCCCAATGCTAAGCAAGTAAGCATTAGTCACAAGAAGAAGTTTTGTGAGGATAGCCATTGGACTGTGTTGCAGAGGTGGTACAGGTGGAAATAGTAGCCGAGCATAGAACTAGTGGGACTGGGGGTGGAAGGTGTGATGGTAACATTATAAGGCATCATGGTGGGCATGCTGATGGGGAGCCAGGAGCCGATGATCAGAAATCAGAAGTTCATACTGAGAGGAATGTCAGGATGACGAGGAGTTTGAAGATGATGATGTAGTTTTGGAAAGGATGGGGAAAATAGGTGACAAGTAGTTGATGTGTTTATAGCAGGAGGGAGTGGTACTATCAGTAATGAAAATCAGAGCAGAGATAGGGCCAAAGCATCTGTCAAATGTACCAGTTATAGGCCTGCTGGTATGGTCAGTGTAACACGTTTCAGCAGACAGGAACACCGGTAAATGGGTATCCACTGGACCTGTGTGGCAGATGACACAGACCGTACAAGGGAGCAGAGTCTAAGGTGCCGCTGGTTTTCACCAGAGCCTGCCGCAAAGCGGGATGTACTTGCTGCGGCAGGCGGCACCCAGCTCGACCACACAGGCGGCTGAGGAATTTGAGGTGAGGGTAGGATTCAGCAACTCATGGTCAGGATAGCAGAAGGTCAGGGCTGGCAGCACAGTAGCGTTGTCAGGAACCTAGCAAGTGGTCAGTGGGCAGGCAGCAAAAAAGCAAGGTCAGGTCACGGAGCAAAGGGTATGATATACGGCAAGATAATACACAGGCACTAGGGCAACAAAGATCCGGCAGGGAAGTGTGGGAGGAGGAAAATATTAAGTGAGCCACAGGTGTTTACTTAATTAATGGGCATACTGGCCCTTTAAATTTCTTAGCTCCGGCGCGCGTGCACCCTAGGGGACGGGGACACGCGCCAAAGCAGAGAGGCTGGGGAGGAGGCAGGAGAAACAGGAAGTAAGTGACGGGCTAGGGTTCTCATGCGGGCGAGTCCCGCGATACAAATCCCAGCCCCACCGGCAGCAGAAGGATACGGGGCCCTGCGCTCCACGTGTGCAGCCAGAACGCAGGTCCTAACAGTCAGCCTAGGAGAAGGTGACGGCTGTAGGCTCGAGAAAAAAAACCTTCCAGAGGAGGGGCACTGACAGATGGTGGTTTACCTGTACTGTATTCTACCTTACCAGATGCAAAAGCACTTGGCACAGAAGGCAATCCATGTTCAGGATCTGAGTGTAAGAACTGCGTCTCTACATAAACACATGGAGCATTATTTAAGGAAAACAGTAGAGACAACAATATTCACCCAATCAACCTATTGAGTTGCTTATTTCACACATGGCCAGTTTGTTGATGGTGCAGGCACTAAAGTACCATCCTGTTGACTTTACAACATTTAGTCAACTGATGGGATGTGGCCAGCCCAAGTGGTGCATACCTAATTGTCATTATTTTGCCAAAAAATACATCTCTGCTTTACGCAATCACGCGGAGGAGAGGGTGGGCCACTCAATATAGTTGTCGGTGTGCAGCACAGTCCATGCCACAGATAGCTGGAGTATTGGCTATGGTCAGGGGCAATACATGTTTTTTACAGCTCACTAGGTCAACATCTTGTAGCATAAGGCTCCACAGCAACAAGGCCAGGAAATAGTGACATCTCACTGTTGCACCGATCTGGTTTAACTTCTGACAATTGCTGCCTATCCTTCTCCTTATTCAGGTTCTCCTCCACGGACGTTTTGTAGTAGAGTGTAGCTTATCCTCTTCTCTCCCTTCATCTGTGCAAAGTCAAGTTCTGCCACGCTGTATTACATCTTCTAAGCCTAGGTGAGAAATGCCACACAAAGGAGAAGTTGTCATCATGTCTGCAGCAGGAAGTTTTAAACTGGCTCTATGCCCATAATCTGAGATCAGAAAATGTGGTCACCGATAAAGGCATTACCATTGTAGCAGCACTGCATCTAGGTGGCATGACACACTCTCCCTGTATGGCACATGTGCTCAATCTTGTAAAACATTTAGTAAAATAATGTGTCGGTCTCAGTGATATGCTTGTTTTCAGCAGGTAAGTTTGTGTCCACTTTTGCCTTTAGACCTTCCATTCTAGGCCTGCATAATTACATAGTTCATAAGGTTGAAAAAAGACCAGAGTCCATCAAGTTCAACCTATAACCCTAATGAGTCCCTACTGAGTTGATCCAGAGGAAGGCAAAAAACCCTCATACTGGAGGTAAAAATTCCTTCCCGACTCCAAATATGGCAATCAGAATAGATCCCTGAATCAACGTTCTGTCGCTATAAATTTAGAATCCATAACCTGTAATGTTATCATTCTCCAATAATGCATCCAGACCCCTTTTAAATTCTTTTACCAAGTTAATCATGACCACCTCCGCAGACAGATAATTCCACAGTCTCACTGCTCTTACAGTAAAGAATCCCCGTCTGTGCTGGTGTAGAAACCCTTTTTCCTCTAAACGTAGAGGATGCCCCGTGGTTATAGATACAGTCCTGGGTATAAATAGATCATTGGAGAGATCTCTGTACAGCCCCCTGATATATTTATACATAGTTCTTAGGTCTCCCCTAAACCTTCTTTTTTCTAAACTAAATAACCCTAATTCTGATAATCTTTATGGGTACTGTAGTCCTCCCATTCCCCATATTACTCTGGTTGCCCGTCTTTGAATCCTCTCCAGCTCCACTATATATTTCTTGTACACTGGTGCCCAGTACTGTACACAGTATTCTATGTGTGGTCTGACTAGTGATTTCTACAGCGGTAGAATTATTTCCTTGTCGTGGGCATCTATGCACATATTGATGTACCCCATGATTTTATTTGCCTTGGCAGCAGCTGCCCAACAGTGGTCGCTACAGCTAAATTTACTGGTAAAGGGGTACTCCACTGGAAAACATTTTTTTAAATCAACTGGTGCCAGAAAGTTAAACAGATTTGTAAACAACTTAAATTAAATAAATCTAAATCTTTCCAGTATTTATAAGCTGCTGTATGATCCACAGGAAGTTCTTTTCTTTTTTAATTTCCTTTCTGCCTGACCACAGTGCTCTCTGCTGACACCTCTGTCCATTTTAGGAACTGTCCAGAGCAGGATAGTTTTCTATGGGGATTTGCTATTACTCTAGACAGTTCCTAAAATGGACAGCGGTATCAGCAGAGAGCACTATGGTCAGGCAGAAAGGAAATTCAAAAAGAAAAGAACTTCCTGTGGATCATACAGCAGCTTATAAATACTGGAAGGATTTAGATTTTTTAATAGAAGTCATTTACAAATCTAACAGAAGCAAAGATATGATATTCGGCACTGCTATAATAGGCTCTGACGGACAATCGGGTATGGCGCTTATACGGAGAAATATTAGTAGAGATGTGGTGGTGCGCTGACACTTGGCAAAAGTTCAAATCTTCAAAAGACAATGAAGGAATAGAATGAATCATAGAATGAACTCACCAGTCTTCTCTTTAGAAAAGGTTCCTTTATTAAGACATACTCACAGCATAAAATGCAACAAGGGAGAGGGATCGGTGCAGGGGGGGGGGGGGTAAAAGTAGTAGGAGCCTACTACTTTTACCCCCCCCCCCTGCACCGATCCCTCTCCCTTATTGCATTTCATGCTGTGAGTATGGCTTAACCCCTTAAGGACCGGGGTTTTTTCCGTTCTTGCATTTTCGTTTTTTGCTCCTTGACTTTAAAAAATCATAACTCTTTCAATTTTGCACCTAAAAATCCATATGATGGCTTATTTTTTGCGCCACCAATTCTACTTTGTAATTACGTCAGTACTTTTGCCCAAAAATCTACGGTGAAACGGAAAAAAAAATCATTGTACAACAAAATTGAAAAAAAAAATGCTGTTTTGTAACTTTTAGGGACTTCCGTTTCTACGTAGTATATTTTTCGGTAAAAATGATACCTTATCTTTATTCTGTAGGGCCATATGATTAAAATGATACCCTACTTATATAGGTTTGATTTTGTCGGACTTCTGGAAAAAATCATAACTACATGCAGGAAAATTAATACGTTTAAAATTGTCATCTTCTGACCCCTATAACTTTTTTATTTTTCCGTGTATGGGGCGGTATGAGGGCTCATTTTTTGCGCCGTGATTTGAAGTTTTTAACGATACCATTTTTGCATTGATAGGACTTATTGATCGCTTTTTATTCATTTTTAAATGATATAAAAAGTGACCAAAAATGCACTATTTTGGACTTTGGAATTTTTTTGCGCGCACGCCATTGACCGAGCGGTTTCATTAATGATATATTTTTATCATTCGGAAATTTACGCACGCGGTGATACCATATATGTTTATTTTTATTTACAATGCGTTTTTTTTTTATGGGAAAAGGGGGGTGAGTCAAACTTTTAATAGGGGAGGAGTTAAATGATCTTTATTCACTTTTTTTTTTCACTTTTTTTTTGCAGTGTTATAGGTCCCATAGGGACCTATAACACTGCACACACTGATCTTCATCATTGATCACTGGTTTCTCATAGGAAACCAGTGATCGACGATTCTGCCGCATGACTGCTCATGCCTGGATCTCAGGCACTGAGTAGTCATTCGGCGATCGGACAGCGAGGAGGCAGGTAGGGGCCCTCCCGCTGTCCTTTAAGCGGTTTGGGATGCCGCGATTTCGCCGCAGCTATCCCGAACAGCTCACTGAGTTAACCGGCAACTTTCGCTTTCGCTTTTGAGCACGCGGCTAAAGGGTTAATAGCGCGCGGTGCCACGATCGGCGCTGCGCGCTATTAGAGGCGGGTCCCGGCTTCACTATGACGCCGGGCCCGCTGTGATATGATGCGGGGTTACCGTGTAACCCCGCGTTATATCAGGAGAGCAGGACCAAGGATGTACCAGTACGTCCTTGGTCCTTAAGGGGTTAATAAAGGAACCTTTTCTAAAGAGAAGACTGGTGAGTTGCCTATTCATTCTATTCCTTCATTGTCTTTTGATAATTTACAAATCTGTTTAACTTTCTGGCACCAGTTGATTTAAAAAAACAAAATGTTTTCCAGTGGAGTACCCCTTTAACTAAGACTCCTAAATCCATTTCCACGTCAGTCGTCCCAAGTGTGCTCCCATTTAATACATAATCCCAGCCCGGATTTTTCCTCCCCATGTGCATTACCTTACATTTATCAGTGTTTAACCTCATCTGCCACTTCCCAGCCCAAACCTCCAATCTATCCAGATCCATTTGTAATAGTGCACTGTCCTCTATAGTGTTTACCGCTTTACAGAGTTTAGTATCATCTGCAAAGATTGCTACTTTACTCTTCAACCCCTCTACAAGGTCATTAATAAATATATTAAATAGAACAGGACTGCTACACAGGAATCCTCACACAGGACGCGACAATATTTTTACTGCGGACCTAATGAAGGCGTGAGAACACGCCGAAACGTGTTGTCCAGTTGTACCTTTTATACAAACAAAATAAAAAGAATCCTGTGTACCTATTGGCATATCGACTATAATTTTCAGTAGCGCTTGGGAGACAGAACCCCCGTATTTTCTGCACTTCCTTTTCCTCTATAGCTCTTTCCGTCACCCAGCCCTGGGTAAAACGGACAAGGGGGAACAAAGCAGCAAGCTGTAATAGTCCACCCCACACCACTCCAGAGTCGTGCCATAAAACGCTGCAATACTCTTAGAGGTCAGTATCACTGCATAGGTGTGGTGGTGGGTCCTCTATATATCTCTTCTTTCAACCAAGAAGTATAAAACCTACTAGAGAGCGCCCCGCATTTTTTTTTTTTCCCTCCCTCTAATGTCTACTGTATTATATTATGATCACTATTTCCTAGGTGTCCTTCTACTTGCACAATAGTTACTCTGTCAGGTCTGTTGGTTAATATTAAGTCTAGTAGGACGCCCCCTCTGGTCGGGCCATGCACCATTTGGGACAGATAATTGTCTTTAGCTATAGTCAGAAACCTGTTTCCTTTATGAGATTCACAGGTCTCAGTCTCCCAGTTTATATCAGGATAGTTAAAGTCCCCCATTATTATCACCTCATTCTGATTTGCTGCCTTGTTTATTTGCTTCAGTAATTGATCTTCTGTCTCTTCCATTATGTTTGCTGGCTTATAGCAAACCCCTATCAGAATTTTGTTATTTTTATCTCCATAAATTTCTACCCATAATGCCTCCACATTATTATTTCCCTCCCATATATCCTCCCGCAGTGCGGCCTTCAGACTCAATTTCACATAAAGACAAACTCCTCCCCTTTCTGTTTTGTCCGACCCTTCCTGAATAGACTATAACCCTGTATGTTGACTGCCCAGTCACAGCTATCGTCCAACCAAGTCTCTGTTATACCCACTATGTCATAATTTTCCTCAGACATCAACCCCTCCTGTTCCTCTGTTTTATCGGACAGACTTCTGGCATTAGTCAACATGCAATCCAAAGGTGTATGTTTTTTCTTCCTATGAAGCCTATCCCCATTAACTATTCTAACCCCTCCCTCCGCTTCACCCCCAGGTACATTAATAAGTCCACCTCTCTATCTACACTATAGTCCCCCTCTATGTTGTAGGTTCCCTCCCCCCCCAGTCCCTAGTTTAAACACTCCTCCACCCTTCTAGCCATCTTCTTCCCAAGCACAGCTGCACCCTCCCAATTGAGGTGCAGCCCGTCACTACGGTAGAGCCGGTAACCGACAGCAAAGTCGGCCCAGTTGTCCATGAACCCAAACCCCTCCTTCCTACACCAGCTTCTGAGCCACTTATTTACCTCCCTAATCTCCTGCTGCCTCTCTGGTGTGGCTCGTGGTATAGGTAATATTTCAGAAAATATTACCTTGCAGGTCCTTGCCTTAAAGGAGTAGTCCAGTGGTGATTCAGTGGTGAGCAACTTATCCCCTATCCTAAGGATAGGGGATAAGTTGCAGATCGCGGGGGGTCCGACCCCTGGGGCCCCCCGCGATCTCCTGTACGGAGCCCCGACAGCCCGCTGGAAGGGGGCGTGTCGACCTCCGCACGAGGCGGCGGCCGACACGCCCCCTCAATACAACTCTATGGCAGAGCCGAAGCGCTGCCTTCGGCAATCTCCGGCTCTGCCATAGAGATGTATTGAGGGGGCGTGTCGGCCGCCGCCTCGTGCGGGGGTCGACACCCGCTATCTCAGCGGAGAGCCGGGGCCCCGTACAGAGAGATCGCAGGGGGCCCCAGCGGTCGGACCCCCCGCGATCTCAAACTTATCCCCTATCCTTAGGATAGGGGATAAGTTTTTCACCACTGGACTACCCCTTTAAGCTTGGGGCCCTGAAATAATTTATATGGACACTCCACCTACCTCTTATTTTGTCATTGGTTCCAATATGTACCATGACTGCTGGGTCCTCTCCAGCCCCACCCAGCAACCTGACAACCCTATCCACGATGTGCAGAACTCGAGCGCCAGGAAAACAACACACTGGCGATCCCGGTCTTTGTGACAGATCGCCCTGTCTGTCCCCCTAATAATTGAGTCTCCCACTACCGATACCTGTCTGGCCTGCCCTGCTCTCCTCCCTCCCTCCTTACTGGAGCAGACACTCCTCTGGCAGCCGGAGGCCGAGTCCTGCTTCAGTACTGCCAGCTCCAAAATGGCATCCCCCTCATCTGCCAACCGGGCAAACTTGATGGGGTGTGCCAGATCAGGACTAGCCTCCCTGACACTTTTCCCTCTACCCCGTTTTCTAACTGTAACCCAGCTAACTGCCTGACTGTCCTGCACCTCCGTCCCACTCTCCTCCCCCACTTCTACCCCAGAGAGTACTTGCTCAGTGAGGAGGAGACTCCTCTCCAAGTTGTCAATGCATCTCAGTGTTGCCAGTTGCTCCTCTAGATCCAGGATCTGGGCTTCCAAATGAACAACTCACACACATCTCACACAACAATATGCACCCTCAAACTGCTGTTCAAGGATTGCATACATTGTGCTTCCTCAACACTCAATACAATGTGCTTCCTCAACACTCAATACAATGATCTTCCTCAACACTGCCCCATTTGCGATGTTCCAACGAGATGGAATTTAACATTACACATGTTGGACTGTCTGTACCAGTAGCACAAAGTGGTAACAGATTATTCAATGCAGTAGACAGACAGCTTTTGGAGACACTATGGGGGAGATTTATCAAAACCTGTGCAGAGGAAAAGTTGCCCAGTTGCCCATAGCAACCAATCAGATCGCTTCTTTCATTTTGCAGAGGTCTTTTTAAAAATGAAAGACGAAATCTTATTGGTTGCCATGGGCAACTTTTCTTCTGGACATGTTTTGATAAATCTCCCCCTGTGACTTTTTAGTTCAGGCATTGGCAGCTAATCAAAGACACCAGTCGCATGCTTAGTCCTTTTGAAGAGGCTAGATGTGTCAGCAAGGATAAATCTTGTGGAATTAGTGATGTTATGCCACTGATATTCCTTCTGGAGAAAATAGTTGTTGTGATGATTGAGCAAGGGATGAATGAAGGTTCACATATGACTGGCAGTAGTATAGATGTTCTTTTTTTTATGTTGCACATATGCACATTATTGTTGTTGTTGTTGTCCCTTTATCCATATGATATACGCTAACTTGCCACTATATTAGGTACACAATTTGAATTCCCTAAAGGGCATTTAAGTGACTTCAAATGTGGCATGGTTGTAGTTGTCAAAAAATATATTGACCAACAGTTGTGTGGATAAAAATGCTTTGTAGATGTCAGAGGTCAGAGGAGAATGGACAGACTGGTTTGAGATGACAGAAAGGCATCTGTAACTTAAATAACTGCTTATTACAACCAAGATATGCAGAATACCATCTCTGAATGTACAACACATCGAACCTTGAAGTAGATGAGCTACAGCAGCAGGAGAACACACCGGGTACCACTCCTGTCAGCTAACAACAGGAAACAAACAACATTTTTGTACAGGCTCAGCTAAATTTGACAATGAGAAACTGGAAGAACAAGGTCTGAGGAGTCTTGATTTCTGCTGCAGCATTCAGATGGCAGGGTAAGAACTTGGCACAAACAACATGAAAGTATGGATTCAGTCTGCCTTGTATCAAAGGTTTAGGCTGGTGAAGGTGGTGGTGGAATGGTGTGGGGGACAATTGCTTGGCACAGATTGAGCCCCATTGTACCTATTGAGCATCATGTAAATGTGAAAACCTACCTGAGTATTGTTGCTTACCATGAATATGACCTCAGTGTACCCATCTTCTGGTGGATACTTTCAGCAGGATAATGTGCCATATCACAAACCTCACACAATTTCAAACTGATTTCTTGAACATGACAATGAGTTCATTGTTCTCCAATGGCCTCCACAATCACCAGATCTCAATCCTTTGGGATGAAGCAGAAGAATTGCATCATGAATGTGCATGGATGGCATTATGCCATCATGCCCATATGGACCAAAATCTCTGAGAATGGTTCCAGCACCTTGTGGAGTATGCCACAAAGAATGAAGGCAGTTCTGAAGGCAAAAGGTGGGTCAATCCTGGTACTAGCAATGTGAACATAGAAAGAAAGATATGAGTGAGATAGCATTCTGAAAGTTTCCACACCCTTTCACTTTTTCACATTTTGTTATGTGCTAAAATAAAAATATGATCTCATTTTCCCCAACATTCTATACTCAATGACAAAGTAAAAACAGAATTTTAGAAATTTGCAACAAAACAAGAAACAAGGTTATCTAGTTTGATGAAACCACAATTACACTTTCTAGCCTCAAAACTAATTGTCATATCTGTAGGAAACCAGGCACTACTCTTCACCTGCCCAATACCATCCTTACAGTTAAGCATGGGGGTAACAGCATCATGCTGTGGGGCTGTTTTTTAGGGACTGGGACAAGAAGTCTGGTTAGAGTTAAGGAAAAGATGAATGAAGCAAAGTACAGAGAAATTCTTAATAAATACCTGATCTAGAGTGACCTGGACCTCAGACTGGACCACCTTTTGCTTCTAACAAGAACCTACATACACAGCCAAAACAACACAGGAGTGGCTTAGGGACAACTCTGTGAGTGGCCCAGCCAGATCCCTGACTTGAACTCAGTCAAACAACTCTGAAAAGGCCCAAAAATGGCTTCCACAGACGATCCCCATCTAACCTGAAAGAGAGGACTTCCTTAGAATAATAGCAAAGAATCCCCATATCTAGGTGTGGAAACCTTGTGGCATCATACACAAAAAGACTGGAGGCTGTTATCACTGCCAAAGGCTGTTTAACTAAGTACTGAGTAAAGGGTCTGAATACTTATGTCACTGCAATAATTTCCGTTTTAGTAAATTAACATAGATGGCTAACATTCTGCTTTCCTTTGTCATTATGGCGTATTGAGTACAGAACAGTTGGGGAAAACTAGATTTTTTTTTTTTATTTTAGCACAAGGAGCAACATAATAAAAGTCTAAAGACTTTTATGTACTTTATGTATATATGTACTGTAGGAAAAGCAGAGCCCAAATCTTTCCCCCAGGTAGCTGTCAGCAACTATTAACCAATGGCTGTAACGGCTTCCTGTTGTCATTATAGCTGTTGGGTAAGAGTTGTTGTTGGCATAGGGAGGGAAGGGGCTCTGGCAGAACTCCTCTGGCGCCCCCTGACTAGGGCAGGGTAATGTGCTCTGTATGCACCCTGTGTGATCTCACACCCCTTACACCAACCTAGGACACAGAACATACATATAAACATATCTGTTAAATATGCTACTTGCATGGTATACATTTAGATTTTAGCAACAGTGTTACTTTAAGTCCTTGTGTGTGTTGGTCAGTATACACATGCTGTTTTCTTATCCCAAGGCCAGCATGTTCAGTAAAAATAAAAGCCATTTTCTTTGGTACATCTTAATACAACTCGAGACTCCTTAAAAGTAATTACATTTCAGGTGGAAAGTATATCCCGCTAAGAAGAAGTCCTGGCTGTAACTGTGCTGCTCAGAGCGTGAGAGCGCTAGTCACTTTATCTGACAGCAGATCGATAGTATGATGAACGATAGGTAATTGGGATTAGGATCTCATTTTTCTGTTTCACAGGAATATGGCATTTTTCTACTGTAATCTAGCTCTCGCTGCAGACAGCGCATATATTAAAAAGGCATTTGGGGAAATCAAAAATTTCCATGTTCTTGCACCATTGAAGATCTCTAAAGGGAAATTATTGGTATTCAGATCATATTTAAAGTGTAAAAAATAATGTAATGCGCCTAATGTAAAACATCAACATTCTCTATACTAATGACAAGTATAGTTACATTTTTCTAGAACATCATCCCACATCATCCCAATTCATCAACATTATAAAAAATATATAACCACCTTGTTTTCTTGCCACAAACTATGTATGCAACATTGTGCAAAATGTCTTTAGCTGTATAATATTAGTCATTTTTAGGCCCTGTCCACACTACTGTTTGGCTTCCTTTGGAGCATCCATCAATAGTTCCACCTGATTTGAAGCGAAGGAAAAGTGCAGCATACTGTGATATTCCTTCCACCAAAGGGACAGACACAATGGCAGAACCTGACGGACCCGAGTGTATGGGGTCCATCAAGCACAATTGGTGACAATCAGATAATGGCTCCAGCACTGCCATCATGGCTTCTCTTGTAATGGAATCTATAAGATTGTAATCTCAAACATTTAAACCCGAACCCCCTAAATAACCAGGGGCATTCAATGAACAACAATTTTAGCACAAGTGCAAGTAAAGTAATTATAAGGCCGGGTTTGCATTACGGAATTCCGTTTAGAAGTTCTGATCGGAAATTACACCAGAACATTAAACTCGTTGATGTTCTGGCAGATCTCGGCTCCGCAGACATTGCCATCTATGGGGATGACAATGTCTGTGCCGTCCTAGTGCCAAGTGACTCGCTGCCCACACTTGGAGTCTCTGGACAGATTTCATCCGTCCGAAGATTTTGCAGTGTTTAAAGTGTTCAAAATGTTTTTCTTGGGTAGTTTTAAGGGATATTTGACCCTGTCTATACATTATTTTCTTTTGTTCTTAGAACAGGTCTGTTGGAAACCCCACTGTGTACCCACACATTTATATAGACATATCAGAACTTTTTATAGGTGTATCTGGGCCCCTGTTTAGAATAAAGCTGCTAAAGCACTTATATCACTTATACATATGACTATAAAGCAAGTATATCTGCCATCTTCAGGTCCCCCTATTACTTTCCAAGCCAACAGGCTACTATGATGACAAGTATTTTAAAGTTATTGTATTGCCTAGCTGATACCTTTTTACCGATTAAAGCACATAATAAACCTCATTTTATTCTAATCTGTTTCTATTTTCTCACAGTAATTGTTTTATTTTATTTTTGTACGTTTTTATGGGGGCAGCCATTTTGCCTGAACTGTTTTTAATAGCATTTAGAGTTTATCCCCATGGACATAGACACAATGGTTTGGAACAAGCCCTATTAACTAGAATGGAAGCATTTTTAGGCATGCTCTGTGATCTGTGCAGAGGTCAGTCTACAGGGAGGGGGAGGCTAAGATGTGAGCTTCAGCTATTGTAAGTAGATAGATGTCTTATTTATCTACTGCTATCACCATTCACTGTAATCCTGTCTATGATGATAAGGAGGACATTGCTGGTAAAAGATCTGTACAGTTTATTATTAGGCCTGGTGTATGCCAGGATTGCTTTATTTTGTTAATCTGCGTCCCCCAAAAAAACAGAAAAAAACCAATGATAAAGTCATATGCGTCCCAAAATGGTCCTATAAAAAGTACAACTTGTACCGCAAAAAACAAGCCTCCATATAGATATGTTGACTGAAAAAAATTTATATATTGTTCCTGTAAGGTGACAATGGAAAAAAACCTAAAATAAATAAATAAATAGCTTGGTCATGAAATTTTTATAATTTTTTTTTATCTATGAATGTTTATTTTGTCTATTATGCCTTTGGGTTATTTGATTGGTTCACTATACTGTCAAATCCACAGCATGCTCATTGTTTTGTAGGAAATGCCACAGATTTTCACAGCGGAATTCACCCCTATATATATATATATATATATATATATATATATATATCCACCACAAAGGTTTGGATTTACTCAACGGCCACAGAATTGGAAATAGTCTAGGGAAATGGGGAGTTTCTCTAGGTAAGGATAAGTTTGTTGGTGGGGGTGCTGAAAAAGTGAGGAGACAAAAATGTCAGGGCTGCAAACTCTGCATACAAAAATCAAGGACGACGTTTTAGAAGTTGGCACTACTGTAACCAGCAAAGAAACCTAAAGTATAGTTTAAAAATAAAATCTTGAGAAAAAATTAAACCAACACAAAATAAATCTACACTGTGCATAAACGTTCTAGTCAATTCAAAACTGTGCAATACAATATGGTGAATATTGCACTGGTCCAAATGGAAGCAGAGCTCATATATAAAATAAGCAAGTATAGAGCAACCCTTGCTGCCTGACTTCTGCAGCCAATTTCATTTTTATTTGTTTATATATATTATCCCATAGCCCTGCAGCAAGACTGCCGCTTTAATCATTGTGGTGCATGTGCACTTCCTTTGGGACAGGGATGCCGACTGGGCTATAAGCTATTTCACATCCAGGAAACCTGCTCAGCAACGCTCTGCCAGTTTTCTTTGTAATGAAAAAGTTCAGGAGTCACAGGGAGGCCAGCAATGGGATTTATATGCCATTGCCAGCCCCAGACAGGAAAACGGAACTATAAACATTTCATTGAGCTGTAACATACCCGCATAGAGAATAGGACCCCATAGGGAATTGTGTGGAAAACAGTTTGTATAAGGAAGTTCCCGTTAATCCATTTCACACTGGAGCAGTCTGCTACATGTAATAATGAGTAAGGTGTTTAAGCCTTAGCCTAAAGATTTTAGGTGAAAATATAAGAGCAGCACACTTACAAATATATCATCTTTGCAGTTTAAAGGTAATGAGTCACCAAGATTTTGTTTTTAATGATTAGAAACTAATACTGAAAAATGTTTCTTTTTCTAATCTGTCTTTATTTTCGAATTGCGATTTTTTTTTATAGATTATTATGAGGAAAGCTATATTGCCTGAGCTTTCTGCACAGCAAGTAGAGAAATGCTTTACACCAGCCCCATTGACTTATAAAACAATAGGCTGGAGCTTACCCTATTCCCTTCTGTGAGGAGTTTTCTCGGCATGCTCTGTGACCTGGGTAATTCTGCAGGGATGTAGGGGAGAGGTTGAGTTCAGACCAACATCTATTGGTGAATAGAGTGATCCAGTCTTAACTAATCTTTCTTGTGACGATAAGGAAGAGACCAGAGCCGACCCTAGGTTAGATGACAACCTGTGTGGAATGTCTTTTTTGGTGTCCCCCTCCTTTGCCTCCACTGTAGGGTTTTAAAGGACGATAGGTGACAAGTATCTGTTGAATGTCTGTTTTGTCTATATTTGGGCACAAGGGACGCCTATCCTCAAAATTAGTGAGATAGATAGATATGACTTAAATAGATAGATTGAGAGAAAAGGCTGAATCACTGCTGTTTTCACAGGAGTAATTAAACGAACACAATTTAGACTTTTTTAATTCGGATTGAGATAGATCAATAGATATGAGATGGATAGATAGATAAATATTCTCTGAATGCAGCCAGGGAATAGGGAACAGGCTAAGGAGTTGAGCCTGCTTCATATGTGGTGGGTACCAGCTGTATATACAGCCGACACTTTCTGGCAGCTCCTAGGATCCGACTTTAGCCAGATCCCGATAGTTAACCCTCTACATGCCACGGTTAAGTTTGTGAAAGTTGCCATGGTGAAAAATAAGCAAAGTCCCATTGACTCCAAAATAATACCAATAAAAATTACAGATCATGGCACAAAAAATGAACAATAAGTCAGGTTTGTCGATAAAAAATTAAGAAGTTATACTAGTCAGAATAGGGGGGGGGGGCTCTTAAACCCAAGGAGGAAAATCAAAATTGGAAACACAAAAATTGTCCCAGTCCCGAAAGGGTTAACTGTCATGATCAGGGGGCAGGGAGAAGTGCGCCCTAAGCTGTTCTTAGAGACACTCCTTCTTCCCATCCACCCTAAATGATGGATCGAAAACTGGGCACCGGTCCCTGCCTGCGCTAAGGTGCAATGGCGTAAAGGTCAACAAAATAAACAGAAAAGTACATGTTGGAGACTAGTCAGGATCTACAAAACGGGAAAACAATAACCAGCAAACAGATAAACCAGCAGGAAATAGCATACTAACATACAGTTAAGAAACCGGAATCAAGATAAACAGCAGATATGAAAATATGAACAAGACTAGAAATTGGAATAAGTATACAGCAGACAAAACCAGGAGATGCAGGGGATGAACAGATGAACTGAATGTGAGAACACTAAATGGGTTAGGAAATATAGAACACTGTTCACGCTGGACTCAGAACAAAAAACAAAAAGACACACCACTCCAAACATGGAGGGACATAAATACCAAAGCCAAATAGACTCCTAGCCAGCAGGCACTCTCCACTGAGTGATAAGGGTACTGGCCTAGAAGGAAACAGAAATACTAAATACAAGTAAACACGGGTACAGGACTAATATAATGCACAGTTGTCACGATGCCGGCTGGCAGGTAGTGGATCCTCTGTGCCAGAGAGGGATTGGCGTGGACCGTGCTAGTGGACCGGTTCTAAGCCACTACTGGTTTTCACCAGAGCCCGCCGCAAAGCGGGATGGTCTTGCTGCGGCGGTAGTGACCAGGTCGTATCCACTAGCAACGGCTCACCTCTCTGGCTGCTGAAGATAGGCGCGGTACAAGGGAGTAGGCAAAAGCAAGGTCGGACGTAGCAGAAGGTCGGGGCAGGCAGCAAGGATCGTAGTCAGGGGCAACGGCAGAAGGTCTGGAAACACAGGCAAGGAACACACAAGGAACGCTTTCACTGGCACTAAGGCAACAAGATCCGGCGAGGGAGTGAAGGGGAAGTGAGGTGATATAGGGAAGTGCACAGGTGAAAACACTAATTGGAACCACTGCGCCAATCAGCGGCGCAGTGGCCCTTTAAATCGCAGAGACCCGGCGCGCGCGCGCCCTAGGGAGCGGGGCCGCGCGCGCCGGGACAGAACAGACGGAGAGCGAGTCAGGTAGGGGAGCCGGGGTGCGCATCGCGAGCGGGCGCTACCCGCATCGCGAATCGCATCCCGGCTGGCAGCGGAATCGCAGCGCCCCGGGTCAGAGGACGTGACCGGAGCGCTGCCGCGGGGAGAGTGAAGCGAGCGCTCCGGGGAGGAGCGGGGACCCGGAGCGCTCGGCGTAACAGTACCCCCCCCCTTGGGTCTCCCCCTCTTCTTAGAGCCTGAGAACCTGAGGAGCAGACTTTTGTCTAGGATGTTGTCCTCAGGTTCCCAGGATCTCTCTTCAGGACCACAACCCTCCCAGTCCACTAAAAAAAAATTTCTCCCTCTGACCTTTTTGGCAGCTAAAATTTCTTTGACCGAGAAGATGTCCGAGGAGCCGGAAACAGGAGTGGGAGGAACAGACTTGGGAGAAAAACGGTTGAGGATGAGTGGTTTGAGAAGAGAGGCGTGAAAGGCATTAGGGATACGAAGAGAGGGAGGAAGAAGAAGTTTATAAGAGACAGGATTAATTTGACACAAAATTTTGAAAGGACCAAGATAGCGTGGTCCCAACTTGTAGCTAGGGACACGGAAGCGGACATATTTAGCGGAGAGCCATACCTTGTCTCCAGGGGAAAAAACGGGGGGAGCTCTTCTTTTCTTATCCGCGAACTTCTTCATGCGTGATGAAGCCTGTAAGAGAGAATTTTGGGTCTCTCTCCATATGATGGAAAGGTCACGAGAAATTTCATCCACAGCGGGCAGACCAGAGGGCAAGGGAGTAGGGAGGGGAGGAAGAGGGTGACGGCCGTACACCACGAAAAATGGGGATTTGGAGGAAGACTCAGAGACCCTGAAGTTATACGAGAATTCGGCCCATGGGAGGAGATCTGCCCAGTCATCCTGGCGGGAGGAAACAAAATGTCGCAAATAATCACCCAAGATCTGGTTAATCCTTTCTACTTGTCCATTGGACTGGGGATGATATGCAGAAGAAAAATTTAATTTAATCTTGAGTTGTTTACAGAGAGCCCTCCAGAATTTAGACACGAATTGGACGCCTCTATCCGAGACAATCTGCGTAGGCAATCCGTGAAGACGAAAAATGTGTACAAAAAATTGTTTAGCCAACTGAGGCGCAGAAGGAAGACCAGGAAGAGGGATGAAATGTGCCATTTTGGAGAATCGATCAACGACCACCCAAATAACAGTGTTGCCACGGGAAGGGGGTAAATCAGTAATAAAATCCATACCAATCAGAGACCAAGGCTGTTCGGGGACAGGCAGAGGATGAAGAAAACCAGCGGGCTTCTGGCGAGGAGTCTTATCCCGGGCACAGATAGTGCAGGCTCGCACAAAGTCCACAACATCCGTCTCCAGAGTCGGCCACCAATAGAAGCGGGAGATGAGTTGCACAGATTTCTTGATACCCGCATGACCTGCGAGATGGGAGGAGTGACCCCATTTGAGGATTCCGAGGCGTTGGCGAGGAGAAACAAAGGTCTTTCCTGGAGGAGTCTGCCTGATGGAGGCAGGAGAAGTGGAGATCAGGCAGTCAGGTGGAATGATGTGTTGCGGAGAGAGTTCAACTTCTGAGGCATCCGAGGAACGAGAGAGAGCATCGGCCCTAATGTTCTTATCGGCAGGACGAAAGTGAATCTCGAAATTAAATCGGGCAAAGAACAGAGACCACCGGGCCTGGCGAGGATTCAGCCGTTGGGCAGACTGGAGGTAGGAGAGGTTCTTGTGGTCGGTGTAGATAATAACAGGAGAACTTGATCCCTCCAGCAGATGCCTCCATTCCTCAAGTGCTAATTTAATGGCTAGAAGCTCTCGATCCCCGATGGAGTAGTTCCTCTCCGCTGGAGAGAAGGTCCTAGAGAAAAAACCACAAGTGACAGCATGCCCGGAAGAATTTTTTTGTAGAAGAACAGCTCCAGCTCCCACTGAGGAGGCATCAACCTCCAATAGGAAGGGTTTGGAAGGGTCAGGTCTGGAGAGGACGGGAGCCGAAGAAAAGGCAGACTTGAGTCGTTTAAAGGCGTCTTCTGCTTGAGGAGGCCAGGACTTGGGATCAGCATTTTTTTTGGTTAAAGCCACGATAGGAGCCACAATGGTAGAAAAATGTGGAATAAATTGCCTGTAATAATTGGCGAACCCCAAAAAGCGTTGGATAGCACGGAGTCCGGAGGGGCGTGGCCAATCTAAGACGGCAGAGAGTTTGTCTGGATCCATCTGTAGTCCCTGGCCAGAGACCAAATATCCTAGAAAAGGAAGAGATTGGCATTCAAACAGACATTTCTCAATTTTGGCATAGAGTTGGTTGTCACGAAGTCTCTGAAGAACCATACGGACATGCTGGCGGTGTTCTTCTAGATTGGCAGAAAAAATTAGGATATCGTCCAGATATACAACAACACAGGAGTATAACAGATCACGAAAAATTTCATTGACAAAGTCTTGGAAGACGGCAGGGGCGTTGCACAGTCCAAAGGGCATGACCAGATACTCAAAGTGTCCATCTCTGGTGTTAAATGCCGTTTTCCACTCGTCCCCCTCTCTGATGCGGATGAGGTTATAGGCGCCTCTTAAGTCCAATTTAGTGAAGATGTGGGCACCTTGGAGGCGATCAAAGAGTTCAGAGATGAGGGGTAAGGGGTAGCGGTTCTTAACCGTGATTTTATTAAGACCGCGGTAGTCAATGCAAGGACGTAGGGAGCCATCCTTTTTGGACACAAAGAAAAATCCGGCTCCGGCAGGAGAGGAGGATTTACGGATAAAGCCCTTTTTTAGATTCTCCTGGACGTATTCGGACATGGCAAGAGTCTCTGGGGCAGAGAGAGGATAAATTCTGCCCCGGGGTGGAGTAGTGCCCGGGAGGAGGTCGATAGGGCAATCATAAGGCCTGTGAGGAGGTAGAGTCTCAGCTTGTTTTTTGCAGAAAACATCCGCGAAGTCCATATAGGCCTTAGGGAGACCGGTTACTGGAGGAACCACAGAGTTACGGCAAGGGTTACTGGGAACCGGTTTTAGACAGTTCTTGGAACAAGAGGACCCCCAACTCTTGATCTCCCCAGTGGACCAATCCAGGGTAGGGGAATGAAGTTGAAGCCAGGGAAGTCCAAGGAGAATTTCCGAGGTGCAATTGGGGAGGACCAAAAGTTCAATCCTCTCATGATGAGATCCGATGCTCATAAGAAGGGGCTCCGTGCGGAAACGTATGGTACAGTCCAATCTTTCATTATTTACACAATTGATGTAGAGGGGTCTGGCGAGACTGGTCACCGGGATGTTGAACCTGTTGACGAGAGAGGCCAAAATAAAATTTCCTGCAGATCCAGAGTCCAAGAAGGCCACTGTAGAGAAGGAGAAGGCAGAGGCAGACATCCGCACAGGCACAGTAAGACGTGGAGAAGCTGAGTAGACATCAAGGACTGTCTCACCTTTGTGCGGAGTCAGCGTACGTCTTTCCAGGCGGGGAGGACGGATAGGACAATCTCTCAGGAAGTGTTCGGTACTAGCACAGTACAGGCAGAGGTTCTCCATACGGCGTTGTGTCCTCTCTTGAGGTGTCAGGCGAGACCGGTCGACCTGCATAGCCTCCACGGCGGGAGGCACAGGAACAGATTGCAGGGGACCAGAGGAGAGAGGAGCCGAGGAGAAGAAACGCCTCGTGCGAACAGAGTCCATATCTTGGCGGAGTTCCTGACGCCTTTCGGAAAAACGCATGTCAATGCGAGTGGCTAGGTGAATAAGTTCATGTAGATTAGCAGGAATTTCTCGTGCGGCCAGAACATCTTTAATGTTGCTGGATAGGCCTTTTTTGAAGGTCGCGCAGAGGGCCTCATTATTCCAGGACAATTCTGAAGCAAGAGTACGGAATTGTACGGCATACTCGCCAACGGAAGAATTACCCTGGACCAGGTTCAACAGGGCAGTCTCAGCAGAAGAGGCTCGGGCAGGTTCCTCAAAGACACTTCGGATTTCCGAGAAGAAGGAGTGTACAGAGGCAGTGACGGGGTCATTGCGGTCCCAGAGCGGTGTGGCCCATGACAGGGCTTTTCCGGACAGAAGGCTGACTACGAAAGCCACCTTAGACCTTTCAGTGGGAAACAGGTCCGACATCATCTCCAGATGCAGGGAACATTGGGAAAGAAAGCCACGGCAAAACTTAGAGTCCCCATCAAATTTATCCGGCAAGGATAAGCGTATCCCAGGAGCGGCCACTCGCTGCGGAGGAGGTGCAGGAGCTGGCGGAGGAGATGACTGCTGAAGCTGTGGTAGTAACTGTTGTAGCATAACGGTCAGTTGAGACAGCTGTTGGCCTTGTTGCGCTATCTGTTGTGACTGCTGGGCGACCACCGTGGTGAGGTCAGCGACAACTGGCAGAGGAACTTCAGCGGGATCCATGGCCGGATCTACTGTCACGATGCCGGCTGGCAGGTAGTGGATCCTCTGTGCCAGAGAGGGATTGGCGTGGACCGTGCTAGTGGACCGGTTCTAAGCCACTACTGGTTTTCACCAGAGCCCGCCGCAAAGCGGGATGGTCTTGCTGCGGCGGTAGTGACCAGGTCGTATCCACTAGCAACGGCTCACCTCTCTGGCTGCTGAAGATAGGCGCGGTACAAGGGAGTAGGCAAAAGCAAGGTCGGACGTAGCAGAAGGTCGGGGCAGGCAGCAAGGATCGTAGTCAGGGGCAACGGCAGAAGGTCTGGAAACACAGGCAAGGAACACACAAGGAACGCTTTCACTGGCACTAAGGCAACAAGATCCGGCGAGGGAGTGAAGGGGAAGTGAGGTGATATAGGGAAGTGCACAGGTGAAAACACTAATTGGAACCACTGCGCCAATCAGCGGCGCAGTGGCCCTTTAAATCGCAGAGACCCGGCGCGCGCGCGCCCTAGGGAGCGGGGCCGCGCGCGCCGGGACAGAACAGACGGAGAGCGAGTCAGGTAGGGGAGCCGGGGTGCGCATCGCGAGCGGGCGCTACCCGCATCGCGAATCGCATCCCGGCTGGCAGCGGAATCGCAGCGCCCCGGGTCAGAGGACGTGACCGGAGCGCTGCCGCGGGGAGAGTGAAGCGAGCGCTCCGGGGAGGAGCGGGGACCCGGAGCGCTCGGCGTAACAACAGTGTGAACACAGACTAGGATATAACACAAGATAAATGCCGAACGAACATACATGAATACTAAAACCCAACAAATGAGCTAAAACGAATCATGCTAAAATCATAAACAGGAATAATAACCATGGTTAAAACTTTGATAAATACTAAGACAGACAAGAGCAAGGTCCAAGATAAAAGAGTCATGGTCAGAGTAAAACACTAATCAACAGCAGCTAGTTCCAGCAGAGCTTGGGTTTACAAAACATAGGGAATAACTAGCTAATCACAGGGTATACAACTGATGGGGATCCCCATGATCTTAAGAACAGGGACCCAAGTCTCCTGTTAGAAAGGAGAAGTTCCATTAATTCTCTAGGGAAACCACAGAGAATGGAGGGAGGAGGGGCGTATAGGTGTAAAGGTGTACATGAGGGGTGCAAAAAGGTGTACATGGGTGACAGGTGTGTAGAGGAGTGTGCATGGGTGACAGTTGTGTAGAGGAGTGTACATGGGTGACAGAGGGGTGAAGAGGAGTGTAAATGGGTGACAGATGTGTGGAGGAGTGTACATGGGTGAAAGAGGGGTGTAGACAGTGGTGACAGAGGAGAGAGGGTGCACTACCTCAATTAAGCAGAGCTGAGCTGGGAAGAATCAGTGTCCTGGGTAGAATCAGGCGCTAGACACCGGGGGGGCGGGGACAGTCTGGGAGGCCGGGAAGTCCTTCTGGGATCCGGATCAGTCCTCCTGGAGGCCGGGAACAGTCCTCTGGGGGCCAGGAACAATCTGCGCACTACCCCCATTGCATTCATCCCCTTCCCAGCCTGCGCACCTGTGACTCACTCATGGCGCCGCAGGGAGGAAGGGGACACTGTGTGCGCAGTGCGCAAGTACACACAATGTGCATGCAGGCTTTCCTTCCCCCCTGCGCCGCCGTGATTCACAGGCACGTAGGCCGGGGCGGGAGACTTGAAAAAAAGAACCCACTGGCAGTTCTCGACAGAACCCCCCGGTTGGGAATCACTGAATCAGATTGTCTTCTTGAACTATAGTGAACCTTAAATGGGGACCCAAAACTGACCCCTTTAGTACCCCACTAATCTCAGTCACCTACTCTCAGTATGTACCATTAAAAACTACCCTCTGTTTCTTATCCCTAAGCCAGTTACACACATTTTCCTCAACTCCAAACATTCTCATTATATGTACCAACCTATTATTTGTCACAGTATGAAATGCTTTGGAGAAATCAAGAGATACGACATCCAGTGGTTCACCCCAGTCCTGTCTTGAGCTCCCCTCCTCATAAAAGCTGATCACAAACCAATGTTGATATGGAGTCATACACCTATTTTCATTGAATACTCCAACATAGCATCTCCACGAAACCCTCAAATAATTATCTTACAACAAAGGTTAAACTAATAGGCCTATAATTCCTGGGGTAATTTTTTTGGACCCCTTTGTAAATATTGGCACCAAATTTGCAATGCAATAGTCCTAGGGAACAGACCTTGTCAATATAGTCCTTAAATATTAGAAATAAGGGTTTGTCTGTCACCTTTTTTAACTTCCTTAGGATGCGAGGGTGAATGTCATCTGGACCTGGTGATTTGTCTATTTTATTTCTTGTAGGCAGCTGATGACAGGGAGCCTGTCTGCTTCAATGCGTGGAGGGATCGCTTGGTGGGAGAGAGATCAATCTGCAACTAATGCAACAGCTGTGGGCACCCTGATTGAAAACCACAGGTCTTTTGATAGATGCAGCTCATTTATGTTTCAATGAGTGGGATGGCTGATGTGTGGGAGGGAGGAAAATGGAATTATGGGATTTGTAGTAAAAAAAAGAAAACTAAAACAGGATATACCAGTTCACAAAAAGCTAGCCACAGTATTATGGTAATCTCACAACACAGCCATTTAGCCCCAATACAAGAGCACAAGACCAGATCCTTCCTAAGCATGTCCATTACTGTCTGCCAGGTACGTACTAAAATCACCTTATGGTGGATAACCCCTTTAATATTAGTTAGCAATATTAGTATTTTTTAAAAGGATACACGCCTTCTGTTTTAACCTATTTTCTAATTATATAATAAATAACCAATTAGGATAAGTTTTATTCTCTTTTGGCAATGAGCCTCTCTGTCTTAATTTTTGCTGCTTTTATCTATTTTTCTTTTTTTTGGCGATAGCGTTTAAATGCTTCTTCACTTTTTTTCTAGGAAGTGATTTGACTGAAAATCTGCAATTTTGGACTTTATTTTACATTTACGCCATTCAGCATACAGTATAATTAACATTATATTTTAATATTTTGGACATATGCGCATGCGGTAATACCAATTATGTTTTTCGGGGGGGGGGGGGGATTAATTTTTTTATTGGCGAAAAGGCTTATTCACTTTTATTAAAACAATTTTTAAAACTTTTTTTTTTACACTACTTTAGTCCCCACAGGAAACTATTTCTTGCAATTGTTTTATTGCAAATACTGATCAGAGCAATTTATTGGCATAGCAGTGATAGGTGTTATCTGCAATCTGCTTCTCTGGTCTGTGTGATCGGTGATGTCCACCATTACTGGCTCCTGCTATTGTGACTGAGTGTCCACCATTACTGGCTCTAGGACGTGACTGAACTCAGTACATACAGGTACGCCCTGTGTCCTCTAGGGGTTGATAAAACACAAAGCATGTTATCTGTCAGCTCATCACAGGTGTGCTAGTTTCTAGTCTGTGCTGCGTCGCAGTACAGTGTATGTGTGTGTATGATAACTGATTGGTAATAAAGTTATTTTCCAAAACAGACTAAAGCTTTTGGGGCACAAGATAGTTACAAGGAATCAGTGATTGCTTATGTCTATTCATAGCTTGACTATATGCTTGTTATGTAAATAGCAGTCTAACTTTACACCTTCTTTTGTCAGTATATTCAATGTGTACCAAAAATAAATATTAAAAGGGTTGTCAATGCTTTTCAAGTTGTTGAATTTATTTATTTATTTTTTTTAAAGAAAAAAAAGCAAAAAAATTAATAAACATTATTCACCTTAACGTCTTGGTCCTATCTTGATTAACTCCTTAAGGACACATGACGTACTGGAACGTCATGTGTCCGCTCCCTATCTATAACGTGGGGCCACGGCGTGATAGCGGGTCGGGCCCGGGTGGGACCCGTGGCTAATAGCGCGCGGCATTGATGGCGGTGCCGCGCGCTATTAACCCTTTAGAAGCGGCGTTCAAAGTTGAACGCCGCGTCTAAAGTGAAAGTGAAAGTATGCTGGTTAGCTCAGTGGGCTGTTCGGCATCCGGAACAGCTTACAGGACAGCAGGAGGGTCCCTACCTGCCTCCTCGCTGTCCGATCGCCGAATGACTGCTCAGTGCCAGAGATCCAGGCATGAGCAGTCAAGCGGCAGAATCATCGATCACTGGTTTCCTATGAGAAACCAGTGATCAATGTAATAGATCAGTGTGTGCAGTGTTATAGGTCCCTATGGGAGCTATAACACTGCAAAAAAAAGTGAAAAAAAAAGGGAATAAAGATCATTTAAGCCCTTCCCTATTAAAAGTTTGAATCACCCCCCTTTTCCCATTAAAAAAACACAGTGTAAATAAAAATAAAAATATATGGTATCGCCGCATGCGGAAATGTCCGAATTATAAAAATATATCGTTAATCAAACTGCACGGCCAATGGTGTACGCGCAAAAAAATTCTAAAGTCCAAAACAGTGCATTTTTGGTCACTTTTTATATCATAAAAAATGAATAAAAAGCGATCAATAAGTCCTATTGATGCAAAACTGGTACCGCTAAAAACTTCAGATCATGGCGCAAAAAATGAGTCCTCATACTGCCCCATATGCACAAAAATGAAAAAGTTATAAGGGTCAGTAGATGACAATTTTAAACGTATTAATTTTCCTGCATTTTTTCCAGAAGTACTACAAAATCAAACCTATATAAGTAGGGTATCATTTTAATCATATGGGCCTACAGAATAAAGATAAGTTGTCATTTTTACCGAAAAATGTACTACGTAGAAACGGAAGCCCCCAAAATTTACAAAACAGCGTTTTTTTTTTTCAATTTTGTCTCACAAGGATTTTTTTTTTTCATTTCGCTGTAGATTTTTGGGCAAAATGACTGATGTCATTACAAAGTAGAATTGGTGGCGCAAAAAATAAGCCATCATATGGATTTTTAAGTGCAAAATTGAAAGAGTTAAGATTTTTTAAAGGCAAGGAGGAAAAAATGAAAATGCAAAAACGGAAAAACCCTCGGTCCTTAAGGGGTTAATGATTTAAATGGGAAAAAACTAAATTGCAAGCCACGTGAAGCCACGGGTGCAATTTTTACCTGAAGCACCAAATGTGTTTTTATTTATGGTTCCAAAATAGTTTTCTATAACTCACACACAGTTCCATTGCAAAACATTTCAGACATACACAACAACATAATCACAATTGATGGTTCGTGTATAATAGTGTGATGTCCCACTACGGGATGTGCTCCTACAGTCCTGTCAGGTTGAGTCCCTGTAAGTCCTCAGGGCTCGGTTATGTACTAAGGGTAAAGGACCTTTGATATGGTCACATGGTTGTTAGTCACATGATAATTGTTGTCACATGTTAAAGTCATATGTTTTGTTACCCAGAGGGCACCAGGTGACCCGCAGCTAGCCTATGGGCTCCTTACTCAGCCCCCCTTTATAAGAGGGGGAGGTACTACAATCTTTCACTTTCACCACACTTTCAGCTGAGGTCAAGTCCAGTCCAGACGTCTGAGAGCCAGTGTCCAGCACATCTGGAGGCCTCAAGCCTAAATCGCAGCCACAAGTCAGTAAGTCAAGTCATTTTTATCTGCTGTCATCATCTTCAGTCAAGTCAAGTCAATTGTAGTCAGCGTGGCCATCACCTATTGTCTCTCAAATCACTGCAAGTCCCAGCAAGCTGCGAGGTCCCCTGTGTTACTGGTCACTTCTCTGGGATCCTGGCTGAACTGTAAAGACTGTAACACCTGTCTAACCTCAGTAAAAGTTACCGTAAACCTTAACCTGGCCTTGGACTATTATTTACCCCTGCCTAACATAGGACTATCGATATTACCTTCGGGTGGTTACATAGGCAAACCACGCCCTTGCATCACGAACATTAAGGGGTTAACACCATCTGCCCCTTACACCTCACATCACATGCCCGACACCACAATAGGGTCCTGTTTTTGAGAAATATATTGTTTATTACAGTAAATGGTTTACTAAAAAAGTCCTACAGGTTAGCACCCACTTTAACAAAAATATGCTTAGCTTATACCTGAAGGGATTTGAGCGCAACCACAGTTTTGGAGATGTTAAATAGAGACCACCCCGGTCACCTAACAGCTTAGTTTTAGAATGTCCACTCCTCTAATCTTTCTTCAATGTTAAATTTCACAGTACATCTTTGATGTATGAGATCTAAGACATCTTCTCAACTTCTCATGTAAATTAATTAATGTCTGGGCTTTGAGCTATATTGAATAACAAATGTCTCTGCAACAGTATGTGCTACACAGGTCTTGCAGTAAGTCTGTGACTGCAATAATTGTTCCTTGTACCAAGATGGCACTGCAGCTATATAATGATTGCTAAGAAGTACGTACCACAAAAATGTACCACAAAATGGGTTCTGCAAACTACACTCTCTTTTTGATATTTACTATAGCATGAACATTCTACAATATGGGGCTTCATTTTCCAATAGCAAATATGTAAATGGTTTTTCAGGATCAAAAAAACAGAGCTGATGTTGTAGGGAAAATGATCCAATTAACTGCCGGTATCATGTAGCACCTTAGCTCATGGGCACTGCTGCTTGTGAAGACCACTAGCACCAACCTTAATAGTGGAGGCAATGAGAACCCATGAACCATGAGTAGCAAGGTAACTTATAAGAACCATGACAGATGAGGAAAAAAATACATTTTTAAATCAATTGGTGCCAGAAAGTTATACAGATTTGTAAATTATTTCTATTTATACATCTTAAGCCTTCCAGTACTTATCAGTACAGAGGAAGTTGTTACGGAGCTGGATGTGCATCCTCTAACCTGTGTGGCCGATGACTTGGACCATATCGGGTCTTAAGGATGGGCTTGCTGCGGCTGGCGACACCCAGGTTGCTACCCGCAACACGGCTCAACCACACAGGTAGCTGGGCAAGGCGAGGTACCAAAGGATAAGGCAGTAGCATAGTCAAATGTAGACGAATGTCAAGGCAGGCAACAAAGGTGCGAAGTTAAATAACGTAGCGGGAAGGTCTGGATACACAGGTAAGGCAAACAGGCAATATGGAATGGTTAATCTCAGGCTAGGGGCACTGAAGATCTGGCAGGGAAGTGTGGGAGGTGCAGGTACTTGTATAATGTAGTGTCAGGTGCAACAATTAATTATTGGCGCACTGGCACTTTAAATTTCAGAACTCCTGCATGCGCGCCCTAGAAGACTGGGACGCACGCGCCAGAGCTGAGACACAGAGGAGGAGGCAGCAGTGGAGCGTGGTGAGTGAGGGGCTAGGATTCGAATGCGGGAGCGTCCTGCAATGCGAATCCCAACCCCGCCAGCAGATGGGGACACAGGGACACTGCGCTCACGGCTGGAGCTTGCGGCCGGAGTGCAGAGTGTAACAGTACCCTCCCCCCTTTGGTCTCCCCCTCCTCTTGTGGTTCAGAATTTTTTTGAGAAGGTCCTGGTCCAAGATATTGTCCTGTGGCTCCCAAGACATCTCTCCGGACCGAATCCTTCCCAATCCACAAGAAAGAAGTGTTTTCCTCTGACCACCTTGGAATCCAGGATTTCCTTAACAGCAAAAACATCAAAGGTACCAGAGATGGAGGAAAGTGAGATGTGGATGACAGGCTTCAAGAGGGAGACATGGAAGGAATTCGGGATCCGGAGAGAGGAGGGCAGATTTTTTTACTTTATTGGGACCCAAAAAGCGTGGACCCAGTTTATAAGTGGGTACTTTAAAGCGGATATATTTGGAGGATAACCACACTTTGTCCCCAGGAGAGAACTCAGGAGGAGGTCGTCTTTTCCTGTCCGCTTGCGACTTCATACGGGTCGTTGCATGAAGAAGGCAGTGACGAATCTTCTGTCAGATGGAGGCAAAATTCTGCACCAGTTCATCAGTCATAGGTACTCTGGAAGAAGAAGACAAGGGAAGAGGAGGACGAGGATGAAGCCCATAGACCTCAAAGAATGGGTGAAGTCCCAGTGCATTCAGAATCCCTATGGTTTTAAGAAAATTCGGTCCAGGGTAGTAAATCGGCCCAGTCGTGTTGGTGAGCAGAGACAAAATGGCGAAGATAGTCCCCAAGGATCTGGTTCACCCTTTTGACCTGACCATTGGATTGAGGGTGGTAAGCTGTTGAGAAGTCCAATTTAACATGGAGACGACAGCAGAAAGCGCTCCTGAACTTGGACACGAACTGGACTCCCCGGTCGGAGACAATATGAGTAGGCATTCCATGGAGATGGAAGAAATGACCAAGGAATAGCTTGGCAAGCTGCGGTGCAGATGGTAAACCTGGCAAGGGCTCAAAATGAGCCATTTTAGAAAATTGGTCCACAACAACTGAGATGATGATATTGCCGCCAGAAGAAGGAAGGTCAGTAATAAAGTCCATTGCTATGTCGGTCCAGGGCAGCTCAAGAACTGGCAAAGGACCAGCAGGCTTAGCACGAGAGGTTTTGTCCCGGGCACAGACTGCACAGGAACGAACAAAGTCAATGACATCTTTTTTTAGAGTTGGCCACCAATACTGTCGGGAGATGAGTTGCAAGGACTTACGAATACCGACATGACCGGTCAACAGAGAGGAATGACCCCATTTCAAGGCTCGAAGTCTTAGGCAGGGAGAAATGTAGGTCTTCCCTGGAGGAAGGTGCTGAAGACTTTCTGGTGCTGAAGACTTGCTGGTGCTGTGGAAATGAGACAATTAGGAGGTACAACATGTTGAGGGTGAGATTCCTGGTCTTGTACTTCAGAGGATCTAGATTCTTCTCTGCTGGACGGAAGTGAAAAAAAGAGTCAAATCTGGAGAAGAACAGAGACCAGCGAGCCTGTCGAGGGTTGTATAGCAAGTTCTTGTGGTCAGTATAAATAGTAAGCAGATGTACAGAGCCCTCCAAAATATGACACCATTCTTCCAAGGCCAATTTAATAGCCAAAAGCTTGTGATCTCCAATTGTATAATTTCTCTCCGCAGGAGAGAAAGTCTTAGAGAAGAAACCGCAGGTTACAGTTCTTCCTTTGGATGATTTTTGTGTCAAAACTGCACCTGCACCAACTGAAGAAGCATCCACTTCCAAAATAAATGGCTTGCCCGGATCTGGTCTTGACAACACAGGAGCAGAAGCGAAGGCGGATTTTAACTGTTTGAATGCTTGTTCAGCCTCAGGAGTCCAGACCTTCGGATTAGCAGTTTTCTTGGTAAGAGAGACGATGGGGGCAACCAAGGTGAAGTAGTGTGGAATAAATTGCCGATAATAATTGGCAAAGCTGAGGAAGCGCTGAATCGCTTTCAAGCCAGAAGGTCGAGGTCAATCCAGTACAGTGGGCAACTTGTTGGGATCCATTTGTAGACCTTGACTGGTAACAATATACTCCAGAAATGGAAGGCTGGTCTTTTCAAAAGTACACTTTTCAAGTTTTGCATAGAGATGATTGTCTCGGAGGCGCTGTAAAACTTGGCGGAGGTGAGAACGATGAGTGTGGAGATTGGGCGAGTAGATGAGGATGTCATCCAAATAGACAACAACACAGTTGTTGAGTATAGGAGGTCATGAAAAATGTCATTGAAAAACTCCTGGAAGACTGCCATAGCATTACAGAGTCCAAATGGCATACCCAGATACTCGAAATGTCTGTCATGAGTATTAAACGCAGTCTTCCACTCGTCCCCTTCTCTTATACAAATCAAATTATAGGCCCCACGAAGGTCTAGTTTAGAGAAGATCCTGGCACTCCGCAGGCAATCAAATAATTCAGAGATTAAAGAAAGTGGGTAGTGGTTCTGTATTGTAATTTTATTTAAGCCTCGGTAGTTGATGCAAGGTCACAAAGACCCATCTTTCTTTTCCATGAAGAAGAACCCGGCTCCAGTAGGGGAAGAGGACTTTCTGATAAATCCCTTGAAGATTCTCCTGGATGTAATTAGACATAGCTTGAGTTTCAGGGACCAACAAAGGGTAGATTCTGCCCGGGGAGGTGTGAAGTCCTGAAGGAAAGAAAGCAAACCGGGCGGAGGACAAGAAGATGATTACAACTTAGCCAAACATATTTGAATACAGTGGTTGTTGCAATGCGGTCCCCAATGAAGAACTTCTCCAGTTTTCCAATCCAACTGCGGGGCATGGAGTTGTAACCATGGTAGGCCAAGCAAGAGAGAAGTACAATGAGAGAGTACATAAAAAGTCAAGTTCTCCTTATGCAAGGCTCAGACCTGCATAGACAACCGTTCAGTGCAGTATAACACAGTACAGTCCAGTCTTTCCCCATTGACTGTAGAGATGTACAAGGGCTTTAACAGGCTAGATACAGGAAGATGATACCTATGTACAAGGGAGGCATCAATAACATTTCCTGCGGAACCAGAGTCCAAGAAAGCAAGAACAGAGACAATCTCTTTGGAGGGTAGAAAAAGCTAGACCGTCGAATATAAGCATGGAGAGGTGGTATTCACACCTAGGGAGGCTTATCCCTCAAACCCTAGGTGAAAGCGTTTCCCTGTGGATGTGGACATAGAGGAAAATCTTTTAGGAAATGATCTGCACTGGCGCAGTAAAGGCATAGATTCTCAGTTCGTCGGCGAGTTCTTTCCTGCAGGGTCAGACGAGACCGATCCGCCTGCATATCCTCCATTGCGGGAGGGTAGAAGATTGTGGTGGTTGCTGGAAGACAGGTGCCAGACAAGGAAAGCGCCGAGGTTGTGCAGATTCCCTTTCTTGGTGAAGTTCCTCACGTCGCTCAGGGAAACGAATATCAATCCGGGATGCAAAGTGTATAAGTTCATTCAAGTTAGATGGCAATTCCCGGGCAGCAAGGGCATCCTTGATATGACTAGATAATCCTCTCTTGAAAGTGGCGCAAAAAGCTTCATTGTTCCATGATAACTCCGATGCCAGGGTACGAAACTGAATGTCATACTCGCCCACAGAGGAGTTGCCCTGCGAAAGACTCATCAATGCCGTCTTAGCGGAGACACCCCAAAATTCCGTCAAGGAAGCCTGGAGATGGTTGTGAGAGCATCACTGCGATCCCAAAGCAGAGTTGCCCAGGCCAAAGCCCTTCCAGTTAAGAGACTGATGACGAAGGACACCTTTGCTCGTTCTGTAGGGAACTGTTCCGCCATGAGTTCAATGTGCATGGAGCACTGTGTCACAAAACCATGACAGGACTTGGGATCCCCCTCATATTTCTAAGGAAGAGACAAACGTAGTTTCGTTCCAGAGGAGACTACAGCAGCGGGAGGCAGCACTGGAACAGGAGGAGACTGTGGTTGTGGTGGTTGCTGCTGAGCAATTAGCAACTGCTGCATTATGGCGGATAACTGGCTCAACTGCTGTGCCTGCAGGGCCAACTGCTGTGACTGGAGCGCCACGATTGAAGTGAGATCCGGATTATCTGGCAGAGGAACCCCAGTGGGATCCATGGCCGGATCTTGCTGTTACGGAGCTGGATGTGGATCCTCTAACCTGTGTGGCTGATGACTCGGACCGTATCGGGGAGCGGTGCCGCTGGTCTTCACCAGAGTCTGCCGCAAGGCAGGATAGGCTTGCTGCAGCAGGTGACACCCAGGTCGCTACCCCCAACACGGCTCGACCACACAGGTAGCTGGACAAGGCGAGGTACCGAGGGAAGGCAGTAGCGTAGTCAAACGTAGCAGAAGGTCAAGGCAGGCGGCAAATGTGCGAAGTCAAATAATGTAATAGGAAGGTCTGGATACACGGGAAAGGCAAACAGGCAATATGGAATACTTAATCTCAGGCTAGTGGCACTGAAGATCCGGCAGGGAAGTGTGGGAGGTGCAGGAACTTTATAATGTAGTGTCAGGTGCAATAACTAATTATGGGTGCACTGGCCCTTTAAATTTGAGAGCTTCGAAGCGCGCACCCTAGGAGACGGGGACGCACGCGCCAGAGCTGAGACACAGAGGAGGAGGCGGAGGCAGAGCGTGATGAGTAATGGGCTGGGATTCGAATGCGGGAGCGTCCCGTGATGCCATTCCCACCCCCGCTGGCAGACAGGAAACAGGGACACTGCACTCACAGACGGAGCTCGTGGCCAGAGCGCAGAGTGTAGCAGAAGTTGTGTAGTTTTTTGATTGTCTGTCTACAGTGCTCTCTACTGCCACCTCTGTCCGTGTCAGGAACTGTCCAGAGAAGGAGCGGATCCCATAGCAAACCTCTTCTACTCTGGACAGTTCTTGACATGGACAGAGGAGTCATCAGAGAGCACTGTGGTCAGACTGACAAAAAAAACTTCTAAACTTTCTCTGTAATATACAGCAGCTAATAAGTGGGAAACTTAAGTTTTTAAATAGAAGTAATTTACAAAAGTGTATAAGTTTCTGACACCAGTTGATTTGAAAACATGTTTTTCCTCTGGAGTACACCTTTAAGCCAAATTCCATTATTAAAGAGAACCTGTCACACTGAACATGCAGTCCAGTCTGGGACCGCATGTTATAGAGCAGGACAAACTGAGCAGACTGATACATAGTTTAGTGGGTAAAGTCCAAGGATAACTTGCCATCTATTCATGTAAATCTGTGCTCCTTTTGGTACTACCATCCTCTTGACTACTTATCCAGAATGAGTAAAGTAGTCAAGTGGCTGGTCTTACTCAGTGATCGGCAGCTTTGTCTACATCCAGACTCATACACGCATGAATGACCCACAATAAGAAGACCTTTACCTGAATAAAAAGTTTTCCTAAAACCATTCCGACAAAACTATAGATCAATCTGTTTAACTCTTTCTGCACTATGACTTGCTGCCTGCAGGATGGACTGCATTTTAAGCTTGACAAGTTAACTTTAAAACAAATGAAAATCTTAAAAAATCTGTAAAAAAAAAACTGATTACCTTTTCTAGGGTTGTTATTGTAACTTCCTTTTCCTGCTGGTGTTTAAAGTGTTATTTCAGTTTCATTATGATGTCTTTTGTTAATGAAAATTGTACCATTGCTCCTCAGCGATAGATTGCAAGCTGTCAATTAGGAGTAGTGTACCCTGATGAAGTCATTGTTTAAAAGTCGCTTGTAAATGAGCTGCATTATTTGTGGCAAATATGTATGAAAATATAGAATTCGTTCAGCTGCTCCTTACAGATAAGACATCATATGTTTTTTCTTGGAAACCTAATAAAGAAGGGCATCAACATAGGGCAGCACGGGGGCTCAGTGGTTAGAACTGTTGCCTTACAGCGGTAATGTCCTATTTTCAAATGAGAATGTGGAGCAATTTATGTTTAGCTACACATGTTATCACATGTGGTGTGAGAAATGTGGCACATGTGTGGGATAGCTGCTTCTGTGAAGTTGTGGAAAGAAGGTTTTGTAGGTGAAAAGTTGACTGTTATTGATTTGGGAAATTTGGAGCGCTCTGCAACAAAATTTACAACATTTGGAGAAAAATAACATAACATAATAAATTCACACTCACTGCAAAGTCAAAGGCCCAGATTTATCAAACTGTGTGAGAGAAAAAATGGAGAGATTTTTCCACAGCAACCAATCACAGCTCAGCTAACGAGTCAGGTAAAGTGAAAGCTGAGCTGTGATTGGTTGCTGTGGGGAAATCACTCCACTTTTTCTCTCACACAGTTTGATAAATCTGGGCCAAAGTGCGAAATCATTCTAGTAAGCAAGTTTGGCAAAAATCACTTCAGGACAAAAAGGCTCACAAAAAGTTGCAAAACAATTGATGCAGCAAATTCACGTCTTATTTGGACACTGAAAAGTCTACAAAGCTTGATAAATTCCTCTAACATCTGCAAAGTTGTTTGTATGTTCTCCTCGTGTTTACATGGGTTTCCTCTGGATACTCTGGTTTCCTCCTAGATAACAAAACAGACTGATTTGGATTGTGAATTTAGATTGGGGGCTCCATAGGGGACAGGGACCAATTTCAGTGTACAACGCTGCGGAATTTGTGTGCATTATTTAAAAATAAGGAGTTATTAACCACCCAGATGTTTTAAATATACAGGATATTATCATCCCAGACAATTATATTTTATGTTATTTTTCAAATGGTTACATGCAGCGTTCACAATATATATCTCACATTAGAAGCCCGCAGTCTCATCGGTGGTTGTGACCTTGAACAAATGAATTTTTTTTCAAGGAGAAACCAGTACCAATGATTTCACAAACTGATTTCTATTTCCTATTGTAATTTCACATAATCAGATTGTGAATGAGAACATTCTGATGAGACAAAAAGGGAATGCGGATTGTGACATGGTTTAGAATTGCATTTCAACAACACATATGGAAAAAATTACATTTTAATGGAAGTGCAAGAGTAAATCCCTTTATCAACAGAACACAATAGCGTACTCAATCTACTAGCCATCCTTGAACCTGGCGGGTTGGACTGCACATCCTGGTTGTATCTACAAACAGAGGAAACATGTATTGGAATACTATTAATTATTCTGATGATACAATACAAGTGAATGAGAGAAAAGTTCCAGGAATTGTGAGAGCTGGGTCTGTAACCTAGTGCATCCAGCATCATCTTTTTGAATATCTTCTATGTGCATGTTAAAACATGAGCATTTTATAGATTCATTTATTTATTTATTTATTGGGATTTTAAGGATCATACCTTATTGAAAAAGAAACAAAACACTAAATATATATTGAAATAAAGTTGTTGTTTTTCAAATTGTTCACTAGTGGTACTTTTTGCTTTTTAAAGAAGAGGTTCTAGACAACATCTCTTGTTCAATTATGTTATGGAAATAGCAATATTACATGTGAGTGCCGCTAAGTTTAGTTTCAACAGGAATGCCCGAAAACCCCTTGTAACAAAACGTGACCAGCAGCACTATAGGTGGGCATGTACTGGCACAGTACCTTATACTATAATACATTTTACATAGTAATGTAATCAATTTATAGGTCCTAGACAGTTTGATGTCATGCAGAGGTCCACGGCCATTAAATAGAACACACTTTTAAAGTACATGACATAAACACAAACGCATACATGGTAGGGTGATCACCACAGAGGATGATATTCTAATATTACAAAGGGATCTGGGGAAGCTGGAAGCTTGGACACAGACATGGCAAATTAAGTTTAATGTAGAGAAATGTAAGGTTCTGCACTTGGGCCATAAAAACAAAATGTACAATTCTGTGCTAAATACTAAGACATTGGGTAAATCTTCTTACGAAAAAGATGCAGCAGAAATGAGGACATTTTGGGGCCTTGTGCTGCACATGGGCCTGGTCAAAAAGCCCAGTGTCAGACAGTACTGGAGCGGGGACATCCTATACCAGACCTTGATTTACAGTATGGTCATGACACGGAAGCGGTTCGAGGCCATTCAAAAATGCCTCCATTACTCTGATAATGCGGCATGTCCCCCCTGAGGTGATCCCACCTATGACCGGCTTTACAAAGTGAGGCCAGTCATAGATCACTTCGGGACCAATTTTTTGGAGGCCTACGTACTGCTCAGGGAGCTCTTGGTAGATGAGTCTTATCAGTTTTAAGGGGAGACTCATCTTCTGCCAGTACGTTCCCTCGAAGCGGGCGCGATATGATGTGAAGCTCTACAAACTTTGTGAGAGTACATCCAGGTAGACTTACAAGTTTAGAGTATATGAGGGACGAGATTCCCGTATTGAACCCCCAGAATGTTTCCCCACTCTGGGTGTTAGCGGGAAAATGGTTTGGGACCTTGTGCACGTGTACGTGGACAATTTTTATGCCACCATCCTTCTGTTCACATCCCTTGCCGCCAGATCCACGTCCGCTTGTGGGACCATGCGGAAAAACCAGAGAGGCCTCCCTCTAAATTTGATCCAGACACCTATGACCAAGGGTGAGTCCTGTGCCCTTACACATAAAAACAACTTGCTGGTCATGTATAAGGATAAGAGGGAAGTCCTCATGCTGACCACAATTCATGGTAACGGCAGCTCACCTGTCCCTGTGCGAGGAACCATAATACCGGTCCTCAAGCCCGATTGTATTCTCGACTACAATCGGTATATGGGGGGAGTTGAACTCTTTGATCAAGTCCTCAAGCCATACATGGCCATGCGCAAAACACAGGTATGGTACAAAAAAGTTGCGGTCTACTTGGTACAGGTTGCCATGTACAACTCTTTTGTACTGTCTCAGTATGCTGGCAACACAGGGACATACTTTCAGTTCCAAGAAGAAGTCCTAAAGGTCCTGATCTTTGGCGACCGGGAAAGAGCAGACCAGAGTTCCCAAGGAACTGAAGTTATAGGTGCCAGGATTATAGGTGCCAGGACAACACTTTCCAGGTGAAGCCCCCTAAAAACCCCTTCAGCAAAATTTGCTTTCCAAAAGCCAAATGTGACTCCTCTTCTGAGCATTGTAGTTTGCCCGCAGAGCACTTGACATCCACACATGGGGTAATTCCATACTCAGAAGAGATGGGGTTTCAAATGTTGGGGGGCATTTTCTCCTATTACCCCTTGTAAAAATGTAAAATTTGGGGGAAAACCAGCATTTTAGTGGAAAAAATAATAATTTACACATCCAACTTTAACGAAAAGTCATCAAACACCTGTGGGGTGTTAAGGCTCACTGTACCCCTTGTTACGTTCCTTGAGGGGTGTAGTTTCCAAAATAGTATGCCATGTGTGTGTTTTTTTTTTTTGTTTGTTTTTTTGCTGTCCTTGCACCATAGGGGCTTTCTAAATTGGACATGCCCCACAAAAAAAACATTTCAGCAAAATTTGCTTTCCAAAACCCAAATGTGACTCCTGTTCTGAGCATTGTAGTGCGCTAGCAGAGCACTTGACGTCCACACATGGGGTATTTCCATACTCAGAAGAGATGGGGTTACACATTTTGGGGGGCATTTTCTCCTATTACCCCTTGTAAAAATTTAAAATGTGGGGAAAAACTAGCATTTTAGTGAAAAAAAAATCATTTACACATCCAACTTTAACGAAAAGTCTTAAAAAATCTGCGGGATGTTAAGGCTCACTGTACGCCTTGTTACGTTCCTTGAGGGGTGTAGTTTCAAAAATAGTATGCCATGTGTGTTTTTTTTTTTTTTTTCTGTTCTTGCACCATAGGGGCTACTTAAATGTGACATGCCCCTAAAAAACCATTTCAGAAAAACTCACTCTCCAAAATCCCACTGGCGCTCCTTCCCTTCTGAGCCCTCTAGGGCACCCACAGAGCACTTGACATACACATATAAGGTATTTCCTTACTCAAGAGAAATTGGGTTACACATTTTAGGGTGATAACTCTCCTTTTACCCCTTATAAAAATTCAAAAACTGGGTCTACAAGAACATGCCAGTGTAAAAAATGAAGATTTTGAATGTTCTTCTTCAATTTGCTGCTATTCCTGTGAAACACCTAAAGGGTTAAAAAAAAACTTTGAATGTCATTTTGAATACTTTTAGGGGTGCAGTTTTTATAATGAGGTCATTTATGGGGTATTTCTAATAAGAAGGCCCTTCAAATCCACTTCAAAACTGAACTGATCCCTGACAAATTTCGATTTTGAAAATTTTGTGAAAAATTGGAAAACTGCTGCTATACTTTGAAGCCCTCTGATGTCTTCCAAAAGTAAAAACATGTCAACTTTATGATGCCAACATAAAGTAGTCATATTGTATATGTGAATCAATATATAATTTATTTGGAATATTCATTTTCCTTATAAGTAGAGAGCTTCAAAGTAAAAAAAAAAATCCAAAATTTTCTATTTTTTTAATCAAATTTTGGAATTTTTCACCAAGAAATGATGCAAGTATTGACAAAATGTTACCACTAAAATAAAATAGAATATGTCACGAAAAAAACAATCTCAGAATCAGAATGAAAAGTAAAGGGATCCCAAAAAGCATCCCAGTGGTCAGATGTGTCAGTAAAAGCATCCCAGTGGTCAGATGTGCAAAAAATGGCCGGGTCCTACAGTGAAAATTGGATGGGTCCCTAAGGGGTTAAAGAGGCACTGTCATTATGAAAAACGTTTTATAACTTGTAGTATTATTGATAAGATGACTTCTTTAAATATGCATTTATTTTAAAAAAATTAAAATTTGACAAAAAATGTTTTAAATGAAAATAGCCACCACTAGGGGTCATCTACTTTTTTTTGCAGACAGACTACTCTGTATTTTGCAGCATACTGAATACTGGCCATAAAGTGTGTTGGTATCCAGTATAGGAGATCAACATTGCACCACTACAGCCTTCAACTGTTCGTAAACTATAATTGTAGTTTTGCAACAGCTGGGGGTACAATCTTTGTAAAACTCTGTTTTAGAGCTGTGTATTTTCCAGCTGTGTGCCTCCAGCTCTTGAGAAACTACAGACAAAGGATGTGTAGGCATGCTGGGAGTTGTAGTTTTGCAACAGCTAAAGGCAGCAGCACTGCTCTAACACAGTGCTTTACAAACACTGCAGCTCCAGCTGTTGCAAAACTACAACTCCCAGCATGCTTGAACAGCCAAAGCTTTCTCTGACTCCTGAATGACAAAGAAGCTGATCAGACATTCATGAGTCTGTGGAAGCTGAATGACACACATAGTGTCAGCTATGTTAATTAGCATCCAGCTTTACTAGGAAAAGATCGAAAATGTATGCATAAAAACTACTGTGCAGTGGTTTGTAGACTGCCAAGCTGCTCCCAGACTCTCAGACTTCTTGCCTTGTGGAAATGCCCCCTCCACAAGGCAAGAAGATTAAGCAAGTGAGCAAGATATAAATGCTATTTGCTAGGGATATATAGGTAGTAGACACATAAAAATAACATGTATATGATCAGGATTAGGTACTGAGTAACATATCACTTTTTATTTAATTTTTTTGACACAATGACAAGTATGCTTTAAATGGGTATTCCAGCACCTAAAAACTTACATATAGATGATAGGGGATAAGCGTCTAATTGTGATATCCAGGATGGGGCCCCGACTCTCTCCGCTGCATAGAGGGGTAGGTCAATACCCACTCAATGCACATTCAATAGGAGCACTAGAGATATCCGAGTACATCCCACGGGGGTCTGAACTCTGAGACCGAGCAAAGAAATACTATTTGTCATGATAGGGGGGCAGGGAACAGGAAGTTATTGAGCCCTAACTGTCCCTATTACCACTGTCCCTTCCTATTGCCCATCCACGCTATATAACGGATCGACAACAACAAAAACTGACCCTATATTGTGCTAAAGTGCATGGGCGTCAGAGTCAAACAAAACCGTAAATGTCGGGGAACAAGTCAGGAACATAACGGAAATACTTCAAAGCAACAAACAGATCTACCAGGCAGGATACAGCATACTTACATACAGTACAAAAACCAGGATCAAGATAACGGCAGATATGATAATATGAACAAGACTAGATATGAGGATAAGTATACAGCAGACAAAAAACAGGAGATGCAGGAGATGAACAGGTTAGCTCAATGTCAGAACACTAAACAGGTCAGGATAACAAGAGCACTGTTCATACTGGACTCAGAACAAGGAACTCAATGGTCACCCCACTCCAAACACGGAGGGACAATAATACTAAAGCCAAATAGGCTTCTATCCAGCGGGCACTCTCCATCGAGTGATCAGGATACTGGCCTAGGAGAAAACAAAAATCCAAAATAGAAACAAACATGGGTACAGACACAAGACTAATTCACTCCTAGATAGATGGATTAGCACAAGGCTCAAAACAGGACTGACAAAACGCACAGTGTGAATATGGACTCAGGAAACACAAAGCACATGCAGAACGAACACTACAAGAATACTAAAACCAGACAAAGGTACTAAAACAAGGCAAGCTAAAATCTAGATATGAGACAGGACATATAACCATGGTTAAAATTCAGGATACATGTGCTCAGACATAGTGAACATAATGCGAACATGGTCAGAGTAACATGTGTACTTACCAGCCCAGGACAGCACCTGAAGAGGCCTTAAATACCCTTCAACTGCAGAAGGATGGAAGAATTAACTCTTCCCAAACCAGGGAGAATAAACACAGAAACTGTTCAGACAAACATAATGTCTGAACAGGACCCAAAGCAGAAAAATGCAAAATACAGATAAATGGACATAACACTTATCTCCTATCCTGTATGTATGGGATAAGATTTAGGGGGCTGGGCACTTTAGTTTAAATAAACCTGTGTTATGTTGTAGAGACATGTCAAATGTTATGATCAATCAGACCCTGACCAGTCGATCAGTAAAAGAGCCAGGAAAAGTGTGATCTTAGCATGTTTTCTCCCATCTCTGTGTCACATGACTGAGATGGTTTGTTAATGTAGTGCTGCAGGATGATCTCGGTCACACAGATACACAGAGTGATGATAGTGAAGAGTGCGGTTGTGCGCTTTTCTCCTTACTTGTTCTAGTTTTCAGTCCGGGTCTGAACACTCGGACCCCAACTGATCAAAACTTTTGACATGCCCCGAGTCAATTTTTTTTAAAGAGACAGGTACATGTAAAATCTGTTAGGGACTAGAGATTGTATAAGCCATCTTTATATAAAAAAAAAAAAAGTAGCAACAACCATAAAGCAATAGCCAGTCACTCACTCTAGATAAGGGAGGGTAATCATAAAAGAAGGATAGGAGAATGTCATAGGACTTCCAATAAAGATTTGTTTTTAGGGCATGTTTAAAATGGTGGATCTTGGAAAACTGAGAAAACTGACAGTGGTATCACCAGCACTAATATACATGCAGGTTAAAAGTGTGGAGGATGCTGTTTAAAATGCATTTTACCTGGAGAAATCTATTGTGCTATTCATGAGCAATCTGTATTTATCCAAATTTCATTTCTAAGCAATTTTCTAAGTTTAAGCTAATTTTGGCTTCCTGACCAACTCCAGCAGCTGCAAAGCAGGCTCAAAGGGGCCGGGGACCCTTAATTTGAAGATAGGTGTGGGTCCCAGAGGTGAGAGGGGGCATTATGGCATTATTGTATCAATAAAAGCACTTCATGTCTTCTGTCTCAACGCCACTCCTTGTAGTCTGTAAGCTCTCAAGAGCAGGGCCTTCAATCCTCCTGTTTGAATAGTTAGTGTGTAATATTGTTATGTCTGATACTTGTCTTTATTTGTACCCTAAAAATTGTAAAGTGCTGTGAAATTTGTTGGTGCTATCTAAATAAAATTATTATAATAATGATAAAAATAATAATAATCATAATTATTGTCTTGTATCAAAAGAGGCATGGACTCGCGGGACAGGGACATAATACTGCTTAGTCTTAAGAAAAGATGTACAGGGTGGGCCATTTATATGGATACACCTTAATAAAATGGGAATGGTTGGTGATATTAACTTACTGTTTGTGGCACATTAGTATATGTGAGGGGGAAACTTTTCAAGATGGGAGGTGACCATGGTGGCCGTTTTGAAGTCGGCCATTTTGAATCCAACTTTTGTTTTTTCAATAGGAAGAGGGTCATGTGACACATCAAACTTATTGGGAATTTCACAAGAAAAACAATTATGTGCTTGGTTTTAACGTAACTTTATTCTTTCATGAGTTATTTAAAAGTTTCTGACCACTTATAAAATGTGTTCAATGTGCTGCCCATTGTGTTGGATTGTCAATGCATCCCTCTTCTCCCACTCTTCACACACTGATAGCAACACCGCAGGAGAAATGCTAGCACAGGCTTCCAGTATCCGTAGTTTCAGGTGCTACACATCTCGTATCTTCACAGCATAGACAATTGCCTTCAGATGACCCCAAAGATAAAAGTCTAATGGGGTCAGATCGGGAGACCTTGGGGCCCATTCAACTGGCCCACAATGACCAATCCACTTTCCAGGAAACTGTTCATCTAGGAATGCTCGGACCTGACACCCATAATGTGGTGGTGCACCATCTTCCTAGAGCATTCCTAGATGAACAGTTTCCTGGAAAGTGGATTGGTCATCGTGGGCCAGTTGAATGGCCCCCAAGGTCTCCCGATCTGACCCCTTAGACTTTTATTTTTGGGGTCATCTGAAGGCAATTGTCTATGCTGTGAAGATACGAGATGTGCAGCACCTGAAACTACGGATACTGGAAGCCTGTGCTAGCATTTCTCCTGTGGTGTTGCTATCAGTGTGTGAAGGGTGGGAGAGGAGGGTTGCATTGACAATCCAACACAATAGGCAGCACATTGAACACATTTTATAAGTGGTCAAAACTTGTAAATAAATCATGAAAGAATAAAGTTACATTAAAACCAAGCACATCATTGTTTTTCTTGTGAAATTCCCAATAAGTTTGATGTGTCACATGACCCTCTTCCTATTGAAAAAACAAAAGTTGGATTCAAAATGGCCAACTTCAAAATGGCCGCCATGGTCACCACCTATCTTGAAAAGTCCCCCCCCCCCCCCTCCCCTCACATATACTAATGTGCCACAAACAGGAAGTTAATATCACCAACCATTTACATTTTATTAAGGTGAATCCACATAAATGGCACATCCTGTATAAAGAGGATATGATTAATTTATTTATGTACATCAGTAGGCCATACAAAAAATATAGGGAAAAACTATTTCAGGGGGGAAAAAAAAAACTCAAAAACAAGGAAGCATTCCGTCCATTTGGAAAAAACAAAAGTTTGGTCTCCAGGGGTGTCAAGCCTTGTGAACTGTTAATTTGTGGAACAGCTCTGAAACTGGTCTGAGCAAAAACAGTTGATGGCTGCAAGATACATTCTTAGAACAAAATAACATTAATACATATATAAGAATCAGATCCCCTCCCCTTTGCTCACTCATACCCCTTCCTTCATGCATCTTCTCACCTTGGTTAAACATGATGAAAATGTGTCTTTTTCCAACCATTCTATGAAAACCGTATAAGCGTCAGCTCAGATAGTTGCACCCGTTTGTTTCTGTTTGCCACTGCTAGGTTCTGCTCAGAGAGTAGAACAAACAGTGTATGGATTTGTTAAAAGACCATAGACTTTCTACGTCAGTGTACAGGTTTATAAAAAGAATATAGCCTCTTCTTCTTATTTCCCTACATCAGCAAGCAATATGACAATATATAAATTGAGAAAGAATTACGATCTTCACCAGGGATGCTTTTCTAGGCCTTAAACAATAGAAATTATAACTAAAACTTAGATCTAATATTCCTTAAGTAAGGAAGGAAATTAGGAGTATTAATTTTCTCTAGGTTGTTAGACATAAGAATTCTTAGGTGTTCAAAAGCCACCTGGTCATAGTAAATTGTTATTTTGGGGAAGTGGGAAGTGCGAATAAATGCAGTCTTGCAACAAAAGGGTTTTACCCCATTTTATGCTGATGTCCATAAATGAGCCATATTGAATTATGAGGATGTGTTTCTGAACTGGAAAGAACAGGACAGCATTCATACAGATAGATTTTATTTATCTCAACCTGAAAACCAAAATCATTAAATTTAATATCTTTCTAACTGGTGGTTCAAGGGCAAATATGACATAAAGGATACCCTTTCTTTAACATCTTCCCTCCCCAGGACTTATGGGTACATTCTGGGAAGGAGGGAGCAGTTACGGAGCAGGATTGTGATGTCATACCGCTTTGTACCGTGCGGTCCCCGGCTGGAATCAACAGCCAGGGGCCGCAGCTATTATCCTGTGATCGGGACCACCACAGGGCAATTGTGCAATCCTGATCACCCTAACTGATGGCCAGAGGATCCCTACCTTCTTCTGTGCCATCAGATCTTCTTTGTGTTGCTCTAGCCTGCTTTGGCAGGCTAGAGCAACAGACGGCAGAAAACACTGATCAATGCTGTGTAATAGCCCAGTATTATTCAGTGTTAAGAATTGATAGATTCCATGTAAAAGTCCCCTATGGTTACTGAAAAGAGATGTAAAAAAAATGTAAGTAATAAATGTGTATAACCCCTCCCCCTAATTATAATTTGAACTACCCCCTTTTCCCATTTTTATAAAAAAAAAAAATAAACATATGGTGTATCACCACATGTGTAAATGTTCGAATTGTTAAAATATAATGTTAATTAAACTACACGGTAAATGGCGAAAACGGGGAAAAAATATCAAATTCTATAATTGCAAATTTTTGCCCACTTTATATAGCAGAAAAAATCCATAAAAAGTGATCAAAAAGTCCATTAAAAACAAAAATAGTACCGTTAAAAACTACAGATCATATTGAAAAAAAATTAGCCCTCATGCAGTCTCATATGCAGAAAAATAAAGAAGTTATAGGGGTCAGAAAGGGACCGTTTTAAGCCTACTAATCTTCTTAGAAAAAGTTATGTATTTTTTTTCACTAGCAAAATAAAACAAAACCTATATAAATTGGGCATTGCTGTAATCGTATGGACCTACAGAATAAAGATAAGATGTCTTTTTTATCGAAAAGTGTAATATGTAGGAACGCAACCCTCTAAAATTTGCCTAATGCCATTTTTTTCCTATTTTGACCAACACATTTTTTTTATTAGGCTTCACAATAGACTTTGTGGTGAAATTAGTAATGTAATTACAAAGTACAATAAGTCCCGCAAACGACGAGCCATATAGATGAAAAATTTATGAAAAATTGGAAGAGCTATGGATTTTAAAAGATGTGGAGAAAAAAATGAAAACGCAGAAAAAAGGAAAAATTGCTGAGTCATTAAGGGGTTAAAATATAAGATTTGATATAGGTTGTTGGTCTCTCAACTGAATCCACCTAACAAAATTTTATCTCAGCCCTAACTTATCTAAGGTTTAACAGAAGAACTCTCCCTCCCCCCTGTCGTATGCCTTAGTGACATCAAGAGGCAGAATGGAGTGTAGTTTTATTCACCAATTTTTCTCTTTTTGTTCAGGTAGCAGCTTAATTTTCTCATCCTCATTTTGTTCCAAAGCTTTATTTAATAAATTCATTTCTGTATATCAAATGCTTCTTAAGAAGGCAATAGCACAGTCTTATATTGTCCATATAGAATATAGAGGCGGTTAACCACTGGTGCGGCGGTACTTCGGGCAACAGGACGTACATTTATGTCCTATACATGACCGCGAGCATTGGAGCATGCGCAGCAGGTCCCGGGTGCTGATAGCAGCCAGGGACCCGCCGGTAATGGCCGTCATAGGCGATTGCGTGGATGTCCGCCATTAACCCCTCAGATGCCATGATCAATATAGATCACGGCATCTGTGGCAGTGTGGCTACAGTTTCGGCTGATCTGATGGCCCGTGACACGGTCGCAGGGATCAGAACAGCTAACATGGCGGACGGAGGTTCCCCCACCTGCTCCGCCACCTTCCCGACATTTTCTGCACTGATCTGCCTTCCAACAGACCAGAGCAGAAGATCTCTGATAATATTGATCAGTGCTATGACCTAGGCATAGCATGGAACAGTATTAGCAATCAAGTGATTGCTATAAATAGTCCACTATGGGGACATAAAAAGTGTAAAAAATTTGAAAAATACCCTCCCCAATAAAAATTTAAATTGTCCCTTTTTCCCATTTTACCCCCAAAAAGTGTAAAAAAAAAAATTAACAAAGATATTTGGTATCGTCGCATGCATATATGTTCGAACTATTAAAATATAATGTTGGCCGTATCCTTGATTTAAGGAGCCGGTAAGTGCTAAGACTATATAACTGATGATAGTTCTTGTCAGATATACCAAAAATTAATTAAACCTAATTGTCCATGGATTTAATAACACCTAAAGCAGAAAACCGGATGATGACAAAGAAATTTGAAAAAATACTGAGTTATTTGCAATAGGATCTGACCCGGTTTCTGTGCCCTACAACAATAGTGACATCACTAAGTAGCGCCCAGGCAATACCGCAACACGATCCGTTGTTCAGCGCGCCACACTGGTGAGACGCTATCCGGCCGGAGCGACCCTCACGGTGTGTGTAATCGCTCCAAAAAAAACCCGTATTGAAGGGAGCTCTCTGCGGCTCCTCGGAACCATAGCGGACATCGATTCCAATCATCAACCACCATGGATATCTATTTCAGTTTACGTTCCTACCTGGATCATAAGTGGGAAACAACCTCCGGGCCACAGCTCTAACACGAGCGCTGTATGCTTACAGGTACTGGTTCATTTTTTATGAAATACTTGGCCCTTGCCACATTTGTGTCAGAGACTGTAGTCATTGTATTCACATCGGAAACATTATCGCAGCATTTGTAACGGGATGCTGTGATCGCAAGTCAGTTGCAAATAACTCAGTATTTTTTCAAATTTCTTTGTCATCATCCGGTTTTCTGCTTTAGGTGTTATTAAATCCATGGACAATTAGGTTTAATAAATTTTTGGTATATCTGACAATAACTATCATCAGTTATATAGTCTTAGTACTTACCGGCTCCTTATATCAATATATACCTTATACCAGCCAACCTTAGCTAATTTAAACATACCTTTTTATTGTTTCTGTGCGCCGATACGCTAATACTATATTAAGTTTTAAATTCATTATCCATGTGAGGAGTGGTCAGGACCCTCTCAGCGTTATCTTGGCAGCCGGTAACATACCATTCCAGCGCTAGTGATACCTATACAATTTTTATTAAAATATAATGTTAATCATCCCGTCCGGAAAAAAAAATTCCAAAGTTGCTGCTTTTTTTAATTTTTTTTTAATCACATTTTATTCCAAAATTAAATTTATAAAAAAAATATATTAAAAGTTTTGTATACACAAATGTGCCATCAATAAAAAGTACAGATCATGGCTCAGAAAATGAGCACTCAAACTTGCAGCCGGATACTTACTGTAATCCTCCGCCCATGTGAGTATACCCTGTACATTCACATTGGGGCAGGGGGGGGGGGGGGGGGGGGTGGGAGAAATATCCAGCTGTTGCAAAACTAAAACTTCCAGCATGTACGGTCTATCAGTGCATGCTGGGAGTTGTAGTTTTGCAACAGCTGGAGGCACACTGGCTGTGAAACACAGAGTTTGGTAACAAACTCAGTGTTTTGCAACCAGTGTGCCTTCAGCTGTTGCAAAAGCTTCAACCCCCAGCATGTACGAACAGCAGAAGGGCATGCTGGGACTTGTAGTTATGCAACAGCTGGAGGCATACTACTTTGGCTGGGGATTGTAGTTATGCAACAGCGGGAGACACACTGGTTTGCTACTTAACTCAGTGTTTCACAACCAGTGTGCCTTCAGCTGTTGCAAAACTACAACTTTCAGCAGTCACCAACAGCCAACGGGCATGCTGGGAGTTGTAGTTATGCAACCAGCAGATGCACCACTACAACTCCCAGCATGCACTTTAGCTGATTGTGCAAGCTGGGAGTTGTAGTTATACAACAGCTGAAGGTACACTTTTCCATAGAAAAAAATGTGCCTCCAGCTGTTACAAAACTATAAGTTCCAGCATGCCCATAAGGGAATGCTGAGAGTTGTGGTGGTCTGCCTCCTGCTGTTGCATAACTACAGCTCCCATCATGCCCTTTTTGCATGCTGGGAGCCGTTGCTAAGCAGCAGCAGGAGGCTGTCACTCAGCTCCAACTCCTGAACCACGCTGCAGGTCAGTCCCTCGCCGCCGCTGCCGCTCCTGGAGCCCCGATCCCAACATTGACGCCGGGGATCGGGGTCCCCAGCTCCCAGGGTCTTCTTCCCGCACCCGCTCACGTCCTCCGGAAGAGGGGCGGAGCGGGTTGCGGGAGTGACACCCGCAGCAGGTGCCATGACTGGTCGGCCGGTAAAACGGCTGACGAATCAGGGTGATCGTGAGGTGACACCAGTGCCACCACACCCCTGCTGGCTATGGCTGTTCGGGGCCTTCAGAGACGGCCCAGATCAGCCAGTAATTCCGGGTCACCGGGTCATTGGAGAACCGATTGACCCGGAATCCGCCCCCTGAATTGTTCAACGATCTGCGGCCATCGCCGACCTGGGCGATATGCCGCGATGCATGCTGAACAATTTCAGCAGGCATCGGGCACTGGCTCCCCTCCGGCTAGCGGCGGGGGGCCGGGAATGGACAGGACGCACTCCTACGTCCTCGGTCCGTAAGGACTCGGAAACGGGGGCACAGGAGTACGTCTATTGTCCTTAAGGGGTTAAATCAAAGATATCTATCTAAATCAGAAAAAAAAATTAACATTTTAGATAAGTAAGGGGAAAGGAATATAGAAAAAAGCTATAACAAACAACAGATGAGGAATTGTTGTTGAAATAAAATATTCTACCACACCAGCAATGGGGATACATTATTCAAATAAACTGGTGCCAGAAAGTCAAACAGATTTGTAAATTACTTCTATTAAAAAATCTTAATCCTTCGATGCCTTATTCTCCACAGGAAGTTCTTTTCTTTTTGAATTTATTTTCTGTCTGACCACAATGCTCTCTGCTGACACCTCTGTCCATGTCAGGAACTGTCAATAGCAAACATAGCATCCCCATAGCAAACCTATGCTGACACAGACAGTTCCTGACATGGACAAAGGCGTCAGCAGAGAGCACTGTGGTCAGACTGGAAAGAATCTTCCTCTGTAGCATACAGCAGCTGAAAAGTACTGGGAGGATTAAGATTTTTATTCAGAAGTACTTTCTGGCTCCAGTTGATTTAAAAAAAACATATTAATTAACCCCTTCCCGACCTATGACATACCTGTACGTCATGCGTGGGAAGGTGTTCCCAACCCATGACGTACCAGGTACGTCATGAACATTTTTGCCGCTACTCGCGGCATCCCGCAGCGCCCGGTAAGATGGTGGCTATCACTGATAGCCAGCCATCTTACCATGCGACCACGGGGGGTTTCATCCCCCACCCCCCCCAGCGATCGCTGCTATCAGCTAGTCAAATCTGACTACCTGATAGCAGCGTTTCGCTATCAGAATACTTAGCAGCGCGGTGTGTGAGTCCCGATCACGGGGATCGGGACACACACCGCTCTGCTAAGTGTCCCTGACCCGTCCCCCGGCGTCACTTACCCGGCCATGCGGTGTCCCGAGCGGTCCCGGCGCGAGCGACGTCCTCCAGGCGGTCCCGGCGGTCCCGGCGGTGAGTTTCCGGCAGCAGGGCGGCATCTTCATTGGCAGCAGTGAGATCGCCGTAAAGCGATCTCACTGCTGCCTCTGGGAGTTTCAAAACTGCAACTCCCAGCATGCCCAGACAGCCTTTGGCTTTCGGTGCATGCTGGGAGTAGCAGTTTTGCAACATCTGGAGGTTCACAGTTTGGAGATCACTGTATAATGGTCTCCAATCTGTGCTCTTCCAGATGTTGCAAAACTACAAATCTCAGCATGCTCAGTCTGTCCAGGCATGCTGGGAGTTGTAGTTCTGTAACATCTGGAAGAGCACAGATTGGAGACCATTATACAGTGGTCTCCAATCTGTGGACCTCCAGATGTTGCAAAACTACAACTCCCAGGATACCAGACTGCCCAAGCATGCTGGAAGTTGTAGTTCGGCAACATCTGATCCTTCAGATATTGACGAACTACAACTTCCAGCATGCCTGGGCAGTCTGGGCATGCTGGGAGTTGTAGTTTTGCAACAACTGGAGGCACACTAGTTGGGAAACATTGTCCGTTTCCTACCTCAGTGCCTCCAACTGTTGCAATTGTTGCAAAACTATAACTCCCAGCATGCACTGACAGACCATGCATGCTGGGAGTTGTAGTTTTGCAACAGCTGGAGGCACACTGGTTTGGAAACACTAAGTTTGGTTGCAAAACACTTGAAAGTTTATTACTTAACTTAGTGTTTCCAAACCAGTGTGCCTCCAGCTGTTGCAAAACTACAACTACCAGCATGCACGGACAGCCAAAGGGCATGCTTGGAGTTTGCAACAGCTGGATGTTTGCCCCCTCCCCCCAATGTGAATGTACAGGGTACACTCACATGGGCGGAGGTTTAAAGTGAGTGCTGCAAGTTTGAGATGGCGCAAATTTTGCGCTGCAGCTCAAACTCCCAGCGGCAAACTTGCTGTGAACCCCGCCCATGTGACTGTACCCTAAAAACACTACACTACACTTACACTAACCTAATATAAAAAGTAAAAAACACTACATATACACATACCCCTACACAGCCCCCCTCCCCCAAAAAAATGAAAAACGTCTGGTACGCTACTGTTTCCAAAACGGAGCCTCCTGCTGTTGCAAAACAACAACTCCCGGTATTGCCGGACAGCCATTGACTGTCCAGGCATGCTGGGAGTTTTGCAACAGCTGGAGGCACCCTGTTTGGGAATCATTGGCATAGAATACCCCTATGCAAATCCCAAATCCCTCAAATGCGCATGGCGCTCTCTCACTTTGGAGCCCTGTCGTATTTCAGGGCAACAGTTTTGGGACACATATGGGGTATCTCCGTACTCAGGAGAAATTGCCTTACAAATTTTGGGGGGCTTTTTCTTCTTTAACCCCTTATGAAAAGGTGAAGTTGGGGTCTACACCAACATGTTAGTGTATAAAAATTAAATTTTTTACACTGACATGCTGGTGTTGCCCTATACTTTTCATTTTCACAAGAGGTAAAAGGGGAAAAAGACCCTCAAAATTTGTAATGCAATTTCTCCCAACTATGGAGATACCCCATATGTGGGCGCAAAGTGCTCTGGGGGTACACAACAAGGCCCAGAAGGGAGAGTGCACCATGTACATTTGAGGTGATTTGCACAGGGGTGGCTGATTGTTACAGCGGTTCTGACATAAACGCAAAACAATAAATATCCATATGTGACCCCATTTTGGAAACTACACCCCTCATGTAATTTAATAAGGGGTGCAGTGAGCATTTACACCACACTGGTGTATGATAGATTTTTGGAACAGTGGTTTGTGAAAATGGAAAATACAATTTTTCATTTGCACAGTCCATTGTTTCAAATATCTGTCAAACGCCAGTGGGGTGTAAATGCTCACTGCACCCCTTATTAAATTACATGAAGGGTGTAGTTTCCAAAATGGGGTCACATGTGGGGGGGGGGGGTCCACTATTCTGGCACCATAGGGGCTTCCTAAATGGGACATGCCCCCCAAAAACCCTTTCAGAAAAACTCACTCTCCAAAATCCCATTGTCGCTCCTTCCCTTCTGAGCCCTCTACTGCGCCCGCCGAACACTTGACATATGAGGTATTTCCTTACTCGAGAGAAATTGGGTTACAAATTTTAGGGTGATTTCTCTCCTTTTACCCCTTGTAAAAATTCAAAAATTGGGTCTACAAGAACATGCGAGTGTAAAAAATGAAGATTTTGAATTTTGCTGCTATTCCTGTGAAACACCTAAAGGGTTAAAACACTTACTGAATGTCATTTTGAATACTTTGGGGGGTGCAGTTTTTATAATGGGGTAATTTATATGGTATTTCTAATATGAAGACCCTTAAAATCCACTTCCAACCTGAACTGGTCCCTGAAAAAGTACGATTTTGACAATCTTGAGAAAAATTGGAAAATTGCTGCGGAACTTTGAAGCCCTCTGGTGTCTTCCAAAAGTAAAAACTTGTCAATTTTTTGATGCAAACATAAAGTAGACATATTGTATATGTGAATCAATATGTAATTTATTTGGAATATCTATTTTCCTTACAAGCAGAGACTTTCAAAGTTAGAAAAATGCTAAATTTTCAAAATTTTCATGAAATTTTTAGATTTTTTTACCAAGAAAGGATGCAAATATCAGTGAAATTTTACCAATAATATAAAGTAGAATATGTCACGAAAAAACTATCTCGGAATCAGAATGATAAGTAAAAGGATCCCAGAGTTATTAATGTTTAAAATAACAGTGGTCAGATTTTCAAAAAATGCCCAGGTCCTGAAGGTGAAAATGGGCTGGGTCATGAAGGGGTTAAACATATAAAATGAATTTAAAAAATATATAAACATAAAAAAAAGTTCATGTTCATCCTTTTTTCAGGCTGAATCCTTAATATCTGTAGAATCAGTATTCAAGAGTAATCTTTGCTCTAAATTACTGATCAAGGCTTCCCTAATGCTTCACATGATTCTCTCTCCTCTTTTTTAAGACGGCTCTCCCAGCGTTTCACAAAAATAAAAATTCTAAAACTTATCATTTAAAAAATCTATTGAATTTGTGTTACTAAACGTACTTAATATTAGCTTATTAAATCTGCAAATACATAAAAAATTCAGATATTGTTAAACATTTCTTTCCCACTATTTTATTTCAATTTTCCTTCCAGGAAATTGTATAAATATTAGTTTTTTTGATGAATTTGATATGGGACATTATGATGAGACTACTTGAGGCAGTAAATATGTTAAAGCACAAAATAATATTAAAATGCATAGTTTATTAGGGGAGTGAAGAAATTATGCAAATAACACATACAGAGCCAGCTAAATTTTCTCACTTAAACATAAATGCTTTCTAGAACTATCACAGTTGATAAAATAAACAAAAAGTTTACACCAAAGGTATTCCCTGGCCATAACAATATCATCCCAGTGCAAGACGTGGAAAAATTGAAAAGCATAAATTCACACACCACATTTTAGCACAAACTGTGAAAAATAACACAACACCTTTTTAATGACTTCTGGTTAACAAATCATTGCAGGAATGCACAATCTCTTACCAGTAAAGTTTCCAATAAAGCAAAAAACATTAAAGAATTAAGATGACTCAAGGGAAAACTGGAGAATATATACACTATGAGTAAGTCATCTAAGCCCATTGTGGACATATTTGGTTCACTTCATATAAGCATTGTGAAAATTGACATACCGGTACTTTACGCATTCACTGCGTCTTGGTAAATTACCATATATACTCAAGTATAAGCCAAGTTTTTCAGCATGATTTTTCGTGCTGAATATGCCCCCCTCGGCTTATACTCGAGTGAACTCTCCGCCTGTCAATCCCTTCTCAGTGGTCTTCAACCTGCGGACCTCCAGATGTTGCAAAGCTACAACTCCTAGCATACCCAGACAGCCATCGGCTGTCCGGGCATGCTGGGAGTTGTAGTTTTGAAACATCTGGAGGTCCGCAGGTTGAAGACCACTCCAGTCTTCGTCATCATCCAGACCCCCCCTTTAGTTTTCTACTCACCTCCCCTTGGTGGGAAGGAAGGGTGAGCTGGTCCGGGCCATCTATGCTGCATGGACCGTCTGGTGAGGAGGGTTAGTCGTTCCGGGCTGTCCATCTTCACCAGGAGGCCCTCTTCTCCGCTCTGGACCGGCCCCGGACTAGTGATGTTGCCTTGACGACGATGCACAGGGACGTCCGTCCCTGTGCATGAACGTCCCTGTGTGTTGTCGTCAAGGCAACCTCACTAATCCGGGGCCGGCCCGGAGCGGAGAAGAGGGCCTCCCGGTGAAGATGGACAGCCCGGAACGACTAATCCTCCCCACCGGACGGTCCCTGCAGCATAGATGGCCCGGACCAGCTCACCCTTCCTTCCCACTGAGGGCAGGTGAGTAGAAAACTAATGGGGGGGGGGTCTGGATGATGACGCAGGCGGCAGTGGTCTTCAACCTGCGGACCTCCAGATGTTTCAAAACTACAACTCCCAGCATGCCCGGACAGCCATCAGCTGTCCGGGCATGCTGGGAGTTGTAGTTTTGCAACATCTGGAGGTCCGTCAGTTGAAGACCACTGTGACAGGCGGTGATGATGAAGGTGGGGGGATGGTGACAGGCGGTGATGATGACAGGCGGTGATGATGACAGGCGGTGATGATGACAAGCGGTGAGGATGATGACAGGGTGATGATGAAGGGGGGGATGATGACAGGGTGATGATGACAGGCGGTGATGATGAAGGGGGGGATGATGAAGGGGGGATGATGACAGGGTGATGATGACGGGGGTGTTAATGACGGGGGTCTGGATGATGACGGAGGGATGATGACATGGGGGGAATTATGTATTTCCCACCCTAGGCTTATAGTCGAGTCAAGGGTGGGAAATACATAATTCCCCCCATGTGAAATTAGGGGCCTCGGCTTATATTCGGGTCGGCTAATACTCGAGTATATACGGTAGCATAAAAACAATAAAACTTCCCTGTATTGCATCCTACCACCAAGGACACTTCATTCTGAGAGCTCTTGTTGTTGTCATTAACCTATTTATTACGGAAATTCATAGAAGCTTCATTTATTGATACTTTAATATTATAGGAGATGTCTCATACAAAAAATATTAGGCCATTATGCCTGCACACCCAGAATATAAAAAAACAATGGGGACTTACCTGCCGCTGCTTTCTCAATGCCCCTGTATCGCTCTCCAGTTCTCCGGTGGTGTCTTCTTTCACATTGCCCATGGTCAACACGTCACATTTACTGGTCAGCAAAACCCGGCAGCAGACAGCAGGTGACCAATTATGGTCCTCTATGCATCACACTGGCACTCAGACTATTGCCTGCAGGTGGCACTGAGGTAGCATGGAATAAAGCAGAAATCATGATTCTAATGTTCCTAATATAATGCTTGCAAAAAGAATTCCAAATCTGTTGTCTTAGATTTTTCCCAGGTTGCAATGCGGCCGAGACCTGACCTCACTAGTCAGCTGATGACAGTTAGCCTGTTTGCTTCAATGGGTGGAGTGATCGCTTGGTGGGAGAGAGATCAATCAGCAACTAATGCAACAGCTTTAGGCACCCTGATTGAAAACCACAGGTCTTTTGAATGGATGCAGCTTATTTATGTTTCAGTGGGTGGAGTGGCTGATGTGTGGGAGGGAGGAAAATGGAATTCTGGGATTTGTAGGCAAAAGAAGAAAACTCAAACAGGAAATACCAGTTCACAAAAAGCTAGCCACAGTGTTATGGTAATCTCATGATATAGCCATTTAGCCCCAAGACAAGCGCAAATCCTTCCTAAGCATGTCCATTACTGTCTGCCAGGTACGTACTAAAATCCGTTTATGGTGATTAACTCCTTTAAATGCCAAAATAATTGCTAAAATGTTTCATTAATAACTTCATTAATGCTTGTTGGCAGAGGAGCAGGAAGATGCTATTTAAGGTTCCACAGATTTTTGTCTTCTGTAAATTAAACACACAATACAAATGTTCTACTGTCATCTATGAATGTACAACACTCCTTTGATATATTTTTATGCCCATAATTAAACAATGATTTTCTTGACTTATGAGGTACAATCACAGAAACAAGATTTTTGGTTACAAGTTCCTTTCTTTAAAATTCCCAACAGCTGAGCAGTGTACAGCCTAAAACAAAATATATGAAACATATCTATTTATCCTCTTCTTGGTTTCCAGCCAGGTTCTTAGTGCATCCTACCTGGAGTAATATAATGTCTGTTCTGATTTACACATTAAATATGATACATTTACTCTTATATGCCAGTAGGCAACATTTTCCTTCACCGGAGACTGGTACCCACTGATATAAAAGTAGCAGCTATTTCAGACTAACTGCTAATGTCAAAGGGTTAACTTATCAGCTTTGCAAGCCAAGAAAATCCGTAACAAATAATAATACAGATTTCAAGCTCAGCTGGAACGGTAATTAACCCAGAGCAGAAAGGCTATTCTCCTAGAGACACAATTAGTCCAGATACAATTTTGGATTATGTGAAGGATAGCAAAAAGCCCATACCTCCATCCGCATTTCCCTATGCGTACGACAGTATAAGTTCCAGAGGATCAGAGCCCTGCAGAACTCATTAACGTTTTCTTTATTATATATTAACATAGTTGACTGCCATTGTACAACAGGTGTATAATGTAAGTGGGCAACCAAGACCCAGAATTGCTGAATTATATCCCATTTAATGATAGGTTATATCAATGACTTCAATGAATTAACAAAAAAATTAGGAATATTGATAAACATAGCAAGTAAGGTATGAGAGCAAGGGCAGGCCTTAGGGTGCTCATGGCTTCTGTTATATAGGTGACTCCAAAGGCTTGGAGCAATCTGTGTCTTCTATGCATGTCAGCGTTCCCTGAAAACCTGTGCTCCTATTGTATAAAATAATTATTACATACTGTAGAGTACCGTAAATTGATTTTTTTTTTAAATAAACGAATCTTGTATTCCACATGTACAAAATGTAGACATTCAACATGACAAATTCAACTTCTGAGCATGTATCATAGTCTCTGATCACACACATGACATATACATGTGCCATGTATTGTGAAGCGGTAAGAGATTTAACATAGATTAAACACACGTACATACACATAACTGTGCACATTACATAGGTATATACATATGCAGGTACATTACACACATACTGTACAAATGAGTGCACATTATACATACAGATTAAATACCCACAAATATGAACATTACATACATACATCAAATACAGCTATCAAAACAGTCGAAAGTATGCTACACCCAAGACAGAACAAAGCCGGCAGCTCACTGACCTGCCACTTAAGAGGCAGCCAGGACTTGCGGTGCAATGCTTCCTGCAGGGGAAATGATGGAAAAGGGGGGCAATTTTGTTTTCATTGGGCTTATTATATGAGATCAGTGTGAGGACCTAATACTACATGGGGCAGTATTGGGGTCTAATAGTATATGGTGTCAGTGTGAGAGCCAAACTACTATATGGGGGCCTTCTATTATAAGGGGGCACAAATGAGGCCTAACTAGTATACGTGAAAAAATGTAGTAAATCCCTATGAGAACATACCCTAAATGCTTTCAACTTTGAGAGAGAAAAAGAAAATCAACCCTCATTTCAGATATGAAAAACATATGCTTTTGGCCAGTCATGTACTGTGAGATGTCACCATGAGTCTGAAAGGTCTGCGTAAGACAGGAGTCCTCAAACTACGGCCCGCGGGCCACATGCCGCCCGCCGAGGAGATTTATCCAGCCCGCCGGGTGTTTTTGCCGCAGCTCCCTAAGGACATCCCTGTGTCCTGAAAGATGTTTTCGGGACACATGGATGCCCCTGTTAACTCTCTGCTGCCCTGCGTTTACTTTAAAAATGCAAGGACTGCAAGGAGGTAGCGCACGCAGGGACGTCACTGACATCCCGTGCGCTGGCCAGCTTGATAAGTGTTACCAGCGGCACGTCAGCTTCGGTGCTCCGACCCCCGCTCCTCCCGTCCCGGGACCTACTGCTATGGCCGGACCAGAGGAGTGGTGGTCGGAGCACTGAAGTGGGGCAGTACAAACAGGCATACAGCCTCCAGACATACACTGTATGGCTGGAGGCTGTATGTCTGTGGGGGAACTATACTGCACCTAATGTGGGGGAACTATACTGCACCTAGTGTTGGGGGAACTATACTGCACCTACTGTGGGGGGAACTATACTGCACCTAATGTGGGGGAACTATACTGCACCTAATGTGGGGGAACTATACTGCACCTAATGTGGGGGAACTATACTACACCTAATGTGGGGGAACTATACTGCACCTAATGTGGGGGAATTATACTGCACCTAATGTGGGGGAACTATACTGCCCCTAATGTGGGGGGAACTATACTGCACCTAATGTGGGGGAACTATACTGCACCTAATGTGGGTGAACTATACTGAACCTAATGTGGGGGAACTATACTGCACCTAATGTGGGGGAACTATACTGCACCTAATGTGGAGGAACTATACTGCACCTAATGTGGGGGAACTATACTGCTAGCCTAATGTAGGGGAACTATACTGCCAGCCTAATGTAGGGGAACTATACTGCCAGCCTAATGTGTGGGAAACTACACTGCCAACTAAATGTGGAGGGAACTATACTGCCAACTAAATGTGGGGGAACTATACTGCCAACCTAATGTGGGGGAACTACAACCTAATGTGGGGGGAACTATACTGCACCTAATGTGGGGGAACTATACTGAACCTAATGTGGGGGAACTATACTGCACCCAATGTGGGGGAACTATACTGCACCTAATGTGGGGGAACTATACTGCTAGCCTAATGTAGGGGAACTATACTGCCAGCCTAATGTAGGGGAACTATACTGCCAGCCTAATGTGGGGGAAACTACACTGCAAACTAAATGTGGAGGGAACTATACTGCCAACCTAATGTGGGGGGACTACAACCTAATGTGGGGGGAACTATACTGCCAACCTTAGGGGGAACTACAACCTAATGTGGGGGGAACTATACTGCCAACCTAATGTGGGGGAACTACAACCTAATGTAGGGGAACTATACTGCCAACCTAATGTGGGGGAACTACAACCTAATGTGGGGAAACTATACTTCCAACTTAATGTAGGGGGAACTATACTGCCAGCCTAATGAGGGGGAATGATACTGCCAACTAAATGTGGGGGAACTATACTGCCAACCTAATGTGGGGGAACTACAACCTATTGTGGGGGGAACTATACTGCCAACCTAATGTGGGGGAACTATACTGCCAACCTAATGTGGGGAAACTACGACCTAATGTGGGGGGAACTATACTGCCAACCTAATGTGGGGGAACTACAACCTAATGTGGGGGAACTATACTGTCAACCCTAATGAGGGGGAACACAACCTAAAGTGGGGGGAACTATACTGCCAACCTAATGTAGGGGAACTGTGCTGCGTACTTAAAGGGGTAGTCCACTAATAAGATATGTAAGTGTGCATAGGAATTTGTTCATAGTTTTTTTTTTTTAACTATAGTCTGGCCCTCCAGCAGTCTGAGGGACAGTGAACTGGCCCCCTGTTTAGAAAGTTTGAAAACCCCTGGTGTAAGGTCTGCATAGATACCACAACCAATGCCATTGCATTTCATGGACTTTCAACAGCTTGTCATATGATCAATGTTTTCATTATTTTACATAATTCTAAAATGAATTTCATGATGACTATACTAGTGCTCTCTGCTGCGGTAATATAAGCATGTTCAGCCTTGAAATATTTCTGACTACCTAGCTCACCCCAGCCCTCGTCTGCCTCCATCCATCTTCCTTCTAATATCCTGTGGCTAATGCCTTACTAATTGCAATGTTTCACGTCTGCCGGTAACAATTCATTGTTAAACAAAATTACACTTCACAGTTCTGCTTTTTTTTTTCTTTCCTCCTTGGGTCGGTTTACAAAGCTTATAAAGTCTTAATGTTCGATCGTTCTGTAGACTTTAGTATGCCAAGTAAAAAGATGTACGTGACAAGGTAAGTGAATGCTCGAACAGCTTGTAATCACTTACCATCTTTATATACTGTAGTTCTCATGTAGCAGCCACATTTTAATTAATTCTGTAGACATTTAAATGGGGCTACAATATTGAAAATACTAATAAATCAATAAAGATTATTGTCATATATATATATATATATATATATATATATATATATATATATATATATATATTTATTTTGAATGCCGTGCTGCGAAAACAGTACTGTCTCATAAAGACATGGAACCCACAAAACCACTGGAGGCAATTTGTATTCCAATTCTGATTAGTTGGAGTCTTAGTGGTGAGACCCATACCTATCTCTAGATATCAAAACCTACAAAACTAGCTACAGTGCCAAAATCAATCATGAACCTAAAAATACTGACACCAAGACAAATAAATAATCCAAAATGATTTATTATGTATCAAAAACATGAACAGCCCTCCCACTTAAAATCACCCACGCTTAAAAAACTTTTTTCAAATCAACTGGTGCTAGAAAGTTAAACAGATTTCTAAATTACTTCTATTAAAAAAATATTAATCCTTCCAGCACTTATCAGCTGCTGTATGCAACAGGGGAAGTTGAGTTGTTCTTTTTAATCTGACCACAGTGCTGTCTGCTGACACCTCTTTCCATGTCAGGAACTGCCCATGTCACTATGGGGATTTGACTTTGCTGACACCTTTGTCTATGTCAGGAACTTTCCAGAGCAGAGAGCACTGTGGTCAGAAAGAAGTGAACAACTCAACTTCCTTTGTACTATACAGCAGCTGATAAGTACCTGAAGAATTAAGATTTTTTAATAGAAGTAATTTACAAATCTGTTTAACTTTCTGGAGCCAGTTGATATAAAAAAAATTGGGCGGATCTGCCTGAATAGATGCCGCCACGGGTATTTCGTTTTTGACATTGCCAAGTCTGAGCGCCTGCATCCAAAATATTAACAGAGCTTGGGTGCAGTTTAGCCTTAATGATACAGCCAATTTTCATTTTCTTCCTCTCATTGTAAGTCTATGTTCACACAGTGGAATGTCCCAACAGAAAATTTCTTTGCAGACAATCCACTGACAGCAGATCGCCGGCAGAACATGCTGGGGCTAGGACAGCTCGAAAATGCGTCATCTTATAAATGGCAATGCAGTTTCATGCGGAATCCGCAGAAAGAATAGACATGTTTTATGCAGGACCAATTCTACTTTGTAATGACATCATTCATTTTACCCCAATATCTACAGTAAAACAAAAAAAATTATTTGTGGGTTGAAAATACAAAAATACACTTAAAATCTCCCTATTCATACCCTATAACTTGTTTATTTTTCTTTCTTTAACCTCTTAAGGACGCAGGGCGTATCCATACGCCCGTGGGAATTCCGGTCCCCACCGCTAGCCGGTTGGGGACCGGAGCCGGATGCCTGCTGAAATCGTTCAGCAGGCATCCCGGCATATCGCCCAGGGGGGTCATTATGCCCCCCCATGTCGGCGATCGCCGCAGATCGCTGGACAATTCAGTCCAGCGATCTGCGGCGATTCCGGGTCAATCGGGTCTCCAGTGACCCGGTGACCCGGAATAACTGGCTGTTCGGGGCCGTCTCTGACGGCCCCGAACAGCCAGAACCTGCAGGGGTGAGGTGGCACACTCAGGGTACACTGCAGGGTACAGGGTACACTCACATGGGCGGAGGATTACAGTAAGTATCGGGCTGCAAGTTTGAGCTGCAGCAAATTTTCTGCAACAGCTCAAACTGCCAGCGAGAAACTACTGTGAACCCCCGCCCGTGCGACTGTACCCTAAAAACACTACACTACCACAAAAAAATAAAATAAAAAGTAAAAAACACTACGTATACACATACCCCTACACAGCCCCCCTCCCCAATAAAAATGAAAAACGTCTGGTACGCCACGGTTTCCAAAACGGAGCCTCCAGCTGTTGCAAAACAACAACTCCCGGTATTGTCGGACAGCCGTTGACTGTCCAGGCATGCTGGGAGTTTTGCAACAGCTGGAGGCACCCTGTTTGGGAATCACTGGCGTAGAATACCCCTATGTCCACCCCTATGCAATCCCTAATTTAGGCCTCAAATGCGCATGGCGCTCTCACTTTGGAGCCCTGTCGTATTTCAAGGCAACAGTTAAGGGTCACATATGGGGTATCGCCGTACTCGGGAGAAATTGGGCTTCAAATTTTGGGGGGTATTTTCTGCTTTAACCCTTTGTATAAATGTAAATTTTTTGGGAAACCAAGCATTTTAGGTAAATTTTTTTATTTTTTTTTACATATGCAAAAGTCGTGAAACACCTGTAGGGTATTAAGGTTCACTTAACCCCTTGTTACATTCCCCGAGGGCTCTAGTTTCCAAAATGGTATGCCATGTGTTTTTTTTTTGCGGTCCTGGCACCATAGGGGCTTCCTAAATGCGGCATGCCCCCAGAGCAAAATTTGCTTTCAAAAAGCCAAATGTGACTCCTTCTCTTCTGAGACCTGTAGTGCGCCAACAGAGCGCTTTTCACCCCCATATGGGGTGTTTTCTGAATCGGGAGAAATTGGGCTTCAAATTTTGGGGGGTATTTTCTGCTTTAACCCTTTGTATAAATGTAAATTTTTTGGGAAACCAAGCATTTTAGGTAAATTTTTTTATTTTTTTTTACATATGCAAAAGTCGTGAAACACCTGTAGGGTATTAAGGTTCACTTAACCCCTTGTTACATTCCCCGAGGGCTCTAGTTTCCAAAATGGTATGCCATGTGGGTTTTTTTTTGCGGTCCTGGCACCATAGGGGCTTCCTAAATGCGGCATGCCCCCAGAGCAAAATTTGCTTTCAAAAAGCCAAATGTGACTCCTTCTCTTCTGAGACCTGTAGTGCGCCAACAGAGCGCTTTTCACCCCCATATGGGGTGTTTTCTGAATCGGGAGAAATTGGGCTTCAAATTTTGTGGGGTATTTTCTGCTATTACCCTTTTTAAAAATGTAAAACTTTAGGGAAACCAAGCATTTTAGGTAAAAAAAATATATATTTTTTTTACATATGCAAAAGTCGTGAATCACCTGTGGGGTATTAAGGTTCACATTACCCCTTGTTACGTTCCCCGAGGGGTCTAGTTTCCAAAATGGTATGCCATGTGTTTTTATTTTGCTGTTCTGGCACCATAGGGGCTTCCTAAAGGTGACATGCCCCCCAAAAACCATTTGACACTCCTTCCCTTCTGAGCCCTCTACTGCGCCCGCCGAACAATTAACATAGACATATGAGGTATGTGCTTACTCGAGAGAAATTGGGTTTCAAATACAAGTAAAAATTTTCTCCTTTTTACCCCTTGCAAAAATTCTAAAATTGGGTCTACAAGAACATGCGAGTGTAAAAAATGAAGATTGTGAATTTTCTCCTTCACTTTGCTGCTATTCCTGTGAAACCCGTAAAGGGTTAAAACGCTTACTGAATGTCATTTTGAATACTTTCGGGGGTGCAGTTTTTATAATGGGGTCATTTATGGGGTATTTCTAATATGAAGACCCTTCAAATCCACTTCAAACCTGAACTGGTCCCTGAAAAAAAGCGAGTTTCAAAATTTTGTGAAAAATTGGAAAATTGCTGCGGAACTTTGAAGCCCTCTGGTGTCTTCCAAAAGTAAAAACTCATACATTTTATGATGCAAATATAAAGTAGACATATTGTATATGTGAATTAAAAAAATTTTTTGGGAATATCCATTTTCCTTACAAGCAGAGAGCTTCAAAGTTAGAAAAATGCAAAATTTTCACATTTTTCATCAAATTTTGGGATTTTTCACCAAGAAAGGGTGCAAGTTACCAAAAAATTTTACCACTACGTTAAAGTAGAATATGTCACGAAAAAACAATCTCGGAATCAGAATGATAACTAAAAGCATTCCAGAGTTATTAATGTTTAAAGTGACAGTGGTCAGATTTGCAAAAAATGGCCGAGTCCTTAAGGTGAAAAAGGGCTCAGTCCTTAAGGGGTTAAAACTGTGCGAGGGCTCATTTGTTTTTATCAGATTAGACTTTTTGATCACCCAGGATTGCAGAAACCCGACATACATTATTATACTGCAGTTAAAGGGATACTCCACTGCCCCAATGTTCGGAAAATTTAGTTCCGAACTCTGGGTGTGGGCTGCAGGGGTAGTGACGTCCCGGCCACGCCCCTCGTGACATCACCCCACGCTCCTTCAATGCAAGTCTATGGGAGGGGGCTTGGCAGTGGAGTACCACTTTAATGGAACCATCTTGAGCTGTTGGTTCCTATCATGTGACCTCTCTGCCAGAGGAACTTGTCATAGTGAATACAATAGAAACTGTTCAAAAGGGGTCTGGATATCTTTCTTGAGTCTAAAAAGATTTCTAGTTATGGTAACTAGATTCTTAAGCAGGATTCTTGACCAAAGGATTTATTTTAATTGCCAGATTTGTAGTAGACTAATCATATTAACTTTTGCTTTCTTGTGTTTTAAACACTTATTCTCGTAAATGATCCTCATAAATGTTTTCAAGGGCCTGTACACCTGCCTGCATGTGGTGGATATGCACAGTATTGCAGTTTTCTCCCATTTTTCCTGAATGGGATAAGGTTGCAATATGTTCTCATCCATTAGGATTTGCACTGGTACAGATCCAAGTAAACAAAGATGAGAATGTAGTGCCCACCCAAGTGCGTGCAGGCCCTTAAAACAACTGATTAGCACAGTCACTGAGAGCTGCCCCCCACCAACGCCACCAATCTGATATTGATGATGTATCCTGAGGATATGCCATCAATATTGGGATTTTGGTAAACCCCTTTAAATATGGCAATTACATTTCAGAAAAGTAACGCTCTGTTTAGAAAAAAGTTGCTTAAATTAGCCTTTTGATCTCGAAATGGGGCACACCTGTTCCCTTGGTATATCTACAATATTTTTGTATGTGAACAAGCTGTTAGATTTGGGAAATTATAAGTTACTATAAACCACCATGGAAATCTGCAGCCCTTAAAGTATATACATGGGTGTCCTTGGTGTAATTCCAGCTGGGAGAGCAGGTCTGTGATAAAATAAAGTGTTTTCTATTGTTGTTCAGTATTGCCTCCAATTAAGAAGTGTTCATCAAAAACCAGCACTAGCAACTTATTTTTGCCTAGGATTCACACCAGGGACACCCACACACAGCAGGTTTGCAAACTATACCGTATCCCATGGGATATTGGCTATATGTAGATGAATAGGTTTGAAACCTTTACCAATATATTGGGAAACACTTTCATAAATCAACTGTTTTAGGTACATATGAGCTTACTATGTGTTATTTAAATAGTGCCATATGGGAAATGCTCAAATTATTAGTAGTGGAGCCTCTAAGTTTTATAATGCTGTGTGTTTATGTCATAGTGATGAACGTGATAGAATTTGTTATACCTGTATGTCTGTATTGTCTAGAGCCCTTTCCAGGATATTATGTGATTTTTTTTTTTTTAAACAATTTTTATTATTTTCTCAAATATAACAAGTTATGTAAGAAATACAGTGTACAAGAAATGACATTGTGACCTGAGAAGGCATACAACATCTTGACAGAGTGCCACGAACTACTACAATCATCGGTCCGTGTACCAGGCTAACATACCAGCTAGGCTCTACACAGGCTAAGGAACCGAATATTCCTGATAGTTAAACAATAGAATAAGACAAAGTAACAATACAAGCAAAGAAACAGACAAACAGACAGACAGACAGACACCGCACCAGTCTCCTAGTAACTTTGTAGACTCCCGGAGGCTCTGTTTTAAAAAATCATGGAAGGTTCAGGGAAATAAAAAAACAAAAACCTGCGCCTCTACACAACACCATTCAAGGGATTTTCAATGCCCCCAATGAACCTGCCACTGATTCCATTGCATACCATTGTGTACTGGCAAAGGGGCGCATTATGGAAACCCTCTCTGCTAGATCATAATGATGAGTAAGAAATAGCTTCTCTACAATGTGATTTTACAGTTACACTGAAACCTCTACAAAGACCACCTTTTTTAGAGGGCCACCCCCTTATCTAGCTTTCCTGTGACTGATATTCATTTCCACGGCCATTGTCTTCTTAAATGGGTATTCCAGGAATTTGTTTTATTTGACTATGCTACAGGGGCTGTGCGGTTAGTGTAGTTCATAATATAGTGTCTGTACCTGTGTCTGATGGTTGGTCTCGCATTCTTATGTGATCTTTGCTCTAGATGATTATTTTTAACAGCATACGAAATTACTCCTGTCTCAGGTATACCCAAGATGCAGTGTGGCCGAGACACTACCTCATTAGTCAGGTGATGACAGGGAGCCTGTTCTTCTTCAATGGGTGAAGCGACCACAGGGAATTTGCAACAGTTGAAGGCATCCTGGTTACAAAGCACTTGGATTTTGCATGGAATTCAGCTCATTTGTGGTTCAATGGGTGTTGGGTGCTAATACTACCAAAAGGTGACTACTAATACTACAACTACTACCAAAGATGACTACTAATACTACAACTACTACCTAAAGAGGGCTACTACTGCCACCTAAAGGGGGGCTTATACTTACTTACTTATCTGTCCACTCTACTGTGTGAAACACTACGGGGGTTATTATTACTGTATGGAGCGCTATAGGTGCTTGAAAAGTGCCGAGTCTTAAATGTTTGTTTGGCAAGTTCTGTAAAGGCAAGTTGTGGCTGGAAGAAATTGACGTGACGGTCTGGGTCAGAGGGAGAAGAAAAAGGAAAGTGATCAACTCCAATTAGAGATGACGTCACCTAATGTAATTGTATGTAATCACTTATATGGTCTGCAGAGCCTGTGTCAAGCCATGGTCATCACCGACTGTGTAGAGTGGTTTGTATTCAGCGTCATTATGTTGGTAATATCCCATCACTATGTGGGGGTAATGTGTAGTCATGATGTTGTACAATTATTTGTCCCTTGTATAGTGGTGTTGGTGATATTGATCTATGTAGAGTGGTTTTATTCAGTATCAGTATGATAGTATTATCCCATCACTATGTGGTAGTAATAGTAGAGGTCATCAAAAAAAAAAAATACAATATGCCCTCCCTGCACAACACCCCATGTCCCCTTTGCACAACAACCCCTGCCCCCCCCCCCTGCACAAGACCCCATGCCCACCTTACACAAGACCCCATGCCCCCCCTGTACAACACCTCATGCCCCCTGCGCAAGACCCCCTGCCCAAGATCCCATGCCCCACTGCACAACACCTCATGACCCCCTTCACAAGACCCCATGCCCCTCTTATTCCCACTTTACCTCACCAGCAATGGTGAAAATTGGCCACTATATACCCGGTGTCCCACCTGCGATGCCCAAACAACAGAAAAGCCAAGCAGCCGTCACAACTTTCTTTGCTAAACGCTCCGACCGGTCTCCTGCATGAGCACTCAAGATGGCGCCTGATCCCACCACACGCTGTAACTCTGAAGAAGAAGGAGGCCAGGATAGCGATTCGGAAGGCGGAGGAGTGGCCTTCTTCAAATCATTCATGAAGAAGGCACTAACACAAGCCCTGAAGCCAGTGAGAGCGGACCTGGCGGAAATCAAATCGGAGGTTCGGGCCATCGGCTTTCGCACGGAGGCCCTCGAGTCGGCATGCACGGAGCTCACTACACACTCTGTTGCACTTGCCTCCAGAACTGAAGCCATGGAGACACATGTCAATAATGCCCTTACCTTGATCGAAGACCAAGAAAACCGCAGCAGACGGAAAAATATTCGCTTTAAAGGACTTCCGGAATCCTAGGCGCCTGATGCACTACCCAAAATTGCCCGTGAAATTTTTGCTGGTCTGCTGGGGGACGAGCGCGCTGGCTCCATCGTCATAGAGCGCATTCACAGGGCCCTTCGGCCTAAACCGAAGCCAGCTGAACCCCCCAGGGATGTTATCTGTGGTCTCTTGTCGTTTGTGGATACTGCTGCCATCTTGAAAGCTGCGAGAGAAAAGAGACCCATCCACTACGGAGCAGATGAAATTTCCCTATACCAGGACATTGCTCCTACTACGCTGATGAAGAGACGCATCATGCGCCCTCTCCTAGAAAAACTCAGGGAGAAAAACCTGACGTACGCCTGGCTGTTTCCGTTCGGGCTTTCGATTCTAAAAGGAGGGAAGAGGATCACCATTAGGACCCCCGATGACCTGCGGAACGCCTGTCGGGTCCTGGACATCCCCCCTGTTGAGGTACCATCGTGGATGCCGCTATCAGATCATGTGCCACTCCCGCAGCTGCCGAACTTGGGAGAGGGGAGGATGGTCGCTCGCTCCAAGTCTCCGAAGCAGAAGAAGACCCCGGTGAAGACGCCTGCCCCGGAAGGCTGAGATAAGTAACCACTTCTGACTTTTTGCTGGCCCACTTTTCCTGCCTGTGTGGATGGCTGACCAGTGACCTTTCCCGATTGATGCGGTGGCTAGAACACTCCTGCCTTTTGTTTTGTCCTCCCTGCCTCTGCGTGGGGGATAGAGAGACCTTTAGTGCCCGGGACTGCAGCATGGATCCGAGGACTTAACCCTGTCTCCTCACCCCCCCCCCTGCCTCTCCTGCCCCCTCCCGCTTACCTAGACTGCATTGATCGAGAGGTACCGGGCAGGTCCCCGAGTGCAGCGCCGTGACTTTCCTTACATGCACTGGCATTCCGAAGAGCCTCCGGTGGAATCCCACGGATGGGCAACAGTACCATTGATATCTCCTTTATCTTGACCGAGACTTTCCTAGCCCTGAGATTTGGCATGGTGACCCAGTTACTGTTTGGCCCTTTCACTGTTGGAGGTCAACCGGGCTTACACTTGGTCTCCTTTATGAGTTATATCTGTACCTATTTTATTACCACTATCCCCTATTCATCTCGCTTTTCATCATCCATGTATGACTCGTCACCTTTCTTCTCTTCCACCCCTTGCCCACTTAATTCTACCTCTACTCCCCCCCCTTCTTCTTCTTACCCCTCTTCCCATCCTTTCTGATAGCTGCACCATTCCTTTTCCTCCTTATTCCATCACTCTTACATTCCCATTCTCCTTACTCAATTCCTCCTACCCCCCCCCTCCCTATCTCCTTCTCCTCTCACCTCCCCCCTCTTGCTCCCCCCCTTTTTTCTCTCTTTCCCCCCTCCTGTCCATACTCGCTGCCTGTCTCCCACCTCCATCATCTAGTTCTCGGTCCACTGCTCTTGCTTCTCTCCTACTTCTTCCTCCCCCTCTGGCTCCACCCGCTACTACTCACCTCCTCTGAAATGGCCTGGTGTGTGTTTCCCCCCTCCCCCTTTTGTACCTGGATCTTACACTTCTCTTCTCCTCATCCTCCCTGCCTACCTCAGCCCTACTCGCTTTCCCTCTCCTGGACGCCGCTAGCTACTAATATATATGGGTTATACTTCGCAGATTATTGGCTGACCACCAGGGTCCAGGACCCTAAATTGACTGCTGTATTTGTTATAGTTAATGCTTTATTGTCACTTGATTTCGTTTATGTTCATAGAATGTAAGGTACCTTACATCAAGGGCGTGTTGGAGGTGCCCACAGGCCAGACTGAACACCGCTCCCACCCCCTGACACAGTTTTCCTAGTTAGACTTCCCAAATCTGTTAATTAACAGCACTCCTAGCCTGCTTGGTCCCCAACGACTGGGCCTAGTAGCAGGTTCTACTCGCTCCCCAACCCCTACCCCAAGAGTACCCTATCTCCATCCCCACCGATCCCCCCCTACCCCTCCCTCCCCTCCCCCCCCTCTCTGGTTTCCCCGTCCCCTATACACATCCTCTCCCCCTAGCCACTCCCTGCCCCCCCTTGCAACCCCGCCTACTCCCCTCTCTCATACTCTTTTCAACCCCCCCCACCCACCCTTTCCTCTACCTCTTTGACTCTCCAACCCCCTCCCTTTCCCTCACACCCTCAGCTCTCTCTGCCACAGTTTCTCCCTTGATTCCACACGCGCTCCCTCCCCCTGAGCTCCTGATTCTACCCTACCCTACCCACCTACGCACTCTGCTGCCGCAACCATGTCCTCACTCTCTTGTGTCTCCTTTAATGTTAGAGGGATGCTTACCCCTAATAAGAGAAATCATATACTCGCTGTGACTAAACGCCTCAACCCTATGATCTTATTCCTGCAGGAAACTCATTTTAAACAAGACAAAATCCCTAAACTGCCCACAAGACCCTACTCCTCCTGGTTCCACTCCTGCCATCCTGCCTCTGCGTCCAAGGGTGTTTCAATAGCCCTGCATAGCAAATTACCAGTGAAAGTACTCCAGCAGCATTCTTTTTTTTTTAAACTTTATTTATAAATTTTCATATAACACAAACCAGTACAGTTATGCACCTAATAAAGGAGCACAAACAACAGAACAACAGTAAGGTCCTCAATATACAAAGTATAAAACAAGGAATGAGAGACCACCAATACAATCATAATCATAATACACATATCAGAGTGAGATACATCGTGCATACACAATTAGCTAATCTATGACCCTAACTGGGGTCGAACAACTGTCCGTCCACTGGGACAGAGTAGCTATACGGCTATTAGAAGCCCCACACCTCTTCGCTATCAATCCCTCCAACACGAGGTTACTATGAACCTCCGCCAGAATGGCAGGAAGACCCGGCACCTCAGTCGACTTCCACCTCCGAGCAATGTGAGCCCTCACAACTGTCAGAATATGATATAAAATGGTCATATAATGTGGGGGAACTTGTTCTAAGGACAGGAATAGTAGCGCACTCTCTGGGCCCCATGAGAAGGGGCAATCCACTAGGTTGTCCAATAACTTTTTAATTTTGGTCCAAAGAGGTGCAATTAACGGGCAAGTCCACCACACGTGTAGCAAGGTACCACTTTCCCGGTTACATCGCCAACACACCGGGGAGGCGGTAGGGTATATTTTAGCCAGACGAACCGGCGTGTAGTACCATCGGTATAGGAGCTTCCTGGAAGCTTCGAAATGGTTAACACATTTAGAATATTTTTTGTGCATGTTAAAGACAAAGCTCCACTGCTCAGCCGTGAATCTGCGTGCCAGGTCCTCCTCCCATCTGGACTTAAACGTACTGATCATTTCCCCCTCCGCCTCAGTCAAAGCTACATAAGCAAGGGAGATACCCCTAGTAAAGGAGTCCCTGCACAGGAAATGATGTTCATACGCAGTGCGAGGCCGAGAGCTATCCCAAGGGAGAGACCTCAGAAAATGTCTAAGCCTCAAATATTTGTAAAAGTCTTACTGTGATATAGAGAACATGCGTACAATATCAGCGAAAGGCATCAACCCATTAGCATCGCTAATCAATGCCACAGTGAGGATGCCCGCATCTATCCAGGGCTTAAAATCTATATCTAGAAGATAGTCTCCTATAGCAGCTAAAGGGATATCCTTCACTCTAGGTGGACAAAGATTTTTAATCCGCGCCACCCTACTCCACAACCTGATAGCAGCCGCAATAGTGGAGAAAGGAGAAGAGGGAGCAAAGGTAGGGTTAAAGCGCAATTCCCAGAGAAAGTTATTAAAATTAGAGACATTGAGGACAGCAGCTTTAATATCTACCCACAGGGGGGGAGCGTCCTGCCACCACCATTTTTTAAGCTGATCGAGTAGAACAGCGTGATAGTACAATTTAAGGTTGGGCACCCCCATATCCCCCTCATGCACAGGGCGATACAATATATTCGCACCAACCCTAGGGTGCTTGTCATCCCAAATAAATCGTAAGAGCATTCTCTGTAGTTGTGAGAGGAAGGAGGCGGGCATTATCATCGGCAGGCATCTAAAAAAATATAAAATTTTAGGGAGCAACATCATCTTAGCAGTGGCAACACGTCCCGCCCATGAGACAGGAAGCTTGGAGAAGTTATCAATTTCTTTGGTAAGCTGGGACCGCACAACAGCAAAATTAGAAGCAATTGTCTTATCAGGCAACGCAGTAAGGACTATGCCCAGGTAAGGAATCTGGTCAGTGACCCATTGAAAGGGATATTTAGCTTGTAGCACTCTCTGTTGCTCAGTGGGTATCTGCAATGGTAAGATACACGACTTTGTGGGATTAATCTTATAAAAGCTAACTCGGCTAAAGGCATCAATAATGTCCATAACTGGGCCTAAAGAGCTCAGGGGGTTGGAGAGACTAATGATAACATCGTCGGCAAACAAGCCAATCCTGTGGTCTACTTTTCCTATTTGAATGCCCGCAATGTCTGGGGAGTCCCTGATGGATTGAGCAAGCGGCTCCATAACTAAGGTAAATATAAGAGGGGATAGTGGGCACCCCTGTCTTGTCCCATTGCTAAGTGAGAAACTATTAGAAAGGGTACCCATCGTGTAAATTCTAGCAGATGGGAACGTATATAGTGCCATAATGGCGGATTCCAAAGAGTGGGGAAAACCAAACTTACGCAGCACACTTCGCAAATATCCCCAGTGCACTCGATCGAACGCCTTCTCCGCATCAAGGGATAGCAAGAGAGAAGGCGTCCGATCGGAATGCGCTTTTGTGATGATGTCGAGAAAGCGTCTCGTACCATCCACCGTTTGACGACCCTTGACGAAGCCAACCTGGTCTCTGTGAATTAGGTCCGGCAAAACCCTATTCAACCTAGCAGCTAGGGCCAGGGCATACAATTTAATATCACTATTTAGGAGAGATATTGGTCTGTAATTTAGGGTAGAGTCCAGTGGCTTACCAGGTTTAGGTATGGTAACGACCAGAGCATCCAACATCTCTTTAGGGGGCACACCGTTCTCCTTAATATGGTTAAAGGCTCTGGTCAAAAAGGGAGCTACGGAAGGGCCAAATCGCTTATAGAATTCATTTGTAATACCATCAGGGCCAGGTGACTTCGAGGGCTTGAGGGAACGCACACATTCAAGAATTTCTTCTGTGGAGAAGGGAGAGCAAAGATCAGATGCTTGGTCCGAGGACAGAGAGGGGAGGGACATAGAGGACAGAAAAGAAGAGATAACTGCTTCATCAGGCTGTGGAGTAGCAATGTCATGTTGAAGATTGTATAATTTGCTATAAAAATCTGCAAAACAATTAGCTATACTTTGAGGGTCAGTAACTATAGAACCATCAGATTTAGTAAGGAAGGGAATTCTCCCCTTATCCTGACGTTTTTTAAGTTGTTTAGCCAGTATAGAGCCAGATCTATTACCCTGCCAATACCATGTCATTTTGAGCCTTCTCAGTGCCAGCTCATAGCTGTGTAAAGAGAGGGAGTTTAGGGTAGCACTAACCTGTGAAATTTCTTCTACTAGTGATGGAGAGTACGAGGTCTTATTGCGCCTATGTAATTCTGCAAGGCGCTGTTGGAGTTCTAGTGTTTTGGTCTGGCGGAGCTTCCTGTCATAGGCTGTTTGGCTAATAAAGTGGCCCCTAGCTCCAGCAGCATTCTGACGCGAATGGGAGAGCGCTCTATTTGAGAGTGCTGATCCACAATTCCAAATACCAATTCCTGACGAACATTTATGCGCCTAATCATGCACAAGTTTCTTGGCTGCTGAGCACCCTGGAAAACCTGAGACTGTTTGCGGATGGTCTGATCATACTGGGAGGTGACCTTAATGTTACTCTAACCCCTTCTTTAGATACCTCGGCCACAAGACCCACCATCTCAAATCGTGCTATTGCTTGCTTGCATACTAAATTATCTGATTTGTCCCTTGTAGATGCCTGGCGGACTCTGAACCCCACGGTCAGAGACTACTCTCACTTTTCGGCTGCTCATGATTCCTTCCAACGGCTGCACTACATCTTCATCCATTCATCTCTTCTCCCCTCCCTCACGACCACAGGTATCGATGTTATTACTATCTCTGACCATGCTCCGGTCTACCTGTCTCTCTACCTCTCTGGCCCTACGCCCTCCAAGATACGCTGGCGCCTAAAGGAACACATACTGGAAAACAGCGCAGCTAGGGAGGACATTAGAAACCATCTAGTGTCCTACTTTGACCTTAATGGTCGGTCAGGACTGCCCACCCCTATAGTCTGGGAGGCCCATAAAGCCTACATCAGGGGGATCTTCATCGCCTGGGGCTCAAAATTGAAAAAGACATACCAGAAAGAGATAGACACTCTCCTACATAAAATAGCTAACTTGGAGAGAATACACAAGACCGCACGCACTGGCCCCATCCAGGATGACCTTCGCTCACTTAGGGAACAGTTATTGTCACACCTAAACTATAAATCCTCTAAGGCATATCTCAACTTTAGACACCGCTTGTACGCTCATGGTAACAAAGGGGGCAAGATCATGTTGTCCCTGCTTAAGAAAGCCAAGGCGAAACAGCATATCCACCAAGTTAGGGACGAAAAAGGCAACTCTTGCACTACAACTCAGGCTATCGCGGTGACCTTGCAGAAGTTTTACTCTAAATTGTACAACTTAGACGCCACGGTAGATTCCCCTACACCTTCAACGAAGACCTCACTCATCGAGGACTTCTTACAACACCTCTCCCTGCCTCGTGTGGAGGGGGGGATGGCCGAGGGTCTGTTAGCCCCCATCACTGATGATGAGGTTGGGCGTGTTCTGACCTCTTTCCCTCCAGGCAAGAGCCCGGGCCCTGACGGCCTTCCCCTCCTGTACTATACGAGGTACCGGGACGTATTGACCCCCCATTTGACTGAATGGTGCACCTCGCTGTTTGAGGGCTCCCAATTACGTAGGTAATCCATAGAGGCACACATCACCCTACTGGCCAAAGAGGGGAAGGATCCGAGTGATTGTGGCAGCTTTCACCCGATTTCACTGTTAAATATGGATCTTAAGCTGTGGGCAAAACTCCTTTCCCTCCGCATCAAAAAATTACTCCCCCACCTAATAGGCGAGGAGCAGGCCGGCTTCGTGCCAGGTAGAGAAGGCCGTACCAACACTGAAAGGCTCTTGCAGGCTATCTCTCAGCCTCTGGCCCTTCTTGGAGTAGACGCCGAGAAGGCCTTTGACAGAGTTGATTGGCAATTCATGGTGGCGACCCTAAGGAAGTTTCAGTTTCCAGACCAGTTTATATTTGCAATCATGTCCCTATACTCTTCCCCCTCCACTTCCCTACTGGTAAATGACTCCATCTCGCCCCCTTCCACATAAAAAATGGCACCAGGCAGGGCTGTCCCCTGTCCCCAACTTTGTTCATTCTCGTGATGGAGGCATTGTTACAGAGGGTACGCCAGTGGTCAAGTCTCAGGGGATTCCACACGCCGAGCGGCGAACTGAAAGTACTGGCATTTGCTGACGACCTCTTGTTCCTACTGGCGAGCCCTCTGGAAGACCTGTCCCCCCTGGTTCAACTATTTGACGACTTTGGTGCAGTTTCCAATTTCAAGGTGAATGTATCGAAGTCGGAGCTACTGAACATTACCTTGCCCCCTAGGACATCCCAGCTGCTCCACTCTCAATCTGATTTTAAATGGTCGGACACGCATATTAAATACCTGGGAGTACATATCACCACACAAACTACCTCTTTATACGACGCCAACTTTGCCCCATTGTTGACAGACATCAAAAATATTCTAGAGGAATATGACTTGCCCCTGATCTCTTGGTTAGGTAGATGTAATGTCATCCAATGTTATGTTCTCCCCAAAATCACATGCAAACTCACTATGGTACCCATTGCACTTCCTGATTGCTTTTTCATCGCAATTAGAAGGCTTTTTTCCGGATTCGTATGGAAACAAAAAATGCCCCGCATGTCACATACACTGCTCACCCGCCTGAGGTCGGAGGGGGGCATTGGACTGCCAGATGTCCGCAACCTTTACAGGGAAATTCAACTCCAGCGATGGGTATGGCACATGCGCCGTGTGGTTTGGCTCTCCCCCAGGCGCCTGCTGATGCTGACCCACTAGCGGATATCTGGTTGCCCCCTGCATCCCGCGCCAAATATAATGCAAAAAGCAAGCACTTATTAATTGAGGGCATTATCTCCTCCTGGTCCTGTCTCTCGCCTTTCCTCTCCCCTGGAATTTCTCCTCTTCTTCCTTCACATCTTATACCTGTGGTCGTGGGGATGGATTCATCCACCTTTACTCCTTTGTGGAGGAGGTTATCAAAGGTTCCAGTCTCACAGTTGTTCTCTGGCGGTGGGGTCCCGGCTGAAGCGGATATATGCCAACTGTTCCCTGAGGTAAATCTGACCTTCCTGCACCTAAACCATATCGTCTCATGCTGTACTGCTTTTGCCAAAAAACATTTGCCCCTCAGAGCGCTTACTGAATTTGAAAGCTCCTTGCTTTCCATTGGGGATAGACCATGGAGGCTTACTGACTCGAAATCAGCCTGGGGACGGGCGAGGCCTAGGGGGCAGGCCGGGTTACCTGGCCTCTTGGGAGACCAAGCTTAAACGCTCCCTGAGTGACATGGAGGTGGAACGTATTCTCTCCTTCACGCTGGGCCCATCCAGATGTGTCCGTCTGCAAGAAAATCACTTTAAGATCCTCTCCCGCTGGTACAAGGTGCCTGAGTTCCTACATGCCCACGGTCTCGCTCCCTCCAACTTACGCTGGAGATGCAGAGCCCCGGTAGGCACACGCTCACATATCTGGTGGCATTGCCCCAACATTACTTTGTTCTGGAGGGAGGTGGAAACTAAGTTGGCCGCCATTACAGGAACCACTATCCAACTCACACCGGAGTCGGTCCTACTGGGGTGTCCCTCCATCTCCTATGCCCCCGCATCCGACACTCTGACCTCCCAACTTCTGGCAGCTGCTAAATCACTGATCCCCTCACACTGGTTGCAAACTTCGCTCCCCTCAATGCAGGATTGGAACACCAAAATCTCCCAGATCTGCAGGTTTGAGGAAATGTCCAGTCGTGTAAATAGATCCCATGACTCATTCCTCAAGGTCTGGCAGCCTTGGCTAGACTCCCCCTATTCCTCATGAGACTCCATGGCTGCGGAGGCCCGCCCTCTCCCCTCCCCGCCCACCCCCCCTTCGACTCTTGGCCCTTATCCCCCCGCCCTACTCACGTCACCCTCATTTTCCTCTTTTTCCTTCTCTCCACCCTGACCCTCTACTCTTTCTCTCTCGCTTACCTTCTTCTCTTCATTCACCTACAGGCCCCCCTCTCCCCCCCCCTCATTCAGCCGCCGCTTACTACCCCATCCCCCCATTTACCCAACCCTTCTGCCCACTTATCCCCACCTGGAATTGATTGCCGCTCATAGTGGCACTATGCCAGCCTCTCCCCCCCCCCCCACTCCACTTAGCCTACTCACTCATCACATATATTCCCCTCCCCCTCCCTCCCCCCAAGCTATTGGGCTACCCCCCCCTCCCTCTCCCTTTCATGCCGCCCCTACCTCCCCCCCCTGTGTCAGGTCAACAAGTATCGTGTATACTATTTCTCATTCGTTGTTCTCTTATGTTTTGTATTGGAAAAACTGAGCATACTACAAATGCTCCACCTGCGAGTGGACTTCATTTCCTTCTGTCTTTATCGCTCAATAAAAATCATAGTTGAAAAAAAAAAATTTTTGTGATCAGATAGTTTAAGTTTTCAATTCGTTTTTTTTTTTTTTTGTATGACTGGTTAAGAAGATGTTTATATATTTTAAATCAGTGCTAAATTTTTACTGAACATTGCATGAAGTGTGGAAAATGTGGAACTTTTGCAGGACTTTCCAGCACAACTTATATGCACACTCACATGCCCCTAAACATTACAAGACAATGGCCTTCATTTACTAAAAGTGAAGGGCTTTTTCCTCATTTATTCAGTATTCTTTTTGTGTTTGTGTAGTTTTTTTTAGTGCACACTGGATCTTCTGTCTCACAAGGAACAGTAAAAATTCTAAATTGCATTCCAAAAAATTTAATTGTACATAAATTTTAACTATGGAACCTAGTACCAAACAAAATTCCCAAGGTTTAAACGTGAAAGGATTGGGTAATGTGGTTTTGTAGGGTTATTTTCTGACCATCTTTGTTTTTGGCAGAAATATTCTCCACAGAACTCTCTTGTTTTAGTCGGAAATCTTAATATATATTTAGGTTTCTTATGCTGGGTTTTCTTTGAGTTTAGTTGGCTTTGTGGATTTCCTGGTGCATTATGTCGCATGCTGGCGAACGATGGCACAGACATGTCACAAACAACATGCGCAAATAAAAAAAAAACATGCTTGGTAAATGAGGGACAATGTCAAGAATTTCAATGGTTTCACTTATATTGCCAGCAAACTATTGGGAGAGAAAATACTAAGGCTGCTTCACACTATATAATTCCTCCGTTTTAAAGACCCGTTATAATGTTCCATTAAGGAAACCCTTAGAACCGGCCGTTAAATGGCCGTTGCAAAATCCCATACGGCCATTACAAAATCCCAGTCAAGTCTATGGGATTTTGTGATTAGCCGTTATGACCCGTTAATGCCCGTTATGAATAACGGATGTTATTTTGTGACTGGAGAAAAAACGGTACATGCACTAATTTTCTCCCATCACAAAATAATGTCCGTTATTCAAAACGGGCATTAATGGGTCATAACGGCTTTAATCCCATGAACTTGACTGGGATTTTGTAATTGTAGTATGGGATTTTGTAATGGTCATTTAATGGCCGGTTTTAAGGGTTTCCTCAACGGAACATTATAACATGTCTTTAAAACGGAGAAATTATATAGTGTGAAAGCAGCCTTATTGCGTTCACACTCTGTAGTGTGAACATACCCTGAATGTCAACATGTACTGTGACATACTGAAACAAAGTGTTATCCCCTCCCTTCAGAGACTGTACAGGGCAGTATTCCAACATGATAACAACCCCCAAACACCTCCAAGATGACCACTGCATCGCTAAACAAGCTGAGGGTAAAGGTGATGGCATATGTGGGACATCTTCAAATGGAAGGTGGGGAAGAACAAAGTTTTTAATATCCACCAGCTCTGTGATGTCATCATTGAGGAGTGGAATAGGACTCCAGTGGCAACCTGTGAAGCTCTGGTGAACTTTATGCCCAAGAGGCTTAAAGGGGTACTCCACCACTGGACATGTTATAACAAGCCTGATCGCGGGGGTCTGGCTGCTGGGCACCCCAGTCATCTGGTGCACGGAGCGAACTCTGCACTGTTCCGGATGACTGGTGATCGCAGCTGCCACGTCCCCTCCATTTATCTCTATAAAGAGGAGGCAAGACGGCTAGTACACAGCTGTTGCGCCTCCTCCCATAGACATGAATGGAGAGAGCCTGGCGTGATGTCACGATCATGGAAGCCCAAGGCTTAACGTCCATCTGCGGCTATCGAGGTATGACGCGGGCTCAGCAGGTGAGCGCGCATAATACCCTATGGATCCCGGTTGCTATAAGCAACCAGGACCCACGGCTAATGCCGGACATCACCGATTGGGCTGATCGCGGCGATCAAACTTGATCGTCGCATCTAGAGTGAAAGTAAACATTGCCGGTTAGCTCAGTGGTGCTGTTTGGGACCGCCACCGTGAAACCGTGGTGTCCTGAACAGCACGTAGGACACAAGGAGGATCCCTACCTGCCTCCTTGCTGCTCGATTGCCGAATCACTGCTCCGTGCCTGAGATCCAAGCGGCAGAAACACTGGTTAATGCTATGCTATGGAATAGCATTGAACAGTATGAAAGATCAATGTAATGCATGTTATAGTCCCCTATGGGAGCTATAACATTGAAAAATAAAGTGAAAAAAAAGTTAATAAAGATCATTTAACCCCTCCCCTAATTAAAGTTTGAATCACCCCCCTTTTCCCATTTAAAAAAAACTGTATAAATAAAAATAAACATATGTGGTATCGCTGCGTAGGTTTCTTTGTAGGTTTTAATTCCCTACAATTTATTTTCCACGGTATTAAGGTTTCCCTACATTTTCTACATTCCCTACATTTTGCTTTTTTTTTACACATGCTCTGATCTGTAAGGTTTTCCTCAGCAGAAATCTAACACATTTTATGTGGAAACCTTAGTAAATATGTTGGGTTTTTGTGAAAATGTCGGGAACATGCCCCTTTTCGGTGACCACGCCCCCTTTTCCTGGCGGCCGTGCCCCCTTTTCAGGTCTTCTTAGCAAAATGGAGAGTTAGGCCCTCATTTACTAAGAGTGGAGTGTAGGTTTGTTTGTGGGTTTTAATTCCCTACAATTTTTTTTCCACAGTATTTACTAAGCTTTCTCTACATTTTCCACTTTCCCTACACTTTGCTTTTTTTACACATGCTCTGATCTGTAGGGTTTTCCTCAGCAGAAATCCACCACATTTTCTGTGGAAACCTTAGTAAATATGTTGGGTGTTTGTGAAAATGTCGGGAACACGCCCCTTTTCGGAGACCACATCCCCTTTTTCTTGTTTTCTTAGCAAAATGAAGAGTTAGTCTGTTTTTTTTCAATTCTGGCGAAAATTCTGCTGCAGACAGAATTTCTGGTGCGTTGGACAGAATCTGGCGCACAACCCAACAAAACATGTCAGGTTTGCAATAGTAAATGAGGGCCTTAGTCGGGTTTTTTCAATTCTGGCGCAAATTCTGGAGCAGACAGAATTTCTGGCGCAATGCGACAGAATCTGGCACACAACCCGACAAAACATGTTGGGTTTGTAATTGTAAATGAGGGCCAAGGTGTTATCTTTACTGAAAAATGGACTGCGTAGAAACAAAAGCCCCCAAAAGTTCAATTTTTTATTTTTTATTTTGTTGCACAATGATTTTTTTTGTTTTGGTTTCGCTGTAGATTTTTGGGTAAAATGACTGATGTCATTACAAAGTAGAATTGGTGGTGCAAAAAATAAGCCATCATATGGATTTTCAGGTGCAAAATTGAAAGGGTTATGATTTTTAAAAGGTAAGGAGGAAAAAATGAAAGTGCAAAAATGGAAAAACGCTCAGTCCTTAAGGGGTTAAACATGTTATATAGGCTGTGCACTCGATACTTTACATTGTGCCAGAGAGTTATTCCTTCAGTGGTGACACATGAAAATATAAAAAAACAAATTCACAAAAATGTTAGGGGTGGACTCACAATTAAAAACCAACTAATGACTTATATTTACATGAATATATACAAATATTATTATGGACCTATGCAAAAATACATAAATAGACATGTTTCTATATTTAACCCTCTAGAAAGCTATGTTAGAGTTTAATAAAATGTCGAGATGTGTTTTTTGATTTAAATATAATTTATTACATTTCCCCCAGACTTAAACAAGTTGAGAATTGTCCTGACACAAAATCTGATAAGTCATAAATCAAAGCCTTTGCTATAATAAATGAGGATTTTGGCCATTATAAGTTAATACAGTTATAAATAGCACCCATCTCGTATGGAATATAGAGGTGACGTGTGGAGGATATTTCAGGAAATAAGGGCAGTGATCAGTAAGTCCTGCCTTTTTGACTTCTAAGGACCTTGTTAGCCCTGTCTGTCATTTAAAAAGTTGCTATCAAGCACTGTACATGCAGAAAAATTGACAGGTTGTAACAAATAATACCTAGAATCACCAACTTCCCGTATTATAAATTTACGGGTGTTGGATCACCTCACATTTTATATTTAACCCCTATGCGTCACTCCATCACTGCCCAGGCTCATTTGGCTCATTCTTAATTGCTGTTTAGTTTATTATGATATTTTAGAATTTGTAGCATATTGGATTTGCAGTTTAAAGAAAAGGGTTTACCAAAATCTACCCCTATGTGGACTAAAACTTTCCTTGCTTAATTGCAAGCACATTTTCCAGGAATAGAACACCACTTTCAAAAGTAAACTTAGAGAATTTGTCAAATTTATTGTTAGATATGTTAAAATGCTCTGTATTATACCTTGTTGACCCTTTATATGTTCCATGGAATTTTTTTTAACCCTGGTGGGATTTTGATGTTAGTGTTCTTATTTCTTGTAATATCAGTAGTGGTCTAAAGCTTTTTAATGCCTTATGGACTCCGTGTGTGCTGGACAGGATTGACACTCCATCAAGGAGCATTGCTGTCTGCCCGCATTATGCACATACAGGGGGAGATTTATCAAAACCTGTCAAGAAGAAGTTGCCCATAGCAACCAGTCAACCCCCTCCCATAGACTTGCATTGAGGGGGCGGAGTAACGAGGGGGTATGATGTCACGATACTCCGGCCCCGTGGTCGTGAGGCTTCAGACACGGAGCAATCATCGCTTCTAGCAGCTGAGACAGGGGGGTGCTGCATGAGAGATTGCGGCAATTCCCAGTGGCAGGATCCTCGCGATCAGACATCTTATCCCCTATCCTTTGGATAGGGGATAAGATGTCTTAGGCCCAGAGTACCCCTTTAAGGCAAACATTATGAGATACAATACTTACAATACAATATATGTGTATTAAATTGATCTGTTCAATCAGCAATCTACTTGTAAAAAAAGACACCTCCTTTACCCAAACCTAAAACTGAAATAAAAGAGACAAAATAAAAATAAATGATAAAAAGAAGTGAGGCTTATTTTGGGGAGGTAAATGAGCCAGTAGGCTTTTGGGTTTAGGTTTGCCCACTGTTGGTGTAGGAAGTGGAGGATAATTAAACAAAACAAAAAAACAATAAAGCTGGGCACCAGCATTGGGCAGTGTAAGAGGACTCCCCCTACAGCAGTAAAATTAATGGGGTGGAGCTGGACATGACTCTAGGCTTAGGAAACATAGGAGGGTTATCAGTCAAAGGTTGTTGATTAGATCCCAGAGTTTGAGCATGTGGTTGGCAGTGGATTGGACTTAAAGACTGCTGCCGTGACATGCACAAATGCAGATCACATCAGCACTGTCCTTAGATGAAGGACATAGTTTCACTTTCCACCTCTAAATGCCTTTCTTTTGCTTAGAGGCTTCTTCAACTTTGCTCAAGGGTGGAAGCATTGACATGTAGGAGGGGAAGGACATTGGGCTGGGGTGACCATTGGAGTAGAAAAAGCAACAGTTGTTGTGGCAGCTACAGCAGCAGCTGTTAGGGCTCATTCACACTACAGAGTAGTGGACACTGGCACTAGGACCCATCGGAAATGTGCCGTCTACATAGATGGCAATGCTTTTCAGAGAGGATTCTGTCAAAAAATAATCATGTTCATTCTTTCCGTTAAGTCTGGGGTCCAGAATTTCTGCAGAGGAAATTCCATAGTGTGAATGGTGCAACAGATTTCCATTGAAAGCAATGGGAGGCAGCTACATTGTATTTTCTGCAGCAGAACTCTGGAGAAGAATTCTGCCTGGAAAATACATAGTGTGAATGGGCCTTATAGTAGCTGTTGTTGAACTTTCTGCTCATGTGATTGCAGCTTTTGCTTCCTCTGCCGGCAGTTATGACTTTGGCTCAAAAACTGCAACAGCAGTTTTGCAAAAAAAAAAAAACACCAGACAAAAGCCCTGTGTGGAAACCTAGCATTAGGGTGCGTTCACACTGTCTGCCGTTGAAATTCTACAGCATGAACGGGTCTCGCGGAAGACCCATTCACACGTCTTTTATAGTGGATTTCTCCAAAATGGCGCCCGGCAGGAAGGACACTATCGGTGCAGCCCCGACTTCCAGTCCCTCCAGAAATGACTCCTGTATCTCTGAGTTCCCTTTCGGCTGCGACACTGCAACTTGGTGGCCACGCCCAGCGGTGGGGCGTGGCACAGCGCAGGCTTTCTTTGCGCGCTTCTCCGGCAGCAGTTCGGCTCCGCCTGTGCCGACCAGACCAAAGGATCGCAGCATGAACTCATTGCGCAGTTTACACATCTTAGTTGTAACAGAATTTTCGCCTCCCCCCTTACTTTTCTCTTGGCCCCCTTGTATGGTGCACCACAAGCACCGTTCTTGAACACAGCAACACGATTTACAGCACATGAATAAAGTTCCTTTTCTGGGGGAAGCACACTTTCACTAATGGTGACTGTAGTAGGCACACACCCGTATCCTGTTCGTGCAACGCCAAAAAGGCTTTGTGGTAGCCCTTGGGGGGTGTTGGTAGTGGGGGTATTGCTTCGGTAAATGAGGGGCTAATGTTAACCCTATATTTTGTGACGCCAGGCTGAGGGCTAGTATGCTGAGGTAATTCTCTGGCCTATCACCGCACTTCCCAGTAACGATAGGTGCATGTAATAAAATGATTGAAGATCCACAAAGTAGTTGAACTTTAACTTGAAGAACTTTACTTAGATGTTTGCGGTACACCCAATGAACAATAATAGTCTCAGGCAAACAGTCTCTATATATCTCAATGACTGACAATTGTTGCGGACCTTGAATTAAATTAAAGTCTCTTAATTTAGGGTAATTATTGCAGATCCGTCCGGATTTAGGGGATAGATAAGGTCCGGTGATCCTGCAGAGTGCTTAGGGATTGATGCACTCGCGATCCTGAATATATCAGCCGTTGCCGCAAGGCTCAGGCCTAACTCACTGCGATAGACAGCTGCGCAGATCCTGCTCGTTTGACAGCCCGGGAACAAGAGAGTGAACAATGGCTGCCGCTACCTTATATGGGCAGGGGCGGGGTGAATCTGATTGGTCCGAACATCCGTCATTCACTGTTACACAGTGTGATGGGATTGACTACGTCACAGGGACCTCCAAAGGTCCTTAAGCAGAAATACCATAGAGTTCACCTGACCACGTGACCCGAAGGTCCTGCTACGCTATAGACAGGTAATTAACTATTTATAGACATTGATATCATATTTACATGCTTCCTAAATAAACTATTAGTGCAATAACTATCTGGATGAGAGGTGACCAGGGGTGAACTAGACAATGGGGACCCCGACATCCTAGGGACTCTGGGTAAGGGGACTCACACATGCAGGTACCAGATAGGATACGGTACTGGGACACCACACATATGATTGTGATCAGCCATACACTAAGACCTCTATTCAGTAGATGCCAGTAAAACATTAGACATAAACTGTATTAATCTACTTCTCTCTTATCTCCTGCTGTTTCAGACAAACAAGCAGCCACCCTGCTTAAATGCAGAAACCCATGGCTTACATTAATAATAGTGCAGATGTAAAGGCCGAGACCGCGTGCAGTTGATTTATAGCCTGTGGTCTTAACAGGTTAAAAAATAAATTTTCATGTTAGTTCAAATATATTTTGGACAGCAATAGGTCAGCATGTGGAACACCCAAAGTGTAATCACCTTAAGATAAAGTGGCGATAATGACTATCATCAACACGTGTAGATTCAGAAGGAAATGTTAATGAAACCGAAATGTGACAACCCAATAATTATACATAGAAGGGGTTACTTCTTCATACTATGAGAATCTTTTCAAATTATTTAGTATGACATACCAGCTTTCCATCACACATGCAGGGACTTGCTACCTAATTGTAATGCACCCCTGAGCCATTGTGAAAAAAAGCTCTATTGGCAAAAAGTTATCATTATGCATAGAAAATATCTGCCATTTCCTGTAAATTCCACTTTGAAATATAAAACAACTGCATGTTGTAATGTTATTTCTTACCTCCATGATTTAAATGAGGTGTATTTTTCAAAACTGGAGTGTATGCAGCTCTTCATCTAAATTGATCCCTTTGGCTATCATTGCATGCATATTTTTAAAAAAGCCTCCTTGTACTTTCCTTCAAATGACTTTTTCTGGGGAAGGAAATTAACTTGATACTTTTAACAAATCTGCAAGAAAAGTCACCAAAATTTACGATAATTGCATTTGTTTTTATCCAAATAAGGTTTTATCCGCTGGTAAAAGTGCATTACAGTACAGAATTGCAAGATCATGATCAAAGGGTGGGTAGTTATCCCTCTGATCATGATCTGGCTAATTCTGTAATGCTATCCTAGGCTAATTTATTACATTTAAGTTGTGAAAGTTTCATTTGGAACTTTGGGTAAAATAAACTACCGTATTTTTCGCCGTATAACTTTTCTTCCCCAAAACTGTGGGGGGGAAGTTGGTGCATCTTATAAGGCGAATACACACCTATCGCGGCGGTCCCAGCGGCCATCAACGGCCGGGGCCCACGGCTAATACAGGACATCACCGATCATGGTGATGCCCTGTATTAACCCTTCAGACACGGCGATCAAAGCTGACCGCCGCGTCTGAAGCAAAAATAACACTAACCCGGCTGTTCAGTTAGGCTGTTCGGGACCGCCATGGTGAAATTGCGGCGTCCCGAACAGCTTACAGGACACCAGGAGGGACCTTACCTGCCTCCTCGGTGTCTGCTCAGTGTCGGGATCCCCTGCATGGCTGGCGCTCTACTTCATCGTCATCACGTCCTTGCACACGCTGTCCCGTCATCCAATAGGAGCGGCATGGCGGCGACGGAGAGCGAGGATACCGTGCAGCAGAGACGTTCTGGAGCGACGGGGACATGGCGACAGCGATAGAGGGCGACATCCAGGGCAGCGGTGACGGGCGCTGATGGGTCCGGAGCGGCGGGGACATGTATTACCTCCTACACCAGTGGTCTTCAACCTGCAGACCTCCAGATGTTGCAAAACTACAACTCCCAGCATGCCCAGACAGCCAACGGCTGTCCGGGCATGCTGGGAGTTGTAGTTTTGCAACATCTGAAGGTCCGCAGGTTGAAGATCACTGTCCTATACTTTACATTGTATTTGGTTCAGAATCTTTATTTTCTAGATTTTTATCCTATAAAATTAGGTGCGTCTTATATGCCGGAGCTTCTTATATAACGAAAAATACGGTAAGTGCACACCTTTTTTTTTGCAGGCATATTATTTATTTGTAAAAATGCGTCTGCATGAATAAGACACATTTAACTTATTTATGCGGCTGCAAAAATGTGTCCACATTTTTTACATTGTGTACAGACAACCATTATCCTACAGAAGTTTCTGAGAAAGTTTGGATCGAAATCACCCTGAAAACATGTTTCTAACACTGTCTTAGTGTTTAGGCAAATTTCATTCATAAAAATGTGTCGGCTTTTTCCAAACATTCCATTCATTTGCCCTTATTGCAACAGGATTGGTGACATGTCTCAAAATAATAGAGAAGAAATAGCTTTTGTAAACACAGAATTTTTGAATAGTTGAAAAATCATGAAAAGTTTTCCCTTTAGGCTGGGTTCACACAATATACATTTTTTTGGCGCAACAATTCTCTCAGAAAATGCAGCCGCATTTTATGTTGCAACAGCGTTTTGAAAAAGTGCTTTGAATGTAAACCCAGCCTTATGAGAACAAACTTCTCATAATAGTGAAAAAGAAATAGCTTTTGGGAAAATTGAAAAATATCATCAAATCCCTTTTTGGGAGCTGCAAGTGTCTCATAAAGAAATAGCTTTTCTAAACATTGAATAGGTTGAAAAAAATGTTATTCCTTTTTTTTTTTTTGGATCATAGGGCGTTGTGTATTTGTAGGCCTGGCTGGTAGTTGAAATACCCAATGTAAAAACTTCATCATCATGTACTCCAGCGTGAAGATGCTGCTGACTCTTGCAGGAGTAGTGCAGTCAGAGGGAGTGAAGCCCCATTCGGCAGGTGTTTGCTATTGGAAAGCGATGGCAATGATTGGCTAACCTGGGGTCATGTGATCTTGCTGCAGTAGTAGTAGTAAACAACCCTGAAGTCATTTTCGTGTTACTTGTTCATGCTATCATGCGTTCAGACACCAAAATGCCATGTGTTCCTCATCCTTTCTATAATAGCTCCGTTGTCCTGGTAGAGTTCAAATATTCAACAAGCTTTTATTTCTCAAAAGAGTGAGACCTAATTCGCCTGGCTCGGCTCACTCCTCTCTAGTCTAGAAGTACCCCAGATTTTTAACAGTAGTTCAGGATGTTTGAAAATCTGGCACATCCATAAAACATCAGGCATGTTTTGCTAAGCCCTGCTCCTTGTCAAGTGTCGCTCAAAGCGCCACATTTCCTGCGCCGTCGCTGAGATCCAGCTCCCGGGGAACCGGACCCCTTCACGCTATAGTCTCCGCTGAGCGGTGAGTGCACCTACGTTTTGTCTTTTTGTACCAAATTTTTTTTAAATTTGTTTTAAAGATCTGTTTAATAACACATGCACCAGTTTTTTGACAGAAAATGCACACTTTATATTAATCTTTGTGTCTACCATTTTGTTTGAGGGAAAGGTATAACATTTATGTAATTTTTTATATGAAAAATGAGGACTAGCAGCGATAAAAAAAAAAAAAAAAACATTAGCTAGTAACTATGTTAAGCATTAAGGTACATCTGATAGGTAAGTGGTCAACCCAAACAATTTAAGGTCCGTGGCTATGAAAAGGTGGGAGCACCTCTCAGTGTATCTGATGACCAGTGAATCTGATCACCAAATCAATAATAACAGTCCCTTCACAGTTGTGCATTGTTTTGTGGTTTTTTTGCAGTTAGGATAGGCACAACTCCACGGAGTGCTAAAATTGTAAAATCCACTGCTGCACCCACAGGAACAATCCATAGCAAGGATGAAAAGAAAGGAATTTATTTTGGCAGTCAAGTCCTTTGACATTTTTTAGAATCTGCCAAAAGGAATCACGTGTCGATTCCAAAAAATGGGGCAAAAGCCCTTTTGGAATTTACTCTATACAGCGCATGTTCCATACATGTGAATGGACATTGATCTTTACAGTGAAAAAATCTTAAAAAAAATATTTCAGTAGCTTTCTATTCTCTTTGTTCCCACACATTGCGATTGCAAATTCCTTCTAAGCGTATTAATATTTTAACCTGCAAAGACAATCAAAATTCAACTTCCCTTAATAAAGATTCTGCCACATTTTCTAATGTGTGTCTGTTAATATGAAGTTATGTACTATGAAATGTTTTTTTTTTCCCCACCCTATGGTTCACTTTATATTGCTGGCAACTTGGAGCTTTGGGAGAGAAAAAAATTAATAAAAACACTTGTAAGAATAAATATCTAAATCAGATTGTGCTTTGTCATGTTTCGGACCCCTGACACCTTTCGTAATGGTGTGCATCAATCTTTGTTATTATTTAGATGTCATTTGCTTCATTAATTATTGGTCTTTGCTGCCACTTTTATTCTCCTTAGTGTTTCTTATCCAGTTTAATTACATTATTCAATATAATAAAGCTATTATTTCATTCAAGCCACTAATCTTTTTAAAGAGCATGTAACAGATTCATTTTCTTGTAAGCATCTCAGATGTATATCAATAATACTTTAATTTATCTGCCTACTTCTAGCCTAATTGTATGTGTGACTGTGGCTTATAAGCCCAGTTCTTTAGAGCTCAGTGGTTTTAGGAGGAGTTTATTACTTTTGTAAATTTACTGTACATATATTGATTTATAATCACGATAATTCTTTATCAATTTGATGCTAAACTGTAGCTATTTACATAAAAAGCCGAAGCCTTCAAAATCCTTCCTGCCACTTATTGCCTTTTATTAAAGCCAAAGGCTTAATCATGAGTTTCGGAGATAAATTATAGCTAATGTAAAACTGTCAGTCCCTTGCTTTCAATTTTGGCAGCTTAAAAATTCTTTGAAATAAGAACACAAATGTATTCCTTTAGCCAGGAGAGTACAGGGAGTGAGGGAACTCAATAGCAAAAAATTACATGGAGCTGGCTCTCAGTTCATGCCCCCGCTCCAGCAGTTTTCCCACACTCTCTTTCTCAGGAGTTATTGACAGTACGAAGTCGCTGGACTGGGGTCACATTGCTTTGGAGTTTACATCCCACTGGTTTCTATTTTAATGTTTTTTATTTTTGCCATATAGAATAGGAGAGTAGTGTGCACGAAAGTGACCAGCAAAAAAGTAATCATTGCAATGCATTCTATTTTTTTTAAAGTCAATGGGACATGGGTTCTGCTCTATACATCAGAGTCTGTTTTTAGCATTTGTTTAATATATACAATTTTTTCTATTTATAAAATATATATATATATATATATATATATATATATATATATATATATATATACACACACATTTATTTATTCTTCAAATTACCACATTTTATCCCCTATATCTTTTTTTCTTTTTCTGTCATGTTTCTATAGTTTTGATCTATATCACTTTTGGAGTAGATAAGGTCTTTTGGTTTCTATTTATTTTTTGTATAGATATATCATGTGACTAAAAATATGCAATTTTGGTGCTGGTAAATAACATTATACACTGCTCAAAAAAATAAAGGGAACACTAACATAACACATCCTAGATCTGAATGAATGAACTAATCTTATGAAATACATTCACACAAAAATTATCAACGGAAATCAAATTTATCAACCCATGGATGTCTGGATATGGAGTCACGCTCAAAGTAAAAGTGGAAAAACCACACTACAGGCTCATCCAACTCTGATGTAATGTCCTTAAAACAAGTCAAAATGAGGCTCAGTAGTGTGTATGGCCTCCACGTGCCGTATGACCTCCCTACAACTCCGGGGCATGCTCCGGATAAGGTGGCAGATGGTTTCCTGAGGGATGTCCTCCCAGACCTGGACTAAAGAATCTACCAACTCCTGGACAGTCTGTGGTGCAACGTGGCGTTGGTGGATGGAGTGAGACATGATGTCCCAGATGTGCTCAATTGGATACAGGTCTGGCGAACGGGCAGGCAAGTCCATAGCATCAATGCCTTCCTCTTTCTGGAACTGCTGACACACTCCAGCCACATGAGGTCTAGCATTGTTTTGCATTAGGAGGAACCTAGGGCCAACCGCACCAGCATATGGTCTCACAAGGGGTCTGAGGATCTCATCTCGATACCTAATGGCAGTCAGGCTACCTCTGGCAAGCACACGGAGGGCTGTGCGGCCCCTCCAAAGAAATGGCACACCCCACCATTACTGACCCACCGCCAAATCAGTCATGCTGGAGTATGTTGCAGGCAGCAGAATGTTCTCCATGGCGTCTCCAGACTCTGTCACATCTGTCACATGTGCTCAGTGTGAACCTGCTTTCATCTGTGAAGAGCACAGGATGCCAGAGACAAATTTGCCAATCTTGGTGTTCTCTGTCAAATGCTAAACGTCCTGCACGGTGTAGGGCTGTAAGCACAACCCCCACCCGTGGACGTCAGGCTCTCATACCACCCTCAAGGAGTCTGTTTCTGACCGTTTGAGTGGACACATGCACATTTGTGGCCTGCTGGAGGTCATTTTGCAGGGCTCTGGCAGTGCTTCTCCTGTTCCTCCTTGCACAAAGGCGGAGGTAGCAGTCCTGCTGCTGGGTTGTTGCCCTCCTACGGCTTCCTCCACATCTCCAGATGTACTGGTCTGTCTCTTGGTAGCGTTTCCATGCTCTGGACACTACACCGACATACACAGCAAACCTTCTTGCCACAGCTTGCATTGATGTGCCATCCTGCATGAGCTGCACTACCTGAGCCACTTGTCTCATGCTACCACTAGAGTGAAAGCACCACCAGCATTCAAAAGTGACTGAAACATCAGGCAGGAAGCATAGCAACTGAAAAGTGGTCTGTGGTCACCACCTGCAGAACCACTCCTTCATTGGGGGTGTCTTGCTAATTGCATATAATTTCCACCTGTTGTCTGTTCCATTTGAACAACAGCATGTGAAATTGATTGTCAATCAGTGTTTTTTCCTGAGTGGACAGTGTGATTTCACAGAAGTGTGATTGACTTGGAGTATTCCCTTTATTTTTTTTGAGCAGTGTATTTTAAAAGTACTGAAATTCCACATGCAGCAGTACCATCTATTTTAATATTTAAACTTTTTTTTGTGTACATAAAAAAATGGAAAAGGGGTGATTAGAATTGACAGGGCTTTTAATGTAAATATGTTTAATATTTATCTTTATTTTACACTTTTTCAGTCTCTCTAGGGGATTTCTACAAGTAATTGATACATTGCTTACACAATCGATAAAATGGTAGTATATTACATTGATTATTGCAAGCGGCGATCTGCTAGTCGGGCAGGCTTTATTAGCAGATGTAGTATGGCAGGTGACCAATCATCACCCTATGATTATCGCGCACCTGACTGGTGTGGAACCTGTCAAGTACCCTTTTAAATGCTGTGATGGCTATTAATTACAGCATTTAAAGGAGTACTCCGGCGCGCACTTTTTTCCTTTTATCCCGTCCGGGCTGCAAAATAAAAGGCTGAAAACACACTTTCTCTTACCTGCCAACGAGAGGTACACTCCGGTACAGGTGTTCGGTCCCGGGCTGTAGTCTTCTTACTTCCTGTTAGCCCGGCATGTCACACGGAGCTTCAGCCTATCACCGGCCGCAGCGATGTCCTGCCTCGGCCGGTGATAGGCTGAAGCTCCGTGTGACGTGCCGGGCTAACAGGAAGTAAGAAGAATACAGCCCGGGGACCGAACACCTGTACCGGAGTGTACCAGAGCTCCGGGGGCTCGTTGGCAGGTAAGAGAAAGTGTGTTTTCTTTTATTTCGCAGCCTGGAAGGGATAAAATGAAAAAAGTGCACGCCGGAGTACTCCTTTAAGCCAGCCATTTTTTGAAAATCTGACCTCTTTCAGTTTAAGCATTAATAACTTTGGGATGCTTTAACTTGATGAATTTGATTCTGAAATAGTTTTTTTCGTGGCATATTCTGCTTTATGTTAGTGGTAAATTTTCATCAATACTTGCATAATTTCTTGGTAAAAAAAATTCCACAATTTCATAAAAAATTTGAAAATTTTCGTTTTTCATTTTCACGAATCACTGTTCCAAAAATCTGTCAGACACCTGTGTTGAGTAAATGCTCACTGTACCCCTTGTTACATGAGGGGTTAGCTTCCGAAACGGGGTCACATGTGGGGAGGATCAACTGTCCTGGCAGCATGGGGACTTTGTAAACGAACATGGCCTTCAATTCCAGCCAAATCCTCTCTCCAAAAGCCCAAAGGCACTCATTCTCTTCTGGACCCTGTAGTGCGCCCGCAGAGCACTTTACATCCACATATTGAGAATTTTGGGGGACTTTTTTCCTATTACCCATTGTGAAAATGAAAACTTTGGAGTAACACCAGCATTTTAGTGAAAAAAAATTAAAATTTTCATTTTCATGTCCAACGAAAATTTATCAAACACCTGTGAGGTGTTAAGGATCACTTTACTCCTTGTTACATTCCATGAGTGGTGTAGTTTTCAAAATAGGGGTCACGTGTTTTTTTTTGTTGTTTGTTTTTTTCCGTTTATGTCAGAACCGCTGTAACCAACAGCCACCCCTGTGCAAATCACCAGCTTAGGTCTAAATTTACATGGTGTGCTCTCACTCCTGAGCCCTGTTGTGCGCCCACAGAGCACTTTACATCCACATATAGGGTATTTCCGAACTCAGGAGAAATTGCGTTACAAATTTTGGGGTTCCTTTCTTCCTTTTACCTCTTATGAAACCGAAAAGTATGGGGCAACACCAGCATGTTAGTGTAAAAATGTTTTACACTAACATGCTGTATGTGGCCCAAAACTCTTGCCTTGAAATACGACAGGGCTCCGGAGTGAGAGAGCTTTATGTGCATTTGAGGCCTTTAATTAGGGATTTTCATAGGGGTGGACACGGATGCAAGCATGGCGCTTGCCTCCTCCACCAAAAATACACAACGGCAGTGCTCTCCAAACAGGGTGCCTCTAGTTGTTGCAAACCTCCCAACATGCATGGACAGTCAATGGCTGTCCGGTAATACTGGGGGTTGTTATTTTGCAACAGCTGGAGGTTCCGTTTTGAAAACAGTGCCGTACGAGACATTTTTTATTTTTATTAGGAGTGGAGGGGACATGACAGTGTAAGGGTGTGTGGTGTTTTACTCTTTATTATGTGTTAGTGTTGTGTAGTGTAGTGTTTTTAGGGTACAGTCACATGGGCAGGGATTCACAGCGAGTTTCCCACTAGGAGTTTGAGCTGCAGCGGAAAATTTGCCACAGCTCAAACTTAAAGTGGGAAACTCGCTGTAAACCCCTGCCCCTGTGTGAATGTACCTTTCACATGGTACTTTCCCAACCAGTGTGCCTCCAATTGTTGCAAAACTACAACTTCCAGCATGCCCGGACAGCCAAAGGGCATGCTGGGAGTTGTAGTTATGAAACAACTGGAGAACAGTTTGGGCACCACTATGTAGTGGTCTTCAAACTGTGGAAGATGTTACAAAACTTCAACTGCAAGCATGCTCAGACTGCCCAGGCATGCTGGGAGTTGTAGTTCGGCAACATCTGAAGGGCCAGATGTTGCAGAACTACAACTCCCAGCATGCCTGGGCAGTCTGGGCATGCTTGCAGTTGAAAATTTTGCAACATCTGGAGGGTTACAATTTGGACACCACTGTATAGTGGTCTCCAAACTGTGCCCTTCCAGATGTTTCAAAACTACAACTTCCAGCATGGCAAGACTGTCCAGGCATGCTGGGAGTTTCTGGCATGCTGAGAGTTGTAGTTTTGCAACATCTGGAAGGGCACAGTTTGGAGACCACTGCACAGTGGTCTCCAAACTTTGGCCCTCCAGATGTTGCAAAACTACAAATCCTAGCTTGCCCAGATAGCCATAGGCTGTCTCGGCATGCTGGGAGTTGTAGTTTTGCAACCCCTAGCAGCATACTCACAGCGATTGCCACGGGACAGGAGCCGCCACCGCACAGGAGCCCTCTGCCGCCCGCCGCACAGTATCGCCACCCGGTAACCTCCGCCTACTGCCCGCCGATCGCTGCCCGGTAATCGCCGCCTGCTGCCCGCCGATCGCCGCCCGGTAACCACCGCCTGCTGCCCGCCGATCGCTGCCCGCCACCCGCAAATCCCCCCTGCTCTGCCCACCTTTGGTAGTCCGGGCAGAACGGGGGATTAACTGTTAACCCCCCGCCCCCCATCTGCCATTGGTCGGTAAGTCCTGATTGACCAATGGCAGGGGATAGGAGGAGGTGGCACCCCTGCCACCTCACTCCTATCCTTCAGGGTGATTGACTCTGTCTCGGACACTGCCAATCACTAGAGATGAGCAAATCAAAGCTGACAAACACAAATTCGTTACGAATTTCAGGAAATATTCGATTCACAACGAATGTGAATATCGCCGCTATTCTATCGCGCGAATCGCTTCATTATACTCAATTTTACAGTGTTCCAGGCTCCAGAGCATCTAAAATGTGGATCCACATGTCAGTACATGGGGCAAGGGACACTGGGAAGGCGGGAAGGCAAGGCGGGAAGTAGGTGGAATGACCCTGAATCACATACAGGATGCAGCCTATCAGCAGCCAACCACCCCTGTGATGTCACAGCCCTATATAATCGGCAGCCATATTGCGGCCAGCCACTTCATTCATTACACTGCAGAGATATAGGATGGACACCCTCTGTGTGTGTGTGTGTTACAGCAGAGTAAAGCGCATTTCAGCAGCATTTAACATCCTCCTAGACACATCAGCGTTCTTGTGGATGGAGAGCATTGTTTTTTTCACTGAAAAGGATTTTTACTGCAGCTGCAGGCATAAACCTCCCAGTCACTTTCTTCGGCATAGTATTACAGAGAGGGGCACATAGCTGGGTGTTGCCTCATACATTTCAACAAGCTGCATCAACTTCATAAACCTTAGCAGAGGAAGCAGGAATAATTTTTCAGCGCAATTCAGTGTCTTTGTTCCACAAAAAATCATCTACTGATTATACTAGTCTATAGATGGTCTAATAACCAGCAGATAACTTGAAAGAAGAGATCGCAGACGGCACTCACGGAAACAGCAAGAAGTTTTTATTCGGGATCGCTGGTCAGCACAACAAGAACGCCAGGTAAGTCGACTAGTTTCGCGCTACGCAGAGCGCTTACACGTGACCTCTGACATCAATTAACCCTTCCCCCCTTAAATACATACACCAGGTAATACAAAAATAGAAAAATAGACATTACAGGGTTAAAAGCACAAATATTGTGTATAATGTAGGGAGACTAGCATTAGTATTTACTAAATAGCTATAACAGCGCCTGATATCATGTAACACAAACAGGGATTATGCATTATACTAATAACGCTAGGTGTGAACATAGATCCTATGCTAACAACTTACACCTGCACTATGGAAATACATAACAACCAGCAGTCCATTCCTAATAGTCTGTGACAGAGTGCAATTTTGTGTTTAGTACACAGCTTTTTTTGGCTGCAGCACTGTTAAGGGTACTGTAGCGCATTTTTCTGCCCTCATCAGTGCATACTGCATACGTACATCTAAGTAGTGTACTATTTTGTACCTGCTAATCTGTCAAGGGCAACATACTGTGAAAAGACAGACAAAAGTAATCCCCTGCTGGTGTTTTACAAAAATACAGAGTTTTTAGGCACATTGTAAGGCATTTTTCTGCCCTCATCAGTACATACTGCATACGTACATCTAAGTAGTGTACTATTTTGTACCTGTTAATCTGTCAAGGGCCTAAATACTGTGAAAGGACAGACAAAATTAATCACCGGCTGGTGTTTTACAAAAATACAGAGTTTTTAGGTGCATTGTAGCGCATTTTTCTGCCCCCATAAGTGCATACCGCATATGTATATCTAAGCACTGTACTATTTTTTACTTGTTAATCTGTCAAGGGCCTACATACTGTGAAAGTCCAGGCAAAAGTACTCATCGGCTGGTGTTGTACTCAGATCATTTTTTAAGTGTACTGTAGAGTATTTTTCTGCCCTCATCAGTGCATTCCACATACCTACATCTAAGTAGTGTACTATTTTGTTCCTGTTAATCTGTCAAGGGCCTAGATACTGTGAAAGGACAGCCAAAAGTGCACACCTGCTGCTGTTCTAGACAAATACTGTTTTAAACGTAGTGAAGTGTATTGTACTCCCCTCATATACGCACTAAGTATGTCAGGCAAAGAAGTGCCAGGATGTGCACAGAGGAGTGGCAGAGGCCTAAATCCTTCAGTCAGAGGTCACAGCAGACTAGGGGAGAGTGGCAGCAGGAGTCGCAGCAAGAGGCCTGAGCTCCCGTTATCAGTTAGCGGTCGTGTCTCGACCAGCAACCCATCTGCCATCGTTGATTGGTTAACACAGTCTTCCACTTCATCACAAGTGACATCTGACACCCCCAGTCAACAGTTGGTGGGTTCCTCAGACACAACCCTCAGTTGGCATGGCCCGGGAGCAGTCCCTGTCCTCCCATTGCCTCTGTCCTATGCTGTTCCCTCTCCTACAGAAGTATCCTCAGCTGTGGGATGATCTAATAGAGGACAGTCAGCAGCTACTGCCCAGCCAAAAAGTGGAGGAGACATCCGCCGCTTCCTCCGCTAGGCGGGCAAGTAGTGATGAGGAGAGTGATGTGGGAGGTGGTGTTGCCAGAATTCAGGGTCCTGAAGAAGACACTGTTGAGGAACCTGAGGAGGACAACAGTGACATGCAGACACTTGTTGATGATGATGAAGCAGATCGCAATTGGGAGCCGGGTGCAAGAGGGGGTTTCATCATCATCAGGAGAAGAGAGTTGCAGGTTGCCCTTGAGGCAGCAGCTGTGCCAGCAAGGCGGTAGCATGGTTGGCAGTCAGCGTGCTGGCAGAAGTGGAAATTCTGGAGCCAAATGTGCCCGGGGGAGACCACCTGCTTCACAGCAGCCTACCTTCCTGGGAGGTAGTGTAACAGGGGTTCCTGGAGACGGCGGCAGTAGCAATCAATTAGTGCGGACAGTTGGTGGGAAAATCAGCTACTCGGTGGTGTGGAAGTTTTTCATCAAGCATCCGGAGGAGGTTCACATAGCCACATGCAAGATATGTCAGCAGAAGGTTAAGCTTGGCCAGGGTCCCAATGTTGGCACCACTGCCCGCGTCAACACATGCTTCGCCACCATAAAGCGGCCTTGGAGAACCGTGGCTGTGATGTAGTGGACCAGTCTGCTGCATCACCCAGTGGCACACCGCTCCCTCTTTCAGCCAGCCAAGGCTCCACCACCTCAGCCGAAGGGAGCTGTGTGTCATACCCTCCTTCTGTCGCTACAGATGCTCCTGCTTCTCCCACTTTTAGTCAGCCATTCCGCCAACGATCCATCCACAAAGCCATGTCCAAGAGACAACAGAATGCACCCACTCATCCAACGGCGCAGAAGGTGAATGTGCTCCTGTCTAAGTTGCTGGTGCAGCAGTCCCTCCCTATTCAAGTTGTGGACTCTGCACGTTTCAGAGAACTGATGGCTTGTGCCAAGACGAGGTGGAGAGTGCCAAGCTGTCATTTCTTTGCGAAGAAGGCTGTACCAGCCCTGCACAATTTTGTGCAAGAGAAGGTGGGCCAGTCCTTGAGCCTGCCGGTGTGTACCAAAGTGTACGGCAGCGCCAACGTCTGGAGCTGTAACTACCATCAGGGACAATACATGTCCTTTATGGCTCACTGGGTGAATGTGGTTCCTGCACAGCCACAACCCCAACTTGGACAGGTCACTCCGCTTCCTCCTCCACGCTGTCAGCCCTTTGGTCCTGTGACAGTGTGTTACTCTGCCTCCTCAGCCTCCACTGCCCGGACAAGTCTCAGTGGCCCTTCAGCATACCATGTGTGCAGGGCACGGTGGTGTCAGACTGTTCTTCACATGGGTTGCCTTGGCGAAAAGAGTCACACAGGGGAGGAACTGCTAAAAGTCATTTGTAAAGAAATCTGAGCATGGCTTACTCCATGAAAACTGGAAATAGGAACCATGGTGACTGACAACAGGAAAAACATCATGGCCGCGCTGCGACAAGGAAGGGTGAGCCATGCGCCCTGCATGGCACACGTGTTAAATCTGGTTGTCAAGCAGTTCCTGAAGTGTTCCCCCCATTTGCAAGACATCCTAACAAAGGGAAGGAAACTTTGTATGCACTTCAGCCACTTGTACACCGCAAAGTACACCCTCCTTCAGCTGCAGCGTCAGAATGGTATCCCCCAACATAGTCTGATTTGTGACGTTGCCACAGGTTGGAATTCCTCCCTCCATATGTTGGACCGACTGTACGAACACTCTCCTGTGTAACTTCAATGTGAACCAGTGGCAGCACATACGTGACACCTGCCGTTTGCTCAGGCCCTTTAAGGAAGCCACATTATATGTAAGTCGCCAGAATTACGGGATGAACGACGTCATTCCACTGCTTCATTTCCTACAACAAATGTTGGAAACAATGGCTGGTCAGGGCAATGGAGACGTTGTGCCTACATCTCACGGCCACATGAGCCCTGCTGGGGCTGAGCTGGAGGAGGAGGAGTATGAGGGGCACAGTGGAGCACAGTTTAGGTTTCATTAGATGGGTGGCTTTTCTAGTCATCTGACAGGAGAGGAGGAGCATGATAAACTAGAGGAGCTAGAGGGTTATGAGGAAGGCGAGACAAAGGACCCAGACACACCGTGGCAGTATGCAGTGGAGATGGAGGCAGGGAGTCACTTGCACAAATGGCACGATGCATGTGCATGCTCAGTTGTTTGCGTAGTGACCGCCGAATTGTTAACATTTGGCAGCGGGATGACTTCTGGCTCTCCACCTTATTGGACCCTCGCTACCGGCACAAAATGGGGGCCTTTTTTACACCCACTGAGAGGGAGGACAAACTGACCTACTACAGAGAGATCCTACGTAGTCAGTTGGCTGATGCCTATCGGCGCCATCGTCCATCCACTAGCAGGTCTTATTCGGGGGGCCCTCTGCGCTCTCACCTTCCACTGCTATGGCTGCTGGGGAGGGGTGGGGTGGCAGGAGCAGTACTGGCTCCATCAGCAGCAGCCTGAGTCTACAGTCACTGATGAGTAGCTTTCTTCAGCCACATAGTGAAGCAACTCATCAGCAGCAGGTAGACATGGAGCAGGACCTAAACCAGCAGGTGGTGGCATACCTTGACATGGTCATGCCAACAAACCTTGAAGATCCGCTGGACTTCTGGGCAGCCAAACTTAATTTATGGCCGCAACTAGCAGAGTTTGCCCTGGAAAAGCTGTCCTGCCCGGCCAGTAGTGTGCCATCAGAGTGGGTGTTTAGTGCGACGGGGGCCATAGTCACCCCAAGGAGAACTCGTCTGTCCATGAAAAATGTGGAGAGACTGACTTTTGTGAAGATGAATCAGGGAGGGATCAGCCAGGATTTCCACCCACCAATGCTAGATGCATCAGAGTAGATTGACCATGGTGCTACACCAACACTTCACAAATATTGATAGTGCCAAACAGATTTAAGGCACTGCTCCCCAGTTTCAAACATTACAGCCACCTTAATCACCGGGTACTGGTATTGCCACCACCGCACCATTCTGTCACCTGGTCACTTTCAGGACTCCTGATGCTTCTGCCACCTCCAGGCTGTTTCATTCAACCACTATTTTGTCTCCTTATGCTTCTGCCAACTCCAGGCTGTGCCATTCAGCCACTATATGGTCTCCTCATGCTTCGGTCACCTCCAGACTGTACCATTCAGACACTGTATGGGCTCCTTATGCTTTCCCCACCTCCAGGCTGTGTCAGTCAGCCAATATATTGTTTTCTGATGCTGCTGGGACTGTCTTGGATATTACCTAAAATTATTTTATGGTAGCACTAGCAAACATACATGCTCAATAGAGATTTCAACATTGATCTTTTAATGTTAGGGGTTGTGAAGCCCTCTTACGTACGCATCCTGCTGCCTGATCCAGGCTGTGTGTTTCAGGAACTACTTGGCTTACTGATGCTGCTGGGCCTGTGCCTAAACATTTTTCATGTTAGCACTAGCTAACATACATCTTCAATACATATTTCAACATTAACATTTTAATGTTAGGGGTTGTGAAGCCCTCTTGTAAACTCATGCTGATGCCTGCTCCAGGCTGTGTGTTTACGGAACTACTGTGCTTAGTGATGCTGCTGGGCTTGGGCCTTAAATTCTTTGATGATAACATGAGGTAACACACTTCTCCAATAGAGATTTCAACATTGATCTTTCAATCTCAGGGTTTATACAATCCTCTTGAGTACTGCTGCTGCCTTCTCCTGACGGTGTCTTTCAGGAACTACTTGGCTTACTGATGCTGCTGGGCTTGGGCCCAAAATTTTGGGATGTTAGCACTAGCTTACATACATGCTTAATTGAGATTTCAACATTGATCTTTCAATCAATAGGGGTTATGAAACCCTCTTGTGTACTCCTGCTGCTGACTGCTCCTGTCTGTGTCAATCAGCAACTACATGGTTTAGTGATACTGCTGGGCTTGGGCCTTAAATTTTTAGATGGTAGCACTAGCTAACATGCATCTTCAATAGATATTTCAACATTCACTTTTTAATGTTAGGGGTTGTGAACCCCTCTTGTGTACCCATGCTGCTGCCTTCTCCTGTCTGTGTCATTCAGCAACTACATGGTTTAGTGATGCTGTTGGGCCTAGGACATTACCTATATATGTTTATGGTAGCACTAGGTACCATACATCTTCAATGGAAATTTCAAAATTCATCTTTTATTCTAAGAGATTGTGAGGCCCTATTGTCACCTCCTCTGCTACCAACTCCAGGCTGTGCCATTCAGACACTACATGGTCTCCTCATGCTTCAGCCAACTCCAAGCTGTGCCATTCAGCCACTGGTCTACTCCTACTGATGCCACCTCCAGGCTCTGTCATTGTGCTGCCATGTGACTCCTTGTTAGATTTAATCCGTTAACTCAGGAGTTAAAAGTTCTATTTCAAAATCTTCAATTTCAATTTTAAAATCTTAAATTTCTGTTTAAAATTCATATATTTCAATGGTCTCCTCCTCCTTTTGCCAACTCCAGGCTGTCATTCAGGCAATATATGGCTTACTGATGCTGCTGGGCCTGGGAATAAAATGTTTTGGTATGGTAGCACTAGCTACCCAAAATCTTCGGTGTAAATTTAAAACTTCGTCTTTTTTTCTTAGGGATAGTGAAGCCCTGGTGTATACTCATGCTGCTGCCAACTCCTGGCTGCACCATTCAGACACTATATGATATCCTCATGCTTCAGCCAACTCCAGGCTGTGTCATACAGGCAATATATGGTTTACTGATTCTGCTGGGCCTGGGTCCAAAATAAAAATGTTGTTGTGGTAGCACTAGCTAACCAAAATCTTTGGTTTAAATTTCAGAATTCATTTTATGATCTTAGGGATTGTGAAGGCCTTGTGTCTACTCATGCTGCCAACTCCAGGCTGTGCCATTCAGACAATATATGGTCTCCTCATGCTTAAGCCAACTCCAGGCTGTGTCATTCAGGCAAAATATGGTTTACTGATGCTGCTGGGCCTGGATCTGGGAATAAAAAATTTTGCTATGGAAGCACTAGCTACCCAAAATCTTTGGTGTAAATTTAAAACTTCGTCTTTTTTTCTTAGGGATAGTACAGCCCTGGTGTATACTCATGCTGCTGCCAACTCCTGGCTGCGCCATTCAGACACTATATGATCTCCTCATGCTTCAGCCAACTCCAGGCTGTGTCATACAGGCAATATATGGTTTACTGATTCTGCCAGGCCTGGGTCCAAAATAAAAATGTTGTTGTGGTAGCACTAGCTAACCAAAATCTTTGGTTTAAATTTCAGAATTCATTTTATAATCTTAGGGATTGTGAAGGCCTAGTTTCTACTCATGCTGCTGCCAACTCCAGGCTGTGCCATTCAGACACTATATGGTCTCCTCACGCTTCAGCCAACTCCAGGCTGTGTCATTCAGGCAATATATGGTTTACTGATGGGCCTGGGTCTGGGAATACATTTTTTTTTTTATGGAAGCACTGGCTACCCAAAATCCTTGGTTAAAAATTCAAACTTCGTCTTTTTTTCTTAGCGATTGTGAAGGCCTGGGGTCTCCTCATGCTTCAGCCAACTCCAGGCTGTATCATTTAGGCAATATATGGTACTGATACTGCTGGGCCTGGGTCTGGGAAGAAAAATTTTGTTATGGTAGCACTAGCTACCCAAAATCTTCGGTTTAAATTTCAGAATTCATTTTATAATCGTAGGAATTGTGAAGGCCTAGTGTCTGCTGCCAACACCTCCACGCTGTGTCATTCAGCCACTATATGGTCTCCTCATGCTACCAACACCTCCACGCTGTGTCATTCAGCCACTATATGGTCTCCTCATGCTTCAGCCTCATCCAAGCTGTGTCATTCAGCCACTATATGGTCTCCTCATTCTGCCAACACCTCCACGCTGTGTCATTCAGCAACTATATGGTATCCTCATGCACCCAACACCTCCACGCTGTGTCATTCAGCCACTATATGGTCTCCTCATACGGCCAACACCTCCACACTGGGTCATTCAGCCACTAGATGGTTTTCTCATATTGATACCACCTCCAGGCTCTGTCATTCAGCCACTATATGGTCTCCTCATACTGATACCACCTCCAGGCTCTGTCATTCAGCCACTATATGGTCTCCTCATACTGATACCACCTCCAGGCTCTGTCATTGTGCCGCTCTGCGACAGTGATTCTAAAAGTGATGCCGGTAATCTACATATCATTCAGAATAACAGTATTATTTCACTACCCCAGCACACTCCATATCCGTGTTAGAACACAGCAAAGTGTTCTACACCCCTATAGAGGCTTTCTGTAGGCCAGAAATAGACATTTTTTATATAGATTCGTCACAAATAAATTTGGATCAAAGCTAATTTTTGCGAAAAATTTGGTGAATCGGCCGAATCGAATCTATACCAATCACCCTGATTTTCCGTGCCATTGGGTCACCCGGAAATGCTGTGATTCGCCGGTCTGATCTGACCCCCCTGGACGATATGCCAGGATGGTTGCTGTTAGATGTCAGCAGTCATCCCAACCTGTTCACCTCTTCTGGAGATGCGGAACGCAGCGCCGCAAATATACGGCGTTGTGCACCTATAACTTTCCTTAATTGGCCTCAACATATCCTCAACATATCCCCACACCTCTTGTTTGAATAGTTATTGTGTAATATTATGTCTGATACTTGTCTTTGTTTGTACCCCATAATTGTGAGCGCAGCGGAATCTGCAAGCGCTATATAAATAAATAAATAATAAGTGCAGCTTAGCAGTGCTGTATATTTACGGCGTTCGTCCTTAAGGGGTTAAAGGGGTACGCCGGTGGAAAACTTTTTGTTTTTTGTTTTAAATCAACTGGTGCCAGAAAGTTAAAGAGATTTGTAAATTACTTCTATTTAAAAATCTTAATCCTTCCAGTACCTATCAGCTGCTGTTTGCTCCAGAGGTAGTTGTATTTCTTTCTGGAGTTCTTTTCTGTCTGACCACAGTGCTTTCTGCTGATACCTCTGTGCAGGTCAGAAACTCTCCATAGAAGGAGAGGTTTGCTATAGGGATTTGCTCGTACCCTGGACAGTTCCTGACATGGACAGAGGTGTCAGCAGAGACCACTATGGTCAGACTGAAAAGAACTCCACAAAGAAATACAACTTCCTCTGGAGCATATAGCAGTTGATAAGTATTGGAAGAATTAAGATTTGTAAATAGAAGTAATTCATAAACCTTTCTAACTTTCTGGCACCAGTTGAATTTAAACAGCACTGCACTAATGTTGGTCATTAGTGGTGAGGTCTGGCTGCTGGTATTCATTGGGTATGAGGTTTGCTCTGCTCAAGAAGGCATTTTATACACCTCTGTGATGTGGATGTTAACAGGGTCCACATCTCACACAAGCACTGGGCAATGACGCAGGGGCATGTCAAACCTTTTGATTGGTTCAGAACTTCACATATCTCTAGATACAGGCAGGGAAAGTGCACCGTTAAGTGCTGTACTCCCTGGTTCTTTGCAGTCTCCATCTCTCTGCACAAGATGAGCCCCATAGACTTATAATGGACTTGGTCTTGTGCAGGGAGATCACTGGGAGCCAGGGAATGAAGTGCTCAGTTGTGTGCTTCCCCCAGGTATACATAAATATTGTTGGGGGGGGGGGGGTGTGGGTTGAACACTCAGACCCAAACAAATCAAAACTTTTAACATAATCCCACAACTTTTTTTTTTTTTTTTTTTTAAATAGAAGAGAAACTTGAAGCATGACAGTTGTGGATGAAAACCAAGCCATAAAGGAAGCAATTTGATAAAATTGACACTGAAGAGTAGGAAGCGCCTTGAAGGGTATTGTAAAGAATGCAAGTTACAGAAGAAAAATGCAAACATGTTTTTTCCTCAAAATAAATGGAAAAATTCATTCAAAGGTATCCATAGTCTTTAAAGGGGGACTCTGGTGCAAAACAATTTATTTCCAATCAACTGGTACTGGAAAGTTAAATAGATTTGTAAATTACTTCTATAAAAACAAATGTTATCCTTCCAGTACTTATCAGCTGCTGTATGCTACAGATGAAATTGTGTAGTTCTTTTATGTCTGACCATAGTACTCTCTGCTTACACCTCATTCTGTGTCAAGAACTGTCTAGAGCAGGAGAGGTTTGCTATGGGGATTTGCTACTACTCTGGACAGTTCCTGACACGGACAGAGGTGTCAGCAGAGAGCACTATGGTCAGATAAAAAAGAACTATACAACTTATTCTGGAGCATACAGCAGCTGATAAGTACTAGAAGGATTAAGATTTTTAAGTAGAAGTAGTTTACAAATCTGTTTAACTTTTTGGCACCAGTTGATTTAAAAATATATTTTGTTCCACCAGAGTACCCCTTCAAGGATGAATACCTTGGCTTTTTATACCCCAAGTGTATTCTGGACCAGCTCGATTACACCTCAGAGAATTCATTTATTGGTTCATTGCACAAGGCTTGTACTTTTGGATATGACCTCTGAATAAGTGTTAACCACACTAGCAAACTGTTAGATATATGCACAAATGGAGGTAGGAAGGGAATAAAACCCCTTTATGGATGTCCTTCAAGTGTGTTCCTATAAAAAAAAAAAAAACTCTTCATATTACAATACCTTTGGGAAAAGTCATGTCCTGCTTCTTGTCTTATCTGGTGACCGAACATTACTCACACCTGACTGAAGTTGAAGACTATATTTTATAGTAAGACAGTAGATTTAACATGATAGTACTTGTATCCCCATAAGGCTAAGTTTCCACTTGGTTTTGTGCACTGCGTTTTTTTGCGTGAAGTCATCAGAAAGCAGTTAGACAGAAAACAGCAACTCAACTTCAGAAGCTAATAACTATTGGAAGGATTAAGATTTTTTTAATAGAGGTAATTTACAAATCTGTTTATCTTTCCGGAGCCAGTTGATATATAAAAAAAAGTTTTTGCCTGGAATACCCCTTTAAACCCGCCCTGTCTGATTCATTTTTGGCTTTTTTGTGTTTTTTAAGGCATTCTTTATTCCGGATGTCTGCTCCCTAAGGAAGATTGGCCCCCAAGGATGCTGAAAATTGTTTGCTGTTGCTTTTGGCACGCAGGATCCAGTTGATGCGTTGGTTTTGTGTGTTTTATATGTTTTTTGCGGTGTGAAATGTAAATAAATGACTTGGTTTTATGTGCAGTTTTTTGTAGTCTATTTCTTGTAGGAGACACAGATATTGGGTCCATCCTTTACATTGGCAGTGTCTTATGAAGGCACTTTATCCGTTTGGTACTGGACTTTGAGAAGGTATATCCTTTTTTATTTTCATATATTATTTTTTTGTTTTACATTTTTTTGATATCAAGAAAAAGACATTAAACACTGGACACTATTTATAAATAAAATAAAGACCAAACTGGTCAATAATTTTGCAAAGAATGGCCTAAATTACCAAAAACTAAAACATACAAACACACAGAACATAAAGTGTGTAGCACCTCAAACTCTTAAATTTAGACACAACTAGTCCTGTGTGGACCCAAGGGAAGCAGTGAAGTCAGAGTAACCTTCACTGTGTTGCTGTTGAGGAGGTTGGGTTGATAGTATAGTTGTGGTGCTTGATGTATAGGAGGATATGGACCATACATCTGAGCTTCATTACAACTACCATAATGGGTAGCATCTGAAGAATAAAAACTAGGTGGTCTATTATGGGGGAACACAGTTTTCTCCACATGATGCCACTGGGTTGAGTATCAGAGTCCCTGTGTGTGGGTTCTTCTGCTCTCCTGTTACGGTCTGATGGAGTGCACTGGGACATCATCTAATGCAGTAAGGTTGGTGCTGAGGGGGATGGTATGGTGGAGAAAAATACTCTGTGCAGTCTAGTATGAAAGTCATGCAGCGTGCTCTGTTTGGTGGCTCAATTTCCCGTAATCTCTGGGCTAGTGCCCTACCGAACACATTACAATCATCCTCCGAACGCTGACAGTGGACCAGAGCTATTATTTCATTATTCAACTCCTGGTCAAGATGGAGTCTGCTATACACACTTTGACGTTGGTATGGCCTTCTGTTTGCAGGTAAACTAACACAACCAATAGGGGTTGTTGACCTGGGCCTTGTATTCCACTGGGCCCTGCAACCTCACCATCATCCCTAACATCTGTGGATTCCCCCACAGCTGGTTCTGGCCTGGGTTCACTTTGGACTAAATTGAGGGATTATTGGTCTTCCTCAGCACTTAACTATCCTTCATCGGTTGCTGTTTGTGTGCCAAGTTCATCCTGGCTTTTTTGTGTGGCAGCCAACCCCTCTTCCTCATACGCATTGTCCATGTTGCTCTCAGTTCTACAATTAAAAAAAAATAATTGTCAAATTAGTTTAAAAATTTTAGACACTGACAAATTTATTTTGTATTATTAATGTAAATTTTTTTATCTTTTTTTCTTTCAGGGATTATGAACCAAGGATTGACTGTTACTTATTCTCTGAGTTCTCTGCCCGGGGCCAGAAACAACAGCTGATGGAAATATTTGTATTGTTTCTGCGTTGTTGCTCCTCCCACTAACTCCATGCTTGTTAAATTCGTTCTGGAATCAGACACGCAGGGACCGCCATCTTTTAGACACAGCTTCCTCTACAAAGAGAACCAAAATATGGACATGTTTTGGGAATATTCAATAAATGCCAATTTTGAAATCAAGTGATAAAAAAATACACTATATGTCTCATCGATGAAAAAGGAATAACAAGGCATAATTGACATTTCTTGTCCCTGGTCTGTAATGGATTTTTCTAGAAAAAAAATCGGCATCATCATTGGCCCCATGCCTGGACCAGGAGTGTACATAATCCTCGGACAGTGTTGGTTAACTGTACTCACATGTATAACACTCTAGACACCACATATGTTATTCCAATTTAAATTTTGTGAATTTGGAACAATGTCAAGTGAAATGGATCTTTTTTTTGTAAATAATTTTGAAAATTTCTAAATTTGTAAAAATGTATTTAAAAAAAATTGTAATTAACTAAGTTTGGTTAAATTTTTCATTCCGAAAATAATTTCTCACATTCACTATTCAAACTAGTGTCATAACCATAAAAATTTTAATTTAAAAATATGTGTATGTATAGGACATAAATAATGTAATAAAGTCAGACACAATCAGATTAATTCATTATGGAGAGACAATATTACAAATAAATAAAATAAGCAAGGTAATTGGTTGTTAGGGGAAACTGGGATAACAATGTTTGACAATATACTGTTTGACTGAAAATGTAAAAAGGGGACAAATCTAACCTATTGCCCCTTGCTCCCGGGCATTTTTGCTGTCCCATGTGGGAAACAGCCCCCTGAAGACCTCCATCCACGCCTGCTCCTTCAACATCCTATCTTTATTTTCCTCCAGGGACCTGTCCCATAATATGGAATGTGCTTCCACCGATAATTTTTTTAAAGTAAGCATATTTCAAATTCACAAAACAACGCAATAATTCTGAGAAGCAAACAACACATTTGCAACATCGCTTTCTGTCATGACCCCCACAAAACAAACATAACTGTAATGTTCGTACAGTATAAAAATTACCCACACGCCCACAAAAGCCCAAAACACAAAACCCCACATAAAATCACCTAAACATACAATATTTGGCATAAAGAACACACACACACACACACACACATACAGCAAGAAGTATACTTACAAGCTGAATCAGCTTGTCTACATTAAATGAAATGCGGGGTGTCATGCTGCTCACAACTGTACACCTAGCAGCAAGGTCCAGCCTCTGAATAAACTTTTTGGCTGACTACAGAGAAAATGGCTGCTGTTCCTCTTCCTGGGAACAGGCCCTTTTTTTACAGGTGAAAAAACACCAAAGAAAAACGCCAAATGCAAAACCCACATGACGTTTTTAACCCCTTGCCCCAAATGGACGTTGATTAACGTCCATATGCGGCTCCCGAGGTATGACGTGCGCTCAGCTGGTGAGCGCGCATCATACCTGGTGGGGCCAGGTTGCTATAGGCAACCAGGACCCACGGCTAATGCCGGACATTGCCAATCGGGCTTATATACATTGCCGGTTAGTTCAGTGGTGCTGTTCGGGACTGTGGCGATGAAATCGCAGTGTCCTGAACAGCTTGCAGGATGCTAGGAGGATCCCTACCTGCCTCCTCGCCGCCCGATCACCGAATGACTGCTCCGTGCCTGAGATCCAGGCAGGAGCAGTCGAGCGGCGATAACGCTGATCAGTGCCATGCTATTGCATGGCAGTGATCAGTGTAGGAAATCAGTGTGTGCAGTGTTATAGTCCCCTATGGGGGCTATAACATTTCAAAAAAAAAAGTGAAAATAAAGTGTTAATAAATGTGATTTAACCCCTTCCCTAATAAAAGTTTGAATCACCCCCCTTTTCAAATAAAAAAAAACAGTGTAAATAAAAATAAACATATGTGGTATCGCCGCGTGCGTAAATGTCAAACTATAAAAATATATTGTTAATTAAACCGCACAGTCAAAGGCGTACACGAAAAATAATTCCAAAGTCCAAAATAGGGTATTTTTTGTCACTTTTTATACCATAAAAAATTTATAAAAAGTGATCAAAAAGTCAGATCATCACAAAAGTGGTACCGATAAAATCTTCAGATCACAGCACAAAATATAAAAAAAGTTATAGGGGTCAGAAGAGGACATTTTTCAACGTATAAATTGTGGTGCATGTAGTTATAATTTTTTTGTAGTAAAATAAAATCAAACCTATAGAAATTGGGTATCCTTCTAACCATATGGACCTACAGAATAAATATAAGGTGCAATTTGTGCCTAAAACTGCACTGCGTAGAAACGGAAGCCTCTAAAAATTACAAAATGGCTTTTTTTTTTATTCAATTTTGCCCCACAAATTTTTTTTTCTGGTTTTGCCATATATTTTGTAGTGAAATTATTAATGGTATTACAAAGTAAAATTGTTGGCACAAAGAAAAAGCCCTAATTTTTAGGTGGAAAATTGAAAGTGTCATGATTTTTAGAAGGTGAGGAGGAAAAAACAAAAGTGCAAAAATGAAAAATCGGCAGAGATGGAAGAGGTTAATGGTGTTTTTTCACTCCCATAGACTCTTATGGGAGAAAAACGCCATGCTTTTGACTACAAAAATGCCATAGGCTCAACATAAGCTGCGACTTTGCAAAACCGCCAAGGAGTTGAACAACACCAAAAAAAGAGTGAAAAAGGCCAAACGGATTTAAAATAATGCCAAACTGAAAAACACCAAGTGGAAAAAGAAATTTGTGATTTCTCATTGATTTACAGCTAACATCTGGCCAGTGTTTTTTTGCCTGAAAAAACACCATGCGGCAGAATTGGCATTTTAAATGGTGTTTCCCCCCCCCTAATAAAAAGTGGAAACTAAGCCTAAGTGATACTATACTTTGGTCACATTGAAAAGCACAATTCAATTGAACACTAAAATGTATATGCTTTCAAACATTGATTTGAGATTATTTGATTGAAGATTTATTTTTCTTTTTTTTGTTAATGCTACACTATAAAAAAGAAGACACACATGGAAAATACTATGATCTACAGGGCAAGGCAAAGGAAAGAACATAATTGAGGACATGTTCAAAGCCAAAAATGCATTGGGGTCATACAATATGTGAGTGTTCCTGTGTTTTCACTCAGAAAACAGAAATCACATTTATTCTCCTGTGAAGCTGGATTCTTTCTTTTGTTTTTACAGCCCGTTCCTCTGGCAACATCACAAATTGTTCATAAAGAAGATTTTTGGCTATATTGAATTTTAAAATTACAAAAAATTCCTGCTACCCAATAACATACAGACACCAAACCCTCATCAATGGAATAGTGCAGAATAAAAAACTTTTTATATGTTGTACATCTTGGCCAAGCATAAACCTTTCTAATATACTTCATAACAAAATGTTATCTCCTTTTTATGGAATAAATGGCTTATTTAAAAAAATAAAAGAAAAAGAAAAAAAAAGACCATTAGGGTCCCCATACTGTCCAGAGCATAATCCTGTCTGGCTGCAGATAGTGACTCTGGTCGGCTCATTTTTGCCCTGTATCCGGCTTTGTGACTGGACCTAAAACCGTGGTGTACTATGGTTTTAGGTCCGGTTACAAAACCGGACACGGGGCAAAAATAGGCCAACCGGAGTCACTGTATGACTCCGGTCAGCAAACTAAAGTGAATGCGTTTCTGCGCCAGTCCGGCTGGGATACGAGAGCTCCTGGTTTTGAAATTTGTGCACCTTTCCTTTTTTCCCGCCTCACCTTCTAAAAATCATGACTATTTCAATTTTCTACCTACAGACCCACATGAGGGCTTGTTTTTTGCTCCACCAATTTTACTTTAAAAAAGCAACTCAGGAAAATAGCCAGCACAACTACCTAATACACAGGTGCACACTGCTGTGGCAAATACCAAGTATAAAAATAGAAGTACAGTATAAGGTAAAAAAAAATGTGCTCAGCTCACCACCCACTAAGGAAACGTAGTGCAAGAACTTCGGCTGTGTAGAAGCAACTGGAGCTCGGACTGTGCAGGCCGTTTTCCGTATGTAGAGACCACAGGGAGAGAGGGGATCCAGCTCACAAAAATAAAAGTAAAATAAATAATAAGTAAAACGTAGCTTTTACTAAGTCATGTTAAAATATAGGTGAACAAAAAAAAGGTCACCCGGGTGATATTAAAAGCAGCACGCCGACGTGTTTCGTGCTACAGGAGAGCTCTTAATCATGGCGTGCTGCTTTTAACTCATCTGATTGACCGTTTTTTTGTTCAACTATGTTTTACCTAGTATCTCGTAAAAGCTACGTTTTACTTCTATTTTTGTGAGTTGGATCCCCTATATGTGAGTCCCTAGATGTAATTTTATGGCTACGTTCAAACGTGCGTATTTTCTTCTGCAGATTTGTTTTAGTAGATTTTGCTGCCCACTGCTGCAAAATCTGCTACAGCAAATCTCCAGTTGAAAATACACAGGTGTGAATGTACCCTTAATCACTTATGGAGTCCAACTCCAAGGTTTCGATGTTTAAATCAGGGCTGAAGATTTATTGCACCATATAACATAAAGTGCTTTGTTTTATGGTGCAATAAATCTTTAACCCTGATTTGAACACTGAAACCTTGGAGTTGTGCTGTGTACAGCTGGCATCTACTTCTATATGGTCCTGTATATAATCACTTATATGGTATACAGATCCTGTGTGCAGCTGGTATATACCACTTTAATGGTCCTGTATATAATCACTTACATGGTATACAGATCCTGTGTATAGCTAGTATATACTTCTATATGGTCCTGTACATAATCACTTACATAGTATACAGATCCTGTGTACAGCTGGTATCTACCTCTGTATGGTGAATGCATTTGGGAATATGATCTTTTATATAGTTTATTTAATTCAATAACAAATATAGTGTGATTAGTCAGTGATAATGGTGGTGATGGTCATGGTATGGCGGTATTATTTGTTTCTACTGGTAACACACAAAACTAGCAGTGTGCACCTGTGCATTTGTTTCATTTTGTTTGGAGATGCCAATCATTTTTGTTTTTTTGTACTGGTATTATTGGTAATATTGGTCTTAGTTTTGGTTAAATATGGTTACTAACAGTCTGACGCTAATATGTATGGTAATAATATTTCTCCTTGTATACTGGTATACTGTGCACGATTGGGTGTGAATGAGGGTGTTGTTAGGAGTGTGACTGGGGTGTGGTTAAGGCATAACTGTGTGTGGTTAGGGGCTTGTCTTGGGCTATGGGCTCTAGCCCCCCGGTCTTTTGCAGACCTAGCATTGCCCCTGGAGGGATGTAATAAAAATAAAAAGCTCCACCAAAAAAGGTTTTTAAAAAAATCTATATTCAAAGGTTAGGGAGCCCTTGAAAAGAAATGTAACAGAAAAGAGACAGTTTTTTTATTTTTTTTATTTACAGTATATTTGATGGTCACGTTAATCCCAGGACTTGGCAGCATCCTCCGTCCTGTATTTTGATCTTAGCAGCAGAGACGTGATCTAGTTACCCGGTGACCTATGTGATCTTCTCAGGAGCTCAAATCACACCATTTAATCACCAGCCTCTCTGAAGAAGAGCTTTATGACACTTGTTCTGATGTGACATCTGTCTCCCGCTTCAATGCTAAGATTGGGAACTGTCCAGAGTTTATTCTCTCTTGTGTTATTTACATTTGCGTCTGCTGGAAATTAATCTTTGCTTTCACCTTGTATTCTCCTCTTTCAGATGACTTGGCTTTGTTTAGTCTGCCATTGTAGCTATATGCAGTATGCTCTAAATTAAAGGGGTTAACCACCATAAGGTGATTTTAGTATTTACCTGCCAGACAGTACTGGACATGCATAGGAAGATTTGTGCTTGTCTTGGGGCTTAATGACTATGTTGTGAGAATACCATAAAGCTGTGGCTATCTTTTTGTGAAGTGGCTATTTCCTGTTGGAGTTTGTCCCCTTAAACTACAAATCCATTACTTCCTTGTTTGTAAGTGTGAGATCACTTTTCTCCCTCCCACACATCAGACACTCCTCCCCCCTCCCCAACTGAAACACACCTGTGATCTCTTCAATGCAATTGACCAGTGTTTTCTGACCAGGATACCTACAGCTTTTGCAAAAAACAGAATGATCTTCCTCCCACTCAACGGTCGCTCCACCCATTAAAGCAAAGACAGGCTCCCTCTAAACACATTGCTATTGATGTAATGCCTCAAGTCGCACTGCAACCTGGGAAAACCTTAGACAACCCTCATTTTGTATTCTGTTAAAAATAAACTTTAGTCCAAAAATCCCAGAAGAATTGCCAGACCACCATAAAACACAGCTACAGACACTATATTATGAACTACACTAACTTTACAGTCCCTGTAGCATAGTCAAATAAATAAAAATCCTGAGTGGTTGGACCCCCACGTTTAGACATCTTATCCCCTATACTGTGTCTAGTACCCCTTAAAAAAAATTCTACTTGTTTTCTCTTCCATGCACCAGTGTTTCCCTATCAGGGTGCCTCCAAATGTTGCAAAACTACAACTACCAGCATGCCTGGACAGCTGAAGGCTGTCTGGGCAAGCTGGAGGCTGTAGTTTTGCAACGGTGGGAGGCACCCTGGTTGGGAAACACTTCTATACACATTTAAAAAAAAATTTAATATGTTTTAAATAATACATAAAATAACTAATTGACTAAACGGAGATTCATCAAAGCCCCACTAGGTAACCAATGACTGTCTACTAAAGTTCCAGGTCAAAAGAAGTGGAAACTGGATCATTAAATCTTCAGGCTGTGAATACTGCACTAGTAAATCACCAAGGAGTGCAAACTGCTTCACTGGAAAAAGATGGACTTGAGACAATATCACTGGGACCCTTAAGTTTGGCTATAAGGTTAATAGAGAGATACTGCTACACTGCATGACAATAAAGGACTGGGCATTGTGCCAAGGAGCCAATGAAATGTGCATACTGATACTGGTAACCAGGGACTGGGATAAAGCAGGGCACTAGGTCATCAGGATTTAGGTTTTTATGTTAGTAGATACCGTGGATAGGGAAAAATGCAACTAGGTCAGTATACTATATAAACAATTTTTTTCATCCATTACATAGCCAAAGGCGCTGCAGCCTTCTCGCCAGTATGAAATGGCTCCTTACAAGTAACAACATATTTGCATTCAACTGCACGGCAAAGTGCTGCAATGGAGAATTATACAGGGTATTCTGGCATTTAGAAATGTATCCTTTTTCTACAGGATAGAGAATACATGTCTGATCACGATGGTTCTGACCACTGGGTACCGACCCCTCCAACCACCCCAAACCCCCCCCCCCCCTGTGATGTTTAGGATGGGGACAGCACATGCTTTATGAATTGTCAAGGGTAGTGAGCGAGTGCCGACCCTGTTCTTGATGCAACAGGGAGATTTGGGGCCCCATTCTGAAGACTTGTGGATAGGGAATGAGTTAAAGCTGGAATACTCCTTTGATGTCTCTTTGTATTGCCCCCTATGCCTCCAATTTAGTATGGAAACATACATATTCAGTGCAATTTGTAATATAAGAACATACAGACATAGATAACTAGACCCAAGAACAAGAAGTCCTATCAAGTCCTGGGCTGAGTTGAGCTTTAAGGGTAGGGTTACATGTGCCATATTTGCTGCTGCGTATTTTCCTACCCATTGAAGTTAAAGTATACCTGTTGTTAACTTTTTATATAGTGTAGATAATACTATTATATGTATATTTGTAATATGCATTGGTTAAAAAATGTGTATCTTTTTGTCCCTGCAGGTGTTGCCTGTGCATCTCTGTGAGGAGTCCAAATACAGGAAGTATGTATGGACAAGCAGGGCTCTAAGGACAAGTTTGTCCTGCTCGTCCTGCCCTCACTTCCTGTATTTGGACTCCCCCCCCCAAAAAAAATGTAATCAATGTATATTACAAATGTACATATAATGGTATTATCACAGACACACAGGCATTAGCAGCATTTCTTTTACCCCCCCCCCCCCCCCCCAAAAAAAAAAAAATGTAATCAATGTATATTACAAATGTACATATAATGGTATTATCTTCATTATATCAAAAGTCTTTGTTAACAACAGGTACACTTTAATGGGTAGGAAAATACACAGTATCAAAGGCTCAGCAAAATAATACATGTGTGATCCTACCCTTGAGGGTATAAAAGGACTTACTATAACTTTACAGGTAGATGAATAGTTGAAAACTGCAAAATATGTATAGGAAGCTTTTAGAAACAAGAAAACAGGACAGACATTTGTGTTACCATGGGAAATTATAAGGGACATCATTAAATATTTGGACACATATTATACTAATACATAACGGAACTCTGTGACAATTTGTACTACTACCGGGCATCATCATTATATAATTATATGGTTACCAGTGGTTATTAACCTTGAATATTGACATTGAACTAGAACTCTTTTGTGGTTGCTACTGGTTACGGCCATTTGAACTGGAAGTTGCTGTATTTGCATACATTTTTGGAGAGAAGAGAGATAATTGTGGATGAACTTGTACTCTCCTACAAAGATATTCCTCCTTGTACAATTAGAGACTTTATGATAATTATATGGTGGTCTTACATTTTATTTTGATATAATTTTATATATTTTATATATTATTTGTTGAAATATTTTAATTATTAATAGGTGGTGCTGCACCTTCACAAGGGCCCTGTGAGACGCAGAAGTCACTATTCTACTATATTATCTACATTTCAATTCAATAAATATATTTCTATATACCATACACCTTGTCCTATTTGTCCGAAACCCTGAGCCCCAATTTACATTTTATTTATTAGTTTACTTATATGACACCTTGGGTATAGGTGTCAAAATTGGGTAGCCCAGGTTATTTTGGTGGTTTGATTGACAAGAGCCTCTCCAACTCTTTTACTAATTTACAAATCTGTTTAACTTTCTGGCATCAGTTGAATGAATAAAAATTTTTTTTCCCACTGGAGTACCCCCTTTAAATCTGTGGCCAGGGAGAGTAATGGAAGCAGCACAGCATTCTCATAGCAGACAGAAGGGATGAGATGGATTTATGTTAGTTTGGGAACTATTGCTCACTGCCCTTTATTTCAGGGACAATATATATATATATATATATATATATATATATATATATATATACACTCAATCAATGGTGCAGCACACCAATTCAAGAAAAATGAGAGTTTATTCCGTCATAACAAGTCAAGCAACGTTTCTGCTCTCTATGGAGCCATTATCACAATATCATGCACTTTATGCACAATTAACACTATATATTCACATAATATATTGAATGTATTTAGGAACTGTATATTGTGAATTATGAATGTACACCGGATTGGCACTTTTATTCATTTGACTTGTTATGATGGATTCAATTCATGCTTTTCTTGTAATTGGAGTGCTGCACCATTGATCGATTTCTATCTGGATGAACTTTGATTGGGGTTCTGGGAGCTGGCACTACCCACATACGGATTGAGTACTGCTGCAAATGTTCAGAAACAGAATAAAGGCATAGAGGAAAGGCTTATATTAAAGTGGTAATTACATTTTGGCCTTTTTCAAAGATAGGCCCTTGATATTAGATATAAGGAAATCCTGGAACTGTTAGGTGTGTAACAGAGGAACCACGGCTGTTTTCAATACCCAACCTACAATACCGGCTTTAGAAAGGCAGTCATCTTTTCCTTGCAGGGGAATACCTTGTAAAGGGCCATAAAACATGACCAGGGATTATATGCCTAACCAGAATATCTACCAAAAGTAGGAGTACTCATTTGTAAACAGTTTTTTTTTTTTGTGTGTGTGTTCTAACCTTTCCTCAGTACAGAGCAAGCTGGCTAGCTGGAAGTGATACCTTGGACGTAGCTCTAAGGGGGTAATGTGTTAAGTTTGGTGGTATCTCCAAAGACACATATTACCTGCTCAGATCCACATTAAAAAGCTTTATTTCCAGCCAGCCAATACCCAACTTTTTACTGATGAGGGGGCAAAGCATTGAATCAGCTGTTTACATATAATATACACATAAGTTTGGTTGGCTATTGTGGTTTGGACGATAATTCCTAGTTATATTTAAAGGGGTACTCCGCCCCCTAGACATGTTATCCCCTATCCAATGGATAGGGGATAAGATGTCTGATCGCAGGGGTCCGACCGCTGGTACTCTCTGTGATCTCAGGGACGGCGCTGTGGCATTATAGACATGGAAGCCTGGGGCTTCTGTGATTGTGATGTCAAGCCACTCCCCCTTTATTCATGTCTCTGGGAGGGGGCGTGATGGCTAGTACACAGCCATCACGCCCACTCCCATAGACATAACATGTTTGAACAGACATGTTATCCCCTATCATTTAGATAGGGGATAACATGTCTAGGGGTGGAGCACCCCTTTAAAGAAGACCTGTGGTCACTCTAAAAAAAAATTATGTTCAGTCCCCTTTGCTGAGTTGTATGGCTTTGTACTTCGCTCTGACTGATTCAGTTAAGCAGTGAGGTGAGTGGGACTTTAATTTCATATGGACTGTGTTAGGCTAAGTTTTGCATGTTGACTGTACAGGGGTGGGCATATTTAATAAAGGGGGAGTGGCCTCATGCCAAAGAGCCTCCCCCAGCTATCCACTGGTTACTACCACTTATTTAAAGACCATAGGTCCTCTTTAAGGGGTCGAGCATGGACATACAAAAACACTTTCTTTAATAGGTGGCATTAGAGAGCAAGATAATTTCATTATGGAAAAGAGATACTTTGCATACTTTTTCCCAGAGAGCAATACATGGGCTATAGTACTCCCTACATCAGCTTGGCAGTCTCCCCAAGAAGACGCATTACCCCCTCAGACCCAAGTACCAAAGGAGATATTCTAGCCATACCACCTACAAAGTTAGATGCATTGGTTTTAAGAACTGTCTTAAAGGGTACTTCGGCCCTAAGACATCTTATCCCCTATCCAAAGGATGGGGCATAAGATGTCTGATCGCCGCTGGGGACCCCCGCAATCTCTCATGCAGCACCCACCTGTGTGAGCTGCACGCCAGCGCTGGAGGCTCCAAGTCTGAAGCCTCACGACAACGGTGCCAGAGTATCGTGACATCACAACTCAGCCCCCATGTGATGTCACGCCCCAACCCCTCAATGCAAGTCTGTGGGAGGGGGTGTGATAGCATGGGTGCTGCATGAGAGATTGTGGGGGTCCCCAGCTGCGGGACCCCTACGATCAGACATCTTATCCCCTATCCTTTGGATGGGGTTAAGATGTCTTAGGGCCGGAGTACCCCTTTCATTTCCTCAATGTTTTTGCTTCAAAGTGTGGAGGTCTATTCAAAGATTTGCTTGTCCCTGTGACATCTTACAAAACATATATAGACCTATTAATATAAAAGCTGAAGCATTTCATTTTATAGATTATTGTCTAAAGGGGAGTTAGAAAAGTTAAAGCTTCAACATGAAAAGAGGTGTTAGCACAGACAGAGCGCGTGGCATTGTTCCATGTGGAACCACTGGCATGATAATAATCAGCTTAGTACAGGTTGAAAAAGAGTTGTCCTTGTAGGACTAAAACAACAATAGAAGCCTTTGAGTTATAAAAAAAAAAAAACATAAACTAGGCAGAGACACTGGGGCTTCGTTTTGGTCCTTATAACTTTGTAAGTAATGAGCTACAGTTTGCCCCTGAAAACAGGACGTGTAAATTAGAAAATTAATGATGTGCAAAGATGCAGAACAGTATAGGAGCCGTGTTTATTTAACGCTGACATCTCGTGTTCAAAGACAAATTCCTATAAGAGAATAATTGACTGACAAAGATCTTGAAATGTGATAAAACGTATGGGAGCCAGGTGACACATTGAGTGCAGTTTCAGCATGTTCTCAATGAATCCCAGTGCAACTGAGATCATTTCTGTCTCTATTTTTTATTGTTGTTGCATGCACCATTGAAAGTGAACACTGCTTTTCTGCTTATAAAGTTAGATGAGCCTGTTAGTCTCTTTGGGACATTAGTTGCTTTCTTTGTGGAACTGATTTGTCATACATAGATAAATAGTGCATATGATGCATATGGGGGAGATTTATAAAATAACAAAACTGTGCAGAGGAAGAATGGTGCAGTTGCCCATGGCAACCAATCAGATAACTTCTGTCATTTTTAACCTCTTAAGGAAGCAGGGCGTACCTGTACTCCCTGCGCCTGGTCCCGGTATATCACGTGGGGTCACGCCGTCATACCGGGTCGGCCCCGGTGGCTAATGATAGCCGGGACCCTGGGCTAATAGCGTGCGGCACCGATCGCTGTGCCACGCACTATTAACCCTTTAGACACGGCAATCAAAGTTGATCGCCGCGTCTAAAATTAAAGCTTCCCGGCAGCTCAGTCGGGCTGATCCGGACCATCACGATAAAATCGCAATGTCCCGATCAGCTAGGACGCAATCGGAGGTCCCCTTACCTGCCTCTGTCGCATCCGATCTCCCTATAGGAGCTATAACACTGCAAAGAAAAAATGTTTAAAAAAAAAGTTAATAAAGGTCATTTAACCCCTTCCCTAATAAAAGTTTGAATCACCTTAAGGAATCAGCAAATTTTCGTTTTTGCATTTTCGCTTTTTCCTCCTTCCTTTCTAAAAATCATAACCCTGTAAATCTTGAACCTACAGACCCATGTAAGGGCTTGTTTTTTGCGTCACCAATTGTACTTTGCAATTACATCACTTATTTTAGAATATAACCTGCGGCGAAACCAAATAAAATTTATTTGTGGGGTGAAATAAAATAAAAAACACCATTTTGTAACTTTTGGGGGCTCCTGTTTCTACACAGTGCAATATTTGGTCAAAATGACCCCTTATCTTTATTCTGTAGATCTATAAGGTTACAAGGATACCCAATTTATGTATGTTTTATTTTATGTTAATACTTAAAAAAAATTATAAAGTACATGCACCAAAATTAGTATGTTTAAAATTGGCATCTTATGACCTCTATAACTTTTTTATTTTTCCATGTACAGGGCGGTATGAGGGCTCATTTGCGCTGTCATCATCATAGTTTTTATCAGTTTCATTTTTGTTTTGATGGGACTTTTTGATCGCTTTTTATTAATATTTTTATGGTACAATTTTTATGCACAATTTTAGACTTTGGTATTTTTTTACATGTATGCCATCGACCATGTGGTTTAGCTTACCTAATATTTTAATAGTTCGGACATTTACTCACGCGACGGTACCACATATGATTATTTTTATTCTTTATTACATTATTTTATTTAAAAAATTGGAAAAGGGGGGGTGGATTTAAACTTTTAATAAAAAAATTTTTGCACTTTTTTTTTTATCCCCCATAGGGGCTAAAACATGCAATCTTCTGATTGCATTTACTGATCAGTGCTCTGCCATTGCAAAGCACTGATCAGTGTAACCGACCCTCTGCTGCTCCTGCCTGCTGCGTAGGCATGGAGCAATAGATTGGCAATCAGACAAAAGAGAGGTAGGTGAGGACACTCCTGTCGTCCGGTAAGCTGATCGGAACATCGCGATTTTGTCGCGATAGTCCCAATCAGCTCCCCTGAGCTGCCGGGATTCTTTTGCTTTCGTTTTAGACGTGCCCGGCATTAGCCGTGGGTCCTGGCTCCCCATAGCAACCCACCGGGTTTAACCTGTTCTCTGCTGGTGAGAACGGTTTAAACCCGATAAAGGGGACCAGGTACGCCCTGAGTCCTTAAGGATCAGTGATGCAGGGCGTATACATACGCCCTGCGTCCCCAAGAGGTTAAAAAAAAAACTGTGTAAATAAAAATAAACATATGTGGTATCGCCGCGTGCAGAAATGTCCGAATTATAAAAATATATCATTAATTAAACCGCACAGTAAAAAAATTCAAAATTCTAAAATAGCGTATTTTTGTTCACTTTTTATATCATGGAAAAATGAATAAAAAGCGATCAAAAAGTCCGATCAATACAGAAATGATACCGCTAAAAACTTCAGATCCCAGCGCAAAAAATGAGCTCTCATACCACCCCATATGCAGAAAAATAATAAAGTTATAGGGGTCAGAACAATTTTAAACGTATACATTTTCCTGCATGTAGTTAGGATTTTCCTGCATGTAGTTAGGATTTCCAGAAGTACGACAAAATCAAACCTATATAAATAGGCCATAATTTTAATCGTATGGACCTACAGAAAAAAGATAAGGTGTTCTTTTTACCGAAATATGCACTGCGCAGAAACGGAAGCCCCCAAAAGTCACAAAATTGCTTTTTTTTTTCTTCAATTTTGTCACACAATGAATTTTTTTCCCTTTCGCCGTGGATATTTTGGTAAAATGAGTAACGTCACTGCAAAGTAGAATTGGTGGCGCAAAAAATAAGCCATCAAATGGAATTTTAGGTGCAAAATTGAAAGAGTTATTATTTTTAGAAGGGGATGAGGAAAAAAATGAAAATGCAAAAACGGAAAAACCCTGCATCCTTAAGGGGTTAAAGAGACCTATGAAAAATGAAAGAAGCTCTCTGATTGGTTGCCATGGGCAAATGCATCACTCTTCCTCTGCACAGTTTTTGATAAATCTCCCCCATGATGACCAACACATTCCATTATTTAGTAATTCCTCAGTCAATCCATTGCTCTGATCAGGGAATAAAGGACATAGCAGACGTATGAAGTGTGGTCAAAAGTGTTCAACTAGAGGAATAGAAGAAGTGGCTGGTTTGGAGTACCAAAAGAGACTCACAAATGTTGCATTATATACTTTATTTTGGAGACAAAATATCTTAGAGGTGGCATAAATGCTATATATACAGCCAATACAGTCAATTAAAAGATATACTTATCTCATGATATGCATGTCAGTAATCATAACAAGAAGGCATCCACAATGTTAAAGGGGTACTCTGGTGGAAAAGCTCTTTTTTTTTTTTTTTATCAACTGATGCCAGAAAGTAAAACAGATTTGTAAATTACTTCTTTTAAAAATTCTTAATCCTTCCAGTACTTATTAGCAGCTGTATACTACAGGGGAAGTTATTTTCTTTTTTTATTTCTTTTCTGTCACAACCACAGTGCTCTCTGCTGACACTTCTATCCATGTCAGGAACTGTCCAGAGCAGGAGAAAATCCCCATAGCAAACATATGCTGCTCTGGAAAGTTCCTAAAATGGACAGAGGTGTCAGCAGAGAGCACTGTTGTCGTGAGAGAAAAGAAATCCCAAAAGAAAATAATTCCCTCTGTAGTATACAGCCGCTAAAAAGTACTGGAAAGATTAAGAATTTTTTATAGAAGTAGTTTACAAATCTAACTTGCTGGAGTACCCCTTTAAGAAAGAAGAAAAAAGGTGTCATATCAATGATGGTGTTTTTTTTTTCACAGAACTTTACCACAGGGTACAAGTGAGGTCAATATACCTGGTTAATTCAGTAAAGGGGTACTCTCATTTTAAGATGTTATTCTGTATTCATGTAAGTTGGCCCCATAGAGAATATATAGGGAGACCTCAATATGGGAATGGCCCATTTAACTCAATTTAAAAATTGTTCCATTGCCTCAAAAATTTTAAATGGTCACAACTGTTTCATATTTGATAATCATTTACCAAAAATGACTCCTTGCCACAGAAAAAAGCCTAAACGTCTTGGCCACTGGGTGTCTCCCTTTTCTGCAAACTGCTGATTACTCTCTGTTGTTAGGGGAATATTGTTTCTAGCAGAAGAGACCAAGACAAAACACAGGGGGTGGGGACAGGGCTTAGCTTGTTTTGTGTGCATGAGATTGCCTGAACAGTGTGGAAGCAAGCTGAGTGAGTCTGCCTCCTCCACTTTTGCTGTACAATTGATTCCTTACTCTAAGCCCCTCCCTCTAGCTTGTCATCGTCGTCATCATCATTATCAGACATTCCCTATCTGAGCTGCTTTTGTGATGTAACTCTTTCCATGCTGTTGCTGTGATCCATTCTGCTTACTTAGCCCCTTGCAATGTAATGTATCAATTCTCCCACTACACATGTCATCTATAGTAATGTACTGAAAATCATCCCCCAGCACAGGGAGTCTGCTCATTCCAGTGCATTATTTTCCAGCTCTGTGACATGGCATGGCAGAGAGAAGTAGGTGCAGTCCTGTAATTAGCCAGACAGGTAAGGGAATGGAATCCCACCCCCTAAAATGGAGAGAATGAGAAAAATCTGCAACTCTCAGATATGTTAAAGGCATATTCCAGGATTTTTTTTTATTTGGCTATGCTACAAGGACTGTAAAGTTAGTGTAGTTTATAATATAGTGTCTGTACCTGTGTGATGATTTTCTCACTAATCTTCTGTGATTTTCACCCCAATATTTATTTTCAACAGTATACAAAATGACTCAGGTCTCGGGATTTCCCAGATTGCAGCATTATGGTAATCTCAAAAAATAGCAATTTAGCCCCAAGACAAGCGCAGATCCTTCCTAAGCATGAACATTACTGTCTGGCAGGTATCACCTTATGGTGGATAACCCCTCTAATAATAGCAGTGAGAGCACTAAAATCGCCTTGTCACTGTCAGATACTTACTTTTCCCAGCTTTTAAGCCTCCTCTTTGCGACAGCTTTCTTCGTTGTCAGGTGACATAGTCCATAGGCATATCAGGAGGTGAGGGCAGCCAGTAATTGTCTAAGCAGGCATTTCCTGCATGGTTGACATGTCAGAAAAAGTGAGGAGCATAAGTGAGCAGCAGGGATCAGGCACTGTCAGAACAGTAACTGTGAGGGACTGAGGATGGTGAGTATGCTATAACTGTTATAAATATTTGTAAAGCACCCTCCTAAAAAAAACAATAATAATTTTATATATATATATATATATTATCATCATAGGTATACACATTTAAGCTTACAGATCTGTTTTAAACTCCAAACTACAATCTGTTGTTTTTTCTAGTTATCTCTGGGACCAAGATAATTTCATACGCTGTATGCATTGATATAGTCTAACATTAAAACCAAATCACCTGCATAGTATTGTGTAGGTCTGCTTTGTGCTGCCAGCTCTGTCCAGGCAAGGTATGGATTCCAAAAGACCTCTGTGGTGACACAGGGGTGCAATATATACTTGTCAAATCATGACACCAGGGCACCGTTAACCTACATGGTCCGAGGTGGCAATAGCTTCTCCTGGGCCAGGCACAGGGCAATAAACACACCAATGCCAAGTTACGGATAATTGTCTTTTTACTGAGGCAGGAACAGATGGTACAATACTCATAGTACCAAGAGGAGTAGAAGGGATGCAGTGTAACCCGTGGGAGCCCTGCGGCCTTGCTAGGACTTATGGTGCTTGTCACCTACTTGAATTGACTTGCCATTAGATATGATAGACTTAAGACTTGAAGATATCCTATGCTTACTAGGGTTCTGCTAAGGTCTGATTTCACTGACACCTCAAGGGTATGAATTCACCAACTCCTGTGCAGGGAACACTTGCAGAATGGTTGATTTGATAAGATATTTTTGTTAGGCTTCCCTTGGAATCACCTCCCAATTCCTACGACTCCTTTCCACACTGCAGCTCACATGGAGCTCTACACACAGTCGCAGCACTCACTTAGAGCGAGCACTGACTGAAGACTGAATAGCTAACCCCCCCTACACTATATACAGAGCAATTTGGGGGGTTCCCATTGGGCAATCAGGATCACATGGGTACTCTGCATCATACCTCCTCATAGATATCCAGAACATTCCTTAAAGGTACAGTGCAACATAATATAAATTAACAGAACAAATATTACAATAAATATTACACGATCACCTGAGCAGCAGGGCCTAGGTCAGGTACCTGAAGCAATTTTAACCTGACAGGGAGCACTCCGGTACTGGGTCACCACACCTCTAAATATGTCCAGTGGTATCTGGCACCAGGACAGTACATTCTTAAAATGTGAGAGATCTGGAATTTTTAAAACCAGGTTGACATCTTGGACTCTTTATCATGTTTCTTAAATCATTCCTGAATAATTTTTCCAGAGTAACAGGGAACATACTGTATATCCTGCCAAATGAGGACTCTGCCATGATAGGTTCTCATAAAGGCATTATTCTTGGACAGCAGGTGGTACATGTCAAAGTAGAATCCATATGAAAGTCAGGACCCAAAGTCTACCAGTGGAACATTGGCTAGAGCATCACATTACCTACGCTAGCTTACCTTCTTCTTATAGTCCATCCTTGTCCAATCGTTTCCACAGGCACGCAATGCAACCAATGCAATTTACATGATAGAAATCATGGCAGGTACTTTCAGCAGTGGATAGGGGTCAGCAAGGGCACTCTGACAACAATGCAATGTGGGAGATCTTCCAAGATGTTTAAACTTTCATTTAAAAAAATGTGTTCTACAGTACATTTGTTCTGTGGGATAAAACCAGTGGAATAAGCCTCCACTCCCCACAGGTATAAATGAGTATTGGTAGCCCATGACCATGTCACCAGTTCACAAGTTGTGCTAGCTTTTGTAATACACAGGAACATTTGCAACACAGGTCAGCTGGGGGTAGTAGCACTTCAAGTGTTATGTCACATGGAAGTGTGATATAGTTTACTGTACTCCAATAAGCCCACCCATCTTCTGCACATGCATAAATCTTCACTCTCACATCCTAATGACATGAGAGCCCCTGACCATGTGATGGCTCTGCTATAGGCATCTGTATGATTGATGCCTGTGAAGGATACCATCACCCATAGGGCGCCACTCAAACATTTCCGTTTATTGGAAAAAATTTCCATTTAATACATATTGCTTTTACTTCATTCTGCACAAGACATATATTAATCTACTACACTATTTAATCTTTTTATTTTTTATACTGGTGTGTACTGTCCAGATGAAGGCCAAAGGAACAGGCAATTTAACCCTAGGGACACACTTACCTAGGAACTTTCATCATCAGGCTCAGCACCATACATTTTATACAAAGCATAAAACTGAATATTATCATTTCAGTTCTTAATAGACTACCAATTGTTAATAAAGGATTAATAAAATGATGCCCCTCACCATTACATTACACTGTTATGCATTCCACACTTTATAATTTATTCCTAAGATGTAATTTTCACAAAAAGCATTAACTGTTCTGTTTTACACATAACTTATCTCAGCCTTTGTTTCACATTTTAATTATAATCGTCCCCACATTAGTTTAAGATTTTGAAGACAATCTATTGTGGTTTTTAATTTAAAGGGGTTCTCCACCATAAGGTGATTTTAGTACGTGATTTTAGTACTGGCAGGCAGTAATGGACATGCTTAGGAAGGATCTGCGCTTGTCTTGGGGCTAAATGGCTATGTTGTAAGATTACCATAACACTGTGGCTAGCTTTTTGTGAACTTGTATTTCCTGTTTGACTTTTCTTTTTTTGACTACAAATCCCACAATTCCATTTTCCTCCCTCCCACACATCAGCCACCCCACCCATTGAAACATAAATGAGCTGCATCCATCAAAAGACCTGTGGTTTTCAATCAGGGTGCCTACAGCTGTTGCATTAGTTGCAGATTGATCTCTCTCCCACCAAGCGATCCCTCCACCCATTGAAGCAGACAGGCTCCCTGTCATCAGCTGACTAGTGAGTCAGGTCTCGGCCGCATTGCAAGCTGGGAAAAATCCGAGACCACAGTAATTTTGTATGCTGTTAAAAATAAATAGTGGGGTGAAAATCACATAAGAATTGTGAGAAAACCGTTACACACAGGTACAGACACTATATTATGAACTACATTAACTTTACATCCCCTGTAGCATAGTCAAATAAACAAAATTCCTCTGAGAGATCATCTGAGGAAGGGGAATTTACCCCGAAACGCGTCATGATCCTTTTGTTGTTTTGTGTTCAATAAAATTGCTTGATTAAGAACACTTACCTGCATCCTGTGTATACCTGGATAGAGCAGCGCCTGGATCCATTGGTCTTTTTTCTCACAAGTATTCCGGACAGTTCCTGACATGGACAGAGGTGTCAGCAGAGAGCACTGTGGTCAGACTGGAAAGAACTACACAACTTTCTCTGTAGCATACAGCTGCTGATAAGTACTGGAAGGAACAATATTTTTAAATAGAAGTAAATTACAATTCTGTTAAACTTTTTGGCACCAGTTGATTTAAAAAAAAAAAAAATTCCACTGGAATACCCTTTTAATATCCATGACACTGTCATTTTTAAAAGATTAAGAACACACAAGGTATCTATATATCATAATATTTACACAGGTAGATAAGTTTTATGCATGTAGTTCAGGTAGATAATTTGTATACATGTAGTTCAGTGCATAATAAGTCCCTACTCGTGGCTAGTGTTGCTCGCGAATATTCGCAATTCGAATATTATTATTATTATTATATTATTATTCGAATTTCGCGAATATAGCGCTATATATTCGTAATTACGAATATTCGTTTTTTTTTTTTGTTTTTTTTCTTCACAGTACACATCACAGTGATCATCCCTCTCTGCTTCCAGCTTGTGTGGTGTAAAGAAGGCTGTAATACTACTGTGTGAGACTGGCGTGCGAAAATTCGCATATGCGAAAATTAGCATATGCTAATTTTCGCATATGCGAATTTACGCACGCGTTAACTTTGTATATGCCAATATTCATTTATGTTAATTTTCGCATATGCGAAAATAAAACGAGAATATAACGAATATGCGAATATTCGCGAATATATGACGAATATTCGTCCATATATTCGCGAATATTCGCGAATTCGAATATGGCCTATGCCGCTCAACACTACTCGTGGCCAACAGATGCATTGTGAGCCCCTACTCGTAGCCAATTCCTACAGATAAAGGTAAGTATATCCAACATCTCCCAAAAGAACCCCATATGAATAATATACACCACATGCACTACTCCTCTTAAATTCATAGGGGCATAAAAAAAAAAGTTAAAAAAATACAACAGCTTAACATACATATATTAGATTGTTAGGGAAATTTAAACCTAAGGTAACCCTGGCATTCATTCTGAAGATCCAAAAGTCTTTCCTAGTGCACAATACATGATCCCAATCCCTTCTACCTCTAGGGGAATGATCTCTTTCTATGCCCTGTTGTACAGTAATCAAGTTGTGACTGCTTGCCTCTACCATAGAAATATGTTTGGTGAGTCCAGACATAGAACAATGTCAGAATTCAGTAGGACACCTAAAGTGTTCTATTATACAGCATTGGAGTTTTCGGATAGTGCATCCGATATAGTGTACATTGCATTCAATGCAAGTTGCACAATATGTGTAGTATTGCAATAAATAAAGGACTTTATAAGGTCACTATGCCCAGTGATCATGATACGGTTCATTTGATAACAGACGTGCTTATACAGATCGCAGTAATGAATATTACTCTGCCCTATTACTCTTAAACCCTGCCCTCTTATACCCAATAGTTCTTTTTTTTTTTTTTTGTGTGGCATAGGTACAGCGATACATTATTTCCAAATATGTTTTACATTTCAAATTAAATGACAGCATATATTATATTCAATGAAGGAAGTAACATAATAGAAAATCATATAATCACAGTCCACACAGTCACAAGATCTCATCCCACAAAACATTTCATTGGAGCAAGTGAATCAAGCTGTGAATATTCTACATTGAGCCATTTTGACATACTACCCCTTAAAGGGGTACTCCACTAGTAAACATTTTTTTTTTAAATCAGCTGTTGCCAGAAAGTTAAACAGATAAATTACTTCTATTTAAAAATCTTAATCCTTCCAGTACTTATCAGATGCCAAATGCTCCACAAGAAGTTATTTTCTTTTTGAATTTCCTTTCTATTTAAACACAGTGCTCTCTGCTGACACCTCTGTCCCTTTTAGGAACTGCGCAGAGCAGGATAGGTTTGCTATGGGGATTTGCTCCTACTCTGGACATTCCTAAAATGGACAGAGGCATCAGCAGAGAGCACTGTGGTCAGACTGAAAAGAAATTCAAATAGAAAATAACTTTCTGTGGCGCCTACAGCATCTGATAAGTACTAGAAGGATTGATACTTTTAAATAGGAGTAATTTACAAATATGTTTAACTTTCTGGCACCAGTTAATTTAAAAAAAAAAACAAATGTTTCCCCTTTTGTTCAACAAAATAGAGGATTTTTATAGAAATACAGACTGGCATTGTCGAAAAATCTAGTGTGTGCTTTGGGACACATTTTTTATGGCCATATATGACTTTTGTTATGTTTCATTTTTATAAGGCCCAGTGTGGTCATTCAATTTGCCCCTATAGGTAGCTCCAGATATTTAAAAACTTCTGCATATACTGTATGTTCTAGATAACTGTACTCAGGAGGGGTGTATTAAATTTTTAAAGTCCTCTTCAACTTTAAAATATCAAGTGAGGTTGCATCTCCCATTGAAAGGCTGAATTCTTGCAACACCAAGAATACAGTGGGTATTACTTTCCCCTGCACTAAAGTGAGTTGTGAAACAACAAAAAGACTCTAGCAACAATGCATCTAGTCGAGCCATAACAAAGCATTATAGCACATGGCAAACATTTGAAGCTTTAGTCCCTTTCAGCCATTTCAATAATTGTGTCCTCTCACATAAACCACTAAAACATTTTACAGACAGCTTGTGCAATTTATTTCTTTATCTATCCATATGTACACTATAGGGGAGATTGATCAAAACCTGTCCAGAGGAAAAGTTGCTAAGTTGCCCATAGCAACCAATCAGATTGCTTCTTTCCTTTTTTAACCCCTTAAGGACGCAGGACGTAAATGTACGTCCTGGTGAGGTGGTACTTAACGCACCAGGACGTACATTTACGTCCTATGCATAACCGCGGGCATCGGAGCGATGCCCGTGTCATGCGCGGCTGATCCCGGCTGCTGATCGCAGCCAGGGACCCGCCGGCAATGGCCGACGCCCGCGATCTCGCGGGCGTCCGCCATTAACCCCTCAGGTGCCGGGATCAATACAGATCCCGGCATCTGCGGCAGTTCGCGATTTAAATGAACGATCGGATCGCCCGCAGCGCTGCTTCGGGGATCCGATCATTCATAACGCCGGACGGAGGTCCCCTCACCTTCCTCCGTGCGGCTCCCGGCGTCTCCTGCTCTGGTCTGTGATCGAGCAGACCAGAGCAGAAGATCACCGATAACACTGATCTGTTCTATGTCCTATACATAGAACAGATCAGTATTAGCAATCATGGTATTGCTATGAATAGTCCCCTATGGGGACTATTCAAGTGTAAAAAAAAAAATGTAAAAAAATGTAAAAGTAAAAGTTAAAAAAAAGTGAAAAATCCCCTCCCCCAATAAAAAAGTAAAACGTCCGTTTTTTCCTATTTTACCCCCAAAAAGCGTAAAAAACATTTTTTATAGACATATTTGGTATCGCCGCGTGCGTAAATGTCCGAACTATTAAAATAAAATGTTAATGATCCCGTACGGTGAACGGCGTGAACGAAAAAAAATAAAAAAAGTCCAAAATTCCTACTTTTTTAATACATTTTATTAAAAAAAAAATTATAAAAAATGTATTAAAAGTTTTTTATATGCAAATGTGGTATAAAAAAAAGTACAGATCATGGCGCAAAAAATGAGCCCCCATACCGCCACTTATACGGAAAAATAAAAAAGTTAGAGGTCATCAAAATAAAGGGATTATAAACGTACTAATTTGGTTAAAAAGTTTGTGATTTTTTTTAAGCGCAACAATAATAGAAAAGTATATAATAATGGGTATCATTTTAATCGTATTGACCCTCAGAATAAAGAACAAACATCATTTTTACCATAAATTGTACGGCGTGAAAACAAAACCTTCCAAAATTAGCAAAATTGCGTTTTTCGTTTTAATTTCCCCACAAAAATAGTGTTTTTTGGTTGCGCCATACATTTTATGATATAATGAGTGATGTCATTACAAAGGACAACTGGTCGCGCAAAAAACAAGCCCTCATACTAGTCTGTGGATGAAAATATAAAAGAGATATGATTTTTAGAAGGCGAGGAGGAAAAAATGAAAACGTAAAAATTAAATTGTCTGAGTCCTTAAGGCCAAAATGGGCTGAGTCCTTAAGGGGTTAAAAGGCCTCTGAAAAAGGAAATAAGTGATCTGATTGGTTGCTATGGGCAACTCAGCAACTTATCCTCTGGACAGGGTTTGATAAATCTCCTCCTATGTCCCATAAGTGAGTCCACCCTTTACATTTTTGTAAATATTTTATTTTATTTTTTCATGTGATAACAAAAAAGAAATGACACTCTACTACAATATAAAGCAGTGAGTGCACAGCCTGGTGGGCAAGACCATACAGCAGTTTATCAGGATAGGTTCCACTAGGAACAGGCTTAACCATGGTTGACCAAAGAATTTGAGTGCACATGCTCAGCATCATATTTAGAGGTTTTCTTTGGAAAATAGATGGATGAGTGCTGTGCTGCTGGGGGGGGGGGGGGGGGGTGTCAGTCAGTCAGTGAGTCAGTTGCCACGCCATACAACGCACAATGCATCAAATTGGTCTGCAAGGTTGTCGTCCCGGAAGGAAGCCTCTGCTAAAGATAAAGCACAAGAAAGACTGAAAACTGTTTGCTAAAGACAAGTTGGCTAAGGACATAGATTACTGGAACCATGTCTTCAGGATCAATGTGACCAAAATATACTTATTTGGTAACAACCTGTGAAGATCTGGATGAACTCCATGCCCCAGACACTTAAGACCTTAATTGGAAATAATGCTGTCCACACAAGATATTGACACTTTGGGCCCAATTTGGACATTTCCACCAAGGGTTGTACTCACTTTTGTTGTCAAGGTTTAGACATTAACCCCTTAGGGACTCAGCCCATTTTCACCTTAAGGACACAGCTAATTTTTATTTTTGCATTTTTGTTTTTTCCTCCTTCCCTTCTAAAAATCTTAACACTTTCAATTTTGAACCTACAGACCCATATAAGGTCTTGTTTTTTGCATTACCAATTGTACTTTGTAATGACATCACTTATATATATATATATATATATATATATATATATATATATATATATATATATATATATATATAAAACTCAACGTGTGTGTGTATGTTCCACAAAAACTTTCAAACAGCTAAAGATATTAACATGAAACTTGGCACACATGTTACTTATATGTCAACAACAAACATAGGATAGGTAATTTAACCCTTACTCACCCCCATTTGCCAGGGGCAGGGCTTATGTTTAAAGTCCCATGCAAGTCAATGGGAAATGTATGTTACCGCATAACTTCCAAACGGCTTGAGATATTTCGATAATACTTGGTCACATGTTACTTATATGTCCACTTAAAATATAGGATAGTTAATTTAACCCTTAACTACCCCCATTTGTGAGGGTCGGGGTTTTTGTTTAAAGTCCCATGCAAATCAATAAGAAATGTATGTTCCCATAGAATTTCCATATGGCTGGAGCTATTTAAATACCTGGTACACATATTACGGGTCGGGATATGAGGACGGGATGGGAGGTCGGGATAGGAGGTCGAGATAGGAGGTCGGGATAGGAGGTCGGGTAGGAGGTTGGGATAGGAGGACGGGATAGGAGGACGGGATAGTAGGTCTGGATAGGAGGTTGGGATAGGAGGTCGAGATAGGAGGACGGGATAGGAGGTCGAGATATGAGGATGGGAAAGGAGGACGGGATAGGAGGTCTGGATAGGAGGTCGAGATAGGAGGATGGGATAGAAGGTCGGGATAGAAGGTCGGGATAGGAGGTCGGGATAGGAGGTCGGGATAGGAGGTCAGGATAGGAGGTCGAGATTGGAGGACGGGATAGGAGGTCGGGATAGGATTTAGAGATAGGAGGACGGGATAGGAGGAGGGATCGACCGATTATCGGTTTGGCCGATATTATCGGCCGATAATCACGATTTTGGGCATTATCGGTATCGGCAATTACCTTGCCGATATGCCGATAATGCCCCGCACCGCCCCCACTGCACAGCGACCGCCCTGCCACCGACCCGCCGCACCCCCCACCGCACCGCCCTGGCCCCATTACCTTCCCCATCCCCGTCCTGCGTTACGCTGTGTGCAATGAGAGTGACGTGACGTCACTGTCAGTGCGCACAGTGACAGCTCAGGAGGACGCCACCGGAGCCCGATGTAGAGTGAACCCAGGGAACAGGTAATTATAAAACCGGGGATGGGGGAGGCAATGGGGCCGGGGCCGGGGCGGTGCCGTGGGGGGGGCGATGCAGTGCGGTAGGGGCGCGGAGCGGTGCGGTGGTGGGGAGAGCAGTGTGGCAGTGTGGGGGAAGCAGTGCGGCGGTGGCGGTGATAGGACTCAGGACTCCCGGACAGGCAGGGGGAGAGAAGCGGGGTGGCGGCGGCGGTCTATGGCACCACAAAATCCGCTGCAATTCATTGATTTAAAGCGCCCGCTTTAAACAATGATCTGCAGCGGTGTGTGTGTGTTTGTGTGTGGGGGGGGTAAATAGCCGATAACTTATACCGGAATATCGGTATAAGTTATCGTCTATCGGCCCAAACCTCCACAGATTATCGGTATTGGCCCTAAAAAAAACGATATCAGTCGATCCCTAGATAGGAGGTCGAGATAGGGGGATGGATAGGAGGATGGGATAGGAGGACGGGATAGGATGACGGGATAGGATGACGGGATAGGAGATCGGCATAGGAGGACGGTATAGGAGGTCGGGATGTGGGGTTGGGATATGACAACAATATATGAGGACTGCATATGAAGTCAAAAGCTTCCTCCTTTGTTTATTTTCCTCCCCAACAAGGATTAGGAAGGAAAAACCGGGCAACGCCGGGTACTCAGCTAGTATTATAATATAATCTGCGGCAAAACAAAAAAAATTATTTGTGGTGTGAAATTTAAAAAAAATTCCTGTGATGACTGGTTCTGCCAGAACCCATAGGGTTAATTATTTCTAGCTCTGTTGTTTGTTTTAGTTGCTGGGATGATGCCTCTGTGCTCCTGGGTGTGGTTAAGCTTGCTGAGCCAATAAGAGTCCTCCTGGTTGCAGCTCAGGCATATATAAGGAGGCCCTTTTCAGTCATTCTCTACTTGTGATAGTTCTTAGTGACTTACCTAGCAATCTCTGTGCTCATTCTGTTTATTCTGGTTTTGGGACTTTTGGCTTGGCTTTTGACTTCCCTTTGATACTCTGGTACTGTACATCGTGCTCTCCAGGTTTAGACTTGGCCCTCTGACTACGTATTTTTGTGTGTGTGTGTTCAAAGAGTAGTCCAGTGGTGACCCAGTGGTGAACAACTTATCCCATTTCCTAAGGATAGGGAATAAGTTGCAGATCGCGGGGGGTAAGACCGCTTGGGCCCCCTGCGATCTCCTGTACAGAGCCCCGACAGCCCGCGGGAAGGGGGCGTGTTGACCTCTGCACGAAGCGGAGGTCGACACGCCCCCTCAACACAACTCTATGGCAGAGCCGAAGCGCTGCCTTCGGCAATCTCTGGCTCTGCCATTGAGATGTATTGAGGGGGCGTGTCGGCCGCCGCTTCGTGCGGGGGTCGACACCAGCTATCTGGCTGGAGATCCTTGCCCCCGTACAGAGAGATCGCAGGGGGCTCCAGCGGTCGGACCCCCCGCGATCTAAAACTTATCCCCTATTCTTAGGATAGGGGATAAGTTTTTCACCACTGGACTACCCCTTTCAGGTTTGCTTTCTGTTAGTCGTGTACCCCCAGCCTTTCCCGACCTTTTGTCAGTTTTGTAGTTTATTGTTTTGACTTTTTGACTGTCCCTCACTTATTTAGTAAGGGACTGTCACCGTGGTTACGAACCGCTCGTCTAGGGCAGGTACGTAAGTAGGCAGGGACAGGGGAGTGGGCGAGAATAGTGTGAACTCCTTCCCTGCCCAGACCTGATAATTCCATTTTGTAACTTTTGGGGGCTTCCGTTTCTACGCAGTGCACTTTTTGGTAAAAATTATTAGGTATGCCTTGTTTAACCAACAGGGAGACTAGAACTAAAGCCTGGACACGTTTCAGAGTCTTGCTCAACTCCTTTTTCATCAACGATGTGGTTGAAAAAGGAGTTGAGCAAGATTACAAAATGCATCCAGCCTTTAGCTCGTCTCCCTGTTGGTTAAACAAGGCATACCTAACAGAGGATCGTGACCACACATTGCCACTTTCTACACAGATATACTCTGCAATATTGAACCCTCCATCATCTCCCGATGCAGCAAGTGTCTGCAGGGGAATCACTTTGAAGTTAAGACTAACAAAGACCTGCAACTCAGCCGATCCAAGGATCTCCTTTTGAAGTACGCATGCACAGACTGCAAACGATTGAGACAGCCGCACTTCAATGTCAGAGAACACTAAGAGAGGGAGCGAGACGTCGCCCCTGGGCTCTGGAAGCAGCGGTGAGTACGATCTCGCTTGGAAGCGCAAACACATCAGAAGGTAACTGCCGCATTTTGCACTTTATGGATTATATGAAGCATTAGAGGAACATTTAGTTTATTGACCACAGATATTCTGGGACTGCTGGATTACTAGCAATTGCTGGATTACGATCAGCTGCCCACTGAATTGGATCTGATCAACAGGGCTTTAAACAGCCACTTTAGGAGGGGGCGTGGCCTGGACGCATGTTGAACTAGCTCCGCTCTGAACCGTGTTGTTTAGCATCCTGTTTTCATCCTGGACCTCAGAACTTTGCCTCAGAGACTTCGGAACCGCAGTGGATCGGTGGGGTCCATCATGCCAGCTAATAAGAGCGGTGTGGCGGCAGCTGCGAAGTTGCAGGGTTTCGCGCGCGGCCAAGACCAAGATGGCGCCGGGCCTTCCTCCTCCGCTCCTGCTGAGCCGGTCGCTGACTCCCGCCCGGAGATTCCCTCTACACTGGCCGCTGCCCCGGGAGAGATGACCCTAAGCGAGGTATCTGCGCAACTTCTGTCTGCCATTACTATGTGCAAAACTTCCCTGACGAGTATGCTGGAGGAGGTGAAGATTGATATAGGCCTAATCAGGCAGGACCTGCACAATCTCCGAGATAGGGTGAGACAGGCTGAAGCTCGTATCTCCTCAGTCGAGGACTCGGTGGCGCCCTTACCTGCAGCGATTTCAGACCTTGAGCGCACTGCGTCGCAATGGAAAGAGAAGGCAGACGATCTGGAGAACCGGTTGCGGAGGAACAACCTCCGAATTGTTGGCCTGCCGGAGCACTCTGAGGGACAGGACCCCGGCTCCTTTGTCGAAAAATGGCTGCGTGAGCTGTTGCCTGATGCCCCGTTCACTACCACCTTCGCGGTGGAGAGGGCACACCGGGTCCCGACTCGCCCCCTCCCGCCGGGGGCCCCGCCGAGGCCGCTTCTAGCCAGAATGCTGAACTGCAACGACCGGGACATCGCCTTACGACTGCTCCGTCGCCTGCCAGAACTCACCTTCAATGGGTCTCCTGTGTCGATATTCCCTGACTTCTCCCAGGACCTGCAGAAGAAGCGTGCCACCTTCCAAGCAGTGAAGCGGAAGCTGAGGGACATGGCGATACCCTATTCTATGGTGTACCCAGCCCGACTGAGGGTTGTGGACGGTGAGAGAGCCATCTTCTTCATTACCCCGCAGGAGGCTGACGAGTGGGCCTCAAGGAGGCGCAATGTGAGGCGCTGAGGTCCTGAACGCCATTTGGGCCTGGCTGGGCCTTGCTGTTTATCGCACTGTCTGGTGCTCCCGGACTGCCGGTGGACTGTGAGTACTGCTGTCTACAGTGACCTGCTTTTGGGCCCCCTGGTGTACCCCTGTACCCATCTCCCGGTCCCCTCATGGCCTACTCCCCCTTGAGCATATACACTCTGGGAAGCACCCAACTGCCACCTTCACCCGTGGACTTTTACTCTCCGTACCTGCATACCCCACCTGGATACCCCACCCGACCTTGCTGTCTTACCCCCCCCCCCCCTCCCCCCCCCCGTGGACTGCCCCTCAGTAACTGTATGCTCCCTCTCATGCCGGACCCATGCAGACCCCTTCCTCATGCTGCCCTGTACCCAACGGACCCTGCATCCTCCCTGTACCGTTTATCCCTTTTCCCTATGCTGGACTTCCCCGCAGGGGACCCGGTAATACACTGGTGAATGCTGCCATACACCCGAGACTGCAGCAGTTCTGATGACCCGCTACCACTCTGCTGGCGGGACTTGAAGCCCGGTTGCTACCTCGGGACTGCATGTTAATCTGACCTGCTCATACTCGATACACTGTGCGGCATATTGCCCGGATTATGGCCCACCCGTATTTCCCCTTGTTTATGTACCCTAGTTAATTGATGGTGCTGCTGTTTGTCCCTGGTGGCAGGTTGTGAGGTCTCGTTTCCCTGCGACCTCGATTTACACGGTTCCCCCCGTATTATACATCTTCTCTGGGCCCTAGGCCGTTGGCCTTTTGCTTGTTGCATCTGTTTATGACCCTCTTGTTTTGTCTTTGTCTGGTGTTTTGTGTCTGTTTCGTTTTATGTACGTCCCGGTCGGGCTGCCTGCCCTTTTTCCCTCTTCCCTGCGTTCCTTCTCTGTGGTTTCCCTGCTCCTCCACTCCCTTCTGTCGCCCCCCTACTTGCCCCCTCTTCTACTTTCACGTCATGTACTCGTTTTACCCCTGCTCTTCTTCCCTCACCATCCCTTTCATTTCAGCTTCACTCTCTCTACATGGCGAACGTTAGGTATCTTTCGTGGAATGTGAGGGGTCTTGGCTGTCCTCGTAAGCGATCTCTGGTGTATGCCACTATACGTAAGTACCAACCTACTGTGGTTTGTTTGCAGGAGACGCACTTAATTGCCCCTAACACTCGGTGGTTGTCTAGGCCCTGGGTGCAATGGACGATACACTCTTGCCACACCTCACATTCCAGGGGAGTCTCTTTTATGGTACACAAATCCCTGAGATGGGAGGCGAGGCACACTCGGGTTGACTCTGAGGGCAGGTTTGTTTTCATTTTTTCACTTATTGACAATTCCCCCTATGTCCTCTTGGGTATTTATGTCCCTCCTCCTGGTGCCCTGGAGGTTCTCCACCAAGCTGCAGTTTTCGCTGCCTCTTTTCCAGGGGCTAGAGTTCTCTGCATGGGTGACTTTAATAATGTGTTGGACCCGGCTCTGGATAGGAGAGGGGTTGGCATTGTTCCTTCTTCTTCCCCGACTCCGCTAAGCGCCCTGGTTCAGGAGCTAGGTTGGAGGGACACTTTTCGACATTTGCATCCCCATGCCCGCGTATATTCTTGTCAGGCCGCTAGCGGCAATTCCCTTTCGCGCATAGATATGATGTTGGGTAACCCACTTGTACTCCCTATGGTTCAGGCTGTGGCGTATGTTACTAGGGGGGTCTCCGATCACTCCCCTCTCCTACTGACCCTACAGACCCCTGGCCCTTCTAATATTCGAAGCTGGAAATTAAATCCTTATTGGCTGTCCTTATTTGGCCCTCATGATGGTATACCTGTACAACTATCCATGTTCTTCGTGGATCATAATGGGGTTGACGACCCCATTTTAGTATGGGAAACCGCTAAAGCATTCCTACGGGGGTGTTTACAATCGGCCATATCTTATATTAAGAGGGAGGCGATGAGGGAGGAGTCTGAGCTGGGGGACCGCTGTGCTGACCTGGAAAGGACCTACATCACTGACCCGACCGATGACAATAAAACTGTATGGCTGCACGCGGGGCGACAGTATCTACATTGTTTGCAGGAGAAAGCGGCTCGTAAGCTTTTTTTTACCCAACAGAAGGCCTTTGAGATGGGAAATCAGTCCAGTAGATTACTAGCCCACCTTATACACCAGAACGCCCAGTCTCCGACGGTACTACAGGTCCGTTCGGTGGATGGGACTGTATTGACCACTACTTCCCAGATATCTGACAGATTTGTCTCCTTCTACTCTGATTTATACACCTCTCAGGCCACATACTCCTCACGGGAACTGTCTGACTACCTAGATGACATCACATTCCCTCGACTGTCCGCTGTCAGTGCCTCCTCTCTGGAGTCGGAGCTGACTATAGAAGAACTGGAGAATGCCTTGGGTGCCCTGGCGAGAGGTAAGTCGCCGGGCCCCGATGGCATTCCAGTGGAAGTTTACCAGCAATACAAGGAGCAGCTGGCTCCGGTGTTGCTGGCCATGTATAACTGTGCGTTTGCCTCTGACGTACTGCCTGAGTCCTTTTATGATGCTACTATAGTGGTCATTTTGAAGCCGGATAAGGACCCTCTGGAATGTTCTTCGTATAGGCCCATTTCCCTCCTCAATTTAGATTATAAGTTGCTCGCTAAAATACTCTCCCTCCGGCTGAATCGGGTTATTTTGGAAATCATTCATGCAGATCAATCAGGCTTTATGCCTGGGAGGTCCACATCTGATAACATCAGGAGGGTCCAGACACTCACCCAATTAGGGGCTACTGGGGGGAGGGATTGGGCGCTGGCCTCTTTAGACACGGCTAAGGCTTTTGACTCCGTTGAGTGGTCCTTCCTGCTGGAAACTCTTCGGAGATTTGGATTCGGGCCTAACTTTATAAAATGGATTTCCCTTTTATATAGATCCCCAAGGGCGCGTATGTCCATCAACGGTGCTCTTTCTCCTTATTTTTCCCTGGGCAGGGGCACGCGACAGGGGTGCCCTATCTCTCCCCTATTATTTGCTATTGCTATTGAACCTTTGGCCCTCCGGATCCGTCAGCATCCGGGATACGCTGGTATAAGCATTGGCTCGAGGGAGGATAGGGTAGGCCTGTATGCTGACGACATGATCTTATTCATGTCTGATCCTGCGTGCACTCTGGCTTTGGGGATTGGCCTTATTGACAAATTTGGGGTTTACTCGGGTCTTAGGATCAACTGGAGCAAGTCGGTGTATATGCCCATCAGAGATTCTCCGGTTGGGAGTTGTTTACATGGCCTACGGGTTGTAGATCAGTTCAAATATTTAGGCATCATTATCAACAGGCGGTTTGGGGAGGATCACCAGACGAACATTCTACCTCTTCTATCCTATGTCCGTGCCAAATTCCGGACTTGGGCTGCCCTGCCCCTTTCTGTTGCGGGCCGCATTAATCTCATCAAAATGGTGGTTCTCCCCAAGTGTCTTTATCTGTTAGAACATGCGTCAGCCATAGTACCAGTCTCCTTTTTTAGACAGCTGCATTCTCTCTTTCCCCCGTTTATTTGGGGCTCTAATAGATCCAAGCTGAAACTGACCACATTGCAGCGACCTAGAACTCAGGGAGGTATGTCACTACCCGATCTACAGCTATACTACATGGCTGGCCAGCTCAGGTATCTTAGACACTGGGTTTCCTTGCAGCCCCTCCCCAATAGTGAGCATCACCTTGCCCACAGTCTACACCTCTCTCACCTGTGGCCCGTCTTAGAGGGTAGGGTTGGTCTGGGGGGCCCTTGGCTTCCTCTGCATAGACTGGCCCTGAAACTCTGGACCTATGCTAAACGTTTATTTGCCTTTACGGACAACCTGCTGGACAGACAACTGTGGCATGATCCTACGTTGCCGCACTTCTCTGACCAACTGGATCCGCACTTTTGGAGGTCCCATGGTGTGATCTCCGTTGGTGATGTCTATGATGGCAGTGCCTTTAGGGACTTCCAGTACTTTATTGACGTTAAATCTGTCCCCAGACGATCGTTTTACCGATACCTCCAGCTCAGACACGCCTTCCAAGTACAATTCCCTGGGTCTAGTGCTCCATTCTCTCACTTCCCGATTATTGGGGTGTTCACCACTCAGGGGCCCCGGGGACTTATATCGGCTCTATATACTGCCCTTTTGAATGCTAAGATGGGGGGGGAGCCGCTGTCGGTCGAGGCGCGCTGGAGGAGCTGTGTAGCTGACATGACTGATGAGGAGTGGGATGATGCCCTCTCCTCACATCTGCACGTCTCACCCTCTATCAACAACAGACTGATTCAGCTGTACATGTTCCACCAGTCGTACCTCACCCCGATACGCTTGGCTAAAATGGGTAGGCGCCCAGACTCATCTTGCCACCGTTGTGGACATCCTGACTCTGACTTTATGCATATGATGTGGTCCTGCCATTATATAGCATCATTCTGGTCCGAGGTGACACAGTTTCTTACTTCCTTAACTCGACGGCCGGTGCCGATGCTCCCGAGGCACTGCCTTTTGGGTCTTTTTGATGAGGAACTGTGGTCGCCAACTGAGATCATCTTCCTCAGGGAGGTCCTCTTCCTTGCACGCAAGGCCATAGCATTGCGTTGGATGGACTCTAGGACTCCCACGGTTGCTGGTTGGAAGGCCCTCGTGAACACCTCAGTGAACTATGAGTATCTGGTTTACAAACATCGTAAGAACCCTGCCAAGTTCTATAAAATATGGGCGTCCTGGTGTGCCTCCCCCCATGCTCAATACACGGTATCCAGGTTCTTGGCAGCAAGAGACATCATTCTATCACAGTCTTCTTCCCCGGCTACTTGATTTCTCTTTTCTCGTCTGACCTAGGCTGATATTTCCCCCCTTCTTTGTTTCTCTTCCTCCTTTTCCCCTTACTTTCTCTTCCCCCCCCCCCCCTCCCTCTTTCTCTCTCCTTCTCATCTCCCTCTTCCTCTTCCCTGACCTGGACGGATTTGTGTGATGTTTTTGCGTTTGTAGTGTCTCGTCTTTGTGTTTGTCTTTGTTTCCCTCTCCATAGTTCTTGAGTTCCCACCAAACGGTGGTTGGTTTTAATGTTTTCTGTGTTTTAGTTGATTCATTGCTGATGTAACTGCTCGTGTCATGCTGATGAATGATCATCCTTTTTCCGGCACGGTGTCGGATGATACCTGTATTTCTCACCGCCAGCTTTTGATACTTTTCGTATGTATTTATTGTGTTGAGCACTTACATTGCAATAAAAACAGTTTAAAAAAAAAACAGCCACTTTAGTTTTATTTTATTTTGACACTTATTTTAATTATTTTTATTTCCCTTTCTATATATCTGTCCCATCTCTCACTGTACTAGTGCACTTTAAACTTGTAAAACTTTTATGAAGCAATAAATAAATATATTTCTATTTGAAACCTGTACATGTGGAATACATATTTGGGCTACAGATAAGTTACAAACATCCATTTAAAAATGTATATCTCCTCATATTTTGAGCTATTCATTTAAATATACAATACTGACATGTTACTGCACGTAAAGTTTCGTGCACTCAATCACTACAGCTGTTTCCTAATTTCTAGAGTTAAATAGCTAACAAACCATGACAAGTCTGATTGTGCAGCCTTGTGGAGCTAACCCCTCTTTTTCTATATATATATTTCCATATCAGTATTGTTAGGTGGTACTACGAGCTCACACTCAGCAACAGTGTGAGTGAGCCGCTATTGTCTATTACCTGTATTTCTCTCTAGATATAATAAAATATTTACAAAAATGTAAAGGCTGTTCTCACTTATGTGAGATACTGTATCTATCCATATGCATCTTTCTATCCTTATTTATGTATCTATCTGCCTGTGCAAATCATATGTATATATTATCTGTCAGTCTATCTGACAGATGATACAATTTCTGCAACCCTGTTCAGGTACATAAAAAAATAGATGTGGATTTTGGCACTGGCGCAAAAAAAAGATCTCTGAAAATAGATAACAATACCTATTTCTAGGGATTCCACATAAAAAAGATCTATGGCAGAAAAGCACATTGGATTTTAAAGTGCAACTGTCATGAAATTTTAGTGTAATAACCTGCACACAGCCTTTGTACTGTGTGCAGGTGTTGTGTACAACAATTATTTTACCTCATATTTGCATGCTTTCGTGACGATTAAAAAGTGCTTTTAATCAAAGCCACTGACGGTCAGATAGGCGTGGTGCGAGGTACGCGATGCCCCCGCCACGCCCACCCACACGCCCACTTTGCATCCCAGTGCTGGGACCGCTGTGTGATTGACACACAGGTCCCAGCGCATGCGCCCTAATGTAACGCCCTAATGCGCAACTAATGTAACGTGCGCGCTGCTGTGTGTCATGCAGCAAGCGCTCGCTCCTCGTCCTCCTCAGTGCGCCTAGGGCTAGGTGCAGAGAGCACGGGAGCGAGCGCTCGCTGGAGGAGCAGCAGTGCGCACGTTACATTAGTTGAAGGGCGCATGCGCTGGGACCTGTGTGTCAATCACACAGAGGTCCCAGAGCTGAGATACAAAGTGGGCGTGTGGGTGGGCATGGCGGCGGCGGGGCATCGCGTACCTCGCACTACGCCTATCCAACCATCAGTGGCTTTGATTAAAGGGGTACTCCGGTGCTTAAACATCTTATCCCCTATCCAAAGGATAGGGGATAAGATGCCTGATCGCGGGAGTCCCGCCCCTGGGGACCCCCAGGATCATGCACGCAGCACCCCGTTTGTAATCAGTGCCCGGAGCATGTTCGCTCCGGGACTGATTACCGGCGACCGCTGGGCCGGCGGCGTGTGACGTCACGCCTCCGCCCCCGTGTGACGTCATGTCTCCGCCCCTCAATGCAAGCTTACGGGAGTGGGCGGGATAGCTCCAGGTCTGATTACAAACGGGGTGCCGCGTGCATGATCCCGGGGGTCCCCAGCTGCGGGACTCCCGCGATCAGGCATCTTATCCCCTATCCTTTGGATAGGGGATAAGATGTTTAAGCACCGGAGTACGCCTTTAAAAGCACTTTTTTTGCGTCACAAAAGCCTGCAAATATGAGGTAAAATAATTGTTGTACACAACACCCGCACACAGTACAAAGGCTGTGTGCAGGTTATTACACTAACATTTCATGAGAGTTGCGCTTTAATCCAGTGTGTGAACATAGTCTTATGGACAGTCAGACTATTCTGCAGTACATAGATGTGTACTTGTTTGGCTCCCTGCAGGAGCACCGTCTTGTAACAACATGTGGTGCCATCTAATCTGACATTAGGATCCTTGGCTTCTTCAGTTGTCCATGGAATAAGTATTAGAAAAAACAGAGCTTTGGCCACTATAAGGATATATTGATGTAAAAATCTTAGTAAAAACTACATTTTCCAAAAATTGTTACCTGAATACCACCAATCAAAAGATCCCTTACTGTCCTCTACTGGGTTGTACCTAAAATGTTTGATGACCACTGGCTGATGCCACCTGGAATGCTACATAGAGAATACTTCTTGTATATCCTATGCTATATACTGAGTGGCTTATGTCAGTACAGCTTAATGTAAAAATGGCCATAATCAGCAAAAGCAGGAGGTGCCGCCCAGTAGGTGACTGTTGGACATTGAAAATGACCGAATTCAAGAATTTTTTTTTATTTTTACCTGTGTTTTAGGCTGTATAACACTCATAAAGTAGCAGATTTACAGCTCAAAAAACGTGTGTCAGTGCAAACACATTCATTTTAGGCAAAATTACAAATTTACATTAAATTAAGCAACGTCATTTACTACAGTAAATTTTTATCCATTTTTTTTGTTTTTAACCCTTTTGGTATTTTCTATAACATTTTCATGTCTATATTTTAATAGGACCAACAAAGGTTTACTAGTTTAGAGCTAGTGCCCCAAGTCGGTTTATACCCTGAGGGGTTTGCGTGTTGTCATACAGTACTCTGCCCCTTATTTTTAGGTTCAAACACAGGTATTTCAGATGTTTTTTTTTTTTTTTTTTGCTTCTGGTCTTTTTCTTACACCTAAAAAAAAAAAAAAAATCAACTACCGGTATGTATGAAATACCAAATGCTGTGTATGAACATAGCCTAAGGCAAATTAGATAGCTAAAAAACCTTCCTTAATTTCTAATTAAAAGACATGACATTAATAAAGCCATTGTAAAGGTGCATTTTTGTCCATTTAAATATGATTTTTTCCACACACATATACATAACAATAAATGATAAAACAATAATAATCTTTGTTAACTTTCCTCTTCCAAGACCCCATGTATCCTATCTAAACTGCATGCTCCAATGCATATAAAAATTACATTCTGAATTCCGTTGTCCTTTAATAGTGAGTATATAATCAACATTGAGTCCATCAATAACTTGTTCAGCTGGAGACAAAATGATACAGAACTTAGGTCTATTAAAAAATGACCACTCGTGTGGTTTTTTGGCATACCTCTCATCTCCACAATTTTGAAATTGCTCTTCCAGCCTTTTGAAAGATTGATATGAATTAATAACAGGTTGCTATGAAAAGCAGTAGGGATTGCTTATTCTGAGAAATTCTGCTATTGTGCTCTTTTGGTTTATGCAGCCATTAGCAATTACAGGTTGTATGGCATTCTGAAGGGGAATCTATCATCAGAAGACTTATAATTTCATCTATCTTTAAACCTAGTCTGGAGTAGTACAGTAAACTTTGCTGTTCTATTCTTATAGTTGTTGCCATATAATTCCTAATCTGTGAATACAGTGCTATCATTATCGTTCCAAAGCTGCTGGTATAGTGGGAAAATTCCTGCTGGAAACAATCTCACTTGTGCTCCAAACTTTTAAAAACTGTGGACAGGTCTCAATTTATTGCATTGAGGCCAATGCCTTTCTGCATGATATTTTATAGTAGATCTTCTAAGTAAGCTGATGCCTCTTGAGCGGCTGTGGCGATGCCTGGGCCAATCGGGGGGCTTGGATGAGGAAATAACTACCTCTGGTTTTAGCATCCATGCCCCTTCTCAGGTGTCCACACCCTTCTCCTGTGTATTTTGACTCTTGGATAAGTGACCCGACCATTCTTCTGTTTTTGTCTGATTACTCTTTACTGTTTGCTTGTTTATTCTGTGTTTTGTTTCTTGTGCTATGCCTGTTAACCTATTGTGTTCTGACCTGCTTCGCTGCTTTTGTACAGTGTTTGTTTATTGTATTGGGGCCATCCTATTAAGAAGGTGGACACCCCCAAAAGGCAGGGACAGTGAGCGCAGGCCTGCACTTTTCCCTGCCTAATGTGACAGTTACACTAGCCTAAATATTGCATCTGCTGTGCTCCAATTAGCCTGCCTCCCCCATCCCCCCCTGTCATGTGATTAGTGATACAAGGTCTCAAGTGTAAATGAGGAGCTCGGCTGAAGCACAGTGGGCATGACCTTACAGCCATTTTACAGGACAGGTTTCACTCAGAATAGTTCTCACCATCGTGAACCAAAGAAGTTGAGTGAACTTGCTCAGCGTCATATCCAGAGGTTGTCTTAGGTAATCATAGACAAGTGCTGCCAGCGTTGTTGCTGAGGTTAAATGGGTGAGGGGTCTGCCTGTCAGTGCTCAGAACAAACGCCACACACTTTATTTACATGGTCTGTATAGCTGTCGACCCGGAAGGAAGCCTTTTATAAAGAGAATGCACCAGAAAGCCCACAAACAGTTTGCTGAAGACAGGCAGACTATGGAGCTGGATTACTGGAACTATGTCCTGTGGTCTGAGACCAAGATAAACTTATTTCATTCATATGGTGTCAAGTGTGTGTGGTGGCAGCTAGGTAAGGAGTACAAAGAAAAGTGTGTCTTGCGTACAGTCAAGCATGGTGGTGGGAGTATCATGGTCTGGGCCTGCATGAGTATGGATGGCACTGGGGAGTTACCGTTCATTGAAGGAACCATAAATGCCAACACGTACTGTGACAAAGCATAATCCTCTCCCTTTAGAGACTGGGCTGCATGGCAGTATTCCAACATGATAGCAACCCCAAACACATCTCCAAGATGACCACTGCCTTGGTAAAGAAGCTGAGCGTAAAGGTGATGGACTGGCCAGGTATTTCTCTAGAACTAAATACTATAGAGCATCTATGGGGCATCCTCAAATGGAAGGTGGGGGAGCGCAAGGCCTCTAATATCCACCAGCTCTGTGATGTTGTCATGGAATAGTGGAGGATGACTCCAGTGGCAACTTGTGAAGATCTGGTGAACTCTAAGCCCAAGTGGGTTAAGGCCTTGCTGAAAAAATAATGGTGGCCACATAAAATATTGACACTTTGGGCCCAATTTGTACATTTCCACTTAAGGGTGTAATCACTTTTTGCCAAGGTTTAGACATTAATGTCTGTGTGTTATTTTGAGGGGACACAACATTAACACTGTTATGCAGGCTGTGCACTCACTACTTTACATTGTAGAAGTCTAATTTCTTCAGTTTTATCACATGAAAATAGATAATAAAATGTTTACAAATATGTGAGAGGTGGACTCAAGTATGTGAGATACTGGACCGATCACTTTTCTGATGATCGGAAGGTGTTCATGGTCTTACATGAGAGTTGCAATTTGTGTTTTCAAATAAGGCCACAATCTGCCATTTTGGAGCCAATCCCTAAATGAAGCTCTCCTTCTTCAGTCAGTTCGTGGTATGGACAGAGGTGGCAGCAGAGAGCACTGAGGTCAGACTGGTGTATGGCACCAGTTGATTTAATTTTTTTCTTCCCTCTGGAGTATCCCTTCAAATCAATTTATTCCATTATCCATTACAGAAGTGTTTATTTCAAGATGTGGCTCTATTATGATGATGTGATAACAGTGTCTGCCTTTATTTCTAATCTAAATTCTATTGAGACAGTGTCACAATAGAGACTGCTTCTAATTCAAGGCATTATTGCAATGTGGTGATGTCATAGTAGTATTTTTGTCCTTTTGTTATGCAGAGTTTCATAGTGTAATCTCACAATAGTTTTGTACCTTCCTGTCCTAGAAAAAAAATCTACTGTGATGTCATAATTCTAATAGGAGTTGAAATATATTCCTCTTTTTGTAGGTAAGTAATATGATGATGTCAAAATACTAATACCGGTACCCTTTTGTTCTAGACAGAACTCCAAAATAATTTTGTTTTTGTTTTCCAAAGATAGGGTTCTATTGTGGTACTATCACAATAGTGATTTCCTTTTGTCCAGGGCATAATTTTAATGTGGTAATGTCGCAATAATGTCACAACACAGTTTGTATTTTGTCAAGAAAATTCTATTGATCATGATAATGTTACAAGTAGTGTGTTAATTTGATGATGTCACAATATTATTTGCAAAGACTTGAATTTGTTGTAAAAATGGCACAGTATACTTTTGGGGGGGAGGGGGGGGGGATTTACCAATACTTGCTTTTCATATGCCAGTCTTAAAGGGTTTATGAAAAACAAAAAAAGTGGACCTATCCAGCACTCATTTTCTGCTTTGATCCTCTTTCTGATTTTTGTGGTCGATGTGTCAGACTGCCGCTCAGCTAATCATTGGCCATAGTAGTGTCCTTCCTCAGCCAGTGATTGCCTGAGCACCAATGTGATGTATTGAGCACCAACCCTGGTCTCCTTCCAATACATCACACTGCTGTCTAGCCAATCACTGGCTGAGGTGGGACATTTTTGAGCAACACTTCGACCTAAAGAAGCAGTAAAAGGATTGCTGTGGGGGAACAGAGCTGGTACTGGAGGCAGCTGGGCAGGAAAAACAAAAAAAAAGTTTAATGCCACATAACATCTTCAAGTAAATTCCCACCATTGCACGATGCTCTGGATATAGTGAGGGATGCATGCTTATTAATAAATCTGGGCAAATCAGTGGCTGCACCTTGTGCCTTTCTGAAGTCTACACCAGCTATGAGAAGGCATACATTTTAGATGCAACTTATGTCAATTTTCTGGTTGCAATAAATCTGCCGGGTTTGGGAGGCCATGCCCCTTTTGTGCCAAGCCCTACTCTCTTTTTGCAGCCTCCGTGTTGGAGACGTCACACCACACCCCTTCCATTTATGTCTATCGGAGGGGGCATGACGTCTAGTACATAGCCATCATGCTTCCTCTTATAGAAGTGAATGGAGGGGGCATGGTGGCTTGAATTGCCAGTCATTGGACACGGAGCAGAGTTCGCTCCATGCATTAAATGACAAGGTTCCGCAGCAGAGATCGCAGGGATAAGATGTTTCCAATGGAGTAACCCTTTAACCTGTTAAGGACCAAGAGTGTACAGGTACGCCTTTGCTCACTGGTACTTAACCCCTTAAGGACCAGAGCGTTTTTTGCAAATCTGACCACTGTCAATTTAAACATTAATAACTCTGTAATGCTTTTACTTATCATTCTGATACCAAGATTGTTTTTTCGTGACATATTCTACTTTAACATAGTGGTACATTTTTGTGGTAACTTGCATCCTTTCTTGGTTAAAAATCCCCAAATTTGATGAAAAAAATGAAAATTTTGCATTTTTCTAACTTTAAAGCTCTCTGCTTGTAAGGGAAATGGATATTCCAATTTTTTTTCTGGTTCACATATACAATATGTCTACTTTATGTTATGCATCATAAAATTGACATGTTTTTACTTTTGGAAGACACCAGAGGGCTTCAAAGTTCAGCAGCAATTTTGAAATTTTTCACAAAATTTTCAAACTCACTATTTTTCAGTGACCAGTTCAGCTTTGAAGTGGATTTGAAGGGTCTTCATCTTAGAAATACCCCACAAATGACCCCATTATAAAAACTGCACCCCCCAAAGTATTCAAAATGACATTCAGTAAGTGTTTTAACCCTTTAGGTGTTTCACAGGAATAGCAGCAAAGTGAAGGATAAAATTCAAAATCTTCATTTTTTACACTCGCATGTTCTTGTAGACCCAATTTTTGAATTTTTGCAAGGGGTAAAAAGGAGAAAATGTTTACTTGTATTTGAAACCCAATTTCTCTTGAGTAAGCACATACCTCATATGTCTATGTAAAGTGTTCGGCGGGCGCAGTAGACGGCTCAGAAGGGAAGGAGCAACAAATGGTTTTTGGGGGCATGTCACCTTTAGGAAGCCCCTATGGTGCCAGGACAGCAAAAAAAAACACATGGCATACCATTTTGGAAACTAGACCCCTCGGGGAACATAACAAGGGGTAAAGTGAACCTTAATACCCCACAGGTGATTCACGACTTTTGCATATGTAAAAAAAAAAAAAAAAAAATTTTTACCTAAAATGCTTGGTTTCCCAAAAATGTTACATTTTTAAAAAGGGTAATAGCAGAAAATACCACCCAAAATTTGAAGCCCAATTTCTCCCGATTCAGAAAACACCCCATATGGGGGTGAAAAGTGCTCTGCTGCCGCACTACAGGTCTCAGAAGAGAAGGAGTCACATTTGGCTTTTTGAAAGCAAATTTTGCTCTGGGGGTATGCCGCATTTAGGAAGCCCCTATGGTGCCAGGACAGCAAAAAAAAAAACACATGGCATACCATTTTGGAAACTAGACCCCTCGAGGAACGTAACAAGGGGTAATGTGAACCTTTATACCCCACAAGTGTTTCACGACTTTTGCATATGTAAAAAATATATATTTTTTTTACCTAAAATGCTTGGTTTCCACAAAATTTTACATTTTTAAAAAGGGTAATAGCAAAAAATACCCTCCAAAATTTGTAACACAATTTCTCCCGAGTACGGCGATACCCCATATGTGACCCTAAACTGTTGCCTTGAAATAAGACAGGGCTCCAAAGCGAAAGAGCGCCATGCGCATTTGAGGCCTAAATTAGGGATTTGCATAGGGGTGGACATAGTGGTATTCTACACCAGTGATTCCCAAACAGGGTGCCTCCAGCTGTTGTAAAACTCCCAGCATGCCTGGACAGTCAGTGGCTATCTGGCAATACTGGGAGTAGTTGTTTTGCAACAGCTGGAGGCTCCGTTTTGGAAACAGTGGTGTACCAGACGTTTTTCATTTTTATTGGGGAGAGGAGGGGGGCTGTGTAGGGGTATGTGTATATGTAGTGTTTTTTACTTTTTATTTTGTGTTAGTGTAGTGTAGTGTAGTGTTTTTAGGGTACAGTCACACGGGCAGGGGTTCACAGTAGTTTCTCGCTGGCAGTTTGAGCTGCGGCAGAAAATTTGCCGCAGCTCAAACTTGCAGGCAGATACTTACTGTAAACTTCCGCCCATGTGAGTGTACCCTGTGCATTCACATTGGGGGGGGGGGGGGGGAGAAACATCCAGCTGTTGCAAAACTACAACTCCCAGCATGTACGGTCTATCAGTACATGCTGGGAGTTGTAGTTTTGCAACAGCTGGAGGCACACTGGTTGTAAAAAAACGAGTTTGGTAACAAACTCAGTGTTTTGCAACCAGTGTGCCTTCAGCTGTGGCAAAAGCTACAACCCCCAGCATGTACGGACAGCGGAAGGGCATGCTGGGACTTGTAGTTATGCAACAGCTGGAGGCATACTACTTTGGCTGGGGATTGTAGTTATGCAACAGCTGGAGACACACTGGTTTGCTACTTAACTCAGTGTTTCACAACCAGTGTGCCTTCAGCTGTTGCAAAACTACAACTCTCAGCAGTCACCGACAGCCAACGGGCATGCTGGGAGTTGTAATTATGCAACCAGCAGATGCCCCACTACAACTCCCAGCATGCACTTTAGCTGATTGTGCAAGCTGGGAGTTGTAGTTATACAACAGCTGAAGGTACACTTTTCCATAGAAAAAATGTGCCTCCAGCTGTTGCAAAACTATAAGTCCCAGCATGCCCATAAGGGAATGCTGGGAGTTGTGGTGGTCTGCCTCCTGCTGTTGCATAACTACAGCTCCCAGCATGCCCTTTTTGCATGCTGGGAGCTGTTGCTAAGCAACAGCAGGAGGCTGTCAATCACCTCCAACTGCTGCTCCGCTGCAGGTCAGTCCCTCGCCACCGCCGCCGCTCCTGGGGCCCCGATCCCAACATTGACGCCGGGGATCGGGGTTCCCAGCTCCCGGGGTCTTCTTCCCGGACCCGCTCACGTCCTCCGGAAGAGGGGCGGAGCGGGTTGCGGGAGTGACACCCGCAGCAGGTGCCCTTTACCGGTAAACCGGCCAACGAATCAGGGTGATCGTGAGGTGGCACCAGTGACACCTCACCCCTGCTGGCTATGGCTGTTCGGGGCCTTCAGAGACGGCCTCGATCAGCCAATAATTCAGGGTCACCGGGTTTACTGGAGACCCGATTGACCCGGAATCCGCCACAGATCGCTGGGCTGAATTGTCCAACGATCTGCGGCCATCGCCTACATGGGGGGGTCATCATGACCCCCCTGGGCGATATGCCGCGATGCCTGCTGAACGATTTCAGCAGGCTTCGGGCAAACGGCTCCCCTCCGGCTAGCGGCGGGGGGCCGGGAATGGACAGGTCGTACTCATACGTCCTCGGTCCTTAAGGACTCGGAAACGGGGGCGTAGGAGTACGTCCATTGTCCTTAAGGGGTTGACCTGTACGCCCGTGGGAATTTCGGTCCCCACCGCGCGCCGGGCGGGTACCGGACGGGGGTGACTGCTGATATCGATCAGCAGGCACCCCACGCAAATGCCCAGGGGGGTAATCAGACCCCCCATGTAGGCGACCGCAGAAAATCGCAAGTGAATTCACACTTGCGATTTTCGGCTATTCCGGTGATGCGGGTCATGTGACCCGCTGACCCGGAGATACATGGCGATTGGGGGTGTAAGATACACCCCCTATCACCCACTGTATCTATGGGGAGGTGAAAATTTCGTCAACCCCCCCCCCCCCCCCCCGGATCGCTGCTATTGGCCGTACGATTGTCCAACCAATAGTAGCCGGCAGGGGAGGGGTTAACGGCATCCTCCTGCAGCTCCCGCCGCTGGCTGGGTTCAGTCAGCGGTCAGAGATCCTGGAGAAAGCCAGGGGCCCCCCCCTCTGCAAGATCGGAGCCCCCTGAGGTCCGAAGATCCCCCTTAGAGCAGGGACAGATTAACCCCAGGGACAGGTAGGTGTTAAAAATTTATAAAAGTAAAAAATGAGTAAAAAAAATAAATCCCCCCCTAATAGGTCCCCAAGGGTCCTCTGCAGTTTTTCAGTGTGAGCCGGGCCCTATTAGGGGTTCAGGGTGCTGCATTTGGCCCCCCCATTTTTTTTGGCCCGCAGCGCTTTTTTTCACCATATAACGGTATAAAGCACACAACACTACATACTCTACCCCCTCCCCCCCCCCCCCCCCCTAGAAAAAAGGCAATGGCTTGCCAGGCATTTTCGGCAGCAGAGGCATACGCTTTTCTTGCCTCCGACTCTGAATCTGTCAGTGAGGACGATGAAGATCCTACGTGCCGCTCGTACTAGGAGTCCGACCCCCCAGACAAGTTTTTCCGGAGCCCCCTTCCGGTGAACCTGACTGGAGATCCCCAGAGGATTATCAGCCACGGATTCGGGAGTTTGTTGGCGACTCCAGAATCCGGATTGACAATTCTGGATTCACTGAAATTGACTATTTCAGTGATTTTTTTCAGTGACAGTTTTGTCAATCTGATGATGGAGCAGATGAATCTGTACGCCAGGCAGTTTATCGCCCACCACCCTGATTCCGTTTTGGCAAGGCCCAATGAATGGTACGCCATTGATGCAGCAGAAATGAGGACATTTTGGGGCCTCTTGCTGCATATGGGCCTGGTCAAAAACCCAGTGTCAGACAGTACTGGAGCGGGGGCGTCCTATCGAAGACCCCGCTTTACAGTAAGGTCATGACACGCAGGCGGTTCGAGGCCATTCGGAAATGCCTGCTGATAATGCGGCATGTAGCCACCCCCCCCCCCCCCCCCCCGAAGTTATCCCACCTATGACCAGCTTTACAAAGTGAGGCCGCTCATCGACCACTTTGGGGCCAAATTTTTGGAGGCCTACGTACCCCTCAGGGAGCTCTCGGTCGATGAGTCCCTTATCAGTTTTAAGGGGAGACTCATCTTCCGCCAGTATATTCCCTTGAAGCGGGTGCGGTATGGCGTGAAGCTCTATAAACTTTGTGAGAGTACCTCTGGGTACACTCTAAAGTTTAGGGTGTATGAGGGACAAGATTCCTGTATTGAACCCCCAGATTGTTCCCCCACTCTGGGTGTTAGCGGGAAAATCGTTTGGGAGCTTGTGCACCCATTGCTGGATAAGGGTTACCACGTGTACGTGGACAACTTTTATACCAGCATCCCTCTGTTCACATCCCTTGCCGCCAGATCCACGTCCGCTTGTGGGACCGTGCGGAAAAACCAGAGAGGCCTCCCTCTAAATTTGATCCAGACACCAATACCCAAGGGTGAGTCCAGTGCCCTTACCCATGAAAACCTGTTGCTGGTCAGGTATAAGGATAAGAGGGATGTCCTTATGCTGACCACTATTCATGGTAACGGCAGCTCACACCTGTCCCTGTGCAAGGTACCACAACACCGGTCCTCAAGCCCGATTGTATTCTGGACTACAATCGGTATATGGGGGGAGTTGATCTTTCTGATCAAGTCCTCAAGCCATACATGGCCATGCGCAAAACATGGGTATGGTACAAGAAAGTTGTGGTCTACATGGTGCAGGTTGCCATGTACAACTCTTTTGCACTGCCCCAGTACGCTGGCAACACAGGGACATTCCTCCAGTTCCAAGAAGAAGTCCTAAAGGTCCTGATCTTTGGTGACCAGGAAAGAGAAGGCCGGACTTCCCAAGGAACTGAAGTAATAGGTGCCAGGATCGTCCCAGCCCAACACTTTCCAGGTGAAGTCCCCCACACTGGAAAGAAGGGACGATCCCAGAAAAAATGCAGAGTGTGTAACAGGAGGGGGATTCGGAAGGACACAACCTATCAATGTGACACTTGCCCCGATCATCCGGGCCTCTGCATTAAAAACTGCTTCAGGGAGTATCACACTTCCATGCAGTACTAAATTTTCCCTTTTCATTTTAATTTTCCATAATTTGACCCCAATGTACCAAGTCCAGAGTACATTGCAAATGTTAACACAATAAAACCACTAAATTGCCCAAAAAACTCTTATACAAAAAAAACTGATAAGACCTCTGGGGGTATTTTTCTCCGTGGGTCATGGGTCACTGAGTCACTATCATCGGGGACTTTTTATGTTGCCTCAAATGCGCAGCGCTCTCTCTCCACCTGAGCGGGGTGCGCATTTGAGGCAACAGGTTAGGGACGGCCACACACATCACATTCCCAGAATGATGATTCAGAGCATAGGGTTTGGGGCGGGCATATTTTTTAGTTTTGGCTATGCTCTGGGTCATCATTCTGGGAACATAATCTGTTTTATAATGTTATGTCCCACTGTACCCCATTTTAGTTATTTAGTGTAGCCCAGTTATTTACCCCATGTAATGCCCCTTGAGGGGGGGGGGGGGGCACTGTTCTGGCTCCATAGGAGAAAGCCAAAGCTCAAGGACCCTGACTGATCTCCGGCACCTCTGAGACCGGTGTGCATGCTGTTTACGCCCAGACATGAGGTGTGTCCTTACTCCAAAGAAATGTATTTACACATTTACAATGACATTTTCTCATTTTACCACTTGTGAAAATGAAAAATTTGGAGTAACCCCAGCATTTTAGTGTAAAAAAATTAAATTTTTCATTTTCACATCCCACTTCATGAATACTCATGAAACACCTGTGGGGTGTTAACCCCTTAAGGACTCAGGGTTTTTCAGTTTTTGCACTTTCGTTTTTTCCTCCTTACCTTTTAAAAATCATAACCCTTTCAATTTCCCACCTAAAAATCCATATTATGGCTTATTTTTTGCGTCACCAATTCTAATTTGCAGTGACATTTTACCCAAAAATTCACGACGAAACGGAAGAAAAATCATTGTGCGACAAAACTGAAGAAAAAATGCAATTTTGTAACTTTTGGGGGCTTCCGTTTCTACGCAGTGCATATTTCGGTAAAAATGGAGCCTTATCTTTATTCTGTAGGTCCATACGGTTAAAATGGTACCCAACTTATATAGGTTTGAAAAAATTTCATTTACACATCCAACTTTAACAAAAAGTCGTCAAACACCTGTGGGGTGTTAAGGCTCAGCGGACCCCTTGTTACGTTCCTTGAGGTGTGTAGTTTCCAAAACAGTATGCCATGTGTGTGTGGGGGGGGGGGTTTGCTGTCCTGGCTCCATAGGGGCTTCCTAATTGGGACATGCCCTCCAAAAACCATTTCAGAAAGACTCACTCTCCAAAATCCCACTGTCGCTCCTTCCCTTCTGAGCCCTCTACTGCGCCCACCGAACACTTGACATACACATATGAGGTATTTCCTTACTTGAGAGAAATTGGGTTACAAATTTTAGGAAGATTTCTCTCCTTTTACCCCTTCTAATAATGCAAAAGTGTAAAAAGGGTTAACACACTTACTGAATGTCATTTTGAATACTTTGGGGGGTGCAGTTTTTATAATGGGGTCATTTGTGGGGTATTTCTAATAAGAAGGCCCTTCAAATCCGCTTCAAAACTGAACTGGTCCCTGAAAAATTCCGCTTTTGAAAAATTTGTAAAAAATTGGAAAATTGCTGCTATACTTTGAAGCCCTCTGATGTCTTCCAAAAGTAAAAACATATCAACTTTATGATGCAAATATAAAGTAGACATATTGTATATGTGAATCAATATATAATTTATTTGGAATATTCATTTTCCTTACAAGCAGAGAGCTTCAAAGTTAGAAAAATGCTAAATTTTAAATTTTTTCATCAAATTTTGGAATTTTTCACCATGAAATGATGCAAGTATCGACAAAAATTTACCACTAACATAAAGTAGAATATGTCAAGAAAAAACAATCTCAGAATCAGAATGAAAGGTAAAAGCATCCCAGAGTTATTAATGCTTAAAGTGAAAGTGGTCAGATGTGCAAAAAACGCTCTGGTCCTACAGTGGAAATTGGCCTGGTCCTTAAGGGGTTAATGATATCAAGACTTTTTTTTATGTTTGCATAAGGTAGTTATGTTTATGTTTTAACGTGGAAAATGGAATGGGATTTTTGTATGCACATTTTTTGCTGGGCAGATGTCTGTCTTGATTTAAAAAAATTTAGTTATTTGATACCTATTGGCCAAGTTCTATTTTGATTATGTCAAAATCATGTTTGTTTGTTTTTTTAAGAAAGATTTTATTTAATGTTGTCATAATAGTATTAGTGTTTATTTGTTTCTGCAAGAAAGAGTTCTATTGTGATGAAGTCACCATACTGTTTGTCTTTTCCAGAATTCTAATGTGAGGTCACTATAGTGCTTAGTCTTTCTGCCTAGATAGATTTACATTGTCGTGGTGTCAAAAACTTTTTTTGTCTCTATTATTCTATAGTAACTTGTGGCTATAGTGGTTGCCTCTTGCATTGTGATTATACAGTAATGTTCGTCTTCTTTCTGAGGCAGAATTCATTTGTAATAATTCAACAATAGCATTGATCTTTTCTAGACCAAGAACTATTGTTATACGGCAGTGCTTCTCAATTATTTTCTGTCATGCCCCCTAGGAAGAAGAAGACATTTCGCGCCCCCCGCGCGACTGTAAATAGTATCATTTGTCTATAAAATTGTTTTAAGTACACCTCTGCATAACACTGTATCCTTAACATATATAAGCCTCTGTACACTGACAACAAGCAGGGCTCTGTACACTGACAACAAGCAGGGCTCTGTACACTGACAACAAGCAGGGCTCTGTACACTGACAACAAGTGGGGCTCTGTACACTGACAACAAGCAGGGCTCTGTGCACTGACAACAAGCGGGGCTCTGTGCACTGACAACAAGCGGGCTCTGTACACTGACAACAAGCGGGGCTCTGTACACTGACAATAAGCAGGGCTCTGTACACTGACAACAAGCGGGGCTCTGTACACTGACAACAAGCAGGGCTCTGTACACTGACAACAAGCAGGGCTCTGTACACTGACAACAAGCGGGGCTCTGTACACTGACAACAAGCGGGGCTCTGTACACTGACAACAAGCGGGGCTCTGTACACTGACAACAAGCAGGGCTCTGTACACTGACAACAAGCAGGGATCTGTACACTGACAACAAGCTGGGCTCTGTACACTGACAACAAGCAGGGCTCTTTACATGGAGGACAAGCAGGGATCTGTACCTGAGGACAAGCAGGGCCTGTACGAGAGAAAGCAGGGCGGCGGGCGCACTGCTCGGTGGCACAGTGAACTCCGACATGGTGGGCTGCTGCGCTTAGACGTGAGGTCACGTCACCTCGGTGACGTGACCTCACGTCTGAACGTAGCAGCGCACCACGCCGGAGTTCAAAGCGCCTCTCCCAGGCAGCCACACTGACAACCCAGGGCCGTAAGTAAGAGCCAGCCTTAGAGTTGCTAGGCAACCGACGCCGTGTGGGACTCCGCTTGCGAGTGAGTTGGGCCCCCCTTTACGGAGCCTGGCACCTTACTATTTGAGAAGCACTGTTATAAGGTAACAATAGTGACTGCCTTTTGTCATAGACAGAATTCCATTTCAGTAATGTTACAATGGTGTCTTTCTTTTCCTGTAGGCAGAATGCCATTTTGAAGATATGTTTGTCTTTTTTGAAGTTATGCCAATATATTGGCCAATAGCCAGAACAGACTTTTCTGCACAATAACTTTATTCACTGTTTTACCCTATTAGCAAAAAAAATATTCATTTTAGCCAACTGGCAATATAAAACTTAAAGGGGTACTATGCCCCTAGACATCTTATCCCCTATCCAAAGGATAGGGGATAAGATGTCAGATTGCCGCGGTCCCGCTGCCAGGGACCCCGGGGATCGCCGCTGCGGCAGCCCGCTGTCATTACAGCACAGAGCGAGTTCGCTCTGCACATAATGACGGGCAATACAGGGGCTGGAACATCGTTACATCACAGCTCCGCCCCTCGTGATGTCACAGCCCGCCCCTTTCAATACAAGTCTATGGGAGGAGGCGTGGCGGTCATCACACCCCCGGCCATAGACTTGCATTAAGGGGACGGGCCGTGATGTCACGAGGGGCGGAGCCATGACGTCACGCTGTTCCATACCCTGTATCGCCCGTCATTACGCACAGAGCGAACTCGCTCTGTGCTGTAATGACAGCGGGCTGCCGCAGTGGAGATCCCCGGGGTCCCTGGCAGCGGGACCGTGGCGATCTGACATCTTATCCCCCTATCCTTTGGATGGGGAATAAGATGTCTAGGGGTGTAGTACCCCTTTAACTTTTATTGATCATACTAGCTGAGTACCCGGCGTTGCCCGGTTTTTCCTTCCTTATCCTTGTTGGGGAGGAAAATAAACAAAGGAGGAAGCTTTTGACTTCATATGCAGTCCTCATATATTGTTGTCATATCCCAACCCCACATCCCGACCTCCTATCCCGACCTCCTATCCCGTCCTCCTGTCCCGACCTCCTATACCATCCTCCTATCCTGACCTCCTAACCCGACCTCCTATCCCGACCTCCTATCCCGTCCTCCTTTCTCGACCTCCTATCCCGTCCTCCTATCCCGTCCTCCTATCCCATCCTCCTATCCCGACCTCCTATCCCGACCTCCTATCCCGACCTCCTATCCCGACCACCTATCCCGACCACCTATCCCTACCTCCTATCCCGACCTCCCATCCCGACTTCCCATCCCGTTCTCATATCCCTACCCGTAATATGTGTACCAGGTATTGAAATAGCCGTACGAAAATTATATGGGAACATACATTTCCCATTGATTTGCTCGGTTTTTCCTTCCTAATCCTTGTTGGGGAGGAAAATCAACAGAGGAGGAAGCTTTTGACTTCATATCCCATCCCCATATATTGTTATCATATCCCAACCAATATCCCATCCTCCTGTCCCGACCTCCTATCCCGACATCCTATCCCGTCCTCCTATCCCGACCTCTTATCCAGTCTTCCTATCTCCACCTCATATCCTGACCTCCTATCCCCTCCTCATATCTCGACCTCCTATCCCGTCCTCCTATCCCGACCTCCCATCCCGTCCTCATATCCCGACTCGTAATATGTGTACCACGTATTGAAATATCTCCAGCCGTATGGAAATTATATGGGAACATACATTTCCCATTGATTTGTATGGGACCTTAAACAAAAACCCTGACACTCACAAATGGGGGTAGTTAAGGGTTAAATTAACTATCCTATATTGTAAGTGGACATATAAGTAACATGTGACCAAGTATTATCGAAATATCTCCAGCCGTTTGGAAGTTATGCAGTAACATATATGACTTTAAACATAAACCCCGCCCCTGGCAAATGGGGGTGAGTAAGGGTTAAATTACCTATCCTATGTTTGTTGTTGACATATAAGTAACATGTGTGCCAAGTTTCATGTTAATATCTTTAGCCGTTTGGAAGTTTTTGTGGAACATACACACATACATATACACACACACACATACATACACACATACATATACACACATACATACACACATACATATACACACATACACGTTGAGTTTATACAGTATATATAGATTTATGTGAGCACTTCTGGCCTGATCCCAGAGAAGAGCTACCTGGGATAATCTTTAACATGCAAACAACAATTACCCCTACCTTTTCTTGTCTAGTATTATCTTCATCCCATTCACCTAATATATATTATCGAGACATAAATATGGATTACGGGTATTGACATCTCCCCTAAGATATACTTAAACAAATATAGTATGAAATGTCATACCATATTTTTGTATTCTTGATGATCAGGTGTCTAAGGGTGCATTCACATCACGATTTTGTCCTACTGTTCCCATATATGGTATCAAAAACGTTGGCTGCCGTAGTAGACTACGGTTTGCAGTCCAGGAAAAAACGTACAATCACAAAACCGTATACAACCAGATGCATTTTGTTGTGTACGATTTTGTATGGAAAGTAAATGTATATGGTTTCTGATACAGAATCCACACACTAAGATGCATCCAGTTGTATACGGTTTTGAGCTTGTACGTTTTTTACCGAACAGCAAACCGTAGTCTACTATGGCGTTGTATCATGTTTCAAAACTGCATATGCACTGTATCCGTTTTTTGTTAAAATTGAAGTCAATGGAAACCGTATGTGTCAGCAGTGGCATATGGTTTTTAGTATATGGTTTTGTCTTGCACATGCTTAGTAGAAGTGTTGACCCTTCTGAAAAGTACTAGAACTTGCTACTTCCCTTGGAATTTAAACAAAACGATGGAATCTTTGTTTGAATAAAAACATTTTTATAAAAAATGTATACTTTTTATTATAAAAACTGATGCAACTGGACTTTTGTTAGTTTTTGAAGAATACGTTTTCCTATAAAAAAAAACTGATTCAAAATAGTATGGCAAAATTGTGATATGACTCTGTTCTTCAAACTTCAACTTTCCAGTTCATTTGACAAAACTTACTTAATGGTTGCTGAGGAGAGGAGAACCCTTCATTAAATCCTTAACAACCATGGACACAAATGTACGTCCTGGTCCGGTGGTACTTAGCGCACCAGGATGTACATTTTCATCTTGTACATGACTGCGAGCATTGGAGCGGTGCTTGTGTCATGCACGGCAGGTCCCGTCCGGTAATGGCGGACATCAGCGATCGCGCTGATGTTCGCCATTAACCCCGTAGATGCTGTGATGAATACAGATCACCGCATCTGTGGCAGTGCGGGTATTGTAATAGCTGATCCCGTAACCTGCCTCCGCCACTCTCCCTGGGTCTTCTGCACTGATCTGCAGTTCAGAGTAGAAGATTGCCGATAATACTGATCAGTGATATGCCTATGCATAGCACTGAACAGTATTAGCAATCTAATGATTGCTATAGATAGCTCCCTATGGGGACATAGTAGGTTAAAAATAAAAGTAAAAAAAATAATAATTATTTAACATATTTGGTGTTGCCACGTGCGTAAATGTCCGATCTATCAAAATATAATGTTAATGACCCTGTACGTTGAACAGCATAAACGTTAAAAAAAAGTCCAAAATTGCTGCTTTTTGGTCACATTCCATTCACAATTTTTTTTTAAGAAAAAGTGATCAAATAGTCACATGTACACAAAAACTACAAAAAAAAACTACGCATCCCTCACACATCCCTGTATATGGTGAAATGAAAAAGTTATAGGTTGTCAAAATATGGCGATTTTAACTTCTTAAGGACTCAGGGCGTACCTGTACGCACTGCGCCCACGATATAACGAGGGGTCATGGGCTGACTCCATGTTATATCGGGTCAGTCCCGGCACCTAGTAACTGCTGGGACCCGGGGCTAATACCGGACATCACCGATCGTGGTGATGTCCGTTATTAACCCCTTAGATGTGGCGATGAAAGTTGATAGCCGTGTCTAAAATATAAAAAAATACAACCCGGCAGCTCAGTTGGGCTGATCGGGACCACAGTCGTGAAACCGCGGTGTCCCAATCAGCTGAGGACACACGAGGAGGGTGCTTACCTTCCTCCTCGGCATCCGATCGGCGATTGATTGCTCCAAGCCTGAGATCCAGGCAGGAGCAATCGAGCCCCTAAAACACTGATCAATTCAATACTATGGCATCGCATTGATCAGTGTATGCAATCAATGTACTGCATGTTATAGTCCCCTGCTGGGGCTATAACAGTGTAAAGAAAAAAAAAGGGTAAAAAAAAAGTTAATAAATGTAATTTAACTCTTTCCCTAATAAAAGTTTTAATCACCACCCTTTTCCCAAAACTCCAAAGTCCAAAATAGTGTATTTTTGGTCACTTTAATTCCATAAAAATGTAATAATAAGCTATCAAAAAGTCCAATCAAAACAAAAATGGTTCTGATAAAAAGGAAATTTTTAAACATATTAATTTTTGTGCATGTAGTTATGATTTTTTTCAAGAAGTAAAACAAAATCAAATGTATATAAGTAGGGTATCATTTTAATTGCATGGACCTACAGAATAAAGATAAGGTGTTATTTTTACCGAATATTGTTTGGTAAAATGACTGATATCATTACAAAGTACAATTGGTGGCACATAAAACAAGCCCTCATATGGTTCTGTAGGTGGATAATTGAAAGGGTTATGATTTTTGAAAGGTAAGGAGGAAAAAACTAATTTACAAAAATGGAAAAACGCTCCGTCCTTAAAGGGGTACTCCGGTCAAAAACATTTTTTTTTTTAAATCAACTGGTGCCAGAAAGTTAAACAGATTTGTAAGTTACTTCTATTTAAAAATCTTAACCCCTTAAGGACTGAGCGGTTTTCCGTTTTTGCACTTTCGTTTTTTCCTCCTTACCTTTAAAAAATCATAACCCTTTCAATTGTGCACCTAAAAATCCATATGATGACTTCTTTTCTGCACCACCAATTCTACTTTGTAATGACATCAGTCATTTTACCCAAAAATCTACGGCGAAATGGGAAAAAAAAATCCTTGTGCACCAAAATTGAAGAAAAAATGCCATTTTGTAAATTTTGGGGGCTTCTGTTTCTACGCAGTACATTTTTCAATAAAAATGACACCTTATCCTACTTATATACCGTATTTTTCGCCATATAGTACGCTCCGGAATATAAGACGCACCCAATTTTAAAGGAGGGAAATCTAGAATACAATGTAAAGTATAGGACAGTGATCTTCAACCAGCGGACCTCCAAATGTTGCAACCATTGGCTGTCCGGGCATGCCAGGAATTGTAGTTTTGCAACATCTGGAGGTCCGCAGGTTGAAGACAACTGGTATAGGAGGTAATACTCACGTGTCTCCGCCGCTCTGGACCCGTCACCGCTGCCCTGGATGTCGCCCTCCATCGCTGTCGCCACGTCCCGAGGGTGTCCCCGTCGCTCCAGAACGTCTCTGCTGCCTGGTATCGTCGCTAAACACGCCGCAACGCACGCCGCTCCTATTGGATGATGGGACGGTGTGCGCAACGATGTGATGACGACGAAGGAGAGCGCCGGCCTTGCAGGGGATCCTGGCACGGAGCAGACACCGAGGAGGCAGGTAAGGTCCCTCCCGGTGCAGCCGGGTTAGTGTCACTTTCGCTTCAGACGCGGCGGTCAGCTTTGATCGCCGCGTCTGAAGGGTTAATACAGGGCATCACCGCGATCGGTCATGTCCTTTATTAGCCGCGGGTCCCGGCCATTGATGGCCGCAGGGACCGCCGCGATAGGACAGGGTTTTAATGTGTATTCGACGCATAAGACGCACCAACTTTTCTTGGGGAAGAAAAAGTGCGTCTTATACGGTAGGTTTGATTTTGTCATACTTCTGGAAAAATTTACGCTGCTGTGAGTAAAATCTATTTGCTGCCAGAAGATGCTCTTCTCCCGCTCTCCGCGCCTAGCCAAACCTGAAAGGCTGAAATCTTCTGAGACCGTTGTGTGGAGTGCAGGAGAAGAGCGGGGCTGACAGGCGCTAGGAGCCTCATGTCACTTCCCAGAAACCACTGCTGTTTTAAAACAGTGGTGGCAATAGGAAAAAAAGCAGCCAGAGACCTGGGACTATGGACCTGAGTCCCAGGGCTACAGCCCCATTAGCCCCTTTCCTAGCAACGCCCCTAGTGTGGAGCCACAATTCTTGCCATCAGGCTTAGTAGAAGTGGGTCATAGTGTTCTATTGTGACTTGTAATAGTAATCGACTTATATGCCTGCCAGATTTACATCAATGATGTCCCAATAGTGTTTATCTGTTTTTAAAGACATACATCTATTGTAATGATCTCACAATAGTATTTATCCTTTTCCCTAGGCAGAGTTCTGTACTGATGATCTTATACAACATAAAATAGAGTTTGTCTTGTTTCTCCATAATCCCTCTGGCAAAAAATATATAATCACCACAATTACCTCACAGGAAATGCACGAATCATAGATCGGTATCACACAAACAATACTGAACTGCTGAACTTTCTGGCTTTTTTGAAATGTACCAAAAACAAAAAAAAAGTACAATTATTTTTATTAATGGCATATCTTTTACAAATTAGATATAGAAAAAATGGAATTACTCAGTGCTGAGAAAAAAGTATAGAATCAGTAACATAAAAAGTCCCATTTAGTCCATTTTTACTTGGCTTTTGATGGATTAAATTCGTTGGGGCATGGGTTTAAGATTTAGATGTTTGCTGGTTATGTCAACAACTTTGAAAGAAAAAGAAAGAAAAGCTTTAACCATCTTTTGCTCTGTAGTTAGATGCATTATAAACCCTTATAAAATTACTGCTTCATCATCAAAAATATTATCGTTATTATTGTGCCTGGGCACACCCTAATCAAGCCCAGGGGGGGATCCGCGGCCACCACTGAGCAGCCCACAGGGGTTCCCCATCACATTCGGGACATCCCTGTGTCCCAAAAGTTCTTTTCGGGACACAAGGATGTCCCCATTACCTTTCAGCAGTGGCCCCACGTTAACTTTAAAAACGCAGTGGCTGCCAGGAGGTAGCGCAGGCAGGGACGTCATTGACTTCCCGTGCATGCGCCCATAGGAACAGCGGAGCAGAGCATCGAGGAGGAGGACGACCGCCGGTATGGTACGTCACCAGCTGGCAGCACGTCATCTTCAGTGTTCCGACCACCGCTCCTCCGGTCCCGGGACTTACTGCTATGGCCCATAGGCCATAGCAGTAGATCGTGACCCCGGACCGAAGGAGAGGTGGTCGGAACACTGAAGTGGGGCAGTACACAGGCATACAGCCTCCAGCCATACACTGTATATGGCTGAAGGCTGTATGTCTGTGGGGGAACTATACTGCACCTAATGTGAGGGAACTGTACTGCACCTAATGTGGGAGAACTGTACTGCACCTAATGTGGGGGAACTGTACTGCACCTAATGTGGGAGAATACATAGTATAGTTCCCCCACTTTAGGTGCAGTATAGTTCCCCCACATTAGGTGCAGTACAGTTCCTCCAAATTAGGTGCAGTTTAGTTCCCCCACATTAGGTGGCACCTAATGTGGGGGAACTGTACTGCCAACCTAATGTGGGGGAACTGTGCTGCCAACCTAATGTGCGGGGACTTATACTGCACCTAATGTGGGGGAACTATACTGCACCTAATTTGGGGGAACTATACTGCACCTAATGTGGGGGAACTATGCTGCCAACCTAATGTGGGGAACTATACTGTCTACCTAATGTGGGGGGAACAATACTACCAACCTAATGTGGGAAACTATACTGTCAACCTAATGTGGGGAACTATACTGCCAACCTAATGTGGGGGGACTACAACCTAATGTGGAGGAACTACAACATAATGTGGGGGAACTATACTGCCAACCTAATGTGGGGAACTGTACTGCCAACTTAATGTGTGGGGAACTATACTGCCAACCTAATGTGGGTAACTATACTGTCAACCTAATGTGGGGGGGACTACAACCTAATGTGGGGAAACTACAACCTAATGTGGGAGAACTGTACTGCCAATCTAATGTGCAGGGAACTATACTGCCAACCTAATGTGCGGGGAACTTTACTGCCAACCTAATGTGGGGGATCTATACTGCCTACCTAATGTGGGGAACTATACTGCCAACCTAATGTGGGGAACTGTACTGCCAACCTAATGTGGGGAACTATACTGTCAACCTAATGTGGGGGAACTACACTGCCATCCTAATGTGGGGGACTTATACTGCCAACCTAATGTGGGGAACTATACTGCCAACCTAATGTGGGGGGAACTATACTGCCAACCTAATGTGCGGGAACTACAACCTAATGTGGGGAAACTACAACCTAATGCGGGGGAACTATACTGCCAACCTAATGTGGGGGAACTACAGCCTAATGTGGGGGAACTATACTGCTAATCTAATGCAGGGAAACTATACTGCAAACCTAATGTGCAGGGACTTATACTGCACCTAATGTGGGGAAACCATACTGCACCTAATGTGGGGGAACTATACTGCACCTAATGTGGGGAACTATACTGCCAACCTAATGTGGGGGGACTACAACCTAATTTGGGGGAACTATAACCTAATGCGGGGGAACTATACTGCCAGCCTAATGTGGGGAACTGTACTGCCAACCTAATGTGGGGAACTGTACTGCAACCTAATGTGGGTAACTATACTGTCAACCTAATGTGGGGAACTATACTGCCAATCTAATGTGTGGAATTGTACTGCCAACCTAATGTGGGGAACTATACTGCCAACCTAATGTGGGGAACTATACTGCCAACCTAATGTGGAGGAACTATACTGCCAACATAATGTGGGGAACTATACTGCCAACCTAATGTGGGGGAACTCTGCTGCCAACCTAATGTGGGGGAACTATACTGACAACCTAATGTGGGGGAACTACAATCTAATGCGGGGGAACTATACTGCCAACCTAATGTGCGGGAACTACAACCTAATGTGGGGGAATTACAACCTAATGCGGGGGAACTATACTGCCAATCTAATGCAGGGAAACTATACTGCCAACTTAATGTGGGGGAACTATACTGGCAACCATGAGCAAATTAGCAATGCGTTGTTAGTTACTTAGACAAGTGTCCTTTTAATGCAGTTTATCCTGCCTGACTACTATTAACTAATTTATGCACATAACTGTTACAGTTTTTCATTTTGTTTGTATTGATATTTATATGAGTGCAGGTCTGTTTATGTATGTGTGCATGCAAGCAAGAATGTATTTGTGTGTGTGTGGATATGTGTATATGTGTGTGTGCATGTATTTATATATAAATATATATGTATGTGTGTGTGTGTATATATATATATATATATATATACATGCATGCATGCGGCGTGAGTTTGTGCTCTAGGGTGCACACCCTAATGCAATAGGCTGTGCATGCCTATGTTTATTAGACAGATTGCAGGAAAAATTAACATAAAGCAGGGACAAAACAAAACCCTAGACTGTATGATCAATAACTAAACACATCAGCATGCCCTGACTAACAACTGGTGAGCTTTTCTCGGCCAGTTAAACTTATGCCTCCTGCAACCTTCCATTCACAGTTCACACCACTCTTTGGGGCCACTCACAGCTCAGGCTGTGTGATCCTAAGCAGGACCCCTGTCTCTCCCCTACAGCCAGCTTGCTGTTTCCTAGGGAGAGCCATGACTACACTGTTTATTTTCCTTATAAGCACACCTCCCGTCTCTGCTGCCTCATTAGCTAGGCAACATGTGGAGGTTTCTCAAGGGTAAGCCAGGGAAATAAACCCTTTCTTTCCCACAGTATCACATATAATCCCCCCCCCCCCCCTTTGCTCAGGCCACCGGGAAGGAGCACTTGAATTCAAAAGGTAAAGTCCATCTGCCTTTTCTTTTCCCTGGACAACTCCGTCCCACAGGTTCTGAAGTCCTTGGCTTCCTTCATCAGCAGAGTTCACCTGCACCACTCCAACAGCACACCCCTCTTTCATACGCACTCTCACCAGCCACCAAGCAAAAGTCTCTTGGTCACCTTTAACAAATTCCCTCCCAAAGGTTCCACTCAGGTCACACCTCTCCAATGCCAAGTTATTCACCTTGGTCTGTGCAGGGCTCTTGACACTAGGTGCGGACAAGGCAGGTGCTCCAGGCCTTTGTCTTCTGTCACTGGTATGACCATCGCCCAAACTTTGCTAATGGCCAACCAAGCCTGCATCACCAGTTTGCAGGACTTCTGCAGTTACGTTAGGTTTAGCTTCTGCCTCAGAGAACTTCTCTGCTTCAGAGGACCTCCCATCAGTCTCAGCTTCAGAGGACTTCCCACATGGTTTCACCTCATTCTCAGCTTCAGAGGACTTCTCACATGGCTTCTACTCATGGTATTCAGACTCTTATAGAGAAAGCATATTTGTCTCCAAAAGCTTTTGCCCCACAAGCAGCCTTTCTTCTTCTACACGGACGGCTGTGGCTTTGGCCTCAGTTTCCATCTGAGACACTTTTAGCTTCTCTTTAGCCAGTTCTGCTATAGCTTGGTCTCTGCTCTCTTCTAGGACCTTCATGTCTCCTTCCATCTTTACATATTGAGCTTAGCAGAGTTCATCTCACTTTCCAGCAACTCTGTCAAGTTTTTGACAGTATCCTCCAGGGACAGCAGTTGTTCTCTCAACTGCTCATTGGGGGAGATTTATCAAAGTTGTCTATGTCCCGCATCAATATAGACCAAACTACAGAGGGTTAGTCTGGTCTATTGTGCACCTAATTTATCAAATGGCGCACAGCTCTTGATAAATTCTGTGCACAGACTGCATGATCTATGCTTTAGTCTATATTTAAACCTGCTCCAACATGGTCTGACATTTCGGCGTACTTTCAGCCTATGCGACTTGTCGCTGAAAAGTCGCACTTGATAAATTCAGCACCAATGCATTTTTCAATGCATTTCAGTCTAAAATAGACTTGCATGCATCATGTTCTAAAAATCCTCTAGAGCAAAAGTCGCAGAAAAGTCGCACAGATTTAGACTGCGACTTTCTGTGCGACAAATTTAGACAAGAAAAACCAGTCTAAATCCTTTGATAAATCTCCCCCATTGTCTTTTAGCAGAGCCTCTTGTTCGGAGAGCTGTGTTCCCAGCAAATCCAAGGTAGCTGTGTTTCGTTCTGTGCCTCTAGGCTCTGCACCTTATGAGCCATTATCACTTTCTCTTTCTCCAGCTCTTCCATGGCTACCAACCTAGCCTTGTGATCACTCCGTAGAGCCGGATATGCCCCACACAGAACATTCTCTTCTTTGAATGAGATCTGCTTGGCCAGACTCTCCAATTCACTCTCCTTGCTGGTCACAAGACCTTGGGAGCGGGACAGTTCATCCTGCAGAGCCACAAACTCACTTTTGTGGTGCTCCATATTTTTTTCAGCTGAATCTTCGCTTCCTGCTCTTTCTTCAAGTATGCAAGCGTTTTTTCCTTCTCCTCTGTCAGGAGACGTACCTCTTCTTCTTATTGAGCCAAATTAGCAGAAAGCATCTGTAAGGATTCTTCCAGACTCAGGGTCTGCTCCCGTTTCTTACCAAGACCAGCTAGTTTTTTTTACAGCAGTCTCCTCACTCTCACTGTTGGACCTTGAGGCATTCTCTTGTCCTCTGACAGTCACCTGTCCTTGGCCTGTCTCTTCCTTCAAACCAACTCATTCTAACTCTTCTCCTTCTTTAGGAGAAGTCTCCCCTTTTAAGGGGTCTTGACCACTTGGGCCTTTGGGTAGCTCCCGAACAGTTTCTCTGGACTGTCTCTCTGCTCACTGGCAGACTTTTCTTTCACCTTAACACAGTCTCTCCCTGGCCCAGCAGACATGACTAGGGCTCCTGGGTCTGCAACAAAATCTGGTCCAGTGGTTCGACCTTCCTGGTCATGATCCCTCTCTGGTCCAGACGCCACATCTCCTTCACTCAGGACTCGTCTGTGACAGTAAGCGCAGCACCCAGCTCCACATGTACTCTCTTCAGTAGTTCTGTATTATCCACAGACATCTCTGTAGCTTCTTTTCCAGTCACATATTGGACTTGACTCACGGACTGTTCTTCAGCTCCCCTAGTGGTCTGGCAGACTCCTATCTGATCTATATCTATTGTCTGCTGACACTCCCCCGTCCTCAGCCTCTGCTGAGTAACTTTTAACTAGTGTGTGGTGCAAGTCAAGTGTTTTGAGCCTATCAAGTGTTCCTGCTCTAGTCACCTGACAGTTTTCCCATATTTGCTGGAAAAAAATGTAAAATCTGTCCCTAGTACTACATCATACTCCAAGGAGGCCTCTATTGCAACCTTGTGACTTACAGTACCATATGGAGTAGACATACAGACATTAACAGTTTTATAACCCCAAATACCAGCCTGCAGAGACACTATTTAAGGCTGGGTTCACACTACGTTTTGTCCCATACGGGAGCGCATATGGCAGGGGGGAGCTAAAAGCTCGCGCTCCCGTATGTGACCGTATGCGCTCCCGTATGTCATTCATTTCAATGAGCCGACCGGAGTGAAACGTTCGGTCCGGTCGGCTCATTTTTGCGCCGTATGCGCTTTTACAACCGGACCTAAAACCGTGGTTGACAACAGTTTTAGGTCCGGTTGTAAAAGCGCATACGGCACAAAAATGAGCCGACCGGACCGAACGTTTCACTCCGGTCGGCTCATTGAAATGAATGACATACGGGAGCGCATACGGTCACATACGGGAGCGCGAGCTTTTAGCTCCCCCCTGCCGTATGCGCTCCCGTATGGGACAAAACGTAGTGTGAACCCAGCCTAACAGGGTCTGGCTTTCTGCAACTGGCCTTTACCAGACTTATTATACACCTAGGATCTAACAAAGCAATCATCTTTTTACCTCCTACTACCAGCTCACACAGGTTTTATTTTGTCCTGTCAGAGTTGGCGGCAGTACACTTTACTTCTGAACACATAAGCATGAGTTTTTCCCAAAAAACATCAGCCTGCATAGGTTCACAATTTATAGCACAGCTCACACAGCCAAGTAGTGACACACCAGCCTTCATTAACTCAGGAACCTTTGTGTGCGGTTTCTCTGGTGCACTCATCCCACAACTGCCAAAAATATGGAAAGTCTGTGCCCAGTATAATTTCTACCTGAAGCTCGGCACACACCTCCATAACATGGCTCACTGTTCCAAAACAGGTTTCACAGTCAATTTGAACAGCCTTACCAGGCTCTGGTCGGGACTTCACGAACGGAATAATGTCTGGCATGATTCTGAAAACAGCCTGGCGACAGTCCAGTCCCACAAGCAGTGGGATTCCACCCACCAGTAACTTACAGTTAATTACCTCTGTCTTGGCGACCACCGGTTGTGGCCCATGTCGGTTGCTCCTAGCAACGGCCTTTTGACGTCGACCCATTTGCTTGACGCGATCCATTGCCCCTAGCAACGTTTTCACCACAGGCTCAGCCCTGCACTTTACGGCTTTACTGCAACTCAACCATTGGTTGCCCTTAGCAATGTGTTGCCCACATCCTCCACCAAATGTAAGGATTCCTCCCTGGGGATAGCTCTGGGATCGTCCTTGACACTGCCACGGGACATGTTTCCTCTCAATAAACCGGCAAACAACAGTTCTTGATGCAAGACTTGCACCTTGCCAGCTTTATTAGACAGGTTGCAGGAAAAATAAACATAAAGCAGGAACAAAACAAAACCCTAGACTGTCTGGTCACTAACTAAACACATAAGCATGCCCTGACTAACAACTGGTGAGCTTTTCTCGGCCAGTTAAACTTATGCCTCCTGCAACCTTCTACTCACAGTTCACACCACTCTTTGGGGCCACTCACAGCTCGGGCTGTGTGTTCCTCAGCAGGACCCCTGTCTCTCCCCTACAGCCAGTTTGCTGTCTCCTAGGGAGAGCCAAGACTGCACTGTTTATTTTCCTTATGAGCACACCTTCCTTCTCTGCTGCCTCATTAACTTGGCCACAGTTGGAGGTTTCTGTTACGCTGAGCGCTCCGGGTCCCTGCTCCTCCCCGGAGCGCTCACAGCATTCTCTTATTCGCAGCGCCCCGGTCAGACCTGCCGACCGGGTGTGCTGCAATAATGCTCCCAGCCGGGATGCGATTCGCGATGCAGGACGCGCCCGCTCGCGATGCGCATCCCGACTCGCTTACCAGACCCGTTCCCCGTCTGTGCTGACCCAGCGCATGCGGCCCCGCTCCTTAGTGCGCGCACGCGCCGGGTCCTTGCGATTTAAAGGGCCGGTGCGCCACTGATTGGCGCATGAGGTTTTAATCAGTACTTTCACCTGTGCACTTCCCTACTTATACCTCACTTCCCCTGCACTCCCTCGACGGATCTTGTTGCCATTGTGCCAGTGAAAGCGTTTCCTTGTGTGTTCCTAGCCTGTGTTCCAGACCTCCTGCCGTTGCCCCTGACTACGATCCTTGCTGCCTGCCCTGACCTTCTGCTATGTCCGACCTTGCTCTTGTCTACTCCCTTGTACCGCGCTTATCTCAGCAGTCAGAGATGTTGAGCCGTTGCCGGTGGATACGACCTGGTTGCTACCGCCGCTGCAAGACCGTCCCGCTTTGCGGCGGGCTCTGGTGAATACCAGTAGCAACTTAGAACCGGTCCACCGACATGGTCCACGCCAATCCCTCTCTGGCACAGAGGATCCACCTCCAGCCAGCCGAATCGTGACAGTTTCTCCAGGGTGAGCCAGGGAAATACACCCTTTCCTTGCCACAGTATCACAATATGTATATTGACTATTGAGGTAATGATTGTCATTTTACCTGGTTCATTAAATGACATTCAACCACATATTATAAATAATAAGGAATTATATTTTCAGGCAGTTAGCTTTATAGATTTCCTTAGAACACCAGATAAAGGTATGATAAAGGTATATATATTTTTTCACTTTAGGGGTTTGTGGTTCAACTCAAAGATGAGTGAGCCAAATATGAGAAACCCAGATTCGACCAGAACTTTAGGATTTTTCCGGCTCTGCGTACACTCAAGCTTTCACCGGTTCAGTTCGCATTAAAAAGCACAAAAATCATGAAAGCATGTTTTTTTTGGCAGACAGAAGAAACAGGGTGGGCAGGTGGCAGTGGGATGATGTAAGGAAAGCAGCAGCTCACATGATAACCCAGGTCTGTCATGTGATTTGCATTCTAAGCGTTGGGAACTTCTGCAGAGAGCCAGACATAGGGACAGTTAGTGGTAAGAAAGATAAATACTGAGATACAGATTACAAAGAGAGGAGAAATATGGACAGTTAGTGAATAGAAAGAGAGAGAGATAAAGATCTGAAAGAGAGACCTTGTGTGTGTGTGTGTGTGTACGGTGTCCATATTAGGACATCATCAGGCGTCAGCCAAATAGCCATCATTCCTCCTCCTCCCTCATTCTCAAAATCTGTCTTCCATCAGAGTAATCTCGCCTCCTCCTCAGCCAAATCTCTCTCCTCCTTCAGACATAAACAAAATCCTCCCACATTCTTACACCCTCAACTTAGCCTCCCTTCTTCCTCAGACAAACCTCGGTCATACCTCAGACAAACCTCCATCACACCTTAGAAAAACTTCCATCACACCTCAGACAAACCTCCCTCCGCCCTCTGTCATGCCTCAGACGTCAGCCGAACAGCCGTTGATGTAAAGTTTCCTCGATTTATAGAAAACTGAGAGCACATGTGCAGCACTCCGCCGACAGCGTAAGGCTAAAGTTGGCATGGTTAGGAGAGTAGCGTAGCCCTGCACATGCGCAGTTGTCTGTACTGCTCAGAGCGCATGCCCTGCTTTCCTCCACTACGCAGTTAGCGTGGGAAGGCTGGAAAACTTTAACGGCTGTTCGACAGACGTCTGAGGCATGAACAAGGTTTGGCTGAGAGCTGAGGGAGGTTTTTCTGAAGTGTGACGGAGGTTTGTCTGAGGTATGACCGATTTTTGTCTGAGGTTTGAGGGAGGTTAAGCTGAGGGTGTAAGAATGTGGGAGGATGTTGTTTATGTCTGAAGGACGAGAGAGATTTGGTTGAGGGATGACAGAGGTTAACATGATGCACAACGGAGGAGGCGAGATTACTCTGATGGAGGATGGATTTTGAGTATGAGGGAGGAGGAATGATGGCTATTTGGCTGATGCCTGATGATGTCCTGATGATGTCCTAATCATTCAATCCTCATACGAGAAGAATCCTATAGGGGCTCCTATACAACAAAACAGCATATAACGAGGTGACATCTTAATCACAGCCTCTGAAGGGCTCATCTTTTGCTACCACAAATCTGCAGCCTTTTTCAAGGCTCATACATGCATATATCTGAATTTAATAGTGTTCCTGACCTGGCTCTAGTGAGGCCCATTGATCTGTGCCACCCACCCACAAAGCATATTCAAGTGGCACCTATATACCAATAGAGCCTGTCAACACAGCAGTGAATATAACAGATTTCCACAAACACCTTCAGCATGCATTGTGCTGTCATCCCTGCCACCCAAAAAAGCATTTTTAAGTTACACGTATCTAGCCTGTAGTGTTATACGGTTCTGGTGCATTTAATATTGTTCTGCAAACACCTTCAGTACTCGTTGTGCTGTTTCCTCTGCCACCCAAAAAGCGTGTTGAAGTTACATGTATCTAGTCTGTAGTGTTAATACAGGTCTGTTGCATTTCATATTGTTCCGCAAAATACCTGCAGTACTCATTGTGCTGTCGTCCCAGCCAGTCAAAAAGCATGTTGAAGTTACAGTTACACGTATGTAGCCTGTAGTATTAATACAGATCTGTTGCATTTTGTATTGCTCCGCAAACACCGTCAGTACTTATTGTGCTGTCATCTCTGCCAGTCAAAAAGCATGTTGAAGTTACACGTATGTAGCCAGTACTGTTAATACAGGTCTGTTGCCTTTCATATTGTTCCGAAAAACACCTTCAGTACTTATTGTGCTGTCATCTCTGGCACGCAAAAGTGTGTTACTCTGACACATATCTTACTTGTTAACATAGTTCTGTTAAATTTCATATTTTCCGCAAACACACCTTAAATCTTTCTAGTTGTGTACACCTAAACATGCATTATACTAAAAAGCCTGTGCATTCCAAACACATTAGACTTCTAATCGATTGCACTTTTAAATTTTGGTTCTATTAAACTTGCCCTATACGCACCATATTTGAACAACAAGAAAAAAACATGGTTTCAAATGGCAGGAAATGCTTAACCCCAAATGCAGTTGTGCATTCATGCTGGAGGAGCAGATCCTGCGCTTGTGCTCCATTGCTAAGGGCAATCTCCAGCATAAAATGCATACAATGAGGAATGCCTGCAGCAGACTACAAGTGCCACAATGGCATCCTACACGCGATGAAAAGTGTGGATGTGTAACATATAGAATAATACATATATTTCGGTGCACTACTGTGGTATATGAAAACAGTAACATATGACTAACACTCAAAATTATGTTAAAATTGAGACATTAGCCAGTATATCCTTATGTGAAGGACATACCTGAGCCCGCCCACCAACACCAAGGTTTCTCAATTGGCACGGCACCTAACACTAAACCTACCTGTGCCGTATAGGCAATACCAGAAGCCAGTGGGCAATTACAGTGGCATTAGGTCCAGTGTGGCTAAGCACACATACAGTGGGAGGAAGGCTATGAGCCCCACCCAAGTAGGCTGATATGTTGCCAGCCTCACAGGTGCACCAAAATGCTCCCTATAATAGTGATTGAGGCACATTAAAATGTGGAGTTTATACACCCCCAAGTACAAGATTTGAACAATAAGAAAAAAACGGTATTGGTATTGCCCATACGGCACAGGTAGGTTTAGTGTTAGGTCCCGTGCCACTTTGAGAAACCTTGGCGTTGGTGTGCGGGCTCAGGTATGTCCTTCATATAAGGATATACTGGATAATGTTTCAATTTTAACATCATTTTGAGGGTTAGTTATTTGTTACTGTTTACATCCTCCACAGTAGTGCACCCATTGTGGCACTTGTAGTTTGCTGCAGGCATCCCCCATTGTATGCATTTTATGCTGGGGATTGCCCTTAGCAGTGGACCAAAAGCGCAGGATCTGCTCCCCTAGCATAAATGCACAACTGCATTTGGGGGATGAGCATTTCCTGCCATTTGAAACCACTTTTTTTTCTTGTTGTTCAAATCTTGTATTTGGAGGTGTATAAACTCCAAATTTAATGTGCCTTAATCACTATTATAGGCAGCATTTTGGTGCACATGTGAGGCCAGCAACATATCAGCCTACTTGGGTTGGGCTCATAGCCTTCCTCCCTCCTCCCACTGTATGTGTGCTTAGCCACACTGGAGTGAACTGGAAGCAGGCTGTGAGTTGGACCTCATGCAGCTGCAATTGCCCACTGGCCACTGGTATTGTCAATACGGCACAGGTACGGCACAGGTAGGTTTAGTGTTAGGTCCCGTGGCACTTGAGAAACCTTGGCATTGGTGTGCGGGCTCAGGTATGTCCTTCATATAAGGATATACTGGCTAATGTCTCAATTTTAATGTTATGATAGTCATACAGTATGTTACTGTCTACGTCTACCACAGTAATGCACCTAAATTTATGTATATCCTATACGTACCTTGTTGTAAGATAAACACAGTTCAATGCATTAAAATCTGAAGTTAACAAGTAGGTTGGTGAAAAATCACAGAAAAAAGATAAAACAATCCTGAAAAAAATATGTCTGAAAAGGAATTGTCCATCCTAGAGGGTCTGTTTCCTCATCTCTGTCTTTGCTTCCCCACCCCTTCTGCTAAGCAAAAGGATAGCACTAGCCACATGGAGGAGTTGGGTCACAGTCAGCCTTTGGAGTGTGTTGCTGAGGTGGGGGAAGGGGCTGCAGTGGACGAGCATAGCCATAGTGGGACTGGTGGTAGTCGTGGTGAGGATTCTGGAAGGCATAATGGTGGATGGATGTAGTGCAGGGGAACAAGGAGGTTACGATGACACATCAGAAGTCCCAACTGAGAGAAGTGATGGGGATGATGAAGAGGAGTTTAAAGGGAACCAATCATCAGATTTTACCCTATATAATGCTTGGCAAAGCGTTATATAGGGTAAAATTGTTGTCCTCACCATCCCCGGGGGACGCTCCTGCCCCCAGGGATGGTGAAAATATGAAGTTATAAACTAGTCACCGCCCCGCCGTAAGTAGTCACCTGGGCGGGGAGCTCTTCTCATCTACTCCCGTTCTTCGGCTGGGAGCGACGCCCCCTCCGCTTGATTGATGGGCCGCGTCATTGTTCCGCTCACTGAACAGACGGAGCAGAGTGATGACGCGGCCCATCAATCAAGCGGAGGGGTCGTCGCTCCCGGCCGAAGAACTGGAGTAGATGAGAAGAGCTCCCTGCCCAGGTGACTACTTACGGCGGCGGTGGTGACTAGTTTATAACTTCATATCTTCACCATCCCTGGGGGCAGGAGCATCCCCCGGGAATGGTGAAAATAAAGATTTTACCCTATATAACGCTTTGCCAAGCGTTATATAGGGTAAAATCTGATGATTGGTTCCCTTTAAAGAGGAGGATGTCAGCGAGCCTTCTTGTCCAAGCAGCTCAGGAACAAGTTATGGTGACACTGGTGCTGGATCTGAAGGCTTGAGAAAAAAACATTCTAGAACCTGGGCACAGTTGGGTTTTGATGTACCTAGCTATTTATGGTATCCTGCCGTGTGGAAATTCTTTACTATGTTACCAGATGCAGGAAAGCAGGCATGGTGCCGTCTCTACTGAGAGAAAGTGAGGCACAGGCAGGGTCCAAATTTAGGAATTAGGCCTCTACGTCAGCACCTCATGTATCACAAAGCCTGGGTAGAAGTATACCAAGTCCACCAATGCCTGCTGTCTGCTGGCTACAGATAACTCTATCTCACCACCATCTGCTGTACACTGGTTACTCCTCGTGACACCAGTGTACACCATTTCCTCTGTAGTATACAGCCGCTAATAAGTACTGGAAGGATTGGGACTGGTCTGAGTGGCATTGGGGACATATTTTTGTTGATTTACTTGGTCTGCACTCTACCCCTTCCCCTCAGCCCAGCCCTATATAAATTAGCAGGAAGCTGCACAGGGCCCCTTCATTTCTGGCAGCCTCCCAGTCTGACTGGGAGCATATGGTAAGTGAGCTTTTACACCTTGTTCACACTGGTGTGGTGCTGTGTGGCGTCTGTTGCTGCCGTGGCACCGTGCCTATGGGGAGGTGCAGCCCTGTGACCGGTCTGAGTGGCATTGGGGCTGCACTGCCAGTGGGTCGTTCCCCCTTGGGCACTGGTGTTGCGGTGGTGATGGTCGCCACCCAGTGCTATACCATTTTATGCTAGGGACATTAGGGACCCATTCTAAATAGGTGGCCTTGACATGGCGAGTGGGCTTTTACTTTTTGATCAAAATGTATACTAACAACCTGTTTGTTTTTAAATTTATGCTGAGAAGCAAGTAGATAAAAATACAAATTGTAGATGTGCGACCATGTCTGTTTTCTCTATTTGAATTCACATTGTAATTTACAAATCTACTTCACTTTCTGGCATCAGGTGATTTAAAAAAATAAAGTTTTCCACGGGAGTACCCCTTTAAGCCACAATATTCAGCTATATAAACAAACATTGTACCTGCAATATCTGTATTTTTTTTTTGCTTATAACAAAGTAAAAATGGAACACAGAGAGAACACCCTGTAAGTCTAGTGATTTTTGCCAGGGATTGTAGATAAAATTCCTTTTCATGATGTCAAAATAGTATTAGTTGTTTTTGCTAAAGCAGTAGTTGGGATGATGTAACAATAGAGTCTGATTATATTACAAGGCAGAACTGTACTGTTATATGTTTAAATATTGTTTTTCTTTCTACTTGGCACTATTCTTTAGTTATGATGTCACAAGAGTGAACCCTGTTTGGGGTTTTTTCTTGGTAGAATTTTATTATTTGGGTACATTATATGGAGGGTTTGCTTATGCGCCGAGTGGGAATATTTATGTATAGCAGTGTTATTTGTACACTATGGTTGCAGTATGCATGTAAACAGTTTAGTTACACTAGTTGTGTGTACAGTATTGCAGCATTGTCTATGTACACTGTATGGCGACATTATTAGGTTTTAAAAGGGTGTCTATCAAACACTTGTGCATTGGTTTGTGTTCTAAGTAAGTAACCTTACTAGCGAACCCCCTCGCTAAAGTCCTGTGTTGACGCCTGGATGGAGGACTTTAATTTCCTTATATTTAACTGCAGAACCTCACAGGAGAAATATAGTTCCATTTATGGCAGCCTGTATTCTGCAAGTATTCTGTTCCTGCAGAAAATGGCCAGAGAATATGATTTCCACCACATTGCCCTCTTCTGTTATCACCAGTACTCTCAGTTCTTGTAATTACTATTGTCATTCTGATAATAAAACTGGATTAGCAATTCCCACATACAGTGCAAAGTGGCTCCATAGTTGCAGGATTTAAAAATTCATGAGGCACTTCAGTTTACTTACCACAATCTATTCTAACACATACAATAAAATGATACCTGCCTCCAGTTTCATAGAAAATCCTTTTCAGATATGTTGCCGTCACTTCAGGCCATTTCCTACAACCGATTGATCCTCTAAGTAGCCCTTGCATTCAGTGTTCAGTGCTCCGTTTTTAGGATGTAAGTAGTAATAATCATGTGACCTGTGTAATTACCAGACAGATAGAGATGATGTATTTGCTTAGAATGTTCTGCATTTTGCCTCATCAGACTAGAGTTGCATCATTAATCCCCTCCGCGTGCTTAGTAATGATGAAGTTATATGAATCATTAAGCCACCACTCCGCACAGTGTCACCATGAGACGATATATCTCATTAGATGAATGTGCTTCAATCTCATGCAATTTGCATTACAACACTTACACGGACACCTTGCGATGATGCCTCATATTGTAATGTGTAGAAGTTCAGTCCTACATTCACATATGTGGGTGGTCAGTCATAAGAATTTACCATATCACAGACTATCAGAGATTATGCAATATACAGTATATCCCCAACCATAAAAAAGATGGTATTGTACAGTGAGATTACAGCAGCATTGGTGTGGCTTGTTGTGGGTGGGGTTTGGGAGGGTGTGGTTTGTCACAGGGTGTGTGTTTTTTTACAGAATTGTCCCTATATATTGTCCCTGTAAGGACCTTACAGTGTGAACAACCATTTTAACTCCGAACTGTATAATACAGACCCCAGAATCTGTCCCCACTACAATACAGACCCCAGAATAAGTCCCCACCACAAAACAGACCCCAGAATTAGTCCCCACCATTATACAGACCCCAGAATCACCACCCATTATAATACAGACCCCAGAATCAGACCCCACCATAATACAAACCCCAGAATCATTCCCCACCATAATACAGACCCCAGAATCATTCCCCACCATAATATAGACCCCAGAATCAAACCCCACCATAATACAGACCCCAGAATCATTCCCCACCATAATACAGACCCCAGAATCAGACCCTGCCATATACAGACCCCAGAATCAGTCCTCATCATATACAGACCCCTCCATAATACAGACCCCAGAATCAGTCCCCACCAAAATACAGACTCCAGAATCAGACCCTTACATAATACTGACCCTAGAATCAGACCCCTCCATAATACAGACCCCAGAATCAGACCCTGCCATATACAGACCCCAGAATCAGTCCTCATCATATACAGACCCCTCCATAATACTGACCCTAGAATCAGACCCCTCCATAATACAGACCCCAGAATCATTCCCCACCTTAATACAGAGCCCAGAATCAGACCCCACCACAATACAGACCTCAGACTCAGTCCTCATCATATTCAGACCCCTCCATAATACAGACCCCAGAATAAGTCCCCATCATAATACAGACCCCAGAATCACCACCCACTATTATACAGACCCCAGAATCCCCACGCACCATAATACAGAAACCAGAATCAGACCCCTCCATAAAACAGACCCCAGAATCACCACCCACCATAATACAGATGCCAGAATCAATCCCCACCATAATACATACCCCAGAATCAGTCTGCACCATAACACAGACTCCAGAATCAGACCCCTCCATAATACAGACCCTAGAATCAGACCCCTCCATAATACAGACCCCAGAATGAGTCCCCACCATAATACAGACCCCAGAATCACCACCCACCATAATACAGACCCCAGAATCAGACCCTGCCATATACAGACCACAGAATCAGTCCTCATCATTTAAACTTTTAAACACTTATAGTGCAGGCAGGGATCTCCTGGGCCGTTCTTCTCCCACTACAGTGCAGGTGCCGATGAGTGATGTAATCGGAGCCTACGCTGCGTGCAGCCAGAGGTCACAGGTCTCCTCTCTGTGAAGCCGCAGGTCCTGCAGCTCACATTGAGAGGAAGCTTTAACTGTGCATGCGTGTGCGGGCACAGCTTAAAGTGGCGCTCGCTCGCCTGGGGATCCAGATCCCCATTAGCAGAGCGAGCGCTTCTCCGACCGGAGCCAACCCTGTGTGCCACTCAAAAGCACCTGCGTGCCACTCATCCTATGTTCCCCTGCCCTATCCTACGTTCTATAAGTAGGCTGACCATATTTCCTTGAGACGAAAACAGGTCATTGGTATAGCAAAAAAAAGGGGATGGGGTTATATATAGTTGTAGGCCCCTATACTGTCCCCATATATAGTTGTAGGTTCCCATACTGCCCCATGTATAGTTGTAGGCCCCCATACTGCCCCCATACATTGTTATAGGCCCCCATACTGCTCTCATCTGTAGTTGTAGACCCTAATACTGCCCCCATAAATTGCTGTAGGCCTCAATATTGCTTCCATTTATAGTTGTAGGTTCCTATACTGTCCCCATATATAGGAATGTCTCCATACTGCCCCTATATATATTTATAGACCCCCTATACTGCCATCATATATAGTTGTAAGCCCATATACTACCCCCATAAATAGTTATAGGTCACATCTTTGCCCCCATATAGTTTAGGTCCCCTCTCCTCTATGCCCTCATATAAATAGTAGTGGGTAGATAACCCCAACAGGCATACTGCTGCTTCGAAGGAAAAAACAATACTGAGAAATACTGCCTTTGTGTAAACATAGCTTTAAAGCACAACTGTCATGAAGTTTGGGGCATATAAACTAACCACAATCTGTGTATTGTGTGTAGACTATTAATCCAGCATTACTTTTACCTTCTTTATTCCAGTTGTAATTACCACAAAAAACACTTTTCTTTGCAGTCACTGGCAGTCGGATAGGTGTGGCCACGGGTTCGCTATGCCCCAAGGCTGCCATGCCTATCCCCTATACCTCAGCGTTGAGGCTGCTCTGTGATTGACACACAGGTCCTAGCGCATGCGCCGACCCACAGGAATTTACACAGCAAGCGCTGGCTCCCCTGGCCATCACTCCCTCCTGCTGTCTGACATCACTGCCGGTACAATGCTAGAGGCAGGGAGCGAGTGAGCTCTCCGCCTCTAGTGGATGCAGGCACACAAAGAGGAGAACAGGCACTACTATCACTTCCCCACCAAGCGCTCGCTCCCGCTGTTTCACATCTCCATGCGCCTGTGCAATGCTAGAGAGCTCACTCGCTCCCTGCCTCTAGCATTGTACCGGCAGCGATGTCAGACAGCAGGAGCGAGTGCTGGCCGGGGGAGCCAGCGCTTGCTGTGTAAATTCCTGACGGTCAGCGCACACATAAAAATCAAAGGGGGCACATGAGCTGGGACCTATGTCAATCACACAGCAGTCCCAGCGCTGAGATATAGGGGATAGGCATGGTGGCTGTGGAGCATAGCGAACCCCTGGCCACGCCTATCCGACTGTCAGTGACTGCAAAGAAAAGTGTTTTTTGTGGTAAATACAACTGGAATAAAGAAGATAAAAGTAATGCTGGATTAATAGTCTACACACAATACACAGACTGTGGTTAGTTTATATGCCCCAGACTTCATGACTGTTGCACTTTAAGGTGAAAAAATTGTTTTTTTTATTACAATTAGTAAAAACCAACAGATTTACATCCATGAAGCTTACAAGCACAATGGGGGACATTTGCTAAAACTGGAGCTATGGCACGTGGGGTACCTTTATCTATTTTCTACAGTTTGCAGCATATTCATGATCTTGGGCTCCTCCAAGTATCTGGCCCTGGGTGCAGCCAAATCCCCTATAGCCAATGTAAGCAAGAGGGAAAACTCAATTCCCATACATTAAACCTATCCATATGCTATTATTAACCTGACGGAGGCCAATAGGGTATATAGCTAATATATAGAGTATTTAGAATATCGTATTTACTGTATTTGATTATAGAGTTAAGGTAATGTCCTGTAGTGTGCTACACCATGAGCAAGTAAAAAACTTGGTGGTAACTATTTGAATCCAACTCCTGTTTCATAGGTGACCATCCAAAATTCTATTGAAAAGTCAACACCAAAGGATATAATTGGTTATTTCCACGTTACATTGTTTGAAATTGAAATTATAGGTGGAATGTTACAGGTTTTTATTATAGCTAACCACAAGGGCCCTGTGATTTGGCTATTATTAGCTTATTGTGTGTTTTATTACATGTAAACTTTATGCTTATATTTTTTTCCTTAGCAATATATATATATATATATATATATATATATATTTTCAGATCTCTCACCTATAGATACATATTACATTGGTTATGCATAGTCGGCATAATTTATGACCTGATACCATTATGCATTAGATCTCATGATCTAATGATCTACTGAACATCCTTTCATATTTATCTATAGCAGTCCTCTGTGCAGCACACCATACCAAAATTTGTCATCCCTGAAGTTGCATCGGCATAGCAGTGAATAACCTGACTCACTCCATACTACGCCGCATCTGGCGACGTTGCGTAAAACACAATGCCCATATAGTGCTATGCGTTCCATGGCATACTTGTGGCTTTTCCTGATAAACACTCTGGCTACCACAGTGATACAAACTCATATAGATCAGCCAACATATAGCAATTGCTAATACATTATCAACCCCCAAACAAAGTACAATTATCATTATAGCAATATAGTCATTCAATGTAATTCATATTTTAACCCCTTAACGGCACAGGAAGTAAATGTACGTCCTGGTGAGGTGGTACTTAACGCTCCAGGACTTACATTTACATCCTGTACATGACCAGGAGCATCGGAGCGATGCTCGAGTCATGCGCGGCAGTTCCCGGCTGCTGATAGCAGCCAGGGACCCGCCAGTAATGGCCGGGTTCTGCGACTGCGCGGATGTCCGCTATTAACCCTTCGGATGCCGTGATCAATACAGATCACGGCATCTGCTGCAGTGCGGTCACTAAAATGGATGAACGGATCGCCCGCAGCGCTGCCGCAGGGATCTGATCCTCCAAAATGTTGGACAGAGGTCCCCTCACCCGCCTCCGTCTGTCTCCCGGCGTCTTCTGTTCTGTCTGAGATTGAGCAGACCAGAGCAGTAGATAGCAGGAAAATTTATACGTTTAAAAATGTCATCTTCTGACCCCTATAACTTTTTTATTTTTTCACGTACAGGGCGGTATGAGGACTCATTTTTTGCGCCGTGATCTGAAGTTTTTATCGGTATGATTTTTGTTTTGATCAGACTTTTTGATCACTTTTTATTCATTTTTTAATGGTATAAAAAGTGACCAAAATGCACTTTTTTTGACTTTGGAATTTTTTTGCGCGTACGCCATTGACAGTGCGGTTTAATTAATGATATATTTTTATAGTTCGGACATTTACGCACGCGGCGATACCACATATGTTTATTTTTATTTACACTGTTTTATTTTTTTTATGGGAAAAGGGGGGTGATTCAAACTTTTATTAGGGAAGGGGTTAAATGACCTTTATTAACACTTTTTTTTAACTTTTTTTTTGCAGTGTTATTGCAGTGTTATAGGTCCCACAGATACCCAGATCACAGGTGTGTATTAACACGCCTGTGATCAGCGTTATCGGCGCTTGACTGCTCCTGCCTTGATCTCAGGCACTGAGCAGTCATTCGCCGATCGGACACCGAGGAGGCAGGTAAGGGCCCTCCCGGTGTCCTGCAAGCTGTTTGGGACGCCGCGATTTCACCGTGGCGGTCCCGAACAGCCCGACTGAGTAGCCGGGTCACTTTCACTTTCACTTTAGAAGCGGCGGTCAGCTTTGACCGCCGCTTCTAAAGGGTTAATACCGCACATCGCCGCGATCGGCGATGTGTGGTATTAGCCGCGGGTCCCGGCCATTGACGAGCACCGGGACCAACGCGATATGATGCGGGATCGCGGCGCTAAGGGGTTAACCGTACTAATTTGGTTAAAAACATTATGAATTTTTTTTTTTTTTAAAGCGGTACAATAATAGAAAATAATGTACTCATGGGTATCATTTTAATCGTATTGACCCACAGAATAAAGAAACATGTCTATTTTTAGCATAAAGTGTACAGCGTGAAAACGAAACCTTCCAAAATTAGCAAAATTGCGGTTTTCTTATCAATTTCCCCACACAAATAGTATTTTTTTGGTTGCGCCATACATTTTATGGTAAAATTAGTGATGTTATTACAAAGAACAATTGGTCGTACAAAAAAACAAGCCCTGATACTAGTCTGTGGATTAAAATATTAAAGAGTTATGATTTTTAGAAGACGAAGAGGAAAAAACAAAAACGTAAAAATAAAATTTAAGGTCCTTAAAGGAGATATCCAATGGTGAAAAACGTACCCCCTATCCTAAGGAAGGGGGCATGTTGACCACCGCATGAAGCGGCGGTTGACACGCCCCCTGAATACAACTCTATGGCAGAGGCGGAGCTCTGCCTTCGGCAATCTCTGGCTCTGCCATAGAAATGTATTTAGGGGGCGTGTCAGCCGCCACTTCGTGCGGTGGTCAACACCCGCTATCTGACCAGCGAGCTGGGGCCTGTACAGGAGATCGCGGAGGGCCCCAGTGGTCGAACCTCCCGCGATCTGAAACTTATCCCCTATCCTTAGTATAGGGAATACGTTTTTCACCACTGGACTACCCCTTTAAGGGGTTAATATATATGTCATTAAAACAAATCATGGATAGCCAATGCCACAATATAACCCCATAAAAGCCAAACAGTAATATGAACAAGGAAGCAACATATTTTCATTAATAACTCTATATGAAGAAAGAAAAAGCTATACCAGTATATGAGTGTGCGGAGAGGGGGGGACCCCTCTACCTCCATTAAGATGTTCATTGGCAGACTTCAGACAGGCCTGTACATGTGCTTTCTTGAGCAGGGGGACCTTGCAACTTGTGCACACTGTTAGATTTCAGTTGTTCATGGTGTAGTGTGTTTCCAATAGTTTTCTTTGTGACTATGGGGGAGATTTATCAAAACCTGTAGAGGAAAAGTTGACTAGATGCTCATAGCAACCAATCAGATCGCTTCTTTTATTTTTCAGAGGCATTTACAAAAATGAAAGAAGTGATCTGATTGGTTGCTATGGGCAATAGGTCAACTTTTTCTCTCCACAGGTTTTGATAAATCTCCGCCTATGTTCTCAACTGTCTTGAGATTATTGACAAGATCCTCCTGAGTAGTTCTGGGCTGTGTACTCTCTATTCTCATAATCATTGAAACCTCATAAAGTGAGATATTGCTGCTTGGTGATGGTCTTGTATCTGCTTTCAGCCTTGTGTAGGTCTACAATCCTGTCCCTGACATCCTTGGCCAGCTCTTTGGGTCTTGGCCATGGTGGAGAGTTTGCAATCTGATTGTTTGATTGCCTCTATGGGCAGGTGTCTTTTATACAGGTAACAAGCTGAGATTGGTCACATTCCCTTTAAAGAGGTACTCTGCCCCTAGAAAAGATGTCTGATCGCAGGGGTCCGGCCTCTGGGACCCCCCCCATTCCCCCCCCCCCCCGTGATCTCCGTGCTGCACCACACCCCTTGTGACGTTACACCACGTCCCCTCCATTCATGTCTAGAGGAGGGGTTTTGGATAGGGGATAAGATATCTATGGAAGGATTAGCACTTTAAGAGAGTGCTCCTAATCTCATCTCATCTGTAAAAAAGAAACCTGGGTAAATTGTGAATTCAAAACATACACTGGGTTCCCTTTCCAATGTCATTCCTTCAAAGGGGAAGATATGGTGCCCCATGCCCACAGAACAGAGATTTGCACAGATTTCCAATGTAGTTCACATATGTTCTCTACCACCAACATGGATATATTTAAATAGTGGCTTGAGAAAGCGGGCTGAACCACGAAAGGAGCGCTGCCTCGCCTCGGCCGGTCAGTCAGCTTATGCTGACCATCATCTAATAAAGAGGACTTTTAACAGCTCCACTGGGTGAGTGCAATCTACTTTCTTCTCTGCACGTATTGTTTATACTATACCTGGACATTTTGATTAGCACCCCCGGGAGCATTTTGGATATCTCTGCGCCATTCCATTCCACACGTTGGTCTATTAGCCCCTACCAGCCCTGCAGTAGTGCCTGCCTGTCTTTCTCAGCCACAGTTCATGGATATATTTATGTACATCGCTACACAGACCACACATGAAATATTGTGTATAATTTTGGGCACCTGTGTATAACAAGGCCATGGCTGAACTGGAGAGGGTGCAGGGGAAGGCAATAAAGATAACTAATGTTATGGGAGGGGGGGGGGGGGGGGTATTACAGGACCAAGACAAGTTATCAAGATGGGGGTTATTTAGTTTGGAGAAAAAAAAAAGATATGAATAAACAGTTCAGAGATCTTTTTAGTGATCTTTTTTTTTTTTTTTTACAAGGGAGCATCCTCTACGTCTAGGGTAAATAGGTTTCACCATCATCACAGACAGAGATTCTTTACTGTAAGTGCAGTGAGACTATAGAACATGTTGTGATGTCTTACTCAATAAACAAGTTCAATTAGAGCCCAGGTTTATTTCTGGAAACATTTTATATTACAGGTTATGGATATGGGGGGGGGGGGGGGGGGGTTGCCTTCCTCTGGATCAACACAGTAGGATTATAGGTTGTACTTGATAGACTCTGGGCTTTTTTCAACCTTAACTATATAACTAGCGTAATATTGATACTATGTTATTAAAAAAAAAAAAAGACACAGTCAGCAGCAGTGAGTAAATAGTCACACTTAGGATTCATGCCCAGACCCGTTATTGGGCAGCTTCTGCAGCAATGCACATGCAAAACACTGGAGATCTGATGACTGCCAAGCCGAAACAGGTCCAAGAAGGAAGAAAAAATTAACAAGAATGAAGTAAAAATTTTCCCGAATTTCCCCGAATGGCACAACACTTACCCCTAACCCCCCACCCACACACACACCCACACTCCTCCCCATTAAACCATAAGAGCTGCCTCTGGGCACCTTACACCCTGTCCCAAATTTTGAAGCAAATTATATTTTCCAAAAATATTAAATATTTAGTTTTTCAGTTTAACTCATGGATGGCATTGTGTCTCAAGGCTCTTTTGATCACTGAAAACAATCTCGGACACCTGTGGTAATTAGATTGCCAGGTGAGCCCAATTTAAGGAAAAACTACTAAAGGTTGGTGTTCCACATTATTAACCACTTAAGGACCAAGGACATCCTGGAACGTCCCCGCACCCTGGGCTTTAAGGACCAAGGATGTTCCAGAACGTCCTGGTGTTTCTCCGGTCCCTGCCGCGCGCCGGGCGGAGATCGGAAGCGGATCCCTGCTTAAATCCTTCAGCAGGGATCCTGGGCAAACGCCGAGGGGGGCCATATCGGCCCCCCATGACGGCGATCGCCAGCGATTTGCGGCGATACCGGGCTGATCGGGTCTCTGGGACCCGACCGCCCGGTAATTTTGCATGATCCCGGTTGTCACAGACAGCCAGGACCATGCTGGGGTATAGGAGCAAGGTGGCAAGCCTGCCACCTCCTCCTATCCCCTGCGATCCATCGGTTAGCTAACTGACCAATCGCAGGGGGGGGGGGCGGTTACTTCCTCCCGCCCTGCCCAGCCCCTGGAAGTCCGGAGAGAAAGGGAGGAAGACCGGAGGACACGGCGGGGGACGGGGGAGTGCTGGGGCCCGGCCCCGGTACTTACCTCGTCTCTGAAGACCCGGATCCCGGCGATGAAGACGGCAGGGGCGACAGGTTAGTTCCTCTTTGCGATCGGGCCCTTTACAGCAATGCACGTCGCCATAAAGCGACATTCATTGCTGTAATGGGACCCTGTATACTACAACTCCCAGCATGTCCAGACAGCCCTTGGCGTCTGGGCATGCTGGGAGTTGTAGTTTTGCAACATCTGGAGGTCCACAGTTTGGAGACCACTGTGCCCTTCAGATGTTGCAGAACTACAACTCCCAGCATGCCTGGACAGTTTTGGCATACTGGTAGTTGTAGTTTTGCAACATCTGGAGGGCTACAGCTTGGACACCACTACACAGTGGTTCCCAAACTGTTCTCCTCCAGCTGTTGCGTAAACACTACTCCCAATATGCCCATCGGCTGTCTGGGCATGCTGGGAGTTGTGGTTTTGCAACAACTGGAGGCACACTGGTTGGGAAACATTGTCTGTTTCCTAACTCAGTGTTTCCCAACCCGTGTGCCTCCAGCTGTTGCAAAACTATAACTACCAGCATGCACTGATAGACTGTGCATGCTGGGAGTTGTAGTTGGCTGTCCAAGCATGCTGGGTGTTTTGCAACAGCTGGAGGCACCCTGTTTGGGAATCACTGGCGTAGAATACCCCTATGTCCACCCCTATGCAAATCCCTAATTCAGGCCTCAAATGCACATGGCGCTCTCAATTTGGAGCCCTGTCGTATTTCAAGGCAACAGTTTAGGGTCACATATGGGGTATCGCCATACTCGGGAGAAAATGCCTTACAAATTTTGTGGGGCTTTTTCTCCTTTCACCCCTTATGAAAAGGTGAAGTTGGGGTCTACACCAGCATGTTAGTGTAAAAAAAAAATTTTTTTACACTAACATGTAACATGCTGGTGTTGCCTTTTCATTTTGACAAGAGGTAAAAGGGAAAAAAGCCCCCCCAAAATTTGTAATGCAATTTCTCCTGAGTACGGAGATACCCCATATGTGGGCGCAAAGTGCTCTGGGGGCGCACAACAAGGCCCAGAAGGAAGAGTGCACCATGTACATTTGAGGTGATTTGCACAGGGGTGGCTGATTGTTACAGCGGTTTTGACAAACGCAAAAAAAACAAAACCCCACATGTGACCCCATTTCGGAAACTACACCCATCAAGGAATGTAATGAGGGGTGCAGTGAGAATTTACACCCCACTGGTGTCTGACAGATCTTTGGAACAGTGGGCTGTGCAAAAATGTTGTACAGCCCACTGTTCCAAAGATCTGACAGACACCAGTGGGGGGTAAATGCTCACTGTACCCCTTGTTACATTCCTCAAGGGGTCTAGTTTCCAAAATGGTATGCTATGTGGGGGTTATTTTGCTGTCCTGGCACCATAGGGGCTTCCTAAATGCGACATGTCCCCCCCATTTCAGCAAAGTTTGCAAATGTAACTTCTTCTCTTCTGAGCATTGTGGCGCCCCTGCAGTGCACTTGACGTCCACTTATGGGGTACCTCCATACTCAGAAGAGATGGGGTTACCAATTTTGGGGGGTCTTTTCTGCTATTAACCCTTGCAAAAATGTGAAATTTGAGGGGGGGGGACACACATTTTAGTGTTTTTTTTTTTTTTTTACATATGCCAAAGTCATGAAACACCTGTGGGGTATTAAGGCTCACTTAATTCCTTGTTACGTTCCCCAAGGGGTCTAGTTCCCAAACTGGTATGCCATGTGTTTTTTTTTTTCTGTTTTGCCACTCTAGGGGCTTCCTAAAGGTGACTTCTAGGGGCTTCCTAAAATGTTCTCTCCAAAATCCCCTTGTCGCTCCTTCTCTCTACTGCGCCCGCCGAACACTTTACATAGACATATGAGGTATGTGCTTACTCGAAAGAGATTGGGCTACAAATACAAGTAAACATGTTCTCTTTTACCCCTTGCAAAAATTCAAAAATTGGGTCTACAAGAACATGCGAGTGTAAAAAATGAAGATTTTGAATTTTCTCCTTCACTTTGCTGCTATTCCTGTGAAACACCTAAAGGGTTAAAACACTTACTGAATGTCATTTTGAATACTTTGGGGGTGCAGTTTTTATAACGGGGTCATTTATGGGGTATTTCTAATATGAAGACCCTTCAAATCCACTTCAAAACTGAACTGGTCACTGAAAAATAGTGAGTTTGAAAATTTTGTGAAAAATTTGAAAATTGAAGCTGAATTTTGAAGCCCTCTGGTGTCTTCCAAAAGTAAAAACACGTCAATTTTATGATGCAAACATAAAGTAGACATATTGTATATGTGATCCAAAAAATTTTTTATTTTGAATATCCATTTTCCTTACAAGCAGAGAGCTTCAAAGTTAGAAAAATGCAAAATGTTCATTTTTTTCATAAAATTTTGGGATTTTTCACCATGAAAGGATGCAAGCTACCACAAAATTTTACCACCATGTTAAAGTAGAATATGTCACGGAAAAACAGTCTCGGAATCAGAATGATAACTAAAAGCATTCCAGAGTTATTAATGTTTAAAGTGACAGTGGTCAGATGTGCAAAAAACGCTCTGGTCCTAATGTGTAAAATGGCCTGGTCCTTAAGGGGTTAAGCAGACACCATTTTCATGTAATATGGGGAAGAAAAAGGATCTCTCTGCTGCCCAAAAGAGTGAAATAGTTCAATGCCTTAAAAGAGGAATGAAAACATTAGATATTTGAAAAACTTAACTCCTTAAGGACCAAGTCAATTTTCACCTTAAAGGGGTACACCGGTGGTTAAGATTATTTGGAATATTGCATCTTCTTTTAATGTTCATGTTTTTTGCAACTGACATGTATTAAATGTTTGTGTAGCATGTGTCTTTTTTTCTTACCTGTTTGTGGGCCAGGAAGTTCTGTAGTTCTCAAAGCTGAGCCACGCGGCTAAAAGTGAAAGTGAAAGTTGCCGGTTAGCTCACGGAGCTGTTCAGGATCACCGCGGTATAATCGCGGCATCCCGAACAGCTGGACTACAGGAGGAAGGTCTCTTACCTTCCTTCCTGCAGTCCGATCGCTGATTGAATGCTTCAAGCCTGAGTTCCAGGCTTAAGCAATCAATCGCCGAAAACCCTGATCAATGTATCCCTATGGAGATACATTGAACACAGTTAAAGATCAGTAAATGTAATGTTATAGCCCCCTAAGGGGGCTATAATATTGCAAAAGAAAAGTGTTAAATCATTAACCCTTTGAATTATCCCTTCCTCTAATAAAAGTTTGAATCACCCGGCATTTCCAATAATAAAAAAAAAAAACTGTGTAAATAAAAACAAAAATAAATATATGTGGTATCGCCGCATGCGGAAATGTCCGATTTTAAAAAATATACCACTAATTAAACCGCACGGTCAATGGCGTACGCGCAAAAAAATTCTAAATTCCAAAATAGAGTATTTTTGGTCACTTTTTATATCATGAAAAGATGAATAAAAAGGGATCAAAAAGTCAGATCAATGCAAAAATGCTACCAACAAAAACTTCAGATCACGGCGCAAAAAAATGAACCCTCATAGTGCCCTGAACATGGAAAAATAAAAAAGTTATAGGGGTCAGAAGATGACAATTTTAAACATATACATTTTCCTGCATGTAGTTATGATTTTTTTCTGAAGCAATACAAAATCAAACCTATATAAGTAGGGTATCATTTTAACCGTATGGACCTACAGAATAAAGATAAGGTATCATTTTTACTGAAAAATTTACTACGTAGAAACGGAAGCCCCCAAAAGTTACAAAATGGCTGTATTTTTTCAATTTTGTCGCACAATGATTTTGTTTCCCATTTTGCCGTAGATTTTTGGGTAAAATGACTGATATCATTATAAAGTAGAATTAGTGGCGCAAAAAATAAGCCATAATACAGATTTTTAGGTGCAAAAGTTTAAGAGTTATGGTTTTTTAAAGGTAAGGAGGAAAAAACGAAAGAGCAAAAACCGAAAAACGCCCGGTCCTTAACCCCTTAACGACGCAGGACGTATATTTACGTCCTGCGCCGGCTCCCGCGATATGAAGCGGGATCGCGCCGCGATCCCGCATCATATCGCGTGGGTCCCGGCGCTAATCAACGGCCGGGACCCGCGGCTAATACCACACATCGCCGATCGCGGCGATGTGCGGTATTAACCCTTTAGAAGCGGCGGTCAAAGCTGACCGCCGCTTCTAAAGTGAAAGTGAAAGTGACCCGGCTGCTCAGTCGGGCTGTTCGGGACCGCCGCGGTGAAATCGCGGCGTCCCGAACAGCTGATCGGACACCGGGAGGGCTCTTACCTGCCTCCCCGGTGTCCGATCGACGAATGACTGCTCCGTGCCTGAGATCCAGGCAGGAGCAGTCAAGCACCGATAATGCTGATCACAGGCGTGTTAATGCACGCCAGTGATCAGCATTAGAGATCAGTGTGTGCAGTGTTATAGGTCCCTATGGGACCTATAACACTGCAAAAAAAATGTAAAAAAAAAGTGTTAATAAAGGTCATTTAACCCCTTCCCTAATAAAAGTTTAAATCACCCCCCTTTTCCCATAAAAAAAATAAAACAGTGTAAAAAAAATAAAAAATAAACATATGTGGTATCGCCGCGTGCGTAAATGTCCGAACTATAAAAATATATCATTAATTAAGCCGTACGGTCAATGGCGTACGCGCAAAAAAATTCCAAAGTCCAAAAAAGCGTATTTTGGTCACTTTTTATATCATTAAAAAATGAATAAAAAGTGATCAAAAAGTCCGATCAAAACAAAAATCATACCGATAAAAACTTCAGATCACGGCGCAAAAAATGAGTCCTCATACCACCCCATACATGGAAAAATAAAAAAGTTATAGGGGTCAGAAGATGACATTTTTAAACGTATAAATTTTCCTGCATGTAGTTATGATTTTTTCCAGAAGTGCGACAAAATCAAACCTATATAAGTAGGGTATCATTTTAACCGTATGGACCTACAGAATAATGATAAGGTGTAATTTTTACCGAAATATGCACTGCGTAGAAACAAAAGCCCCCAAAAGTTACAAAATGGCGTTTTTTTTTCGATTTTGTCGCACAATGATTTTTTTTTCCGTTTCGCCGTGCATTTTTGGGTAAAATGACTAATGTCACTGCAAAGTAGAATTGGCGACGCAAAAAATAAGCCATAATATGGATTTTTAGGTGGAAAATTGAAAGGGTTATGATTTTTAAAAGGTAAGGAGGAAAAAACGAAAGTGCAAAAACGGAAAAACCCTGAGTCCTTAAGGGGTTAAGGGGTTAAAGGGGTACTCCCGTGGAAAGTTAAACAGATTTGTAAATTACTTCTATTAAAAAATCTTAATTCTTCCAATACATTTTATGGGCTGTAAACTACAGAGGAAATGCTTTTCTTTTTGGATTTCTCTGTTGTCACGACCACAGTGCTCTCTGCTGACCTCTGCTGTCCATTTTTGGAACTGTCCAGAGCAGCATATATTTGCTATGGGGATTTTCTCCTGCTCTGAACCGTTCCAAAAATGGACAGCAGAGGTCAGCAGAGAGCACTGTGGTTGTGACATCAGAGAAATCCAAAAAGAAAAGTATTTCTTCTGTAGAATATAGCCCCTAAAAAGTACTGGAAGGATTAAGACTTTTTAATAGAAGTAATTTACAAATCTGTTTAACTTTCTGGCCCCAGTTGAAAAAGTTTTCCATGGGAGTACCCCTTTAATGAAGCGGTTCGCGCAATAGAATTGCGGCGATATTTGCATTCGTTGTGAATCGAATATTTCATGAAATACGTAATGAATTCGGGTTCGTCAGCTTCGGTTTGCTCATCTCTAAAGGTTACGGCTGATAGTGATCAAACTTTGTTTTCAGCTCTCTGTGACATCAGAGACAATTGAGGAGAACAGTGTTGAAATGCTTTTCTCCGGACCTGTGAGGTCCGAGGGCCAGTGTGTGAGGCCCCAGGGACCTGATATGTTTCCTTTAAGCAAACTATAGCAACATCTCCATGCTTACACAGGACAGAGATATTACAGATAAACTAAAAGCATTGTCCAGCAGTAGTGGTGATGGTTCCTGTCACATTGCCATCTTATTATATGCATACCTGCCGACACAAAATGTTGCTCTCATATTTTTACAACCAAGCTAGTGATAAAAAATACCAGTGAGGTGTATCACATAAAGTAATACAAGTACAATTAGAATACAGCATTATTCTGAAAATTTTATTACAACTCCATCTTACCTAATACTCTGTTTTAATCCCCCCACTGTCACTAATGTTACATTCCGTAGTAGCTGTGAATTGATTATAATAATTAGTTCCCGGAACAATTAAGCCTCGTAAAATTGCTACTTCCAGAATGGTTTCCCTTAAATAAGTTGTGGGCAGCTAGAAAATCAAAGATATCAAGAGTGAACAAGTCACCCACCCAAGGGAGGTATTTGTTTTAATGAAACTGGCACAGCTACTTTAAAGTAAGTGTAATTTACAATGGCTGTGCTTATTATCGAGACAGACAAGCGGCGTTAATGCCTCGGCAATTATAAAATCTCTCATTTGAACAAGCATGTAAGCCCATTTCCCATGTGGTTTGAGAAATAAAACAAGACACTATAGGTTACATCTTTTTTGCAAGAAAAATACTTTAAAACTTGGAGGTGAGTGGATATGGATATCATTTTTAGATGTAAGAGCCCGGTTATGCAATGATACTTTGATTAACATGCAGCCGGTGACTTTGCAGTTTGCACATTAGGTGTAACACATTGGTAACTATGTATTTATAGTTATCTATAATGTAAACATATGGCATGAGATTGAAATTTCCTTTGTGCAGTCAGGCGTGAATATGACTTCATTGATTGCCTTCAGCAGCTTGTGATTATTCAAGTGTCACTCGGACATTGATGATGCAAAGAAACAATTGTAAATCATTCACAAGGGGCATACAAACCGTAAATCTTAGGGGGGGGGGGGGAAGCTATGTAATAAGTGGGCTTGTGTTTTACAGGATTGGAGTTACATAAATTGGAGTTTACAATGTGATGCTGCTCTTGTTCCTACACTAACTCAAATTGGAAGACCTAATAAGTAAGCATGTTTTTCTTGTAAAACTGCTGCCTAAATCATGTATCCCTTAATCAATTTAAAAACATTAATGTGCTATAAAACTGCAGATCAACACATGTTTTGGTCGCTATGAGTGGACTTACCCCCAGGGTAGGTTTCTACATAGGTTAGACAGAGTGGTTAGATAATGTATTGCTATTTCCACAATGAGATCGCAGGGTGCCAATTGATTGCCATCTAGCAGCCAGAAGTTTAACAATAACTCCCAGATCTGCAATGTACAGAAGCCTATTAGGCCCCACCCAGTAGACTGTCAGTTTTTTGAGTAAATTCACATTGCTGTTTGCAGTGTACATCGAGGGGAATTTGCCCAAAGGAATGCTTTTGCTGGATTCCACTGGATACCATACAGTGGCATCTGTCACCCATAGGCAAACAAGTACTCTGCATACTACATTATATTATGTTGAGCTATAAAACATACATTTTATGGCCCAAAAAACAGGGCAAAAAAACATATGAATATAGTCTCTTAGGTAGAAATATAGCTACATAGAATCATTATTTTCTAACAATAATTTTTTTCATTAAAGGGGTTTTCCGGGGAACTAAAACCCTAGCCCATCCTTTCCCTCTCACCACCTATTTATTTGTCTAAATATTATTTATTAGCTATATAGAGCAGTTTCCCTCTTTCAACTGTCACTTACATGCAGAGAGTGAGAAAATGATGTCATCATCAGATCCACCTTGTCACTTAGCCCCCACTTAGACTAGCCCCCACCCTCCTGGAAGACAAACACCACGTGATATATGTCTTGTCTAGGGCTCTGGCTTCACAGCCACACCTCCCCTCCCCCTCCCTGTGTATGGATCTTGCCGGGAGAGAAACAGCCCAGTGTCTTCTGTGAAGATTCTCAGTCACAACCCAGCACATAACACTGCACTATGCCTGCTGTAGATCTAATCACTGACTTCTGCCATTCAGAGCATAGCATAATTTATTGCTGGGGTGAAGGATAGTTTGAAAGAAAAGACATGTACAGCATGCACTCATATAGTAAGAGAAATTGTCTGGCAGCCATTACACCAAGCCACACTAACTGCTGGGAGATGTAGTCTGGGCTGCAAGCAAAGAAAAAGAATATTCAGGAAACAACAGGGTTGACAATGACATACGTCCACCAAGTTCAACCAAGGAATTGAAGGGAAGGGGTATGGTGGGATGAAGGGTTAGGGATGTTCCAGCTGTTCCTGCTGTGACCAGTTCCTGAGGTAGACTGTTCAATAAATTCACAGTTCTTATGGTAAAGAAGAAGAGTCCCCCCTTGAGACCAAACCTTTTCTTCTCCAGATGGAATGAGAACAATTTTTCCCCATATTTTTGTATGGGCCAGTTATATACTTATATACGTTGATCATATCCGCCCTTAAACATCTCTTCTCAATACTAAACAAATGTAATTCTTTTAATCTTTCCTTGTAGTTAAGATGTTCCATGCCCCATATTGGTTTAGTCGCGTGTCTTTGCACCTTCCCCAGCTTAGATCTGCAAAAATCTATTGATAAATTTGCCCAGAACAGCATCAAACATACTCAATTCAAACCTTTAACCCCCTTATACATAGACATCACGCCTAGTCCACTGTGGTATAACAAGTATGAAAAAAACCTATACTAAGTGTCACGTAGGGCAGGGAAAAGGTGAAGCTCTGCACTCAACCTCTTTGCCTTCCTATTACGTATCTGCCCTAGATGACAGACCCACAACCGCAAAGACTGCCTATCTATGTGCTAGGCCTTCAGAGTCAAAACAACAAACTAGAGAGATATTCAGTTACAGGTCAGGGATTGTCAGGAGTACCATAAGGGGAGACACACATGAACAATACAGGGGAAGACAAACAAATAAACAGATAAACCAATGTCAGCAGGTTGAAGTCAGAACCTAGAGGACCAGATAGATACCAAATCAGAGAGCAAGGGAAGAATCCAGAAATACAGAGCCATCATTAAATACCAGCTCTTTCACTGGCAAGGTCTACAAGCACACTGCAGGTTTATATTGCAAGCAAAACGGGTGTATACTCAGAGAGAACACGGCATTGGCCAGCTGTCCACAGCTCCAGAATGGCCAGGCCACATCAACCAAGCCAAGCCAGAACCTCGGAAAGTTTAACCCCTCGTACCAGACTGGGAAGAGTCATTATACAAAGGAGGGATATATGTGTGGTGCTGTTAGGACAAAGAATAGGTAAAAATTAACAATTACCTTACATTTTAACAGCAGTGCAGATGGGGATTAAGCAAACAGAAGAAGACTCATAGGAGGGTACTCCTGCATAGCAGAACTAAGGATAGCTTGCCCAAAAAAAGAGAACTCAGAGGACCAAGTGTAGAGGAACCGATCTCCTCTCAGCATAGAAAGTGCCCACAGCCCTAATAGAATGGGTCTTGACAAAATCCGGAGACTTTAACACCTGAGGAAAAAAAGATCCTCTAATAGCCTCTGTGATCTATCTTCTGATGGTAGGCTTAGAAGCTTTATGGCCTTTGCGAGCAATGGCAAAAAGAATAGGCAGGTTCTCATCCAATTAGTAATCCTTGGATCCATCCACATAAATTTGAAGACTTTGTGACATCAAGAGAATGAAGTACCTTTGCTTGCAAGGAGAAGGGATGAGGAGCCAGAACCGGAAGAACAAAATCCCCTGGTTGATATTCTTGAACAAAGTAAATTTCAGAGAAAATGTTGATAGATATCTTAGAACATGATCCTAATGAAACTTGAGTTACAAATCCAAGGGAGCTCCCCCCCCCCCTTTATTAGGCAGAAGTTAAAGAGTACCTGTCACATCCTACAAAAAAAAAAATTTTATATGTTACTAAGTACCTAATCCTGATCATGTACATGTATTTATTTTTATGTGTCTAGCATCTATATTTCTCTCCCAAATACCTTCTTTCTCTTGATCACTTGGTATGTCATTCTGTGCTCTGTAGGGGCCGTGTACTCACTCTGCATGAGTCCTCTTCCTCCATGAGTGCTGAGTCTCTTCATCCAATAACTGCAGGCTTCTCTGTAACACTGTCTTCTCTGTTTTAATGCTGCAGTCTGATAGGACAGCCTTTAGTACAGAGGAGTGCTAGTCCCATCCTAACTTACTTGACTTTGTCTATGCCTGCTGAAAAAAAGGTGATGCTGCAGCAGGACAAGATTATGTCATGGAGGGTATGAGGACCCTAGTGGTGTTTTTCATAAGCCGTGATTTTATAAGCCATGATTTCTATAAAAACTAAATAAAAATTTCTTATAAAGTATATTAGAAAGGTGGTAAATGTTTTACCAAGATGTACAACATAAAAAAAAGTTTTTGAATCTGACCGTGCCTATGTAAAGGGGTAGTCTGCTGAAAACATCCAAAGAATAGGTGATAAGATGTCTAATCGCGGGGGTCCCCAGGGATCTCTGTTTTGGCACCCCTGTCATTCGGTGAATGCCGATCTATGCCCGATAACTGGCAATGCCAAAGGATAGGAGATAAGATGTTTTCACCGGAGTGCTCCTTTAATTTTCTAATAAGAAAGTTACCTTTCAGGATAAAAACTTTAACTCTGCCTCCTCCAGAGGCCCAAAAGAGGGGGATGCCAAACACCTGAGCATGATCGTCAAGTCCCATTCCAGAATGGGTTTCACATTAGTAGCCTTAAGTTTGGCCTTTTTTCGTAGAAAAGGTTTGATAGGTAAGTATTGCCAATTATACAAAAGTGTGCAATACGGTTGATGTTTCTTGAGGTGTCTGTTAGGTGGATTATTATTTTATTTTAACAGATAACATGTGAAAACAATGAAAACTTCAGTGTCTTCAAACATAAAATAATGCACTTGGGGAAAAGGGACTATTGGTCCTCATATTGGTAGTTATGTGTTAGTGAAGAATGAAGAAAAGAAGCATTTAGCGGCAGTGATTTCTGAAAGCCTCATAAAGGATCAGCAATAATTAGCCTAATCAATCAGAATTTTACTGTAGCTTAAATTATGCCATTTGCTACAATGTGAAATAATGTGTCTGTCATGCATGTTTAATACCATGCTAGGCAAAAGATGCCTCACATATTCCAACCAGTGAAATAAAGATCCACATGTATTAAAAGTATTTTTTCTTGATCTGACACCTTATTCCATAAAAAATTTGCCATGTTCTGGTAGCCATGTCCCGAATTTATCTAAATTCATTCAACCTCTTGTAAGTTTGCTGCAGACACCATAACAAGGAAACATTGTATCAAGCATTTCCTGAATAAAACCATTAATGAGAACAAAATGATTACAATAAAATGATGAATAATTGTAATGATAATGCATCTTTTAGAAGGCTTTTTGTAATTGACATATGTAGTAAAAACTATTTATGACTACAATTTGGCCAAAACTCTTTCTTCTTACAAAGCAAAGGAAGAACATTGAACAAAAAATACAGATTTTTGTTTTTAAACAATATATTGAGCCTATTATAAAAGATTCACATGAGCTGTCCCTGAAAGTAACACTTTCTTTGTAGATTATCTAGTGTGTTCGAGCATGCTGAATTTTTTCAATTTGGTCACTATTCCCAGCCATAATGTTCCTCAGGCACATCAGATTGTTCGGTTCAGTTATGAATTCCAGCAGAGAAGGTAGTGATGTGGACTGTGGACCAATGCTGGGAAATAACAGCCTAAGATGATATGATGAAATTGCTCACCAGCTTGCTCTTGGCAGCCATAGCAGAACTAGGAAAAGTTGAAAGAAATGCAAGTTGAACACTTTTCATCTGTCTGTGCAGTTAAGAAATAAAAAACAGAACATTTTGATAACTGGGAAGTCTCCTCAGATGTTGAGTATTATACCTTCCCCTGAGCTGCATCTTTAGAGGAAGTCTGACACTGAAGGGAACATACAATGAGCAGGGCACCTGTACTAGTATTAGAAAATGGCAGCAACATTTTATTTACAGAGCTACATATTTTTGTGGCTTCCTTCAGGCAAGTTCCAGCCTGACTGGGGCACTGATGATCCCCAAGCAGGCTGGAAATTGGTGAGGAGCTGTATCGGTGCCTGGTAGCTAGGTAAGTAGCCAGATGGCTATGTAGATAGCTATGTAGGTAGGTTGGTAGCCAAGTAGCTAGCTAAGTAGCTATGTAGGTAGCCAGTTAAGTAACTTTGTAGATAGGTAGGTAGCTTAGTACGTAATTGGTGGGTAAATAAAGTAGGTAGGTAGGTAGGTAAATAAGTAGGTAGCTATATAGGAAGATAGCCAGGTAGCTAGGTAAGTAGCTATGTAGATAGCTAGGCACACAATTAGGTAGGTAAATAGGTAGGTAGTTAGCAAAGTAGCTAGGTAGATAAGTAGGTAGGCAGCTATGTAGGTAGGTTGGTAGCCAGGTAGTGGGTTAGGTAGCCAGGTGGCTAGGTAGGTAGCTATTGTAGCTAGCTATGTAGGTAGGTTATAAGACATGTAGCTAAGTAGGTAGGAAGCCAGGTATGTAGCTATGTAGATAGGTAGGTAGCTTTGTAAGTGTTACGCCGAGCGCTCCGGGTTCCCGCTCCTCCCCGGAGCGCTCGCTTCACCTCCTCCGCTGCAGCGCCCCGGTCACGTCCTCTGACCCGGGGCGCTGCGATCCTGCTGCTAGCCGGGATGCGATTCGCGATGCGGGTAGCGCCCGCTCGCGATGCGCACCCCGGCTCTCCTACCTGACTCGCTCCCCGTCTGTTCTGTCCCGGCGCGCGCGGCCCCGCTCCCTAGGGCGCGCGCGCGCCGGGTCTCTGCGATTTAAAGGGCCACTGCGCCGCTGATTGGCGCAGTGGTTCCAATTAGAGTTATCACCTGTGCACTCCCTATATTACCTCACTTCCCTTGCACTCCCTTGCCGGATCTTGTTGCCTTAGTGCCAGTGAAAGCGTTCCTTGTGTTTCCCTTGCCAGTGTTTCCAGACCTTCTGCCGTTGCCCCTGACTACGATCCTTGCTGCCTGCCCCGACCTTCTGCTACGTCCGACCTTGCTTCTGCCTACTCCCTTGTACCGCGCCTATCTTCAGCAGCCAGAGAGGTGAGCCGTTGCTAGTGGATACGACCTGGTCACTACCGCCGCAGCAAGACCATCCCGCTTTGCGGCGGGCTCTGGTGAAAACCAGTAGTGGCTTAGAACCGGTCCACTAGCACGGTCCACGCCAATCCCTCTCTGGCACAGAGGGTCCACTACCTGCCAGCCGGCATCGTGACAGTAGATCCGGCCATGGATCCCGCTGAAGTTCCTCTGCCAGTTGTCGCTGACCTCACCACGGTGGTCGCCCAGCAGTCACAACAGATTGCGCAACAAGGCCAACAGCTGTCTCAACTGACCGTTATGCTACAACAGTTGCTACCACAGCTTCAGCAGTCATCTCCTCCGCCAGCTCCTGCACCTCCTCCGCAGCGAGTGGCCGCTCCTGGGATACGCTTATCCTTGCCGGATAAGTTTGATGGGGACTCTAAGTTTTGCCGTGGCTTCCTTTCCCAATGTTCCCTGCATCTGGAGATGATGTCGGACCTGTTTCCCACTGAAAGGTCTAAGGTGGCTTTCGTAGTCAGTCTTCTGTCCGGAAAAGCCCTGTCATGGGCCACACCGCTCTGGGACCGCAATGACCCCGTCACTGCCTCAGTACACTCCTTCTTCTCGGAAATCCGAAGTGTCTTTGAGGAACCTGCCCGAGCCTCTTCTGCTGAGACTGCCCTGTTGAACCTGGTCCAGGGTAATTCTTCCGTTGGCGAGTATGCCGTACAATTCCGTACACTTGCTTCAGAATTGTCCTGGAATAATGAGGCCCTCTGCGCGACCTTCAAAAAAGGCCTATCCAGCAACATTAAAGATGTTCTGGCCGCACGAGAAATTCCTGCTAATCTACATGAACTTATTCACCTAGCCACTCGCATTGACATGCGTTTTTCTGAAAGGCGTCAGGAACTCCGCCAAGATATGGACTCTGTTCGCACGAGGCGTTTCGTCTCCTCGGCTCCTCTCTCCTCTGGTCCCCTGCAATCTGTTCCTGTGCCTCCCGCCGTGGAGGCTATGCAGGTCGACCGGTCTCGCCTGACACCTCAAGAGAGGACACGACGCCGTATGGAGAACCTCTGCCTGTACTGTGCTAGTACCGAACACTTCCTGAGGGATTGTCCTATCCGTCCTCCCCGCCTGGAAAGACGTACGCTGACTCCGCACAAAGGTGAGACAGTCCTTGATGTCTACTCTGCTTCTCCACGTCTTACTGTGCCTGTGCGGATGTCTGCTTCTGCCTTCTCCTTCTCTACAGTGGCCTTCTTGGACTCTGGTTCTGCAGGAAATTTTATTTTGGCCTCTCTCGTCAACAGGTTCAACATCCCTGTGACCAGTCTCGCCAGACCCCTCTACATCAATTGTGTAAATAATGAAAGATTGGACTGTACCATACGTTTCCGCACGGAGCCCCTTCTTATGAGCATCGGATCTCATCATGAGAGGATTGAACTTTTGGTCCTCCCCAATTGCACCTCGGAGATTCTCCTTGGACTTCCCTGGCTTCAACTTCATTCCCCAACCCTGGATTGGTCCACTGGGGAGATCAAGAGTTGGGGGTCCTCTTGTTCCAAGAACTGTCTAAAACCGGTTCCCAGTAACCCTTGCCGTAACTCTGTGGTTCCTCCAGTAACCGGTCTCCCCAAGGCCTATATGGACTTCGCGGATGTTTTCTGCAAAAAACAAGCTGAGACTCTACCTCCTCACAGGCCTTATGATTGCCCTATCGACCTCCTCCCGGGTACTACTCCACCCCGGGGCAGAATTTATCCTCTCTCTGCCCCAGAGACTCTTGCCATGTCCGAATACGTCCAGGAGAATCTAAAAAGGGGCTTTATCCGTAAATCCTCCTCTCCTGCCGGAGCCGGATTTTTCTTTGTCTCCAAAAAAGATGGCTCCCTACGTCCTTGCATTGACTACCGCGGTCTTAATAAAATCACGGTTAAGAACCGCTACCCCTTACCCCTCATCTCTGAACTCTTTGATCGCCTCCAAGGTGCCCACATCTTCACTAAATTGGACTTAAGAGGCGCCTATAACCTCATCCGCATCAGAGAGGGGGACGAGTGGAAAACGGCATTTAACACCAGAGATGGACACTTTGAGTATCTGGTCATGCCCTTTGGACTGTGCAATGCCCCTGCCGTCTTCCAAGACTTTGTCAATGAAATTTTTCGTGATCTATTATACTCCTGTGTTGTGGTATATCTGGACGATATCCTAATTTTTTCTGCCAATCTAGAGGAACACCGCCGGCATGTCCGTATGGTTCTTCAGAGACTTCGTGACAACCAACTCTATGCCAAAATTGAGAAATGTCTGTTTGAATGCCAATCTCTTCCTTTTCTAGGATATTTGGTCTCTGGCCAGGGACTACAGATGGATCCAGACAAACTCTCTGCCGTCTTAAATTGGCCACGCCCCTCCGGACTCCGTGCTATCCAACGCTTTTTGGGGTTCGCCAATTATTACAGGCAATTTATTCCACATTTTTCTACCATTGTGGCTCCTATCGTGGCTTTAACCAAGAAAAATGCTGATCCCAAGTCCTGGCCTCCTCAAGCAGAAGACTCCTTTAAACAACTCAAGTCTGCCTTTTCTTCGGCTCCCGTGCTCTCCAGACCTGACCCTTCCAAACCCTTCCTATTGGAGGTTGATGCCTCCTCAGTAGGAGCTGGAGCTGTTCTTCTACAAAAAAATCCTTCCAGGCATGCTGTCACTTGTGGTTTTTTCTCTAGGACCTTCTCTCCAGCGGAGAGGAACTACTCCATCGGGGATCGAGAACTTCTAGCCATTAAATTAGCACTTGAGGAATGGAGGCATCTGCTGGAGGGATCAAGATTTCCTGTTATTATCTACACCGACCACAAGAACCTCTCCTACCTCCAGTCGGCCCAACGGCTGAATCCTCGCCAGGCCCGGTGGTCTCTGTTCTTTGCCCGATTTAATTTTGAGATTCACTTTCGTCCTGCCGATAAGAACATTAGAGCCGATGCTCTCTCTCGTTCCTCGGATGCCTCAGAAGTTGATCTCCCTCCGCAACACATCATTCCACCTGACTGCCTGATCTCCACTTCTCCTGCCTCCATCAGACAGACTCCTCCAGGAAAGACCTTTGTTTCTCCACGCCAACGCCTCGGAATCCTCAAATGGGGTCACTCCTCCCATCTCGCAGGTCATGCGGGCATCAAGAAATCTGTGCAACTCATCTCCCGCTTCTATTGGTGGCCAACTCTGGAGACGGATGTTGGGGACTTTGTGCGAGCCTGCACTATCTGTGCCCGGGATAAGACTCCTCGCCAGAAGCCCGCTGGTTTTCTTCATCCTCTGCCTGTCCCCGAACAGCCTTGGTCTCTGATTGGTATGGATTTTATTACTGATTTACCCCCTTCCCGTGGCAACACCGTTATTTGGGTGGTCGTTGATCGATTCTCCAAAATGGCACATTTCATTCCTCTTCCTGGTCTTCCTTCTGCGCCTCAGTTGGCTAAACAATTTTTTGTACACATTTTTCGTCTTCACGGGTTGCCTACGCAGATTGTCTCGGATAGAGGGGTCCAATTCGTGTCTAAATTCTGGAGAGCTCTCTGTAAACAACTCAAGATTAAATTAAATTTTTCCTCTGCATATCATCCCCAGTCCAATGGACAAGTAGAAAGAATTAACCAGATCCTGGGTGATTATTTGCGACATTTTGTTTCCTCCCGCCAGGATGACTGGGCAGATCTCCTTCCATGGGCCGAATTCTCGTATAACTTCAGGGTCTCTGAATCTTCCTCCAAATCCCCATTTTTCGTGGTGTACGGCCGTCACCCTCTTCCCCCCCTCCCTACCCCCTTGCCCTCTGGTCTGCCCGCTGTGGATGAAATTTCTCGTGACCTTTCCATTATATGGAGAGAGACCCAAAATTCTCTCTTACAGGCTTCTTCACGCATGAAGAGGTTCGCGGATAAGAAAAGAAGAGCTCCCCCCGTTTTTTCCCCTGGAGACAAGGTATGGCTCTCCGCTAAATATGTCCGCTTCCGTGTCCCTAGCTACAAGTTGGGACCACGCTATCTTGGTCCTTTCAAAATTCTGTGTCAAATTAATCCTGTCTCTTATAAACTTCTTCTTCCTCCTTCTCTTCGTATCCCTAATGCCTTTCACGTCTCTCTTCTCAAACCACTCATCCTCAACCGTTTTTCTCCCAAATCTGTTCCTCCCACTCCTGTTTCCGGCTCCTCGGACGTCTTCTCGGTCAAGGAGATTTTGGCTGCCAAAAAGGTCAGAGGAAAAAATTTTTTTTTAGTAGACTGGGAGGGTTGTGGTCCTGAAGAGAGATCCTGGGAACCTGAGGACAACATCCTTGACAAAAGTCTGCTCCTCAGGTTCTCAGGCTCCAAGAAGAGGGGGAGACCCAAGGGGGGGGGTACTGTTACGCCGAGCGCTCCGGGTTCCCGCTCCTCCCCGGAGCGCTCGCTTCACCTCCTCCGCTGCAGCGCCCCGGTCACGTCCTCTGACCCGGGGCGCTGCGATCCTGCTGCTAGCCGGGATGCGATTCGCGATGCGGGTAGCGCCCGCTCGCGATGCGCACCCCGGCTCTCCTACCTGACTCGCTCCCCGTCTGTTCTGTCCCGGCGCGCGCGGCCCCGCTCCCTAGGGCGCGCGCGCGCCGGGTCTCTGCGATTTAAAGGGCCACTGCGCCGCTGATTGGCGCAGTGGTTCCAATTAGAGTTATCACCTGTGCACTCCCTATATTACCTCACTTCCCTTGCACTCCCTTGCCGGATCTTGTTGCCTTAGTGCCAGTGAAAGCGTTCCTTGTGTTTCCCTTGCCAGTGTTTCCAGACCTTCTGCCGTTGCCCCTGACTACGATCCTTGCTGCCTGCCCCGACCTTCTGCTACGTCCGACCTTGCTTCTGCCTACTCCCTTGTACCGCGCCTATCTTCAGCAGCCAGAGAGGTGAGCCGTTGCTAGTGGATACGACCTGGTCACTACCGCCGCAGCAAGACCATCCCGCTTTGCGGCGGGCTCTGGTGAAAACCAGTAGTGGCTTAGAACCGGTCCACTAGCACGGTCCACGCCAATCCCTCTCTGGCACAGAGGGTCCACTACCTGCCAGCCGGCATCGTGACAGTAAGTAAGTAGATTGGTAGGTAAATAAGCAGGCAGGTAGCTAGGTATGTAAGGAGGTAGGTAGGTAAATATGTGGGTGGGTAGATAGCTAGGTGGGTAGCTATGTAGATAAGTAGGTAGCTCTGTCAGTAGATAGCAAGAGTTTGTGAAAGAGCAGCACATCAAAAAAGTAGAGAAATGCAGTGCAAGCAGCCTTATGGCCCAAGTCAGAAGCCAAAATCCAGATAAATAAGGTAAAGATTGCTGCAGCACTCCAAAATGAAGCAAACATAAGGCAGCTTTATTCCATATCCAAAACAAACAGGTGCAGTTTCAGCTGCCCATGCAGCCTTTTTCAAGCATCAATAGTGACCAACTTGGTAGTATATATATGATATCATCATCAATTCAGTGCATGTGAACACTAAATATCAATTGTTAAACATGCATTTAAAATACATAGGGTACATACATATTGGGTGCAAAAATTAGGAGGCAGATTACTCTGCCAAAACTTTTTTTGATGTGCTGCTCTTGCACAAACTCTTGCTATACTGACTTAGTCATTGAGCTTGCACTCATACAGATATGGATTCATCATCTTCTACTACACTTTCTCATATGCAGCGGGGGACATTGACCAGATTTTCAGTCACATTGATGGGGATGCCTCCTTACACACTCCATGGGTGGTGGACTTACAGCAACAGTATGAAAATGATACAAAACGCCTACTATCTTTGAACCTTCATTGAAATATTATCGGCCCAACGAAACCTATAGGTCTACGCTCTCAACCAAAAGATAATTCTTATTTGCAGGATCCAGACTATAGAACAAGGTTTGAATTGATCTCTAACAAATATGCTTTTGACCTGATCTTATGAAACATTGAATTCTTACAAAAAGATATTTCTACCATCCAATCCAAGATTTCTACAGTGGAGGATTCTTTACGCTTGGCCAGCCTAAAAGATGATTTTGATAAACTAATTAACAAACAATCCTTGTTTCTACAGAAATTTTAAATAGAACAGGAGTGGCATAGGGATTAACAGGACTAGGCGCTCAACTGTGTATACACGTGGGACAATTTATCATCCATTCAAAAACACACTCATAGATTTAACCTGTTAAGGACCCAGGGCGTACGGGTACATCCTGACACCCTGGTAACTTAAGGACCCAGGACGTACCTACACGCCTGTGGGAATTTCGGTCCCTGCCACGCGCCGGGCGGGGACCGGACCAGGGTGACTGCTGATATCGATCAGCAGGCACCCTGCCCAAATGCCCAGGGGGGTCATCAGACCCCCTTCATGTCGGCTTGCCGGGCATTTTCGGTGTTGGAGGCATACGCTTTACTTGCCTCCGACTCCGAATCTGTCAGTGAGGACAAGGAAGATCCTACATTCCTGTGTTCTTCCTCGTACTCCTCATCATCTAGCACTGATGATGAGTCCTCTGTACGGCGGCAGAGACGCCGTCAGGCGAGGCCACGCACCCCCATGAAAGTGACCCAGTGGCTGACAATAGTACGAGCGACCATGTCACTCGTAAAAGGAGTCCGACCCCCTAGACAAGTGTACCGGAGCCCCCTTCCGGTGAACCTGTCTGGAGACTCCCAGAGGATTATCAGCCACGGATTCCGGAGTTTGTTGGCGACTCAGGAATCCGGATTGACAATTCTGGATTCAGTGAAATTGACTATTTTAGTTATTTTTTCAGTGACAGCTTTGTCAATCTAAAGGTGGAGCAGACAAATCCGCATGCCCAGCAGTTCATTGCCCACCACCCAGATTCTATTTTGGCCAGGTCCAATGAATGGTACGCCATTGATGCAGAAACTTTGGGGCCTCTTGCTGCATATGGGCCTGATCAAAAAGCCCAGTGTCAGACAGTACTGGAGCGGGGACATCCTATACAAGACCTCGCTTTACAGTATGGTCATGACACAGAAGCGGTTCAAGGCCATTCGGAAATGCATGCATTATGCAGATAATGCGGCATGTCCACCCCGAAGTGATCCCGCCTATGACCGGCTTTACAAAGTGAGGCCAGTCATCGATCACTTTGGGGCCAAATTTTTGGAGGCCTACGTGCCGCTCAGGGAGCTCTCGTTAGATGAGTCTCTTATCAGTTTTAAGGGGAGACTCATCTTCCGCCAGTATACTCCCTCGAAGCGGGCGCGGTATGGCGTGAAGCTCTACAAACTTTGTTAGAGTACCTCCGGGTACACTTAAAAGTTTAGAGTATATGAGGGACAGGATTCCCGTATTGGACCACCAGAATGTTCCCCCACTCTGGGTGTTAGCTGGAAAATTGTTTGGGAGCTTGTGCACCCATTGCTGGATAAGGGTTACCACGTGCACTTGGACAACTTTTTAACCAGTATCCCTCCCTTGCCGCCAGATCCACATCCGCTTGTGGGACCGTGTGGAAGAACTAGAGAGGCCTCCCTCTAAATTTGATCCAGACAACTATGCCCAAGGATGAGTCCCGAGCCCTTACATATGAAAACCTGTTGCTGGTCAGGTATAAGGATATGAGGGATGTCCTTATGCTGACCACAATTCATGGTAACGGCAGCTCACCTGTCCCTGTGCGAGGTACCACAACACGGTCCTCAAGCCCGATTGTATTCTGGACTACAATCGGTATATGGGGGGAGCTGACCTCTCTGATCAAGTCCTCAAGCGATACATGGCCATGCGCAAAACACAGGTATGGTACAAAAAAGTTGCGGTCTACATGGTACAGGTTGCCATGTACAACTCTTTTGTACTGTCTCAGCACGCTGGCAACACAGGGACATACCTTCAGTTCCAAGAAGAAGTCCTAAAGGTTTTTTTGGCGACCAGGAAAGAGCAGGCCGGACTTCCCAAGGAACTGAAGTTATAGGTGCCAGGATCATCCCAGGCCAAAACTTTCCAGGTGAAGTCCCCCACAATGGAAAGAAGGGAGGATCCCAGAAAAAAAAAGCAGAGTGAATTACAAGAGGGGGATACGGAAGGACACCACCACTCAATGTGACACTTGCCCTGATCATCCAGGCCTCTGCATCAACCCCTAAAGGACCAGGGTTTTTTCCGTTTTTGCACTGTTATTTTTTACTCCTTACCTTTAAAAAATCATAACTTTAAATTTTGCACCTAAAAATCCATATGATGGCTTATTTTTTTGCGCCACCAATTCTACTTTGTAATGACATCAGTTATTTTATTTTACGGCGAAATGGAAAAAAAATCATTGTGAGACAAAATTGAAAAAAAATGTAACTTTTGGGGGCTTCTGTTTCTACACCGTACATTTTTCGGTAACATTGACACCTTTTCTTTATTCTGTACCTCCATCTGATTAAAATGATACCCTACTTTTATAGGTTTGATTCTGTGGTACTTCTGAAAAAAAATCATAACTACATGCAGGAAAATGTATACGTTTAAAATTGTCATCTTCTGACCACTATAAATTTAAAATTTTTCCGCATATGGGGTGGTATGAGGGCTAATTTTTTGCGCCCTCATACCAGTATTGATCAGACTTTTTGATCGCTTTTTATTAATTTTTTCATGATATAAAAAGTGACCAAAAATACGCTACTTTTTTGCGCGTATGCCATTGACCGTGCGGTTTAATTAACAATATATTTTTATAATTCAGACATTTCCGCATGTGGCGATACCACATATGTTTATTTTTATTTACACAGTTTTTTTTTTTTTTTATGGGAAAAGGGGGGTGATTCAAACTTTTATTAGAGAAGGGGTTAAATGATCTTTATTCACTTTTTTTGCAGTGTTATAGCTCCCATAGGGGATATAACACTGCACACTCTGACCTTTTACATTGATCAATGGTTTCTCATAGCAAACCATTGATCAATGATTCTGCCGCTTGACTGCTCATGCCTGGATCTCAGGCACTGAGCAGTCCTTTGGGGGTTCGGACACCAGGAGGAAGGTAAGGGACCCTCCTGCTGTGTCACAGCTGTTCGGGATGCCCCGATTTGGCACGCCGTGGCCCCACGTTATAGAACAGGACGGACTCAGGGCGTACAGGTACACCCTTGGTCCTTAACAGGTTAAGGATTGCTTCAGGGAGTATCACACTTCCATGCAGTACTAAATTTTCCCTCTTCATTTTAATTTTCCATAATTTGACCCCAATGTACCAGAGTACATTCCAAATGTTAACCCCCTAAAACCACTAAATTGCTCAAAAAACTCTTTTATAGAAAAAAACAAAACAAAAAAAAAACGATAAGACCTCTGAGGGTATTTTTTCCAAAAATGGGTCATGGGTTACTGAGTCACTATAAAAGGGGACTTTTTTATGTTGCCTCAAATGCGCAGCACTCTCTCCACCTGAGCAGGGTGCATATTTGAGGCAACAGGTTAGGGAAGGCCACACACATTACATTCCCAGAATTATGATTCAGAGGATAGGGTTTGGGGTGGGCATATTATTTTGTTTTGGCTATGCTCTGGGTCATCATTCTGGGAACATAACCTTTTTTATGATTTTACATCCCACTGTACCCCACCTTAGTTACTTAGTGTAACCCATTTTAGTAATTGTCCCATGTAACGTTTAGTAATTACCCCATGTAACACTCCTTGAGGGGGGGGTCTCGCTATTCTGGCTCCATAGGCAGCTATGTAAAAGCTCAAGGCCCCTGACTGCGCTCCTGCTCCTCCGAGACCGGTGTGCACCTGCAGAACTGCTAACGTCCAGATATGAGGTATGTCCTTACTCCAAAGAAATGTATTTACAAATTTACAGTGCCATTTTCTCCTGTTACCACTTGTGAAAATGAAAAATTTGGGGTAACCCCAGCATTTTCATGTAAATTAAAAAAAAATGTCCTTTTCACATCCTACTTAATGAACATTTATCAAACACCTGTGGGGTGTTAAGGCTCACTGTACCCCTTGTTACGTTCCTTGAGGGGTGTAGTTTCCAAAATAGTATGTCATGTGTTTTTTTTTTCTGTTCTGGCACATAGGGGCTTCCTAAATGCAATATGCCCCCCCCCCCCCCCATTTCAGCAAAATTTGCCAATGTGACTACTTCTCTTCTGAGCATTGTAATGCGCCCGCAGTGCACTTGAGGTCCACACATGGGGTATTTCCATACTCAGAAGAGATGGGGCTACACATTTTGGGGGCATTTTCTCCTATTACCCCTTGTAAAAAAATATAAAATTTGGGGGAAACCAGCATTTTAGTGGGAAAAAAAATGTACACATCCAACTTTAAAGGGGTATTCCAGGAAAAAAACTTTTTTTTATATATCAACTGGCTCTGGAAAGTTAAATAGATTTGTAAATTACTTCTATTAAAAAATCTTAATCCTTTCAGTACTTATGAGCTTCTGAAGTTAAGGTTGTTCTTTTCTGTCTAAATCCTCTCTGATGACACCTGTCTCGGGAAACGCCCCGTTTAGAAGCAAATCCCCATAGCAAACCTCTTCTAAACTGGGCGTTTCCCAAGACAGGTGTCATCAGAGAGGATTTAGACAGAAAAGAACAACCTTAACTTCAGAAGCTCATAAGTACTGAAAGGATTAAGATTTTTTAATAGAAGTAATTTACAAATCTGTTTAACTTTCTGGAGCCAGTTGATATACATAAAAAGTTTTTTTCCTGGAATACCCCTTTAACGAAAAGTCGTCAAACACCTTTGGGGTTTTAAGGCTCACTGTACCCCTTGTTACTTTACTTGAGGGGTGTAGTTTCCAAAATAGTATGCCATGTGTGTTTTTTTTGCTGTTCTGGCACCATAGGGGTGACATGCCCCCCAAAAACCATTTCAGCAAAATTTGCTTTCCAAAAGCCAAATGTGACTCCTTCTCTTCTGAGCATTGTAGTGCGCCCGCAGTGCACTTGAGGTCCACACATGGGGTATTTCCATCCTCAGAAGAGATGGGGTTACAATTTTTTTTTTTTTGGGGGGGGGGGGGGTATTTTCTCCTATAACCCCTTGTTAAAATGTAAAATTTGGGGGAAAACCAGCATTTTAGTGAAAAAAATAATTACATTTACACATCCAACTTTAACGAAAAGTCGTCAAACACGTGTGGGGTGTTAAGGCTCACTGGACCCCTTGTTACGTGCCTTGAGGGGTGTAGTTTCCAAAATAGTATGCCATGTGTTGTTTTTTTTTTGCTGTTCTGGCACTATAGGGGCTTCTTAAATGTGACATGCCCCCCAAAAACCATTTCAGAAAAACTCACTCTCCAAAATGCCACTGCCACTCCTTCCCTTCTGAGCCCTCTAGTGTATTTCCTTACTCGAGAGAAATTGGGTTAAACATTTTAGGAAGATTTCTCTCCTTTTACCCCTTGTAAAAATTCACTAACTGGGTCTACAAGAACATGCCAGTGTTAAAAATGAAGATTTTGAATTTTCTCCTTCAATTTGCTGCTCTTCCTGTGAAACACCTAAAGGGTTAACAAACCTTTTGAATGTCATTTTGAATACTTTGATGGGTGCAGTTTTCATAATGGGGTCATTTATGGGGTATTTCTAATAAGAAGGCCCTTCAAATCCACTTCAAAACGCAACTGAAAAGTTTTGTAAAAAATTGGAAAATTGCTGCTATACTTTGGAGCCCTCTGATGTCTTCCAAAAGTAAAAACATGTCAACTTTATGAAGCCAACATAAAGTAGACATATTGTATATGAGAATCGATATATAATTTATTTGGAATATCCATTTTCCTTATAAGCAGAGAGCTTCAAAGTTAAAAAAAAATGCAAACATTTTTAAAACACTGTACAAAAAACAAATTGATAAATCCAACATATTTAGTATTGCTGCATATGTACAACTTCTCCCACAAAAAAGCCCTAATACAACTTTGTCAGTGGAAAAAATCACAAAGAATGTGTAGCCAAGAAATTTTTTTTTTGCTGGGTCAAGAAGGGGTTAACAGGATCAAGCCGTACTATCTGAGAACTGACTGAATTCAACCTGTCCATTGTCAGATTTTATTTGCTACATATGATAAGTAGCATCAAATATATGTGGTAGCTGTTCATCTCAAACTGCACACGTTTCAACTAAGAATAAGTCAATGACACCTGAATCCATTGTCAAAAAGATATCATGGCTATGGCTAGTTTTTAAAATAACATTTAGGTTCTGTTCAAGTCTGTGTTTTTGTTTCATCATAGGATTCAAAACAAATTTGAAGTAATAAAACTTGATTTCCTTACATAGTATGGGGAACTTTTAGGTTAGTCCCTGCACATAAAACACTTCTCCAAATTAAGAAAATAGGTCTTGAAAGAGAAGTGTGAATTATTTTGAATCTTTAACAGCAAAGAAATCTTCCCTAGGCATATAAGGGCATTTCCAGGTAAATCCACATACAATGCAGCCAAGACTAGTAGTGGGAAAAACGCCATTTTAGATAGTGGAATTCCCTTAATATATCTACAGACGATCCTGCTGCAGCCTGTCATTTAACTCTTTAGATGTCATGATCAATGCCGATTAGGGCAACTAAAGTCAAAATTAAAGTAAAACTGTCATGAAATTTTGGTGCAATAACCTGCACACAGCCTTTGTACTGTGTGCAGGTGGTGGGTATAGCAATGTGTTTATCTGAAATTTGGCGGCTTTCATGACTGCAAAAAAGGCTTTTATTCAAAGCCACTGACGGTCAAATAGGCATGGCGCGAGGTACGCGATGCCCCGCCGCCGCCACGCCCACCCCCATGCCTACCCCGTGTGTCCGCGCTGGGACCTCTGTGTGATTGACACACAGGTCCCAGCGCATGCGCCCTTCGGCAGATCTAACCTGCGCGCTGCTGTGTGTCATCCAGCAAGCGTTCGCTCCCGCCGCTGTCTTCCTCCTCAGTGCGCCTGCGCGCTTCCTCTCTGCACCTAGTATCGAGAACTAACCTGATTGCGCGCTGCTCTGCACAGGCGCATTGAGGAGGAAAACAGCGGCGGGAGCAAGCGCTTGCTGGAGGACACACAGTGGCGCACAGGTTAGATTAGCTGAAGGGCGCATGCGCTGGGACCTGTGTGTCAATCACACAGAGGTCCCAGCGCGGACATACGGGGTAGGCGTGGGGGTGGGCATGGTGGTGGCGGGGCATCGCGTACCTCGCGCCACGCCTATCCGACCATCAGTGGCTTTGAATAAAAGCCTTTTTTGCAGTCATGAAAGCCGCCAAATTTCAGGTAAAATTTTGCTATACCCACCACCTGCACACAGTACAAAGGCTGTGTGCAGGCTATTGCACCAAAATTTCATGACAGTTGCGTTTTAAACTTGCTGGTAGCTCAGTGGAGCTTACAGAACCCCAACGACGTGATTGTGGGGGTTCCCTGAACTAAAATAGCGGGGAAGGGTCCCGCTTTCCTGCAATCCAATGATTGCATATAAAAGTCCCCTTTGGGTTCTTAAGAATCTTAAAAAAAATTTGTCTAAAATTATATAAGACCTCTTCCTCCAATAAAAAATAAAGTTACCCTTATTTTCCCATTTTACAAAAAAAAAAAGTACACATTTGGTATCGCCACATGAATAAAAGTGCAAACTAATAAAATATAATGTTTATGATCCCTCACGGTAAACGGCATTAGCATAAAAAAATACCAAACATACCGATTTATAATCGCATCATATATTTAAAAAAAATTCTAAAAAGCGATCAAAAAGTCCCATCAAAACAAAAATGGTACAGATAAAATCTACAGATGATGGCGCAAAAAATGATCCCTCATACTACCCCATATACGGAAAAGTATAAAAAAGTTACAGGGGTCAGAAAAGGATAATTTTAGGCTCCTTTCACACTGCTGTTGTGACACAGCAGCGTGACGTCCGTCAGGGAACCCAGGGAGAATAGCGGAAGGAAAAATAAATCATGCAACGTTTTTTACTCCCGCTACTTCCATCAGAAAACAATGGCACCCGCTGTTTCCTGCTGTGCCCCGTCATGATGGAATACCACAGCAGTGTGAAAGGGGCCTTATGCATACCAATTTTGTTAAGAAAATTTTAGCATTTTTTTTAAGTAGTACAATAATAGAAAAACTATATAAATTGGGTATTGTTTTAACCGCATTGATCTGTAGAATAAAGATAATGTTACATTTTTACCATAAAGTGCACTGTGTAAAAACCAAACCCCCCAAAAGTTGCAAAAATGCGTTTTTAAATAAATTTCCACCCACAAATAATAATTTTTGGGTTTTGTGGTATATTTTACTTTAAAATGCAAAGTGTCATTACAAAGTACAAATGGTCACGTAAAAAACAAGCCCTCATATATGGGTCTGTAGGTGGAAACATAAAAAAGTTATGGATTTTAAAAGGAAAGGAGGAAAAAGAAAATGCAACAATGAAAATTTCCTTAAAGGGGTATTCCGCGGCAAATATCTTATCCCCTATCCAAAGGATAAGGGATAAGATGTTAGATCGTGGGGATCCCACCACTGGGCACCCCCTCGATCTCCGATGCGGCACCCCGTCATTCGGTGCATGGAGCAAACTCCGCTCCGTGCCCGATGACTGGCGATGCAGCAGCCACATCCCCTCCATTCACGTCTATGGGAGGAGGTTACCCCGCTCTGCCCACCCACGATAGTCTTGGCAGAGTGGGGGAACTGTCCTGTGAGTGACGGGCAACGGCGGTGACTTACCGATCGGTGGCAGGCGACGATCCTCCTGAAGGTGCGATGAGCGGCGATCCGCCTGGTGACGCGATCCTGCTGGTGAGTAGTTGTCTAGCAACATCTGGATGGTCACAGTTTGGAGACCACTTTACAGTGGTCTCTAATCTGTAGCCCTCCAGATGTTGCAAAACTATAACTCCCAGCATGCCCAGACAACCGTTTGCTGTCTGGGCATGCTGGGATATGTAGTTTTGCAACATCTGAAGGGCCACAGTTTGGAGATCACTGTGCGGTGGTCTCTAAACCGTAGCCTTTCAAAACTTGCAAAACTACAACTCTCAGCATGCACGAACAGCAAATAGCTGTCTCGGCATGCTGGGAGTTGTAGTTGCTCTCTTTGGCAATCGGACATGCTGGGAGTTGTAGTTTTGCGACAGCTGGAGGCACACTGGTTGGAAAATATTGAGTTAGGTAACAGAACCTTACTCAATATTTTCCAACCAGTGTGCCTCCACCTGTTGCAATACTACAACTCCCAGCATGCAGGGTCTGTCAGTGCGTGCTGGGAGCTGAAATTTTGCAACAGCTGGAGGTTTGCCCCATGCAATTAGGCCTCAAATGAGCATGGCGCTCTCTCACCTCGGAGCCCTGTCGCATTTCAAGGAAACCGTATAGGGGCACATGTGGGGTATTTCCGTACTCAGGAGCAATGGCGTTACAAATTTTGGGGGCTTTTTCTACTTTTACCCCATATGAAAAGGAAAAATTGGGGTTTACACTAGTATGCTGGTGTTGCCCCATATTTTCATTTTCAAAAGAGGTAAAAGGAAAAAAAAAGCCCCCCAAAAGTACGGAAATACCCCATATGTGGACATAAAATACTCTGTGGGTGCACAACAGGGCTCAGGAGTGAGAGCACCATGTACATTTGAGGCCTAAATTAGTGATTTGCACAGGGGTGGCTGATTTTACAGCGATTCTGACATAAACACAAAAAAATAAATACTCACGTGACCCCATTTTGGAAACTAAACCCCTCACGAAACTTAACAAGGGCTTTAGTGAGCCTTAACACCCCACAGGTGTTTGAACATTTTTCGTTAAAGTTGGATGGGAAAATGTAAAAAAAAAATTTCACTAAAATTTGTTACCCTAAATTTTTCATTTTCACAAGGAAAAATAGGAAAAAAACAAAACAAAATTTGTAAGTACATACCCCATATGTGGATGTTAAGTGCTCTGCAGACTCACTACAATGCTCAGAAGAGAAGGAGCACCACTGGACTTTTGGAGAGAAAATTTGTCTGCAATTTAAGGCCACGTGTGTTTACAAAGCCCCCATGGTGCCAGAACAATGGAACCCCCCCCCCCCGCCCCACATGTGACCCCATTTTGGAAACTACACCCCTCACGTAATGTTATAAGGGTTACAGTGAGCATTTACGCCCCACAGGTGTCTGACAGATTTTTGGAAGAGTGGTCAGTGAAAATGAAAACCGTAATTTCTTATTTGCACAGCCCACTGTTCCAAAGATGTGGGGTGTAAACGCTCACTGCACCCCTTAATAAATTCTGTTAGGGGTGTAGTTTACAAAATGGGGGTCACATGTGGAGGGGGGGCAACTGTTCTGGCACCCTGTGGGCTTTGTAAATGCTTCTGGCACCATACGGGCTTCCTAAATGTGGCATGCCCCCCAAAAACCATTTCAGCAAAATTCACCTTTCAAAATCCCATTGTCGCTCTTTCCCTTCTGAGCCTCTACTGCGCCCACAGAACACTTTACATCCACATACGAGGTATTTCCTTAACCGAGAGAAATTGGGTTACAAATTTTGGGGGGATTTCTCTACTTTTACCTCTTGTAAATGTTTTAAAAAAAAAGCTCTACAAGAACATGAGTGTAAAAAATGAAGATTTTGAATTTTCTCCTTCACTTTTGTTGCTATTCCTGTGAAACACCTAAAGGGTTAACAAACTTTCTGAATGTCATTTTGAATACTTTGAGGGATGCAGTTTCTATAATGGGTCATTTATGGGGGATTTCTCACAGAAAGGCCCCTCAAATCCACTTCAAACTTAACTGGTCCCTGAAAAATTCAAATTTTGAATTTTTTTGTGAAAATTTTAAAAATTGCTGCTATACTTTGAAGCCCTTTAATGTCTTCAAAAAGTAAAAACATGTCAACTTTATGATGGAAACATAAAGTTAACATATTGTATATGTGAATCAATATATAATTTATTTGGAATGTCCATTTCCCTTACAAGCAGAAAGCTTCAAAGTTAGAAAAATGCTAAATTTACAAAATTTTCATGACATTTTGGGATTTTTCACCAATAAAGGATGCAAGTAACAACACACATTTACCACTATGTTAAAGTAGAATATGTCATGAAAAAACAGTCTCAGAATCAGAATAAAAGGTAAAAGCATCTCAGAGTTATTAATGCATAAAGTGACAGTGGTCAGAATTGCAAAAAAGGGCTGAGTCCTTAAGGTGGAAATAGGCTGAGTCCCTAAGGGGTTAAAGTGGTATTCAATCCCCAGAAAGAAAAAGAAAATAAAGCAAGACAGGGTGATGTAAAAAAAAAAAAAAAAATAAACAAACATACTCATACTGATTTTCACAGTTTTGATTGCTTACCTTTACTTCATGGTTGTTGTGATGCATCACTCCTGCAGGAACTGCACGTACAGCCAGTCACTGGTTGAGGTAGGTCACCACTGTAGCCAGTTATTGGTTGAGCAGGAAATTCCTACAGGAATGACGTTTCTTGGGAGCTAGGAAGTAAGGACTGGAAACCATCAAAATGACAGCTGTGGGGGACTGAAGAAGTGAATAAAAAACAAGCTATATAAATTTAGGATAGTTGCAATTGTGTTGACCAGCAGAATAAAGGTAATATGTTCTTTTTGCTGCATGGTGAACTCAGAAAAATGAATGCCTAATTTTATGTGTCTGATTTTGCCCCCCAGTACAAAAAGGTCTGTTGTTAATTTCCCTATTGCTTTCCATGACCCATTGGTCAATATCACCCTCCATAAATTTACTGACAACGCAGTTCCCAGGAGAGAGGCATTCTGCAGTTTCTTACCAATAGAAAAAGAAACGGGACCAACCAGGACAGGGCCCCATAGCAGCTGAACAGACAATCAATTTTTTGCTCAGTGCTGTACACATATTGTCATCATTCACATTATACCCTGTTCCCAATGGGGCTCACAATCCTTACTCCAAACTGATTTATCACAATGTTTTGGAGTGTGGGATAAAACCCACGCAAACACAGGGAGAACATACAAACCCCTTGTAGATGTTGACCTTGAAATTTGATCCCAGGACTCCAGAGTTGTAAGGCAATAGCACAAAGCACTGAGCCACCATGCCATCCATCAGGTAGTTATTAGCCCCTGGACACCTCCATAGCTGCCCTAACTGCTGCAGCTTCCACTGGGCTCTGATATTAGCGTCATCTTCACAGGCAGGGCTAAAATCCATGTGGAATTCCAGAAAGTCCATGGGAAGGATACCCGTCCCCGCCCACCTGATAACTTACCCTGTGACATCACATCTCCTGGAAGGAACAGAAGTCAGAGTGAATGTGGAAATCACAAGCAGAGCAGTCATGTGACCAAGCCTGGAAACGCAGGAAATAAAAAATGTAAGTGTATATAAGACACCCACTATAGTCAATGCAATGCTAATTTCCTGGCATTTACATAAACTTTTGACATGTCTTCTACACATGTCAAAAGTTTAGATCACACTGGGTCTTAGTGCTAAAGATCTAAAGTTCTGGTGTCATTCATATGGCCTGATCTGAAGTTCCTTGCATTGCAGATTGTATAGTATGAATTTTGGAGGAGGCTTTAAACTGATGATATCAAATAAAACAATCTGTACAATACACAATGTAAAATCTTCAGTGTAAAGCAGATATGCAAATGATCAGTCTTCCCCAAAAGCTTTATTGCTGATGATGTGGTTTGCCTATGAATAACTTCTTCAAACAATCTGTTTGTCTTTCAGAGACCTTGAGATGCAGCGCTTCTGTAGTTTGGCCAAGGATGATGTCACATGTCTTATCTTTAACAAAGAACAAATCACAACAATTTTTACACACAGGATGCCATTCCTATTTTATTTAATTGAAATGTTTTTGGAAAAATCTCCATATGAGGTATTCAACATACATATAGAGATTATATAAAGGTTACTGGATCTAGAATAATTATAATACAGATATGATATGTGAGGATAGAAGAACATGCTTGGTGTTTTATAATGTGGGTGCTAAACCAAATAAACTGTGTTTTCAGAAACAGTGGCCACTCGTGTTAAGAAAAATGGACTTGCTGGCCAATTCGAGTTCTTTCAATATAGTTTTTGCATTTCCTGTGAGTATTTACACTTTTTTTTTTACCAGTCAAATCCCTGAAGTCGATGGTAAAACATAGATGGCCACATAGCACACTAGCAGGACATGAAAATGCACCCATAACTAAACAAGACTGGAAACATGGATACTGGTAACCTCAGAAATGAGGGCACTTTTTACTCTTAGTCTACTTTACATCTTACACGTAGCCTACATTTGGGGAATACATAGCGTACCGGCAGAACAATATTCTAACGCATACAGCAGAGTTAAATGGACTAAGCATAGCCTATTGGTTACTATGTTACTATACTTTTTGGTGAGCCTCAAAATTGTATCCAGTTCTGCAAAAAAACTAAAGTATACTCTCAAAAATCGACTTAAAGGGGTACTCTGGTGGAAAACACTTTTTTGAATATCAACTGGCTCCACAAAGTTAAACAGATTTATAAATTACTTCTATTAAAAAAATCTTAATCCTTCCAGTGCTAATCAGCTGCTGTATGCTACAGAGGAAGTTGAGTTGTTCTTTTCTGTCTGACCACAGTGCTCTCTGCTGACACCTCTGTCTTTTGTCAGGAACTGTCCAGAGTACAAGCAAATCCCCATAGCAAACCTTTCATGCTCTGGACAGTTCCTGACATGAACAGAGGTGTCAGCCGAGAGCACTGTGATCAGACAGAAAAGAACAACTCAACTTCCTCTGTAGTATACAGCAACTGATAAGTGCTGGAAGGATTAAGATGGTTTAATAGAATTAATTTACAAATCTGTTTAACTTTCTGGCACCAGTTAATTTGAAAAAAAAAAAAAATAGTTTTTCACCGGAGTACCCCTTTAAAGGTGAACATAGCCTTAGAATTGTAAGAAATAGGCATTTACAAAAGGTAACAGTGGTAATGCCCATGGCAACCAAATTACTAATTCTCTGAAGAATTTGGTTGCCACAGGCAAAATCAGTATCCTCTGTGCAGCATTCTCTGTGTCTGCCCACTTCTATTAAGGTAACTGCAAAACAGTGGAAAGGAAAATACCTGAATATTAAAATCTAAACATGTAACAAGGCTTAGTGCTGTCAGATCAGCCCTGCCTATGTCATCTGAGCGAGCCCAACAAAGGGATTGTTTTGATACACACACACGCATTTGCCTGAACCGGGCATGTATCTCCCTGCATTATCAGGAGGCCGTTGTAAAGCCACCAAATTCCCTGTCTTGAGATTTGCAGCTGGTATGACCCCAGCATGTCTTGTGGCTGTGCTGCAGTCAGAAGCTCCGGTTATACAGCATTAAATATTAACTATGTAGCATTAATAATGAAGGATGACAGCTCCTTAATCAGGCAGTCCAAGGTTGTCATTGCCTTCCGCATTTTTTCCTCCAGACAGCGCATATTCGTTGCAGAATGGTGTGATCTTCTAGCTCCTTATGTAATGCAATACAAAAAATGTTTAGGGTCCTTTGTCCCTTAATGTCACGGATGGCATAGAAAATAATATTGTGGTATCATCACCAGAATCAGAATCCTCTTCATCTATCTGACTCATGTACCGCACGCTTGCAGGATGATACTCTGCGATCCTTGTGCCGTCACCGAGTCTAGATTGGAAGGCCACCTGGAAAAAAAATAATAATGATAAATCAGAGTTGCAGAACCAGCTAGCATACATGTGTTCTCCTGCTTTGGTTAGGTATTACATTGACACATAATGCAGCTGGAGACTAGGTGTTTTATAGGACATGCTAATATAATTATGGAGGTGGGAATAATAATATTTTGCTATGATTATGCCAGTGGAAAAAAAGCATAAAATGTTCTGCAGGTCAGTGAGTAAGAAATCTTTATAGTTGGGATACAATCCAACATCATTTACATTGCTGTACACAGCCCAACTCTGGATAGTTGATGTATAAGCTCAGGAAACCCTGAAGTGAGTGAAGAACAGTTGCAAAGAGTATCCTGGAGGACCTGTCCTATCCCGTTATTACACATAGAACGCATTGATGTATATATGAACTGTACAATACTTAAAGGGGTATACTACCTACATATATTCATTGCCCTATGCTCAGTATAGGCCATCAATATCTGATTGGCTTGCTGCTAATACCTGGCACCCCCAGCGATCAGTTGTTTGGTAGAGTCACAGAGGTTGAGCCTACACTGCAAATGTAATTGGAAGCAGGTCACTCTGTTCACGGTCTCGTAGCTGTGCTGGATTACAGCTACTTGAAGTGAATGGGAGCTGAGCTGCAGTTACCCGGTATGACCACTAAACAGTGAATGGAGCTGTCTGCTTCCAGCTCCATTCACAGTGTAGATCTGGCTGTGGTGCTCTGCCAAATAGCTGATCACAGGGGTGCCGGGTATTGGCAAGCCGCCATTCAAATAATGATGGCCTATTCTGAGGATAGGCCATCAATATGTGTAACTGGAAAACCCCTTTAATTTTCCCTGTGATGACATTAAACACTTACTGCCAGGTTTCCCCACAGATAAGAGGTCAATGCTAAAGAGACACTGATCAGATTGTCAAGAGACCTTGCTAACAAGTAGGGATTGTCCAAAGCATAAAACCCCTAAATTATTAAATGTTGGCAAAAAATTTCATTAAACGAGTCAACATATAAAGGCAACTCCATATATAATAAAAGCCACCCATTTTAGACTGCTGCAGGTGAAATGTAGTATTACATGGCACTCATATAAGTAAATGGCATAGTAGCAAGAACGGCGCTGGAGCAGCTTTTAAGCTGGCAAAGCATTTCAAATAGCTGTGGGCCGACAGCTCTTTCTCTACTAGTCCACACAGACACATGCTCACTCGTCTGAAATAGGAAAAGGGGAAAAATAGCTGGATTGGGCATGTTCAAATCCAACTTGCCTGACTTTTGTCTTCCCTAATGACCACTATAAATGTTAGATGGTTGGCGAATCCCACTGAAATTAATGGATTCTGCCAGTTTTAATACAATGTCAAATACCTTAGATTAAAATGAGCTGAACCCATTGATTTCAGTTGGATAGGTCAACCATCTTAGGCTACTTTCACACTGCCGTCATGATTCTGCCTGTTATTGACCCATTATTCATCAATAATGGATCATGAATTAACCGATCAAATAACTGATCACAACGAATCATAATGGATGGCCAGTGTCCATTATTTTAATGTATGAAGGAAAAAAGGAGGAGGAAAAAACAACGGGGCGCTCCCTAGTGTAGTATTTCTAGGATGGAAGAAAAAAATGGTGCAAATACCATCCACCAAACACCCAAGGTGACATACTGACCTTGAGTGGATGTATGAAGAGGTCAGTGGGGCCTCTGTTGTGTAGTTGAGGGTATGTAACGATGAGGTTGTCACAGTCTGCTGCTCTCACCCCTATTTTCCGTGTTCCTGAGGGAGACGGACAACAAGGTGATGTGGAGGGTTCAAAAAGATCGGGTTTTTTTGAGAGCGCTACTGTATTTCAACGGGAGTCAGAATGAAACAGAGATCGAGCCAGCACTTACGCAGGACTAACTTTTATTGGTAAAAGAAGTCAAAAGGTAAAACAGGACAACATGTTTTGGCACACACTCGCGCCTTCCTTAGATCCACAAATATAATTTTGTGTAGTCCTGGCCGGGGAATCCTGCGGGCGGGCAGCCCACCCGCAGGATCCCCCGGCCAGGACTACACAAAATTAGCAAAGTCTTAGCAAAGTCTTCAGTAGCTCCTGTGACTTAATTGGAGCCTTTCACAAGGTTTGATTGTGACGGATCCATCTGCTGGTTAACCTCTTGGCCCCAATTAGAACGTTGTGCTTAACCGCAGACACCTCTGCATTCCATTCGTACGGGTGGTCTTCGTTCGCCGACCACGAGGCGGCGGCAGTTTTTGGGACCCGAGGAAAAATCAGCAGTGTTCTGGGATGGTGATTGTCTCTGTCCTGGGAGATAATTTGATTTCTTCGTCCTGGGAGATAATTGGATTTCTTCGTCCTGGGAGATAATTGGATTTCATCCCAGTTGTCTGGGGGATAGAGAGGAGGGAGGTATGGGTAAAGTGGGAAGGGCTTATGTTGAAGCCACTGCGATTGGCTACTATCCACTATGTTTTACAGCCTTCCAACAGGTCCCCTAGGGGAGTGTCCACCTGGTGGAGACCTGCATAAATACCGGGCTGGTAGCCCCATTAAATGCATTCCTGTTTGACCGCCAAGACGGAGCTGGTCTCGTTTGTGGGGGGAATTACTATTGGGACAGCGTTTTTGTTATTTCTAGCTATGGAAGGAGTTTGACTGATTTGCTGATCGGGAGCGTCCGCGTTCGTATCGGGAGTTGGACGGTCGGCTGGAACCAACCTGCGTTCCTGGAGAAGGGGATCATTCCAAGCGACGGCTTCCTCTACCTGTCGGGGAGTGTAATAACATTGATGAACCTTGTGGGTCAAAGGCTGTGTCTGCAAAGCCCAGAGATGGAGTAATCATACTAATCATAAAGCCCAAAGAGGGTATAGAGTGATAAAGTTGTCTGGTAAATACCGGAGGGCACATCACAGATAAAATGTGCAGGTAAAGGAATAAATAGAAATCATCCAAGGTGAGAAGCCAGGACATCCAGTATAAGCAAATTCAGTAGACTAGGCATTAGACACACAGTGCTATGTTCAAAGTAAGGAGTCAGCAGATAAGTGGGTTACCAAATACACGGTCCATGGGTCAAAAGCCAGAAGAAGGGCACAGAACAATAACATCAAAATCGGTAGAATAGGGGATAAGTGTCACATTCCGGGGAGGGGGGGGGGGGGTTCTGACAGCTGGGACCCCCGCAATCTCCCACCCGGCTCACTGTATGAATGGAGTGTGTCGACCACTGCATGAAGCGGTGGCTGACATGTCCCCTCCATGCATCTCTATAGGACAGCCGGAGATACTTGAACACTGTATCTCCAGCTCTCCCATAGAGATACATCTAGGGGGAGTGTCGGCCACAGCTTTGTGTGGTGGTCGACACTCTCCCCCCCCCCCCCCCCATTCATGCAGAGAGCTGGGCACTGGGTGGGAGATTTCGGGGGTCCTGCGGATACAGGATAAGTTTTGTTATAATGCATAGCCTCTTTAACAGCCTGCTTAACAACAGCATTGGACGTCAGAATCCTGATTAGCTTGGCTTTCTAATGCACTAATTGGCCAACTAGATCCCCCATCCCCCTTCCCAGACAATCAGCACTAAGCAGAAGAGACTAGAATCGATGGAGTCTGGACAGGTAAGTATTTTACACTAGGTGTGCTGAATTCCTGGATTCTTTTATCTCACCCCACTGTCTCCTGGTACAGGCTGACTGTGTGAGTGTGTACACATTAAGGGTCGTACAGTTCAGTTACTACTGCATGCAATAATTGCACAGTGAGACCCTACCCTAAATCTGATAGCCTACATGAGATAAATTGTAACGGTACACAACTCACATCAATATAGCACCTACTGACTCTTACAAGCAGCTGTAATTAACATAATTATAAAATAATTAGCAGATTTCAGCATAACTGCTCCCCTAACTGTTTTGGAAGTGTAAAAAAGTTTAAAAATACACCCACATTACATTTGTGATGAGTAGAGTGTATTTTAGGAAATGATCAGGGGACATGTGTCATAAATTTGCAGATAGAAAAGTAGCATAAAATGTGACCACCATTAATTACTTTAAAATGCTTGAGAATCTCCATTGAAACGAAAAGAAATTGAAGAAGCGGCAATGATGAGAACTGCTGTATGCTGAACAGCCTAAAAAAGATCCCAACTCTACTTAACCCTATGTTATTCCACAATCTGCAGCATAAATGACTGGATTTTGCTTTAAAAGGAACAAGTGCCTGGCCAAGTCACAAGGTTTTCCCATTAATACACATAGGTCTAAACTGATGACTAATGTTAAAGGACAACTGCAGTGCAATATACACGTATCCCCTATCTACAAGATAGGGGATAAGTGTTTGATCGTGGGGGGTCCGACCACTGGGACCCCCCCCCCGCGATCTCCCTAACGGGGCGCCACCATTAGCGCTCAGAGTGAGCACTAAGGCACGTAGCGTAGACCTAGCCCTCGTCCCAATACAGTTCTATTGGGGGAGGCACAAACGCTGCCTCCCCGCCTCTCCCATAGAGATGTATGGAGGAGGCGTGCCGGCGGCCCCGTACAGGAGATCACAGGGGGTCCCAGTGGTCGGACCCCCCGCGATCAAACACTTATCCCCTATTCTGTGGATAGGGGATAAGTGTTAATCACGCTGCAGATGTCCTTTAAATTAAACATATCAAATTAACACACGTCGATAACTGTGCTGTTTCTATGTGCTTTCATTGTTTCAATAACTGGTGGCACTTGGCTATATCCAACCTATGGAATTCAAGCTGGTCTATTAATTTCTATCTCCTGCTTTCAGTCGCAGAAGTATTGCCACCTAGTCTCCCTGCACATGCAAGAGGGAGGATTGTGGGAAAATGTGTGAAACCAGAATTTGGAGAGAAAACAAGATTGATGGGTTAGAAGAACACTACAGTGATGTAACTTATTTTACCAAAATCTGCACAATATACTACTTCACAATATGTATGTGTCATACAACTGATTTTACCACCTTTGTTAATGGTGAAATCTCTTTAAGGGGGGGGGGGGGGGGTTCAAACCAACTAGTGCCAGAAAATTGAACAGATTTGTAAATGACTTCTATTTAAAAAATTTAAACGTTCCAGTAATTATGAGCTGCTGCTGTAAACTACAGAGTAAGTTGTGTAGTTATTTCCAGTATCAACACTGTGCTCTCTGCTGCCACCTATGTCCGTGTCAGGAATTGTCCAGAGTTGGAGCAAATCTCCATAGCAAACCTCTCCTGCTCTGGACAGTTCTTCACATGGACAGAGGTGTCTACAGAGAGCACTGTGGTCATGCTGGAAAGAACTAAACAACTTTCTCTGGAGCATAAATGGGCAGTGTCAGATTTAAAAAAAACTTTTTATATGTTGTACATCTTGGCAAACATTAACCTGTCTAATATACTTCATAAGAAAATGTTATTTCCTTTTTATATAAATCATGGCTTATAAAATCGCGGCTCTGTCCAAGCTGAAGCACAGGCATGGACAAAGTCCAGTAAGTGAGGGTGGGCTAGCACTCCTCTGTGCTCTCTCCAGTTTGATAGTACTCCTCTGTGATCTCTCCTGTCTGATAGTACTCCTCTGTGCTTTCTCCTGTCTGATAGTACTCCTCTGTGATCTCTCCTGTCTGATAGTACTCCTCTGTGATCTCTCCAGTCTGATAGGACTCCTCTGTGCTCTCTCCTGTCTGATAGGACTCCCCTGTGCTCTCTCCTGTCTGATACCACTCCTCTGTGCGCTCTCCTGTCGGATAGTACTCCTCTGTGATCTCTCCTGTCTGATAGTACTCCTCTGTGATCTTTCCTATCTGATAGTACTCCTCTGTGATCTCTCCAGTCTGATAGGACTCCTCTGTGCTCTCTCCTGTCTGATAGGACTCCTCTGTGCTCTCTCCTGTCTGATACCACTCCTCTGTGCTCTTAGTACTCCTCTGTGATCTCTCCTGTCTGATAGTACTCCTCTGTGATCTCTCCTGGCTGATAGTACTCCTCTGTGCTCTTAGTACTCCTCTGTGATCTCTCCTGGCTGATAGTACTCCTCTGTGAGCTCTCCTGGCTGATAGTACTCCTCTGTGCTCTCTTCTGTCTGATAGCACTCCTCTGTGCTCTCTCCTGTCTGATAGGACTCCTCTGTGATCTCTCCTGTCTGATAGCACTCCTCTGTGCTCTCTCCTGTATGAGAGTACTCCTCTGTGCACTCTCCTGTCTGACAGTACTCCTCTGTGCTCTCTCCTGTCTGATAGCACTCCTCTGTGCTCTCTCCTGTCTGATAGCACTCCTCTGTGCTCTCTCCTGTCTGATAGGGCTCCTCTGTGCTCTCTCCTGTCTAATAGTACTCCTCTGTGCGCTCTCCAGTCTGATAGGACTCCTCTGTGCTCTCTCCTGTCCTATATTACTCCTCTGTGCTCTCTCCTGTCCTATATTACTCCTCTGTGCTCTCTCCTGTCCCATCAGACAGAGGAGTGCTAGCCCACCCAAACTTACTGGACTTTGTCCATGCCTATGCTTAAGCTTGGACAAAGCCATTATTTCTATTAAAAGGAATTTTCGTATGAAGTATATTAGAAAGGTTAATGTTTTGCCAAGATGTACAACATATAAAAAGTGTTTGTATCGGACAGTGCCCATTTAAAATTTTTAAATGAAGGTAATTTACAAATCTGTATAATTTTTTGTCATCTGTTGATTTGAAAACATATTTTGTCTCCGGAGTACCTCTTTAAATCTTTGATTAAAGGGGTTTTTCAGGGATAGAAACACAAAACGTATTTCTTCCAAAACAGCAGCATCCTTGTCTTCAGGTTGGTAGTGGCATTACAACTTTGCTCCACTCACCTCAATGGAATTGAGCTGCAATACCAAATACAGCTTGAGGACAGAGGTGGTGCTGTTTTGGGATAAATTAGTAGTGAGGATGTTAAACAGTGGATAGGTAAGGGTGCCAGGTTTTGGCACCATGACGATCAGTGATTGATTACCCAGCCCAGAAAACCTCTTTATGGTGTATTCACACATACAGTATCCACAGATTTCAATGTAAACTAAATGAATGAACACATCATCAAATCTGTGCAGGATACTGTATGTGTGAATAGACCCTTAATGTGAGCAGTCTTAGCTTTATTAGTGAATTGTTATCTGTCAAATAAATGTTTCCTTTGAATGAAGCCTCTGTGGAGTGAAAAATAACTTAAATGAGTACTCCTTTGCTAGACATGTTATCCCCTATTCAGTCATCCCAGTCATCTGGTGCATAGAGCGAACTCCGCTCCACGCCGGATAACCAATGAACACAGCCACCACGTCCCCTTCATTCATGTCTGGGAGGAGGCGTGATGGCCAAGTACTAGCCGTCACGCCCCCTCCCATAGACATGAATGGAGGGGGCGTGGCGTCATGATCATGGAAGCCCAAGGCTTCTGTGACCGTAACGCCAGCCCGGAGATTGAAGGGAGTCTCTGCGGCCGGACCCCCCGCAATCAGACATGTTATCCCCTATCCTTTGGATAGGTGATAACATGTCTAGGGGCCATAATGAAAAGACCAGCATATGCTCAACCACTGCCCTATTAAAAAGGGGTAGCCCTGCTCCTGTGATTAGTGGAGGTCCCAGCAGTCGGACCACCACTGATCAGACACTTATCACCTACTCTGTAAATAAGTAATAGAATTGGATTATAAAACAACCCTTTAATTCCATCCTATCCTTCCGAAGAGGCTATCCTTCTCCTTGTACATAATTTAGCATGCATGTGTTTAAACCACACGTCTCATTAAACATATGCACCCTTCCCTGTTTACATAACAATGTGTAGACCTAAAAGAAAAAACCTTGTCTTATTTTTCCTCATATTTCACGGCTGACCTTTCACTTTCTGCCATAGACACTTTCCTAGGTCTTGTAACACTCAGGGTGTAACATCAAGCTCATTATTATATTTAGGCAGCTTTTGCAATCTTGAAATATTCCACGAGATGATTTGCTATTCACTTGGGCTACAAGTGTGCAATCTCAGTCATTATGGATTTCTATTTCACACATCGAGGCATCACTCTCTAGAGCCGCACACAGCGTTTAGGGGGCCGCTGTTGCTTTAAAAGGAGCATGGAAATGCCTTGGATGCGCTCCAAGACACACGGGCCCCAGCCGATGAGGAGGCTGTGATGCTTTGCACTTAGCACTTCAAGCTACAAGATTCTGCCACATGCTGATAGCCTGCTGCTTGAATTACCACTTGCCAGTCTGAAGCACACAAATATCTGCTGTAGTGTATGTGTTGTCATATGTTATTTCTTTACACTCTGAGTCACGGCCATCAGCGTCTGTCATAGGATAGCATTCATCTTCTGACAACATTCACCTTCCCTGCTAAACAAGAGTCCTGCCTTCCCCAAGCCTGTCTTTATCCGCTGACAAAATTAACTTGGGGTGCCGGCTCCGTGAATTGCTCTGTAATTATTTCAAGCACTCTTCTTCGCACGAGCTTCCGTCTGTAGCCAGCCAGAAACGGATGCTCTCTATGGAGATTCTCCCAAAGCCTTTTTAATACTGAATGGATCAGAATTTTTTCTTGCTACATAAAGATCGAGAGGCAATTGTTTCATGGGTACGAGGCCGAATCCTTGGTCATCAAATATATATATATATATATATATATATATATATAAATATATATTATTATTATTATTATTTTTAATTCTGCAGAGTCTTACATTTGAGAGTCCACAAGTAAATGCAATATCCTTCTCAGTGCTAGTGTTTTCAATGAAGCTAGAACAGCTTGCAGAATTTCAATAACGTATGCTACAGTAAAACCTTCCTGGAACTGAATCTATTTGCATAGCTCAAAAACATGGTTATGTATCTATACACTAGATCTGAGCTAAACTCCAGAATGCAGTGTTAAACTGGCTATGCACATTACATTAAAGGGGTTATCCAGGGTTAGAAAAATATAGCTGCTTTCTTCCAAAAACGGCTCCGCATCTGTACCCTGCTTGTATATAGTATTAGGACTTGACATTCCCTTCAAAGGACCTGAGATGCAGTACTATACAAAAACTGAGGACGTGAGTGGCACTGTTTCTGGAAGAAAGCAGCTATGTTTTTTCTAATGCTGGATAACATCTTTAACCCCTTCAGACTAGGACAAATGCATACGTCCTATCTGCCAACACGCTGCTGCAATAGGACATATGTATACGATCTATTGATCTCCTGCACTGCGTGATGCGCAGCAGGAGATCAGAGACAGGACCCCCCCCCCCCTGTCAATCACAGCCCAGATACTGCCACAACTGCCGAGACCAAGATCGCGCTGGTCTCAGCAGCATTAACCCCATAGATGTCATGTTCATGGCTTCTATGGGATTGACAGGGGCAGGAGGCTTCTCCTGTTCCTCATTGGCAACCCGCGATACAATAATTTTTTTATCCTAAAATAATGTAGTACTGCAGGAGATGGGTAGAGAGTGGGCAATATAAGGCATTAGGCATTAGTAAAGATAAAGGAGCAATGGTACAGGAGAAAGGTAGACAGAGAAGACAGTACTGCAGCAAAGGGGTCAATAGATGAAACATTACTACAGGACAGAGACTGAGGAGACTTTGCCAAAGGAAATGGGTAGAGAGAGACTGGCAGTACTAGAAGAGGGGTAATCCTACAGAATTGGGTATAAAGAGAGAAAGACATTACTATAAGAAAACAAAGGGGGCCACTATGCAGTGGATAACGGGACAAAGGGGGCTTAATAGTGTCCAATTATCATCCACAGACTTAAAGCGTACCCGTCAGATCCAACAACATTTTTTTTTTTTATAAATCACTCATATCACCTAATCCTGACCATGTACATCTAATTTTTATGTGTCTATCACCTTTATTTATTTTTTTATTACACTTTTAATTTAGCTCACTAGTCTGAATTCCTCTCAAAGGGAGGGGGCGTGGCTTCACTGTGCAGGTCTCCGCCCCTCCCTCAGTATGCTGTCTGCTCACATCTCCCCTAGCATTAGCAAAACTACAACTCCCAGCTTGTCCTCACTGACAGTAGCGGAACACAAGCTGACAGTGGGAGGATTTTTCTGCCAGCTGTGAGCCCTGTACTCACAGGTGTCAATCAAGGAAGTGTGTCCATGACATAGGTGATTCTGCATGGACACAGCAGGACTAATATGTGTCCAAGCAAGCAGGGGGGGCCAGTTGTTTGACTGGCTTTTTCAGTATGAAAGGGTGCAGGAAGCAGGTTCAGAGCAGTAGGGGTCAAGATGGAATAGATGGACATTGTGGAACACCATACTAGGAGGCAGTGATGTCAGACGGATATCACCCTCATGTGACAATCCCCAAGAAGGGCAGGTGCATCAATATTATTTACCCTGTGAATAAAGTGGCCCCTGGTGTCCTGTCCAGAAATCTTACTGGCCAATAACCAAAAGCTTACAGGACTCCTGAACAGAACTTCACTGCAGACATCAATACATGCATGAGGCTTTCCGGGACAGCTATTAAATTGGATGCAGTATGGTTGGGATGTCTGGATAAGTACACCTGCATTATGGCTTCAACACCAGAACACTCTAGTACAGCTGCACCAAAATCTGAAGTGTGAACAAGCTCTACGTACAAATTGATGTAGTGCAGGAATGACACAAATAAACATAGACCACCCAAAATTGTCAAAATTTGTTTTTGGAAAATGGCCTATATGCAAAATGTATGGTAAACTGAAAATTTTGGTCTGAATAAGTGGACAGTGTTTTTGAGAGGTTTTAAAATCTAAAGGGTCCCACACAATTTAGGGGACGTGGAATTATGTACAGCGTTCAGTTGTGGCTATGGGACAACTTTACTGGGTAGAAAAACCTCTTTAATGGTCTATTCACACATACAGTATTCTGCGCAGTTTTGATGCACAGATTTGATGCACAGGATTTTCTGCTGCAAATTTCAATGTAAACTGAATGACCGAATACAACTTGAAATACTGCGCATCAAATTTGCATGTAAAATCTGCGCTGAATACTGTACGTGTGAATAGACCCTAAGGCTAGGATTCCACTTGGGTTTTTTTCTGGCAGTTTTTGGAAAACTGCCGCCGCAGTTTTTGAGCCAAAGCCAGAAGTGTATTCAAAAGGAATGGGAAATATAAAGAAAGGACTTATACTTCTCCTCCCTTATGAATCCACTTCTGACTTTGGCTCAAAAACTGCAGTGGCAGTTTTCCAAAAACTGCCAGAAAAAAAAAACAAGTGGAATCCTAGCCTAAAGGAGTCACATAAGAATCTAGCTGTGCTGCCTATAAATTAAAAAACAGACAAAAAGTAAAACATAATGGCCTGTAAACCACGTTTTTGTCTAAAATAGCAGTTCTTAATTTTTCTAAAACAAATTGCTTTCGAAAGCCATATGTGAAGCACCACCTGTAAGCACTGCACATGTGAATTGTCCTGCATCAGCTAAACTTTTGTTTGCCCTGTTAGGCTGGAATTCCACTGAGATTTTTTTTCAAAAACGCCGTAAAAAAAGCCAAGTTTACCGCACAGCGTTTTTTTTTTTAGCGAAAAAACGCCACGTCCAGATGTTAGCTGCAAGTCAATAGTAAACTGCAAAATGCCAGATCCACTTGGTGTTGTTCAGTTTGCCATTTTTTTTTAATCCTTTTGGCGTTTTTCAGCAATTTTGGGCTCAGAGGCTGGTTCTTCAAAACATCCAACAAAACCTAGATTGGTGTTTTTTCAAGCGTTTTTTAATTCTTTTTTGGACTTTAGCGATCCAAAGTGTGATGGAGATACTTTTTTTAATTAAAATTTCGTAGGGTACCATTAAATAAAAATTATAAAAAAGATACAGCAGTGATGGAAAAATTTGTATTTAACAAAATGTAATTTTTTATTACAAAATTTTTATTAATTTTTAAACAGGGATCAATTTATGTGGGTGAGTAAAGCACTAAAAATGTAGCCGACAATGATAAAAATGTAGTGTGTGTGTGTGTGTGTGTGTGTGTGTGTTTTTCACTTGTTTTTTCAGAAATGTTTAGGTAGTACTACTACTCACAGCATGGAACACACTGTTCCATGATGGGAGTAGTAGTACCTGTACTAATAGACAGATCACCTGTTGCGATCCTTCTGTATAATTTATAGATGCGGCCGGCCGCTCTTCTATGGTCCCATGCACTGCCGTATATATACACATATTCATATTTCCCGCAGAGAGCTGTGATTGGCCAGATGGTTCCAGCCAAAGGTGATTGGCCAGATGGTTCCAGCTATGACTAGGTGTATACCGTATATACGGTAGTGCAGGGGACTATAGAAGAGCGCCGGCCGCATCTATACATTATACAGGAAGATCACAGCGGATATCAGTAGTGATACCCGCTGTGATGTGTTCTTAACTACAAGTACTACTACTCCCAACATACAGATGTCATCATGGCTGTGATCTGTCTATTAATGCAGGTACTACAGCTCCCAGCATGGAGCAGAGTGTGCTCCATGTTGGGAGTAGTAGTATCTGCAGGAAAGAACAGATCACAGCGGGTATCACTACTGACATCCCCTGTGATCGTCTTGTCTATAGCAGAGATGCAGAGCGGCAGTATACAGCGCTCGAATCTCTGCACTATACTCTGGCCGGCCACTCACTTATTCATATTTCCCTCAGAGCTGTGATTGGCTGCAACTATCCGGCCAGTCACCACTCTGGGCGGGAAATATGAATGAATGATGTGAATTTCTATTCACATTACTGGCCGGAGTACAGAGCAGAGATGTGAGTGCTGTATAGAGCTGCTCCACATCTCTGCTATATTATGGATGATCGCATTGGGTGTCAGACTGACACCTGGAGCGATATGTCTATTATAACAGGTACTACTACTCCCAGCATGGAACAGTGTGTTCCATGCTGGGAGTAGTAGTAGTACTACATAAAAAAAATTTGAAAAAAAGAGAAAAAGAAGTTACACACACACACATTTATTTTTTTTTGGTACCCAACCAATTTTGTACAAAAAACGCCAAAGGGGCCAAAAAAGGCAAATTCCACACAAAGGTAAAAATGTCAGAAAAACGTCAAAACGCAGGGAGAAACAGTGGCAGTTTTTCTGGCATTTTTTATGGCGTTTTTAAGCAAAAAAAAAAAAAAACGCAGGGCAAAAACCTCAGTGGAATTCTAGCCTTATACTTACTCCAGTGACATAAATAAATACTTATGCAAAAATCAAGTCATGTTCACATACTACGCATCTACTATTTAATTAAACAGTGCAATATAATTCCTTGGGTTATACTGTCACTCCTACTGATGGACCTAAATCTCTGCAGATCCCCAGAGCTGAGTTAGAACGGGAGAAAATTGCAAAATCTTTTTCTTATTTTCTTCAATCACGGCACGAAGATAACCATTAAACAAAATTCCATTCTGTGAGCATGCTAGAGAGTCTTTCATCTTGGCTCATCGCTTTTATTCCCTACATGTGCCTGGAAACAGACTGAGCAGGACCACACAGCTCGGCAGACTTTCTCTCTTTTGCCTCTGCTGCTATCAAAGCAAAGCGATTAACTCATTGATGTCTGAGTGGTTTCTATAAGACAGAGGTCAGAGCTGAACATTGTACAAGGTCACAGCCATTTAATTAGCCTTTTATACCTTTAAACAGCACCTAGTTTTCCATGCAGTGTAGAATATTTTGTAATTTTACTGTAGATACAGGAAATCCAATCAACGCTTGAATTCCTCCGACTTATATAAGAGTTCCCTTTACCTCTACTGGTGATAGGTCCACAGGGCAACTAAGCCAAGACAAAGCAATGTTTATGATCTAACTACACGAATGACAAGGAAATGAATTGGACTATTGTGCTTGAAAACCACATGCTGATGTATTCATTGGTAACATGCCAATGTTACCAATAAATACCAGTTTATATGCAGGAATATTATCACCATACGTAATACCATCATACTGTTACTGACCACATTCTGTATACTGAAACTAATGTTACCAATAATACTAGCATACAAGAAGAAAATACAACCCCCCCCCCCCCCCACACAAGTCTATGATTGGAGTCAGTGGGGGAGATTTATCAAAGGATTTAGACTGGTTTTTCCTGTCTAAATTTGTCGCACAGAAAGTCGCAGTCTAAATATGTGCGACTTTTCTGCGACTTTTGCTCTAGAGGAGTTTTAGAACATGATGCATGCAAGTCTATTTTAGACAAAAATGCATTGGAAAATGCATTGGTGCTGAATTTATCAAGTGTGACTTTTGTGCGACAAGTCGCATCTGCCCAAAATACGGTGTAATGTCAGACAATGTTGGAGCAGGTCTAAATGCAGTTTAAGCTGTAGACCCTGAAGTCTGAGCACAGAATTTATCAAGGGCTGTGAGACCTTTGATAAATTAGGAGCACAATAGAGAGGAGACTACCGCATACGCTGGTCTATAAGCATACCCAGAATAGACTAGATTAGTAAATGTCCCCCATTGACTTTGCTTTTTCTTCTCCATTTAGCCCAGGCCATCATAAAGACTTCTGCTAGTATGACTTGCCAGACAGACTTGCCTCTTCACACAGCCTACCAGACAAAAATTTTTAGGCTCCTCGTTTTACCAGCATTTATATTATGGTAAAATAAAGTAATATTGTCCCTCTTGGAGTTACACATAGTAGAATGGGTAGATATGTGGCCTGTAGATAGGTCCCCATGTAAATAGTTACCCCCTATAAGTAGTAGATAGTTGTCCCCTGTAGGTAGGTTCACCTGTGGATAGTTGGCCCCTGGAAGTAGTAGACAGTTGCCCCCTATAGATAGTAGCCCCCTGTAGGCAGTAGCAGCTCCTTATAAGTAGTAAATATTTGCCAGCTGTAGGTAGCAGCAGTTCCCTATAAGTAGTAGATTGCTGCCCACTGTAGGTAGTAGCAGCTTCTTATAAGTAGCAGATAGTTGCTTCCCTGTAGGTAGTAGCAGCCCCCTATGAGTAGTAGATGGTTGTCCTCTGTAGGTAGGTCCCCCTGTATATAGTGTAGTAGCAGCAACCTGTGTATAATAGCAGTCCCCTGCTATATAGTAGCATCCCCAGCCCCCTTTAGGTACTACCAGCTCCTCTGTAGGTAGTGGCAGCCCCCTTTAGATAGTTGCAACCCCCTGTAGGCAGTAGTATTCCCTCTTTAGGTAGTAGCTGCCCCCTTGTAGCTAGTGGCAGCCCCCCTCTGTTGGATATAACAGCCCACTTGTAGGTAGTGACAGTCTCCCTGTAAGTAATAGCAGCCTCCCTGTAGGTAGTGGCAGCCCCCTGTAGATAGTGACAGCCCCTGTAGGTAATAGCAGCCACCCTTGTAGGCAATGGCAGCTCTCTTGTAGGGAATAGCAGCCCCTTTGTAAGTAGTGGCAACCCTCCCCCCTGTAGTGACAGCCCTCCTGTAGGTAATAGCAGCCCCCCTGTAGGTAGTGAAAGCTCCCCTGTAGGCAGTAACAGCCACCCACTTAGGTAGTGGCAGCCCCCTTGTGGGCAATCACCACTTATCTTTCTCTACTCTTTTCTTCCATCGTATGAAGACATCACTCATCTGTGCCACATGGCAGAAGAAGGGATGTTTGGCCTGTCCACATAACACAGACGGGTGGCCACAAGAATGACTGACAGGGACATATTTTACAGCCAAGAGCCAACATTTAAATGTAAGCACATCATTATGGTTAAATATGTCCCACCCCTGAATCTTCAGTCGGACAGCCCAAAGTGCCAGATGGCCTGTTCGGGCATGGGCTTCATCAAGTTTTCATTGTAGAATAGTGTAGTCTGCACAGTTCTCTCAGGATCCACTAGGATCTGCTGCAACATGGATCATAACAGATCCATCATATTTATAATAGATTTTGTAAAAAAAAAAATCTCCTTAATGCCAGTGTGAATAGAATTTTAAAGAACAAAGTACAATGGGCTGTGTAAATTCATATCTAGATATATCTAAAGGCTTGAAAAGCAAAGATGTATGTGGCTTTCATTTTTAAGCAGAATGTATTTACTTTTCCCTAAAACAATCCCTTTAATATACATTTTTGGAATTATACCTATTTATGGGAAAATTGGGAGACAATCAATACAGAAACCATTAGAAGTTGCAACGAGTTTACCATCCAGGTTTAGCAGAACCCTGAAAAGAGAATGTTTATTTAGCAATAGGAAGTGTAACTAGACTTGCTTGTAAATAGACAGAACACTTTCTCAGAAATGGCTGAACGGAAAATTAAAAACATCTCAATAAAACATTTGTCCTACAGTTAAACATATTCCTACCTTCATCCATCACTTGTACAATTTCATCTATATGGTAGGGGTGAAGAGTCCATTGTAGAAACCACAACATCTAGGAAGGACATTTCTACCCAGAATACCCAGAAAATACAGGTAACTCTTAACACTATAAATGGGTATTTAGGTTAAACCCAGCTACAAATGCTATGTTTTTTATTAAATCCAAAAAATACAGGTAATTTGGCATTAAATGTCTATTCTACATTTACTTTTAAACCTAGCCAGGCTTAGCTCACATGAACTTGGCAATGGTGGTAATAGAAGCAGAAGAGATTAGGAACACATAGCGTTTTGGCATCTGAATAAATGGAAGAAACACTAAGAACACGAAGATAATGTCAGGGTGGACCAGGATACATAGTAGCTATCACATGACCCAGGTTATCAAAGCATTGCTTGCACTATATATATATATATATATATATATATATATATATATATATACATATATATATATATATATAAAGAATATATATATATATATATATATATATATATATATATAAAGAGAAAGCCTGACTCACTGACTCATCAACGCCCAGCCTAAATCCTTGGACCTAGAAAGATGATTTTTTTCACAGGTGTTGTTTTTAAGACGCAGACGAGGAATAAGAAAGGATTTTTTGAAATTCAACCCTTAAGGGGGTGAAAAAGGGGTTGAAAGTTTGTATGGAAGTCCGTCATTTTTGAAGCTAGAAGCTGTATGTGTGTATGTTCCAGCATCACGTCCAAACGGCTAAAGATATTAACATGAATCTTGGCACACAAGTTACTTATATGTCAACAACAAACATAGGATAGGTAATTTAACCCTTACTCACCCCCATTTGCCAGAAATGTATGTTCCCACATAACTTCCGTACGGCTAGAGATATTTCAATACCTGATACACATATTACGGGTTGGGATATGAGGTCGGGATAGGAGGTTGGGATAGGAGGACAGGATATCAGGACGGGATAGGAGGTCGGGATAGGTAGTCGGGATAAGAGGTCGGGATAGAAGGTCGACATAGGAGGTCGACATAGGAGAACGGGAAAGGAGGATGGGATAGGAGGTCGAGATATGAGGACGGGATAGGAGGTCGGGATAGGAGGATGGGATAGGAGGATGGGATAGGAGGTCAGGATAGGTCAGGATAGGAGGTTGGGATAGGAGGACGGGATAGGAGGATGGGATAGGTCAGGATAGGAGGTCGGGATAGGAGGTCGGGATAGAAGGTTTGAGATAGGAGGACAGGATAGAAGGACGGGATAGGAGGTCGAGATAGGAGGACGGGATAGGAGGTTGAAATAGGAGAACGGGAAAGGAGGATGGGATAGGAGGTCGGGATAGGAGGACAGGATAGAAGGTCGGGATAGGAGGTCGGGATATGTGGTTGGGATAGGAGGTCGAGAATGGAGGTCAAGATAGGAGGTCGAGACAGGACGGGATAGGAGTAGAGATGTCGCAAATTGTTCGCCGGCGAACAGTTCCCGGCAAATTTTGCATGTTCGCGTTCACATTGCCGGGCGAACATATGTGAAGTTCGATCCGCCCCCTATACTTTAACATTGCAGTAAACTTTGACCCTGTGAGTAAGAGTCAGCAGACACATTACAGCCAATCAGCATGGCACGGACGCCATTTTAGCCTTATTCAGCATGCTGCAGGCTTAGGAAGTGGAGGGTTAGAGAAGCTGCTCCTGCTGTATAGGGAAAGCGATAGCTAGGTTGCTGCTAGATGGTGTATTCAGGGTCCAGTTTACTCCTAAAGCACTAGTGTAATATCTGCTTTAAGGACAGCACCCAAAAAAGCCCTTTTTAGGGCTGAAAGATATCAGTCCTGGTTGGGAGGGAACCGCTGGTTAAAAGGGGTACTCCAGAATCAAACTTAAGTTCCTTCAAGCAACTAACTACTACAGTATTCAAAGGGCTGCAAGATATCAGTCCGTGTGTTTTGCAACAGCTGTAGGTACCCTGGTTGGGGACTACTGCTTAAAAGGGGAACTCCGCTGGCAAGCTTTTTTTCTTTAAAGCAACTAACTACTACAGTATTCAAAGGGCTGAAATATATCAGTCCGTGTGTTTCGCAACAGCTGGAGGCACCCTGGTTGGGGACCACTGCATAAAAGGGGAACACCGCTGGCAAGTTTTTTTGCTCATAGTTCACGTCACAGTTGCCATTTTTCCTGCCTGCAGGGCAAATTTTGTCAACCTAGTGCAAATCACATTAGGTGTGACAGTTGCACAAATTAAAAAAAATACCTTTTTTGGCTGTTAAATAAAATCAGCCGTCACTGTTGATCCATCAGATGAGTTATTTACACATCAGTTTGAAGACATGAGTGATGCACAACCATTATTGCCAGAGGATGTAGTTAACAGGGATATGTCTCAGTCAGGCAGCATTACACACATGGACGTACAGTGTGATGATGATGTTGTACCCGCTGCTGCTTGCTTTCTTGAGGTGTCAGATAGCGGTGAAGGTGTTGATGATGACGATGTGTCCGTGGATGCCACGTGGGTGCCCGCTAGAAGAGAAGAAGAGGGGGAAAGTTCAGATGGGGAGACAAAGAGGAGGAGGAGACGAGTTGGAAGCAGGGGGAGGTTGTCGCAAGGAGCTAGTGGCATAGTCAGACAGCATGCATCGGCACCCGAGGTCAACCAGATGGGACGCCAATCAACGCATGCTGTTGCCACCACCAGAATGCCGTCATCGCAGAGCTCAGCAGTGTGGAATTTTATTTGTGTGTCTGCCTCTGACAGCAGCGAGGCCATTTGCAACCTGTGCCAGAAGAAACTGAGTCATGGAAAGTCCAACACCCACCTAGGCACAACTGCTTTGCGAAGGCACATGATGTCACATCAAAAACGCCTATGGGATCAACACGTCAGTACAAGCAGCACACAAAGTCAAAGCCGCCATCCTCCTCCTGGTCCAGCATCTTCAGCCAGGTCAACCACTGCTGCCCTCCTTGCCCCCTCTCAACCATCTCTCAACCATCCGCCTCTCCGTCTCTCGCCTTGAGCAGTTCCTGCTCATCTGCCCACAGTCAGGTGTCTGTCAAGGAGATGTTTGAGTGCAAGAAGACAATGTATCAAAGTCACCCCCTAGCCCGGCGTCTGACAGCTGGCTTGTCGGAACTGCTAGCCCGCCAGCTTTTACCATACAAGCTGGTGGAGTCTGAGGCCTTTAAAAAATTTGCAGCCATTGGGACACCACAGTGGAAGGTACCCGGACGAAATTTTTTTGCACAAAAGGCAATCCCCAACCTTTACTCCATTGTGCAAAAGGAAATTATGGCATGTCTGGCACACAGTGTAGGGGCAAGGGTCCATCTGACCACTGATGCCTGGTCTGCAAAGCATGGTCAGGGCAGGTATATCACCTACACTGCTCATTGGGTAAACCTGGTGATGGCTGCCAAGCATGGAATGCGTGGCTCTGCAGAGGTGTTGGTGACACCGCCACGACTTGCAGGCAGGCCTGCTGCCACCTCCTCTACTCCTCCTACTCCATCCTCTTCCATAACATCCTCGGCCGAGTCCTCTTCCACTGCTGCGTCTTGCTCCACATCACCGGCACCCCCCCAGCTCCCCAGGTGCTATTCCACATCCCGGATACGGCAGTGTCACGCCATCTTGGGGTTGACTTGCCTCAAAGCGGAGAGTCACACCGCACCAGCGCTCCTGTCGGCCCTGAACACACAGGTGACCAGTGGCTGACTCCGCACCAACTGAAGATCGGCAAGGTGGTTTGTGACAACGGAACAAATTTGTTGGTGGCATTGTGCTTGGCACATGTGTGTAATCTGATTGTACAACGCTTTGTGCTCAAGTACCCAGGCTTACAGGATGTCCTGAAGCAGTCCAGGAAGGTGTGTGGCCATTTCAGGCGTTCCTACACGGCCATGGCACACTTGTCAGATATCCAGCGGCGAAACAACATGCCAGTGAGGCGCTTGATTTGCGACAGCCCGACACGTTGGAATTCAACACTCCTAATGTTCGACCGCCTGCTCCAACAAGAAAAAGCCGTCAACGAATATTTGTATGACCGGGGTGCTAGGACATCATCTGCGGAGCTGGGAATTTTTTTGCCACGTTACTGGAGGCTCATGCGCAATGCCTGTAGGCCCATGCATCCTTTTGAGGAGGTGACAAACCTGGTCAGTCGCACCGAAGGCACCATCAGCGACATCATACCGTTTGTTTTCTTCCTGGAGCGTGCCCTGCGAAGAGTGCTGGATCAGGCAGTAGATGAGCATGAAGAGGAAGAGTTGTGGATACCATCACCACCAGAAACAGCCTTTTCAGCATCACTTGCTGTACCTGCGGCAATGCTGGAAGAGGATTGTGAGGAAGAGGAGTCAGAGGAGGAATGTGGCTTTGAAGAGGAGGAGGAAGACCAACCACAGCAGGCATCCCAGGGTGCTCCTTGTCACCTATCTGGTTCCCGTGGTGTTGTACGTGGCTGGGGGGGAAGAAGATTATACCTTCCCTGACATCACTGAGGATGAGGAACGGGACATGAGTAGCTCGGCATCCGTCCTTGTGCAAATGGGGTCTTTCATGCTGTCGTGCCTGTTGATGGACCATCGTATAAAAAGGATGAAGGAGAACGACCTGTACTGGGTGTCCACGCTACTAGACCCCCGGTATAAACATAAAGTGCCTGACATGTTACCGCATTACAGCAAGGCGGAAAGAATTCAGCAGGTCCAAAATAAATTAAGAAGTATGCTGCACACAGCATATAAGGGTCATGTCACAGCACAACAGGGATCTAACAGGGGAAGAGGTGAAAGTAATCCTCCTCCTCCTCCCACGAACACGCCGGCACGGACAGGAAGCTGTACAGACATGTTGTTGATGGAGGACATGCGGAGCTTTTTAAGTCCTACGCATCGCCACAGCCCTTCGGGGTCCACCATCAGAAAACGACTTGACCGACAGGTAGCAGACTACCTGGCCTTAACCGCAGATATCGACACTCTGAGGAGTGATGAACCCCTTGACTACTGGGTGTGCCGGCTTGACCTGTGGCCTGAGCTATCCCAATTTGCGCTCGAACTTCTGGCCTGTCCCGCTTCAAGTGTCCTGTCAGAAAGGACCTTCAGTGCAGCAGGATGTATTGTCACTGAGAAGAGGAGTCGCCTTGGTCAAAAAAGTCTGGATTACCTCACCTTTCTTAAGATGAATGAGGGATGGATCCCGAAGGGACTGACACTGGGCGATACATTTGACTGAACAAGGCCTGATCAGATGACCTGCCTTGGCCTAAAAATGGTCCACACGCTGCTGTATTTGAACTCTGAATGCCGGATGACTTGCGTGACTTATCCGCCACCAACTAGGGTTCAAGCCGCAATGTTTTAGGGCACTTTCTGCCTGGCAAAACAAACAGAAATGTTTCAGGCCGCTGCTACAGCAGCGGCTGCGACAATACCAAATTTTCCAGCCAGGTGTACATGCCTAATTTTCTGGCCTCTGTTGCTGTACTTGTTATGGTGCTGCAATTTTTATGGCCACTGCTACAGCTGCGACAATACCAAATTTTCCTGCCAGGTGTACATGCCTAATTTTTCTGGCCTCTGCTGCTGCACTTGCTATGGTGCTGCAATTTTTCTGGCTGCTGCTACAGATGCTGCTGCGACAACACCCAATTTTTCATCCATGTGTACATGCCTAATTTTTCTGGCCTCTGCTGCTGCAATTGTTATGGTGCTGCAATTTTTATGGCCGCTGCTACAGAGCGGCTGCAGCAATACCATATTTTTCAGGCATGTGTACATGCCTAATTTTTCAGGTACTCTCTGCTGACATCTGTGTCCATTTTTGCAACCGTGGATATTAGATGTATGCTAAGGGTAGCATGGTGGCTCAGAGGTTAGCACTGCTGCCTTGCAGCGCTGGGGCCTTGTGTTCAAATCCCACTATGTGCTGCCTCAAGGGGGGCTCTAACTATGTGCTGCCTAATATGGGGGAAATCTTATGTGCTGCCTAAAGGGGAGCTCTAACTATGTGCGGCCTAACATGGGGGAATCTATGTGCTGCCTAAAGGGGGAATCTAACTATGTGATGCCTAAAGGGGGGATCTAACTATGTGCTGCCTAAAGGGAGGCTCTAACTATGTGCTGCCTAATATGGGGGAATCTATGTGCTGTCTAAAGGGGGGAATCTAACTATGTGATGCCTAAAGGGGGGCTCTATGTGCTGCCTAAAGGGGGCTAAAGCATGTTATTCCAAACCATTTAGGAATAATAGGTGATTTATGCCCTTTATGGATTAAAACCAGACTCTGCATCAACTATGTAATTTTCCATGGCAGTTTTGCCATGGATCCCACTCCGGCATGCCACAGTCCAGGTGTTAGTCCCCTTGAAACAACTTTTAAATCACTATTGTGGCCAGAAAGAGTCCCTGTGGGTTTTAAAATTCACCTTCCCATTGAAGTCAATGGCGGTTCGCCCAGTTCGCCGTTTCGTGAACTTTGGCGGACATCCGCGGATAGGAGGTCGGGATAGGAGGTCGATATAGGAGGTCGATATAGGAGGACGGGATAGGAGGATGGGATAGGAGGTCGGGATAGGAGGACGGCATAGGAGGTCGGGATAGGAGGACTAGATAGGAGGTAGGGATAGGAGGTCGTGATATGGGGTTGGGATATGACAACAAAATATGAGGATGGGATATGAAGTCAAAAGCTTCCTCCTTTATTGATTTTTCTCCCCAACAAGGATTAGGAAGGAAAAACTGGGCAACGTCGGGTACTCAGCTAGTGTGATATACAGCTTCCAGTCCAATCAGGAGACAGAACTGCATTGCCAATACCATTTTGGAGAGAGAAAGCTGAGAGAGGGCAAGAACTCATAATCCCAGAAAGCCTTCACAAATACAATAGAATTTGTGGCAAACTGTGCAAAGCATTGAGCAGTAGACTGACCTAAGACAGTGACCTCCTGTCACCTAAATTACCGTGACTAGATGTTGCACTAGAAATCTCAGCCAGCAGTGTCACTGCAGAATGAGCTCATAAAAGCTATCGCATTCCAAGCTGAGCACAGCATTGGGCAGTTGGCTTACTTCAGACAGTTGCCTTCTGTCACCTGCATTACTGTGTCCAATTGGTGTCCTGCCAATCCCAACAGTCTGACTGCAGAACAAGCCCATCAGATTACTATATCTAGCAAGCTGAGCAAAGCAGTGGTCTGACCAGTATTTAAACATACGCATTAAAAGCGTTGTAAACATGGAATAAGCATTTTAGGCCAAGTTACGTGTATTTTCTGTGTTAAATCAAAGATAGAGTAATTCTACCTGTGTAGAATTGAAAGTGTTGAGAACAAAGGTTGACTAGAAGATAAGTGACAAATCACCACAAAAACAGAAAAATAACCTCCAAATCTTTTTCACAAAACAAATTATGGAAAAGGAATTGTTGGACAGGGTAGAGGACAATGCACCCCTGTAAAGTCCTCTGTCAGTAAGAATGTTGGCGGAAGGATCAGCACCAGTACAGGTAGAAGCAGCAGCCAAGTGCATGGTGGTAGTAGTAGCAGCTATGTCAGCAAGCAAAAGTTCTCACTGTCTTTCAGGAGTTGTGTGGTTTCAGAAGATAGTATGGTCCTTTTTGACTTGATCGAGGTCTTCTTAGGAGGAGGAATAGTCTGAGACTATAATGTTGAATCAGGTGTCAGTGGATTTGTTATCATCAACAGTTACATGGATATGTCCTAAGGATAGTATTAGGAAGAGGAGGAGTTATGTAAGGACAGTCAGTCTTTGAAGTGTGTTGCAGAGGGGGTGGAGGTGGATGCAGTGGTTGAGCATAAAACTAGTGGGACTGGTGGTGGTAGGTGTTGTGGTGATACTGTAAGGAATCATAGTGGATATGGGGGAGCAAGGAGCCCATGATAATACATCAGAAGTTCATACTAAGAGAAGGGAGTGGTGAGGAGGAGTTTTACAATGATGACGTCAGCTGACCGGTTGGTATGATCAGTTCAGGGTACAGTCTTGTGGTGATGTAGTTATCTCTTTACAGTATCCTGCCATGTGGAAATTCTTTTCTATCTTACCAGATGAAAATCAGAGAAAACCAGCAAAAAAAAATCTCTGCCAAAAATTCAAAAGTAAGGTATAGCAAGAGTCCAAGTTTAGGAAATATGGCTCTACGTCAGCACACTGACCATCATAAGGCCTGGTTAGAAGTTTCACTAGTCTACCACTGCCTGCTATCTGTTGGTTACTACTAACACTAGTCCACTACTGCCTGCTGTCCCCTGTATACTACAACAACCACCAGTCCACAACCCTTGCCGCTGCTGCTACCGGCCAGACCTACACATACACAACCCTGGACTCCACAAAAAAAGGAAAAAAAATGTTTGGGCTATTTATACAAAAGCTATCTCTTTTTCACTATTGCAGGACACAAATCCTGTTGCAACTATAAAAAGGGAGAATTTTTGTAACGCTTGGAAACAGCCATTGTGTCTTCTTTATTTGGCAGCCACAAAATCTGTTGCAACTCCAAAAGAAGGAGATTTTTTTATAATTTTTTTAAACTTTTCAATGTTTACAAAAGTTATTTCTATAGTTATTTCTATTTACTATTTCTTCAGTATTTTGAGACACCGTCACCAATCCTCTTGTTCCAAAAAGGGTCCATTATTGGAACATTTGGATAAAACACTGTCTTCCGATACCTTCATGTGCATTTTAATACCAGCAGGCATCTGCCAACAAAAAGGGATACTTTATACACCTTTATTTTAGTGTTAAAAAAGCATACAAAATTCGCTAGTGCAGTGTGTTTTTAAACAGGTTGTTAGTAGCCATGTCGCTACTTGAAAGCTGGTAATTACTCACTGGTAATTCTGTTTCCACGAGCCATGAAAGCACCACCTGAGAGGGACTCCGCCCCAAGCGACAGGAAACCTTGGAAAATAAAAGGAAGTCCCTCCTCTTTGTTCTCAGTGGATTATAGAGACCTAGAAGAGCCTTCCTAATAATAATGATCATAACAAAAACAATAAAACTGAACAAAGGTATATATATATATATATATATATATATATATGTATATATAAAAAAAATGCTACACCCAAGTGATAATACGCCAGTGAAAAATTAATCGGAAAGAAAAGGGTGGGAATGCAGCGGTGCTGTCATGGCTCGTGGAAACAGAATTACCGGTGAATAATTACCGGCTTTCCCCATCGCCATGACAGCACCTCCTGAGAGAATACCAGAGACCAAGACTAAGGGTGGGATAACAGTTTGGAGAACCTTGCGACCAAAGTATAAATCAGAAAAGTTCCCAACATCCAACCTGTAGTGGCGACAAAAAGTGTGAGGAGACAACCAGGTGGCCGCCTTACAGATTCAGCCCAAGAGGATGCAACTGCACGGGTAGAGGGAGCCTTGACACCAACAGGAGGAGAAAGGCCACAGGAGACATAAGACAAACAAATAGCCTGCCTGATCCATCTAGCTATGGTGTCACCTCTAACACTGTTACCCCTATTCTGGCAGAGAATTGCACAAAGAGTCTTTTCAATTTCCTTAACTCCTTAGTTCTTTCTAAATAAGAAAGAACAAATCTTTTTACATCCAACATATGAGAAGAGACATATGAACGTTAGACAAAGATTACATTCATTGAGGTCTCAACGAGATGATCGAATGTAATCTTTTATCCTACCCCGATTACATTTTTTCCTTCCCATGGGTCCCTTCCAATCGTTCCATTGCACCAGCCCTGTTTCATTTAGGTGTATCTTTTCCTCCATCCCCAGGTCCTTTTTTCACATAGTCTCATCTCACTCTAACGTACCTGTCATACTTTTACCACACCCCGCCATGTCCTTTACCTTTTGCAATACTTTTATTTACATCTACACCTGCCATTCCTGTTTTTGCCTACTATGCACGTATACATCTATGCATGGATTCCCTGGATGCATATATATATATATATATATATATATATGTATGTATCCACCTATCTGTTATGCCTGTTATCGTTAAGTTATGCCCATTATGCTTACCGCTCAACATTATGCATATATATAGCTATGCATTTATTCCCCTATGTATATACATATGTATATACCGCTCTCTCTCTCTCTTTCTTTAATCAGCACACTTAAACTCCTGTTGCATATTACACCCATCTGTCTATATGTAGCACACTCCACCTATACTACATTTACTATACTTCATTTATTACTGATATCCTCCTATCCGGATTATCCTAGTGCATCACCCATTCGCCCCTTATACTTACTTAGACATCCCGTCCCCCATACTCTCATACAGCAGTCCATCCACATTTAATTCTCTCCACTTAGCCCCATCCACACTGCTCTGCTTCGCTACTTTTATTTATGCTCTATTATTTTTACTTTCCAGCAGCCTACAAGTGCGCATGACATCTGACAGCTCCAACAGAGCTTACCACCCCGCTCTATGAGTCTCCCCTATTTCCAGCGGTGCTATACGCAGCAGTGGACGCATCTCCATGACTGCGCGTCCTCACTGCGTGACGCGCGCCACTGCTGCTCTAGTGTCGCATTCCTGGTAACGGTCACTTCCGCCTTGCACTCTGGATACACAGTGGAGCTCTCCGGCCCGCTCAAAGATTTCAGATGTTCACTATTTTCCTTTTCCTTGCGAATTTCAGATATTCCTTCCACACAGAGCTATCTATTTAGGATTATATACTGTTTTATTCACATGTATGTTTATTTTTTGTTCTCTTTATTGCATTCTGCTATGTCCTGTACTTCCCTTTGGCCCCTCCCCATTAATTTGGGTGCCAAAGTCAAGCACATTTTAACCCTGGTTTGTCTCACTTTGTTTGTTACTGCTTTTTTTTTTCTCCAATCAATTGATCCAGCTTTGGTTGATACATCCTTCTCTGGCCTGGTCATTCCCATCTACACCAGACACCAGCAACGCCTTCTGCAAAGGGTATTTTGCTTCTATTGTTCCATGTACTTGATGGTAAGGTTGAGATGACAGAGTCAGACAAAACTTTGTTTTTGAGAATCAGCCTTTCAAATTCCATGCAGTTAGGTGCAGAGTGTGAGTATCTAAATGGAAGATTGGACACTGAAACAGAAGATCCAGTTGCTCTGGTTGGACCCAGGGGTCTGTCAGCGACATTTCTCGAAGGCAGGAAAACCATGCTCTGCGAGGCCAGAATGGAGCTATGAGAATAACCCTCACTCTGTCTTCTCGAATCTTTTAAAATACTCTCGGTATCAATGCTAGTGGAACGCATAGCTCAGACTCCACTTCCAATATTGGGACAGTGCATCCACTGCTGTAAGATTTTTGGATAGGGACAGGAACTGCTTTACTTGGCGATTCTCTCTGGTGGCAAAGAGATCTATCTGAGGATAGCCCCAAAGTGCACACATTTTCCTGAATATGTCCCGGTTTAGGCCCCATTCTCCCTGTGTAGACAATGCCTGCTCAGATAGTCTGCCCTGTTATTTAGGGAGCCCTTTAGATGGACTGCTGATATTGATTCTAGATGTTTTTCTACATAGGAAAGGACCTGGGAAGAAAGATACATTAGATGAGGGATCTAAGTTGTACCTTATCTATTTATAAGGGCCACAGCAGTTGAGTTATCTGAAAGAATTTTTACATTCTTCTGAATAATAGAGTGTTCGATTGTCTGTAAGGCACAAAGGACTGCAAACAATTCTTTATAATTAAAATATAATTTAAATAATTCTTTATAAATTATAATTAATCTTTATAATTGTAATTAAGTTTCCCAGGGCCCTTGAAAATTGTGGCTATTAACATGGGCTCCCAAACCCCATGGACAAGCATCAGTTGTAATAGTAGTGGGATGTATAATTCTCCAATCCAACCCTCTAGATACATTTTCCTTATTCTGCCACCAGAGAAGAGACATTAGGGTATCGGAAGACAGAATAAAACTCCTATCAAGATCTTCAGATGATCCATTCCAGACTTTTAAAAACTCAGCCTGAAGACAACGGGAATGAAACTGAACCCAGGGCATGGCAGGAATTGAGGCTGTAAATAAACCTAGTAGAGACATTCCTTTCCAGATGGTAATCTGAGGTGAACTTATAATATCCCCCACAAAACTTAAAAGTTTATCAATTTTACTCTGGGGAAGGAAGGATGTATTGTTACGCCGAGCGCTCCGGGTCCCCGCTCCTCCCCGGAGCGCTCGCTACACTCTCCTCACTGCAGCGCTCCGGTCAGATCCACTGACCCGGGGAGCTGCGATACCGCCTCCAGCCGGGATGCGATTCGCGATGCGGGTAGCGCCCGCTCGCGATGCGCACCCCGGCTCCCGTACCTGACTCGCTCTCCGTCTCTCCTGTCCCGGCGCGCGCGGCCCCGCTCCCTAGGGCGCGCGCGCGCCGGGTCTTTGCGATTTAAAGGGCCACTGCGCCGCTGATTGGCGCAGTGGTTCCAATTAGTGTGATCACCTGTGCACTTCCCTATATCACCTCACTTCCCCTGCACTTCCTTGCCGGATCTTGTTGCCATCGTGCCAGTGAAAGCGTTTCCTTGTGTGTTCCTAGCCTGTGTTCCAGACCTCCTGCCGTTGCCCCTGACTACGATCCTTGCTGCCTGCCCCGACCTTCTGCTACGTCCGACCTTGCTTCTGTCTACTCCCTTGTACCGCGCCTATCTTCAGCAGCCAGAGAGGTTGAGCCGTTGCTAGTGGATACGACCTGGTCACTACCGCCGCAGCAAGACCATCCCGCTTTGCGGCGGGCTCTGGTGAAAACCAGTAGTGACTTAGAACCGATCCACTAGCACGGTCCACGCCAATCCCTCTCTGGCACAGAGGATCCACTACCTGCCAGCCGGCATCGTGACAGTAGATCCGGCCATGGATCCCGCTGAAGTTCCTCTGCCAGTTGTCGCTGACCTCACCACGGTGGTCGCCCAGCAGTCACAACAGATAGCGCAACAAGGCCAACAGCTGTCTCAACTGACCGTTATGCTACAGCAGTTACTACCACAGCTTCAGCAATCATCTCCTCCGCCAGCTCCTGCACCTCCTCCGCAGCGAGTGGCCGCTTCTGGTCTACGACTATCCTTGCCGGATAAATTTGATGGGGACTCTAAGTTTTGCCGAGGCTTTCTTTCCCAATGTTCCCTGCACTTGGAGATGATGTCGGACCAGTTTCCCACTGAAAGGTCTAAGGTGGCTTTCGTAGTCAGCCTTCTGTCTGGAAAAGCCCTGTCTTGGGCCACACCGCTCTGGGACCGCAATGACCCCGTCACTGCCTCTGTACACTCCTTCTTCTCGGAAATTCGAAGTGTCTTTGAGGAACCTGCCCGAGCCTCTTCTGCTGAGACTGCCCTGTTGAACCTGGTCCAGGGTAATTCTTCCGTTGGCGAGTATGCCGTACAATTCCGTACTCTTGCTTCAGAATTATCCTGGAATAATGAGGCCCTCTGCGCGACCTTTAAAAAAGGCCTATCCAGCATTGACATGCGTTTTTCCGAAAGGCGTCAGGAGCTCCGCCAGGATATGGACTCTGTTCGCACGAGGCGTTTCTTCTCCCCGGCTCCTCTCTCCTCTGGTCCCCTGCAATCTGTTCCTGTGCCTCCCGCCGTGGAGGCTATGCAGGTCGACCGGTCTCGCCTGACACCTCAAGAGAGGACACGACGCCGCATGGAGAATCTCTGCCTGTACTGTGCTAGTACCGAACACTTCCTGAAGGATTGTCCTATCCGTCCTCCCCGCCTGGAAAGACGTACGCTGACTCCGCACAAAGGTGAGACAGTCCTTGATGTCTACTCTGCTTCTCCACGTCTTACTGTGCCTGTGCGGATATCTGCCTCTGCCTTCTCCTTCTCTACTATGGCCTTCCTGGACTCCGGATCTGCAGGAAATTTTATTTTGGCCTCTCTCGTCAACAGGTTCAACATCCCGGTGACCAGTCTCGCCAGACCCCTCTACATCAATTGTGTAAACAATGAAAGATTGGACTGTACCATACGTTTCCGCACGGAGCCCCTTCTAATGTGCATCGGATCTCATCACGAGAGGATTGAACTTTTGGTCCTCCCCAATTGCACTTCTGAAATTCTCCTTGGACTTCCCTGGCTTCAACTTCATTCCCCAACCCTGGATTGGTCCACTGGGGAGATCAAGAGTTGGGGGCCCTCTTGTTCCAAGGACTGCCTAAAACCGGTCCCCAGTAACCCTTGCCGTGACTCTGTGGTTCCTCCTGTAACCGGTCTCCCTAAGGCCTATATGGACTTTGCGGATGTTTTTTGCAAAAAACAAGCTGAGACTCTACCTCCTCACAGGCCTTATGATTGTCCTATCGACCTCCTCCCGGGCACTACTCCACCCCGGGGCAGAATTTATCCTCTGTCCGCCCCAGAGACTCTTGCCATGTCTGAATACGTCCAGGAAAATTTAAAAAAGGGCTTTATCCGTAAATCCTCCTCTCCTGCCGGAGCCGGATTTTTCTTTGTGTCCAAAAAAGATGGCTCTCTACGTCCTTGCATTGACTACCGCGGTCTTAATAAAATCACGGTTAAGAACCGCTACCCCCTACCCCTCATCTCTGAACTCTTTGATCGCCTCCAAGGTGCCCACATCTTTACCAAACTGGACTTAAGAGGTGCTTATAATCTCATCCGCATCAGAGAGGGGGATGAATGGAAAACGGCATTTAACACCAGAGATGGACACTTTGAGTATCTGGTCATGCCCTTTGGCCTGTGCAACGCCCCTGCCGTCTTCCAAGACTTTGTTAATGAAATTTTTCGTGATCTATTATACTCCTGTGTTGTTGTATATCTGGACGATATTCTGATTTTTTCTGCCAATCTAGAAGAACACCGCCAGCATGTCCGTATGGTTCTTCAGAGACTTCGTGACAATCAACTCTATGCCAAAATAGAGAAATGTCTGTTTGAATGCCAATCTCTTCCTTTCCTAGGATACTTGGTCTCTGGCCAGGGACTACAAATGGATCCAGACAAACTCTCTGCCGTCTTAGATTGGCCACGCCCCTCCGGACTCCGTGCTATCCAACGTTTTTTGGGGTTCGCCAATTATTACAGGCAATTTATTCCACATTTTTCTACCGTTGTGGCTCCTATCGTGGCTTTAACCAAAAAAAATGCCGATCCCAAGTCTTGTCTAAATTCTGGAGGGCTCTCTGTAAACAACTCAAGATTAAATTAAATTTTTCTTCTGCATATCATCCTCAATCCAATGGACAAGTAGAAAGAATTAACCAGGTCTTGGGTGATTATTTACGACATTTTGTTTCCTCCCGCCAGGATGACTGGGCAGATCTTCTACCATGGGCCGAATTCTCGTATAATTTCAGAGTCTCTGAATCTTCCTCCAAATCCCCATTTTTCGTGGTGTACGGCCGTCACCCTCTTCCCCCCCTCCCTACCCCCTTGCCCTCTGGTCTGCCCGCTGTGGATGAAATTTCTCGTGATCTTTCCATCATATGGAGAGAGACCCAAAATTCTCTCTTACAGGCTTCATCACGCATGAAGAAGTTCGCGGATAAAAAAGAAGAGCTCCTCCCATTTTTTCCCCTGGAGACAAGGTATGGCTCTCCGCTAAATATGTCCGCTTCCGTGTCCCTAGCTACAAGTTGGGACCACGCTATCTTGGTCCTTTCAAAATTTTGTGCCAGATTAATCCTGTCTCTTACAAACTTCTTCTTCCTCCTTCTCTTCGTATTCCTAATGCCTTTCACGTTTCTCTTCTTAAACCACTTATCATCAACCGTTTCTCTCCCAAATCTGTTCCTCCCACTCCTGTTTCCGGCTCCTCGGACATCTTCTCCGTCAAAGAGATTCTGGCATCCAAAAAGGTCAGAGGGAAAACCTTTTTTTTAGTGGATTGGGAGGGTTGTGGTCCAGAAGAGAGATCCTGGGAACCTGAGGACAATATCCTAGACAAAAGTTTGCTCCTCAGGTTCTCAGGCTCTAAGAAGAGGGGGAGACCCAAGGGGGGGGGGGTACTGTTACGCCGAGCGCTCCGGGTCCCCGCTCCTCCCCGGAGCGCTCGCTACACTCTCCTCACTGCAGCGCTCCGGTCAGATCCACTGACCCGGGGCGCTGCGATACCGCCTCCAGCCGGGATGCGATTCGCGATGCGGGTAGCGCCCGCTCGCGATGCGCACCCCGGCTCCCGTACCTGACTCGCTCTCCGTCTCTCCTGTCCCGGCGCGCGCGGCCCCGCTCCCTAGGGCGCGCGCGCGCCGGGTCTTTGCGATTTAAAGGGCCACTGCGCCGCTGATTGGCGCAGTGGTTCCAATTAGTGTGATCACCTGTGCACTTCCCTATATCACCTCACTTCCCCTGCACTTCCTTGCCGGATCTTGTTGCCATCGTGCCAGTGAAAGCGTTTCCTTGTGTGTTCCTAGCCTGTGTTCCAGACCTCCTGCCGTTGCCCCTGACTACGATCCTTGCTGCCTGCCCCGACCTTCTGCTACGTCCGACCTTGCTTCTGTCTACTCCCTTGTACCGCGCCTATCTTCAGCAGCCAGAGAGGTTGAGCCGTTGCTAGTGGATACGACCTGGTCACTACCGCCGCAGCAAGACCATCCCGCTTTGCGGCGGGCTCTGGTGAAAACCAGTAGTGACTTAGAACCGATCCACTAGCACGGTCCACGCCAATCCCTCTCTGGCACAGAGGATCCACTACCTGCCAGCCGGCATCGTGACATGTATCTTGTATAGAATCAAGAATAATACCTAAAAATACTTTTTGCTGTGTTGAAGATGGGGTTGACTTCTCCCAATAGAATATGTAAAGCGCGAGAAACAAAAGACTGTACCTTTGAGGCTGAGCCCGCCACCAGGAGAAACTCGTCCAGATATGGGATGAATATTTTTTCTTCTTCCCTTATGTGGGCTGCCATTTCCGACACGACTTTTGTGAAAATCCTTGGTGCTACTGAGATCCCAAAAGGAAGGGCACAAAACTGAACATGAATTAGGCGAGAGTTCAGGTGTACAGCAATTCTTAAAGGGTAGATCCCACCATCTTTTTTTTTTTTTCTGTCCCTGTCTATTGCCCATCTATCCCTAACCCCCTCCCTGCTTAAAATTTTTTTTTTTACTATATTAAAAATACCTTTTTGTCTGCCTGGTAGTGTGCTCACTACCAGGCAGACTTCCCCAGCAGGCACCACGTCACTGATGCCTGCTGGGGGGGACTTCCGCCCTTACTTAATCTATACAGGGTGCCTCCAGCTGTTTCACCACTACAACTCCCAGCTTGCCCTGACATCTATTGGCTGTCAGGGCATGCTGGGTGTTGCAGTGGTAAAACAGCTGGAGGCACCCCGTGTTGAAAACAATAAATGCTGCAGCGCATCCCCCCCCCCCCCCCGTGTTGAAAACAATAAATGCTGGCGAACTACCCCGTTCCCTGCCCCCCGTTGTTAAAACCCCGAGCCCCGCTCTCCCCCAACCCCCGTTTACAATCATGATCCCCGCTCTATTATTCCATACTTACATACTGCAGAGTCCGGCAGCGGCGTGCAGGGGCGGCAGCAGCAGCGGATTCATGTGCGGGAGGCGGGGCCAGCGTGTCAGGCCAGGGAGCCAATGTGCTCGCTCTCACCTGTCTGATAGGCAGGGAGTGAGCGCAGGCTGAATGAAAAAGGACCGATGCCAGGCCGCATCAGTCCTTTTTCAGGCGTGACGTCATGCCAGCCTGCAGTCGGCCACTAGGAGGGAGACCCCTAGTGGCCAGTTTTCAAACATAAATTAGAACATGTTAATAAAAATAAAAAAATAAAAAAATATATTAGAGATATGTTGTAGTACATATGTACTACAACATATCAAAAAATAATGTTGATGACAGTGCCCATTTAAGTATTTTTGGAAGTCCGGATGTATAGGTATGTGAAAATAGGCGTCCTTTAAGTCCGGTGAGGCCATGAAAAAATTTTTGTAAGTAAGTTCCCTGTTGACTTCAAAGTTTCCATTTTGAATCTTTGGTATTTTTTGGTATTTGTTTAGGGGTTTTAGATTTATTATTACCAGAAAGGTGTTGTTGTTTTTTTATTTATTTTTTTTACAAGGAATGGTGTGGAATAAAATCCCTGATTTTTCTGACCTGAGGGTACCTGTACTAGAACCCCTTATTTTGATTAACAGAAGAACTTCTTGTTGTAAATAAATTTGGCCTACTGACCCCAGAGGATTTCTGGTTATTACAAAGCAAGTGGGTGGAGGACCGCAGAACTCCCAACGCAAACCGTTCTGAATGATGTCCAGAAGCTGAGAACTGCCTGCTATTTTTTTCACCAGTGAGTCTACCACCCACTCGCAGGACCCCGTCATTGGGACCCTGGCTTTTTAGAGGAGGTTTGGGGCTAATTGAACATGAGGCCACAATTTTTCTTAGAGAATTTCATATGCCCAGATTGGCTTCTCCCTCTATTCTGGCCTCCACCCCTACCCCTAGACCAGGGGTCTGCAACCTTTAAGACAAAAAGAGCCACTTGGACCCGTTTCCGAAGAAAAAAAAAAACGTGAGCCGCAAAACCATTGCGACATTGAAAACAAATCTAACACTGCATATATTGTTTCTTACCTTAATGCTATATATACACAGGATCATGCAGTAAGCTGTCAATCTGAAGAAAAAAAGAAAAGGACTTTCACTTAACAATATGAAATTCAGAAATTTTTCTTTTCTTGCCTTTATCCATGACTGGCCTACAGGGGTCCAAAACAGTGGCGTAATTAGAAATTATAGCAAAATTTGCTTGCCCAATAATCAATGCCCCAAAATGCCATAGAAAATTCATCAGGGCCCCAGTGTACCATAAATCATAATCATAATTTTTTTGGGCCAAGGCCTGGGGTGTGCTTTTTTTGGGCCCAGGCCTGGGGTGGGTTTTTTTTGGGCCCAGGCCTCTGGTGGGCTTTTTTTGGGCCCAGGCCTGGGGTGGGCTGGGGAGAGGGGGGTTAATGCACTGGGGAGAGGGGGGTTAATGCTGCCGCAGGGTGAGGGGTTAATGCTACCACTGCCATGGGGTGAGGGGTAACTTAACCCCTCACCCCATGGCAGCGGCAGCGTTAACCTCTCACCCCGCGGCAGCGATAATGCTGCCATGGGGTGAGGGGTTAAGTTACCCCTCACCCCATGGCAGCGGTAGTGTTAACCCCTCACCCCGCGGCAGCATTAAAGCTGCCGCGGGGTGAGAGGTTAACGCCCCGCTGTCAAGTGAGTAATGTACTTTACATACTCACCAGCTCCTCTCGTGGCGTCTTCCTCTCCCGGCGGCGCTCCTCAACTGAGGTGCAGGCCGGCGACGTCACTGTCATGTGAAGTTACATTGTCACATGACAGTGAGGATCCGCGCGGCCCCAGAAGAAGAGACTCCGCTCCGATGGCACCAGGGCAGGTAAGTAAACCGACGACGCCGTGACGGCGGCTCACAGGCTCAGATCATTCCGAGACACTGCACTGTCCCGGAATGAGGGTGACCGGGACCCGGGACAGACTCGCAGAGCTGCGGCAAAGGAGTAAAAGAGCCGCATGTGGCACCGGAGCCTCGGGTTGCAGACCCCTGCCCTAGACCTAAAGGACTGGTTACGTCAGGACCCAAAGGCAAAGGGAAATCCCCTTCTTTTTATCATTTACTTTCTCAAGCAAATCAGATTGGACAGATTAAAATAAATGCTCCCCTTCACAGGGGATAGCGAATAATTTGTTTTTTGAGGAGACCTCACCTGGCCAATATTTTAACCACAACACCCTTCTAGTTGAATTTGATAGGGCCCCAGCAAGAGCAGATAATCTTAGGGTGTCTGAGGTGGAGTCTGCCAAGAAGGCTACCCCCTTACAGATAGTGGGAATGGAGTATAAGAGCTGTTCCCGTGGTACATTATTTTGAATGTTAGATGTTGACTGATCTAACCAAAGTAAAATAGATCTATCAACAGAAGTTCCTGCAACATTAGGCTTTAAAGCTGCCCCTGAGGCTTCCCGTGTTCTTTTAAGAAACAAATCAATTGTTTTATCCATTGGATCCTTAAAGGGGTACTCCGCCATTGGCAACTTATCCCCTATCCAAAGGATAGGGGATAAGATGTCAGATCGCCAGGGTCCCGCTGCTGGGGACCCCGGGGATCGCAGCTGCGGCACCCCGCCATCATTACTGCACAGAGCGAGTTCGCTCTGTGCGTAATGAAGGGCAATACAGGGGCCGGAGCAGCGTGACGTCATGGCTCCGCCCCTCATGACATCACAGCCCGTCCCCTTAATGCAAACCTATGGCAGGGGGCGTGACGACCGCCACGCCCCTCCCATAGACTTGTATTGACGGGGGCGGGCCGTGATGTCACAAGGGGCAGAGCCGTGACGTAACGATGCTCCGGCCCCTGTTTTGCCCGTCATTACGTGCAGAGCGATCTCGCTCTGTGCAGTAATGATAGTGGGGTGCTGCAGCAGTGATCCCCGGGGTCCCCAGCAGCCGGACCCCGGCGATCTGACATCTTATCCCCTATCCTTTGGATAGGGGATAAGATGTCTAGGGGCGGAGTACCCCTTTAAGGATCCCGAGGTCTTCAAATGGAAGAGATCCCTTTCTGGAGATTTTGGAAATAGACACATACATTTTTGGAGGATGATCCCAAGTCTTGGTTTCTGTGTCAGCAAAAGGATATTTTCTTTTAATAGCTTTAGGTATGAAAGTCTTTTTATCAGGGATCTCCAATTCCTTAAGAATAACTTTACAAATAATTTTGTGTATAGGAAATACTCTATGCTTTTTTGAGTCAAGACCCTCACACATAAGGGCCCTGATTTACTAATAGTTGAGTGTAGGCTTTGTTGTGTTTTTTGCTGTTCCGACCTTTTTTTTTCCCATGGTATTTACTAATTTACTCTGCTTTCGGAAACTTTATACATGCTTTAAAGTGTAGGTTTTCTTCCCAGAAAATTCACATTTTTGATGAAATGTGGGGAACACGCCTCTTTTCCCAAAAACCACACCCATTTTGAAGGGTTCATTTTTCACTCTGAGTGTTTCTGATTCTGTCGGGTTTTTTCTGTCGCACATTCAGAATTTAGGCGCACAACCTGTCAAAAAGAGTCGGAATGCTGTTGGTAAATGAGGGCCAATATCTTGAATTGACCTTGGTTCCCTGGGTATTTCTATAATCATAGCAGAACATACAGCTTTCACTAACTGGTCAGTATCCTCAAAGGAAAACAACGCTTTCCCTGAAGAGTCTTCCTCTGACTCCTCTCCTGAGTCCAACATATCTGGCACAATAATACCTCCTTCCTCAGAATAAAATTGAGTTAATGCTACTGGATTTGTAATAACATTTGAAACAGTGGGAAGAGGAGCAGTATAAACAGCTATAGGTTTTGCAGTCGCTGTTAAATTCTGAATAGATGACTGAATCTCTTCAGATCCTGTAAGATCCTGCATCTGTGCAAGAAGTGACGGGACTAAGGCTGGAACCTCAGAAGTAATCAACTTATTGATACATGATTGACATGAGGCCTTTTCGTATTCCGGAGGTAATTTTTCTTTACACATATTACATTCACGATTTTTTGTCTTTTTGGTAGGTTTCCTAGGTGCATCATCACCCTGCTGAAAATAACCAAAAAGACCACAATTAAGAGAAAAATTTGATTAATGGAAAAGATACACTCACTCAGAAACCACCGGGTACCATAGATGGCGTATTTGCAGATGAGTCAGATGGAGTACACCACAGGTTGTACAACTGGTACTCATGCTGGATCACAGAAAAAAAACAACACTCCAAAAGCTGGACAGGTGTAGAATGGCTGCCCAGCTAACAACAGGAGACAGAATGGCAGTCAGAGGTTTCCTTTTAAAACTGCCACCTCCTGAGTGCCGGAGGTCCGATGTGTGATGTCACATCTGCCTCCCTTTCACCTCCGGCTTCCTCCTGCACCGTCACTTCCTCTGAAGTGACAATGCCATACTCCGCCCCCACACAGGCCGCAGCCTTCCTACGGAGATCCGCGCAACCGCGCTCAGATGCGGGGACATAGCCCATAGCCGACAGCCCGGCCATAGCCCACTCACGTACAGCAGCGGCGGGATCATCTTCAGTGGTAAGAGCGCAAAGCTGCCGGTGGAGGGGAGAGGGGGAAGGGGTGTGAATTTAAAAAAATTCGGAAGATGTGAGCCCCCTGCTAGAGACCCCAAACAGGGTTCATATGAGGATACTGAAACACCTATACTGAGGGGCCCAGCATGGAAGGAATCCCCCAGCCATTAAGCAATATATTGGAGCCCACCTGAGACAGAGCTCCTCTCCAGGCTTCGCATAGGGACAGGAAACCACTGAGGACGGAGAGGAGGGGACTTCCTTTTATTCTCCAAGGTTTCCTGTCCCTAGGGGTTGAGTCTCTCTCAGGTGGTGCTGTCATGACGATGGGGAAAACATTCCTAGATGACCCTAGCAGTGGATATAGATACATCTTTCGCACTGTAGGAAGTCAACTCTATTATTGCACCTTGGTGGTATTTGTTAAAAAGTATAGTGGCACTTTGGGAGGGCATTTTGTGTGGGTATTTCTGTGGTAGGTACACTGATGTGGTACTGTATGGAAACACCTTTTAGGCAAATACTATGAGGACATGTGTGTCACAGTATGAGGGCATCTGTGTGGCAGCCCCTCTGGGGGCATCTCTCTGGTAAGTACTCTGGAGGGCACCAATGCAATGTATTGGGTAATTTCTGTGGACTGCATTGTATGGTACTTTATGGCACAACACTGTTAAGGGAACCTAAGTAACTTACTATCAAAGATGCTGCACAAGTAAGGTAAAATATGTATTGTACAAACATGGCAAATATATAACAAAAACCAAGAAATCTAATTAAAACGCAGATAAAATCAGTTATCAACCTGCACATCAAATGGGAGATCCTTCTTTGTTGTGAAAAATCATACAAGACAAATTCTTAAATTCTCGTCTTTACTGAAATATAAATCTATACATAATCTATGAGAAATGTTATCTATAAGAAAAAAGCTCAAATCTTGTGGATTGTTTTATGACAGAGCTGAACAATTATGCTACTTTACGTAAGAAATCCTATGTAGAAGTAATTGACTGTGTATTTATCACATATTTTGAACATAGATAGATACCCGATGATTCTTAATTGTTTAGAGCCTAACAAGAGGAGAAAATTTGCTATGAATATTCTGTTATTTTAGGTGGACAATATTTTCTTCTTTTTATGCACAATCTTCTGCTCATATAAATTGGACAAAGCCTTCTAATGAATCAGAAGTGCAGAAAATAATGATTTATGGATAGTCCAGTAGCATAGGGTTAACCGGCTTAATTCTCCAGATGGGAAAGACTGTGAAGTATAATTATTTATCAGTCAGCTCAGATGGAAGATGGATGAAAACTGACTGAGGAAAAGATTTAACTCATTCTACGGTGAGAACAATTTAAGATAGAACTACTAAATGGTAGTCATTAAAGAGCATTTCCCCTTTAAACAAACAAGAAAAAGCATAAAGGGGTTTCCAGGGTAAAATGTATTTATAACCCACAAGATAGGCCATCAATTGTTGGTCATTTCGGATGCTGATACCCCGCACCCCAGGCAGCTGTCTGGGCCAGTAAAGCAGCAGGGGCAAACCATGTACGGAAGCTGGAAGCCTTGGCTCTGGTACACTGTGTTGCCTATGGGTTAATGCAGCACAGTTCCTATTCACTTTAATGGGAGCTGCGCTAAATAATCTGGTAACATGACTACCAATATATACAAAGACAAGGCTTCCAACTATCATACCTTGTTTATTTCTGGCCCCATGGCTGCCCAGAACACCTAATCACTGGGGTTGCAAGATGCACTCTGACTTGCTATTGTTTAAAGGTACAAGTACAGGTTCTGCCTAGAATTACCAGGTTCAGAAGTGTTAGCCACAGCTAGTAGTGCTGCATGTTAGAGCACCCTTAGGACAATCTTGATGACAATCAAGAAGACTGCAATTGCAGCTCCCAAAGGGGCCGTTGCTCAGCTTTCCATTCATAGAGACAATGACAAGTAATATTAACAGGGTGCAGACAGATTGCAGTTTATCACTGTGATTACAGCAAAATTTTCACAGTTTTACAGTAATTGTGGAAATAAACCATGATTTGACAGCACCATATGAATATACCATTAAGCAGTATGGGGTTAAGGCGTTAGTTCACAGCACTGCTAGATACAATTGCCCTTGAAGGACCTTAACCACTTAGGAACCCAGGGCGTACAGGTACACCCTTGCTCCCTGGTACTTAAGGACCGGGATGCCTGCTGAAACCATTCAGCAGGAATCCCGTGACAATGCCCAGAGGGGTCCCCCCCCCCATGTCAGTGATCATGGCAAATCGTCGGTGAATTCACACCGACGATTTGCGGCATTTCCGGTCATATGGTCCATGTGATCCGATGACCCGGAGTAAGATGGTGATCGGCGGTGTATCCGCCAATCACCTCCTGTAGCTGGGGGAGGTGGCGAACCCGTCACCCCCCCTCCCCCCCAGGAGCGCTGCTATTGGTCGGACGACTAATAGCAGCCGGCAGAGGAGGGGTTTATGTCTCCCTCTCTCAGCTCTGCTCGCCCACAGAGTTCAGTCAGTGGCCAGAGCTGAGAGAAGGAGCCAGGGATCCCCCCATGAAGATCTGTGTCCTCAGGGCTGAAGAAGTGTCTGTAGTGCAGGGTAATAGGTCCTCAAGGGTCCGTCGCAGTTTTATCAGAGCGACCCAGGCCCTATTTTTTTTATAATCACACGCCATTATATATAGTATACACCAAACACACAACACACTTCCCCTCCCCCCGCCACTGTAGAAAAAAGGCGATGGCTCGCCAGGCATTTTCAGTGGAGGAGGCATACGCTTTACTTGCCTCCGACTCAGAATCTGCCAGTGAGGACGAGGACTTTTCTGTGTTCTTCCTCATACTCCTTATCATTTAGCACTGAGGATGAGTCCCCCAGAAGGTGGAGGAGACGCCGCCAGGCGAGACCACGCACCCCCCATGAAAGTGACCCAGTGGCCGACACTACTACGAGCGTCCATGCTGCTCGTAATATGCTGGAGCAAACAAACTTGTACGCCCAACAGTTCATTGCCCAACACCCTGATTTGTTTTAGCTAGGTCCAATGAATGGTACGCCATTGATGAAGCCAAAATGAGCACATTTTGGGGCCTCGTGCTGCATATGGGTCTGGTCAAAAAAACCAGTGTCAGGCAGTACTGGAGCAGGGACATCCTCTACCACACCCCGCTTTACAGTGTGATCATGACACGGAAGTGGTTCGAGGCCATTCGGAAATGCCTCCATTACACTGATAATGTGGAATGTGCAACCCCCCCCCCCCCCGAAGTGATCCCACCTATGACCGGCTTTACAAAGTGAGGCCGGTAATAGATCACTTTGGGGACAAATTTTTGGAGGCCTACGTACCGCTCAGGGAGTCCCTTATCAGCTTTAAGGGGAGACTCATCTTCCGCCAATATATTCCGGGCGCGGTATGGCGTGAAACTCTACAAACTTTGTTAGAGTACTTCCGGGTACACTTACAAGTTTAGAGTATATGAGGGACAAGTTTCCCGGATTGAACCTCCAGAATATCCCGCCACTCTGGGTGTTAGCGGGAAAATCATTTGGGACCTTGTGCACCCATTGCTGGATAAGGGTTACCACCTTTACATGGACAACTTTTATACCAGCATCCCTCTGTTCACATCCCTTGCTGCCAGATCCACGTTCACATGTGGGACCGTGTGGAAGAACCAGAGAGGCCTCCCACTAAATTTTGTTAAGACACCTATGCCCAAGGGTGAGTCCTGTGCCCTTATACATGAAAACCTGTTGCTGGTCAGGTATAAGGATAAGAGGGATGTCCTTATGCTGATCACAATTCATGGTAACGGCAGCTCACCTGTTCCTGTGTGAGGTACCACAACAACGGTCCTCAAGCCTGATTGTATTTTGGGCTACAATCGGTATATGGGGGGAGTTGATAGTTGATCTCTCTGATCAAATCCTCAAGCCATATAACGCCATGTGGAAAACATGGGTATGGTACAAAAAAGTTGCAGTCTACTTGGTACTGGTTGCCATGTACAACTCTTTTGTACTGTCACAGCACGTTGGCAACACAGGGACATACCTCCAGTTCCAAGAATAAGTCCTAAAGGCCCTGATCTTTGGTGACCGGGAAAGAGCAGGCCAGAGTTCCCAAGGAACTAAAGTTATAGGTGCCAGCATCGTCCCAGGCCAACATATTCCAGGTGAAGTCCTCCACACTGGAAAGAAGGGACAATCCCAGAAAAAAGGCAGAGTGTGTCACATGAGGGGGATACGGAAGGACACCACCACTCAATGTGACACTTGCCCCGATCATCCAGACCTCTGCACTAAAAATTGCTTCAGGGAGTATCAGACTTCCATGCAGCACTAAATTTTCACTTTTCATTTTAATTTCCCATAATTTGACCCCAATGTACCAAGTCCAGAGTACATTCCAAGTTTTAACCCCATAAACCACTAAATTGCCCCCCCAAAAAAAGAAACAAAAACTGTTAAGACCTCTGGGGTTATTTTTTTTTTTTTCAAAAATGGGTCATGGGTCACTAATTCACCATCATCGTGGACTTTTATATTTTGCCTTTGAGGCAACAGGTTAGGGACGGCCACATACATGACATTCCAAGAATGACTCAGAGCATAGGGTTTGGGGTGGGCATATTTTTTAGTTTTGGCTATGCTCCGGCATGTAAATGCTCAAAGCCCCTAACTGCGCTCCTGCTCTTCCGAGACCGGTGTGCAACCGCAGAGCTGTTTACGTCCAGATATGAGGTATGTCCTTACTCCAAAGAAATGTATTCACAAATTTACGGAGACATTTTCTCCTGTTACCACTTGTGAAAATGAAAAATTTGAGGTAACCACAGCATTTTAGTGTAAAAATAAAAAAAATTCCTTTTCACATCCCACTTTAATGAACATTTATCAAACACCTGCAGGGTGTTAAGGCTCACTGTAACCCTTGTTATGTGCCTTGAGGTGTGTAGTTTCCAAAATAGTATGCCTTGTGTTTTTTTTTTTGCTGTTCTGTTACCATAGGGCTTCCTAACTGCCCCCCAAAAACCTTTTCAGCAAAATTTGCTTTCCAAAAGCCAAATGTGACTCCTTCTCTTCTGAGCATTGTAGTGCGCCCACAGTGCACTTGACGTCCACACATGGGGTATTTCCATACTCAGAAAAGATGCGGTTACAATTTTTTGGGGGGCATATTCTCCTATTACCCCTTGTAAAAATTTTAAATTTGGGGGAAAACTAGCATTTTAGTGAAAAACAAATAATCATTTACACATCCAACTTTAACAAAAGTCGTCAAACACCTGTGGGGTCTTAAAGCTCACTGTACCTCTTGTTACGTGCCTTGAGGGGTGTAGTTTAATAAATAGTATGCCATGTGTTTTGTTTTATGCTGTTCTGGCACCATAGGGGCTTCCTAAATGCGACATGCCTCCCAAAAACCAATTCAGAAAAACTCACTCTCCAAAATCCCATTGTCGCTCCTTCCATTCTGAGCCTTGTAGTGCAACCACAGAGCACTTGACATAAACATATGGGGTATTTACTTACTCGAGAGAAATTGGGTTACAAATTTTACAAACATTTATCTCCTTTTACCCCTTGTAAAAATAAAAAAAACTGGGTCTACAAGAACATGCGAATGTAAAAAATAAAGATTTTGAATTTTCCTGTGTTAACAAACTTTTTGAATGTCATTTTGAATCCATTGAGGGGTGCAGTTTTTATAATGGGGTCATTTATGGGGTATTTCTAATATGAAGGCCCTTCAAATCCACTTCAAAACTGAACTGGTCCCTGAGAAATTTCGATTTTGAAAATCTTGGGAAAAATTGGAAAATTGCTGCTGAACTTTGAAGCCCTCTGATGTCTTCCAAAAGTAAAAAAAAAATCAACTTTATGATGCAAACATAAAGTAGACATCTTGTATATGTGAATCAATATATATGTTATTTGGAATATCCATTTCCCGTATAAGCAGAGAGCTTCAAAGTTTAAAAAAATTCAAATTTAAAATTTTTTCATAAAATTTTGGACAAAGTATCGACAAAAATTTACCACTAACATAAAGTAGAATATGTCACGAAAAACCAATCTCGGTATCAGAATGAAAAGTAAAAGCATCCCGAGTCCTTAAGGTAAAAATGGGCTGGGTCCTTAAGGGGTTAAAGGGGTACTCCGGTGGAAAACTGATGCCAGAAAGTTAAATAGATTTCTAAATTACTTCTATTAAAAAATCGTAATCCTTTAGGTACTTGTTAGTGGCTGCATACTACATTGGAAATTATTTTCTTTTTGGATTTCTTTTCTGTCCTGACCACAGTGCTCTCTGCTGACACCTCTGTCCATGTCAGGAACTGTCTAGAGCAGAAGAAAATACCCATAGCAAACATATGCTGTTAAGGACAGAGGTGACAGCAGAGAGCAATGTGGTCGTGACAGAAAATCCAAAAAGAAAAGAATTTACTCTGTAGTATACAGCCGCTAATAAGTACTGGAAGTATTAATAATTTTTTATAAAAGTAAATTTACAAATCTGTTTAACTTTCTGGCATCAGTTGATTAAAAAAAAAAAAAAAAAAAAAAGTTTTCCATCGGCGTACCCCCTTTAAGAATCTAGGTGAATTTTTTGTGGACAATAATAGTACACCACACTTTTTAGATTCAGCAGTCTTCACTTTATAGGGAACTTGTCATCAGATTGTACATTATGTAACTGGTGGCCACAAGGAATAGGATAAATTAACGTTCTTTACCATGTCCGGATGTCCTCCTCCCTATAATAAATTGTGTAGAAAAGTGGTTTTAAAACTGCCCTGCATCATATTGTAATGAGGCCTAAGTGGTTGTCGAAACATGTGGTATCCTGAAGCAGTCATAGCGCTCTGGGCTGTAATCACTCCTACTCCTGTGTGATTGACAGCCCGGCATGGTTGACTTCACCACTTTTCACTGGAATCTCGTGCAGACCCAGAAGCAGTGATATCACTGGCCATGAAGCGACCTCTGGGTTACCATGATTTTTCAGGGAGCCGAGGGTAAAAAGTGGTGCCAGCAGTTGTGCCCAGCTGTCAATCACGCATAAGTATGTGTGATTACAGCCTAGAGCGCTGTGTTGCCACCAGATATACAGAGTAAACTCTGGTAACAGGTTTTCTTAAAAATAGGTCATATACATGAATCAAACCCCTTTGAGTATGTTCATACATGGTGGATATGCTGCAGATTTTCTACAGTAGATTCACTTGTGGAGATCCACAGTGTATTACAGTAATAGCAAAGTGGATGGAATTTGTAAAATCTCACAATTTATGCATTGACCTGCGGAATAGATTTGGTGCAGATTGTCTTTAAGTGACAGAGTCAGAATTCACAATAAATGCAGAGTTGTTACAGATTTGAAGCATATCCGCGGTCAGCTCTGACAGGAATCTCAAATAGGGGAACCTATCTAATTTTGCAGATACAGTCATGGCCGTAAATGTTGGCACCCCTGAAATTTTTCAAGAAAATGAAGTATTTCTCACAGAAAAGGATTGCAGTAACACATGTTTTGCTATACGCATGTTTATTCCCTTTGTGTGTATAGGAACTAAACCAAAAAGGGAGGGATAAAAGCAAATTGGACATAATGTCACACGAAATTATTGGCACCCGTAACTAATATTTGGTTGCACACCCTTTGGAAAAAATAACTGAAATCAGTCGCTTCCTATAACCATCAATAAGCTTCTTACACCTCTCAGCCGGAATGTTGGACCACTCTTTCTTTGCAAACTGCTCCAGGTCTCTCTTATTGGAAGGCGCCTTTTCCCAACAGAAATTTTAAGATCTCTCCACAGGTGTTCAATGGAATTTAGATCTGGACTCATTGCTGGCCAATTCAGAACTCTCCAGCGCTTTGTTGCCATCCATTTCGGGGTGCTTTTTGACGTATGTTTGGGGTCATTGTCCTGCTGGAAGACGCAAGATCTCGGACGCAAACCAAGCTTTCTGACACTGGGCTTTACAGTGCGACCCAAAATCCATTGGAAATCCTCAGATTTCATGAAGCCTTGCACACATTCAAGGCACCCAGTGCCAGAGGCAGCAAAACAACCCCAAAACATAATTGAACCTCCACCATATTTCACTGTAGGTACTGTGTTCTTTTCTTTATAGGCCTCATTCCATTATCGGTAAACAGTAGAATGATGTGCTTTACCAAAAAGGTCTATCTTGGTCTCATCTGTCCACAAGACATTTTCCCAGTAGGATTTTGGCTTACTCAAGTTCATTTTGGCAAAATGTAGTCTTGCTTTTTTATGTCTCTGTGTCAGCAGTGGGGTCCTCCTGGGTCTCCTGCCATAGCATTTCATTTCATTTAAATGTTGATGGATAGTTCACGCTGACACTGATGGACACTGATGCTCACTGAGCTTGCAGGACAGCTTGAATATCTTTGGAACTTGTTTGGGGCTGCTTATCCACCATCCGGACTATCCTGCGTTGACACCTTTCATCAATTTTTCTCTTCCGCCCACATTCAGGGAGATTAGCTACAGTGCCATGTGTTGAAAACTTCTTGATAATGTAGCGCACTCTGGAAAAAGGCAAATCTAGATCTCTGGACTTGTAACCTTGAGATTGTTGATATTTTTCACAATGTTGGTTCTCAAGTCCTCAGACAGTTCTCTTCTACTCTTTCTGTTGTCCATACTTAGTGTGACACACACAGACACACAATGCAAAGACTAAGTGAATTTCTCTCCTTTTTATCTGCTTTCAGGTGTGATTTTTATATTGCCCACACCTGTTACTTGCCCCAGGTGAGTTAAAAAAAGCATTGCATCCTTGAAACAATCTAATTCTTCCACAATTTTGAAAGGGTGCCAATAATTTTGTCCAGACCATTTTTGGAGTTTGGTGTGACATTATGTCCAATTTGCTTTTTTTCCTCCCTTTTTTGGTTTAGTTCCAATACACACAAAGGGAATAAACATGTGAATAGCAAAACATGTGTTACTGCAATCCTCTTCTGTGAGAAATACTTAATTTTCTCGAAAAAAATTCAGGGGTGCCAACATTTACGGCCATGACTGTATAAGAAATGTTCAGTTACCCCATGCCCATTTTTTGCATCTTAAATGACAGTACTGCAGTACTATAGCATTTTAACATAAGGTTAATCTCTACATAGATAGATGCCATTTAAGTAAAGAGGACACCAACTCAATCCATAAGTAGCATACTAAATAAAAATTCTTTACACTATTTACTGAGTAGACAACAATAAATGAGTTTCAGTTCAGTGTGCTCACCTATTATCTTTTGAACAATTTTGTAATGCCTCATTGACCCTGGTGAAGAGCATTGATATTACGGTAATACTGGTTTCCACAAACACTGGCTTTAATGCACATTCACTGATATTAATTAACCTGATAGGGAGGAGGTCACAAATTGGAGCACCAGATCAGGGCTCGAGTCCTGCAGAAACGCACAAGAACGGCATTCCTTTGCTTCTTCCAGAGGAATGCCGTCCCTGTTACATTAGTCCTGCAGGACCGACATCTGAATTATTCTGAGGGTGCATTCACACCACGTTTTGTACATACAAGTGCCGGGGAGGGGCAAACCGGGCGCTCCCGTACCCCGGCCGGATCAGCTCGTGACTCCATTTACTTTAATGACCCGACCGGAGTCAAACGGTAACTCCGGTTGGCTCAGTTTTGACCCGTATGCGGTTTCCTGACCGGACCTAAAACCGGACCTAAAACCGGACCTAAAACCGGACCTAAAACCGGTCCAAAGCGGTCCCCTGCCCCAACCGGATCCGGCACCCGTATGTACAAAACGTGGTGTGAATGCACCCTTACCATCCCTCCATCTCCTCCCCTGGACCGGACTGCTAGATGCGTGAGATGTAGGACCTTTGATGATATCACCATCACATGTTGGGGGTGGAGCTTAGCTGTGGAGGAGAGGAGAGATCGCAGCTGACGGACCTGTGTGATGCTGTGGAGGAGGCGGGGCTGAGCTGGAGTGCCACCCCAGTAGTAAGGAGATTACATGAGGAAGAGCTTTGTTACAGTGTGTCACCCCAGTAGTAAGGAGATTACATAAGGAGGAGGTTTGTTACAGTGTTTCACCCCAGTAGTAAGATTACATGAGGAGGAGGTTTGTAATAGTGTTTTACCCCAGTAGTAAGGAGATTTCATGAGGAGGAGGTTTGTTACATGATGTCACCCCAGTAGTAAGGAGATTACATGAGGAGGAGGTTTGTTACAGTGTGTTATCATGATGTTAGGGACATAAGGAGGTTTTTGTTACAGTGTATTACCAGAATAATAACCCCTTAAGGACATTGGGGGAGATATATAAAGGCTGGTGCAGAGGAAAAGTGAAGCAGTTTCCCATAGCAACCAATCAGATCGCCTTTTTCATGTTTCTTAGGCTTTTTTTTTTTTAAATAAGGAGGCAATCTGATTGGTTGCTATGGGCAACTGGTCAACTTATCCTCTGCACAGATTTTATAAAATCTCCCCCATTGGACGTAAATATACGTCTTGGTTCCCTGGTACTTAATGCACCAGGAAGTACATTTACATCCTGAGCAGCAGACCAACTATGAAGCGAGTGCAGGAGCGGTCAGAAGCCGCGCACTTACAGTAAATGACAGAGAACGCCATTCTTGCTGTTCTGCTTCATTAACCCCTTAAGTGCTGTAATCACTGTCCCCCTAAACCAATTGGCTACCCTGCAACATGTATGCAGAAGTCCAATCAGTTTGCTCCCCTGTCAGAGGTCCTCTCACCTGCTCCGTGTGAGTCCCAGCTCCAATCTGCTGATAGAGCCTGCTGAGCCAGGCTCTACTAGCAGATCACCAATAGCATTGAGTAATGCTATGCAACAGCGCAGCATTACTCTGTGTAAGCAATCTGAAGGTTACATGTAAAAGTTCCCTATGGGGCACCTAAAAAAGTGAAAGTAAACTAAGAAACAATGTTGTTGTTTTTTTTAAGCTCCTACTCCTAATAAAGATTTAAATCATAACCCTTTTTTTATTTTTAAAATAAAAAGAAATAAAAAAAAAAACTGCATTTTTGGTATTGCTGCATGTGAAGATATCCAAACTATTAAAATATAATGTTTATGATCCCATATGGTGAACGCCGTAAATGTAAAATAATGGCAATGTCCACATCCCAACCCAGAATAAATTGAATATAAAAGTGATCAAAAAGTATTTTATGTGCAAAAGTGGTACTGTTGAACACTACAGATCATGGCGGGAAAAATGAGCCCTCATACAGCCCCGTATAGGGAAAATTAAAAAAGTTATAGGGGTCAGAATCCAATTTTAAAGCAGTATAGAAAAGCATGTGGGCATGGGTATCATTTCAATCATATTGACCCACAGAATAAAGATGGTATATCATTTTTACCATAAAGTGCACTCCAAATAAACAACCCCCCCCCCCCCCCCCTCAAAAGTTACAAAGTTGCGTTTTTCTTTTCAATTTCTCTCACAAATTATATTTTTTTGGTTCGGCCATAGATTTTATAGTAAAATCAGTGATGTCATTACAGTACAATTGGTCGTGCAAAAACAAGCCTCTTATGGGTCTGTGGATGGCGAAATTAGTTATAGCTCTTAGAAAGCGAGGAGGAAAAAAATCAAAATGCAAAAAAATGTAAACTTTTTGTGTCTTCAAGGCCAAAATGGGCTATGTCCTTAATTCTATGAAGGGTTTGTTACAGTTTGTTATCAGAAAGGTAACTTGTTACAGTGTGTACTATTGAGTGACAGTCACCCAGGGCCGCTACCATTACATTAGGAATAAAGTCACCCTCTACCACTTTAACTGGGCAATGGCTGCTGGGAGCAGACTTGCTGAGACAGTCACGTCTGCTATAATACACAAGGGCCCTCTGCTACCCGCCAATGAGGAGCAGAACAGCTACTACTATGGAGTCGGACTGTGATGGTAACTAACTTCGGTCAGGGCCTACTGGTTATCTCTACAGTGGGCATTATTACTGTTTGGGGCACTATGGGTGCTGGAAAAGTGCAGAGCCTAAAATGTTTGTCTTGCAGGTTCCGTGGAGACGAGTTGTGGCTGGAATTAATTGTCATGACATTCTGGGCCGGATGAATAAGAAAAAGGAAAGTAACCAAAGCTGATCAGAGAAGACGTGCGAGTCACCTGATGTAACTGTATGTAATCGCTTATGTGGTAACGGGGTGTGATGAGGGCAGATGTTGTTACCCTAGGGACAGATGGCATTAACCCTTCGTATTCGTGACACCAGTGAGTGGTTTATCCTCGATACCACCCGAAGGTATGTACCGCTAGATCCTGGGCTAGGCACCGGGGCAATAATGACTCAGACGCCAAGTTACAGACAACGGTAGCTGATGGTAGACAGATGGTAAAGTCTATACACTTCAGCCCGGGCCCACGGAGGTGACCAGTGAGAAAGAGACCTTAAGGGCTTGCTGGGACTTGTAGTAGGACTGGACAATGTAATGCAGGCCACGCTGACTTGACAGATGACAGAGACTGACTTAACTGAAGACTGACAAAGCTATGACTGTAGCTTACTTGCATTTGATGGTGGCTGCAGGACTTGACTTTGAGGCCTCCAACACTCTGGACACACACACTAGGTGCGACTGACCTCAGCAAAACTTATCTCCAAAGAGGGAAAAAACAAAAGAGAGAGAGCAAGCTCCACCCAGGGCTTATATGGGGGAGACTAGCAGGGAGCCCATAGGTCACTCTTGGGGTCACCTGGTCACTGATACCTCCTGGGTAACAATCACATGACATATTACATGGTACGACTCTTAAAAGCAACAAGACAGTTTATAATACATTACAATGCATAACATATGTACAGGGGGGAAACAAGTACAAGGGAGCACAGGGGACACTGAAGGTAGGCCGCCGGACAGGGCAGCAAGTGTACTGGGTAACCCCTCCCGTACTGGGCCATCACACTTATATGGTCTGCAGAGCCTGTGGACAGCTGATATCTACCATTATATGGTCACCGTATGTGGGAATATCTGTAGAAGGGGGGGGGGGGGCAGTAGTTACCTCTGTTCTCTCCTTCTCTAGCTACTATATATGGTTCTATATATTCACATCATGATTTAACCTTACACTTAGGGTATATATTCTGTCAACAGAGATGCCAACATATACTGCAATGTAGTGGAAATGGCCCCATTTACTTTAGTGGCCTAAACATATTCAAGGGCTAGTGTCTATGTTTTGTCTATTTTCTGCATATATATGTTTACTTAGTGTGACTAAAAAGTGTGGTCTGCTGTGCGCTTTACTGTGCTGCAAAGAAAACATACATGCAGGAAATCGACTAAAACGTAGTCACTAGTTGAGTACGTTTAGGCCATTAAAGTGAAATAGACCACTGCCAGTACACCACAGTATGTGTTGGCAACCCTTTTTGTATATTCTAAGCGTAAATTTAAATGGTGATATGAACAGCCCCCTAGTAGGATAACACAGAGGGTTAACCTGTTATAAAAAAAAAAATTACCATGCAGGATGTCAAGTTTTAGCTTGCACGTTTTTTTTTTTTTTTTTTGCTCCCACTCTTTTTTTCCCTGTACTTGACCCCTGCACCAGATACACATGAACAACCTGAAGCAGCAGGTTGAAGCGGCAGGTTACAACTCTACAGTCACTTCAGTGCTTGTCTTGTAATTTTTAAGCCCATCTAAAATTTTCTGCAGATGAATAAAGAAACATCAGTAAAACCGGGATTAAGCCATACAACACATAACCAACAGTACAGTTGTCTATAGCACTAAAGTTATAGATATAAGGGGTTTAGGGTTATTGTACGTGGCCATAATGTTAATAGTGAATGCTTTCCTGAATCAATCCCACTCTTGGCACTATAAATATTACTATACCACAGACCTACATTATGCTCATGTGTATTAGCCATTAGCCTTTAAAGGGGTACTCCCACCCTACGGACGCGGCGTGACGTCACAAGGGGCGGAGTCCTGACGTCACGGACTTCCGTTCCCGTGGTCGCGACCGAGACCCTCCCCTCCAGTGCTTCCGTACAAGAAACAGGTGGGTACATCATGTAACAATGCGGGAGTCCCCAGCGGCGGGACCCCTGCGGTCAGACATCTTATCCCCTATCCTTTGGATAGGGGATAAAATGTCTAGGGTGGGAATACCCCTTTAAAGGTGTTGTCTGGTATATGGCTGGGGGTAGCGTAAAAATAAAAGAGAAGTGATTTTCACCGTTTCAAATCCACCAAAGCTGTCACTCTTACACTTCTGGTCCCGGCTTTTTCCTGATACTTGTGATGCGTCGTCCCTGCAGGAGCTTCCCTACTCAGCCAATCATTGGTCGCAGAAGAGTCCTGCCTCAATCAGTGATTGGCTGATTGAGCACTTCCTTTGAGGACCAAGCAACACTAGAAAGGCCAGATACCTGTGATTAGACATCTTATCCCCTAACCTTTGGATAGGGGATAAGAAGTCTAGGGATAGAGTACCCCTTTAATGAGTGATGAAGGGTAAAGGATAAAGGGGTACTCAACCCCTAGACATCTTGTCCCCTATCCACTATATTATGAACTCCACTGAAAAACATTTTTTTTAAATCACCTGGCTCCAGAAAATTAAACAGTTTTGTAAATTACTTCTATTAAAAAATCTGAATACTTCCAGTGCTTATCAGCTGCTATTATGATCCACAGGAAGTTCTTTTCTTTTGGAATTTCCTTCCAGCCTGACCACAGTGCTCTCTGTTGACACCTCTGACCATTTTAGGAACTGTCCAAAGAAGGAGCAAATCCCTATAGAAACCTATCCTGTTCCATAGAACTTTTTAAACACCAAAAAAAACTCAATGGGGGAGATTCTCAAAAACTACTGTAATTTCTGTTCCAGCGACATTATTTACACCTTTTTTTTTTATCATCACATTTTCAAAGGTCTCTTGTGCTGCTTTGAAAATATGAAAAAATCATTTTCACGCCACTTTACCTTTTTTTCGTGCCCAATTATTTTTTTTTTGCAGCCATATTGTATTTTTTTGCACCAAAATCGTCAAATTTTACATCCCAGAAAATTGTAGTGGAAACATCTCACGAAATATTCCATGTTTACTAGTGCCCAGACAAGCGATAACTGTATAAATAAAACATTTCTGAGCTTAAATGTGAGTGCAGGTGCAGTGACCAAGAAAAAAAAAATATATATACATTTTTTTTATAACATTTTTCAATAATAATTTTTTTTTATTATTACTTAAATAACACCTTTTCCCCTAAAAAGCGAAGAGAAAAAATCTCTTTGAAAATGTGGTCGATACTTTTTCTTTGAGAATCTCCCCCAGTGTTTGTAGATGATGAAAGCAGTAATGTTCTGCCGAAATGTTGTGTTTTTTGGGTGTTTAATAAAAGTTCTTTGTAGCTTTTCATCATTTGCAAAGAATTGGTGCTGTGGTCTATTTTATCTTTTTGGGGTCATGAGGTCGCAGCCTCACTGTGTGTACCACGGAAGTAATGGAGATCCACTGTAAGGTCAGTGGTGGTGATATTTTACCATTGCCTTTGTTGTCTTAGACAGCCTGATAAATATTTAGGGATTGATGTAACTACAAGTAGAATACTTCATGTGGTATAATTTAAATGCCCCATATACTCACCCTCAGAGATGTCATTGTAAGCTGGCTCCAAGTTTCCTTGTCTAATACAAAAACAATGGTGTTGGCCAGCCCATGAAGTGGAGCACTCATCACATGCAGTAAGGTGAGTATGAACACAGGATGACTTGGGTAGAAGGCGTTATGGATTCTAGAACATAAATAAAAAAAAATATAAGACATGTTATTTACATTCAGACCTATAGGTCACACTGAAGACATAAGGTAACACATAATCAACGACCCCTGTACTAGTGAGTCTACAGTCAGTCTCAATGTGTTATTGGATGAAACAGCTAAAGGCATTCAGTATAAAAGAAGAACAATATTCATTTTGCTTATACCCAACTGATATGGGCAGAGTCTTTCCAACACCATAAATGTAAACTAGAACAAAAACACATATACCGTCGATTATTGTACCGTAAATTATACAGAATACTAGAACCAAATCACCAAATCGCTTAGTGACCATATAAATGCATGAGGCTGTAGTGTATTCTTACTGATCATGGAACTCAGTTTGATCATATACAGTATTATGCATACAGAGGTCCCCCCCCCCAGACACACACACAAAAATAGACCACTTTTAAAGGGGTACTCTGGTGCTTAAACATCTTATCCCCTATCCAAAGGATAGGGGATAAGGTGCCTGATCGCGGGAGTCCCGCAGCTGGGGACGCCCAGGATCATGCACACGGCACCCCATTTATAATCAGTGCCCGGAGCGTGTTCGCTCCGGGTCTGATTATAGTCGACCGCAGGGCGGGCGGCGTGTGACGTCACGCCTCCGCCCCCGTGTGACGTCACGCTCCGCCCCTCAATGCAAGCCTAACGGAGGGGGCGTGATAGTTATCACGCCCCCTCCTGTCGGCTTGCATTGACGGGCGGAGCGTGACGTCACACGGGGGCGGAGGCGTGACGTCACACGCCGCCGGCCCTGCGGTCGCCGGTAATCAGTCCCGGAGCGAACACGCTCCGGGCACTGATTACAAACGGGGTGCCGTGTGCATGATCCTGGGTGTCCCCAGCTGCGGGACTTCCGCGATCAGGCACCTTATCCCCTATCCTCTATGGTGCAACCATAAAAATACTATTTGTGTGGGGAAATCAAAAAGAAAACCGCAATTTAGCAAATTTTGAAGGGTTTCGTTTTCACGCCATACAATTTACTGTAAAATGTGTTCTTTATTCTTTGGGTCAATACGATTAAAATGATACCCATGATGACATACTGTCACGCTTAAAAAATTTTGCAAACTATTTAAACCAAAATTAGTACGTTTAAAATCCCTCTATTTTGAAGACCTATAACTTTTTCATTTTTCTGTATAAGCGGCGGTTTGAGGGCTCATTTTTTGCGCCATGATCTGTCCTTTTTATTGATACCATATTTGCATATATATAACTTTTAATAAATTTTTAATCATTTTTTGGGGAATAAAAAGTTATAAAAAAGCAGCAATACTTTTTTTTTGCTTTTTACCTTCACGCCGTTTACCGTATGGTATCATTAACATTATATTTTAACAGTTCGGATATTTACACACGCGTCGATACCAAATATGTTTATTACATTTTTATTTTTTTCACTTTTTGGGGGTGAAATGGGGAAAATGGGACAATTTACATTTTCATTGGAGGAGGGGATTTTTCTATTTTTTTTTTACTTTTAATTTTACACTTTAATAGTCCCCATAGAGGACTATTTATAGCAATCATTCGATTGCTAATACTGTTCATTGTTATGCAGAGGACATAGCAATGATCAGTATTATCGGTCATCTTCTGCTCTGGACTGCTCAATCTCAGACCAGAACAGAAGACCCGTGGAAGGCAGCGGAGGTGAAATGGGGAAAATGGGACAATTTACATTTTCATTGGGGGAGGGGATTTTTCTATTTTTTTTTTACTTTTAATTTTACACTTTAATAGTCCCCATAGGGGACTATTTATAGCAATCATTTGATTGCTAATACTGTTCATTGTTATGCAGAGGACATAGCAATGATCAGTATTATCGGTCATCTTCTGCTCTGGACTGCTCAATCTCAGACCAGAACAGAAGACCCGTGGAAGGCAGCGGAGGCCAATGAGGGGACCTCCGTCTGCTGTTCTAGATGATCGGATCTCCGCGGCAGCGCTGGGATAGGAGGTTGAGATAGGAGGAAGGGATAGGAGGAAGGGATAGGAGGTCGTGATAGAAGGTCGAGATAGGAGTACGGGATAGGAGGTCGAGATAGGAGGACGGGATAGGACTTCGAGATAGGAGGTCGAGATAGGAGGTCGGGATAGGAGGTCGTGATAGGAGGTCGAGATAGGAGGTCGGGATAGGAGGTCGGGATAGGAGGTCGGGATAGGAGGTCGGAATAGGAGGTCGGAATAGGAGGACGAGATGGGAGGTTGGGATAGGAGGTCGAGATAGGAGGACGGGATGGGAGGATGGGATAGGAGGTCGAGATAGGAGGATTGGATAGGAGGTTGAGATAGGAGGATGGGATAGGAGGTCGAGATAGGAGGACGGGATAGGAGGACGGGATAGGAGTACGGGATAGGAGGTCGGGATAGGAGGTCGGGATAGGAGGTCGGGATAGGAGGTCGGGATAGGAGGTTGGGATAGGAGGATGGGATAGGAGGACGGGATAGGAGGTCAGGATAGGAGATCGGGAAAGGAGGTCGGGATAGGAGGATGGGATAGGAGGACGGAATAGGAGGACGGGATAGGAGGTCGGGATAGAAGGTCGGCATATAAGGACGGGAAATGGGGTTGGGATATGACAACAATATATGAGGACGGGATATGAAGTCAAAAGCTTCCTCCTTTGTTTATTTTCCTTCCCAACAAGGATTAGGAAGGAAAAAACGGGCAACGCCGGGTACTCAGCTAGTATATATATAAAACTCAATGTGTGTATGTGTACATGTTCCAGCATCACGTCCAGACAGCTAAAGATATTAACATGAAACTTGGCACACATGTTACTTATATGTCAACAACAAACATAGGATAGGTAATTTAACCCTTACTCACCCCCAGGGTTGGGTTTTTTGTTTAAAGTCCCATACAAGTCTATGGGAAATATATGTTACTGCATAACTTCCAAACGGCTGGAGATATTTTGATAATACTTGGTCACATGTCACTTATATGTCCACTTAAAATAAAGGATAGTTAATTTAACCCTTAACTACCACCATATGTGAGGGTCAGGATTTTTGTTTAAAGTCCCATGCAAATCAATGGGAAATGTATGTTTCCACATAACTTCCGTACGGCTGGAGATATTTCAATAATACCTGGTACACATATTACTTATATGTCAAATAAAAAGATATGATAGTTAAATTAACCCTTACCTACACCCTTACATAAAAGATGGGTTTTTGGTTCAAGTCCCATGCAAGTATATGGGACTTCCAGTACCTTACTACACAAGCTCCGCTCTGCATCTCCCGGTGAATGTGTCAATCCGGCCTGCAAGCCACAACCCCATCTCACAAAGACATGCCCACATTTTAAGCTCCACCCCTTTTATTATCTACCCTTTTTGTGCATCAGTCTGGCTTGCAAATCACACCCAGTCCCACAAAGCCACATCCCCTTCTATTTTCAGCTTACAATATCTTCATCACAAATCACTCCCACCTGAGGACAGGATATGAGGATGGGACATAAGGACAGTATAGGAGGTCGGGATATGAGGATGGGATATAAGGATGGTATATGAAGAAGTCGGGATATGAGGTCGAGATAGGAGGTTGGGATATGAGGACGGAATACGAGGTTGGGATAGGAGATCGGGATAGGAGGTCGAGATATAAGGTCTGGATATGAGGTCGAGATAGGAGGACAGGATAGGAGGTCAGGATATGAGGACGGGATAGAAGGACGGGATAGGAGGTCGAGATATGAGGAGGGGATAGGAGGTCAGGATATGAGGTTGAGATATGATGACGGGATATGAGGTTGAAATATGAGGACGGGAATATGGGGGTTGGGATATGACAACAATATATGAGGACGGGATATGAGGACAGGATATGAGGTCGAGATAGGTGGACGTGATAGGAGGTCGGGATATGAGGTCGGGATATGAGGTCAAGATAGGAAGTCGGGATATGAGGACGGGAAAGGAGGACGGGATAGGAGGTTGAGATATGAGGACAGGATAGGAGGTCAGGATATGAGGTCGAGATATGATGACGGGATATGAGGAGGGGATATGAGGTTGAAATATGAGGACAAGATATGGGATTGGGATATCACAACAATATATGAGGATGGGATTTGAGGACAGGACATGAGGTCGAGATAGGAGGATGAGATATAAGGTCGAGATAGGAGGTCGGGATATGAGGATGGGATAGGAGGACGGGATAGGAGGTTGAGATAGGAGGTCAGGATATGAGGTTGAGATATGATGACGGGATATGAGGTCGGGATATGAGGACGGGATATGAGGATGGGATATGAGGTCGAGATAGGAGGTTGGAATATGAGGACGGGATATGAGGATGGGATATGAGGTTGAGATATGAGGACGGAATATTAGGATGGTATAGGAGGTCGAGATAGGAGGTCGAGATAGGAGGTCGGAATAGGAGGTCGGGATATGAGGATGGGATATGAGGTTGGTTTATGAGGATGGGATATGAGGTCGGGATAGGAGATTGGGATAGGAGATTGAGATATGAGGTCTGGATATGTGGACGGGATATGAGGTCGAGATAGGAGGACAGCATAGGAGGTCGGGTCGGGATATGAGGACGGGAAAGGAGGGCGGGATAGGAGGTCGAGATATGAGGACAGGATAGGAGGTCAGGATATGAGGTCGAGATATGATGACGGGATATGAGGACAGGATATGAGGACGGGATATGAGGTTGAGATATGAGGACGAGATATGGGGTTGGGATATGACAACAATATATGAGGACGAGATAGGAGGTCGGGATATGAGGATGGCATAGGAGGACGGGATAGGAGGTCGAGATAGGAGGACGAGATAGGAGGACGGGATATGAGGTTGAGATATGAAGACGGGATATGGGGTTGGGATATGACAACAATATATGAGGACGAGATATGAAGTCAAAAGCTTCCTCCTTTGTTGATTTTCCTCCCCAACAATGATTAGGAAAGAAAAACCGGGCAACGCTGGGTACTCAGCTAGTTTATTATAAAAATACCTCTTTTCATCAGCTCACAGTGCTAGAAATCCTCTCGGGGAAGAAGGCGTGTCCGACTTTGTGGTGGTGGGAGGTGATTGGCGCTCATGAAGCCTTGTCCATAAGTCATCACTTGCATATGACTCATGGACAAGTTGATACTGCTGAAGGACTAGTTAGCGTTTCAGTTTTTTGGATCTGACAGTGTCCATTTAAGTGCAATTTTGGCTGGATGTCTCAAAGAGGTTTCCCTTTATAAATATATTTGCACACATGTCGGTCAGTAAGTGATTTTTAAAGGTAAACCTGTTCCTGCAGGAAGTATTACCTATTTGTCATCCCTTATCTCTGTGTGATCGTAAGGTTACAACATCAGCATGTCATCTTTATAAGTATTATTCACACATGTGTCTTTTAGAAGTTTACATTGACATGTAATATAAGTTATGTCACAGTCTTTTACTGCCTCACTCTATTTCCCCAACGTGGAATTTCTCTCTCATGATGATCTGTCCTGCCATTGTCCTTCTGTTTGGGCATCCATAGTGTGCACACGTTAGCTTCTAGTCTTTTAAACACGCCAGTTCTGCTTCCCCCAATATCCTTTTATTAGAGGCTATTTCCCATTGCATATCACCTCAAGAATATGTTTCTTAAGTTGCTAAATCTTCTGATCCATGAAATCCATTATTGTATACTTTCCTGACCATGTCATCTGTCTACTGCCTACCCTAACTTACTGATTGTTTTATTTACTACAGGAACCTTGTTCGTTATGACCTTAGCGTATCTAACTTTACCTTTCCAGACCTCTGCCTGACTGGCTACTCCTATTGTCTACTTCAACAGTTCAACACTTGGATACATCATCCATTCCTATTGGAGACTGGTGATTCCTTGCAGCGAAGTCCAGATCTCTGTACACAGGTTAACGGGTTCTTAAAACTTAACTCCTTGGTTTAGCCCAGTCTTTCCCAACCAGTGTGCCTTCAAAGGCTGTCTGGGCATGCTGGGAGTTGTAGTTTTGCAACAGCTGGAGGCACAATGGTTGGTACACACTGGTTTAACCAAATCCAAAATCCCAAGAAACCAATGTGATTCAGATCTTCTTCTTGACAGAGGGTAAATTAACATATTAGCTACTATATACTTTTTTCACACAGCATAAAAACCCCACCTGTCAATGGAACATCCCATGCCTTCCCCTGTGAGTAAATATTCAGATAACCCAAAAGCAGCAAATTGTACACGGCAAACTGGAGTCACTGGGGGACATATTCAAAACTCTTCCCATCAAAAATTTACATTTCTATCAGATATTCAAAGTGTTTTGCATGAGAATGATCCAAGGTTTACACTAGTCTTGCAACAGTGGGTGTGGTGATGTAAATTTCATGTTATACACACCAAAATAAATTCACGCCATCTCTTTGATGATGGAGAAATCAGAAAAATTATTGTTGTTTTTTTAGGTATTGGGTTTTCTTGGGATGGGTTATTTAGTCAATTATTGAAATATAAATATTCATCATTGGCAAATGATTATTTTTTTTTTCATGGTCACTGCGTCTGCACTCCTATTAAACCCCTAGACCTGTTATATCCACACAGTCATCGCTTGTCTGGGCACTAGTAATCATGGACTATTACCTAAAATTCGATGCTTCCACTGGAACTTTCAGAGATTTACAATTTGGCGCTAAAAAAACAAGGCATGAAACATAACAAAAATGAACTATTGCCTATTTCCAAAGCAGCACAAGGGACCATTGAATATGTGAGGAGAAAAAAAAGTGATAGATATTGCTGTAACAGAAATTACAGTAGTTTTAAAATGTCCCCCATTATTTTTTCTAATAGCTAATACAGTACACTAAAGAATAACTTTAACCATACTTTATTTTAACAGCTCTATTTTTACAGGTAATTAAAAAAAGAGGAAAACTGAAGCATTAATGAATTAGTTGTCTTTTATTTGTTTTTAGTGTTTTATGAAATTACATACAATGCCTTTTTTGTTTAGTATTAAAGTTAATGGAACAGCTAATAAAATAGACAAAAATTAAGAAAAAAAATGATTTAGAGCTAGATAAAAGAGTATCCTAAACTGTCCTCACGATGCTCTGCCCCATGCTTTCAATGCTGGCTGTCCTTGACTTGCTCATTCTGCTTAATTTTGATTGATGGATACAACAAACTTATGAATAGCAGTGCTCCGGAAAGTGTTTTAGAGTGTTGTGTCTGTGTTTTTAATTATTGAATTGATGGAAGGCTTCACAGGGTTCAGGCTGTTGAAGGCTAATGACATTAAATAGTGTAGGCTGCGCCAAAGCCCGAGCAGTAAAAGCAAGCCAAATCTTTGCAATAACAAGAATATGTACTGGCTTCCCAGCAAACACTGACAAAACACCCACATTCTGGGACAAACCAAGAGAGCTGAATTAACCAACTCCATGGTGGACATCGGCTTCTTAATATATGAATATGAAAACATTTCTTGATCACTACAGCTTCTATAAAGGCCTGTATTTCCATGGTAACAGACAACAAACAACCCTTGTGTACTCTTATTCTGCAACCTCATTGCCTTCCATATGTTCCCTACTTCTTACAAACACATTTGTTAGGGGAGTTAATAACAAATGGGGAGATTTGTGAAAACCTGTGCAGAGGAAAAGTTGATCAGTTGCCCATAGTAGCCAATCAGATTGCTACTTTTATAGTTACCCATAGCAACCAATCAGATTGCTTCTTTTATTTTTCAGAGCCTGTTTAAAAATTAAAGAAGCAAACTGGTTGTCCCTATGGGCAACTGGTCAACTTTTCCTCTGCACAAGTTTTGATTGATCTCCCCAATAGTGAGGAGATCAGAAGTGTGCATTCAAGTACACAGGGTTTGTTTTCTGTTACCATGGAGATACAAAGACCTGCAAAAGACCTGTAGACTATTTGCAAAGTTGTTTTATTTTTCATTCAAATGCATTGCAGTAATAACAAAAGTGTTGTGAAGTGTGCCCAAATCCTAAAAAAATCTTTTAGAAAAACATAATAAAAATAATAATCTGACAAAAAAATAAAATAAAAAAAAAACACTGAATAATGAATGAACACAGGCAATCTACTGGCACTTCCACAGAACCTGGTTTCAGCCCTAGATTCTTTAACATATAATTACTTTAACATAAAAAATGTTAACATTATAATTGTTTCACTTTAAATTTAAATCTTACATGTTAACATTGCCACATATTGATTGATTGTAGCTGTCAGAGAGTCATTTAAAATAGAGGTGGTCACTAATTCTCTTGCTTCAGTCCACCAAATGCTATTTCTGGTTTCCCCTTCTCTGACCCAACTTCCTGCTCTGGAATAATTGGCTTTGTCTCACACTGTCCACACACACACACACATGCATGTGCTCACACTTAAAGGGGAACTCCGGTGGGAAACAATTTTTTTTAAATCAACTGTTGCCAGAAAGTTAAACTGATTGGTAAATGACTTCTATTAAAAAAAAATCTTTACCCTTCCAGTACTTTTTAGCAGCTGTATGCTATTTCCTTTTTGAATATCTTTTTTGTCTTGTCCACAGTGCTCTCTGCTGACACCTGTCTGTGTCAGGAACTGTCCGAAGCAGCATAGGTTTGCAATGGGGATTTTCTCCTGCTCTGGACAGTTCCTGATACGGGCCTCAGATGTCAGCAGAGAGCACTGTGGACAAGGCAAAAAAGAAATTCAAAAAGAAAATCATTTCCTCTGTAGCATACATCTGCTAAAAAGTACTGGAAGGGTAAATATTTTTTTATAGAAGTCATTTACACATCTGTTTAACTATCTGGCACCAGTTGATTTAAAAAAAAAATGTTTTCCGCTGGAGTACCCCTTTAATCATGAGCCCAAATCTAACCTTGTCTGTTAAAGGTAATCTTTATCCAGATTCTTGCTGCCATAACTGGGGGCAAGAAACCCATAAACCTAATGAAAAGGACCCCGAGCAGGATGCTATGTTAGTTTTCTTCATCGCTGCAGCAGAACTGCTACAATTACTGTTAATCAATATGGGTCACTGTCTGTGAACAGTATTGAAAGAATGCTGCCACTCCCTGGCAGGTGGGAGGGCGAGAGTAGCAGCTCATGAGCAGCACGGACTTGATCAGTAGTCTGTGGTAATTCACAGGGCTTTTAACAGTGGTAATGACGCAATGGAGAAAATTAAGCATCCTCCTTAGGTAAGGTAGCATAAATCTGATGGCAGATTTTCTTAAAATGTACATGTCGTTTGAAAACACATTTTTATATAATGTAGATAATAGCATTATATGTTTATTTGTAATATACATTGGTTAAAAATGTGTATATTTTTGGGTGAAAAAATGCTGTCCCTGCGGCGGTTGCCTGTGTGTCTCTGTGTGAGGACAAAATACAGGATAAGCAGGGCTCTGTGCAGGCTCCTGGCTTGTCAATCATCCTGATGTGTGAGTCGGGAGTGTGTAACAGAGTCTCACTGCAGAGTCCTGCTTGCCCTCAGTGCACAGAGCCATGCTTGTCCTCAGTCAGGGGCGTAGCTAGAAACCACAGGGCCCTGATGCAAAAAAATTGCCCTACCCCCCCCCCCCCAACTAACCCTAAAGCTCCTGCGCTCACTTCATAGCCGAGCCCTAAATGTACGGCTCTGTGCGCAAAGTTACATGCTGCACTTCCTTATATTTACAGCATGCCATGTCCTTAAGGGATAAACTGCCATACCGGCTGCGGCGGGCTGGCCAGGAGAGTGATTTGGACAAAGCGGCTTGTCAGTTGTCTTCTCAAGTGCAGGGCAGGGTATCTTAGACTATGCAGCCCATGTCTTTTGGGTGGGGGTCCCAGCAGTCGGACCCCCACCAAAATAAAATGGACTGCATAGTCTGAAAATCACCTTGGTTCAAGTGGCTCTCCAGCGGTTGCAAAGCTACAACTCCCATCATGCCTGGAGAGCTTCAGACATTATGGAAGTTGTCGTTTTGTAACAGCTAGAGAGCCGCAGATTGGGGTACAGTTTCACCAATTACTCCTGCTAATCTTACAAGTGACTACAGCAATGATGGGAAACAGACAGACCAAACAGTGATTTGACTCACAAGAGATGTCTTCTATTTTGTCTTTCCTTTTCTTCTTCATCTGTCCCAGAAGCCAGGTCTTCTTCCAGCTACATCTTCCTCTGCCGAGTCTGATGTCCGGAAATTAGTGGGTCCTCACTTTGTCAGCAAATCCACATCCTCTGTATGACAACAATAATCATTATAACCCTGCCACACACTGCACCCCCTAAATATAACTCTACCACACACTGCACCCCCTAAATATAACTCTGCCACACAATGTGCCCCTAAATGACCCTCTAGGTCCCTCCTTTAGACCCCTAAGGGCTTGTCCACACTGCAGACATTTAGTCAGCAGAATGTCCACTTGCAGCAGGCGCCGCTGAATGTCAACTGCAATGATTCCACAGTATACACAGAGCAGCAGAATCCCATTGAAAACAATAGGATTCTACTGCAAGCGGATTTCCAAGCTGAATTCTGCCAGCAGAATGTCCAGACCCCTTAGTCCTCCTCCAGACCCTTTCTTTTTCAGACCCCTAAGTCCCCCCAGACCCTCATTCCTTCTTCTCTAGACCCCTTTGCCCCCCCCCAGGTTCCCAAGTCTCCCCAAGACTATATTGTTGCTTTCTCTTCCACACTTTCCTGCCCCTCCCCCTGTAAATTGCAAAACTCCCCTGCCACCCTCAGTGATCCTTTATACTCCTCTGCCATCCCTCACCCCTCTGTCATCCTCTTCTTCTTTTCCAGCCCCCCTGTCCTCCTCCATGCTCCTTTTCCAATTCCCCCTGTCCTCCTCCATGCTCCTTTTTCCAACCCCCCCCCCGTCCTCCTCCATGGTCCATAACCCAACCCCCCCCTCTGTCCTCCTCCATGCTACTCGTCCTCCTGTGCAGCTGGGGCAGGGACCGTGACATCAGGTGCGTCCTTCCGATGTCTGCTGCTCTTAAAGCGGCAGTGTCCCTTCCCCCAGCCGACTTAACTTGGTGCTGGGGGACCGGACTGAATGAGGCCCCCCTTCAGCGCCACCAGAGAAGGGGGTCTCGCGGGGAGCAGAACTGCCAAGGAGTTTTTTTTTTAAAATATGACAAGGGGCGCAGAGGCCCAGTCGCCATGGTGACTGTTGCCACCTCTATAGCTATGCCACTGTCCTCAGTGCACAGAGCCCTACTTGTCCTCAATGTACAGAGCCCTGCTTGTCCTCAGTGCACAGAGCCCCGCTTGTCCTCAGTGCACAGAGCCCCGCTTGTCCTCAGTGCACAGAGCCCCGCTTGTCCTCAGTGTACAGAGCCCCGCTTGTCCTCAGTGTACAGAGCCCTGCTTGTCCTAGTGTACAGAGCCCTGCTTGTCCTCAGTGTACAGAACCATGCTTGTCCTCAGTGTACAGAGCCCTGCTTATCTACCCACACTTCCTGTATTTTGTCTGTGCACAGAGACACACAGGCGCAGGGGCCTGGTCGCCATGGTGACCGTTGCGACCTCTATAGCTACGCCACTGTCCTCAGTGTACGGAGTCCTGCTTGTCCTCAGTGTACAGAGCCCTGCTTGTCCTCAGTGTACAGAGCCCTGCTTGTCCTCAGTGTACAGAGCCCTGCTTGTCCTCAGTGTACAGAGCCCTGCTTGTCCTCAGTGCACAGAGCCCTGCTTGTTCTCAGTGCACAGAGTCCTGCTTATCCTCAGTACACAGAACCCTGCTTGCCATCAGTGTACAGAGCCCTGCTTGTCCTCAGTGTTCAGAGCCCTGCTTGTCCTCAGTGTTCAGAGCCCTGCTTGTCCTTAGTGTACAGAGCCCTGCTTATCTACCCACACTTCCTGTATTTTGTCTCTGCACAGAGACACACAGGCAATAGCTGCAGGGACAAGCCAGGATTTTTTCACCCAGAAATATATAAAAATTGTTATCCAATGTATATTAGAAATATGCATATGTCATTATCTGCATTATATCAAAAGTTTTGCAAATGAAAGGTTGGCTTTAACATATTCATTTTTTACTTACTGGGTACGTTATGTAATCACTTGCCAGTAATGGCAGTATGTTATGGTCACTATCTAATGATTTTGTGAGATCTAAAAGACAGCCTAGTGTTTTATCAGCATAATTTGACCAAAGGCAATGAGGGGTTGCACATTATATATGGCATCCCCTCAAACACTCACAACCATATACGCTATCCATATGTTTCTAAAAGGAGCTGAAGTCATGATTAAAGGTCCCATGCAATCATATAACAGTTGCATACTGCAGGACCCAAAAAAAGGTGTTTAGGGTTCTACTGTACATTTTCAGGTTTTTTTTGCTGGTAAATGGTGTTCACATGCAAAAAAATAAAAAATAAAAATACATAAAATGTAGGAAAACAAAAGATCACTTAGAGATAATTCCTAGGCAGGGCTGGTGCAACCTGCACTCTTCCAGAAACTCAACTCTTCTGGCTAAAACTCATGTGATGCTACAGATTGAAAAATTGTTATAGGTTTTTTAACTTAAGGCAGATATTCAACACAGATGCTCAATAGCAAATGTATTTTACTAACAAAGCCCCTAAAGATGCCTTAATGACTGGAGACTCGTGCCCAGAATCCCTGCTGTTTAGGAGGTGCTGCTTGGCTGCCAGCTGTCTAATTGCGGCTTCTTTTGCCACTAATGGACATTAACATTGGAAATTTTACACTTTTGACATATTGCATATTGTAGTAAGTCCAGAGCGGTCGCCGATCCAAGTTCTTGACATGTCATAAGCCAAATTGAAGGATTTGTGAAAATGGATGCAAGAAAAATGGAGGTGTCATTACAATAATGTTATTAACGCAGGCCAGAGCAGAAATATCCCCCCCCCCCCTCTGATTTATTTCTATTACTCTTCCAAACTTATGCTTTTAGCAATTTACACCTTTTTACTTTTTTCTTTCTATTTTCTGTTGTCTACTAATCTTTAGTGTGACCTTTTACTGTGTCTGCATCTCTCTCTATAGCTTGCTATTTTCCTATAACAATTGTATTAAAAGCATGAAATTGGGCTCCAAATGGGTTACTGAAATTGGCCTTCATTACCACTGTTGATTGTCTTTCCATATTTGTGCTTTACCATTTAATTATTTCTGTTTTATCTATGTCCACTGAAAATGCCTTCATATTAAATAGACACTAATAGTAAAGCAGTCAAATGTGTTTTTCTCAAGTGAAATACTGTCTACCATGTGGAAACAGTGAAGCAGCTGCGTACTCTAGTGGCCTTACAAAATTGGGCATCTGGGGGTGCTGCTTACAGGTAACAAGGAAATGCAGTATCATGGAACCTGCACCTTCACGTCCAGCAGAGAATCTTATTGTCATAAGGGATGCTGAATAAAATATTTTTGTGCACACAAAAGAAACAAACTTTGGCACAGCTAAATGAATATAGATCCAATAACGCTGCAGCGGCTGCAGTCAGGAGAACGTAGGTGCCAGTGAAGCAGCGTCCGTACTTGTGTGATAGCTAGTGTTGCTAGATGGTGCTACATGTAAATTTGACCAGTTCACAATATTCATCCACAACAAGATCCGGAAGAATCTTCTTTATTTACTCATTTAAAACCGGACACATAGGTGAGCAGACAGGTGGAAAAAAACAGCGGTGGGGGGTATTTCATCACGTATTTATTGGATATTGCATGTGGGCATGGTTTCGCCTGCACACAGTGATCAAGACAAGCACTGGTCTCCTCCCGTCTTGAAACAGTATACTTAAGAGATGACCAGGGAGCAAATGTAGAGCGTTGGGGTGCATAACAGGTAGGATTTTTTCTGCCCCCCGGATGACCCCTTTAATTTTCACACTATTTGCCACAAGATGATAGTGATGCAGGTCTTATTTTTTGCTGTGGATACATGTGCATCAAAAGAAATTGTTGGAAATGTTTCTACAAGTATTTTCTATTAAAGCGATGCATGTCATGTCGTGGAGCAACAACACTGGACAGTGAGCACCTACAAATGGGGGCTGCTGGCTACAGGGGGGTGCTGCTGGCTACAAAGGGGGGCACTGCTGTCTACAGGGGGATGCTGGTGGCTACAAAGGGGGGCACTGCTGTCTACAGGGGTGCTGCTGTCTACAGGGGGGTCCTGCTGGCTACAAAGGGGGGCACTGCTGTCTACAGGGGGTCCCGCTGGCTACAAAGGGGGGGCACTGCTGTCTACAGGGGGTCCCGCTGGCTACAAAGGGGGGCACTGGTGTCTACAGAAGGGTCCTGCTGGCTACAAAGGGGGGCACTGCTGTCTACAGGGGGGTCCTGCTGGCTACAAAGGGGGCAGTGCTGGCTACAAAGGGAGGCACTGCTGTCTACGGGGGGCACTGCTGGCTACAGGGGGGCACTGCTGGCTACACAGGGGGGCACTGCTGGCTACAAAGGGGTCCTGCTGGCTACAAAGGGGGGCTGCTGGCTACAAAGGGGGGCTGATGTCTACAGGTGGGGATCCTGTTGGCTACAATGGGGGGTCCTGTTGTCTGTCTGCAACTATCTATACTACCTACAAGGGGATACTACCTACTATTAAAGGTAATCTTACAGCAGAGTCACCTGCACTAACTTGAATTTATAGGTAGATAATGCAGGTGACCCAGTTTCTATCGCTGTTCACCATGTGAACATCAGCGAAATTGCTCTGGAGACATCGGTCTCGCCGCCAATGCAAATTCCCTGTTCTGCCCAATGGAGAAAAGATAAATCTTGGCTCTTACTACAGAAGCCACCTCCATTGTACACAACAAGGAACCCACACATCAGCACGGTAAGCAGCGCCAGAGACCGCGTCACCCTGCTGTCAGATTCCCTTTAAAATAAAAGAACTCGTACTTGGTATCGGCGAGTACTAGAATTAAAGTATTGGTACTCATACTCTGCCTTAAAAAAATGGTATCGGGACATCCCTACTCTGTAGTATACAGCAGCTGATAAGTACTGGAAGGGTTAAGATTTTTAAATAGAAGTAATTTACAAATCTGTTTAACTTTTTTTGCACCACTTGATTTAAGAATTTTTTTTTTTTCCAGCGGAGTACCCCTTCAAACACTGGATTCTGCAGAATAAAAATCTGCATGAACGGTGGTGTTTTCCAAACCCACTGGCTTGAATATAAGGACAAGAAAAATGATCCACTCTAATGCACAGCAGCCGAGCACATTGAAAAGGCAACACTGACCTCAGCTGAGGCTGAGTCTGTAGCCAAGTTCTTTGTTCGGCAACTGTTGGGTCATTGTCAGGTCAACGGGTCAATCTAGTTCAACCCAGGCATAAAGTTAATCGGTCAAACGAGACCACCAACGTTCTTGAATTAATCTTTCTTCTTTCTAGAAAGAGGTAATTTTGTTCAGAACTATTTTGTCGGCAAAAAGCTTTTCACTGTTAACAACGTACTTGTTCTCTTTCCTGGTACATGCACGGTTCATATTAGAGTCTCTTATAGGACACTGGATACTGGCTATTATTTCATACTGTTAATGAGTTTCTTGCAAGTACATGAGAAGCTAATGTTCCCGCTCTACAGTCTCACTACAGCCCGGGAACAAAAGCGATGGAAGCTGGATTTTAGGTTCAACACTCTATGTTATATAGAGATTCATGGGTATTATCACAGTCACCCACTCCCAGGTCACCCTTAGAGGAATGTATAGCTTTTTATCTTTACAGTGCATTGTCATGCCCTAAAGATATCTCTAAGTACAGTATTCATATAGTTTAGTTATGAGGAGAAATTACAACATTTAAGAATGAGACTAAACACTACATTACTATATTTATCATTTGTCAAGAATTGAAATTTCATTTGTTTACATAACATACTTTTATTAAATGCTCAAGGTACATTTACTGTATTAGGTTATTGGATTATCAGAGTAACAATTTCTAAACAGACTTAATTAAATCCACCATGCTCCATGCTTTTTTATAGATGATAACCAAATATGTTAACAAAAGAAAATGGTTTAAGCAGCAGTCACAGTCCAAAGAAAAAGTCTGAGTGGTGCGCCCTTCTGAAGGGTTGGGTAACTACAGCTGAACATAGAATCAGAACTCAAATAGATAAGAGAATGTCAAATCAGGACTACTTCAAAGTTTTAACACTGTAAGCTGTTGTGTACCATTAAGTGAAAATGTTGCATCACAAGGTGTGTAAACTTTTTAAAGTGCAATTAAAATTTTTACATTACAGTGGTAATTTTTACATTACACTATGGTTTGATCATGCAAATCGTTATGTCACTTGCTCAGTGGAAGTTACTTCGAAAATCACATTTTTTGTTATAACTTGAGCGGTTTGTAATCTACCTGCCCAAAGCTATTGTTCTCAGGCATAAAGTTGTCTAGCGTGGCTTTTACCCCCTGTTCACTCAAAAGCTGATGTAAGCATGCAGGTGTACGGGAGGACATGAAGGGTGCTGTCAAAAGCTTTCTTAAGCGTACAGCTAGCTTAAAGGGGTTTTTTTCAAATCAACTCGTGCCACAAAGTTAAACAGCTTAAAAAATCTTAACCCTTCCAGTACTTATCAGCTGCTGTATGCGCCACAGGAAGTTGAGTTGTTCTTTTCTGTTTGACCACAGTGCACTCTGCTGCCACCTCTGTCTGTGTTAGGAACTGTCTAGAGTAGGAGCAAATCCCCATAGCAAACCTTTCCTGCTCCGGACAGTTCCTGACATGGACAGAGGTGTCAGCAGAGAGCACTGTGGTCAGACTGGAAAGAACTACACAACTTCCTGTGGAGCACACAGCAGCTGATAAGTCCTGGAAGGGTTCAGATTTTTAAATAGAAGTAACAAATATGTTTAACTTTCCGGCACAAGTTGCTTTGAGAAAAAAAAAAAATTCCACCGAAGTACCCCTATTAGGCAACCTTTTTTAGATGGGTCTTATGTAGAGATGTGTGAGCCGAATCTGCCAAACCTGGATTTTTCAAGCTCAGCAATCAAGCTTTTACCAATGCGGCTCACGCAAGCAAGTAAATAGTGTGAAAAAACAGAAAGAATGTTTTCTCGGCAGGTGGAACAAGCTGGGCGGGCAGCAGCAGATCACATGATAACCCAGGTCTATCATGTGATTTCCTGCTTACTGTGTAAACCAAGCAGAAAGGCTAATAGGACACAGCCAGAGACACAGATTAAAAGGCCCTGACGTCACCCACAGCCTTCAGAGCGCTCGGGACTTCTGCTGAGAGGAGACAGAGAAAGGGAGAGAGTCAGACATAGGGACAATTAGTGGTTAGAAAGATAGAGATACAGATTAGAAAGAGAAAGAGCAATATTATAGATATAGATTAGTAAGAGAGACCTTTTGTGTGTGTCAACAGGAGTCAATATCCATACAAGAAACCTATAGGGGCTCCAATACAGCAGATAAGGGGACATGCTTCTCACCGCCTCTGAAGGACTCATCCTGAATTGAATAGTGTTCCTCAGCCAATTACAGTAGCCAGTTCCGCGATCTGTATCTATCCTGTAGTTCTGGTGCATTTCATATATTTCTGCAAACACCGTAAGTACGCATTGTGCAGTAATCTCTGCGAGTCAAAAAGTGTGTTGAAGTTATACATATCTAACCTGTAGTGTTCATACAGGTCTGTTGCATTTTATATAGTTCCGCAAACACCATCAGTACACATTGTGCAGTCATCTCTGCCAGTCAAAAAGCGTGTTGAAGTTATACATATCTAGCCTGTAGTCTTCATACAGGTCTGTTGCATTTCATATAGTTTTGCAAACACCACCAGTATGCATTGTGCAGTCATCTCTGTCAGTCAAAAAGTGTGTTGAAGTTATATGTATCTAGCTTTTAGTGTTAATACAGGTCTGTTGCATTTCATATAGTTCCACACCGTCAGTACTCATTGTGCGGTCAAGCATGTTCCTCTGACACACATCTGGCCTGTAAACACAGTTTTATAGAATTTCATATTTTTCAGCTAACTATCCTTAAATCTTTGTAGTTGTGTACACGCAAACACACGTTATACTAAAAACAAAGGAGGAGTGGTCACCGCCATGGATAAGAATGTGTATATTACACAAATCAAGGATCTGCTTTCTGATGTAAAAGTGTATACCAAACTTGCTTGTGATCCCACTAAAAAGTATTGCAATGAATTGGATTGTTTTCTAGGAGAAGGTGTGGCCTTGGGTATATTTAATGAGAGAAGCAGGGACTATTTATCGGTAGATGAGCCAGCTGTTCCAGTAATGTATGCCCTTCCCAAGATGTATATGTCCATTAGTCCTCTCCCATGTGTCCCATCGTTTCTAGTTCAGGTTCACTTTTGGAGAGATTGTCCATCTGGCTGGACCAATTACTCCAATTGTTAGTCCAGCAGGTTCCTGGATATTTACGGGACTCCAGAGATGTCCTCAGGGCATTGGAGCACATGGAATGGGGTCCAGGGTATTGCTGGTTGTCCTGCAATGTTACTTCATACTGTGACTATGGAAGCCCTTAACCATCACCTTTGTAACCATAGTGCTTACAGTGTGGACTTCATTCGTATGTGCATGAAGTTTTTGATGACCCATAATTATTTTACATTTAACCACACTTATTATGTCCAGTCAAGAGGAGTCTCTATGAACGCACACCATTAACCTAACGAATTTTACAATGTCTGGGAATCTATTTTTTTCTTCTTCTCATAATCATTTATTGTCTTCTATACAGTGGTACAGAAGATTTATTGATGATCTTCTGCTTATTTGGCAAGGTGAGGTATCTTCTTTACCACTGTATATGAGTTACATTAATACCAACAGTTATAATTTACTGTTTACCCACCATTGTGATCCAAGGTTGATTACTTTCCTACATTTACAACTAGAAGGTGTGGAGGGACATCTCATTTTGGTTTCTACTTTTCATAAACCTGTTTCTGGCAATACCATCCTCAGAGCAGACAACAATCACCCTCCCCATGCAGTTAGGGCCATACCAGTGGGGGAACTCACTTATCTGAAGACAAACTGTAGTGATCCCCTTACATTTGAGACACAGGCACAGGATTTTATGAGGAGGTTGAGGGAGCGTGGTTATAATCAACATACTCTGGATAGAGCTAAAACAATAGTGGCAAGCAAACAGCTCACTAATCTTATTTCTCCTCGTCAGAAACATAAGGAGTTCAATAACAAAACATATTAGCCATCACTTGTTTTCCTCAATTTAGTAGGATAAAGGCCATTATGAATAGGCCTATACATTTTTAAAAAGAGGATCATATTCTCAGTCAAATTTTACGTGATGGCTGCCACATTGTTCCCAAAAGGTCCTGAACTTTGGGTGATAGATTATCTCCCAGTGCTATTCAGTCCACAGCCATTTCTTCTGGTAGCCAGTGGCTACGACAAACAGGTTATTTCAAATGCTGGACTAGAGTTTGCTGCACTTGCAATTTTTCCAAACCATGTGGGTCCTTCATGGATGCCACGGATGATACAGAATTTCAAAGACTATATCAACTGTAACCATAGCAACCTTGTTTACATAATTGAGTGCACATTGAGCAATTTGAAACATGTCCCGCAATCTCAAAATCAGAGCACTTGGGCATCTCAATGATGTAACAAATGATGATGTTTGCAGTCGATCTGCAGCTTCGATCCATTTCAGGGATATCCATGCAGGTAATACACAGGGTTTTAAGATATGTGGAACTATTAAAGTAATTTCTTGTGTATACACAGATAATTCTAGTAGTATGTTTATTTGAACTCTGTCTGTGTATCATTGCATGTTGGGTTCTTTTATACAGTTTATTGTCTATTATTCTTTTGTGATTCTGTACTCTGCTTTTGTTTTTAGTTACATTACATGGTTTTTATCTAACTGTGTATGTATGTAACACCTTTTTCGTCCCTGTTGCCACCCATGTATGGGAGCGTTTTATCTTCTCGCGCTCTATCCATTGATATTTAACCCCTTAATGATCACGGACATAAATGTACGTCCTGGTGCGGTACTTAGGAAAAATTTTTTTAAACACTTGGAAAAATCCATGCCGTCTTATCACAATTGTCTAGCAGTCAGGCCTCTTCCATAGGCAGCACATTTTTTGGGATTTGCTTCATCTGTTTCATGCCCTCCATCTCCCCGATCCAGTAAGTTTTTAATTGAGGAGTCCGTGTCCTCTAGACAACAGTATTCTCCCAGTCACCCTGTTGTAGTGCACCTCAATTCCTACCTGGCCAAGTTGTTGGTAGCACAGGCCCTCCCATACCATCTTATGGACTCCACGGCCTTCAGGCAACTAATGGGGCCCAGCCAAGGTGGGGCATACCTAGTTGCCATTATTTTGCTGAGGCAGCCGTTTAATGCATGCCACAGTTAATACGTGGAGTAGTACCTATGGCCAGAGGCAATATGTAGCAGAAAAAAAGGTTTGCTCCATTTCTGTTGTCTCAGTGATTTTTTCCAGTCGGGCCTTGGCCGGCTGGCTGGGGCAAAATTCTAATTTAATGTAATTGCTTTTGCTAACACCCTGCAGCCAGCCAGGGCTGCTGGCCAAATTCAAATTTGTTGCGTTTGCTTTTTCAACGACCATGCGGCTAGCCAGGGCTGCTGACCGAAAAGAAATTAACTTTTTGGCAAACTTGCTACTTCCTGCAAGGCCTAGGCTACCTGGCTGGGGGAAAATTCTAATTGATTTCAAAGGCTTCTCAATATGCTGCTGTATGCAGGATACTACAACTTCCTCCAGTAAGCCACTATGACATTCTCTGCTGGTAGTTTATAGCCAGGTCTATACATACACAACCCATGCATGTCAGCATCACCAGTCCAGGAACCATATAATTAAATTTTTATTTCAAAATTAAATTCCTTTTGGAGCAGACGCTGACGACAATGATGGAAGGAGTAGGGATGGAGGAGACTTAAAGGGGTATTCCAGGCAAAACCTTTTTTTATATATATCAACTGGCTCCGGAAAGTTAAACAGAATTGTAAATTACTTCTATTAAAAATCGTAATCCTTCCAATAGTTATTAGCTTCTGAAGTTTTCTGTCTAACTGCTCAATGATGATGTCACGTCCCGGGAGCTGTGCATGATGGGAGAATATCCCCATAGGAACTGCACAGCTCCTGGGACGTGAGTCATCAGAAAGCAGTTAGACATAAAACAACAACTCAACTTCAGAAGCTAATAACTATTGGAAGAATTAAGATTTTTTAATAGAAGTAATTTACAAATCTGTTTAACTTTCCGGAGCCAGTTGATATATAAAAAAAAGTTTTGGCCTTGAATACCCCTTTAACATCTTGATGGAAACAGTATGGATGTTATCCATTTGGAAAAGGAGTTGGATGAGGAGGTAGGGTTCTGAGGAGGAGGATTTGGAGATGGACTATACTGAAGAGAGAGGGGATGAGGACGTTACTCAAGGCGACACTGATCAGGATGAAGAGGAGCATGACCAACCTTCGCAGTATGGGACAGAGGTGGAACAAGCTCAGCCCTCAGAAAGCTGGCAAGGATGGCTATGTGTATGCTTTACTGCATGCACAATAACAAGCATCTTGTGGGCTTGAAGGGAAGAGAAGAGTACTGGATAGCCACACTCGGTAAAACACCAAAATGTGGGAATTTTTTGCACTGAGAAGGAGGTTAAATTGGATTTGTATAAGGAGAAGCTACGCAGTCAGCTTGCCATGGCTTTCCAGCAACAAACACCTGCAGAGTCAACGCTCCACTACCTCTGCCAACATTACCCCAACAAGAGGCATCAGCAACAACAGTGGCGGCATCTTGGCATTTGAGCACATGATGGCAAAGTTTCTGCATCCTGTATGCTCACCTGACATGAGACATCAAAGGGATGTGAAACACTACCTTAACAACCAGGTAGGCAGTCTACCTCAGAAGTGCCCTTTCTCTGACAGACACCATAAGCTCAGACCCCATAGACTTCAGGCAACTAATGGGGTGTGCCCAGCCAAGGTGGTACCTATGGCCAGGGGCAATATGTGGCAGAAAAAAAGGTTTGCTCCATTTCTGTTGTCTCAGTGGGATTTTCCAGTCAGGCCTGGGCTGGCTGGGGCCAAATTCAAATTTGTTGCGTTTGCTTTTTCAACAACCATGCGGCTAGCCAGGGCTGCTGACCGAAAAGAAATGAACTTTTTGGCAAACCTGCTACTTCCTGCCAGGCCTGGGCCACCTGGCTGGGGGAAAACTCTAATTGATTTCAAAGGCTTCTCAACCAAGGCTGTATGCTGTATGCAGGATACTACAACTTCCACCAGTAAGCCACTATGACATGTTCTGCTGGTAGTTTATAGCCAGGTCTATACATACACAATCCATGCATGTCAGCATCACCAGTCCAGGAACCATATAATTGAATTTTTATTTCAAAATGAAATTCCTTTTGGAGCAGACGCTGACGGCAATGATGGAAGGAGGAGGGATGGAGGAGACTTAACATCTTGATGGAAACAGTACGGATGTTCTCCATTTGGAAAAGGAGTTGGATGAGCAGGTAGGGTCCTGAGGAGGAGGATTTGTAGATTATACTATACTATACTGAGGAGAGAGGGGACGAGGATGTTACTCAAGGCGACACTGATAAAGATGAAGAGGAGCATGACCAACCTTCGCAGTATGGGACAGAGGTGGAACAAGCTCGGCTAGGTATATGCTTTCCTGCATGCACAATAACAAGCATATTGTGGGCTTGAAGGGAAGAAAAGAGTACTGGATAGCCACACTAAGTAAAACACCAAAATGGGGGAATTTTTTTGCAGAGAAGGAGGTAAAATTGAATTTGTATAAGGAGAAGCTACGCAGCCAGCTTGCCATGGCTTTCCAGCAACAAACATCTGCTAACCGGGAGTCCAGTCTCCGCTCTCTGCAGAGTCAACGCTCCACTACCTCTGCCAACATAACCTCAACAAGAGGCATCAGCAGCAGCAGTGGCGGCATCTTGGCATTTGAGCACATGATGGCAAAGTTTCTGCATCCTGTATGCTCCCCTGACATGAGTCATCAAAGGGATGTGAAACACCACCTTAACTACCAGGTAGACGGCCTACCTCAGCAGTGCCCTTTCTCTGACAGACACCATAAGCTCAGACCCCATAGACTTCTGGCTTCCCAGATTAGACCATTGGCTAGAACTTGCCCAGTTTGCCATGAGTGTTCTGTCTTGTCCACCCTCTAGTGTGGCTTTGGAGAGAGTGTTCAGCGCAGAAGGTGGCGTGGTCACCCCGAAGCGAACAAGATTGTCAGCCAGCAGCATGGAAAAATGGACTTTTACTAAAATGAATCAGGCATGGATCAGTGAGGAATTTAAACTTCCTGTGCCAGATGCCACTGATTAGGCAGTACTACCACCACCACTGCTGGATGCTAGTGACATCTGCCGCCATCTCATGCTGTACAATAGTAAAATCAGTTAGCCACCAGCCGACCACCTTCCTGCCACTACCAGTACGCCATCTCATGCTGTACGCTATTGATATCAGTCTGCCATCTCTTGCTGTACGCTATAAACATCTGTCTTCCATCTCAAGTTGTACTCTATTAACATCAGTCAGCCACCACCTACTGTATGTGAGCTACTACTAGTAACACCAATCCACCATCACCCTCCTTCCACCAGGCCTACATATACACAACCCATCATCCCCAGAAAAGGGATAATTTTTTGGGGCTTTTCGTACAAGAGCTATTTCTTCTTCAGTCTTCACTATTGCAGAATGCGAATTATATTACTACTCCCAAAAAGGGATAATTTGTGGCATGCTAGGATAAAGCAGCGACATCTTCCTTGCCTCCGTGTGCATATTAAAACTGGCAGGCATGTACCGACAACCAGGGATACCTTCTGCCACTTTATTTTGGTGTGAATAAGCCTAAAAAATGGGTGAGCTGGAATAGTTACCATGGGTTACTGCATGTCACCAGAATTGATCTTTAAAAACACTTTAGAACTACTTGAATACACTCCTAATAGTGTTAGACAGGGGTTTAGAGTGGTTAGGCAGTATTTTAAACATGTTTAGTGGTTTTTTTTTCATTGCCGGTTCGAGTTGAACTGAGCCAAACCAAAATTGCGATTTTCGAAAAGTTTAGATGTTCCGGCAAACCAAACTTTTCAAAAGTTCGCTCAACTCGAGTCTTATGTCAACTGTCTTTTTTATGTGGGAACTACCTCACCTCACCAAAATCGTTGATGATCTATGATTGGGCACAATGCAACTGCATAATCAGAACTGTGCAAATAATTTAGTAAAGGTACACTTTCAAACATTGGGTAAACACACCAAATATCATAAGTGTATTGGGGGCCTCCCGACTCTCCCCTAACAGATGATGTCTGGGGAGAAAAGGATCAGGCATGTTGGATTTCCCATGCCTGACCCTTATGTTCTCAGAGAGATAAGATGCTGCCAGACAGCTCCTCTCCTGACTGAGAACACAAGAACATTTGGCCATGCTGAATATTCATGTGTATGAGAAGATTAGGAGAGATGGCTGTTAGACAAACCAAAGTTCGGCTAACTGCTAATGAAGCTGTATTGCCATCTTAAAGGAAACCTGTCATAAGATTTTACCATATATAACATGTGGTAAATTCTTTTTCCTCACCCTCTCCGGGAGACGTTTCTGCCTGCAGGGATGGTAAGGATATGACGTTAGAAAATCTCCACCATCAGCCATCTAAGTCTAAGTAGTCCCTGGGTGGGGTGCTATACTTACCTAGTCCTGTCTTTTCCAGCTATAATCACAACCCCTCGACAGGGTAGACTCTCTAACTTTATATCCTCACCATCCCTGCGGGCAGGAACATCTCTCGGGGCTGGTGAGGAAGAAGATTTTACCATATACAGTGGGGCAAAAAAGTATTTAGTCAACAACCAATTGTGCAAGTTCTCTCATTTAAAAAGGTGAGAGACCTGTAATTTTCATCATAGGTATACCTCAACTATGAGAGACATAATGAGAAAAAAATCCATGAAAATCCCATTGTCTGATTTTTAAAGAATTTATTTGCAAAATATGGTGGAAAATAAGTATTTGGTCACGTACAAATAAGCAAGATTTCTGGCTCTCACAGACCTGTAACTTCTTTTTCATTAAGAGTCTCCTCTGTCCTCCACTTGTTACCTGTATTAATAGCACCTGTTTGAACTTGTTATCAGTATAAAAGACACCTGCCCACAACCTCAAACAGTTACACTCCAAATTCCACTATGTCCAAGACCAAAGAGCTGTCAAAGGACACCAGAAACAAAATTGTAGACCTGCACCAGGCTGGTAAGACTGAATCTGCAATAGGCAAGCAGCTTGGTGTGAAGAAATCAACTGTGGGAGCAATTATTGGAAAATGGAAAACATACAAGACCACTGATAATCTCCCTCGATCTGGGGCTCCACACAAGATCTCACCCCGTGGTGTCAAAATGATCACAAGAACAGTGAGCAAAAATCCCAGAACCACACGGTGGAATGACCTGCAGAGAGCTGGGACCAAAGTAACAAAGGCTACCATCAGTAACACACTATGCCTCCAGGGATTCAAATCATGCAGTGCCAGACAGTCCCCCAGCTTAAGCCAGTACATGTCTGAGCCCGTCTGAAGTTTGCTAGAGAGCACATGATGATACAGAAGAGGATTGGGAGAATGTCATATGGTCAGATAAAACCAAAGTAGAACTTTTTGGTAAAAACTCAACTTATTGTGTTTGGAGGAGAAAGAAGGCTGAGTTGCTTCCAAAGAACACCATACCTACTGTGAAGCATGGTGGTGGAAACATCATGATTTGGGGGTGTTTGGGGGTGTTTTTCTGCAGAGACCGGGACGACTGATCCGTGTAAAGGAAAGAATGAATGGGGTCATGTATCGTGAGAGTTTAAGGTAAAACCTCCTTCCATCAGCAAGGGCATTGAAGATGAAACGTGGCTGGGTGTTTCAGCATAACAATGATCCCAAACACACCACCCGGGCAATGAAGAAGTGGCTTTGTAAGAAGCATTTCAAGGTTCTGGAGTGGCCTAGCCAGTCTCCGGATCTCAACCCCATAGAAAACCTTTGGAGGGAGTTGAAAGTCCATGTTACCCAGCGACAGCCCCAAAACATCACTGCTCTAGAGGAGATCTGCATGGAGGAATGTGCCAAAATACCAGCAACAGTGTGTGAAAACCTTGTGAAGACTTACAGTCTTACAAAGGATATATAACAAAGTATTGACATGAACTTTTGTTATTGACCCCAAATACTTATTTTCCACTATAATTTGCAAATAAATTCTTTAAAAATCAGACTATGTGATTTTATGGATTTTAATTTCACATTATGTCTCTCATAGTTGAGGTATACCTATGATGAAAATTACAGGCCTCTCTAATCTTTTTAAGTGGGAGAACTTGCACAATTGGTGGCCGACTAAATACTTTTTTGCCCCACTGTATAACACGGCGCCACACATTTTATATGGTAAAATCTAATGAGAGGTTCCCTTTAACTGGCACTGAATATACTACTAGACCAACATTGACAGGGTGAAGAGTTATAGTGAATGCAGAGGTTCAGGTGCCTGAGGAACATAAAGGTCTTAAAGGTCATTCTGCCATATTAGAACAAACCAATATTATAAAGAAACAGTAAATATAAGGCCCTAATTTGAAACTGACTATATATATATATATATATATATATATATATATATCTATATACATATACAATGGATCACTCGGGACTAGACTATTTGGCAGCTTTGCTTTGCATATAAATAGCCATTTTGTACCAGTAAAATGCATTTTGTACCATAAAATGTTACATTGTAGTCTTAATGCCCTACTTTACAAATTTAAATATCAAACTTATTTAGCCATTAATTTATATAGCTCAAACATATGCCAGAGCGATGCACAGAGATTGCCATTACTTACATAGGTCCTTGTCCTCACTAGGGAACAAATCTAAATTGTAACTTAGCCTAACAGCACTTTGCAAACACAGGGAAAATATCCAGACTCCGTTGACCACTGTATGGTAACAGACTTATCAGTTTGAGTTAACTAGCTTCTGGCTTATACACTGCTGAGATCCCCCCCCCCTTCCCCTAGGATGGGGGTGGGGGGTATTTTGTACCAATTTTCAACTCATGAATGTTGGAGAGTATGTCATAACGCTATAAAAAATATGTGTGCAAGGATAACCTGTCATAACCACACAAAGACAAATAATAATAATAATTATCATGGTAATAGTATATCATCTGACAGCATTTGCTTAGCTTTCCTTTGAAGATTCAGTCACATCTGAACACATATTCATTAAGCTTTAACCAGCATGGAGTCATCAGTGCTGCAGAAAATGAATCATATACCATCCGCTTTGTGAATAATTCAGTGGCAGGAAAATAACACACACAACTACCCCATGCATTATATTAATCTATATTTTCACATAATGAGCACCGTCAGAGACGGACTATTGCTGGAACACCTTACTGATCTTATCACTAGATTTAAATAAATAAAGTAAAAAGATCTCAAGGTTGCTTGTAAAACATAGAAGATTGCTTTATAGGAGCAGATTTACTAATGACCGGTCTTTAGCAAATCTGCCCACTTTTTTTTTAAAGTGACTAGGGTTGCCTATAAATAAATAAAAAAATTTGCATTTTTGGCACTAGTCGGGGGCTTGCGCAATAATCTGCATCTTTTTGACAATAATTAACTGGCATACACGATGATAAATTCCCCCGTAATTTGTGAATACAACTTTTATTATGCTACTACTATGTGTTTATTTTCATACTTCCAAATATAAGAATCCATAATTTCAGAGTAGAAGTATAGGGCGTCCAATGTCCAGTAGAGAAGGGAGGGGTATGCAATAATTTTAGTTGTCAGAGGTGAGTCTGTTCAGTGGAAACGTTCCATCTGATGAGGTCTGCTTGATATAGCGGATAGGCTCACCCCAATCAAGAGCCTCAATATTACATGTACAGTTAATATAGCAGTAATGCAATGTAAAATAATCCATATATTCAATGTTCACATCTGTCTTAGCATTTGCAGAGTACTGCTGTTTTTTTTTTTGTTTTTTTTTTGTGTGTGTGATTTTATAATTTTTGATGTGTGGAAGCACTGATAAGTTGAACCCTATGGTGTAACCCTACTGTACTACTTTTATAATTTTTGAGAGGTTAGTCAAAAGGGACAATCCAGCATTTTAGAGTCCTGAATACATCAAGAAACATGTCATAGAAACATGTCAGCGAAAATATCAATATTGCTAGAATAAAGGATCTGTAGAACTGCTCGGTGTTCTAACAGGTCTCAGTCCAGGACCCCTATCTCCTGACATCCTTCTCTGAAGTATTTGCATTTATTTTACCTGTATTACATTGGCACACTAATATTTCTTTTGTATTATTGACTTTGCAATTTTCTTGGCCAAATTTTATACAAAAGTCTTCTTTGTATCCTGTGTTTTATTTGTGAAATATGTACCAGCAAAAGTGTCTGGCAGCTTAATATCCATAGAACATTTTATTGATCATAATTGTTTTTATAAAATAAGGGAAAGACACTTTAAAGGGCTACTCTCTTGCTCAGCGTTTGGAACAAACTGTGCCGAACTCTGGAGCTGGTGCCGGTAACTCGTGACATCATAGCCCCACCCCCTCATGACATCACACCCCGCCCCCCTCAATGCAAGTCTATGGGAGGGGGTTTGACAGCTGCCATGCCCATGACATCATGAGGGGGCGGGGCTATGGCGTCACAAGCTCCTGGCGCCGGCTCCAGCGTTCGGAACAGTTTGTTCCAAACACTGAGCAGTGGAGTACCCCTTTAAGGAAATCTATTAAATTCTGTCACATTCTGTTATTAATCACTGTGCCAAGTAGAGATTACCAGCACCTTCACAGACATATCTATAGAGTTTTGAACTTCTGCTTGTGAGACATTTGCATTTCATACATACAAATTAACTTAAGTTGCCCACAGAGTGGAGCCAATTACTTCAATTGTCCAGCAATTCCTTCCCCTACAGCACATAACACAGAGGCTGTCAATTAGACATAAGGAGGGGCAAAGAACAACAGAAGGCACTTGAGGGAGTCAGCCCCCCCATGGGCATTTGCTGCTCATTTGCCTATATGAAAAAATGCAAATTGCTGGTCTGACAAGCAGAAGTTTACAAGTCTAGGCAAATAAAAGTATATCTATGAAGTGTCTTTAAAGGGGAACTCCATTGCCCCAGCGTTCTGAACATTTTGTTCCAAACGCTGGGTGCGGGCTGTGGGGGTGGTGGCATCACGACTACGCCCCTCGTGACATCACACCACGCCCCCTCAATGCAAATCTATGGGAGGGGGCATGACAGCTGTCATGCCCCCATCCCATACACTTGCATTGAGGGAACGTGGTGTGATGTCATGGGGGCGTGGCTGTAATGCCACGCCCCTGCAACCCGCACCCAGAGTTCGGAACAAAATGTTCAGAACACTGGGGCAGTGGAGTACCCCTTTAGCACCTACCTGGAGGATTAGACCTCTGACATTCTCTGCTGCAACTTTTTTTTTTTTTTTTGCAATAAAAGATGTTACTGGAATGAACAACACAATGCACTGTCAGTGTGCCCACTCCTCTCACTTAACATGCAAGGAGCTTTTTCATTTAGATTAAACCCATACCTTTCTTATTCTTTTTCATAATTTTCACCATGTCATATGTTTCTAAGGTAATATAATATAATGATTTGTTTAAACACCAATCAATACCATTCTAGAGAAAGCTTCCTTTTTCTATAAAAGTGCATTTTATGCAGTCTATATACCCTAAAGTACAGTTTTGCAAACAGAAATAGTTAACATTGGGCCTGCCTGCCACACATTAGACGTATGCAGGCACCCTAGGTGCATTGGCAAATTTGCTCTTTGAGCTCCCGTCTCAATCATTCAATGATAAATACACTTTTGTGTGGAATTGTCAAAACAGTCTGGACAATAATCGCTTGAGATGGGAAAGACGCTGAGTTCCAGTGAGTTAGTCAAGCGTTCAATGGTAGCCCGGCAACAACACCATTGCATTCTCAATGATAGGCAAACAAGTGTGTTCAGAGATTACTTTTCCATTCTGTTATCAAGACAGGCACACATTTTGGAGATAAGGCACTCTTCTACTGAGGCCTTTCCCTTGCAATAATGTCAGGCCTCACAGTCTTTTGAGGAGACAATAGCCTGTAACTTCTAGCAATTTCTTTCTTACTGGCCTTTGAGGAAGCTGGTTTAATTAAGTAGGCTGTTAATTTTAATTAAGTGCAAATATTTTAAAAATTATAAAGCTGTTTAAATATTATATGTCATTTCGTCTAAAAAGCTATATGTGTTTCAAGTAAGTGTCTTAAATCAGTGTCATGTCAGCGGCAGTTCTAGATGATAATTTGCCTTGTCATTTTGGGATGTTTGCAATACACTGTACCTATTTAATCTTGGGGACATTTGCAAGACTGGGGTAAGAAGTCACTGTCTCAAAGACGGTCTTAAATAGTGTATTCAAAACTATACATAGTACTGTATAAACATAAGACATAATACAAATCTTAACACAGATCTTGTGCATAAATACGGATACACAGGACCCATATATCAAAAATGCCTTGTGAGAAAAAATATGCAGATAGATTAGGTAACATTCTCATTAGGATTCTTTTTGATCCTTTTTCTTTGCACCTCCTTTTAGTAATGTATATCCCAGCTTATCAATTTTGTATTATATGTGCCTGAATTTCTATATTCTTTTATTGTATGGTACATGTATATTTTGCTTTTTCTGTACTGTTTGTATTTGGGTAGGTTGTTGTGTCTTCCTGTTGGGAAACCTAAAGTTTGTAAACTTTAAAATCCTGTAATAAGCTAATTTGTATCAAAATATAGCATTCTTGGCATTAACATTTTGGCATTATTGGGGTGGAAAAGGGGTTTTTACTATATTTATTTGGTTTTGAATGAAAACTTTATTATACTACTGTATTAAGTGGGACATATGATTTTACTACCTGTACTTTTCTATGGTGCTTGTACATATATACTCACTGGCACCTATTTTAGGCATATATTACTACTACAGGGTTGGACCCCCTTTAGCCTTTAGAGCTGCCTTCATTCTTCATAGCATACTGCCTACAAGGTGCTGGAAACATTCCTCAGATATTTGGTCCATATGGACATGATGGCCTCATGCAGTTACTGCAGATTTGTCAGTTACACATCTCACATTCCACCACATTCCAAATGTGCGTGTAATGTCTCCTCTGGTCAGTTTGTGCATGCTGGACTCTAGGCCAGTTTAGTGTTCATGATTGTAGCTAGTAAATGTACGTAAATGTACGTCCTGGTGAGGTGGTACTTAACGCACCAGGACGTACATTTACGTCCTGTGCATAACCGCGGGCATCGCAGCGATGCCCGTGTCATGCGCGGCTGATCCCGGCTGCTGATCGCAGCCAGGGACCCGCCGGCAATGGCCGACGCCCGCGATCTCGCGGGCGTCCGCCATTAACCCCTCGGGTGCCGGGATCAATACAGATCCCGGCATCTGCGGCAGTGCGCGATTTAAATGAATGATCGGATCGCCCGCAGCTCTGCTGCGGGGATCCGATCATTCAGAACGCCGCACGGAGGTCCCCTCTCCTTCCTCCGTCCGGCTCCCGGCGTCTCCTGCTCTGGTCTGTGATTGAGCAGACCAGAGCAGGAGATGACCGATAATACTGATCTGTTCTATGTTGTCACGATGCCGGCTGGCAGGTAGTGGATCCTCTGTGCCAGAGAGGGATTGGCGTGGACCGTGCTAGTGGACCGGTTCTAAGCCACTACTGGTTTTCACCAGAGCCCGCCGCAAAGCGGGATGGTCTTGCTGCGGCGGTAGTGACCAGGTCGTATCCACTAGCAACGGCTCACCTCTCTGGCTGCTGAAGATAGGCGCGGTACAAGGGAGTAGGCAAAAGCAAGGTCGGACGTAGCAGAAGGTCGGGGCAGGCAGCAAGGATCGTAGTCAGGGGCAACGGCAGAAGGTCTGGAAACACAGGCAAGGAACACACTAGGAACGCTTTCACTGGCACTAAGGCAACAAGATCCGGCAAGGGAGTGCAGGGGAAGTGAGGTGATATAGGGAAGTGCACAGGTGAACACTCTAACTGGAACCACTGCGCCAATCAGCGGCGCAGTGGCCCTTTAAATCGCAGAGACCCGGCGCGCGCGCGCCCTAGGGAGCGGGGCCGCGCGCGCCGGGACAGAACAGACGGAGAGCGAGTCAGGTAGGGGGGCCGGGGTGCGCATCGCGAGCGGGCGCTACCCGCATCGCGAATCGCATCCCGGCTGGCAGCGGAATCGCAGCGCCCCGGGTCAGAGGACGTGACCGGAGCGCTGCCGCGGGGAGAGTGAAGCGAGCGCTCCGGGGAGGAGCGGGGACCCGGAGCGCTCGGCGTAACAGTACCCCCCCCCTTGGGTCTCCCCCTCTTCTTAGAGCCTGAGAACCTGAGGAGCAGACTTTTGTCTAGGATGTTGTCCTCAGGTTCCCAGGATCTCTCTTCAGGACCACAACCCTCCCAGTCCACTAAAAAAAAATTTTTCCCTCTGACCTTTTTGGCAGCTAAAATTTCTTTGACCGAGAAGATGTCCGAGGAGCCGGAAACAGGAGTGGGAGGAACAGATTTGGGAGAAAAACGGTTGAGGATGAGTGGTTTGAGAAGAGAGACGTGAAAAGCATTGGGGATACGAAGAGAGGGAGGAAGAAGAAGTTTATAAGAGACAGGATTAATTTGACACAAAATTTTGAAAGGACCAAGATAGCGTGGTCCCAACTTGTAGCTAGGGACACGGAAGCGGACATATTTAGCGGAGAGCCATACCTTGTCTCCAGGGGAAAAAACGGGGGGAGCTCTTCTTTTCTTATCCGCGAACTTCTTCATGCGTGATGAAGCCTGTAAGAGAGAATTTTGGGTCTCTCTCCATATGATGGAAAGGTCACGAGAAATTTCATCCACAGCGGGCAGACCAGAGGGCAAGGGAGTAGGGAGGGGGGGAAGAGGGTGACGGCCGTACACCACGAAAAATGGGGATTTGGAGGAAGACTCAGAGACCCTGAAGTTATACGAGAATTCGGCCCATGGGAGGAGATCTGCCCAGTCATCCTGGCGGGAGGAAACAAAATGTCGCAAATAATCACCCAAGATCTGGTTAATCCTTTCTACTTGTCCATTGGACTGGGGATGATATGCAGAAGAAAAATTTAATTTAATCTTGAGTTGTTTACAGAGAGCCCTCCAGAATTTAGACACGAATTGGACGCCTCTATCCGAGACAATCTGCGTAGGCAACCCGTGAAGACGAAAAATGTGTACAAAAAATTGTTTAGCCAACTGAGGCGCAGAAGGAAGACCAGGAAGAGGGATGAAATGTGCCATTTTGGAGAATCGATCAACGACCACCCAAATAACAGTGTTGCCACGGGAAGGGGGTAAATCAGTAATAAAATCCATACCAATCAGAGACCAAGGCTGTTCGGGGACAGGCAGAGGATGAAGAAAACCAGCGGGCTTCTGGCGAGGAGTCTTATCCCGGGCACAGATAGTGCAGGCTCGCACAAAGTCCACAACATCCGTCTCCAGAGTCGGCCACCAATAGAAGCGGGAGATGAGTTGCACAGATTTCTTGATACCCGCATGACCTGCGAGATGGGAGGAGTGACCCCATTTGAGGATTCCGAGGCGTTGGCGAGGAGAAACAAAGGTCTTTCCTGGAGGAGTCTGCCTGATGGAGGCAGGAGAAGTGGAGATCAGGCAGTCAGGTGGAATGATGTGTTGCGGAGAGAGTTCAACTTCTGAGGCATCCGAGGAACGAGAGAGAGCATCGGCCCTAATGTTCTTATCGGCAGGACGAAAGTGAATCTCAAAATTAAATCGGGCAAAGAACAGAGACCACCGGGCCTGGCGAGGATTCAGCCGTTGGGCAGACTGGAGGTAGGAGAGGTTCTTGTGGTCGGTGTAGATAATAACAGGAGAACTTGATCCCTCCAGCAGATGCCTCCATTCCTCAAGTGCTAATTTAATGGCTAGAAGCTCTCGATCCCCGATGGAGTAGTTCCTCTCCGCTGGAGAGAAGGTCCTAGAGAAAAAACCACAAGTGACAGCATGCCCGGAAGAATTTTTTTGTAGAAGAACAGCTCCAGCTCCCACTGAGGAGGCATCAACCTCCAAAAGGAAGGGTTTGGAAGGGTCAGGTCTGGAGAGGACGGGAGCTGAAGAAAAGGCAGACTTGAGTCGTTTAAAGGCGTCTTCTGCTTGAGGAGGCCAGGACTTGGGATCAGCATTTTTTTTGGTTAAAGCCACGATAGGAGCCACAATGGTAGAAAAATGTGGAATAAATTGCCTGTAATAATTGGCGAACCCCAAAAAGCGTTGGATAGCACGGAGTCCGGAGGGGCGTGGCCAATCTAAGACGGCAGAGAGTTTGTCTGGATCCATCTGTAGTCCCTGGCCAGAGACCAAATATCCTAGAAAAGGAAGAGATTGGCATTCAAACAGACATTTCTCAATTTTGGCATAGAGTTGGTTGTCACGAAGTCTCTGAAGAACCATACGGACATGCTGGCGGTGTTCTTCTAGATTGGCAGAAAAAATTAGGATATCGTCCAGATATACAACAACACAGGAGTATAACAGATCACGAAAAATTTCATTGACAAAGTCTTGGAAGACGGCAGGGGCGTTGCACAGTCCAAAGGGCATGACCAGATACTCAAAGTGTCCATCTCTGGTGTTAAATGCCGTTTTCCACTCGTCCCCCTCTCTGATGCGGATGAGGTTATAGGCGCCTCTTAAGTCCAATTTAGTGAAGATGTGGGCACCTTGGAGGCGATCAAAGAGTTCAGAGATGAGGGGTAAGGGGTAGCGGTTCTTAACCGTGATTTTATTAAGACCGCGGTAGTCAATGCAAGGACGTAGGGAGCCATCTTTTTTGGACACAAAGAAAAATCCGGCTCCGGCAGGAGAGGAGGATTTACGGATAAAGCCCTTTTTTAGATTCTCCTGGACGTATTCGGACATGGCAAGAGTCTCTGGGGCAGAGAGAGGATAAATTCTGCCCCGGGGTGGAGTAGTGCCCGGGAGGAGGTCGATAGGACAATCATAAGGCCTGTGAGGAGGTAGAGTCTCAGCTTGTTTTTTGCAGAAAACATCCGCGAAGTCCATATAGGCCTTAGGGAGACCGGTTACTGGAGGAACCACAGAGTTACGGCAAGGGTTACTGGGAACCGGTTTTAGACAGTTCTTGGAACAAGAGGACCCCCAACTCTTGATCTCCCCAGTGGACCAATCCAGGGTAGGGGAATGAAGTTGAAGCCAGGGAAGTCCAAGGAGAATTTCCGAGGTGCAATTGGGGAGGACCAAAAGTTCAATCCTCTCATGATGAGATCCGATGCTCATAAGAAGGGGCTCCGTGCGGAAACGTATGGTACAGTCCAATCTTTCATTATTTACACAATTGATGTAGAGGGGTCTGGCGAGACTGGTCACCGGGATGTTGAACCTGTTGACGAGAGAGGCCAAAATAAAATTTCCTGCAGATCCAGAGTCCAAGAAGGCCACTGTAGAGAAGGAGAAGGCAGAGGCAGACATCCGCACAGGCACAGTAAGACGTGGAGAAGCAGAGTAGACATCAAGGACTGTCTCACCTTTGTGCGGAGTCAGCGTACGTCTTTCCAGGCGGGGAGGACGGATAGGACAATCTCTCAGGAAGTGTTCGGTACTAGCACAGTACAGGCAGAGGTTCTCCATACGGCGTCGTGTCCTCTCTTGAGGTGTCAGGCGAGACCGGTCGACCTGCATAGCCTCCACGGCGGGAGGCACAGGAACAGATTGCAGGGGACCAGAGGAGAGAGGAGCCGAGGAGAAGAAACGCCTCGTGCGAACAGAGTCCATATCTTGGCGGAGTTCCTGACGCCTTTCGGAAAAACGCATGTCAATGCGAGTGGCTAGGTGAATAAGTTCATGTAGATTAGCAGGAATTTCTCGTGCGGCCAGAACATCTTTAATGTTGCTGGATAGGCCTTTTTTGAAGGTCGCGCAGAGGGCCTCATTATTCCAGGACAATTCTGAAGCAAGAGTACGGAATTGTACGGCATACTCGCCAACGGAAGAATTACCCTGGACCAGGTTCAACAGGGCAGTCTCAGCAGAAGAGGCTCGGGCAGGTTCCTCAAAGACACTTCGGATTTCCGAGAAGAAGGAGTGTACAGAGGCAGTGACGGGGTCATTGCGGTCCCAGAGCGGTGTGGCCCATGACAGGGCTTTTCCGGACAGAAGGCTGACTACGAAAGCCACCTTAGACCTTTCAGTGGGAAACAGGTCCGACATCATCTCCAGATGCAGGGAACATTGGGAAAGAAAGCCACGGCAAAACTTAGAGTCCCCATCAAATTTATCCGGCAAGGATAAGCGTATCCCAGGAGCGGCCACTCGCTGCGGAGGAGATGCAGGAGCTGGCGGAGGAGATGACTGCTGAAGCTGTGGTAGTAACTGTTGTAGCATAACGGTCAGTTGAGACAGCTGTTGGCCTTGTTGCGCTATCTGTTGTGACTGCTGGGCGACCACCGTGGTGAGGTCAGCGACAACTGGCAGAGGAACTTCAGCGGGATCCATGGCCGGATCTACTGTCACGATGCCGGCTGGCAGGTAGTGGATCCTCTGTGCCAGAGAGGGATTGGCGTGGACCGTGCTAGTGGACCGGTTCTAAGCCACTACTGGTTTTCACCAGAGCCCGCCGCAAAGCGGGATGGTCTTGCTGCGGCGGTAGTGACCAGGTCGTATCCACTAGCAACGGCTCACCTCTCTGGCTGCTGAAGATAGGCGCGGTACAAGGGAGTAGGCAAAAGCAAGGTCGGACGTAGCAGAAGGTCGGGGCAGGCAGCAAGGATCGTAGTCAGGGGCAACGGCAGAAGGTCTGGAAACACAGGCAAGGAACACACTAGGAACGCTTTCACTGGCACTAAGGCAACAAGATCCGGCAAGGGAGTGCAGGGGAAGTGAGGTGATATAGGGAAGTGCACAGGTGAACACTCTAATTGGAACCACTGCGCCAATCAGCGGCGCAGTGGCCCTTTAAATCGCAGAGACCCGGCGCGCGCGCGCCCTAGGGAGCGGGGCCGCGCGCGCCGGGACAGAACAGACGGAGAGCGAGTCAGGTAGGGGGGCCGGGGTGCGCATCGCGAGCGGGCGCTACCCGCATCGCGAATCGCATTCCGGCTGGCAGCGGAATCGCAGCGCCCCGGGTCAGAGGACGTGACCGGAGCGCTGCCGCGGGGAGAGTGAAGCGAGCGCTCCGGGGAGGAGCGGGGACCCGGAGCGCTCGGCGTAACATATGTCCTATACATAGAACAGATCAGTATTAGCAATCATGGTATTGCTATGAATAGTCCCCTATGGGGACTATTCAAGTGTAAAAAAAAAATGTAAAAAATGTAAAAGTAAAAGTAAAAAAAAAGTGAAAAATCCCCTCCCCCAATAAAAAAGTAAAACGTCCGTTTTTTCCTATTTTACCCCCAAAAAGCGTAAAAAACATTTTTTATAGACATATTTGGTATCGCCGCGTGCGTAAATGTTCGAACTATTAAAATAAAATGTTAATGATCCCGTACGGTGAATGGCGTGAACGAAAAAAAAAAAAAAAAAGTCCCAAATTCCTACTTTTTTAATACATTTTATTTAAAAAAATTATAAAAAATGTATTAAAAGTTTTTTATATGCAAATGTGGTATCAAAAAAAAGTACAGATCATGGCGCAAAAATGAGCCCCCATACCGCCGCTTATACGGAAAAATAAAAAAGTTAGAGGTCATCAAAATAAAGGGATTATAAACGTACTAATTTGGTTAAAAAGTTTGTGATTTTTTTTTAAGCGCAACAATAATAGAAAAGTATATAATAATGGGTATCATTTTAATTGTATTGACCCTCAAAATAAAGAACACATGTCATTTTTACCATAAATTGTACGGCGTGAAAACAAAACCTTCCAAAATTAGCAAAATTGCTTTTTTCGTTTTAATTTCCCCACAAAAATAGTGTTTTTTGGTTGCGCCATACATTTTATGATATAATGAGTGATGTCACTACAAAGGACAACTGGTCGCGCAAAAAACAAGCCCTCATACTAGACTGTGGATGAAAATATAAAAGAGTTATGATTTTTAGAAGGCAAAGAGGAAAAAATGAAAACGTAAAAATTACTTAAGGCTAAAATGGGCTGAGTCCTTAACCTCTTAAGGACCCATGACGTATGCATACGTCATGGGTCCCGGTCCTGCGATATAACGCGGGGTCACACGGTGACCCCGCATCATATCGCGGCGGGCCCGGCGTCATAGTGAAGCCGGGACCCGCCTCTAATAGCGCGCGGCACTGATCGCTGTGCCGCGCGCTATTAACCCTTTAGCCGCGCGCTCAAAGCTGAGCCGCGCGGCTAAAAACGAAAGTAAAAGTGCCCGGCTAGCTCAGGGAGCTGTTCGGGATCGCCGCGGTATAATCGCGGCATCCCGAACAGCTGTAGCACAGGAGGAGGTCTTCTTACCTTCTCCTGTGCTGTCCGATCGCCGAATGAATGCTTCAAGCCTGAGATCCAGGCTTGAGCATTCAATCGCCTAAAACACTGATTGATCCATTCCTATGGAGATGGATCAATCAGTGTAAAAGATCAGTAAATGCAATGTTATAGCCCCTTATGGGAGCTATAATGTTGCATAAGAAAAGTGTAAAAAAATCATTAACCCTTTCAATTATCCCTTCCCCTAATAAAAGTTTAAATCACCCGGCATTTCCAAAAATAAAAAAAACATTATGTAAATAATAATAAAAATAAACATATGTGGTATCGTCGCGTGCGGAAATGTCCGATTTATAAAAATATACCGCTTTTTAAACCGCTCGTTCAATGGCGTACGCGCAAAAAAATTCCAAAGTCCAAAATAGCGCATTTTTGATCACTTTTTATACCACAAAAAAGTGAATAAAAAGTGATCAAAAAGTCTGATCAGAACAAAAATGGTACCGCTAAAAACTTCAGATGACGGCGCAAAAAATGAGTCCTCAAAGCGCCCTGAACACAGAAAAATAAAAAAGTTATAGGGGTCAAAAGATGACCATTTTAAACGTATAAATTTTCCTGCATGTATTCATGATTTTTTTCGGAAGTGATACAAATTCAAACCTATACAAGTAGGGTATCATTTTAACCGTATGGACCTACAGAATAAAGATAAGGTATCATTTTTGACAAAAAATGTACAGCGTAAAAATAGAAGCCCCCAAAACTTACAAAATAGTGTTTTTTCATCAATTTTGTCGCACATTGATTTTTTTTCCCGTTTTACCGTAGATTTTTGGGTAAAATGACTAATGTCATTACAAAGTAGAATTAGTGACGCAAAAATTAAGCCATTATATATAATTTTAGGTGAAAATTTTTAAGAGTTATGATTTTTTAAAGTTAAGGAGGAAAAATTGAAAATGAAAAAACGGAAAAAGCCCGGGTCCTTAAGGGGTTAAGGGGTTAAAGGGATTATCCAGGAAAAAACTTTTTTTTATATGTCAACTGGCTCCAGGGCTCCAGAAAGTTAAACAGATTTGTAAGTCCCTTCTATTAAAAAATCTTAATCCTTTCAGTACTTATGAGCTTCTGAAGTTAAGGTTGTTCTTTTCTGTCTAAGTGCTCTCTGATGACACATGTCTCGGGAACTGCCCAATTTAGAAGCAAATCCCCATAGCAAACCTCTTCTAAACTGGGCGGTTCCCGAGACAAGTGTCATCAGAGAGCACTTAGACAGAAAAGAACAACCTTAACTTCAGAAGTACTGAAAGGATCAAGATTTTTTAATAGAATTAATTTAAAAATCTGTTTAACTTTCTGGAGCCAATTGATATATAAAAAAAAAAAGTTTTTTCCTAGAAAACCCCTTTAAATGTATTTTGGATTTTGAGTTTTCTGCAAGGTTAGATCATGTTCACACAGAGGTGTGCCCCTAGCCTTGAGTCTTTTTGCATTTGGTATTGAGGTCCCTCCATGTTTGGAGTTTGTGTTTCTAGTGTTATTCAGTGTCCTCCTAGTGTTAATTCCTTTTCCTGAGCTAGGAGTCAGTTTGCTTTGTAACTAGTTTTGTATTAGTTCTATGTATCCTGTTCTTGGTCCGTGATCAGACCTATGGGTCTTTGTGCGTATGTGTTTGTTCTTGTTACCTAGTATTTGCATATTTTAAGCTATAGTGTTTGTCTTCAGCCTAGCCTTGTTCATCCCCTGCAACCCTGGATATACAGTATCTTGACGCTGTGATGACGTTAAATGTATTGTTTTTAGTCATGAACCCCATGACAGCTCTGGTTGGTCAGATGCAGAACCTAACTCAGTTGGTCCAGGATTTAGCTGAGAAGGTACAGCAGCAAGAGTCATCTCAATCTCAGTCTAGAATAAATCAGGACTTGATTGAGAGGCTGGAACATCAGGAGCAGGTAATTCAGAGATTGTTGTCCAGAATCCTTGAGCTTGAATCATCACACGCTACTATCATACTTCTCCTCTAGCAGCTCCTTTGGAACCTCAGGTTAATCTTCCTGAACATTTTTCGGGGAACTGGAAAGCATTTAAAAGTTTTTGTGAAGTTGTAAGCTATACTTTCACTTAAGACCCCATTCGTCTGGTACTGAGGCCCAAAGAATTGTTATTATTATGTCCCTTTTGCAAGGGGTTCCCCAAGAGTAGGTATTTTCTCTTAACCTTGATGCTAAGTTGTCCTCTGTGGACTCACTGTTTGCGGCATTGGTTCTGTAGTATGCAGAACCTGACTGAGCTGCGTATGCTGAGTCTCAGCTGTGTACATTAAAACAGGGACGTAGACCTGTCGAGGAATATTGCGCAGACTTTAGGAAATGGAACACCCCAGCTTTGATTTGCCAATTCAGACTGGGGTTATCTGACATCCTAAAGGATATGCTGGTGACCTACCCCTCTCCTGACAAAGCTATGACCTTAGCAGTACGTTTGGATAGACGTCTGCGTAAACGCAGACGAGAATGTTTTTCTTCCTCTCTCCATTTTTGCCTGTCTCCTCTTCTGTTTCCAATCATCAACCGGTGTCTGAGGAGGAACCCATGCAACTTGGCGTAAAAGTTTCTGATATCTCAACGGCCTGTGTTTCTATTGTGGAGAGGAAACCCATTTCATCAGGACCTGTGTCAAGCATCCGCATCCAAGTGGTCATCATGGCGGCCACTTAGGCACACAGGTATTTTCCGATTCCCATAAAATGTAAACCTGACGATTTGTCTCTGGGGGGAATTGATATGCCTGTTATTTCTACTAATGTTTCATCTTGGAGTTCTAAGAAGCTAGCTAAAAGTGTTTATGTTGAATCTGAGTCTGAGATATGTGATGAGGAAAATTGTGAGCTAGATGACACCAATGAATGGTGTGATATTGAGGATGAGGACCCTCTAAGATTTGTAAGGGTCCGGTGGACCCTCATAAAAGGGTGGGTACTGTGATGACTGGTTCTGCCAGAACCTGCCAGAATGCTTTCTAGCCCTGTTGTTTATTTTGGTTGCTGGTACTACGCCTCTGTTCTCTGTGTTGTGGTTCAGCTTGCTGAGCCAATTAGAATCCTCCTGCTTGCAGCACAGGGATATATAAGGAAGTCTTTCTCAGTCATGCTTTGTCTGTGAAAGTTCTTGTAACTGCCACTAGCAATCTCTGTACTTATACTGTCTAATCTGGTTCTGTGACTTTTTGCTTGGCTTTTGACCACTCTTTGTCTCCTTCGGATAGGGGATAACATGTATAGGGGAGGGGTACCCCTTTAAAATGCATTAGACTAGGTTTTCTCACCCATGGACTTGTGGACAATTTTTGAAGCACAGCTGTGTTGTGAAACTGTACTTCATAAATTTATTTCTCTCATTGCTCAATGAAAATACAAATAAATGGTACTAACCTGTTTAAAAGAGGAAAGAGAGATACCGCCAGATACACACAGGGATACCATTTCAAAGGTTTAATTTCTTCTGCCATTATAATCTGAAAAAACAGATATCGCATGAGACAATTTTATCCGCTCAGTGAGGCTCAGTCAGCGCTTCAAAGTGCAATGGTATAAAATGCTGCAAGCTAAATTCTTGTCCTTGAGAGACACGACGACAGCAGCAGCAATAATCTCTTGAGAACAGCTCATGCCAACCCATCTGATTTCTAGTCAACAAACCCTTTCATCCTAACTGAACCCCCCTTCCCATTCGAAAATGCATCTCCCCTCCATTTTCCCCTGCTACTATTATAGGCTAGATAGGGGAAGCAGACTGGGGAAAATAACTTGACCTTTGAAGGGCACATTTTTTTATTTTTTTTCCATGGTATTCTATGGACTGTTAAATCTGGCAAAAAGATTTTTGAATAGAAATATGACACAAATTAAAAAGTGGGGATACTTGGAGCAGTCAGCAGCTATGTATTAACTGACTAGTATGTGTGGCTTTATCAATGATATCATATTATTTAGTTGCTTCAAAGGAAATATATGTGCATTTCAAATAAACGCCAAGCAAAGACACTATAATTGACATTGAAGTTAGACATGTTTGATCAGATATGTAAAACTCTTCCTGGATATTGCCCCACAAGTAATATTTATATTTTAGATTTGATACTGGAGCGCCAGTAATGATTAACCCTCCCCCATCCATCTTAATCTTTAGTGCCATTATTCCTATCCCCCCCCTCCATCTTAATGCCTTGTGCTATTATTTCCCCCCCCCCCCCCCCCCCCGCCACTGGTCCGCCTGGGCTAATATATATCAATCATGCAAAAACCATCAATCCGTCCCATACACATATATTTAACTTTTTTTTTCACTTTACCATGCCTCCTGCGGTGACGTCCTCCCCATGTGACGTCCTCCTGCGCTGTGCGGCGCCCCCGCACAACGTCAGGGGAGGTCACACGTCTCCCCGACAACCACGCAGCTCCCTTACAGTAGCCAAGGCTGCAGTTCAGGGCGCGCTACTGTACAGAGAGCTGCCGCGGCTATGCGCTAACAAATACTGGCCAATGCATGGCCGGTATCTGTCAGAGCATTTGCGTACCCCCAAACAACCGGTGGCGTACCCATAGGGGTACATGTACCACCGGTTGAGAATCCAGGTCCTAGTGCCTAGCATGTCATGCTGTCGCCCGCAGTCTGCAGAATTTCCACCAGTAGATTATCCATGCAGACATTCTGACATGTGAATATAGCCTTAAGAACCATACTCTGAAAAGTTTGACGGCTGACACAGAGAAAAAACTGTCTGAATTTGCTAAGACCTATAAAAAATAGCAAGAGTCCTCACATAAGACCTTCTTCAATCTGAGTTCATATTCAATTGCAGCCATGCTTTTTCATTTTGTTAGATTTGAAAACAAGTAGGAAGGGAGAATTGTTCACTGCATTATGTCACGTCAGGTCTCGGTGTCTACATCCCCCGAAGATACTGGCCTTGTGTTTTGTTCTCTTCTGTGCTGTTCATTGATTTCCTGATGTGGCCCTGGCACTTATGTAGTGGCAGAATAAGTAAGGCCAAGGAACATAGGTAGAAAAGGGAAGCATTTATTACTTAGATCATGATCTGTACATGGCAGGGAGAGTAGTCATTCCCCACAAGCTGTCATTGAGCTGTCATTGAGCCAGTCAACAGGTTAGCAGGACATTTAGATTGTCATATAAGAACAAATGAAGATGATCCATGCAGATCAGTAAGCAAGTATTTTACTAAATTGTATTAAATATCTTTGAAATCAAGTTTATAAATCTATGAACACATTGTAAAAAGTGTATCTTCATGTAAGTTAATTACATTCAGTGAGTGGTGACACCAACTGTATATCATCCTGAAAGGGTTCTGTAATGGAATACATAAGTAGTGTAAGGGAAAGGAAACATATTTAAATCCTCTCATTTTAGTCTAACCTAAACTAAATAATCATAAAGAAATGATATACCACCTCATAGAAAGACAAAATGCATATTATATACAGAGCTTTTAATAAAGTTATATTATGTTATATATATTCTGGGCGTGGACTCTCTGTGTCACTTGCTGGTTTGGCTTTGGACCAAACTTGGGGGTGGAACCTAAGTGTTCCCCTGGTTTTCACCCTTTATCCTGCTCCAAGATGTGGAAGCTGGTCTTTGCTGCAGGGAAACACCAGGTCTCTACCACAATAGTGGTCCTGGTTAAGTGGCAGGTGGCCAAGCAGGCCACAACACCCTGGTGCCAAGCACCAGAAACACAGGCAGGTGGGGAGAGCTGACACTAGATGGAATAAGCGCAGCAGCAGAGTCAGTAGAGGCAATATTGACTATATGTTTTAGCAGAGCTGGTGCTGTGGAAAAGCAATGCTGTATACAGGGGCGGACTGACCAGCCAGTCCATTCGGCCGTCGTACGAAGGCCCGGCCGGGAAAAGGGCCCGCTGTCCACCGCCGGTCACATTATATCCAAAATTTTTTTAAATTGCCCACGATACCCGGGCCTGGCATACAAGGAAAGGCCCGGAGAACGGTGTCACTGGCTGCATTTTTCTATCTCACACACAGCCAAGGCAGCCCTGTAAGAGAACCGCAGTGGCTGCCTGGGAGAGGCGCTTTGATCACGTCCCACGGTGACGCGACCTCACGTCTAAGCGCAGCAGCGCCACACCAGAGTTCACTGTGCCACCGATCAGTGTGCCCGCCGCCCTGCTCTCTCTCTCTCTCATGCCCTGATCTCTCTGCAGTCACTGCCGGCATTCCTCAGTGTACAGAGCCCTGCTTGTCCTCAGGTACAGAACCCTGCTTGTCCTCAGTGTACAGAGCCCTGCTTGTCCTCAGTGTACAGGGCCCCGCTTGTCCTCAGTGTACAGAGTCCCGCTTCTTCTCAGTGTACAGAGCTCTGCTTGTCCTCAGTGTAGAGCCCTGCTTGTCCTTAGTGTAGAGCCCTGCTTGTCCTCAGTGTACAGAGCCCTGCCTGTCCTCAGTGTACAGAGCCCTGCCTGTCCTCAGTGTACAGAGCCCTGCCTGTCTTCAGTGTACAGAGCCCTGCCTGTCTTCAGTGTACAGAGCCCTGCCTGTCCTCAGTGCACAGAGCCCTGCTTGTCCTCAGTGCACAGAACCCTGCTTGTCCTCAGTGCACAGAGCCCTGCTTGTCCTCAGTGCACAGAGCCCTGCTTGTCCTCAATGTACAGAGCTCTGCTTGTCCTCAGTGTACAGAGCCCCGCTTGTCCTCAGTGCACAGAGCCTTCCCGAAGAAGTGCCCTGATCTCTCTGCCGGCCTTCTCAGTCAACAGCTGCAAAGACCAAAAACAAGCTAGCTTGGCCAGGTGGGTGGCTTATGAATTGTATAGTGAAATATAGCTTATATCTCTGACTGGACCATCATGTAGGGGGTGGTGAAAGGCAGGTAGAAGATGGAGTAGGCTTCCAAGCAGCACAGAGTATTTCTGGCAGGAACTGTAGAGAAGCAGACAGTCTGCCTCACTACAGTTCCCTCCAGAAATACTCTGTGCTGCTGTGCTATTTATTTAATAAATCTAAGAGGCCTCAGCCTAACCCAAGCAGGGGGCAAAAAAGGAAAAGTGTGTGGCTTATAAATGGACCAGTTGCTATTTTTTACCTGCCTTTCACTGCTCACTATATGATGGCACAGTCAGAGACATAAGTTATATATCTGAATGTACCATCATATAGTGAGCGGTGAAAGGCAGGTACTCCTGTGATAAACTTTTTTTTTCTTTTTTTTTTTTAATCAACTGATGCTAGAAAGTTACACAGATTTGTAAATGACTTCTATAAAAAAAAAAAAATCTTAATCCTTCCAGTTCTTATAAGCGGCTGTATACTACAGAGGAAAGTCTTTTCTTTTTGGATTTCTCTTCAGTCACGACCACGGTGCTCTCTGCTGACACTCTTTTTATTAGAAAAATACAAAACTTATCAAATACAAAACACAAAGCAAGCTTAACCCCTTAAGGACGCAGGACGTAAATGTACGTCCTGGTGAGGTGGTACTTAACGCACCAGGACGTACATTTACGTCCTGTGCATAACCGCGGGCATCGGAGCGATGCCCGTGTCATGCGCAGCTGATCCCGGCTGCTGATCGCAGCCAGGGACCCGCCGGCAATGGCCGACGCCAGCGATCTCGCGGGCGTCCTCCATTAACCCCTCAGGTGCCGGGATCAATACAGATCCTGGCATCTGCGGCAGTGCGCGATTTGAATGAATGATCGGATCGCCCGCAGCGCTGCTGCGGGGATCCGATCATTCATAATGCCGCACGGAGGTCCCCTCTCCTGCCTCCATCCGGCTCCCGGCGTCTCCTGCTCTGGTCTGTGATCGAGCAGACCAGAGCAGAAGATGACCGAAAACACTGATCTGTTCTATGTCCTATACATAGAACAGATCAGTATTAGCAATCATGGTATTGCTATGAATAGTCCCCTATGGGGACTATTCAAGTGTAAAAAAAAATGTAAAAAAATGTAAAAGTAACAGTAAAAAAAAGTGAAAAATCCCCTCCCCCAATAAAAAAGTAAAACGTCCGTTTTTTCCTATTTTACCCCCAAAAAGCGTAAAAATTTTTTTTATAGACATATTTGGTATCGCCGCGTGCGTAAATGTGCGAACTATTAAAATAAAATGTTAATGATCCCGTACGGTGAACCGCGTGAACGAAAAAAAAAAAAAAGTCCAAAATTCCTACTTTTTTAATACATTTTATTAAAAAAAAATTATAAAAAATTAATTTTAAGTTTTTTATATGCAAATGTGGTATAAAAAAAGTACAGATCATGGCGCAAAAAATGAGCCCCCATACCGCCGCTTATACGGAAAAAAAAAAAGTTAGAGGTCATCAAAATAAAGGGATTATAAACGTACTAATTTGGTTAAAAAGTTTGTAATTTTTTTTTAAGCGCAACAATAATATAAAAGTATATAATAATGGGTATCATTTTAATTGTATTGACCCTAAGAATAAAGAACACACGTCATTTTTACCATAAATTGTACGGCGTGAAAACGAAACCTTCCAAAATTAGCAAAATTGCGTTTTTCGTTTTAATTTCCCCACAAAAATAGTGTTTTTTGGTTGCGCCATACATTTTATGATATGATGAGTGATGTCATTACAAAGGACAACTGGTCGCGCAAAAAACAAGCCCTCATACTAGTCTGTGGATGAAAATATAAAAGAGTTATGATTTTTAGAAGGCAAGGAGGAAAAAATGAAAACGTAAAAATTAAATTGTCTGATTCCTTAAGGTCAAAATGGGCTGAGTCCTTAAGGGGTTAACCAGCTATAACATAAATAAGAAATACTCTAGAACCAAAAACAAAACCCATAAACAAAACCCTGCCTAACCGGCCAGCCCAGCTTTACTAGGATACTAAAATAATAAGATATTAAAATATGCCCAAAATATCTAATCAAACACTCACACGCTTACTGAAAATGAACATAATAAAAATAAATAAATAAATAAAATAGCACAACTTGGCTTATCAAAATATAAACATAAAAGTTATCATTACCCGACTATAACTCAAAACCATCCATACTAGGAACCACGCAACAAGAAAACTAAACAGAAATGTAGCAAGCACACCTCAAAAAAAAAAATAAAAAATAAAAAAAAAATATAAATGTATATATATATATATATATATATTTTTTTTATATATATATATATATATATATATATATATATATATATATATAATTTTATAAATAAAAATAATAATAGTAATAATAATTATCTAAATAATCATATCACACATACATTCACTTACAAAACGACCAAATTAACTGGATCCCCTATCTGGGACTAATGAAAATACAAAAGAAAACATAACAAAACAGACCAAATAACTGAAATAAATGAAATAAACCACATATAAACACAACAACTGGTCCGGCTACCATAACGCTATGACATGAAACAATATGAAACAATATAGATATAACACAATATAGGTACAAAATTACTAAATATACTATATAAATAAAACATAATAAAACATAAATTAGACCCGGATGCCTCTGAGTAGCGGTCCACTTCCGACATCACCACATCGACCTCCTCTCGCGAGGACACGAAAATGGTGACATAGTCAGCGTACGCCACCACTCTCTGGGCGACATCCAGCTCCGCCAGACTCATCCCGACTCCCGCCAACGGCCCACAATCTACCCTCCGGACGAAGGGATCGATCGCAAACACGTATAAAAGCGTGCTCAAAGGACAACCCTGACGGACTCCGGATCCCACCACAAAAGAGCTGCCAGACCAACCGTTCACCAGCGGGAAACTCTCTGCCCCTGCATACAAGATCATAAGCCAATTAACAAAAGTAGTCGGTAAGCCATATCTCAGGAGGACGGACCAGAGGTATTCGTGGTTCACCCGATCAAACGCTTTGGCCTGATCCAGGGACAGCAAGTACCCCTTCCATAAACCCGTACTACTCAGCTCCACTGCCTCCCTGACACTAAGGACCGCACTTAAGGTGCTTCGGCCTGGAACAGAGCAGTGCTGAGCCCCCGAAAGGAGCCGGGGTGCAAACTTCACCAGCCGATTAAACAGTATCTTAGCCAGAAGCTTCCTGTCCGTATTGAGAAGAGCTATGGGCCTCCAATTCTCAATACGGCTGGGATCTTTACCCTTTAACAGAAGAATCAGGGCTGACCTCCTCATTGAATTCGGCAGAGTGCCCGAGGAGAGACACTCATTGAAGACCTCCGTCAAGAGGGGAGCTAAAGACTCCTTAAAGGTCCTGTACCATTCGGATGTTAAGCCATCCGGACCTGGCGACTTCTTAGGGGCAAGCCCCTCGATCGCCAGTCTCACTTCCTCTTCCCTGATTTCTTCTGCCAAAATATCAAGAGAGGGGTCTACCCCTGGCTCAGGAATGGTTTCAGCCAGGAAAGCCGACATCTTGTCTCGATCTAGATCCTTCCTCCCCAAGAGGTGCGAGTAGAAGGATCTGACGACCTCCAAGATCCCTGATCTGGACCGATTCAGAGATCCTGTACTATCAATCAGTTCAGGCTGCTGGGCCCCCCACCTCCTGCTCCTCTGCCTTCAGCTCACACACCCTGGCAGCGAACCTTGCCCTCATGGCCTTGGCAGAGTTATCTGTTTGGTAGCGGGCAAACTTCAGGTCTCCCCTTATGATTTTCAGCTTTTTTCCCAGCTGCTCATATTCTACTAGATTTGCCTGCATGCGGGAACCGAAAGAAGCTAGCGACTCCCTGGACCCCCCATTGCTGGGGTTCCATAATATCAGACATAGTCCTCGAAGACATAACCATAAGCTTCTTACCGGATGCCTTGCGGTTTCCAGCGACGGACGGGGGAGTGGGCTCCACATTACTGCGGAGCCTGCTGGATCTTCTCACACCGTCCTGGGAATCGGCCGCAGCTCTCTCACTCCCACCCCTCGCCGACCTAGTTCGAGGGGTGGAAGTCTGGGGCTCCATAGCAGGAGGCTCTCCCAAGGAAGCTGCCACCCTCCTGGGGAAAAGGCTGTAGGAAACACTGCTTCAATCCTCTCTCTCTGGAAAACTCTGGAAGTCAGACACACCCAACAGCTGCTGTGTTCCACAGGAAGTGCTCTCTGCTGACACCTTTGTCTATTTCAGGAACTGTCCAAAGCAGGAGAAATTCTCCATAGCAAAAATATACTGCTCTGGACATTTCCTCAAATGGACAGAGGTGTCAGCAGAGAGCACTGTGGTCGTGACAGAAAAGGAATCCAAAAAGAAAATAATTTCCTCTGTAGTATGCAGCCGCTAATAAGTACTGTAAGGATTAAGATTTTTTAATAGAAGTAATTTACAAATCTGTTTAACTTTCTGGCACCAGTTGATTTAAAAAAAAAATGTTTTCCACCGGAGTACCTCTTTAAGATGAGTGAAGACTGGAGCCAAGTTGGACTGGGTATCACAGACAGAGATCCCAAGTTGGCACAAAAAAGAGGAGGATAGTTCAGTGTTTTTAAGCGCTTGGTGTAGTTAAGGTTATTGGCATTGCCATCAAAGCACACCATAGCCTCAAGCGCACTGCACCCCCTATTCTATGGCAAATATTCATGTACATACTGGGAAGGAATAGGGGCGGGGCAGAGGTGGGGCCAGGGGTGGAGTCTTGCTGGGGGCCCTTGCTTTATTTGGTCCGGGGGCCCTGAGTGGTGTCAGTCCGGCACTGGCTGTATAGCACAGGTACAGCTATGTGTTTAGAACTTGCTAGAAGGCAGAGGCGTGGTCAGGGATCAGAGTCTTTTCCAGGAGAGGCAAGCGGGAACAGATGGATAAGGCTAGAGATGGCGTTAGGAAACAGGCAATAGTCTGGAAAACGGGAATACAGCAGATACGAACAGCAGCAGAACCGTTGCTTATGGTAACAATCAATGTTGCTCAGGCAAGGAAAGGAGGGCAGAGCCCCCTTAAATAGGTGATTCCAGTCAAGGATTGGAGGGGGAGCAGAATTAGAGGCTTGCACAGACTCTTAAAGGGGTACTTTGGCCCTAAGACATCTTATCCCCTATCCAAAGATGTGTGACTGCAGGGGTCCTGCCGCTGGGGACCCCCACAATCTTGCATTCGGCACCCACCTCTTTGAGCTGCACGCCACGCTGCCAGCTTACAAACTACCGGGTGCCGACCACAGGGCCGGAGCATCGTGACATCACGACTCCGCCCCTGTGTGACATCACGCCCCGCTATTAAAGTCTATGGGAGGGGGCGTGGCAGCCAAGCACCAGGCAGGTGGTGAGAGCTTACACTAGATGGAATAAGCGCAGCAGCAGAGTCAGTAGAGGCAATATTGACTATATGTTTTAGCTGAGCTGGTGCTGTGGTTCCCAACTGCCTGTGTTTCTGGTGCTTGGCCGTCACTCCCCCTGCCATAGACTTGCATAGCGGGGGTGGGGCGTGACATCACACGGGGGTGGAATTATGCAAGATTGCCGAATGCAAGATTGCGGGGGTTCCCAGTTGCGGGACCCCGTGGTCAGACATTTTATCCCCTATCCTTTGGATAGGGGATAAGATGTCTTAGGGCCGGAGTACCGCTTTAACTCCTTAAGGAGCAAGGACGTACCTGAGTCCTTTCCCTTTCATAGCGGGTCGGGCCCGGCCTCTAACAACGGCCGGGACCCGCGGCTAATAGCGTGCGGCAGTGATGGCGGTGCCGCTCTCTATTAACCCTTTAGACGCGGCGTTCAAAGTTGAACGCTGCGTCTAAAGTGAAAGTTAAAGCATGCCGGTTAGCTCAGGGAGCTGTTCGGGATTGCGGCGTCCCGAAAAGCTGTTACACACGAGTAGGGTCTCCTACATTGCCTCCTGGTGTCCGATCACCGAATGACTGCTCAGTGCCTGAGATCCAGGCATGAGCAGTCAAGCGGCAGAATCATCGATCACTGGTTTCCTATGAGAAACCAGTGATCAATGTAAAAGATCAGTGTGTGCAGTGTTATAGGTCCCTATGGGAGCTATAACACTGCAAAAAAAAGTGGGGAAAAAAAGTGAATAAAGATCATTTAACACCTCCCCTATTAAGAGTTTGAATCACCCCCCTTTTCCCATTTAAAAAAAAACATATGTGGTATCTCCGCATGCGGAAATGTCCGAATTATAAAAATATATCATTGATTAAACCGCACGGTCAATGGCGTACGCGCAAAAAAAAATTCCAGACCAATTTTTGGTCACTTTTTATATCATGAAAAAATGAATAAAAAGTGATCAACAAGTCCGATCAATACAAAAAGGGTACCGCTAAAAACTTCAGATCACGGTAAAAAAAATAAGCCCCATACCGACCCATACGCGGTAAAATAAAAAAGTTATAGGGGTCAGAAGATGACAATTTTAAACGTATACATTTTCCTGCATGTAGTTATGATTTTTTTCAGAAGTACGACAAAATCAAACCGATATAAGTAGGGTATCATTTTAATTGTATGGATCTACAGAATAAAGAGAATGTGTAATTTTTACCAAATAATTTACTGCGTAGAAACAGAAGCCCCCAAAAGTTACAAAATGGCGTATTTTTTTCAATTTTGTCTCACAATGTTTTTCTTTTCCGTTTTGCCGTAAATTTTTGGGTAAAATGACTGACGTCACTGCAAAGTAGAATTGGTGGTGCAAAAAAGAAGCCATAATATGGATTTTTAGGTGCAAAATTGAAAGGGTTATGATTTTTTAAAGGTATGGAGGAAAAAACAAAAGTGCAAAAACGGAAAAACCCCTGGTCCTTAAGGGGTTAAAGAGACAGCCCTCATGTGGTCCCTACTGGATTCACCATACACTGTTGCAGCCGTAACAGTGCAGAGGGAACAGTCCAGAGCCTGCAGCAAGGAAAAGGAGCCATGTGTGCCAAGGTAGGCAGCAGTATGCAGTACACACTGATGGCGGCCAATAGCTACAACAAGTAATGAAAATAAGTGATAACACTTATCAATAATTTTTTCAGTCGCACTCTGTAATAAGCAATAGCTAACGGTAATATGCTCCAGACGCAATTTAGGAATAAAAGAATTGCTCTATGAGTAACAACTCTGGATCTCCAGGATTTTGAAGGGCTACAGCACATCTAGTCCACACTGCAAGGGAGACTAAGATGGTGACTGGTGTCAGCAATGGATGGTGTATTTCCTGATTTCTTTCCCATTCTGTAGTAAGGTTGGTACTGATAGAATACTTTTTATACCCTTGTAAATAGAGAGAATCAATGGACTCACTTTCCGCAAGGCATATGGTCTGCATACGGTCACTTTACATACATACATATATATATAATAAAATATAACAACGTTGTGCTTTTCCATGACGTTTAACAGTGACATAAGGGCTACAGTACATATACTCTAATGGTCTTGAGCTTTAGAAGAGCTATGGCCAAAGTATGACTGCATAATTTTGCAGGTAATCCGTATTTGTCCCCATAAGACTAATCACCTATTAAAAGCCAATCATGATTTGGCTACTACTTGAGAACTAAACCTACATTTATCAGATCTAGAATTCTGTTATGAGTTTATCTTAAAGGGGTTTATGGGCATAATGATCATTTATGCATAAGTCTTCTTGTGCATTAAAAAATAAAGCCTGTATACTTACCTCCCCTGCAGCAATCACAGTTCGGTATTTCAGTCTCACTGCAGTTATTTTCTTCCTCCTTTTAAAAGATTGACTGAGCAGGCACAGAACGTCATCGGAAGGTGAAAGAACAGGACTGCAGTGGGATTGAAAGACAGTAACAGCAGGAGCAGCAGAAAAGGTAAGTATGCAGGCTTTTATTTTCTTGATATGTAGAGAAACATATTCATAAGCATTGACTTTGCCTGGATATCCCCTTTAAGGCTCTCCTCACAACTATGATACTTTTTGCCACTTATCAATTTTGTGGGTTGTCTTTATACTTTCTCTAGCTCCAGGGCATTCTTTTTATGAACCAATGCCAGAACCAAACCGTATACTCCAGATGAGGACACACCATTGCTTTAATAATCACATTATTTCTCCATCAATGCCTCTTTTAAAGCTTACTTGTCAGATTCCACACAAAAAAACTAACAATAATTTGTTAACCAGTACCTAATCCTGACATCTATTTTTTATGCCTCTTTAATCTACAGGGTGGGCCATTTATATGGATACACCTTAATAAAATGGGAATGGTTGGTGATATTAACTTCCTGTTATTGCAAATTAGTATATGTGAGGGGGGAACTTTTCAAGATAGATGGTGACCATGGCGGCCATTTTGAAGTCGGCCATTTTGAATCCAACTTTTGTTTTTTCAATAGGAAGAGGGTCATGTGACACATGAAACATATTGGGAATTTCACAAGAAAAAAAAAGATGTGCTAGGTTTTAATGTAACTTTATTCTTTCATAAGTTATTTACAAGTTTCTGACCACTTATAAAATGTGTTCAATGTGCTGCCCATTTGGATTGTCAATGCAAGCCTCTTCTTCCACTCTTCACACACTGATAGCAACACCGCAGGAGAAATGCTAGCACAGGCTTCCAGTATCTGTAGTTTCAGGTGCTGCAGAATGGGCAAAACAAAAATTGGAACAGGACCCTCAGTTTACGCAGAAGATTTTGTTCAGTGATGAGGCAAACTTTTATGTGAATGGTGAAGTTAAGAAACATAACCACTGCTATTGGTCTGACACTAACCCACATTGGATCGATCCCTCCAAGACTGTTGGAACACAAAAATTGATGGTATGGTGTGGTATATGGGGTACAAAGATAGTGGGGCCATTCTTCATCAATGGAAACCTCAAAGCCACTAGATATGCGAAATTGCTGCATGATGATGCGTTTCCCCCTTTATGCACTGAAGCTGGCACGTTCCCTGCGTTTTTCCAGCAAGATGGTGCACCACCACATTATGGGTGTCAGGTCCGAGCATTCCTAGATGAACAGTTTCCTGGAAAGTGGATTGGTCGTCGTGGGTCAGTTGAATGGCCCCCAAGGTCTCCCGATCTGACCCACTTAGACTTTTATCTTTGGGTTCATCTGAAGGCAATTGTCTATGCTGTGAAGATACGAGATGGATAGCACCTGAAACTACGGATACTGGACGCCTGTGCTAGCATTTCTCCTGCGGTGTTGTTATCAGTGTGTGAAGAGTGGGAGAAGAGGGTTGCATTGACAATCCAAAACAATGGGCAGCACATTGAACACATTTTATAAGTGGTCAGAAACTTGTAAATAACTCATGAAAGAATACAGTTATGTTAAAACCAAGCACATCATTGTTTTTCTTGTGAAATTCCCAATAAGTTTGATGTGTCACACGACCCTTTTCCTATTGAAAAAACAAAAGTTGGATTCAAAATGGCCGACTTCAAAATGGCCGCCATGGTCACCAGCCATCTTGAAAAGTTTCCCCCCTCACATATACTAATGTGCCACAAACAGGAAGTTATCACCAACCATTCCCATTTTATTAAGGTGTATCAATATAAATGGCCCACCCTGTATATTTATTATAAAACATACCTCTTTTCATTCTCTCACAGTGTTAGAAATCTTCTCAGGGGAAGGGGGCATATCCCTCCCTTGTGGTGGTGGGAAATGATTGGTGTGTCTGCTCATGCAGCCTTGTCCACGAGTCATCTTTTGTTCTTGACTCATGGACAAGCCTGATGCTGGCTAGTGTCCCAGTAGGTATGAGGACCCCTAGTGGTGGGATTTTCAGAAGCTGTTTTCTTTATTACATATTCAAAACTTTTTAAACAACCATATTAAAAAAAGTCTAATTTTCACCAGTAACAACATATAAATGTTTTTGGATCTGACAGTACCCATTTAACACATGACAATAACCTTTCTGGAATAGCAGAAATGTGATGCAATTTGCACCAAAACACTGAATTTCATGACTTGCACCACATTTAATATGAGTTTTAGAAACATATTCATCTCGTGTGAAAAAGGGTTGTGGTGTATGGGAAGATATATGGCTTCCATGAAAACAGGTGTGACCTAAAAGCACCAGCATTTTGTCACACGGTTCAGGTTTAAAGTAAGCCAACAAATACTTGTCTAGACTAGACAGTCTACAGATATTCCAGATTTATTAAACAGCATAAACCACTTTGACAAATATCCATAGACTGCACTACACTACAAAGCTAGTTGTCATCTGCAAAAAATGTGTTGTTAATCCTATCCTCTAAGTTAAAGGAGATATGTCATGCATAAAAACGTATCCCCTATCCACAGGATAGGGAATACGTTTTAGATAGTAAGGGGTCAGACCACAGGGACCCCCAGTGATTTCCTGCACGGGCCCTCTGCTTCCCCCAGAAACAGGGCGTGCCGACCCCCTCACAAAGCGGCAGCCGACATGCCCTCTCCATATATCACTATGAGAGGGCCGTCTCCGGCTCTCCCATAGAGATATATGGAGGGGCATGTTGGCCTCCGCTTCGTGCGGGCATGATACTTCTCCTTTTAATAAAAGCAGGCCAGGTACAAAACCTAGGGATACAACACTTAAAATTGGGGTCCATTCTGAGTAGGAATCACTACAATGAGTCTATAAATCAGTTTTCAATCCAGTTAAATGGTATCCAGTTTTTAAAGGGTACCTCTTATTTGATTCAGCCAGCAGGATCCCAGCACAAAGCTGCTCAATTCGGGAATGGAATGCAAGTCTATGGGACTTCAAGTCAATTCCATACACTGTTTGATTTATCGGTAGAGGATGATGTTGATGGGATTTTGTGCTGAGATTTAACTTGGCTCAAAAGAGAGGTACCCTTTAAACCTTTTTTATTTATATTGCATCTATTCAGGTCAGGGTTAAACACCTTTGCAGGGTCCAAAAATAGTATGGGGGATATTTATCAAACCTTGTGCAAAGAAGCAGTGGAGCAGTTCCCCATAACAACCAAGCAGATTAAAATGTATATTTTTCAGAGGCCATTTTAAAATTGAGGCTAGTACTAATTGGTTGCTATGGGCAACTGCTCCACTGTTCTTTTGCACAAGGTTTGATAAATCTCCCCCATTTTCTACTTCTAAACTCTAAACAGATCAAGTTAATTTGACAACTTCTGCCTTTTGTAAAATTGTTGATTTGGCATTTTTTCCTTGATTTTGTGCCCTTTTTCTCCCATAGACCTCTATAGGTCAAATGCAAATGCAGGTGTACATGTATGTGGGGATTTTTCTAGCATTTTTCTCTCTGCATTCTCCAACAGAGATCTATGAATTACATGATCAAAGAATAACATGATTTATAATGAGGAAAAAGGAATCAGAAAAAATGGCACATGAAAAACACCTATACTGATACAAATTATTAAAATGAGAGTACCTCTCATCAAAAAAACTTTTTATATATTAAAGTTAAATCCCTGATGAATAACTTTCTAATTGCTCTTTATTAAAAATCTTGCCTCCTTTCATGTGTATTTTAACTGTAAAAACTTCACCACTAGGGGTCTCCCTAACAGTCCTGGCCGCAAGCATTTCTATTGATTTCGGACGAGTCCAAAGTCAAACTGCAGCCATGACACCTACGAGTTCAACGCAGCTCCCCGCCTGTCAATCAGACAGGCGGGAGCGAGCGCTGTGCTCGTACTTCAGCAGGGCGTACTCCGAGTCAGTGGAGCGCTGCTCTGCTAATAGTAAATAATGGGTCTGTCTTGACCAAGCTAGGTCTTGTACATATATAGATATATATAAATATACACCACGAGAGGGATCGCAGCAAGAGGGGCAGATGTGAGCCCGGGCCAGGCTGGAGATGACGTCGCGCCTGCAGAGCCACTCCTCATTCCTCCCTTGCACACAGCAGAAGAAACGAGCAGCCTTAGTGAGGGAGAAAAAGGTATTCATAATAATTTTTAAATAGAAATAAAGGCAGGGATAGTGTTAGTGAGTGCCAGGGACAGATGGGGGGCGGGGGATTAGGGACAGTTTAATTGATGATAGGTACTCTTTAAGAGAAAAAATGCCACACAAACAGCATCATGCAGCAGAAGAAGAAAATGAGGAGCAGATTTTTGCCTGTGGTTTTATTTTTTCAGGCAAAAAAGGCCCAACTAAATTTGTGTTTAGATATAGGGTATATGCTGTGGATAAACCATGAATGTCAGTGGTGGAAATCTCCCTTTATCCTTACCACAAACATGCCTAACTTCAAGGATTAGGAATTCCATGCTCTATTATATACTTTACTTAAAAAAAATGTATTTTTTTTTTATATGAAAAGTAAGGTATGGCATCACTTCCTGTACAGTGGTATCTCTGAGCTATGACAGATGCACTGGGTCAAATACCCATTCTATCAGTGTCCTGCTAAAAAACTAAGCTTCAAACTAGCATAAATCATGAAAAGCCAAAGAACCGATCCAGCTTGAAAACTGTATGATATTTACACCACATTCAGAACAAGCAGAAAGTTCACAAAACCTTTAGGAGATGATGAATTAAAGGGGTACTCGGGTGGAAAACACATTTTTTTAAAATCAGCTTGTGCCAGAATGTTTATTAATTTAATTTAAAAATGACTTCTATTTAAAAATCTTAATCCTTCCAGTATGTATCAGCTGCCGTATGCTCCAGAGGAAGTTGCATTTTTTTTGGAGTTCTTTTCAGTCTGACCACAGTGCTCTCTGCTGACACTTCTGTCCATGTCAGGAACTGTCCAGAGCAGGAGCAAATCCCTATAGCAAACCTCTCGTGCTCTGGACAGTTCCTGATATGGACAGAGGTGTCAGCAGAGAGCACTGTGGTCAGACTGAAAAGAACTCCAGAAAGAAATATAACTTCCTCTGGATCATACAGCAAGTATTGGAAGGATTAAGATTTTTAAATAGAAGTAATTTACAAATCTGGCACCAGTTCATTTAAAAAAAAAATATTCCACTGGAAAGGGGTATTCCAGGATATATATATATATATATATATATATATTTTTTTTTTTGACTATGCTACAGGGGCTGTAAAGTTAGCGTAGTTCATAATATAGTGCCTGTGCTTAATGGAGGTCTCACAATTCTTCTGTGATTTTTTATTTTTAACAGCATACAAAATGAGTGTTGTCTCAGGTTTTCCCAATTTGTAGTGCGGCCTGAAACATTACATTACTAGTCAGGTGTTCAAAGGAGTCAGATCATTCTGCAATGAACTGTAAGTTTGCAACAGCTGGAGGCAAAAAAAAACTGGTCTATTGCAATGAAAGAAGCACAGGTGTGTTTCAATTAGACATGTGCAATTCGGTTCGGCACGAATGTCTAAATTAACGAATTTTACCGTTTTCGTGCATTCGGACCGATCCGAATGCACGAAAACATATTTTGAACATTCCCGAATAGTCACGATAATACGAATAGCAAAGTAACGAATACATTCGACCATATGCTGTAAATAACGAATGCATTCGTTATCCGTAAACGAATGTGAAGAATTCGTTCTGATAACAAAGTTAATAAAAAGGATACAGATAGTTTGATTTTTCGGATACATTCGGTATTCGGGTACATTCGGTAAATCTTTTTATTCTTTTTTTGGACTTTAGCGATCCTAAAAAATTATGGAGATACCTTTTTTATTAAAATTTCGTAGGTTATCATAAAAAAATCATAATAAAAAAGATACAGTGGTGATGGAAAAAATTGTATCTAATGAAATGTATCATTTTTATTATGAAATGTTTATTCATTTTTAAACAGGGATCAATTTATGTGAGCGGGTAAAGCACTAAAAATGTAGCCGACAATAGTAAAAATGTAGTGTGTGCGTGTTTTTCACTTTTTTTTTTAAACATTTTTTAGGTAGTACTACTACTCCCAGCATGGAACACACTCTTCCATGATGGGAGTAGTAGTTACCTGTACTAATTGACAGATTGCCGGGGTCCCTTGCGATCCTCTTGTATAATGTATAGATGCAGCGGCAGCTCTTCTATGGTCCCCTGCACTCACGTATATATACACATATTCATATTTCCCGCAGAGCTGTGATTGGCCAGATGGTTCCAGCCAATCACAGCTCTCTGTGAGAAATAGGAATATGTGTACTGGAGGATCGCAGCGGCTGTCAGGAGTGATACCCGCAGTGATCTTCCCTTTACTACAAGTACTACTACTCCCAACATGGAGTACACTCTGCTCCATGCTGGGAGCTGTAGTACCTGTATTAATAGACAGATCGCAGTGGGTGTCAGAAGTTACACTCGCTGCCATATGTCTATTAATGCAGGTAATACAGCTCCCAGCATGGAGCAGAGTGTGCTCCATGTTGGGAGTATTAGTACCTGCAGTAAGGGACAGATCCCAGGGATGTCACTTCTCCTGACACCCGCTGCGATCGTCCTTATGTGAATGTCGGGATCAGCTGTTCTCAGGGCTACAGAGCCGGGAGAACAGCTGACGCTGAGCCGTAGGTATACAGCGTATATCTACTGCCCAGCAAGAACTTACAGTGAGCTTGCAATGTGTATACAGTATACACATTGCTGGCTCACTTAACCCCTTGCTGAGCTGTGCGCTATGCGCAAGCCCAGCAAGGGAAAAGTTAACTTACACTGCTGGACAGTGTAGGTTAACCCTTTGGGCGGTATACACTATATACAGCTATCTATAGATAGCTGTATACAGTGTATACACAAGACGAAGTCCAGCTTACTTCCCTCGAGTCCCGGGCCGGGTTCGTGTAGCTCCGCCCCCTAGTGATGACGTCATTAGGGGGGCGGAGCTACAGAAGGGAACAAGGCTAGTTAATCTGAAGCTCTGTTCACATTGTACGTTTTGTATAATGTGAACAGACCCTCCTGGCAGTGTCTACCCAGACAGGGAGACTCCAGCTGTTGCTAAACTACAACTCCCAGCATGCCCAGACAGCCAATGGCTGTCTGGGCATGCTGGGAGTTGTAGTTTTGCACCAATGGTGGCTCCCTGTTTCGGTAGACATTGCATCATGGGTGCTCTCCCCAGCGGACAGCGCCAAAAATGTCATAACCAATTTTTTGTGTTTTTTTCTTCTCGTTTCAGATCCGTGTATGCAGAGGATTACTGCGGATTCGATGGATTACGGCGGATTATTTATTTTTTCCTTTAATAAAATGGTTAACGAGGGCTGTGGGGGAGTGTTTTTTTAAATAAAATAATTTTTCCAATGTGTTGTGTTTTTTTAATTTTTTTTATTGAATTTTCAGGGTTAGTAGTGGAAGCTGTCTTATCGACGGAATCCATTACTAGGCCAGGGCTTAGTGCTAGCCCCAAAAACAGCTAGCGCTAACCCCCAATTATTACCCCGGTACCCACCGCCACAGGGGTGCCGGGAAGAGCCGGTACCAACAGGCCCGGAGCGTCAAAATGGCGCTCCTGGGCCTAGGCGGTAACAGGCTGGCGTTATTTAGGCTGGGGAGGGCCAGTAACAATGGTCCTCGCCCACCCTGGTAACGTCAGGCTGTTGCTGTTTGGTTGGTATTGTGCTGAGAATGAAAATACGGGGAACCCTATGCGTTTTTTTTTTTAAATTTAAATTTAAAAAAAAAAACGCATAGGGTTCCCCGTATTTTCATTCTCAGCACAATACCAACCAAACAGCAACAGCCTGACGTTACCAGGGTGGGCGAGGACCATTGTTACTGGCCCTCCCCAGCCTAAATAACGCCAGCCTGTTACCGCCTAGGTCCAGGAGCGCCATTTTTGACGCTCCGGGCCTGTTGGTACCGGCTCTTCCCGGCACCCCTGTGGCGGTGGGTACCGGGGTAATAATTGGGGGTTAGCGCTAGCTGTTTTTGGGGCTTGCACTAAGCCCTGGCCTAGTAATGGATTCCGTCAATAAGACAGCTTCCGCTACTAACCCTAAAAATTCAATAAAAATAAAAAAAAACACAACACATTGGAAAAATTATTTTATTTAAAAAAACACTCCCCCACAGCCCTCGTTAACCATTTTATTAAAGGAAAAAATAAATAATCCGTCGTAATCCATCGAATCCGCAGTAATCCTCTGCATACACGGATCTGAAAAGAGAAGAAAAAAAAACACAAAAAATTGGTTATGACATTTTTGGCGCTGTCCACTGGGGAGAGCACCCATGATGCAATGTCTACCCAAACAGGGAGCCACCAATTGGTGCAAAACTACAACTTCCAGCATGCCCAGACAGCCTTTGGCTGTCTGGGCATGCTGAGAGTTGTAGTTTAGCAACAGCTGGAGTCTCCCTGTCTGGGTAGACACTGCCAGAAGGGTCTGTTCACATTATACAAAACGTACAATGTGAACAGAGCTTCAGATTAACTAGCCTTGTTCCCTTCTGTAGCTCCGCCCCCTAATGACGTCATCACTAGGGGGCGGAGCTACACGAACCCGGCCCGGGACTCGAGGGAAGTAAGCTGGACTTCGTCTTGTGTATACACTGTATACAGCTATCTATAGATAGCTGTATATTGTGTATACCGCCCAAAGGGTTAACCTACACTGTCCAGCAGTGTAAGTTAACTCTTCCCTTGCTGGGCTTGCGCATAGCGCACAGCTCAGCAAGGGGTTAAGTGAGCCAGCAATGTGTATACTGTATACACATTGCAGGCTCACTGTAAGTTCTTGCTGGGCAGTAGATATACGATGTATACCTACAGCTCAGCGTCAGCTGTTCTCCTGGCTCTGTAGCCCTGAGAACAGCTGATCCCGACATTCACATAAGGACGATCGCAGCTGGTGTCAGGAGAAGTGACATCCCTGGGATCTGTCCCTTACTGCAGGTACTAATACTCCCAACATGGAGCACACTCTGCTCCATGCTGGGAGCTGTAGTACCTGCATTAATAGACATATGGCAGCGAGTGTAACTTCTGACACCCGCTGCGATCTGTCTATTAATGCAGGTACTACAGCTCCCAGCATGGAGCAGAGTGTACTTCATGTTGGGAGTGGTAGTACTTGTAGTAAAGGGAAGATCACTGCGGGTATCACTCCTGACAGCCGCTGCGATCCTCCAGTATAATATATGAATGCGGCGGCCGCTCTCCTATGGACCCCTGCACGGCCGTATATATACACATATTCCTATTTCTCACAGAGAGCTGTGATTGGCTGGAACCATCTGGCCAATCACAGCTCTGCGGGAAATATGAATATGTGTATATATACGTGAGTGCAGGGGACCATAGAAGAGCAGCCGCTGCATCTATACATTATACAAGAGGATCGCAAGGGACCCCTGCGATCTGTCAATTAGTACAGGTAACTACTACTCCCATCATGGAAGAGTGTGTTCCATGCTGGGAGTAGTAGTACTACCTGAAAAATGTTTTAAAAAAAAGTGAAAAACACGCACACACTACATTTTCATTATTGTCGGCTACATTTTTAGTGCTTTACCCGCTCACATAAATTGATCCCTGTTTAAAAATGAATAAACATTTCATAATAAAAAAGATACAGTTCGTTAGATATAATTTTTTCCAACACCACTGTATCTTTTTTATTATGATTTTTTTGTGATACCCTGCGAAATTTTAATAAAAAAGGTATCTCCATAATTTATTAGGATCGCTAAAGTCCAAAAAAAGACTAAAAAGATTTACCGAATGTACCCGAATACCGAATGTATCCGAAAAAAAAAACGACCCGAATACCCGAATACCGAATGTATCCGAAAAATCTAAACCGAAAATATTGCCGAACCGAAATTTTTTTCCAAAACGAAAAAACGAAACGAAATTAAACGAAAATTTTTCTAGTGCACAAGTCTGGTTTCAATGAGTGGGGTGGCTGATGTGTGGGAGGAAGAAAAATGACCTCACACTTACAAACAAGGAATCATGGGACATGTAATTCGAGTGAGGGAACTCCAACAGGAAATAGCCAGTTCATAAAAAGATGGCCATAGTGTTATGGTTGACTCAGAACAGTTAGCCATTTAGCTCCAAGACAAGCACGGATCATTCCCAAGCATGTCCATTACTGTCTGGCAGGTACGTACTAAAATCCCTTTATGGTGGATAACCCCTTTAACCCTTGTGCGCCTGGACAGTTGGTGCACATGTGTGGTTTGGGCTGTTTCACATGTATGCACTGCACCTAAGCAAAGATGTTGCTGATGCAGATGCCTTTCTGCGCAAAGAGCACCAGTGGGCGTGTTTTGGGCTTCGTTACACTGGTGTACTGATTTTCCCCTCACATATTTTTTTTTTGCAAAAGTCACAGTTTTGTGTGAAGGCCACTCTACGCCCAATCCCAAGCAGTTAGCAACGCAATGCTGACTTTAAAGTTCCCATTAGATCTATCATGCGCAAATTTAAGTGAATATATCACATTCAGCAAGCAAAATGTATTTTTCAAGCCTGCTGTGCAAATCTATATGCCAAGGACAACCTAGAGTCCCACCCTAAGGCTAGGATTCCACTTCACTGAAAAAAACGGCAGAAAAAAAAATTCTGGTGTTTTTCGGGCGTTTTTTCGGGCGTTATTGCATTTGAGTTGAAATTGCATTTTGGCCCCTTTGGCGTTTTTTTCTAAATGTGTTGGGTATCAGGAAAAAATGTATTTAAGGAAAATTTTTTTTAAAATAATGAACTTTTAATACATTTTTTATAAAGTGCGTATGTGTGTTTTCACATTTGTTTTCTCTATTTTTTGTAAACATTTTTTAGGTAGTACTACTACTCCCAGCATAGAACAGACTGTTCCATAAAGGGAGTAGTAGTACCTGTACTAATAGACATATCACCCTGTGTGTCAATCCTGACACCCGATGCGATCGTCCATAATATATCAGAGATGCGGAGCGACTCTATACAGCGCTTGCATTTCTGCACTATACTCCGGGCCAGCCAGTGATGTGAATAGAACATCACTCATTCATATTTTCCGCCCAGAATGGTGATTGGCCGGATGGTGGCAGCCAATCCCCACTCTCTTGCTGTGATCTGTCCTTAACTGCAGGTACTTCTACTCCCAACATGGAACACACTCTGCTCCATGTTGGGAGTTGTAGTTCCTGCAGTTAAGGAAAGATCACAGAAGATGTCACTCATGACACCCGCTGTGATCCTCCTGTATAATGTATAGATGTGGGCGGCCGGCCGCTCTTCTATGGTCCCCTGCACTGACATATATATACACCTATTCATATTTGTGATTGGCTGGTACCAGCTGTGCAATCACAGCTCTCTGCGGGAAATATGAACAGGTGTATATATACGGCAGTGCAGGGGACAATAGAAGAGCGGCCGGCTGCATCTATAAATTATACAGAAGGATCGCAACAGACCCGGGGAGATCTGTCAATTAGTACAGGTACTATGACTCCCATCATGGAACAGTGTGTTCCATGCAGGGAGTAGTAGTACCACCTAAAAAAAAAAGAAAAAAAAAGAGAAAAACACACACACACTACATTTTTATTATTGTTGGCTACATTTTTAGTGCCCTGCCCGCACACATAAACCGATCCCTTTTTAAATATTATAAAAAAAATTTATAAAGATAAATTTCGTTAAATACAATTTTTTCCATCACTACTGTATCTTTTTTATTATTATTTTTTTAAATGGTACCCAACGAAATTTTTATTAAAAAAGGTAAGTCCAAAAAAGAATAAAAATCGCCTGCAAAAACGCCAAAGTTAAAACCCACGATTTCAGGGGAAAAAACGCCATAGGTTCAACATGCTGCGATTTAGCAAAACCGCCAAGGAGCTAAAAAATGCCAAAAAAAGAGTGAAAAAATGCCAAAAAAGAGTAAAAAAAACCCTGCAAAAGTATAAAAAAAAACGCCAAACTTAAAAACGCCAAGTGGAAAAAGAATTTTGCGATTTCTCATTGATTTACAGCTAACATCTGGCCGCAGCATTTTTTGGCCGAAAAAACACCATGCGGCAGAATTCGCGTTTCTCTTGGCGTTTTCCCCCCAAAAAAACAAGTGGAATTCCAGCCTAACATTAGCTTGTATGTATTAAGGCGCACATCATCATACATGCCAACCAGATGTGAGATGCATAAAAACAGGCGCCTTGGCACACCAAAACCTCCCTAATGATACATGACCCCCTTTGTCTATGAAGATATGGCAAAATTGGTGGGGCAAAAAGTTTACGTTTAAGCTCAAGCAGCAAAAAAAAAGGTTTTATTTCAATACTAAATACAAAAATAAAACACAGGTTTGACCAAATTTGCTACATTTTATTCCTTAAACAGTCCGCTGCAATGATCTATGCATAATAATCTAAAGGAGAGCAACCAGATAGTATTTACCAGCTGGAAGTAGAATCCAATGTAGAAGTTCTCATTTACTGGGTTAGGAATTGCCATATCTAAGCAGATGCTTCCCTTCTTGGCTCTCTTCTAGTTTCCCGCAGCTGCATGCTGCACACAGTTAATAGCCAATATAGCAGGAGCGCATTGAAAATGCTGCCCTGGAACTCATATTCTCTCTAGCACATTTCAGCTCATTCTCTGCCTGAGATCCACTTTTGTTTAATTGTATTGGTAAGATACATGTACTAAATAATCCTAGAGAATATTAGGCTACGATATGGTTCTATGCAACAAATGCAACGTGTGGGATTGTATGAGAATAGCCAGAAATAATAAAATTCTGGAGTACAAAGGATAACATGCATAATGGTGGCTGGGTTATTCTAATTCTTTTTTGCGTCCAGCTTTATGTGCCATTACAGAACTACAAAACCACCATTGCATGCTGTGCTATTCTCTCCAGTCAAAAAAGACATTTCCCTTTATGATCATAACATTATGTTCCATGATGGGCAGATGGTAAAACTAATGCCAAAAATACAGATGAACATAGCTTCACTCTACAGCCGTTATTCCCAACCTTACTAAAATTGAGGCACCCTTAAAAATATATCCAATTTCATGGATTCCTGCTGCTTGGTGTTGTGTAATAAAATCTATACCTCTATATAAGGTGATCAATACATGCAGCAATATGCCATTCTATGCGGCCACTGCCATCGAACAGAAGACAAGCATATCTGGGTCCCACAGGTTCAGGAAGACGCAGCTGTCAAAAGAATAAAGTGCCATCATTTCATGGGGACAGTAATGATGGTATGGCCAGCACTAATGAAAGGTACTGTCTGACTGGCGCTTTTAGGCTAGAATTCCACTGAGGTTTCATGCAAAAACGCCCATTTTGCCGCATGATGTTTTTTCTGTGAAAAAACGCCGTGGCCAGATGTCAGCTGCAAGTCAATAGTGAACTGCAAAATACCAGACCCACTTGGTGTTTTTCATTTTCATGAGGATGGTTTTCAAAAATGTCCTCAAATTCAGAGTATGGCATTTCTTTCTGGAAAAATCTTGGTGATTTCCTCCCATAGAAGTCTATGGGAGTAAAACAACGCCCCAAAAAACGACATGTGGGTTTTAACTGGCATTTTTGCAGGCGGTTTTTATTCTTTTTTTTTTTTTTTTGTACTTTAGCGATCCAAAAAAGTGATGGAGATACCTTTTTTAATTAAATTTCATAGGGTATCATTAAAAAAATTAAAAAGATACAGTAGTGATGGAAAAAATTGTATTTCACTAAATTTAGTTTGTAAATTTTTAAACAGGGATCAATTTATGTGGGCAGGCAGAGAACTAAAAATCTAGCCGGCAAAATAAAAAATGTAGAAAGGGGCCGTTTAATTATAAAAATAATATATTTTTTATAAATAATTTTGTTAAACTTTTTATTAGTAATGTATTTTAATTATGTGTTTAACCCCTTAAGGACTCAGCCCATTTTGGCCTTAAGGACTCAGACAATTTAATTTTTACGTTTTCATTTTTTCCTCCTCGCCTTCTAAAAATCATAACTCTTTTATATTTTCATCCACAGACTAGTATGAGGGCTTGTTTTTTGCGCGACCAGTTGTCCTTTGTAATGACATCACTCATTATATCATAAAATGTATGGCGCAACCAAAAAACACTATTTTTGTGGGGAAATTAAAACGAAAAACGCAATTTTGCTAATTTTGGAAGGTTTTGTTTTCACGCCGTACAATTTCTGGTAAAAATGACATGTGTTCTTTATTCTGAGGGTCAATACGATTAAAATGATACCCATTATTATATATTTTTATATTATTGTTGCGCTTAAAAAAAATCACAAACTTTTTAACCAAATTAGTACGTTTATAATCCCTTTATTTTGATGACCTATAACTTTTTTATTTTTCCGTATAAGCGGCGGTATGGGGGCTCATTTTTTGCGCCATGATCTGTACTTTTTTTTGATACCACATTTGTATATAAAAAACTTTTAATACATTTTTTATAATTTTTTTTTAATAAAATGTATTAAAAAAGTAGGAATTTTGGACTTTTTAAATTTTTTTTCGTTCACGCCGTTCACCGTACGGGATCATTAACATTTTATTTTAATAGTTCGGACATTTACGCACGCGGGGATACCAAATATGTCTATAAAAAATGTTTTTTACGCTTTTTGGGGGTAAAATAGGAAAAAACGGACGTTTTACTTTTTTATTGGGGGAGGGGATTTTTCACTTTTTTTTTACTTTTACTTTTACATTTTTTTACATTTTTTTTTACACTTGAATAGTCCCCATAGGGGACTATTCATAGCAATACCATGATTGCTAATACTGATCTGTTCTATGTATAGGACATAGAACAGATCAGTGTTTTCGGTCATCTCCTGCTCTGGTCTGCTCGATCACAGACCAGAGCAGGAGACGCCGGGAGCCGCACGGAGGAAGGTGAGGGGACCTCCGTGCGGCGTTATGAATGATCGGATCCCCGCAGCAGCGCTGCGGGCGATCCGATCGTTCATTTTAATCGCGAACTCCCGCAGATGCCGGGATCTGTATTGATCCCGGCACCTGAGGGGTTAATGGCGGACGCCCGCGAGATCGCGGGCGTCGGCCATTGCCGGCGGGTCCCTGGCTGCGATCAGCAGCCGGGATCAGCCGCGCATGACACGGGCATCGCTCCGATGCCCGCGGTTATGCTTAGGACGTAAATGTACGTCCTGGTGCGTTAAGTACCACCTCACCAGGACGTACATTTACGTCCTGCGTCCTTAAGGGGTTAATAAAATGTGTGTTTTTTTTAAACTTTTTTTTTAGGTAGTACTACTCCCAGTATGGAACAGACTGTTCCATGATGGGAGTAGTACCTGTACTAATAGACAGATCGCAGCAGGTGTAACTTCTGAGACATGCTGCGATCCTCTAGTATAAGCTACAGAAGTCAGCTGCCGGCCACACTATCTGGTCCCCTGCCCGCACTATACTCCGCTGTGATGTGAAGTTCCCTTCACTTCACAGATTCATATTTCCCGCTGAGAGCTGTGATTGGCCAGATAGTGTTGGCCACTCACAGCTCTCAGCGGCATATACGAATCTGTGATGTGAAGATAACCTCACATCACAGCGGAGTATAGTGTCGGGCTTGGGACCAGACAAGTGCGGCTGCTACCCACTTCAATAGCTTTTACCAGAGTATCGCAGCGGGTGTCAGGAGTGACACTTGCTGTAATCTGACCTTAAAGGGGTATTCCAGGCAAAAACTTTTTTTTATATATCAGCTGGACAGCTCCCGGGATGTGAGTCATCAGAGAGAAGTTAGACAGAAAACAGCAACTCAACTTCAGAAGCTAATAACTATTGGAAGGATTAAGATTTTTTAATAGAAGCTATTTACAAATCTTTTTAACTTTCCAGAGCCAGTTGATATATAAAAAAAGTTTTTGCCTGGAATACCCCTTTAACTGCAAGTACTACTACTCCCAACATGGAGCACACTCTGCTCCATGCTGGGAGCTGTAGTACCTGCATTAATAGACAGATCACAATGGGCCATCTGTCTATTAGTACAGGTACTACAACTCCCAGCATGGAGCAGAGTGTGCTCCAAGTTGGGAGCATTGGTACCTGCTTTAAGGGACAAATTGCAGCAAGTGTCACTCCTGGCACCTGTTGCGATCGTCCTGATGTGAATTTCAGGACTCAGCTGCCCTCACTGCTACAAAGCCGGGAGAACAGCTGATGCTGAGCAATAGATATACGTTGTATATCTACTGCCCACCAAGAACTTACAGTGAGCCAGCAATGTGTATACAGTATACACATTGCTGGCTTATTCAACCCCTTGCAGAGCTGTGCGCTATGCGCCAGGCCGGCAAAGAAAGAGTTACCTTACACTGCTGAACAGTGTAGGTTAACCCGTTGGGCGGTATACACTATGTACAGCTCTCTATAGATAGCTGTATATCATTTATACAGAAGAGGAAGAAGTCCCCTTACCTCCCTCCAGTCCAGGCTGGGTCCGTGCAGCTCCGCCGCTAGTGATGACATCATTAGGGGCAAAGTTACAGAAGGGAGCCAGGCTGGTGAGGGTGTGAGGCTCTGTTCATATTGTCTATTTTGCATAATGTGAACAGACCCTTCTGCCAGTGTCCTCCCAGACAGGGAGACTCCAGCTGTTGCTAAACTACAGCCAAAGGATGTCTGGGCATGCTGGGAGTAGTAGTTTTGCAACAATTGGAAGCTCCCTGTTTTGGAAGACATTGCAATATTGGTGCTCTCACCAGCAGAGAGCACAAAAAAATGTCCTAACCAATTTTTTGTGTTTTTGTTTTCTTGTTTAAGATCCGTGCATGCAGAGGATTCGGAGGACTGCTGTGGATGAACTGGATTTTTTTTTCCTTTTAATAAAATGGCTAACGAGGGCTGTGGGGGAAGTGTTTTTAAAATTGAATTTTCAGGCTTAGTAGTGGAAGCCGTCTTATTGACGGAATCCATTACCATGCCGGGGCTTGGCGTTAGCCCCAAAAACCGTTAGTGCTAATCCCCAATAATTACCCCGGTACCCACCGCCACAGGGGTGCCGGGAAGAGCCGGTACCAACAGGCCCAGAGCGTCAAAAATGGCGCTCCTGGGCCTAGGCGGTAACAGGCTGCGTTATTTAGGCTGGGGAGGGCTAGTAACAATGGTCCTCACCCACCTTGGTAATGTAAGGCTGTTGCTGCTTGGTTGGTATCTGGCTGTGAATAAAAATACAGGGAACCCTATGCGTTTTTTTTCATAAATAAATAAAAGAAAACACATAGGGTTCCCCGTATTTTCATTCTCAGCCAGATACCAACCAAGCAGAAACAGCCTGATGTTACCAGGGTGGGCGAGGATCATTGTTACTGGCCTTACCCAGCCTAAATAACGCCAGCCTGTTACCGCCTAGGCCCAGGACCGCCATTTTTGACGCTCTGGGCCTGTTGGTACCGGCTCTTTCCAGTATCCCTGAGGCGGTGGGTACCGGGGTAATAAATGGGGATTAGCGCTAGCTTTTTTTGGAGCTAACGCTAAGCCCCGGCTTAGTAATGGATTCTGTCAATAAGACGCCTTCCACTAGTAAGCCTGAAAATGCAATTAAAGAAAAAACATGACACACTGAAAAAATTATTTTCATTTTAAAAAACACTCCCCCCACAGCCCTCAATAGCCATTTTATTAAAATAAAAAACAATCCAGTTCATCCACAGTAGTCCTCCGAATCCGCTGTAATCCTCTGCATTCACGGATCTGAAATGAGAAGAAAAAAGAAACACAAAAAATTGGTTAGGACATTTTTGGTGCTCTCTGCTGGGGAGAGCACCCATAATGCAATGTCTTCCCAAAGAGAGAGCCTCCAATTGTTGCAAAGCTACAACTCCCAGCATGCCCAGACTGGCTTTGGCTATCTGGGCATTCTGGGAGTTGTAGTTTAGCACATCCCGATATTCACATCAGGACAATCGCAACAGGTGTCAGTAGTGACATTTGCTGCGATCTGTCCCTTACTGCAGGTACAACTGCTCCCAACATGGAGCACACTCTGCTCCATGCTGGGAGTTGTAGTTCCTGTATTAATAGATAGATGGCCTGGGTATCACTTCTGACACCCGTTATGATCTGTCTATTAATGCAGGTACTACAGCTCCCAGCTGTAGGAGACATGTGCTCCATGTCGAGAGTAGTAGTACCTGCAGTTAAGGTCAGATAACAGCGTTGTCACTCCTGACACCCGCTGAAATCCTCTATACTTTACTCCACTGTGATGTCAATCAATCACAGTTCTCAGAGGGAAATATGAATCTGTGAAGTGAACTTCACATCACAGCGGAGTATAGTGTTGGGCAGGGGACCAGACAAGTGTGGCTGCCGGCTGCTTCTATAGCTTATACCAGAGGATCGCAGTGGGTGTCAGAAGTGACACTCGCTGCGATCTGTTTATTAGTACAGATACTACTACTCCCACCATAGAACAGTCTGCTCCATGCTGGGAGCGGTACTACTACCTAAAAAATCTAAATTAAAAAAATTAAAAAAATTGAAAAAAACACACATTTTATTAAACACATAATTAAAATACATTACTAATAAAAAGTTTTACAAAATTAATTATAAAAAAAATATATTATTTTTATAATTAAATGGCCTCTTTCTAAATTTTTTATGTTGCCGGCTACATTTTTAGTTCCCTGTCCACCCACATAAATTGATCCCTGTTTAAAAATTAATAAAAATTTTGTTACATACAATTTTTTCCATCACTACTACAAAAAAAGAATAAAAACCACCTGCAAAAACGCAAAAGTAAGAACCCAAATGGCGTTTTTCTTGGTGTTGTTTTTCTCTCCCATAGACTTCTATGGGAGGAAAATGCCAAGATTTTCCTGAAAAAAACGCCATACTCTGAATTTGAGGACATTTTTGAAAACCAGCCTCTGAGCCCAAAAGAATTGAAAACGCCCAAAGGATAAAAAAAATATCAAAATGAAAATCGCCAAGTGCCTCTGTCATTTTGCAGTTCACTATTGACTTGCAGCTAACATCTGGCTGCTGCATTTTTTCACCGAAAAATGCTGTGTGGCAAAATGGGCATTTTTATCTGCGTTTCTGCATTAAAAACCTCACTGGAATTCGAGCCTTATGGTGGCACAGTGTAGCTGGCAGTAATGAGGGTAATGCATGGCTGGCAGTAATAGGGGTATTCTCAAAGGGGTACTCCAGTGGAAAACAACTTTTTTTTTTTTTAAATACACTGGTGCCAGAAACTTAAACAGATTTGTAAATTACTTCTATTAAAAAATCTTAATCCTTCCAGTACTTATCAGATGCAGAGGAAGTTATTTTCTTTTTATATTTCTTTTCTGTCTGACCACAGTGCTCTCTGCTGACACCTTTTTAGGAACTGTCCAGAGTAGGAGAAAATCCCCATATCACAGTTTCTGACATTGACAGAGGTGTCAGCAGAGAGCACTTGTCAGATAGAAAAGAAATTCAAAAAGAAAAGAACTTCATGTGGCGCATACAGCAGCTGATAAGTACTGGAAGGATTAAGTTTTTTTAATAGAAGTCATTTACAAATTTGTTTAACTTTCTGGCACCAGTTGATTTAAAAAAAATAATAATAATGTTTTCCGCCTGAGTACCCTTTAATCCTCATAAATGAAAATGTAGAGAGTTACACACATGTACGACCACCTAATCTCCTCAATTCAAAAAAAGATAGCACAGTACCTCCACTTTCCTAATAGGTGGAAACCCCCCAAAAAAGAACCTTCAGTTATTAGAAATGTATGAAATATATTGTTGATTAACAGGAATGCTAATTACCTCTTTAAGCAGCTATTAGACCAAGGGTATCCAAAACAAGTCCTACAAAAAGCCTATAACAAAGCAAATAAAAAAAATAGAATTCGCATGTTAGTGGTAGTACCACCCTTCCCATGCATGTGCGGTTCAGGGAACATGTGTATTCCCTTAATACATGATGGAAACCCAACAGCCAGTTCTTTGGAATTCAGCGCATCCATTTCAGAGGAGGTATAGACAGGAAGAAAACCTTATTACGTACAGAAGCTAGGTGGATCCTGTGCATGGATGCGCAGGGAAACCTAGGCTTAAACGATAAAGTGGATCTAGAAGTATTCTTGTAAAAGGTTGTTTTTCCATGTATGTATACATTATTGTCTTGCATTGGTTTGTTTTTAACCGTTTTTAAGTCACTAGCACTTTATGTAACACACCTACCTGATGACATCAGAAATGACAGGTGTATAAATCGACACTGACGTCAGCAGGAGGTGTGGTCTGATGAAGTAGTCTTGCACTACGAAACAGCTGTCACACCGGTTCTATGAAACATCCTGGCATTGCAGACCGTTGCCGGTTCAGCTGCACCCTGCACTTTCTTTTGCATGCACCACAAGAAAGAATAAAGACATTTGCCTTGGAAGAGTGGTGAGTGCTATCCCTTTATACTCTCTATATATTCATAAGTGTAATCTGACAATGTGGCCTTTGCTTGCCCAGTGCCAAGGATGTTATGAGCAAGTTTCATCCAGAAAAGGAAATGCTGCTTAATTTTACAGCCATAAAAATTAATCCATGTGTCCACTGACTGCTATTTTACCTCTGAGTTTAATAGGCCAATACTTCTGTTTTATAGCTCAAAAGATTAGCACAAAATACTGTTGTGAACATACTCTTAAATGGGCACTGTCAAATTTAAAAACTTTTCATATGTTGTGCATCTTGGTAAAACAACAACCTTTCTAATATACTTCACAATCAAATTATTATTTTTTTTTTTTATAGAAATCATGGCATGGACAAAGGGGTAGATTTATGTAAACCAGTGTAGAGGAAGAGTGCTGCAGTTGCCCCTAGCAACAATCAGATTGCTTCTTTCTGTTTCAAACTTTTTATTGAATTTTTTTTCAATTAAAGATACATATAACTGACAAAGGTGATATATGCAATAACACACAATAATTAGAACTTGGAACCATATGAATTCCGAAACATCACCAGTTGCTACATGAGGTTATATGCATCACAAATTGTACTGTAGGTTATATATCGCAATAATCCTGAGAGCCTCTTAGAACGTAGAGGGATGGGTCATCACCCATAAACTAGCTATGTATTGGCAGTATAAAGAAATTCAATCAGGAAGGGAAAGAAAGACATCTGCTTGGTATCATATATAAGAATCAGACATTAGTTTTAGCATAACGAGAATCGACCCATTTCTGCCAGTTTGCTAGAGTATGAGAGTTACAGTTAGCGTTAATGGCCACTGCCCTTGCACTAAGGAAGGAATGTTGCAATAAAGATACATGTTCTGCAATATTAGGAGTGACATCCGATGTCTGGTAATAATTAATTTAGCTAACACTACAACTTTACACGTTATAGGCCTTAGGGATGGGGGTATGACCTGCAAGCCTGCAAACAGATGGAACCCGACCGCAGTCTACATAATGTAGAAGATTCAGAACCCTTCTGGTATTCTATGGGATAAGCATAAGGCTATCCTTCATATAAGATAGGGGACTATTGATAGGATTCAGATTATTGGGCAGACTAGATGGGCAAAATGGTTCTTATCTGCTGACACATTCCATGTTTCTATGTTTCTATTCTAAAAGTCCTGATGGCCTCACACAAAACCAACTTGATCATGTGAGACCAAGTAGGGCAGCAATCATGCAATGCGGTTGGCGATAAGTGTAGCATAGATTTTAATATCTACATTCAACAGCGAGAAAGGCCTAAAATTGTCAGGCCTATCTGCTGGTTTAACGGGCTAAGGGGGGGGGGGGGGGGGAGGGATGTATGACTATAAGTGTCTACTGATTCTCCCCAGGCATTAACCCTGTAGAAATCGCCTCTGTGTAAAAGGCCAAGGCATGTGGAGATAATAAGGAAGATAAGGTTTTATAGTAAAAGGCTGTAAGCCCATCAAGGACTGGGACTTGCCAGTTGGTAGGGATTTAATGACAGTAGCTGACTCTTTAGTAGATATAGGGGAGTTGAGAGTGTCTAGTTGGGAAAAGGAGATGTGAGGCAATGTTATACGGTTCTAAAAAGCAGTAATGTCGGACTGGGAGGCGTGGTGGTATCTCAGGATAGGTTATATAATTCCGAGTAATTCTCTTTAAAACTGTTAGCTATAGATTGAGGGTGAAAAATTTATGGGTAGAGGTGGAATCCCACAGATAAGGAATTTTAGACTTATGTTTAGCTTTTAATTGGGCCACTAAAAATGTGCCTCCTTTATTATGGGAATGGGACTTTAGTTTGCTCTTTTTCCTAGCATGATCATCAAAAAAGTGAGCATGTATCTTAGAAAGGATAGATCATAGCTGTTGAGCTAGAGATATAGTAGGAGAAAGTTTGTTCAGATCTTCCACTGCTTTCTATTCTGCCAGTAGGGCTTTTAGACGCATGGTTCTTTCTTTTTTCAAAACATGACCCAGCTTAATGAAGGAACATCTTACCGCCGCCTTATGGGCATTCCAGACAGTCGTTGCTGTAACATCTGGGGAAAAATTGTCTGAGAAGTAAGAGGAGAGATCTTTTGCCAGTTGAGATTTATAGGTGGGATGTCTTAGAAGGAAGTTGTTACAGTGCCACAGATCTCCAACATGATGGGGGCATGATCTGACCATTTTAGGGGAGCTATAGTGGAAGAACTGACCATATCCAACAGCGACCTGTTAACATTGAATAGATCAATTCTAGAATAGTTATTCGAGGCAGTTGAATAAAAAGTATAATCTCTTTCATTGGCATGTAAAATACGCCAGACATCATAAACATCTTTGTGTCTAAAAAATAGGATACAACGAAACTGGTCATCCGGTTGTTGAGAAAGAACTATCAAAATAGACATCTGGGACCACATTAAAGTCCCCAGCCAAAAGCAGGTGGCCATGCTGATGTTTACTCATGATCCAAAAATTAGGGGCATATACTGACATAACCGTATACACAACATTATTAAGCGAGCATATCAAAAGCATATATCGACCATGCAGGTCAATTACTGCATTAACTAATTAGAAAGCAACAGTATTTTTGATTGCTATGAAAACCCCACAAGACTTAGAGGTGTAATGTGAGCGGAATATGTGAGGGGAAACAAGTAGGTGCATTGAGGAGGTGCGCCTCCTGCACAGACAACACGTCACATGCAGCCATTTTAGCCTCAGACCAAACATACGACTGTTTTTGAGGGGCATTGAGGCCATTAGCATTAATCAACGGTATTTTATTTACAATTGTAAAGGCACAGACAGCTTATGCCGGCTGAGCAGGTACAGTTGAGCGAAGATCAGACAGAAGACAGGACATTCTTGATAAGCACTGATCTCTGAAAAAAGAGACAAGGAGAAGGGGGAAGGGGGAAGAGTCAAACAAAATAACAAAGCAACAGCACTTCAGATAGAATCTGGAATCAACAGTCCTGGAAAAGGTGATGAAATGTCATTATTAGGTATATTGGGGGAAGAGAACTGTCACTTGTCAGCCAAGCTAGCAGTGAAGAAGTACTGGAATGGTATCAGTGATAGCCTCTCCTATGCCCTCCAGCTACCTTCCAATCCAAGTGCGTCTAAGCAGGCGGAGAAGATAAATGGGAGTCTGGTACATCCACAGTGATGCCCCACAATTTACTCTAGAGAGAGTTCAAAGAAGAGCTACTAAACTAGTACATGGATTGCAGGATAAAATGTACCAGGAAAGGTTAAAGGACCTTAACATGTATAGCTTCGAAGAAAGAAGAGACAGAGGGGATATGATAGAGACTTTTAAATACATAAAGGGAATCAACATGGTAAAGGAGGAGAGCATATTTAAAAGAAGAAAAACTACCACAAGAGGACATAGTTTTAAATTAGAGGGGCAAAGGTTTAAAAGTAATATCAGGAAGTATTACTTTACTGAGAGAGTAGTGGATGCATGGAATAGCCTTCCTGCAGAAGTGGTCGCTGCAAATACAGTGAAGGAGTTTAAACATGCATGGGATAAGCATAAGGCTATCCTTCATATAAGATAGGGCCAGGGACTATTCATAGTATTCAGATTATTGGGCAGAATAGATGGGCCAAATGGTTCTTATCTGCCGACACATTCTATGTTTCTAATTTAAACACTTTAACTCTATCAGCCAAGGATCTGATGATGTAGGAGGTCTCGTCACATTGGATGAGAAGGCGTGTTGTGTAGCCCCATTTGTACATCACTTTCTTGTTGCACAGAGCTGCTGTGACAGGGGCCACTTGTCTACTAAGTTGCAATGTGGCGGCCGAGAGGTCAGTGAATAGAGAGATCATGCAAAAAATGATCAGGAAAGACCTCTCGGTCTCTTGACTTCGCCATTCTGACCTCTTTAATATGAAAAAAGTGTACCCTTGCAAGGACGTCATATGCCAGGTGTTTCAGCCGGGGCACTCTATGGGCTCTATCCAGGAGCAGATCTTTAGGAGAAACGTCAGATAATAAGGTCATAAGTTCTCCAAAGTAGGCTGAAAGATCTTTGGTGGCGATATTCTTAGGGATGCCCCAGAATTTTATGTTGTTGCGTCTCGAATGGTCTTTGAGGTCTGAAACCTCAGGACAAGGAAGTCTGCTTCTAGATTGTAATGGGCATCAATCAGGTTATTCTGAGATTATGAAAATTCTGCCATCTTATGCTCAGTATGGTCCACCCTGGTTTCAACTTCAGCTATGGCGGAGCGGAGTGGTTATAGATGCATTCAGTGTCGGCAACATGCATTTAAATGTGACTTCTGTCACTGGCACATAAGATGCAGGGATAAAGCCGAAAAGGTCTGCAGTAAGAACTAGAAGGTCATCAGTCCCTTTGTGGAGGCCCTCATCATCATCGGTGAGATCTAGCCTTGGGCACTGCTTCTGTGGTTTGCTGAAAGCTGAAGAGCTGGGAGCAGAAGCATAGGCACCATGTTTGTGCGGAGAGGAGTAGTGTGAAGATGGACTGTCTCCCCAGAGGATTTCTAAAGTGGTATCTAGATCCCTTGCAGTGTCAGAGGCCTGAGGCAGAGAGGAGCTGCGCCAGTGTGCAGACGCTTGCTTCCCGTGAGTAGAGCTGGCAGGCTCATGTGGAGATGCACACGCTTCGGAGGATGAAGGAGCGGTGCCATCTTGGTGGAAGCATCTGCCCGGGAAGCATAAAAGTTAGTAATTTTTTTCAGCTTACAAGCCATTCTACCTCTTCATTGGGTGGACATGTTGAGGAGGAAGGTTTTTGAGGGTAAACAGTGGTCATTATTTGCAAGTCCGCAGGCTCTGGTCACTTGAATGGTCGCTGTTAGTCAGGGCTCAGTCATTAAGCAGCCATCTCGCTCCACGGCCAAACCAGGACCCCCTCCCCCCAGATTGCTTCTTTCATTTTTCACAGGCCTTTTTAAAATTGTAAAAGCAATCTGATTGGTTGCTATAGGCACCTGAACCACTCTTCCTCTGCACAGTTTTTTTTATAAATATCCCCCAAAGTCCAGTAAGTGAGGGTGGGCTAGCATTCCTCTGTGCTCTCTCCTGTCTGATTGGACAAGAGAGAGCACAGAGGAGTACTATCAGACAGGAGAGAGCACAGAGGAGTACTATCAGACAGGAGAGAGCACAGAGGAGTTCTATCAGACAGGAGAGATCACAGAGGAATGCTATCAGACAGGAGAGAGCACAGAGGAGTACTATCAGACAGGAGAGAGCACAGAGGAGTACTATCAGAGAGGTGAGAACACAGAGGAATACTATCAGACAGGAGAGGGCACAGAGGAGTCATATTAGAAAGGAGAGAGCACAGAGGAGTACTATCAGACAGGAGAGAGCACAGAGGAGTACTATCAGACAGGAGAGAGCACAGAGGAGTACTACTATCAGACAGGAGGGAGCACAGAGGAGTACTATCAGACAGGAGAGCTCACAGAGGAGTGCTAGCCCACTCTAACTTACTGGACTTTGTCCATGCCCGTGCTTCACCTTGGACAAAGCCAATGTTTTATAAGCCATGATTTCTATAAAAAAGAAATAATATTTTCTTATAAAGTATATTAAAAAGGTTAATGATTTGCCATGATGTACAATATACATATCTGACAGTGCCCATTTAAGGAAGGTTGGGAAAAAAATTCATAAAATGGCACCAATGATACATATGAAAAAACTGTACTATAGAATCTGTGACTATTTATATTGTTGTAATTGCTAGTATTAGCTTCATGAATACTATTAAGATTCATGATTGATATGATGGATCAATGTTGTAACTAAAGTTTTATAATTTTCTTACTATCTAGCATATCTGACTTGGCTACTCTACCTATAAGGGACAACAATACCGGTCAGAGGGTACACCAATTGAAAAAAGTATAAATATATACATTTCATACCAATGTCTTTAAATAAAATCATGGAAACATTATTACACTTTTTCTGATAAAAATCCAGGCTTCAAAATAACAAAATCCCTGCATAATGCCTAAATTCACATCAAGCCAGGGTCTTGTCAGGACAGTTATTTTCTTTCTTCAGGAAGCTGAACATTATGGAGTTAATAGCTGTCATATCACTGTGCTGCAAGCTACAGAAATCTTGCAGTGATGAATTGTTTGCACTAGCTAATTCCAATACGATAAAAAGTAATTCCCTTATTTTTTGTAGAACTAGAAATGTCAGAGGTGGAGAAAAGAAGGATAATACTCTATTGTGTATCTCCTTTTTCTAGGCAAGAAACTGTTTCCAGGGTTTACAATTAACAAAGATAAAGGCTGCAGCTACATGACATAATTTGTCCTTCAGACCATTGCAAATAGTACAATAGGAAAACCTTTATGTTGTGTTGTGCATTGCATTTACCGGTACATTGAATTATTCCAGAAATGGATGGAAAAAATTCAGCAGCAATGTAAGGCGAGCCCATGGGGGACCCCTTATGAAATGTTTTTTGGGAACCCCTTCAAATGACACAGCTGCTAACAGTGAACGCAAAGTTGCAGAAAGTGATATTAGCCAATGGAAACAGCAGAAAAAATAAATAAAAATAGTTATCGCCCTATTGCACCCAGAGCTGACTCATCCTATCACTATATCTACAAAACTATTAGGCTGGGTCGCTTTGGTCAGTATTTTTAGCCAGAACCAGGAGCAGACAAAGAAAAAAAACTAAGCTGGAAAAATTTGCACCTTTTTCTGTTTTATCGACCTACTTATAGTTTTGGTAAGAAATTCTGACCAAAGTGTAGAGTCCCTTATTATGCTGGGTTCAAATCAGAGTTTTTCATTTCCCTCAGGCTAGGATTCCACTTGTTTTTTTTCCCAGCGTTTTTTTTCACTGAAAAAAAACACCAGAAAAACACAAGTGCAATTTTTTGCGTCTGACGTTTTTTCTGGCATTTTTGCATATGAGTTGAAATTGCATTTCTGGCCCCTTTGGCGTTTTTTCAAAATGTGTTTGGTACCAAAAAAAAAAAAAAAAAGGATACAGTAGGGATGGGAAGAAACATTTTTAAGGAAATTTTTCTTTTTTATTATGAACTTTTAATACATTTTTAATAAAGTATGTATGTGTGATTCACTCTTTTTTCCTCTATATATATTTTTTTCTTTACATATTTTTAGGTAGTACTACTACTCCCAGCATGGGAGTAGTAGTACCTGTACTAATAGACATATCGCCCCGGGTGTCAGTCATGACACCCGATTTCGATCGTCCATAATATAGCAGAAATGCAGAGCGGCTCTATACAGCGCTCACATCTCTGCTCTGTACTCCGGGCAGTGATGTGAATAGAACATCACTCTTTCATATTTTCTGCCCAGAGTGGTGATTGGACGGATGGTTGCAGCCAATCACCGCTCTCAGAGGGAAATATGAATGAGTGATGTTCTATTCATATCACTGGCTGGCCGGAGTATAGTGCAGAGATGCGAGCGCAGGAGAAAGCCGCTCCACATCTCTGCAATAGATAGAACGATCACAGTGGATGTCAGGAGTCATACCCTGTGTGATCTGACCTTAACTGCAGGTATTACTAATCCCATCATGAAGCACGCTTTGCTCCATGTTGGGAGCTGTAGTACCTGCAGCTAAGGAAAGATCACAGCGAATGTCACTCCTAACACCCGCTGTGATCCTCCTGTATAATGTATAGATGCAGGTGGCCGCACTTCTATGGTCCCCTGCACTGACGTATATATACACTTATTCATATTTCCCACAGTAAGTTGTGATTGGCTGGAACCATCTGGCCAATCACAGCTCTCTGAAATATGAACAGGTGTGTATATACGGCAGTGCAGGGGACCACAGAAGAGCGGCCGGCCGCATCTATAAATTATACTGGAGGATCGCAACAGACCGGGCAATCTGTCAATTAGTACAGGTACTACTACTCCCATCATGGAACAGTGTGTGTTTTAATACCACCTAAAAAAGAAAAAAAAGTGAAAAACACACACACACTACATTTTTATTATTGTCGGCTTTATGTTTAGTGCCCTGCTTACCTACATAAATTGATCCCTGTTTAAAAATTTCTAAAAATGTAGCTATAAAAAAGATAAATACCATTTTTCCATCACTACTGTATCTATTTTATTATTATTTTTTAATGGTGCCCTATGAAATTTTGATTAAAAAAGGTATCTCCATCACTTTTTTGGATCGCTAAAGTCCAAAAGAGAATAAAAACCGCCTGAAAAAAATGCCAAAGTTAAAACTCACATGGTGTTTTTCTTGGCGTTTTTTTACTCCTATAAAATAAATGGGATAAAAATGCCCCGTTTTCAGGGGAAAAAACACCATAGGCTCAACAAACTGCGATTTTACAAAACGATCAAGGAGATGAAAAACGCCCAAAAAGAGTGAAAAAATTCCAAAAGGATTTAAAAAAACCTCAAACTGAAAAACGCCAAGTGGAAAAAGAATTTTGTGATTTCTCATTGATTTACAGCTAACATCTGGCTGCAGCATTTTTTGGACGAAAAAACGCCATGCGGCATAATTGGCATTTTTCTTGGCTCCCCCCCACCCCCCCCAAAAAAAAAAACAAGTGGAATTCCAGCCTCACTCCCGTTATTTCCGTTAGTTCTGTTGAAGAATTTGAGAAACTGAAATTAACTGATCCCATTCATTTCAACAGGCGACTTATCAGCTATTCTCTGCTGTCATCAGTGCTGCTTAATTTCATATATTTTGACAGAAAAAAATATCGGACATGCACTATTGTTTTTCCGTCAGCAATAACAGACATTCTAACGTACGCTAGTAATTTAACATTGAAGTCTATTGTGACGGAAGTAATTTTTACATCCTTTTTGCTACTGAGCATGATTAAAAAATAAACTGACATTAACAGTTATAAATGGATGTTTTAATGTAATAATAAAGGATGTTTAGGGTAGGGTCACATGGAGCGCATCTGCAGGGTATTTCTAATTGCGGATAAGCTGAGGCAGTCACAAGAGCAAGTTTCCTGCCGCGGCTGGGTAGCTCTGTGTGTCCGCTCATAGCAGCAGATTTCCTTGCTGTAGACGCAGTGCCCGCTCGTTGAAGATGCACACATGGCTACCCGCCCGTAACAGGGAGCTCAATCTTGTGACTGCTGTTGGGGCAGAAGCATTATGAAATACGCTGCAGATGCACTCCATGTGACCCTACACTAGCAGTACATTATTTTATATGTCATTTTAACAAAATCTTGGAACTATTACAGATTGTTGACTTTCGTTAACATCAGATTCAGATCTGTTAAAGGGGTACTCCGGTGGAAAACTTTATTTTTTTAAATCAACTGGTGCCAGAAAGTTAAACAGATTTGTAAATTACTTCTATTAAAAAATCTTAATCCTTCCAGTACTTATTAGCTGCTGAATACTACAGAGGAAATTATTTTCTTTTTGGAACACAGAGCTCTCTGCTGACATCATGACCACAGTGCTCTCTGCTGACATCTCTGTCCATTTTAAGAACTGTCCAGAGTAGGAGAAAATCCCCCTTGCAAACATATGCTGCTCTGGACAGTTCCTAAAATGGACAGAGATGTCAGCAGAGAGCACTGTGCTCGTGATTCAGCAAAAGAAGTGTTCCAAAAAGAAAATAATTTCTTCTGTAGTATTCAGCAGCTAATAAGTGCTGGAAGGATTAAGATTTTTTTATAGATGTAATTTACAAATCTGTTTAACTTTCTGGCACCAGTTGATTTAAAAAAACAAAAGTTTTCCACCAGAGTACCCCTTTAAGAATGACTTCTATTATGTGACAATAGCCGCCATATCATAATGGTTTTGCCCAACGTTGATGTGAACACGCTGATGTATAAAACATATTAGATATGTTTTATTATACTGTTTTATAATATATTCAGAGTTTTAAACTGCAAATACATTTGACAAGGGCTAGCATGCACTCACACATGGACTTGAGGGAAAGGAGGAGCTTTCTCTGAGCTAGCCACTCTACTGAAAGGAACAGGAAGTTTGTGGTAGTCTGGCTTACAGTGTGAAGAATAGCACACGAGTCTCTCTCCCAGTAAAACCTTACCCAAAGTCAAGGATAGCCTGTGGCAATCCCAGCTCCTGCTAAAATACACTTTAACCTGGTACCACCTGAGAGCAGAGAAAGTGAAGGAAAAGAAAAAGGACAAGCCATTGGGGATAAGATGCTCAAGGGCCCCATAGTAAGACAATACTACCTAAGGGTGCTTCCGGCAAGGCAAAGTACTGACCACAGGTCTTCTATAATTGTTTGTAAATCTGTAAGGACATACTTTGCCGCCTAGTTGTATAGTCCTTGTCATAACAGGAAAAGTCGTCAACTGCTGAGCCGAGAAGTTCGTGACGAATCGAATTTACTGTAAGTTCGCTCATCTCTAGTCAGTACCCTGAGGCTACGTTCACACTACGGAAAGTCTGCACGGAAAAATCACTGTGCGGACATTCCAGAGTCCTTGCCGGATTCCAAAGCGGAATCCAGGAAGGAAATTCCAATGTGTGAACATGGCCTGAAAGTCTCCTATGTTTTTGTAGAAAAAGTGGTGACCTGTTCACTACACTACTGCAGCTTACAGGGTACAAACGTCAACATATGAATCCTAAATAAATGTTTTGAAATGTTTTCAAAGACATAAATGAAACTTCTCTGATAACAAGAATCCTTTAGCACGAAAAGCCCCAAAGTATTTCATACTGAATCTGGCTTAGATAGAAAATCGTGTTCCCTGCAAGCAGACAATGCAAGCTGTCAAACCCCGCAATGTTCAGTGCGAGCAGTGTTGTATTAATAATCCAGACACAGCCGTCAGGCTGTCCTATGTGGAATGCATTCAAAAAAACAGGCAAACTGTCATCGAATAATTACTATAGAAAAAAAAGTACCTTGCTTCGTTCTCTTCCAGGATCATATGTTCCAGACCAGGTGTTGACCTAAAAAACAGTGTAACATATTTAGAAAAAAAAAAAAAATGTATATATATATATATATATATATATAATTCAAATACTTTTTAGGATGTAAAAAAGCAGTTATTTTTTGCTATGCTGGGGGTGAACAACGGGATACTGGCAAAATGGTATGCTGACATATACCATGGTTTACTCAAAGAGGGCCTATTGAGTTTAAAAACTGAATTTAGTATACTAGTGACTACGTTTAGGCCATTTTGAATTTTTATTTTACAGGAATGAAAAAAATAAATAAATAGACAGTCACTTTGGCATACCAGACACATAATTTCATCGTACTGGTTAAAGCATACCCACCAGATCCAACAAAATACATTTTTTTTTTTATATATCACACATTTTTATGTGTGTAGCACCTTTATTTTTTTTTATTACACTTTAAATTTAGCTCACTTGTCTGAATTCCTCTCAATGGGAGGGGGCGTGGCCTCACTGTGCAGGTCTCCGCCCTCTCCCTCAGTATGCTGTCTGCTCACATCTCCCCTAGCATTAGCAAAACTACAACTCCCAGCTTGTCCTCACTGACAGTAGTGGGACACAAGCTGACAGTGGGAGGATTTTTCCTCCAGCTATGAGCCCTGCGCTCACAGCTGTCAATCAAGGAAGTGTGTCCATGACATAGGTGATGATGCACGGACACAGCAGGACTAGTATTTATCCAAGCAGGCAGGGGGGCAGTTGTTTGACTGGCTTTTTCAGTATGAAATACTGAATATTTTCTAATGAAAGCAAGTGCAAAACTTATTGGTTTTGCATGTTTTAAAACATATAAAAAGTTTTTGTATCTGACAGTGCCCATTTAAACAAAGCTCAAATTCACATGTATATTACATCTCTGCATAAGCTCTAAATTATATGGAGCTATAACACGGCACCCATGTAAGCTTATGTGGCTATACTGTCACCCAATACATCCCTGACTTTATATGTGTTTTATATCACTGCTTTTAGGAGAAAAGGTTCCATACAGAGGAATCATGCAGCGGGACACAGAGTGCTCTCCGGTCCATGGCATGGTGTCTACTAGATATCTTTACTTGTCTGATCTTTGTTTCAAGTATTGATTGCCCAGGAAAGGTCATTGTAAGTAAAAAAAGAAATGTAATTAGGGGGCAGAGGCGCTGCTATACTGGGCAGCTGTCACACAGGACCAAAGGGAACCCAAACACTACTCTGCCACATAAGAAGACACCAGTTTTATAAATGGCACATTGGAGCCCACACCATTAACATTACACTTCTGCCAGTAGGAATTCTAAAATATTGATGTCATTTATTTAAAAAAAAAAAGAAAAAAGAAAGGTTGACACATCTACTTATTCTTGTTCTGCTGAGAACACTCTGGCACACCCTTGTGTTTGTCTAAGACTGGGTCTAGATATGTCCGGCATCGGTTTAGTGTACCCAGCCAAAACTCGCCTCAACTGATGACAAAAGTGCATCAGTTGGCATTAGTTGTTTAGGATCCAGCAATCATTAAAGGGGCATTCCTGCCAAAGACTTCTTATCCCCTATCCAACGGATAGGGGATAAGAAGTCTGATCGCGGGGGGCCCAATGCTGGGAACCCCCGCAATGTCTGTGCAGCACCCACCTCTGTGTTTTCGGGACTGGAGATGTGATGTCATGCCACACCATGCCCCCCTCTATTCATGTCTATGAGAGGTACATGAATGGAGTGGTGCATATTGTGACATCACGAGGGGGCGTGACATGACATCACATCTCCAGTCCCGGAAACACAGAAGTTTACAAAACTGGTGAAGTAATCCAGCATAGAATGTGGGTGCTGCATGGAGATCGCGGGGGGGGGGGGGTTCCCAGCGGCGGGGCCCGCGATGAAACATCTTATCCCCTATGCCACGTGGTGTGTTTCGCTCTTCAACTTGAGATGCCAGATGAATGTGAATTCCCCCAATCAAATGAATGGGATCAGTTCTACAATCAGCTTAGTGCTTTTCTCCCATCACACTACTTGCTGTATGAGATGGATCGATAGACTTTCTGTAGAATCCATCTTCTGCATTGCAAAGAAAAGCAGAGAAGTGCTAAGCTCATTCTAAAGATTGGTGGGGATCTTAACACCCAGACCCTGACCAATCAAAACTTTTGACATGTCTCTATGACCTGTCAAAAAGATTTTTAAATGACAGTAAGTGTCACGATTCGGCTGGCAGGTGGTGGATCCTCTGTGCCAGAGAGGGATTGGCGTGGACCGTGCTGGTGGACCGGTTCTAAGTTGCTACTGGTATTCACCAGAGCCCGCCGCAAAGCGGGATGGTCTTGCAGCGGCGGTAGCAACCAGGTCGTATCCACCAGCAACGGCTCAACCTCTCTGACTGCTGAAGATAGGCGCGGTACAAGGGAGTAGACAAGAGCAAGGTCGGACGTAGCAGAAGGTCGGGGCAGGCAGCAAGGATCGTAGTCAGGGGCAACGGCAGGAGGTCTGGAACACAGGCTAGGAACACACAAGGAAACGCTTTCACTGGCACAATGGCAACAAGATCCGGCGAGGGAGTGCAGGGGAAGTGAGGTATAAATAGGGAGTGCACAGGTTAACACACTAATTAAACTAACTGCGCCAATCAGTGGCGCAGTGGCCCTTTAAATTGCAGAGACCCGGCGCGCACGCGCCCTAGGGAGCGGGGCCGCGCGCGCCGGGACAAGACCGACGGAGAGCGAGTCAGGTACGGGAGCCGGGAAGCGCATCGCGAGCGGGCGCCTGCCGCATCGCGAATCGCATCCCGGCTGGGAGAGGTATCGCAGCGCACCCGGTCAGCAGGTCTGACCGGGGCGCTGCAATTGCGAGGATGTTGCGAGCGCTCCGGGGAGGAGCGGGGACCCGGAGCGCTCGGCGTAACAGTACCCCCCCCCCTTGGGTCTCCCCCTCTTCTTGGAGCCTGAGAACCTGAGGACCAGACTTTTGTCTAGGATGTTGTCCTCAGGTTCCCAGGATCTCTCTTCTGGACCACAGCCTTCCCAATCCACCAAGAAGAATTTCTTTCCTCTGACCGTCTTGGAGGCCAGAATCTCCTTCACGGAGAAGATGTCAGAAGAGCCGGAAACAGGAGTGGGAGAAACAAGTTTGGGAGAGAAGCGGTTAATGATGAGTGGTTTAAGGAGAGAGACATGGAAGGCATTGGGAATACGGAGAGAAGGAGGAAGAAGGAGTTTATAAGAGACAGGATTAATCTGGCACAAGACTTTGAAAGGACCAAGATAGCGTGGTCCCAGTTTGTAACTGGGGACACGAAAGCGGACATATTTAGCGGAGAGCCATACCTTGTCTCCGGGTGCAAAAATGGGGGGAGTTCTTCTTTTCTTATCGGCAAACCTTTTCATGTGGGATGAAGCCTGTAAAAGAGAATTTTGGGTCTCTTTCCATATGGTGGAAAGATCACGAGTCACTTCATCCACAGCGGGCAAACCAGAGGGCAAGGGAGTAGGGAGGGGGGGAAGAGGGTGACGGCCGTACACCACGAAAAATGGGAAGAAAATAGCAGAAGATTCTGAGACTCTGAAGTTGTATGAGAATTCGGCCCATGGTAGAAGATCTGCCCAGTCATCCTGGCGGGAGGAAACAAAATGCCGTAAATAGTCACCCAGGACCTGGTTAATTCTTTCTACTTGCCCATTGGATTGGGGATGATAAGAAGAAGAGAAGTTTAATTTAATCTTGAGCTGTTTACAGAGGGCCCTCCAGAATTTAGACACGAATTGGACGCCTCTATCCGAGACGATCTGTGTGGGCAAACCGTGGAGACGAAAAATGTGTACAAAAAATTGTTTTGCCAACTGAGGCGCTGAAGGAAGACCAGGAAGAGGAATAAAATGTGCCATCTTGGAAAATCGATCAACGACCACCCAAACAACGGTGTTGCCACGGGATGGGGGTAAGTCTGTAATAAAGTCCATACCAATCAGTGACCAAGGCTGTTCGGGGACAGGCAGAGGATGAAGGAGACCAGCAGGTTTCTGGCGAGGAGTCTTATCCCGGGCACAGACAGTACAGGCCCGCACAAAATCAACAACATCCGTCTCCAGAGTCGGCCACCAATAGAAACGAGAGATGAGTTGCAAGGATTTTTTGATGCCCGCATGGCCTGCGAGGTGGGAGGAGTGTCCCCATTTGAGAATCCCGAGACGTTGGCGTGGAGAAACGAAGGTCTTCCCTGGAGGAGTTTGCCTGATGGAGGCTGGAGAAGTGTAGATCAGACAGTCAGGAGGAATGATGTGTTGCGGAGAGACCTCTACTTCCGAGGCATCCGAGGAACGAGAGAGGGCATCGGCCCTAATGTTCTTGTCGGCAGGACGAAAGTGAATTTCAAAGTTAAAACGGGCAAAGAACAACGACCACCTGGCCTGGCGAGGGTTCAGCCGTTGGGCAGACTGGAGATAGGAGAGATTCTTGTGATCGGTGTATATGATAACAGGAAATTTTGATCCCTCCAGCAGATGCCTCCATTCCTCAAGCGCCAATTTAATGGCCAGTAACTCTCGATCCCCGATGGAGTAGTTCCTCTCCGCCGGAGAGAAGGTCCTAGAAAAAAACCCACAAGTAACAGCATGCCCGGAAGAATTTTTTTGTAGAAGGACAGCTCCAGCTCCCACTGAGGAGGCATCTACCTCCAATAGGAAGGGTTTAGATGGGTCAGGTCTGGAGAGCACGGGAGCAGAAGAAAAGGCAGACTTGAGACGTTTAAATGCGTCTTCCGCTTGGGGAGACCAGGACTTGGGGTTGGCATTTTTCTTGGTTAAAGCCACGATAGGAGGCGCAATAGTGGAAAAGTGTGGAATAAATTGTCTGTAATAATTGGCGAACCCCAAAAAACGTTGGATAGCACGGAGTCCGGAGGGGCGTGGCCAATCTAAGACGGCAGAGAGTTTGTCTGGGTCCATTTGTAATCCCTGGCCAGAGACCAAGTATCCTAGGAAAGGAAGAGATTGGCATTCAAACAGACATTTCTCCATTTTGGCATAAAGTTGATTGTCTCGAAGTCTCTGAAGAACCATGCGGACATGTTGGCGGTGTTCTTCTAAGTTGGCAGAAAAAATCAGAATATCGTCCAGATAAACCACAACACAGGAATATAAGAGATCACGAAAAATTTCATTAACAAAGTCTTGGAAGACAGCAGGGGCGTTGCACAGGCCAAAGGGCATGACCAGATACTCAAAGTGTCCATCTCTGGTGTTAAATGCAGTCTTCCATTCGTCCCCCTCCCTGATGCGGATGAGATTATAAAAGCACCTCTTAAGTCCAGTTTGGTAAAGATGTGGGCACCTTGAAGGCGATCAAAGAGTTCTGAGATAAGAGGTAGGGGGTAGCGGTTCTTTACCGTGATTTTATTAAGTCCGCGGTAATCAATGCAAGGACGTAGGGAGCCATCTTTTTTGGACACAAAGAAAAATCCAGCTCCGGCAGGAGAGGAGGATTTGCGGATAAACCCCTTTTTAAAATTTTCCTGGATGTATTCAGACATAGCAAGAGTCTCTGGAGCAGACAGAGGATAAATTCTGCCCCGGGGTGGAGTAGTACCCGGGAGGAGGTCAATAGGACAGTCATAAGGCCTGTGAGGAGGTAAAGTCTCAGCTTGCTTTTTGCAAAACACATCAGCATAGTCCATATAAGCCTTAGGAAGACCGGTTACAGGGGGAACCACAGGGTCATGGCAGGGAGTACAGGGAACCGGTTTAAGACAGTCCTTGAAACAAGAGGTACCCCAGCTCTTGATCTCTCCTGTGGACCAATCAAGGGTTGGGGAATGGCGCTGAAGCCACGGTAATCCAAGAAGAATTTCGGAAGTGCAGTTGGAGAGGACCAAAAACTCAATTTTTTCGTGATGAGGTCCGATGCACATTAGGAGAGGTTCCGTGCGGTAACGCACGGTACAGTCCAATCTTTCATTGTTAACACAATTGATGTAGAGGGGTCTGGCGAGACTGGTCACTGGGATGTTGAACCTGTTGATGAGAGAGGCCAAAATAAAATTTCCTGCAGATCCGGAATCCAAGAAGGTCATAGCAGAGAAGGAGAAGGTAGAGGAAGATATTCGCACAGGCACAGTAAGGCGTGGAGAAGCAGAGTTGACATCAAGAACTGCCTCAGCTTTGTGCGGAGTCAGCGTACGTCTTTCCAGGCGGGGAGGACGGATAGGACAATCCTTCAGGAAGTGTTCGGTACCGGCACAGTACAGGCACAGATTCTCCATGCGGCGTCGTGTTCTCTCTTGAGGTGTCAAGCGAGACCGGTCAACTTGCATAGCCTCCACGGCGGGAGGCACAGGAACGGATTGCAGAGGACCAGAGGAGAGAGGAGCCGGGGAGAAAAAACGCCTTGAGCGAACAAAGTCCATATCCTGGCGGAGCTCCTGACGCCTTTCGGAAAAACGCATGTCAATGCGGGTGGCCAGATGAATAGTTCATGCAGGTTAGCAGGAATTTCTCGTGCGGCCAGAACATCTTTAATGTTGCTGGATAGGCCTTTTTTAAAGGTCGCGCAGAGGGCCTCATTATTCCAGGATAATTCGGAGGCAAGAGTACGGAATTGGATGGCGTACTCGCCAACAGAGGAATTACCCTGGACCAGGTTCAGCAGGGCAGTCTCAGCAGAAGAGGCTCGGGCAGGTTCCTCAAAGACACTTCGTATCTCCGTGAAGAAGGAGTGTACAGAGGCAGTGACGGGGTCATTGAGGTCCCAGAGCGGTGTGGCCCATGACAGAGCTTTCCCAGACAGAAGGCTGACTACGAAAGCCACCTTAGACCTTTCAGTAGGAAACTGGTCCGACATCATCTCCAAGTGCAGGGAACATTGCGAAAGAAAGCCACGGCAAAACTTAGAGTCCCCATCAAATTTATCCGGCAAGGATAATCGTAGGCCGGAAGCGGCCACTCGCTGCGGAGGAGGTGCAGGAGCTGGCGGAGATGATTGCTGAAGCTGTGGTAGTAGCTGCTGTAACATCACGGTCAGTTGAGACAGCTGGTGGCCTTGTTGCGCTATCTGTTGCGACTGCTGGGCGACCACCGTGGTGAGGTCGGCGAGAAATGGCAGTGGGACTTCAGCGGGATCCATGGCCGGATCTACTGTCACGATTCGGCTGGCAGGTGGTGGATCCTCTGTGCCAGAGAGGGATTGGCGTGGACCGTGCTGGTGGACCGGTTCTAAGTTGCTACTGGTATTCACCAGAGCCCGCCGCAAAGCGGGATGGTCTTGCAGCGGCGGTAGCAACCAGGTCGTATCCACCAGCAACGGCTCAACCTCTCTGACTGCTGAAGATAGGCGCGGTACAAGGGAGTAGACAAGAGCAAGGTCGGACGTAGCAGAAGGTCGGGGCAGGCAGCAAGGATCGTAGTCAGGGGCAACGGCAGGAGGTCTGGAACACAGGCTAGGAACACACAAGGAAACGCTTTCACTGGCACAATGGCAACAAGATCCGGCGAGGGAGTGCAGGGGAAGTGAGGTATAAATAGGGAGTGCACAGGTGAACACACTAATTAAACTAACTGCGCCAATCAGTGGCGCAGTGGCCCTTTAAATTGCAGAGACCCGGCGCGCGCGCGCCCTAGGGAGCGGGGCCGCGCGCGCCGGGACAAGACCGACGGAGAGCGAGTCAGGTACGGGAGCCGGGAAGCGCATCGCGAGCGGGCGCCTGCCGCATCGCGAATCGCATCCCGGCTGGGAGAGGTATCGCAGCGCACCCGGTCAGCAGGTCTGACCGGGGCACTGCAATTGCGAGGATTTTGCGAGCGCTCCGGGGAGGAGCGGGGACCCGGAGCGCTCGGCGTAACAGTAAGTCTATGTTCACATGTCGGAATGTCTGCACGGAATACGGAAAAATACGCTGGCGCTAGGACCGCACAGGAATGCGCCGTCTCATAGACGGCTATGCATTCTGGGCGGAGTCCAAAGAAAGAATGAACAGGTTCATTCTTTCTACGGACAAGGAAATCGGAATTTTCATGCAGGAAACCTCTGGCACAAAAATTCTGCCATGTGCACAGCGCTGCAGAATCCCACTGAATTCAATGGGACTCTGCTGCAGCGAAATTTATTTTGCGGAATTTCGCACAGAAATGTTGTCGTGTGAACATAGCCTTACACTTACATTTGAGGGGCTGCTATACTATAACCCCATAAAGTTCAGCAGATGCTCCTCTCTCGCTTGTTCCTTTATATTTTTTCTCTTACTCATTCTTTTCTGTTCCCCAATTTACAATATACTTTCTTTATTTGATTACTGTACTTCTCTGCTAAACCTTATCACTGTAACAAAGTAGCTCACAACATTCTTTATCTATGAAACCTATGAAACATTGGTTAAAACTATAGACAATTAGCATTACCAAGCAATCAAATATTTCCCAGTCAATGCATTATCTTTCATATTCAGCAACCACAATTATACCATGTAAATGATATCCTGCTTACTGTTCCTTTAAGAATGTACAATTGTCACAGAGAAAATATAAATTCACAAAGCGATCCAATCTCGATGGTGGCTCAGTTAGTTGGTAACCTCAGGTTTTTCTACAAGTATTGCTTTTATCTGTAATTGATATATACATCCCGGTAAAATGACTGATATCAGCAGAACTTACACAGAAGTGGGAGGCATAAAATCAATTATCACATTAAAGGGGCACTACGATGTAAACAGATTATAGCGCTAGCTGACACATGCTACAATAGATAACAAGAAGACTGGAAAGAGAGCACATAATTATAGTATCCAGCAGCAGATAATCAGAACATAGATGACAGGTATCAGCCAGGGAATAACATACACTATTTCCATAGACACACTGTGCCCCATATTAAGTGTATTAATGTTAGTAGAAAGACTGTGCGTACAAGGTACGGGGTAAAATAAAATCTACTGTTAACTGCTGTGCTTATTAGAAGTCTGATACAGTTTAGATATCCTGAAAACACATGCAGACCTGAATGTTGGCATTTATCATACAGACATGTATGCTACACTATAACCATGACAGTGGAAGAACCACTGTTACAGAAGCATTGCACATGTTTCCTAGGTTCAGACAAAGTCATCCGATGGACCTGATGAGGATCATTTTTCCTTATGTTGTCTATTTTGAAAATAATTAAAACCCTTAACTGAACATGGTAAATTTGTGCAGGGTTTCTGTAATGGTGGTTCTTCCAATTTGCTCACCAATTTGCTCACCATGGAAGCTGCAACCGAATCTAGGGGTTTCCCACTTCTTACAAACATTTTATTAGTGTTGTGCCTAGCCATTGCACAAGTAACAACTACAGAAGCTGCAAACTGTACCTTTCCTGGAGCTGATGATGGTTGCCAAACTTATAAAGCGCAGTGTTAAGGTAGCAGTGCTTAGTTGCTCAAGTGCCACAGCCTTGCACGCCTCCTCATTTGCCTTCAGAGGAAAATGTTTTTTTACTGATATCCTTGGGCCCAATACACGACATGTTTCAGGTTCCACTAGACATATATACATTAGGATACTGTCAAAAAGGTGTTCTGATGTATACTGTAATGTAAAAGGTGCGGTCATAGACTATTATAGACCAACTGTACTTTACTCCTGACTACGTTCGGCCTCCTGTTTTACTTGCAGGACACAGAGACATGGTCTACCATGCTTCTGTATTCTGAACATAAAAGCTATATATGAAGCTTAATAATATACAATCAATAATAAATATACCGGTTTAATAAGAATATCTTTGTGACATACTACCGATACCAGTGGGGATGAGGGGGCAAGTTCCTGCTAAAGCTAGTTGTTTTACAAGAAATACAGTATTGTGAGTAGGAGGATGAGGGGAGCATGGCTGAACATATACAGTATAGAAGATTTCCTCATACTGTATGTTCTCCAGTATTCATTGTAAATATTGAGAAAAAGATGAGTGATATACAGTAGATGAGGTTTTGCCATTAAAATTGGATATATTGAACATTTATTTGAACACAAAACAAGGCCATATAAAACCACAATAATTAATATTTAACTAAAGATATTGTAACAAATGTTTGTTCTACTGACAGTTCACTACAAGATCTATCCCACTCTTCTTCAGAGAGAGTGAATAATTTATCAGCCTTTCATATAAGAACCCATCAAAAATGGACTGACATACAATCAGTTGTACCTTGCTGCAGATTGTTTGTGGTTTACCCCACTTTCACCATATTTTTGAGCTCCGCTAACTGTTCACGCACCCTTTCACCGTTGTTAAAACAAACTTTTTAATAAATCTGATTATCGTACTTGTCTGTAGATTTTTATCTTGAACGGAAATTAATTTGTATGATAAATTCAGCAGTTTGTCTGACACGCAAAAGAGTTTTTAAAAGTAGCCATGTACTTCAAATTTCTTAAGCATGTAAAGAAAGTCTAATCTGTAGGTATCTCTAGTATGTGACTAGATAACTAGATATATGGATAACTAGATAACTAGGTAACCCCACCCCCAGAAATCTTATTCCCTCGGCCACAGCACCCCAGACATCCGGTGCACGGAGCGAACTTCCGCTGACTGGTGGTGCGGGGGTGGGTGGGATACTCGTGATGTCACGGTAACGCCCCACTCTATGGAAGAGACTTGCATTGTGGGGACGTGGCCGTGACATCATGAGCCTTCATCGCTGCACTTGACGCTCTAGACAAATGTCGGATGCAGCAGGGTGATCACGGGGGTCCCCAGTGGTGGGAACCCCGCAAACAGACATCTTATCCACTATCCTTTGGATAGGGGATAAGATGTGTAGGAGTGGAGTACCCCTTTAAGCAAACTTGCTTGATTCTATAAAAGGTCATATAACTGTCAGCAGAATGCTTATTCAAATTTAAATAGGAAGAGGTGGTAAACTGCTGCCAGACACCTCTGCCAAAAGGATCAGCCATTTTGAAATCAAACTGCCTGCTCCTTCTCACCCTTGTCATCATCTTTTGGGGGAGAGTCACTACACACCTAAGATGGTTAATAAGTCCTGCTGATTTCGGGGTATTCAGCGAATATAAAATTATTGCAAGCTAATGTCTCATTGTGGTCTCTACTTCAGCTTTAAATGGGCACTGTCATTAAAACACATTTTTGCTATTCCACTCCTTATGGTAAATAAAATATCTTTTTAATCTACTTTGTATAAAAAAATGAAGTTTTCTATGTTTTATTTGTGTGTCTCCCTACTTGTCCAGAGCACATTTTCCCCATCTCTTGCACAGACTTTGGACTCCTGCAAGCCTGACAGAAGTCCAAAATCAGGAAATGCAGTCTGGAGTGCTGAGAGGGGGTGTGCAGCCTTATCCAATCATAGCTCATCTCACAAACTGAACTGCTCTGGGCTGTGTGTAGCAGAGTGAGGGAGGAAGTTCTCCCCTGTATGGCTTCAGATGATGTCATGCCTGCTGGGGAACGCCCCTTCCCAGTCTGTGAATCTGACTGAGACTGAGCAGAAAATACAGAGCAATATCAAGGTAGAAAACTAAAAAATAATACAAATAAAGGCAGGGGGTGGTTTATCATGATAAGGGCAGAAAACTGGGAGGATTATAAAATTTAACAAGATCATGACAGGTACTCTTTAATTCACCACTGTCTGCAGTTTTGTTCTGTTTTCAGACTAACAACAGTGGGGCAAAAAAGTATTTAGTCAGCCACCAATTGTGCAAGTTCTCCCACTTAAAAAGATGAGAGAGGCCTGTAATTTTCATCATAGGTATACCTCAACTATGAAAGACACAATGAGAAAAAAAAATCCATAAGATCACATTGTCTGATTTTTAACCTCCTGAGCAGTATTCCCGAGCGTGACTCGGGGTTAATTTTCCCTGCCAGGATCGGTAACCCCGAGTCACGCTCGGGGTAGAATTGCAGAGTTCCCGGCCGGGCTGCACGATATATCGATATATCGCAAAAGCAATGCGATATAGCGATGCGGCCCCCGGGAAAACTTGCGATTATCTGCTCTGGTTGGCTCCCGTGGCGGGGGCCGGCCAGAGCAGGTAAAGAAAAATACTAAAAGTTAGTGTTTCCCTACCAGGGGGCCTCCAGCTGTTGCAAAACTACAACTCTCAGCATGCCCGAACAGCCAAAGGCTGTCCGGGCATGCTGGGAGTAGTAGTTTCACACTACTGAGCTAAATGTAAAAGGAAAAAGTTGTAAAATAAAAAAAACTTTTGCTCACCTAGTCCCGGTCCCTGCAGATGCCGTTCCCCTCCGTGCGGTCCGGGGGTGTCCTTTCTTCACTATTCATCTTCTAGGACCTTTCACTTTTCAGCCAATCACAGGCCGCAGTGGTGTAAAGCCTGTGATTGGCTGAAGGGGAAAGGGCTTGTTCTGCAGCAAATACACTAGGTTTGAAATCTGCCCGACAATCCTAGTGTATTCTGCTGCAGGACAAGGTGAGAAGGGGGGAATGTGACAGAGGGGGGAATGTGACATGAAGGGGGGGGGGGAATGTGACAGGGGGGGGGAATGTAACAAGAGGGGGGAATGTGACAGGGGAGGGGGAATGTGACATGAAGGGGGGGGATGTGACAAGGGGGGGGGATTTGACAGGGGGAGGGGAATGTAACATGAAGGGGGAGAATGTGACAAGGGGGGAATGTGACAAGGGGGGAATGTGACAGAGGGGGAATGTGACAAGAGGGGGAATGTGACAAGGGGGGGAATGTGACAAGGGGGGAATGTGACAAGGGGGGAAGAATGTGACAAGGGGGGAAGAATGTGACAAGGAGGGGGAAGAATGTGACAAGGAGGGGGGAGAATGTGACGGGGGGATGTGACAAGGGAGAGGGGGAATGTGACAAGGGAGGGGGAATGTGATGGGGGAGATGTGAAATGGGCGGGGGGGGGGGGAGATGTGAGATTCAGTGCAAAAAATTGTACCGCTTTTGGTACAAATTTCCAGAAAGAATCATACCGCCAGGGAGGTTAAAGAAGTAATTTGCAAATTATTGTGGAAAATAAGTATTTGGTCACCTACAAACAAGCAAGATTTCTGGCTCTCATAGACCTGTAACTTCTTCTTTAAGAGTCTCCTCTGTCCTCCACTTGTTACCTGCATTAATGGCACCTGTTTGAACTTGTTATCAGTATAAGGGTGCATTCACACTGAGGAATTCAAGAGGAATTCACGAGGAATTATTTCGGTCAGGAAATTGTTGCCTTCTGTCATTTTATCCATTAAGCGGAATTCAAGTGGAATTCAAGCGGAATTTCCATGCGGAAATTAAGAGGAATGAAGGAGGAGGCTATTTAATCTACTTTTCTGAACTCCGCTTGAATTCCGCTCGAATTCTGTTCGAATGTTGGGCAGAAATTTTTTTTACCCTCGACTTCTATTGGATTCTGCTCACGGATTCCGCTTGAAGAATGAACATGTTCTTTCTTCAAGCAGAAAGGAATTCAGCATCGGAATTTCCGCAGTGTGAACAGGACAGCAGAAAAAACATTAAAGTCAATGGGCAGATGAGATGTGCATTAATTTGGAGAGGAGAATTCAAGAGGAATTACTTGAGTAAATTCCTCTTGATTTACTCAGTGTTAATGCACCCTAAAATACACCTGTCCACAACCTCAAACAGTCATACTCAAAACTCCACTATGGCCAAGACCAAAGAGCTGTCAAAGGAAACCAGAAACAAAATTGTAGACCTGCTCCAGGCTTGGAAGACTGAATCTGCAATAGGCAAGCAGCTTGCTGTGAAGGAATCAATTGTAAGAAAATGGGAGACATACAAGACCACTGATAATCTCCCTCGATCTGGGGCTCCACACAAGATCTCACCTCGTGGTGTCAAAATGATCACAAGAACGGTGAGCAAAAATCCCAGAACCACACTGGGGGACCAAGTAAATGACATGCAGAGAGCTGGGACCAAAGTAAAAAAGGCTACCATAAGTAACACACTACGTCACCAGGGACTCAAATCATGCAGCCCCTGTTTAAGCCAGTACATGTACGGGCCCATATGAAGTTTGCTAGAGAGCATTTGGATGATCCAGAAGAGGATTGGGAGAATGTCATATGGTCATATGAAACCAAAGTAGAACTTTTTGGTAAAAACTCAACTTGTTGTGTTTGGAGGAGAAAGAATGCTGAGTTGCATACAAAGAACACCATACCTACTGTGCAGCATGGTGATGGAAATATCATGCTAAGGGACCAGAACGACTGATCCATGTAAAGAAAAAAATTAATGGGGCCATGTACCGTGAGATTTTTTAGTGAAAACCTCATTGCCAACAAAGGGTATATCACAAAGTATTGAGATGAACTTTTGTTATTGACCAAATACTTATTTTCCACCATAATTTGCTAATAAATTCTTAAAAAATCAGTGTGTCTCTCATAGTTGAGGTATACCTATAATGAAAATTACAGGCCTGGGAATGGGAGAACTTGCGCAATTGGTGGCTGGCTAAATTCTTTTTTGCTCCACTGTATGATCTTGCCAATTCCCTGATGATTCAGGCTCTGTCCAGTGGCTTAGGTGATTACAGCTAACAGTGACATGGCTATTCTCTGATAATGGCCTCTGGCCTATCCATCCTATATTCTACTGTTGAGTTATCAGACAAACCTTTGAAATGGTACACAACAAAGCCTACATCTTGTAGAGGGCTGTCTGAATTATATTAAAATCTGCCAACTGCTGCACATAATATAAAGATTCTTGGTGCTATATAATAAACCAGAAACATGCAAATATAGTTAATAAATCCGCATGGTACACAAGAGAAACAAAAGAAAAACAGTTAAAGGGGTATTCCATTATATAAAATGTCACTGTTACTTAGAATATGCAGTAAAGTAAAAACAATCCTCAACATACAGTAAATACATTTTTTTAGTTGTTCTCCTCATATTCACACCTCCCTGCTTTGAGGAAAAGTACATAGGGAGCATCAGTGTAGTAATAAATATTATTATAAAAGTATTTCCCCACCAAAAGCCAAAGGAAAAAATTGGCACTAAATTGTGAGGCCTTCGTTGTGGATTTGTTTGGCTGGGTTGAGATCACGGAATTTCCAAGCAGAATTCCATTTTGAAATTCTGCTATGAAATTTTGATGCAGCAGAGTCCCATTGCTGTCAATGAGATTCCATTGCACAGTGCACATGCCAGAATTTCAGCAGCGGAGTGATACAACACTTAAAGGGATATTCCAGGCCAAAACTTTTTTTTATATATCAACCTGCTCCGGAAAGTTAAACAGATTTGTAAATTACTTCTATTAAAAAATCTTAATCCTTCCAATAGTTATTAGCTTCTGAAGTTGAGTTGTTGTTTTCTGTCTAACTGTTCTCTGATGACTCACGTTCCGGTAGCTGTGCAGTTCCTATGGGGATATTCTCCCATCATGCACAGCTCCCGGGACCTGACATCATCATTGAGCAGTTAGACAGAAAACTTCAGAAGCTAATAACTATTGGAAGGATTAAGATTTTTTAATAGAAGTAATTTACAAATCTGTTTAACTTTCCGGAGCCAGATGATATATATATAAAAAAAGGTTTTGCCTGGAATAACCCTTTAAATTGAACCATTTAGAGGTCTATGGTGACAGGCAATGTCCGTGTGGTTCTAGGTCGCCCTCGGAATCTTTGTAATGTGAACCCAGCCTTCGAGATTTTCAAAGCAGATGATGCAAATGAAATAAATTAAAAATCAATGTGTTTCCACAGCAATATTCACAACTACTGCAAATGTATTGTGGACTTTAAGAATCTGCAATAATTCTGAAATCTTTCCAAAACCAGTACATTGGCTCAGTGGTTAGCATTGGGTTCATATCTCAGGAAGGACAATGTTTGCATGGAATTTGAATCTTCTGCTTGTGTTTGCTTGGGTTTCCCCCAGGCACTCCAAAAAATGGTTAATGTAGATTGGGACTGATGTAAGTGATGACAATTTCTGTATAGCACTGTGTAATATGTTAGTCCTCTATAAGTGGAATAATTAATATGATTACCAAAATTGGTATCTGTACTTGAAGTCAATTTGAGTAATGATAGTGCTAAAAAGACGCCTAAAATCCGCACCAAAAATGGCACAGCAAATTCCACACAAATTTTGATGGTTTTTCTCACAACAGTTTTTGCCTGCGTGAACATACCCCTAGGGTTGTTCAAGTGCCTTCTCCAAAAGTCAGAATACCCCTTTAAAAATGTATAATGTACTAATGCATTTTTTTAAATCCTAAAATGGCAGCTTAAAATACTCAAATATGTGTTAACCATAAAAATGATAAGAACTCTAAGACATTAAACGAGTATGTATAAGAAAACAGAGAAAGTACCACTCGCTGCAATTAGCACCACGGTATACAATGTGATACCAAGGGCAGGAATTAGACCTAGTATTGAAATTACTGTTCCAAAATAAAGCTTTTGAATTGATTTTCCACAAAGGGTAAAAAAAAAAAAAAATAAAATAGAAAATAAAAACAGCTGTTTGCAGTTCCTTTTACATGTCTTTAATGGCTTAACTTGAATTGTGGTTTCTTTCGGTGGTTTCAGCAATTTGTGGTCTGGTCTGTCCCAAGTCAAATTGCTTCCATGTGACTGAGTAATTGTATAAATATTTTCATACTGTGTGTAAATCACTAGAAGTGAGGGGTAAACAGATTAATACTACAATATAATACATTATTTTTGTGTGAAATAACAGTTAATAGAGGACACCTGCTTAGTATCTATAGATTAGTTATTCAGACACTCGCTGGCTTTGTTTTGCATTGTATGGTGCACAGAATGATGTATATGTTGTGCTCAACTGTAAGAAATATAACACAATAGGCTGTAGTATAGCTACATATAAACCATAAATGGCAATGCTTCAAAGCTTTCTTAAAGGGGTACTCCAGTGGAAAACATTTTTTTTGTAAATCAACTGGTGCCAGAAAGATAAACAGATTTGTAAATTACTTCCAAAACGTAGCTGCTGTATGCTCCCCGGGAAGTTATTTTCTCTTTGAATTTATTTTCTGTCTGACCACAATGCTTTCTACTGACACCTCTGTCCATGTCAGGAACTGTCCAGAGCAGGATAGGTTTGCTATGGGGATTTTCTCCTGCTCTAGACAGTTCCTGATATGGACAGAGGTGTCAGCAGAGAGCACTGTGGTCAGACAGAAATTAAACACAAAAACAAAAGAACTTCCTCTGGAGCATACAGCAGCTGACAAGTACTGGAAGGATTAAGATTTTTAAACAGAAGTAATTTACAAATCTGTTTAACTTTCTGGCACCAGTTGATTTAAAAACACTGTTTTCCACTGGAATACCCCTTTAAAGGGGTACTCCGATGCTTAGACATCTTATCCCCTATCCAAAGGATAGGGGATAAGATGCCTGATCGCGGGAGTCCCGCCACTGGGGACCCCCGTGATCTTGCACGCGGCACCCCATTTATAATCAGTCCCCGGAGCGTGATCGCTCCGGGTCTGATTACCGGCGACCACAGTAATTGCTGTCACGCCCCCTCACATAGGCTTGCATTGAGGGGCGGAGCGTGACGTCACACGGGGGCTGAGCGTGACATCACACGCTGTCGGCCCTATGGTCGCCGGTAATCAGACCCGGAGCGAACACGCTCCGGGGACTGATTATAAATGGGGTGCCGCGTGCAAGATCACGGGGGTCCCCAGCAGCGGGGGTCCCCAGCGGCAGGATTCCCGCGATCAGGCATCTTATCCCCTATCCTTTGGATAGGGGATAAGATGTCTAAGCACCAGAGTACCCCTTTAACCTCTTGGGGACTGAGCCCATTTTGACCCTAAGGACCAGAGCATTTTTTGCAATTCAGATCCACTATCATTATAAGCATTAATAACTCTGGGATGCTTGTACTTATGAATTTGATTCAGAGACAGTTTTTTCGTGACTTTATGTAAGTGATACAGTTTTGTCGATACTTGCATCATTTCTTGATGAAAAATAAAAAATGTAATGAAAAATTAGAAAATTTAGCATTTTTATAAATAACTTTATAACTTGGAAGCTCTCTACTTGTAAGGAAAATAGACATCCCAAATAAATTATATATTGATTCACATATACAATATGTCGACTTTATGTTTCCATCATAAAGTTGACATGTTTTCCCTTTTTGAAGACATCAGAGGGCTTCAAAGTTCAGCAGCAATTTTCCAATTTTTCAAGTAAATTTCAAAATCTGAATTTTTCAGGGACCAGTTCAGTTTTGAAGTGAATTTGAAGGTCCTTATGTTAGAATTACCCCATAATGGACCCCATTATAAAAACTGCACCCCTCAATGTATTCAAAATAACATTCAGAAAGTTTGTTAACCCTTTAGGTGTTTCACAGGAATAGCAGCAAAGTGGAGGCGAAAATTCAAAATCTTCATTTTTTACACTAACATGTTCTTGTAGACCCATATTTTTTTTTACAAGGGGTAAAAGGAGAAAAAGCCCCCCAAAATATGCAACCCAATTTCTCTCGAGTAAGGAAATATCTCATATGCGGATGTAAAGTGCTTTGTGGGTGCACTAGAGGGCTCAGAAGAGAAGGAGTGGCAATAAGATTTTGGAGAGTGAATTTTGCTGAAATGGTTTTTGGGGGGCATGTCGCATTTAGGAAGCCCCTACGGTGCCAGAACAGCGAAAAACACCCCACATGGCATACTATTTGGGAAACTACACCCTTCAAGGAACGTAACAATTGGTACAGTGAGACTTAAGACCCCACAGGTGTTTGACGAATCTTCAATAAAGTTGGACGTGAAAAAGAAATTTTTTATTTTTTTCACTAAAATGCTGATGTTACCCCAAATTTTTCATTTTCACAAGGAGTAATAGGTGAAAATGTCCCCCAAAATTTTAAACACCATTTCTATCAAGTAAGGAAATATATCACATGTAAATGTAAAGTCATCTGTGGGTGCACTAGAAAGCTCAAAAGGGAAGGAGCAACATTGGGCTTCTGGAAAGCAAATTTAGGTGAAATGGTTTTTGCGGGGCATGTCTCATTTAGGAAGCCCCCATGGTGCCAGATGGAAAAAACTGACGTACAAGATGTTGACTTTTTTTTTTTTTTTATTGGGGGGGGGGGGGGGGGCACACAGTATAAGGGTGTAGTGTATATGTAGTGTTTTACTCTTTTTTAGGGTTAGTGTAGTGTAGTGTTTTTAGGGTACATTCACACAGGTTTCTTTAAACCCCCGCCCCTGTGAATGTACCCTGTACATTAACGTGGGGTAGGGGGTCAAAACTACAACTCCCAGCATGCACTGACAGAGCAGGCATGCTGGGAGTTGTAGTTATGCAAAAGCTGGAGGCACACTGGTTGGGATTGGGAAACATTGAGTTAGGTAACAGACTACCGCAGTGTTTCCGCACCACTATCTGTTTCCTAACTCAGTGTTTCCCAACCCATGTGCCTCCAGCTGTTGCAAAACTACAACTCCCAGCATGCATGGTCTGTGCATGCTGGGAGTTATAGTTTTGCAACAGCAGGAGGCACACGGGTTGGGAAACACTGAGTTAGGAAACAGACAATGTTACCCAACCAGTGCGCCTCCAGTTGTTGCAATACTACAACTCCCAGCATGCCCAAACAGCCGAAGGGCATGTTGGAAGTTGTAGTTATGCAACAACTGGAGGAGAACAGTTTGAAGACCACTGTGTAGTGGTCTCCAAACTGTAACCCTCCAGATGTTGCAAGACTTCAACTCCAAACATGCCCAGACTGCCCAGGCATGCTGGGAGTTGTAGTTCGGCAACATCTGAAGGGACAGATGTTGCTGAACTACAACTCCCAGCATGCCTGGATAGTCTCGGCATGCTTTAAATTGACATCTGGAGTGCTACAGTTTGGAGACCACTGTATAGTGTGAGATCATTTTACTTTCCCAACACATTAGTGGAAAGTAAAATGATGTGGGGAAAGTAACTTACAAACTCTCGCACTTACAAACAAGGAATTATGAGACATGTGGTTTAAGGGAGTGAATTCCAACAGGAAATAGCCAGTTCACAAAAAGATAGCCACAGCATTATGGTTGACTCAGAAACACACCTGTTGAAACACACCTGTGCTCCATTCAATGAAATAGACCAGTGTTTTCTAACTGGGTGCCTCCAGCTGTTGCAAACCTACAATTTACTGTAGAATGATCTACGTTCCACCCAGTGGTCCCTTCCCCTATTGAAGCAAAGACAGGCTGCAACCTGCGAAAATCTGAGACAACAGTCATTTTTTTATGCTGTTAAAAATAAGCATTGGACCAATGATCACATAAGAATTGCAAGACCACCATGAAACACATGTACAGGCACTATATTATGAAGTACACTAACTTTACAGCCCCTGTAGCATAGTCAAATAAAAAAAGAAAATCCCGTAATACCCCTTAAAATATATTTGTCTCAAAACCTGCAATGCGCTACAGGGTGTCATTTTTCTTTTATTAGGAGATATATTTTTTATCTCTTGTCCTTATTTTACCTAATAAAGGGGAATGCATCCCACAAAACACGTTGGCCCTGATTTACTAAGAGTGAAGTGTAGTATTTTTGTAGTTCGTGGGTTTTGCTTCCCTACAAGTATCTTTTCCACGGTAGTTACTAATGTTTCCCTACGTTGCCCCCTTTTTGGCAGCCACACCCCGCGCTCCTTTTCGGGTTTTCTGTGTACAATGGAGAGTTGATCGGGTTTTTACAAATTTTTTTTGCCGCAAATTCTGGCACAGACACAATTTGTGGCCCAATGCGACACATTCTGGCACACCACCTGACAAAACAGTTCTGCTGTTTTGCTCCAAGACAAGCACGGATCCTTCCTAAGTATGTCCATTTTGTCTGGCAGGTAAGTAGTAAAATCCCCTTTGAAGACTTTATGAAGAACAGTGTCTTGCTTATTTAAGTCAATACAACAATATTTTGTACGTTCAGTTTGTATGTCCAATTGCTAAGGCACAAAAGTAGATTTTGGCCAAAATGGTCAATAGTACTTAAAGGGGTATTCCAGAATTGTTTTTTATTTGACTATGCTACAGGGGCTGTAAATTTAGTGTAGTTCATAATTTAGTGTCTGTACCTGTGTGTGACGGTTTTCTCACAATTCTTATGTGATTTTCGCCCCAATATTTATTTTTAACAGCAAACAAAATGACTGTTGTCTCAGATTTTTCCCAGGTTGAAATGCGGCCGAGACTTGACTCACTAGTCAGCTGATGACAGGGAGCCTGTCTGCTTCAACGGGTGGAGGGATCGCTGTTACGCCTAGCGCTCCGGGTCCCCGCTCCTCCCCGGAGCGCTCACGGCGCCTTTCTCCCTGCAGCGCCCCGGTCAGTCCCGCTGACCGGGAGCGCTGCACTGTCATGGCCGTCGGGGATGCGATTCGCACAGCGGGACGCGCCCGCTCGCGAATCGCATCCCAGGTCACTTACCCGTCCCGGTCCCCTGCTGTCTTGTGCTGGCGCGCGCGGCTCCGCTCTCTAGGGCGCGCGCGCGCCAGCTCTCTGAGACTTAAAGGGCCAGTGCACCAATGATTGGTGCCTGGCCCAATTAGCTTAATTGGCTTCCATCTGCTCCCTGGCTATATCTGATCTCCTCCCTTGCACTCCCTTGCCGGATCTTGTTGCCTTGTGCCAGTGAAAGCGTTTAGTGTGTCCAAAGCCTGTGTACCTGAACTTCTGCTATCCATCCTGACTACGAACCTTGCCGCCTGCCCCCGACCTTCTGCTACGTCTGACCTTGCCTCTGCCTAGTCCTTCTGTCCCACGCCTTCTCAGCAGTCAGCGAGGTTGAGCCGTTGCTAGTGGATACGACCTGGTTGCTACTGCCGCAGCAAGACCATCCCGCTTTGCGGCGGGCTCTGGTGAAAACCAGTAGCCTCTTAGAACCGGTCCACTAGCACGGTCCACGCCTATCCCTCGCTGACACAGCGGATCCACAACCCGTAGCCGAATCGTGACAGTATCTCTGCATTTTGCCTTATTTCATAAAGCAGATCCTGAGTTGCTACGGGTTACTCCTGTAGAGGAAATAACAGAAGGGCTCCGGCGATTTGCTACTTATTACTATATTTTTAAATTGAACACGTTATCCCCGAATGGTTTTAACGCCTTAAGGACCAAGGGCGTACAGGTAAGCCTTTGCTCCCTGGTACTTAAGGACCAAGGGCGTACCTGTACGCCCGTGGGAATTTCGGTCCCCGCTGCGCACCGCGCAGGGACCAGGCCGGATCTACTGTCACGATTCGGCTACGGGTTGTGGATCCGCTGTGTCAGCGAGGGATAGGCGTGGACCGTGCTAGTGGACCGGTTCTAAGAGGCTACTGGTTTTCACCAGAGCCCGCCGCAAAGCGGGATGGTCTTGCTGCGGCAGTAGCAACCAGGTCGTATCCACTAGCAACGGCTCAACCTCGCTGACTGCTGAGAAGGCGTGGGACAGAAGGACTAGGCAGAGGCAAGGTCAGACGTAGCAGAAGGTCGGGGGCAGGTGGCAAGGTTCGTAGTCAGGATGGATAGCAGAAGTTCAGGTACACAGGCTTTGGACACACTAAACGCTTTCACTGGCACAAGGCAACAAGATCCGGCAAGGGAGTGCAAGGGAGGAGATCAGATATAGCCAGGGAGCAGATGGAAGCCAATTAAGCTAATTGGGCCAGGCACCAATCATTGGTGCACTGGCCCTTTAAGTCTCAGAGAGCTGGCGCGCGCGCGCCCTAGAGAGCGGAGCCGCGCGCGCCAGCACAAGACAGCAGGGGACCGGGACGGGTAAGTGACCTGGGATGCGATTCGCGAGCCGGCGCGTCCCGCTGTGCGAATCGCATCCCCGACGGCCATGACAGTGCAGCGCTCCCGGTCAGCGGGACTGACCGGGGCGCTGCAGGGAGAAAGGCGCCGTGAGCGCTCCGGGGAGGAGCGGGGACCCGGAGCGCTAGGCGTAACAATCGCTTGGTGGGAGAGAGATCAATCTGCAACTAATGCAACAGCTGTAGGTACCCAGATTGAAAACCACAGGTCTTTTGAATGGATGCAGCTCATTTATGTTTCAATGGGTGGGGTGGCTGATGTGTGGGAGGGAGGGAAATGAAATTATGAAGTAAACAAAAAAAAAAAGAAAACTCACACAGGAAATACCAGTTCCTAAAAAGCTAGCTACAGTATTATGGTAATCTCACAACATAGCCATCTAACCCCAAGACAAGCGCAGATCCTTCCTAAGCATGTCCATTACTGTCTGCCAGGTACGTACTTAAATCACCTTATGGTGGATAACGTCTTTAATGTTCTGATTCCAAAAATCTCTGAAATACAAACATTTGACACATATTCAAATACAAACATTTGACACACTGAGTAGGAACACCAAACCATGGGTATTGTCCTTTTCTCCCCACACTTTAATTTTTTTTCCTTTGTTTTCTGTATTTTCCGCCTATATTTTCTTTCCTTTTCCTTTTGTATTAGGCTCTGTTTACACTACTCTCATGGCTTCTGGTAGGACTAGATAAAAAAAATAACTGTTACCAATAAAGCATGATGAATGGCATTTATATGCTCTTCTTTCCGTGAAATCTAGCAACTACAGACAGAATTTTTTTTTTTAGAAATTTCATAGTAAAAAACAAAAAACATACAAACACAGCAACTCAATTGTGTGCACAAAGTATGTGTAACATCTGTAGGTTTGGGAACCCTATGCTTAACTACTGGAAAGTGTGAGAAGATGCTCAGGCTCTAACTCTAGATATGTAAAGGATTTATCACAGTTTTCCACAACATATAGTACGTGTATAAAGCTATTTACTTCACAAGCCCCGTTTAGTTTGGATGCTGCTTATCTGTGTGTAATTACATGTGTCTACACACACTCTTCCACTTACTCATAAAAAAAACACAAACCACGTGTGCATCCACATAACTAGCTCGTAAAGGCCTTTAGAGATGGGCCCTCAAGTCCTGAGTTATTGGCTGACACTATCAAGAGAACTTAATACAGGTCTTAATGAGCCATACACTCAATCATTTCCCATATGGGACCAGCAGGAAACTGAACACATGACTGGAGATTACAGTGCAGGTGTTCTAGGTAATGTCTGCTTTGTGTCAGCGAGCTCCGCTACATGGTAACATATCCCAGGCATGGACGGGCAAATGACTGCATCTGTTTCAGAAATTCTAAGGGTTTAAAAGCAGAAAACAAGAATAGACTGTCTAGAAGGCATTCTCATTGGCGATGCTAAGGTTGAATTGTGTATTAGATGTATTTAACCCATCTGACCCTGGCCCAAAGGAGGAAATACGTTACATGTCAGCTAGCAAATCATGTCATGCATTTTAGCAGAAAAAGCTGAAATATATATTACTGCATATTACTGTAAAATTTCTGTTTCAGGGATATCATTTATAATTTCCAGATGCAGTGCTAAAATGAGTTAATATCATTAGTACTGGATATGCACCAAGCCAGAAAGAAAAAGCAATGAGGGGCAAGAGGAAATTGCATCCAAGTCTTGACGTAGAGATGAGGGTCAGCAATAGCATGTGTGCACAAATCCTGCAATATTACCATGAATGAAATCCTCCCCGCAGGGTCACAAAACTGTCAGAAACTTAAAGGGTGATTCCCAGTACAGACATTTATGACTTTCCGACGATATGCCATAAATGTAAGAGAGGATGAAGGTTCCACCAATGATGCATGGAACCTCTACATTTATACCCCACCGGGAGGTAGAAGCCTCATCGCCAGATGAAAGGTATGCATATCCCATATATACCCAAATTACCCTTTACCCACACACAGGTTTGAGAGTGTGACAATGCCAACAATTGGCTGAAGTAATGTAACACAAATTGTTATTAGATTCTGCAGTTCTATGAAGTGAAACTCCTATAAGGCTGGGATTCTATTTGGCATTTTTGTATATGTAAAAAAAAATAAAAAAAGAAAACTCACTTTATGGCTTTTTGGGCTAAAAACGCTGGGGGTTGATGTTAGTAAAATGTTAGAAAGAGGGAAAAAAATATAAAAAATGCAGATACTGTCTATTTTTGGAAAAAACGCCACCAAAACATGCATCTTGGTTGTGAAAAATGAGGGTGCAGTTTTTGTTGTTTTTTTTGGCCAAAAAAATGCAAATTAAAAGTTGTGTGCAATCCAAGCATAATGGGATTAGAAGAATAAAAATTTCAATTGTAAACATTTAAAGGGGTATTCCAGGGTTTTATTTGATTATGCTACAGGGGCTATACATTAAGTGTAGTTAATAATATAATGTCTGTACCTGTGTTTGATGGTGGTCTCACAATTCTAATGTTATCTTATCTGATGTTTATTTTTAACAGCATACAAAATGAGTATCGTCTCAGGTTTTCCCAGATTGAAGTTCAGCTCGAGACATTACATCACTAGTCAGGTGATAAAAAGGGAGCATGTCCTTGCTTCAATGGATGGAGCATCCACTGGGTGGGAGCACCCAACACAGCATGGTAGGGAGCTCAAGTGTGCTTTAATGGGTAGGATGGCTGATGTGTGGGAAGGAGAAAAGTGACCTCTTACTTACAAACAAGAGATCAGGGAACTCCAACAGGAAATATCTATTGCACAAAAATATAGCAACAGCGTTATGGTGGACTCAGAACACAGCCATATAGCTCCAAGACAAGCAGGTAAGTACAAAATCCCCTTAAGGTGGATAACCCCCTTAACCCCTTAAGGACTCAGGGTTTTTCAGTTTTTGCATTTTCATTTTTTCCTCCTTACCTTTTAAAAATTATAACCCTTTCAATTTTCCACCTAAAAATCCATATTATGGCTTATTTTTTGCACCACCAATTTTACTTTGCAGTGACAGTCCTTTTACCAGAAAAAATACACTGCGAAACAGAAAAAAATCATTGTGTGACAAAATTCAAGAAAAAACCCCATTTTGTAACTTTTGGGGTCTTCCGTTTCTATGCAGTGCATTTTTCGGTAAAAATGACACCTTATCTTAATTCTGTAGGTCCATACGGTTAAAATGATACCCTACTTATATAGGTTTGATTTTGTCATACCTCTGGAAAAAATCATAAACTACATGCAGGAAAATGTATACGTTTAAAATTGTCATCTTCTGACCCCTATAACTTTTTTATTTTTCCGTGTATGGGGCGGTTTGAGGGCTCATTTTTTGCACCGTGGTCTGAAGTTTTTATCGGTACCTTTTTTGTTTTGATCGCTTTTTATTCTTTTTTTATGGTATAAAAAGTGACAAAAAATCAGCTATTTTGGACATTGGAACTTTTTACGTGTAGGCTATTGATCGTGCGGTTTAATTAACTATACATCTTTATAGTACAGACATTTATGCACGCGGCGATACCACATGTTTATTTTTATTTTCATTTACACTTTTTTTTATGGGAAAAGGGGGGCGATTCAAACTTTTATTAGGGAAGGGGTTAAATCACATTTATTAACACTAGGAGGACTATAACACTGCACACACTGATCTTTTACACTGATCACTGGGGCATGTATTAACATGCCATTGATCAGTGTTATCGGCGCTTGACTGCTCCTGCCTGGATCTCCCGGTGTCCTGTAAGCTGTTCGGGACGCCGACATTACATCTCGGCGGTCCCGAACAGGCCGACTGAGCTACCGGGATACTTTCAGCTTCACTTCAGATGCAGCGTTCAACTTTGATTGCCGCGTCTAAAGGATTAATACAGGGCATCACCGCAATCGGTGATGTCCTGTACTAGCCACGGGTCCCGGCCGTTGATGGCCACCGGGACCAACCCGTAATTATGCGTGGTCACCGCGTGACCTCGTGTTATATCGCGGGAGTCGACGCAGGATGTAAATATACGTCCTGCGTCGTTAAGGAGTTAAAGGTGTACTCTGATGGAAAACAAATTTTTTTTAAATCAACTGGTGCCAGATTTGTAAACTACTTCTAATAACAAATCTTAATCGTCCAGTACTTATCGGTTGCTGTATACTACAGAGGAAGTTATTTTCTTTTTGAATTTCTTTTCTCTGACCAAAGTGCTCTCTGCTGAAACCTCTGTCCATGTCAGGAACTGTCCAGAGCAGGAGAGGTTTGCTATTGGGATTTGCTCCTGCTTACTTACAACAGCTGATAAGTACTGGAAGGATTAAGATTTTTTTTTTTTTTTATAGAAGTAATTTACAAATCTGTTTAACTTTCTGGAACCAGTTCATTAAAAAAAAAAAAAAAAAAAAGGTTTCCACCGGAGTACCCCTTTAAAGCATAACTACAGCATATCGTAAAAGTTCCATCTCTGACACCCTCAAGTCAAGAAAAAAAAAGGACTTGTGATACCGGTTTGCCGACTACCAGCTGTGAACAGCCAGTTCAGTGGGTCTAGAAAAGTTAAAATAGGAATCTTTCCTCCAGCACTACAAAAGAAGCCAATGCTGCTATACACAGTGCTGACTTTATTCCAACTGTTGACTGTCACCGAATTTCCCGAGCAGAAGTGGATTTTTTTCAGCGCACAATGTGACAAATTTTCCACAATCAGCCAGACTGCTGCTGCTTGATTTTATATCTGGCTGGTTATGGAAAATATGGGGGACCCTACAGCAGCAGCCTGGTGTTACCAGGGTGGTTAGGGTCATTTTTTGGCATTTGCCAGCCTAATAATACCAGCCTGCTACTGCCAAGTACTGGTACCGGGACTTTTTTCATCCTTTGGGGCAGATTTTACCCTGCCCTTTCCGGTAAACCTGTGCAGGGGAGAGTACAAGAGTATTTAGGGGGAATTTGTGTTAGCCGTTTTATGCACAAAAGCTAAGCCCCAGCTTAGTAATGGATGCCATCTATCTCCATGGCTCAAGTGGCTCTCCAGCTGTTGCAAAACTACAATTCCCATCATGTCTGGAGAGCCTCAGGCCTGACGAGAGTCCCTGCACTGATGTATGTTGCATAGCACTGTTTCCCAGCTGTTGCAAAATTACACATCATACCTGGAGATCCTTAAAGGAGTACTCCGGCCCTAAGACATCTTATCCCCGATCCAAAGGATAGGGGATAAGATGTCTCACCGCGGGGGTCCCGCCCCTGGGGACCCCCGCAATCTTGTATTCGCCACCCAACTGCTTGAGCTGCATGCCGCGGTGCCAGCTCACAAACAGCCGGGTGGCGACCACGGGGCCGGAGTATCGTGACATCCCCTCTATGCAAGTCTATGGGAGGGGGCGTGTTTTTTGTCTTATAGGAAAAAGAAAACAAAGATGAAGAAAGAAGATTTGTTTTGCCTAATAAAAGGGTCACGGGAGACAGTTTTTTTTCCTTTTCAATAAAAAATTTATTTAAACCCTTTGTCTTTTTTTACACACATTTTTGGCTTAGTAGTGGCTTAGCCTTTGCCCATAAAATTGCTAGCGATAGCCCCGCATACATAAAGCATCCCTAGCTTACTGTATGTAGGTTCAGCTGAAACAAACCACCTGAGGTTCAAGTTTGCAATGTTCGGACTGAATACAAATTTGTCAGGTTCAGTTTCCTCAACACTACAACAACCATTGGGACAAAGTTATTGTATCGCTAAGTAGACGCTAGTTAACCCCCCTACTTAGGTTCTCTCTCCAGAATAGCTTTCTCTTTCAAACTATGGATCTCCCTAGAAACTTATATCACTCAAATCCCACTCACGTCTCTTTGGTGGCTTACACCATCTGCCTTCTGCTTGTTTCGGGTGGATCTCCGCCCGATGCTATGTTTCATATGCCAGATTTATAAAGCGTCCCTTGTTTCCCCAGGTGGCCTTCTCCCTCCCCTAACAGGCAGCAGATCTTTCCTTCCAGGTTTATATACACCTCTTTTTCTGACTACATCCAACACTTCAACATTCACATGTTAACAAGTTCTCAGTGGTGCCACTTCCCTATCCCTAGAGGAGCTAATACCTCAACTACCTAGATCACAATTACATGTCCTCGAATATTCCTAACTCAAGCATTTCCTAGAAACTCATAAAGATAATTTGCAACTAACAAAGGACCTTATTACCTTTGAGTTACTGTGCATCACTGAAACCCCTCCACTTAAGATGGTGTCCCTAATATAGCATCTTCTATTAACCAGACAGTCAAATTCCCTACTAATATATATCTCTAGCTGAGAAAAAGGGTTAGACCAAACCTTTACTCCAGAGGACTAGACTAAATGGTTGACATTGTGCCAAAAGATGTCGCTCTCCACCAAGACTCAGAAGAGGAATTTTAAAATTCTCACTTGGTATTTATCGAATGCCAGCCCTTCTACACGGTATTTACTCACTGGTCTCTGAGTCTTGCTGGGGTTGTGGCTCCAAAGTAGGCACAATGCTATGCATTTGGTGGGGATGTACACGGATTCAATATTTCTGGTCTTAAGTGGTTGAGGTAATACACAAATAACAAATATGTAAAGTTACAGGTTTCCGCATTGTTAATGCCCCAGTCTCCTTCATAACTAAATCATTATACTGCTTTTTGCTGCTAGCTACTAGGCAAGTAATACCTCAGCTCTGGAAGAATATCTGTCCTTCCTCGATCACTGATTAGTTCTCTGAGATTACCTGCCGACTCACATACTGTAAGTGTTCTATGCAGCAAGGCCTCCTCTGTAAGCCTTGGATAGATATTATTTCCTCGACTGCTTTTAGGACAACGCCTTCTCCCTAAACTAACATATTGCTTTTATTGTTGGACTTCACCTCCCTCTTCTCTGCCTCATATTAAATCATCTTTGTCTACCATTTATTCTGTTCACCTGATTTTGCAGTGGGTGACACCAGATCTTCTCTCCCCTTTATTTCTATTATTACTGTAGGTACCTATTTCCCCTTTGTCAAGGACACACTTCCTTTTTATTACTTGTTGTGCCTCCTCTCCAGCTATACTTTATCCCTACGGGGTAGACTTTTGTATTAGGATATATCCTGTTCTGTTTTTTGTCGTTGTTCTAGAGAGAGGATTACTAGTTATATATTGTGTGGACTCCCAGTATTGTTTTTTTTAAATGCATGCCCTGTATTAAAATATTCATTGTATTCCTGCATTTTGGGTGTACATCCTGGTTATTCCCCATTTTTATTGTTTTCCCTTCCCCATCTCTTTTTTTTTAAAATCATTTTTGTATTCCCTTTTCCCATTGTTTTTAAAACTGTAATAAAACTTTGGATATGAAAAAAAAGTTATTAGGTGATTTAAGGCTAATGAAATAAAATAACATAAAAACAGAATGACTGAATTGTTTGTCTAGTTATTTTTATTATTAGTAATACGTATTAGTAATACATTGCAATAAATCTGTTGCATAGAACAATATTCTGGTTATCAAAAGGTTGAAAAATGAAGCATTCTTCCAATCTTTTAAAGCTAAAATTAGCTTTATGCTTCCGGAGTTTATAGCAAAACAAACGTTTTTCAGGCTGGGATGAAAAATAAAAAATGATACTTGTGAGATCTCCTGCTTTTGTTGTCCAGGAAAAGAACTGCTGAAGCCAGGAAAAGGACTGTGCAGCAGGAGAGATTATAATGCTTTAATTTCCATCATAGCTGCATGCCCAGCTGTGTCTCACTAACCACTGGGAGATGCCTCACTGTGCTGCGCTACGAAATAAACAACATTCCGGCTCACCTCCTTAAAGAGGTTTTCAGGGAAAAATAAATTCAAGCTATATACCTTCCTGCTGCTGCCTCTGTCAGGTACTTTGGTCCCCACTGTGGTCCCCTTCTCCCTCCTTCTGATGGTGTTATTTGCTGGCTGGAACTGTCCGCTCAACACCAAAAGTCATCAGAAGGTGATAAAAGAGGACCACAGAGGGGACTGGAAGATTTCACAGCACCAGCAGTAACCAGAGAGGTGAATACGTGGGCTCTTTATTTTGAGTCCACAACATATACTATAATCGTATTTTCACCTGAAAAATCCCTTTCGTGGCAGAAGTACATTGGTGCAAGAACCACTGGCAAAACTGAGGAACCAAAAAATTGGAATTTAGCACCTCAGTGTTAAAAACAGTATAACTTCTTTCTTAGGGCATCTTTATTAAAACACCTTTAATGAGTTATAACAGGTTCAAGCTGTTTGAGGCACATACAACATGTTCTTAATTGTACAGTCTGGATGGTCCATACTTACCTAGGACTTCCACCCTCCATCTAGCACAGGTCCAGAAGAGTAAACAATACAATCTAATTATACAGAATCACATTAAAAATAATAGAGAGTTAAAATGGATTTAGTTTACATAGTACGTGACACCCAGTAGACACAAATATATAGCTCAAAACAATCAGGAAAAATGCATCAAACATTCTGTTCCTATATGAACATTAAAAATGCTTATTGCATACTATAAACATCATGCTATAGATCAGGGGTCCTTTCACTGTCCCTCAGACCGTTGGAGGGCCGGACTATAGTTAAAAAAAATAAATAAATAACTATGAACAAATTCCTATGCACACCTATATATCTTATTAGTGAACTACCCCTTTGAGTACACAGCACAGTTCCCCCACATTAGGTTGGCAGTATAGATCCCCCCCACATTAGGTTGTAAGGTTGTAGTTCCCCCACATTTGGGTTGGCAGTATAGTTCCCCCACATTAGGTTGTAGTTCCCCCACATTAGGTTGGCAGTATAGTTCCCCCACATTAGGTTGGCAGTATAGTTCTCCCCACATTAGGTTGTAGTTCCCCCACATTAGGTTGGCAGTATAGTTCCCCCCACATTAGGTTGTAGTTCCCCCACATTAGGTTGGCAGTATAGTTCCCCCACATTAGGTTGGCAGTATAGTTCCCCCTACATTAAAGGGGTAGTCCAGTGGTGAAAAACGTATCCCCTATCCTAAGGATAAGGGATAAGTTTGAGATCGCGGGGGGGGGGGGGTCCGACCGATGGGGCCCCCCGCGATCTCTCTGTACGGGGCCCCGGCTCTCCGCCGAGATAGCGAGTGTCGACCCCCGCACGAGGCGGCGGCCGACACACCCCCTCAATACATCTCAATGGCAGAGCCGGAGATTGCCGAAGGCAGCGCTTCGGCTCTGCCATAGAGTTGTATTGAGGGGGCGTGTCGGCCGCCGCTACGTGCGGAGGTCGACACGCCCCCTTTCCGCGGACTGTCGGGGCTCCGTACAGGAGATCGCGGGGGGCCCCAGGGGTCGGACCCCCCGCGATCTGCAACTTATCCCCTATCCTTAAGATAAGGGATAAGTTGTAAACCACTGAGTCACCACTGGACTACTCCTTTAAGTTGGCAGTATAGTTCCCTCACATTAGGTTGGCAGTATAGTTCCCATCACATTAGGTTGTAGTATAGTTCCGCCCCACATTTAGTTGGCAGTATCGTTCCCCCACATTAGGTTGGCAGTAAAGTTCCCCCCACATTAGGTTGTAGTTCCCCCACATTAGGCTGGCAGTATAGTTCCCCCTTACATTAGGTTGGCAGTATACTTCCCCCTACATTAAGTTGGCAGTATAGTTCCCCCACATTAGGTTGTAGTTCCCCCACATTAGGTTGGCAGTATAGTTCCCCCCACATTAGGTTGTAGTTTCCCCACATTAGGTTGGCAGTATAGTTCCCCCCCACATTAGGTTGTTGTTCCTCCACATTAGGTTGGCAGTATAGTTCCACCCACATTAGGTTGTAGTTCCTCCACATTAGGTTGGCAGTATAGTTCCCCCCACATTAGGTTGTAGTTCCCCCACATTAGGTTGGCAGTATAGTTCCCCCCACATTTAGTTGGCAGTATAGTTCCCCCCACATTTAGTCGGCAGTATAGTTCCCCCCACATTAGGCTGGCAGTATAGTTCTCCTACATTAAGCTGGTAGTATACTTCCCCTACATTAGGCTAGCAGTATAGTTCCCCCACATTACGTGCAGTATAGTTCCCCCACATTACGTGGAGTATAGTTCCCCCACATTAGGTGTAGTATAGTTCCCCCCACATTAGGTGCAGTATAGTTCCCCCACATTAGGTGCAGTATATTTCCCACCACAATAGGTGCAGTATAGTTCCCCCTACATTAGGTTTTAGTTCCCCAAAATTAGGTGCGGTATAGTTCCCCCACAGACATCCAGCCTCCAGCCATACAGTATATGGCTGGAGGCTGTATGCCTGTGTACTGCCCCACTTCAGTGCTCCGACCACCACTCCTCCAGTCTGGCCATAGCAGTAGTTCCCGGGACTGGAGGAGCGGTGGTCGGAGCACCGAAGCAGACGTGCCGCTGGTAACACTTACCAAGCTTGCCAGTGCACGTCCTTCTCGCTCCTCCGCGCTCCGTTGCTATGGGCACACGCACAGGACGTCATTGACGTCCCTGTGTGCGCTACCTCTCGGCGGTCCTTGCATTTTTAAAGTTAACGTGGGGCTGCAGAGACCTTACCAGGGGCATCCCTGTGTCCCGAAAACATCTTTCGGGACACAGGGATGTCCTTAGGCAGCAGCGGCAAAAACATCCGGTGGGCCGGATCAACGTCCTCGGCGGGCCGTATGTGGCCCGCGGGCCGTAGTTTGAGGACCCCTGCTATAGATCCTCAAGAGTCACAGAGATGTCATCCAGCACAACTGTTCCACACAAAACCCATTTGATTCAATACATTAACAATAATATATAATATAATTGAGTGTATGTTTGAACCGATCTATACTTATCCACACATAAAAATAATATCTGAACATCAATCCGTCATCTGATTGGAATAATCACAATACGCTATAGCAGTACAGTTATATGTGACCACATAAGTCAACATTTGCACATCTGACCAACATGTTGTTGGTCAGATGTTACAGCAGAGGCAATCTTAGGCTGCATTCAGATCATATTTTCACCTCCACGTCAAGCTGTTTGTCATCATCCTGTCAAAAAGGGAGGATAGGGGTAGGATAGGGGATAAGATGTCTTAGGGCCGGAGTACCCCTTTAAGGACACTTTTGTCCTGCTGAAAATTAGGGAATATCCTTACCATTAGGAGTGTACTTTGCAATAGGGTTTAGGTAGGTGGTACATGTCAAAATAACACACACACATATGCCAGGACCCAAGGTTTCCCAGCATTCCCGAAATTCCCCAGAACATCACACAACCTCAACTGGTTTAACTTCTTCCTATAGGGCATCCCAGTCCTATATCTTTCCCAGTGAAGCATAGATGCATCCGCACATTCACATAACATAAATGAAACTGTGATTCACCAGGCTACCTTCTTCCAGTGCTCCATGAAGCAAACACTTGTTCATCGGCTGACTGGATCTTTTTGTGGCCAATAAAATCATTGTTATGATTATGATTGTTCTTGCTTCTAACTCATCAACTTCACGAAGGAGTGTTCACCTGCTGCCTCATATATCCCATCCCTTTATAGGTGCCATTGTAACAAGATATTCACTCGCTTACCAGACCCGTTCCCCCGTCTGTGCTGTCCCGGCGCGCGCGGCCCCGCTCCTTAGGGCGCGTTCGCGCCGGGTCCTTGCGATTTAAAGGGCCGGTGCGCCACTGATTGGCGCATGAGGTTTTAATCAGTACCTTCACCTGTGCACTTCCCTATTTATACCTCACTTCCCCTGCACTCCCTCGCCGGATCTTGTTGCCATTGTGCCAGTGAAAGCGTTTCCTTGTGTGTTCCTAGCCTGTGTTCCAGACCTCCTGCCGTTGCCCCTGACTACGATCCTTGCTGCCTGCCCTGACCTTCTGATACGTCCGACCTTGCTCTTGTCTACTCCCTTGTACCGCGCTTATCTCAGCAGTCAGAGAGGTTGAGCCGTTGCCGGTGGATACGACCTGGTTTCTACCGCCGCTGCAAGACCATCCCGCTTTGCGGCGGGCTCTGGTGAATAGCAGTAGCAACTTAGAACCGATCCACCGACACGGTCCACGCCAATCCCTCTCTGGCACAGAGGATCCACCTCCAGCCAGCCGAATCGTGGCAGTGGACAAGTCCAAGTTATATGCCAGAAATCAGCTGGGGCAAAAAGTCATTTGAAACATGTTGGGGCTAGAACACGTCCCATTCTATAGCGATGAACTGTAGTGAGGTAACATTGGTGAATAGTATATAACTGATTTAATTTGTTGTTTATGAAAAGAGACATACATGTGGGATTCCAATAGATCAGCACTGGAGTCATCATCAAGATAGCGCATAAGAGATTTCCATCTATTAATGGCAGGTAATGAGTCATGAGTGGCCTTAGCGCTAATAAGATGTGAGTAAAGCATGGATATCAAACCCCAGGGACCCTGGGATTTAATAACACCAATAATGGGAAATGTGGAAAAAGGACAATTTCATTTCTTTATTCACTCCATGCTGGGATTTCTGAGTGATTTTAAAGCGTAGTAGATTTTTACGCCACAGAATATAATGAAAATTGCTTAGAAATGTCTGGAAAATCACTTGTTAAGATTTTGATTATTCTATAGAAAAACCATCCTACAAAAAGGTGTAGAATGAATCTATGAAGGTCCATAACCTCAAAAAGTGTCTGGGAGAATATATCATTTAGACATAGCTTCACTGATTTACTGCCAAGCTTTGGTATACCAATCTCACTAGTCATGCCCTTACGAACAACTTGTCCCACTTCAATGGTGTCACTCAGTAACAAATGTAACCATAATACTTCCATGGGTATAAAACGAATAAGTCACAAAAGGTTTATTTCAGATTTGTGAAATTCATAGTCCATATATCTAAGCAGGATATCATCAGCCATTACAAAGGTGAGAAATGGACAGTCCAAATGCTACAGTAAGCAGCCATAAAAGGGTTTTTGCTAAAATCAATATAACATTCTACAAATAAAAAGGCAAGTGTGAATCCAGTCATAGTACATGGTCATTTTCATATAATAAGGATCCTATATGCTGATTCCATAGCCTGCTGTACATGGCCTCACTGACACAGTGGCACACAATCCAATATAGGTACAGTGTTTCCCAACCAGTGTACCTCCATATGTTGCAAAGCTACAACTCCCAGCCCTAGGGCTTTCTGGGAGTCACCCCGGTTGGGAAACACTGCCATAGGAGAATATTTTTTTAGATAATCTCTGCATTAACAGTTGCAGCTGTCTGTGACTATGCCAGGTGCCACAGAAATTCACCTGGGCAATGTGCTCGCACACAATGCCTTGTTTTAGCAGAGAAGCCTCAATGACCTATTCATTATGATTAGAAGGGATGATTACTAAGAGCGACCGTGCACTAGTAATCTTAGTATGCCACTTATCATTAGATCACCTTCCATCCGTCAAGGGATTCATGCATTCCTTTGATAATTTCAATCAAATTTTTGGTAATGATCATATGGATCCAATCTAATGGTGTAAAGGTGTAATACAGGCAGCCATATGAATAAAACATTGAAGAGAATACTAACAAATATTGCTTTTTGCAGTAACCTGACAAGCATTGTAGTGGACCAGATTTTTTTAGCCTCTGTGATTACGTATTTGCTGTTGTCTTGAAGCGTTTTCCCCCTTGTCTGCAACCGAGAAAAGGGCACCATCAACTACATGCAACCCAGCAGAGTGAAGGCATAAGCCTTTTCCAAAGGTCAACCTGAAAGTATATGTTTCCATTTTTGGAAGGATCAAGTATGCCAGTTGCACATGGATAAACAAGACATTAGATTATACATTAGACACTAAGATATAAGATGAAATAGTTACCCATTATATATTGTAATTTGCTACACAAAAACACTAGGGAACTTTTAATATATCTCTAGTGTTTCATATACATCAGTTCTCATCTGTTGTGTAATATATTATTATTATTATTATTTTTCAGTAACGAATGTGGACCGGTGGCAAAACTGGACGATCCCTGAACCTGGACACATGAATAAAAAAATAAAAAAATAATCTTTTTGGAGTACTACCTTTATCATTATTTATATTACAATTAGCAATTTTTGTACTGTGTATATTTTTCGTCCTTTATCCGTGGATATATGCTGAGCCAGTGAACATCTGGACATACCTTGTCTCCTATAGCCCGCAATTGCTCTATAAAAAAATTGTCTTTTACTTTTAAGGGCTGTATATTATAATAAATTGATTGACTATATTCATCATTAATCAGGTATCCTGTGGTGTACTTGAAATATGAGAGTGAAGTGGTATAAAATTTGTAATGCAAAACCCGTATATCCAGGGACCACCGGTTGAGTCCTTGGGGGATCGACATTCAACTGCTGGACCCCGGACCCTGCTACCACCTGTGCCCTCCCTTTTTGGTAAGACACACTGTGGTTGGGTCGCATTAATTGGGTTCATTTAATTTGCCTAGTGTGTCTGGATTCCATGATTGGTAGCAGGAACCCTATATATATAAAAAAAAAATTCCTTAAAAAGTATTTTTACGGTTGGTCCCCGCTGGATTCTTTGTTCTGTGTTTTCTTGTCTACTCCCTCTATAATTTCCTTTTTTCTGTGCTGTATATGTTTTTCCCACCCTCTCAACGTTTTCTCTATTTGTTTTATCATTTGCACTTACTTGTCTGTTATACCGTCTTTGTCTTGTATTGTATGGCTCTTTTTTCTGTCCCTGTCAGCCCACTTGCCTGGGCAGCCTGGCTTTCTACTTGCTTGCCCCCTCATCTTACTGTTTCTATGCCCCTGCCCAGGTCTTTGGACGGTTTTCTCCATTTCTTTGACTTTACTTTCTCTTCGTGTTTTCGCACACTTGTTCCAATGTTTTACTTTTTTAACGCTACCTGTATGTTTTGATCTGTTCTATTTCGGCCCACCAGGCCGTTATTACCGTACATTGCTTGATTTATTGAGTTTTTGTCATTACTGATTTGTTTAATGAACTTTTTTCTGAATTTGAAAAAAAAAAGTCTTTTAACTATAATCTTTTATTCTAAGTTTCCTTCTATTTACTATATATATATAATAAAAAAGAATATATTTTTCCTTCTTTGTGATACCCCTATTTCCCATATTTCATATTTTTCCCCTTATAAGCTACTGATATTATGGGGGGAGATTTATCATTGCTTTTAGAGCATTTTTTTTGTCCATGTTTTGGAGCAGTTCAGGCGCAAGCAGCATATTTAGCAACTTTTATGCGCCTTTTGATATAGACAGTTTCACTCTTTTTGCCTACCCGTAAAACTTTTTCTTTTTGACCATGCAGTGGTCACGTATTTATCATTTGCGACTTTTGTCAAAAGTCGCTATTTTGTGTGCAAAGGTACTTTTTAGGCGCAAAGCTACACCACCTACCAGTAGGCGTGAAAATCACTTCTACCTTCAGGCAATTCAACCTTTAACCTCTTGTGGACCACAGTGTCCCACTCCCCTTCTATGACATGCGATCAGGAGCTGAGCGCGGGTCATAGCTGGGTGGTCCTGGCGGCTATCTCCCTCCAGGACCCATCTCTAATGCCAGACATCACGGTGATGCCCAACTTTAACCTCTTAGACACCACAATCAAATTTGATTGTAGTATCTAAAATGCAAGTAAAAATGTCCCGGCAGCTCTGTGAAAGTAAGTAAAAACACCAAACCTTCCAAATTCAGGACCCGGGAAAGTGTCTACTTCCCTCCGTCACAAGCGTCTAGAAAAAGTGTATGTGGTAGAGCTTTTACCACCACAGCAGAGCTGTTCAAAATTCATCATCCTGCTGCACCTTCTTGATAAATAAGATGCATGCTAGTCAAACCCACCACCCAAATAAACGTGGGAAAATAGCTCTACGGTAGACATTCTTTGATAAATCTGGGCCTGTATCTCTATGGTGCTAGATCGCGCCCGGAATTCATCTGCTCGCATCTATGTAGCCATGCGCATTTGTTTGGCCACGTGACTTTAAGCATATTCTTGATACGCCCTTATACTGTGCCCGGATTTATTATGGCCGCACGGCGCACTCTCCCCTATTGCTCATGCTTGGGGAGACTCGCCGCATGACCTGTTACGCAGCTGGTACTCCGGTATATTCATTGGCTTAGCACTTATGATACGGAAGCACCGCTCTGGCGCGAATGGACTTGCCGCTCCACGCGGCATTCATTTGTCCTACACAGGGTAAGTGTCAGGTTTCGGCAGGCTGGATGTGGATCCTCTGTGTCAGAGAGGGATTGGCGTGGACCGTGCCGGCGGACCGGTTCTAAGTTGCTACTGGTATTCACCAGAGCCCGCCGCAAAGCGGGATGGTCTTGCAGCGGCGGTAGCAACCAGGTCGTATCCACCGGCAATGGCTCAACCTCTCTGACTGCTGAGATAGGCGCGGTACAAGGGATTAGGCAAGAGCAAGGTCGGACGTAGCAGAAGGTCAGGGCAGGCCGCAAGGATCGTAGTCAGGGGCAACGGCAAGAGGTCTGGAACACTGGCTTGGGATACACAAGGAACGCTTTCACTGGCACAATGGCAACAAGATCCGGCAAGGAAGTGAAGGGGAAGTGAGGTAATATAGGGAAGTGCACAGGTGAACACACTAATTAAAACCAGGCGCCAATCAGTGGCGCACTGGCCCTTTAAAACACAGAGAGCCGGCGCGCGCGCGCCCTAGGGAGCGGGGCCGCGCACACCGGGACAGCACAGACGGGGAACGAGTCTGGTAAGCGGGCCGGGATGCGCACCGCGAGCGAGCGCGTCCCGCATCGCGAATCGCATCCCGGCTAGGGACATTATCGCAACGCTCCCGGTCAGCGGGTCTGACCAGGGCACTGCGAACAGGAGAATGCTGCGAGCGCTCTGGGGAGGAGCGGGGACCCGGAGCGCTCAGCGTAACAGTACCCCCCCTTGGGTCTCCCCCTCTTTTTTGAACCTGAAAATTTGTGAATAAGGTCCTTGTCGAGAATGTTATCCTCGGGTTCCCATGACCTCTCCTCAGGACCGCAATTCTCCCAATCTACAAGAATTTTTTTTTAACCTCTGACCGTCTTAGACGCGAGAATTTCTTTAACCGAGAAGACATCTGAGGACCCGGAGACAGGAGTAGGAGCAACAACCTTGGGAGAGAAGCGGTTAAGGATAAGCGGTTTAAGGAGAGAGACATGAAAAGCATTGGGAATACGGAGAGAAGGGGGAAGAAGGAGTTTGTAGGAGACAGGATTGATTTGGCACTTGATTTTAAAGGGTCCAAGATAACGTGGTCCCAGTTTATAACTGGGGACACGGAAGCGGATAAACTTGGCGGAGAGCCACACTTTGTCTCCAGGAACAAAGACAGGAGGAGTTCTTCTTTTTTTGTCGGCATGCTTCTTCATCCGGGATGAGGCCTGTATGAGGGATTTTTGAGTCTCTTTCCAGATGGTGAAGAAGTCCCGGGTAACTTCATCAACAGCGGGCAAACCAGAAGGCGTGGGAGTGGGTAAGGGGGAGAGAAGAGGGTGACGGCCGTACACCACAAAGAACGGGGATTTAGCGGAGGACTCAGAGACTTTGAAATTGTACGAGAATTCGGCCCAGGGTAGAAGATCGGCCCAATCATCCTGGCGGGAGGAAACAAAATGTCACAAATAGTCACCAAGAACTTGGTTAACTCTCTCCACTTGTCCACTGGATTGGGGATGATAGGAAGATGAGAAATTTAATTTGATTTTAAGCTGATTACAGAGGGCCCTCCAGAATTTCGACACAAATTGAATGCCTCTATCCAAGACGATATGCGTGGGAAGCCCGTGAAGGCGAAAAATGTGCACAAAAAATTGTTTCGCCAACTGTGGCGCAGAAGGAAGACCTGGAAGTGGAATAAAATGTGCCATCTTGGAGAAACGATCAACGACCACCCAAATGACTGTGTTGCCATGGGATAAAGGCAGGTCTGTTATAAAGTCCATAGCAATCTGAGACCATGGTAGCTCAGGAACAGGCAGAGGATGAAGGAGGCCGGCAGGCTTCTGACGAGGAGTTTTGTCCCGGGCACAGACTGCACAAGCCAGAACAAAATCAGCAACATCTGCTTCCAGGGTAGGCCACCAATAAAAACGAGAGATGAGCTGGATGGACTTTTTGACACCAGCATGGCCGGCGAGGTCTGAGGAGTGTCCCCACCTGAGGATCCTGAGGCGCTGGCGTGGAGGGACGAAGGTCTTTCCAGGAGGAGTTTGTCTGATGGAAGCTGGGGAAGCGGAGATCAGACACTCAGAAGGAATAATGTGTTACAGGCAGGCTTCCATTTCAGAGGCATCCGAGGAACGAGAGAGGGCATCAGCCCTGATGTTCTTGTCAGCAGGGCGAAAATGAATCTCAAAGTTAAAACGGGCAAAAAACAACGACCACCTAGCCTGGCATGGGTTCAGCCGTTGGGCAGACTGAAGATAAGAGAGATTCTTGTGATCAGTGTATATAATAATTGGGTATTTGGACCCCTCCAGCAGGTACCTCCATTCCTCGAGGGCTAGTTTTATGGCCAGCAGTTCTCGATCACCAATGGAGTAAATTTTCTCCGCCGGAGAGAAGGTCCTAGAAAAGAAACCACAAGTAACGTTATGTCCAGAAGAGTTTTTTTGTAGGAGTACAGCTCCGGCTCCCACCGAGGAGGCGTCTACCTCCAGTGAGAAGGGTTTAGATGGATCAGGTCTGGAGAGTACAGGAGCAGAAGAAAAGGCAGTTTTGAGACGGTTGAACGCCTCGTTCGCTTGAGGAGGCCAGGACTTAGGGTTGGCGTTTTTTTTGGTTAGGGCCACAATTGGGGCCACAATGGTGGAAAAATGTGGAATAAATTGTCTGTAGTAATTGGCAAACCCCAAGAAACGTTGGATAGCTCGGAGTCCGGAGGGGCGTGGCCAATCTAACACGGCTGCAAGTTTGTCCGGGTCCATTTGAAGTCCCTGGCCAGAGACTAAATATCCTAGGAAGGGAAGAGATTGGCATTCAAAGAGACATTTCTCCATCTTGGCATATAATTGATTGTCCCGGAGTCTCTGAAGAACCAGGCGGACATGACGGTGGTGTTCTTCGAGGTTAGAAGAGAAAATCAAAATGTTGTCCAAGTAGACCACAACACAGGTATATAATAAATCACGAAAAATTTAATTTACAAAGTCCTGGAAGACAGCAGGGGCGTTGCAAAGCCCAAAGGGCATAACCAGATATTCAAAGTGTCCGTCTCTGGTGTTAAATGCGGTCTTCCACTCGTCCCCTTCCCTGATGCGGATGAGATTATATGCACCTCCTAAATCCAATTTGGTGAAGATGTTGGCGCCACGTAGGCGGTCAAAGAGTTCCGAGATAAGAGGCAGGGGATAGCGTTTTTTTATAGTGATTTTATTAAGACCGCGGTAATCAATGCATGGTCGTAAGGAACCGTCTTTTTTGGAGACAAAGAAGAACCCTGCTCCGGCAGGGGAGGAAGATTTGCGGATAAATCCCCTTTTTTAATTTTCTTGGATGTACTCCGTCATGGCTTGTGTTTCAGGAGCTGACAGGGGATAGATTCTGCCCCGGGGTGGAGTAGTACCAGGAAGGAGATCAATAGGACAGTCATAAGGCCTGTGAGGAGGCAAAGTCTCTGCTTGTTTTTTGCAAAAAACATCAGCATAGTCCAGATAGGCCTTGGGGAGACCTGGTATCGGAGGAGCCATAGGGTTTTGACTGGCAGGACTGGGAGCAGACGTAAGGCATTTTTTGTAGCAAGAAGTACCCCAGTTCTTGATTTCCCCGGTGGTCCAGTCAAGGGTAGGGGAATGGCGTTGAAGCCAAGGCAGTCCTAGAAGAATTTCAGAAGTGCAGTCAGAAAGGACCAGAAATTCAATCTTTTCGTGATGGGGTCCAATGCACATTAACAGGGGTTCTGTGCGGTAACGCACAGTACAGTCCAATCTTTCACCATTAACTGAGGCGATGTAGAGAGGTCTGGCGAGACTGGTCACTGGGATGTTGAACCTGTTAACGAAAGAGGCCAAAATAAAATTTCCTGCAGATCCAGAATCCAAGAAGGCCACAGCTGAGAAGGAGGAGTTAGAAGAAGAAATCCGCACAGGCACAGTAAGACGTGGAGAAGCAGAGTTCACACCTAGAGCTGTCTCACCTTTGTGCGGAATCGGAGTGCGTCTTTCCTGACGTGGAGGACGGATAGGACAATCCTTCAAGAAGTGTTCGGTACTGGCACAGTACAGGCATAGGTTCTCATTGCGGCGGCGTGTCCTCTCTTGTGGTGTCAGGCGAGACCGGTCTACTTGCATAGCCTCCACGGCAGAAGGCACAGGAACAGATTGCAGTGGACCAGAGAGGAGAGGAGCCGGGGAGAGAAACCGCCTAGTGCGAACAAAGTCCATATCCTGGCGGAGCTCCTGGCGTCTTTCGGAAAAACGCATGTCAATGCGGGTGGCCAAATGAATAAGTTCATGCAGGTTGGCAGGGATTTCTCGTGCGGCCAGCACATCTTTGATGTTACTGGATAGGCCTTTTTTGAAGGTCGTGCAGAGGGCCTCGTTATTCCAAGATAATTCGGAGGCGAGAGTATGAAATTGGATGGCGTACTCGCCTACTGAAGAATTACCCTGGACCAGGTTCAGCAGGGCAGTCTAGGCAGAAGAGGCTCGGGCTGGTTCCTCCAAGACACTTCGAATCTCCGCGAAGAAAGAGTGTACGGAGGCAGTGACAGGATCATTGCGGTCCCAGAGCGGCGTGGCCCATGACAGGGCTTTCCCAGACAGGAGACTAACCACGAAAGCCACCTTTGACCGTTCAGTTGGAAATTGGTCCAACATCATCTCCAAATGCAAGGAACATTGCGAGAGAAAACCACGGCAAAGTCTAGAGTCCCCATCAAACTTGTCCGGCAACGAAAAACGGAGGCTGGATGTGGCCACTCGCTGCGGAGGAGGTGCAGGAGCTGGCGGAGGAGATGGTTGCTGAAGCTGTGGTAGAAGCTGCTGTAGCATAACAGTCAGTTGAGACAGCTGATGGCCTTGTTGCGCTATCTGTTGCGACTGCTGGGCGACCACCGTGGTAAGGTGAGCGACAACTGGCAGCGGAACCTCAGCGGGATCCATGGCCGGATCTACTGTCAGGATTCGGCAGGCTGGATGTGGATCCTCTGTGTCAGAGAGGGATTGACGTGGACAGTGCCGGCGGACCGGTTCTAAGTTGCTACTGGTATTCACCAGAGCCCGCCGCAAAGCGGGATGGTCTTGCAGCGGCGGTAGCAACCAGGTCGTATCCACCGGCAACGGCTCAACCTCTCTGACTGCTGAGATAGGCAAGGGATTAGGCAAGAGCAAGGTCGGACGTAGCAGAAGGTCAGGGCAGGCAGCAAGGATCGTAGTCAGGGGCAACGGCAAGAGGTCTGGAACACTGGCTTGGGAAACACAAGGAACGCTTTCACTGGCACAATGGCAACAAGATCCGGCAAGGAAGTGAAGGGGAAGTGAGGTAATATAGGGAAGTGCACAGGTGAACACACTAATTAAAACCAGGCGCCAATCAGTCGCGCACTGGCCCTTTAAATCTCAGAGAGCCGGCGCGCGCGCGCCCTAGGGAGCATGGCTGCGCGCACCGGGACAGCACAGACTGGGAACGAGTCTGGTAAGAGGGCCGGGATGCGCACCGCGAGCGGGCGCGTCCCGCATCGCGAATCGCATCCCGGCTAGGGACATTATCGCAGAGCTCCCGGTCAGCGGGTCTGACCGGGGCGCTGCGAACAGGAGAATGCTGCGAGCGCTCCGGGGAGGAGCGGGGACCCGGAGCGCTCGGCGCAACAGTAAGTCCCAGATTGCCGCCGCCCCATTCCACCTAATACTGGATACTATTGGATACCTGTATAGACATGTATTTATGTGTGGTTACGGCCCGGTCTATGTATTATCTTGTTTTTAAGTATATTATATATGATGAACTATGTTATTTCACTGTATATGCACCTTACACTTTTGGACACATGTATTATGTCCCTTATATGTATTTTAACATGCACAATTGTACATTATATCATTTATTTATATCGGTGTTTTGATATTATTTATGTAAATGAGTGAAACACATGATTATGTGTATTTAAACCTCATTGGATCACTTGCACTTTGACTTGACAATGGGGGTGTGAGACCACAGAAACGTAGTCCTTGTATCTATTGGAATAAAGCTACAACTTTTTACCTGGATACGTTGGTATGCTGCAGTCAACTTCCTTATATATATATATATATATATATATATATATATATATAGTTTTTTTTTTTTTTTTCCTGACGTGGAGGACGGATAGGACAATCCTTCAAGAAGTGTTCGGTACTGGCACAGTACAGGCATAGGTTCTCATTGCGGCGGCGTGTCCTCTCTTGTGGTGTCAGGCGAGACCGGTCTACTTGCATAGCCTCCACGGCAGAAGGCACAGGAACAGATTGCAGTGGACCAGAGAGGAGAGGAGCCGGGGAGAGAAACCGCCTAGTGCGAACAAAGTCCATATCCTGGCGGAGCTCCTGGCGTCTTTCGGAAAAACGCATGTCAATGCGGGTGGCCAAATGAATAAGTTCATGCAGGTTGGCAGGGATTTCTCGTGCGGCCAGCACATCTTTGATGTTACTGGATAGGCCTTTTTTGAAGGTCGTGCAGAGGGCCTCGTTATTCCAAGATAATTCGGAGGCGAGAGTATGAAATTGGATGGCGTACTCGCCTACTGAAGAATTACCCTGGACCAGGTTCAGCAGGGCAGTCTAGGCAGAAGAGGCTCGGGCTGGTTCCTCCAAGACACTTCGAATCTCCGCGAAGAAAGAGTGTACGGAGGCAGTGACAGGATCATTGCGGTCCCAGAGCGGCGTGGCCCATGACAGGGCTTTCCCAGACAGGAGACTAACCACGAAAGCCACCTTTGACCGTTCAGTTGGAAATTGGTCCAACATCATCTCCAAATGCAAGGAACATTGCGAGAGAAAACCACGGCAAAGTCTAGAGTCCCCATCAAACTTGTCCGGCAACGAAAAACGGAGGCTGGATGTGGCCACTCGCTGCGGAGGAGGTGCAGGAGCTGGCGGAGGAGATGGTTGCTGAAGCTGTGGTAGAAGCTGCTGTAGCATAACAGTCAGTTGAGACAGCTGATGGCCTTGTTGCGCTATCTGTTGCGACTGCTGGGCGACCACCGTGGTAAGGTGAGCGACAACTGGCAGCGGAACCTCAGCGGGATCCATGGCCGGATCTACTGTCAGGATTCGGCAGGCTGGATGTGGATCCTCTGTGTCAGAGAGGGATTGACGTGGACAGTGCCGGCGGACCGGTTCTAAGTTGCTACTGGTATTCACCAGAGCCCGCCGCAAAGCGGGATGGTCTTGCAGCGGCGGTAGCAACCAGGTCGTATCCACCGGCAACGGCTCAACCTCTCTGACTGCTGAGATAGGCAAGGGATTAGGCAAGAGCAAGGTCGGACGTAGCAGAAGGTCAGGGCAGGCAGCAAGGATCGTAGTCAGGGGCAACGGCAAGAGGTCTGGAACACTGGCTTGGGAAACACAAGGAACGCTTTCACTGGCACAATGGCAACAAGATCCGGCAAGGAAGTGAAGGGGAAGTGAGGTAATATAGGGAAGTGCACAGGTGAACACACTAATTAAAACCAGGCGCCAATCAGTCGCGCACTGGCCCTTTAAATCTCAGAGAGCCGGCGCGCGCGCGCCCTAGGGAGCATGGCTGCGCGCACCGGGACAGCACAGACTGGGAACGAGTCTGGTAAGAGGGCCGGGATGCGCACCGCGAGCGGGCGCGTCCCGCATCGCGAATCGCATCCCGGCTAGGGACATTATCGCAGAGCTCCCGGTCAGCGGGTCTGACCGGGGCGCTGCGAACAGGAGAATGCTGCGAGCGCTCCGGGGAGGAGCGGGGACCCGGAGCGCTCGGCGCAACAGTAAGTCCCAGATTGCCGCCGCCCCATTCCACCTAATACTGGATACTATTGGATACCTGTATAGACATGTATTTATGTGTGGTTACGGCCCGGTCTATGTATTATCTTGTTTTTAAGTATATTATATATGATGAACTATGTTATTTCACTGTATATGCACCTTACACTTTTGGACACATGTATTATGTCCCTTATATGTATTTTAACATGCACAATTGTACATTATATCATTTATTTATATCGGTGTTTTGATATTATTTATGTAAATGAGTGAAACACATGATTATGTGTATTTAAACCTCATTGGATCACTTGCACTTTGACTTGACAATGGGGGTGTGAGACCACAGAAACGTAGTCCTTGTATCTATTGGAATAAAGCTACAACTTTTTACCTGGATACGTTGGTATGCTGCAGTCAACTTCCTTATATATATATATATATATATATATATATATATATATAGTTTTTTTTTTGTTTTTTTTTATTAAAAAAAAGGAATAAGCCTAGGTTTCCATACAGGTGTTTTCCCACATAAACTTACAAGGGGTTATACCTAGGCCTAAATGGATGCATTTTGTGAAATTAAACATATTTCCAATATATTTATCCACCCCATGCGTCATCTTTACTTTGCTGTGTTGCCCTTAAAGGGAAACTCCGGTGTAAAATTTTTTTCTTTTAAATCAACTGGTGGCAGAAAGTTAACATATTTGTAAATTACTTCTATTAAAAAATCTTAATCCTTCCTGTACTTATTCGCTGCTGAATACTACAGAGGAAATACTTTTCTTTTTTGAATGCTCTCTGATGACATCACGAGCACAGTTCTCTCTGCTGACGTTATTATAATAATAATAACGCTTTATTTATTGTTGTCCTTAGTGGCATTTGAACCCAAGTCTCCAGCACTGCAAGGCAGCAGTGCTAACCACTGAGCCACCATGCTGCCCTTAGCATACATCTGCTATGCATGGTTGCTAAAATGGACAGAGATGTCAGCAGAGAGCACTGTGCTTGTGATGTCATCAGTGTTCCAAAAAGAAAGAAATTTCCTCTGTAGCATTCAGCAGCTAATAAGTACTGGAGGGATTAAGATTTTTTAATAGAAGTAATTTACAAATATGTTTAACTTTCTGCCACTAGTTGAATTAAAAGAAAAAAGGTTTTTACCAGAGTACCCCTTTAAGATTGTCTAAGGGTCTTTACTAAGACAGTCAGTGAGGCATATTTGGTTCAAGTGCATATACAGTAGAATGTTAGTCTCTATTGTGTATGCAAGCAAGGGGGATTGTGAGAAAATGTGTGCTGTTGGGTGGGTCACAGTACAAAGGGAATACTAGATCAGATCCATTATGGGGGGGGGGGGGGGGGCAGTACAATGATGAAGTGATTTTACCTTAAAAAAAACAGCACATCTGTACAAATATGTATGTGATATAAATCTGAATTTACCAATTTAGCTTCAAAGGAAAACTGACCACTGGCTATTACCATTCCTCTTGCAAAAAAGGCTGTTACAGTGTCCAACCATTTCTGACAGTTTCCAGACATGTATGGAAAGGTAACAGCCCCTCTATGAACCATATACCTTCTCTGGTTGTAGATCTTGTCTATCCTTGTGCTCTGCATTAAAGGGGTTCTCCGGTGCTTACACATCTTATCCCCTATCCAGATGCCTGATCGCGGGAGTCCCACAGCTGGGGACCCCCGTGATTATGCATGCGGCACCCCGTTTGTAATCAGTCCCCGTAGCTCGTTCACGCTCCCTCCCATAGGCTTGCATTGAGGGGAGGAGCGTGACGTCACACGGGGGCGGAGGCGTGACATCACACGCCGCCGGCCCTGTAGTCGCCCGTAATCAGACCCGTAGCGAACACGCTCCAGGGACTGATTACAAACAGGGTGCCGCGTGCATGATCACGGGCGTCCGCAGCTGCGGGACTCCCACGATCAGGCATCTTATCCCCTATCCTTTGGATAGGGGATAAGATGTGTAAGCACCGGAGAACCCCTTTAAGCCAAGACTGTCATGATGACTTTTTCTGACTTCTACATGTCCAGGAGCCAGCGCACTACATTGTGTGTGCCAGCAAAAACTGTGGCAGAGCCTGGACCAGAAGAGAGTAGCGAGGCTTAACCCCTTAAGGACTCATTTTCACCTTAAGGAATGGGAACAATCTTTGTTTTTGCACTTTCGTTTTTTCCTCCTCATCTTCTAAAAATATAAAGCTTTCAATTTTGCACTTAAAGAGCCATATAAGGGCTTGTTTTTTGCGACACCAATTGTACTTTTTCATGACATTACTTATGTTATAACAATCTGCGGCAAAAAAAAAAATTTTGTAGCATGAAATGAAAAGAAAAAAGGCAATTTTTAAAATTTCTAGGGCTTCCGTTTCTACACAGTGCACTTTTCGGTAAAAATGACACCTTATCTTTATTCTGTAGGTCCGTACGGTTGCAGGGATATCCAATTTATGTTGGTTTTATTTATTTTACTACTGTAAAAAAATTATAACTACATGCACCAAAATTAGTATGTTTAACCCCTTAAGGACCGGGGGTTTTTCCGTTTTTGCATTTTCGTTTTTTTGCTCCTTGCCTTTAAAAAATCATAACTGTTTCAATTTTGCACCTAAAAATCCATATGATTGTTTCTTTTTTGCGCCACCAATTCTACTTTGTAATGACGTCAGTCATTTTGCCCAAAAATCTATGGTGAAGCGAAAAAAAAAATCATTGTGCGACAAAATAAAAAAAAAAACACCGTTTGGTAACTTTTGGGGGCTTCCGTTTCTATGTAGTACATTTTTCGGTAAAAATGACACCTTATCTTTATTCTGTAGGTCCATACGATTAAAATGATACCCTACTTATATAGGTTTGATTTTGTCGGACTTCTGGAAAAAATCATAACTACATGCAGGAAAATTAATACGTTTAAAATTGTCATCTTCTGACCCCTATAACTTTTTTATGTTTCCGTGTATGGGCCGGTATAGGGCTCATTTTTTGCGCCGTGATCTGAAGTATTTAACGGTACCATTTTTGCATTGATAGAACTTATTGATCGCTTTTTATTCATTTTTAAATGATATAAAAAGTGACCAAAAATGCACTATTTTGGACTTTGGAATTTTTTTGCGCGTACGCCATTGACCGAGCGGTTTAATTAACGATATATTTTTATAATTCGGACATTTCCGCACGCGGTGATACCATATGTTTATTTTTATTTACACTGGTTTTTTTTTTATGGGAAAAGGGGGGTGATTCAAACTTTTAATAGGGGAGGTGTTAAATGATCTTTATTCACTTTTTTTTCACTTTTTTTTTGCAGTGTTATAGGTCCCATAGGGACCTATAACACTGCACACACTGATCTTTATCATTGATTACTGGTTTCTCATAGGAAACCAGTGATCGATGATTCTGCCGCTTGACTGCTCATGCCTGGATCTCAGGCACTGAGCAGTCATTCGGCAATCGGACAGCGGGGAGGCAGGTAGGGACCCTCCCGCTGTCCTGTAAGCTGTTCGGGATGCCGCGATTTCGCCGCGGCTATCCCGAACAGCCCAATGAGTTAACCGGCAGCTTTTACTTTCACTTTTAGCCGCGCGGCTCAGCTCTGAGCGCGCCGCTAAAGGGTTAATAGTGCGCAACAATTTTTTTTTCATATTTAAAGGGTACCTCTCATCAAATAAACTTTTGATATATTTTAGATTAATGAATGTTGAATAACTTTCCAATAGCATGTTAATGAAAAATATGCTTCTTTCTATTGTATTTTTCCCGATCACTCCTGGCAGCAAGCATTTCAGACTCATACTGGAGTCCTAAACACTCAGAGCTGCCAGCCTGCTTTGTTCACAGCCAAACAGGCTGTGAACAAAGCAGGCTGGCAGCTCTGAGTGTTCTCCTTTGTGAACAAAGCAGACTGGCAGCTCGTAGTGTTTAGGACTCCAGCATGAGTCTGAAATGCTTGCTGCCAGGACTGGTAGGGAGACCCCTAGTGGTCATTTCTTCAAAGTGGAAAATTAAATAGAAAAAAGCATATTTTTTAATAACATGCAATTGTAAAGTTATTCTGCATACATTAATCTATAATATATCTACAGGTTTTTTTTTATGAGAGGCACCCTTTAATGGCTCCAGAAAGTTAAACAGATTTGTAAATTACTTCTATTAAAAGATCTTAATCCTTCTAGTACTTGTTAGCTGCTGTATATTACAGAGGAAGTTGAATTGTTCTTTTCTGTCTGACCACAGTGCTCTCTGCTGACACCTCTGTCCATGTCAGGAACTGTCCAGAGCAGGAGCAACCCCCCATAGCAAACCTCTCCTGCTCCGGACAGTTCCTGACATGGACAGAGGTTTCAGCAGAGAGCACTATGGTCAGACTGAAAAGAACTACTCAACTTCCTCTGTAGAATACAGCAGCTGATAAGTACTGGAAGGATTAGGATTTTTAAATAGTAGTGATTTACAAATCTGTTTAACTTTCTGGCACCAGTTGATTTGAAAAAAATTGTTTTCCACCGGAGAACCCCTGTAAGAGTAAGAAGGGTAAATACTACCAAACATTATCCATTTATTTAATCCAATAAATAATGGCCACAATTTATAATTTGAAATAAAAAAAATTAAGTATTTGCAGCTAGAAAGTGGAGTCAGTTTTGATTAGCAGGGGTAGTTAATAAGCTTACAGTCCCTGGGGTCTAGGACAGGACAGGGATTAATATCTGCAACTCTGGTAATCTAGGGCAGTGAAGGGGTTAATGTCTGTATCCCAGGGATTTTTATTAGCATCCTGGTCATCTAGGGCATAGAAGAGGGTAAACCATTCTTTGTGGTCAAAGGTAATTAAGGGGTTAATGTCTGTATCCCTGGTAACATATGGCAAATAAGGGATTCATAGTTGCAACCCTGGTGATCTAGGGCAGAAAAGTTAAAGGGGTTGTTCGGCTAAAACTTTTTTTTTTTAATCTGTGCAGAAAGGTTCCTGGTGGCATTGTGTCTCATGGCTCTTTTGATCACTGAAAACAATCTCAGACACCTGTGATAATTAGATTGCACAGGTGAGCCCAATTTAAGGAAAAACTACTAAAGGTTGGTGTTCCACATTATTAACCCCTTAAGGACGCAGAACGTAAATGTACGTCCTGGTGAGGTGGTACTTAACGCACCAGGACGTACATTTACGTCCTAAGCATAACCGCGGGCATCGGAGCGATGCCCGTGTCATGCGCGGCTGATCCCGGCTGCTGATCGCAGCCAGGGACCCGCCGGCAATGGCCGACGCCCGTGATCTCGCGGGCGTCCGCCATTAACCCCTCAGGTGCCGGGATCAATACAGATCCCGGCATCTGCGGCAGTGCGCGATTTGAATGAATGATCGGATCGCCCGCAGCGCTGCTGCGGGGATCCGATCATTCATAACGCCGCACGGAGGTCCCCTCTCCTTCCTCCGTGCGGCTCCCGGCGTCTCCTGCTCTGGTCTGTGATCGAGCAGACCAGAGCAGGAGATGACCGATAATACTGATCTGTTCTATGTCCTATACATAGAACAGATCAGTATTAGCAATCATGGTATTGCTATGAATAGTCCCCTATGGGGACTATTCAAGTGTAAAAAAAAAATGTAAAAAAATGTAAAAGTAAAAGTAAAAAAAAAGTGAAAAATCCCCACCCCCAATAAAAAAGTAAAACGTCCGTTTTTTCCTATTTTACCTCCAAAAAGCGTAAAAAACATTTTTTATAGACATATTTGGTATCGCCGCGTGCGTAAATGTCCAAACTATTAAAATAAAATGTTAATGATCCCGTACGGTGAACGGCGTGAACGAAAAAAAATTAAAAAAGTCCAAAATTCCTACTTTTTTAATACATTTTATTTAAAAAAAAAATTATAAAAAATGTATTAAAAGTTTTTTATTTGCAAATGTGGTATCAAAAAAAAGTACAGATCATGGCGCAAAAAATGAGCCCCCATACCGCTACTTATACGGAAAAATAAAAAAGTTAGAGGTCATCAAAATAAAGGGATTATAAACGTACTAATTTGGTTAAAAAGTTTGTGATTTTTTTTAAGCGCAACAATAATATAAAAGTATGTAATAATGGGTATCATTTTAATCGTATTGACCCTCAGAATAAAGAACACATGTCATTTTTACCATAAATTGTACGGCGTGAAAACAAAACCTTACAAAATTAGCAAAATTGCGTTTTTCGTTTTAATTTCCCCACAAAAATAGTGTTTTTTGGTTGCGCCATACATTTTATGATATAATGAGTGATGTCATTACAAAGGACAACTGGTCGCGCAAAAAACAAGCCCTCATACTAGTCTGTGGATGAAAATATAAAAGAGTTATGATTTTTAGAAGGCGAGGAGGAAAAAATGAAAACGTAAAAATTAAATTGTCTGAGTCCTTAAGGCCAAAATGGGCTGAGTCCTTAAGGGGTTAAGGAGAGCACCATTTCAAGCAATATAGCAGAAAGCAGAAATGGCTGCATTGGGCAGAAAAATACATAGACTTATTTTCAAACAGTCTTGTTCACTGATGAGTGCCATTCAACCCTGGATGGTCCAGTGGATGGTTGGTGGACAGCCACCCTGTTCCAACAAGGTTGCGACCTCAGCAAGGCGGTGATGGAGTCATGTTTTGGGCCAGAATCATGGGAATAGAACTGGTCGGCCCTTTAGGGTCTCCGAAGGTGTAAAGATGACCTCTGCAAAGTATGTGGAGTTTCTGACTGACCACTTTCTTCCCTGGTACAGAAGGAAGACTATGCTTTCCGTAATAAAATCATCTTCATGCATGACAATGCACCATCTCATGCTACAAAGAATACCTCTGCATCAATGGTTGCTATGGGGATAAAAGGAGAGAAAGTCATGGTGTGGCCTCCATGCTCCCCTGACCTCAATCCTATTGAGAACTTTTGGAGCATCCTCAAGCAAAAGATCTATGATAGAGGAGGAAGTTTACATCCAAACAGCAGCTCTGGGAGGCTATTCTGACATCTTGCAAACAAATTCAAGCAGAAACTGTCCAAAAACTCACAAGTTCAATGGATGCAAGACTTGTGAAGCTGCTATCAATTAAGGAGTCCTATGTTAAAGCGTACCCGTCAGATCCAACAAAAAAACATTTTTTTAACATATCACTCAGTACCTAATCCTGACCATGTACATCTAATTTTTATGTGTCTAGCACCTTCATTTTTTTTTATTGCACTTTTAATTTAGCACACTAGTCAGAATTCCTCTCAAAGGGAGGGGGTGTGGTCTCACTGTGCAGGTCTCCACCCCCTTCCTCAATATGCTGTCTGCTCACATCTCCCCTAGCATTAGCAAAACTACAACTCCCAGCTTGTCCTCACTGACAGTATCGGGACACAAGCTGACAGTGCACTCACAGCTGTCAATCAAGGGAGTGTGTCCATGACATAGGTGATGATGCATGGACACAGTAGGACTAGTATGTGTCCAAGCAGGCAGGGGGGGCAGTTGTTTGACTGGCTTTTTCAGTATGAAATACTGAACATTTTCTAATGACAGCAATTGCAAAACCTATTGGTTATACATGCCTTACAACATATCAAAGGTTTTGTATCTGACAGTGCCCATTTAAAATGTAACGTTACCTGTTGAAATATTTAAAAAGTTTAAATGTTGTTAAAAGTTTGATTGAAATAGCTTTTGATTTCAGTAAATATGCTGCAAACACAACAAATGACAATTTTCAGTTCTTTACAACCTATAAAGTGTTTTGAAACTTACTGTGCGTAATAATTTGGAACAGTGCATTGGAAGTTTTTTATGTTTAAAAAAATACTGTTATCATTAGGAGGTTTGTTAAATAAAATTTGAATTGTACTCTTAATAGTTGATAACATGAGCATTATGCTGATTGTTATTTACATCAATTATTTAGGTAAATGAGAAAAATATAATTTGCATAAAAATTTGGAAGAGGGTGTATGCATCTATCTCATCTATCTCTTCCTCTAAACACCTGACCCAAAAAAGAAAAAAAAAATCTACATTTTTTTTGTACGCGACAGACAAAATGCATTTTAAAGAATGGGTGAACAGGAAACCTCCCAGCAAAGAAGAGGTATGTAGAATGATGTTAACCACAGGTTGGGGGCAGCAGAACAGCAGCTAGGCAACAGTCACCGCAGGCAGCCCTCTAACAGCCGCTCTAGAAAGCTATAACGCCGCTGGAAAGAATGGCCCCTGACAGAGGGCTGACTCAGCAGGAGGTAGTGGTTTATGTAATCCACGGCAATCCATTATTACAAAGGAGCTTTCACAAACTCCTGAGCACTGGGCACAGCTAGGTTATTGATTAAAGAGACAGCGGAAGCACAGACAAAGAGAGGAGGGAGGCAGAACAAGGCCCTCATCCATTAAGGGATGCTGCTCTCCACCAATTAGAAAGAGAAAAATCATTACTCAGCAGCCATCAACGACCTATAGGCAGCGATGAAGCGCAAACACTTAATTTATCTCCCCCCTCCTCCCGATGACAGGCACCTCTTAGGAAATCCAATGACAGCTATTAGGGATGCTTCTACATACAGATTAGAGCGCACAATCTGCTAGGCAGCGGAATCTTCATCTCCGTCTCCGGAGTTTGCTCGAACCTCCAGGGATAAAAAGCTGCCATGCATACATTCAAGCGATACATTTTTACATTATACTACTGATGATTTCAAGGGAATAATCTTAAAACACACGTTATTTTTTCTGCTTACACGCCTTCATAGACAAGTTACCTCTAGGAAATATGTACATGAGGTGACTTGCGATGAAATTGCTTGCCTGTCACAACTGCTGGATAATCACGGCTTTGTCAAACACCCTATAGAAGCAGGAAACACAGCTGAACGGGAGAGGGGATTTACATCATAGGAGTGTGTTCACACATGCATATTTTCTGCTGCAGATTTGAGTCAGCAGATTTTTCCTCCCCACTGAAGTCAATGGGCAGATAAATCTGCAGTAGCAGATCTGCAGCAAAAATATGCATGTGTCAATGTACCCAAAAAAGCTAATGAAATTACCTTAGTCCCAAGCGATCTATCCCAATGACAGACCTATAGATGGAGAGTTAATTTCAACAATAATTTATGTACAATTGATCACAGGGAGTAAGCACTAAAACCCTATTTTCCCATCCATTATTAAGCAGTAAAACATAACTTTTATTAAAGAGGTACTCCGGCCCTAAGACATCTTATGCCCTATCCAAAGGATTGGGGATAAAATGTCTGATCGCAGGGGGCCCACCACTGGGGACCCCCGCAATCTCTCATGCAGCACGGCCATCATGCCCCTCCCATAGGCTTGCATTGAGGGGGCAGGGGTGGAGTCGTAACATCACGATACTCCGGCCCCGTGGTCGTGAGTCTTCAGACACGGAGCTATAGTCGCTCCGTGCAGCTGAGACAGCTGGGTGCTGCATGAGAGATTGTGGGTGTTCCCAGGGGCAGAATGGGGGATAAGATGTCCTAGGGCCGGAGTACCCCTTTAAGCATTAAAAAGTAAAAAAAAAAAAAAGTGCACCTGCTGGTCTCACTTTAGTATTAAGTGACTATTCAGGTATCATGGCTGCAGTCCATGATTGCCTAACACAGGAGACCAGATAGGTGATTTAAAAACTATAACACAGAAACATCTTCTAGAGACCATCCAAAGAGCCGCGCTCTGCTAGTCTACAAGTGTGTTTCACACTAGCATAGTAATTACACTAGAAGGATAGATTCTACCTGGTGACCCACACATACACAGTGTTATGCAAATGTCTACAATAGAGGTCAGTAACTATGATCCTCATTAGAACAAAAAACCTGTCTTATTCCTCAAAACAGGATAGGAACAATGCCGTTTATCTAAAAATTGTGCAGGTTTCCCTCTTGTAGACAAAATAACAGTGACCAATTGAAGCATTTGCTCTGATCTTGGAAGGTGTCCTATGGTATCTGGCGCCAAGACATTAGCAGTCCTTTCAAGGGGTACTCTGGTGAAATGGTGCCAGAAAGTTAATCAGATTCGTTAATTACTTCTATTCAAAAATCGTAATCCTTCCAGTTCTTATCAGCTGCTGTATGCTCCAGAGGAAATTGTGTAGTTCTTTCCAGCCTGACTACAGTGCTCTCTGCTGACACCTCTGTCTGTGTCAGGAACTGTCCAGAGCAGGAGAGGTTTGCTATGGGGATTTGCTGGACAGTTCCTGACAGGGACAGAGGTGTCAGCAGAGAACTACACAACTTCCTCTTTAGTATACAGCAGCTGATAAATACTAGAAGGATTAAGATCTTTAAATAGAAGGAATTTACAAATCTGGGGCATGAATGAGTGACTAGGTGGCTGGGCTGTGTGAAGAAAAGTGACATGTGTAAGAGTGAAGGCAGAAGAGAGAGGCAATTTGGCAGGAAGGTCTCTGCAGTCATAGGGTATATAAAAGTTGGGCAGGGCCTCGGTGGAGTAAAGGGGAAAACAGAAGGTGGACAGGTGTTTTGTGAGGGAGACAATAGTTGGCAGTTGCATTGTGGTCAGATTGTGAACAAGACAGTAGGTGAGCAAGAGATCCGTGGGGGGGCAAGAGGTAAGACAGTACGTGAACAGAACAGCAGTATGAGGGGGTACATATAAAACTTTCAATAAAACCGTTGTCTGTTCAGAACACAGGCAGGCAGCAGCTTCAAGGGTCTCCTTCCACTATCACTTACCACCAAGACTCACTATGCTGAGCCTGCATGAGTCCTGAAGTTGTATGGTACGACAGTTGAGCATGGGGAGTTGCATCCTAGTGTGCCCTTTACTGCCCTATACCATGGGTAAAAAATTTCTTTTTGGGAAAGCATAGTGGCTCAGTGGTTAGCGACGCTGTCTTGAAACGCTGGGGTCCTAAATTCAGATCCCATAAAAGATAAGCAGGCATTTGTATGTTCTTCCCTTCTTTGCATGTGGTTTCCTGAAAGAAGAAGAATGCCAAGAAATACAGAAAAACGTATCCCTTATCCGCAGGATAGAGGATACGTTTTAGATTGCGCTAAGGCTTCCTGTGATCTCCTGTACGGAGCCCCTGTTCTCCCACAGAGTGGTGCCTTACAACCCCCGCCCGAAGTGGGGGCCGCCACGTACCCTCCATATATCTCTATGAGCCGAAGATAGCCGAATGGCTCTCCCATAGAGATATATGGAGGGGTTGTGGCTTCGGGCGGGGGTTGTGACGCGCCACTCTGTGGGATAGCTGGGGCAGATAGAGGTTACGTTTTTCTGCACTTATGGGACTTCTCCTTTAAGGCACTCCAGTTTCCTCTAACACCTCAAAACATACTGATAGGTAGTTTAGATTGTGAGCTCCAATGTGGACATGGACCAAGGTGAGTTATAACAAGCTCTGTACAGCACTGTGGAGTATATTGGTGCTTATAAATAAAGGAATTATAATTATTAATACAGTGGTCCCTCAACATACGATGGTAATACGTTCCAAATGAACGATCGTTAGATGAAACCATCGTATGTTGCGGGATCCGTGCAATGTAAAGTATGGGACAGTGGTCTACAACCTACGGACCTCCAGATGTTGCAAAACTACAACTCAATACAGAAATGTAGGTGCACTACTGTGGTAGATGTATACAATGACATTGGCTAATCCCTCAACACTGATGTTAAAATTGAGACATTCGCCAGTGTATCCTTATATTAAGGACACACCAGAGCCCGCACACCAACGCCAAGGTTTCTCAGATGGCACGGGACCTAACGCTAACCTACCTGTGCGTAATAAGCAAAAACCAGGGGCCAGTGGGCAATTACAGCAGCACTAGGTCGACATGTAGCCTGCTCCCAGTTCCCTCCAGCGTGACTAAGCACACATACAATGGGAGGAGGGAGAAAGGCTACAAGCCCCACCCAAGTTGGCTGATATAGGTGCATGGCCTCACAGGTGCAACCTTATTGCTGCCTGGAAAATGTTCAAGGCGCATTAACATATGGAGTTTACACACCTCCACGTATAAATTTACAAACAACAACAAAAAACGTGGTCTCAAATGGCTGGAGGTGCTCAACCCCAAATGCAGTTGTGCATATATACTGGGGGAGCAGATCCTGCCCTTGTAGTCCGTTGCTAGGGGCGATCCCCAGCATAAAAATGCATACAATGGAGGATGCCTGCAGTGGACTACAAGTGCCACAATAGAATCCTACACCAGATAAACGGTGTGGATGTGTAACAATTAGAATACAATACAGAAATGTAGGTGCACTACTGTGGTAGATGTATACAATGACATTGGCTAATCCCTCAACACTGATGTTAAAATTGAGACATTCGCCAGTGTATCCTTATATTAAGGACACACCAGAGCCCGCACACCAACACCAAGGTTTCTCAGATGGCACGGGACCTAACGCTAACCTACCTGTGCGTAATAAGCAAAAACCAGGGGCCAGTGGGCAATTACAGCAGCACTAGGTCGACATGTAGCCTGCTCCCAACGGCTGTCCGGGCATGTTGGGAATTGTAGTTTTGCAACATCTGGAGGTCAGCAGGTTGAAGACCACTGGTATAGGAGGTTATACAGTACTCACCTGTCCCCGCCGCTCACCGCTGCCCTGGATGTCGCCCTCCATCGCTGTCGCCGCGTCCTCAGACCGTCTCTGCTGCCTCTCTTCATCGCCGTCATCACGTCGCTGCACACGCCGCTCCTATTGGATGACGGGACAGCGTGCGCGATGACGTGATGGCGACGATGGAGAGCGCCGGCGATGCACGGGATCCCAAAGAGGATGGTCCGGAGCGCCGGTACAGGTGAGTGACACCCAACGGACCACACGGGGCACCTTAAACGGCTATCCAGTGGCAGCTGAAGCAGTCTGCGCTGCCGGATAGTCATTTATGCGATGGCCCCGACATAAAAAAGCATCGTATGTTGATGCTGCCTTCAACATGCGATGGCCTCTGAGAGGCCATCGCATGTTGAAATTATCGTATGTCGGGGCCATCGTAGGTCGGGGGTCACTGTATTGCCAGTTACAATTAATAGCTACAATACTTACATCCCACACATTCAACAGAACCTATTCTAATCTCTTCTCTTATTTCATGTGAGCAGCTCATACCACTGGAATTAGACTTAGAGCGTATTTAAGGTCTTACGCAAGAAGGCCACACAGTATATAGCCAAGACTGTAATCACTGACTGTCAATTTAATGTAGGTGGCTTTGAAATAAAAGAACATTATCACGTAAATGCATGTCATTTCTATGTAAAGCAGTTTGTGCAGCCTGCGTAAATCATTTAGGTCCCTTAAGAATTTGGATCAAAATCTTTTTCTGAATCTGATGATATTTTGTGTTGTCTATTTCTAACAGGATACTTATCATATATACTGCTCAGAGACGTCCTTCTATTCTTTTTATCAGTAAGATTCAGGATTCTGTACACAGCCTTCAGCAGAGCCCCGTCATCTGGAGAAAAGCAATGTACTCTAATGCTCCCTCCGAGCATTTATTATATCCTTCCCCCACAGTCTGTTTTGTCTTCTCACATGCTGCAAAAGTCTCTCAGTGAACGTGTTTTTTAAAAAAAGGCATTTTGTCCATGTAGTCCCTGTGGCGGAAAACATTCACAGCTGAGGTTACCAGAAAGGTTGAAAAGGACATGAACTGACTGGGTTGAAAACTGCTAATGTGTTTCACAGTATGAAATGCACATTACTATAATAAATCCATCTTTTTGTAAGGCACACACAAATCTTATGTTGTATTTAAAGGATGTTTCTGACCACTGTAGACCACACACCTTTGATGCAGTGACCAAACTTACCTCTTACAATTACCTACACCGGAATTGTGCAAGCATTTACAGCTCCCATGGGGTGGTAGATTTGGACCTCAGTAGTTGGGCACTGCAAAAACATGTGGTTTTCTACCTGGAAAAGTGTTAGTGTGAAAAGCTAAGTTTTGTGCCACTTACAGAGAGTCTTAATGGTTGATGGGTCTTATTGCACTAGTATAGCAATAGCACTATATAGAGGTAATACTGGATAAAAAGTAACACTTAATCCAAAAGTAGTTGCAACTTAGGGTGTAGCTTGCCATTGTACACTGCTCAAAAAAATAAAGGGAACACTTAAACAACACAATGTAACTCCAAGTCAATGACACTTCTGTGAAATCACACTGTCCACTCAGGAAGCAACACTGATTGACAATCAATTTCACATGCTGTTCTGCAAATGGAACAGACAACAGGTGGAAATTATAGGCAATAAACAAGACACCCCCAATAAAGGAGTGGTTCTGCAGGTGGTAACCACAGACCACTTCTCAGTTCCTATGCTTCCCGGGTGATGTTTTGGTCACTTTTGAATGCTGGCGGTGCTTTCACTCTAGTGGTAGCAGGAAACTGAGTCTACGACCCACACAAGTGGCTCAGGTAATGCAGCTCATGATAGCACATCAATGTTAGCTGTGGCAAGAAAGTTTGCTGTGTCTGTCAGCGTAGTGTCCAGAGCAGAGCATGGCGGCGCTACCAGGAGACAGGCCAGTACATCAAGAGATGTGGAGAAGGCCGTAGGAGGGCAAAAAACCCGGCAGCAGGACCACTACCTCCGCCTTTGTGCAAGAAGGAGCAGGAGGAGCACTGCCAGAGCCCTGCAAAATGACCTCCAGCAGGCCACAAATGTGCATGTGTCCAATCAAGCGGTCAGAAACAGACTCCATAAGGGTGGTATGAGGGCCCTACGTCCACAGGTGGGGGTTGTGCTTACAGCCCAACACCGTGCAGGACGTTTGGCATTTGCCAGAGAACACCAAGATTGGCAAATTCGGCAATGACGCCCTGTGCTCTTCACAGATGAAAGCAAGTTCACACTGAGCACATGTGACAGAGTCTGGAGATGCCATGGAGAACGTTCTGCTGCCTGCAACATCCTCCAGCATGACCGGTTTGCGGTGGGTCAGTAATGGTGTGGGGTGGCATTTCTTTGGGGAGCCGCATAGCCCTTCATGTGCTTGTCAGAGGTAGCCTGACTGCCATTAGGTACCAAGACGAGATCCTCAGACCCCTTATGAGACCATATGCTGGTGCGGTTGGCCCTGGGTTCCTCCTAATGCAAGACAATGTTAGACCTCATGTGGCTGGAGTGTGTTAGCAGTTCCTGCAAGAGGAAGGCATTGATGCTATGGACTGGCCCGCCCGTTCCCGAGACCTGAATCCTATTGAGCACATCTGGGACATCATGTCTCACTCCATCAACCAACGCCACATTGTACCACAGACTGTCCTGGAGTTGGTGGATTCTTTAGTCAGGGTCTGGAAGGACATCCCTCAGGAGACCATCCGCCACCTCATCAGGAGCATGCCCAGGTGTTGTCATACGGGCACGCGGAGGTCACACACACTACTGAGCCTCATTTTGACTTGTTTTAAGGACATTACAGAAAAGTTGGATAAGCCTGTAGTATGGTTTTCCATTCTTTATTTTGAGTGTGACTCCATATCCAGACCTCCATGGGTTGATAAATTTGATTTCCATTGATAATTTTTGTCTGAGCAGTGTATATATCCATCAGATTCCCTTATGCATATTCTTTGACAATGCATTTTGCTAAGCATTACTTTACTGCATTAAAGTGTACCTGCCACCAAGTAAACAGGGGAACTTATCTTCTTTGTGTGTTCCCTTTGTTATCCTGAGTCCATAGCCCTTTTTTTTCATTCTGGGCCATTATTTCTCAAGTTATTACTTTGTAAAGTCTGCTCAATGTTCCTATTCTTTTGCTGCTGCAGGGGGGGGGGGGCATTATCCGGCAGGTGTGACGTCACCTGAAGCCTGCATGGTAACGCTTCCGCCCTTCCCTGTTCTATGCTATGCTCAGTCTTGGGAGCACGCATAGGGCAGGGAGCCAGTCACGGCAGGCAGCCTGTGAGTCCCCTCCTCTCTGTTATGCAGATTGCGAGGAATACCAAGAGAAGGGGCATCGGAGCATGCTGCCTGCCATGCACCCTGCGTTCGCATAGTAACGTGGTAACATCAGTAACATGGGAGCACTTTTGCCAGTGTACAAGTGTATGCGAGGGAAGGGGTGTACACCAGGCAGAGGGGCGGCGGGAGCTCTTCTGTCAGTGTAAAAGTGTATGTTAGGAGTGGGGGGACACCAGGCAGGGGGCGGTGGTTTTGTCTGTGTTCACAGAGCCTCATGCGCGCCGCACCCGCCTGCATGATTGACAGGCAGGGAGCGAAAGATGAGCCGAGTTGCACTTCCGGAAATTAGACCAGTGTCTATCCACACTGGTCCTGAGGCTATGCAGCGCCTGCAGAACACCATACAAGAGAGAGACCCCTAGTGGCAACTTTTTAAACAGATAAAAACTGCTGAAAATATTGTTGTTGTTTTTTTTTTATGAGGCTGTATTGCTATAAAGCTTCAATTTACATAAGGAAGGCAATATAAAAAGTTGTACTTGATGAAAGGTACTCTTTAAGTACCAGAGTGATCGGGGACACCATGGAATATGTCAAGACTGCCGTGTGTCTGTGGCTCTGGTCAGTCTTGATCAGGGAAAAGCATTTGATAGTGTTTCACATGTGTTCATGGGCAGGTTGCTGCAGAGGTTCACCTGCCCTTATGTTGACCTAAGCACTTGATTGTATTTTACACGTTGGACCCCCCAGTGATCTGCTACTTATCCCCTATCCTGTGGATTTAAGTTAATTTTCAATGGATATCTCCTTAAACTGTTCGTAGAGTCTATCTGGCAGATTCTAGAGGTCTAGAGGGATCACCATACCAGGACCAGACCATCAAGTGGCCGAGTGTGCACTGTACATGGATAACGTCTTTTGTGCTGAGCAGAGTTCGTTAATGGCCTTCGTCCAGATCTGTGAAAAATTTGGTGAGGCTTTGGGGGCAAAAGTTAGCTGTGAGAAGTCAAAGGCCATGGTCTCTGGAGAGTGGGCTCTGCCATCAGCAACCTGTTTTCCTTCTCCATCCAAAAGAACTTCAGAGTCTGGTTCAAATAGACAGGAGAAGTTCTAAATTCTTTGCAGGATTGTTTGGCCATAGTCAACTCAAAAATCAGATTGTAAAACCTCAGACAACTGACCATGGAGGGAAAGACTCTTGTGCTGTGTAATGAGATTTTGCCTGTGCTTCAATACATACTCCAAAAAATGATATACCCCGAGATGGGTCAGGGTCAAATTGACTGAAAACTTTGACCAAGGGATAAACCCTGGACCACTAATACCCTTATTAAATCCCACCCCTAAAACTTAGCTTTTATTAAGCACTGATTAAGATAATATAGAAATTATAATAGTGAAAAAGTATTAAAACCACAGTCTCCAGTAATGTTTTGTGAAAATTCACTTCATGTCACTAACAGTGATCAACTATATTATAGTGGTATAACCAGTGGTCTGCAGCACCACTGGAAAAGATTACACCACCAGAGACAGATTTTAAAATAGAGATTATGCCCCCTCTGTGACATGAAGTGAATTTTCACAATACAATACTGGAGACTGTGGCTTTAATACTTTCTCACTATTATAATTTCTATATTATCTTAATCAGTGCTTAATAAAAGCTAAGTTTTAGGGGTGGGATTTAAAGGAGTACTCCAGTGCTTACACATCTTATCCCCTAACACGCCCCCTCCCGTAAGCTTGCATTGAGGGGCGGAGCCTGACTTCACACGGGGGTGGAGGCGTGACGTCACACGCCGCCGGCCCTGCGGTCGACCGTAATCAGACCCTGAGCGAACACGCTCCGGGGACTGATTACAAACGGGGTGCCCCGTGCATGATCCCGGGCGTCCCCAGCTGCGGGACTCCCGCGATCAGGCATCTTATCCCCTATCCTTTGGATGTGTAAGCACCTGAGTACCCCTTTAATAAGGGTATTAGTGGTCCAGGGTTTATCCCTGGGTCATAGGTTTCTGTGCTTCAATACATGGCTCAAGCTATGCCTCCCCACTTCACCATAAGCTGGGCCATTACAAGGACCATCTTTCGCTTCATCTAGGGCTCCAAATTGGACAGAGTAAAATGAACGGTCATGTACAAGGAGCCAGGCAAGGGTGAGAAAGGAGTTTGCCACTCTTCTGCAGGCCTTCTTTGGTGTGAATCTGTTTGCAAGACTTTGATGACACCTGAAGGCTTGGCAGGACAATCCTGCCTCTCAAAAGGAGGCTAGGATGGGATAAGTGGGTCAACTCCTACCTTTGCAACTGGGACCCCCTGTGGTCCTACCAGGAAGATCTCAGGTTTGTGAGGAAATACTAGCTGGAGGGACTCATGCCTGACTTGTGGAAACCAAAGACTATTTGAAAGTGAAAAAAAAAAAACATGGAAAGAAAGAGTGTGCAACTCAGACAAATAGACCTACGGATAAGGGAGAAGCACAATATACCCAATGAGGGGAATTTAATAAGAAATTTAGACAGCATTTTTTGTCTAAATTTGTCACTTGAAAAGTCGCAGGCTGGTTCCATGCGACTTTTCCTGCGACATTTCAATAAGAACGTAAAATTTTTATTACTACAAAGTGATATGATTTAGATCACTTTGTGCAGTGGTAACTAATTTATCATGTGCAACTTTTCTGTGAAAAGTCGCAAAAAAGTTCTATGGACCATATTTAGAAGAAATCACAGGGCAATTCAACCCTGCCCTATGTGACTCCGTGCGACAATTGTATTAAGGTCTGTGTGACTTTTAATACAATTGTCGCATGGCCCGCCACTGCTCTGCGACATTTGAAAAGAGCAGTTCAGCGGTCATTCTTCAATGACCGTGCGCCATTTGATAAATTTGGTGCACGGACGCCACTTTGCCCACAACTTTTTTTTAAATCTAAAGTGAACAAAAACTAAGTTCACATATGATAAATGCCCCTCAATGTGCCAAATGATTAGTCTAAATATTGAAAACAAAAGGATCTGAGATCTTGCTTTCAGTATGGAAACCAAAAACTGTCTGCAAGCTCACCTGAGCAAAGGATTAATTGCAGTCTATTTCAGGGCTCTCACACAACTGAGAAAGCACAAAGACCTGGGATGGATGGCCTTTCATGAGGGCTTTGCTTCTTCTTCGGAAGTACTAGTTTGCCGAGGCTCTGTTGGATGCCTGTATTATGAACCCAAAGACTCTGTTCCCTGGAGTAGCCTATCACATTACTCAGTGCTTTATGAACTATTTCCTTACAATTCCATGATTGGGGCTATCATGGAGGTCTGATGCCTTATGAACTGTTATAAGGACAATTTATGGTTAGCCAGAAAATGCCTGACTGCTGCAGGTTGGGTCGCAGCCTGCTCAGGGACTATTCCTTTAGGGAAAGAGGCTTAAAGGGGTCCTTCGCCCCTAGACATATTTTCCCCTATCCAAAGGATAGGGGATAAGATGTCTGATTGTGGGGGTCCCGCCGCTGGGGTCCCCCGCAATCTGTCCTGCAGCACCCACTTGTCATAAGCTGCATGGAGCAAAGATCGCTGCGTGTCTGATGACTCACGATACAGGGATAAGATGACTAGGGGCGGAGTACCCCTTTAAGCTTCAGGACTGTGATCTCCCCTCTCTGTTTTTTTCCAACCTCTACCCTCTGTCACTGTCTGCAATGCTTTATTGTTTGACTTTGTATATCATGTATAGTATGTGGGCAATTTTACATAGGAGATGGATTGACCATAGAAATTTAGGGAATTCTGCACACATTCATTAAATATTGATACATTTTTGCCAGTAAAAAAGACATTTTTCCTGGATTACTAATTTTACAAGAGCCGCTGCTTAATACAAATATTTACAGTCTACAGTCTTATTTTTCTGACTCATATGTGTCTTCGCATTTTCTCATCAATGTACAGTTCATTATGGTTAGCACCTGACTGTAGTGGTATTAAACAATGGTGTAAATACATTTGTGCTAGCATTACTCATGTATGTTTCATTCAGAACTACAACTTAAAGCTATTTTAGCATTCAGAGACATAGATGTGTACTAGTTTGTATGTGATATAAATGTACAACACAGGCAGCCAGTATATCAGGGATCATCTAATAGTAATGGCAATGTGTTTATTAAGCTTGCAAGTTAATTAGGAATTAATGAATTGTTATACAAGGACAGTTAATATAGTATAGCATTCCTCAGCACAAAACTAAGTCAATGAGACAACTTCAACACTTATATGAATGAAAGCCATGACTACGGGAATGGTGAAAATGTTGTCCCAGCTGTGCTGCAAAGAAGAACATTTAATCCAAAAGTCTATAGATGGTTCTAGATTTATGGGATCAATTTCAAGGTCTAAAAACCTGTGCACAACAGAAGTCAGTGGAGTTTTCCAAAAATACCTTTGTCTCCTGCATTGGTCTTTAGAAATATGATCTATTGTGCTAAATCTAAATGAAAGGGTTTATCCAGAATTAGAAAAACATATTTTCTTTCTTCCAGAAACAGCGCCACTCTTGTGCTAAGTTTGTGTGTGGCATTGCAGCTCAGTTACACAAAATCTGAGGAAAGGGGTGGTGCAGCTATGTTTTCTAATCTAGGATAACCCCTTTAATCCCAATATGCTGACAATAAAACCAGAAACACATACAGAAACAACCACAACAATAATATAATACAGTGTTTGCCAACCAGTGTGCCTTCCACTGTTACAAAACTACTGTCCAGACATGCTGGGAGTTGTAGTTTTCAACAGCTGAAGGTTACACTGGTTGGGAAACACAGATATAGGGCCTCATTTACTAAGAGTATCGGGTTTTTACTAGTGGGAAAAGTTGTTTCAGACATGCAGGATTCCTCTCTATTTACTATTGGGAAAAGTCGGGAACATTTTCTGACCAGTTTTTTCTAGGTCGATATTTTCAGCCATTTACCCACAGGATTTTCTGTGAATTCAATAGTAAATAGGTCGGGTTGTGAAACCACATCCCTTTTCGGACCGGTCACGCCCCTTTGCAACAGACCACGCCCCCTTTCGGCTTTTCAAAGTGCAATGTCGGGTTTGTCGGATTTTCCAGGCGCATACTGTCACAGACAGAGCAGGTAGCACATAACCAATACAACAAGCTGCACTTGTCAAGGCCTAGTGGAGACCATAGTCAATCAGTCAAGAGTAAGAGAGCAGCCTCCACTGAAGTAAAAGAGAGAGCTGCAGGAGTTGATGATGACTGGCTACAACTAGGGTCACAAGTGGTCTATTAGCCACTGTGGTCAGAATGGTAAGAACTACACAACTTCCTCTGATACTGCAGCTGATAAGTATTAGATGGCCTAAGATTTTTTAAATAGAAGTAATTTACAAATTTGTTTAACTTTCTGGCACCAGTTGATTTGAAAACATTAGTTTTTGACTTTTTTACCACCGAGAATCCCTTAAATAATATAAACAATATTTTTTAGTTTTTAAGCAATGTGCCCTTACTTCTTTAACTCCTTCGTTGCCTCTAGTATTGGTGCTCTGGCCTCTGCTGACACCTCCCTCCCCAGAGCTGCAGATGTGATGCCAATCATTGTCTACAAGGATGTCCTACCTCTGTCAGTGATTGATGGAACAGTCAACGAAGACCAGGGTGCTGAAACCGGCGCCTACGAGGGAGTGAAGGAAGTAGGAGCTTTTTTTTTTATTATTATTGTATACAGCCAGTGCACATGCTTAAAAATTGTTTTTTGCTGAATAACCCCCATTAAGTAGTAATGTTCACAATAGCTAGGTGGCGGCACCCTATCCTCGCTCCTCTCTACCAGGTTTAGATCAGCATGCCACTGGGGCATGACATCAGTCTTCTTTCCTACGCAGCCAGTGCAGCGCTCTTAAAGGGACGCAGTGATTTTGCCTCATATATCTTAGGAGAATTAGAGGACCTGGAGGTGGGCAGTGAACCACGTGGCACCTACCAAAGATCTGCATGGGGCTTGTGAGCTGCGGTTCGGCCACCTCTGGTATAGACTGTCTTATTAGACTGTAAAAAGACTCTCCAGACATCCAGTAAAAGTTTCTAAGTTGCCCATGTCTTTTTTATTGCCACTGTACTCCCCCTAAACTACGTGTGACCATCACACCTCACTCAGCCAGGTACATGGCCTTGCCTCCACCCTGTGCTTTGTCTACATGTGCACCACTTTAATGAACTGTATTGAAAAATACACAAAACAAGGTTCCCAATCCTTTTCATATTCCCCCCCCCCCCCAATATGAATGAAATTGGCCTAAAGCCAATTTTACACACATAATACATTGGTAATTCCACCCAAGAGTTTCCAGTGCATGACCTTTAGATTTTATAATTAATAAACAATTAATTGTTTTTATATTTCACAATAAATCAAGTCTTTTTTTTATTGGCACTAAAGTCTATTGATTCTTTAATGAGGTGAAGCAGCCGCTACGATTGTCTGATCAGAGACCGTCATTAAACGTTCTTCTAAACTGAAAAGACAACAGTGCCATCTACAGGGTTTAAACTATACGAGGATCAATACCCTAACAAAGAGCTTTTCACCGGACTCACCATCTAGGTCAGAGAAAAAATAATTTGCGTTTCAGAAAATATGATGATTTGGAGCACAAATCATATCATTTTGCCTAAGGCCTATGACTCAACTCATTTAAATCACTAATGATTTTCAACCTCAGTGATGTTAAATGAACTTAAAATGTTTCATAAATTAGAAATAAACCGGAAAGAAGTTCAAATACACAGCAAGAGGCAGGTAGAACACAATTATAGATAGAGCAATGGGTTAAGTGTGCTTATGGCTTCCATAATGAAAATCAAGACACTGTTAAATCCAACACACAGATTCATTTTTATACTAGAAGGATAACACAGTAGTAGAGAAGGACACTTGACTACTAGAGCTTTATTTACTGTACAAGCTGCCATCACGCTGTGCTCAGGATGTCCAGTGTCCTGAAAGTCAATTTTCACCAAAACAGGAAGAGGTTCAGCAAAAGGGTGAAGGGATGTAATATGCACAGAAATATTTTCTTTGTTGTGTCCTAGGATCCCTTTCAATTTTTATGTAAAACAACATACAGGAGCGACCATTAAGATATATCCAAGGAAATCTGAATTGTGGCACCACATGTCAACAACTCTGCTTATTCTATGGTTTGGAGTCCAGGGGGCAGTATCACATATAACCTTCCCTGTATAAGCATGCATAAAATGATAGCTGTCAATCACTAATTAGGACTGCCCACTGGACTCTTAAACATACAGATCAGTGATTTTTCAATAGAATATAAACTTTAGTTACTCTTTTCCCACAAAACTGTATATCAATGTCTTATAATGCTCTTTCTCTACAGCATGATGTTCTTTTGTAAGATTGTATATTCAATGTGACCGATTCACTAACTCCACAGGCAACAACTACTGCTGTATAGCAGAAGAAAATTTTGCCCCCTCTCTGACCACTTCCCGCAATCACTTTGTACATAAGATTTAATAGTAAAAGCTCTGCGCTGCCTATCAGCTACTTCCTCCTGCTTTCTGGTCCAGATTACAGGCACACATAGACTGCTGTGTTTGGCCTTAAAGTATCCTACAAAGGCTTTCAAGAGATTTACATAATGTTCATTAAACACTTTAAAAAGGGAGGGGGCAAGAGTGTGTTGGAAGATGTAGAAAGATATGTGTAAAATATGCCTGTGTTAAAGGTTTTTTCCATGCAAACTTCACAGATGGCCTATCCTACAGATAGGCCACCGATACCTGATGGCACCCCAGCCAATCAGCTGCTCAGCTTGCCTGGATGTTTAATACAGTATATTGAGCTGGAAGCCTCAGCTACCTACAAAGGCCACTAGGGGTTATTGAGAAGTGTTAAACCTTGTGCTCCGGCCACTTCCCCTGACCGTGAGCGCACTATCCCCCTCTCCCCTGCTGCCGGTGGGGCTGGGATTTGCATTGTGGGACACACCCGCATGCGAATTCCAGCATGTCACTTACCACGCTCCTCTGCTGCTTCTTCCTCTGCCTCTCAGCTCCGGTGCGTGCGTCCCCATCTCCTAGGGCGCGCACGCGCCGAAGCTCTGAAATTTAAAGGGCCAGTACGCCCATAATTATGTGAAACACCTGACACTATTCTATAAGTCATTGCACACCCCACTCTTTCCTGCCAGATCTTCAGTGCCATTTGCCTGAGATTAAGCGTCCCATACTGTCTGTTTGCCTTGCCCGTGCTCTAACTCTTCCATTACGTTATTTGACTACGCACCTTTGCTGCCTGCCTTGACCTTCTGCTAAGTCCGACTACATCTCTGCATAATCCTACTGTACTTCGCCTCGCCCAGCTACCTGTGTGGTTGAGTTGTATTGGTGGTAGCGATCTGGGTGTCGCCTGCCGTAGCAAATCCATCCTGCCTTGTGGCAGGCTCTGGTGAAGACCAGCGGCACCTTAGACTCCGCTCCCCGAAACGGCCCGTGTCATCAGCCACTCAGGTCAGTGGATCCACATCCAGCATCGTTACAGCAAGATCCGGCCATGGATCCCGCTGGGGTACCTCTGCCCAAAAATCCGGATCTCGCCACCATAGTGGCTCTTCAGACCCAGCAGTGGCACCAGCAGGTGCAGCAGTTAAACCAGTGGTCCGCCATGGTGCAGCAGCTGCTTACTGCCCAGCAACAACCGCAACAGCCACAGCCTCCTCTTGCTCCGGTAATGCCTCCCGCTCCAGCAGTCACCACGGGATCCAAGCTCCATTTGTCTCTTCCCGAGGGGATCCCAAGTCCTGCCGTGGATTTGTGACTCAGTGCTCCATGCACATGGAGCAGAACAGTTCCCTATCGAACGAGCAAAGGTGGCCTTTGTTGTCAGTCTGTTAACTGGAATGGCTCTGGCCTGGGCAACTCCGTTATGGCATTGCAGTGACCCACTCACAGCCAGTCTTCAGGCTTTCCTGACGAAATTCCGAAATGTTTTCGAAGAACCTGCACAAGCTTCTTCGACTGAAATGGCCTTGCTGAGACTTTCTCAAGGTAACTCCTCTGTGGGCGACTATGCCATCCTATTCTGTACCCTGCTTCTGAGTTATTCTGGAATAATGAAGCTCTTTGCGCCAATTTCAAAAGAGGACTCTCTAGGCATATTAAAGATGCCCTTGCTGCCCGGGAATTGCCATCTATCTTAAATGATGTTATACAGCTGGCCTCCAGGATTGATATCTGTTTCTCTGAGCGACGTGACGAACAACATCAAGAAAGGGGATCTGCACAACCTCGGTGCTTTCCTCACCTGGCACCAATCTTCCAGCAACCACCGCAACCTTCTATGTTGCCTCCCGCAGTGGAGGCTATGCGAGTAGATTGGTCACGCCTGACTCTGCAGGAAAGAATTCGCCGACAAGCTGAGAATCTATGTCTCTACTGCGCCAGTGCAGATCATTTCCCCAAAGATTGTCCTGTACGTCCACAGTCACAGGGAAATGCTCGCACCTAGGGTTTGTGGGTGAGGCCTCCCTAGGTGTGAACACCACCTCTCCACGCTTGAATTTGTCGGTCCAGCTTTCTCTACCCTCCAAAGAGATTATTTCCGTTCTTGTCTTCCTGGATTCTGGTTCCACTGGAAATTTTATTGATGCCTCCATAGTACATAGGTATCACCTGCTGGTGTCTTGCCTTTTGAAGCCCTTGTACATCTCTACGGTTAACTGAGAAAACCTGGACTGTACCTTGCTATACTGCATATAACCGTTATGAATGCAGGTCGGAGTCTTGCATAAGGAGAACTTGTCCTTCTATGTACTTCCTCACTCTACCTCTCTTCTCCTGCTTGGCCTTCCTTGGTTGCAACTCCATGTCCCGCAGCTGGATTGGAAAACTGGAGAAGTTATCCGTAGGGGACCTTATTGCAACAGTCACTGCATTCATACTTGTCCGTCTAAGTGGGTGCCTCCTTCTACTCCTCTGCTCGGTTTGCCTTAGTTTCTTCAGGACTATGTTGACGTCTTCAGTGAGAAACAAGCAAGTATTGCCACCTCATTGTCCCTATGATTGTCCTATAGACTTATTGCCCGGGACCACTCCTACTCAGGGAAGAATTTACCCTATTCCTGAAACTCAGGCCATGTCTAAATATATTCAGGAAAATCTTCAAAAAGGCTTTATCAGGAAGTCATCTTCCCCTGCCGGAGCCGGATTCTTCTTTGTAGAGAAAAAAAAAGATGGTTCTCTGCGACCCTGCATTGACTATACCCTCTTCCCTTGATCTCTGAGTTATTTGACCGTCTCTCTAGGGCGAGGATCTTCTCCAAACTAGACCTTCGAGGTACCTATAACCTGATTCGCATAAGAGAAGGTGACGAATGGAAGACTGCATTTAATACTCGGGACGGACATTTTGAGTATCTGGTAATGCCGTTTGGACTATGTAATGCTCCAGCAGTTCGTTAATGATATCTTTCGTGACTTCTTATACACACGTGCCATGGTCTATTTGGACGATATACTCATCTACTCGCCCAATCTTCAGACTCATCGTTCCCACATCCGCCAGGTCTTACAACGTCTTTGTGACAACCATCTTTACGCTAAACTTGAGAAGTGTGTTTTCGAAAAGCCCAGTCTTCCTTTCTGGGTTACATTGCTACTAGTCAAGGTCTACAGATGGATCCTAACAAGTTGTCAGCTGTTCTGGACTGGCCCGGACCTACCGACTTAAAAGCTATTAAGCGTTTTCTTGGTCTTGCCAATTACTATCGGCAATTTATTCCGCATTACTCCATCTTAGTAAGGCCCATTGTCTCTCTCACCATGAAGACTTCTAATCCCAAGGTCTGGACTCCAGAGGCTGAAGATGCTTTTAAACATTTAAAGTCTGCCTTTGCTTTGGCTCCGGTCCTGTCTAGACCCGACTCTGGCAAGCCTTTTATTTTGGAGGTGGATGCATCTTCGGTTGGAGCAGGAGCTGTCTTAACACAAAAGTCCTCTGAGGGAAGAATTGTAACCTGTGGCTTTTTCTCTAAAACCTTGTCTCCAATGGAGAAAAACTATTCTATAGGAGACCGCGAACTCTTGGCTATAAAGCTGGCTTTGGAAGAATGGCATCATCTCTTGGAAGGTTCAGTACATACTGTTACTATATATTCTGACCACAAGAACTTGCTTTATCTTCAGACAGCCCATGGTCTCAACCCCCGGCAGGCTCGATGGTCTCTGTTCTTCTCTAGATTTGACTTTTACATCTACTTCTGTCCTGCAGAGAGGAATCTTCCAGCTGACGCTCTTTTCATGTCTTATGATGAGCCAGACTGAGAATCTCCTCCTCAGCATATTATTCCTCCTGAGCGTCTCATCTCTGCAGCGCCAGCAAATCTTCAGCACCTGCCTCCTGGAAGGACTTACGTGTCTCGCCATTTAAGACTCAGAGTCTTGAAATGCGGCCATTCCTCTCTTCTGGCTGGTCATTCTGAAACTCGTAAGTCCTTACAGCTTATCTCCAGACAATATTGGTGGCCTAGTTTAAGACAAGATGTCATTGATTTTGTTTGTTCCTGTTCGGTCTGTGCACGGGATAAGACCCCTCATTCTAAACCTGCAGGTCTTCTACAATCTTTGCCTGTTCCAGAGCTTCCCTGGACTGATATTGCTATGGACTTCATTACTGACCTTCCGTCTTCCGGAGGCAATACTGTCATTTGGGTGGTGGACCGATTTTCTAAAATGGCTCATTTTGTTCCGCTGCCTGGACTTCCATCTGCACCACATCTTGCTAAACTGTTCCTTTATTAAAACAACTTGCATAATCATGTAATAACCTGCAAGTGGTCCAATTCTCCCAGCTATGAAAGAAAACAATATGTACTAAATCATACAAAAAGTACAGAGGGCTAGCATCTCCTAGACTGCAGAGCCCATACACCTTGCACTTGTTTTTATTCTTCCCTGTTGCCCAGTTTTACTCTCATTGCTACAGGCCCGTGACTGTTGGGCCCATTACCTGTTGTCGACTGTGTTTTAGTAAGGGCTGTGTCCGTATCGAGATTACCCTTGACGTGTAGGCCTCAGCTGTTTTATTTAGTACATCTGTATGCTTAAATGAAACCTAATAAACAGTTAATGTTGAAAAAAAAAAAAAGTACAGAGGGGAGGTGCCTAATACTTAACTTTTAAGTAAGTAATATGTTACCAAAGATGCTGTTGCCCTTAGCAACCTATATCCAACAAGCACTAGGTAAGTATCAGACAATGTAGAAGTCCAACATATAACCTCTAGTTAAATTTCAAAGTTGTCAGAGTACTGTTGTCCCTAGCAACCAGCCCAGAACATAGCCTAATGTAAATACTCCAATTAGGTCTATCGGAGCCTTCACAGATGGCTACAAACTCTCTGCCAGGGCTCTCATCAGTTTGAAGATATAGACACTATTTATGCCGGGTTGCCGTCACCCATGGCAACCAACAAAAGTCGTGATAAAGTGTCAGTATTATACCCAAGTTTGGGTCTACCTCATTCACCCTTGCATAGTTTGTCCAGTAATAGGACTGCAGAGCAAATAAAGGGGCTTCTTATTGTAATAATATCGCTCTCAACGCGTTTCTGTCATCGTTATGTGACGTCCTCAGGAAAGACTCAATAATTGGCCACCATTATATATCTCATATGTGAACCATCATGCCGACAGAAGCGCAGACAGCCACTGCGGGAAGCACTCCATCCGTGGATCCTGAACAGGCAAGGAACCGTAAACAATATCTTGGGAACGGACTTGAGAAAAGGAAAACATGGTTCCTGCCGTTTTACCAGACTAAGTTTCATTTTGTGCTCAGTTTATTTATACATATATATATATATATATATATATAATTCTAAATAATCTATTACCTATATACTCTGCATGATGGTTCACATATGAGATATATAATGGTGGCCAATTATTGAGTCTCTCCTGAGGACGTCACATAACTATGACAGAAACGTGTTGAGAGTGATATTATTACAATAAAAGCCACTTTATTTGCTCTGCAGTCCTATTACCGGACAAACTATGCAAGGGTGAATGAGGTAGACCCCAACTTGGGTAAAATACTGACACTTTATCGTGACTTTTGTTGGTTGCCATGGGTGACGGCAACCCGGCATAAATAGTGTCTATATCTTCAAACTGATGAGAGCTCTGACAGATAATTTGTAGCCATCTGTGAAGGCTCCGATAGACCTAATTGGAGTATTTAGATTAGGCTATGCTCTGGGCTGGTTGCTAGGGACAACAGTACTCTGACAACTTTGAAATGTAACTATAGGTGATATGTTGGACATCTACATTGTCTGATACTTACCTAGTGCTTGTTGTATATAGGTTGCTAAGGGTAACAGCATCTTTGGTAACATATTACTTACTGACAGAAACCTGTTCAGTTTTTAATATATTATGGTTATTTTTTGTGTGGTATTAGAGCACGATGTGGTGTGTTTTAGGATTGACAATAAAAGTTAAGTTTTAGGCCCCTCTGTACTTTTTGTATGGTTTTGTACATATTGTAAACTGTTCCTTTGCCACATCTTCCGTTTGCATGGTTTGCCCTCACATTTTGTATCCGATCGTGGAGTCCAGTTCCTCTCTAAGTTCTGGTGGGCCCTCTGCTCACGTCTCCAAGTCAAGCTGGACTTCTCCTCAGCATACGACCCTCTATCCAATGGACAGGTTGAGAAGGTGAATCAGTTCTTAGGAGACTATCTTCGCCATTTCATTTCTGCTCATCAAGACGACTGGGTCGATTTACTTCCTTGGGCAGAGTTCTCATACAATCATAAGAACTCTGAATCTACTGGAACTTCGCCTTTCTTCGTAGTTTATGGACTTCATCCTCGTCCCCCTCTTCCTTTATCCTCTTCTTCCGGAGTTTCAACTGAACTTTTCCACCATCTGGGGGAAGACACGTTCTTCTCTTTTGCATGCTACGTGTCGAATGAAGTCTCAAGCGGACAAGAAAAGATGTTCCCCTCCCGAGTTCTCTCCTGGTGACAAAGTCCGGTTGTCTGCCAAGTATATCCGCTTCAGAATACCCAGTTATAAACTGGGCCCTCGCTTTCTTGGTCCCTATAAAATCAAGAAACCTTTAAATCCTGTGGCCTATTCTCTCCTTCTGCTGTCCTCTCTCCGGATTCCGAATTCCTTCCATGGCTCCCTCTTGAAACCTGTTATCCACAACCGCTTCTCTAAAAAAAAACATTTCACCTACTCCCATCTCTGGTACCTCTGATGCTTATTTTGTTAAACAGATGTTGGACTCCAAGTTTATCAAAGGAAAACGCTTTTATCTTGTGGATTGGGAAGGATTCGGTCCGAAGGAGACATCTTGGGAGCCTGAAGAAAATATCTGTCCGTGAGCACACTGTCCCCCTCTCCCCTGCTACCGGCGGGGCTGGGATTTGCATTGTGGGACACACCTGCATACAAATCCCAGCCCATCACTTACCCCGCTGCTTCTTCCTCTGCCTCACAGCACCAGCGCGCACGTCCCCGTCTCCTAGGGTGCGCGCGCACGCCGGACCTCTGAAATTGGGCCAGTACGCCCATAATTATGTGAAACACCTGACACTATTCTATAAGTCCCTGCACCTCCCACTCCTCCCTGTTGGCTCTTCAGTGCCATTTGCCTGAGATTAAGCATTCCATACTGTCTGTTTGCCTTGCCCGTGTTCTGACCCTTCCGCTACGTTATTTGACTACGCACATGTGCCGCCTGCCTTGACCTTCTGCTAAGTCCGACTATGCCTCTGCCTCATCCTACTGTACTTTGCCTCGCCCAGCTACCCGTGTGGTCGAGTCGTATGGGTAGCGACCTAGGTGTCGCCTGATGCAGAAAATCCATCCTGCTCTGCTCCCCGATACGGCCCGTTTCATCAGCCATTCAGGTCAGTGGATCCACATCCAGCATCGATACAAGGAGTTATTAAAGCTAAGCTCCCATTGAAGTGAATGGGAACTAAGTTGCAATAACACAGCAGAGCCACTACGCAATGTACAGCGCCAATGCTTCCGACTTACATTGTGTACATCCGGATTCCACAGCTCACCTGAACATCCAAGAAAACCCCCTTTTAAAGCAGGATATTGACTTTTGAAAGCAGAGCACAGTTATGAAGAGATAGAACGGGTATAAAGCTTGTGTCTGTCGTAGGACTTCCATATTGGTAATTATGAATGATCAAAATTTTTATAAATATATATCAAACAAATTAGAGATAGCCTACAATTAGAACCTACTCTGCTTAGTATTTAGTGTACATTAAGCCACTCAGAGAGATATTGGCAAGGGTACTCAGCCAATGACAGGTATGCTTTAAAAGGAATCAACAGGAGCACTATACTCATTTAAATACCAAACCTACAAACACTGATACTGCAGCAGAGCAAGGTATAACGATTACAAAATACAATCTTTATTAAATACAGAAAATTACATAAAAACAATATAAAAGCAGAGATAAGAGCAACTGAAAAATCCACCCCGGAAGAAGGATTCAGATCCGAAACAGACATAGGGGTGGATGTCTCTAGGTTATCTCTTGAATTACATATGTGGGTATCTCTGTGGTGTTCATTGTTGCTGCACTTTTGTAAAGGCACTAGCACTTCATTTTATGGTACTTAAAGGGGTATTCTAGGCCAAACATTTTTTTTTATATATCAACTTGCTCTGGAAAGTTAAACAGATTTGTAAATTACTTCTTTTAAAAAATCCTAATCCTTCCAATAGTTATTAGCTTCTGAAGTTGAGGTGTTGTTTCCTGTCTAACTGCTCTCTGATGACTCACGTCCCGGGAGCTGTGCAGTTCCTATGGGGATATTCTCCCATCATGCACGGCACCCGGGACGTGACATCATCATTGAGCTGTTAGACAGAAAACTTCAGAAGCTAATAACTATTGGAAGGATTAAGATTTTTTAATAGAAGTAATTTACAAATCTGTTTAACTTTCCGGAGCCAGTTGATATATATATAAAAAAAGGTTTTGCCTGGAATACCCCTTTAATTTGGCACCCTGTGAGTCCCTATTTTGTATGCATTGTATACCCGCCTTATTTTTACGTGGTCCATAACTTATGCTATAGGAGTATATTGGTAATTTGCACATACCCGAAATTACAGTTCTATTACACCCTTGTTCTTGGTTTTTGTTTTCCACTTGAATACCAGCATATTACTGCTGACAGTCCCTGGACCACCAGACTCATAAAGGGAAGGCAGCGACAATTCAAACAAAGCCCTCCACAAAGCCTTCAAATTCATGAGAGCATTGAATTTGAAACCAATGCCTAAAAAAGGGAGGGGGTCATCTTATAAACATATATAAATATAAACCAGTGTTTCCTAACCAGGGTGCATCCAGATGTTGCAAAACTACAACTCCCAGCATGCCTGGACAGCCTTTGACTGTCCAGGCATGCTGGGAGTTGTAGTTTTGCAACACCTTTAGGCACGTGGTTGGGAAACACTGACATACACTGTTTAGGTATTACATTGAAATTACTTCCCAAACATTGTGTAAGGCCCCCTCATGTTGCTGAATTAGTTCTGATCTCTGAAATTATCCTGTGATATCGGCCAATAAGGTGTAAAAAACAGATCCTTTCACTTCTGTAATTTGCTTGGTAGCACTTGTACTCCCTCACTGTAATAATCTATGACCTTTTTACAATATGGCAGCTATATAAAAAGTGTTTAAAAGCTAGGGAAGTAAAATAAATAACTAGCACATACTTACCTCTCCAGTACAGCACCGTCACTCAGGGCAGCCTCAGTACCACTGTTTTCTAACCCTTACAATGTGTTTTCCCTGTACTGCTGATGATGTTCCAAACCCACTCCAGCCTCAGTTACTGACAGTAGTGGGTTCAGAACGTCATCAGGACAGTTTGGAGAAACTGTCATAACGATAAAAAGAAGCACAAGGGTTAAACGGAACACTGGAAGAGGTGAGTATGCTTTATTTTCTGCTATGGTTTTTCAGCTTTTTTGTTGTTGTTTTTTTATTAAATCAGAGAACCCCTGCTACAAAGTTGACGAGGAATGTAAGAGTCCTACACTATATAAATGAATTCATGTTCTATTTATATTAATCACTAATCTATATTATATGACATCACCTTATCCAATGTGGTAAAATTGGCATGCTGCTTTGACTCTGCCACTACCGGTGGAATCAATTAATTAGCAAGTGACAAACACTGTCACTTTCTAATTAACTCTCAGCATCAAAATGCATTGCCCCAAAGCAGGGGACTGCAACATGGTGCTTAGGGAGAAGATGACACACATCATTTGATGAAGCATATGTACACGTAGATGTACAAGTAAAGATAAGAACACCCACATATTTCTCTATATTTCTTTCATTGTCATTACACTTTAAAGCAAAGAACAACAAAAAAAATGTAGTAACAATAGATTGTATTAGTATGCTTATCAAGCTGCATCCGAACATTTTTTTAGGGGGTGGGGGTGTTTGGGGTTGGGTCGATGTAGTTTTCATTTCATTTTTTTACACGAAAAAGACAGGTTTGGAGTTCAGCAAGCATGCATTTATAAGAAAACATACATACTCTTCAATAGTACAGTAATTGACACCATAACATCGGAGAAAATTCAAAATAGCTCAAAATGACATAAAGGCAAAAAAGTCAAAACAGAGCAATGATTTACATTGCTAATCACACAGAGAAAAGCTCACTTCAGCTGTGCCAGACATTCCTGTAACTAGAGCCTGGAAAATTGCTGTGACGGATGCAATAGCTGCATATTCACCATGCTTGCTGAATTTTGAAATACCCAAATCTAATAAATCTCTCCTGAGCCTCCACAGTTCTGGTAATAACGGCGACTACAAGGTAAATAGCAGAAAAAAACGCTTCTGACAGAAATATGTTTTGCAGGAAGCACTTGATCATCAGCATTTGCATATATTGAACCTTGGGTGACAAAAAGATAAGCACGCAGATTATACAGAATTGTGGAGTATAGACACTCTGTCCTATAAATGGTCACTAAAACTAAGATTTAGACATATAGGTGTTATGATAATTCAAATAACACAGTGGTCATAACAAGACTTTTTGCATCTTTGGTGTTAATACAATTGTTTCAGATAAAAATGACTAGGACTGGCATGAAAAAGTATTGGACGCGCTAAACCTATGAATTTTACCTGGTCAGCGATTGTTATCGCTACAGCTTGTGTTAAAAGGGGTTGTCTCGTTTAAACAATTCCTCTTCATATAAAGCCACCCACCCCTTCATCATTGTTCTGATCACATGGGGGGGCTCATGCCAGGAACCCTGTTGAACAGATGTTAAAGCCAGGTAAATCATCTCCTGGGCAGCGAAGCCGTTAATATGCCAAACTGTAGTACCCTATTACAAATGCAGTATCTCCATAGCTATGAAAGGCATATTGCCCCATAAAAATGCCTGATTTCACAGTACAAGAGATTCATCAAACCTGGTGTAAAGAAACAGTAGGTGCTGTCCATGGCAACCAACAAGAATCCTTCTTTCAACAGTGGGATACTGATACAGGATACAGTTATGGGAAACTGCTCCACTTTGCTTCAAATACGCCTTGATACTGTCTGCCTACTATGCCCCTACATAGTTTCTGCCAGAAACTGGATGCCTATACAGAAAGCCCCATCTAGAAAGAAGTGACCTGTAAATGGCTTGTTATTGTCAGTTCACACATCATTCTCTCCCACTAATACTGGCTCCAGGGTCTGCTAACACTTCTTACCCATCCCCAAACCTTATGCTTAGTTGCTCCTTATTTAGACCATCTAGGAGGCAGTGTTAATTTTGTTGACCAAATATTTTTGTAATATCAAACTTTGGACTAAGGCTAGGTTTCCACTATTTTTTTTTTTAACACCAAAACAAATGTCAGCAAAAACACCAGTCTGTGTAGCTCTGCCCCTAGTGATGACATCATTAGGGGGCGGGGCTACAGACGGGAGTCAGGCTAGTAAGGGTCTGAAGCTCTGTTCACATTGTCCATTTTGAATAATGTGAACAGACCCTTCTGACAGTGTCCTCCCAGACAGAGAGACTCCAGCTGTTGTTAAACTACAACACCCAGCATGCCCAGACAAACAAAGGCTGTCTGGGCATGCTGGGAGTTTTAATTTTGCACCAATTGGAGGCTCTCTGTTTGGGTAGACATTGCATTATGGGCACTCTCCCCAGCGGACAGCGCCAAAAAGGTTCTAACAAATTTTTTGTGTTTCTTTTTTCTTCTCGTTTCAGATCCGTGTATGCAGAGGATTACGGTGGATTCGATGGAGTGTTTTTTAAAATAAAATAATTTTTTAAATGTGTCTTTTTTTTTATTGAATTTTCAGGCTTACTAGTGGAAGCCGTCTTATTGACGGAATCCCTTACTTAGCCCCAAAAACAGCTAGCGCTAACCCCAAATTATTACCCCAGTACCCACCGCAACAGGGGTGCCAGGAAGAGCCGATGCAAACAGGCCCGGAGTATCAAAAATGGCGCTCCTGGGCCTAGGCGGTAACAGGCCGGCGTTATTTAGGCTGGGGAGGGCCAGTAATAATGGTCCTCGCCCACCCTGGTAATGTCAGGCTGTTGCTGCTTGGTTGGTATCTGGCTGAGAATAAAAATATGGGAAACCCTATGCATTTTTTTATTATTTATTTATTTAAAAAAAAAAACCTGCATAGGGTTACCCCTCTTTTTATTCTCAGACAGATAGCAACCAAGCAGCAAAAACCTGACATTGCCAGGGTGGGCAAGGACCATTGTTACTGGCCCTCCCCAGCCTAAATAACGCCAGCCTGTTACCCCCTAGGCCCAGGAGCGCTAATTTTTGATGCTCCGGGCCTGTTGGTACCAGCTTTTCCAGGCACCCCTGTGGCGGTGGGTACCGGGGTAATAATTGGGGGTTAGCGCTAGCTGTTTTTGGGGCTAACGCTAATCTCCGGCTTAGTAATGGATTCCGTCAATAAGACCGGCTTCCACTACTAAGCCTGAAAATTCTATAAAAAAATTAAAAAAATACAACACATTGGAAAAATTATTTTATTTTAAAAAACACTCCCCCACAGCCCTCATTAACCATTTTATTAATAGGAAAAAAATCCAGTTCATCTGCCATAATCCTCTGCATACACAGATTTGAAACAAGAAGAAAAAAAATAAATAATATTGGTTGGTACATTTTTGGCGCTGTCCGCTGGGGAGAGCGCCCATATTGCAATGTCTTCCCAAACAGTGAGCCTCTAATTGTTGCAAAACTACAACTCCCAGCATGCCCAGACAGCCTTTGGCTGCCTAGGCATGCTGGGAGTTGTAGTTCAGCAACAGCTGGAGTCTCCCTATCTTGGAAGACACTACCAGAAGGGTCTGTTCACATTATACAAAACGGACAATGTGAACAGAGACAATGTGAACAGAGCCACTTACAAGCCCGGTTCCAATCTGAAGCTACACTGACCCAGTCGGTACTGGAGGGAAGTAAGTGGACTTCGTCTTCTGTATACACTATATACAGCTATCTATAGATAGCTGTATAAATTGTATACTGGCCAAAGGGTTAACCTACACTGTCCAGCAGTGTAAGTTAACTCTTTCCTTGCTGGACTGGTGCATAGCGCTCAGCTCAGCAAGGGGTTAAGTGAGCCAGTAATGTGTATACTGTATAAACACTGCAGGTTCACTGTAAGTTCTTGCTAGGCAGTAGATATACGATGTATATCTACTGCTCAGCACCAGCTGTTCTCTGTAGCCATGAGCACAGCTGAGTCTCGATATTCACATCAGGAGGATCGCAGGGGGTGTCCGGAGGAGTGACATCCGCTGTGATCCGCTGTGGACATTCTGCTCCATGTTGAGAGCTGTAGTATCTGCATTAATAGACAGATCACAGCGAATGTCACTCCTGCGTTGCGATCCTCCTGTATAATGTATAGATGCGGGTGACCGCTCTTCTATGGTCCCCTGCATTGACATATATAGACACTTATTCATATTTCCCACAGAGTTGTGATTGGCTGGAACCATTTGGCCAATCACAGCTCTCTGCAGGAAATATGAATAGGTGTATATATACGGCAGTGCAGGGGACCATAGAAGAGCAGCCGCCCGCATTTATACATTATACAGGAGGATCGCAACGGACCCCAGTGATCTTTCAATTAGTATAGGTACTACTACTCCCATCATGGAACAGTGTGCTCCATGCTGGGAGTAGAAGTACCACCTAAAAGATGTCAAAAATAAAAAGTGGAAAACACACACACAACATTTTTATTATTGTCGGCTACATTTTTAGTGCCCTGCCCGCCCACATAAATTGATCCCTGTTTAAAAATGTATAAAAAAATGTTGTAAAAAAAATCAAAATTTTGTTAAATACAATTTTTTCCATCACTACTGTATCTTTTTTATTACTTTTTTAATGGTACTCTACGAAATTTTAGTAAAAAGGTATCTCCATCACTTTTTTGGATCGCTAAAGTCCAAGAGAGAATAAAAACCACCTGAAAAAACACCAGTTAAAACCAACATGGCGTTTTTCTTGGCGTTTTTTCACTCCCATAGAAAACGCCAAGATTTTCCCGAAAAAAGCCAAAGTCTCGATAATAGGACATTTTTTTTTAAAACTGCCAAGGAGCCCAATAACGCCAAAAGGATTTAAAAAAATGCCAAACTGAAAAACACCAAGTGGATTTGGCATTTTGCAGTTCCCTATTGACTTGCAGCTAACATCTGGCCGCATTGTTTTTTCACAAAAAAAAAGCCATGCGGCAGAATAGGCGTTTTTATTGGCCTTTTTGTAAAAAAAACAAGTGGAAACCTAGCCTAATTACTGTTGCAATGTTTGTCAGTGGGTCAAAAGTGCAATGAAAAAATCCTTTCCAAACAATTGGAAAACTCACTGATAATTCCTGGGCGAACTGACAGGCTGGCATTTCACCCTCTGAGTTGTGTATTTTTTTTCCTTCTTTTTTTCGGCTGCCACATAATGTGGGTGACCTAATTATTACTTAGGGGCATAACTGATACATAAGGACAGTGTGGGGTACATAGCAATCACATAGGGACAGTGTGAAGGACATAGCTATTACATAGGTACAGTGTGGGGACATGACTACAATATTCCCTAATATTGTCACATAATAGTGTGGGAGACCAAATTATCACATGGGGTAGTGTGGGGGACATAGCTATTACATAGGGACAGTGTGTGTGTGTGTGTGTGTGGGGGGGGGGTTACTGTTATACAGGGACAGTGTTATTAGTTAGGACCTCCACACTGTCCCTATATTGTAGTTATGTCCATAAGAGGGACAGTGTGAGTGTATTACCTATCACATGGGGGCACAGAGGGGGCCTAACTATGATATGGTGGGCACATAGGGGACCTACCATCTATATGGGTGCACAGAGTTGGGCTTTACTATATGGGGGCACAAAAAAGGGGCACTATTACTGTGTGGGACAATGCACATGGGGAATTTGTATAGAAGTTGGATAGTGCTGAAGTGGGAAGCCTAACATGTTTGTCTGAGAGATCCTGTAAGGACACGTTGTGGCCAGGAAGTCTTAAAGATGCCCAGGGCCAGATAGAGAAAAAAAAGAAAATTAAGCAACGCCAAACAAAGTAGTTGTTACCTATGATTCCCATAAAGAAGATATCACCTGTGAATCCCTGGATGTCACTTATGCTGTCTGCAGTGCCTGTGCACAGGTAATATCTACCTATATATGGTCACTGTATCAGGGGAATATTGGTCTTTGTACAGTGGTTTACATACAGTAACTGTGCGGTAGTAATAGATAGTCATGTGGTGGTAATATGTGGTTGTGGTGTGGCGGTGTCATTGTATACTGGTATTATTGGTAGTATTGGTCTCAGTATACAGGATTTGGTCAGTAACAGTATGATGGTAATATATTTGGTGATAATATTTTTTCCTTGTAAACTGGTATTATTGGTCTCAGTATACAGGATTTGGTTAGTAACAGTTACCCATGTGTTATGTTACCCATGTTTGTTTTTGTTTTTTTGGGGAGGGGTCGGGGAAGGTGGGTTCCCAGTTGCTTAACCTAGTGTAAATAGTTCCTAAATTCATAAAATTTCATAAAATTTTATCTGCTGAAGATTTTTTCAACTACAAATAAAAATAATCAGATAACTAAAAGAAGCCTGAAACTAAAACTGAATTTTAGTCAAAAGACTACAACTAAAACTAAAATTTAATTGGCTGACAAAATTAAAAGGGTATTCCAGGTTTAGACATTTTATCTGCTATCCAAAGCGGTGGACACCCAACAACCCCCCCCCCCCCCCGCCAAGATCTCCCTGCATCATGTGTGGAGCTGCATCTCCAGGCTCGGAAATCGGAAGTTATCGGGACATAACACCACGCCCCCCTCGTGACGTCCCGTGACACCCACCATTCATGTCTATGGGAGGGAGAGTAACGGCAGGCCGCCCACGATCAGACATCTTATCGCCTATCCTTTGCATAGAGGATGAAATGTCTAAAGCCAGAATACCCCTTTAACACCTAAGAGAAGATTATCTGTGACTGACCAATCAGTGGCAACTTACACATCACTCCATCCCACCTCCCGACTGTAGTGTGCAGCTGTGTGATCGGTGAGATCATAGGGGTACTCCCGTGGAAAACTTTTTTTTTTTTTTTAATCAACTGGTGCCAGAAAGTTAAACAGATTTGTAAATCACTTCTATTAAAAAAATCTTAATCCTTCCTGTACTTTTTAGGGGCTGTATACTAAAGAGAAATAAAAAAAAAAAAAAAAAAAGAAATGCATTTCCTGTGATGTCCTTACCACAGTGCTCTCTGCTGACCTCTGCTGTCCATTTTAGGAACTGTCCAGAACAGGAGAAAATCCTCATAGCGAACATATGCTGCTCTGGACAGTTCCTAAAATAGACAGCAGAGGTCAGCAGAGAGCACTGTGGTCAGGAAATCACAGGAAATGCATTTCTTTTTTGTACCGTATATATTCGAGTAAAAGCTGACCCGAATATAAGCCGAGGCCCCTAATTTCACCCCAAAATCCCAGGAAAAGTTATTGACTCGAGTATAAGCCTAAGGTGGGAAATACATCATCCCCCCCTGTCATCATCCAGACCCTCATCATCATCCCCCTGTCATCATCCCCCCTTCATCATCACCTCCTGTCATCATCCCACAACCCCCCTTCATCATCCCCTTGTCATCATCCCCTTGTCATCATCTCACACCCCCCCCCTTCATCATCCCCTTGTCATCATCCCCTTGTCATCATCCCCACCCCCCTTCATCATCCCCTTGTCATCATCCCCTTGTCATCATCCCCACCCCCCTTCATCACCCCCTTGTCATCATCCTCTTGTCTTCAACCTGCGGACCTCCAGAGGTTTCAAAACTACAACTCCCAGCAAGCCCGGGCAGCCATCGGCTGTCCGGGCTTGCTGGGAGTTCTAGTTTTGAAACCTCTGGAGGTCCACAGGTTGAAGATCACTGTGGTCTTCGACATCATCCAGCCCCCTCTCACCCCCTTTAGTTCTGTACTCACCTCCGCTCAGCGCTGGTCCGATGCTGCAGGACTGTCCGGTGGGGAGGTCGTCAGGTGGGATAGTGGTTCCGGGCTGCTATCTTCACCGGGGGCGCCTCTTCTTCGTGCTTCGGGCCCGGAATAGAGGCGTTGACTTGACGATGACGCAGAGGGACGTTGGTAATGAACGTACCTCTGTGTCGTCGTCGATGGCTGCCCGGGCTTGCTGGGAGTTATAGTTTTGAAACCTCTGGAGGTCCGCAGGTTGAAGACCACTGAGGGCGGAGAGTTCACTCGAGTATAAGCCGAGGGGGGTGTTTTCAGCACGAAAAATCGTGCTGAAAAACTCGGCTTATACTCGAGTATATACGGCATTTCTCTTTAGTATACAGCCCCTAAAAAGTACTGGAAGGATTAAGCTTTTTTAATAGAAGTGATTTACAAATCTGTTTAACTTTCTGGCACCAGTTGATTTAAAAAAAAAGTTTTCCACGGGAGTACCCCTTTAATGCAAGCAGTACTCCTTCATTTCTATCTGGGAAGCAGATTCCACTGAAAATTGTTGGTGGTGTTGGGTGCATAATTTGTCTACCTCTTTCTGAACTGTCACTTGGGAGGTGGGGCTTGAGCTAAGAAACAAGATCCAGCCATGTCTCCTGTGGCAGAAGATGTAATGAGTCTTCCTCTTGGGAAAGAAGAAGGAGCTGGGGAGCTGCTGAGACAATACCATACTGAAAATGAAGGTATATTGAAGCCGGTATAATGTGTCACATATTAGTAAACTACATATATTGGGTGATAGTTTTATTTAAATATAAGTTTCAAATAATGGAATACCCCTTTAAGGTAACTCATGCTATTTAAGCATTTAAACCCTAGTATGTCATTTTTAGCCATTATGTATGTTAAGCTGAGCTTCCCCACCACCTGATGCAGTCTTTTTTTTTTTTTTTTTTTGCAGGAATTTGAGTGTTTTTTTTATATTGAAGCACACTATGTTCTGCTACATGATCTTGTATAGATGGCCTACTGTTACACAATCCTGGTACACATCACATTTTTCCAGCTACATTTTTTTATGTCCGTCCTCATGATGCAGATGTGCAACTGCAGTGAAGAGTGAGTGAAATCACTATTAGAAACTGCTACAGAGAAGAGCAGCCTATTTATACTGCTCTAGCTGTGACATCAAATATAGGTCCCCCTCTGATGTCATATGCATTGTCTCTTCACACTACTTCACAGGATGCCCTGTCCAAACTAAATTATAAGCACACTCCAACTTCCCATCAGATGTTATAATAGGCATTTTAAACAGAAGATTAAAAAAAAATAATAATAATTGCACCCATATTTTTGCAACAACAAAAATGTAAATGACTCAAGAGATCCTATCTATTAAACAAATGCCAAAATTAAGTCTAAGGGTACGTTCTCACGGGCGGATTTTCGCTGCGTATTTAGCTGCGGATCCACTGGTGAAGGCCCCGCTCTATGCTGGCTTTATATGTGCTTGCTGGTAGCGGCAATACACCGCTACGAGCAGACACAGTGCAGCGATGTGCGTGGCGTGCTCGCACATCGTGGCCGCTCTCCTTGCTCGGAGCTAGGCAGAGAGCTCCCGCAATGTGCGAGTATACTGCAACTCGCACATCGCAGTGTGTCTGCTGGCAGCAGCGTATTGCCGCTACCAGCAGGCACATGTAAAGCCAGCATAGAGCGAGCCTTCACCAGCGTATTTGCAGCGTAAAATACGCTGTAAATCCGCGCGTGTAAACGTACCCTTAGGGTGTATTCTAGTGCTGGGTGGTATGACCAAAAATGGATATCACGGTATTTTTCCAAATGATGGTAGTTTCGCGGTATTTAACAGTATTTTTTCCCCCACTCACTCCCAATTATAGAAAGTGCCGTGTATGTACCAGCTCATACATAAAGATCCTGTAACTCACCCCTGCTGTATATGTAGGCATTGTCCTGAACCCCAAAAACTTTCACTCCTTCCTCAGGGGGCTACTATGTAGAGCCCTGCACGGGACTGGTTTTTCAATCCCGCTCCCAGTGACTTTTTTTTTTTTTTTTTGTTATTTTTAGTTAGTTAGTTATTTTTAGTTATTTTTAGTTAAAAAAGGGAAAGGGGGGGGGATTCAAGCTTTTATTAGGGAAGGGGTAAATGGAGGAGTTACTGTACATTTATTTTTTATTACACTTTTTTACTTTTTGTTACAGCTCCCATTGTTATTGCGCAGACTGAAGAGCATTGCACCCTAGGGTTTGTACAAGACCCTACGGCCCAATGTTCTGCAGTCTGCACATACCCCCATGTGTATAGCAGTGTGTGTGTGTATGTACTTTCCTATACAGGTGGGGGTATGTGCAGAGCATTGCACCCTTGTTTGAAGTACAGACTGGGTGCAATGCTCTGCACATACCCCCACCTGTATAGGAATTTACACACACACTGCTATACACATGGAAGGGTATGTGCAGACTGCAGAGCATTGCACCCTAAGGTCTGTAGAAGAAACTAGGGTGCAATACTCTGTCTGCAGTCTTCTCTGCACAGACCCATGTGTATAGCAGTGCAGAGCAGACTGCAGACACAGATTGGAGGATCGCCGACCGCCAGGGCCGCAGCATAGCTCACAGCGAGTGTGTGCACTAGAAGATTTTCTTTTTTACCTTGTGAAAGGGGCCGGCAGGCCTGACGAAGCGCAACCCGTGCGATACGGACAGTCGCCCTGTGTGACTGAGAACCCCCGACATTACAACTGTCTGCCTTCCCCTCTGATGTACATCCCGGAATAAGAAATACAAAATAAAGAAGTACCCACATGTTGCAAGAAGTTGGGGTGAGTGCTCCATTATTCATTTCCATCTGGAGTTTACTGTTCTTGTTTATATTTCTTTTTTATTTATATTCCTTTTTTTTATTACTAAGTTGATTGTTTAACAGGTAAAAAAATACACCTTAGATTTTTTGTGTGTACATATTGATACTATCAAGAACCCTTGTGTTTTTGCTGGACAAAAATAACCTAATTCTGCTCGTGCACATGGCACACCAGATACATTCCATGCACATGATGAACAGTGCAGATTATCGGCAAGCTGGCACCCCTCTGCATATATAATGTATGCACTACAATTTAGCAAAATTTTGAGATGTAATTGGTCAAATTAGGCATTAAATGGGTTGTGCGCTGCCCTGCAGTTCGGAGCTCCGCTCACAGTGTCCGGAAGTTCATTACTCCGAACGCTGTGTGCGGGCTTCCGTGTTCGCAGCTGCCGGGCGTGACGTCGCGCCCGGCCCCTTCGTGACATCTCGCCCGCCCCCTCAACGAAAGTCTATGGGAAGGGGGCGTGACCGCTGTCACGCCCCCTTCCCATAGACTTTGGTAGAGGGGGCGGGCATGACATCACAAGGGGGCGGGCGTGACGTCACAAGGGGGCGGGCGAGACATCACGAAGGGGCCGGGCGTGACGTCAAGCCCGGCGGCCACGAACACTGAAGCCCGCACAAAGCGTTCGGAGTAATGAACTTCCGGACGCTGTGAGCGGAGCTCCGAACTGCAGGGCAGCGCACAACCCCTTTAAGAGAACAAAATACTTTGGAGAAGTGAGCAGGATCGTAAAGAAAAATCATGTGAAAGGGGTTTACAGGTTTGAAAAAAATGTGTTCCACTTGATTCTAGGAAAAGTGGCTAGTTATCATTGTGGTTCCCGAAAGGCAGCTAGCATGTACACCTCATTTGCAGTGCAACTTTTAAAGGGTTACTCCGGCCCCAAGACATCTTATCCCCTATCCAAAGGATAGGCGATACGATGTCTGATCGCTGGGGTCCTGCCACTGGGGACTCCGGCAATCTGGCATGCAGCAGCCAGCCTTAGAGAAGCGGTAGCGCTGCAGCCTCAGAGTCTGCCGTGTCATGACTACGGGGCCGGTGTATCGCAACATCATAACTCCGCCCCCTTGATGTCACGCCCCCTCCCATAGACTTGCATTGCGGGGGCGGGGATGTGACGTCACAATATTCCGACCCTGTAGTCGTGACCCGGCAGACTCGGAGGCTGCAGCACTGCATGCAGCTTCCATGGGTGGGTGCTGCATGCCAGATTGCAGGGGTCCCCAGTGGTGGATACGATGTCATAGGGCAGGAGTACCCCCCTGTAAATTCAGCTCCTAATCTCTCAACTCGATCTTCAGATTAGGCATAAAAAGATGTATTCCATACTAGGAGGTACAACCTACTATGCCCAGTTGTACATAAAAGTGTGCAAACACTTAAAAAGTTGTTTTATTTTGTTTTTTGCAGAAAACCTGTTTCCAAGCCTGCAAACATCACTGCCGTAATGGTGCAACAATTTTTATTTATTCTCCCCATTTTGTATAATTTTTTATTACATGCTTGGATGTGTCAAGTTAGAGTAATGGGGCATGGATAATAAAGGGTTATACAGCAAGCAGTGGGAAGAGCAGCACATCAAGGTTAGAAGTAGGGTGGTGCATGCAGTCCAAATGGCCCTGGTCAGAGGCCCAAATATAGATCCGAAAAGAAAGGTGGCGGCAGCACTCAGATGAATTTAAAAGGAGGTGATTTTATTCCATTTTCAAATATAACATGCAACATTTCAGCTGCCCATGCAGCCTTTTTCAAGCTTGAAAAGCTGAATAAAAGCACTTGCTTTTCCATTCAACTGAGTGCTGCAGCGGCCTTTCTTTTTGGATCAAACAAAGGGTTATTATTTTTTTTCCATACTGAGTACAAGGGGCTCAAGGGAACCAAACTGATCAAATTATAAGCCTAGTTCATAGACACATGTAAACCAATACCAATGAGTTATGTAACAGAACTAAAACAGTGCAACATTACCCTTTGTTTTGCCACATAGATTATCCGTAGGTAACATAGCATCATCAGGAATATCAGGCTGAACAATGGAATGTACCATCTGAAATAAACAACATACATTTGATTTAATGTTGAGAGCCTCACAATCTACGACAAATAGCTGAACATACGGTAATACATAATAATAATACTACATTGTTACCATATCACCTCCATCCAAATACACGTTGGAGTAAAACAAATCCAATCCTTGCTTTAAAAGATCCTGCAGAATATTTATTTTGTGCACACAAAAATTAATATTTCATATAAGTATTCCATGTCAACCTCTGAATAGAGAAAGGAGAAGAGAATTATCTATGAATGCGTTTTGCTGCTATAGTCAGCACCATGGACAGGGACCACCAAATACAGTTACTCAACTATATGTATATTACTTTGTAATTGATAACATAACAATCATCTCATTACAAGGTACAGTAAAATAATAGCCTCACAGAACAATGAAACAGCCTCTAAGAGCCATGATAGTGAATTCAGGCCTACCTGGGCAGACATGGATCGTCTGGTGTGCAATGAATTTGGCAGAGAGCTCAACTGGAATGGAGTGTAAGAAATTCCCAGATTTTCAACCTTTAACCATTATACAGGGATATGGACTGTTAAAGGAAATCCACACACCCCTACCCTCATAGAAGGCTCCATTAACAACAATTGACAACTGTAGATTCTAAAGCACAGAACCAAAACGAGAGATTGGAATTGTAGTCAGGTAGGCATAGGTGAGAGCAGGCAAAATTTACTCATGACTGGTAGACAGACAGAAGACCAGTGGAGCTCTCTATTAACAATAACCAGTCAGGAGGTCTAAAGTGGTGGCAGAGACATAGCCAAGGCCAAGGAACTAATTGGGTCAGAACCTGGGTAGTCAGAACTGTAAAACACTTGAACACTTCGAGAGGCAAGGAGTCAGCTGCATGTATGCTCACCAGCACTGGAGATTCCAAGAGGAGAACAGTAATTTACTTGACTTTTGTGTCAACAATTTCAAAAATCCCTTTATCGCCTGCATAAACGGCATGTAACATCTTAGTCTCATTAATGGATGAATGCCTTTCTCTGTAGATTCTAAAATCTATTGTGCAAGGCTAATTTTAACCTACGTAAAGCAGTGTCCATCAGATATATGCATCAGGCCGAGTCCCCGATTTATATGTCCAATGTATACCTAGAATGGATGGAACTTAGTGGCATCTATTATACATAAGGTCCCAAGATTTAAAAAAAAAAAAAGAATACTGTGCAGTGTAAAATCCGTCCCAATGGAATTGTTCATAGAGGAAAAAAACAAAACTTCTCCAGCTCCCAGATGAAAAAAGAAAACCTAAATCCACAAATAAAAAAGGCTACGTGTTTTGATTCGTTAACAGATCTTAAAGGGGTACTCCGGCCCTAATACATCTTACAATCTGTCATTCAGCAGCCACCAATGTGAACTCTACGCAGCACTGGAGGCTCCGAGTGTGCAGCATGACGACCACCAGGCCGGAATATCATGATGTCACGACTCAGCCCCCGTTTGGTGTCACGCCCCGCCCCCTCAATGCAAGTCCATGGGAGGGGGCGTGACACACCTACCCTTCCTGTTGTCCTACTACTACCATTGTCTTGGTGTCAGTCCCTGCTGCAAGTACTTATTTGTGTAATCGTCGGCACATCAACCTTCCCACTCAGCAAATCAGTGGGCTAGGTGGTGTAAGCATTGCTTACACGTGAGAGGCACGTACTTTTATAATATATTTGGGATTGATCATTCTTTGGAGATGGCTCTCTGGATAACTCTTTTTTATCTCTCTGTCACTCCTCTTGTTCCAGCATAACTAATTTTACTACAAGACAATAACCATACTTATCTTATAATTGCAGTGAGGTACTGTCTAGCGCTGCTGATTTCTCTAAAAGGCTCTTGGCAAGTCCCCAGGTCTGGCTCTCCTGTGCTCTCTTGTCAGCTATAACTGATTATAATGTGATATACTATAATAGGATAGGATTACTGTATGGCATATTATAATCTGTTTATCATAGTGGACCACAATATAATTTGTTATAGCTATCATGCAGATAGCACATTATGAAGAATGTAACTTAGTGTCCCACTATGACATGGTAAAAAAAAAAAACTAACAGCCAAGATAAGAAAAAAGGCATTTTATGAATTATGGGGGAGATTTAACAAAACCTGTGTAGAGGAAGAGTGGAGCAGTTGCCCATAGCAACCAATAAGATTACTTATTTCATTTTTTTTAAAAGCCTCTGAAAAATGAAAAAAAAACAACAACCTGATTGGTTACTGTGAGCAACTGTAATAGTTTTACTCTACACAATGTGACAGTTTGGCAAGGGAAGGGTGTATTTCCCTTGCTAACCCTGAAGAAACCTCCACCTGTGGCCTCATTAATGCGGTAGCAGAAAGGGGAAGTGTGTTTAAAAGAAGTTAGACAATGTAGTCTGGGCTCTCCCCAGAAGACATCAAGGTGGCTTTGGGGGGAGGCAGGGGTCCTGTGGGGAAAACACAGCCCGAGCTGTGAGTGGCCCCAAGTGTGGACGAGACGCACAGCAAGATGTTGCAAAAGCTGTGTGTGAACAGTGAGGCATAAGTTTAACTGGCCGAGAAAAGAACACCATTTGGTAGTCAGGGAATGCTGGATTGTTTAGTTAGTGACTCGACGGTCTAGGGTTTTATTTGTTCCAGTCTTATGTTTTCATTTATCATGCAACCTGTCTAATAAAGGTGGCGAGGGGCCAGACTTGCATAAAGTACTGTTGTTTGCCTGCTGATTGAAGTGGAAATGTGTCCTGTGGCGTTGTCAAGGACGGTCCCAGAGCTATCCCCAGGGAGAAATCCTTACAATTGATGGAGGATGCGGGCAGAACGTTGCTGAGAGCAACCAACGGTCGAGTTGCAGTGAAGTTGTTGCCAGGAGCAACCAACCGTGCATGTTGCAAGTGGGACAAGCTCAGCTGTGGAGTACAAGAGCAGGACTGAGCCTATGGTGAAAGCGTTGCTAGGGGCAACGGATCGCAACAAGTGAGTGAGCGCTCTCTCAGCTAAGGAGACAGGTGGATGGGCCACGTGCGCAGCAGAACAGCAGTAAGCAAAGTTGTTTGTTTTGCAAAAATGGGTCGACGTCAAAATGCTGTTGCGAGGAGCTACAGACGTGGACAGCAACCGCTTGTTGCCAAGAAGGATGGTATGGTGAGCAACTTGATGCAGTTCAGCAAGAGGAAGTCTTCACACCTGATAATTCTCTGGTTAGGAGGCAAGAAAAGATGAATGTGAGGATCTGTGAGTTATTTGTGGGTGGTATCCCGCTGTACGTGGAACTGGACTGTCACCAGGCTGTATCCAGAGTCATGTCGGACATAATACCATTTGTGAAGATTCTTCCAGAATCTGGTAAGACTGTTCTAATTGACTTTGAAACATGTTATGGGACAGTAAGCCATAAGCTGGAGATGTGTGCAGAGCTTAATGTGGAGTTTATACTAGGCAGAGACTTCCCATATTTTTGGCAGTTGTGGAATGGGAAGAGTGTGCAAGAGAAACCGCACACAAAGGTTCCTGAGCTAATGATGAGTGGTGTGTCACTACTTGACTGTGTGAACTGTCCTGTAAATTTTGAACCTATGCAATGTGATAATGTTTTTTGTGAAAAACCCATGCCTATGTTAACTGAAGTAATGTGTACTGCTGCCAACTCTGACAGAACAAAAGAAAACCTGTGTAAGCTGATAGTAGGTGGTAAAAAGATGATTGCTTTGCTAGAGCCTAGGGGTATAATACGTCTGGTGAAGCTGGGCCCTGTCTTAGTGTCTATAAAAGCAGTTATTTGGGTTTGTATAACTGTTAATGTCTGTATTTCTACCCCCTTTGGCACTGTGAGTCACAAGGTTGCAATAGAGCCCTCCTTGGAGTATAATGTAATTTTTGGGATGGATTTTCCATTTTTTCAGCAGTTATGGAAGACTGTCAGGTGACTAGAGCAGAAACACCTGATAGGCTCACAACACTTGACTTGCATCACACACTAGTTAAGAGTTACTCAACAGAGGCTAGGGAGAGGATAGGGAGTGTCAGCAGTCACTAGATATATGTCAGATAGAGGTTTGCCAGATTGCTGGGAGAGCTGAAGAACAGACCATGAGTCAAGTCCAGGAGGATCTAGAGACTCAAGTGACAAGTGTGCCTCTGACTGAAACAGAATCTTCAGTAAAACCAGAAACGGATCAGGTACAGGAACATGGGTTCCATTCGCCAGCTGAAGATGAGCTCAAGGTGGGGCTAGAATTGCGTAGTCACCTGGAAGAGGTGACCGGAAAAGAAGCCACAGAGATGTCTGTGGATGATGCAGAAGTACTGAAGAGAGTACATGTGGAGCTGGGTGCTGTGCTTACTGTCATAGACAGAGTCCTGAGTAAAGGAGATGTGATGTCTGGATCAGAGATGGATTGTGACCTGGAAGGTCGAACCACTGGACCAGATGTAGTTGTTGCAGACCCAGGAGCTCTTGACTTTTTTGCGAGTAAGCGGAGAGACGGTGGTGAAGTGAAAGAGAGGTCTGCAGGAGAGCAGAGAAACAGTCCAGAAAGACTGTCCAGGGACTACCCATAGGCCCAAGGGGCCAAGATCCTTGCAAAGGGCATGATAACCCCCAAAGGAGGAGAAGAGTTGGAACAAGTTGGCTTGAAAGAGCAGGAAGCAAAGCTTTAGCTGCAGAAAAATAAGTTTGCGGCTCTGCAGGATGAACTGGCCCGCTCCCAAGATCTTGTGACCAGCAAGGAAAGAAAAGGAGAGTCTGGCAAAGCAGGTCTCATTCAAGGATAAAGAAGTGAATGTCCTGTGTGAGGCATATTTGGCTCTACAAACTGATCACAAAGCTAGGTTGGAAGCCATGGAAGAGCTGGAGAAGGAGAAAGTAGTAATGGCTCATAAGGTCCAGAACATGAAGGCGCAGAACAAAACGCATCTTAAGTCTCACGCAGCTACTTTGTATTCACTGGGAACGCAGCTCTCTGAACATGAGGCTCAGCTAAAAGTCTATGAGCAGAAAGTGTCCAAGATGGTGCAGCTGAATAAAGACAATGAGCAGATGAGAGAACCACTACTGTCCCTGGAGGATATTGTCAAAAACTTGACAGAATTGCTGGAAAGTGAGAAGGTGAACTCTGCTAAGCTCAAGAGTAAGCAACAGAAACATCTAAAGCTACTGGAGACTGAGATGCTTTCTCTAAAAGTGGCAGAGTCTGAACAATGGACTCAAGAAACAGAGTCTGAACACCATGAGAGGAAGCCATATGAGAAGTCCTCTGAAGCTGAGACTGAGGTGGAACCCTATGAAACGTCCTCTGAAGCTGCAGAGATATGGACATTAGATGGTGAAAATGCTGAGGCAGAAAAGTTCTCTGAGGCAGAAGCTAAACCAGAGATAACTGCAGAAGTCCTGCAAATTGGTTAGTGACTAGATGTCTAGGGTTTTGTTTGTTCCTGTCTTATGTTTTTATTTATCATGCAACCTGTCTAATAAAGCTGGCGAGGGGCCGGACTTGCATAAAGTACTGTTGTTTTCCTGCTGATTGAAGTGGAAACATGTCCTGTAGTGGTGTCAAGGACGATCCCAGAGCTATCCCCAGGGAGAAATCCTTACAACAGGTTTTTATAAATCTCCCCCCAATGTTCTCATATTTGTCCACTAGTATGTGTGCACAAATATTAGCACAATGTAGGCAAAGTCATTTTTACAGTATGTATGTTGCAAGGTTGAAAGTTTTAATTTTACAAAACAAACCAAGGTCTTTGTATCTTGCAGTGAAGTGTAACCATGCTTAGCTCACCATGCTATGCATAATACAGGAAGCAATCATTAAGCAACAGCTGAGCCAGGGCCTATACCATTTATTACGGACAAGGTACAGATATCTCCACTCCAACCCGACCAGCTCTACACTAAATAATTATAAAAAGACATCTAATAGGAAAATGGCAGGATTCGCATAGTCTGTTCTTACTTTCAAAAGACCTTTTTTATCTTTTGCTTTTTATGTCTACGACATTGATCAATATTTAATTACTGTCATTGGCCACCGAGCAAAACAAGTTTAACTTCCACTTGTATGTAATACATATTCCTCTATTCCATATTTGTGGTCATGGCTCGAAAGGCCGAACGAGCAAGTATACGAAGAAGGAGAACAAGAGTACTTACCGTCCTGAGCCTTGGAACCCCGGTAGACCTAGTACAGAATTAAGAAATACAAAACAGCGGATGAGGTGTGCCCAATAACCGCGACCGAGGGCACGCCTATAGAGGGCATGCCCTATGTATGGATTATGATAGAAAAAGGGAGGGTTGGGTGGGTGACGCCCACGAGTCATACGCCCCTACCTGAGGGAGAGGGGAGTTTATATACCCCACGCCACTCCCACAAATGCAGCCAATTAGGCTTTTTACTTGTGGTCATGGCTCGAAAGGCCGAACGAGCAAGTATACGAAGAAGGAGAACAAGAGTACTTACCGTCCTGAGCCTTGGAACCCCGGTAGACCTAGTACAGAATTAAGAAATACAAAACAGCGGATGAGGTGTGCCCAATAACCGCGACCGAGGGCACGCCTATAGAGGGCAAAGAGTCAAGAGTAGGGTGTAACTCTATTTTATTTGTATCACAACGCCAACACTTTAAACACATTAGCCATTTCGGTAGAGGGATCCGGAATGTACCGGTCAAAACAGCTGAAGTTCCAGCGGCCTAGCTTCTTAATGATGTGAGCTGGGACATCATGTTTGGAGGCTGCGGAGGCCGCTCCGATCCTGAACGAGTGTCCTGAGATGACAGCGGGATCATGACCTAGCATGGTGACTAGGGAGCGGACGTATCTGGTAAACTGGGAGGAAGACAGAGCATGCCCAGCCCCCGGGAGGAGCGGACTGTCCGCTGCTTGCCCGGACAGCATTGAGAGGAGGTCGGTGAGAGACGAGACTGGGCACCACTGATGTGAGGTGGGGAAATATCTGATGGATGCTCCCCATCTGCAGGTTTTGGTGGACGGAAGGGTGAAAGTGAAACCTAGCCTGTTAGATGATAGCTGGCTCAGGGTCGGCCCGGGTGCTCGGCAGCCAGTGCGCGTGAACTCCCCCGGTCTAAGGAAGCCGTAAAAAGCAAGGTGTATGGCAGCTTTGATGACCGTGCTGAGGTGAAAACCAAAAGGGTGCGTGTCCAGTAAGGAAGACATGGCCCGGAAAAGATCCCCCGTGACCGGTGCGCGAGAAAGAGATTTGGGGTGCGACAAGACTGAAATGCCCTTGAGTGCTGCTTTGATCGGATGAGCAGAGAGTAGAGAAGAGGCGTGAGGGTGCGAGAGTGACCTGTGGTGTTGAAGACCTGTTAGGTGAAGTTTGATGGTGTTCTGGGATAAGTGTAAAGAAGAATGGCAAAAACCAACAAAAGCTAGGGCAGAGTGTAAAGTGATTGTGGGGGAAAGCCCTAAGCCCTGCATGAAGGAGGAGAAAACCGCCAAAGCGGTATCATAAGCCCGGATCGTGCTGGGAGCTAAAGACTTCTTGATTAGAGTGTTGGCAATGGAGACGTATCTGGCTAGTCCGTTAGCAGTTGTTGGAACGGAGGCACCGGGACTCCGACCCGGTCTGCGTCTGGTTGTACCTGAAAAAACACACCGAATTTAGCCCGAGAGAGTGCATCAGCCGCCAAGTTCTTCCTACCTTCTATGTGCTCGATCAAAAAATGGAAATTGTGCTGGAGAGACAACAGAATGAACCTCCTGACAAAGCGCATTATGTGGGGGGACCTAGAGCGTCCTCTGTTGAGAATGTCGACTGTAGCGGAATTATCGCACAGAAATCGAACTGTGGAGTTAGCCCAGGAGTTTCCCCAGACAGCAGCGGCGGCTACGATGGGAAATGTTTCAAACAGGGCTGAAGTTACTGTGAAGTCGGGAATGTTGCGGATCTCAGCTGGCCAGGGGCCGGCTAACCATTTGTTCCCGAAAATGGCTGCGAAGCCAACCGATGAGGCATCGGACACTATAGTCGGGGACCCGTCTGATAAAGGGGGAACGAAGAAAGAGACACCGTTCCAGCTCTCCAAGAAGTGATCCCACATGAGTAGGTCAGCCATCGCCTCATTGTTGATGTGGATGACCTGCCTCTGACCCGATACTGAAGGGAGAAGGTCCAAAAGTCTGGATATGAAGGCTCTCCCCTGCGGGATGATCCTCATAGCGAAAGCCATCATGCCCAGGAGGCTCTGGAGTTCGACCCTGGTTACTGTGCGACTCCTGGATAGGTTGTGTATCATCTCCCGGGTTCTGACTAGTTTCTCCTGGGGAAGCCTAGCCTGCATGTTTACAGTGTCTAGGATGACGCCCAAGAACACCAGTTGCCTGACGGGGCCCTCCGTCTTGTGAGGTGCCACTGGGACCCCGATTTCCTTGAACAGAGACAGTAGTGAAGTGAGGTTGAGAGGAGTGAGACTAGGATGTTCGAGTAGTAAGAAATCATCCAGGTAATGTATGACGTGCTGGCAGTCAGCCACGTTCTGGAGTGCCCAATGCAGTGCTGTGGCTAGTTGGTCAAAGAGCCAGGGGCTGCTCTTTGCCCCGAATGTGAGCTTAACTGCGAAATAATACTTGTCCAGCCACCTGACACCGTGCCATTGCCAGAGGTCTTGTCTGATCGGGAGTAGTTTGAAAGCGTCCGTTATGTCCGCTTTGGACAACCAAGTGTTTCTCCCTAACTGTAGGATAATCTGTATGGCTCGGTCAATAGTAGCATATTTCATGGATAACTCGTCGGAGGGGATTAAAGCATTGATGCTGGGAATGATGGAGGAATAAGGCGCTGAGAGGTCATAGATTAATCTTCTTTTATTGGAAAATTTGCCTGTGGCAAGCCCCAGAGGGCTGACTCTCCAACATGGAAAAGGGGGAACATCAAAGGGACCTATCATGAAACCTTTTGCCAGTTCCTGCTGGATTAGCCCGGACACGATCTCTGGCTCGGAAAGGGCTGACGACAGGTTACCACATTCATGCGTGCTTTGCGGCAAAGCGACCAAACCTGTGTGGAACCCATCGCAGAAACCCGCCACCAGCCATCTCACCCAGTCGGGCTCAGGATGACCAGCTAGGACCTGTGCGAGGACCTGGACCTGTACCACGCCTAGTCATGCCTGAGGGCCCTTCTGGGAGCAGATAGAGCTGGGGTGAGCCCTGAAACAAATGAAACACACGTGTAGTAGTCTGCAATTGCTGTACACGCAGGAGGAAAGATTGAAGTTATTGCAGATCTGGGTCTTGCCCAGGTACCTCACTGGTCTACCGAGTCTATCTAGGGCGGCCACGTTCCTTGGAGCTGGAGGGGTGAAGGCGTTCAGGCTCCTACTGGTGCTGGGTTCCCCTGGGTTGCTGACCTGCGGGCACCAGCTGGGGAAATGCGTGGTCACCCCGCATGCGGTGCAGGAGGGGGCTTTCAGACCCGCGAAATGTTCGCAGTATAGCTCCGTGTCTATGGACCCCCAGTTGGTGACGTAGCCGAACTGCGCGTATGCGGCTGCTACTTTTGCTGAAAAAGACTTGTGGTACTCGTAGAACGTGGTGCCCCCGTACTTGTACGCCATCTGCACAACCCTGTGTAAGTACAGGTCCAACTCCTCCCTGCGGCCAGGGCTGACTGAACAGAGTACGTCCCTGAATAGTCCAAATGCCAGCACAAACTCAGTGACACTCAACTTCCTGCTGAGCCTAGCGTCCTTGCTTTTGAACGTGACCGCCAGCTCCCCGCAGGCAACGGTTTTGGTATCATGTACGTCCGTGGTGGCAATTAGCAGAGAGGCGAGGTTGACCTCTTTTCCCTCAAGGATGTCCTTTTTTATGGCTGCCGGGATGAAATGTGCGGGCGTGATGATCGGTGGAGGATGTGGCATACCTGAAGGCGTGGCCTGAGAGGTAGAAGCCGTGGGCGACGCTGCGGTCGGGACTGCTACGTCGCTCCTGGAGAGTTCCATTAGGTCTAGCCTAGCCTTGAAACCTGACACCGTCGTAAGCACCTCAGTCATCATCGTGTGAAGCTGAGACAAGGAGGCGCTTGAAACTTGATCCTGGGCCGCAGCCTGGCTACCCCGGGGGGCTTGGTCAGCATTCAGCAAGTTGAATAACTCGCCCTTCCTAGCTGAGGCCGGAAAGGGGACACCCCTCCTTCTCAACTCTTCCATTAGCCTGGGGATGGTCCAGGACCTGTACGAGGGCAAGCTGCCTCGGTCCGAGGCCCTGGCAGGAGTCTCAGGAACCGAGAGTGCCTCCTCGATATCCGCTGGCTGAGACATGCTGCTGGCAACCTGTCCGGGCCATAGAAGGGTGCCGGCAAGAATAAGAGGGAAAGAGAACAATAAAAATGACTAGTGAAAAAAAAATATATATATATATATATATACCCTCCCTATATATGTATGTATACTCTCTGTACACAGTTTTTTTTTTTTTTTTTTTTTCTTCGTTCTCCTGGCTACAGGAGGGAACTGACCTGCTGAATTTCCTGAAAAGCTTCCAACACCGGGAGTACTGACCGCACGGTAATGGCTTCCAGCTGTGGATATTTAAGGGAAAGATTAATTACACATGAATGTGACCGACCGAAAAGGCGTGATGGAGGAAAGTGTGATACTGAAACTGAGGCTAAATGTATGCTGTTGCGCTGAAGAAGAGTCAGAACAGCATACGCAGAGGACCCCACTGAAGATGAGTCAGACGCAGGTGATCCTCTGCCTATGAGTGATGTCGAGTCGTTCTGAAGAAGAGTCAGAAATAACCATGTCGTCAAGCCCCAACTGAAATTGAGTCAGGCTGGGGCCAATTGACGTGAGTGTGGTGACGCACGTGGCTCTGAAGACGTGTCAGTAGCAGCGTCCTAACCGGTGGCGGGAGTGCTCGTGACTGCGTAAATGTACGGGATGAATATGGAGTGATAGACGGGGGGAGAACATACGGTTCCCCTCTCTAATATTGATTCTGTAAGTACCTCAAACTGAAAGCTGTATGAGATGTATACGGGAATACGGACACAATCCGACCACCTGGTACCCTGTGGAGCAAGCAAAACGTGATGAGGCAGGAAGCACCCTGACTGACCGTGACTGCCAACGTTGACGAGCCACCGGCCGTCAAGCTACATATATGTATACAGTGACATCAAGCAAACAAGTTCCGTGCCGTAGTGGTGACAAGCAGCTCCCAACCCCGCTCCCTTGACACCCCTTCCCCCTGGCAACCAGGACCTGCTGGGCCTGGCGACTCCTGCCATGTGCCCACCTTGTATGTGAAAACGAGGAGGGGGGGAGGGGGGGGGCTGGAGCAGTGGTGGGAAAGAGTCGCTGCCCCCTGGAGAAATCCGGCGTGATTAGTAGGGCCTACGTGCCACTGGAGGGAAGCTGTGGCCTCCGTGCGTGGCTCTAACTGAAACCGAATCGACCCCCCCCCCCCCCTAGCCGAGCGGCGAAGGGGAGCGGGACTGTATTGCAGGTCCTGGGAAACCCCTCCCCTATGGCCGGGGCCGTTTGTGTGGAGGCCGTCAGCGGCAGCGTCCTACGGCTGAGCAGCGGCAGCGCCGCGGCGCCGGACGACGCCGTCACTGAAACCCCGCCCCCCCCCCCGGGCCAGAAGCCCCGCCCAGCCAGCGCACGGCAGGAGATGGCGTGGAAGCGGGGCACCAGGCCCGGACGGAGCGGCCGGGCCGACGAGCGGCGGCGGCGGCGCGGCTGAACCAGGGAGGTCCCCCACCCACACCCGGAAGCGCAACACCGGGGAGAACGCCGTAGTGCAGGGCCCAACAACCCGTTCCCCCCCGGCCAGCCGAGCGGGTGCTGACAGCCGGCAGGAGAGGACGGGCCGCGCGACCCGCAGGAGCAGTGCTCCCCCAGAGCGGCAGCGAGCAGGTGGCAGGCGGGTAAACGGTACAGGGGCCTGGGCCTGCGGCAGGAGTGAATACTTACCGACCTGAAACACGAAACACGAAATAACTGCAACCCACTGCAAACAACTGACACCTCCGAGACGTACGCCCTAACACGGTATCCTGCAAGAGAAATACCGCCCACGAGTCATACGCCCCTACCTGAGGGAGAGGGGAGTTTATATACCCCACGCCACTCCCACAAATGCAGCCAATTAGGCTTTTTACATATTTATTAGTAAACAATGTTATCCAGGTGCTCAGAACCAGATCCATTTACTTTTATTTGTGTATCATTGCTATGCTCAGAAGGCCTATGGAGTGTATTAATAAGATCAATAATTGTATTTTAAGCCTCTATTCACATTGGGGGAGATTCTCCAAAACTACTGTAATTTCTGTTCCAGAGATATTATACACCCCTTTTTTTTCTCCTCACATTTTCAAAGATCTTTTGTGCTGCTATGAAAATGTGAAAATTCATTTTCGCGCCACTTTGGGTTTTTTCACGCCAATTTTTTTTAAGTTGCAGCCATATTGAATTTTTTTGCGCCAAAATTGCCGAGTTTGGTGCCAAATTTTACATCCCAGAAAATACTGGCAGAAACATCTCACAAAATATTTCATGATTACTAGTGCCCAGACAAGCAATAACTGTATAAATAAAACATTTCTGAGTGTAAAGGTGAGTGGAGGTGCAGTGACCAAGAAAAAAATATATATATACACACACACATATATATATAAATATATATATATATATATATATATATATACACTCTCTCCAAAGGAAACAGCAGCAATCGCCAGGTCCAGTATAGTAGCAAACTGATATTTATTGCATCAATAACAGCAACGTTTCGGCTAAAAGTGAGCCTTTCTCAAGCATAGTGCAAATAGCAATGAATCAAACTTATATATGTAGTGAAGGAACAAGATTGGTGACAATACAGGTGCATTACATTAATCATTAGACATTGTGTCCACCCTCAACCCATGATTGGGTAGATGGGCGGTCATGTGATATCAAATCTGTCAAAATGTCAAATAACAGACTTAAACTCTATAAATATTAACGTTATTACTTCCCCACATGGAGCGACGGAGTCCGCAGGGATCAGCAATTCGTCCCCGACCCTCCGATTGTTGATAGTTGTAACCATTCCCGTGCATCTGAGTCACCGTCAGTTCGCTCCTCCGTTTGTAAACAAAGGAGCTGCGGCTACGCGGATCCCACATAGATCTCCGCCCAGCCTTCATTCCATAGTGTCGTCAGTGAACAATCTGCGCATGCGCGGGTGCTCCGTGCATCGATTCTGGCCGTCCTGCAGTGAGTGCACAGAGACCGCTGTCAATAAATGCAGCAGCTCTGTGAACTATATTCACCAGGATCTTGGCCAATAGGAATGTTTATAGGACAGACTGAAAATTGACGACAATATATAGTGAAAAAAGAGGGGGTTGTGTGTATTCTACGGTAGAATTGCATAAAGTTCCGTGCGTCTTCTCGCTCCATGTGGGTTAGGTGTGAACAAGGTGTCTAAAAATGATACAAAAATACAAAAAGTTACACAAAGTTAAAATGTAATAAAACCAACGCCTCCCATCGTTTATCATTATAAAGAAAGTATACACGTATTCCTGTACAGAGAAGAGTAGAAAAGAACAAGAGAAAAGGTGAAAAAAATTAATAAAAAGTGTAAATAAAAAGCAAAAAAGCAAAAAACAAAGACAAAAATAAATAAAAAATAAAAAATAAAAAGTAAATGAATAAAAAATAAAAAATAAAGAATAAAAAATAAATAATAAAAAATAAATAAAGAATAAAAAATAATAATAAGAACTAATAAATAAAAAATAAAAAATAAATGATAAATAAAAAAATAATAAATAAGGCTGGGCGGAGATCTATGTGGGATCCGCGCAGCCGAAGCTCCTTTGTTTACAAACGGAGGAGCGAACTGACGGTGACTCAGATGCACGGGAATGGTTACAACTATCAACAATCGGAGGGTCGGGGACGAATTGCTGATCCCTGCGGACTCCGTCGCTCCATGTGGGGAAGTAATAACGTTAATATTTATAGAGTTTAAGTCTGTTATTTGACATTTTGACAGATTTGATATCACATGACCGCCCATCTACCCAATCATGGGTTGAGGGTGGACACAATGTCTAATGATTAATGTAATGCACCTGTATTGTCACCAATCATGTTCCTTCACTACATATATAAGTTTGATTCATTGCTATTTGCACTATGCTTGAGAAAGGCTCACTTTTAGCCGAAACGTTGCTGTTATTGATGCAATAAATATCAGTTTGCTACTATACTGGACCTGGCGATTGCTGCTGTTTCCTTTGGAGAGAGTGTGAAGTGTACCCGTCTTTGGCGTTCGGGTGGATTACGGGCACATCCCCAGTGGTCATCCAGTGCTGGCTCCCTTTGTGTTTCTATATATATATATATATATATATATATATATATATATATATATAGACAAACAAATGGGTAGAGCAGCACAACCTCAGAAAAAAGCAGGTGGTGCAGGCGGTAAAAATGTCCCGGGTCAGGGGTCCCATAGACATCCACTCCAAGAAACAAAAGCCGCAGCACTCCAAGGTACAAGGTGAATAGGATTTATTGACCCAACATCAGGAACAATGTTACAACTGCCCAATTTCTCTTGAGAAAGACTGCAATTGGGCAGTTGAAACGTTGTTCCCGATGTTGGGTCAAAAAATCCTATTCACCTTGTACCTTGGAGTGCTGCGGCTTTTGTTTCTTGGAGTGTATATATATATATATATATATATATATATATATATATATATATATATATATATATAATTTTATTTAATTTTTTTAACATTTTTCAATTATAATTATTTCTTTTTATAATAATTACTTAAATAACACCTTTTCCCCCCAAAAAAACTAAGAAAAAAAACCCCAAAACAATAAAACTACAACCATTTCTGTGATTTCTACACTTTTAAAAAGCTGGTGTGAAATTTTTCATGTAAACTGGACAATATACGCGGGCACGCCCACTTTTACAAATCTGACGTGAACAGTGTAAACCGCAGCACAAAGCTCTTCGTAAATGTTGTCAACAACATTTTGGCGCAAAATTGATTTATTTTCTGGCGCAAAATTATTTGAGACTCTCCCCCATTATCTCTGTGGTGTGTGCTCAACATACAACTTTTACTGTCCTTACTGTGTACTATGGCCCCAATATGTACAACCAAGACATATTCCATGAAGTCAGGAGAAAGTATACTATGTTATGCCAAGAAATTTATATTGCACTAATATGTTTTGTACACTCACTACACAGGAAATAAAATAAGCCATTACCTTCTCCCAATCATCAGCCGTTAAATTTAGGAAATATCTTGTTAACTATCTACCCAAATTGTGGGGGAGTCATAAAGAAGCCTGAACCAAGACATAAGTAAGCTTCCAAAATGACTTCCCACAAGTATGGCCAATAAATCTAGTCAAAGTTTTGCAAATAAGGAAGCTACTAATCTAGGGAAGTCACCTCTATTGGCCATGGTAATATTAAGGAATAGCTGTGGGATATTGATATAAATAAATAAATAAATTGATATTGATATCAATCAATGAATTAAAGTAAGAATTAGGGAATGTAACCTACAGCCTATGGAGTAAGGAAGAGAGGGGTCCCTCCCTGGCTTTAATAAAACCACAATCAGTGCTTCCCGCATGGAAAGGGTCAGGAACCCTTCTCATGAGCACCAATAAAGGTGCCCTTCAAAAGAGGGAATTAGTTCCTCCACAAACTATTTGTGTTGATCACTTGCCATAGGGTAGATAGCTAATAGCCTCCATAAACTCCTTAACTGTAAACAGAGCACCTAGAACTGGAGCCTGCTGCTCAGTGGGTATCCAGAGGGACAGTAAGCTTCCAGGAGGTATATGAGCCATCCAAGACTATAGGCACGAGATCCCTAGAGGCCAGAAGTCGGTCAATTCATAACAATGTGTGAATAAGAATAGCACTTTGTGAGATGAGAGCTTTCCCAGTCGCACATCGCTATACTCATAAGTGTTACACTAGTGGAGTAAGAGAGTTATAAGGAGTAGAGGAGTTTACACAGGACAGGGTCCTAGAAAAAGTTTCCAAGAAGAAGGGTTGAAAGGGGGAGAAATATTGAGACAAACAAACAGAAAATTATACAAGGTAATTGTGCAATGCAAGATAACAGAAAATGCAAGACTAACAGGCTACCAGTGCACCTCCAGAATTATGGACTTGGCAACCAAAATGGGAAAAAAAAACTCTACAATAATTTGAATTGGTGGCACGAAACCCTTTAGCCAGCCAAGCTTGTTTCAGAGCAAGGACCTTCTGCATCTTTTGCAAACCGATCATGTGAGGAGAATATATATTCGCAAAATCAAACCTAATTGCTTGTTCACATTTGGAATTGAGACTGTAGTGATTCCAAGACATAACTTAATTAACCACCAGGATCAAGCCAAAAAGCAGAATCCACAGGAGAGGAGAGACCAAGGTATCCAAGGAACACTCAAGGAAGAAGGGATGGGTGGACAGAGGTACCACACACATCTACACACAAACCACTTCAGAAATATAATAAACAATGCAATGTGCAATAAAAGAACAAAAAAGAAAAAATGAGACCCCAATAATCACCCTGACACTAAGGTTATGTTAGTGTGAATGGGTAAGTAACATTTGTGTGAATGGGGGTAACATTAGTGTGAATGGGTCTTCTGCAGGTGTCACCAACTGTTTACATTTTTTTAATAAACACTCTATATTCTTATTAATGAAGGTGTCTTGTCATGTACTTTAGACCTTGAAAATGATACGCCTGCCTCCTCAAGTGTTCATGACTCGCTGAGTTGTCATTAAAGGTTTTTTTTTTACCAAGAAAATAATTCTGCTATCATCCACTTCAATTGTCTTATGTGGTTGTATAGGCATTTCTGTGTTGCTAAACTCATCAGTCTAATAAGTACACTCCTTATTAGGTAAATAAAAAATTATTAATTTGACCATTTCTTTCTACTCCCTTAGGTCCAGCCCTATGATGGCCTCTTACGGCTTAATTTCCACTTGGCAAGTTTTTTTTTAAAATTTTTTAACCTACCACTGTAGTTTTTAAGTCAAAGTCAGAAATGAATCCATGAGGAAGAAGTCCTTCCTATATTTCTCCCATTCCTCTTGAATCCACTTCTGGCTTTTGCACAAAAAACAAAAGAAAAAACAAAAGAAAAGAAAAAACTGCCAAGTGGAAACGCAACCTTAAGCTAGCACTAATAATTGAGTTTTACTATTGAGCTATGTAATCTTGCAAACAGCAAATGTCAATCAGTTGGTAAAATAAATCAGTATTGTTACAAAATGTTGCAGTGTAGTCAAGGACTTACTTGTATTACCTCTCTGAACTGGATATTGAAAATTCCCATGCATAGTTAACAAATGCAAATTCAACAGTACGAACCAACTCTAGACCTTTTATCTCCCTAATATGTCATGAAATAACAAGGGTACAGCCTCACTGGACCATGAAACTGCTTATCAGTCAATTGTCCAATTATTTTTTAGCTTGTGAAAATGAAGGGACTATGTAATAAATGGAGTTAATTTCAAATTTTTAAAAATATATTCTTTAAATTAAGGCTGAAAATCTCCACTTCAATCACACATTTATGGCTTTGTTCTAAATCTATTGTGGTAGTGTACTGAGGCCAAATTATAATAATGGTGTCATTATCCAAAGTCTGCAAATCAAGCCAAAACAATTGTGTCCTGTGCATATGTATTATACAAAGTGCCAGGCAAGATGACAATATATGAATTTTGCCAACAGGAATTTGATTTCTTCATAGTACATGTATTACACATAAATGGCAATGCCTTTAAGGGGGTTATCAAAAATCAAAAGGCGGGCTGAATGGCGGGCTGATCATACATGTGTGATGTCACTCTATTAATGTAAAGAAACCGGTTTAGCGGAGTACTGGGTCGCTGGTGGTGGATGTCCAGTCAGTATCTGTGCTGCTGTGGTAGACATAAAGAGATGACTCAAGCAGCACAGGACAAAATAATTTTTATTGGTAGAATTCGGGACACCGCGTTTTGGATACCCTAATGCCTTCCTCGGGTCCACTTATAGTTCCCTGGGAACTATAAGTGGACCTGAGGAAGGCATTAGGGTATCCGAAATGCGTTGTCCCAAATTCTACCAATAAAAGTTATTTTGTCCTGTGCTGCTCGAGTCATCTCTTCACGTCTACAGTTGTGCAGCACCTCTGCTAAACTGGTTTCTTTACCTTATTTTACCTATCACCATTCTCCACTGGTCACGATCACTGAGGTCCAATACAGGCAAGAGTGCAGCAGCCAACTACCCCTTCACCTATACTTACACCATTTGCTGCAAAGTTCGGTGCAGCTTCTAAAAAGGTCAGTATATCACCTGGGTGTGGTGAAGGGTACACACCAAGGGATACACCTTATCAGGGAGCACCCCCTGTGTATTTTTATCTCTTCTTTCAAGCTTTCACTCTATTAATGTAGCAAACAGTTGCCCTCCGTTCTCCTGATTGGTTGGAGTCCCAATCCAAACCACTTTAATGTGGGTGGAATCACCAACATTTTAGTCTTCTAGTAGCATAAATGACTTCCCAGGGCCTGGGAGGGGAACAAAGGTTCATCTGACACACAAAAAGAGAAACCGGATTTGGAAGTTTTTTGCATTAGGGCCCGGGAACTTGAAGCTACATTATCAGCCTGTTTAAAGCTGCCATGCCATTTGGATGACCGTGAAGAAGCATGATCTTAAGATGCCTTTTTCTATAATACAGGACACTGTGATGAGTTTAATAAGTAAAGTATAAGCAGCGAATCTTGGTATATTTTATGAGGCAATTTAAGTAAAGCACTATACACAACACATGCCACAAAACGGCTTGTTTTCCACCTCCTAGTCATAAGTCAGACTGAGCAATTTAATCAAATGTTACTGTGCCATGCGAGAGAAAATGAGAAAGGAGGAAAATGCGGGAGAACTAAATTTAGATCCAGCCGGCTTGAAAAGCAGAAGTCAATCAACGCGCTCAATATTGGTCTGCTAGACACTGTCATGTTGTCATTGGTGTTTTATGCAGCAGCTGGGAAAAATTGGGCCCTCCAATAATAACAACAATCCACACCCTGGGTGACCTTGCGTTCAAATAGATTTACTGGCCCGAGACCAGCAGATGCAAGACGTCTCAGGAAGAAGCCAGACAAAAGACTAATCTGGGAATCTTTGTTTCTGTCATCGTGGCCACAGTTTCCTCCGAATCAATAAAAGAAAGTGAAAGCACCTTTCAGTTGTGCTGATATCACAGACCTTGTAGGACCCGCAATTCTGCAGCCTTGATATGATAAATAAATCTCTTGACTGATAGCTAGGTTTGGATGAGAAGGCTGTTTGTTAAAGAAGAAAAGGGATCAACGCCAGCAGAGGGGAACTGGGACAAGGAATATATTACTAAACTGTACCTCTAGGAGAAAAAAGATTAATCTTTCTGTTCTCTGTAGATGCATTAGAGAGGAAGCTCACGCTAGATAATCATTTTTGTAGAGGTGATATGCCTGAGAAAAATATATGAATTGTGCCCTTAGCTACGGACAGGAAAATGTGCCGTAACCCAGAGCAACCAATGGGTCATTTACTTTAAAGGTCTTTTCCAGTAATCTGTGAATAAACTACATTTCAATATGTCATTTTCATTAGTTCCTGTAAGAAGGGCCAGAATTGGACCAAAAATAGGCCTAGGCATTTTAGACTAAGCAGCACATTTCTGTAATGGGTTTGGCTATGTGAAGGCGGAGCCACAACATGGAGGGGCCAAATGTTAATTATAGTTGGGTATAATAGGGTACATAATGGGAAAAAAATATAACATGCTATATACATATATATATATATATATATATCAAAAATGAAAAAAATAGGGAACCTTTAAAATGTTAATATTTATTGTATCCATTAAAATATGAAAAAAACTTTTTGGAAAAAATCACACCACGTGAAAAAACTAAGAATGTATTGCCACCGCCATATGTTGGTATCTTTCTTGGTGCTCACCTCTCCACATTAATTCATACAGATGAGAGCCCCAACATTGTATTCTTATATTCTTATATTAACGCCACAGTCTTTTGATCACTGTTCACACTTCTAGTAACGACACAGTCTTTTGATCACTATTCACACTTGGTTTTTAGAGCCAAGCGAAAATAATCATGCAAATTTCGCAATTGGAATCCATAAAACTGTTAGTAATTTACTGCATCCAGTGCCATATACTTTAGATCACTGTTCACACTTCTAGTAACGCCACAGTCTTTTGATCACTGTTCACACTTGGTTTGTAGAGCCAAGAGAAAATATTCATGCAAATTCCGCACTTTGAATCCAAAAAACTGTTAGTAATTTACTGCATCCAGTGCTATATATTTTAGATCACTGATCACACTTCTAGTAACGACACAGTCTTTTAGTAACAACACGGTCTTTTGATCACTATTCACACTTGGTTTTTAGAGCCAAAAGAAAATAATCATGCAAATTTTGCAATTGGAATCCATAAAACTGTTAGTAATTTACTGCATCCAGTGCCATATACTTTAGATCACTGTTCACACTTCTAGTAACGCCACAGTCTTTTGATCACTGTTCACACTTGGTTTGTAGAGCTAAGAAAAAATATTCATGCAAATTCCGCACTTTGAATCCAAAAAACTGTTAGTAATTTACTGCATCCAGTGCTATATATTTTAGATCACTGATCACACTTCTAGTAACGACACAGTCTTTTGATCACTGTTCACACTTGGTTTGTGGAGCCAAGAGAAAATATTCATGCAAATTCCGCACTTTGAATCCAAAAAACTGTTAGTAATTTACTGCATCCAGTGCTATATATTTTAGATCACTGATCACACTTCTAGTAACGCCACAGTCTTTTAGTAACGACACAGTCTTTTGATCACTATTCACACTTGGTTAGAGCCAAGAGAAAATAATCATGCAAATTCCGCAATTTGAATCCGTAAAGCTGTTAGTGATTTACTGCATCCAGTGCCATATGTTTGAAATGGATGATTTACTACATGCACTGTTCCTTTTGATGTTATGGGAACACGCTTCAGTGATTGTCCGTAATATTTATTATATATGAATGTCTGCGTTTTTTACAGATATTTAGCACCAAGCTCAATCATCCACACACAACAAATTGGTACAGACTGGAATGTCTAATATAGATGTTGCACCAGACTATTCATCCATAAAAATCGCATCAATGTGAACAAGGTGAAGGCGTTTTATATAACTTTTTGTGCAAAAAGCTTCCTTGTCCCATGGGTGTTTGTACAAAGTCCAATAGGTCCACTATCTGCATGTGTATCAGCGCCTTATTGGATATTGCACAGTTCCTCTTAAATGAACTTCACTTAATCCCAGATATATTTAAACCAGTATTTTTATATTTGCAAACGTGTTACTAGTTTAGTTATTTTTGTTAATAGACATGTTTAAGCTTCATATATTATTGCACTATCCCTTTAGAATACTAAGATGATTTCATTTCATATATTCACACACATGGTGGCAAATTGATAGGACGTGAGAAAAAAACCTGATGTCTTCTCCTTATATATATATACATACACACAGTACAGACCAAAAGTTTGGACACACCTTCTCATTCAGAGTTTTCTTTATTTTCATGACTATGAAAATTGCAGATTCACACTGAAGGCATCAAAACTATGAATTAACACATGTGGAATTATAGATATAACAAAAAAGTGTGAAAATATGTCATATTCTAGGTTCTAGCCACCTTTTGCTTTGATTACTCCTTTGCACATTCTTGGCATTCTCTTGATGAGCTTCAAAAGGTAGTCACCTGAAATGGTCTTCCAACAGTCTTGAAGGAGTTCCCAGAGATGCTTAGCACTTGTTGGCCCTTTTGCCTTCACTCTGCGGTCCAGCTCAACCCCAAACCATCTCGATTGGGTTCAGGTCCGGTGACAGTGGAGGCCAGGTCATCTGGCGCAGCACCCCATCACTCTCCTTCTTGGTCAAATAGCCCTTACACAGCCTGGAGATATGTTTGGGGTCACTGTCCAGTTGAAAAATAAATGATGGTCCAACTAAATGCAAACCGGATGGAATAGCATGCCGCTGCAAGATGCTGTGGTAGCCAGGCTGGTTCAGTATGCCTTCAATTTTGAATAAATCCCCAACAGTGTCACCAGCAAAGCACCCCCACACCATCACTCCTCCACACCAGCACACCTGTGACGTGAAAACCATTTCAGGTGACTACCTCTTGAAGCTCAACAAGAGAGTCAAGAGTGTGCAAAGCAGTAATCAAAGCAAAAGGTGGCTACTTTGAAGAACCTAGAATATGACATATTTTCAGTTGTTTCACACTTTTTTGTTATATCTATAATTCCACATGTGTTAATTCATAGTTTTGATGCCTTCAATGTGAATCTACAATTTTCATAGTCATGAAAATATAGAAATCTCTGAATGAGAAGGTGTGTCCAAACTTGTACTGCATATATATATATTTACACAGCTAAGACAATTTCCCTTGATAAACACATGTAACTAAATAAATTATAGAATTACCAAATAACACTGGTATATAAGGAGGAAATATTATCACCATACATATTATCATTATAATGTAACTGACCAAATCCTGTAGGCTGAGAAAAATATTACCAATAAAACCAGTATACAAGGAGGAATATTATCTCCACACATATTATCATCATAATGTAACTGACCAAATCCTGTATACTGAGACCAATATTACCAATAATACCAGTATACAAGGGGGAAAATGATCACCATACATATTACCATCATACTGTTGCTTCAGAGTACTAGGACAAATATTACAAATAATACAAATATATCCCCCATACTGTGACCATATAGTGGTAGACAGTAGCTCTACACAAGCTTTGCAGTGATTACATACAGTTACATCAGGTAACATCTTCTCTAATTGGAGTCATTTACTCTTATTTTTCTTCTCCATCCAGTCCAGACCATCATGACGATTTCTTCCAGCCATGAACCGTCTTTTCCAGGACCTATAGAGCGCTATACAGTAATAATAACCCACTTGGTGTCTCACAGAGTAGATTGGGTATATAAGTGGGTTGGGGAAGTGTAGTTATGTCCCCCCCCCCCCCCCATCAAGTAGACAGGTCCCTTTACCTAGTTCTCCCCATTAAATAGGTGCCCTGAATAGGTAGGTGGCACCTGTAGGTAGGCCCCCCTGTAGATAATTGCCCCCCATCGACAGTTACTCCCTGTAGGTGTACCCCCCGTTATAGAGTTGCAGCCCACCCGTATATAGCAATAGTAGTCCCCATTTAGATATTGGTAGCAGCTCCCTTTAGGTAGTTGTAGTGCAGGGAGGGAGTCAGAATCTGTGATGGAGCAGGGGTCATTAGGGTTATAGGTTGAACTTGATGGACTCTTTTTTTCAACCTTATGAACTATGTTGCTATGTTACCAGGAAACACGTCCCTGCTCCACCAATAGCACTCCACAGCACAGGAGATTGGGGGGGGGGGGGAGGAGAGGAGGAGGAGCGTCCCTCCTGACAGTCAGCACTGATGTTGAAAACAAATGATAATGGTGCCGGCAGTAACTCTCAGGCTGGAAGCTCCAACATCAGCCTGCCCATACTGTGAGGAGCAGGGATAAAGAGACGTGCCTGTGCGGCACATCTATATACAAGCACAGCACACTGCATAGCTACGTGCTTTTAAAGGGCACCGCCGGCCACCACTCTCAAATCGCCGGCCAGCGGCACACACCCAAACTGCCAGTGAGTTCTAAACTTTAACAATGCCGTACGCCAGTTTCACAGCAGCGGCTGCGGGCCGGCTGCTCCTGATGCAGAGTGTGTGTCACATTAGGGAAGGTGATCGGCCCGGCCCTGGTGTGCTCGATGGCCAGTCTGGCCCTGCCTTTAAGACTGGATTAAATAGATCCTGTCTGTCATAGTAAAGTATTTATAACCTAACCATGCCTTTGGCTGTCTGGACATGCTGGGAGTTGTAGTTTGGCAACCACTAGAAGGGCAGCAGTAAAGATCACTTTACTGCCCCCTTCCTACCCCCCCCCCCCCCCCCCCCGTCGCTTCCCTACCTGCACCATGATCTCCGCTGTCTCCACAGATGGTCGGCGGTCCCCACGCATCTTCTCCTCCAGGTACCGGCCTCCATCTTCTCCCCCCGTTCTGCCTGACATCCAGGGGTGGGCAGAGCGTGGGGTTTCCATGGCAACCCACTGTCATGCGCTGCCATTGGTCAGAATTCATTTCTGACCAATGGCAGGGGATAGGAGGAGATCGCAGCACTGTGACCTCGCTCCAATCCCTCAGGATGATCGGGGCTGTCACTGAAAGCTCCGATCCTCCCTATTTTCCGGGTGATCGGGTCACCAGAGACCCGATCAGCCAGGAATAGCAGGAAATCGCATGTCTGAATTGACATGCGATTTTCTGCAATCGCCGACATGGGGGGGGGGGGGCGATGTGCAGGGATGCCTGCTGAATGATTCCAGCAGGCATCCCGGTCCGGTCCCCAACCGACTAGCGGCGGGGAACGGAATTCCCACGGGCATATGCATACGCCCCACGTCCTTAAGGACTCGGGCTGCAGGGCATATACATACGCCCCACGTCCTGAAGAGGTTAAAGCCCAACACTGTGCAGTACATTTGGCATTTGCCAGAGAATGCCACAATTGTCAAATTCGCCACTGGCGCCCTGTGCTCTTCACAGATTAAAACAGGTTCACACTGAGCACATATGACAGACATGACAGTCTGTAGACGCCGTGGAGAATATAATGCTGGCTGCCACATCCTCCAGCATGACGGGTTGGCGGTGGGTCAGTAATGGTGTGGGGTGGCATATCTTTGGGGGGCCGCACAGCCCTTCATGTGCTTCCCAAAGGTAGCCTGACTGCCATTAGGTACTGAGATGAGATCCTCAGGCCCCTTGTGAGACCATATGCTGGTGCGGTTGGCCCTGGGTTCCTCCTAATGCAAGACAATGCTAGACCTCATGTGGCTGGAGTGTGTCATCAGTTCCTGCAAGAGGAAGGCATTGATGCTATGGACTGGCCCGCCCGTTCCCCAGACCTGAATCCGATTGAGCACATGTGGGACATCATGTCTCGCTCCATTCACCAACACCATGTTGCACCACAGACTGTCCAGGAGTTTGAGGATTCTTTAGTCCAGGTCTGGGAGGACATCCCTCAGGAGATCATCCGCCACCTCATCAGGAGCATGCCCAGGCATTGTAGGGAGGTCATACGGGCACGTGGAGGCCACGCACACTACTGAGCCTCATTATGACTTGTTTTAAAGGACATTACATCAAAGTTGGATCAGCCTGTAGTGTGGTTTTCCACTTTGATTTTGAGTGTGACTCCATATCCAAACCTCTATGGATTGATAAATTTGATTTCCATTGATCATTTTTGTGTGATTTTGTTGTCAGCACATTCAACTATTAAAGACGAAAGTTTTTCATACGATTAGTTCATTCATTCAGATCTTGGATGAGTTATCTTAGTGTTCCCCTTTTTTTTTTTTGAGAAGTGTATATATTATTTTTATTTATTATTAACAAGAATAATAATATTCACCCCTTGTTTTTTGCGCCACCAATTTTTCTTTGTAATACCATCAATCATTTCACCACAAAATCTACGGCATAACTAGAAAAAAATAATATTTGTGGGGCAAAATTGAAAAAAAACAAAAACAATTTGGGGGTTTCCGATTCTACGCAGTGGACTTTTTAGTCAAAATGACACCTTAGGCTCCTTTCACACTACCGTTTAGTCCCGGTAGTGTGGTGGCTGTTATGAAGATAGCGGGAGAAAAATTTGTGCTTGCGTTAGAGGAATCCCATTCAAGTAAATGGAATCCTCTTTGCCCGTTATAACTCCCGATATATTCCGTTACAACAATGGACGTTAATGGCTTGCAAAGTTTTTTTTTTTTTTTTTTAAAGAGCCAATAAAGGGGAACTCCGGTGGAAACAAGTATAAAACAAATGTTTTCAAATCAACTGGTGCCAGAAAGTTAAACAGATTTGTACATTACTTCTATTAAAAAATCTTAATCCTTCCAGTAGTTATTAGCTGCTGTATAAAACAGAGACATTTGTAAATTTATTTTCTGTCTGACAACAGTGCTCTCTGCTGACACCTCTGTCCATGTCAGGAATTGTCCAGATTAGAAGCAAATCCTCATAGAAAACCTCTCCTGCTCTAGACAGTTCCTGACTCAAACAAAGGTGTCAGCAGAGAGCACTGTTGTCAGGCTGAAAAGAACTTCACAAATTTTTCTTAGTATATCTGTAGTATACAGCAGCTGAAAAGTACTAGAAGTGTAGAGATTTTTAAATAATTTACAAATCTGTTTAACTTTCTGGTACCAGTTGATTTAAAAAAAATTTTTTTCACCAGAGTTCCTCTTTAACATCCGTTTGTTATGGAGCAATTGCACAGTGTGAAAGCAGCCTTATCTTTATTCCATAGGGCCATATGGTCACATACGGATACCTTATAATCTATATAGGTTTTATGTTATTTTACTACAAAAAAAAATTATAACTACGTGCACCAAAATTAGTATGTTTAAAATTGTCATGTTCTGACCTTTATAACTTTTGTACTTTTCCGCATACGGGGATGTATGAAGGCTAATTTTTTTGCGCCGTGATGTGAAGTTTTTATCGGTACCATTTTTGTTTCGATGGGACTTTTTGATCACTTTTTAATTGTTTTATTAGGGTATACAAAAATTACCAAAAATACGCAATTTTGGATTTTTTTTTACATATATGCCATTGACCGCGCGTTTTAAATGGGCACTGTCACCAAACTTTTTTTTTTATATGTTGTAGTATGTAGTACTTATGTGACGTTACGCTTGATTTCGGACTGATGCTGGACGGGCAATCGGTCCTAATTCATTCAGCCTGTGCTGGCTCCCTGCCTGTCAATCAGACAGGCCGGAGTGAGCGTTTTGAACAGAGAGGATGCGCGCAGGCTCCCTGGCCTCGCCCGCCCGCCCCGACTCCCGATGACAGGTAAAATTTCACGCTCCGCTGCTGCTAAGCAGTGCTGCGCTAGGACTGCCTTCACATTATTCTTTTCCGGGCATGCGGAGCGGGTTGCGTGGCACGGTTCAGGGGAGCAGGATGTTCGGCAGCTGCAGCCATCGCATATACTGTTTGCACCACAGTGTGCCTCCAGTTGTTTCCCCACTACAACTCCCAGCATGCCCTGACAGCCAATAGATGTTAGGGCAAGCTGGGGGTTGTAGTGGTGAAACAGCTGGAGGTAAACTGTATACAGGAACTAAGGGCGGAAGTCCCCTCCAGCAAGCATCAGTGACGTTGCCAGGGGAAGTCTGCCTGGTAAGTGAACACACTACCAGGCAGACAAAAAGGCATTTTTAATATGGAAAAAAGAAAATTAAAGGCAGTCAGTGGGTTAGGGATAGATGGGCAATAGGAAGGGACAGGAGAAGAAGAAGAAAAAAAAAAAAGGATGGTGGGAGCTACTCTTTAATTAACATTATATTTTTATAGTTCGGATATTTACACACACGGCCATACCACATATGTTTATTTTGATTATGCTTACATATTTTTTATATGCGATTTGGGAAAAGGGGGGTGATTTAAACTTTTAGTATAGAAGGGGTTAATTCCCATTTATTACCCTTTTTTTATAACTTTTTTTACACCATTTTCTTGTCCCCATAGGGGACTATTACATGCAATCTTCTGATTGAATAAGCTGTTCAATACTATGCCAGGCTGAAGCATTGCAGAAGGAATCGGACGGCGAGGAGGAAGGTAGGGACCCTCTAGTCATCCTGTAAGAGGATTGTGACACTGCGGTGATCCCGATCCGCCCGACTGAGCTGCCGGGAATGCTGTTTTTTTTATTTTAGTTGCGGATCAGCTTTGATTGCCACATCTAGGGGGTTAAAGGGCTACTCCACTGGAATTCTTTTTTTTTTTTTTAAATCAATTGCTGACAGAAAGTTAACAGATTTGTAAATTACTTCTATTAAAAAATCTTAATCCTTCTAGTACTTATAAGCTTCTGTATTCACCAAAGGAAATTCTTTTCTTTTTGAAGTTCCTTTCTGTCTGACCATAGTGCTCTCTGCTGACACCTCTGTCCATGTTAGGAACTGTCCAGAGCAGGATAGGTTTGCTATGGGGATTTGCTCCTACTCTGGAAAGTTCCTAAAATGGAGAGAGGTATCAGCAGAGAGCACTGTGGTCAGACAGAAAGGAAATTCAAAAAGAAAATAACTTCCTGTGGAGCATACAGAAGCTGATAAGTACTAGAAGGCTTAAGATTTTTTGATAGAAATAATATACAAATCTGTTTAACTTTCTGGCACCAGTTGATGAAAATTTATTTTTTTCCAGCGGAGTACCCCTTTAATGCCGGGCATCAATGCGATAGGTGATGTCCGGCATTAGACACGGGTCCCGGACGTTGATGGCCACCGGGACCACCCCGGTATGTCACGGGGTCAGCCAGTGACCCTGCATCATAGAAGGAGAGCGGGACCAAAGAGGTTAATGATTGTAAAAAAATAATTCTGCCCTCAGTAGTCATCTGCCAATTCAGAACATTTGAATGTCACTTTTGAATGTACACAAAGACCAGGTGAGGATGAAGGTCTGCTGAAGCAGTGGCACTGGAGCTGTAGGTGATTTATTAGGGGTGTGAGTACCATAAGGAATTGCATATACAACCATTTATAATAATACCTTTAACACCTCAATGCTCTGCACCATCAGTCGACAGGTGTGGTAAGTGACCAGTATTGAATTAGTTTGAATGCTTTATGCCGCTGTCAATGGCGACTAAGGCTGCATGATTTGGAGAAAATGTCATATTGAAATTATAGAGGTGAATATTGCGAAAAGTAAAATCCCCTCCATTCTATGTCCACCCCCCCCCTTTTTATGTCCAATCTCTCCTTTTCATGTTCAATCAACAAACTTCATGTCCAATCTCTGTATTGTATGTCCCATCCCCCTCATTTCATTACCAATCCTCCCATATTTATGTCCAAAAACCCCAATTTCAAGTCCAATCCCCTCCATTTTATGTAAACAACCCCCTATTTCATGTCCCATTCCCTGATTTTAAGACCAATCCCCCGATTTCATTACCAGTCCCCCCATTTAATGTCTAATCCCCTCTATTTCATGTCCAAACCCCTCCTGAAACAGAGAACACTGCTTAAGCCAATGATTGACTGAGCAAGAAGGTCCTGCAACCAGATATCTCGGAAGAAAGAAACACAGAAAAGACACCAGGAATGTTCAGATGAGAATCTATGATGATCTGTGGCAGACAAACGGGGTCCTGGGTTAGGTAAGCATATTTTTCCCCCCCATGCCCCAGCACCATATTAAGGAGGAAAAACATTAAATTGAGGGTGGGTGAACATAAAATGGGGGGGGGGGCCTTGAAATGTTAGGATGTCACATCCCCCATTTCACATCCTAACATTTCAAGGCCCCCCCCCCCCCCCCCAATTTAATGTTCACCCACCCTGAATTTAATGTTTTTCCTCCTTAATATGGTGCTGGGGCATGGGGGGAAAAATATGCTTACCTAACCCAGGACCCCGTTTGTCTGCCACAGATCATCATAGATTCTCATCTGAACATTCCTGGTGTCTTTTCTGTGTTTCTTTCTTCCGAGATATCTGGTTGCAGGACCTTCTTGCTCAGTCAATCATTGGCTTAAGCAGTGTCTCTGTTTCAGCTAGTGATTGCCTTAGCGGGAAAGTCATGCAGCCGGCTGCTTGTCTCTGGAGAAGGAAGCACAGAGAAGACATAGAGCACTCAGAGGAGAACAAGATCTGCGGCAGATGAACTGGTGACCTGGGCTAGGCAGGCATTTTTGTTTCCCCCGCACCCCAGCATGACATACACACATGGCAGGTGAGAGGTAGCAGATGCTGGACACACAGGAGAAGGGCACATAATCCTAGTAATTGTGAGTGACATATGGCAATTTGATTGTTTTTGCAATAAATCGTGCAGCCCTAGTGGTGACCTCAACATCTAGATGGTTATCTGCCACCAGTCACCAAGGTCCAATCAATGGGAGCCAATCAGTTGTCATGGAAGCCAGAGGGCTTCTGAAAGGGAACCTGTCAGCAGCTTCATGCTGTCCAAATGTAAAACAGCATAAAACTCAGACAGGTAACTTGATACCAACCCATTATGGTTTTCTGCTAAATGCTCGGGTGTTCCAGAGAAATCAAATTTTAAAAAGCTGCTGGGAATGAAGCAGGTAGTCAACGGCATAGTCCCTGGCGGCTGCCCTCTGCTCCGTCAGGTATACTGCTTACAGATGCTAAATAGGAGTCTGATAACAAAAGGTCAGGCTGTCTTTGCCATGAGTAACTTTACACTGGTTTTTATAATATTTTGATTGTATGGAATAGTTGTGTATGTTAATGTTAATTCAATATTGTTTAAAAATCGAAAAAAAATTAAAAACTATTGTAAAAGTAATTATGTACAACATAATTTGATATACTCACTCTTATATCTTATGTATTGCGCCTTACCTTACAATCTAAATCCAGTAAGAGTGTATGTGTATATATATATATATATATATATATATATATATATATATATATATATATACATACATACACATATATATATATATATGTGCGTGCACACACAAAAATGCCATATAAATTCCTGCAAAAACCAAAACAAGGCCACATATGGTTCTGTCGAGGAAAAAATAAAACCGTTATGTAAGCAGAACACCATAACACAGCCATGTCTGCTAAAGGCTAGAAGGAAATATTCAGGAATATAAGATGCCTCTAGCTTCCCTACTCTTTTATTGGATTGCTCTGGGTCATGAGTGGTGGGCACTTGGACTTCAATAAGGAGAAATGGAGCCCTGGCCTACACCTATTGTGATTAATCAGGAGGATAGAGCATAAAAATGTCATGATGCTAAAAGGTGGACTTTCACTTTAAGACTCTCTGTTCAAATTGCTTTTTTCTTTTTTTTTTACTGTTCCCTGTTATTTGGAATATCACAGTTTACAACACTATTCTATACCTTTTAATTTTTCAGTATACCAGCACATCAGCCAGACAAAGGCCACACTATTTTTCCCTTTATTAGGTAATGTAACCCTATTGACAGATTTATCATGTACCTAAGTATCCAATTTACATTGAATTTTTGTAGATGTTTAGTTCAATACTGTAATTAATACTTCTAATAAGAGATTGATCACTGGGGTGGTTAATATTTTAAAGGAGTACTCCGAAGCGCTGGTACTTAAAAAAAAAGTTTAGCTCATCTGATAGCTCTTTGAAAGACCTCATTTGTCCAAATCGGTCCAGCCGTTCTCCGGTAATAGCTGCCCGAAGCGGTAAGCAGCCATGTCATAGAGACTACATTTCCCATAACTCCCTGCACCCTGCTTCCTGTAAGCTACTGCCCTCCTCCCTAAGAAATTATAATAAAGTGACGCTCTCAGCTCCTTCCTTTTTGGTTCTCCCCTGTCCAATTATTGTAATACTACAACTCCCAGCATGCCCAGAAAGCTATGTGCTGTCAGGTCATGCTGGGAGTTGCAGCGGTGCCTCCAGCTGTTGCAAGATTACTACTCCAAGCATGCTCAGACAGCTGAAGGCTGTCTGGGCATGCTGGGTGTTGTAGTTTGGCAACAGCTGGAGGCACATTGGCTGGGAAACACTGCTCTAACTGCTCTGTATTTACTAAATGGCTTCAAGAATATCCCTGTTAGTTACGGCAGCGTTACTAGCAGGGATATAATTGGCCTGCTAAAGTCACATGTCCGGTCCCGGCTCTGTGGTGAGTGCGCAGGCGCGGACGGAAGACTGTGATTGGCCAGGGGTGTTTGCACATATTTACTCAGAAAAGGGGGAGAAGCCGACTTCGACCAGGGAGGCCGGCAGAGCCCGCGAAGACTCATGGGAGCGATGAGTCATCGGGCGAAGATGGCGCCGGATCGAGGAGAAGATGCGGTCGAGCGTCATCAGAAGAGGGAAAGGCTTACAGATTTCGGTCGGAGGAAAAAGTGCGGAGAACGACGGTAAAAGGACCATATGGAAAACGTTAGTATATTGCAATGTTATATAACTTTGTTTAATACTTATTTTGCCCCCTAAAGGGTTAGCTTTGGAGTACTCCTTTAACTTTAAACTAATCTACAGATTCTTAAAACAATTCAACAAATTCTACACCTGCTGCATTTCTTGTCTGAATACATTGTTGATTTTATAGGCCAGTATGTGAATGCTACAAAATGGAGAAAGAACCTACACAACTGGTGCGACCTAGGCGTACAATACATGCTTTGCGATAAATCAGCCATTTCCATTTCCCAAATGATTCCGCAGACGCCCAGCTCCTTCAATCCCTTTGATTTTATATTTTTCATGTGTCTTTCAGCGCTAGCTGAAAACTAATTTGCATCGTGGGAAATAATAATATTTTGCTCCCAAGTGAAACTGCCACGATGTGAATAGCTGATTTACTACAAGAATTTACTCAAGAAAATAGTTCATCAGCATCAAAGAGCCAATAAATAAACACAATTTGTTCTTAATGGCTCCAGATACAGAGATTAAATGCCTTTGCTTCTTTAAGAAGAATTAGTCAAGGCACTTCTGTTACCTTGCCTTGTTTATAAAGCAATCTATAGAGGGAATCCAACAATCCAAAATGCTGGCAGCAGCAACTTCTTCATTGCTTTGGGGATGCATCAATAGATCTTGATAATTTCACATGACTAGCTGTAATTTAACGTTGTGCGCTACGTGACTGCTTCTCTTTGCCTCCTGTCTGAGATTCCATATGCAAAACTATATGCTCAGTAAATTACGAAGACAGCAACAGCACAAGACTCAAAGCATGTGATCGTATTTTCATGTTAAAATCCATCACTTTATTAAACATACTCATTGTCATTGGGATATAATTTTTTTTGTTTTTTTGTTTTCAAACTCAACCTACATATTTAGTAGTTTAATCCCAAAGATTGTATAAAATAAAATTTTAATTGTCTCTTGATATTCTATTTATCTTTTGTTAATACAGTAAACTTTAGCCAAGACTGAGTACTCAGAGTGCGCGAGATAAACTCAGATATAAACATTTAACCCAAAGCACATTCAAATATACATAAAAGCAGACATTATTTATGGTGCAGAAGCATAATCACAGCCACCATCAGTGCTGCACACAAAGAATCTGAAGTTATGGAATATATGCTATACAAGATCCCTGATGAATCATAGAGGATGAAACACGTAGGATCTAATTTTTCATGTACGGATGATGGGGAAGATTTATCAAAACCTGTGCAGAAGCAAAGTTGCCCAGTTGCCCATAGCAACCAATCAGATCGCTTCTTTCATTTTTCAGAGGCCCTGTTAAGAATGTAAGAAATAAGCTGATTGGTTGCTATGGGCAACTGGGCAAATTTGCTTCTGCACAGGTTTTGATAAATCTCCCCCGATGTCCAGAGGCTGCAATAAATGGATGCCTTGTAGAGGAAACAGCTAAGTGAAAAAACGCACATGTCAATAACAGTTGCATGATAAACGCAATGTGAATAAGGGTGTACACAAACAAGAGGAAAAGGTGCAATATCTATGTGAACACTGTGCAATATAATGTGAACATTGAAACTAATAGTGAAATATAAGGGACTATGTGCAATTTGTGTATTCGCCATAACAAGATCATGCATAACTTAGTAGTGTACTACTAAATACGGATCAGTGGACATTGTGCAATTTACAGATTGATCGTGAACTGTGACATATGAACTTACATAAATGTGACAAACACGTGAATTTAGCTGAGAACTTAGTGCACATTGTGGGATCGATCAGCATAAGAAATGTGCACTAACAAATATTGAGGCACATACGGGCAGGGAACATTATTAAGACATTTTAATCAGCACGGAAATCAGTGCATAATAGCACTAGTACACTGAATAAACTGATAAGAGTACAGCACTGTCACTGGGCGGCCGATGCAGCTTCACGTAATCACCCATGTTGTAAGTGCAACAAATTTTTTATAACAAAAATAAAAGTTATGTTTTAAGGTCCCCAAAAACTCTTCTTCTCATTGGAGAAGCATAAGCAACCTGCAAAACGGCTTGGAAGTCTACTTTGTGGGCTGCTGATTATCAATGGACATAGTAGGAATTGTCCAAAAAGTGTCCTGCTACTGAGACCCCCTGTAATTTGCTGTAAAGCTATGAGGAAACCTGGCAGTATCTGGTAGTTAAATTTCAATGCAGTGCCACCACAGGATAAATGAAGTATTGCGCAATGGCCATTTGTATCAATGTTTTTTAGTTGTTTTTTTTTTTTGCTTAGCAGTGTGTCTTCAATCTCTTTGCAGTGCTATCACAGGGGAAATTAAGCATAACACAGTGTCCATTAACATTAATGGGTTGTTTGTGCAACACAGGATAGGATCGGTCCTCCAGTGCAAGATATGTGCTTTGTAGGTTTTTTTCACTCCCTGAGAGATGAGGATTCTGAAAAGAATAATTCCCTGTATTAACCCACTAATTCTCTAATAGAATATGTAATGACTTCAAAATGAAAGAGGCCAACAAGGGTCACATGGTCGCAGCCATATCACTTTAGTGCAAAAAACAGCAGTAGCCAAAAGGGCTCTTATAGGGGTACTCCGCCCCTAGACAAACCTGCCATATGACATTATTTAGCAAAAGTATAGGTAACCAAATGATAGGTTGAGAAAGCAATTAGAATACTACTGTGCAGATAAAGTTACTATAAATCTTGCCAAATTTTGGTGCGGAGGGAAGCAGTCAAGAAATGCATGGTCAACACTAGTACAGAAAGGGTGTACCTTTAAAATAAGTTATAACATAATTTGTTTTAGAGCAACTAATGTCTGTTTCAAATGCCATCACCTTGGATAAATGCAACGAACAGTCAATAAGTTCAGCAGTGACTGTGTGCCATAGATCTTACAGATCAGGCTTTACATCAACTAGTCAACTGGTGATAGCTCAGCTTACTCATTTATAATAAAGGTCATGCTTATCACATAATAAGAGTATTTATAAAAATCCTCTGACACTACATTATACCACCAGCATGTCTCTAAAATGTCACCTATTTTGTTTCTAAACCAAGTTCAACAGACTAGAATTGTATTCACAGCAATTTCATACATAAAAAAAGAAATCTCAAAGACAATAGGCAGACAATAGGCCAACACTGGGCATTACTTATGATCGCAGTCCATTTCTTCTAGATCTGGAAGGCCTTACAGTGTTGCAATCTGGTTGCTTCCACATTTTCCCAAAGTGATGGTACCACAGCACATTTTTGCAAAAATCACAAAAAATTGCATATTCTCAATGAAAACAATGGAAGGCATCACGTTTATGGAATTTGTATCAAGTCTGCGGAAGGATATACAGTGTGATTTATAAAATCTCATTATTTTACTGCAAAAATCCACCCGTAAAATCTGCTATGAATTTGGAGTGTGAACATAGCCTACATGTTAATTGTGCCTAAAAAGATCCCTGATTATTTAAATCTAAAGTAAAAAAGAAGACATGAAGGACTCTTCCTATTCATGAAGACAGTCAGCAAGTGGCTAAAATGTTGGGAGGGTGAACAGGTGCAGGGGAAAATCACAGGGACAACAGACTGTTTTGCGCCACTTGACGCTTCTTCCGGTCTCTTTGAGGCCAAAAGAAGTGTCAAGTGACGTGAAACAGCCTGTTGTCTCTCTAGTGCCATCGTCTCATAGCGCCATAGTTCAGACTGCATCTTCTTTATCCCATTTACTGATTAATGAAGATGTTTTTTTTCTGTTGACTTTAAAAGGGCTCTACAAGCCATGACCTCTGTTTTGCATGCCTGTTTATCTGTTGTTTCTAGTACTAAACCTTAGGGTGGGTATTCACTTACAGTAACCCATTAAATGCATTTACAAAGCAGTGAGTCCAGCGATATTACTCATGTAAATACCATCCTTTTAATGTTTTATATTTACAAAAGAGTTCTGAAGGTGAAAAATTGGCAATTTAACAAATCTTTAAACAGTGCACAGTAATTTTTAGAAAATTTTTAGAAAATTACATAACAACATTCCTTTTATAGTTGTTGACTACTTGGGTGCTATTTTTCTGTACCAAAGTAGTTTTGCTGAAAAGTCTTAAGTCTTTTTTGAAGCTTAAAACGTTGTCTTTGGCATTATGGTTAAAAGAACTGTCTTAGAGAAGTCATTATCATAATGGGACTGCCAAGACGATCTGCTGATTGCTATAAAAAAAATTAAAAGAAACACAGGAAATAACCGCTGAGTTGCTTTTACATAGGGAATGTCCTAGTGTGCTCAGGAGATTTGGGGGAGGGGGGGGAATGGGACTGTCAATGCCTATGCTTTCAAAATCAAGAGGTGTGTACCTGGCTTTTTATCACATGTAGCTATAGCCTGGACTCTTTGTTCTCTTGATGATCAGGTGGTTCCATTTTGGTTTAAGGAACTGTCTTAGAGAAGGCTAATCATTTTGGAACTGCCAAGGTGATCAACTGATCGCTATCCAAAAGCCAAAGGATGTAACTGACAGCTGGAGTCCAAACAAGTTGCTGTTACAGATTGACTATCATTGTTGGCTCATAAGCCAGAGATAAGGGTTATTTTTACGAGACATCCCTGTTAAAAATGAATATATGACATTGCTCCAGAAAATGAGTGTATTCTTTTTCTCCAAAGGTCAGTGTTTTTCCTTTCAGACCTTTCAATATATATGCTTGGAAAACCAAGGTGCTTATCAAGCATTTTATTACATGTACCTATATCTCCTTTGAACCCCAAATAGTCATCTGACTAAACAGGCCCAGGAATCCAGAGATGCAAGCAAGCAGACAACGTCTGAAGCATGGGGAATGTAGTATTACTCGATGAGCATTCAGATGAGGACTGCTCCAGTCCACCAGAATGGGAGCCACTCTCATAGAACAGCTCTCTAATTTGGTTTATAGAGGGGATATAGCTGGTTCCCCCCTGGTTTACAGGGGTTCCGCCTCTATGATGTCTAAATGGTTAAAAAGGGTTGCCTACTCTAAAAGGGCATATGTACAGGGATTGTCATCCTGAGACTACCTTTGTAATTTTGATCTTGACAACAACAAAAGATAAAAATGCTTGAACAATAAAAAGGATGTCTTTTAGTATTTCGGCTCCCAAAAGGTGATGTTAGGAGATGACTATGGCTAAAGCAAACAGATTACTTACATTCAACTCATCCATGGGTATGTCACAGAAAACCCCTTTAATATTTTTAATTAAAAAAGGGATAATTACAATATCTTCAATAAAGTATTTCAAAGTCTAAATTCTATGCATTACTGTGTATTGTAAGCACAGAAATCAACTGGAGAACAGTATAGCATTAACTCTCCTGATGATAAAACTGTCTAGACCAGAACAGTTATTTAAGTTTATTAGATGCACAGACGAATATTATCCTATACTTTAATGGGGGTGGCTTTCTTGAAGCCGCAGCAGTTTAATATAACTACAGCATAAGGATCTTGCAGTGTCAGATAACTTTTCTGCCTCCTTTTATGTCTGTTTGCAATTTCTCTACTCATGCATAAAAATCAGAAGCGTTACTCCATTTGTCTGTAAAATAAAAAAAAAATAAAAGCTCGGAAACGTAGGTTTAAAGGGAAAATTCTAAACGTTTTTAAGAAAGTTAAAGAGAGCAAAGCTGCCATCTTCAGGCTGTCTCGAACCGGCACATTTATTTCCTAGACACTGCAAGCTTGTTAACTGTGGAGCGATGCGGTAGCGTAATCTCAACTCTCAGAATATTATTTTAAAGAATTACTGGCATGCCACATTGAAAGGGTAATGTCCCACAAATGATTAAAACTCTGGCTTTAAAGCACAGCATTTAATGGCTAAAGCCCTGACCCATAGTAATGAATGAAGACTTGACACCAGCCATTGCAGACCGTACAAGCGCAAGATCCAAGCCTCGACTAATAACCATGATTCAGCGCTTTAATGATCAAACGATGTACATAAATGCCAGGACAGAAAATGCTTGTGGAATGTTACACAGTGACCGTTCGTTCTTTTCTTGTTACCTATTACTCTCCCTGCGTTTCCAATTATCTGATACTTTGTAGCAAGCACATGTCAGCTTCACTAAGACGATTTAGTACACAATGGTTCCATGGAGTCTGTAGGACATCTGCAAAGTTGGCAACACTCCAAAGAAATTCCACCACAATCTGACTGTTACGCCGAGCGCTCCGGGTCCCCGCTCCTCCCCGGAGCGCTCGCTTCACTCTCCCCGCGGCAGCGCTCCGGTCACGTCCTCTGACCCGGGGCGCTGCGATTCCGCTGCCAGCCGGGATGCGATTCGCGATGCGGGTAGCGCCCGCTCGCGATGCGCACCCCGGCTCCCCTACCTGACTCGCTCTCCGTCTGTTCTGTCCCGGCGCGCGCGGCCCCGCTCCCTAGGGCGCGCGCGCGCCGGGTCTCTGCGATTTAAAGGGCCACTGCGCCGCTGATTGGCGCAGTGGTTCCAATTAGTGTGTTCACCTGTGCACTTCCCTATATCACCTCACTTCCCCTGCACTCCCTTGCCGGATCTTGTTGCCTTAGTGCCAGTGAAAGCGTTCCTTGTGTGTTCCTTGCCTGTGTTTCCAGACCTTCTGCCGTTGCCCCTGACTACGATCCTTGCTGCCTGCCCCGACCTTCTGCTACGTCCGACCTTGCTTTTGCCTACTCCCTTGTACCGCGCCTATCTTCAGCAGCCAGAGAGGTGAGCCGTTGCTAGTGGATACGACCTGGTCACTACCGCCGCAGCAAGACCATCCCGCTTTGCGGCGGGCTCTGGTGAAAACCAGTAGTGGCTTAGAACCGGTCCACTAGCACGGTCCACGCCAATCCCTCTCTGGCACAGAGGATCCACTACCTGCCAGCCGGCATCGTGACAGTAGATCCGGCCATGGATCCCGCTGAAGTTCCTCTGCCAGTTGTCGCTGACCTCACCACGGTGGTCGTCCAGCAGTCACAACAGATAGCGCAACAAGGCCAACAGCTGTCTCAACTGACCATTATGCTACAACAGTTACTACCACAGCTTCAGCAGTCATCTCCTCCGCCAGCTCCTGCACCTCCTCCGCAGCGAGTGGCCGCTCCTGGGATACGCTTATCCTTGCCGGATAAATTTGATGGGGACTCTAAGTTTTGCCGTGGCTTTCTTTCCCAATGTTCCCTGCATCTGGAGATGATGTCGGACCTGTTTCCCACTGAAAGGTCTAAGGTGGCTTTCGTAGTCAGCCTTCTGTCCGGAAAAGCCCTGTCATGGGCCACACCGCTCTGGGACCGCAATGACCCCGTCACTGCCTCTGTACACTCCTTCTTCTCGGAAATCCGAAGTGTCTTTGAGGAACCTGCCCGAGCCTCTTCTGCTGAGACTGCCCTGTTGAACCTGGTCCAGGGTAATTCCTCCGTTGGCGAGTATGCCGTACAATTCCGTACTCTTGCTTCAGAATTGTCCTGGAATAATGAGGCCCTCTGCGCGACCTTCAAAAAAGGCCTATCCAGCAACATTAAAGATGTTCTGGCCGCACGAGAAATTCCTGCTAATCTACATGAACTTATTCACCTAGCCACTCGCATTGACATGCGTTTTTCCGAAAGGCGTCAGGAACTCCGCCAAGATATGGACTCTGTTCGCACGAGGCGTTTCTTCTCCTCGGCTCCTCTCTCCTCTGGTCCCCTGCAATCTGTTCCTGTGCCTTCCGCCGTGGAGGCTATGCAGGTCGACCGGTCTCGCCTGACACCTCAAGAGAGGACACGACGCCGTATGGAGAACCTCTGCCTGTACTGTGCTAGTACCGAACACTTCCTGAGAGATTGTCCTATCCGTCCTCCCCGCCTGGAAAGACGTACGCTGACTCCGCACAAAGGCGAGACAGTCCTTGATGTCTACTCTGCTTCTCCACGTCTTACTGTGCCTGTGCGGATGTCTGCCTCTGCCTTCTCCTTCTCTACAGTGGCCTTCTTGGACTCTGGATCTGCAGGAAATTTTATTTTGGCCTCTCTCGTCAACAGGTTCAACATCCCGGTGACCAGTCTCGCCAGACCCCTCTACATCAATTGTGTAAATAATGAAAGATTGGACTGTACCATACGTTTCCGCACGGAGCCCCTTCTTATGAGCATCGGATCTCATCATGAGAGGATTGAACTTTTGGTCCTCCCCAATTGCACCTCGGAAATTCTCCTTGGACTTCCCTGGCTTCAACTTCATTCCCCTACCCTGGATTGGTCCACTGGGGAGATCAAGAGTTGGGGGTCCTCTTGTTCCAAGAACTGTCTAAAACCGGTTCCCAGTAACCCTTGCCGTAACTCTGTGGTTCCTCCAGTAACCGGTCTCCCTAAGGCCTATATGGACTTCGCGGATGTTTTCTGCAAAAAACAAGCTGAGACTCTACCTCCTCACAGGCCTTATGATTGCCCTATCGACCTCCTCCCGGGCACTACTCCACCCCGGGGCAGAATTTATCCTCTCTCTGCCCCAGAGACTCTTGCCATGTCCGAATACGTCCAGGAGAATCTAAAAAAGGGCTTTATCCGTAAATCCTCCTCTCCTGCCGGAGCCGGATTTTTCTTTGTGTCCAAAAAAGATGGCTCCCTACGTCCTTGCATTGACTACCGCGGTCTTAATAAAATCACGGTTAAGAACCGCTACCCCTTACCCCTCATCTCTGAACTCTTTGATCGCCTCCAAGGTGCCCACATCTTCACTAAATTGGACTTAAGAGGCGCCTATAACCTCATCCGCATCAGAGAGGGGGACGAGTGGAAAACGGCATTTAACACCAGAGATGGACACTTTGAGTATCTGGTCATGCCCTTTGGACTGTGCAACGCCCCTGCCGTCTTCCAAGACTTTGTCAATGAAATTTTTCGTGATCTGTTATACTCCTGTGTTGTTGTATATCTGGACAATATCCTAATTTTTTCTGCCAATCTAGAAGAACACCGCCAGCATGTCCGTATGGTTCTTCAGAGACTTCGTGACAACCAACTCTATGCCAAATTTGAGAAATGTCTGTTTGAATGCCAATCTCTTCCTTTTCTAGGATATTTGGTCTCTGGCCAGGGACTACAGATGGATCCAGACAAACTCTCTGCCGTCTTAGATTGGCCACGCCCCTCCGGACTCCGTGCTATCCAACGCTTTTTGGGGTTTGCCAATTATTACAGGCAATTTATTCCACATTTTTCTACCATTGTGGCTCCTATCGTGGCTTTAACCAAAAAAAATGCTGATCCCAAGTCCTGGCCTCCTCAAGCAGAAGACGCCTTTAAACGACTCAAGTCTGCCTTTTCTTCGGCTCCCGTCCTCTCCAGACCTGACCCTTCCAAACCCTTCCTATTGGAGGTTGATGCCTCCTCAGTGGGAGCTGGAGCTGTTCTTCTACAAAAAAATTCTTCCGGGCATGCTGTCACTTGTGGTTTTTTCTCTAGGACCTTCTCTCCAGCGGAGAGGAACTACTCCATCGGGGATCGAGAGCTTCTAGCCATTAAATTAGCACTTGAGGAATGGAGGCATCTGCTGGAGGGATCAAGTTCTCCTGTTATTATCTACACCGACCACAAGAACCTCTCCTACCTCCAGTCTGCCCAACGGCTGAATCCTCGCCAGGCCCGGTGGTCTCTGTTCTTTGCCCGATTTAATTTTGAGATTCACTTTCGTCCTGCCGATAAGAACATTAGGGCCGATGCTCTCTCTCGTTCCTCGGATGCCTCAGAAGTTGAACTCTCTCCGCAACACATCATTCCACCTGACTGCCTGATCTCCACTTCTCCTGCCTCCATCAGGCAGACTCCTCCAGGAAAGACCTTTGTTTCTCCTCGCCAACGCCTCGGAATCCTCAAATGGGGTCACTCCTCCCATCTCGCAGGTCATGCGGGTATCAAGAAATCTGTGCAACTCATCTCTCGCTTCTATTGGTGGCCGACTCTGGAGACGGATGTTGTGGACTTTGTGCGAGCCTGCACTATCTGTGCCCGGGATAAGACTCCTCGCCAGAAGCCCGCTGGTTTTCTTCATCCTCTGCCTGTCCCCGAACAGCCTTGGTCTCTGATTGGTATGGATTTTATTACTGATTTACCCCCTTCCCGTGGCAACACTGTTATTTGGGTGGTCGTTGATCGATTCTCCAAAATGGCACATTTCATCCCTCTTCCTGGTCTTCCTTCTGCGCCTCAGTTGGCTAAACAATTTTTTGTACACATTTTTCGTCTTCACGGGTTGCCTACGCAGATTGTCTCGGATAGAGGCGTCCAATTCGTGTCTAAATTCTGGAGGGCTCTCTGTAAACAACTCAAGATTAAATTAAATTTTTCTTCTGCATATCATCCCCAGTCCAATGGACAAGTAGAAAGGATTAACCAGATCTTGGGTGATTATTTGCGACATTTTGTTTCCTCCCGCCAGGATGACTGGGCAGATCTCCTCCCATGGGCCGAATTCTCGTATAACTTCAGGGTCTCTGAGTCTTCCTCCAAATCCCCATTTTTCGTGGTGTACGGCCGTCACCCTCTTCCCCCCCTCCCTACTCCCTTGCCCTCTGGTCTGCCCGCTGTGGATGAAATTTCTCGTGACCTTTCCATCATATGGAGAGAGACCCAAAAATCTCTCTTACAGGCTTCATCACGCATGAAGAAGTTCGCGGATAAGAAAAGAAGAGCCCCCCCCGTTTTTTCCCCTGGAGACAAGGTATGGCTCTCCGCTAAATATGTCCGCTTCCGTGTCCCTAGCTACAAGTTGGGACCACGCTATCTTGGTCCTTTCAAAATTTTGTGTCAAATTAATCCTGTCTCTTATAAACTTCTTCTTCCTCCCTCTCTTCGTATCCCTAATGCCTTTCACGTCTCTCTTCTCAAACCACTCATCCTCAACCGTTTTTCTCCCAAATCTGTTCCTCCCACTCCTGTTTCCGGCTCCTCGGACATCTTCTCGGTCAAAGAAATTTTAGCTGCCAAAAAGGTCAGAGGGAAAAAATTTTTTTTAGTGGACTGGGAGGGTTGTGGTCCTGAAGAGAGATCCTGGGAACCTGAGGACAACATCCTAGACAAAAGTCTGCTCCTCAGGTTCTCAGGCTCTAAGAAGAGGGGGAGACCCAAGGGGGGGGGTACTGTTACGCCGAGCGCTCCGGGTCCCCGCTCCTCCCCGGAGCGCTCGCTTCACTCTCCCCGCGGCAGCGCTCCGGTCACATCCTCTGACGCGGGGCGCTGCGATTCCGCTGCCAGCCGGGATGCGATTCGCGATGCGGGTAGCGCCCGCTCGCGATGCGCACCCCGGCTCCCCTACCTGACTCGCTCTCCGTCTGTTCTGTCCCGGCGCGCGCGGCCCCGCTCCCTAGGGCGCGCGCGCGCCGGGTCTCTGCGATTTAAAGGGCCACTGCGCCGCTGATTGCCGCAGTGGTTCCAATTAGTGTGTTCACCTGTGCACTTCCCTATATCACCTCACTTCCCCTGCACTCCCTTGCCGGATCTTGTTGCCTTAGTGCCAGTGAAAGCGTTCCTTGTGTGTTCCTTGCCTGTGTTTCCAGACCTTCTGCCGTTGCCCCTGACTACGATCCTTGCTGCCTGCCCCGACCTTCTGCTACGTCCGACCTTGCTTTTGCCTACTCCCTTGTACCGCGCCTATCTTCAGCAGCCAGAGAGGTGAGCCGTTGCTAGTGGATACGACCTGGTCACTACCGCCGCAGCAAGACCATCCCGCTTTGCGGCGGGCTCTGGTGAAAACCAGTAGTGGCTTAGAACCGGTCCACTAGCACGGTCCACGCCAATCCCTCTCTGGCACAGAGGATCCACTACCTGCCAGCCGGCATCGTGACACTGACTTTCTAATGCAATGTGGCTCATTGTGGACTGCCTCACCATTAACATAATGGCATGGGATTTTTTTAGTCTTCTCTCAACCTTTAGGCTAGAGATGAAGGGAGAGTTACCGTATGTATTATCTTGTATGGCGAAAGAAGCAAATACTGTCTGAAACTGCAAAGAGAGGTCACATACAATTTTTTTGGTGGAGCTTGCATGCCCACATGTAATTTGCCCTGAAGTTAAAAAATAACTTAAGTAAAGTTACCATGGTAATGTGCTTTTTCCAAATGAAATAGAGAAATATTAAACCTGTAAATACAGTATTTATCGGTGTATAACACACATTTTTTTTTTAGGCTACAATATGAATTTAACTTTACAATATAATTTTCAATGTAGATTTACAGTACCTCACTGGTATATGTTTTTTCCAGTATCTTAATGTATACCAGTATCTCAATGTAATGTACTTAATAGATGGGAACACAGCCCTACTTTAATTAGGATAGGTTCACATCTGTATCGGAGGCTCAATTTAGGGCCTCCAATGCAGTTTCTGTAAAGCTATACAAATGTTTTTCGAAAAATCAAGTTACAATTGTAAACAATACTTAATCCTTTAAGGACCAAGCGTTTTTCTGTTTTTGCACTTTTGTTTTTTCCTCCTTACCTTTTGTCCTCTCCTGACCCTTATAACTTTTTTTATTTTTCCGCTTACGGGGTGGTATGAGGGCAAATTTTTTGCGCCGTGATCTGAAGTTTTAATCAATACCATTTTTGTTTTGATCAGACTTTTTGATAGCTTTTTATTCCTTTTTTTATGGTATGAAAAGTGAACAAAAATACGCTATTTTGGACTTTGCAATTTTTTTGCGTACCCATTGACCGTGAAGTTTAATTTACAATATATTTTTTATAGTTCAGACATTTACACACATGGCGATGCCATATATGTTTATTTTTATTATGGTTATATATTTTTTTATATGGAATTTGGGAAAAGGGGGTGATTTAAACTTTTAATAAGGAAGGGGTTAATGTGTGTTTTAAAACTTTTTTTTTTACATTTTTATTCCCCTTAGGGGACTTTTAGGAGGAATCATTTGATTCCTCATTCAGATCAATGGGATTACATACAATCCCAATTATTTGTGTGCTCTATGCTCGATTGATAAAGCCTGGCCCTGCCAGGCTTTATCATTCTGCGCACCGGAGCTGTCGCAGCAGGAGAGGTAAGCCTTCAGACTACCTCAGTAGTGGATCGCCACCCCGTGATCGCGCTGCGGGGGGGAGGGGGGGCGTTCCACCCCACTGGACCACCAGGGACTGGATACAGGCAGCTTTAGACGCCGCTGTCAACTTTGACAGAGGCGATCTAAAGGGCTAATAGCTGGCCGCGGCGATCGCCGCATGTCGGCTTTTAACGCTGGCCCCAGCGTCCAACGTCCATGGTCGTTATCGGGTTAAACACATGAATCAATACATCTTATTTCATATGTCTTGCAGTCCAAACATACGGTACAGTAGAATCTCCCAATATCGGACACTCATGGGGAATAAAAAAAAGTGTCCGGTATTTACAGATGAGAAGGCTCAAAAATATTTCGACATGACAGAATACTGTACTATACTCACTGTAGAGTGTAATTACCTATGAAATATGATAAAGAGGAATATTACAGTAGAATCTTCCAGTGCCATTTAATCATCCATTATCCATCCCCCATATAATTTCATCCCCCCTTTACAACCTGTGTCACCTTATTCCCCCGTGCCTTGTGAAAAATTATCCCCCCCATTACCCCCTGGGCCACATCATTTACCCTTGAATACCCTGTGCCATATCATTCCCCCTTCATTACCCTCTGTGTAAATTCATCACCCTACTCTTTATGAAGTGGCACAGAGGATAAAGGGGGAATGACATGGCACAGGGGAATAAAGGGGGGAATGAAATGGCACAGGGGGATAAAGGGGGAATAAAAAGGCACAGGGGGATAAAGGGGGATGAAATGGCACAGAGGTAATGAAATAAAGTGGCATGTTGGTTTTTGAAAGGAGGAGGGTGAATTATGTGGCTGGCAGATGTACAGAAGCAGGTGACCACTGTTTAAACAGCGGTCTTCTGCTTCTGTGCTGGGGCATCTGCAGGGAGGTGTATCAGGGACCTGGGCCCCCTAGGAGCCTTGGCCCCTTACTGAGGTATTGGCTGTACCCTCCTGATGGCGGCCCTGTGTACAAGGTAGGGCCAGCACATAAGACTGATTGTCCCCTATTGGGAGTGTTTTGTCTCCTAATAGGAGTGTTTTGTTCCCTACTTTCCGTTATTGGAATTGTTTTTTCCCCTAATAGGAGTGTTTTGTCCCCTTTCGGGTGTGTCCACGACCGCTATTGGGAATGTCCCCTATTCGGAGGGTGCAAATACATTAAAGAGGTACTCCGCCCCAGGACATCTTATCCCCTATCCAAAGGATAGGGGATAAGATGACAGATAGCGGGGGTCCCGCCGCTGGGGACCTCCAGGATCTCGGCTGCAGCACCCCGCTTTCATTACTACACATAGTAAACTCGCTCTGTGCGTAATTACAAGCTATACAGGGCCTGGAGCATTGTGACATCACGACTCCGCCCCTTGTGACGTCACAGTCCGCCCCCTCAATGCAAGTCTATTGGAGGGGGCGTGACGATGTCCTGGGGTGAAGTACCCCTTTAAGTCTTATGGGACTCTGCTGAGGAATTAAAAACTGTCAGCTATTGGGAGGTGTCCCCTATTTGGGAAGGTGTCCACTAAGGTGTTACTGTATAAGGTAACAAACAAACAGATATATAAATACAAACAAGGCAGGATATAGCATACTAACATACAGTTCAGGAACCGGAATCAAGATTAATAGCAGATATGATAATATGAACAAGACTAGATATGGAGATAGCAGACAAAACCAGGAGATGCAGGGGATGAACATGTTAACTGAATGTCAGAACACTAAATGGGTCAGGTAATCAAGAGCACTGTTCCCACTAGACTCAGAACAAAGAACACACTAGACACCCCACTCCAAGCATGGAGGGACATCAATAGGCTCCTAGTCACCGGGCACTCTCCACTGAGTTAACAGGATACTGGCCTACGAGGAAACAAAAATCCTAAATACAAGCAAACACAGGTACAGGTACAAAACTCACTCACTCCTAGATAGATGGATAGCACAAGGCTCAGAACAGAATTATATCCTCAGAGTTGCAGGATCAAACAAGGTCAAAACAGGACTGACAAAAAGCACAGTGAGACTCAGGAAACGCAAAGCAAATGAAGAACGAACAAACATGAATACTAAAACCCGACAAATGTACTAAAACAAAGCAGACTAACCATGGTTAAAACTCAGGATATGTGCATAGACATACATAGAACAACATGCCAACATGGCCAGAATAGAGGTCTAATAACCAGTAATGGGATCAGCTGAAGTGGGCTAATATTCACTCCCACTTCTGAAGTCAGGACGGTTAACTCTTTCCATTCCAGGGAGAATTAACACACAAACTGTTCAGACACAAACCTAATGTCTGAACAGGAAGCAGAAAATACAAAATACAGATAAACAAACATTACACAAGCAAGCACAGGGATGGGGAAAGCGAGGAAGCCATCCAGCCCTCATTGAACACCTCTTTGACTCATTGCACTAGGGAATAAAGGCACAGACAGCTATATAAAGGTACCACGTGTCTCCTTGCTCTAAAAGCTATCTAACTGTGTCAGCAGTTCAATTTGGAATGTGAACTGCAGCTGTGGGATTCCCCATAAAAACAACATGTCACCTTATGAAATAACCCTAGAGGAGCACGTAACCTCTCTAAATCACTGGTTCATCTTGTATCTAGAGGGTGTGTGCAGTGTCAAGTGACACTTATATCTTGACAGAAACAATCAGTTTCAACTGGGACTACCTCCTTGGCCAATTGGCACTTAAGGAGGACATTACTGTTAGTTGCCACTGACTAGAATGAGGTTACTTATTTAAGAATTGGCACTGTTTAAGTGGCAAAGGGATGACAATGTTCAGAGTACACTCTAGACTATACTGTATCAGAAAACACTGTAGCCGGTAATGTTTGTTTGGTATTCTAGACAGCGCTGTAATGAGGGATTGGGCTGTCTCTGTTATGGTAGCAGTGTGGTTAGCAATGGTGTGAGGATAGTTTAACTGACAATGTTATGAAGGTATTGTTCCTGACAATGTTTTTAGGGACACTGTGGCTGGTATTGTAATGAGTTTATTGTAACCTATAGCGTAAAGGCCTGATAAGGCTGAGGGCATAGTGTGGTAATATGGTTGTTTCTTGTAGAGGGGCACGGTACCTGTTAGTCATATCGCATAGTGTGCATGTCCATGTTTTGGGGTCAATATAAAAAGATAAGCGAGAACGCTCCATAGCGTAATACCGCAGGCATAGGTTTCAGGAATAGAATAGGAAATGCCCTTACCAAATGCGGTTGTGTAAGCTCACACACAACAGTGGTCAGCGTGAGTGAGAAATAGGGTCCAGCCTGCAGCCTTCCCATCCGAACATGGCAATGGCAAAAAAGGACTTCTGAGGATGATAGGATTCAGCGGCACTGGCCAGGAGCAGACACGTCAGGTAGGTAAGAAGGTAGCTTTATTAAAACAATGCAACGCGTTTCACCGCAGGTGCGGCTTCATCAGGCATGCCTGATGAAGCCGCACCTGCGGTGAAACACGTTGCAATCTTTTAATAAAGCTACCTTCTTACCTACCTGACATGTCTGCTCCTGGCCAGCGCCGCTGAATCCTATCATCCTCAGAAGTCCTTTTTTGCCATGGGGTCAATATGACAATCAATTTTAACCAGGACAGCAGCATAAAGTCACAAGTAGGTGCAGCACAATTAAAGATAGCTACTAGCTGAGCATTTACTTAAGTGATAAATCATAGCATCACTGAAATATCTTTAACAAAAGGGTACTTAGCTGGAGTATTGTGGAATACTGTTCAAAACAATGTAAGAATTATTTCAATATTTATAGAGGAGAACTGGAGCTGCAAAATCATTCCTGCTGCCAATGTAAAATTGTGATAGCAGGAGCAAAAGAGAATTTCCACTTTACTTTATGTGCAGTGTTCTATCTACTATACATAAAAAAAAAAAATGCATGGAAAATAAAGTGGAACTCCTGTAAGCTGTACTTATAGCTGCAGTAGACAGAAATGTTGAGGCTCTAATCTACTCCCACTGAGCAGAGGTAACTTTATAATTGTGTACATAGTAACATAGTTTGTAAGGTTGCCAGGAAGCTGATGCCAATTGCTCCATGACAGAGGGGGAAAAAAATCCTTCCAAACTCTAACATCAGAATAAATCCCTGGATCAAAGTTCTATCCAGAAATGTACACACCCTCTTAAAGAAAAGGGGAAAATAAAATAAGAATCTAGTATTTTAGTAAAAGGCGTATAATTGTGTCTTGGGCTCTGTTTTAATAATTGTTGACAAATCCACATGGAAAGCTAATTATTCCTCCCCTAAATTATGCCAGGGATAATTGTGTTACATGGTTAGAAAGGTTGGCCAGACTTGGAATGAGCTGCCAGCTATGTAAATGTTGTACAGAAGGATGGAAGACTGAGGAACACGACTTGACTGATGCTTTGCTTTTAACATGTCGGACGGCTTAGAACAGCTTGAACACATACAAGCATTTTAATCTTTCATCACAGTGTGAAAATCAGCACAGCCTGAAGCTGTTTATTTAACCTGAGGCCATGTGCGATACCTCCAAAGTAAGAATAATGAAAGAAGGCAAAGCAATAAAGTGTTCCACTGATGACATAATCTATAATAATCTGGTCAGAGAGCAGTTAACCATTTAATATTCTTAAATCCACAACAGCAAACATTGTTTTAGGCTGGGTTTACATGTGAATATCGCTTTTCTAATAAAAATGGACTAGCAGAAAATTAATTATCGGGAATCCGCTCTGATCTCTAAATTTAATACCAGCAATATATCCATCCTCGTACAATAAAGCCATGCTATTTCCCATAATCTAATTCCTTTCTTATAGGAACACTAAACATAAAAGTCAACAGCTTACAGAAAGAGCTGATACATCGTTGAAGCTTTACACTATATTTTATAAAGATGGAATGTTCAATGTTTTTTTTTTTTAAATACATTTAATCGATAATAGTTTAGCTTTAGTGGTTACACAAAGCAATCTATTGATCCTAAAAAATAAATCTGGGCATTGTTCTAAAAAAAAACTTCTACCATCATGCAACCATGTTTACACTTAACGCAGGCTAAGTTCACATTAAAGGGGTTCTTCTGAATTTGACAACTTCCTGTGGATAACAAATAAGTTCTTGATCCCTCCCCCCACTATCTCCATAATGGTGTCCAAATCTCTCTTGCGGTCGGACACCCCACATTCAGACACTTTCTCCCTATGCTGTGAAGGGGAAATAAGTTGTCAAATGCTGTATAAAGCCTTTAATTATTTGGGATATTATTTGATCCTCATTTTGCTCAGTAATTGTAGAAAAAACAAGGAGTGGAATCAACACAGAGAAAAGCTATAAGGCTATGTCCCACCTAAACTATGTTCACATGGCACACAAATAATAAGCAGATTCCAAGGTGGTGCTACCAAAATAACACAATGGGGAATGGCAGCAGGTACAGGGAATGACAAGGCAATGGTGTTTCTCAGCTATAAATTAAGTATCCCAGGCTCAGACAGTCCAAAATAAAGTGAAAAAAAATATATGAAATAGTCCCATAGGGGACTATTACATGCAATCTATTGATTGCGGACACTGTTTAATGCTATGCCATAGCGTAGCATTGATCAGTGTCATCTGTACTGCTGATGTTGCCTGTATATTCGAGGTGACAATATGATGGCACCTAGGCAGGTGGGGGCCCGTTCAATGGACAAAATATATAAATAATGAAACTCCAAAGAAAACGTGTCACCAAAAACAAAACAGGAGCTCTGAGGTGTTTTGTTAGTAATGTATGTATGTCAAGATGGATATCTGTCCCGTGGCATAGCTGGGGAAAATGATTTATAGTGTCCACCAATAGTCTTTGGCATAGATATGGTAAAGAAAAAGGGGATTAATGTGCCCTCTGTCCATGCCTTTTGATGGACCCACCTACTAAAAAGGGTAACCTCAACCACAGTGACAGGCACTTTCCTACCCTAAATGAGGGATAAAACAAGAAAGTAGGAAAGAGATAGTGATGTTGATGTAGTAAACACTTCAGAGCTCCAAACCTGGATGCCCTATAGCCCAATACAGCAAGCAAGTGGTCATAAAAATACCAATAAAAACACAATTCCCAATTCCGACGCGTTTCACCTGTCTAATTCTCACAGGATCATCAGGGAAGGCAGTAAACATTAATAAAATAAAACCGCTGATAAATGAACCATGATGTATGGGGTTGAAGTTAACACCCTCGCCACTGTCTATTTATGGCTAATATCAGTTGCTTGGATCGCTATATTATTGCAATTGGAGGGCAGTGTAACATATTATATATCATGGTTGTTCTGTTTTGCTTGTCCAGCCAAGTGCACTAAATGACGCATTGGTCATATCGAGACAGGTTAGGTTATAGTTGTGTAACATGATTGAGTGCACTAATACCTTATCTGAGTAGCCGATATGTGATTTACACGTCGGCACATGTATGGCCAGGGTGTTAACAACCCCATACATCATGGTTCATTTATCAGTACATTTATTTTATTAATGTTTACTGCATTCCCTGATGATCCTGTGAGTAAAAGCCAGGTGAAACGTGTCAGAATTGGCAATTGTGTTTTTTAATAGTATTTTTATGGCCACTTGCTTGTTGCTTTGGGCTATAGGGCATCTAGGTTTGGAGCTCTGAAGTGTTTACTACATCAACATTCCTATCTCCTATCTACTTTATTGTTTTGTCCCTCACTAAGGGTAGGAAAAGGCATGTCACCGTGGTTGAGACCACCCTGTTAAGGAGGTGGGTCCCTCAAAAGGCAGGGACAGAGGGACAGTACCCTTGTTGGTGATTTCTGTGTTGTAACTACCTCATGACCCCCTATTGTATGGAGTTGGACCTCCCACATTAGTATCGTCCATTTTTCTGTGACATTTTTTCTGAGGTGCCGAACAGCCACAACAACCAACTGGCAACATTATTTCAGCCACTTAAGATCCTGCAATGGACTTTGATTACAGGATCTTCTCTATAGTGTTAATCAGAGGCATCAGCATGCTGGCATTAGCGGTGAATCCTGGCTGCTAATAACAGCCATTACTCACGACTTTGAAGTAAGCTCAGCTCTTGAGCTCATTTCAAAGTCCTGTTGTGGATGCAAGGCATAATGGGCAATGTATGCCTGGCATTTGAGGTAAAGGCAACCTGTCACCAGGTTTCACACATACATAACCACCACCAACACATTATAGATGAGAAGATTAGGTTTCCTACTATGCCTGAATGTACTCCTGTCTGTTAGTGAAAGTGAAGAGTGCAGCTTTCTGAACTAATCCCCGCGCCTCAGGCTGTAATCATGCCTATTCAGTCTCTAATTACATATAATTAGGCGTGATAAAGATATGATGGAATGTGTGTCAATCATACAGCGGTCCCAGCGCTGATGTAAAGGGGATAGGCGTGGCGACATCTCGGTATTACGAACCCCTGGCCACGTCTATCCGATTGTTGCTGACTGCATAATAAAAGGTTTTTCAGACACATCAAGACTGCTATAAAGCAGCAACAGGTATACCTATATTGCAATTGTAATCAATTTTCTCATCCTGGGATTAGTTAATGGGGAAGAAATTCATGACAGTTGCACTTTAAGAACACTAAAATTAGTGCTCTGATATTAATGACAGTTGTCACCCAAAGGTTAAAATGGACATCATTTAGCCAATCAGAAGATGAACAAGAGTGAATGTTTGTGAAAAGGGGTTGCCTAGAAAAACTCTTCTTAAAATGAAGCTAGGGAGTTGCAGTAATTCCAACGTAACAAAGTGTTGAACTGCACAGTGCCCTTCTTAATAAATAGGGAACCATATAACATGTAATCGTATTGAGCCCACTGGAAAAAAATGCTCCTTGCAACAGTTATTTGCTCTGTTCATAAATCAAAAGAAACTTACTGAAACCAGATATTTTCTATTGTTAATACACATATGTTATTTCAGGGACTGATACAACAAATGAGGACATAAACGTGACTTTAGCCACTTTCATGCATCAGTATTTCAGTCAGTATTTTGGATCAGTATCTGTAAGCCAAAACTGTAAGTGGGACATAAACAGAGAAAAAATTGAATAAAAAAGTTGCACCCACTGGGCCTACAAAATATTGCAATGTAAAAGCAGCATAAGAATAATTAATTATAGTAAATAATATGTGTTTTGCCACATTATTTGGCTGTTGCAGTGTTATGTGGTTTAAGCAGGAGTAAAAGTTTGGATCATCAAAGGAGTTATCCGGTGATATGTAAACATTTTTCATTATGCATGGACTGCCGCGTTTAAAATAATAAACTTTGACTTACATCCCACCGATCCCGATGTCTTTTCCTTCAGTGCGGTCTTCTTCCTGCTTCTGAGAGCAAACACCTAACATTGCAGCTTAGCTAATCACCAGCCGCAGCGATGTCCCGCCTCAGTCAGTGATAGGCCGAATAACATTGTGATGTATTCAGCCCGGGCTAGGCCTTCTTCCTGGTGTCCAGACGCAATACATAACATTGCCGCTCAGCCTATCACCGTTGATTAGCTAATCATGTTACACGTCAAAGCAGGAAGAAGATGGTGATTTATATGATAACAATACATATGAGATGTATATAGTCACTATATTAGGGCTTGAGAGTATGGTATATGTACATGCTTTGAGGAATTTGTAAGAATTTTAAATCAAAATGATTTGGGACTTAGGTTCACAAGTACCATTAGTTCCACCATGCTAGAATTCCTTGATCTCAAAATTTGGATTGGTGAGGATAGGAATGTGCAGACAACAGTGCACCGAAAAGATACTGCCACTAATTCCCTGCTTCGGTGGGAGAGCTGCCACCCGCGCCCACTGAAGCAGGGAATTCCCACTGGCCAATACCTCCGAATACGGAGAAATTGCTCCTCCATGGAGGAATTTCAAATCAAGGCTGGAGAACTGAGGGCAAGATTGAGAAGCAGGGACTATCCAAACAAGGTATTGAAACAAGTATATCAGAGAGCCCTAACAACACCAAGATCCCGACTTCTTACCCCAAAAAACGAGGAACAGAAAAACAATGTATCTAGAATTATTGGCATGTATGACAATAAGGCAGTGGAGGTTCGCAATATCCTCGAAAAATATTGGAGCATTTTACATATGGATGCCACATTGAAAGACATTGTTCCTGTAACGCCACAAATTACATACAAACGTGGCGGAAATCTCCACGATAAATTGGTAAATAGTAATTTCTTACCACTCAAACAGGAGAGCTGGTTTACGGAAAAACCGAAAGGAATGTTTCCATGCAGTAAATGCACGATATATCGCTATATGAAGAAGGGGCATCACTTCACTAGTGAAACTACGAAAAAACAATATGGCATCCACCAATTTGCAAACTGCGAAACACGGGGAGCAGTATATCCACTAACTTGCTCATGTCCCTACAATTATGTTGGAAAGACCTATAGACCATTCAAAAAACGCTTACAAGAACATGTAGGTGATATTATAAATAGGAGGGACACACCAGTGGCTATTCACTTCTCCACACATCACAATAGTGACGTAAAAGATCTTAAAGACTAGATTGTTGAAGTTATATCTCCATCGAATAGAGGAGGAGACTGGGACAAACGTCTCCTCCAGAGAGAAGCCTTCTGGACTTACACACTGGAAACATAAAGCCTTTCGGCATAAATGACTTAATTTCCTATGCATGTTTCATAGAGTGACAAAATAATTCCAGTACTGCTGAGGTCCAAGCGCATACAACACAACAAACAAACAAGAAAACATTAATAATAATAATAAAAAAACAAAAGCATGACAATATTATTTAGAGACTGCACAAGATCCTTCTTCTGAATAAAAGAATCACCAAACCTTATGAAAAGAATAAATGTAACGTACTACCCTCCCAGGAGAACAGTCATCCAACCGGGATGGTGAGAGTTAAAAAGATTGTAGTAGTACGATAGACAGATGGAGCGCAAGCCGGACATAGGTCTACTTAGAAACGTCGCTCAGAAAGATGCTTGGATATCTCACCTGAGTGACGAAGGGAAGACATCCAACCTGCATCCACCTGAGAGTAATAGTCTAATCAAAGTAAGTTAATGCCTCGGAAGTGAAGAAGACATCTTGGCCACTGATTGGACTTATCAGGTAAAGTGAAAAAAGGGGAGGAGTCATTCATATAAAAACCCACCATAGGAAGCCACCATAGTTGGAGACGGAACGCGTGGGGTCAGCCTCTCCCCGTCCTTGGTCTGGGGAGTCCCGGTAGTAGTATAAGATAACTTGGTCATTTAGCAGCGGTCCTTATCTGCACCTACATCCCAGTACATCCTTTATTGCATAGCACTTTGTCATTTTGGCATGTTGTGACTCATTTCATTAGCTACATGTATAGGATGTTGTTTACATGACTATTGGTGCATGCAATTTTGCTGTAAAGGAGCTGGATGTGGATCCTGTAACCTGTGTGGCTGATGACTCGGACCGTATCGGGGAGTGGAGTCTAAGGTGCCGCTGGTCTTCACCAGAGCCCGCCGCAACTCAGATCGCTACCCTTGACACAGCTCGACCAGACAGGTAGCTGGGCAAGGCGTGGTACCGAAGGATAAAGCAGTAGCATAGTCAAACTTAGCAGAAGGTGAAGGTAGGCGACAAAGGTGCGGAGTCTCATAACGTAGCGGATGGTCTGGATACACGGGTAAGGCTAACAGGTTATAAGGGTCACTTAATCTCAGTTTAGGGGCACTAAAGATCTGGTAGGGAAGTGTGGGAGGTGCACGGACTTATAGAATGGTGTCAGGTGTACACAATAATTATGGGCGCTCTTGCCCTTTAAATTTTTTAGCTCCGGCACACGCGCCCTAAAGGATGGGGACACGCGCGCCAGAGCTGAGACACAGCGGCAGCAGGGGAGAGAGGTGAGTGACGGGCTGGGATTCGCATGCGGGCGCGTCTCGCGATGCGAATCCCAGCCCCGCCGGCAGCCGAGGATAAGGGAACAATGCGCTCGTGGCTGGTGCAGGCGGCTGGAGCGTGGAGCGTGACATTTGCACTATTGTGGTAGAGCTATAGCACTAATTGTATCGGATATATATACAGATTATTGTCTACATTTCGGTGTGCTTTGCTCCCTTGTTTTTGTGGTGCAGCTGTTTGGATATTATTATTCTGATTACTGTATTGCACCGGTACTGCTTTATATCCTTGGGGTTATTATACCCAGCATGGGGTGAGCGTAGTAGGATCATATTCCTCCGCTCTAGTCAACTGTATTTTAAATGATTTTAATTGTTTAATTGTCTACTCACTTTTTCTGTGTCAGGTTTAACTCCTTGGGGATGAAAGGCGTATGCATACGCCCTTGCGTCCCGTCACTTAAGGACGGAGGGCGTATCCATATGCCCTCAGCATTTACGATCACTGCCACTCGCCGGGCAGTGATCGGACCGGGATGACTGCTAATCTATCAGCAGGCATCCCCCCCCCCCCCCCCCATATCGGCGATCGCAGAAAATCGCAGGTCAATTCAGACCTGCGATTTGCCGCGATTTGGGCAAATCGCAGCAAATCGCAGGTCAATTCAGACCAGCCTAAAGGACAGGAGCGAGGTGGCAGTGTTGCCACCCCCTCCTATCCCCTGCCATTGGTCGGTCAGGCTGACCACCAATGGCAGGAGGGGGGCGGGGGGGGGGGGGGTTAGAGTTCATTTCCCCCGCTCTGGCCACCGACCGGAAGTCCGTACAGAGCGGGGGAACACTGGCGGAGAGGGGGGAGCATGGTCCGGCTTAACCAGACCTTCGGAGGCGGCATCCACGGAGCAGCGGTGCAAGCAGGAGGAGCGGCGGGCGGAAAGTGCGGCTGAGAAGGCTGCAGTGAAGATCGCGATAAGTGATCTTAACTGTGTCCTTCTAAAAGCTGCAAAACTACAACTCCCAGCATGCCCACACAGCCAAGGGGTGTCTGGGCATGCTGGGAGTTGTAGTTTTGCAACATCTGGAGGGTCACAGTTTGGAGCCCTCCAGATGTTGCAAAACTACAACTCCCAGCATGCCCAGACAGTCAGGGATAATGGGAGTTGTAGTTCTGCAACATCTGAAAGGCCAGATATTGCAGAACTACACGCCCAGCATCCCTGACTGTCTGGCCATGCTGGGAATTGTAGTTTTGCAACAGCTGTAGGCACACTGGTTGGGAAACACTGAGCTAGAGTCTGTTTCCTAACTCAGTGATTCCAACCCGTGTGCCTCCAGCTGTTGCAAAACTACAACTCCCAGAGTGCACTGACAGACCGTACATGCTGGGAGTTGTAGTCTTGCAACAGCTGGAGGCACATGGGTTGGAATCTCTGAGCTAGAGTCTGTTTTCTAACTCAGTGGTTCCCCATCAGTGTGCCTACAGCTGTTGTAAAACCAACTCCTAGCATGTACGGTCTGTCAGTGCATTCTGGGAGTTGTCATTTCACCACAGCTGAAGGTTTTGGGCGCCCCCCCCCCCCCCCATGTGAATGTACAAGGTACATTCACATGGGCGGGTTTACAGTGGGTTTCCTTCAAGGAAACTTACTGTGAACCCCTGCCTATGGGAATGTACCCTAAAAACACTTCACTACACTAAAAAATAATAAAAAGTAAAACACTACACATACACCCCCTTACACATCGCCCCCCCCCTCCCCCCAATAAAAATGAAAAACGTCTCATACGGCAGTGTTTCCTAAATGGCGCCTCCAGCTGTTGCAAAACCACAACTCCCAGTGTTTACGGACAGCCATAGACTGTCCTGGCTGGCTGGGAGTCTTGCAACAGCTGAAGGCACCCTGTTTGGGAAACACTGCTGTAGGGTTTTGGTGGAGACAAGCCCCATCCTGGTAACCGGGTCCACCACTATTGCAAATTCCTTAATCAGGCCTCAAATGTGCATGCTCTCTCACTTCAGAGCCCTGTCATATTTAAAGGCAACAGTTTAGGGCCACATATGGGGTATCTCCGTACTCGGGAGAAATTGCGTTACAAATTTTGGGGAGCTTTTTCTCCTATTACCCCTTGTAAAATTTCAAAAACTGGTTCTACAAGAACATGCGAGTGTAAAAAATGAAGATTTTGAATTCTCTCCTTAACTTTGCTGCTATTCCAGTGAAACACCTAAAGGGTTAACAAACTTACTGAATGTCATTTTGAATACTTTGAGGGGTGCAGTTTTTATAATGGGGTAATTTATGGGGTATTTCTAATATGAAGGCCCTTCAAAACTGAACTGGCCCCTGAAAAATTCAAATTTTGAAAATTTTGTGAAAAATTGGAAAATTGCTTCTGAACTTTTAAGCCCTCTGATGTTTTCCAAAAGTAAAAACATGTCAACTTTATGATGCAAACATAAAGTAGACATATTGTATTTGTAAATCAATATATAATTTATTTGGAATGTCTCTTTTCCTTACAAACAGAGAGCTTCAAAGTTAGAAAAAAGCAAAATTTTCTATTTTTTCATCAAATTTTGGAATTTTTCACCCAGAAATTATGCAAGTATCGAAAAAAATTTACCACTAACATAAAGTAAAATATGTCACGAAAAAACTATCTCGGAATCAGAATGAAAAGTAAAAGCATCCCAGAGTTATTAATGCTTAAAGTGACAGTGGTCAGAATTGCAAAAAATGCTCCCGTCCTTAGGGTTATAATGGGCTCCGTCCCCAAGGAGTTAATAAAGATTTTTTAAGAAACCTTTATATTATGGTGTGCATCTTTATATAGTTGCAAGCTTTTCTTCTTTTTTGTGTATATGTTATAGATTGCAACTAGTTTGCACCCAGTGGTGTATCATTGCAGGTGTTGCCCATCCGTTTGTATATCGCAGGCTGGAGTAAAGGTCTAGTGTGTCCCTTGTTCCAAAAAGTACAGGAGGACCTTAAATCCCCTATCTCTCTTCATTTATTTCTTCTTTTACATCTTGCCCCTGAGAAAATAAGCCCTCACATAAAAAATGTAAATACTATCTGCTTTAGAATAGGATATATGCAAAATATTTTTTTCTTTATGATGTTTTTTTTATTAAAACATAACAAAAACAATGTTAATTTGGTTTTACCAGAATCGTGCTGACTCAAAAATGTCCCTTTACTGCACAGGAAACTCAGTACAAACAAAACTTAATTGGGCACTGTCAATTTATTAAAACTTTGACATGTCCTAGAGACAAGTCAAAAGTTTTGATTAGTCGCGGGTTCAGTGCGGACACCCCTATTGATGATTATATACAGCTAGGTAAAGCACTTGACTAAGCGCTTCACTACCCAGCTTAATGACTCCTCTGTCTCGCTGCTGGAGATGGTATTCCATTGTAAGTGTATAGAGACCGCGTCATGCAGTAAGACAAAGATCACAGCAAGCCAAGTAGTGAAGCGCTTAGCCTGGCTTCTCCCAGCTGTATATAATGATCAGTGGGGGTTTCTGAACTGAGACCTTGCACGAACAAAAATTTTACATATATTTAGGGCATATCAAAAATTTTGTAAAATTACAAAAATATTCCAATGGTGCACTTGCATTTTTTCTTCTCATTTCACTGCACCAATTATTTTGTTATTTCTTATTATATTATACCATATAATAGATGTTACCAACAAAAATGTACCACCTCCTATAAAAAAAAATAAAAAATCTTCAAGGGCTACCAATTGAAAAATAATAATGTTACAGCTCTTGGAAGGTAGGAATGTAAAAAGGAGGGTTAAAAGCAGAATATATTTTAAATACAGCCTAGCTGCAAATTCATGCTTTTTTTTCTGGGAACTTACCATTATCAAAACTAATCACTAATGATCATGAAGTGAGCTGCTAATGAGTGTGTTCCTGCTACAGCTCATGTCGTCAGCCGATGAAATGTTAATATTAATTATTGCAAATAATTCACTTTACAATAATTCTTGGATTTTTTCTGTAAATCTAATTTCCCTTTTTTTAAATAATTTGAGCTTAGATTAAAAATAATACTGCTCACTGCTTCTAATGAGTCTTTTAAACCATTATAAAGGAGCAGGGCTTATAGCACTTCAAACACAACAGTGGACTTGGGAATGTTATTAAAAAGCAACATTTTCCAATTTGCCAACATGTTAAGTATGCATGATTGTTATAAAGAGTACACGACACAATGTGGCATAAATCTTACTGGGAATTCAATTTTTGTATTTCAATGCTGAGAAGCATTTATTAAAACAGCGGAGATTTAGTAACATCAAATTAAAAAAGAAAAAGAAAAAGCCCAGTCTCTTAGGATTTGCATTCTTCTTAATAGCTGTCGCTGAATTGTTTTAAATCTGATTTATGTAAAAGAAGGATCTAGGGCACTAAAAATCAAATACAGCCAGAGAACATGAGGCAAAGTTTCTCCCCCACTGTTACTTGGGGGATTTCTCCTTGAAGTTCAGCTGTGTCTGGCACTGCTGCCTTTACTATAGCAAATTACAAATGGCAGGTCAGGAGGGGTTCAAAGTTAAACTCCAAGGCTTCCAAACAAAAAACCATCTTATGTAAATATCAGTGGATCCCAGTGGAACACAACAAGTGCCCTCTTTATATTAGGTACACTTTTCACATATCTCCCCATGGGCTTCAACATTTGTTTTCTCTCACCGAGAAAGAATTATAAAGCTGCTAGGGAATACTTAAGTGTCTGATTTCCCCCACTGTCCCCTTCTGCACTCTTTGAAGTTATTCTTCCACATCTGAGTAAATTGTTATCCCACATATTTATATAATTCTGGAACGAATCCATCTAACAGATTCCATACAGAAGCAGGAAACTATATTTATATTGTTGAGTTCCAGTATAAAAAAAATTATAACAATAATTTAATCAAGAGGTTTTGTACAGTTGCAAAAGATATTTAAAGTGTAGGTACTTTTTACTGAGATTTACCATACGACAGAGATGATCCTCAGCATCTGACCCCAAACTGTCATTGTCAGGCTCTTTTCACATTACGTTTTTGTAGTGTCCGGCAGAGGTATACATCGGGGACTCTGTGACAGACACAGATGTAGCAGAGTTAACAGAGTCACGGCAGAGTTAACTGGATGAGTTAACTGGATGAGTTAACGCACCAAGTCTGACTGTTAACTCTGCTACATCTTTATTTTAATAGACTTGCATTAGAAGTACAGATGCAGTAGCGTTAAAGGGTATTCCAGGCAAAAACATCTTATACCCTATCCAAAAGATAGGGGATAAGATGTCTGATCGTGGGGAGCCCACTGCTAGGACCCCCCGTGATCTCCCTGCAGCACCCACATTCTATGCGGGGCTGCGTCTCCAGTTTCGGAAACCTCCAGGTTTCTGGGACTGGGGACTTGACGTCACGCCACGCCCCCTCCATTCATGTCTATGGGAGGGGGCGTGATGGCCATCAAAACTTTTGCAGATGTAAAGGTGACCAGTTTACCATAGCAACCAATCAGATTGCTTCTTTAAATGGGCACTCTCATTAAAACTAATTTTTGCTATTGCACTACTTATGGTAAAAATGAAAAAATCTTTCTAATGTACTTCGTTTAAAAAAAAAAAGATTATGTTTTCTATGTTTTATTTGTGTTTAAAAAAGTTGCCACTAGGTGTCTCCCTACTTGTCCAGAGCACATTTCTCCCCATCTTTTGCACAGAATTTGGACTCCTGCTGGCCTAGCAGCAGTACAAAAGCAGGAAATGCTGAGGGTGTGTGTGCTGCCTTATCCGATCAGAGCTCCTCTCACACTGAAACTCTTTTATTATAAAAGTACAAAACTTTACAAAACACAAAAACAAGTTCAATTCAATGTAACAAAATTAACAAAACTGAACCGGCCAGCCCAGATAATAATAATAATAAAAAAATATTACCTACAGTCCAACACACACACATACCTAATGAACATAAAGCTTTCCTTGCTGTGATCAAAACTAAATATATCCAAACTAGGAAACATAACCTCACACAAAACAAAACAACAATACGGCTAGCTGCCGTAACTAAAATAATCCAACTTGGAAAACAATTTTTTTTTCCCCTCCCCACCACACACATACCCACTAACAAAAACAAATCCAAACTAGGACACCAACATAAAAATACAAGAAAATCACAACATCACGTAACTAAGTGAATGAATACTCTGAACACTATACAATAATAACTGAAAACTGGTCCGACTGCCTTTCTCCCAAAATAACTATGACATCATACAAAAAATATATATACAGTGGTCCCTCAACATACGATGGTAATTCGTTCCAAACCACCCATCGTTTGTCGAATCCATCGTATGTTGGGGGATCCGTGCAATGTAAAGTATAGGAAGCTGTACTCACCTGTCCCCGTCGCTCCGGACCAGGTCCTCACCGCTCCCAATGCTGTCCCAGGGGCTCCCGATGCTGTTCCGCTGCTCCGGTGTCTTCTTCGCGATCCTCCGGTGTCTTGCGCATCTTCTGCAGGGTCCGGGCGTTGCTTTCTGGTGACGTTATTATGCTGCTGCGCCGGCGCGGTGTGCATAGTGATGTAATAACGACGCCGGAAAGCAAGGCTCGGACCCTGGAGAAGATGCGCAAGACACCGGAGGATCGCGAACTGGACCCGGAGCAGCGGGAATAGGTAAGCGAACCTGCCAGGGATGCTTAAACTGCTATCCGACAGCTGCTTAAGCATTTTGCGCTGTCGGATAGCAGTTAAGGCGATGGCCCCGACATATAAAAGCATCGTATGTCGATGCTGACATCGACATGCGATGGCCTCTGACAGGCCATCGTATGTCGATTTTATCATATGTCGGGGCCATCGTAGGTCGGGGGGGGTTACTGTATAATAATAATTTTTATACATAAAAACATACAGAATATACATAACAGAATAACACAATAGCACAGAAAAACTATCTATACTAAACTATCCCATCACCCACCACCCCCTCTGGACATGGGTCAGAGTCCATAGATCACAGTTTTGTCCACTTTTTGTTCATAACTGACCCATACCAGACCCCAAAAATAATACCCACTGCAAAGAGTCCAGTCCTGGGTGCACACCACCACCCCCCAAAACCCCTCACCCAACCTAAAATACACCCCTACCCACCTAATGTAAAAAGAACAATGTATACCAAACAATATATACATAGGGGGAGATTTATCAAAACCTGTGCAAAGGAAAAATTTCCCAGTTGCCCATAGCAACCAATCAGCTTGCTTCTTTCATTTTTAACAAGGCCTCTGCAAAATGAAAGACGCAAGCTGATTGGTTGCTATGGGCAACTGGGCAACTTTTCCTCTGGACAGGTTTTGATAAATCTCCCCCATACTGTACCACAAAATAATATTAACAATACAAGACACCAAAAACCCACAATGCCCAAGTTTGGTTGCCTGCAAGCCCTTTACAATCTATCCATAGAAAACAAAACAAAGGGCTAAGGTGACATGCATAGCCCCCCCCCCCCCCCCCACCAGGAAGAAGGATGGCAATCCTGATAAAAATTTAATTTAAATTCCTCTCCCTATCAACCTCTAACCCTAATTAAGGTACTTCACCTTAAGGGCCTAGTACCTAGGGCACATCAAAAGAAAAACCTCTCCATAGGAGAGAAGCCCTAATGGTACCAAGACTGCCATACTCCAAATACCTGATCTTCCTGAGGTCACCAGTGACATTCCTACAGACCTCCACCTCAGAGAGGATTTTCTGGTCAACACTAAACACCGTGCATTCAATGTGTAGTACCTAACCACTAAACTAACTAAGAATAAAGTGCCCCGGTCTCGGCCACCCAGGGTCCTGAATGCCCCATAAGCCCACTCCGGATAGGTAAGGCCGGCAAGTTGACTCCAGCCGATAGAAGCACCCACAACTGTTGTAAGCCCCTATATTAAAGGGACAATAAAGCAGGAAGTGGTCCATGCTTTCCAGCATGTCCCCGCACTCTTCTCGGGGACATCCCCGGTCATCAGAGTTCCTGTACTTCAGGTTGTCCCTTACATATAGCCTCCCCTGAAAGCAGCGCCAGGCCAAGTCGCAAAACCCTCAGATCCCGACATGGGCAGTCCCTGAGCACCAGAGGCTTCTGGAAGTGGGTCAACAGAATCCGTTTGTCAAGGAACTGCCTTGACTGGGTCCTGATCTCCCACGCTCTCAGACCCCACCGACGTATCGCCTTCAGAGTCAGGGTAGCGTAAGCCGTAAGATATCCATGGGGCGTATGGAGGTCCTTCACTCACCCTCCTCTCTCCAATTCCTGGAAGAGAGGCCGAAACCATTCCCTGCAGGAGAGTACCCACGGAGGAGCCCTCTCTTTCCAGAGGTTTGCAATGTTAGCTTTAAAGAAGGTGTTCGTAAAGAACACCACCGGGTTTACCAAAGATAATAAACCTCCTAGTCATCTCGTGTGGTACGTAACCTCCCTCTTGACTAGGTTCATCCGGTTTCCCCATAACAATTGGAAAAACAGTCTGTAGATCCTAGTATAGTAAGCCTCTGGCAAGATACATACACTGCCCAGATAGATAAACAAGGGGAGCAGGTACGATTTGATCATGTGTACCCTTTCCCTGAGGGTCAAAGACCAACCCTTCCACTGGTTCACCCTCTGAGTGGCATCCTGGAGCTTACCATCCCAGTTTTTGGTGGGATAATCATCCTGGCCGAATGTGATGCCTAAGACTTCTGTTGATTTTTGGGGCCTTGGAGCGAGATGAAAATAGTGACATCATCAGCGTACGACTCCACTCTCTAGGCTACACACGGCTCCGCCAGACTCAGCCGAATCCCGCCAATGGTCCACGACTCACCCTCATAAGGAATGGATCAATCGCGAATATATATAAAAGCGGGCTCAAAGGATAGCCCTGACGGACTTCGGACCCCACCTCAAAAGAGTGGCCAGACCACCTGTTCACCAGCAGGAAACTCTCTGCCCCTGCATTCAAGATCTTAAGCCAATTAACAAAAGTACTCGGTAAGCCATATTTCAGGAGGACGGACCAGAGGTACTCGTGGTTCACCCAATCAAATGCTTTGACCTGATCCAAGGACAGAAAGTACCCCTTACAGAGACCTGCACTACTCCACTCCACTCCACTGCCTCCCTGGCACTAAGGACAGCACTTAAGGTGCTTTGGCCCGGAACAGTGCAGTACTGGGCCTCCGAAAGGAGCTGGAGCGCAAACTTCACCAACCGATTAAACAGTATCTTGTCAGTATTGAGAAGAGCTATGGGCCTCCAATTCTCAATACGGCTGGAATCTTTACCTTTTGAGAGAAGAATCAGGGCTGACCTCCTCATTAACTTCGGCAGAGGGCCCGAGGAGAGACACTCTTTGAATACCTCAGTCAAGAGGGGAGCTAAAGACTCCTTAAAGGTCCTGTACCACTCGGATGTTAAAGGGGTATTCCAGGAAAAAACTTTTTTTTACATCAACTGGCTCCAGAAAGTTAAACGGATTTGTAAATTACTTCTATTAAAAAATCTTAATTCTTTCAATAATTATCAGCTGCTGAAGTTGGGTTGTTGTTTTCTGTCTGGCAACAGTACTCTCTGCTGACATCTCTGCTTGTCTCGGGAACTGCACAGAGTAGAATAGGTTTGCTATGGTGATTTTCTTCTAAACTGGGCGTTTCCCGAGACACGTGTCATCAGAGAGCACTAAGACAGAAAAGAACAACTCAACTTCAGAAGCTCATAAGTATTGAAAGGATGAAGATTTTTTAATAGAAGTAATTTACAAATCTGTTTAACTTTCTGGAGTCAGTTGATATATAAAAAAAAGATTTTTTCCTGGATAACCCCTTTCAGCCATCCGGACCTGGCGACTTCTTAAGGGCAAGCCCCTCGATCGCCAGTCTCACTTCCTCTTCCCTGATTTCTTCTACCAAAACATCAAGAGAGGGGTCTACCCCTGGCTCAGGAATGGTTTCAGCCAGGAAACCCGACATCACATCCCGATCCAGATCCTTCCTCCCCAAGAGGTGCGAGTAGAAGGATCTGACGACCTTCAGGATCCCTGATCTGGACCGATTCAGAGACCCTGTACTATCAATCAGTCCTGAAATGACTTTACTACTCGCTGACATCTTGCAGTTTCTGTAAGGGTCGGGCAAGCGGTACCTCCCGTAATCCCTCTCAAAAACCAAAGATGCATGCCTATCGTACTGACACCTCATCAGGAAGGACTTCACTCTGGAGATATCCAGTCAGCTACCTCCAGTCGAGACGAGAAGTTTGTGTTTCCTCCTCAGACCCTGATACTGGCTGTACCTGTTCAGGGACCAAAGGCTTGAGAGCTGGCAGAAGAACCCCGCAACCCGCTTCTTGAATATCTCCCACCACTCTGACTTACAACTACATAGGCTCAGTAAAGGTACCTGACTCTGAAGAAAATCCTCAAAGGACTGTCTTACCTCCGCATCCTCCAGGAGGGACGAATTCAGCTTCCAATAACCTTTACCCATCCAACAGGTTTTTGAAACATTCAAGGAAAACAAAATCATACAGTGATCAGAGAACACTGCGGAAGAGACGGCTTCCTCCTTCAAATAAAACCTGTCTAACCTAGACCCTCCAAAAATCACTTGCCGACTTGCAAAAAGAAAGGGCTTGATCTTCATAAAGAGATCCTTACGACCCCACCTGGTTTGTGGGGCATAGATGTTAATAAGCCGAAGCTCTTGTCCCTTCATGAAGACATCTAAGATCAGGCACCTCCCCATTTCTAATTCAATAACCCGTCGGCATTCAACAGAAGCGGTAAAAAGGACCGCCACCTCACTATACGGCTCAGCCACAAGAGACCAGTGGGAGGGACCGCGCCTCCACTCTCTTCTGGCTTGAACCAGATCGGACAACCTGGTCTCCTGTAAAAATAAATTGTCGGCATCAACGCGGCCGATAAACGCTGCAAATCTAGCTGTATCAGGCTTTATGCTGGCACAGTTAATAGATGCCAGCGTCAATGGGGTAAGTGCTGCCATACAGGGTGATTAAATTAGATGGCCACACCTTTTACCTTTGTTTCCCCTTCTTTTTGGCCCCCTCATCCCCCGAAGAAGACGAGAGGGCAGGACCACTCTTAGACCTCTTTTTAGACTCAGATTGATCCATTTGATCCCCGTCTTCGTCCGGCCCAGGTCTAGCCATGCCCTCTGAGGAAGGTGCCTTGACAGGACAGGGCCCAGTTCGCCCCAGAGGCACCTTCTCCCTAGGCACCTCGCCCTAACCTTCCCCCTCCAAGGAGGGGGAGGAGATGGTATCGAGGACGAGGTACCGTTTTGACAGGTCAATCTGCGGGGGGCAGTCAGGCTTCTGTTTTGAACCTGGCCCGTAGTACAAGGAACAGAGGGCTCAGACTTCTTCTTTCTCCCTTTTCTTTTGCCCTTGTCTTTCTTTTTGGGCCTCTCCTCACTCTCCTCATCCACACTTTCATAGTGGGAGAAATCGGAAGGGTCGGCCATATTGCCTTCTTCTCTGTGAAGCCTCCTGATCTCCAGCACGTTCTCCTCCAGGGCTTCAGCGATTACAGGGCCAGCTTCAAGAGCCAGGGCCGGAGCTACCCCCCCATCACCTGGGCACTCTCCAGCTCCCTACTCCTCGTCCGATTTTCCTCCTTCCTTAGTTTGGAGGAGCCCTTTTTTCTCCTCACTAGCCCTGTTGCGCCCCCATCCCTGCCCGTACCCTCCCCAGCTGAGGCAACTTCACAGTTCTTCTCAGCCGGAGCGGCCGCTGCATGGGCGAAGGCGCTAGGACAACGGCTGAAAGGGTGTCCGAGGACACCACACAGGTGGCACCGGATCTGCCTACAGGATGCGGCCAGATGACCCACCCCAACACACAAAGCACAGACCTGCACAGTACAGGTTGCGCTAAAATGGGTGGGGCTGCCACACCTGTGGCAGACCTTAGGCTGCCCCTGGTAGAAGACCTGGATCCTATCACGTCCAAAGAAGGCAACTGACGGAATGTGGGCAACTGTACTCCAGGCCCCGGACCAGATCCCGTGCTCATCCAAGTTTTTCTTGGGCATGTCCGTCCGAGCCAGCTCATGATGTCATAACAAGAAAGTGACTCATTACGGGTCAAAATGGTCACTTTCTTGACAGAGTTCTGATGGGAAATCGCCTTTATGGCGAAATCCCACCAGCCGGGCTTGTTCTTTGCCACTTCGTAGTTTGACCAGAAGAGTTCAAGACCCTCTAGCCGAACGAAACTGACGTCAAACTCAGACGAACCGTAGGGGTGAATCAGGGCAAAGATGTCACTTGAGTGCGAGGTGGGCATGCATCCTTGCCCCTCCAAATCAGACGGACCACATTCCTACGGTTATTGTCCCTGCCCGGATGTTGGGAGTGACCAGACCACCTCCCCATTCCGTTCTCGGAATGCCCCCAAACCGTGCCTCTTTATTCAGAAAGAGCGGTCGACCTCACCCCTCCCCTCTACCTGGATCGACCTGTCGCCCCTACGCAGAGCTTCCAGAAGGCGCTGTTGCACGTGGCCTCCAGAGCCGGACAGAGACGGGAACACCCCCCCCCCCCCGAACCCCCTAGGAGCACCTAGGAGCAGTCACTACCGGGGGGGCAGCCGGACCAGACCCAGAATCCCCACTACCACCATTCACACCACTACTCTCATCCTCTTTATTTCCATCCATACTAGACTTCCCATTCATGCCACTACCACCAACGTTCACTCCATTAACTCTCCCACATACACTCCTCTTATCCACAACACTACTACACCCATCAATCTCACATCCTGCACTCCTGACTACTCTATTCTGGGCTAGCTGGGACTTGTAGTACAGCTGGCTTTAGTATAGTCTTTTGTGCTTGCTTAGCTGTTGGGGTCGACGCCGATGGCTTCTCCTTCATGGCTGATGTTTCTTCCTTAGTCTGAGGCTGCCCCACTGGGCGCACCCCAGCTCCTCCAACAGTGCCAGCACCTGCTTTGCCCAACCGCACGGCCTCTGCAGATCATCCCAATGCCCAGACACTCCCCCCCCCCCCTAACAGTGAAGCGCCCTGCAGCGCCCACAGAACACTCTGTACTAGGAGGACTGAACACCCCCCCCCCCCCCGAGCACACAGATCTATCGCTCTCCGCCACCAGCGCCCAGACACTCCCCTCTCGCAGTGCCGGTAATGCCCACAGCACTCGGGGAACCGCCCCCCGAGCACACGGCGGCAAAACGGGGGCGGCCCTGGGGCAGTCCTGTAGTGCCAGAGCTGCCCACCATGAGCCCATCCTGCCCTTCCCTACCGACAGGATGGGTGGGCTTCACATCTATTGCGCTGGCAGCCATCTTTGACGCCATGCTATACCCCCCATGCTGGCCCTGTTCCACTATAGAAACAGGGTCTTGCAGTCTCGGGGACCTAGCAGCCTGGACCAGCTTTGCAGACTGTTGGAAAGGACGAAACACAAAGGACACGGTTTCTTGAACTTTGTTTCTTTTTCTTCCTTTTCTTCACCATATCATCTTTGCCCAGATCCTCACCGAAGGCGAAATCCTACAAGCGGGTAGGTGACTCCTGCTGTATGATGGCCCTCAGCAAACCCTAACTGGCCAGGTCCTCTTCGCCGCTATCCTCACCATCACTTAAAGGTAGCGCCACTTGATATGACTCAGGGTAGCTATCTTGGGGGGCTGGGGGTTACATGCACCAGGGGTGACATCCCCCTCACTTTCCACAGCGTCACCTTTACCTGACTCTGAGTCACCTTCCTCCCCTCCATCCTCCTCCTCACTGCTGTCTTCATGGCTTTCTGCACCTGCTTGCATCACTTTAAACCTGTCGTCATTTGATAGTTTTCTTTAACCCCTTAACGACGAAGGACGTATATTTACGTCCTCCGCCGGCTCCCGCGATATGCCAATCGCGGTGATGCCCTGTAATAACCCTTCAGACGCGGCGATCAAAGCTGACCGCCGCGTCTGAAGTGAAAGTATCCCGGCTGCTCAGTCGGGCTGTTCGGTGAAATCACGGCATCCCGAACAGCTTACAGGACACCGGGAGGGCCCTTACCTGCCTCCTCAGTGTCCGATCGGCGAATGACTGCTCCATGCCTGAGGTCCAGGCAGGAGCAGTCAAGCGCCGAAATCACTGATCACAGGCCAGTGATCTGTTTAAAAGATCAGTGTGTGCAGTGTTATAGGTCCCTATGGGAGATATAACATTGCAAAAAAAAGTTTTTAAAAAGTGTTAATAAAGATCATTTAACCCCTTCCCTAATAAAAGTTTGAATCACCCCCCTTTTCCCATAAAAAAAAATAAAACAGTGTAAATAAAAATAAACATATGTGGTTTCGCCGCGTGTGTAAATGTCCGAACTATAAAAATATATCATTAATTAAACCGCGCGGTCAAAGGCGTACACGTAAAAAAATTCCAAAGTCCAAAAGCGTATTTTTGGTCACTTTTTATACCATTAAAAAATTAATAAAAAGTTATCAAAAAGTCCGATCAAAACAAATATGACACCGCTAAAAACTTCAGATCACGGCGCAAAAAATTAGCCCTCATACTGCCCTGTACGTGGAAAAATAAAAAAGTTATAGGGGCCAGAAGAGGACATTTTTAAACGTATAAATTTTCCTGCATGTAGTTATGATTTTTTCCAGAAGTACGACAAAATGAAACCTAAATAAGTGGGTACCATTTTAACCGTATGGACCTACAGAATAATGATAAGCTGTCACTTTTACCGAAATATGCACTCCGTAGAAACGGAAGCCCCAAAATTTACAAAATGATGTTTTTTCTTCGATTTTGTCGCACAATGATTTATTTTACCTTTTGCCGTGGATTTTTGGGTAAAATGACTAATGTCAATGCAAAGTAGAATTGGTGATGCAAAAAATAAGCCATAATATGGATTTTTAGGTGGAAAATTTAAAGGGTTATGATTTTTAAAAGGTAAGGAGGAAAAAACAAAAATGCAAAAACTGAAAAACCCTGCGTCCTTAAGGGGTTAAAGATCCCTGCACCCCCTGCAATGTTCCTTCTGGCCTTCTCCACCTCAGCCACCTCTATCTTCAGAGCCTGTGGCTGAGTAGAAAACTTCTGCCTCTTACCTCCAGAGGCATGGTTAACCTGGTAACATGAGAACTTCAGATCTTCCCTCAGGCTCCGACGTCTTATGCCCAGCTCCTCATATTCCGCCATCTTGGCCTGGATCCATGACCCATAGGTCGCCAGAGACTCTTACGGACCCCGCACCCCCCATTGCTGGGGTTCTGGAGTAGCAGAAGGTCCACTGCTCTTGCCAGTAGCCTTTCATCCTTCCGATTTGGATGGGGGAGCGGGCTCTACATTTCTGCGGGCCCTGCTGGAATGTCTTACCCCGACCTTGGAATCGGCTGTAGACACTGTCTTCCCCCCTCTCGCCAGCCGGGAACGAGAGGTAGAAGCCCGGCACTCCATGCAGGAAAGCCCTTCCCAGGAGGCTGTCACTCTCCTGGGAAAGGCTGATGGAACACCTTCTCTGCTCTGTGTGGAAGGCTGGAGGAGCTAAAAAAATTGACACACTGGACACTATGCTCACATTGAACTGCTCAGGGCTGTGTGTAGCAGAGTGAGGGAGGAAGTTCTGCCCTGTATGGCTTCAGATTATGGCTGAATGGCTTCAGATGATGTCACACCTGCTGGGTAACGCCCCTTCCCAGTCTGTGAATCTGACTAAGCAGAAAATACAGAGCAATATCAAGGTAGAAAACTAACAAATAATAAAAATAAAGACGGGGTGGTTTATCATGATTGGGGCAGTGAACTGGGAGGATTATAAAATTTAATAAGATCATGACAGGTACTCTTTAAAAATGTAATAAAAATAAAAAAGCAATCTGATTAGTTGCTATGGGCAACAGGTCAATTTTACCTCTGCGCAAGTTTTGATCAATCTGTCCAATAATCCATTAACTATATGTGTTAACCCAAGTCTGACTGTTAACTCTGCTACATCTGTACCTCTGCTGCAAAGCTATGACAGGTGATGTTTAGTGGCATTTGTCAAGCATATTCTGCCATAAACATGTACATATATATTGTGACAGTTTGGCAAGGAAAGGGTGTATTTCCCTAGCTGATCCAGGAGAAACCTCCACCTTGGGCCTAATCAATGAGGCAGCAGAGAGGGGAAGTATGTTTAAAAGGAAGTCAGACAGTGTAGTCTGTGCTCTCCCCAGAAGACAGCAAGGTGGCTTTGGGGGGGGGGGGGGGGGAGACAGGGGTCCTTGCAAGGAGCACACAGCCAGCTGTGAGTGATATTCACAACCGTGAAGTGGACGTCTAGGATATTGGTTTGTTCCTGTCTTATGTTTTTATTTATCGTGCAAACTGTCTAATAAAGCTGGCAAGGGGCTGGACTTGCACAAAGGACTTGCTGTTTGCCGTCTTTTTGTAAAGAAAAGTGTCCTGTTGCTGTGTCAAGGACGATCCCAGAGCTAACCCAAGGGTGAAATATACAATAAATATATATATATATATATATATATATATATATATATCTATATATACACACACACAGTACAGACCAAAAGTATGGACACATCTTCTCATTCAAAGTTTTCTTTATTTTCATGACTATGAAAATTGTAGATTCACACTGAAGGCATTAAAACTATGAATTAACACTTGCGGAATTATATACATAACAAAAAAGTGTGAAAGAACTGAAAATAGGTCCTATTCTAGGTTCTTCAAAGTAGCCACCTTTTGCTTCGATTACTGCTTTGCACACTCTTGGCATTCTCTTGTTGAGCTTCAAGAGGTAGTCACCTGAAATGGTCTTCCAACAGTCTTGAAGGAGTTCCCAGAGATGCTTAGCACTTGTTGGCCCTTTTGCCTTAACTCTGCGTTCCAGCTCACCCCAAACCATCTCGATTGGGTTCAGGTCCGGTGACTGTGGAGGCCAGGTCATCTGGTGCAGCACCCCATCACTCTCCTTCTTGGTCAAATAGCCCTTACACAGCCTGGAGGGGTGTTTGGGGTCATTGTCCTGTTGAAAAATAAATGATGGTCCAACTAAACGCAAACCGGATGGAATAGCATGCCACTGCAAGATGCTGTGGTAGCCAGGCTGGTTCAGTATGCCTTAAATTTTGAATAAATCCCCAACAGAGTCACCAGCAAAGCACCCCCACACCATCACAGCTCCTCCCCCACACCAGCACACCTTTGAAGTGAAAACCATTTCAGGTGACTACCTCTTGAAGCTCAACAAGAGAATGCCAAGAGTGTGCAAAGCAGTAATCAAAGCAAAAGGTGGCTACTTTGAAGAACCTAGAATATGACATATTTTCAGTTGTTTCAAACTTTTTTGTATATGTATATAATTCCACATGTGTTAATTCATAGTTTTGATGCCTTCAATGTGAATCTACAATTTTCATGGTCATGAAAATAAAGAAAACTTTGAATGAGAAGGTGTGTCCAAACTTTTGGTCTGTACTCTATATATATATATATATATATATATATATATATATATATATTTATATGAATGCCACGCACTAAACTTTTTTTTCTTAAAATCTATTACTCTATTGAATTGTTGTCAGATGCTAAAGAGCAACTGTCAGAATGCTTACTTATAAAATATACAAATGTAAGAGTACACAAGCATACATGTCTACTGTAATGCTCCACGGGTGTTAACCCACTGTGCTACAAGTGGCAGCCAGCCAGGCATGCAGAATGGAGTAAACACACTACAGATAGCGTCAAACGCAGCAATGCTGATAAAGGTGTTTATTAACAGAGCAGGTACTGTGACAACTGCTAGCCAAGGTGGCTACTACATGTGCAGGCTGGGAGAAGCAGCACGCAGACAGGGATTGTAGTAGACAGTCCACGTTCATACACATTTTTGTGTAATTTTAAAAACTGGGTGGTTATTTTACAAAGCAAGAAGTGAACTGGCAACAGGCCTTGTTTAACCCAGGTATACTGCTAATGAAACTTTGTACACATCAATTGGCCATTGTTCTTGTCAACCTATGTAGCTATAAAGCAAGAACCTGTTTTCTACTACTTGGTGCCAAAACATTTCATTGTCCCACAGTTCTATGGTGTGAAGGCGGAGGTGGTGCCGGTTGGTCTGCTGCACAGGTGTATAGAGCTGGTTGGGGTGAGCATACAACTTATGCTGAGAGAGGGAGAAGAGGGGGTCTGAGAGCTTCCAGAAGGGATCTGATGGGTGATAATGTAATCCTGTAGTTCACAGAAATCAGACACACATTAGACACTGACATCCTGGGAATGGGGATCACATGACTCAATTGCAATAATAAAATCTACATATGTAGCTGAGTGGAATGAGACAGATATACTCGGAGTTCTTCTTAAATACTTAAAAAAAATGTTTAGAAAGGAAGAGTGAAGCACCATATTAACTATATAATGCAGTGTGAAAATCCTAATCCTTCAAGTACTTATCAGCTGCTGTATATTACAGAGGAAGATGCGTTGTTCCGGTCTGACCACAGTGCTCTCTGCTGTCACCTGTGTCCATATCAGGAACTGTCAAGAGCAGGAGAGGTTTGCTATGGGATTTGCTCCTACTCTGGATAGTTCCAGACACAGACAGAGTTGTCAGCAGAGAACACTGTGGTCAGGTAGAAAAGAACAACTCAACTTCCTCTGTGGTATCCATTAGCTAATAATAACTGGAAGGATCAATTATTAATACATGATTTAACTATTCATTTATTAATAGAAGTAATTTACAGGTTGATTAAAAAAAAAAAAAAATTCTCCACCGGAGTACCCCTTTAAACACACGAATGAGTAATATTACATTTTGATGATTCCATGTATAGAAAGAATGCATGCTGTTAAAGGAAAACAGTCATCCTGTTCACCCACACTAAACCCAATACACTGGGTTATAGTGTGGGTGAACAGAAGACCGATGTGGAGCCTCTGACTAATATACAGTACATAACTTCTGTCCGATCCTATCAATATTCATGGTCGCTGGTCACGTGAGCGCTTGTGCCTACTGAGCGCTCACGTGACCAGCGACCATGAATACTCAGCCAGCGAGCCCGCCTCCAGTGCACATGTCAGTGATAACAGAAGGTATGTATATTAGTATGGACAGAAGGTATGTATATTAGTCAGAGACCCTTCATCGGTCTCATGTTTACCTACACTGTATTGGGTATAGCGTGGGTGAACAAGATGACCGTTTTCCTTTAATGCATTTAAAAAAAAAAAAAAGGGTTTACTTTTTACCTTGACCTTCTATGAATTTACCAAATAATTGTATACTTAAAATATTAACAGGATCTAATATTTTTACACTACTTACATGACAAATCTCCAGGCTACGTGCTCATCTGTTATCCAGCTAGAAGAGAGAATAGCATTCATTTAGAAGAGCTGAAAGGGATACAAGTAAGGCCATAGGTCCTATTTAATATTCTCTCCTGAGCTGTGATCTCACCACTCTATGGGCCAGGTAGTAATTACGCTGGGACACATCATCTGATAACAGGGTACAAATCCCTGCAAACCACTGTAATATCAAACACACAGTTCACAGTTTATCGCAAACAATATTCACACAGTACCAGGGCCTTTTATAAGTGCAGTGGAAGAATCCATTACTATTATGAAACATTATGTTCATATTGGTTGCACTAAAACCTGTACATATAAAATATTGAAAAACAACCAGAGGAGATTAAAGAGTACCTGTCAACAAAGCATATTTTCTAATCTAACTCAGATTATATTCCCTAACTACTCCTAACACTCCTCCTGCCCTTAAAATAATGTTGCAAGCTTTAAAAAGCTGTGTATCATACCTTTCCCGTTGCTCGCATTGTGTGAGCTTCCGGCAGGAGAAAGTGGGCGTTCCCCAGCAGGCACTACGTCACAAAAGCCTGCAAGAGCTATGTGTTGCCATGACCTGCACGCATTTCCTGACTTTGGTCTCCTGCCAGGCCGGGAGGAGACCAAACTAACTGTTTGACTTGCGGCAGTGATCAGAACAGAGTAGGGCTGGGCGGTATACTGGTTCATACCGAATACTGAAATTTTTGTGCTCCACGATATTAATTTTAACCCATACCGCAATACCGGTTTGGCCCCTCCCCCTCGGCTTTCTGACGTTCCCGTCCCCAGCGTAAGGCTGACGTCGGAACATGCGTTAGTTTATTTTGTTTACCTTCTGCAGCCCAGGCATAGGGATACCGCACAGTATAGAGTGTCAGCGCCGGCGGCCGCAACAAACAGGAGGACAAGGAGGGCAGCGCTTGCGGGTGACATGTGAGTAGTACCCCGATGGGGACAGTGCAGTGCTGGGCTGATAATTAATTTGGGGGGGGGAGGGAGGGGAGGAGGAGGAAATACCTTTATATACCGTGGAACCACCAAAAGTTACAAAAATACCGTGATACACACATTTGGTCATACCGCCCAGCCCTAGAACAGAGCCACCTAGTGGCCATATGTTCAATCACATTAAAAACATATAAAGGTTGAGAATTTTAACAGCAAGTAAATAATACTTAATTACATAAGGTACAATATATTAAAGTTAAGTTTTGTGACAGTTACTCTTAAAAGGGGTTGCATAAGAAAATCTTAACATGCTTAGGATAACAGAGCAATAAAAACATGCATACTGACCTCCCACCACCTCCCTGCTAGAATATTTTCCAATAGTACTGGCCCTGCTACTTAGAGATAAAGTATCTCCCATAAGTGAGTACATTCCTCTCCTTTTTTGTTATACCTTTTCATGTGACAACATTGAAGAAATGACACTCTGCTACAATGTAAGATGAGAGTGCACATAGTGCTGGGCATATAGCGGTTCATACCGAATATCGAAATTTTTGTCCTGCACGAAAATAATTTTTCCCATACCGCAATACTGGTTGGGCCACTCCCCCTCAGGAATTAATTAATTATCAGCCCAGTACTGCGCTGTCCCCACATCGGGGAACTAATCATATGTGACCCGCGAGCGCTGTTCTGCTTCTACCCCCCCCCCCCCCCAATTAATTATCAGCCAAGAGGAAGTCACAAACGGTGACGGAACACGTGGGGCTTTGGGGTCCCGTCCCACCACATACTATTTTGGCTCGTCCGGTTCGTGGTCACTATGCACTGGTGATATGAATTCATTTACCCAGTTTGCACATTTGCCTACTTTCATATTATTATGTGGTGTTGTGTTTATATTGGTTGTAGGCTACAGAGGTTCATTACCAGCATGTCTATTTATGCATTATTGAGCACCACTAGGTAGTAGCCACATTATTAACCATCTGAGGGACGGAACTTAGGTGAGAAGGGGGTTCATGTCCCCTCTCCCATGTTGTAGAGGTATGCTCTGTTTTGAGCTTTTTAATTGATTTTAGCCCTCTTTGTCTTGTGTTTATTTATTGTGCTACCAATAAAAACATTTTTTGCTATTCATTCTATAATTTTGTGGTGTGCACTCTTTACAGTGATTCTGCTCTTTGATGTAGTTATGATTTTACTTTGTAACGACACCTTTTATTCTTCCATAACATATGCTCCGAAACAAACAAAAAAATATTGGTGAGATAAAATTGAATAAAAAAAATAAAAAAGATAATTTAGCTAATTTTTCTTTTTTACATCACTTTATGTTATTTTGATACTTTAGGTTGGCCTAATTACAGTCAGGAGGTAGGATTTCCACTTCCCTGGACATGCTTGGTCCATCACCTTTACTTTTAGCTTCTTTAGCAAGGCAGCGGTTTGAGGTCAATATCATGTAGGAAGGTGTGTTTGGGGTCAATATTATGTTTGCATATTGCTATGTGGCCCAAACTCTGATAAGACACACTTTCCTTTGTACTCCTCACCTGGTTGCCTCAGCACACACTTAACACCATGGTCTCATCGGACCATAGGACATAGTTCCCATAATCCATGACCTTAGTCTGTTTATCTTTTGAAATGTGATTGTAGGCTTTCTTTCACATCATTTTTAGAACAGGCTTCTTCCTGAGAAGACAGACCAACTGACAGGCTGAAACCCCTCCCTCCCCACACACCTCTGGAGCAATGCTGGCAGCACTTACACATATTTTTCCCAAAGACAATCTCAGGATATAATACTGAGCAATTGACTTCAACTTCTTTGGTCAACCATGGCAAGGCATGTTCTTAGTAGACCCTGTACTGTGAAACCACTGTATGGTCTTGTCTAACATGCTGCAGCTCAGTTTCAGTGACTGGGCAATCTTCTTTTAGACCATATTTACATAGTAACAATTTTTAGATTCTTAGAGAGTGCTTTGTCATAAGGTGCCATGTTGAACTTCCAGTGACCAGTATTAGAGAGTGTGAGAGCGATGTACACACTTATGTACGATACAGTATGTTAACACATACTAAGTGCAGCAGCCAATACTGAAGTATGGGACGATATAAATGTAGAATGGCATCAACATACAGTAAATGCCTATCATTACATGGACCTATATCCATATGTATTTGTGCTTACTTAAGATAGCAAAATCAATCTGCAAAAGGTACAAATCCCTGGAACCAAGATCCAAAAGTTCCCTCATTATATAACGTACAAATCAACAGCATTTTATCATTTTAAAAAGAGGATGTGGGAGATAACAGTGCAGAAGGAAATTGGTCTTTAACCCCTCAAGGACTCAGCCCGTTTTGACCTTTAGGACTCTTATTTTTCTACCTACAGACCCATAAAAGGGCTTGTTTTTTGCGCGATCATTTGTACTTGGTAATGACACCTTTCATTTAAACATAAAATGTACCGCAAAACAAACAAACAAAAACATTCTAAGACGAAATGTATAAGCAGACTGCAATTTAGCAGTTTTTGAGGGGTTTGGTTTTTACACAGAACACTTTATGGTAAAAATAATCCATTATCTTTATTCTGTGGGTCAATGCGATTTAAACGATACCTGATTTACAGTTTTTCTACTACTGTACTATTATTGCAAACTTAATTTAACAAAATTGGTATGCATAAAATTGTCCTTTTCTGACCCCTATAACATTTGAATTTTTTTGTATACATGGATGTGTGAGGGCTCATTTTTTTTGCGCCGTGATCTGTTGTTTTTATTACTATAGATTTTTTTGAGGGGACTTTTTGATCGCTTTTTAGAAAATTTTCTCTAATATATGATGCGATTAAAAATCAGTATTTTTGGTGTTTGGTACTTTTTTACGTTCACGCTGTTTACCATTCAGGATCATAAACATTATATTTAGTAGTTTGGACATTTATGCATACATTTGCCAAGTATGTATTTTTTTTCTCTTTTTTTGTAAAATAGGAAAATATCTGTAATTTTATTAGGGGAGGGGATTTTATATAATTTTACAGATTTTTTTTATTTTATTTTACACTTTTTAAGTCCCCATAAGGGACTTTTACATGCAACTATTAGATTGCATTCACTGTATAATGCTATTCCTACAGCATAGCATTACACAGTGATATCGGTGATCCATTGATATAGCCTGGCTCAGCTAGGATACATCAGTGAATTGGTGATTGGTGGCAGTAGGCAGGAAAGGGGACCCTCCTCGTCCATTTTAGTTTACCGATACCCTGCGATCAAGTTGTGGGGGTTCGGTAAGCTCCTCTGAGCTACTGCAGCGGGCACTGTCGGGATTGCCGCTGTCCACCATAAGCAGTGAGTGTCTGGCAACTGATGATAGACGAAACTCACTGCTCCTGCGATCGCTTCAAAGCCACTTAAAGCGTTGGGGCGTACAGGTACGCCCCGCATCCTTATGTATCAGGGGACGAGGGCATACCTGTATGCTTTGCATCCTGAAAGGGGTACTCTGGTGGAAATCAACTGGTGCCAGAAAGTTAAACAGATTTGTAAATGACTTCTATTAAAAAAAATCTTTACCCTTCCAGTACTTTTTAGCAGCTGTATGCTACAGATGAAATTCTTTTTTTTTTTTTTTTGTCTTGTCCACAGTGTCAGGAACTGTCCAGAGCAGCATAGGTTTGCAATGGGGATTTTCTTCTGCTCTGGACAGTTCCTAATACGGGCATCAGGTGTCAGCAGAGAGCATGTTTTCCACCAGAGTACCCCTTTAAGGAGTTAAACAGTGGAGTTTGCCTTTTTCTCCTGGAAAAGATAATTTCCCTTATGATTGCTTAACCTTATTATCATCAGAACCAGTAGAACAAAGCAGTCCTTTTAATGGAGTCAATGTTCCTTATTTAGTGACACTAAAGACCAAAGGGATTTGGGAGAGAGCAATCTGGACAACCAAGATGTTTGGGCTACAATAAAATGTACTAGCGACCAATTAGTAGATCAACTTATAAAATTTTTGAGGATTTGTACTATATTTTACATACGTTTGTGCATCCAATAGTATTACTAGCAAAAGTTCAGCGCATAATCTTAGCTCTCTGATAATTCTCCATACTACCTCCTTTTAAGATTTTTTGTAACCACTGCATCCTCATGGAGTTAATGCAGGACACTGCATAATTAAACCTAGTATGTGTGTGCACTCATGTGTACCCTGTAACACTGCGGATTAGCAGGATCACTGTCTTCTATGGCAGACAAGAAACAAGAAGACTACACTAAGCAAAGTCTATAAAAGCAGCTCAGGTTTATCTAGCTGAAGGTTGATATTTTTCATTAGCTGGATATTGAAAATCATAGCACAGAAACCAAGCCAAAATCCTAAACAATTTGTCTTTTCACTACACATCGGTCATCCGTAAATATCCAGGCAAGGATAAAGAAACAATTCCAAAACTTAGTCATTATCACAGCATTCCAGCTTTATGGCCTCAGCCAGACTTAACCTCTGAACAAGGACTGGCTACAGCAGAAAAGTTTACAATTAAATGGATATGAACATGATTTAAACAAATATTTATACAGAAGACCTTGGTTTGCAGGGGGTGCTCCATTGCCACACCACACCTGCTGTATAAGGGTTTTCTGAAAAGGCTTAGCCCTAAATTTTAGAAAATGGGCATATGGATTTGCTTACACTAAGCCACAAATGAATTGGTATGCCAAGTACTGCTGTGGGGCAGTAATACCTGGCTCCCAATTGTTATTCCAGTTAACCCCAAAAGTGTTTAATGATACTCAGTTAGGTAAGCAAGCTATTTATGAACTCCTATATTGATGGGGACCCCCTTTTCTGCATTCAGGTTTCCCCAGCCCAAACTTCATATTCAATGATGGACATTAGTTATGCTGCGGAAGTCTGCCATTAATATTTTAGATGCTTTGATCAATGACAGTTGCCGCGGGTTTTGGGTATCTCATCAGACCTACGCAGCATGATCGCAGGTGTTAGTATGGTGGCCAGAGAGCTTCTTCTTCTCTTCAAGCAGCCATCTTATTCTGATAAAGTCTGCCTAAAGCAGACTGTACAAGCAGAGTGCTAATATTGCTGTACAATATGGAAAATTATCCAAAATATTAAAATATGTTTACGATTCTGTTCAGTGAACAGTATAAATGTAAAAAAAAAAAAAACAAATGCCAAAATTGCCTATTATTTATCTCATCATATATGAAAAAAGAGTAATTTTTAAAGTCCCATCAAAACAAAAATGGTACCGATAAAAACAACATTTAAAGCTGAAAAAATGAGTCCTTGTACAGTTCCGTATAAGAAAAATTAAACAATTATAGGGATAAGAACAGGGAGATTTTAAGAAATCTTTTATAAAAAATAAAAGTAAAAAAATAAAAAAAAGGCTTGACCCACAGAATAAATTAAACATTTCAGTTTTACCATAAATTGCACTGTGTAATAACAAACCTCCAATTTAATTTAATTTTCCCACAACAATTACTATTATTTTTTTCTTGCCCCTTACATTTTCTTTTTAAACTGTAATATTTATTAAAGTTTTTTCAAAAACAGAAATCCAAAAACAAGGAAGCAGGAGTATGACAATACAAGGGCCACAGCCCGTTACAATCAGCAAAGGGTAATGAAATCACAGGGGCCGAAACCCAAGAACATACATCATAAGGGAGTCAACAGATATAAGGTTGGGCGAATGTAGGCCATTAAAGGCACGGAGGTCGCGGAAGGCCTCCGGTACTACAATATTGCACAACTAGGACTATCGCAGTAGTCACTAACTAGCCTAAACAAGCGTGTTACCACGCAACTTCATTAGCAAGCACAAAGTTGACAGAAACCACATACTAAGGGAGGGAGAAGGGGGAAAAACAAACAGTAGGTAGCCCCTTACATTTTATGGTAAAATGTAAGGTGTCATTACAAAGAACAACTGGTCATGTAAAAAAAAAAAAAAAAAAAAAAACCTCATATGGACTGTGCATGGAAAAACAAAAAGAGTGGAAAAATAGACAAAAATAGGCTGTTTTTTGGAATATTTTTTCACTTTACTACTTAAAATAATCCTAAAATCTGTCAGGTTTCATTCTGGCCACTAAGCTTAAAGGGGTACTCCGGTGGCCAATGTGTTTTTTCAGTTTCTACTTACCCTTGCAGGTGAGTTTTCTTGTTATCTCTGGTCTCATGCTTGCTCTTTGTTTGTCTTTCTTTTCCTTTCTTTGCACAAGTGTGTCCATCCATGTAGAGTAGCATCTATTTCCGTTTTGCCTTTGTTTAAGAAACTGCAGCTCCCAGCATGCCTTGTAGTCTGCCCAACTTGTTTTGCGTTGCCACCCAGCCCTGTTTGTGGGCGGCTTTTTTTTTCTTTCCCCTTTAGCACTCCCTTTCCCCGCCCTGCACATCAGTATACTCATCCCACCCACTGTCACCCCACAGTCCCCACATCAGGGAATGAATGGTCAGTGGAGGGAACTGATTTTATGGGACCCGTGGGAGCTACCCCCCCCCCCCAATGAATTGTCACCCGCAGTGCTGTCCCCACATTAGGGAACTAAGCATATGTGATCCGCGGGCGCTGATCCGATTCCTGCCCTTCCTCATTGTCTTCTGAAATAATGACCCCTAAATCCCTTTCCTCAGATACTGAGGTTGGGACTGTATCAAATATTCTATATTTTGCCATTTGGTTTTTACTCCCCAGGTGCATCATCCTGCACTTATCCACATAAAAGTTTAGTTGCCAGAGTTCTGACCATTCCTCTAGTTTACGCTAATCCTTTATCATTTGGCGTATCCTTCCAGGAAAATCAACCGTTACAAATCTTTGTGTCATCAGCAAAAATACCTTTATTCCTTGTTACGTTCCTCAAGGGGTCTAGTTTCCAAAATGGTATGCCATGTGTTTTTTTTTTTTTTTGCTGTTCTGGCACCATAGGGGCTTCCTAAATGCGACATGCCCCCCGAGCAAAAATTGCTCTCAAAAAGCCAAATATGATGACTCCTTTTCTTCTGAGCATTGTAGTTTGCCCGTAGTGCACTTCAGGCCAACTTATAGGGTACCTTCATACTCAAAAGAGATGGGGTTACAAATTTTGGGGGGGTATTTTCTGCTATTAACCCTTGCAAAAATTTGAAATTTGGGGGGAAACACATTTTAGTGAAAAAAAAATTTTTTTTTACATATGCAAAAGTCGGGAAACACCTGTGGGGTATTAAGGCTCACTTAATTGTTACGTTCCTCAAAGGATCTAGTTTCCAAAATGGTATGGCATGTGTTTTTTTTTTGCTGTTCTGGCACCATAGGGACTTCCTAAATGCAACATGCCCCACAAAAACCATTTCTGAAAAACGTACTCTCCAAAATCCCCTTGTCGCTCCTTTGCTTCAAAGCCCTCTACTGCGCCCGTCAAACAATTTACATAGACATATGAGGTATGTCCTTACTCGAGAGAAATTGGGCTACAAATATAAGTATACATTTTCTCCTTTTACCCCTTGTAAAAATACAAAAATGGAGTTTACAAGAACATGCGAGTGTAAAAAATGAAGATTGTGAATTTTCTCCTTCACTTTGCTGCTATTCCTGTGAAACACCTAAAAGGTAAAAATGCTGACTGAATGTCATTTTGAATACTTTGGGGGGGTGCAGTTTTTATAATGGGGTCATTTGTGGGGTATTTCTAATATGAAGACCCTTCAAATCCACTTCAAACCTGAACTGGTCCCTGAAAAATAGTGAGTTTGAAAATGTTGTGAAAAATTGAAAAATTGCTGCTGAACTTTGAAGCCCTCTGGTGTCTTCCAAAAGTAAAAACACGTCAATTTTATGATTCAAAACATAAAGTAGACATATTGGAAATGTGAATAAAAATTTTTTTATTTGGGAATATCCATTTTTTTTACAAGCAGAGAGCTTCAAAGTTAGAAAAATGCAACATTTTCAAATTTTTCATCAAATTGTGGGATTTTTCACCAAGAAAGGATGCAAGTTACCACAAAATTTTACCACTAAGTTAATGTAGAATATGTCACGAAAAAATTATCTCGGAATCAGAATGATAACTAAAAGCATTCCAGAGTTATTAAGGTTTAAAGTGACAGAGGTCAGATGTGCAAAAAACGCTCTGGTCCTAAAGTGTAAAATGGCCTTGTCCTTAAGGGCTTATCCACCATAAGGTGATTTTAGTGCATACCTGCTAGGCTATCGTTTTGTTAACCGGGTATTTCCTGTTGGATTTGGTTCTTAAACTACACATCCCATAGTTCCATCCTTGTAAGTGTAAAGTCCCTTTCCACACTTCCACACATCAGCCACCCCACCCATTGCAGCACAAATGACCTGCCTCCATTCAAAACACCCAGTGGTGTTGCAAAATAATCTCTCCCACCCAGCGGTCGCTCCACCCATTGAAGCAGGACTGTCTCCCTTTGCACAACTGACTAGTGATGTCAGGTCTTGACACACTGCAGCCTGGGAAATCCCGAGATATGAGTAATTTTGTATGCTGTTAATAAATATTGGGGAGAAAAAAAAAGAATTGTGAAATCCCCGTCACACACACAGGTACAGACACTATATTATGAACTACAAAAACTTTACAGCCACTGCAGCATAGTCAAATAAAAATCCTGGAATACCCCTTTAAACAAAATGGGTCCCAGTACAGATCCAGAGGTACCACACTGGTAACAAGACTTTGGTTTGAATATACTCCATTAACTAAAACCCTCTGTTTTCTGTCCCTCAGCCACTGCCTAATCCATTCAGCAATATGGGAGTCCAAGCTCAATGACTGCAGTTTATTGATAAGTCTTCCATGTGGGACAGTGTCAAAAGTCTTACTAAAATCTAGATAAGCGATGTCTACTGCACCTCCACCATTATTATTTTAGTCCCCCAATCAAAAAAAAAAGATTAGTTTGACACAATCTACCCGTAAACCCATATTGCTTTTTTATCTTGCAATCCATGTGATTTTAGATGTTTCACAATCCTATCCTTTAGTGGGGTTTCCATTAATTCTCCCTCAGGTTTACTGGCCTATATAGTTGCCTGATTCCTACCTACTACCTTTCTTACAAATGCGAACAACATTTGCTAAAAATAAATCTGATAACGGTTTAACTAGAACACCACTAAGATCTTTAACCCCTTAAGGACCAAGGACGTACCGGTACGTCCTTGGTCCTGCTCTTCTGATATAACGCGGGGTTACACAGTAACCCCGCGTCATATCACGGCGGGCCCGGCGTCATAGTGAAGCAGAGACCCGCCTCTAATAGCGTGCGGCTAAAAGTGAGAGTGAAAGTGGCCGGCTAGCTCAGTCGGGCTGTTCGGGATAGCCGCGGCTAATCGCGGCATCCCGAACAGCTGACAGGACAGCGGGAGGGCCCCTACCTGCCTCCTCGCTGTCCGATCGCCGAATGACTGCTCAGTGCCTGAGATCCAGGCCTGAGCAGTAATGCGGCAGAATCGTTGATCACTGGTTTCTTATGAGAAACCAGTGATCAATGATGAAGATCAGTGTGTGCAGTGTTATAGGTCCCTATGGGACCTATAACACTGCAAAAAAAAAGTGAAAAAAAAAGTGAATGAATATCATTTAACTCCTCCCCTATTAAAAGTTTGAATCACCCCCCTTTTCCAATAAAAAAAAAAGACAGTGTAAATAAAAATAAACATATATGGTATCACCGCGTGCGGAAATGTCCGAATTATAAAAATATATCATTAATTAAACCGCTCGGTCAATGGCGTGCGCGCAAAAAAATTCCAAAGTCCAAAATAGTGCATTTTTGGTCACTTTTTATATCATTTAAAAATGAATAAAAAGCGATCAATAAGTCCTATCAATGCAAAAATGGTACTGTTAAAAACTTCAGATCACGGCGCAAAAAATGAGCCCTCATACCGCCCCATACACGGAAAAATAAAAAAGTTATAGGTGTCAGAAGATGACAATTTTAAACGTATAAATTTTCCTGCATGTAGTTATGATTTTTTCCAGAAGTCCGACAAAATCAAACCTATATAAGTAGGGTATCATTTTAACCGTATGGACCTACAGAATAAAGATAAGGTGTAATTTTTACCGAAAAATGTACTACGTAGAAACGGAAGCCCCCAAAAGTTACAAAACAGCGGGTTTTTTTTCAATTTTGTCGCACAATGATTTTTTTTCCATTTCACCGTAGATTTTTGGGCAAAATGACTGACGTCATTACAAAGTAGAATTGGTGGCGTAAAAAATAAGCCATAATATGGATTTTTAGGTGCAAAATTGAAAGAGTTACGATTTTTTAAAGGCAAGGAGCAAAAAACGAAAATGCAAAAACGGAAAACCCCATGGTCCTTAAGGGGTTAAATTTGTTTGGGTGTATCCTATCAGGCCCATGTGACTTATTTGTCTTAACCTTCGACAGCTGACTTAGATCCTCTTCCTTTTTAAAGACATGCATAAAAGATTAGTCTGCTTCCCTAACTTTTCCTTCATTTTCTTCTGTAAAAACTGAACAGAAGTATTTACCGAGGAAGCCGGCTAGTCCTTTATCATCTTCTACATACCTTCCTTCCTCTGTTTTTAATTTATTTATTCCTTGTTTTAATTTCCTTTTTTCATTTATATATCTGAAGAATGTCTTAACTTTTTTTCACTGACTAAGCTATTTTCTCTTTTGCCTGTGCTTTAGAAGCTCTCATAAAGCTTGGCTTTTTTATGCCTAATCTTATAGATTTCCCTATCTTCATTGCTCTGGGTTTTTTGAAAATTACTAAATGCTTGCTTGCTTTTTGTTTTTTATTACTTTGACCACTTCTGCAGAGTACCACAGTGGTCACTTTTTTTTATTATCTGCTTCTTTCAATAATGAAATATTTAATAGTCCCAGTTCTCCTGGACTCCATTGAAACAGTCCCAGTCTGATTCATTTACAACTAATCTCATTCAGTTTTTCTAAAATCTAAAACTTTTGTTTTTGTGTGGTATGACTCAGTCTTCTTATATTGAACCACACTGACTGGTGATCACTAGATCCCAAGCTTTTACCTACAGTTATATCATATACCAAATCCTCACTTGTGAATACTAAAAGTTAAAGGGGTTATCCAGGAAAAAAACTTTTTTGATATATATTAACTGGCTCCAGAAAGTTAAACAGATTTGTAAATTACTTCTATTAAAAAAATCTTAATCCTTTCAGTAGTTATGAGCTTCTGAAGTTAAGGTTGTTCTCTCTGATGACACATGTCTCTGGAAACGCTCAGTTTAGAAGCAAATCCCCATAGCAAACCTCTTCTAAACTGGGCGTTTCCAGAGACAGGTGTCATCAGAGAGCACTTAGACAGAAAACAACAACCTTAACTTCAGAAGCTCATAAGTACTGAAAGGATTAAGATTTTTTAATAGAAGTAATTTACAAATCTGTTTAACTTTCTGGAGCCAGTTGATATATATAAAAAGTTTTTTCCTGGAATACCCCTTTAATGGGGAATTCCGGCTTTATACATCTTATCCCCATGCCCCCTCCATTCATGTCTATAGGAGGGGGCGTGATAACCGTCACGCCACCTCCCATTGACAGGAATGGCCGAATTCCCAAAGCTGGAATACCCTTTTAAATGGCCTCCTTCCTGGTTGGAAAAATAATCCCAGTAGGGAATTAAGGATATCTGTACTCCTGGCCGAACTGGCTAGTATGGTTTTCTAGTTAACAGTCTCCCATAATGATAACTTCCCCTTTCAATGTCATTTTAGCTTTTTCCTCAACTAGTATATCATCTAATTATTTATTTTGACAAGGTGGTCTATAAATCACACCTACACGAGTTACCCCATGATTACTAAACTGCAATGTAATCCTAACAGACTATGTTGGTCTCACTAACTTGCCTACTCTGTCTTTCTTATATATAACGAGTACTCTAGTATTGTTATGTCCCAGTCATTACTCTCATTGAACCATGTCTCAGTAACATCCACTAAATATACATTCTCAGATGCAATTATTGACCCAAGTTCATTGATATTATTTCCTAATCTGCAAGCATTTGAAGACAATACTCTGAGCTTGTCTTTTTTTGGTACTTGCATGTACCGGTGGGCAATTGGATTGATGGATTATCACTCTTTCCCCCCCGCCCCCCCCCCCCCTTCCTAGTTTAAATACTTTTGAGAAAATTATTTGAACAGTTAACTGAGGACATTTGTTCTTATGAGAGATAGATGCAAACCATCTCTCTTGTACAGATGCTTTCTATTCCAACTAGAGCTATCGTGAGATACACAGCCAAATCTTTGCTTCTGACCATTCACCAAGCCATAAGATGCATTTCCTAATGCTCATCTGCCTATCATACTGAGGGTAAGAAAAAGAAAGAACAGCAGAGAATGAAACAGTGGATGCAACCTTTACACATGTCCAAGTGTGTAAAAAGCTTGCTTTACCTGTAAAATCTCAGGGATGTGTCACTCTCCTCAAGTCTATTGTTTACTATGTCCATTGAGCTGCTTTAGAGCACCTCTCTAAATGCTGTTAACAGAAAAGAGCATAAGCCCAGGCAATATGGTTGGCATCATAATAATATACAAGAAATTTAATTTACATTTTTTTTTTAACATTTTAGTACCTGATTTAAAAAAAAAAGTCTAGATGACACATCCTCAACAAAATGATCAACAAAATGACCATTTTAAATGATGACATCACAAAAGTCACAATCAAAATCACTCAGCTTTTCAGTAGAGCTCATATTATTAATGATTGTGAATGCAAATTACAAAATCTAGAAATAAAATAGGGAGCTATGCAGTTTAACCAGTTCTCCCATTGGTATGGGGTATTTATTTTTTTTCATTTATTTATTTAATACAACCTGGAGTATCTCCAAGATAAAGAATGTAAATTACTTTTGTTGTGTTCAAATTATATTTCACTAAATTGATGTACTATCAGATGTTTTATCAGCTATGTACGGTACTTGCTATATCAGCTGCATGAAAGTTGGTCTGTCCCATGTACTGTTTTATGATGGAGATAGGTGACATAGAATAGCAAAAAAAAAAAAAAAACATAGCCACATGCTGCATTCATGGTAATAGACAATTGGTTGTTTGGAAAGATGTAGATGTACAAGGAAGTAGCTAATAAGAATCTCTCATCCATTGCCACTGTAAGTATTGCAGAATGGCATAGCTATTGAAAAAGAGACCGAAGCATGTCTCGAAACGCGTCTAGCCCACCTACCTTATACCAGCAGTCTGATACAAGCCAGGGATGCACCTTACGATTTGAAACCGCTGGAGACCCTAGGACTGGGGCCCACTGCACTACGTGCGCATCAGCACACGAGGACACCACCAGTATCCATTGCCAGCATCCACTGCTGATCCTCTAATTCACCAACGCTCCCGTTGACACCTGCTCAGCCCGGACAGTTTCCATCGGCCAGACGCCAGCCGTGCCAGTCCAGCATTACGGGAACCCACGTAGCTGCTTTGCGGCTCATCCTCCAGACAGGCATCTACTAACCTAGAGCCGGATGCAAGCCGCGCCAGCCTGACTGTGTGCCTAGGATTACCGCTAGGAGGATCGGTAAGTGGTGCTGTGCACCATCATATGGATATATAATTGCAATATATCACCTATGTCCATAGGAATATATCCCCACTGCATCACCAATGCTATAAAAACAATTTATTTAAGGATACCGGTATCCACGTTTTACCATCACCATTGTGACACTTACAATTGAACACTAAACTATCTTTACAAACCGGATACAAACTATAATACTGCAAGGTTATCCAACACTATTGCCTTACATCCTGGAAAGCGAACAACAGCTGGTTTCCATATATATACATCTGTATATATATGTGTATAAGTTTTATAAGCTTTATTATTATTATTTTTAATTATTTTTAATTAAAAGTTATACATTTTTAACTATTTTACTATCAATTGTACTATTCTACCCTATGCAAGGACCCTGCAGGGGTAGATAGTCATTATATTATAAATAAATATTGAAATATACTGACTTTCTCCTAAATCATTTATTTACCACCCATACACTATCCACTCACATCACCCAATCACTTATTGTAATATCTACATAATATTTATACACATTCTCTACTTACACATATACTCAGGTGATATATCTGGATATATATCACATCCTTTTCTTTCTTTCACCATATATCACCAACACATATAAATCAATTTATTTATAACTATTTAGTATTTAACTAACTATATAAGCAAACAGAGAAAATACGCAATCAGTATATATATCCATATATACACCTCTTTTATAGTATTGCAGAATGGTTGAGCTGAGGAAGCAACAGTACATTAAATGGGAACCTGTAAGTTAGAGTATGCTGCCCTCACTATCTGCATTCAGGTGTAGGTTCTATGAATCTACATTACAGTGCGGTGTGAGGGAGAAATCGATGAAAAGAGTGAGTCGGTCCCTAAGTTATGCTGCCTTCAGCAAGAGTAGCATATCCTAACAGGTTCCCTTTAATATTTCAAAACTGTTCATACTATATTTGTACAGGGTGGCACATTAGTATATGTGAGGGGGGAAACTTTTCAAGATGGGTGGTGACCATTGTGGCCATTTTGAAGTCGGCCATCTTGAATCCAACTTTTGTTTTTTCAATAGGAAGAGGGTCATGTGACACATCAAACTTATTGGGAATTGCACAAGAAAAACAATGATGTACTTGGTTTTGACGTTACTTTATTCTTTCATGAGTTATTTACAAGTTTCTGACCACTTTTAAAATGTGTTCAATGTGCTGCCCATTGTGTTGGATTGTCAATGCAACCCTCTTCTCCCACTCTTCACACACTGATAGCAACACCACAGGAGAAATGCTAGCACAGGCTTCCAGTATCCTTAGTTTCAGGTGCTGCAGAATGGGCAAAACAAAAATTGGAACAGGACCCTCAGTTTACGCAGAAGATTTTGTTCAGTGATGAGGCAAACTTTTATGTGAATGGTGAAGTTAACAAACAAAACCACCACTATTGGTCTGACACTAACCCACATTGGATAGATCCCTCCAAGACTGTTATAACACAAAAATTTATGGTATGATGTGGTATATGGGGTACAAAGATAGTGGGGCCATTCCTCATCAATAGAAAACTCAAGGCCACTGGATATGCGAAATTGCTACATGATGATGTGTTTCCCTCTTTATGCACTGAAGCTGGCACGTTCCTTGAGTTTTTCCAGCAAGATGGGTGTCAGGTCCGAGCATTCCTAGATGAACAGTTTCCTGGATTGGTCGTCGTGGGCCAGTTAAATGGCTCCCAAGGTCTCCCGATCAGACCCCCTTAGACTTTTATCTTTGGGGTCATCTGAAGGCAATTGTCTATGCTGTGAAGATACGAGATGTGCAGCACCTGAAACTACGGATACTGGAAGCCTGTGCTAGCATTTCTCCTGCGGTTGGAGAAGAGGGTTGCATTGACAATCCAACACAATGGGCAGCACATTGAACACATTTTATAAGTGGTCGGAAACTTGTAAATAAATCATGAAAGAATAAAGTTACATTAAAACCAAGCACATCATTGTTTTTCTTGTGAAATTCCCAATAAGTTTGATGTGTCACATGACCCTCTTCCTATTGAAAAATCAAAAGTTGGATTCAAAATGGCCGACTTCAAAATGGCCGCCCTGGTCACCACTCATCTTGAAAAGTTTCCCCCCTCACATATACTAATGTGCCACAAACAGGAAGTTAATATCCCAACCATTCCCATTTTATTAAGGTGTATCCATGTAAATGGCCCACCCTGTACTATAAAGTGTAAAAATGCAGTAAGCAAGAATAAAGGAGGAATGAAACACTTACCACCATGCACCAGCAGGGCCATAAAAATCTCCAAAGAGTGGGAGGCAAGAAAGAATAAATGGTACTCCCCAGGCAGCAACATGATATGCCCTGTAAAATATAATATGAAAGGTCATTGAAGATGTGAAATAGGGACAATATAGTATAATTTTATAGTTCGTATCTGCAAGAAAAACAATGAAAAAGTACAATTGCTATAGTTTTGGGGGATGATGAGGGGACGACTCAACAACCTCTGTAATATTGTTTTTTAAGTGTATAAAGATGGTTGTCTATCTAAAAAAAATCCTACCACACTTCTAAAAACTTTGCAAAGATACTATATCTTTTTAGAGAAGAGAGAAATGCCTCATTGTAAAAGTTTCATGTTCATTTCTTCCCCCTCCTAAAATCATTATTAACTCTGCTAAATGTCCATCCTCACAGACTAGAGTCTGTAGAGAAAAGAAAAGAAAGGATCGACGGACGGCGCCTCGTGTATTTACCCTCAATAGATCGGGTGGTGGGTGGGGGTCGGGGCAACCCCACGGGACTTATAGATGGCCGCTCACCTTGAGATCTATGCAAAAAAGCATATCACCCACGATATAATCTGGGTACTGTAGTGCGAGCCGCTGCTATGCCGATGGGTTGCAGGAGGAAACAAGTCGTCCTGGGAGTCAATATTAGAAGTAGAGCAGGAAAAAACCCTCAGGTATGGCGCTGCAGACTCTTGTAGACAGATGAGGCGGATGCCAAAGGTAATAGGAAAGTCCTCAGCAGGACATTTTATAAAAAAAAACTATAAAATGGACAAGATTACGCGTTTCGGGAGGATCCCTCCCTCCTGATCTGAGGAAGGGAGGGATCCTCCCGAAATGCGTAATCTTGTCCATTTTATTGTTTTTTTTTATAAAATGTTCTGCTGAGGACTTTCCTATTACCTTTGGCATCCGCCTCATCTGTCTACAAGAGTCTGCAGCGCCATACCTGAGGGTTTTTTCCTGCTCTACTTCTAATATCACAGAGTAGAGAGATTTACTGAGGGATCAGATTATGTTGTACTGATAAAAGTGTATAGAGTGGAAAAAATTAAACGGAGATAGCTGCAGAGTGAGACAAGGACTGATGACACAAAGATGTAACAGGGTTGATGTTGATGGAGGAATATGCCAAATGAAAAAGGATTTAGGCAAACTAGAAGAATGGTCAGAACTCTGGCTACTGAAATTTTATGTGGATAAGTGCAGAATAATGCACCTGGGGCGTAAAAACCCTCAGGCAGAATATAGAATATTTGATACAGTATCTGAGGAAAGGGATTTAGGAGTAATTATTTCAGAAGACATAAAGGTGGGAAGACAATGTAATAGAGCAGCAGGAAATGCTTTATTACTTTACTGAGAGAGTATTGGATGCATGGAATAGCCTTCCTGCAGAAGTGGTCGCTGCAAATACAGTGAAGGAGTTTAAACATGCATTGGCTAGGCATAAGGCTATCCTTCATATAAGATAGGGCCAGGGACTATTGATAGGATTCAGATTATTTGGCAGAATAGATGGGCCAAATGGTTCTTATCTGCCGACACATTCTATGCTTCCATGTACAACAAAAGTGATAACTAAGTGGCTGGGTGAACAAAACATTGACATTTTGTGTCAATGACCAGGGAACTTCCCTATTTTAAACTCCAAAAACTGATCAAACAACAATGGGTAGTTGTCAGTAAGGATTTGGCCCAGAAGCTGATATCCAGCATTCCAGGACATATTGCAGAAGTCTTGAAAAAGAAGGGTCTACACTGTAAATATTGAGTCTTTGCATAAACTTGATGCATTTGTCATTAAACTTTTAAAAACGTATGAACTGCTTATAACAGTACTTCAGTATACCACAGAAACATCTGACTTAAAAAATCTAAAAACAGCGAAGCAGCAATTTTTGTACAAGCTAAAATGTGTGTCAATCTCAAAACTTTTGGCAATTAATGCATATAACATAGTAACATAGTTTGTAAGGTTGAAAAAAAGACAAAAGTCAACCTAAAACCCTACTGTGTTGATGCAGAGGAAGGCAAAAAAACCCTCATGCCAATTGCTCCATGACAGGAAAAATTCCTTCCCGACTCAAATATGGTGATTAGAATAATCCCTGGATCAACGCTCTATCCACATAAATCTAGTATCTATAACCTGTAATATTATATTTTTCCAGAAAAGCATCCAGGCCCCCCTTGAACTTGTTTATTGAGTCAGACATCACAACATCATGTGTCAGAGAGTTCAATAGTCTCACTGCACTTACAGTAAAGAATCCCTGTCTGTTATGATGATGAAACCTTCTTTTCTCTAGACGTAGGGGATGCCCCTTGTCATGGTTACCGGCCTAGGTATAAAAAGATCTCTAGAAAGACCTCTGCACTGTCCATTCATATATTTGTACATTGTGATTTAATCGCCCCCTAATACATTATTTCTAGAAACTAAATAACCCCAAGCTTGATAACCTGTCTTGATAATCCTTGTTGTCCTCCTCTGCACCCACTCCAGTTCAGACATATCCTTCTTATAAACAGGTGCCAAAAATTGGACACAATACTCCATATGTGGTTGGACTAATGATTTATACTGAGACAAAACTATGTCCTTGTCACTATGTTCTTGTCTATGCCTCTCTTGATACATTCCATCACTTTATTAGCCTTCCCAGCATCTGTCGGGTACTGATCACTAAAGCTGAGCTTACTAACCAAAAGTATGTGTTGGTATATATATCCTTTATAAGAACAGGTATAAAATAAATAGAATGTACAGCCAGTACTGGTACTACGATACTTACTACACAATTCTTGACCGCATAAAAAACTTTAAAATCAACCAGATCTACCAATTAAATTTTAATATCATAGAGGGGGAGATCTGTATTCTCAAAAGTAAAAGCGTTTTCTAAAAATAATTTTCAAGAAACATTAGCAAAGTATACTAAATAATTTTCCACGAAAGCTGTGAATTTACAGGCAATGATTCATAGTGCTCATACAAGCTGGGTTGCTTTGGATCATCTTTTTTGACGTTTTGTAAGTTGGAAAAGACGTATGTTCACCCAGGCATACCATATTTTAATTATCAGAGTGATAGCTCTGCATACTAAAGCTTTTCATATTGAAAATAATCATCCTTAATAGAAAAAAAAAAAACAATGATGGAAATGTACCCATACTGTCCTGGAAGCTAAGCATCTACTCATGTAAGTTTCTTATTAACCCACTAGTACCAGAGTAAAGGTGAGCAGGGTGAGATTACAAACTGTTGTATTTTACTTATGTGATCCTTGACAACATATACACTGCTCAAAAAAATAAAGGGAACACTAAGATAACACATCCTAAATCTGAATGAATGAACTAATTGTATGAAATACTTTCGCCTTTACATAGTTGAATGTGATGACATGAAAATCACATTCACAATATCAATGGAAATCAAATTTATCAACCTATGGAGGTCTGGATATGGAGTCAGACTCAAAATCAAAGTGGGAAAACCACACTACAGGCTGATCCAACTCTGATGTAATATTCTTAAAACAAGTCAAATTGAGGCTCAGTAGTGTGTATGGCCTCCATGTGCCCGTATTACCTCCCTACAATGCCTGGGCATGCTCCTAATGAGGTGGCGGATGGTCTCCTGAGGGATGTCCTCCCAGACCTGGACTAAAGCATCTGCCAACTCCTGGATAGTCTGTGGTGCAACGTGGCGTTGGTGGATGGAGCGAGACATGATGTTCCAGATGTGCTCAATTGGATTCAGGTCTGGGGAATGGGCGGGCCAGTCCAAAGCATCAATGCCTTCCTCTTACAGGAACAGCTGACACACTCCAGCCACATGAGGTCTAGTATTGTCTTGCATTAGGGGGAACCCAGGGCCAACCGCACGAGCATATGGTCTTACAAGGGGCCTGAGAATCTCATCTCAGTACCTAATTGCAGTCAGGCCACCTCTGGCAAGCACACTGACCGTTACTGACCCACCACCAAACCGGTCATGCTGGAGGATGTTGCAGGCAGAAGGACGTTCTCCACGGCATCTCCAGACTCTGTCACTTCTGTCACATGTGCTCAGTGTGAACCTGCTTTCATCTGTGAAGACCACAGGGCGCCAGTGGCGAATTTGCCAATCTTGGTGTTCTCTGGAAAATGCCAAACATCCTGCACAGTGTTGGGCTGTAAGCACAACCCCCACCTGTGGACGTCGGGCCCTCATACCACCCTGGTGTCTGTTTCTGACCATTTCAGTGGACACATGCACATTTGTGGCCTGCTGGAGGTCATTTTGCAGGGCTCTGACAGTGTTCCTCCTGCTCCTCCTTGCACAAAGGCGGAGGTAGCAGTTCTGCTGCTGGGTTGTTGCCCTCCTATGGCCTCCTCCACATCTCCTGATGTACTGGCCTGTCTCCTGGTAGCGCTTCCATGCTCTGGACACTCTGCTGACAGACACAGCAAACCTTCTTGCCACAGCTCGCATTGATGTGCCATCCTGGATGAGCTGCACTAATTGAGCCACTTGTGTGGGTTGTAGACACCTGTGTGAAGTTGGCACCCCATGTTCGCAAAAGCTGAATATAAATACACCATTCGTTTGTGCTGCGTTTGTGCTGGTTTGTGCCGCAGAAATGAGCGTTTGTGCCAGTTCGGTTCCTGAGTTATTGTGCATTAGATTTTTATGAAGCCCCGCCCACTTTCCACCCCATGAAGTCAAAATTAAAAAACAAATACACCATTTGTTTGTGCTGCGTTTGTGCTGCAAAAATGAACGTTTGCGCCGCTTTGGTTTCCGAGATATTGTGCGCTTAATTTGCTGAAACCCCTTCCACTTTCCACCCCATGTTGTTAAATTTCAAAAACAAATACACCATTCGTTAGTGCTGCGTTTGTGCTGGTTTGTGCTGCAAAAATTAGCGTTTGCGCCGCTTTGGTTTCTGAGATCAGAGAAGTTAATTTAGCATTATGGGATTAACGTAGCAATATATGATTTATTATGATACACACACAGTTATTACTACATATTACTACAGAGGTGGAAATGTCTGTATGTGTGTCTGTAGGATATCATAGGAATGTGATAGAGATGTCATAGGGATGCCATAGGGACGTCATAGGGATGTCATAGAGACGTCATAGGGATGTCATAGTGTCAGAGATGTCAGAGATTTCATAGGGATGTCATAGCGTCAGATGTCATAGGGATGTCATAGGGACGTCATAGGGACGAGCATTCTGTAATTGCTAATGTCCACTCTGTGTACATTTTATTATACACAATGGAGGTTATTGGCTGAGCAGCATTAGTTGACACTCTCAGCTGTTGAATGGGGGTGAAAGACCGTAGAATCTGGAGTTTGTCTGGCGCAGAAAGGAACCGTCAGGGAACAGGATAAAATCAAGGTATTTATTAAATGCAACGCGTTTCGCTGCGCATGCGCAGCGTAACGTGTTGCATTTAATAAATCCCTTGATTTTATGACATCCCTACGACGTCCCTATGACATCCCTATGACATCTCTATGACATCCTTATGACGTCCCTATGACATCTCTGACACTATGACATCCCTATGACGTCCCTATGACATCTCTATGACATCCTTATGACGTCCCTATGACATCTCTGACACTATGACATCCCTATGACATCCCTATGACATCTCTATGACATCTCTGACACTATGACACTATGACATCCCTTTGACGTCTCTATGACATCCCTATGACGTCCCTATGACATTCCTATGACATTCCTATGACATCATACAGACGCACATACAGACATTTCCACCTCTGTAGTAATATGTAGTAATAACTGTGTGTATATCATAATAAATCATATTGCTACGTTAATCCCATAATGCTAAATTAACTTCTCTGATCTCAGAAACCAAAGCGGCGCAAACGTTCATTTTTGCAGCACAAACGCAGCACAAACGAATGGTGTATTTGTTTTGGAATTTTGACTTCATGGGGTGGAAAGTGGGCGGGGCTTCATAAAAATCTAACGTGCAATATCTCAGGAACCGAACCGACACAAACGCTCATTTCTGCGGCACAAACCAGCACAAACTCAGCAATAACAAATGGTGTATTTGTTTTTGAAATTTAACAACATGGGGTGGAAAGTGGGCGGGGTTTCATCAAATTAAGCTCACAATATCTTGGAATCCACTGCAAACGTTCATTTTTGCGGCACAAACCAGCACAAACGCAGCACAAACAAATAGTGTATTTGTTTATGAATTTTGACTTCATGGTGTGGAAAGTGGGCGGGGTTTCAGAAAATCAAGCGCAATAACTCAGGAACCGAACCGGCACAAACCAGCACAAACGCAGCACAAACAAATGGTGTATTTACATTCAGCTTTTGCGAACATGGGGTGCCAACTTCACACAGGTGTTGTAGACTCCGTCTCATGCTACCACTAGAGTGGAAGCACCGCCGGCATTCAAAAGTGACCAAAACATCAGCCAGGAAACATAGGAATTGAGAAGTGGTCTGTAGTCACTACCTGCAGAACCACTCCTTTATTGGGGGTGTCTTTCTAATTGCCTATAATTTCAACCTGTTGTCTGTTCCATTTGCACAACAGCATGTGAAATGTATTGTCAATCAGTGTTGCTTCCTGAGTGGACAGTGTGATTTCACAGAAGTATGATTGACTTGGAGTTACATTGTGTTGTTTAAGTGTTTCCTTTATTTTTTTTGAACAGTGTAATTAATAGTACATTAGGTAATCCCTGGAGAAATTACATTCATTGTAGTTTTCCTACAGGCTACAGAGAGGTGTTCTGCAGTATGTTGTGCAGGGAATCTTATACAGAAGCAGTGGCTGGTCTGATAAAGGCACAGGATAGTAACTACAAACCTAGTCATTCACAAAATAAACTAAAATATCCTGTAATATTGCTATAGAAACTGTGTTATAGACGGGAACTGTAACTTAAGATTGCTAGCATCAAATCATTTTCTCTAAATATTAACTTTGTATCTCTGCACCTCAGTATAATTTATTATAGGGTAATGGAACCAGTGGCAGCAGCATAAAAAATTAAAATGTATCTAGGGACAACTATTTACTACAAATAGCTCTTAAAGAAACATTATAGGAAGCATAAAACAAGGACAGATGCCCTCTTTACAACCAGTATTATTTACTCTAAATAAGTTTAGGGAAATCTTAACCCCTTAAGGACCACAGGGCTTTTCATTTTTGCACTTTCGTTTAAAATTGTCATCGTCTGACCACTATAACGTTTTTATTTTTTCATATACCGGACGGTATGAGGGCTAATTTTTAGCGTGACCTGGAATATTGGTATCATTTTTGCTTTGATGGGACTTTTTGATCGCCTTTTATACATTTTTTAGGGTATACAAAGTGACCAAAAATACGCAATTTTGGACTTAGGATTTTTTTTTTTTACATCTACACTAGAGATGAGCGAACTTACAGTAAATTCGATTCGTCACGAACTTCTCGGCTCGGCAGTTGATGTGTTTCCTGCATAAATTAGTTCAGCTTTCAGGTGCTCCGGTGGGCTGGAAAAGGTGGATACAGTCCTAGGAGACTCTTTCCTAGGAATGTATCCACCTTTTCCAGCCCACCGGAGCACCTGAAGGCTGAACTAATTTACGCAGGATAAGTCATCAACTGCGGAACCGAGAAGTTCGTGACTAATCGAATTTACTGTAAGTTCGTTCATCTCTAATCTACACCATTGACTGTGTGGTTTAACCCCTTAAGGCAGTGTTTCTCCATTCCAGTCCTCAGGGCCCCCTAACAGGTCATGTTTTCAGGATTTCCTTAGTCTTTCACAGGTGATATAATTGTGGTGATGCCTGATTCACTGACCATAATTATGTCACCTGTGAAAGACTTAGGAAATCCTGAAAACATGACCTGTTAGGGGGCCCTGAGGACTGGAATTGAGAAACACTGCCTTAAGGACTCAGCGTTTTTCCATTTTTGCATTTTCATTTTTTTCTCATCACCTTCACATCATAACGCTTTAAATTTTGCACATAAAATTCCATATGATGGCTTATTTTTTTGCGCCAGCAATTCTACTTTGCAGTGACAGTCATTTTACCAAAAAATCCACGGCGAAATGGAAAAAAATTAATTGTGCGACAAAATTTAAGAAAAAATGTAATTTTGTAACTTTTGGGGGCTTCCGTTTCTACGCAGTGCATTTTTTGGTAAAAATTACACCTTATCTTTATTCTGTAGGTCCATATGGTTAAAATGATACCCTAACTTTTATTAGGGAAGGGGTTAAATGACCTTTGTTAACTTTTTTTTGCAGTGTTATAGCTCTCATAGGGGGCTATTTCCCTGACTTGATTTTCCCTGTTTTCCCTGATCGGATGCGACGGAGCAAGGTAAGGGGACCTCCACTCACGCCCTAGCTGATCGGGACATCGCGATTTTATCGCGATTGTCCCGATCAGCCAACTGAGCTGCCGGGAAGAATTTACTTTCATTTTCAGCGCGGCGATGAACTTTGATCGCTGCATCTGAAGGGTTAATAGCGCACGGCACAACGATCGGTGCCGCACGCTATTAGCCCAGGGTCCCGGCTATGAATAGCAGCCGGGACCGACCAAGTGTGATGCTGGGTCACGGCTTGACCCCATTTTAAACACTGGGACCGGGCGCAGGGCTTACAGGTACGCCCTGCGTCCTTAAGAGGTTAATTAATATTATATTTTTATAGTTTGGACATTTACGTATGCGACAATACCACATATGTTTATTTTTATTTACATATATATATTTTTTTTAAATAGGAAAAGGGGGGGGGGTGATACAAACTTACAGTGGGGCAAAAAAGTATTTAGTCAGCCACCAATTGTGCAAGTTCTCCCACTTACAAAGATGAGAGAGGCCTGTAATTTTCATCATAGGTATACCTCAACTATGAGAGACATAATGAGGAAAAAAAATTCATAAAATCACATTGTCTGATTTTTTAAGAATTTATTTGCAAATTATGGTGGAAAATAAGTATTTGGTCACCTAGAAAAAAAGCAAGATTTCTGGCTCTCATAGACCTGTAACTCATTCTTTAAAAGTCTCCTCTGTCCTCCACTTGTTACCTGTATTATTGGCACCTTTTTCAACTTGTTATCAGTATAAAAGACACCTGTCCACAACCTCAAAAAGTCACACTCCAAACTCCATCTTTGATTGTGGCGTCAACCCCCAGACATCAGCCCGATCAGCATAGTCCGATATTAGCCAAGGGTCCTGGTTGCTGAAAAGCCCACCAGGTATGAAGCGCACTCAGCTCCTGAGCGAGCTTCACATAAGGAGAGCCGGCCACGGACGTAAATATACTTCCATGGTTGTTAGGGGTTCATTTGAAACTGACTTAGGAATTGGGTAAAAAGTTATCTCCACAGTCCATGCCAGATTTTCCCCATCCTGCTGGGCTATAGTGACAGATCTTATCCTATACACAAATAGGAGTCACACACGGGGGAGATTTATCAAGCTGTTTTTTGAAAATTAGATTCTGTTTTTTGCCCATAGCAACCAATCAAAGCTCAGCTTTCATTTACTGGAGAAATGAGGGGAAAAAAAGCTGAGCTCTGTCTGGTTGCAACTGGCAAAAAAAATAAAATAAAATTATTATTATTCTTACTATAAGAAAGCTCGATAAATCTCTCCCGGCGTAAATTAGTGCTAGTTTGAAAGAGAGTCTCATGCTGCCCGAGGTCCTTTTTGATTTGTTGTTAAGGCATAATGAAGCAATTGAAAGGTTCCCTGTACCTGACCTCTGATATCACCTGACCATATCCATTGGTCTTATCCCTTGGCTTGTTACATCCAGAATTAGGACCTTTTTACCAATACTAACCATAGTATTATGATTCTCAATACCGAAATGATACCTTGCCAAAAAAAGAACTCTTACTCTGGTGGGCAGTTATGAGGGGTGGTTCAGAGTGCAGGCTCTGAAATTCCAACCTGAAACTCTGTAATGAGCAAGAAATGCTGCTTAGCTGCACAACGGAGCTTCCTAACCCCCTAAAGTAAGGATTGGTCACTCAGGTTTTTTCCTCCACACATTTTAAGACGCATAACATGTTTATTTTTCCACTGACAGAGCCCTATGACGGCTAACTTTTTTTTTTTTTTTTTAGTCTGCCTGGGGGACTTTTGAAGCAGTTATTCAAGGCAATGCCTATGCATTGATCTACAATATTGATCTACAGTATTTAATCAGCACTCTACAGGTACAGCTGCCAGTAAATGTGTCATGGCAGCAACAATGGCCTAGAGAAGGCCTCAAAGCTGCCATAATAGCCAACTAGCACCACGATAATGCATTAGACCCCACAAGTGCTGATTGGACCACTGACATGATCGCTTCTGATCACAGCATCTATATAGCTAAGTTGCCAGTCAGACGCTGATGCCAGTCAACGGCAGGTATCAACTGCAGATAGCAGCCAGTACTCGCTGTGTCAGCAGTGAAGAATGAAGACAGAGAATATGGCAGGCTCCAGGCTATGTGCACACCATGTTATCTATAGTAGTGAGAAGAACCTGCTGCTGAGCTCTGTGACCGCGCAGAATAACATATAGTACTGAAATACAGGAAATCCTGGCATTAAACTGTTTATCCCCACACAGTATCAACATTGTGTAAAGATATCAAAGCATCATGCAACCCTACTCTGAGCTGTTGATGAACCCAACTTATACCTAGTACTAGTACTATAAATTTAGAACTATGCTGGGGAATGCAACCCGGTAATCTTCCCATCTCCTTTGTAAAGTTAGGTCTATTTCCACCGTGGAGTTTCCAAGCAGAATTTTGTTCCCAGGTGCCACAACCTCCCTTTGTTTTTTAATGAGAGTCTGCTGCACTGCACACACGGCAGAATTTCCACAGCGGTAAACTGCCACGAAATTCTAATTCCAGACTCTGCTAAAAGAATTACCATGTTCATTCTTTTAGCGGAATCAACTTATCCCCTATCCTATTCTTTGGATAGGGGATAAGATGTCTAGGGGCGGAGTACCCCTTTAAGAGTGTACCTCCCCTCTGGTCTATTCACATGCGCATAGTTGATGCGCAGGATTTGAAGCTGCAGATATTTTTTACTGCAGAAATCAATGTAAACTAAATGACTAAACAAAGTTTCAAATCTGCAGCTTTAAATCCTGTGCATCAAATATGAGCAGGGTACTTTAAATGAGAATAGATTCTTAATGTGTTTCTATTGTATGAAAGGAGTAAAACATTAAAAAAAACATACATATACACTTGGTATCACTGTTCTTGTACTACCCAAAGAGCTAGAATGTTGTATTTATCCATTTCCCTCACAAAAAAGTGTTACTAAAAGTTAATCAATAAATTATATGAACCCCAATATCATGCCACTAAAATAATTTGTTGACATAGAAAATTAAGTTACAGACAATGATGGAAAATTTCAGAAAACTGCTAGGGCATTAAGCCCCAGAATACATTACGGGCAGCATGAAACTAAGGACAGGTTCCCTTTAACAATAAAACCAACTGCTATATATAATAAAATAGTGAAAGTTACCATCGGTCATATCATCCATGTCTTAAATATTCAGCTACTGCTCTGTATGAAAAATATTTCACAGCCTTCCAGCTAACATTAATATCCTGCATCCAGGTTTTTTCTTGGCGCACAAGCTTTAAAAGCCATTCATTTCTAATATGCAAATTGGGAAATAAAGTGTCAGAAAATACATTTCCATATGTATTTCAGTTCCCCCTTATTGATCTAATTATTGCTCTGCTATCTCCTTCCTGAGACAGTAATTTCTACAGATGGCAATGACATCTGCTGGCACATTGCTAGTTGGCCACTGTATTTTTTTCAGACACTTGCACCAGCAAACATTTTACTGCAGAAAGGAGTACATAAATTATTCTCTCCTTAAGGAAAGTATGGCATGCATTTTATAGTAAGTTGTTATATTTCCACATCTATAATCTTGTTTAAGAAATCTTACCAAGCAAAAGAAAAATTCTAACTTATCAAGCAAACAGAAAATGATAGAATGCAAATGTTAATGTGGTCTGAGAAGGTCGTGACAGTTATTTAGACCAGTGACACTTCAAAACATAGTAACAAATTCCGGCACGTGGATGAATGCTTCAAAAACATTATTGGAAACAGAGAAGTAAAAGTTGCTAGAAAGGTAACCGATCAACACGTTTTAGGCTTTCAGCCCTTATTCATAATCTACATAACATTACATGCGGGTGGTTTATACGCTTAAAATCTCCACCCATAGCAGCTGTTGCATAATTAAGAAGTAAAGTGACAATATAAAACAACAAGCCTTACAGGATGTTGATAGCAAAAATGGGTGTATTGGAGGTATAAAAATACTCAATAAGAACCACCATTTTTATCCCCTTAAACCCCAGCTTATGGATACTTTCCAAGACCATATTTTACAGGATCTCAATGCCTTATATCATTTGGGTAGAGGGGGTGAATCTAATATCAATTTGCCTAAACCACTTGTCAATAAAACACTGAAGGATAATGATAATTTAACAATTAGAATGGCTGATAATGGGAGCTTGGTGGTCTTTCTTGATATTGATTTGTACATTTGTAAATCAAATTAAGAATTATTATATGATAATATTATGTATCGCAAGTTAACCAATGACCCCACCCCAATTTTTCGGTAGAGGAAAAGGTTAATGTGGGAGTCAGGTCAGGAGGTATTGCACATTATATCAAGGTTCAGCACACGGTTTGCTCTGTATTTCATTTCCTACCCAGGATACTTAAGGACTGATTCCCGCCACCTCACTGGCCCATTGTTCTGGAAAACAAGTCCTTATGTGAAAACCTAGGCGAATGGGGTGACGTACAGTTGCAGCCTTTGGTTTCCAACTGTCCAGGACATGTTATGGACATGAAACATGTCGTGGCTATGCTTGACAATTTGTTTGGGAAGAGGGTTTCTCATGGCTCACTTGCAACACTGAGTCACTTTATACCTCCATACCGCATGATTTAGTGCTCACTGCGATTGTGTGGGCCATTAATAAATTCTAATCATTTTTTACAAGAGTTCATTAGGGTGAAACAGAGCTCTTCCAAAACAGACAGTATATTTGTAACAATGGATATTATAAATAAGAGATCATGGTTACCCAAACTGGGTTCTAAATAGACCACAACACAGTTTCCAGTAATGTCAGACATACATTTCTCTTGTCCAAAAACATGAAAAAATATTTTTTTTAAATTATAATGTTGAATCTCAAAGGAAGTTGTATTTCATTAATAGTTACAGTAAGGAGTTTGCGGCAATACAAAACATGATTAAAAAATACTTACCATTACAATATGATTTTTGTATATGATTTCTGTGCTACTATTGTTTATACATTTTCTCTCTTTGTATTATTTATTTAAAAATAAGTCTTCTTGCATTCTTAAATCCATATTTTTTGTATCTTTGTAAGGCTTGTTTTTTTTATATAGTCACTATTGGTTTGGATGTTGAAGTTTTGTGTTTTACCAGATGAGCTAAGTAATCTACTTTGTCACTTGCAGTGCCAGAGAAGGCTCTGATAAGGTGTGAACCTTGATTAATAGCAGTGAAAAATTTACTGGGATGTTTTTGACTGAGGTCTAAAGACGTTCTCATTACCTAGTAAAACAAAAATATCCAGTATCTTGGAGTAAACCTTACTGGCTGTGAAAGCTTACAGAAATGTGTTTACTGTGGACAAACACAGAGGTATAACTTGCAGCTTCTGGGCCTAAGTGCAAAATTTTGCACAGCTCCACCATATATTATGTGCTATTTATAAAGCAGGCACTATCATAGGTGTGGCTGCTAACTTTGCACTCCCCATAGCTACTCCAGAGCGGACAATGAAATAAAGCACTACCTTTCATTGGATTAATAAATATTTACACTCCTTAACATTAAAATTGCAATACCTTCTGCAAATGATCATATTTCAAGCACTGACCTCCCTTTTGTGGCATGTGATTAAAAGCTAAATTTTCAGCCACATGAAACCTGTATCGTCATTCCTCAGACAACCATCAATAACCTTGTTAATAGCGTGCCAAGGTATGCAAGTGTGTCAATTTCTACACATGGCCCTTATACTCAATACTGAATGAAACAAGATGTTTATAGTCTATTCAGGAAGGATCGGAAAAATGGAAAGGGGGAGGAGTTTGTCTTTAGGTGAAATAGAGTCTGAAGGCCGCACTGTGGGAGGATAGATGGGAGGGAAACAATAATGTGGAGTCATTATGGGTAGAATTATATGGAGATAAAAATTAAAAAAAATTCTGGTAGGGGTTTGTTATAAGCCACCAAACATAATGGAAGAGGAAGAAGATCAATTACTGAGGCAAATGAACAAGGCAGCAAATCAGAATGAGGTGATAATAATGGGGGACTTTAACTATCCTGATATAAACTGGGAGACTGAGACCTGTGAATCTCATAAAGGAAACAGGTTTCTGACTATAGCTAAAGACTATTATCTGTCCCAAATGGTACAGGGCCCGACCAGAGGGGACGCCCTACTAGACTTAATATTAACCAACAGACCCAACAGAGTAACTAATGTGCAAGTAGAAGGACACCTAGGAAATAGTGATCATAATATAATATACATTATAACTTGTTCTTCAATAAGGGAATCTCTCGAGGGGCCACAAAAACAATGAACTTTAGGAAGGCAAAGTTCAATCAACTCAGAGAAGCCCCTAACAATATGAAATGGGATAATGTCCTCAAAAATATGAATACTGACACTAAATGGGAGACTTTTAGGAATATCTTACATTCTCACTGTAAGATGTATATACCCTATGTGAATAAAAGGGTCAGAAATAAAAGAAAACCAATATGGATGAATAAAAATGTTAAGGGGCAATAAATGACAAAAATAAAGCATTTAAACTACTAAAACATGATGGCAGTGAAAAAGCATTAAAAAGCTATAGAGAAAAAGTTTAAAGGGGTTGTGCCTTGTCCTAATTTTCGGAGCTCCACTCACAGCGTCCGGAAGTTCATTACTCCGAACGCTGTGTGCAGGCTTCCGTGTTCGCGGCTGCCAGGCGTGACGTCACGCCTGGCCCCTTGCCCGCCCCCTCGTGACATCACGGTCGCGCCCCCTTCCCATAGACTTTCGTTGAGGGGGCGGGCGAGACGTCACGAGGGGGCGGGCGAGACGTCGCGAGGGGCCGGCATGACGTCACGCCCGGCGGCTGCGGACACGGAAGCCCACACACAGCGTTCGGAGTAACGAACTTCCGGATGCTGTGAGCGGAGCTCCAAACTGCAGGGCAGCGCACAACCCCTTTAAATATGTAAAATACAGATAAAAGCCGCAAAAATAGAGACAGAAAGACTCATCAATGTTCTTTAACTATATAAATAGCAAAAAGGTCAAAAATGAAAGTGTAGGCTCTTTAAAAAATGATGAGGAAGAAATTATAGACGGGGATCAGGAAAAAGCAAATATACTAAACAAACTCTTCTCCACTGTATTCACCAAGAAAAATGAAATACCAGGTGAAATACAGCGATATAAGTTAAACTCCCCAGTATAGGTCAACTGTCTTACCCAAGTAGAAGTACAGTGCCGCCTACAAAAAATCAAAATAGACAAATCACCAGGTCCAGATGGCATTCACCCCCAAGTTCTAAAGTAAAGTATTGTAATAGACAGACCTCTATTTTTAATATTCAGGGTCTCTATAGTAACAGGGACTGTTCCCTAGGACTGGTGCATGGCAAATGTGGTGCCAATATTTAAAAAGGGGACAAAAGGTGACCCCGGGAATTACAGACCTGTTAGTTTAACCACCGTTGTATGTAAATTGTTGAGGGTTTTCTAAGGGATGCTATTTTGGAGTATATTGATAAAAATAAATGTATGGCTACATATCAGCATGGCTTTATGAGGGATTGGTCCTGTCAAACTAACCTGATCAGCCTTTATGAGGAGGTGAGTTCCAGAATGGACCAGGAGCAATCACTGGATGTGGTATATCTGGATTTTTATTTTATACGGTTCCACATAAAAGAAAGATTGGTGCATAGAATGAGAAGGATTGTGCTGGGGGAGAATGTGTGCAAGTGGGTAAGTAACTGGCTCAGTGATAGGAAACAGAGGGTGGTTATTAATGGCACTTATTCTGATTGGGTGACTGTTACTATTGGGGTACCACAGGGGTCAGTCTTGGGTCCTGTTCTATTTAATATATTCATTAATGACCTTGTAGAGGGGTAGAATAGTAAAGTAGCAATCTTTGCAGATGATACTAAACTCTGTAAAGTGTTTAACACAATAGAGAACAGTGCACTTTTACAAATGGATCTGGATAGATTGGAGGTTTGGGCTGGGAAGTGACAGATGAGGTTCAACACTGATACATGTTAGGTAATGCATATGGGGAGGAAAGATCCAGGATGGGGTTATATATTAAATGGGAGAACACTTGGGACGACTGACATGGAAAAGGACTTAGGGGTCTTAGATAATAGTAAACTTAGCTGTAGTGACCAGTGTCAGGCAGCTGCTGCCAAGGCAAATAAAATCATGGGGTGCATCAATAGGGGCATAGATGCCCACAACAAGGAAATAATTCTACCGCTGTAGAAATCACTAGTCAGACCACACACAGAATACTGTGTACAGTACTGGGCACCAGTGTACAAGAAATATATAGTGGAGCTGGAGAGGGTTCAAAGACGGGCAACCAGAGTAATACGGGGAATGGGAGGACTCCAGTACCCAGAAAGATTATCAGAATCAGGGTTATTTAGTTTAGAAAAAAGAAGGCTTAGGGGAGACCTAATAACTATGTATAAATATATCAGGGGGCTGTACAGAGATCTCTCCCATGATCTATTTATATCCAGGACTGTCTCTATAACAAGGGGGCATCCTCTTCGTCTAGAGGAAAGAAGGTTTCTACACCAGCACAGATGGGGGTTCTTTACTGTAAGAGCAGTGAGACTGTGGAATTCTCTCCCGGAGGAGATGGTCATGGTGAACTCTGTAAAAGAGTTCAAAAGGGGTATAGATGCATTTTTGGAGAATAATAACATTGATGGTTATGTATACTAGATATTTAGGGACAGAAGGTTGATCCAGAGATTTATTCTGACTGACATATTTGGAGTCTGGAAGGAATTTTTACCTTGAGTATGAGGGTTTTTTTTTGCCTTCCCCTGGATCCCCTGAGTAGGGACTCATAAGGGTTATAGGTTGAACAAGATGGACTCTGGTCTTTTTTCAACCTTATGAACTGTGTTACTATGTTTTAAATATTTGGTTTCCATTTTTCATAATTTGCATATAATTAACACGTCTATTGATTTCAATAATTAAAGACTTTTACTTCTTGGTTTATTTGTTTTGACATTTTAATGTTGAGGAGTGTTTTTCTTACAAGCGCCAACCTATTCAGCAGTGTAAACTCTAGTGATTTATTTCCAAACAGATTCATACTAAATTCTGGGTTCCAACATGGTACTGGCACAAAGAAATTTAGGTTCTGTACTTCTTTGTTGTGCAGTTTTTCTGGATGACAAGAATATATAAATCTAATGTAATTTTTGCACCATTTTGTGTTGCTGTTTGGGAACTGTATGCTTATACAGTATATCATACCCAATCACAAGTAGTAGTAGTTGCAAATGTTCTGGATGTGAAGATGAGATGAAATTTCTTGCAGCTAAATTTTATGTATGTTCAGTGTGGCATTGAACATGAAGAAAATGTGTCTATAGAGATACATGGGGAAATATGTAAAAGTTAATGTTTTTTTGTGTTAACTACACTAGATTGGTTAAAGAAGTGGCTCGACACACATTTTGAAAATATTTTTATCTTATATGTGGCAATTTTTTGTGTGTGGTGTGGTCTCAAAAGAGGGGTGTGCATGGAGCAGGCCTTATATTGTGCCACATTTTCAATAGTAATAGTAAAACCTTGCCTTAACCATACTACCTAAAAGGTCTAAAAGTAGATAGTGGAAAAAAGTTTTTTTTTATATCTCCCAAACACAGAGTCTACTTGAGAACCACTCCTAATGTACAGTATAATGTAGGAGTGATTTCAATTTAAGATATGTTGTGAGATTACAAAATTTAAACCATTAGAAAAAGTGAATAAGGCCAAAAGGTTGTAACGTCTACAGCAAAAGAAATTAAGAAGATTCTTCTCCTTTTGCTCTTCAAGGAAAACTCAGTATAATGTGAACCATTGTTGATGTCTGAAGAGCACAGGAAAATGAACATCTTTTGTGGGAGCCAAATAAGGGAGAAATAACACAGTATCTACATGAAAACAAATGATAAAAGAAGATTTTCTGCGAAGGTCAAAGATGGGAGGGAAGCTGCGGGGGCTGAATGAAAGGCTTGTGTTATGTTGTCTTTTGCAGAAGGATCACAAATTAAAGTTATTATGACAGGAACAAATCACGTATATTTCTGTGGGCCCCAACAGTAATTTTCTCTATCAATGAACATTTCAGCTATTCTTTCTGACTTGATTTCACAGATTTAATTAACTATTACATGACAAGGGCAGGATGGATCTTTTGAATGGAACTGATATTTAAGGATATGTGTACATTTGTATGCATGGGAGCATTGTTGCTAAGACCCCATCTTAAGAGTAGAATGAAAGGGCTACAGCCTAGGGGACACAATCAGGATGCCGACTATAATGACTTTACACTTATAATGGGTACTTTCATAATACTTTGCAAAGTCATCTAAAATCATATTTCCCTAAACTTATTTGTTGAAATATCTGGTCTTGTGAGGCCTCATTTGGTCCATGATCCAGATGACTTCTGCCTGTACGCTTCTAGGGTCTTTCTGTTAAAGGGGTATTCCAGGCCAAAACTTTTTTTTATATTTCAACTGGCTCCGGAAAGTTTAACAGATTTGTAAATTACTTCTATTAAAAAATCTTAATCCTTCCAATAGTTATTAGCTTCTGAAGTGGAGTTGTTGTTTTCTGTCTAACTGCTCTCTGATGACTCACGTCCCGGGAGCTGTGCAGTACCTATGGGGATATTCTCCCATCATGCACAGCTCCCGGGACGTGACATCATCATTGAGCAGTTAGACAGAAAACTTCAGAAGCTAATAACTATTGGAAGAATTAAGATTTTTTAATAGAAGTAATTTACAAATCTACACAAGAAGAAGAAGCGCTTCGGCGCGCAACGGCCCGTCACCTGGAGGTTACCCCCGCGTCTCACGTCTGCACTCCCCTGTCTGTGATTTTGCTAGCAAGAAAGGTCGCTGGTGAGTGCTCTGCTTTCTTCTTCTTGTGTGGATTTATAGAATGCTGTTTCTTTAAGCGTGGAAGCACCACCTATGTACCTCCAGCAGTTGCAAAGGGAATTACTAGGCCCTCACGGGTTACCTATCTAGTGGACATTATTCAGTGGTGCCGAGCTTTTCTTCATTGAGACTTTAATTTACAAATCTGTTTAACTTTCCGGAGCCAGTTGATATATATAAAAAAACGTTTTGCCTGGAATACCCCTTTAAGCTCCAGCACCTAATAGTCAGTTGCCGCCATAATCTTTTTGTCTAGTCCATATTTTTTGCAGCAGCTTCCATTCAAAATTATTCCCCCATTTAAAAATCATGATATTGTGCCATTTTGAGTTGGTTCACATTGAACAATATTTTAAATCCCGGAAACAAATAAACCATTATAACTGTCATAGTAAACAGTCCTTGACCTATTATGTCTGATAGATCCAAGAATTTCAGGGAGTTGCATTTTAACGTGAGTTCCCACAATTTTAAGAAGGGATTGGCCCAAAGCAGAGCTTGTTCAATGTTTTTTTATCTACTGTCAGCAGCCAGACTTTGTAGAAACAGAAGGAAAAATTAATGAATGCATTTGACATTGAAATGGGATATAAAAGACATTCATGTTAAAGGGGTATTTGGGGAAAAAACTTTTTTTTATATCAACTGGCTCCAGAAAGTTAAACAGATTTGTAAATTACTTCTATTAAAAATTTTTAATGCTTCCAATAATTATCTACTCTCGACAGTTCCCGAGACAGGTGTCATTAGAGAGCACTTAGACAGAAAAGAACAACTCAACTTCAGCAGCTCATAAGTACTTAAAAAGGATTAAGATTTTTTTAATTGAAGTAATTTACAAATCTGTTTAAATTTCTGGAGTCACCCAAAAAATATATTCTTCAATAAAATAAAAATTCCGCAAACATGGTTAACACAATTTGTCAAATTCTAAAATTATATCATTGTGTAAAATACCAATGTTAAACACTGAATAGAAACTCTAGCAGGGACATGAGATAATCATTGTAATCATCATCTACCAACCAAGCCCACATTACAGAGTTTACACACATGACTACATTACAGATGCACATACCCTCCTAATTGTATACAGCTGTAATACAGGACGCACAGAAGTATAAAGGGCCATACTGTACCTAAACTATTCATACCTCAGATTTCATACAGCAGTATACAGAGATTTTACACTCCAAATCTCAATTAAATGCCATGCTTTAGTGACAGTCCACCCTAAAAGTAATTTCTTTAAAAAAAAGTATCATGCAAAGGCCCCATATGGTAGCATTTCAGGTGCCTGGAGTGAATGAGATTTGTCTCTATAAAGGCATGGTATACACTAAGGAACATGATAACACAATTATCCCCAAGGGACGATCCCAGAATTTTAACTCAGAACAAGCTCTAAAATCCAGGGCTGTAGCCTAGGGCACAAAAACTCCCTACAATAAGGGTTCCCTATAACTTAACTTTTATTATACATATGTAAACATAAATAAGTGTGACCAAAAGTTTAAAAGAGATTGTAGTTGCAGTGTCTGTTATACACAGTCACTTGGTGGATAAAATCCACTGTACAAGCAGAATAATTATTAGGAGGCTGCAGTCCCAAACACTGTGCAAAACACACTCTTTTAAAATTGAGGGGGGCCAATTTCATGTAATTTTAAAACAGTGTGGTTTGCACAGTGTTGAGGACTGCAGCCTCTTAATAATTTCTCTACTTGTACAGAGGATTTTATCCACCAAGTGACAGTGTATAACAGGCACTGCAATTTGCGTATTAATTACCATAAAATGAACGGCACAACTTAAAAATCTTCTTTTCTTGGGAAATTGAAAAGATAACCGCAATTTTGCAACATTTAGTGGGTTTCGTTTTTACACAGTGGACTTAAAAGTAAAACTGACATGTTTATTGCCATCTTCATGGGTCTTCTTCTATGAGTTACTACGATTAAAACAATACCCATGGCATAGCACTGATTCTATCTGCCATCTACTTTTATATACAAGTAGAGCAGCAGGAGGCATGTAAAGAGACCTCTGACCGCCATCTTGGCTCATTGGGCCCCTAAGATTAGACCGCAGGTGGTCTGATGAGTCTCACTAAACCCCATTAGGCTTCAGAAGCCATGATCAGTATTGTTCATGACAACTGAAGGGTTAATGGTGGCCATTAGAACTCACTGATGTCCGCCATTACCGGAGGGTCCTCACCTGCTAATAGATGCCAGGACCCCGATGTGTATGAAGCAACCGCAGTTACTGTGTCACTTCATGTACAGGATGTAAATGTACGTTCTGTTGCATTAAGTACAAGGGCACCAGTACATCCATTGTCATTAAAGGGTTAAGTGAGTAATAATTAAAAAAAATTAAAATAGTATTCCAGTACTCTAGGTTATATATTTAAAATGTATTACAGATAAAATATAATATAACATAAGTAGCGTTTTAGCTTATGTGAAATCACAGGGCCCTTGTGTCCCACAACAGTTTGTGTATTACATAAAAGTATTCATCTAATATACTGTAATATAAAACATAGTATAAAATATAATGGTTTAGTATAACTATATCACTTTCAATGTATAGCCAGTAGATATACTTAATGCAACAATTTATATGCTTCTTGGGTCTGCTGTGACCTATAGTCCGCCAAACTTTGGTACCAAATAAAAAGTAATAGTCTCTGTCAACAGGATTTTGTGAATAAAGAGAGGTTAGGTGTAGGACACCTCTTACCCTTTTGTAGTCTGGGCTGTTTTAGCCAACGTTGTATAGTTCAGTGGATCCGCTCAGACCGAGCAGGTGAGACGGCCAATATTAGCAGTAATGAGCTGTATGCGCTCTGTGTATCCCGTGTGTGGAGCTCCGGTGTATGTCGGCAGTACAGGTCTCTTTATAACAGTGTTTCCCAAGCTTTTTTGTCCCGGGGAACCCCTTAAAAAAAATTTTGGGCGGGGAACCCCTACAAAAGTTGATGAGCAAAAAAAGGGAAACAGCCGCAATGCAATGCACAATATCAATTTATCTGTGGTGGGTATGTAGTATAGATTACAGTGCTGCTTTATACAGTTACTCACATTTGACGTCTTCTAAAATCAGCATGGTTTCCTTCTCTTCTACATCAGGTCCATCATGGGAATTTCTTCCAGCCACAATTCTTCACAGTTAAACCTGAAAAACAAACCTATTAGGCTCCGCACTTTTCCAGCATCAGCCTCTAGATTACCTTTTTTTTAGAAGTGAGGAGGAATAAAGGGGCATATAGGTGTAAAGGGGTAACACAGGGGTACAAAAAGGTGTACATTGGAAGAGTGTACATGGGTGACTATAACAGTGTTTCCCAACCTTTTTCGGCTCGGGGAACCCCTCGGGAAAAAAAATTGATGAGAAAAAAAAAAGGAAACAGTCGCAATGCAATGCACAATATCAATGTATCTGTGGTGGGTATGTAGTGTAGATTACAGTGATGCTTTATACAGCTACTCACATTTGACATCTTCTAAAATCAGCATGGTTTCCTTCTCTTCTCCATCTGGTCCATGACGTCATGGTGATTTCTTCCAGCCACAATTCTTCACCGTTAAACCTGAAAATGGGGTTAACAGAGGGGTGCGGAAACGTGTACATTGGAGGAGTGTACATGAGTGACAGAGGGGTGTACATGGGTGACAGAGGGGTATAGACGAGTGTACATGGGTAACAGAGGGGTGTAGAGGAGTGTATATAGGTGACAGAGGGGTGTAGAGGAGTGTACATGGGTGACAGAGGGGCGTCGAGGAGTGTATATGGGGGACAGAGGGGTGTAGAGGAGTGTACATGGGTGACAGAGGGGTGTACATGGGGTACACGGGAACTATCAGCGCACTACCTCCATTGTATTCACCCCCTTCCCGGCCGGCGTGCCTGTGGCTCACTCAAGGCACCGCAGGGGGGACGCTGTGTGTGCAGTGCGCAAGTACATGCAATGCGCATGCAAGCTTCCCTTCCCCCCTGCTGCGCCGTGATTCACAGGTGTGCAGGCCGGGGCGGGAGATTTTAATATAAAAAATTTTAAAAATTGCCTGCTGGAGCCTGCGGAACCCCCTGCAGTTCTCGGCGGAACCCGGTTGGGAATCACTGCTTTATAAATTCTGCCAATGCGGAGTGCAGGGGTGAATTCCTGCTTGCAATGTGAGCCTAGAAAATTATGTCTGTAGGGCTTGCAGTCTCCGGTATGGTACCAGGTCTGTGCAGTAGCAAGTGGTTTCCCCGTCCTATTCTTTGGTAGTCCCTGCTGTGCAGGTGTGGGAGGGTTACCTCCTAGTGGTTCTGCGGCGGGAATCCTGGTTTGTAATCACTGGCTGAGTGATATCAGTGGGATATTAACTCTTAGCTGTACGCGTTTCAGGATAAGAATTCTTTCCTCAGCAGCTTCAAATGGATTTAAAAGTAACTTACTTTTAAATCCATTTGCCTCTCTTTATTCACAAAAACCTGTTGACAGAGACTATTACTTTTTATTTGGTACCAAAGTTTGGCAGACTAGGTCCTAGCAGACCAAGAAGCATATAAATGGTTGCATTACTGTCACCAGTGTCACCTGCACTAACCTGTCAGTACCGAAAGGTAGTGCAGGTGACACTGGTAACAACGGTGCTTACCTTGTCCCGTTCCGTGGAGGGGATATCCTGTAATCTCTTCCGTTAGCTTCGCTCTGGGCACCCGGCTTGGTGCACGGGCGGAGCTTACTGACATTATGGCTGCTGTTCTCTCACAGCGGGAGAGGCCACTCCAGGACATTGAAATGCTTCTTATGAAGCCACTCTTTCATTGCCCGGGCGGTGTGTTTGGGATCATTGTTACGCTGAAAGACCCAGCCACATTTCATCTTCAATGCCCTTGCTGATGGAAGGAGGTTTTCACTCAAAATCTCACGATACATGGCCCCATTCAATCTTTCCTTTACAGAAAAACAGCAAAAAAAACAGCCCCAAAGCATGATGTTTCCGCCCCCATGCTTCACAGTAGGCATGGTGTTCTTTCAATGCAACTCAGCAATCTTTCTCCTCCAAACACGACAAGTTGAGTTTTTACCAAAAAGTTCTACTTTGGTTTCATCCGACCATATGACATTCTCCCAATACTCTTCTGAATCAACCAAATGCTCTCTAGCAAGCTTCAGATGGGCCCGGACATGTACTGGCTTAAGCAGGGGGACACATCTGCATAGTGTTTTACTGACAGTTGCTTTGGATACTTTGGTCCCAGCTCTCTGCAAGTCATTCACTAGGTCTCCCCATGTGGTTCTGGAATTTTTGCTTACAGTTCTTGAGATCATTTTGATACCACGGGGTGAGATCTTGCGTGGAGCCCCAGATCGAGGGAGATTATTAGTGGTCTTGTATGTCTTCCATTTTCTAATAATTGCTCCCACAGTTGATTTCTTTACACCAAGCTGCTTGCCTATTGCAGATTCCGTCTTCCAAGCCTGGTGCAGGTCTACAATTTTGTTTCTGGTGTCCTTCGACAGCTCTTTGGTCGTGGCCATAGTGGAGTTTGGAGTGACTGAGGTTGTGGACAGGTGTCTTTTATACTGATAACAAGTTCAAACAGGTACCATTAATACAGGTAACAAGTGGAGGACAGAGGAGACTCTTACAGAAGAAGATACAGGTCTATGAGAGCCAGAAATTTTGTTTGTAGGTGACCAAATGCTTATTTTCCACCATAATTTGCAAATAAATTATAAAAAAAATCAGACAATGTGATTTTATGGATTTTTTTTCTCAGTATGTCTCTCATAGTTGAGGTATACCAATGATGAAAATTGCAGGCCTCTCTCATCTTTTTAAGTGGGAGAACTTGCACCATTGGTGGCTGACTAAATACTTTTTTGCCCCACTGTATCTTAAGAGAGAAAAGTGCCTCATTCCTCACTCATCAGGCAGAGAGGGGCGTACAGAAATGATCTCACACCAGCACTTGGTTCACTGGTTACAATGCTCAGTACTACTCTATAAAGTTATTCTCCTAAACAAAACCTACAGCACTACAGATCCATAGTTCAATTCAGTAGAATTACAGGTAATTCGAATGTAGCATCCAGAACAGGGACACTTAAACTTGGGTACTATACACCTGACTAAATTAAGTTTCTCCTTTGCAGTACACACACATTCATATGTTTTTATAAAAAACAGGAACGGGGTGCACATTAGTTGGCCTTCCCATTCCATGAACCTCATAGCTGGTGCTTAACATCAATCTCAAAACTGTGGAACACAACTATGTATCAAAAACCCAAAACAGACTATGACTTATTTTTATCTATTATAAGCTATATGATGAGATATGTTTCTGAGAATGTGTCTTCTAGGACCTAGCAAATCATTTTATCAAACACAAATTACATACAACATATTGCATTAAAGATCAACAGTCTAATAAAATAACTGGTGTTGCTGCAAGATTTCAAAAAAATGATCCAAAAAGGTACAGAGTGTTCTAATCAGATTCCTACTTCAAGCAGAGCCTAAAATACTAAAATATATTTTGTTGAGCTGTAACTTGCCATGCTCTACTGCCAATTAAAGAGCTGAGGCTAGTAGTTTCGGAGTAAAGCCAGCAGAGCTGTTTATCTTTGTAGCTATCCATAACCTTATTCCACGAGGTTGGTAAGCTGCCAAAACTGGTATGACTATTGACAAGTCCTTGTCTCATACTTTTCTGGCTCACAGGATGTCACCCATGTATATTCTGGTAGATTGGTCTCTGAGAAGGATTCATTCCTCCACAATTTGAGATCTGCAGGACAGACAGTTATGTCAGATATTGACTGTTCTGTGTTTTTAGCAACAGCCCCTTTATACCTAGTTTTCTTGGCATCATCCCAAATGAGCATCAGTCTAATGGTATAAACAAATCAAAAGCCATAAAACACATTCTGCACACTTGTTTAAATTATCTTTTTGTAAGATAAAACTACAATAAAAAGACATACTACATATTAAGACGCACATTTATTGATACTTCTGAAAGTGACAAAAATATTCATGGCATCCATAGTTCATAAATGTGATAGGTAATGAGAAAAGTGAGCAGAACTATATCGGCTAGTGATGTCCTGATACTAATACTATTATAGGTATCAACGCCAATACCTGACATTTGTACGAGTACATTTGGTGAGGACGCATTCAGAAGGCAGAGAGAAGTAGTTTGACACAAAATGTACCCTTCATTTAAAAAAATAAAAAATAAAAATCTCTCTCAATTTCCGTCCATTCTTGCATTAGGACCTCTTCATCATTCGCTCCATTATCTAGAGTGGGGTAGGACCTGCTGAACAATGTTGTCACTTAATTGGGCAGCAGGTTCTGTACCATTCCAGCTTGCAGGAAAAGTCCCTTCACCATGCAGAGGCCTCAGTGCAACAATGCAGGGGAAGTAAGTGGGACTATTATTTTCTTTTGGAAGGGACTTATTGGGGGAGACAAATGGGGGCATCTACCAAAAAGGAGAATCCTTACCTACCTAACTACTGGAGGCTAAAGGGGAGGATTACCTACATACTGTAGGGATTTTACTCTGGGATTAACTCTAGGGATTGTCCTTGACACAGCCAAAGGACACGTTTCTCCACTCACACAAGCAAGACTACACAACTTCTTCATGCAATCTGATCCTCGGTCAGGTTTATTGGGAAAGGTTGCCGGACAAAATAAAACACAATTCACACTGGAACAAACAAAACCCTAGGCTGTCTAGCCCTTGACTACACATTAGTCACTTCCCTTTATATCCACTGGTAAGCTAGTCTCCACCAGCTCAAAACAGGTTTCCTGCAACCTTTACTCACTGTTCACACACAGCGTTTGCAGCCTCTTGCTATGTGAACTAAGACCTTGTCTGTCCACTTCACTGATGTGGGTCACTCACAGCTCCTGGATGTGTGCTCCTTGCAAGGACCCCTTGCCTCTCCCTCACAGCCACCCTGCTGTCTTCTGGGGAGAGTCCAGTCTATTCTGTTTCCTGAACTCTTAAATATCTGCCCTCCCTGCAGTTACGTATTGATTATGCACCTTATGAGCATCTCTGCTAGCTCAGCTAAGTAGGGCTTCTACCTAATATGGGGTGACTCCCTTCCTAACAACCTATTGAGGGATTTAACCTAAAAGGGTAGGATTTCCTTTCTACCTTATGTGGCTTTAACCTAATGGGGAGATTCCCTACATATCTATCTTATGGAGGCTTCTACATAAAAGGAGAGGATTCCTTACTGGCCTACTAGGGACTTCTATCTAATAGGGATGATTTCCCACCTACTAAAAAAATGAATGATCCAGCATACAGATAAAAGCTCAGCTTTAGGCTTTTTTTTTTTTTTTTTTTTACACAATGGAATTTCCATGCGTAGTTTTGCATCGAAATTTCGCACTGAGGTTCCGCAGCAGCAGAGATTCTGCAGCAGCAGACATTTCAATGGTGTTGTGCTGCTCTGTTGACATAGCAGAATTTCCATGCCGCAAACATTCAAATTCCTGCAGACTCCACACGCAAATGCACTGCCGTCTATGAGATGGTGCATTTCCAAGTGGTCCTAGCGCTGGCATGTTATGCTGTCAGGGATTTTCTGTCCGGACATTAGCCCATGTGAACATAGCCTTATTGTACTTCTTTAAAAGCAGATCTTCACACCACTGTGCACACTGATCATAGAATTTGCGCAGTGGGTTTTCACTCTTTATCACAGCCTGAGTTTCGAGTGGGTCCTTTTTATTTATCACAGCCTGAAGCCTAAATAACTTTTAGAATTGTTGCGCACAATATGCAAATTACCAGCAACTAGTCATTTAGGCGGGCACCAATGGCAAGTAGTCAGAGTCTCCAGACGCGATTTTCACACTGCTTAAGCTGTGGCTACTGTGCATGCACAAGGTTTTGGCAAAAGCGTGCTGATATTTAGGAAACGTGTGATAACAGCACTGTGACTACTTGCGAGAGGTGGCGGCCTAAATGACTAGTTGGAGATAAATTACATATTGCGCACATCAATTTTAAAAGTTTCTTTACATCTATGTATTAGACTGTGGACATCCAATAATGGAAGGAAATGTAATACTTTTATACGTTGCATCCTGCCACTGCCATAGATTGAACATTTGTGACAGGTTCCCTTTATTATGACCACATGGCTGGGCTCGAAGAAAGAATGTAAAGTGAAAACAAATAATTCAATTAATTAAAGAAGTTTAACTAATCTGTCTACAGGATATATAATAAATGTCTCATTGGTAGTAGTCCAGGGCCAAAATGATCATTAGAAAGGGAACATGTGATGAAATATACATCATTTAAAGCCTTGGGGTCTGCTGAAGATAGTCATTCGATACAACCGAGCAGACACAGAACCCTAGTTCTCCTGAATGTTAGATTCCTATTGGTCAGGCTCCATTCAATCAGACATTTGTAATCTATCCTATGGATAGGTGTATGCAAAATAGCTCTTCTCCAAAAGGAAAGTAGATTGCTCTCTACCTCTACATCCACCTATTGGAGGTAAACCAATACTCCGCCCCTTTTTATTATTGCGAAAACTACTGTAAAAAATTCATGTCTGTTATTGGCAACCATATGTAGGTTTATATTTGGCACACATATTTGATTTTATAAAGAATATCTAAAATTCAGGGTTTGTATAGTAATATTCCAATTTGCTTAAATGTGTTTAGAAATAGAAATGTCTTCAAGAATTTATTTTGCGTCTTTTTTGATAGAGCAAAAAGCAAGTAGTCTATTTTTTTGTGTATTGTGGAATGCATTTTGCAGTGGGTACTAATTTATCATGTGCGTTTTTTTGTTTCGACACATTTTTTTTTTGCGCAAATAATATTTTTTTTTTTACACCTTCAAAAAGGACACTTAGGAATGTGTTCTACTGAGACAGCCGGGGGATCCAGGAGCCGTCCCTCAACACTGCTAAACTACAACTACTCCCATCATGGGGCAGAGTCTGTCCCATGACTAGAGTAGTTGTAGTACCGCAGCGCTGAGAGACACACTTGCACATCCCTCCCGGCTGCGGAACTATTTTGGGACAGTTAAGACTACTACTCCAATCATGGACAGACTCTGCCCATGATGGGAGTTATAGTCCAGGGGCTGAGGGGCAGATCGCACCAGGTCATTCTCCAGAGACCCGATGCGATCCGCATATATTATGTTAACATGCCAGCGGCACATGCAGCTACACTGGGCTCCCTGCCGGGGAATTTCCTAATACTCTGTCACAATTCATAATCCCCACCGCCGGGAGACGGGAGCTCTGATTGATGAAAAGCTATTCACCAATGAGAGCTCTCGTCTCCCGGCGGCGGGGATTATAAAAAGTGACAGCAGTATACAGGAGCCACCGGGGAGCGCAGTGGAGTCGCATGTGCCACCGGCTTGTACAGTTAATAAATGCAGATCGCAGCGGGTCTCTGGAGAATGACCTGCTGCAATCTGCCCTTCAGTTCCAGGACTATTACTCCCATCATGGACAGAGTCTGTCCATGATGGGAGCAGTAGTCCTAATTGTCCCAATAGAGTCCCGCAATCAGGGGATGTGCAAGTGCCGTCCCTCAGCGCTGCAGTACTACAACTACTCTTGCAAATCCCCCAGCTGTGGGGCTCTTTTGGGACAATAAGAACTATGTCAGGAGACCCGCTGCAATCTGCATTTATTAACTGTACAAGCCAGCGGCACATGAGGCTCCGCAGCGCTCCCTGCCGGCTCCTGTATACTGCTGTCACATTTCATAATCCCTGCCACCAATCAGAGCTCCCGTCGGCAGGGATTATGAATTGTGACACCGTATACAGAGGAGCCGCATGAGCCACATGTGCCCCTGGACTAGAACTCCCATCATGGACAGAGTCTGTCCATGATGGAAATAGTAGTCCTAAAATTCCCAAAAGAGTCCCGCAGCCGGGGGATGTGCAAGTGCCATCCCTCAGCGCTGCAGTACTACAACTACTCCATCATGGGACAGACTCCTTCCCATGATGGAAGTAGTAGTCCATGGGCAGAGGGACAGATCGAAAGGGGGTCTTAATCTTGAGACCCCCTGCAACCTTTACTGCTCCGCCCCCTAGTGATGATGTAATTAGGGGGCAGAGCTTTACCGTCCAGGCCTGACTCTGCTCTCATTATGCGTTTTCGTGTTTTTCCATTTTTCGTGTTTTTCTTTTCTTCTCATTTCAGATACGTGAATGCGGAGGACTGCAACGATTACCAGCGTATTTAAATTTCAATAAAATGGTTAATGAGGGCTGTGGGGGAGTGTTTTCTTAAATAAAAAGATTTTTTCAATGTGTCGTGTTTTTTATAATTGAATTTACAGGCTTAGCAGTGAAAGTAGTCTAAACCGGGGCTTAGCTGTAGCCTCAAAACAGCTAGCACTATCCCCAATTATTACACCAGTACCCACTGCCACAGGGGTGCCGGGAAGAGCCGGTACCAACAGGCCCGGAGCGTCAAATATGGTGCTTCTGGGCATAGGCGATAACAGGCTGGCATTATTTAGGCTGGGGAGGGCCAGTAACAATGGTCCTCGCCCACCCTGGTAACGTCAGGCTGTTGTTTCTTGGTTGGTATCTGGCTGATACTGATAATATGGGGAACCATATGCGTTTTTTTTTGTTTTTCTATAAATAAATAAAAAACGTGTGTAGTTCACCCTATTTTCAGTATCAGCCAGATACCAACCAAGCAGCAACAGCCTGATGTTACCAGGGTGGGCGAGGACCATTGTTACTGGCCCTCCCCAGCCTAAATAACGCCAGCCTGTTACCGCCTAGGCCCAGAAGCACCATTTTTGACGCTCCGGGCCTGTTAGTATTTGCTCTTCCCGGCCCCCTAGCTGTTTTTGGGGCTAACGCTAAGCCTCGGCTTAGTAATGGATTCAGTCTACAAGACGGCTTCCACTAATTAGCCTGAAAATTCAATTATAAAAGACACAACACATTGAAAACATTTTTTATTTAAAAAGACACTCCCCACAGCCCTTGTTAACCCTTTTATTGACATAAAAAAAAACACTGGTCATCGTCACAATCCACCGAATCTGAAGTAGTCCTCTGCATTCACGTATCTGAAATGAGAAGAAAAGAAAAAACATTAAAAAAAAGTTAGTACATTTTTGGCGCTCTCCCCTGGGGTGTGTGCCTATACTGCAGTGTGTTCCTAAAATTGTTGACTTGTGCCTACTGTATCCAGTATGTACAGTCATCTATAGACAGCTGTGTATACAGGATAGAGCACAAAGACTTAACCAAGAACTGTTCAGCAGCAGCATGGGTTAACACTTTCCTTGTTGGGCTCCTGTATAAAATACATGGGTACACTATACACCCCAGTATACTATACAGCCGGCAGAGGTAAGTAGTGATGCTCTGCACCCTATATATGTATATGCTATACATCACTGCTTACCTCCTTACACTCTATGGGCCGGGCGCTCTGCATCCGACCCATGGAGTGGTACCCTATAGGCAGTGAAAAAATTGCCACAGGGTTCAAAAACCCTGTGTTTCCACACGTCAGCAAAAACGCAAGAAAAACTGACAAAACCCAGGAAAAAGCTGTGACAGTTTTTCTAGCATTTTTGCTGGTGGACAAAAAACCTCAATGGAATCTGAGCCTCAAAGCAATAGATCAAAATCCCTGTGTTTACTTTTCCTGCGAGGTTCAGCTCAGGTGTACAAATAGAACAGTGTGGAGGTTTAGAACTTTGCAAAAAATGTATCATATGCCTTGCACAAGTATGGTAAATTTGGTGCAATTGCACCAAATTTAGACCAACCAAAACGATCTGCAAAAATATTCTACCTACACCAACATTGATAAATTTCCCCCCATATTGTATGTTAAAAGTGTGTAACTGACATAATGCCACCATAAAATAAGTTTCAGGGCTTGAAATAGTGTTACCATGCTGCAGAGCTGCTATTCTCCAAACCGCAGGTGCACTCTATGCAAATGGTAAAGGTTTAATTCACTGGTGTACAACAAGCACTCTGTTCTAATCAGGCGTAATAGAAAACTGTAAGCCCTCCAGCCATGTGCTTGGAGAATGGTCCCTTCATGGTCCCTTCCTGCCCTGCTGTGTAAGAGGGTCTAACTTCAAGCATGTCAAGGTTAGCACAAGGCAGCTCAATCTGAAAGGAACGCAGTTTCAAAGAGCCCAGGATCCTGGCTTTTATCCATACAGCAAGATCAGCCAAAGGGCAGCACTTCTCACTCAGTACTGGATTTTCCAGCACAGACTGATTTTTTTTTCCCGTCGTTCTTGTAGACCTATGATTAAACTACTGAGGAACAACTCTCCCTTGTGTTTCTCCAACACATGTGAGAGATAAAAGTCCACACTACAAGGTAGAGAGCTGCAAACGAGCACAAGTAAATTGGCCAATTCCATATAATTCTATGGAAATAGTATTAAAATGTAAAGAAACGGAGTCCCTTCCTCAAAAAGCAGTGTTGACTTTTCAGTCAGTCTTTAAAATGTTATAGAGGAACCTAGCACGTCTGGTTTCTATTTAAAGTGCCCGGAGAGGAAGTGAGTTATCATTCATTTTTACGATTCCCTTTCCTACTTTTCATCATCCACTCGTTATTGGATATTAGCTATATGAGACAACAAAAAGACATTCCTTCTTACATAGAAAAATAGCCAGAAGTAAATATAAGCACTAGAGCTTCACCAATTCTATCTGGATATTAGATCTATTTTTAAGAAAACTGGGGAAAAGCCAATCTGGTTGCCAATAGGCTGCGTTTCCACTTGGCAGTTGTTGTTTTTTTTCCTTTGGAAAACCGCCACTGCAGACTTTGAGCCAAAACCAGAATTGTTTTAAAAGAAATAGGAAATATAAAGGAAGGATCTCTATTTCTCCTGGCTGCACTGGCATAGTTTAAAAAAAAACTGCCATGTGGAAACACAGCCTTAGGACTAGTTCACACTGCAGAATCTTTGGATAGAATTTTGTCCGGAGATCCCGAGGGCGGTGCTAGGACCAAGCGGATTGCGTTGCCGTCCCCCTAGAGGGCAATGCATTTCTGAGCAGATCTGCTTAGAAATGCATTGCTGTCCAGGGGGAAGGCAATGCAGTCTATGCAGTCACAGTGCTGCTCGTGGGCTTTCCAGACATTTTTAATTCTGCAATGTGAACCAGGCCTTAGAGTTGCCACAGCTGTTGTCACTCAGAGTTCCAAGGGCAGCAAACCTGCCTTGTCCTACAATAATGCTTGAATACGGTTTAAATATCTGCGCATATATGATCAATAAGACATTCAGGACTCAAAGCAAAGTACAAAATTTGGCACAAGTTTACTTTTTTATAATTTTGATTCCTATTCAATTAAAAAGGTTTCAATATTGCTTAGGCTCTGTTCACATTAGCATCAAGGTGTGTGTTCTTATCGGAGCAATAACAGCTGTAATAGAGCCCTTTTTAAACTGATTTCAGGAAATCTTGATGGATCACGTTGACATGCAATGGGGGAGATTTATCAAAGTTGACTATGTCCGGCATCAATATAGACCAAACTGCAGAGCTATCAAAAGTCGCAAGGCTCTTGATAAATTCTGCGCACGGACTTCGGGATCTATGCTTTAGACTGTATATAAACCTGCTCCAACATGGTCTGACATTTCAGCGTACTTTCAGCCGATAAGACTTGTCCCGGAAAAGTCGCTTTTGATAAATTCAGCACCAATGCATTTTTCATCTAAAATAGACTAGAATGCATCATGTTCTAAAAATCCTCTAAAACAAAAGTCGCAAAAAAGTCTCACATATATAGGGGGTCAAATAATCTATGGGGCAATGTAATTGGGCCAAATAATCTATGGGGACAATTTAAGGGGGCCTAATAATCTAGGGGGCAAATGTCAAATGGCCTAATGATGTATGGGGGCAAAGTATGAGGGTGTAATTAATATGGGTGCAATGTAGGAGGGCCTAATTAACTATGGGGGCAATGTAAGATGTCCCAATAAACTATAGGGGCAATGAAAGACAGCCGATTAGCCTAATATGCAATGTAAGAAAGCGCAGTAATCTATGGGGGCAAGTCAGATGGTCTAATGCTATATAGGGGCAATATAAGGGGGCCTAATGCTATATGGGGACAATGTTTGGGGCCTAATACTCTATGGGGGCAATGTTTGGGGCCTGCTACTTTATGGGGGCAACGTGAGGGGGCCTGCTACTCTGGGGCAATATGAGGGAGCCTTATGCTATATGGGAGCAATGTAAGGGGGCCTAATACTAAAAAGAGACAGAGGGGCCTAATGCTGTATGGGGGGCTATATGAAGGGGGCTAGTACTATGCAGGGACACAGGGGGATACATACTATATGGGGCAGTGTTATACATATAGGGGTTTTGTACAGAGGTGAGGATTTTGCTGTAGCAAGAAGCCTAAAATGTCTGTCTGGCAGATGCGGTGGAGATGAGTTGTGATCGGGAGACGTCTTCATGATGGTCCGGGACAGATGGAGAAGAAAAAGAAAAGTGAATGACTCTGATAAGAGAAGACACCCTCTGTGAGAATGTAATTATAATCACTTATACAGTCTGCAGTACCAATGTACAGTAGGTGATATTCTGTACAGTCACTCTATGAGAAGGGCCACTTAGAGCACATCCGCAGCATATTTGATGCTGCAGATGTGCTGCCAGCAGTCACAGAGCGAGCTCCATGTAGCCCTGTGTGTCAGTTTGTAGCAACAGATTTGTCGCTGGCAGTCACGAGCTGACACACAGAGCTACCCGGCCGTAGCAGGGAACTCGCTCTGCAGTTGCTCTGTGACTGCCGACAGAGCATCTGTAGCGTGTGACCCTACCCATAGAGGGGATATTGGTCTTTGTATAGAGATTTTTATTCAATAATTTATTTAATATTTATTCATGGTGTGGTGCAATTATTTGTCCCTTGTACAGTGGTATTATTTGTGATACTGGTCTGTGTATAGTGGTTTTATTTTCTTACAGTATGATGATATTATTTAGTCACTGCAGGAGTGATATGTTGTCCTGAAGTGGAGGTATTATTTTATGTTTCTGAGACGATACTATAATAAAATCCTTGAGCTGTGTAAGGGGCCCCAAAATTCCTGATGGCAGCCCTGTTTCCCCTACACAGGTTTTGATAAATCTCCCCTTATGTCCCCATGATATGATCACCAGGTGACACTTTGATGCAGATGGAGCCCAGGTGTGACTGTATTCAGTGAAGAATCAGTAAATAGCAGGTAAAAGTACACTTGTGACTAGAAAAAAAAAAAACTTAAAAACATAATAAAAAAATTCCACTTGCAAAATGTTTTTGTTTTTTTTTCTATATAAAACATAATTAAATGGAAATGGATAGCATTATCACTCACACTAACCTGAATATTCAGGTTAATGGTGCAGCTGATTTAATACATGGTTTACCATTTCTGAGCAATCTGTATTTATCCAAATATGAAAATGTCCCTTTCTGAGCAATGAAGGCAGTCTTCAGTCTTTTGAGCAAAAATGTTCCTGTTGCTGCAGTCCGATATCACCTCCCCCTTTATAAATTTGCATCTCAGTCAAACTCACGCCAGAAAAATAAAAAGGTTACAGCAATGATTAAAAAAAAAAATGTTTAGGTAATAAGGCCCAAATAGGCTTGGTCATTAAAGGGGTACTCCGGCGCTTAGACATCTTACCCCCTATCCAAAGGATAGGGGATAAGATGCCTGATCGTGGGGGGGGGGGGGCGCCGCTGGGGACCCCCGTGATCTTGCATGCCGCACCCCGTTAGAATCAGTCCCCGGAGCGGTTCGCTCCGGGTCTGATTACTGTCGATCACGGAGACGGAGCATTGTGACGTCACGGCTCTGCCCCCGTGTGACGTCACGCTCCACCCCCTCAATGCAAGCCTATAGGAGGGGGCGTGACAGCTGTCATGCCCCCTCCCATAGGCTGGCATTGAGGGGGTGGAGCGTGACGTCACACGGGGGGGTGGAGCCGTGACGTCACAATGCTCCGTCCCCGTGATCGACCGTAATCAGACCCGGAGCGAACACGCTCCGGGGACTGATTCTAATGGGGTGCAGCGTGCAAGATCACGTGGGTCAACAGCGGCTGGACCCCCGCGATCAGGCATCTTATCCCCTATCCTTTGGATAGGGGATAAGATATCTAAGCGCCGGAGTACCCCTTTAAGTGGTTCATCTAGAAGAAAAAACTGTTTAAATGATATTAACATTGAACACTACCTACAAAACTTATATTCTGTGGAAAAGTAGTAGAACAAAGAGACATAGACTTGTGAGTCCAAAGCTGACAGCATAGCCCATATACACTTTGGTTGGCCCAGTGTAATGGTTTATAATGAACAATGTTCATTATAAATTAAAAAAAAAAGTGTAGGGATATTTTTTTGAGACACATTAATGGGAATGCTTGACAGAAGTTTGCAAAGCAAGTAGTCGGAATTACATTACACATAATAGACAGCCCGTCAATCAAAAATCTATGAACATTTCTAACGGCAGAACTTTTTTTTCGTTGTTAACATGATGTACAGTAGATCTTTACAATGTCACACAAGTTGTTAGAAGATGTAAAATAAGATGTGGGGCCCTTCACATGCATGGATTTCTGAAGAGATCCCAGCAAGGCAGAAGGGAATTATTCTTCTGGAGACTGCTCTCTTCACATCTCATATGACAGGGAGCACCCCAATGAACTACCACCTGGCATCAGATGAAGAGTAGTGATGAGCAGCAGGGGCCATATTTGAATTTGCGATATTTTGTGAATATATTGATGATTATTCGTCCTATGTTCGCGAAATTCACATATTCACTATGTTCATTCACTTTTTCCCATAAAATTTGCATAAAAATGTGCATGAAAAAACCCATAAAAAAACAGACCCAAGTGATAGACCCATGTGATAGACCCCTATACGCATGAAAAATTTGCATAAAAATTTGAATGTGAAAAAAAACGAATATTCGTCGTTACGAATATATAGCAATATATCCTAAATATTCGTGAAATTGCGAAGTGACGATATTCGCGATAAAAATTCGCATTACGAATATTCATGCACAACACTAATGAAGAGAGCAACCACACCCATGTATCCTTCATAATTTACTCTGCTAAACCATGCTATAAACTCCTCGCTAAACACCAAAATCTTTTCCAATATATATCTTTCTTAAACCCTTAAGGACTCAGGGTTTTTCAGTTTTTGCACTTTCGTTTTTTCCTCCTTACATTTTAAAAATCATAACCCTTTCAATTTTCCACCTAAAAATCCATATTATGGCTTATTTTTTGCATCACCAATTCTACTTTGCAGTGACATTAGTCATTTTACCCAAAAAATCACGGCAAAACGGGAAAAAAAATCATTGTGCGTCAAAATCAAAGAAAAAACGCCATTTTGTACATTTTGTGGGCTTCCGTTTCTACGCAGTGCATATTTCTGTAAAAAGGACACCTTATATAGGTCCATACGGTTAAAATGATACCCTACTTATATAGATTGGATATTGTCGTACTTCGGAAAAAAATCATAACTACATGCAGGAAAATTTATACATTTAAAAATGTCCTCTTTTGACCCCTATAACTTTTTTATTTTTCCACGTACAGGGCGGTATGAGGACTCCTTTTTTGCGCTGTGATCGGAAGTTTTTATCGGTACCATTTTTGTTTTGATCAGACATTTTGATCACTTTTTATTCATTTTTTAATGGTATAAAAAGTGACCAAAAATACGCTTTTTTGGACTTTGGATTTTTTTTTACGTGTACGCCATTGACAGTGCGGTTTAATTAACAATATATTTTTATAGTTCGGACATTTACGCACGCGGCGATACCACATATGTTTATTTTTATTTACACTGTTTTATTTTTTTTATGGGAAAAGGGGGGTGATTCAAACTTTTATTAGGGAAGGGGTTAAATGACCTTTATTAACACTTTTTTTTTACTTTATTTTTTTGCAGTGTTATAGGTCCCATAGGGACCTATAGCACTGCACACACTGATCTCTCATGCTGATCACTGGCGTGTAGCCCCACTGAGCCCGAATGAGCAGCCGGGTTACTATCACTTTCATTTCAGACGCGGCGGTCAGCTTTGATCGCCGCATCTGAAGGGTTAATACAGGGCAACACCGCGATCGGTGATGTCCTGTATTAGCCGCGGGTCCCGGCCGTTGATAGCCGCCGGGACCGACCCGATATGACGCGGGGACACCACGTGACCCGCGTCATATCGTGGGAGCCGGCGGAGGACGTACATATACGTCCTTCGTCGTTAAGGGGTTAAAGGGGTACACAGATGGAAAAAAAACATTTCAAATCAACTGGTGCTAGAGAGTTTAACAGATTTGTAATTTACTTCTATTAAAAAATCTTTACCCTTGCAGTACTTATCAGCTGCTGCATGCTCCAGAAGAAGTTGTGAAGTTCTTTTCAGTCTGACCACAGTGCTCTCTGCAGCCATCTCTGTCCGTGTCAACTGTCCAGAGCAGGAGAGGTTTGCTATGGGGATTTGCTCCTACTCTGGACAGTTCCTAAACCAGACAGACATGTCAGCATAGAGCAGTGTGGTCAGACTGAAAAGAACTTCACAACTTCCTTGGGGGCGTACAGCAGCTGATAAGTACTGGAAGGCTTAAGATTTTTTCATAGTAGTAATTTATAAATCTGTTTAACTTTCTAGCACCAGTAGACTTGAAAAAAATTGTTTTCCACAGTGTTTGATAAAACCAAGGAGATACATGTTAAGTGTCTTTACAAGGCTAATACATGTTGGATGCACACGTTTTTAATTGTGCTGCTATGTCACAACTAGGTAGACATAATGTGTGTTTGATAAAACCAAGGAGATAAACATTATGTGGCTTTACAAGGCTAATGCGCGTTGACTGCACATGCTATTAATTGCACTGTTATGTTACTGTGTGCGCGATTAATACCCCAAAATGTAAGTGAAAATGCTATGCTGCGTTCATGGCGCTTTAAATATGTATTGCTATCATACAGGTCAGCCATAGCTTTGCTCAGATTAGTAGTTTTTTGTATGAACCTTGAAAAAAGCTTGCTGGGATTTGTAGTCCACAATGGGATTCTGTTGCAATGGGCAAAAGGTCACACTAAAATCAGCCCACAGATCAAGGCTGCGAATTATCACTTTGCTGTGTATTTTTTATAGCTCCTATGTAATTTGTGTTAAGCCTGCTGTGGGGGTTATTGATAGGATAAAGCTTTTGGGATTCTGTAAGATTTAGGCTCCTGTTCACGCACACTGTCTGTGTGGTGTCCCGGTACCGTATTGCATCCAGTACCTAGTGTAGAGGTCCCCAAAGTCAGAGTAACTACGTTCAGTTCGGGTAGCACCTAGTCACCTCTCCTTAAGTCTAACTTTAATGTTCATAAATGTATATATTAATAATTATAGCTATATTGTATAGAAATGTATAGTACTTACCTTGTTCGGCGTCGCAGGACCTTCGGTCATGTGACCATGCTGGTAACCTCTATGGTATGTTGCAGGACCTTAGGAGGTCCTTGGGTCACGTGTTACCCAGAAATCTCTGTAAAGGTGATTTACATCAGTTTGGACCAATTAGCGTTAGTCCAGCCCCTGCCCATATAAGGGAGCTGCGTCCAATTAACGCTCTCTTGGGTTGCTGCTCTCGTGGATGCCGGACTAACCGGACGGTGTGCTACGCAACTTTCAAAGACACGCTAGACCTCAAAACCTACGGCCTCAGCAGAACCAAAAATCAGGAGTTTTACTCTAATTCCTGCTAATGCTAGCGTGACTACTGGACCGCAACTAATTCCCCTAAATCCAGTGGAACAGCTCAATAGACTAAAGACTTTTAAAGCTAAAGTCCCAACCATTGTCAATCTCCAAAAGGAAGCTGTTGTATTGATAAGAGACTGTTACGTTAATGAAATGTACAGAAAATCTTCAGAAAAGTTAACGCCGTTTACAGAAGCTTTCCGGTTGTGGACAATCCATTATTACTCATTACCTCAAACCTATTATCATCTACCTCTCTATCGTTCCTGGGAAGGGCGGCGGTAGGAAAAGCTTTATTGAGGAGTCCGCACCCTGGCGTCACGAATAGCAAGGGTTAACAAGCACCCTTTTATACCCGCACAGCTACACTCCCCATACCCTACATTCCCCAAGCTACCACATCTGTATCTTTGTCTGTCTGTATTCCTGTCTGTCTCTTTTTCTCTTCTGTCTGTCTATCTCTCTGTGACTGTAGATACCACAATGCTGCAAGCCCTAAAGCTGTGTAAAACTCTCTACCCCCTTGCTGTCTCCTATTGGCCTTTGGAGTTGACTGACACATAAACCAGGAAATCAAATAATAACCTGGGTTACTAAGTGACATACTGGTCACCCTGATGTCATGTCACCGCCCCCTGCTCTTCCTGCTTTCTCTGGATGCCATAACTTCTTGTGTTCCATGTGATTTTTTTTTTGCTCATGCAAACTGGGAAAAGTTTGAAAGTTCATTGAGCTGCGCAAAACCCAAAATTCGGTCAAATTCAGGTCCACTGGGCTCGACTCATCTCTACTCTTACACACAAGGTTTCTCCTAATCCACTTGAAATCTGCCTGTTTGGACAGCAAGGCCACCTTGCAGAGAGTCAGTTGGGCAGACCCACCTAGCATCTGGTTATCAAGGAAACTGGATGCTGAGTGGCTACTGCCTCCACTGTGATGAGTATCTGAGTGACTCTCTACAATGGGCAAAGCCTTCCCTTTTGATTCTGCTACTTCCTATGTACCATGACAAAAATAGCAGGTACAGGGGGACACATAATGCTACAAACCCCTAGGAAGATGTTGGAGTTAGGCTAGGATTCCACTTGTTTTTTTTCTTCCTGTGTTCTTTTCACAGAAAACGCCAGTGCAATTTCGTGTCTGACATTTTTTCTGCCGCTTTTGCATTTGAGTGGAAATTGCTATTTTTTTTGCCCCTTCGGCGTTTTTTTTTTTTTTCAAAATGTGTTGGGTACCAAAAAAAAAAAAGGAAAAAAAAGGATGCAGTAGGGATGGGAAATAAAGTATTTAAAATTAATTCTTAATAAAGTGTGTGTGTGTTTCACTTTTTTTTCTCTATTTTTAAATTTTTTTAGGTAGTAGTACTACTACTCCGAGCATGGGACAGACTGTTCCATGATGGGAATAGTAGTACCTGTACTAATAGACATATCGCCCGAAACGATCGTCCATAATATAGCAGAGATGCGCAGCGGCTCTATACAGCGCTCGCATCTCTGCACTATCACTCATTCATATTTTCCGCCCAAAGTGGGGATTGGCCGGATGGTTGCAGTCAATCCTCGCTGTCAAAAGGGAAATATGAATGGTGATGTTCTATTCACATCACTGTCCGAAGTACAGAGCAGAGATACGGAGCACAGGAGAAAGTCGCTGTGCATCTCTGCAATAGATAGTACGATCGCATGGAGTGTCAGGAGTGACACCCACTGTATTCTGTCCTTAACTGCAGGTACTACTACTCCCAACATAGGGCACACTCTGCTCCATGCTGGGAGCTGTAGTACCTGCATTAAGTTACAGCGAGTGTAACTTCTGACACCTGTTGTGATCTGTCTATTAATACAGGTACTGCAGCTCCCAGAATAGAGCAGAGTGTGCTCCATGTTGGGAGAGTAGTACCTGCAGTTAAGGAAAGATCACAGCGCATGTCACTCCTTACACCCGCTGTGAACCTTCTGTATAATGTATAGATACGGCCGGACACTCTTCTATGGTCCCCTGCACTGCCGTATATATACACCTGCTCATATTTTCCACAGAGAGTTGTGATTGGCTGGAAACATCTGGCCAATCACAACTCTCGGCGGGAAATATGAATATGTGTATATATATATATATATATATATATATATATATATATATATAGCAGTGCAGGGGACCATAGAAGAGCGGCCGGCCGCATCTTTAAATTATACAGAAGGATCGCAACGTACCCGGGGCGATCTGTCAGTTAGTACAGGTACTACTACTCCCATCACTGATTGATCCCTGTTTAAAAATTAAATACAATTTTTTCCACCATTACTGTATCTTTTTTATTATTTTTTTTAATGGTACCCTACAAAATTTTATTAATAAAGGTATCTCCATCACTTTTTTGGATTGCTTAAGTCCATAAAAGAATAAAAACCACCTGCAAAAACGCCAAAGTTAAAACCCACATGGCGTTTTTTTACTCCCATAGACTTCTATGGGAGAAAAATGCCACAATTTCAGGGGGAAAAAAACTCCATAGGCTCAACATGCTGCGATTTTGCAAAACCACCAAGGAGCTGAAAAAGAGTGAAAAAACACTAAAAGGATTTTAAAAAAAAACCTCTAAATTAAAAAACGCAAAGTGGAAAAATAATTTTGGGTTTTTTCATTGATTTACAGCTAACATCTGGCTGCAACGTTTTTTGGCCGAAAAAACGACATGAGGCAGAACTGACGTTTTCCCCCAAAAAGTTAAGAATTATCCCTTACACAAGCTCCCTGCACTCCCTTTTTAACTGTATCTGAATCCAGAGGATGGAAACCCAGTTGAAAATGGAAGCATCACCAGGGGCCCCATGCAGGTGCATTGTTTGCCCTATTGTCTATGCTAGTATTCATATTGCAGTGAAAAGCTTGTTTGCTCCTAGAGTGGCAATGAAAAGACATACCCATACTATTCCTGTACCTCTTGTAGAAATCATTGCCCATATGCTGCAGTTTATAGCTGAGGAGCAATTAGAAGTTCATACTCTAATGACTATATTAAAGTAGAGGAAACACACAGCATGACACATTTATGGCAACATGGCAATATCTTTTAAATAACTTAGATATTCCAGTGCCTGTGTCTCTATCAAAATGTCAAACAAGCCTACCTTCGAAAGTATGCAAGTATTTCAAAAGGAAGAATTTATTCAGGCCCATACAATTATACACATACAGGAAAATTCCTCTAATCCAGCAGTAATATGACTTAATAGGTGAAAACATTTATAAAATTTACCTTCAAGACTGCAGTAACACATATAGGAGCCGATACAACAGGCATTGGATTTTCCTTTGTACTTCTTTTTGAATATATTATTGTGCTTAAGTCAAAAAGCTAATTAAAAACTGACAGAAAATCTGAACATGCGATTCCAGCGTAAGGGTATGTTTACACGTAATAAATCTGCTTGCGGATTTCACGCTGTGGATTTCAAGCTGCAGATTTTATGCAGAGATTTTAGCTATTTAAAGTGAAACTTCTTTTTATAAAAAATAAAAACGCCACTATGCATGGTTGTCTGAAAATCTGTCACACAAAATCTGGTCTGCATAAGGGGGCGGTCATCTCAAAAAGGCCGTGTTTTTACTGCATTTATATAGATTAAAGCCACAGCATGAAACCTCCAGCCAAATGAGTGTGTTACGCCGAGCGCTCCGGGTCCCCGCTCCTCCCCGGAGCGCTCGCTACATCCTCGCTACTGCAGCGCCCCGGTCAGATCCACTGACCGGGTGCGCTGCGATACCGCCTCCAGCCGGGATGCGATTCGCGATGCGGGTGGCGCCCGCTCGCGATGCGCACCCCGGCTCCCGTACCTGACTCGCTCTCCGTCGGTCCTGTCCCGGCGCGCGCGGCCCCGCTCCCTAGGGCGCGCGCGTGCCGGGTCTCTGCGATTTAAAGGGCCACTGCGCCACTGATTGGCGCAGTGGTTCTAATTAGTGTGTTCACCTGTGCACTCCCTATGTATACCTCACTTCCCCTGCACTCCCTCGCCGGATCTTGTTGCCATCGTGCCAGTGAAAGCGTTTCCTTGTGTGTTCCTAGCCTGTGTTCCAGACCTCCTGCCGTTGCCCCTGACTACGATCCTTGCTGCCTGCCCCGACCTTCTGCTACGTCCGACCTTGCTTTTGTCTACTCCCTTGTACCGCGCCTATCTTCAGCAGTCAGAGAGGTTGAGCCGTTGCTAGTGGATACGACCTGGTTACTACCGCCGCAGCAAGACCATCCCGCTTTGCGGCGGGCTCTGGTGAATACCAGTAGTGACTTAGAACCGGTCCACTAGCACGGTCCACGCCAATCCCTCTCTGGCACAGAGGATCCACCTCCTGCCAGCCGGCATCGTGACAGTAGATCCGGCCATGGATCCCGCTGAAGTTCCTCTGCCAGTTGTCGCCGACCTCACCACGGTGGTCGCCCAGCAGTCGCAACAGATAGCGCAACAAGGCCACCAGCTGTCTCAACTGACCGTGATGCTACAGCAGCTACTACCACAGCTTCAGCAATCATCTCCTCCGCCAGCTCCTGCACCTCCTCCGCAGCGAGTGGCCGCTTCCAGCCTACGACTATCCTTGCCGGATAAATTTGATGGGGACTCTAAGTTTTGCCGTGGCTTTCTTTCACAATGTTCCCTGCACTTGGAGATGATGTCGGACCAGTTTCCTACTGAAAGGTCTAAGGTGGCTTTCGTAGTCAGCCTTCTGTCTGGGAAAGCTCTGTCATGGGCCACACCGCTCTGGGACCGCAATGACCCCGTCACTGCCTCTGTACACTCCTTCTTCTCGGAAATTCGAAGTGTCTTTGAGGAACCTGCCCGAGCCTCTTCTGCTGAGACTGCCCTGCTGAACCTGGTCCAGGGTAATTCTTCCGTTGGCGAGTATGCCATACAATTCCGTACTCTTGCTTCCGAATTATCCTGGAATAATGAGGCCCTCTGCGCGACCTTTAAAAAAGGCCTATCCAGCAACATTAAAGATGTTCTGGCCGCACAAGAAATTCCTGCTAACCTGCATGATCTCATTCATCTAGCCACTCGCATTGACATGCGTTTTTCCGAAAGGCGTCAGGAGCTCCGCCAGGATATGGACTTTGTTCGCACTAGGCGTTTTTTCTCCCCGGCTCCTCTCTCCTCTGGTCCTCTGCAATCCGTTCCTGTGCCTCCCGCCATGGAGGCTATGCAAGTTGACCGGTCTCGCTTGACACCACAAGAGAGGACACGACGCCGCATGGAGAATCTTTGCCTGTACTGTGCCGGTACCGAACACTTCCTGAAGGATTGTCCTATCCGTCCTCCCCGTCTGGAAAGACGTACGCAGACTCCGCACAAAGGTGAGACAGTCCTTGATGTCAACTCTGCTTCTCCACGTCTTACTGTGCCTGTGCGGATATCTGCCTCTACCTTCTCCTTCTCTGCTATGGCCTTCTTGGATTCCGGATCTGCAGGAAATTTTATTTTGGCCGCTCTCATCAACAGGTTCAACATCCCGGTGACCAGTCTCGCCAGACCCCTCTACATCAATTGTGTTAACAATGAAAGATTGGACTGTACCATACGTTACCGCACGGAGCCCCTTCTAATGTGCATCGGACCTCATCACGAAAAAATTGAGTTTTTGGTCCTGCCCAATTGCACTTCCGAAATTCTCCTTGGACTACCATGGCTTCAACGCCATTCCCCAACCCTTGATTGGTCCACAGGGGAGATCAAGAGCTGGGGTACCTCTTGTTTCAAAGACTGCCTTAAACCGGCCCCCAGTACTCCCTGCCGTGACCCTGTGGTTCCCCCTGTAACCGGTCTCCCTAAGGCCTATATGGACTTTGCTGACGTATTTTGCAAAAAACAAGCTGAGACTTTACCTCCTCACAGGCCTTATGACTGTCCTATTGACCTCCTCCCGGGCACTACTCCACCCCGGGGCAGAATTTATCCCCTGTCCGCCCCAGAGACTCTTGCTATGTCCGAATACATCCAGGAAAATTTAAAAAAGGGGTTTATCCGCAAATCCTCCTCTCCTGCCGGAGCTGGATTTTTCTTTGTGTCCAAGAAAGATGGCTCCCTACGTCCTTGCATTGACTACCGCGGACTTAATAAAATCACGGTAAAGAACCGCTACCCCCTACCTCTTATCTCGGAACTCTTTGATCGCCTCCAAGGTGCCCACATCTTTACCAAACTGGACTTAAGAGGTGCTTATAATCTCATCCGCATCAGGGAGGGGGACGAATGGAAAACTGCATTTAACACTAGAGATGGACACTTTGAGTATCTGGTCATGCCCTTTGGCCTGTGCAACGCCCCTGCCGTCTTCCAAGACTTTGTTAATGAAATTTTTCGTGATCTCTTATATTCCTGTGTTGTTGTGTATCTGGACGATATTCTGATTTTTTCTGCCAACTTAGAAGAACACCGCCAGCATGTCCACATGGTTCTTCAGAGACTTCGAGACAATCAACTTTATGCCAAAATGGAGAAATGTCTGTTTGAATGTCAATCTCTTCCTTTCCTAGGATACTTGGTCTCTGGCCAGGGACTACAAATGGATCCAGATAAACTCTCTGCCGTCTTAGATTGGCCACGCCCCTCCGGACTCCGTGCTATCCAACGTTTTTTGGGGTTCGCCAATTATTACAGACAATTTATTCCACATTTTTCCACCATTGTGGCTCCTATCGTGGCTTTAACCAAGAAGAATGCCAATCCTAAGTCCTGGCCTCCTCAAGCGGAAGACGCTTTTAAACGGCTCAAGTCTGCCTTTTCTTCTGCTCCCGTGCTCTCCAGACCTGACCCATCTAAACCCTTCCTATTGGAGGTTGATGCCTCCTCAGTGGGAGCTGGAGCGGTTCTTCTACAAAAAAACTCTTCCGGGCATGCTGTTACTTGTGGTTTTTTTTCTAGGACCTTCTCTCCGGCGGAGAGGAACTACTCCATCGGGGATCGAGAGCTACTGGCCATTAAATTAGCACTTGAGGAATGGAGGCATCTGCTGGAGGGATCAAAATTTCCAGTTATCATTTACACCGATCACAAGAATCTCTCCTATCTCCAGTCTGCCCAACGGCTGAATCCTCGCCAGGCCAGGTGGTCTCTGTTCTTTGCCCGTTTTAATTTTGAAATTCACTTTCGCCCTGCCGACAAGAACATTAGGGCCGATGCTCTCTCTCGTTCCTCGGATGCCTCGGAAGTAGAGCTCTCTCCGCAACACATCATTCCTCCTGACTGCCTGATCTCCACTTCTCCAGCCTCCATCAGGCAAACTCCTCCAGGGAAGACCTTCGTTTCTCCACGCCAACACCTCAGAATCCTCAAATGGGGTCACTCCTCCCACCTCGCAGGCCATGCGGGCATCAAAAAATCCTTGCAACTCATCTCTCGTTTCTATTGGTGGCCGACTCTGGAGACGGATGTTGTGGATTTTGTGCGGGCCTGCACTGTCTGTGCCCGGGATAAGACTCCTCGCCAGAAGCCTGCTGGTCTCCTTCATCCTCTACCTGTCCCCGAACAGCCTTGGTCTCTGATTGGTATGGACTTTATTACAGACTTACCCCCATCCCGTGGCAACACTGTTGTTTGGGTGGTCGTTGATCGATTTTCCAAGATGGCACATTTTATTCCTCTTCCTGGTCTTCCTTCAGCGCCTCAGTTGGCAAAACAATTTTTTGTACACATTTTTCGTCTTCACGGTTTGCCCACGCAGATCGTCTCGGATAGAGGCGTCCAATTCGTGTCAAAATTTTGGAGGGCTCTCTGTAAACAACTCAAGATTAAATTAAACTTCTCTTCTGCTTATCATCCTCAATCCAATGGGCAAGTAGAAAGAATTAACCAGGTCCTGGGTGACTATTTACGGCATTTTGTTTCCTCCCGCCAGGATGACTGGGCAGATCTTCTACCATGGGCCGAATTCTCGTACAACTTCAGAGTCTCTGAATCCTCTTCCAAATCCCCATTTTTCGTGGTGTACGGCCGTCACCCTCTTCCCCCCCCTCCCTACTCCCTTGCCCTCTGGTTTGCCCGCTGTGGATGAAATAACTCGTGATCTTTCCACCATATGGAAAGAGACCCAAAATTCTCTCTTACAGGCTTCATCTCGCATGAAAAAGTTTGCCGATAAGAAAAGAAGAGCTCCCCCCATTTTTTCTCCCGGAGACAAGGTATGGCTCTCCGCTAAATATGTCCGCTTCCGTGTCCCCAGCTACAAATTGGGACCACGCTATCTTGGTCCTTTCAAAATTTTGTGCCAGATTAATCCTGTCTCTTACAAACTTCTTCTTCCTCCTTCTCTTCGTATTCCTAATGCCTTTCATGTCTCTCTTCTTAAACCACTCATCATCAACCGTTTCTCTCCCAAACTTGTTTCTCCCACTCCTGTTTCCGGCTCTTCGGACATCTTCTCCGTAAAGGAGATACTGGCCTCCAAGAAGGTCAGAGGGAAAACTTTTTTTTTGGTCGATTGGGAGGACTGTGGTCCTGAAGAGAGATCCTGGGAACCTGAGGACAATATCCTAGACAAAAGTCTGGTCCTCAGGTTCTCAGGCTCCAAGAAGAGGGGGAGACCCAAGGGGGGGGGGGGGGTACTGTTACGCCGAGCGCTCCGGGTCCCCGCTCCTCCCCGGAGCGCTCGCTACATCCTCGCTACTGCAGCGCCCCGGTCAGATCCACTGACCGGGTGCGCTGCGATACCGCCTCCAGCCGGGATGCGATTCGCGATGCGGGTGGCGCCCGCTCGCGATGCGCACCCCGGCTCCCGTACCTGACTCGCTCTCCGTCGGTCCTGTCCCGGCGCGCGCGGCCCCGCTCCCTAGGGCGCGCGCGCGCCGGGTCTCTGCGATTTAAAGGGCCACTACGCCACTGATTGGCGCAGTGGTTCTAATTAGTGTGTTCACCTGTGCACTCCCTATGTATACCTCACTTCCCCTGCACTCCCTCGCCGGATCTTGTTGCCATCGTGCCAGTGAAAGCGTTTCCTTGTGTGTTCCTAGCCTGTGTTCCAGACCTCCTGCCGTTGCCCCTGACTACGATCCTTGCTGCCTGCCCCGACCTTCTGCTACGTCCGACCTTGCTTTTGTCTACTCCCTTGTACCGCGCCTATCTTCAGCAGTCAGAGAGGTTGAGCCGTTGCTAGTGGATACGACCTGGTTACTACCGCCGCAGCAAGACCATCCCGCTTTGCGGCGGGCTCTGGTGAATACCAGTAGTGACTTAGAACCGGTCCACTAGCACGGTCCACGCCAATCCCTCTCTGGCACAGAGGATCCACCTCCTGCCAGCCGGCATCGTGACAGAGTGCATGTGAAAGGACCCTAAGGCTAGAATTCCACTGAGGATTTTTTTTTGCAAAAACAACGTAAAAACGCCAATTTTCCCACACAGCGCTTTTTCAGTGAAAAAACGCCACGTCCAGATGTTAGCTGCAAGTCAGTAGTAAACTGCAAAATGCCAGATCCACTTGTCGTTTTCAGTTTGGCGTGTTTTTGTTATCCTTTTGGCGTTTTCAGCAATTTTGGGCTCAGAGGCTGGTTTTTCAAAACGCCCAAAAAAAACTAGTTTGGCGCTTTTTGCACAGAAATTGTGACGTTTTTCCCCCATAGAAGTCTATCGGAGCGCAAAAACGACAAGAAAAACGCCATGTTGGTTTTAACTTTGGCGTTTTTGCCCGCGTTTTTTATTCTTTTTTTGAACGATCCAAAAAAGGGATGGAGATACCTTTTTTTATTAAAATTTCGTAGGGTGCCATTAAAAAATAGTAATAAAAAAGATACAGTAGTGATGGAAAAAATTGTATTTAACGAAATGTATCTTTTTTTTACAACGAAATGTTTATAAATTTTTCAATCAATCAATTTTCAATCGATCAATTTATGTGGGTGGGCAGGGAACTAAAAATGTAGCCGACAATAATAAAAATTTAGTGTGTGTGTTTTTGACTTTTTTTAATTTTTTTTTTAGGTAGTACTACTACTCCCAGCATGGAACACACGGTTCCATGATGGGACTAATAGTACCTGTACTAATTGACAGATCGCCCGTTGCGATCCTGCTGTATAATGTGTAGATGCAGCTGGGCGCTCTTCTATGGTCCCCTGCATTGCCGTATATATATATCTACAGCTATTCATATTTCCCGCAGAGAGCTGTGATTGGCCAGATGGTTCCAGCCAATCACAGCTCTCTGTGGGAAATATGAATAGGTGTATATATACACGTCAGTGCAGGGGACCATAGAAGAGCGGCCGGCCGCATCTATACATTATACAGGAGGATCACAGCAGGTGTCAGGAGTTACACTCGCTGCGATCTGTCTATTAATGCAGGTACTACAACTCCCAGCATGGAGCAGAGTGTGCCCGCTGTGATCATCCTATCTATTGCAGAGATGCGGAGCGGCTTTCTTGTGCACTCCGCATCTCTGCACTATACTCTGGCCAGTGTGAGATGGAAATTTGTGGCTCGTGCAGACTTGCCTCCGCTCCTCCCCTCAGTTCTCCGAAGTTAGAGCTGGGGGGAGGGCAGAGCGAAGGCAGAGCAGGGGCAATGCCCCCCTCATCTCCCCTCTCCCTGCTCTGCCTTTAAAGGACGCAGGTCTGCAGGGGAGAAAGAAGGCAGTGCAGGGGAGAGAGCATGTACACATCTCCTCATCTCCCCTCCCCCTGCTCTGCCTGTATTCACTGAACGGAACAGGAGGATGACAAAGTGCAGGGGCTGTGGATGTATAGACTGCAGGGGCTGGGGAATAAATCTCAGTGACATGACTAGAACATCACTCATCATATTTCCCTCTGAGAGCTGTGATTGGCTGCAACCATCCGGCCAATCTCCACTCTGGGTGGAAAATATGAATGAATGATGTGAATTTCTATTCACATCACTGGCCGGAGTACAGAGCAGAGATGCGAGTGCTGTATAGAGCCACTCTGCATCTCTGCTATATTATGGATGATCGCATCGGGTGTCAGGACTGACACCTGGGGCGATATGTCTATTAGTACAGGTACTACTCCTCCCATCATGGAACAGTCTGGTCCATGCTGGGAGTAGTACTACCTAAAAAAAATGTAAAAAATAGAGGGAAAAAAGTGAAACACACACACTTTATTAAAAATTAATAAAAATTTCATCATAAAAAATAAAATATTAGTAAATAAAAAAAATTCCATCCCTACTGCCACTTTTTTTGTTTGTTTTTTTGGTACCCAACAAACAAATTTTGAAAAAAAAAAACGCTAAAGGGGCCAAAAAAAAGGCAACTTCCACACAAAACGCCAAAACGCAGGGAAAAACAGTGGCAGTTTTTCTGGCGTGAAATTCTAGCCTATAGACATTTTTTTTATTTTTATTAGAGGAACTTTTAGGAGGGATGGGAATGAGATGGGGGGGGGGGGAGTAAATTAAACCCTGGGAGTAATGGGTGCATGCAACACATTCCTCTTTAAATATGTATGCCGCATGCAATACAGATTGCTTTGTCAAGGTTACTGACATTTTTTTTTTCTTTTTTTTTTTTTAAAGTCTAAAATTAGTTCCATGCACCTGAATAGGCAATTTTTTGTTGAATGTTCAGGAACTTGAGTCATTTAAAACCCCTTCCAGCAGAATGACATATAAAAGTCGCTGTGGCACGGCAGGGTTATGAAGCAAGCTCAGGAGCTGAGCTTGCATCATACCCGCAAGGTCCCGGCTGCTATCAGCAGCCAGGACCCGTGGATAATGCCGGACACCGCCGTTCAGGCAGATGTCTGGCATTAACTCTAAACGTGGCAATCAAAGTTGATCGCTGCATTGAGTTCCTGAAGGCTGTGTGCGGGCTTCCGTGTTGACGCCCGCCCCCTTGTGACATCACGGACTGCCCCCTTAATGAAAGCCTATGGGACTTGCATTGAGGGGGCTGGACGTGACGTCAAATGAATGGGCGTGACATCATGAGGGGGCGGGCGTGAACACGGAAGCCCGCACACAGCGTTCAGGAACGCAATGTTCCGGACACTGGGGAGCGGAGTAACCCTTTAACCCCTTCCCTAATAAAAGTCTGAATCCCCCTTTTCCCATAAAAAAAAAAAGCTGTGTACATAAAAATAAACATATGTGGTATTGCCGCGTGTGGAATTTTTTTGCGCCTTGATATATTTTTATAGTTCAGACATTTACAAAGTCCAAAATAGCGTATTTTTGGTCATTTTTTATACCATAAAAAAATTTATAAAAAACGATCAAAAAAGTCTGATGAAAACAAAAATGGTACAGATAAAAACTTCAGATCACGGCACAAAAAATTAGCTCTCATACCGGCCCATATGTGAAATCATAAAGTTGTAGGGGTCAGAATATTACATTTTTAAATGTATTAATTTTCGTGCATGTAGTTATGATTTTTTCCAGAAGAAAGACAAAATCAATCCTATATAAGTAAGGTATAATTTTAATCGTATGGACCTGCAGAATGAAGAAAGTGTAATTTTTACAGAAAAATTTTATGTGTAGAAACGGAAGCCGCCAAAATTTACAAAATGGCATTTTTTTCTTCAGTTTTGTCGTACAATGTTTTTTTCTGTTTTGCCTTAGATTGTTGGGTAAAATGACTGATGTCATTAAAAAGTAGAATTGGTGGCGCAAAAAATAAGCCATCATATGGATTTTTAGGTGCAAAATTGAAAAGGTTATGATTTTTAAAAGGTAAGGAGGAAAAAACTAAAGTGCAAAAACTGAAAACCACTCGGTCCTTATGGGGGTTAAATTAAGGGGCAGACACCAGTAATTTCTGCAACAATCTCTCACATGAATATAACCTTACAGAGTTGGGTCTTGTAACAAATCAAGCACAATACTGTGAACTTAAAATGAGCTAAGGATAATAGGAAGCATTACATTTTTGCTTTTAGAAGGTCATTAGAAATAGGAACTATAGAAATATCGAGTTTTGTTAATTTGCCAAAATATGCTAAGCTCCTGCTAGAAATTAAAGGTATTATCTGATTTGTTGTGAGCTGCCCTGCCTTTCGGAGCTCCGCACGCAGCGTCCGGAAGTTCATTACTCCGAACGCTGTGTGCGGGCTTCCGTGTTCGCTGGCGTCGGGCGTGACGTCACGCCCGGCCCCCTCGTGACGTCACACCCGCCCCCTCTACCAAAGTCTATAGGAAGGGGGCGTGAGAGCGGTCGCGCCCCCTTCCCATAGACTTTCGTTGAGGGGCCGGGCGTGACGTCACGCCCAGCGCCCGCGAACACGGAAGCCCGCACACAGCATTCGGAGTAATGAACTTCCGGACGCTGTGTGCGGAGTTCTGAAAGGCAGGGCAGCGCACAACCCCTTTAAAAAGAAAAAAAAAATTCTAGTAATGTCCCCAGTCAATAAAAACTTGTGTTGTCCCGATGGCGACCCTGGGATGAGTTTCATGTCTTCACTACACTACAGTAATTATAGTGGCTCCTGATGTGGTTTTCTTGTACTCCATTTCCTTTACCATGCACCAGCAGCCATTCCTGACTTATTTTCTTCTTCATCCTTTCTCCTTCTGATTCTTCTAGGCTTAATTTAAAATTTTCCCTTTCCATTGTTAAGTCTGATGAATAGAACAATTTAGGTTCTCCCATTCAGGTTATTTAGTCTTATCTCTGATATAGTCAGCCTTCTGTTCGATTCTTCATTATTGTAATAGTATTTTGTCCCTACTTGTCTTTGTTATTTCACTTGCTATGTTAGTTCACCGTTTCCATTTTGTAGACATTGTACGTTTGCTTTGCCTTACCCTTGTCAGATCCTTTCCTAGTTTTTATTTTTGTACCCCTTCCCATTTCAATTTTGTTTTAACCACTTAAGGTTAAGCTCACGGGCTTCAGTGGGGATTCTGGTCCCTGCTGCTCACCTGGAGGGGACTGGACAACTCCTGGGGGGGTCCTGAGACCCCCCCCCCCATGTCAGCAATCGCCGATCAATTCAGACCAACTACAACTACCAGCATGCACGGACAGCCAAAGGGCATGCTGGGAGTTGTAGTTTTGCAACAGCTGGAGGTTTGCCCCCTCCCCCATGTGAATGTACAGGATTATGTACCCCTGAATGTAACCCCAGTACTAAATAATCTTAAATCTAAATGCAAAGCATGGGGGAAACTCCTGCTAAGCCCTGTCGGTAGAATAAATTTAATAAAAATGATAGTCACGCCGCAAATTCTATACTTACTACAAAATTCCCCTGTTTGGATACCAATGACTCTGTTTAAGCGAATTGACTCCCAATTGAGGGAGTTGGTTTGGCGGGGCAGGAAACCCAAACTGAAATTATCGAATTTACAACGGTTAAAAAATGAGGGAGGTCTTGCTTTATCAAATCTATGGGCCTTTTTCTTGGCTGCACAATGTAAACATTTTGATCACTTTGATAGTTCAGATCTTTGTGGAGGCTCGGCTGGGATGATATTTTTTCTGTCTCAAATATTTTAATGTCCTTGGAGAATGGGTTCGAAAAGAAAATTAAAGATCTTTATCCCACATTTTTTCTAATGGATAAGATTTGGAGCACTGTTAAACGTATCTGTGGGATAACAGGCATACATCAATATACCCCATTATGGGGCAATAATCAACTTAAGGAGCTGAATAAACTGAAGGGGTTCGATAGTGGGAGGAAAGAGGGAGCAAGTTGGTTAACAGATTTGTATGAGAAAGGAGTTATTAAATCGTTTCAACAATGTATAATGGACTTTCACCTATCTCCAAAGCTTCATTATCAATATCTCCAACTACGGCATGCACTCTATGTCCAAAATAAACAAATTCCCTTGGTTATTAAGAAGGATCCCATTCTGGACATAATAGTGGGCAAAAATGGGTCAAAAGGGGTAACATCTAAAATATATCAGCGGCTGATGTCACATATAGTCGAGACTTATAGTGTACCGGCTTTTATTAAGTGGCAACTAATATCAGGTCTAGACCAGGTAGAGTGGAGATCTGTATTAAGATCAGTAGTTCAACAATCAGTAGGAGAAGGCCCCCGTCTATCTCAGCTATATATCCTATATAGAGCATATCAGTCCCCTTCTTTAATAGCTAAGTACGGCTCTGGATTAGACTCCAGCTGCCCACGCAATCATCATTTGGATGCGGATATTGAACATATGCTATGGGGCTGCCCAATTATACTGACATACTGGCGTATAATTCTGGAATTTATAGAGGAAAAGATTAAGATCAAGGTACCAACCGATCTTCGGACCTGTGTCCTTGGGTATGTTGAAGGCCTTGGTTTTGATCAAAGTACTCAAATAACTGTGAGTAGGCTACTTTTCAATGCTAGGCTGCTGATTGCAAAAAATTGGAAAGAGTCTAGCCCGCCGACCCTTGCAGAATATAAATCTAAAATGGAAAGAGTTATATTATGGGATAAGGCAATATACAATAAGAGAGGATGCAGTGATGTATTTTCTCAAATTTGGTCAGGATTGCTGGAAGAGTAGTACAGTATGAAGGGAAGGAGGGAGAGGAAAAGGGAAAATAATTATATATCCTTTTTTTTTTTCTTCTCCTGGCATCGGTAGGGGGGGATACCGAATACTGTGAGGATACTGGTGATGGATCCTCTGTGTCAGTGGGGTGATGACGTGGGCCGTACCAGGGGAACGGAGTCTAAGGGGTTACTGGTTTTCACCAGAGCCCGCCGCAAAGCGGGATGGACTTGCAGGGGCAGGTAACCCCCAGGTCGTTCCACCCGAAAGCGACTCAACCCCAACTGACTGCTGAGACAGGCGCGGTACAAGGGATTAGGCAAGAGCAAGGTCGGACGTAGCAGAAGGTCAGGGCAGGCAGCAAGGATCGTAGTCAGGGGCAATGGCAGAGGGTCTGGAACACTGGCTTGGGACACACAAGGAAACGCTTTCACTGGCACAAGGCAACAAGATCCGGCCATGCTGAGAAGGGGAAGTGAGGTTATATAGAGAGGGCACAGGTGGGAGCACTAATTGGGCCAGGCGCCAATCAGTGGCGCACTGGCTATTTAAATCGCAGAGAGCCGGCGCGCGCGTGCCCTAGGGAGCGGGGCCGCGCGCGCCGGGACAGAGCTGTCGGGGAACAGGACGGGTGAGGAGACCGGGATGCGAGCCGCGAGCGGGCGCGTCCCGCTACGTGGGTCGCATCCCCTCCGGTAACATTAATGCAGCGCTCCCAGTCAGCGGGTCTGACCGAGGCGCTGCAAGAAGGTGAACGCCGCGAGCGGTCCGGGGAGGAGCAGGGACCCGGAGCGCTCGGCGTAACAGGAATATATATTGACCACAATTTCGATTGTTGTATATCATGTATTTTTGCTGAATGAAAATAAATAATAAAAAAAAATAAATAAATAAAAAACAAGGGTGGGGGGTTTACAGTGAGTTTTCCGCTGCAAGTTTGAGCTGCGGCAAATTTTGTGCCGCAGTTCAAACTCCAAGCGGGCAACTCTCTGTAAACCCCCCGCCGTGTAAATGTATCCTAAAAACACTACACTACACAAAATAAAAAGTAGAACACTACATATACAACCCCCCCCCCCCCCCGAATAAAAAGGAAAAAACGGCTCTTACGACAGTGTTTAAAAAACGGAGCCTCCAGCTGTTGCAAAACAACAATTCTGTCCAGGCATGCTGGGATTTTTGCAAAACAGCTGTAGGCACCCTGTTTGGGAATCACTGGCTTAAAATATTTTTCATATCGGACGCTTGCATCTGGGTCCACCCCTATGCAAATCCCTAATTTAGGCCTCAAATGTGCATGGAGCTCCCTCACTTTGGAGCCCTGTTGTATTTCAAGGCAACAGTTTAGGGCCACATATGGGGTATTTTCATACAAATTTTGGGGGGCTTTTTTCTCTTTTTACCCCTTATAAAATGGAAAAGTTGGGGTCTACAACAGCATGTCAGTGTAACAAAAATACATTTTTTACACTAACATGCTGGTGTTGCCCCATACGTTTCATAAAAGGAAAAAAAAAGACCCCCAAAATTTGTAGAGCAATTTTTTCCTGAGTACGGAAATATCCTATATTTGGACCTAAAATACTCTGTGGGCGCACAACATGGCTCAGGAGTAAGAGCGCACTATATAAATTTGAGGTGATTTGCACAGGGGTGGCTGATGGTTACAGCGGTTCTGACATAAATGCAAAAAAAAAAAAAAAAAACAACAACATCACCCCATTTTGGAAACTACATCAATCACAAAACGTACCAAAGGGGTATAGTGAGCCCTAACACCCCACAGGTGTTTGACGAATTTTCGTTAAAGTTGGACGTGAAAATGAAAAATTGTATATTTTTTTTCACTAAAATGCTGGTGTTTAATTATTTTTTTATTTTCATAAGGGGTAATAGGAGAAAAAGCCCCTCAAAAGTTGTAACCCCATTTCTTCTGAGTAAGGAAATATCCCATATGTTTATATAAAGTAATCTGCGGGCGAACTACAGGGCTCAGAAGAGACGAAGCGCCATTAGGTTTTTGGAGAGAGAATTTGGTTGGAATTGAAGGCCGTGTGTGTTTCCAAAGCCCCCATGGTGCCAGAACAGTTTAGTTTTTTTGCTTTTACAGCACCATAGGGGCTTCCTAAATGCAACATGCCCCCCAAAAAACATTTCAGCAAAATACGCTCTCCAAAATCCCATTGTCGCTCCTTCCCTTCTGAGCCCTCTAGTTCACCCACAGACCACTTCAAAACTGGTCCCTGAAAAAGTCCGATTTAGAAACTTTTGTGAAAATTTTTAAAATTGCTGCTGAACTTTGAAGCCCTCTGATGTCTTCAAAAAGTAAAAACAACATAAAATAATGTGAATCAATATATAATTTATTTGGTAGAGAATAAAGAATAAAATAAAGAAGAGAGCTTCAAAGTCAGAAAAATGCTAAATTTTTTAATTTTTCATGAAATTTTTTATTTTTCACCAAGGAATGATGCAAGTATCGACGAAAAGTTACCACTGCGAACGTCACGCCCGGCCCCTTCGTGATGTCTCACCTGCTCCCTCGTGACGTCACGCCCCCTTCCCATAGACTTTGCTGTGTGCGGGCTTCCGTGTTCGCAGCCGCTGGGCGTGACGTCACGCTCGGCGGCTGCGAACATGGAAGCCCGCACACAGGATTCGGAGTAATGAACTTCCGGACACTGTGAGCAGAGCTCCGAACTGCAGGGCAGCGCACAACCCATTTAAGGCACCTTTCACACTACATAATTACTCTTTCGTTTTCGAAGTTCCTTCAGAAAATCGGCAGTTACAAAATCCTATACGGCCATTAGAAAATCCCATTATAGTCTATGGGATTTTTCTAATAGCCTTTTTAACCCGTTATAGCCCGTTACTAATAACGGACGTTATTTTGTGACGGAAGATAGTAACGGGAGAAATAGTTCAAGAACCATACTGGGGCATATTAATAGTGAAATATATACTCACAACACTGTTGTATGTGTTTTCTGTTTCAAGCGTATAGTGGCCTGTTAGTGCAAAAGCAGGGATCTATATATATATATATATATATATATATATATATATATATATATATATATACACACACATATACATACATTAGCCCTGATTTACTAAAGTCCAACCGACTTTTTTTCTCGGTTTATGCACCTAAATTTCTGTTGCACCATCCATGCGACTAATTCTGCGCTCAAATTTTACGCGACACAACCTACACTTTTGTAAACACTCGGAGTGTTTTTTTATTACAAGAGTACTTCCAAAATCACTCCTGAAAAAGTGTGAGTTCAGCCAAGAGGATGTGTAAAAACTACCAAAAGCAAGTGATTTTGGCAAAGACACAGCTTAACGTGTGTTTAAACTATTTTTTTTTTCATTGTTTTACAGTTCTACACAAGGATTTTTAGAATATGCAATGCATTTTAAACTTTAAAACATGCCTTTAATGGTGTAAATATATATTTATATATATATATATATATATATATATATATATATATATAAAAATATATATATATATATATATATATATATTTTTTTTTTGTGTGTGTGTGTGGGGGGGGGGGGAGTTTAAACTCCTATATTAATTCCCGTTAAATCTTGTGTTTTGCTTGTTTGGTTTGGCACATGCTATTGATGTTTTGTATTCTATACCAATGGTTTTTATTTTTTTTCTTTTAACTCAGAGTATGTACAATACATTTTTCCGTGCGACACAAAAAAAAAAAAAAAACATGCCACTGAAAATGAACCGACACTTGCGACACATTAGTAAATCAGCTCCCAGAAAGAGAGGAGTGAAATCTAAAACACTCTGTTGCAGCCGTATAGGGGCGTATTTCTCAATAAAAAAGTAAAATATAGAAGGTCTCCTCTGTTGCACGTTTTTTCAGTTTCAAGCATACAGTGGCCTGTTAGTGTAAAAGCAGGGATATATACACACATTGAGTGTTCCGCAAGTTTCTGTTGCAGCCGTATAGGGGTGTATTGCTCTATAAAAAGTAAAATATATACGCACACCACTGTTCTACAAGTATATCAGGCAGAGAAGTGCCAGGCCATGCACAGAGGAGTGGCAGAGGCCTAAATTTATCAGGCGCAGGCAGAGGTCGCAGCAGAGTAGGGGCGTGTGGCAGCAGGAGTCGCAGCGAGAGGTCTGAGCTCCCGGTGTCACCTAGCGGTCATGTCTCGACCAGCAACCCTGCAGCCATCATTGATTGGTTAACTCGGTCATCCACTTCGTCCCAAGTGACATCCAGTCAATAGTGGGTTCCTAAGACTCAACCCTCAGTTGGCATGGCCCGGGAGCAGTCCCTATACTCCAACTGCCTTTGTCCTATGCTGTTCCCTCACGCAGAGAAGTATAGTATGCTGTGGGCTCAGCTTCACTATACAGCGAGGACAATCAACAGTCAGCAGCTACTGCCCAGCCAAGATGTGGAGGAGACATATGCCACTTCCTCCGATAGGCGGGCAAGCAGTGATGAGAAGAGTGGCGTGGGAGGTGGTGTTGCGAGCGTTCGGGCTCTTGAAACAGACACCATTGAGGAACTTGAGGAGGACATCAGTGACGTGCAGACACAACTTGATGATGATGAATGATCACACTTGGGAGCCGGGTGCAGAAGGGGCTTCAGCATCATCAGGAGAAGAGAGTGGAAGGTTGCGCATGAGGCAGCAGCTGAGCTAGCAAGGTGGTAGCATGGCTGGGAGTCAGCAGGTTGGCAGCAGTGGGAAGGCTGGAGTTTAATATGCTGTTTACTAACACGTGTATGGCTTAATATTTAAGACAAGCATATGATACTGGCAGGATCTACCCAGTAGCCCTCCGGGGTCAGGTCTGCACCCCTGAGAGGGAAGACAAACTGACACTCTACTCTGTCATTGTGCTGCTCTGCAGCCTACATAGGTTGCCGCCACCTCCAGACTGTGTCATTGTGCCGACATATGATCTCATGCTGCTGGTGGCACATTAAACTCGTTAATCTCTTTAAACTCTTCAATTGACATCTCAAAAAATCTCTTTAATCTCTTCAATTGTGACGTCATATGGTCTCCTGACCCTGCTTCCACATCCAGACTTAGTCATTGTGGCATTGTGCTGCAGTGATTCTAATAGCAACACCTGTAATCTGCATGTCATACTGAATAATAGTAGTATTTCACTTTCCCCGGCTCACTCCCAATGCATGTTACGGCAAGGCAAAGGGTTCTACACCCCTGTTACGGAGCAGGATGTGGATCCTCTAACCTGTGTGGCTGATGGCTCAGACCGTATCGGGGAGCGGAGTCTAAGGTGCCACTGGTCTTCACCAGAGCCCTCCGCAAGGTAGAATGGGCTTGCTGTGGCAGGCGACACCAAGGTGCTCACCCCAGACACAGCTAGACACAGGAGTAGCATAGTCAAACGTAGCAGAAGGTCAAGGCAGGCAGCAAAGGTGCAAAGTCAAATAACGTAGCGGAAGGTCTGGATACACGGGTAAGGCAACAGGCAACATGGAATGCTTAATCTCAGGCTAGGGGCACTGAAGATCCGGCAGGGAAGTGTGGGAGGTGCAGGGACTTTATAATGTAGTGTCAGGTGTATCAACTAATTATGGGCGTACTGGCCCTTTAAATTTCAGAGCTCCGGCGTTTGCGCGGTGCTTGCGTCCGGAGCGCAGTGTGTGACAACCCCTATTGAGACCCTCTGTAGCCTGGAAATAGCCGTTTTTAATAGCAATTCAACGGAAATATATTCCAATCGAACCAAAACGCCCGAGACAAATTTTTGAAAAATTCGCCCATCTCTAGCTTCCGATATCAGAAGGCCACATCTCTGGCCAGTCTGACAATCTGCTTCCCAGAGCCAGCCAAGGCTGTAAATGCCCTGATACCAGAGCCTACAAAGGAGCAACAAAGGTGAGTTAAAACTTTTATTATTTTAGTAGACAGGCTTGGGACATTATTAATAAATAAGGTTTTTCACCAGATAACCTCTTTATCCTCTACAACTTGTATTAGGGTGGACTAGTATGTACAGGTTCCTTCAGTAGACTAAAGTTCATTTAAGCAAAACATCAATCAGGCTGGGTTCACACCAGGTTTTTGATAAAAAAAAAACGGATTCCTCAAAACCTATGCGTTTTTAACTTTTTATTCCATTATGAGTAAAGTTTCACTTGCTTGATTGAAATTCCAAGTAAAAACTGTGCAAAAATCATATGGTGAAAACCGGATTGAACCGTACGCACATACGGTTTTGTACGGTTCCCATTGACTCCCATGTTAAAAAAAATAAACATTTACGTTTCAATACAGTTTTTCACCTGGACCAAAAACCGTGGTAGGCTACGGCTTTGGGTACGGGAAAAAAACCTTACAAAACTGTACAGGACAGGTAGGCATGGCTAGACGTGCATGCTGGTGTCTGTGTGAGCTCCGTTAATACTACCGGCCCTCCTCGGCTCATCGTGGCACTTATGGATGGGAATGACACTATACTCCCATGCCCCAAGGCCTAGACTTGATATCTCTGTCCATTTTAGGAACTGTCCATAGCAGCATATGTTTGCTATTGGGATTTTTTCCTACTCTGGACAATTCTTAAAATGGACAGAGATGTCAGCAGAGAACACTGTGCTTGTGATGTCAGAAGAGAGGTCTGTGTTCCAAAAAGAAAATAATTTCCTCTGTAGTATTCAGCAGCTAATAAGTACTGGAAGGATTAAGATTTTTTAATAGAAGTAATTTACAAATCTGTTTAACTTTCTGGCACCAGTTGACCTACTACTAACCTACTACTCACCCCGAGAGGAGAAGAGAGTCAAGAGAGGAGATGTGACTGACGGTTGGGGACTCCAGAGTTCTCCGCTACGCTTCGGGTTTGGGGGTAAGCCAGCTGGGAGAGGTGGCGGAGGAACAGAAGTGCAGCAATCAGAGCAGAGCAAGCCCTCCCCTGGGAGACACGTGACTATGGATGACGGCGGCACACTGAGAGGAGGCGCGGGGACGCTGCCAGACGGGAGGGCCGAGTTCACAGAGATGCAGGAGGTCGGGGCTGCTCGGAGAGAGGAGGCGGCAGAAAACGGGGAACACAGAATGGAGAGAGGACTGTATGGGTCCCCCGCAGGGTCCTGGGCAGGAGGCAGAGACCAGCTGGCCATCCCTTCCAGCGCTGAAGGGGGAAAACGTTATACTGGTGGGCTCCCCGGCAAAGACAGCCAATGTGGACCAGGAAGCCAAAACATTGGTGAGCGTAAAGGGGCCAGTTAAGATGTTAATGTATGTGAATTCAGGACTAAAAATGGTTTTACATAATGGGGCCAATGGGGGGGGGGGGGGTCATGAGAGATAGAACTGAAACTATCCAGCCTCAGTTGAAAGGGGTTCCCTCACTGGCCAGCCTATCTGCCCCAACAGCCTTTGGCACTAAAGTGCGCCGCCTCTCCCTAGGGCTTAAGGAAGCCCTCATAACCCCAGTGCATCAGACAGAGAAGGTAGACATTGAGCAAGCTGCTAAGATGGGTATTGAAACAAGAGCAGATTTGTGGAACCCTGACCCTAGGGCACCAGTGTCTGAAGCCTCCATCAGAAATGTATTGGCAAGACACATTTACCACAGCCTTACAAAAAACGTTGGTGAGCATACAGGAAGAAATCCATTCACGGAATCCCGTACAACACATATGGAGAACAGGAGTGAGGAAATAAATTATGCTTATAATAAGATCTCAGATACGGTCCAGAATTTAGAAGAGGTGGGGTCTCGAAAACTAAAAGTGGCAGAGTTGGAGGATTGTACAAGGAGGAATAACCTCAAAGTAAGGGGTGTTCCTGAATTGGTTAAAACAGAGGAGCTGAAGGAATTCCTTAAAGAATGTTTTGCCACTTTAGTGCCCCAATTATCGGACCTGGACCTCACCATAGTTATGGCTCATAGGTTACTGAAGCTTCAAAGGTTACTCTCTTCTAAACCAAGAGATATAATACGCCGTCTTCATATTTTTCATACTAAGGAGAAAATGAAGTCAGCAATAAGGACCTCCCCTAATTTACATGAAAAATTTGCTAATCTCTCCATATACATTGACCTTTCTGCTGCCGCAATGGCAAGAAGAAGGGAGTTTGCTGAGTGAACCCGTTTACTAAGCGAAAGTGACATTAGGTATAAATGGGGTTTGCCAATAATGGTCTTGTTGACTTATAGAAGGGAGAATCTTGTTTTAAGCTCCCGCAGAAGTTGATAGAGATGTGTCAGAACTGGGAACTGTGTAATCTGCAACAAGAAGAACAATCTGGCACGCATCTAGAAAGAGAATGGACCGTGGTAAACTACAAGAATACAAAAAAGAAGAGCAATAAGGGGAAAAGTAATATGTAGTTTGTCGATAGCCATATTGGGCTAAATATTTAGAGAGTCCCACATTGATTATTATTGTTAAAGTCACTTAGATGTGTTATTAATATCATGGTGATTGACTTAAAGGGGTATTCCAGGCAAAAACGTTTTTATATATATCAACTGGCTCCAGAAAGTTAAACAGATTTGTAAATTACTTCTATTAAAAAATCTTAATCCTTCCAATAGTTATTAGCTTCTGAAGTTTTCTGTCTAACTGCTCAATGATTATGTCACGTCCCGGGAGCTGTGCATGATGGGAGAATATCCCCATAGGAGCTGGACAGCTCCCGGGACGTGAGTCATCAGAAAGCAGTTAGACAGAAAACAGCAACTCAACTTCAGAAGCTAATAACTATTGGAAGGATTAAGATTTTTAATAGAAGTACAAATATGTTTAACTTTCCGGAGCCAGTTGACATATATAAAAAAAGGTTTGGCCTGGAATACCCCCTTAAGAAGAAGGGGCTGCGCAAATTATTTTTGTGAAGAAATTTGTTTTCCCAAGGCCGGTATAGCTAACGTTAAGTATGTCTGAAAATAAAAGATGTGCGTACTACCAGGCGTTTCAAACAAAATGCCCACTTTGTGTTTGGTTTATGCAAGATGTCCAGAGATTAATAAATCTGTATTGGACAAGACGGGTGTATGTGTGTATTTGATTGCTCTGATTGCTTTCCCTTTTTTTTTTCTAATAGAAAGAAACAGAAGTTACCCACTTCTTCAAGAAAAATGGGAAAACTCAGTATAGTTGTTTATGACATTAACCCCTTAAGGACTTGGCATTTTTCAGTTTTTGCACTTTCGTTTTTTCCTCCTTACCTTTTAAAAATCAAAACCTTTTAAATTTTCCACCTATAAATCCATATTATGGCTTATTTTTTGCGCCACCAATTCTACTTTGCAGTGACATTAGTCATTTTACCCAACAATCAACGGTGAAACGGGAAAAAAATTATTGTGCACCAAAATTGAAGAAAAAAGCCATTTTGTAACTTTTGGGGGCTTCCGTTTCTACGCAGTGTATTTTTCGGTAAAAATGACACCTTATCTTTATTCTGTAGGTCCATACGGTTAAAATGATATCCTGCTTATATAGGTTTGATTTTGTCATACTTCTGGAAAAAATCATAACTACATGCAGGAAAATGTATATGTTTAAAAATGTCCTTTTCTGACCCCTATAACTTTTTTATTTTTCCACGTACGGGGCGGTTTGAGGGCTCATTTTTATGCGTATTTTTGGTCACTTTTTATATCATGAAAAAATGAATAAAAAGCTATCAAAAAGTCCAAACAATACAAAAATGGTACCGCTAAAAACTTCAGATCACGGCGCAAAAAATTAGCCCTATACGTAGAAAAATAAAAAGTTATAGGTGTCAGAAGATGAGAATTTTAAACGTATAAATTGTCCTGCATGTAGTTATGATTTTTCCAGAAGTACGACAAAATCAAACCTATATAAGTAGGGTATCATTTTAATCGTATGGACTTACAGAATAAAGGTAAGGTGTCATTTTTCCTGAAAAATTTACTGCGTATAAACGGAAGCCAACAAATTTACAAAATGGCATTTTTTCTTCAATTTTGTCGCACAATGATAATTTTTTCCCATTTTGCCATAGATTTTTGGGTAAAATGACTGATGTTATTACAAAGTAGAATTGGTGGCGCAAAAAATAAGCCATCATATGGATTTTTAGGTGCAAAATTTAAAGGGTTATGATTTTTTTAAAGGCAAGGAGGAAAAAACGAAAGTGCAAAAATAGAAAAACGCTGAGTCCTTAAGGGGTTAAGATGCCATTGATCAGTGTTATGGGAGCTTGACTGCTTCTGCCTGTATCTCAGGCACGGAGCAGTCATTCGCCGATCGGACACCAAGGAGGCAGGTAGGGATCCTCCAGGCAGTCCCAAACAGCCCGATTGAGCTGCCGGGTTACTTTCACTTTCAATTCAGACATGGCGGTCAACTTTGTTCGCCACGTCTGAAGGGTTAACTGAAGAATTAACGACGCAGGATGCAGGATGTATATTTACGTCCTGCGCCGGCTCCCGCCATATAACGCGGGGTCACGCGGTGACCCTACATCATATCGGGTCGGTCCCAGCGGCCATCAACGGCTGGGACCCGCGGCTAATACAGGACATCCCGAAACAGGACAACCCGATATGACGCAGGGTCACTGCGTGACCCCACGTTATATGGCGGGAGCCGGCGCAGGACGTAAATATACATCCTGCGTCGTTAATGTGTTAAAGGGGTACTCCTCCCTTAGACATCTTATCCCCTATCCAAGGATAGGGGATAAGATGTCTGATCACAGTGGTCCTGCTGCTGGGGACCCCCGCAATCTCTCCTGCAGCCCCCCGAGTCATCCGCTCTCCAGAGCTACATTTGCTCCGTGGCTGTTGAATCACGATACAGGGACCGGAGGTTCGTGATGTCATAGCTCCGCCCCCCTTCATGACTTCACGCCCCAACCCCACTGTTGCCATGACCCCTCTCATAGACTTGCATTAAGGGGGCAAGGCGTGACATCACGAGGGGCAGAGCCATGATGTCACGAACCGCCGGCCCCTGTCATCAGCCACGGAGCACACTTAGCTCCAGAGAGCTGATGACTCTGGGGGCTGCAGGAGAGATCATGGGGGTCTCAAGAAGCAGGACCCCTGCAATCCGACATCTTATCCCATATCCTTGGATAGGGGATAAGATGTCTAGGGGTGGAGTACCCCTTTAAGGTTAGTATCATTGAATTATAAGGGGTTAAATTCTCCTCTTAAAATAAGTAAGGTTTGGTTGGAGGCCTTAGATCTTAAAGCATACACATTATGCCTGCAAGAAACTCACCTTAGGGAAATAGATACCTTTAGACTATATAGCAAATTATTCCCTATAATTTATCATGCACCAGCACCAAAGAAAAATGGGGGAGTAGCACTAGCCATTAATAAATCAGTAACAATTACAGACCCTGTGGTTGTGACAGATAGGGAAGAAAGATTTGTGATTTTGAAGTGTTGTATCAGGAATGTAAAGTACGTAGTCATTGGGGTATATGCTCCGAATACTAAGCAAGATACATTTTTGCGGTCTGTGATACGTAAAGCAGCTTTCTCTACTAGAGACAGACTTATAATAATGGGTGATTTTAATCAGACAGTGTGGCCACCGGTAGACTCTACTTCAAAATTCCTTAAAAGAACCAACAGCAATATCACAAACAATTGCCCAATATGATTTGTATGATGTATAGAGAGTGCTTCACCCTACTGATGCTGATTTTACTTTTTTTTCCCATGGTCACAAAACATATAGTAGGATTGATTATTTTCTTTGTAGATCATTATTAGATCTAACACTAATGTCAGACATTAAAGGAAAAACATAATCAGACCACGCACCCATAGTTTTAGCATTAAAATAACCCAGAATAGATAGGTCACAAAAAATGTGGAGAGCCAATGTTAATGTAATCCAGGAAGTAAAATACATCACAGATACAGCATCTTTCACTGACTCATTTTTTAAGATAAATGAGGGATCTGTGTCTACAAAGTCTATGCTGTGGTGCGCCTATAAAGCATCAATGAGGGTCCAGATAATAAGCCAAACAGCTCACCAAAAAAAGGAGTATAATTTAAAAAAAACATCACTCTTAACAGAGCTGACATAATTGCATAGAAAGAATAAGGTGAACTACAGCATAGACAACTCTAAACGTATTTCTCATATCACACAATAATTACATAATATGGATCTCTTTAAATTTGAGTATACATTAAGAAAGAGAAATAGATAAATATTGGCTAGTGAATAAACCTGGACCTTATTTAGAGAGACAAATTAAAAGAACTGGTCAGAAAAAAAAAAAAACGTGTTTGGTACTTCCTTCAGGGTTGAGAGTTTATGACCCGAGAGGGATGGCAGACGTCTTTGCTAATTATTATGAAGGATTATGCAATTTAAAGGAAGACCTAAATATCACACAACCAACTGGAGAGCTTATAAATGAATTTCCTTCTAAAAAAGCTCTGCCAACTCTTACGGCAGCCGAAAAGTTAGGTTTGTGTATACCCTTTTTACCAGAAGAAGTAATGAAACAAGTTGGTCTTCTTAAATTGTCAAAGGCACCAGGACCAGATGGCTTAATAAATTAATTTTACAAGATCCATAAAGATAAGCTGTGTTAACATTGTGCTAACATCTCACAAACCTGTTTAATGAAATTATGGGATCTGGTTTAGTAAGAGAGGAAATGTTAGAGGCAGCAGTAATTACGCTCCCAAAAGAAGGGAAAGATCATTCACACCCAGAAAACTATTGACCTATCTCCCTGTTAAATGGAGATATTAAAATGTATGTTAAGACATTGGCAGCAAGACTATCTGGAATTCTCCCTAACCTGGTCCATATGGACCAGGTGGGATTTGTGAAAGGTTGTTAATCATCGGATGGGACTAGAAGACTGTTAAATATTATAGATGAAGCGGTATGCAGTTGAATGCCCTCCCTCCTCCTGGGTTTGGATGAGAAGAAGGCATTCGACCGCATCCATTGGGGGTACTTGAAAACAGTTTTGGAGAAATATGGTTAACCCCCCCCCCATACGGATATCAGTGATAGTGGGCCTCTACTTGGTACCATCTGCTAGAGTGTGTGCAGTGGGAGCGATATCAAGGAGATTTAGAATTTCTAATGGTACATGACAGGGGTACCCCATCCCCTCTGTTATTTGTTTTAGCAATAGAGCCACTGGCTCAGCATATTCGGGAGTCGGAGGGGATAGGTGGCATCTGGTTGGAAAAAGCGAGCACCGGATAAGCCTGTTGCAGATGACATCCTTATTTCATGCATAAATCTGGTGCAATCTTTGCAGGCTGTAACAGAAGCGCTGTTCCGCTTTAGTATAGTAAGTTATTATAAACTGAACACTACTAAATCAACTGTTCTACCCTTAAGAATAAGTGAGAAAAACAGAATCCAGTTAGAAGCAAAATACTCCTTTGCATGGGCCAGGTAATCCTTAACATATTTGGGTATTAAATTGACCCCCTCTCCAGTTAATCTAATACGAGTAAATGTAGAAACAGTAAAACACCAGCTGAACACTGATATTATTGGATACTCAAAGCTGTCCATATCTTGGTAAGGGAGGATAGCGACAGCAAAAAGGGTTTTATTATCTAAAATTTTGTATATCTTCTTTAACCTACCTATTAAATTCCCCAGATATGTGATTAAGAGTCTACAGGTAATTATTTTGAGATATATTTGGCAGCGTAAAAGACCGAGAATTGCATCTCAAATATTATGTCACCCTATCAGGGATGCCCGGACCTTCTGCTTTACCATCGAGAGACTTTACTCACCCAGGTACAGAAGCTATGGCTTAATGAATTAGATAAGCACTGGGTGTTAAAAGAAACACAACTAGGTAGAGCTAAAACACCGAGATTGATATGGGAAACCGCACTGGCAGACAAAATACCAGATTGTAATAGCTTAACATTAAGTGTGGCTGTACGCTTTTAAAGGGGTACTCTGGTGGAAAACATTTTTTTTTTAAATCAACTGGTGCCAGAAAGTTAACCAGATTTGTAAATGACTTCAATTAAAAAATCTTTACCCTTCCAGTACTATTTAGCAGCTGTATGCTACAGAGGAAATTTTTTTTTTTTCTTTTTTGCTTATCCACAGTGCTCTCTGCTGACACCTCTGTCAGTGTCAGGAACTGAACTGAGCAGCATAGGTTTGCTGTGGGGATTTTCTCCTGCTCTGGACAGTTCCTGATACAGGCATCAGGTGTCAGCAAAGAGCAATGTGGACAAGACAAAAAAGAAATTCAAAAAGAAAAGAATTTCCTCTGTAGCATACAGCTGCTAAAAAGTGCTTGAAGGGTAAAGATTTTTTAATAGAATTAATTTACAAATCGGTTTAACTTTCTGGCACCAGTTGATTTAAAAAAAATTTTTTTCCACCGGAGTACCCCTTTAAACATCAGGTTTTGTGCCCCCTGAAACTCAGCAATGTCCCTATGGATTTGATACATTTAAGTACACTCAGGTGCGGCATTGTATAAATTTCTGTAAATGGGGAGAGGAAAAAGGGGAAAAGATACTTTAAAGCGCAACTGTTATGGATATTATACCCCCCAGCCTAATGCCATGATAGTATAGATGATAACACTTGTAATGCAGCTATACTTTTGGCTGCTCTTTATCACACTTTATCAGCAGGAAAATAGTTTTATCGCGCGGTCAGCGAAAGTCGGATAGGCGTGGCTGGGGATCGTAATGCCCCGCCTCCGCCATGCCTATCCCCTGTAAGTGAGCGCTGGGACCACTGTGTGATTCATACACAGGTCCCCACCACCGATGTCCATGATGTGCGGGCCGGCGTGACTCCACTGAGCCTATACATATTATGTGCACCTTTATGATATATGAAATACAGTGCCCGTACTCCTCTTCTTTCTTCTCCTGGTGCCGGAGACGCGCTGCTTCTGCTTTCACTAGAGGAAGAGAGCTTGCTCCCTGCCTATAGCACTGCACAGGCGCACTGAGCTGGTGGCAGACAATGGGAGTGAGCGCTTTCTCTCTGCCTCTAGTGAAAGCAGAAGCAGCGCGTCTCCGGCACCAGGAGAAGAAAGCTGTCACGCCCCCTCCATAGGCTTGCATTGAGGGGCGGAGCGTGACGTCACACGGGGGGGCAGAGGCATGACGTCACACGCGGACGGCCCCGTGGTCGCCGGTAATCAGACCCGGAGCGAACATGCTACGGGGACTGATTTTAACTGGGGTGCTGCATGCAAGATCACGGGGGTCCCCAGCGGCAGGACCCCTGCAATCAGGCATGCTATCCCCTATCCTTTGGATAGGAGATAAGATGTCTAAGCGCCGGAGTACCCCTTTAACACCCCACAGGTGTTTGACGACTTTTGACAACTTTTCGTTAAAATTGGACGTGTAAATGAATTTTTTCCCCCCAAATTTTACATTTTTACAAGGAGTAGTAGGAGAAAATGTCCCCAAAATTTGTAACCCCATCTCTTCCGAGTATGGAAATACACCATGTGTGGACGTCAAGTGCACTGCGGGCGCACTACAATGCTCAGAAGAGAAGGAGTCACATTTGGCTTTTGGAAAGCAGATTTTTCTGAAATGGTTTTTGGGGGCATGTCACATTTAGTAAGCCCCTATGGTGCCAGAACAGAAAAAAACAAAAAAAAAACAAACACATGGCATACTATTTAGGAAACTACACCTCTCAAGGAACGTAACAAGGGGTACAGTGAGCCTTAACACCCCACAGGTGTTTGACGACTTTTAGTTAAATTTGGATGTGTAAATTATTTTTTTATCTTTCACTAAAATGCATTTTTTTCCCCAAATTTTACATTTCTATAAGGGGTAATAGGAGAAAATGCCCCCCAAAATTTGTAACCCCATTTATTCTGAGTATGGAAATACCCCATGTGTGGACGTCAAGTGCTCTGCTGGTGCACTACAATGCTCAGAAGAGAAGGAGCGCCATTGAGCATATGGAGAGAGAATTTGGTAGGAATAGAAGTTGGGGGCCTTGTGCATTTTCCAATCCCCCTGTGGTGCCAGAACAGTGAACCCCCCCACCATTTTGGAAACTACACCCCCCCACAGAATTTAATAAGGGGTGCAGTGAGCATTTACACCCCACTGGCGTTTGACAGATCTTTGGAACAGTGGGCTGTGCAAATGAAAAATTAAATTTTTCATTTCCAAAGACCACTGTTCAAAAAATCTGTCAGAAACCTGTGGGGCGTAAATGCTCACTGCACCCCTTATTACATTCCGTGAGGGGTGTAGTTTCCAAAATGGGGTCACATGTGGGGGGGGGGGGTCCATTGTTCTGGCACTATGGGGGCTTTGTAAACACACATGGCCTTCAATTCTGGACAAATTTTCTCTTCAAAATCCCAATGGCGCTACTTCTCTTCTGAGCATTGTAGTTCGCCCGCAGAGCACTTTAAATCCACTTATGGGGTATGTTCTTACTCAGAAGAAATGGAATTACAAATTTGGGGGGCTTTTTTCCTAGTTTCCCTTGTGAAAATGAAAATTTTTTAACACCAGCATTTTAGTATAAAATTTTTTTTTTCATTTCCCCATCTAACTTTAACGAAAATTTGTCAAACACCTGTGGGGTGTTAAGGCTCACTATACCCCTTGTTACTTTCCGTGAGGGGTGTAGTTTCCAAAATGGGGTCACATGTGGGTATTTATTTTTTTTTGCGTTTATGTCAGAACCGCTGTAAAATCAGGCACCCCTGTGCAAATCACCAATTTAGGCCTCAAATGTACATAGTGCTCTTTCACTCCTGAGCCATGTTGTGCGCCCGCAGAGCATTTTATGTCCACATATGGGGTATTTCCGTACTCAAGAGAAATTGCATTACAAATTTTGGGGGTCTTTTTTTCCTTTTACCTCTTGTAAAAGTTAAAAGTAGGGGGCAACACCAGCATGTTAGTGTAAAAAACATTTTTTTTTTTTTTTACACTAAGCGGCTAATGTAGACCCCAACTTTTCCTTTTCATAAGGGTTAAAAGGAGAAAAAGCCCCCCAAAGTTTGTTGCTCAATTTCTCCCGAGTACGGAAATACCCCATATGTGGCACTAACCTGTTGAAATACGACAGGGCTTTGAAGTGAGAGAGTGCGCATTTGAGGACTAAAATAGGGATTGCATAGGGGTGGACATAGGGATATTCCACGCCAGTGATTCCCAAACAGGGTGCCTCCAGCTGTTTCTAAACTCCCAGCATGCCTGGACAGTCAGTGGCTTCTCTGGAAATGCTGGGAGTTGTTGTTTTGCAACAGCTGAAGGCTCCATTTTGGAAACATTGCCATACGATATGTTTTTTATTTTTATTGGGGGGGGGGGGGGGACAGTGTAAGGGGGTGTATATGTTGTGTTTTACCCTTTATTATGTGTTAGTGTAGTGTTTTTAGGGTACATTCTCACTGACGGGTTTACGTTGAGTTTCCCGCTAGGAGTTTGCGCCGCGGCAGAAAATTTGCCGCAGCTCAAACTTGAAGCAGGAAACTTACTGTAAACCTGCCCGTGTGAATGTACCCTGTACATTCACATTGGGGCGGTGGGGTGCTAGGGGGGATGCAAACCTCCAGCTGTTGCAAAACTATTTTTGCAACAGCTGGAGGCACACTAGTTGGAAAACCTTCAGTTAGGTTCTGTTACCTAACTCAGTATTTTCCAACCAGGGTGTCTCCAGCTGTTGCAAAACTACAACTTCCAGCATGTACTGATTGCCGAAGGGCATGCTGGGAGATGTAGTTATGCAACAGCTGGAGGTATGCAACTACAACTCCAAGCATGCCAAGACAGCTGTTTGCTGTTTGCAACATCTGGAGGGCTACAGTTTAGAGACCACTACACAGTGATCTCCAAACTGTGGCCCTCCAGATGTTTCTAAACTACAAATCCCAGCATGCCCAGACAACAAACTTCTGTGTGTGCATGCTGGGAGGGCTCCAAACTGTAGCCCTCTAAATCATGCAAAACTACAAATCCCAGCATGCCCAGATGGCTGTCTGGGCATGCTGGGAGTTGTAGTTTTGCAACATCTGGAGGGCTACAGTTTAGAGATCAATGTATAGTGGTCTCCAAACTTTAGCCCCCCCCCCCCCAGATGTTGCTAGGCAACTACTCACTGGCTTCTGTAGTCTTCACCAGGGAGCTGCACGAGGGAGCCGCACGACATCGCCATGGATCAGGTAAGGGACCTCCACCACCACCGGTCACGCTACAGTTCCCCCGTTCTGGCCAGAACGGGGGAACCGAACTTTAACCTCCCCCCGCCCCCGATCTGCTATTGGTCGTCGCTTCTTGACGACCAATAGCAGGGATAGGAGGGGTGGCACCCCTGCCACCTAACTCCTATCCCTTCAGGGGGACCGATCCCCCTGATTTTCTGGGTCACCGGACACCGGTATGACCGCCGGTCTGATCGCCGACATGGGGGGGGGGGGGGTCTCAGGACCTTCTAGGCATATGCAAGGGATGCCTGCTGATAGATATCAGCAATTATCCCGGTCCGGTCTCCGACCGGCTAGCGGCGGGGAACGGAATTCCCACGGGCGTATCCATACGCCCTACGTCCTAAAGGACTCACGATGCAGGGCGTATGCATACGCCCTACATCCTGAAGAGGTTAAATCTAAAAAGGGGAAAGAGGAATATCCAGAGCATATAAAGCCCTACAGCTACCAATTTCTCATGAGAAGTTGACTTATCAAAAGAAATGGGAAAAGGACTTGGGACTGATGTATCATGGTATAAGATATTCTCAATTCCATCTAAAGTGTCACACCGTGTATCCCACCTAGAGTCATCTCGCAAAATACTATATCAATGGTACTTCACTCCGGTTAAGTTGGCTAAGTGTAATATCAATACTTCTCCTATATGTTGGAGATGTAAAATTGAGATTGGTTCATTAATACACATTTGGTGGGAATGCACAGGGATACAAGGGCTATGGAGAAAGACTTTCACATTATTGCCAAAGTTAATAGGGGAAGATGCCAATATTGATTGGGGCCCAGGATTGGCATTGTTATCACTGGGTTTAGAAGCAGCGTCATTCACTGAAACTACTATAATTTTTCATACACTTTCAGCAACAAGGAATGTCATTGCTGGAAAAAACAAGATTCACCAGATGTATCTCGAGCATTATGGAAAAATTAAGGCTAGGAAGACTGGAAAATACTAAAACTAAATTTAGAAATTGTGAAGTGTGGGAGCATTTCATAGAACAGCTAAACCAGGTGGAGGAAAAAAATATTTTGAGATAAAATGGAAAGGGAGAAGCGGTTAGAATGGAATGGTAAGAAATAATTTGGAATGGTATGAAAGAAGCGGGATGGATTTAGATGTATGTAAAAGGGTTGGATTTAGTTGTATGTAAGAGGGTTGGGTTCATTTGTGGTGTTTACTATGGTATGTTATTTCTGTATTATTGAAAATTAATAAAAATATTTGAAACTATAAAACCGTACAGGATGCAAATTGGACACAACTAGATGCATTGTTTGGCATACGGTTTTCAATGGAGAGTCAATGCATACTGTTTTCAACACGGTTTCATACGGTTTTGAAATTGAAAATGTATACGGGAACTGTATTGCAAAAATGTGGTGTGAACCAAGCCTCAGAGGCACGCTTAAGCCTAATGTCATGGACTACAAGGGTGAGGCAAGCATAGAAACTAAAATACACTGCTCAAAAAAATAAAGGGAACACTAAGATTACACATCCTAGATCTGAATGAATGAACTAATCGTATGAAATACTTTCATCTTTACATAGTTGAATGTGCTGACAACAAAATCACACAAAAATTGTCAATGGAAATCAAATTTATCAACCCATGGAGGTCTGGATATGGAGTCACACTCAAAATCAAAGTGGAAAACCACACTACAGGCTGATCTAACTTTGATGTAAATGTCCTTAACCCCTTCCCGGCTCATGACATACATGTACATCATGACCGGGAAGGTTTTCTCGACCTATGACTTACATGTACGTCATGCAGATACAGGCCGCTGCTTGCAGCATCCCGTCACGCCTGGTAAGATGGTGGCTATCACTAATAGCCAGCCATCTTGCCTCGGGACCTAAAGATGTTTCATTCATTTCCCCCCCCCCCCCCCCCCCCCCCATCGCGATCGCTACTATCAGCTAGTCAAATCTGACTAGCCGGTGGCTAAAAATCCTGAGCAGAGCAGTGTGTGTGTCCCGATCACAGGGATCGGGACATATACACGGCTCTGCTAAGTGTCCCCAGTGTCCTATCCCCCTTCCCCGATGTCTCGTCCCCCTTCCACGATGTCCCTTATCGGTCCCGAGCTCCCGAAGCTGTGCCCTCCTGCATGCTTCACTTCTGGGTGAAGCGAGTGCAATAATTATTTTCTTAGTATTTTTTTTTTTTTTTTTTTTTGTGTAAATGAGCTGTTTAGTTGTACAACAGCTCTCCCTAGTTTCCTAAACCTGCTACTGCATCTTGTGCTTGGCAGGGCAGACACTAAAGGGAGCTGTTGTACAGAAGTAAAAAAAAACAAATATTATATATTCATATACACCATATTTTCTGGCGTATAAGATGACTTTTAAACCCGGTAAAATGTGCCCAAAAGTCGGGGGTCGTCTTATACGCCGGGTGCTGCAGTGGATTATCCATACTCCCGGATGAGATTAATTTCCCCCGTCACATTCAGGATATGCCTGTGTCCCGAAAGATCTTTTCGGGACACAAGGATGTCCCAGCTACCTTTCTGCGGCTACCTCCCGGCCGCCGGGAGGTAGCGCACGCAGGGACATCACTGATGTCCCGTGCGTCCATAGAAATGGCAGAGCGAAGCAGCGAGAATGCACGCGCATGGTAAGTTACCAGCGGCACGTCATCTTTGGTGCTCCGACTAGGGATCGACCGATATCGATTTTTTAGGGTCGATACCAATAATCTGTGAAGGTTAAGGCCGATAGCCGATAACTTATACCGATATTCCGGTATAAACTATCAGTTATTTCTCTCCCCCGAAGCCGCTGCAGATCATTGATTTAAAGCGGGCGCTTTAAATCAATGAACTGCAGTGGCTTTTGCTTTGCCAGAGACTGCCACCGCCACCCACTTCTCTCCCCCTGCCTGTATAATGCCCCCCTGACTTTTATTACCCCCTGTCCTGTGCCCCTCATATATAATGCCCCATGTCCTATGCCCCTCACATATCATGCCCCCTGAGGGGGCAGAACAGGGGGCATTATATGTGAGAGGCACAGGACATGGGGCATTATATATGAGGGGCACATGTCAGGGGGCATTATATGTGGGGGCACATGACGGGGGCATTATATGTGAGGAACACAGGACATGGGGCATTATAAGTGGAGGTCACAGGACAGGCAGTGGGTATTATATATGAGGGGCACATGACAGGGGGGATATGTGGGGGCCTATGACAGCCACCCCCCCTGTCATGTGCCCATATAATGCCCCCCTGACTTATAATACCCCTGTCCTGTGCCCCTCACATATAATGCCTCCTGTCCTGACCCCTAAGGGGGCATTATATGTGAGGGGCACAGGACATGGGCCATTATATGTGAGGGGCACAGGACAGGGGTATTATAAGTCAGGGGGCATTATATAGGTACATGACGGGGGAGGGGGGGGGCTGACATGTGGCCCCACATATAATCCCCCCTGTCATGTGCCCTTCATATATAATACCCCCTGTCCTTTGACCCCCACATATAATGCCCCATGTCCTGTGTTCCACACATATAATACCCCCCTGACATGTGCCCCTCACTAATATTTGCCCCCCTCACTTATAATTTGCCCATCCATCCATACAGCGCCCGAGCAGTGGTCACCTTTCTCACACGCTGCTACGTTCTTGTACTGTGAGTGAGAGCTGCGGGGATGTGATCTCCGGGCACCGGCGTGATAATGTCATCACGCTGGCCTGCTGTGGATGGCGTCCCCGCGGTTCTCACTCCCATTGCAAGAATGAAGCAGCGTGAGAAAGGTGAGGGAGTGGAGGAGTGGGACAGCTGACAGCTCCCGCTCCACCATGCTGTCAGCTGTCAGGCAATTTTCCCATTGGGTGTCGTATTTGCAAAGGGTTAACCTAAACTAGATTGCTCCACATGGCAAAACAAGGGTGCGCACGAATCGCAGGACTTCAGTCCCCGCCTGAAGTTCAGGGCCGGGACTGAAGTCCCGCGATTTGTGCGCACGCCTTGTTTTGCGCATTATCGGCAGGTTAGAAGCTGATACCGATAACGGCGAAAAAATGAATATCGGCCGATAATATCGGCCGTGCCGATAATTGGTCGATCCCTAGCTCTGACCACCGCTCCTCTGGTCCCGGGACCTACTGCTATGGCCTATAGGACCCCGGACCGGAGGAGCAGTAGGAGGAGCACTGAGGTTTAGGCAGTACACAGGCATACAGCCTCACGCCATACACTGTATATGGTTGAAGGCTGTATGTCTGTGGGGGGCCACTGCCTACGTAATGTGGGGGAACTACAAAATAATGTGGGGGGAACTATACTGCCAACCTAATGTAGGGGGAACTACAAGTTCAAGTAGGGGAACTGCCGTATACTGCCAACCTAATGTGGGGGAACTATACTGCCAACCTAATGTGGGGGAACTATGCTGACAACCTAATGTAGGGGGAACTATGCGGCCTACCTAGTGTGGGGGAACCATGGTAAGGTACCGTACATCATGGTAGAAGGGTAGTCTTAGACGGCGAGTATATCGCAAACTCTATATTTTAACTGGAAAAGTTGGGGGGTCGTCAATATATATATACACACATACACACATATATTCAGGATTCAAGTGGTCCCTAAAAAAAAATTGATTTTAAACTTTCGTAGAAAGTTTGAAAAAATGCTCATATTATTAAAAGCCTTCTAATGTCGTAAAAAAGTAAAAAAAATGTTTATCAAATGATGCCAGCATAAAGTAGACATGTTGTGGATGTGAATTAATAACTACATTTATTTGGCATGACTATTTCTCCTACAAGCAGAGTTTCAAACATAGAGAAATGAAAATTTTTCACAAGATTTTAGAATTTTTCACAAAAATCGCTTCATGTATCAACAAAAATTTACCACTAATATAAAGTACAATATGTCTTGAAAAAAGGGTCTCTGTATCACTTTGCCAAGTAAAAGCACTTCAAAGTTATTACCACTTAAAGAGACACATGTCATATTTGAAAAAACTGACTGGGTCATAAAGACAAAACTAGCTGGGTCATGATGAGGGTCAGTAGTGTGAGTGGCCTTCAAGTGCCCATATGACCTCCCTACAACGCTTGGGCATGCTCCTGATGAGGTGATAACCTCCTGAACTCCTGGACAGTCTGTGGGGTAACGTGGCGTTGGTGGATGGAACAAGACATGATATCCCAGATGTGTACAATCGGATTCAGGTCTGGGGAACGGGCGGGCTAGTCCATAGCATCAATGCCTTCCTCTTGCAGGAACTGCTGACACACTCCAGCCACATGAGGTCTAGCATTGTCCTGCATTAGGAGGAACCCAGGGTCAACTGCACCAGCATATGGTCTCACAAGGTATCTGATGATCTCATCTCGGTATCTAATGGCAGTCAGGCTACCTCTGGCAAGCACATGGAGGGCTGTGCGGCCCCCTCAAAGAAATGCCACCCCATACCATTACTGACGCACAGCCAAACTGGTCATGCTGGAGGATGTTGAAGACAGCAGAATGTTCTCCACGGCTTCTCCAGCCTCTACATCTGTCACATGTGCTCAGTGTGAACCTGCTTTCATATGTGAAGAGCACAGGGCGCCACTAGCGAATTAGTCAAACTAAGTGTTCTCTGACAAATGCCAAATGACCTGCACGGTGTTGGGCTGTAAGCACAACCCCCACCTGTGGACGTCGGGCCTTCAGGGAGTCTGTTTCTGACCGTTTGAGTGGACACATGCACATTTGTGGCCTGCTGGAGGTCATTTTGCAGGGTTCTGACAGTGCTCCTCCTGCTCCTCCTTGCACAAAGGTCGAGGTAGCAGTCCTGCTGCTTGGTTGTTGCCCTCCTACGACCTCCTCCATGTCTCCTGATGTACTGAACTGTCTCCTGGTAGCACCCCATGCTCTGGACACTATGCTGACCTTCTTGCCACAGCTCGCATTGATGTGCCATCCTGGATGTGCGGCACTACCTGAGCCACTTGTGTGGGTTGTAGACTCCATCTCATGCTACCACTAGAGTGAAAGCACCGCCAGCATTCAAAAGTGACCAAAACATCAGCGGGGAAGCATAGGAACTGAGAAGTGGTCTGTGGTCACCACCTATCAGAACCACTCCTTTATTGGGGGTGTCTTACTAATTGCCTATAATTTCCACCTGTTGTCTCTTCCATTTGCACAACAGCATGTGAAATTGATTGTCAATCAGTGTTGCTTCCTGAGTGGACAGTGTGATTTCACAGAAGTGTGATTGACTTGGAGTTACATTGTGTTTTTTAAGTGTCCCCTTAAATTTTTTGAGCAGAGCAAATGTAGTGCTATAGTCCATAACATGTTATATGTTGGAAAAACAAGGCAAAATTTGCAATAAAGTTAAGCATATGAACAGTTATCAGAATGTTCTACCCACAAGTTGTACACTGTACACAAACAAGAAAACAGAAAATTGTTCGTGGTTAAGTCTGCATTTGATGTTTGTGGACTGATGTGTTGTACAATAAAGTGCATGTCCACCGATTTGCTGTCCGTAGGTTAGAGGAGGAAGGGGGTGGGTAATAATAAATGACTGCAAAAGGGGGTTGTTTGTAGTCTGTTACCATGGAGACACATAAGTGTATGAACACGTAGGAGCTATAAACACAAAACCATAGCATATCTTCAGCTTCCTTATATTTCATCAGCCTTGCATTTCAATCGCGGTTGACAATGCTGAGATCTTTTTTCTGCCACTTTAATAACAGTGATTTGCAGTGATTGAACATTTCTAGCTTATCACCTCAAGATATTAAAAATGTTGTTGTAGGAAAAAAACAGACAGCAGGCTTCCTGGTAGTACATTAGATAACCTGACATGAACTCCCTTGTGTGCGTGTGAAAGCTCAGTAAATGAGATGCTCTGCTGTCAGCGCCGCCACACTGAAATCTACAATTAGAACCGCTCATGATGCTGAGCAGTAGAGAACGATAATAAAATTATAGCAAGCTACCAAGATCATAGAAAAATACACTAAAATTTACTTTCAGATTGTACACTATCTAAAAGCTAAATGCTTGAATGATCTTCATATACAGCGGGTGAAATAACTATTAAACACGTCTCCATTTTTCTTACTAAATATATTTCCAAAGTTGCTATTGACATGAAATGTTCTTCAGATGTAACAGTTTCCAGTTTCCCAATGATGGTAACAATCCAAGTAATCCATACATAAAAAGAAACCAAAATAAAAAAGCTCAGAAATGAAGTTATGTATACTAATGTGAAATGACACAGGGAAAAGGTATTAAACACAAGAAAAAGAGGATTTAAAAAGTATGTAAAGCCAAGACAAAAGCTGAAATCTATCAGTAGTTAAAACGGAATCCAGCCTCTTGTCAGTGTACATTAAAGTGTACCTGTCGGTAACAAAAATGTTTTATATAATGCAGATAATATCATTATATGTATATTTGTAATATACATTGGTTACATTTTTTTTATATTTTTGGTCCTACAGCTATTGCCTGTCTGTATGTCTCTGTGAGGAGACCAAATACAGGAAGTGTTGGTGGACAAGCAGGGCTCTGTGCACTGAGGACAAGCAGGGCTCTGTGCAGTGAGGCTCTGTGACATGCTCCTGGCTCACACATCAGGATGATTGACAAGCCAGGAGCCTACACAGAGCCCTGCTTGTCCTACCCTCACTTCCTGTATTTGGACAGGCAATAGCTACAAGGACAGCATTTTTCAAATATACAATTTTTTAAATCAATGTATATTACAGATATATATATATATATATATATATATATATATATATATATATATATATAAAATGGTATTATCTACATTATATCAAAAGTTTGTGTTAAGGACAGGTACACTTAAATATCATATGCAAATAAAAGGTAAAGTTTATCTGGCACTGCACTGAATTAGCCTGGTCTGGCTTCCACTATACATAAAAACCGTGATTTGTCTGGCTGGAAACCCTAAGATAAGAGATGGGCGGTGCTCACTCCGATAATGCACAAATCGCTTCCACACGTATGACTATATGAAGAAAATGAATGGATAGCACTCACCACTCTTCAAAGGCAAATGTGTCTTTATTTTTTCTTGTTGTAGAACCAAAAAGAAGGTGCAGCTGAACAAGCAGCGGGCAGAAATGCCGAGATATTTCTTAGAACCGCTTTAATATCTGCTGGTTTAGTCCAAACTGATGGCCTACAAAAAGGTCTCACTGGCAAGGTGTCACACAAGACACATCTCATGATGGGCACAAGTAAAGAGCTGTCTCAAGACCTTCACAACCTAATTGTTGCAAAACAATAACAATAGCGTTGGTAACTAATGGTTCTAAGCTTATGAGCACTGTTGGGGCCATAATACGGAAGTGGGAAAACAATCATTTCACCATAAATTGGTCTGGACAGGTGTTCCTCACTAGCTTTCTGACAGGGAAGTGAAAAGAATAATTAGAAGTGTTGTTCAAGAGCCAAGCCACTTGTGGAGAGCTTCACAAAGATCTCCTTAGGTTGGTGGTATATTTTAAGCACATAATAGATGTACGATCGGATTTGGAGGGTAAATAAATTACGGACAATAAATTAAGCCACTTTCAGAATATATTGCAAATATGGTGGTATTGAGCAGGTACTTTATCCTTTTTTACTACCTATTGTTATTTTTTTTTTTCCATTATTATCTCTGGACAATGTCTTAGGGTCATGGGCAAGCTTCTAAGGATTAAACACCAGCATTTTTACTCCTAGAGAAGACATTGTAATCACTACTGAAAGAAATTGTCTTACCTACAACTAGACTTACTCTCTGTGTTTTTTGCTATACTATCAAAGCAATACTATGCTGTAAATAACAATGCATAATTCTCTCTCTCTATATATATAGCAAGTTAACCATAATATATTTAAATTCAAGGATTTCCTATGACATCATATAATTCAAGTCAAACTTCTTATAACAAAATATTAATATTTAATTAGTCCCCTAGACTTGCACTGCAGGTTAACTAGGCACTTCTCCAAGCTGGTTCTCGTGATTAGTCGGGGTCTGTGCACTCAGACATATCTTTAGTTTTCCAAAATGACAGGTACCATCTAAATCACCAATTTTATTACTTATTTTATTACTAAAAATCCCAACAGGCACTCAAAGTTGTATGCAACGCATTTACTGTATAATCACATTAAGTGACACCATTAAGATGTGAATAGGCAGTGCTGTGATAGTAAACAGTTAAACATTTGTGAGAAGATCCTACAGTTTAGCAGGATCCAAAAACAAGCCAATGTATATGGGTGCTGGCAGAAGCTTAGAAAAACAGATCATTAGAACTTTTCCAATTCAATTCTAATGTATTCACTGAGATAAGCAGCACCTGATCCATTTGGCAGGGGCTCATCTCCCCATCCTGCATAGAACGGCATGCATGTGCAATCAAGCAAAATGTGTATGTTGCTGCTATTAATTTTAAGTCAGAATAAAATTATTGAAACACAAATACTTAAAGGGGTACTATTGTGGAAAACTTTTTTTTTTTTTTAAATCAACTGGTGCCAGAAAGTTAAACAGATTTGTAAATTACATCTATTTAAAAATCGTAATCCTTCCAGTACTTTTTAGGGGATATATACTACAAAGGAAATGCTTAACTTTTTAGATTTCTCTGATGTAATGACCACAGTGTTCTCTGCTGACCTCTGCTGTCTATTTTAGGTACTGTCCGGAACAACATATGTTTGCTATGAGGATTTTCTCCTGTTCTGGACTGTTCTGAAAATGGACAACAGAGGTCAGTAGAGAGCACTGTGCCATGACATCAGAGAAATCTAAAAAGATAAGCATTTCCTCTGTAGTATATAGCCCATAAAAAGTACCGGAAGGATTAAGATTTTTAAAAAAAGAAGTAATTTACAAATCTGTTAAACTTTCTGGCACCAGTTGATTTAAAAAAAAAAAAAAAAAAGTTTTCCACGGTAGTACCCCTTTAATACGACTGCTTGAAAAAAAAAAATATATATATATATATATATACATATCTATATTGTTATTCCACTATTTCTGAGCCATCTTGAACTGATAATTTTTCTCTGATAAAATGGAATTTCCAATTAATTCTATTAATTTAGATTTTACAACAACTAAAACTAGACATATAAAAGGTTGGCTTGGTGGAATAATAAAGTAAGTCTAATTATCGGTTTTAATACTGCTAATAAAAAGAATAATTAGCTAAATGAAATAAACATAATAGACCTAGTTTACATATATAGAGCAATTCGATCATTAATCATTCATGGATTATAAAATGCTTACACAAACAAACTAATTCAATCCACTATATTTGAAAGAATAAAGGGGCCGCACTCATCGGAGCCATGTGCAAAAAGTACTTTTCTTTATTTTCTTCAGTGCAGGTTAAAAAGTGCAATACATAAGGACATAGGGGGAGATTTATCAAAGCCTGTGCAGAGGAAAAGTTGCCCAGTTGCCCATAACAACCAATCAGTGCTTCTATCATTTTTAAAAAGACCTCTACAAAATGAAAGAAGTGTGGTGAGCTGAGGTGTTTATATGGTGTAGCAGGGTCTGGTGGTATTAACCCTGGGGGGTAAGATGTTGTTAACCACTTAAAGTTCGTGATGCCAGGATGTGGTTATTCCAGTATGGTAACCGCAGCCAACCATCCCAAAACGGTTTTGAATAAAGGAATGTCCACAGCAGAAATTATGCAAGAACTGGAACTTATACTTGTAATTCTTAAGAAACAGTCTTTACAGTTATGCAGTTCCTCTAGAGGCAACAGGGACACAGGATACCTCACAGGCTTGCTGGGACTTGTAGTATTGAGAATAGCTATGCAGGCCACTGTGCTACTAATATTATTCTTGAGTTGAGTAGTAGTCACTAGAATTGTAGATAGAGCTTGATAACTCACGTCTTGAAGTGGCTGCAAGTTCTTTAGGCTTTGGCCTAGCTGAGATGAATTTAGATAGTACAGGTATTGTGCTGGGCTGAAATCCAGGAGATAAGAGAGGGAGTTTAGAGACTACAGCCTCTTATATACTAAGGAGGCTGAACTAAAGCCCATTGGTTGCAAAGCCTGTGTGTCCTGTACCCAAGGAACTCTGGGTATGTCACATGACTAACACTTCTGTACACATTTGTACAAACTATATACATATTGACAATGCATACACAATATACACAATGCATTTAAATGAGACAATAGAAGGTGAACAAAGGGGTAAACCCTGCAGGAGAGCCCTATGGACTGCAGGGACTATTCCTGAGTGGACTTAGGGAGGGTACAGGACCATGTCCTGTACCGGGACACCACAAAAGCAATCTGATTGGTTGCTATGGGTAACTGGGCAACTTTTACTCAGCACACATTTTGATAAATCTCCCCATAGAGAGTAGAAAGGATGCTGTAAGTTAGATCATCACTGGGTAAAAGCTGATGCACATACACGCTTCTGTTTAGTTAACTGTTCAGAATAGCTAGCTCAAGATAAGGGTTTTAGTGCCAAATGCTGTGCCTATGTGACTATAAACTAGTTCAATATCCATCATGGAAAAACTTGTCGATATAGTACTTAACCCCTTAAGGACATAAATGTATGTCCAGATGCGTTGGTACATAAAGGGAACCAATCAGCAGATTTAAGCATATATAATGCTTGGCAATTCGTTATATATGCTAAAATCATTATCCTCACCATCCCCGGGGGATGGTGAAGATATTAAGTTATAAAGTCCGACCCCCCCACCGGGGTCGCCCGGCAAGTCTACTTACCAGCACCCGTTGCTCTGCAGTGCTCCAGACGTGGCCCCGACCGCGAGAATGACTGTTCTCGTCATCGCTTTGCTCCGTCTGCTTAGGGAGCAGAGCGATGACATGAGCCGTTATTCAAGCCATTGGGGCGGGGCCACGGCCGCAGCCAACAGAGCTGGTAAGTGTAAGTCCCCACCCAGGGGACTAATTGCACGTACTTACTACGGCACGGGGGGACTTTATAACTTAATATCTTCACCATCCCTGGGGGCACAAACATCCCCCAGGGATGGTGAGGATAATTATTTTAGTATATATAACGCATTGCCAAGCGTTATATATGCTAAAATATGCTGATTGGTTCCCTTTAATGGACCAGGAGGTACATTTATGTCCTGTACATGATGCGAGCACCGGACCAGACATGATGCACGGCAGGTCCCAGCTGCCATCAGCAGCCAGGGACTCGCCAGTAATGGCAGACATCAGTGTTCACGCTGATGTCTGCCATTAAGGCTAGGTTCACACTACGGAATTTCCGCCAGCAATTCCACTTTGAAATTGCAGGTAGAAATTCCGCTTGCTAAAATGTACTGTATAGTGAATGGGTTTCCGTTCACAAATTCACATGGAATTTGTGAATGGAAAATCCACTTGAAAATTTCCGCCTGATGAATGGTGGTGCTCATTCTTCAGGCGGAAATACTGGAGGAACACATTGCAGTCTATTGGAGACTGCAGTGTCCGCACGGTCCTAGAGCAGACTGATTCAGTCGGCGCTGGCCGCACTCAGAATCTCTGGGCGGAAATTTTCTGCCTGGAGATTCCACAGTGTGAATTTAGCCTAACCCCTCAGATGTCACAATTAATACAGATCACAGCATCTGGCTATAGTGCTATGCCTATACATAGAACTGTTCAGTATATGCAATCTAATGATTGCTGTAAATAGTCCACTATGGAGACTATAAAAGTGTAAAAAAAAACTGTAAAAAAGTTAAAAAAAATGTTTTTAAAAAGTTTAAAAAAACAAGTGAAAAAGCCCTCCCGCCAATAAAAATTTAAATGGACCTTTTTTTTATTTAATCCCAAAAAAGCGTAAAAAAATGCATGAATGTCCGAACTATCAAAGTATAATGTAAAAGATCCCATACAGTGGACGGCGTAAACGTAAAAAAAAAGTAAAAAATTGCTGCTTTTTTGTCATATTTTAAAAGCGATTACAAAGTTATATATAAGCAAAAGTAGTAACTATAAAAACTACAGATAACGGTACAAAAAATGAGCCCTCATACCACCCAGTTTAAGGAAAAATGAGACCGTAATAGGTGGTCAAAATAGGGCAATTTTAACCACTTGGGGACAAAGGGCATACCTGTACACACTTGTCCTGCTCCCCTTCTATGACGCTCCTGAGCGCGAGTCATAATGGGGTGGTCCAATCGCGGTGATGCCCAGCATTAACACCGAGATTACACTATAAAGTAGTGTAAAAATTGTTAATAAAAGTAAGCACTTCCCTAATAAAAGTTTGAATCACCCCCCTTTTCCCATAAAATATATATATATATATATATATATATATATATGTAAACAAAATAAAAAATATGTGGTATGGTCGGGTGCGTAAAAGTCTGAACACTAAAAATATAATGTTACTTTAACCATACGGTCAATGGTTGGTCACTTTGTATATCCTATTTTTGGTCACTTTGTATATCCTAAAATTTTTTTATAAAAAGCGATCAAAAAGTCCCATCAAAACACAAATGGTACCGATAAAAACTAGAAATCACATCGCAAAAAATGAGCCCTCACACATCCCGTATGCAGATAAATAAAAAAGTTAAAGAGGTCAAAAAAAGACATTTTGAAACATGCTAATTTTCGAACAAAAAGTTATAATTTTTTAACCAATTAAGGACAATGAATGTATATTTACATCCATTGCCCACTCCCGTTATGTGAAGCTTGCTCAGGAGCTATCAGAAACCAGGATCCGCAGCTAATACCGGACATCGCCGATCAGGCTGATGTCCTGTATAAACCCTTTAGACCGCTGCGGTGAACATTGAGCATTGAACAGTGTATGCAATCCAAGGATTGCATGTTATAGTCCCCTATGGGGACAAAAAAATGGTGTACAAAAGTTTTTTTTAAAGTTATTAAATGTAATTTAACCCCTTCCCTAATAAAAGTTTGAATCACCCTCCTTTTCAAATAAAAAAAAAATGTAAACAAAATTAAACATAAACATATGTGGTACCGTCTCATACGTAAATGTCTGAACTATAAAAATATATAACGTTAACTGCACGGTTAATGGCGTACACATAAAAAAAAAAATTCCAAACTCTAAAATTGTGCATTTTTGGTCACTTTATATACCCTAAAATTTTTTATAAAAAGCAATCATTAAGTCCCATCAAAACAAAAATGGTACTGATAAAAACTACAGACAACAGCGCAAAAAATTAGCCCTCATACAGCCCCATATATAAAAAAAATTTAAAAAGTTATAGGGGTCAGAAAAGGACATTTTTAAACATGCAAATTCTTTTTTTTACAAATAGTTATAATTTTTTCAAAGAAGTGAAATAAAATAGTAAAACAAAATAAAACCTGTATGAGTTGTCTATCATTTTAATTGTATTGACCTACAGAATAAAGATATGGTGTCATTTTACCGAGAAGTGAAAAGTGTAGAATCGGAAGCCCACATAAGTTACAAAATGGCATTTTTTGTTCAATTTTGCCCCACAAAGATTTTTTTTTTTGTTTCACCGTAGATTTTGTGGTGAAATGATTAAAGGGGTTATCCAGGAAAACACTTATATATATATATTTATATATATATATAGATATATATATATATATATCTATATATATATACCGTATTTATCGGCGTATAACACGCACTTTTTAGGCTAAAATTTTTAGCCTAAAGTCTGTGTGCGTGTTATACGCCGATACACCCCCAGGAAAGGCAGGGGGAGAGAGGCCGTCGCTGCCCGCTTCTCTCCCCCTGCCTTTCCTGGGGTCTAGAGCGCTGCTGTCGGCCCTTCTCACCCCCTGGCTATCGGCGCCGCTGCCCGTTCTGTCCCCCTGACTATCGGTGCCGGCGCCCCATTGCCGGCGCCGATAGCCAGGGGGAGAGAAGCGGCGCCGACAGCCAGGGGGAGAGAAGGGGCTGTGGCACCCATTGCCGGCGCCGCTGCCCCATTTCCTCCCCCCATCCCCGGTGGCATAATTACCGGAGTCGGGTCCGCGCTGCTGCAGGCCTCCGGCGTGCATCCCCGGCGTCGTTGCTATGCGCTGAACGGCGCGTCGCATGACGTCAGTGCGCCGCGCCGTGCATAGCAACGACGCAGGGGACGCACGCCGGAGGCCTGCAGCAGCGCGGACCCGGGGATGGGGGGGGGGGGGGAAACGGGGCAGTGGCGCCGGCAATGGGTGCCACAGCCCCTTCTCTCCCCCTGGCTGTCGGCGCCGCCTCTCTCCCCCTGGCTATCGGCGCCGGCAATGGGGTGCCGGCACCGATAGTCAGGGGGACAGAACGGGCAGTGGCGCCGACAGCCAGGGGGTGAGAAGGGCCGACAGCAGCGCTCTAGACCCCAGGAAAGGCAGGGGGAGAGAAGCGGGCAGCTACGGCCTCTCTCCCCCTGCCTTTCCTGGGGGTATATCGAGGTATACACGCGCACACAAGCACCCTCATTTTACCATGGATATTTGGGTAAAAAACTTTTTTTTACCCAAATATCCTTGGTAAAATGAGGGTGCGTGTTATAGGCCGGTGGTATACCCCGATAAATACGGTATATATATATATATATATATATATATATATATATATATATATATATAAACTGGCTCCAGAAAGTTAAACAGATTTGTAAATTACTTCTATTAAAAAATCTCAATCCTTTCAGTACTTATGAGCTTCTGAAGTTAAGGTTGTTCTTTTCTGTCTGTTCTTTTCTGAAGTTAAGGTTGTGCTCTCTGTTGACACGTGTCTCAGGAACCGCCCAGTTTAGAAGAGGTTTGCTATGGGGATTTGCTTCTAAACTGGGCGGTTCCCGAGACACGTGTCAACAGAGCGAACTTAGACAGAAAAGAACAACCTTAACTTCAGAAGCTCATAAGTACTGAAAGGATTAAGATTTTTTAAATAGAAGTAATTTACAAATCTGTTTAACTTTCTGGAGCCAGCTGATATATAAAAAAAAGTTTTTCCTGGATAACCCCTTTAATGTCATTACAAAATACACTTGGTGGCACAAAAAACAAACCCTAATATGGGTCTGTAGGTGCAAAATTTAAAGTGTTCTGATTTTTAGAAGGTCAGGTGGAAAATAATAAAGTTGAAAAATGAAAAAAGCCTGTGGTCCTTAAAGGGGTAATCCGGTGCTTAGAAATCTTATCCCCTATTAAAAGGATAAGGGATAAGATGCCTGATCTCGGGAGTCCCGCTGCTGGGGACCCCCGGGATCATGCATGCGGCACCCAATTTGTAATCAGTCCCCAGAGCGTGTTTGCTCTGGGACTGATTACCGGCGACTACAGGGCGGGCGGCATGTGACGTCACGCCCCCGCCCCCGTGTGATGTCAAGCTCCGCCCCTCAATGCAAGCCTACGAGACGGGGCGTGACAGCTATAACGCCCCCTCCCGTAGGCTTGCATTGAGGTTTCGCCATAGATTTTGTGTTTAAATTACTCATTTTATTAGAAAGTAAAATTGGTAGCGCAAAAAACAAGCCCTCATATGGGTAAAATGAATAAAGAAAGTATTTTTCCATAAAGTGTACAGCAAGAAAATGAAACCTTCCAAAATTGCGGTTTTCTTTTCAATTTCCCTACATAAAAAATATTTTTTTTGGTTGTGCCATACATTTCATGGTAAAATGAGTGATGTCATTACAAAAAACAAGTGGTCGCGCAAAAAAGAAGCCCTCATATGGGCCTGTGGATGGAAATATAAAGGAGTTATTAAATTTAGAAGAAAAAAAATGCAAAAATAAAATTGGCCTGGTGCTTAAAGCGGTTATCCTGGAATAGAAAAACAGAGCAATTTTCTATCATAAACCGCTCCCTGTCTGTCTCAAGGTTGGGTGTGTTTCTGCAGCTCAGTTCCATTGAAGTGAATGGAGCCAAGTAGTAAAACCCCTCCCAACCTCAGATGTGGAGCTGTTTTTGAAAGAAATTGGCTGGATGACACTCTGTCCAGTCTTTGCTTAAGATGTTCCAAACCAACTGCAGTCAATGAGGGACTAAGGTGGATTGGAGCATCTGCATTGGAGTCATTTTTCCGCATAAGGGGCTGTTTGATGTTTGTTTTTGTTTTTTTGCACCATGATCTGAAGTCTTTATCAGTACCATTTTTGTTGAGATTTTGCTGACTAGCAGCCAGACTGCTTTCATTAGAACATTTTCAGTATTTCATACTGAAAAAGGCAGTCAAACAACTACCCCCCCCCCCCCCTGCCTGCTTGGACACATACTAGACCTGCTGTGTCCATGCATCATCACCTATGTCATTGACACACTTCCTTGATTGACAGCTGTGAGCCACTGTCAGCTTGTGTCCCACTACTGTCAGTGAGGACAAGCTGGGAGTTGTAGTTTTGCTAATGCTAGGGGAGATGTGAGCAGACAGCATACTGAGGGAGGGGGCAGAGACCTGCACAGTGAGGCCACGCCCCCTCCATTTGAGAGGAATTCAGACTAGTGAGCTAAATTAAAAGTGTAATAAAAAATAAATAAAGGTGCTAGACACCTAAAAATTTGATGTACATGGTCAGGATTAGGTACTGAGTGATATATAAAAAAAAAAATTAGTTGGATCTGATGGGTACGCTTTAAGGACCAAGCCCATTTTCACCTTAACCTGTTCAGGACCCATGTCGTACCAGTACGTCATGGGACCCTGGTAGTTAACCCCTTAAGGACCCAGCCCAAATATACCTTAAGGACCCGGCCATTTTTTGAACATTTGACCACTGTCACTTCAAGCATTAATAACTCTGGGATGCTTTTACCTTTCATTCTGATTTTGAGATTGTTTTTTCGTGACATATTCTACTTTATGTTAGTGGTAAAATTTTGCATAATTTCTTGGTGAAAAATTCCAAAATTTGATGAAAAAATTGAAAATTTTGCATTTTTTTTTACTTTGAAGCTCACTGCTTGTAAGGAAAATGGATATTTCAAATAAATTATACATTGATTCACATATACAATATGTCTACTTTATGTTTGCATCATAAAATTGACAAGTTTTTACTTTTGGAAGACATCAGAGGGCTTCAAAGTTCAGCAGCAATTTTCCAATTTTTCACAAAATTTTCTAAATCGGAATTTTTCAGGGACCAGTTCAGTTTTGAAGGGCCTTCTTTTTAGAAATACCCCACAAATGACCCCATTATAAAAACTGCACCCCTCAAAGTATTCAAAATGACATTCAGTAAGTGTGTTAACCCTTTAGGTGTTTCACAGGAATAGCAGCAAAGTGAAGGAGAAGATTCAAAATCTTCATTTTTTACACTCGCATGTTCTTGTAGACCCAGTTTTTGAATTTTTACAAGGGGTAATAGATGAAAAATCCCCCCAAAATTTGTAACCCAATTTCTCTCGAGTAAGGAAATACCTCATATGTGTATGTCAAGTGTTCGGCGGGTGCACTAGAGGGCTCAGAAGGTAAGGAGCGACAATGGGATTTTGGAGAGGGAATTTTGCTGAAATGGTTTTTGGGGGGCATGTCACATTTAGGAAGCCCCTATGGTGCCAGAAGAGCAGAAAACCCCAACATGGCATACCATTTTGGAAACTAGACCCCCCAAGGCACGTAACAAGGGGTCCAGTGAGCCTTAACACCCCACAGGTGTTTGACGAATTTTCGTTAAAGTCAGATGTGTAAATGAAAAAAAAAATGTTTTCACTAAAGTGCAGTTTTTCCCCCAAATTTACCATTTTTACAAAGGGTAATGGGAGAAAATGCCCCCCCAAATTTGTAACCCCATCTCTTCTGAGTATGGAAATACCCCATGTTAGGACGTAAAATACTTTGCGGGCGAACTACAATGCTCAGAAGAGAAGGAGTCACATTTGGCTTTTTGAAAGCAACTTTTGCTGAAATGTTTTTTTGGGGGCATGTCGCATTTAGGAAGCCCCTGTGGTGCCAGAACAGCAAAAAATACCCACATGGCATACTATTTTGGAAACTACACCCCTCAAGCAATGTAACAAGGGGTCCGCTGAGCCTTAACACCCCACAAGTGTTTGACAACTTTTCGTTAAAGTTGGATGTGTAAATGAAAATTTTTTTTTTTTTTTACTAAAATGCAGTTTTTCCCCTAAATTTTACATTTTTACACGGGGTAATAGGAGAAAATTACCCCCAAAATTTGTAACCCCATTTTTTCTGAGTATGGAAATACCCCATGTTAGGATGAAAATGGTCTGCTGGCGAACTACAATGCTCAGAAGAGGAGGAGCGCCATTGAGCGTTTGGAAAGAGACTTAGTTTGGAATGGTAGTCAGGGGCCATGTGCGATTACAAAGCCCCCGTGGTGCCAGAACAGTGGACCCCCCCACATGTGACCCCATTTTGGAAACTACACCCCTCACAGAATTTAATAAGGGGTGCAGTGAGTATTTACACCCCACAGATCTTTGGAACAGTGTGCTGTGCAAATGAAAAATTAAATTTTTCATTTTAACGGACCACTGTTCCAAAAATCTGCCAGACACCTGTGGGGCGTAAATTCTCAATGTACCCCTTATTACATTACGTGAGGGGTGTAGTTTCCAAAATGGGGTCACATGTGCCGGGGGTCCATTGTTCTGGCACTACGGGGGCTTTGTAAACACATGTGGCCTTCAATTCCGGACAAATTTTCTCTACAAAATCCCAATGGCGCTCCTTCTCTTCTGAGCATTATAGTTCACCCGCAGAGCACTTTAAATTCACATATGGGGTATGTTCTTACTCAGAAGAGATGGGGTTACAAATTTGGGGGGGGCTTTTTTCCTATTTTCCCTTGTGAAAATGAAAAATTTTGGGTAACACCAGCATTTTTGTAAAAAAATTTAATTTTTTTCATTTTCCCCTTCCAACTTTAATGAAAATTTGTCAAACACCTGTGGGGTGTTCAGGCTCACTATACCCCTTGTCACGTTCGGTGAGGGGTGTAGTTTCCAAAATGTGGTCACATGTGGGTATTTTTTTTTTTTTTTGCGTTTGTCAGAACTGCTGTAAAATCAGCCACCCCTGTGCAAATCACCAATTTAGGCCTCAAATGTACATGGTGCGCTCTCACTCCTGAGCCTTGTTGTGCGCCCGCAGAGCATTTTACGCCCACATCTGGGGTATTTCCGTACTCAGGAGAAATTGTGTTACAAATTTTGGGGGTCTTTTTTTCCTTTTACCGCTTGTGGAAATAAAAAGTATGGGGCAACACCAGCACTAATAGGCTGGTGTAGCCCCCAACTTTTCCTTTTCACAAGCGGTAAAAGGAAAAAAAGACCCCCAAAATTTGTAGTGCAATTTCTCCCGAGTACGGCGATACCCCCTATATGGCCCTAAACTGTTTCCTTGAAATACGACAGGGCTCCGAAGTAAGAGAGCACCATGCGCATTTGAGGACTAAATTAGGGATTGCATAGGGGTGGACATAGGGGTATTCTACGCCAGTATTTCCCAAACAGGGTGCCTCCAGCTGTTGCTAAACTCCCAGCATGCCTGGACAGTCAGTGGCTGACCAGAAATGCTGGGAGTTGTTGTTTTGCAACAGCTGGAGGCTCCGTTTTGGAAACCCTGCCGTACAAGACGTTTTAAATTGTTTATTGGGGGGGGGGGGGACAGTGTAAGGGGTGTATATGTAGTGTTTTACCCTTTATTATGTGTTAGTGTAGTGTAGTGTTTTTAGGGTACATTCACACTGGCGGGTTACGGTGAATTTCCCGCTAGGAGTTTGCGCTGTGGCGAAAAATATGCCGCAGTCCAAACTTGAAGCAGGAAATTTACTGTAAACCCGCCTATGTGAATGTACCCTGTACGTTCACATGGGGGGGGGGGGCAAACCTCCAGTTGTTTCAAAACTACAACTCTCAGCATATACTGACAGACCGTGCATGCTGGGAGTTGTACTTTTGCAACAGCTGGAGGCACACTGGTTCGAAAACCTTCAGTTAGGTTCTGTTACCTAACTCAATATTTTCCAACCAGTGTGCCTCCAGCTGTTGCAAAACTACAACTCCCAGCATGTACTAATTACCGAAGGGCATGCTGGGAGATGTAGTTATGCAACAGCTGGAGGTACCCAACTACAACTCCCAGCATGCCGAGACAGCTGTTTGCTTTCTGGGCATGCTGGGAATTGCAGTTTTGCAACATCTGGAGAGCTACAGTTTTTAGACCGCTGCACAGTGATCTCCAAACTGTGGACCTCCAGATGTTGCAAAACTACAACTCCCAGCATGCCCAGACAACAAACAGCTATGTGGGCATGCTAGGAGTTGTAGTTTTGCAACATCCGGAGGGATATAGTTTAGAGACCACTGTATAGTGGTCTCAAACTGCAGCCCTCCAGCTGTTGCAAAACTACATATTCCAGCATGCCCAAACAGCTGTCTGGGCATGCTGGGAGTTGTAGTTTTGCAACATCTGGAGGGCCACGGTCTCAGACTGTAGCCCTCCAGATCTACTTACCTGCTTCCGTAGGATCCCGGCACCCGTCCTCTTCAGACGCACGTGACGCCGCCCGCCGATCAACGTCGCCGCAGCCCCGGACGGGTAAGTGGACGTCGGCGTCTGGTCCCCTTCGGTTCCCCATTCTGCCCCGCCTATTGTGGGTGGGCAGGACGGGGAAAACGAAAGTTAACCCCCCCGCCCCCGGTCTGCTATTGGTCGTCGCCTCTGACGATCAATAGCAGACCAATAGCAGGGATAGGAGGGGTGGCAACCCTGCCACCTCACTCCTATGCCTACAGGGGGATCGTGGGTGTCTTAGACAACCGCGATCCCCCTTCTATTCCGGGTCACTGGGTCACAATAGACGCGTATGACCCGGAATCGGCGCAAATCGCAAGTGTGAATTCACTTGCGATTTGCGCCGATCGCCGACGGGGGGGCGTCTGATGACCCCCCTGGGCATTTGCACGGGGTGCCTGCTGATTGATATCAGCAGTCACCCCGGCCCGGTCCCCGCCCGGCGCGGACCGAAATTCCCACGGGCGTATGGATACGCCCTGGGTCCTTAAGTACCAGGACGTCAAGGCGTATCCATACGCCCTAGGTCCTTAAGTGGTTAAGGACTGGCGCCAAAGTCCACTTACCCATCAGCAGTGGCAGAGGCTACGATCGACGGTGGAGATAGGCAGTAGTAGAGTACGACGATGCGGCTCCCTACAGTGGTCTCTAAACTGTAGCCCTCCAGATGTTGCAAAACTATAACTCCCAGCATGCCCAGACAGCTCTTTGGGCATGCTGGAATTTGTAGTTTTGCAACAGCTGGAGGCCTACAGTTCGAGACCACTTTAACGAAAAGTCGTCAAAAACACCTATGGGGTGTTAAGGCCTTGAGGGGTGTAGTTTCCAAAATGGTATGCCATGTGGGGTTTTTTCTGCTGTTCTGGCACCATAGGGGCTTCCTAAATGTGACATGCCCCCCAAAAACCATTTCATCAAAATTCACTCTCCAAAATCCCATTGTTGCTCCTTCCCTTCTGAGCCCTCTACTGCACCCACCAAACACTTGGCATACACAAATGAGGTATTTCCTTACTCGAGAGAAATTGGGTCACAAATTTTTTTTCTCCTATTACTACTGGTAACAATTCAAAAACTGGGTCTACAAGAACATGCGAGTGTAAAAAATGAAGATTTTGAATTTTCTCCTTCACTTTGCTGCTATTTCTGTGAAACACCTAAAGGGTTAACACACTTACTGAATGTCATTTTGAATACTTTGAGGGGTGCAGTTTTTATAATGTGGTCATTTGTGGGGTATTTCTAAAATGAAGGCCCTTCAAAACCACTTCAAAACTGAACTGGTCCCTGAAAAATTCGGATTTTGAAAATTTTGTGAAAAATTGGAAAATTGCTGCTGAACTTTGAAGCCCTCTGATGTCTTCCAAAACTAAAAACATGTCGACTTTATGATGCCAACATAAAGTAGACATATTGTATATGTGAATCAATATATAATTTATTTTGAATGCATATTTTCATCAAATTTTGGAATTTTTCACCAAGAAATGATGCAAGTATCGACGAAAATTTACCACTAGCATAAAGTAGAATATTTCGCATTTTGGGGGGGGGTCTTTTTTTCCTTTTACCGCTTGTGAAAATAAAAAGTATGGGGCAACACCAGTATGTTAGTGTACATTTTTTTTTTTTTTTTACACTTGCAGGCTGGTGTGGCCCTCAACTTTTCCTCTTCATAAGGGGTAAAAGGAGAAAATCTCCCCAAAATTTGTAGTGCAATTTCTCCCGAGTACGGAGATACCCCATATGTGGCCCTAAACTGTTTCCTTGAAATATGACAGGGCTCCGAAGTGAGAGAGCGCCATGCGCATTTGAGGACTACATTAGGGATTGCATATGGGTGGACATAGGGGTATTCTATGCCACTGATTCCAAACAGGGTGCCTCCAGCTGTTGCTAAACTCCCAGCATGCCTGGACAGTCAGTGGCTGCCCGGAAATGCAGGGAGTTGTTGTTTTGCAACAGCTGGAGGCTCCATTTTGGAAACACTGCCATAGCATACGTTTTTCATTTATATTGGGGGGGACAGTGTAAGGTGGTGTACATGCAGTGTTTCACCCTTTATTATGTGTTAGTGTAATGTTTTTAGGGTACATTCACACAAGCGGGGGGTTACAGTGAGTTTCCCGCTAGGAGTTTGCGCTGCGACGAAAAATTTGCCGCAGCTCAAAATTGAAACAGGAAACCGACTATAAACCTGCCCATGTGAATGTACCCTGTATATTAACATGGGGGGGGGGGGGGGCAAACCTCCAGCTGTTTCAAAACAGAGGGCCACAGTTTAGAGACCATTGCACAGTGATCTCCAAACTGTAGCCCTCCAGCTGTTACAAAACTGCAAATTCCAGCATGCCCACACAGCAAACAGCTGTCTGGACATGCTGGGAGTTGTAGTTTTCCAATATCTGTAGGGCTACAGTTTAGAGACCTCTGTATAGGGGTCTCCAAATTTTAGCCCTCCAGATGTTGCTAGGCAACTCACCGTCTTCCGTAGATTCCAGGGAGCCGCATCGCCATCCTCTGCCACCGATCGCCGCCGATGGGTAAGTAGACCTTCAGCACCGGTCACCATCGGTTCCCCCGCTCTGTCCGGACTACAGTGGTTGGCAGAGCAGGGAACCGAACGTTAAACCACCCCCCCCCCCCCCGATCTGCTATTGGTCGTCACTTCTGAACGACCAATAGCAGGGATAGGAGGGGTGGCACCCCTGCCACCTCACTCCTATCCATTCAGGGGGATCGTGGGTGTCTTGGACAACCCTGTTCCCCCTTACTTTCCTGGTCACCGGAGACCCGGATTCGCCGGTGTGAATTCCGACATGGGAGGGGGCCTCAGGACCCCCCTGGGCATTTGCACGGGGTGCCTGCTGATAGATATCAGCAGCCACCCCGGCCCGGTCCCCGGCCGGTGCACGGCGGGGACCGAAATTCCCACAGGCGTACAGGTACGCCCTTGGCCCTTAAGTACCAGCGAGCAAGGGCGTACCCATACACCCATGGTCCTTAAGAGGTTAATTACTCATAGATTGCAGCTGTTGTCTTAACTTTCCTTGGCTTTTTGCAACTCCCTTTCTTCATGTGTTCAATACTTTTCCCTGTGTCATTTCACATAATTACACATAACTGAACTTGTGGGCATATTTGTTTTATTTTCTTTGTCTGTATGGAATAATAGAAGATTTGAAAATATATTTAGCGAGGAAAATTGTGACGTTTCACCTGGCGTAGAATGTGTCGGCAGATGACAACCAAACGGTCCACTAAGTCTGACCAATATTCGGAATAGTCCCTGACCCTTTGTTATATGAAAGATAGCCTTACGACTATCCCATTTATGCTCTTCGCCATAAGAGATAATATCTATTTTTTTATTTTAATTTTTTTATGGGAAAAGCAGATTGCATCGGGACAATCAGCAGATTGCACCAGGACCCACAGGGAGCATCTGAGCGGACCTCCGGAGGGTCTACAAACTGATCGGTCCCTTGCATATATGCTGTAGGGGTGCCGATCGGGCAAGGGCGTGTCATTTTGGCTCTTCAATGTAGTGATTATGGTACTTAAGAGGTTAATGACAGATATTGGCGGGTTTGGAAGTCTATGAAATGAGCACAGCTCCTAAGCTTTTTTCAAAGATTTAACAGGCACCAAGCTTGATTTAGAAGCAGAATTGACTGCCTTTCTGCTTATTTTAAAGTTATACTGAGTTCAAAAGTACAATAAATAATAAAATGAGATTTTTTTTTTGTTAAAAAAGCCCTGATTTAGGACAACAGATCTTAGCAGCACAAGAAAGTAGGAATACCTTTAAATTACATACAAAGGCTTCTTCCCTTTAACCCCAGGACTCAGCGTTTTTCCATATTCATTTTTCGTCATCACCTTCTAAAAATCATAACGCTTTCAATTTTGCAGCTAAAAAATCCATATTAGGCTTATTTTTTGCGCCACCAATTCTACTTTGCAGTTACATTAGTAATTTTACCTAAAAATCCACGGCAAAATGGGAAAAAAAAATAATTGTGCGACAAAATTGAAGAATAAATTTCATTTTGTAAATTTTGGGGGCTTCCGTTTCTACAAAGTGCATTTTTCGGTAAAAAATATCTTTATTCTGTAGGTCCATACGGTTAAAATGATACCCTACTTATACAGGTTTGATTTTGTGGTACTTCTGAAAAAAATCATAACTACATGCAGGAAAATTTATACGTTAAAAATTCTCATCTTCTGACCCCAATAACTTTTTTTTATTTTTCCGCGTACGGGCCGGTATAAGGGCTCATTTTTTGCGCCGTGTTCTGAAGTTGTTATCGGTACTATTTTTGTATTGATCAGCCATTTTGATCGCTTTTTATTGATTTTTTCATGATATAAAAAGTGACCAAAAATACACTATTTAGCAATTTTTTCGCGCGTACACCATTGACTGTGCGGTTTAATTAACAATATATTTTTATAGTTCGGACATTAACGCACGCGGCCATACCATATATGTTTATTTTTATTTACACAGTTTTTTTTAAGGGAAAAGGGGGGTGATTCAAACTTTTATTAGGGAAGGGGTTAAATGACCTTTATTAACTTTTTTTTTTCACTTTTTTTTTTGCAGTGTTATAGCTCCCATAGGGGGCTATAACACTGCACACACTGATCTTTTACCCTGATCCCTGCAAAGCCATAGGTGTGCATGGATCAGCGTTCTAGGGGCTTGATTGCTCAAGCCTGTAGCTCAGTCTTGGAGCAATCAAATGCCGATCAGGCGCTACGGAGCAAGGTAAGGGGGCCTCCGCTCGCATCCTAGCTGAGCGGGACATCGCAATTTTATTGTGATAGTCCCAATCAGCCCAACTGAGCTGCCGGGAAGCTTTTACTTTCGTTTTGGACGCGGCGATCAATTAGCTCAGGGTCCCGACTATCATTAGCAGCCAGGACCGACCCAGTATGATGCGGGGTCACAGCGTGCCCCGTTTTAAACACCGGGCGCAGGGCGTATAGGTACGCCCTGCATCCTTAACCCCTTAAGGATCAGGCCCATTTTGGCCTTAAGGACCAGAGCGTTTTTAGCACTGACCATTGTCACTTTAAGCATTAATAACTCTGGGATGCTTTTACCTTTCATTCTGATTCCAAGATTGTTTTTTGTGACATATTCTACTTTAGGTTAGTGGTAAAATTTCATCGATACTTGCATCATTTCTTGGTGAAAAATTCCAAAATTTTATGAAAAAATTGAAAATTTTGCATTTTTATAACTTTGAAGCTCTCTGCTTATCAGGAAAATAGACATCCCAAGTAAATTATATATTGATTCACATATACAATATGTCTACTTTATGATTACATCATAAAGTTGACATGTTTTTACTTTTGGAAGACATTAGAGGGCTTCAAAGTACAGCAGCAATTTTCCAATTTTTCACAAAATTTTCAAAATCAGAATTTTTCATGGACCAATTCAGTTTTGAAGGGGATTTGAAGGGCCTTCATATTAGAAATACAAAAATAAATGACCCCATTATAAAAACTGCACCCCTCAAAGTATTCAAAATGACATTCAGTAAGTGCGTTAACCATTTAGGTGTTTCACAGAAAATTCAAAATCTTCATTTTTTACACTCGCATGTTCTTGTAAACCCAGTTTTTTTATTTTTACAAAGGGTAAAAGGAGAGAAATCTTCCTAAAATTTGTAACCCAATTTCTCTCGAGTAAGAAAATACCTCATATGTGTAAAGTGTTCGGCGGGGCGCAGTAGAGGGCTCAGAAGGGAAGGAGCGACAGTGGGATTGTGGAGAGTGAGTTTTTCGGAAATGGTTTTTGGGGGGCATGTTACATTTAGGAAGCCCCTATGGTGCCAGGACAGCAAAAAAAAAAAAAAAAACACATGGCATACTATTTTGGAAACTACACACCTCAAGGAAGGTAACAAGGGGTACAGTGAGCCTTTACACCCCACAAGTGTTTGACGACTTTTCGTTAAAGTTGGATGTGTAAATGAATTTTTTTTTTTCATTGCTGCTTTTCCCCATAATTATAAATTTTTTACAAGGGGTAATAGGAGTATGAGTATATGACCCCCAAAATTTGTAACCCCATCTCTTCCGAGTATGGAAATACCCCATGTGTGGACGTCAAGTGCACTGCGGGCGCACTACAATGCTCAGAAGAGAAGGAGTCACATTTGGCTTTTGGAAAGCAAATTTTGCTGAAATGGTTTTTGGGGGGCATGTCCCATTTAGGAAGCCCCTATGGTGGCAGGACAGCAAAAAAAAAACTCACATGGCATACTATTTTGGAAACTACACCCCTCAAGGAACATAACAAGGGGTACAGTGAGCCTTAACACCCCACAGGTGTTTGACAACTTTTCGTTAAAGGGGTATTCCAGGCAAAACCTTTTTTTTATATATATCAACTGGCTCCGGAACGTTAAACAGATTTGTAAATTAGAAAAAATTATATAGGTATGTGCAGCTCACAACTAATACGCACAGAGGTCAAACTGGGCAAGCAACTATACCTTAATTGCTAAAAAGGGGAAAACCAAAAAATATACAATGTAGCCCGGACCTTCTAGGTGAGTGAATGAAAATGTGGATCGTGCTTCAATAATAATCAATATTTATTATAAAATATAAATAAGATTCGACACTTCTCACAGGGCCCTTGTGAGAAGAACATACATATTAAAAGGCAACCTAACAATGTATTTAGGCAATAGTAATTAAAACTATAATCCTGGCATAGGATAATAAAATAGCAGAGTAAGATCTGTACCAAACAAATATATTAAAGAGTTGCTCTTCTGGGTATATAGGGTAGATATGTCCCTTTTAGATACAGTAGCAAACAGTCTGTAATATTAGAAATTGTTACCGGTCTGTAAATGGTAACTCAGGCGATGGGTGTTGTTCCCACAATGGCTGAGTGTCCGTGGTGTGCACAGTCCTCTGTGCGGTGCTTCCAATTGTGAGCCTGGTCTAGTAGTATCTGAGCGCGGTGGCAGTCGCTGTCGGCTGAGGCGCTGGCAGGTGCCGAAGATCGCAATGATGTCCGGGGACTGCTGGCGCTGGTGTGCGCTGAAGTTGGTATTCCTCACCGCTTTGCTGGTTGGTAAACAGGACCATGTACTGGAGGGCTGGAAGTTCACCTCGTGTTGCCGGCGTCTGACGTCAGCTGTAGTCAGAGCCGGGATGGCTACACCAGGATGGTTACACCGGAATGGATCTGAACTGCTGAACCGGGTAGGTAGCAGAGTACGAGCGCTGATAATGGTACAGTTCATAAAAGATAACTGGCCATGAGGTTTGGGCACAGTTCTTCGAGGGTAATACTATGCCAGTAGATAACGACTAGACGCGTTTCAGGGTTGTATAATATAACCCTTTCCTCAGTAGTCAGACGCCGGCAGTGACTACTGAGGAAAGGGTTATATTATACAACCCTGAAATGCGTCTAGTCGTTATCTACTGGCATAGTTCCAGCCCTCCAGTACATGGTCCTGTTTACCAACCAGCAAAGCGGTGAGGAATACCAACTCCAGCGCACGCCAGCACCAGCAGTCCCCGGACATCATTGCGATCTTCGGCGCCTGCCAGTGCCTCAGCCGACAGCGACTGCCACCGCGCTCAGATACTACTGGACCAGGCTCACAATTGGAAGCGCCGCACAGAGGACTGTGCACACCACGGACACTCAGCCAATGCGGGAACAACACCCATCGCCTGAGTTACCATTTACAGACCGGTAACAATTTCTAATATTACAGACTGTTTGCTACTGTATCTAAAAGAGACATATCTACCCTAAATACCCAGAAGAGCAACTCTTTAACATATTTGTTTGGTACAGATCTTACTCTGCTATTTTATTATCCTATGCCAGGATTATAGTTTTAATTACTATTGCCTAAATACATTGTTAGGTTGCCTTTTAATACGTATGTTCTTCTCACAAGGGCCCTGTGAGAAGTGTCGAATCTTATTTATATTTTATAATAAATATTGATTATTATTGAAGCACGATCCACGTATATCCATTTTCATTTACTCACCTAGAAGGTCCGGGCTACATTGTATATTTTTTAGATTTGTAAATTACTTCTATTAAAAAATCTTAATCCTTCCAATAGTTATTAGCTTCTGAAGTTTTCTGTCTAACTGCTCAATGATGATGTCACGTCCCGGGAGCTGTGCATGATGGGAGAATATCCCCATAGGAACTGCACAGCTCCCGGGACGGGAGTCATCAGAGAGCAGTTAGACAGAAAACAACAACTCAACTTCAGAAGCTAATAATTATTTAAAGGATTAAGATTTTTTAATAGAAGTAATTTACAAATCTGTTTAACTTTCCTGAGCCAGTTGATATATAAAAAAAAGTTTTGGGCTGGAATACCCCTTTAAAGTTGCATGTGTAAATTAATTTATTAATTTTTTTCACAAAAATGCTGCTTTTCCCCCAAATGTTACATTTTTACAAGGGGTAATAGGAGTAAATGACCCCCAAAATTTGTAACCCCATTTCTCATGAGTATGGAAATACACCATGTGTGGACGACAAGTGCTCTGCTGGCGCACTACAATGCTCAGAAATAAAGGAGCGCCATTGATCTTTCGGAGAGTGAATTTGTTTGTAATGGGAGTCAGGGGCCATGTGTGTTTACAAAGCCCCCTGTAGTGCCAGAACACTGGATCTCCCCCCCCCCCCCCACGTGACCCCATTTTGGAAACTACACCCCTCACAGAATTTTATAAGGGGTGCAGTGAGTATTTACACCCCACTGGCATTTGACAGATCTTTGGAATAGTGGGTTGTGCAAATTAAAAAATAAAATGACTGTGGGGCGCAAATGCTCACTGTACCCCTTATTACATTACGTGAGGGGTGAAGTTTCCAAAATGGGGTCACATGTGGGGGGGGGTCCATTGTTCTGGCACTATGGGGGCTTTGTAAACACACATGGCTTTCATTTTCAGACACATTCTCTCTCCAAAATTCCAATGGCGCTCCCTCTCTTCTGAGCATTGTAGTGCACCCGCAGAGCACTTTAAATCCACATATGGGGTTACAAATTTCAGGGGGCTTTTTTCCTATTTTCCTAAGGCTCACTATACCCCTTGTTATATTCCATGAGGGGTGTAGTTTCCAAAATGGGGTCACATGTGAGTATTAATTTTTTTGTGTTTATGTCAGAACCGCTGTAAAATCAGCCACCCCTGTGCAAATCACCAATTTAGTCCTCAAATGTACATAGTGCGCTCTCACTCCTGAGCCTTGTTATGCGTCCTCAGAGCATTTTACATCTACGTATGGGGTATTTCCGTACTCAGGAGAAATTGCGTTACAAATTTTGGGGGTCTTTTTTTGCTTTTACCGCTTGTGAAAATATAAAGTATGGGGCAACATCAGCATGTTAGTGTAAAAATGTAAAAATTTTTTACACTAACAGGCTGGTGTAGACCTCAACTTTTCCTTTTCATAAGGGGTAAAAGGAGAAAAAGCCCCCGAAATGTGTAGTGCAATTTCTCCCGAGTACAGAAATACCCCATATGTGGCCCTAAACTGTTTCCTTGAAATACGACAGGGCTCTGAAGTGAGAGAGCACCATGCGCATTTGAGGACTAAATTAGGGATTGCATAGGGGTGGACATAGGGGTATTCTACATCAGTGATTCGTAAACAGGGTGCCTCTAGCTGTTGCTAAACTCCCAGCATGCCTGGACAGTCAGCGGCTGTCCGGAAATGCTGGGAGTTGTTGTTTTGCAACAGCTGGAGGCTCTGTTTTGGAAACACTGCCGTACAATACGTTTTTCATTTTTATTGGGGGGGACAGTGTAAGGGGTGTATGTGTTGTATTTTACCCTTTATTATGTGTTAGTGTAGTGTTTTTAGGGTACATTCGCACTGGCGGAGGTTTACAGTGAGTTTCCCGCTAGCAGTTTGCGCTGCGGCAAAAAATTTGCCGCAGCCAAACTTGAAGCAGGAAACTTACTGTAAACCTGCCCGTGTGAATGTACCCTGTACATTCACATGGGGGGGACAAACCTCCAGCTGTTTCAAAACTACAACTCCCAGCATGTACTGACAGACCGTGCAAGCTGGGAGTTGTACTTTTGCAACAGCTGGAGGCACACTGGTTGGAAAACCTTCAGTTAGGTTCTGTTACCTAACTAAGTATTTTCCAACCAGTGTGCCTCCAGCTGTTGCAAAACTACAACTCCCAGCATGTACTGATCGCCGAAGGGCATGCTGGGAGATGTAGTAATGCAACAGCTGGAAGTACGCAACTACAACTCCCAGCATGCTGAGACAGCTGTTTGCTGTTTGGGCATGCTGGGATTTGCAGTTTTGCAACATCTGGAGGGCTATAGTTTAGAGACCACTGCACAGTGATCTCCAAACTGTGGCACTCCAGATGTTGCAAAACTATAAATCCCAGCATGCCCAGACAGCTGTTTGGGCATGCTAGGAGTAGTAGTTTTGCAAGATCTAGAGGGCCATAGATTAGAGATCACTGAAAAGTGATCTCCAAACTGTAGCCCTCCAGCTGTTGCAAAACTACAACTCCCAGCATCCCCAAACAGCTGTCTGGGCATGCTGGGAGTTGTAGTTTTGCAACATCTGGAGGGCTACAGTATAGAGGCTACTGTAAATCGACATTGGGTCTGATGACCCCCCTGCAGGGCTGCCATCAGAATTTATGGGGCCTCTTACACGGCTCAAGGCCTGCCCCCCCCCCCCTTTCGAAATGATAGATTGATAGATAGATATGAGATAGATAGATATGAGATAGATAGATATGAGATAAAGATATGAGATAAATAGATATGAGATAGATAGATATGAGATAAATATGAGATAGATAGATATGAGATAGATAGAATGAGATAGATATGAGATAAATAGATATGAGATACATAGATAGATATAAGATAGATAAATAGATATTAGATAGATAGATATGAGATAGATAGATAAGAGATAGATAGATAAGAGATAGATAGATATGCGATAGATAGATATGCGATTGATAGATGAGTTAGATAGATATGAGATAGATAGATACGAGATAGATAGATAGATAGATATGCGATAGATAGGTAGATAGATAGATGAGTTAGATAGATATGAGATAGATAGATAGATATGCGATAGGTAGATAGATAGATTTGAGATACATAGATAGATAAATAAATAAATAGATAGATAAATAGATAGATAGATAGAAAGCTAGATGAATAAATAAATAGATAAATAGATAGATAGATAGATAGATAGATAGATAGATAGATAGATATGGCCCGCAACCAGTCCTGGCGTCTAGTGAGTAGGGGCCCTATTGGGGGAGAGAGAGATAGATAAATAGATATGAGAAAGACAGATGAAAGATAGATAGATAAATAAATAAATAGATATTAAAGTGCTTCCCAAATAGGGTGCCTCCAGCTGTTCCAAAACTACAACTCCCAGTATGCCCACACAGCCAAAGACATGCTATGAGTTGTAGTTTTGCATCAGCTGAGGGCACCCTGGTTGAGAAACAATGAGATGGAGGTAAATAGTCACTATCTCATTGTTTTTTAACCAAGGTGCCTCCAGCTGTTGCATGAGATATTGCCTATTTATCTCCTACTAATCCCCAAATTACAAACCCCCAAACCCCCCCCCCTCCCCTCTCCAGAAAGTAACTTACCATGATTGATGGATGCTTCCTTACTTCCTTAGGCATGGGAAGTCATCCAATTATCAGTGACCACCGAGTGTCAGGGTGTTGGAGAAGGAAAAACAAATCATGTGATCCTGCTCCACCAATAGTGTGAGGGGAGGGGCGTCCTCTCTGCTCTTGTAGCAGACAGTCAGCAGTGTCGGCCCCTGCACTGATATTACAGGTACAACATGCCACAGGTCTTAAGAAATAATGTCTCTGGTAGCAGCAGCCTCCTCTGTTTGCCCCTGGAAGCAGGAGACCGCTTTAAACAGCAGTCTCCTGCTTCTGTACTGGGGCTGTAGGATGCTGAAGGGGGGTGCAGCCGTGCCGGGCCTCTTGGGAGCTCGGGCCCCTTACTGGAGAGTACTGGCTGTACCCCCCTGATGGCGGCCCTACCCCCCTGGGCATTTGCGCGGGGTGCCTGCTGATCGATATCAGCAGTCACCCCAGTCCCCGCCCTGCGCGCGGCGGAGACCGAAATACTCCATTACATACGCGTACGTCCTTGGTCCTTAAGTACCAGGGAGCTAGGATGTACGCGTACGTCCTTGGTCCCTAACAGGTTAAAGGGGTACTCCCGTGGAAAACTTTTTTTTTTTTTACTCAACTGTTGCCAGAAAGTTAAACAGATTTGTAAATGACTTCTATTCAAAATTCTTAATCCTTCCAGTACTTTTTAGGGGCTGTATACTACAGAGGAAATGCTTTAATTTTTGGATTTCTCTTCTGTCACGACCTGCGTCCTTAAGAGGTTAACCCCTTAAAGCGGTACTCCGGTGGAAAACTATTTTTTTAAATCAACGGGTGCCAGAAAGTTAAATAGATTTGTAAATTACTTCTATTAACAAATCTTAATCCTTCTAGTACTTATTAGCTGCTGAATACTACAGAGGAAATTATTTTCTTTTCGGAACACAGAGCTCTCTGCTGACATCATGACCATATTGCTCTCTACTGACATCTTTGTCCATTTTAAGAACTGTCCAGAGTAGGAGAAAATCCCCATAGAAAACATATGCTGCTCTGGACAGTTCCTAAAATGGACAGAGATGTCAGCAGAGAGCATTGTGGCCATGATGTCAGCAAAGTGTTCCAAAAAGCAAAGAATTTCCTCTGTAGTATATAAGTACTGGAAGTAGTAAGATTTTTTACAAGGAGTAATTTACAAATCTGTTTAATTTTCTGGCACCAGTTGATTCAGCTGAAGTACCCCTTTAAGCACCTCAGCGCACAGCGCCATACATTTACGGCGCGGATGTGATACAAGCGCAGGAGCTGCGCTTGCTTCATTCCCGGCGGCTGTCAGCAGCGATCGCGCTGATGTCTGCCCTTAACCCCTCAGGTGCCATGATCACTACAGATCACAGCATCTGCGGCAGTGCGGCACTTATAATGGCTGATTTGATCGCCCACGGCACTGCCGGGGGGGGATCAGATCAGCCAAGATGGCGGACGGAGGTCCCCTCACCTGCCTCTGTCTGTCTCCCGAGGTCTTCTACACTGATCTGCCTTCCAGCAGACCAGAGCAGAAGATCACCGATAATACTGATCAGTGCTATGCCCTATGCAATCTATATCACCCTTTTTCCCCATATTAATACATAAAAGGGTAAAAAAAACTATAAATAATAAACATATTTGGTATCGTTGCGTGCGTAAATGTCTGAACTATAAAAATATAATGTTAATGATCCCCTACGGCGAACGGCGTAAACATAATTTTTTTTTTTTTTTAGGTCAAAAATTTCTGCTTTTGTTATAAAAAGCGATCAAAAAGTCACATATATGCAAGTCCTGTACCAAAATAAACTACAGATCATGGCGCAAAAAATGAGCCCTCACACATCCCTGAATACAGAAAAATAAGGTTAGATTTTGTAAAAAAAAGTTTGAGATCTTTTAACAGCAGTGCAATAATAGAAATGTATGTAACCATGGGTATCATTTCAATCGTATTGACCCAGAGAATAAAGAAAACATGTTTTACGGTAAAATGTACAGCGCGAAGACGAACCACCCCCCCCCCCCCAAATTTGCAAAATTATGATTTTCGTAAACATTTTCTTACACAAAAAAATGTATTTGGCTTTACCATACATTTTAGGGTAAAATGAGTGATGTCATTACAAAGTACAACTGGTCACGCAAAAAACAAGCCCACATATGGGTCTGGGAATGGAAATTTAAAAGAGTTATGAATTTTAGAAGGCGAAGAAGAAAAAACAAAAACGCAAAAATAAAATTGGTTGCGTCCTTAAAGGGGTACTTAGACGCTAAGATATCTTATCCCCTATCCAAATGATAGGGGATAAGATGCCTGATCACGGTGGTCCCGCCGCTGGGGACCCCCATGAATTTAACGCAGCACCCCATTACCATCAGCATGTTCGCTCTGGGTCTGATGACTGCCGATCACAGGGTCGGAGTATTGTGACGTCATGGCAGTCGTCAGACCTGGAGCGAACATGCTATGGGGGCTGATGGTAACTGGGTGCTGCATGAAAGATCACGGGGGTCCCCAGCGATCAGGCATCTTATCTCCTATCCTTTGGATAGGGGATAAGATGTCTTAGCGCCGGAGTACCCCTTTAAGGTAAAAATAAGTCCTTTAGGGGTTAATAGGATCCAATCTCGGATTTGAGGGAAAACATAAAACTCAGATATGACAGTATCTTAGTTTTGAATGAACTAACATTCTAGATATCACAAGTGCTGACCAAATTTTATATGTGGCACATTGTTTCGTCACACTTCAATTATAGAAGAGACAGTAAGAGACAGATGACCTGCAAATTGATTTTATTTGGAACTTTCACCTGTTTTTATTAAAGTGCCCCCTTGAATAATAAGCTGTCTTCTTCACAATCAATTTAGATCACAATAGGAATATTCATACATTCAAACTGTGAGGTGCCAGCTCTGCTGTTCCTTGTTCATTAAGCTGTGATACTGCCATTGATTTGAATCTTCAAAGAGATCAATAGTATGACGGCTCTATGAATAAGTCAGTTTCTTGTACTGTAATAATGCTGCCTCTTCAGAGGAAGAAAGTAAAGATTGTAAGTGTTTGTCGAAATATCACTGTTTTCTCTTAATGGTTAACAGGGCTCATTCTTTTGGCACAAATGTGGTCTGAGCAATTATTCATTTAATTCTTTGTTACATGATTAAATGTCAAACTCTATGTTCACCTTTTCAGCCTATTTTCACCATTCCATAAGGCAAATAACCTAGATGTATCTGTGGGAATAGAAATATTCTGCATCCAGCATATGAAGCTTCATAAATGGTCTGTTAAGTATTCCTACATTGTACTTGACTTGGCAATGAACCTCTAATTCAGAGCATGCTTTCTGATCAGTGAGAAAGTCATCTCCTTGTTGGCTCTTCAGATTACATTATTGCCAAATGTGTTGTGTTTTATGAGGGCCCATTTTCCTTACTAACAGTAGCTATAGTAGTTTATCTTAAGAAATAAAATTGATCCTATCTATTGCTTATGGCAAGCTAAATTCCCAGTATTATACTGCCTATGAAAGCTTTTATAAAGAAGTTATCTGCTGTAAGGAAGAATATAACTAGGGATTTATTCTGGGCTTATACCTAAGCTACGCATTATATAATAGCAAAAGGGATAAGTTGCTGTGATCAAAATACTGTCAATCGAGTTCTGGTAGAATTAAGGAATGTAATAGAATAGAGCCTTTAATCATGTATTACTTGAAGGATTTAACTTATTACAATACATAAACATACAAATTATAGTATAGAATTGTGATGGACTGGTGTAAAGAATGTACCTATCCAAGCAAGGTGTGTGGCTCCATTGTGTAATGAATGTACCTATACAGTGTATCTCCATTCTAACTTTGAAACTCTCTGCTTGTAAGGAAAAGGGACTTGTCAAATAAATTCTATATTGATTCACATATACAATATGTTAACTTTATGTTTGCATCATAAAGTTGACATGTTTTTACTTTTTGAAGACATCAGAGGGCTATAGCAGCAATATTCCAACTTTTCACAAAAATTTCAAAAACAGAATTTTTCAGGGACCACTTAAGTCTAGAAGTGAATTTGAGGGTCTTTATGTTGCAAATCCCCTATGATGGACCCCATTATGAAAACTGCACCCCTCAAAGTATTCAAAATGACATTCAAACTGTTTTTTTTTAACCCTTTAGGTGTTTCACAAGAATAGCAGCAAAATGGAGGAGAAAAATCTAAATCTCCATTTTTTACACTAACATGTTATTGTAGCCCCATTGTTTTCATTTTTACAAGGTGCAAAAGGTAAAAAGGACCCCAAAACTTGTAAATAATTTTCTCTCGAGTAAGGAAATACCTTGTATGTGGATTTAAAGTGCTCTATGGGTGCACTAGAGGGCTCAGAAGGGAAGGAGCGACAATGGGATTTTGGAGAGCAAATTTAGCTGAAATGGTTTTTGGGGGATATGTTGCATTTAGTAAGCCCCCATGATGTCAGAACAGTAAAAAGAAACCCACATGCTATACTATTTTGGAAACTAAACCCCTCAAGGAACATAAGGGGTAAATTGTCATTATACCCCACAAGTGATTGACGAACTTTCGTTAAAGTCGGACGTGAAAATGAAAAATTTGATTTTTAACACTAAAATGCTGGTGTTACCCCAAACTTTTCATTTTCACAAGGAGTAATAGGAGAAAATGCCCCCCAAATGTGTAACCCCATTTCTCTCGAGTAAGGAAATTCTTCTTATGTGGATGTAAAGTGCTCTGTGGGTGCACTAGAGGGAGAGTGAATTTTGCTGAAATTATGACAGAACAGTAAAAAAAAAAAAAAAAAAAAAAAAAAAACACATGGCATACTATTTTGGAAACTACACCCCTCAAGGAAGGTAACAAGGGCAAAGTGAGCCTTAACACCCCGCAGTTGATTGACAAACTTTCGTTAAAATGGGATGTAAAAATAAAAAATAAAAAAATTTCTATAAAATGCTGGTGTTACCCCCATTTTTTCATTTTCACAAGGGGGAATAGGAGAAAAAGCCCCAAAAAATATGTAACCCCGTTGGTATGGAAATACCCTATATGTGGATGTAAAGTGCTCTGCAGGCACACTACAATGCTCAGAAGAAAAGGAGCTTTTGAAGAGAGAATTTGGTTGGAATGGAAGTCGGGGGCCATGTGCGTTTACAAAGCCCCCATGGTGCCAGAACAGTGGACCCCCCACATGTACGCCATTTTGGAAACTACACCCCACATGGAATGTAATAAAGGGGTGCAGTGAGCATTTACACCCCACTGGCGTTTGACAGATCTTTGGAACAGCGGGCTGTGCAAATAAAAAATAAAATTTTTCATTTTCACGGACCACTGTTCAAAAAATCTGTCAGACACCTGTGGGGCGTAAATGCTCACTGCACCCCTTATTACATTGCATGAGGGGTGTAGTTTCCAAAATGGGGTCACATGTGGGGCGGTCCGCTGTTCTGGCAGCATGGGGGATTTGTAAACGCACATGGCCTTCAATTCCAGCATAATTCTCTCTCCAAAAGCCCAATGGCGCTCATTCTCTTCTGAGCATTGTAGTTCACCAGCAGAGCACTTTACATCCACATATGGGGTACTTCCATACTCAGAACAAATGGGGTTACAAATTTTGGGAGGCTTTTTTCCTATTGCCCTTTGTGAAAATGAAAAATTTGGCGTAACACCAGCATTTCAGGGGGAAAAAAACAAATTTTTTAACTTTTACGTCCAACTTTAACGGAAATTTGTCAAACACTTGTGGGGTGTTAAGGCTCACTATACCCCTTGTTACATTCAGTGAAGTGTGCAGTTTCCAAAATGGGGGTCACATGTGGGTATTTTTTCTTTTGTGTTTATGTCAGAACCGCTGTAACCAGCAGCCACCCCTGCTCAAATGTACATGGCGCCCTCTCACACTTGAGCCTTGTTGTGCGCCCGCAGAGCACTTTGCGTCCACATATGGGGTATTTCCGTACACAGGAGAAATTGGGTTACAAATTTTTGGGTTCTTTTTCTCCTTTTACCTCTGAAAATGAAAAGTATGGGGCAACAACAGCATGTTAGTGTATAATTTTTATTTTTTTACACTAACATGCTGGTGTAGCCCCTAACTTTTTCTTTTCATAAGGGGTAAAAGGAGAAAAATCCCCCCAAAATGATTAAAACAATTTCTCCTGAGTACGGAAATACTCCATATGTGGTCCTAAACTGTTGCCTTGAAATATGACAGGGCTCTGAAGTCAGAGAGTGCCATGCACATTTGTGGCCTAAATTAGGACTTTTGCAATAGGGGCGGACCGGATACAAGGATGGGGCTGGTCTGCACCAAAACCCTACGGCAGTGTTTCCCGAACAGGGTGCCTCCAGCTATTGCAAGTCTATGGCTGTCCGGGAATACTGGGAGTTGTTGTTTTGCAACAGCTGGAGGCTCCGTTTAGCAAACACTGCCGTATGAGATGTTTTTCATTTTTATTGGGGGGGACGGGGGGGGACAGTGTAAGGGGGTGTATATGTAGTGTTTTACTTTTTATTATTTGCTAGTGTAGTGTAGTGTTTTTAGGGTACATTCACACGGAGGGTACATTCACATGGGAGCCCCCCGCGCCTCAAACCTTCAGCTGTGGCAAAACGACAACTCCCAGAATGCACTGACAGACCGTACATGCTGGGAGTTGTAGTTTTCCAACAGCTGTAGGCACACTGGTGGGGTACCACTGAGTTAAGAAACAGACTCAACTCAGTGATTCCAACCCATGTACCTCCAGCTGTTGCAAAACTACAACTCCCAGCATGTACGGTCTGCCAGTCCATTCTGGGAGTTGTAGTTTTGCAACAGCTAGAGGCACACGGGTTGGAATCAGACTCTAGCCAGTGTTTCCCAACAAGAGTTCCTACAGCTGTTGCAAAACTACAACTCCCAGAATGCACTGACAGCCGAAAGGCATGCTAGGAGTTGTAGTTATGCAACAACTGGGGAAGAACAGTTTGGAGACCGCTAAGTAGTGGTCTCCAAACTGTAGCCCTCCAGATGTTGCAAAACTACAACTCCAAGCATGCCCAGACTGTCCAGGCATGCTGAGAGTTGTAGTTCTGCAACATATGAAGGGCCAGATATTGCAGAACTACACGCCCAGTATCAATGACTGTCTGGGCATGCTGGGAATTGTAGTTTTACAACATCTGGAGGGCTACAGTTTGGAGACCAACTCCCAGCATGCCCAGACAGTCAGTGCATGCTGAGAGTTGTAAAGCCTGCCTGAGCATGCTGGGAGTTGTAGTTTTGCAACTTTTAGAAGGCCACAGTGAAGATCACCTACTGGCGATTTTCACTGCAGCCTCCTCCACCGCCGCACTCCTCCTGCTGCCGCCGATGCTCCAGGATGCCGCCACCACAGGTCTGGGTAAGCCAGCCATGCTCCCCCCTCGCGTTCCCCCCCACTCTGCCTTGACTTCGATCGGTGGGCAGAGAGGGGGAAATGAACTCTAAGCCCTCCTGCCCTCTACTGCCATTGGTGTTCGTACTGACCAACCAATGGCAGGGGATAGGAGGAGGTGGCAACACTGCCACCTCGCTCCTATCCTTTAGGATGGTCGGAGCTGTCTTTGACAGCTCCGATCATTCTTGTTTTCCGGGCGATCGAGTCACCAAATGGATCGCTGACATGGGGGGTCTCAGGACCCCCCTAGGCATTGCCCCTAGGCATTGATTGGAAATGCGGAGGGCGTACAGGTATGCCCTCTGTCCTTAAAGGGGTACTCCAGTGAAAAACTTTTTTTTTTAAATCAACTGGTGCCAGAAAGTTAAACAGATTTGTAATTTACTTCTATTAACAAATGTTAATCCTTCCTGTACTTATTAGCTGCTGAATACTACAGCGGAAATTAAACACCGGGACCAGGCGTAGGGCGTACAGGTACGCCCCACATCCTTAAGAGGTTAAAAAGATGAGAGAGGCCTGTAATTTTTATCATAGGTATACCTCAACTATGAAAAACATAATGAGAAAAAAAAATCCATAAAATCACATTGTCTGAAATTGAAAGAATTTATTTGGAAATTATGGTAGAAAATAAGTATTTGGTCACCTACAAACAAGCAAGATTTCTGACTCTCACAGACCTGTAACTTCTTCTTTAAAAGTCTCCTCTGTCCACCACTTGATTAATGCCACCTGGTTGAACTTGTTATCAATATAAAAGACACCTGTCCACAACCTCAAACAGTCACACTCCAAACTCCACTATGGCGAAGACCAAAGAGCTGTCGAAGGACACCAGAAACAAAACTGTAGACCTGCACCAGGCTGGGAAGACTGAATCTTCAATAGGCAAGCAGCTTGGTGTGAAGAAATCAACTGTGGGAGCAATTATTAGAAAATGGGAGACATACAAGGCCTCTGATAATCTCCTTCGATCTTGAGCTCCACGCAAGATCTCACCCCGTGGTGTCAAAATGATCGCAAGAAAGGTGAGCAAAATTCCCAAAACCACAAGGGTGGCCTAGTGAATGACCTGCAGAGAGCTGGGACCAAAGTAACAAAGGCTACCTTCAGTAACACAGTACGCCGCAAGGGACTCAAATCATGCAGTGCCAGACATGTCCCCCGGCTTTAGCCAGTACATGTCCGGGCCCATCTGAAGTTTGCTAGAGAACATTTGGATGATCCAGAAGAGGATTGGGAGAATGTCATATGGTCAGATGAAACCAAAGTAGAACTTTTTGGTAAAAACTCAACTCGTCGTGCTTGAAGGAGAAAGAATGCTGAGTTGCATCCAAAGAACACCACACCTACTGTGAAGCATGGGGGGTGGGAACTTCATGCTTTGGGGCTGTTTTTCTGCTAAGGGACCAGGACAACTGATCCATGTAAAGAAAAGAATGAATGGGGCCATGTATCGTGAGATTTTGAGTGAAACCCTCATTCCATCAGCAAGGGCATTGAAGATGAAAAATGACTGGGTCTTTCAGCATGACAATGATCCCACACACACCGCCCAGGCAATAAAGGAGTGGCTTTGTAAGAAGCATTTCAGGGTCCTGGAGTGGCCTAGCCAGTCTCCAGATCTCAACCCCATAGAAAATCTTTGGAGGGAGTTGAAAGTCTGTGTTGCCCAGCGACAGCCCCAAAACCTCACTGCTCTAGAGGAGATCTGCCTGGAGGAATGGGCCAAAATACCAGCAACAGTGTGTGAAAACCTTGTGAAGACTTACAGAAAACGTTTGACCTCTGTCATTGCCAACAAAGGGTAAATAACAAAGTATTGAGATGAACTTTTGTTATTGACCAAATACTTATTTTCCACCATAATTTGCAAATACATTCTTTAAAAATCTGAAAATGGGATTTTATGGATTTTTTTTCTCATTATGTCTCTCATAGTTGAGGTATACCAATGATGAAAATCACAGGCCTATCTCATCTTTTTCACAATTGGTGGCTGACTAAATACTACTTTGCCCCACTGTATTTAGCCTACTTTACCATTAATGTAGAATTTCTTCAATTCTAATGCCAACATTGTCCCATAATAAATAAATGACATTATCGAATAACTGCACTGTTGGTGTTCATTTGTTTTTGTTTTTATCTATTCTACCTGTGCACTGTGTGAGCAGCTATATACGACATTTCAAAGTTGCAGGTTTAGTGTTGGTGAGATTTGTCACATCATTAAAATATGTTACTTCTGACAGTATCCGGCTGCATATGTAGCAGGCTTAGACCCAGATTCAGCTTTATATTGTTCCCACACACATCCGCTGTACATATAGGTTTACCACTGTGTCAGGATTCAATGTCATTTTAATACAGTGACAGAAACTGTTGCAATTTTTATAAACTACCTACTGGGCTCTCTGTGCAACATTGTAATTTTTTTCTAACATAGAGTAATATATAAATTGCTTGGACACTTGAGATTCAGAGAGAACATGACAGAGGTGTAAACCTGTTTGCACTAATGTGACTTTTTTGCACCTTACATAAATGGGAATTTTTGCACAGATGTACGGGTGAGTTCCATCTATTTTTCTTGTTATGCTGGACTAAAAGCTCCTTGATATCACTCTGAATGGTTAATCTAATAAAACTAAGTAGGTTTAAAAAAAATTGAAACGATAGGTATGCTTTAAGTGCAAAGTGTGTTACAATATGTAAGCTTTAGGACAACCCTTGTCCATACACCTTACTATCCTATATTTCTATGGTCAGGAAAAACGTGCTGCACTCCACAGCCTTCCCTGCTCATAACAGTTGTGCTATGGGGGTTTTCAGGTAATGAACTGTTTGTGATCACCCTATAGGTAGTAGGTCCTTATTCAGAGAAGAGTTTGTCCAGGACAATCTCTTTAAGGTGCTTACACAGTCTAACTTAATTTTACACATGTCAAATATGAAATCCACTCATATCTACCTGTTATATACAGTCATGGCACCCCTGACATTTTTCAAGAAATGTAAGTATTTCTAACAGAAAAGGATTGCAGTAAAACATGTTTTGCTATACACATGTTTATTCCCTTTGTGTGTATTGAAACTAAACCAAAAAAGGGAGGAAAAAAGCAAATTGGACATAATGTCACTCCAAACTCAAAAAATGGACTGGACAAAATTATTGGCACCCTTTCAAAATTGTTGAAAAATAAGAATGTTTCAAGCATGCGATGCTCCTTTAAACTCACCCGGGGCAAGTAACAGGTGTGGGCAATATAAAAATCACACCTGAAAGCAGATAAAAAGGGAGAGAAGTTCGCTTAGTCTTTGCATTGTGTGTCTGTGTGTGCCACACTAAGCATGGACAACAGAAGAGGACGTTCACAATACTGAATTCCCGCGGAATTCCGCGGTGTGAACTTAACAGTGTGAATGGGTCTCCGCGAGGCCTGTTCACACTGTGGATTTTCAGTGGCAGTACATGTTCATTCTTTGCGCGGATTCCGCGAGCACTGCGCTGAAGTATTTTCCGTAGTGTGAATACACCCGAAAGAGGAGAAGAAAACTGTCTGAGGATTTTAGAACCAAAATTGTGTAAAAATATCAACAATCTATAGGTTAGAAGTACAACTCCAGAGATCTGGATTTGCCTTTGTCCACAGTGCGCAATATTATCCACAGTGCGCTAATCTCCCTGGGCGTGGACAAAAGAGAAAAATTGATGAAAGGTGTCAACGCAGGATAGTCCGGATGGTGGATAAGCAGCCCCAAACAAGTTCCAAAGATATTCAAGCTGTCCTGCAGGCTCAGGGAGCATCAGTGCCAGCGTGAACTATCCGTTAACACTTAAATTAAATGAAATGCTATGGCAGGAGACCCAGGAGGACCCCACTGCTGACACAGAGACATAAAAAAGCAAGACTACATTTTGCCAAAATGAACTTGAGTAAGTCAAAATCCTTCTGGAAAAATGTCTTGTGGACAGATGAGACCAAGATAGAGCTTTTTGGTAAAGCACATCATTCTACTGTTTACCGAAAATGGAATGAGGCCTACAAAGAAAAGAACACAGTACCTACAGTGAAATATGGTGGAGATTCAATGATGTTTTGGGGTTGTTTTGCTAACTCTGGCACTAGGTGCCTTGAATGTGTGCAAGGCATCATGAAATCAGAGGATTACCAACGGATTTTGGGTCGCACTGTACAGCCCAGTGTCATAAAGCCTGGTTTCCATCCGAGATCTTGGGTCTTCCAGCAGGACAATGACCCCAAACATACGTCAAAAAGTACCCAGAAATGGATGGCAACAAAATGCTGGAGAGTTCTGAAGTGACCAGCAATGAGTCCAGATCTAAATCCCATTGAACACCTGTGGAGAGATCTTAAAATTGCAAGGTGGTTGCCGATACCGATAATGCCCAAAATCTTGATTATCGGCCGATAATATCGGCCAAACCGATAATCGGTCGATCCCTAGTTAAATGATATTAACTTTTTTTTTTGTACTTTTTTTTCCGCAATGTTATAGCTCCCATAGGGGGCTATAACACTGCACACACTAATCTTTTACATTGATCAATGGTTTCTCATAGTAAACCATTGATCGATGATTCTGCCGCTTGACTGCTCATGCTCAACTTTGAACGCTATGTCTAAAGGGTTAATCGCGATCAATGCAGTGCGCTATTAGCCACGGGTCCCGGCCGTTGTTAGGCCCGACCCGCTACACGCCGTGGCCCCACGTTATAGATGACGTACAGGTATGTCATGGGTCCTTAAGAGGTTAAGCACTAAGGTACTTTTACAACACTTTTACCTAATTCAATATATTATTAAACCTGTGATCAAGTTTATATTGCAGTCATAGAAAAAATTATTTTGTAGGTTTGCCCACTGACAAATGATCAGTCTATAACTTAATAGTCGGTTGATTTGAACGGTGACAGGACAACAAAAAAAAATAAAAAATCCAGACTATGGAAATAAGTATTTCATCCCCTATCAGTCAGAAAGATTTCTGGCTCCTACATGTCTTTTATGCAGGTAATGATCTGAGACTAGGAGCACTCTCTTAAAGCGAGTAATCACAGTCTGTTACTTGTATAAAATACCTGCCACAGAAGCAATCAATCAGATTCCAAACTCTCCAACATATTCAAGACCAAAAAGCTGTCCAAGGATGTCAGGAACAAGACTGTACTCACCACAAGGCTGGAATGGGATACAAAACCATTGCCAAGAAGCTTTATGAGATGTTTACAACAGTAATTATTCATAAATGGAATAAACACAAAATAACTTTTATTTATAACTACATGCAAGAGCTTACCTTGCAGATTTTTAATGATCACGAGAACAGTGAGGGAGGATTTCCTGTAGTACACAGAAAGATGGTGTCAATGATCTCAAGGCAGCTGTTGCCTATGGCCCCAAGAACACCACTCCAAATGTCAAAAACATGGAGGTGGAAACATTATGCTTTGAGGGTGTTTTTCTGCGACAGGACAACTTCGCTACAACAAAAGGACATGGGGACATGTACTGACAAGGCTTGGGTAAGAAACTTCTTCCTTAAGCCAGTGCATTGAAAATGGCTCAAGTATGGATTTTCCATTATGACAATGCCCCCAAACACATCCAAGGCAACAAAGAAGTAGCTTAAGAAGAAGCACATTAAGGTCTAGGAGTAGCCTAGCCAGTCACCAGACCTTAATCCCAGAGTTTGTGGAAGGAGCTGAAGGTTGGAGTTGCCAAACATGAGCCACGAAACATTGGAGAGGATCTGCAAAAAGCAGTCAAGCAAACTCCCGCCTGAGATGTGTGCAAACATGGTGGCCAACTGTCACATAAGGAAGGGATATGTGCTGCCCTGAGCTTACTCACAGCCACTTTATCTGCCTACTTGAGTATGTTCTCTAAGTAAAGGATCCTCAATTGGACAGTGGTTCCTGTTTTCAGTAAGTCAAGGGGCGTAACAAGGTCCAAAACAATAAACAACAAAGTATAGAGGTCAGGAAAACAGGTTAGGACACAAAGGGCAAACAGCCAAAGTAGAAGATACAAAACACATGGAAAAGATTGAAAAAACAGAGAACACGTAGTCAATAAGCCAGGTCCAAACCGAGATAGCTGCAAAGATACCAAATCACTAAGCAGAGAATAAATGTGTTACAAGCCAAGGTCAGAATACACAAAATAGAACAAGCTAGGAGCAGTATAAGAGCTAATGCATATCCAAACACCAGCTAGGACTGCACAGACTTGCTGGGTATTTATATGCACTTGGAAAGGGCGTGGAGGCTTAGACAAGATAAGATTGACCTGGTCATTGTCACAGCAATGCATGATGCTTTAGCCAAATACCAGAAAACATAACCCTTCTGTCAGAACTAGGTCAAGTCATGACATAAACTACAAGAAATGTCTGAACTCTGTGACTGCCAACAAGGGTTTTGCCACCGACTGTCTCAATTTGCGAAGGGGTCAAATCAATTTATAACATATTTTAAAGGCTTTTTTATGGACTTTTTGTTGTTAAACTGTCTCTAACTGTTCAAATTACCCTACCATTAACCCCGTTACTCCTTAGCCTGTTTTGACCTTAAAGGGGTACACCGGTGGAAAGCTTTTTTTTTTTTAAATCAACTGATGCCAGAAAGTTAAACAGATTTGTAAATTACTTCTATAAAAAATTCTTAATCCTTCCTGTAGGCGCTGTATAGTACAGAGGAAATTATTTTATCTTTGAATTTCTTTTCTGTCACGACCACAGTGTTCTCTGCTGACACCTTTATCCATTTTAGTAACTGTTCAGAGCAGCATATGTTTGCTATGGGGATTTTCTCCTGCTCTGGAAAGTTCCTGACATGGACAGAGATGTCAGCAGAGAGCACTGTGTTTGTGACAGAAAAGAAATCCAAAAAGAAAAGAATTTCCTCTGTAGTATACAGCGCCTACAGGAAGGATTAAGAATTTTTTATAGAAGTAATTTACAAATCTGTTTAACTTTCTGACATCAGTTGATTTAAAAAAAAAAAAAAAAGTTTTCCACCGGTGTACCCCTTTAACCCCTTAAGGACCAAGCCCATTTTGACCTTAACCCCTTAAGGACCCAGCCAATTTTCACTGTAGGACACGGCCATTTTTTGCACATCTGACCACTGTCACTTTAAACATTAATAACTCTGGGATGATTTTACCTTTCATTCTGATTCACAGACTGTTTTTTCGTGACATATTCTACTTTATGTTAGTGGAAACATTTTGTCGATACTTGCATCATTTCTTGGTGAAAAATTCCTAAATTTTATGAAAAAATTGAAAATGTAGCTTTTTTTTTTTTTTAATTTGAAGCTCTCTGCTTATAAGGAAAATGAATATTCCAAATAAATTATATATTGATTCACATATACCATATGTCTACTTTATGTTTCCATCATAAAGTTGAGATGTTTTTACTTTTGGAAGACATCAGAGGGCTTCAAAGTATAGCAGCAATTTTCACATTTTTCGCAAAATTTTCAAAATCAAAATTTTTCAGGGACCAGTTCTGTTTTGAAGTGGATTTGAAGGGCCTTCTTATAAGAAATAGCCCACAAATGACCCCATTATAAAAACTGCACCCCTCAAAGTATTCAAAATGACATTCAAAAGGTTTGTTAACTCTTTAGGTGTTTCACAGGAATAGCAGCAAATTGAAGGAGAAAATTCAAAATCTTCATTTTTTACACTGGCATGTTCTTGTAGACCCAGTTATTGAATTTTTACAAGGAGTAAAAGGAGAGAAATCTTCCTAAAATGTGTAACCCAATTTCTCTCCAGTAAGAAAATACCTCATATGTGTATGTGAAGTGTTCGGTGGGCGCAGTAAAGGGCTCAGAAGGGAAGGAGCGACAATGGGATTTTGGAGAGTGAGTTTTTCTGAAATGGTTTTTGGGGGGCATGTCACATTTAAGAAGCCCCTATGGTGCCAGAACAGCAAAGAAAACCCCACATGGCATACTATTTTGGAAACTACACCCCTCAAGGCACGTAACAAGGGGTCCAGAGAGCCTTAACACCCCACAAGTGTTTGACGGCTTTTCGTTAAAGTTGGATGTGAAAATGATTTTTTTTTCACTAAAATGCTAGTTTTCCCTCAAATTACATTTTTTTACAAGGGATAATAGGACAAAATGACCCCCACAATTTGTAACCCCATCCCTTCTGAGTATGGAAATACCCCCTGTTAGGACGTAAAATGCTTTGCGGGCAAACTACAATGCTCAGAAGACAAGGAGTCACATTTAGCTTTTGAAAAGCAAAATTTGCTGAAATGGATTTTGGGGGGCATGTCCCATTTAGGAAGCCACTATGGTTCCAGGACAGCAAAACAAAACAAAACACATGGCATACTATTTTGGAAACTACACCCCTCAAGGCACGTAACAAGGGGTCCAGTGAGCCTTAACACCCCACAGGTGTTGCAAAGTTGGATGTGTAAATGATTTTTTTTTTTCCACTAAAATGCTAGTTTTCCCTCAAATTTAAAATTTTTCCAAGGGGTAAAAGGACAAAATGCCCCCCAAAATGTAAATCCCCATCTCTTCTGAGTACGGAAATACCCCATGTGTGGACGTCAAGTGCTCTGCTGGCGCACTACAATGCTCAGAAGAGAAGGAGCGCCATTGAGCTTTTGGGAAAAAATTTTTTGGAATGGAAGTCAGGGGCCATGTGCGTTTACAAAGCCCCCCGTGGTGCCAGAACAGTGGACCTCCCCCCCCCCCACACACACACATGTGACCCTATTTTGGAAACTACACCCCTCACAGAATTTAATAAGGGGTGCAGTGAGTATTTACACACCACTGGCGTTTGACAGATCTTTGGAGCAGTGGGCTGTGCAAATGAAAAATTACATTTTTCATTTACACCGACCACTGTTCCAAAAATCTGTCAGACACCTGTGGGGCGTAAATGCTCACTGTACCCCTTATTACATTAAGTGAGGGGTGTAGTTTCCAAAATGGGATCACATGTGGGTATTTATTTTTTTGCGTTTATGTCAGAACCGCTGTAAAATCAGCCACCCATGTGCAAATCACCAATTTAGGCCTCAAATGTACATGGTGCACTCTCACTCCTGAGCCTTGTTATGTGCCCGCAGAGCATTTTACGCCCCCATATGGGGTATTTCTGTACTCAGGAGAAATTGCGTTACAAATTTTGGGGGTCTTTTTTTCCTTTTAACACTTGTGAAAATAAAAAGTATGGGGCAACACCAGCATGTTAGTGTAATTTTTTTTTTTTTTTTTTTTTACACTAACAAGCTGGTGTAGCCCCAACTTTTCCTTTTCATAAGGGGTAAAAGGAGAAAAAGCCCCCCAAAATTTGTAGTGCAATTTCTCCCGAGTACGGAAATACCCCATATGTGGCCCTAAACTGTTTCCTTGAAATACGACAGGGCTCTGAAGTGAGAGAGCGCCATGCGCATTTGAGGACTAAATTAGGGATTGCATAGGGGTGGACATAGGGGTATTCTACACCAGTGATTCCCAAACAGGGTGCCTCCAGCTGTTTCTAAATTCCCAGCATGCCTGGATAGTCAGTGGCTGTCCGGAAATGCTGGGAGTTGTTGTTTTGCAACAGCTGGAGGCTCCGTTTTGGAAACACTGCCATACAATACGTTTTTCATTTTTATTGGGTGGACAGTGTAAGGGGGTGTATATGTTGTGTTTTACTCTTTATTTTGTGTTAGTGTAGTGTAGTGTTTTTAGGGTACATTCGCACTGGCGTGTTACGGTAAGTTTCCCGCAAGAGGTTTGCGCTGTGGTGAAAAATTTGCCGCAGCCCAAACTTGAAGCAGGAAACGTACTGTAAACCTGGCCGTGTGAATGTACCCTGTACATTCACATGGGAGGGCAAACCTCCAGCTGTTTCAAAACTACAACTCCCAGCATGTACTAACAGACCGTGCATGCTGGGACTTGTACTCTTGCAACAGCTGGAGACACACTGGTTGGAAAACCTTCAGTTATGTTCTGTTACCTATATCAGTATTTTCCAACCAGTGTGCCTCCAGCTGTTGCAAAACTACAACTCCCAGCATGTACTGATCACCAAAGGGCATGCTGGGAGATGTAGTTATGCAATAGCTGGAGGTACGCAACTACAACTCCCAGCATGCCGAGACAGCTGTTTGCTATCTGGGCATGCTGGGATTTGCAGTTTTGCAACATCTGGAGGGCTACAGTTTTAGAGAACACTGCAAAGTGATCTCCAAACTGTGATCCTCCAGCTGTTGCAAAACTACAAATCCCAGCATGCCCAGACAGCAAACAGTTGTTTGGGCATGCTAGGAGTTGTAGTTTTGCAAGATCTGGAGGGCTACAGTTTAGGGACCACTATATAGTGGTCTCAAACTGGAGCCCTCCAGCTGATGCAAAACTACATATTCCAGCATGCCCAAACAGCGGTCTGGGCATGCTGGGAGTTATAGTTTTGCAACATCTGGAGGGCTAAAGTTAGAGACCACTGTATAATGGTCTCAAACTGTACCCTCCAGATGTTGCTAGGCAACTCACCGGCTTCCGTCGGATCCAGCCGCACGTCATCGCCGCCCGCCGATCTCCGTCGCCGGCTGCCTCCGACGGCCGCCCGAATCAGTAAGTGGATCTTCGGCGCCGGTCCCCGTCGTTTCCCCGTCCTGCCCCACCTATTGTGGGTGGGCAGGACGGGAAAAACGAAAGTTAACCCCTGTGCCCCCGATCTGCTATTGGTGGTCACATCTAGACCACCAATATCAGGGATAGGAGGGGTGGCACCCCTGCCACCTCACTCCCATCGCTTCAGGGGGATCGTGGGACAACCGCGATCCTCCTTATATTCCAGGTTACCGGGTCACCATAGACCCATAATAACCCGGAATCGCGCAAATCGCAAGTGTGAATTCACTTGCGATTTGCCGCGATCGCCGACATGGGGGGGTCTGATGACCCCCCTGGGCGTTTGCACGGGATGCCTGCTGATCGATATGAGCAGGCATCAAGGTCCAATCCCCACCCGGCGCGCGGCAGGGCCCGGAATTCTCCATGACGTACGCGTACGTCATGGGTCCTTAAGTACCAGGGTGTCATGACGTACACGTACGTCAAGGGTCCTTAAGGGGTTAAAGGAGATATCCAGTGGTGAACAACCTGTCCCCTATCCTAAGGATAGGGGATAAGTTGCAGATCTCGGGGGGTACGACCACTGGGGCCCCCCGCGATCTCCTGTACAGGGCCCTGGCAGCCCATGGGAAGGGGGCGTGTTGACCACCGCACGAAGCGGCGGATGACACGCCCCCTCAATACAACTCTATGGCAGAGCCGGAAAAATCATAACTACATGCACGAAAATTAATACATTTAAAATTGTCATCTTTTGACCCCTATAACTTTTTTATTTTTCCATGATGGGGGCGGAATGAGAGCTAATTTTTTTGTGCCGTAATCTGAAGTTTTTATCGATAATTATACCAAAAGAAACCAGAAAATGTCTAACAGCCACAGCTGGTCCACATTACATATGACCACCAACAAAATAGAACCAGACTGGGTTAAATATATAAATTTGATTTATTAACATATATGCAAAAAATATATGACATACATTTAAAAATGGAAAGAATAAAATACGGCACTAGGGTCACAACCGCAGAAGATTGGAGACGGCAGGATGGAGGTCAATACATGGAATACATAGTATGCAGGGAAAATGAGCACAGTATCTTAGTAATACAAAACATGTGGGACTGGTTACCAAAGGTAGTCAAAGAATAAATAATGTTACATTTCAAGAAGTGAAACCAATATACCACAAAAGTAATGATATAACCTGTTAAAAAAACATGGAAAAGCTAACAGATGTTAGACAAACCACATAAAAGGTCCTCCTGCCATGCAGACACACACCTGCAAGCTCCTACCCCAACGTACGTTTCGCCTGTGCTTCATCAGGTGGGTTTTTATCGATACCATTTTTGATCAGACTTTTTGATCACTTTTTATTCATTTTTTTTTTATGGTATAAAAAGTGACCAAAAATACGCTATTTTGGACTTTGGAATTTTTTTGCGGTCCGACATTGACTGTGCGGTTTAATTAACTATATATTTTTGTGGTTCGGACATTTACGCACGCGGCGATACTACATATGTTTGTTTTTATTTTCACACTTTTTTTTTATGAGAAAAGGGGGTGATTCAGATTTGTATTAGGAAAAGGGTAAAATCACATGTATTAACTTTTTTTTTTTAACTTTTTTTAGGCAGTGTTATAGCCCCCTCTCGGGGCTGTAACATTGCATATACTGATTGCAGGCCCTCTTCAATGCATTGCCATAGGAATGCATTGATCAGTGTTTTCTGCGCTTGATTGCTCAAGCTTGGATTTCAGGCTTGGAGCAATCAAACACCAATCGGACAGCCAGGAAGAAGGTAAGACACCTCCTGCTGTCCTCTCAGCTGTTCGGGATGCCGCGATTTCACCGTGATGGTCCCAAACAGCTCCGCTGAGCTAACCGGCAGTGTATTCTCCCGTTTTAGATGCCGCGATCAACTTTGATCACGGTGTCTAAAGGGTTAATACCGGACATCAACCCAACCGGCGATGTCTGGTATTAGTCACGGGTCCTGGTTTCTTATAGCAACCGGGACCCCGCAGATAACGAAGCGCGCTCAGATTTTGAGCGCGCTTCACACATCTGGAGCTGGCCACTGACATATATATATACGTCCGTGGTTGTTAAGGGGTTAGTGACCAAGGCAAATTTTCAAAATCTGACATGTGTCCACTGATTTGGCAATACCTTTAGAACGCTTTTACTTATGAAAGTGATTCTGAGATTGTCTTTTGGGGATATATTGTACTTTACATTAGTGGTAAATTTTGATTGATATATTCAGCGTTTTTTTTGTGAAAAACTTCCAAAATTTAGCAAAAAAAATAAAAAATATTTTTCTAGATTTTAGATTTTTCTAGATTTTCCGCTTGTCATGCCACACCAAATTAATTTACATCTACAATATGTCCACTATATGTTCCCATGACATAATAAACAATATTTAAAGTTTTTTTTAAGAATGTTAGAGGGTTTATAAGTTTAGCAGCAATTTTCCAGATTTTCAAGAAAATTTCTAAATCTGATTTTTCAGGGACCAGTTCAGTTCTGAAGTGTAATTCAGGGGCCTGTATCTTAGATACTGCCATAAATCACCCCATTTAAAAACCTGCACCCCTTATAGTAGCCAGAATGACATTAAAGAAGTTTATTAACCTTTAGGCGTTTCCCAGAAATGAAAGCAAAGTGGAGGCGGAATTTTAAAATTTAATTTATTTTGCAGATTTTCCATTTAAATCCATTTGTTTCTGTAACACAGTAGGTGTTGACAGATAAATGCAACTCAAGATTTCTCCCCGAATTCTGACGAAATTAGAAATATCCCATATGTGGCCTTTGTGCTCTATGTGTCTCACACACAGGCCTCAGACATGAAGGGGTGCTGTGTGGACTTTGGGGCCTACTTTTAATATAGGATATTTTCCTGGCATCATATAAAGTTGCAGAGGCCTTGAGATGCAAAAATATTTTTGGGAAACAAGTTGACGCTTTCATTGGTACCATTTTGGGGTATATGTGACACTGATCGTTTTTTATTTTATTTTTTATGAGGTGGTATAACAAAAAAAATCTGTTCTGCGGTTGATTTTTTAGTACATTTATAGCATAAAAACAATTTTGTTAAAAAAAATTGTCAAGGACTCTTTTTTTGTGGGACATGTTGACGTTTTGGGGGGGACTATTTTTGGGCATATTATATAAATATATAATTTTTTATATATATTTTTTGCATTTTTTTATTTTTACTTTTTTTAACACTTTAATTTATTTTTACTATCATAAATCTGTGGAGTACACATATATACTCCACTGAATTATGCCTTTGTCCGTCAGTTTTACACCGACAGTCATAGGATAGCAGATCAGACTCTACCTTAGGTAGAAGCTGATCAGCTTCTGTTGCCAGGACAATGGAGGCCATTGTCAGGCCTCCAGTTGCCATGGCAACCATCAGTGCTCCGCTTTCACTTTGCAGAGCGTCAATTGGGAACAGAGGGAGCTCCCTCCCTCTGTAACCCTAATAGGCACTACGGTCACAATCACTGCAGCATCTATAGGGTTATCTCAGGATCGGAACTGTGTGAGTGCTACGGCCGGGCGTCTCCGACTGGGCCCCCCTTTCCCCTGATCGCTTCATTGTGTGAAGCAACGGAGGAGAGGGGAAAGGAGGAGACCCCCCCGCAATATCACTGGTATTGGTTTGTCAGTACTGACTGACCTATAGCAGTAATCGCTGTCCGGGGATCACTGCGATTGGTCCCTGGCCGACATCAGGGATACTCGGCTGTGCAGCACAGCCGAGCTCAATAACCGGGCGCTGTGACAGTTTAAAGACATCAGGTACAGGTACCTGGTGATGCGGCAAGTCAGCCCTCACCACGTACATGTACCTGATTTTGCACGATCGGGTTAAAATAATTAAATCATTATTTCTTTGTCAATGGGCAAACGTACAAAATCAGCTTTAAATTGACTGGCATATTATATATTATTTTATTTTTTTGGCAGTTGCTTTGCTTTTTCTAAAGTAAAGAAGTTTGCAGGAGTCTGGAAAAATACACTGTGTTTTCCCAAAACAGAGCCATCATTTTCCATGGGCAGCATCTGGTTTTCAGAGAAAGGGGCTGAGATACAATACCAGAGACTATGGAAAAGTACCTCATCTGCTTGTACAAGAAGTAGCCATTTTTTTTTATTTTTTTATCTTATATAGCTTGTAATGTTCTAGGACACATGCGTTCCCAGCAATGAAATAAAGAAAAGCCAATTTAGACAATGATTAACCATCAACAAATACATGTACCATTAGTAAGAAGAAGGAAGATAACTTGAGATAACTGTGTTTGGCCGCTTCGCTTAAATATAGGTCTGATATTTCCTAGGCTCTATTTTAGGCTTCTGTCTCAGCTGTTTAGCTAGAAGACTCTTTCCTAACCTTATGTGACACATCAACCTGACTGACTCCAGCATGACAAGGCCTTTCCAGCCATTTTGATTGAGCTAAACAATATGCGTGTACACAACATGCCAAATATAATTTACCATTGAAACATTGATGTAGTATGTAACATTGTGACAACTTGTCCTATTTTGCAAATACATTCCTGGAGACCATGTCTTCAGCTACAAACTGAGGGTTACATCTGCTTTGCACCTGTGCTACACCTGTATTTATAGCATTTATAATATTAATATCTTATGGCAGTCACTACTGAAAACAACATTTTGTACTGGATCATAAGTATGTATTTTTAGTCTTAGATTTCCTATGAGTTAAAAGAAAAAATAAAGCTGTAGCAATCTATGCCATTCTATGCCATAATGCTACAAATCTGCTCATAGTACCAACTGATTAAGTAGGAAACCCAGTGGAGACTAAAAACATTTATATTATATCCCTATATGAAAGAACTTCTGTAAACTACTAGATCCAGAACTACTAGGATTATAGGGAAAATTTACTACAACTGTCTAATTCTTTGACAGTGTGAACTCAAACTATACAGGCTAAGAATGTACCAGATTTATCAACATGCTTCAGACTGTTTAAAAACTTTGGGGCTTTCCTTGCACGCCTGCTCATCCAGATCGCAAAAATCGCAGGACGGACTTGCTCCATGGCTTAGTGACTGTTACGCCGAGCGCTCCGGGTCCCCGCTCCTCCCCGGAGCGCTCGCTTCACTCTCCCCGCGGCAGCGCTCCGGTCACGTCCTCTGACCCGGGGCGCTGCGATTCCGCTGCCAGCCGGGATGCGATTCGCGATGCGGGTAGCGCCCGCTCGCGATGCGCACCCCGGCTCCCCTACCTGACTCGCTCTCCGTCTGTTCTGTCCCGGCGCGCGCGGCCCCGCTCCCTAGGGCGCGCGCGCGCCGGGTCTCTGCGATTTAAAGGGCCACTGCGCCGCTGATTGGCGCAGTGGTTCCAATTAGTGTGTTCATCTGTGCACTTCCCTATATCTCCTCACTTCCCCTGCACTCCCTTGCCGGATCTTGTTGCCTTAGTGCCAGTGAAAGCGTTCCTTGTGTGTTCCTTGCCTGTGTTTCCAGACCTTCTGCCGTTGCCCCTGACTACGATCCTTGCTGCCTGCCCCGACCTTCTGCTACGTCCGACCTTGCTTCTGTCTACTCCCTTGTACCGCGCCTATCTTCAGCAGCCAGAGAGGTGAGCCGTTGCTAGTGGATACGACCTGGTCACTACCGCCGCAGCAAGACCATCCCGCTTTGCGGCGGGCTCTGGTGAAAACCAGTAGTGGCTTAGAACCGGTCCACTAGCACGGTCCACGCCAATCCCTCTCTGGCACAGAGGATCCACTACCTGCCAGCCGGCATCGTGACAGTAGATCCGGCCATGGATCCCGCTGAAGTTCCTCTGCCAGTTGTCGCTGACCTCACCACGGTGGTCGCCCAGCAGTCACAACAGATAGCGCAACAAGGCCAACAGCTGTCTCAACTGACCGTTATGCTACAACAGTTACTACCACAGCTTCAGCAGTCATCTCCTCCGCCAGCTCCTGCACCTCCTCCGCAGCGAGTGGCCGCTCCTGGGATACGCTTATCCTTGCCGGATAAATTTGATGGGGACTCTAAGTTTTGCCGTGGCTTTCTTTCCCAATGTTCCCTGCATCTGGAGATGATGTCGGACCTGTTTCCCACTGAAAGGTCTAAGGTGGCTTTCGTAGTCAGCCTTCTGTCCGGAAAAGCCCTGTCATGGGCCACACCGCTCTGGGACCGCAATGACCCCGTCACTGCCTCTGTACACTCCTTCTTCTCGGAAATCCGAAGTGTCTTTGAGGAACCTGCCCGAGCCTCTTCTGCTGAGACTGCCCTGTTGAACCTGGTCCAGGGTAATTCTTCCGTTGGCGAGTATGCCGTACAATTCCGTACTCTTGCTTCAGAATTGTCCTGGAATAATGAGGCCCTCTGCGCGACCTTCAAAAAAGGCCTATCCAGCAACATTAAAGATGTTCTGGCCGCACGAGAAATTCCTGCTAATCTACATGAACTTATTCACCTAGCCACTCGCATTGACATGCGTTTTTCCGAAAGGCGTCAGGAACTCCGCCAAGATATGGACTCTGTTCGCACGAGGCGTTTCTTCTCCTCGGCTCCTCTCTCCTCTGGTCCCCTGCAATCTGTTCCTGTGCCTCCCGCCGTGGAGGCTATGCAGGTCGACCGGTCTCGCCTGACACCTCAAGAGAGGACACGACGCCGTATGGAGAACCTCTGCCTGTACTGTGCCAGTACCGAACACTTCCTGAGAGATTGTCCTATCCGTCCTCCCCGCCTGGAAAGACGTACGCTGACTCCGCACAAAGGTGAGACAGTCCTTGATGTCTACTCTGCTTCTCCACGTCTTACTGTGCCTGTGCGGATGTCTGCCTCTGCCTTCTCCTTCTCTACAGTGGCCTTCTTGGACTCTGGATCTGCAGGAAATTTTATTTTGGCCTCTCTCGTCAACAAATTCAACATCCCGGTGACCAGTCTCGCCAGACCCCTCTACATCAATTGTGTAAATAATGAAAGATTGGACTGTACCATACGTTTCCGCACGGAGCCCCTTCTTATGAGCATCGGATCTCATCATGAGAGGATTGAACTTTTGGTCCTCCCCAATTGCACCTCGGAAATTCTCCTTGGACTTCCCTGGCTTCAACTTCATTCCCCTACCCTGGATTGGTCCACTGGGGAGATCAAGTGTTGGGGGTCCTCTTGTTCCAAGAACTGTCTAAAACCGGTTCCCAGTAACCCTTGCCGTAACTCTGTGGTTCCTCCAGTAACCGGTCTCCCTAAGGCCTATATGGACTTCGCGGATGTTTTCTGCAAAAAACAAGCTGAGACTCTACCTCCTCACAGGCCTTATGATTGCCCTATCGACCTCCTCCCGGGCACTACTCCACCCCGGGGCAGAATTTATCCTCTCTCTGCCCCAGAGACTCTTGCCATGTCCGAATACGTCCAGGAGAATCTAAAAAAGGGCTTTATCCGTAAATCCTCCTCTCCTGCCGGAGCCGGATTTTTCTTTGTGTCCAAAAAAGATGGCTCCCTACGTCCGTGCATTGACTACCGCGGTCTTAATAAAATCACGGTTAAGAACCGCTACCCCTTACCCCTCATCTCTGAACTCTTTGATCGCCTCCAAGGTGCCCACATCTTCACTAAATTGGACTTAAGAGGCGCCTATAACCTCATCCGCATCAGAGAGGGGGACGAGTGGAAAACGGCATTTAACACCAGAGATGGACACTTTGAGTATCTGGTCATGCCCTTTGGACTGTGCAACGCCCCTGCCGTCTTCCAAGACTTTGTCAATGAAATTTTTCGTGATCTGTTATACTCCTGTGTTGTTGTATATCTGGACGATATCCTAATTTTTTCTGCCAATCTAGAAGAACACCGCCAGCATGTCCGTATGGTTCTTCAGAGACTTCGTGACAACCAACTCTATGCCAAAATTGAGAAATGTCTGTTTGAATGCCAATCTCTTCCTTTTCTAGGATATTTGGTCTCTGGCCAGGGACTACAGATGGATCCAGACAAACTCTCTGCCGTCTTAGATTGGCCACGCCCCTCCGGACTCCGTGCTATCCAACGCTTTTTGGGGTTCGCCAATTATTACAGGCAATTTATTCCACATTTTTCTACCATTGTGGCTCCTATCGTGGCTTTAACCAAAAAAAATGCTGATCCCAAGTCCTGGCCTCCTCAAGCAGAAGACGCCTTTAAACGACTCAAGTCTGCCTTTTCTTCGGCTCCCGTCCTCTCCAGACCTGACCCTTCCAAACCCTTCCTATTGGAGGTTGATGCCTCCTCAGTGGGAGCTGGAGCTGTTCTTCTACAAAAAAATTCTTCCGGGCATGCTGTCACTTGTGGTTTTTTCTCTAGGACCTTCTCTCCAGCGGAGAGGAACTACTCCATCGGGGATCGAGAGCTTCTAGCCATTAAATTAGCACTTGAGGAATGGAGGCATCTGCTGGAGGGATCAAGTTCTCCTGTTATTATCTACACCGACCACAAGAACCTCTCCTACCTCCAGTCTGCCCAACGGCTGAATCCTCGCCAGGCCCGGTGGTCTCTGTTCTTTGCCCGATTTAATTTTGAGATTCACTTTCGTCCTGCCGATAAGAACATTAGGGCCGATGCTCTCTCCCGTTCCTCGGATGCCTCAGAAGTTGAACTCTCTCCGCAACACATCATTCCACCTGACTGCCTGATCTCCACTTCTCCTGCCTCCATCAGGCAGACTCCTCCAGGAAAGACCTTTGTTTCTCCTCGCCAACGCCTCGGAATCCTCAAATGGGGTCACTCCTCCCATCTCGCAGGTCATGCGGGTATCAAGAAATCTGTGCAACTCATCTCCCGCTTCTATTGGTGGCCGACTCTGGAGACGGATGTTGTGGACTTTGTGCGAGCCTGCACTATCTGTGCCCGGGATAAGACTCCTCGCCAGAAGCCCGCTGGTTTTCTTCATCCTCTGCCTGTCCCCGAACAGCCTTGGTCTCTGATTGGTATGGATTTTATTACTGATTTACCCCCTTCCCGTGGCAACACTGTTATTTGGGTGGTCGTTGATCGATTCTCCAAAATGGCACATTTCATCCCTCTTCCTGGTCTTCCTTCTGCGCCTCAGTTGGCTAAACAATTTTTTGTACACATTTTTCGTCTTCACGGGTTGCCTACGCAGATTGTCTCGGATAGAGGCGTCCAATTCGTGTCTAAATTCTGGAGGGCTCTCTGTAAACAACTCAAGATTAAATTAAATTTTTCTTCTGCATATCATCCCCAGTCCAATGGACAAGTAGAAAGGATTAACCAGATCTTGGGTGATTATTTGCGACATTTTGTTTCCTCCCGCCAGGATGACTGGGCAGATCTCCTCCCATGGGCCGAATTCTCGTATAACTTCAGGGTCTCTGAGTCTTCCTCCAAATCCCCATTTTTCGTGGTGTACGGCCGTCACCCTCTTCCCCCCCTCCCTACTCCCTTGCCCTCTGGTCTGCCCGCTGTGGATGAAATTTCTCGTGACCTTTCCATCATATGGAGAGAGACCCAAAATTCTCTCTTACAGGCTTCATCACGCATGAAGAAGTTCGCGGATAAGAAAAGAAGAGCTCCCCCTGTTTTTTCCCCTGGAGACAAGGTATGGCTCTCCGCTAAATATGTCCGCTTCCGTGTCCCTAGCTACAAGTTGGGACCACGCTATCTTGGTCCTTTCAAAATTTTGTGTCAAATTAATCCTGTCTCTTATAAACTTCTTCTTCCTCCCTCTCTTCGTATCCCTAATGCCTTTCACGTCTCTCTTCTCAAACCACTCATCCTCAACCGTTTTTCTCCCAAATCTGTTCCTCCCACTCCTGTTTCCGGCTCCTCGGACATCTTCTCGGTCAAAGAAATTTTAGCTGCCAAAAAGGTCAGAGGGAAAAATTTTTTTTTAGTGGACTGGGAGGGTTGTGGTCCTGAAGAGAGATCCTGGGAACCTGAGGACAACATCCTAGACAAAAGTCTGCTCCTCAGGTTCTCAGGCTCTAAGAAGAGGGGGAGACCCAAGGGGGGGGGTACTGTTACGCCGAGCGCTCCGGGTCCCCGCTCCTCCCCGGAGCGCTCGCTTCACTCTCCCCGCGGCAGCGCTCCGGTCACGTCCTCTGACCCGGGGCGCTGCGATTCCGCTGCCAGCCGGGATGCGATTCGCGATGCGGGTAGCGCCCGCTCGCGATGCGCACCCCGGCTCCCCTACCTGACTCGCTCTCCGTCTGTTCTGTCCCGGCGCGCGCGGCCCCGCTCCCTAGGGCGCGCGCGCGCCGGGTCTCTGCGATTTAAAGGGCCACTGCGCCGCTGATTGGCGCAGTGGTTCCAATTAGTGTGTTCACCTGTGCACTTCCCTATATCTCCTCACTTCCCCTGCACTCCCTTGCCGGATCTTGTTGCCTTAGTGCCAGTGAAAGCGTTCCTTGTGTGTTCCTTGCCTGTGTTTCCAGACCTTCTGCCGTTGCCCCTGACTACGATCCTTGCTGCCTGCCCCGACCTTCTGCTACGTCCGACCTTGCTTCTGTCTACTCCCTTGTACCGCGCCTATCTTCAGCAGCCAGAGAGGTGAGCCGTTGCTAGTGGATACGACCTGGTCACTACCGCCGCAGCAAGACCATCCCGCTTTGCGGCGGGCTCTGGTGAAAACCAGTAGTGGCTTAGAACCGGTCCACTAGCACGGTCCACGCCAATCCCTCTCTGGCACAGAGGATCCACTACCTGCCAGCCGGCATCGTGACAGTGACTTGCCCCTTATGGAGCAGGTTTTGGTCCCGACATATCTCGCTGCCAGTAGATCTGCAACTTATTGTACTTCATATAGCTCCTGAGGGTGTTACAGTAACGCATCTGACCCATTTGATCCTTTCAGTGGCCAAATGGAGCTTATTAGCACATTGGTTGCTATCGGACATGCCAATGGTTTCAGAGGTATTGCTGCATGTAAAGAGGTACTTATTTATAGATGTGACGGATCTTAGTCGGACTAAGAAAAAAAAAACAGCTAAATCCTTCTTTTAAAAATGGAAGGTCTTTCTGGTGAGTTTCTTGACTGATGATGACATTTTCTTGTTTTGCTTACTGTAAGAACACATGTCTATTATCAGGGAATGTCCCGGTTCACATGCTTGTTATGTTATTTATTTGAAAACTGAATTTAAATTTGTTTAACACCTTGGGGACGCAGGGCGTATGCGTTCACCCCAGTCCCCAAATCCTTAACCCCTTAAGGACTGAGTCCTTTTTCACCTTAAGGACTCGGCCATTTTTTGCAATTCTGACCACTGTCACTTTAAACATTAATAACTCTGGAATGCTTTTAGTTATCATCCTGATTCCGAGATAGTTTTTTCGTGACATATTCTACTTTAACATAGTGGTAAAATTTTGTGGTAACTTGCATCCTTTCTTGGTGAAAAATCCCAAAATTTGATGAAAAATTAGAAAATTTAGCATTTTTTAACTTTGAGGTTCTCTGCTTGTAAGGGAAATGGAAATTCCCCCCCCCCCCCCCCCCAATTTTTTTTTATTCAATACAATATGTCTACTTTATGTTTTCATCATAAAATTGACGTGTTTTTACTTTTGGAAGACACCAGAGGGCTTCGAAGTTCAGCAGCAATTTTCCAATTTTTCACAAAATGTTGAAACTCTTTTTTTCAGGGACCAGTTCAGGTTTGAAGTGGATTTGAAGGGTCTTCATATTAGAAATACCCCACAAATTACCCCATTATAAAAACTGCACCCCCCCAAAGTATTCAAAATGACATTCAGTCAGCCTTTTAACCCTTTAGGTGTTTCACAGGAATAGCAGCAAAGTGAAGGAGAAAATTCAAAATCTTCATTTTTTACACTCGAATGTTCTTGTAGACCCAATTTTTGAAGGGGTAAAAAGGAGAACATTTTTACTTGTATTTGAAACCCAATTTTTCTCGAGTAAGCACATACCTCATATGTCTATGTAAAGCGTTCGGCGGACGCAGTAGAGGGCTCAGGAGGGAAGGAGCGACAAATGGTTTTTGGGGGGCATGTCACCTTTAGGAAGCCCCTATGGTGCCAGAACAGAAAAAAAAAACACAAGGCATACCATTTTGGAAACTAGACCCCTCAAGGAACATAAGGGGTAAAGTGAACCTCAATACCCCACAGGTGATTCACGACTTTTGCATATGTAAAACAAAAAAAAAATTTTTTTCCTAAAATGCTTGGTTTCCCAAAAGTTTTACATTTTTAAAAAGGGTAATAGCAGAAAATACCCCCCAAAATTTGAAGCCCAATTTCTCCCGATTCAGAAAACACCCCATATGGGGGTGAAAAGTGCTCTGCTGGCGCACTACAGGTCTCAGAAGAGAATGAGTCATATTTGGCTTTTTGAAAACAAATTTTGCTCCGGGGTCATGCCGCATTTAGGAAGCCCCTATGGTGCCAGGACCGCAAAAAAAAAAAAACCACATGGCATACTATTTTGGAAACTAGACCCTCGGGGAACGTAACAAGGGGTTAAGTGAACCTTTATACCCCACAGGTATTTCATGACTTTTGCATATGTAAAAAAAAAAAATTTTTTTTACCTAAAATACTTCTTTTCCCAAAAATGTTACATTTAAAAAAAGGGTAAAAGCAGAAAATACCCCCCAAAATTTGTAACACAATTTCTCCCGAGTACGGCAATACCCCCATATGTGACCCTAAACTGTTGCCTTGAAGTACGACAGGGCTCCAAAGTGAAAGCTCCATGCGCATTTGAGGCCTAAATTAGGGATTGCATAGGGGTGGACATAGGGGTATTCTATGCCAGTGATTCCCAAACAGGCTTCCTCCAGCTGTTGCAAAACTCCCAGCATGGCTGGACAGTCAGTGGCTGTCTGGTAATACTGGGAGTAGTTGTTTTGCAACAGCTGGAGGCTCCGTTATGGAAACAGTGGTGTACCAGACGTTTTTCATTTTTATTGGGAAGGGGAGGGGGGCTGTGTAGGGGTATGTGTATATGTAGTGTTTTTTACTTTATTGTGTGTTAGTGTAGTGTAGTGTTTTTAGGGTACAGTCGCACGGGCAGGGGTTCACAGTAGTTTCTCGCTGGCAGTTTGAGCTGCGGCAGAAAATTTGCCGCAGCTCAAACTTGCAGCCGGATACTTACTGTAAACCTCCGCCCATGTGAGTGTACCCTGTACATTCACATGGGGGGGGACATCCAGCTGTTGCAAAACTACAACTCCCAGCATGCGCTGACAAACTGTACATGCTGAGAGTTTTAGTTTTGCAACAGCTGTAGGCACACTGGTTGTGTATCATTGAGTTTTTGACCTAACTCAGTGTTTCACAAACAGTGTGCCTCCAGCTGTTGCAAAATTACAACTCCCAGTACGTCTGGTGCATGCTGGGAGTTGTAGTTTCCAACAGCTGGAGGCACACGGTCGTGAAACACTGAGTTAGGTAAAAAAAAAAACTCTGACTTTCACAACCAGTGTGCCTTCAGCTGTTGCAAAACTACAACTCTCAGCAGTCACAGACAGCCAACGGGCATGCTGGGAGTTGTAGTTATGCAACCAGCAGATGCACCACTACAACTCCCAGCATGCACATTAGCTGTTTGTGCAAGCTGGGAGTTGTAGTTATACAACAGCTGAAGGAACACTTTTCCATAGAAAAAATGTGCCTCCAGCTGTTGCAAAACTATAAGTCCCAGCATGCCCATAAGGGAATGCTGGGAGTTGTGGTGGTCTGCCTCCTGCTGTTGCATAACTAAAGCTCCCAGCATGCCCTTTTTGCATGCTGGGAGCTGTTGCTAAGCAACAGCAGGAGGCTGTCAATCACCTCCAACTGCTGCTCCCCAGATCAGTCCCTCGCCGCCGCCGCCGCTCCTGGGGCCCCGATTACAACAGGGACACCGGGGATCGGGGTCCCCAGCTCCCGGGATCAACCAGTGCCACCTCACCCCTGCTGGCTATGGCTGTTCGGGGCCGTCTCCGACAGCCCCGATCAGCCAGTAATTCCGGGTCACCGAGTCACTGGAGACCCGATTGACCCGGAATCTGCCGCAGATCGCTGGGCAGAATTGTCATGATGATTGTCATCATGACCCCCCTGGTCGATATGCCGCGATGCCTGCTGAACGATTTCAGCAGGCATCGGGCACCGGCTGGCGGCGGGGGGGGGGGCGGGATTTGACAGGACGTACTCAAACGTCCTGCATCCTTAAGGGGTTAAAGGGGTACTCCCGTGGAAAACTTTTTTTTTTTTATATATCAACTGGTGCCAGAAAGTTAAAACTGATTTGTAAATCACTTCTATTAAAAAATCTTAATCCTTCTAGTACTGCTGTCCATTTTAGGAACTGTCCAGAGAAGAAGAAAATCCCCATAGCAAACATATGCTTCTCTGGACAGTTCCTAAAATGGACAGCAGAGGTCAGCAGAGAGCACTGTGGTCAGGACATCACAGGAAATGCATTTCTTTTTGGATTTCTCTTTAGTATACAGCCCTTAAAAAGTACTGGAAGGATTAAGATTTTTTTTTATAGAAGTGGTTTAACTTTCTGGCACCAGTTGATTTAAAAAAAAAAAAAGTTTTCCACGGGAGTACCCCTTTAACGACGCAGGGCGTATATTTACGTCCTGCGCCGGCTCCCGCGATATGAAGCGGGATCGCGCCGTGATCCTGCATCATATCGCGTCGGTCCCGGCTCTCATCAACGGCCGGGACCCGCGGCTAATACCACACATCGCCGATCGCGGTATTAACCCTTTAGAAGCGGCGGTCAAAGCTGACCGCCGCTTCTAAAGTAAAACTGAAAGTGACCCGGCTGCTCAGTCGGGCTGTTCGGGACCGCCGTGGTGAAATCGCCCTTACCTGCCTCCTCGGTGTCTGATCGACGAATGACTGCTCCGTGCCTGAGATCCAGGCAGGAGCAGTCAAGCGCAGATAATGCTGATCACAGGCGTGTTAATACACGCCAGTGATCAGCATAGGAGATCAGTGTGTACAGTGTTATAGGTCCCTATGGGACCTATAACACTGCAAACAAATTTAAAAAAAAAAAGTGTTAATAAAGGTCATTTAACCCCTTCCCTAATAAAAGTTTGAATCACCCCCCTTTTCCCATAAAAAAAATAAAACAGTGTAAAAAAAAAAAATGTATAAACATATGTGGTATCGCGGCGTGCGTAAATGTTCGAACTATAAAAATATATCATTAATTAAATCGCACTGTGAATGGCGTACGCGCAAAAAAATTCCAAAGTCCAAAAAAGCGTATTTTGGTCACTTTTTATACCATTAAAAAAATGAATAAAAAGTGATCAAAAAGTCCGATCAAAACAAAAATCATACCAATAAAAACTTCAGATCACGGCACAAAAAATGAGTCCTCATACCGCCCTGTACGTGGAAAAATAAAAAAGTTATAGGGGTCAGAAGATGACATTTTTAAACGTATAAATTTTCCTGCATGTAGTTATGATTTTTTCCAGAAGTGCAACAAAATCAAACCTATATAAGTAGGGTATCATTTTAACCGTATGGACCTACAGAATAATGATAAGGTGTAATTTTGTACCGAAATATGCACTGCGTAGAAACGGAAGCCCCCAAAAGTTTTTCGATTTTGTCGCACAATGATTTTTTTTTCCGTTTCGCCGTGCATTTTTGGGTAAAATGACTAATGTCACTGCAAAGTAGAATTGGCGACGCAAAAAATAAGCCATAATATGGATTTTTAGGTGGAAAATTTAAAGGGTTATGATTTTTAAAAGGTAAGGAGGAAAAAACGAAAGTGCAAAAACGGAAAAACCCTGAGTCCTTAAGGGGTTAATATGTACGACAGGGGGTGTAGCACAGGGCCGAATGGGTGGGCAGAACAGTGCACCAAGGGGCAGGGGAATGTAGCATGTGCACCAAGAAGCTCATTTGCATATTAGGATTTCTGTCCATAACTCGGGAGCGGTGCAGCAGATCAGAAAATGGTAATCTGGTTAGTGAAGGTCACACTACTGTCAGTTTCCCTATAAAAAAAGGTGTATTAATCATCTAATCAATCCATGTCCTACCTGTTGTAATGCTAATGCAATTCTTTACCAAGATTGTTGACTTTGACTCGTTTGTGTTGGCTTGTTCTATTGATTTTGACTTTTACCAATTTTGGAAATATTCTTAACCCCTTCCCACCTATGACATACGTTACACCATGGGTCAGGTGAGGGGAACATGATGCAGGCCTGCGTCGTAACTGGCAGATCCTCGCTGCTATCAGAAGCTTACATATGACGGACATCAGAACTGGCTTTGATGTCCATCTTTGAATGGTTAAATGCCCTGATCAATAGTATACATATTTTTTAACCTTATATATATATATATTTTGTGGCTCTGTAATACATTGTATGATAAAATAAAATGAATAAAAACCACAACTTGCCCCACAAAAAAAAAGCCCTAATACAACTTTGTCAGTGGAAAAATAAAATAGTTATGGGTCTTAGAATGTGAGGAGCAAAAAAACTTGAGCCAAAAAAATAATCGCTGGGTCATGAAGGGGTTAATCCCTTTGTGCTGTTTCATTTGCCCAGATACATTATTATACAACCTATTTGAATAAAACAGAGCACTTCTGGAAATTACTATAACTTATCAGATGCCTAGAATTCGCAATATTTTCTAGTCTTCCAGTAAGATTTGCATGCTACTTGGTCCTCCAAGCGCAGAGTTGTCAGTGAACAATAGGGTGCCTGTGCAAAGACATGTTATGTCAGCATCACAGCTGAGAGTGCTGCAGACGTTTCTGCCTTTTCCGTGCTATTCCTGCACCAGCTTTAATTCTGGTAGGCATTGCTCGGTTTATCAATAATCTGAATAAAGTGAAAGCTATCAGAATGGCACAAGGTATTTGGAAGATATTGGAGATCTGCCAAGTCTTGCAAACATCAAGCTAAAACAAAAGGATAGGGTGAGATTTCTTTAACTTCATTTAAAATCGATTTTTAGTGTAAGATGGAATTAACCTTTAACCCATTCCTGACCACCAGCTACACATTTAATTTGACACTGGACATGTCAATGTAAAACATCTATGCTGTTACAATAAAAAGGGCTAGACATCACATTGGTCGGAGGCCACTTTCAGTCAGTATTTTGTATCAGCGCTTGTAAGCCAAAACCAAGAGTGGGTCCAAAACACAGAAGAGGTGCAAAGCTTTTCATTATACATTTTCTCTGTGTTTGTGCCATTCCTGGTTTTGGCATAAAAATTGTGATACAAATAAGAAAGTGCTACAAAAGCATGTAAAGCGGTACTGGCCAGTAACATGTGAATCCAGCACTTCCGGGGAGACAGTAAGCCTGTAGAGTTTGTTTGTTTATCCTCTGCACTTAGGCCCCACACCTTTCCGTAGACTTTTATGGCAAATCAGTTTTTATTAGGGTTTTCAATCCAACAAATTAAAACAAAACCAAAGCAGCAGGAAAGAACAGCGGTAGTGTAGAACAAACAGCCAGGCAATCATGAGCATATCAGTAATAAGCGGACACGCAGGTCCGGCAAAAATAATCTACACAATCCCCTATTCATGCTAATACGAAAGCATATGATACAAGAACGAAAGAATTTGAAAAATAATAATAAAGACAAGGGAAGAAAGAAACAAAATAATAAAAAGGACAAAAAAGAAAACAAAAAAGGATGGACCCAGCATGGGCACTTAAGAGAAAACAAGAAAAGAAAATTCTGAGACGGCATCAGACAAAAGAGAGACAGAAAGGGAGACCAGGACATACATTGGACAATGACAACAACAGACTGGGGAAGACATACAAAGACAGACAGTCTCAAGAAAGAGGGGGGGGGGGGGAGAACTAGGGGAAATACAAGCAGAGAGAGGAGGGGGGAGGGGGGGACGGGAAGGAAAAATCAGATGGGAAAGGAGCAAATTAAAAGAGTGGGGTTCAAGCCATCAGGACAATCCCGCAGAATCTCCAAAGGAGTCCCAGGGATACCATATACTGAAGAACGGAGCGTATCGGGTTCTATCGCTAGCCACCAGTTCCTCCATTCTACGAAACTTGTTGAGTGCTTCCACAAACTCCAGATTAGAGGGGGGGTAAAAGAATTCAAATGACGAGCGATCACGGTTTGAGCAGCACTCAGAAAGTGTCGCAGAAGCCCCCTTTTTGCACAAGGAATGGAGGAAGGGTACAGCGACAGAAGGGCCACGGTTGAGGAGGGGAGGATATTATCTGAGCAGATCTGATTGTACAGGTCAAAAACAGATGCCCAGAACGAATGTATGCCAAGTGTGCAAATAGGACCCAGTGGCACCGTTACAGCGCCAGCACGTGGCCGGTACAGCTGGGAACATCGCATGATGAATGCGGTCCGGGCATCTGTACCACCTGGTAAGAATCTTAAAATTACGTTCCTGCGAACGGGAAGAAAGAGAAGTCTTATGAGTGAGCACATACATCTTAGAAAGATTGGCTTCTGAAAAGGTGACCCCAAGATCCAGCTCCCATTTGGCGATGTAGGAGGGTCTGGACCCTGTCTCCATTTCTTTCTGCAGCGCTCCATAGATGAGAGATAGCATGAGAAGGGGGAGTAGAGGATACACACAACTGTTTTAAAAAAGTAAGCTGTATGAAGTTGGCATTTAGGATTAAGGCAGGAGTAGAACAGGCGTAATCTCCTGTACAGCAACCAGTCGCAGGACGGGGAAGAGGAATGAGGGGGAGCAGCAACGAGTCCGGTGCTCTAGAGTACCTGGCGCAGTCGCGGGTGCGAGTTCATCTGAAGCCCAAGAAGAGAGTGGACGTCTCGGGATTCAGCGAATTGAGCATTACTAAAGAGAGGGGTCAGCGGTTCCGGTCTGCTGGATAAGTTCCAGCGTGCCATGGCAGAGTTCCAAATGGGGAGCAGTATCCTGGAGAGGTAGGGAAGATCAGAGCCGGGTGGGCGGAGCTCCGGAGGAATCCAGGGCAGAGCTGCTGGGTGCAAGGGAGACAATTGGGACTCTAAAGCAACCCATTATTTTGTGGAAACATGATGGCAGAGATCAAGTACCCTGGTGCAGACCGTGGCCATGTAGCATAGGCGAAAGTCCGGGAGACCTGCACCACCCGCCTCGTAAGGACTCCATGAGCCAGTCTCGGGCCCCCAGGGGACCACAAAAACCTGGAGCAAATGGAGCGGAGATGGTTCAGGAACGCTACAGGTAGACGAATGGGTAGGGTCTGCATCAGGTACAGTAAGCTGGGGAGAACATCCATCTTCAAGGCAGCCATTTTCCCAAACCACGACAAGGTAAGGAGACGTCATTGGGTCAGGTCCCGCTCAATGATAGTCAGCAGAGGAAGAAAATTGAGGGGGAACAGATCGTTCAAGTCAGCCCCCAGGTGAATACCTAGGTAGCAGAGGGAACGGTGCTGTAATTTCAAAGGGAACAGAGATGTTAGCCAGGAAAGTGATTCAGGGGGAAGGGAAACATTGAGCAGTTCGGATTTATGAGTATTAACCTTAAAGTTGGAGAGGGCGCCAAAGGCCGAGAATTCGGAGAGCACAGCCGGAAGGGAAGAGGTGACATACAGGAGGAGATCATCGGCATAGAGAGACAATTTATAAGAGGACCCAAGTACCAATCCAGGGATAGAAGGATTCTGTCTCAGCGCCACCGCCAGATATTCCATAGTGAGAACATACAAAAGGGGGGAAAGAGGGCACCCCTGTCTGGGTCCATTATGTATGGAGAAGGGAGAATTGAGCATGCCATTGACATGGACCTGAGCCGTCGCCCCAGCGTAGAGCGCCATAATGGAACGAAGGAAGACAGGACCCATGCCAAGGGCTTCTAACGCCAAATGCAGGAAATCCCAGTTAACACGATCAAACGCTTTTTCAGCGTCAATAGAGAGTAAGTACATGCGAGCCTTATGGGATCTGGCGACCGCAATGAGAGAGATCATTTTAGGGGTATTATCCCTAGCCTCCCTACCAGCTATAAAACCCACCTGATCGGTATGGATTAAGGAGGGGAGCAGGGTGCCCCACCGTGTCGCCAATAGCTTGGCATGCAATTTTAGGTCAATGTTAAGTAATGAAATAGGGCGATAATTACCGCAGTGGTTAGTATCCTTATCGGGCTTAGGGAGAATGGTAATGTCCGCCATCAAGGACTGAGGAGGAAACTGGGCACCACCAGCAATGGCATGATACGAGGCCAACAGAGGATCCGCTAGTAAGTCTTTATATAATTTGTAAAAGCGGGCCGTAAGCCCATCAGGGCCCGGGCTCTTGCCGTTCTTCAAACCCGAAATAGCCAGTAGGAGCTCCTCACTCCGCAATGGCGCCTCCAAGGTCGACCAAGAATCAGGGGGTAAGTCGGGAAGTTTATGAGCAGAGAGGTAGGCCCTAATCTTTTCGTGGAGAAGGGCAGGGGGGAGGTTGGCATAACGACCCTTGATGTTGTAAAGGGATTTGTAATAAGAGCGAAACTCTTCGACTATTTGGGTAGTGGAATGTATTTTTATCTCTAGAGGGAGAATGTAAGGAAAGAACGTAAGGGGAGGCAAGTTTAGAATGGAGAGCCCTAGAAAGCCAGGAGCCACAGCGGTCGGCGTATTCATAGTAGCCCCTATGTGCTTTTTCCAGTAAGCAAAGTGACCGCTTATCTAGACATGACAATAATTTTTGGCGCGTAGTGGATATGCGGGCCTGGGTATTAACAGTGGAGCACCGTTTATTAAGGGACTCTAGAGAGGCAAGTTCAGCATAAAGAGATTCGCCAGAGTACTTGAGGCCGCTTTTTTAAGTCTTGCACCGTGAACGAGAAACACCCCACGGAGCATACACTTAAGGGCTTTCCATTTAACGGGTGTCGGGGTCGGGTCAGAGCAGTGGTTTTTCAACAAAGTCAGTAACCGCCCGGCGGACCTCTGTGCTACACAAGGCGTCATTGAGGAGGTGGTCATTGAGTCTCCAAGTAAAGGGAGATTATACGGGAAGAACCAGCCAAAGCATCTAGACGAGTTAAGGGGTCCAAAGCAAAGGCCATCTGTCCCTGGTTAGGGAAATATACAGAAACCACAGTAAACAGGGAGGCATGAGAGAATTTCAAAAATAAATAACGGCCCAAAGAGTCCTACAAGGACTTAGTAACAGTAGGTTGAAAGGATCTGTAAAAAGCTATGGACACCCCTTTAGATTTAGCAGAAGGATTCATGGAATGATACCAGACTGGATAATTACGGTTTTTAAAAGTCAGGGCAGAAGAGGAGTGAAAATGGGTTTCCTGTAAAAGAGCCACAGACACCCCCTTTCTATACAGGTGATGTAGGATCTGTCGCCTCTTCTCAGGAACATTAAACCCCCTCACATTGAGGGAACACACTGCTAGGAAATCCATGACAAAAAAGGAAAAGGGATACGGGGGGGGGGGGGAACAAAAGGAAGGGGGGGAAACACAAAGGGAAGGGCGGGGACACAAGAAAGGAAAAAGGGGAGACGTACACAAGAGGGAACCACAAAAAGAAAGGATTGACAGCTAAAAGGAAGAGAAGACAACAATGAAAGACACAAAACCTGACCAAATCTCATGAACTGAGAGCGGACCAGAGGGTAACCAGCCCGCTGAACAGCGTCCCTTCATGGGGAAGTGAAAGCCCAGAAGGAACAAATCCCCAACCACCCCCCACAACATCAGTAATAAACCAAAGTATTAATACACCCCACCCACATGAGAAAATGAGAATATACAGTAAGAACGGGTCACAATCAGCAATAGAACCCAAAAAAACATGTAGCCGAACATGGAAGGCAGCATGACCAGCAGTCCAGCAACAAAGCATTTGAGAGAATTAGTGCGCAGCAGCACCTCTGCCCAAGGCACACAGGAAAAAAGGGAGTCTCCCAACCGACCCGACCAGGATAGCATCTCAAGGGGGAAGATGGTACAGAGACCCCTTAGCTGTGGAGGAGGGTGATTTACAGGTCACAGGCTGCCACTTCTCAGAGCTAGGAGGCAGAATCGGGCATAGTGGGATCGGCCAATCTGGTAGGGCAACCATGGGGAGTTCCAGAGTAGCGACAAACTTAGGTAGGTCCCCCAGCTGGCGAAAGATCACAGTTTTGCCCCATGGCGGGCAATGAGCTGGAACGGGTAACCCCCAACGGGAAGCAATGTTCCTGAAACTAAGCAGGTCCAGTAGGGGCCTCAGACCCCTCCGTAGCTGCAAGGTGCGCCTGGCTTGGTCAGGGAATAGGGATACCTGAGTACCTTCAGAGTCCACAGGACCATGATCTCTGGCAGCCAGTATGATTCTGTCCTTCTTCTTGAAGAAATGAACCCAGCAAATCATGTCCCTTGGGGGAGCGTTATCCGGCGGTTTCTGACCAAGGGAGCGATGAATGCGATCCAATTCCACCGGGCCTGTGTAATCAGAGGGCAGCAAGGAGGAGAAAATCTTCTGGACTGCGGAGACTAGATCAGGAGGAGCAACAGTTTCAGGGATGCCACGTAGCCTAATGTTATTTCGGTGGTGTCGGTTTTCTAAATCCCCCTGTTGTGAGAAAAGTTCCGCTATCTGAAGGGAATGCTCCTGCAAGACCTTAGTGTGCAAATCTACACAGACTTGCATAGCATCATGTTGCTGGTCTAGATCAGTGAGGTGCTGCCCTAAGAGACGCAGCTCCCCCTTCACTGCCTCCATCTCGTGCTTGTAAGTGCTTTCCAGCCGGGAGATGCAGCGTTCAAAGTGCCGTTTAGTCGGGAGCGCTTTCAGGTAGCTCTTAATGTCCCAGTCCCTTCCCGCATCTTCCTCCTCTGATTCCCCGAACCCAGACATCTGGGAGAGCAGTGGGGAGGCAGGCCCCAACATCATGCATCACTGACCGTTGCCTGGGACCTCGTGGCGGCAGCCATCTTGGCGGTAGGAGCGGCAACTTCAGATGCGGCTTGACTGCCGAAAAAACGGGCGATGGTGCTGGAATCTGCGGGCAAAGGATCCACCGTGTGCCTGTGTCTCTTAGAGCAGGGCAGCAGCATGGGCAAAAGGGGTGTAGCGCAAATTATAGTGGGGTAGAAGCAGGTGAGAGAGCGGAGCAGAGCATGTCTTACTCCTCCATAGGCAAGCCATGCCCCCTCCATAGACTTTTATGGGCAGTGTAACTTGAACTCCATGCAGCTGAAAATCTCCCTGCTGAAAACAGATTTTTCTTAATGACGAGCAGGCACTAAGTGGTGGGAGCAGTCTTTTAAATTAGGAAGAAATAACATATATATATTTGCATGTAGAGCTGGGCAGTATGAGCAAAAATGTGTATCACTGTATTTTTGTAAGTGATGGCGGTTCCACGGTATTTAACGGTATTTCCCCCCCCCCCCATGTGTCATGGGCGTCGCTTCTCTTCCAACACCCCTCCCCCGAATGAATTATCAGCTGCGCTGTCCCCACATAATGTCACCGCAAGAGCTCCTCTGCTCATCCACCTATGAGTTGCGGGCAGCCGGCGCTAGAAATCTGTACTGTACTACAAATAACGCTTCCTGGGCTCTGGTACTGTCTTCACTGTCCTGCGCTGCGATCCTCTTGCTGTTTCCTTGGGACGGGAGCCGCAGTCACAGAGCCGCCAGCCTATCATCAGCCGGGGCGGGACATCGCTGCGGCCAGCGATAGGCTGAGCGCAATGTCATGTATGAAGCCGGCCAGCTCCTTACATGACAGTGGGTTCAGCCTATCAACGGCCGAGGCGGGAGATCGCTGCGGCCGGTGATAGGCTGATGGCTCTGTGACGTTCCCATGCCCAGGACCGCAGCGGAGGGACCGTGAGACCGTTTACGGGGAAAGTCAGAAGGTGAGTTAAAGTTTATTTTGTTTATTTTTGCAGCCCGGGCAACGTTTTTTGTAGTACAGCACAGATTTCTAGCGCTGGCGGCCCACAACTCATAGGAGGATGAGCAGAGGAGCCCTTGCGGGTGACATAATGTGGGGACTGCGCAATTCATTGAGGGGGGGGGAAGCAGAACAGCGCTCGCGGGTCACAAATGATTAGTTCCCTGATGTGGGGACAGCGCGCTGTGGTGGATAATTCACTCATTCGAGGGGGGTGGGGGAGGGGCCCGACCGGTATTGCGGTATGGGCAAAATTCATATCGTGCAGGAAAAAAAAAATTGGTATTCGGTATGAACCGGTATACCGCCCAGCACAATTTGCATGCACTATTGATTTATGTAAAGTTATTTGAAATGGCAGATACACTTTAGTGATATGCTTTACAGTGAGCCCCATACGGGGGAAGGTGGGTTGGTGTGGGCGTGTGGGGATGGATTTGTTTGGTTTGCTCCTATTGTTGGGTTTGCTCTATCTACTGATGTCCCCTATCAAAGTAATGCTGTACAGATCATTTTCCAGCAGCCTCCTCCTTATTATAGGCAGATCATTAAGTCTTAGCTTAGTTCTAGGCATTATTGTCAGAATGAAAACATCAAGATTTTACTATAGTTAGAAAACACTGGTCTATTGTTCCCAGCAAAGCATGGAAAGCAGCACACCTGGGCTTCAATGGGTGGGGTGGCTGATGTGTGGGAGGGAGTAAAGTGACCTCTATGGGACATGTAGTTAACGTGTTAGGGACCAAGGGTACACAGGTACGCCCTTGCGTCCCGGTACTTAAGGACCAAGGGCGCACCTGTATGCCCTTGGTATCTCAGCTCACCGCTGCTCGCCGGGCAGTGATCAGAACAGGATGCCTGCTAAAATCATTCAGCAGGTATCCTGTGGCAATGCCTATGGGAGTCCTGAGACCCCCACCCCATAACATGATTCGCCTGTCAAATCTGACCAGCAAATCACATTTTTTCCGGGCCAATCGAGTCTCTGGTGACCCAATGGCCCGGAAAATAAGGGTGATTGGTCCAAGACAGCACCGATCACCCAGAAGGATAGGAGTGAGGTGGCAGGGGTTCCAAAGTTGAGATCCCCTGCTCTGCCCGCCCATGGACAGGGCAGAGGGAGGGGAACAAGTGGGGCGGCTGCAGGGACAAGTGAGGGGGGGGGGGTGGACATGGGACTCTTACCAGCAGCAGGCTGAGGAGACAAGTGCGGGGACAAGTGCAGTAGTTGGGAGGCAGCGAGCAGCGGCAGCAGTGAAGATCGCTGGTAAGTGTTCTTCACAGTTGCCTTCTAGGAGTTGCAAAACTACAACTTCCAGCCTGCCCAGACAGCCTTTGGTTGTCTGGGCATGCTGGGAATTGTAGTTTTGCAACATCTGGAGGGTCACAGTTTGGAGACCACTGTGTAGTGGTCTACAAACTGTGGTCCTCCAGATGTTGCAAAACTACAACTGTCAACATGCCCAGACAGTCCAGGCATGCTGGAAGTTGTAGTTCTATAACATATGACCCTTCAGATGTAGCAGAACTACAACTTCCAGCATGCCTGGACAGTTTTGGCATGCTGGGAGTTGTAGTTTTGCAACATCTGGAAGGGCACAGTTTGGAGACCACTATACAGTAATATCCAAACTGTAGCCCTCCAGATGTTGCAAAACTACAATTCACAGCATGCCTAGACAGTCAGTCTAAAGGGTTAACAAACTTTCTGACAGTTATTGTAAATACTTTGAGGGGTGCATAATTGGGTCCATTATGGGGTATTTCTAACATAAAGACCCCTAAATTCACTTCAAAACTGAACTGGTCCCTGAGAAATTCAAATTTTGACATTTTCGTGAAAAATTGGAAAATTGCTACTACACTTTGAAGCCCTCTATGGTCTTCAAAAAGTAAAAAACAAACAATGCAAACATAAAGTAGATATATTGTATATGTAAATCAATATATAATTTATTTGGCATGTCCATTTTCCTTACAAGCAGAGAGTTTCAAAGTTAGAAAAATGCAAAATTTACAAATGTTTCATGAAATTTTTGAATTTTTCGCCAAGAAGTGATGCAGTATCAACGAAAATTTTCCACTGCCACATAAAGTAGAATATGTCACGAAAAAACAATCTCAGAATCAAATTCATAAGTAAAAGCATCCCAGAGTTATTAATGCTTAAAGTGACAGTGGTCAGAATTGCAAAAAAATGCTCTGGTCCTTAAAGGAATATTCCTGTGCTGAAAAACTTATCCCCTATCCTGAGGATAGAGGATAAGTTTCAGATCGCAGGGGGGGGGGGGGTCCGACCACTGAAGCCCCATCAGCCCGCGGGAAATGGGCATGTCGACCCCTGCACGAAGTGGTGGCAGACACGCCCCCTTAATACAACTCTATGGCAGAGCCTTCGGCAATCTCCGGCTCTATTATAGCGCTGTATTGAGGGGGCGTGTCAGATGCCGCTTCGTGTGGTGGTCGACATGCGCTCTCTGGCCAGCGAGCCGGGGCCCTGTAAGGTTGGACCCCCCCGCGATCTGAAATGTATCCCCTATCCTCAAGATAGGGGATACATTTTTAAGGACTGGACTAATCCTTTAAGGGCAAAATTGGCTTGGTTCTTAACCCCTTAAGGACCCAGCCCATTTTCACCTTAAGGACCCGGCCACTTTTTGCACATCTGACCACTGTCACTTTAAGCATTAAAGGGGTACTCCCGTGGAAAACCTTTTTTTTTTTTTTTAAATCAACTGGTGCCAGAAAGTTAAACAGATTTGTAAATCACTTCTATTAAACAATCTTAATTCTTCCAGTACTTTTTAGATGCTGTATACTAAAGAGAAATCCAAAAAAGAAATGCATTTCCCCTGATGTCCTGACCACAGTGCTCTCTGTTGTCCATTTTAGGAACTGTCCAGAGCAGCATATGTTTGCTATGGGGATTTTCTCCTGCTCTGGACAGTTCCCAAAATGGACAGCAGAGGTCAGCAGAGAGCACTATGGTCATGACATCAGAGGAAATGCATTTCATTTTTGGATTTCTCTATAGTATACAGCCCCTAAAAAGTACTGGAAGGATTAAGAATTTTTAATAGAAGTGATTTACAAATCTGTTTGACTTTCTGGCACCAGTTGATTAAAAAAAAAAGTTTTCCAAGGGAGTACCCCTTTAATAACTCTGGAATGCTTTTTCTTTTCATTCTTATTCAGAGATAGTTTTTTCGTGACATATTCTACTTCATGTAAGTGGTAAAGTTTTGTCGATACTTGCATCATTTCTTGGTGAATAATTCCAAAATTTTATGAAAAAATTTAAAAATTTTGCATCGATCGCCGACATGGGGGGGTCTGATGACCCCCCCCCCTTGGCATTTGCGTAGGGTGACTGCTGATAGATATCAGCAGTCACCCCGGTCCGGCGGGGACCGAAATTCCCACGGGCGTATGGATATGTCCTGGGTCCTTAAGTGCAGAGCGTATCCATACGCCCTAGGTTCTTAAGGGGTTAAGGGAAAGGACTCTAACAGGAAATAGCCATTTCACAAAAAGAAATCAGCAGCTTTATAGTGGAAGCACAGCATTTAGCCTCAAGACAAGCACAGATCCTTCATAAGCATGTCCATTACTATCTGGCAGGTTAGTACCAAAATCACCTTATGGTGAATAACCCCTTAAAGCTTCTAGAAAATAACATATGACTCTATATGACCACCTGTTTTGTGTGTAGGTAAATGTAATAACTTAAGTGGGCAGTGTCAGATACAAAAACTTTTTATATGTAGTGCATCAAGGCATAACATTAACCTTTCTAATATACTTCATAAGAAAAAGCTGCCGGCGGGGCTGGGACTCGCATCATGGGAAGTGCCCGTGTGCGAGCCCCAGTCCGTCACTCACCTGGTGCTTTCCCAGCCTCTGCCTCTTTGCTCCGGCGTGCGTATCCCGAACCCTAGGACGCGCATGCCGGAGCTTTAAGATTTAAAGGGCCAGTGCATTCATTAGTGTAATTCACCTGTGGCTCATTGATATATTCCTCCTCCCTCCTCACTTCCCTGCCGGATCTTTGTTGCCTTGTGCCTGAGAAAGCATTCCTGAGAGTTGCCTTACCGTGTATCTGATCATTTGCTCTGTGACTTGACCTTGCTCCTCTGCTGCCTGCCTACTGACCTCCTGCTACGTCCTGACTATGCTACTTTGCCGCCTGCCGCTGCCTTATCCCTCCTGTGCCTCGCATCTCCTCAGCCGCCTGTGTGGTTGAGCTGTGCCAGGGGTAGCAACCTGGGTGCCACCTGCCGCAGCAAGTCCATCCCGCTTTGCGGCAGGCTCTGGTGAAAACCAGCAGCACCTTAGACTCTGCTCCCTGGTACGGTCAGAGCCATCTGCCACACAGGTCCAGCGGAACCACATCCACCGGAGTTCCTGTCTTCTGAAACGTGAGTGTTACAGTAAGATCTGGCCATGGATCCCGCTGCGGTACCCCTGCCTGAAGTCGCAGATCTTCCCTCCATTGTGGTTCGTCAGTCACAGCAGTTGGCCACACAGGCGCAGCAACTTTCTCAACTTTCAGCTATGATGCAACAGCTTTTGGCCTTGCAACAGCAGCAAGTACCGCAACCTGGCCCACTCCCACCACCAGCTCCTGCAGTGTCTTTTGGCTCCCAGCCAAGTCTGGCTTTACCTTCCAAGTATGATGGGGATTCCAAGTCATGCAGAGGCTTCGTTACACAGTGCTCCATGCACTTGGAGCTCATGTCTGAACTTTTACCGATGGAATGTGCGAAGTTGGCCTTTGTCATTAGTCTACCGTTCAGAAAAGCCCTGGCGTGTGCTATACCCCTTTGGGACCGCTTTCTGACAGAATTTCGCTGTGTCTTTGAGGAACCCACACGTGCCTCTTCTGCTGAGACAGCTTTGCTGAACCTAAGTCAAGGGAATTCTTCCGTACGCGGTTCAATTCCGCACTCTAGCCTCAGATCTAGCATGGAATGATGAGGCCTTGTGTGCCACATTCAAAAAAGGACTGTCCAGCAGGATTAAAGATGCCCTTGCTGCACGTGATTCTCCATCTTCTTTGACTGAACTTATCCACTTGGCCACACGTATTGATGTGAGTTTTGCTGAAAGGCAGGAAGAACTGCGCTTAGAGAGGGAACCTGCCCAAACATGGAGATATTCTCGCCTGGTACCTGTATTTCAACATCCACCTCTACAGTTTCCTGCGCCTCTTGCCAAAGAGGCTATGCAAGTGGATTGTTCTCGTACAACGCAACAGGAAAGATCACGACGACGCAGTGAGAATTTGTGCTTGTAGTGTGCTAGCCCCAAACACTTCCTCAAAGACTATTCTGTTTGTCCACAGTATTCGGAAAAACGCTTGCACTTAGGGCATGTAGGAGAGGCATCCCTAGGTGTGAATACCACCTCTCCTCGCTTAAATATTTCTGTACAAGTCTTCGCTTCTACCAAGTCTTCCTTCACTGCTATAGAATTTTTGGATTCTGGATCAGCAGGTGACTTTATTAATGCTTCTTTGGTCCACAAGTATCATCTTCCTGTCACTCGGCTTGCCAAGCCCTTGTTCATCTCCTCTGTTAATGGACAAAATCTGGACTGTATGGTTCACTTCCGGGTGTATTGCATAAAGAAAAGATTGAATTCTATGTTCTGCCACACTGTACTTCAGAGATTCTTCTTGGCATTCCTTGGCTGCAACGCCATTCTCCGCACCTGGATTAGAGAACTGGAGAAATTATTCACTGGTGACAATCCGGTCAAAATCTTTACCTCCAATCAGTTCAGTCTACAATAGTTTTTTCGTCCTCCTCCTTTACCTGGTCTGCCACCACCTTACCAAGATTTCTCTGACGTTTTCTGCAACAAACAGGCTGAGTCTCTGCCTCCACATCGGCCTTACGATTGCCCTATTGATCTTCTGCCTGGTGCCACTGCTCCTAGTGGAAGGATATAACTTCTATTGGTATCCAGGAGAATCTCCAAAAGGGATTTATCCATAAGTCCTCTTCTCCTGCTGGAGCTGGTTTATTCTTTGTTGGAAAGAAGGATGGCTCACTCCATCCATGCATTGACTACAGGGGACTTAGATTGTGAACTCCTCGCTATCAAGCTAGCTTTGGAGGAATGGTAATCTTCTATACCTTCAGCCTGCTCAGCGTTTGAACCCCCGCCAGACAAGGTGGTCACTGTTCTTTTCCAGGTTCAACTTCTTCATTCACTTCCGTCCAGCAGACAAGAACATCAGGGCTGATGCTCTCTCCAGGTCCTCTGACTTCATTGGTTTGACTCCATGTCTAGGTATATTATTCCACCTGTCCGTTTGATTCCTGCAGCTCCTGCCGAGATTCAGCAAGTTCCTCCCGGAAAATCCTTTGTGCCTGCCAAATTGAGATGCAAGGTACTGAAATGGGGTAATTCTTTCTTGACAGCAGGACATCCTGGAATACGCAAGACTCTACTTCTTATCTCCCGGCACTACTGATGGCCCCATCTTGAATGGGATGTTTCTGATTTTGTTCGTTGCTGTGAAACTTGGGCACCTGACAAAACTCCTCGACAGAGACCTGCAGGACTCTTGCAGCCTTTACCCATTCCAGAGACTCCCTGGTCCCATATTGCCATGGATTTCATCACCGATTTGCCACCATCTCATAATAACACTGTCGTCTGGGTCGTTGTAGATCGGTTTTCCAAGATGGCTCATTTCATTCCTCTACAAGGTCTTCCTTCTGCCCCGCAGTTGGCGAAGTACTTCTTGTTGCATGTCTTTCGGTTACATGGTCTTCCTCAGCATATCGTTTCGGATCGAGGTGTGCAGTTTGTCTCTAAGTTCTGGCGAGCCCTTTGTAACCATCTGGACATCAATCTGGACTTCTCCTCGGCCTACTAACCTCAGTCCAACGGTCAATTGGAGAGGGTTAGTCAAATCCTAGAGACTTATCTTAGGCACTTTGTTTCAGCTCGCCAAGATGATTGGATCGACCCTCTTCCCTGGGCGGAATTCTCATATAATCATAAGGATTCCGAGTCCACAAGGTCGTCTCCCTTTTTGGTTGTCTAGGGACTCCATCTCCGTCCTCCTCTCCCAGTCTCCTCTGGTGTGCCTGCTGTTGATGAGCTGGCCCGTGACTTCTCTACCATCTGGCAACAGACCCGACAGTCGTTATCTCAGGCTTCTTTATGCATGAAGGCGCAAGCGGATAAAAGTAGAAGACCTCCTCCGTCCTTCTCTCCTGGTGAAATGGTGTGGCTTTCATCCAAGTACATCCGCTTCAAGATCCCCTGTTACAAGCTTGGTCCTCACTACCTTGGTCCCTTCCAGATTCTACAAAAAATCAACCCTGTCTCCTACAAACTCTGTCTACCTGCTACATTATGTATTCCCAATTCCTTCAAAGTCTCTCTCCTCAAGCCTCTTGTCATTAACGGGACGCGCCCCCAATGCATTCCCCAGTCAGTCACTCACCTGGTGCTTCTCCTGCTCCAGCCTCTCTGCTCTGGCGTGTGTCTCCCCGTCCCCCAGGGCGTGCACGTGCGCCGGAGCTTTAAGATTTAAAGGGCGAGTGCGCTCATTAGTGTAATTCACCTGTGGGTAATTGATATATTCCGCCACCCTCCTCACTTCCCTGCCGGATCTTTGTTGCATTGTGCCTGAGAGAAAGCATTCCTGAGGGTTGCCTTACCGTGTATCTGATCCTTTGCTCTGTGACTTGACCTTGCTCCTCTGCTGTCTGCCTACTGACCTCCTGCTACGTCCTGACCACGCTACTTTGCTGCCTGCCTTGACCTTCTGCTATCTTCATTAAATTATCCCTCCTGTGCCTCGCATCTCCTCAGCCGCCTGTGTGGTCGAGCCGTGCCAGGGGTAGCGACCTGGGTGCCGCCTGCCCCAGCAAGTCCTTCCCGCTTTGTGGCGGGCACTGGTGAAAACCAGCGGCACCTTAGACTCTGCTCCTTGGTACGGTCAGAGTCATCTGCCACACAGGTCCAGCGGATACCCATCCACCGGAGTTCCTGTCTTCTGAAACGTGAGTGTTACATGCACAAATGCACATACTCCATTGTCTATACAATACTAAGGTATCTTATGATATGAAGCTCCTGGGTCTATAACAGCTACAGACTGTGGTCCAGAAACATGGATCTCTAGAACTTGCATGATCTTGTAGGATGCATATGCACACTAGTATAAATGACTGGTAAAACAAATGACAAAGTTTAGTAATTTGCACTAAAGTAAAAGTATGGGTAAAGATACAAACTATGGCCTTTGCTCACACAGGAAGCAGGATGTCTACAGTCATATGTAATTTATTAATGTGGCTTTTTTGACTGTGATGTAGCCTCCTAAAGAGAAAAAAAGACAGATTTGGCAGAAGGAGGTGGAAAAGTGTATGGGCAGAATAAATGATCAAGGTAAATACAGGATTTGCCACCAGAAAATACTAAGCCATGTATCCAACTTGTGAAAAGATCCTTTAGATTGCAAATTCTGATACTTATACAGAGTCTACTCATTTGTAATATTCAATTTTTATATTTCTCAGCATATGTAAAATTACCCCATAAGCATGGTTGTCCTTTTTTTTTTTTTGTTCTGGAACAATAAAGCTTCCTACTCTGACAGGCTTTTTCTGCACTCCATATTTAGATGTGACGCACACTCATAACTGGAATCTCGCCTTTTCAGCAGAGCATTTAATTAGTTCCTGTGAGGTTTTGTTGCCATCTTGATAAGCTTCTTTCACAGAATCTACTCACTTCCTCTCACAGAGCTATAACATACTAAAACAAGAAAAGCTGCCTCATGTGACTTATCCATTATTAGTGGCCCATCTCCCAATGATTTTCTTATGTGAAAGGATAACTGTATATTTTTCTTGGTTATGCTCAATGGTAGGATTATAAATAAGTGAATACCCAGGGTGCCATTGATTGGGTGGCACAATTGCCAGCAATGTCTTGTCTTCACAATGTACAAATAAGGGATTGGTAGGGGAAGGTGTAGCTTGGGACAATCAGATACAAGACTGTGCATCCAGCAATTATGATAAACTCTAGAGACCGAAAGAATGTCACATCCCTGGCTACTGGTCCAAAATATTTTAAGTAGTTGAGAAGTATTCCTATAGTTGTATATTATTTATTCAGTTATTTTTTTAATGGCAAAACTAGGATGGTAAAGCAAAAAAAAACAATACACATTCTGATGGTACCCAATTTTACTACTTCCTGGTGACATCTCAACTAAAGGAAATGCCCACTCATTTAACCCCTTAAGGACTCAGGGTTTTTCCGTTTTTGCACTTTCGTTTTTTCCTCCTTACCTTCTAAAAATCATAACCCTTTCAATTTTCCACCTAAAAATCCATATTATGGCTTATTTTTTGCGTCACCAATTCTAGTTTCCAGTGACATTAGTCATTTTACCCAAAAATTCACGGCGAAATGGAAAAAAAAATCATTGTGGGACAAAATCGAAAAAAACCCGCCATTTTGTAACTTTTGGGGGCTTCCGTTTCTACGCAGTGCATATTTCGGTAAAAATGACACCTTATTATTCTGTAGGTCCATACGGTTAAAATGATACCCTACTTATATAGGTTTGATTTTGTAGAAAAAAATCATAACTACATGCAGGAAAATTTATACGTTTAAAAATGTCATCTTCTGACCCCTATAACTTTTTTATTTTTCCACGTACAGGGTGGTATGAGGGCTCATTTTTTGCGCCGTGATCTGATGTTTTTAACGGTATGATTTTTGTTTTGATCGGATTTTTTGATCACTTTTTATTAATTTTTTAATGGTATAAAAAGTGACCAAAGTACGCTTTTTTGGACTTTGGAATTTTTTGCAGGTACGCCATTGTCCGTGCGGTTTAATTAATTATATATTTTTATAGTTTGGACATTTACGCACGCGGCGATACCACATATGTTTATTTTTTTTTATTTACACTGTTTTATTTTTTTTTTATGGGAAAAGGGGGTGATTCAAACTTTTATTAGGGAAGGGGTTAAATGACCTTTATTAACACTTTTTTTCTACTTTTTTTTGCAGTGTTATAGGTCCCATAGGGACCTATAACACTGCACACACTGATCTCCTATGCTGATCACTGGCGTGTATTAACACGCCTGTGATCAGTGTTATCGGCGCTTGACTGCTCCTGCCTGGATCTCAGGCACGGAGCAGTCATTCATCGATCGGACACCGAGGAGGCAGGTAAGGGCCCTCCCGGTGTCCTGTAAGCTGTTCGGTCCCAAACAGCCCGACAGACTAGCCGGGATACTTTCGCTTTAGAAGCGGCGGTCAGCTTTGACCGCCGCTTCTAAAGGGTTAATAACACACATTGCCGCGATCGGCGATGTGTGGTATTAGCCACGGGTCCCGGCCGTTGATGAGCGCCGGGACCGACGCGATGTGATGCGGGGTCGCAGCGCCACCCCACTTCATATCGCGGGAGCCGGCGCAGGACGTAAATATACGTTCTGCGTTGTTAAGGGGTTAATCACTGAGGAGAAAGGAACTAGGAAGTGGCAAACAGAATAATCAGGCAATGCATCGCAGTACAACTGCTTTTTTAACAGATCATTCTGGGCATAGCAATTTTTTTTTTATGTAAAGGAAGGACTACTCAACTGTCCTGATTCTTACAGCTGCTGTTACAAAGGAAATGTTAGGCAAGAGATGCCCACACAGTCAATCACTGCCTGCAGTGTTGACACGCCTCAGCTGCTGACTGGCTGAGTGGCCACTTCCTACCCTAGAGAAAAGTCAATGAAAGCAAAAATCACAATCCTAAACAAATTAATGCAGGTCACACATTGAGTATCTCAGTTAACATTACAGCTTATGAAGCTCAATTTTTACAGAGAATGCTCCAGCTGTATCTCAAAATGACAACTTGATAATTGAACAAGACAGTTCTTCCTATCATCCAAGTATAAAGAAGGCATGATGTTAATCGCACAAAATAATCAAAATCATAAGCACACTCCAAAAAGACAAAGGGCCTTCAACATTTCCTAACCCTCTGAGCCAGAAGTCTCTGCAAGGGTCAGGTATTCATGTCCTCCTTTAACCCCTTGGGGACGGAGCCCATTATGACCCAAAGGACGGGAGCATATTTTGCAAATCTGACCGCTGTCACTTTAAGCAGTCATAACTCTGGGATGCTTTTACTTATAAATTTGATTCCGCGATGTTATATATATATATATATATATATATATATATATATATATATATATTGATTCACATATACAATATGTCTACTTCATATTTGCATCATAAAGTTGACATGTTTTTACTTTTGGAAGACACCAGAGGGCTTCAAAGTTCAGCAGCAATTTTCCAATTTTTCACAAAATTTTCAAAATCTGAATTTTTCAGGGACCAGTTCAGGTTTGAAGTGGATTTGAAGAGCCTTCAAATTAGAAATACCCCACAATTGACCCAATTATAAAAACTGCACCCCTCAAAGTATCCAAAATGACATTCAGTAAGTTTGTTAACCCTTTAGGTGTTTCACAGGAATAGCAGCAAAGTGAAGGAGAAAATTAAAAATCTTCATTTTTTATACTCGCATGTTCTTGTAGACCCAGTTTTTGAATTTTTACAAGTGGTAATAGGACAAAAAGCCTCACAAAATTTGTAACCCAATTTCTCTCGATTAAGGAAATACCTCATATGTGTATTTCAAGTGTTCGGCGGGCGCAGTAGAGGGCTCAGAAGGGAAGGAGCAACAATGGGATTTTGGAAAGTGAATTTTGCTGAAATGGTTTTTGGGGGGCATGTCACATTTAGAAAGCCCCTATGGTGCCAGAACAGCAGAAAACTCCACATGGCATACCATTTTGGAAACTACACCCCTAAAGGCACGTAACAAGGGGTACAGTGAGCCTTAACACCTCACAGGTGTTTGACGACTTTTCGTTAAAATCGGATGTGTAAATGAACATTTTTTTTAACTAAAGTACAGTTTTTTCCCCAAATTTACAATTTTTACAAAAGGTAACGGGAGAAAATGCCCCCCAAAATTTGTAACCCCATCTCTTCTGAGTATGGAAATACCCCATGTTAGGACGTAAAATGTTCTGCTGGCACACTACAATGCTCGGAAGAGAAGGAGCGCCATTGAGCTTTTGGAAAGAGAATTTGTTTGGAATGGAAGTCAGGGGCCATGTGCGTTTACAAAGCCCTCTGTGGTGCCAGAACAGTGGACCCCCCCACACACATGTGACCCCATTTTGGAAACTACACCCCTCACGGAATTTAATAAGGGGTGCAGTGAGTATTTACACCCCACTGGCGTTTGACATATCTTTGGAGCAGTGGGCTGTGCAAATGAAAATACAATTTTTCGTTTTCACGGACCACTGTTCCAAAAATTTGTCAGACACCTGTGGGGCGTAAATGCTCACTGTACCCCTTAATACATTACATGAGGGGTGCAGTTTCCAAAATGGGGTCACATGTGGGGAGGTCCATTGTTCTGGTACTATGGGGGCTTTGTAAACACACGTGGCCTTCAATTCCGGACAAATTTTCTCTTCAAAATCCCAATGGCGCTCCTTCTGTTCTGAGCATTGTAGTCCGCCTGCAGAGCACGTTACATCCACATATGGGGTATTTTCTTACTCAGAAGAAATGGGGTTACAAATTTTGGGGGGCTTTTTTCCTATTTTCCCTTGCGAAAATGAAAAATTTAGGGTAACACCAGCATTTTAGTGAAAAATTTTTTTTTTTTCATTCTCCGATCCAAATTTAACCTGTTCAGGACGCCGGGCGTATGCATACGCCCTGCATCCTGAGTCCTTAAGGACGTGGGGCGTATGAATATGCCCGTGGGAATTCCGGTCTCCGCCGCTAACCGGTTGGGGACCGGACCAGAATGCCTGCTAAAATCATTCAGCAGGCACCCCGGCACATCGCCCCCCCCCCATGTCGGCGATCACAGAAAATCGCATGTCAATTCAGACATGCGATTTTCTGCTATTCCGAGCTGATTGGGTCTCTGGCGACCCGATCACCCGGAAAATAGCGATGATCGGAGCTGTCAGGGACAGCTCCGATCATCTTGAGGGCTAGGAGTGAGGTTGCAGAGCTGCGATCTCCTCCTATCCCCTGCCATTGGTCAGAACTGATTCTGACCAATGGCAGAGCAGAACAGTGGGTTGCCATGGCAACCCCCCCATTCTGCCCACCCCTGGATGTCGAGGGGATCGTGGGAAGAAGATGGAGCCCGGTACCTGCAGGAGAAGATGCCTGGAGAGCCCTGATCGTCACTGGAGACTGCTGGATCCTGGGTCAGGTAGGGAAACTACAGTGGGGGGGGGGGGGGGAATTTAAAGTGAAAGTAAAGTGATCTTTACTGTGGCAACCACTAGGAAGGCCATGCTACAACTCCCAGCATGCCCAGACAGCCAAAGGCTGTCTGGGCATGCTGGGAGTTGTAGTTTTGCAACATCTGTAGGGTCACAGTTTGGAGACCAATGTTACAGTGGTGCCCAAACGGTAGCCCTCCAGATGTTGCCAAACTACAACTCTCAGCATGCCTGGACTGCCCAGACATGCTGGGACTTGTAGTTTGGCAACATCTGTCCCTTCAGATTTAGCAATTTTCATGAATTTTTTGAAAATTGCTGCTCTACTTTGAAGCCCTCTAATTTTTTCAAAAAGCAAAAAAATGTCCATTTTATGATGCCAACATAAAGTGGATATATTGTATTTGTGAATAAAAATAAAATGTATTATGAATATCCATTTCCCTTACAAGTAGAGAGCTTCAAAGTTAGAAAAATGCAACATTTTCAAAATTTTCATGAAATTTGGGGATTTTTCACCAAAAAAGGATGCAAGTAACGCTGAAAATTTACCACCAAAAGAAAGTAGAATATGTCACGAAAAAAACTCATAATCAGAATATTCTGTAAAAGCGTTTTCGCGTTATTAATTCGTAAAGTCACAGTGTTCAGAATTGCGAAAAAGGGCTCAGTCCTTAAGGTGAATGAAAATTCGTCAAACACCTGTGGGGTGTATACCCTTGTCAAGTTCCGTGAGGGGTGTAGTTTCCAAAATGGAATCACATGTGGGTATTTATTTTTTTGCGTTTATGTCAGAACCGCTGTAAAATCAGCCACCCCTGTGCAAATCACCAATTTAGGCCTCAAATGTACATAGTGCGCTCTCACTCCTGAGCCTTGTTGAGCCCGCAGAGCATTTTACGCCCACATACGGGGTATTTCCGTACTTAGGGGAAATTGCGTTACAAATTTTGGGGGTCTTTGTTGTGAAAATAAAAAGCATGGGGCAACACCAGCATGTTAGTGTAAAAATTAATATTTTTTTACATTAACAGGCTGGTGTAGCCCCCAACAAGGGGTAAAAGAAGAAAAATCCCCCAAAATTTGTAGTGAAATTTCTCCCGAGTACGGAAATACCCCATATGTGGCCCTAAACAGTTTGCTTGAAATACGACAGGGCTCTCAAGTGAGAGAGCTCCATGCGCATTTAAGGACTATATTAGGGATTGCATAGGGGTGGACATTGGGAATCACTGGCGTAGAATACCCCTAACAGGGTGCCTCCAGCTGTTGCTAAACTCCCAGCATGCCTGGACAGTCAGTGGCTGTCCAGAAATGCTGGGAGTTGTTGTTTTGCAACAGCTGGAGGCTCCGTTTTGGAAACACTGCCGTACAATACGTTTTTCATTTTTATTGGGGGGGGGGGACAATGTAAGGGGGTGTATATGTAGTGTTTTACCCTTTATTATGTGTTAGTGTAGTGTATTGTAGTGTTTGTAGGGTACATTCACACTGGCGTGTTACGGCGAGTTTCCTGATAGGAGTTTGCGCTGCGGAGAAAAATTAGCTGCAGACCAAACTTGAAGCAGGAAACTTACTGTAAATCTGCCTGTGTGAATGTACCCTGTACATTCACATGGGGGGGGGGGGGGGCAAACTTCCAGCTGTTTAAAAACTACAACTCCCAGCATGTACTGACAGACCGTGCATGCTGGGAGTTCTACTTTTGCAACAGCTGGAGGCACACTGGTTGGAAAACTTTCAGTTAGGTTCTGTTACATAACTCAGTATTTTCCAACCAGTGTGCCTCCAGCTGTTGCAAAACTACAACTCCCAGCATGTACTGGCAGACCGTGCATGCTGGGAGTTGTACTTTTGCAACAGCTGAAGGCACACTGGTTGGAAAACCTTCAGTTAGGTTCTGTTACCTAACTCAGTATTTTCCAACCAGTGTGCCTCCAGCTGTTGCAAAACTACAACTCCCAGCACGTACTGATCGCCGAAGGGCATGCTGGGAGATGTAGTTATGCAACAGCTGGAGGTACGCAACTACAACTCCCAGCATGCCGAGACAGCTGTTTGCAACATCAGGAGGGCTACAGTTTATAGATCACTGCACAGTAATCTCCAAACTGTGACCCTCCAGATGTTGCAAAACTACAAATCCCAGCATGCCCAGACAGCAAAGAGCTGTTTGGGCATGCTAGGAGTTGTAGTTTTGCAAGATCCTTAAGTACCAGGATGCAAGGGCGTATGCATACGCCCTTTGTCCCCAACAGGTTAACCAAAGATTAGGGAGGGCCATCTGCGCCTATGTGTCTACCTAGGATGACACCCAAACATGCCCAAAACACCACATACTATACTGGATTTAAGCAAAAAAAAAAAAAGTGGCGCTAACTTTATGTATTACCATTCAGTTTATTTGTATGCTGTGCACAAGTCTTTTACTCTCTTTTTAAAGTACCTGATGAACAGGATAATGACTACAGTATGAAGTTAATATTATTACCTTATGTTTTAAAACTTACAATATTATTCTGTAGCTAAAAAACAAGTACTTAATCTCAGCAAAAGCTCATTGAAATATCCTTGCATGCACTACATTCTGTCGACACCTCGTATAAATAAAGATTTAACGGGTTTGCAGTTTCCCAGATCAATGCTGAGCTGCAATACTTTCATCCTTACCTGAAATGACACATCACATACTGCCTGAGGGATGCGGAAGAGCCAGACGCACAATGCAGACAAATGAGAGTTAACATCAAGGTAGCTTCCCCTGTTCCCTCTTTTTAGTTTGCTGTAATAGAATAATAGTGCATTCTCAATGCACTCATCATGTCTGAATTTTTTTAATTTTTTTTTCAAAGCAGTTCTTTGGAAATGGAAATATTCAAAATCTACTGGACGCTAAATGAAATCCTCATTATACCTGTACAGGGCAACCATCAGGGCCGTGAAGCTGATACTGCTGTATTGGCCTCAGGCTTTCTAATAAAACATGGAAACTGGCTATTTGTAGCAGGGCACAGGGCCTTAGAAGTTAATAATCTAAAACCACCTAGTGGACTAGAATAAAGGAGGAAGGAGAAATGACTGGAGGAAAGCAGCAACCATAAGCTCGCAGTTACCCTTCCTTCCTGCTGCTGACCCAATGAAGACTCCTCCACGAACCACAGGAGTCTCCTTCTGTCTAATCAATGTGGAGGGTAGGGAGAAATGTAAATAATATAACTATAGAAAGGGGCTTTTTATTGATCAATGTATCAGTTGGGGGGGGGCTTCATTATAAAAACTATAGGGGGGGGGGGTTATCAAAACCTGCCTAGAGGAAAAGTTGCTGAGTTGCCCATAGAAACAATGAGATTGCATCTTTCATTTTTGAAAAGGCCTCTGAAAAATGAAAGAAGTGATCTGATTGTTTGCTATGGGCAACTCAGACATTTTTTCTCTAGACTGGTTTTAAAAAATCTCCCCTTATGTATTAAGGAAGGATTTCTTCATAGATAATTATTTGGTGGGGAGCACATTGCTTCGAATGCTATGTGTACAGAGGAATTTTTAATAGATCATTTTTAAAGATAGGACACACCCTGTGTAGGGGAGCTTGGCTTTAATTCTATTTGTGGGAGGTAGCTGTTATTTATATTTATATATATATATATATATATATATATATATATATATATATATATATACTGCTCAAAAAAAATAAAGGGAACACTAAGATAACACATCCTAGATCTGAATCAATTAACTAATCGTATGAAATACTTTACATAGTTGAATGTGCTGACAACAAAATGCCACAAAAATTATCAATGGAAATCAAATTTATCAACATTTATCAACCTATGGAGGTCTGGATATGGATTGACACTCAAAATCAAAGTGGAAAATCACACTACAGGCTGATCCAACCTTGATGTAATATCCTTAAAACAAGTCAAAATGAGGCTCAGTAGTGTGTGTGGCCTCCACGTGCCCGTATGACCTCCCTACAATGCCTGGGCATGCTCCTGATGAGGTGTAGGATGGTCTAAATGTAAGGTAATGCACATGGGGGAGGAAAAATCCGGGCTGGGATTATGTATTAAATGGAAGAACACTTGGGACGGGAAAAGGACTTGGGAGTCTTAGTTAATAGTAAATTTAGCTGTAGTGACCAGTGTCGGGCAGCTGCTGCCAAGGCAAATAAAATAATGGGGTGCATCAATAGGGGCATAGATGCCCACGACAAGGAAATAATTCTACCACTGTACAAATCACTAGTCAGACCACACCTAGAGTACTGTGTATAGTACTGGGCACCAGTGTACAAGAAAGATATAGTGGAGCTGGAGAGGGTTCAAAGACGGGCAGCCAGAGTAATTTGGGAAAATGAAGTACTACAGTATCCAGAAAGATTATCAGTATTAGAGTATGTTCACACTACAGATTATGAACTGAATCTCCGCTCGCAGAATTCCGTGTATGAATAAATCAGGGGACCTTACAGAGATCTCTCCCATGATCTATTTATACCCAGGACTGTATCTATAAAAAGGGGGCATCCTCTACATTTAGAGGAAAGAAGGTTTCTACACCAGCACAAATGGGGGTTCTTTACTGTAAGAATTCTCTCCCGAAGGAGTTGGTCGTGGTTCACTCTGTAAAAGAGTTCAAAAGGGGTCTGGATGCATTTTTGGAGAGTAACAACATTGATGGTTATGTATACTAGATTTATAGGGACAGAAGGTTGATGCAGGGATTTATTCTGACTGCGATATTTGGATTCGGGAAGGAATTTTTACCTCTAGTATGAGGGTATTTTGCCTTCCTCTGGATCAACTCAGTAGGGACTCATTAGGGATATAGGTTGATCTTGATGGACTCTGGTCTTTTCAATCTTATGAACTATGTAACTTCACACATCTTCCTGTTCTGAAACAGTTCCATGGTGTGGCCGTACCCTAAGGTGGTGTAGATAGCAGTAGGACAATACTGAATACACGTATATCTGACTACACTTTTGGCTGCACATTAAGTAAACAATTATGCACACTGTATATATCTACAACAATGTCTTGAACTATTATGATTAATTTTTTTGACTAACAAATACCTTAGTGGAATTAGTTTTTCTTGTTTATTTTTTATATAAAAAGATCAGTTTAAGCATCTACTGTTTAGGGACAGTTTATCTTTTAAAGCTTTCTTTAAAAAAAAAAAAGACATTTGTATAGATGAAAAAAAAAAAAACAGTATGTGTCAACAGGATACAAAAACATGATGTGAACATACCCTAAGAAAGATCAATTAACATACCAAAATTTGCCATTGCACCACCTTTTCCTGTCCAAGATAGAAGATCAGAACATGCAGATAGTTACTGTCCCCTTATGTGGATAAAGTAACAGCTATCATGAATACCTGTTAAACACATGCATACTGTGATATATTTTGTATGAATAACTGATAAACAAAACATTAAAAAATGACATAGTATATTATTATGTTTTTAATGATTGATTGATTTCACTGATATTTTAAAATGTACTTACTCTTTCAACGTGCTGTTTTATTACCTTTACACCCTTAGCTACCTATAGCTTCATTTCTGTAATAGTGCTGTATCAGCATATTTCCAGTTTGCCTTAGCTGTTCCTTGCAGCACATTGACTCAATCTTAGATTAGGAATTCGACAAAATAGCTTCAGTATTGCAATTTCCACTGCTTTATTGTCATTATTATCTCAGTCACACAAGTACCGGTAGTTCCTGAAAATGACCATATACATCTTTTGCCCATACATTTAAAAGAACGTAACAAGTAATTTACATGTATTATACATTTAATTTATCTGCTGCTGGATCTAGATCACCACCTAGTGATCATCCTTAAAATCCACTGTGACGGATATTGGGAACGTTCCTGAGAATAAATTAAAGCATCGTATTTAATTTATTTGGTAGAAGAGAGGGGCAACCTAAGAAAAATGTTATCAGCGCAATCACAGCGGTAAAGTATCGGAGGAAAAATTTCTGAATTACAAGCTTACATGGTAATCAGTGAGCAGCAATGAGCCAAAATCATTTTAAAAATAACCAATATTGTATGGCTGATTTCAGCTCCAAACAATCAAATGAACAATTGGGAGAAGAGAAAAAACAAAATATCACGGCTACAATACATTTTGTTTTACTCAACAAGCAACCAAAGTCAAGGATGTTAATGTAAATCCCTACTGCTGTCTGATTGGAGAACACTAATTGGTTGGATTATGTAACCATACTGTAAGAACCCGAAGGTTTTAACATCCCTGAGAGTGTTTGTTTATCTGGTTTCTGTGGCTATGCCTAGCTCTGGGCTGGCCAGCTGAAGTTGTTAGTTCACCTGTGTGTTGCCTATATAAACCTGCAGTCTGCTTCCAGGCCTTGCCTGTGAAAGAGCTTGCTTGGCACCTTTGACAACTCCTGGTATTGACTTGGCTAGTGGACATTGACTCATTGTGTGTGTTAGATATTATTTGTTAGTTTGTGCGCTCCCTTAGTGAGCTGTGTCTGTATTAGTTTATTTTGTTGACAGTGACTTCCATCACTTATTTAGGGAGGGACTGTCACTGTGGTTGTCGATCCGCTATTTATGGCAGATAGGCAAGTAGGCAGGGATAGAGGGAGTGGGTGAGATCAGTACTGCACTCCTTCGCTGCCCATACGTGACACATACATCCCAGTCCTATAGTTTATTCACATTTTACTTCATAATTTTTAGTACAGTGAAATGAGAAAAGTACAAAGATATAATAGGATTCTCAGTGTAGAATTGGATAGATAAATCTTCCTTTAATATAAATGTGGTGGGTATTTTGATCAGTAAAACACAATTGAAATGTATTTTAAAGACCCATCTTCATTAACCAGTGGGTTGAAAGACACATGGCTCAAAATATGCCCCCTAGGTATTTGGCATATAAAGATACCATCCTACACTGTCCCCACTAACAACTTATCTCCTTGCAGCTTTTACATAATACAGTATCAAAAACTGACAAAGGTGAACCAGGGATGTCACTTGGCAGGAGTACCATATCGCTAGTAATTGATGCCAGGCTTTAAAAAAAAAAAGAATCACTGTGGGACAGGATAAGTTTTTTTTATTTGTAGGTGGTGAATGGGAAAGTTAGGTACTTGGACTCTGTTTCCTTTATAATAGGCAATCATACTTATACTGCTAGTGAACTCTCCCTGGCCACTTTATTATGTACACAGCCATGCTAGTACTGGGTTGGACCCCTTTTCGCCTTCAGAACTGTCTTTTTTCTATAAGGAGCTGGAAACATTTCTCAGAGATTTTGGTCCATAAGGTAATAATGATATTGTGCAGTTGTTGCAGATTTGTTGGCTGCACATCCATGATGTACTGAATTAAGATCTGGTGACTGTGGAAGCCATTGGAGTACAAGGAACTCATTGTCATGTTCAAGAAACCACTTTGAGATTATGTGAGCTTTGTGACATGATGCATTATCCTGCTGGAAGCCATCAAAAGAGGAGCACACTGTGGTCATAGGGAGGGACATGATCAGCAACAATACTCTGGTAGGCTGTTGTGTTAAACAAGGCTCAATTGGTACTAGGGGGCCCAAAGTGACTCATTAGACCAGGTAACATTCTTCCAGTTTCCTTTGTCCAATTTTGGTGAGCCTGTGCGAATTGTAGATTCAGTTTCCTGTTCGTAGCTGACAGGAGTGGCACTTGGTGTGGTCTGTCATGGCTGTAGTCCATCTGCTTCAAAGGTTCGATGTGTTGTGCTTTCAGAGATGGTATTCTGTATGCCTTGGTTGTAATGAGGGGTTACTTGAGTAACTGTTGCCTTTCTGTCTGCCCATTATCCTCCAAGGCAACCTCCACACAACTGCAGCTCAGTTGGTATTATCTTTTATGGACCATTCTCTGTAAATACTAGATATGGTGTGCGAGAATCCCACTTGATCAGCAGTATTGGAAATACTCAGACCCGTCTGCCTGGCAGCAAGAACCATGCCATGTCCAAAGTCACTTAAAGCCCCTTTTTTCACCATTCTGATGCTCAGTTTGAACTTCAGTAAATTGTCTTGACCATGTCTGCATGCCTAAATACATTGAGTGGCTGCCATATGATTGGCTGATTAGCAAATTGTGTTAACAAGAAATTGAACAGTGGCCAGTGAGTGTATTACTCACATGTTTATCTATACAACATTGCCCAGGTACAGTTTATACAGTCATGGCCGTAAATGTTGGCACCCCTGCAATTTTTCAAAAAAAATGAAGTATTTCTCACAGAAAAGGATTGCAGTAACACATGTTTTGCTATACACGTTTATTCCCTTTGTGTGTATTGGAACTAAACCAAAAAAGCAAATTGGACATGATGTCACACCATACTCCAAAAATGAGCTGGCCAAAATTATTGGCACCCTTAACTTAATATTTGGTCGCACACCCTTTGGAAAAAATAACTGAACTCAGTCGCTTCCTATAACCATCAATAAGCTCCTTATACCTCTCAGCCGGAATGTTGGACCACTCTTTCTTTGCAAACTCTCTTATTGGAAGGGCACCTTTTCCCAACAGCAATTTTAAGATCTCTCCACAGGTGTTCAATGGAATTTAGATTTGGACTCATTTTTAGCCACTTCAGAACTCTCCAGCGCTTTCCTGCCATCCATTTCTGGGTGCTTTTTGACATATGTTTGGGTCATTGTCCTGCTGGTAGACCCAAGATCTCGGATGCAAACCCAGCTTTCTGACACTGGGCTGTACAGTGCGACCCAAAATCCATTGGTAATCCTCAGATTTCATGATGCCTTGTACACATTCAAGACAGCCAGTGCCAGAGGCCGCAAAACAACCCCAAAACCAGGGGTGTCACTAGGTCATTTCATCCGAGGCCGGGGCCCCGAATGTCAGCTGCCCTGGACTTTTTTTTTTTAATCTTAACATTTTTGAAATATACATATTTATTAAACAGTGGGGCCGATCTGTCCTCTGCAAGGTCCCCTTCGCAGGCGTGCAGAAGGGGACCTCGCTCAGGGCCGGTCCTCCGGTCCCAAGTTTATTAGGCCGGGGCAGGGAGTCAGGACACTGCTACTTTAAGAGTAGCAAAAGTCAGTGCGCAGGCGTGCTCCCTGCCCCGGCTGTTCGCTCCGAGCAGGACGGAAGCTCGGAGTTGTAATCACTACAGGAGCAGCCAGGGGTGACCAGCAGCCCGCCCCGACATGATATACAGCCTGCATTGTGTCACCTGCAGCCCGGAAAGGTAAACAGGGGGGGGGGGGGTGTTTAAAACAGAGGGGTCAGGGGTCAAAAGATTGTGAAGGAGGGGGTCTGTGGAGGGCCAGAACAGTGCAAAGGAGTGGTGGCAAAGGGGTCTAGGAAGGGGCAAAGGAATGTACAGGAGGAGGGGGCAGGGAGCAGAGGGGTCTGGGGGGAACTTAGGGGTCTAAAGTAGGGTTGCCACCTGGCCGGTATTTATCCAACCAATCCTATAACTCCCTGCATGTTGCACCATATACTATACCATTGTTTCCCAACCAGAGTACCTCCAGCTGTTGCAAAGCTACAATTCCCAGCATGCCCGGACAGCTGTTGGCTGTCTAGGCATGTTGGGAGTTGCAGTTTTGCAACAGCTGAAGGCACCCCTGGTTGGGAAACACTGACCCATACTATATACTACTTTATAGTCCAACATGCTGGGAGTTGAAGTTTTGCAACAGCTGGAGGCACGCCTGGTTGGGAAACACTGACCCATACTATATACTACTATATAGTCCAAAATGATGGGAGTTGTAGTTTTTGTTTGGCAGATATATCTGGGGGGATTTAAGTGTCTGAAAGAAGAGGGTAGATATGGGTCTGGGGGGGACTTAGGGCTCATCCACACTGTGGACATTCTGCCAGCGAAATTCCAGGATACTAATGCATTGTGCACATTGCGGAATTACTACAGGGCAATTCTGCCATTGGAATGGACGCCAACCATTAGAATGTTCACCCAGAATGCATTGCCAGCAGCGCCTGCAGAAGGCGGACATTCCACCGGTTGAATGTCCGCAGTGTGGACGAGCCCTTAGGGGTCTGAAGGAGGAGGGGAAAGATGGGTCTTGGGGGACTTTGGAGTCTGGGTTAGGAAAGTACAGGGGGGGGGGGGGATTCTGCCATACAGAAGAAACAGTGTATGGCCATATTATATTCAGGGGTACAGTGGTTGGCTGTATATTATTCAGGGGTACAGTGGTTGGCTGTATATTATTCAGAGGTACAGTGGTTGGCTGTATTATATTCAGAGGGTAAAGTGTGTGGCTGTATTATATTCACGGGTACAGTGGAAGGTTGTTTTATATTCGGGGGTACAGATGTCATTGTATTTGGTTATAATAATCATTGTCTTCATACAGAGGATGTAGATCTGCTGACATAGTGAGGAACCAATGATGTCCGGGCATCAGACTCTACAGAGAAGATGGAGCTGGAAGAAGACCTGATATCTGGACACACAGAGAAGACGTCACTCAGGTCAGTGATATCCTTGTGTATTCTCCTAACTGTCCCATCACTGCTGTAGTCCCTTTTAAGTCCTGCAGTGATGATGGGTGACACTGTACTCCAATCTGTGGTCTCCAGCTGATCCAAAACTACAACTCCCATAATGCCTGAGGCTCCAGACATGATGGGAGTTGTAGCTTTACAACAGCTGGAGATCAACCTGGGGGTTTTAGACTATGCAGCCCATTTTATTTTGGTGGGGGTCTGACTGCTGGGACCCCCACCAAAAAATAAATGGGCTGCATATTCTAGTATGCCCGGGCCTATTTTTGGTCCCAGTCCGGCCCTGGCTGCCCGTGACTGTGCACAGGGGAAAGATCTACAAAGAAGATGGTGACTGAACAGAGGATTTCTTTTTTTAAAGCAAGTGTCCCTACAGGTACATATGTGTAGATATATATGTATGTGTGTATATCTGTGTGTCTATGTCATGTGCTTGTGTATGAATATATAAAGTGCATGTGTGTGAGTGTGTATCTGTACAAAGTGTATGTAATACGGGGGGGGGGGGGGGGGTTGGGCTACTGTATAATAGGGGCACTGATCCAATATAAAGAGGGGGCAACCAGGGTGCCTCCAGCTGTTGCAAAAGTAGTAGTTTTTCAACAGCTGGAAGCACTTTAGTTAGGAAATACTGGTATACAGTATAGACACTAATAATGTAAACCCATGTACAGGGTAAGTAATGTAATTTCATACAGTGACCCCACTCACTATACTCACTATTCTGCTGGTGAGATCACTGTGTACATACATTACATTACTTATCCTGTACTGATCCTAAGTTATATCCTGTATTATACTCCAGAGCTGTACTCACTATTCTGCTGGTGAGGTCACTGTGTACATACATTACATTACTTATCCTGTACTGATCCTGAGTTATATCCTGTATTATACCCAAGATCTGTACTCACTATTCTGCTGGTGAGATCACTGTGTACATACATTACATTACTTATCCTGCACTGATCCTGAGTTATATCCTGTATTATACTCCAGAGTGGCCCCACCCACTGAGAGGCCCCGTTCCATTGCCCCTCCTTTTTTGGCTCCTCCCTCAGCCATGCCCATGGCCCGTGCCCCGGTTCTTTTGGAGGCCTAGCAACGCCCCTGCCCAAAACATCATTGAATCTCCACCATATTTCACTTTAGGTACTGTGATCTTCTCTTTGTAGGCCTCATTCTTTTTTCGGTAAACAGTAGAATGATGTGCTTTACCAAAAAGCTCTATCTTGGTCTCATCTGTCCACAAGACGTTTTCCCCAAAGGATTTTGGCTTACTCAACTTGGAATCAGATTATAAAAGCGGTATAAGCTTATTCTTCTCCGCTTTACCCTCACTTATCTTGCATGGTCAGCTGACTGTGTGTCCTAAAACTGTTTAGCATATTTAGAGTTAAAAAGCAGATAAATATACTTCTAGGTAAATATATTGGCATCTACAGAAAATGTACGGTAATTCTGTCAGCAAAAATGTCACAAAGTTTACTGCACATGTGCCCAATGCATGAAACCAGCGCACAGGTGAATGAATATAAGCTCTGTATATTGGAGCTTATCAAACCTGAAAGTCATACAATGGTCACAAAATAAACATCTGAGACAAGCTGCTCCTTCACAAAACACATTCTGCAAAGTATCTGGTGTGGGCGGACAGGCAGATTTTTAGAGGTGAAAGCTTGTCACATCATTTATATTTCTTGTGTCCATTTGTGACAAATTTGATCAGATACCCAAACTTTTTAAATGTATGTTACACTTACAGGATCTGCTGCATATTTTGACTTTAATTGGTAGCAAAATCAGCTGTAGAAAATATGCAGCATATCCTGTACATGTGAATGTACCCTAGGGGCACGTTCACACATACAGGATCTGCTGCATATTTTTGTGGCATATCTTGTGCAGCTGATTTTGCTAAGAAATTAACTTAAATGGGTAGCAAAATCAGCTGCAGAAAACATGCAGCAGATCCTTTACACGTGAACGTACCCTAAGGGCTCATTCACACGGGCAGATCCACAGTATATTTTACCCTGCGGATCCGCCGACGATGGACCTCTACAGTGTGCCTCAGATGTGCCTGCTCGGAGTGGCAATCTGCTGTTATGCACAGACACACTGCTGTGATGTGCGAGTCGCCGCACGCATGCGCAGTATACTTGCACACATCGTGGCTGCTCTCGGCCTAGCTCAGGGAGCAGGGGGAGTGGCCGTAATGTGTGCATGTAAACCACGTATGTGAGCGTCGACTCGCACATTGCAGCAGTGTGTCTGCTCATAGTGGCGGATTGCTGCTCTGAGCAGGCACATCTGGAGGCACAGTTTAGGGGTCCATAGTTAATGGATTCACAGCCTAAAATACACTGTGGATCTGCCCGTGTGAACTAGCGCTAAGAGTGCATTCACACGTACAGTACCCTGCACATATCTGATGAGCAGAATATGAAGCTGCTGATTTTATGCACCAGATTTCCATGCAAAGTAAATGATTGAACACAGCTTCAAATCTGCAGCATCAAATATGCGCAGGATACTGCATGTGTGAATGGACCCAAAGGGTAGGGTATGTGTCGTATTTTGCTGCATATTTGCTGCTGCATATTTTTCTACCTAGGGAAGTCAATGGGTAGCAAAATCAACTGCGTATTTTGTTACCAATTGACTTCAATGTGAAGGAAAATATGCAGCAGCAAATAGGTAGCAAAATACGGCACTTGTGACCCTAAAGGTGTATTCCATTTTTTTTTCTTTCTGCCTTTGAGCCCGTGACGCCAAGTTATAATACTGTGTAATATGCTGCTATTACCTAATAGTCTGCCTTGTCCCATTTTCATGCACAGGACCCCCACTTGAAAGTGCATATATTACTGTGGTCTTTGACCTCTCGCAGCATTCCATGTGACCAAAGACAATGAGGGGGATTTATCAAAACCTGTGCAGAGGACAAGTGGATCAGTGCCCTTAGCAACCAATCAGATCGCTTCTTTCATTTTTCAGAATTTTAAAAAATTAAAGAAGCATATTGGCTGGTTACTATGGGCAACTGCACCACTCTCTCTATACAGGTTTTGATAAATCTCCCTCAATAAGTCACATGGTCTCCAGAGGGCATGGCTATACTGTAGAGGATGGGTGGATAGCAGGGTGGAAGGGATTTTAGTAAGTAGCAGCATAGCCACACCCCCTGGAGACCATGTGACTTGTGACTTATTGTCTCTGGCCACATGGAATGCTGGTAAAGGTCAGAGACAACAGTGGAATTAAAAGACTTACGGGGACATTTATCATCGTTGCTTTGGTAAGCAAGTTCTGTAGGCATTTTTTTCTTGCTTTTGGCTTTGCTTATGTGTGATACATTTATTATACTATCATGGTGGGTTGATAAATTTGGCTTACATAAGAAAAAACCAATAAATCACTTTTGAATACCATTTTTTTTAGCACACATAAGCAAAAACCAATAAATTACTTCAGAACACAAATTTGTAGCTTTGAAAAAAATGTGTGATATATATATATATATATATATATATATATATATGGTTTTTTTTAACATTTTTTACCGCTTTTTCCCCCTAAATGTACTAACTAATTTTTTTTCTTCTCATTTCAGATCTGTGTATCTTGTGGATTACTTTAGATTCAGGGGAGTACAGTGATCAGCATTTTTTTTGGTTTAATGTTAATAAAATGGTTAATGAGGACTTTTGGGGGAGTGTTTTTTTGGAATAAATTTTTTTTTAAACGTGTTGTTTTTTTTTTAAATTTACTCGACAGGTTTAGTAGTGGAAGCTGTATTATAGACAGAGTCCATTACTAAGCTTGGGCTTAGCGTTATCCCCCTAGACAGCTAGCGCTAGCCCCCAATTATTACCCCGGTACCCACCGCCACGGGGGTGCTGGGAGAAGCCGGTACCAACAGGCCCGGAGCATCAAATATGGCGCTCCTGGGCCCAGGCGGTAACAGGCTGGCATTATTTAGGCCGGGGAAGGTCAGTAACAATGGTCCTCGCCCACCCTGGTAACATCAGGCTGTTGCTGCTTGGTTGGTATTTGGCTAAAAATAAAAATAGGGGGAATCTTATCTTTTTTTTGCATAAATAATTAATTAAAAAAAAAAAAACGCATAGGGTCCCCCCTATTTTTATTTTCAGCCAAATACCAACCAAGCAGCAACAGCCTGACTTTACCAGGGTGGGCGAGGACCATTGTTACTGGCCCTCCCCAGCCTAAATAACGCCAGCCTGTTACCGCCTAGGCCCAGGAGCGCCATATTTGACGCTCCGGGCCTGTTGGTACCGGCTCTTCCAGGCACCCCTGTGGTGGTGGGTACCGGGGTAATAATTGGGGGTTAGCGCTAGCTGTTTTTGTGGCTAACGCTAAGCCTCAGCTTACTAATGGACTCAGTCTATAAGACAGCTTCCACTACTAAGCCTGTAAAGTAAATTTTTTTAAAAACACAACACGTTTCAAAAAAATTTATTCCAAAAAACACTCCCCCACAAGCCCTCGTTAACCATTTTATTAACATTAAACTGATTTAAAAAAACACTGGTCATCGAAGCAGTCCACAGGATACACGGATCTGAAATGAGAAAAAAAAAAATAGGTTAATACATTTGTTGTCACCCGCCCGCGCATGACTACAACTCCCAGCATGCCCTTACAGTAAGGATATGCTGGGAGTTGTAGTGTGGGGGGTACAGGGGTAACAATCTCCCGCACCACATGACTACAACTCCCAGCATATCCCCACTGCAAGCCTGTCACCTGCCCCCTGCTGCACAACTACAACTCCCAGCATGTCCTTACAGTAAGGGCATGCTGGGAGTTGTAGTCATGTGGTGCGGGAGATTGTCACCCCCCCCCCCCCTACAACTCCCAGAATGTTCTTACTGTAAGGGCATGCTGGGAGTTGTAAAGGGGGGGTGACAAGCGTGTCACCTGCCCTCTGCCGCACAACTACAACTCCCAGCATGTCCTTACAGTAAGGACATGCTGGGAGTTGTAGGGGGGGGTGATAATCTCCCGCACCACATGACTACAACTCCCAGCATATCCCTACTGTAAGGCTGTAAGGGCATGCTGAGAGTTGTAGGGGGGCGGGTGACAACTACAACTCCCAGCATGCCCTTACAGTAAGGACATGCTGGGAGTTGTGGGGGGGGGGGGGTGTGACAATCTCCCGCACCACATGACTACAACTCCCAGCATATCCTTACTATACGGGCCGACGGGGAGCTGTAGTTGTGCGGCAGGGGGCAGATGACAAGCACCCGCCCCCACCTCCCCCCCCCTACAACTCTCCCAGCATGTCCTTACTGTAGTCGTGCCAGCCAGGGAAGCGGGTGGTAATGCACTCTGCTCCCTGGCTGCAGTGATCAGAGAGTCACTGTAATTTCCTATTTCCAGCCGGGTCACGTGACACGGGACCCAACGGGAAATATGAAATTACACCAAACTCTGCAGCGCTGTGGTAAGGAGCCCGGGCTGACATAATACTGCAGCCGCCCGGGACTCCTGCAGCCGGGCACAGAGATGTGCAAAAGCCGTCCCTGCCATCTCTCGGCGTGTACCGCAGTGCTGAGGGATGACAGGGACGGCACCTACACATCTCCCTGCCCGGCTGTGGGAGTCCCGGGCGGCTGCTGAGTTACGTGTGGCTAGCCCGGGGTCCTTTTAACATCTAGCGGAGCGCGGCTCCGAGGTATGTTAAAAGGAGCCCGGGCTCCTCTGATTCTATCCTCGCTACCCTAAGATAGTGATGGGGATAGGGACACTGCTGTACATACCCCCACCCCCCTTGTCTTCCACCCACCCGCACCGCACATTGTCCGCCCGCTACAATACTACAACTCCCAGCATGCCCTCACTGTATGGACATGCTGGGAGTTGTAATCTTGCAACAGGTAGAAGACAGATGGGAGATGTGCGGCGCACGAGACAAGGGGGGATGTCATTATGTTAGGGTAGCAGGGTCAGAATCAGACAGAGCCCGGGCGGTTGCAGAGTGATGTACAGTTGTAATATATTTCCCGCTGGTGCCGTGATGTCGGCTTTCAGCGGGAAATCTAGAATTTGCTCTCAAAAGCCGTTTTGTACGCCAGCTCTGAGCTGGCTTACATTTACGCAGTTTTTGAGGGCTTGCAACTTTTTTTTGCGCAGTTGCGACTGTCGCAGTTAATAAATACCAGACTACCCGTAGTCCATTTTAAAATTCTTACTACGTAGTTACGTTTTGGAAAACTTGCTTTTCTCGCTTTCCAGTCAAAATGTCGCACGAAAAATCGCGTAGTCGCAGTTCCGACATTTGTGCGTAATTTTTAGTAAAAAAAAATGTAACTAAATCGCTTGATAAAAGTCTGTCTTAGAGTCTGCACTACAGTACTTTCGTGTGTGGGTCCTGTGCATGAAAGCGGCACAATGCGGTGCATGGAGGTAATAGTATTATAACTTGGTATCATGGGCTAAAAGGTTAAAGAAAAAATCCAATTTGAGAAAATGGTAAGCCCTTTCGCTCATCATTTACATGCTACTTTTTAAAGGATCTGAGAAACTAAGCTAAGAAAAAAAAGTTATTTATTTCTTCTTATAAATTCTAGCACTCTTTTCCATGTGCCATGTAATGAGTGGAGCTAAACTGCATTACCAGACATGGCACATGGAACCTGAGTGGGGCTTTTACTGGAAAAGTCTAAACTAGGACAACCCCTCGAAGGGTATGTTCTCACAGATAAAGAAGGGAATTTATCGTTGGTCTTGTGTGTAGTTTTGCTCTGCATTTAATTCTTTTGTAGTGAATTTTGTAGAGTTGAAGAACATTTATTGAATAAATTGCACACAAATACACTAAAGAAGGCTCGTTAAGAACGTATAATAAATATTTTTTCTAGAGCTCAGCTCTGCTTGGGGTTGTGTAGATTTGGGAATTTTTGGTGGGTCTGTGCTGTGTTTTTAAGCAAATTTCGCACATGATAAATTTATTACCACTGCACGGACATCCGGTAGAAAAATACCTAGCTAGTCACCCTAGTTAAAGGGGTACTCCAGTGGAAAACTTTATTTTTTTTTTTAAACAACTGGTGCCAGAAAGTTAAACAGATTTGTAAATCACTTCTATTAAAAAATCTTAATCCTTCCAGTACTTTTTAGGGGCTGTATACTAAAGAGAAATACAAAAAAGAAATGCATTTCCTGTGATGTCCTGACCACAGTGCTCTCTGCTGACCTCTGCTGTCCATTTTAGGAACTGTCCAGAGAAGCATCTGTTTGCTATGGGGATTTTCTCCTGTTCTGGACAGTTCCTAAAATGGACAGCAGAGGTCAGCAGAGAGCACTGTGGTCAGGACATCACAGGAAATGCATTTCTTTTTTGGATTTCTCTTTAGTATACAGCCCCTAAAAAGTACTGGAAGGATTAAGATTTTTTAATAGAAGTGATTTACAAATCTGTTTAACTTTCTGGCACCAGTTGATTAAAAAAAATAAATAAATAAATAAATAAAAACGGGTTCCACGGGAGTACCCCTTTAACCTGTTAAGGACCCAGGGCGCCCTGAGTCCGCTCCCGATCTATAACGCGGGGCCACATCATAGCGGGTCGGGGCCGGTCTCTAGCAAAGGCCGGGACCCGTGGCTAATAGCGCGCGGCAGTGATCGCGGTGCCACGCGCTATTAACCCTTTAGACTTTGAACGCCGCGTCTAAAATGAAAGTGAAACCATGCAGGTTAGCTCAGGGAGCTGTTCGGGATAATCGCGGCATCCCGAACAGCTTACATGACAGCTGGATGATCCCTACCTGCCTCCTCGCTGTCCGATCGCCGAATGACTGATCAGTGCCTGAGATCCAGGCATGAGCAGTCAAGCGGCAGAATCATCGATCACTGGTTTCTTATGAGAAACCAGTGATCAATGTAAAAAAATCAGTGTTTGCAGTGTTATAGGTCCCTACAGGAGCTATAACACTGCAAAAAAAAGTGGAAAAAAGTGAATAAAGATCATTTAACCCCTTCCCTATTAAAAGTTTGAATCACCCCCCTTTTCCCATAAAAAAAAAAAAAACAGTGTAAATAAAAATTAAAATATACATATGTGGTATTGCTACGTGCGGAAATGTCCGAGTTATAAAAATATATCATTAATTAAACCGCACGGTCAATGGCGTACGCACAAAAAAATTCCAAAGTCCAAAATTAATAAGTCCTATCAATGCAAAAATGGTACAGCTAAAAACTTCAGATCACGGCGCAAAAAATGAGCCCTCATACCGCCCCATACACGGAAAAATAAAAAAGTTATAGGGGTGAAAGATAACAATTTTAAACATATAAATTTTCCTGCATGTAGTTTTGATTTTTTACAGAAGTAATACAGAATCAAACCTATATAAGTAGGGTATCATTTTAACCGTATGGACCTACAGAATAAAGAGAAGGTGTCATTTTTACCAAAAAATGTACTGTGTAGAAACGGAAGCCCGTTTTTCAATTTTGTCTCACATTGATTTTTTTTTCCGTTTCGCCGTAGATTTTTGGGTAAAATGACTGGCGTTATTACAAAGTAGAATTGGTGGAGCAAAAAATAAGCCATCATATGGATTTTTAGGTAAAAAATTTAAAGAGTTATGGTTTTTTAAAGGTAAGGAGGAAAAAACGAAAATGGAAAAACAGAAAAACCCCGGGTCCTTAAGGGGTTAAAAGCACAGTGCTAACAGATGATTGAGAAATGTGCAAAAACGGCAAAAAACTAAAAGATGTGAGAATGTTTTCAAACAAATTACATAAAAACGATTGATAAATCCCCCCAAATCCCTTACTGCTTTAGACTAGGAATTTGCACCAGTTTACACACAAACACTAAGCAAGGTTTCATTGACATCCGAATTCCACACCATACTGAATCATCTGCATAAATTCAAGAACCATTTTGCAGATCATTTCCACATGGAATTTCCTATTGAAATTAATGGAAATTATTAAACTCTGAGTAAAGTTTGCATGACAATTTGCACAAATTTCAAGTGTAGATTTGCCATGGATTTTGATGGTTGAATAGAGGCAATTGTATCCACATTTGCATTTCTTTTATCAAGTGACACGGTGGGATCCTACTATAGAAAAGGAGAACTGAGGAAACCTATAAAACCTTAGAATCAATTCAGATGCTCTGAAATGAACACAACGCTGCTTCATCAAAACTAACTTATTAGTTAGCTCTACAAGCGCCATTCTGCATAGGCACAAGTGAGCTCGTCAATGGTGCAATCGTCATTCATGGTACATTAAACCTCCAGTGGTCAGAACAATTAGTGACACTCAGATGAACCCAGCTAGAGGGCATCTTGCTCTATTCCTCCTTTAATTTATAGTCATACAGCCTTTGCCTTGGCACCTTAACCTTCTATTGGATTTTGCATTACATGTTAAAAGTACGTGTTGGCAACGGTAGTGAACATCTTGATATATTAATGCTTAGAGAGGCATATTCTGAATGCTTCCATAAACATCAATTAGACAGCTTACTCAATTACAGTCAGTGGGAATAACTCATACAGCCATGATCATGGCGCTCACCAATAAATATCCTGATAAATTATATTTTTAACATGGCTTTTATTTGCACACCTTTATTTTATCAACTTACATGTGATATAGTTATAATGTTGCATCTAGCCTCACAACATTTAGAACAGCTTTAAGCTTTCATTTCCTGATACTTATCAATAACAGTCTGGTTAAATTTAACCCCTTAAGGAAACAGCCCATTTTCATTTTTGAGTTTAGTTTTTTTTAGCTCCTCGCCTTTTAAGAGAGACATAACACTTTGTTTTTCCATCCACAAAAAAAAAAAAGTACCAAGTGGCAAAGTAGTACTTTTATGCCCTGCGTCCTCTAGGAGTTAAAATACCTGGGTGGTATAAATTTGTCTAAGAATGATATGTGTCTGATTGATTTAGGTAATGAGGGAAAGAGAGGGTCTGCATGACATGGCTATGGCTGTCGACAGATTAGGTATGTTGATTGATCTGAGCGGATGGAAGAAAGTATTTGACTTCAGCAGTTCTGGGGTCTACAATGTTTATGGCCTTAATGTCAGCAATCAACTTTATTAGTTGTTCCCTCTTTTAATGGACAGACCGTGCCGTAAGAGAAGGTTGAGAACATGTCAAGTTGTTTTGTTTATCAAATGGGGATTTTTTGGGAACTTTTTCATTGTTGGTGTAGTGGGGATTAGTGGGGTGACGATACCCACCAGCTCTGGTAATCAGCTCTGAACCGTGGTGCCTACATATACAGAGCCAGGAAGCAGACACCACTTCAAGAGCTGTGGTAACCCAGCATGGCCACTACACAATGAGCTGTCTGTTACCAGCTCTTTCTCCTGCCTATGCAGGTGTCAAAGCTCTGGCAAACAGCTGATCCCATAGCCAGGTGTCAGTACCCCAACAATCTAATATTGATGACCTATCTTGAGGATAAGCAATGAATAAGTTTAGCCAAAAGAAATAACATTAACCTTGCTTCAATATTTTGAATAAATTTAAAATTCTGGGATATTTTTTTAATATAGTGCAGCATAGGCTATTAGAGAAAAAAAAATCTTGTTGTGTATGCCATTTGCTTACCTCTTTTTGTTGATGTAACTATGCATGCAATAGGCTGCAGTTTAGTTTACAAATGCACAATGATGTGGTTTCTGTGATGCGGCCTACATTTTCCATAACACCTAATCATATATATATATATATATATATATATATATATATATATATATGCGCTATATTTTAGGGGCAAAAAAGATTAGGGGCAAAAAAGAATAGGGGTAAGTGACATCGGCTTTGGCCCGGGAGATTTTGTGCTTTATTTATATGGTCCCCTAACAAAATTTGCAAAACTGCAGTTTTCCTCAAAATTTTTCGCTACAAATAATATAATATTGTTTTGGTTGCGCCATATGTTTTGAGGTCATGCAATAAACAAGCCCTCATATGGGTCTGTGGATGAAAAAAATGAACAGTTAAAGGGATATTCCAGGGGTATTTTTTTTTTTTTATATCAACTGGCTCCAGAAAGTTAAAACAGATTTGTAAATTACTTCTATTAAAACATCTTAGTCCTTCCAGTAGTTATCAGCTACTGAAGTTGAGTTGTTCTTTTCTGTCTGACAACAGTGCTCTCTTCTGACACCTCTGCTTGTCTCAGGAACTGTCCAGAGTAGGAGCAAATCCCCATAGCAAACCTCAAATGCTTCGGACAACTCCTGAGACAAGCAGAGGTATCAGCAGAGAACACTCTTGTCAGACAGAAAAGAACAATTCAACATCAGCAGCTGATAACTACTGGAAGGATTAAGATTTTTTAATAGAAGTAATTTACAAAAAATATTGCCAGTGATAGTGGCAGCTGGTCCGGACAGCACCGGACCCGTTATTTTAGGCTGCCCGTCTGTATGCACAGGGTTATAGAAGCGCTTTAGGAGTAGAAGTTATGCACTCACCGGAATCTGATGTTTAGGCAGTCCACGTTAGTATCCGATCTGGGGCAAGGGCTGTTTGCTGGTTCTCTGATGCACTCCAGTAGTCGGCCTCGTGGAATTGGCGTGTGACGTCACTGGGAGCTCTGCTGGAAGAACGGCCTCACCGGAGGGGAGATGGAATAGCAGCCGTAGATGTTGACCGCATGGATCCTCTGCAAAGTATATTAGGTAAAACTGCAACTACCAGGTATAAAGTCGCACATATAGATGGCATCTGCTTCCTAGACGCGTTTCAGGGTACTGGGATGTCGACCCTTTCTTCAGTAGGAATAATGAAGAAAGGGTCCTACTTATTCATACTGAAGAAAGGGTCGACATCCCAGTACCCTGAAACGCGTCTAGGAAGCAGATGCCATCTATATGTGCGACTTTATACCTGGCAGTTGCAGTTTTACCTAATATACTTTGCAGAGGATCCATGCGGTCAACATCTACGGCTGCTATTCCATCTCCCCTCCGGTGAGGCCGTTCTTCCAGCAGAGCTCCCAGTGACGTCACACGCCAATTCCACGAGGCCGACTACTGGAGTGCATCAGAGAACCAGCAAACAGCCCTTGCCCCAGATCGGATACTAACGTGGACTGCCTAAACATCAGATACCGGTGAGCGCATAACTTCTACTCCTAAAGCGCTTCTATAACCCTGTGCATGCAGACGGGCAGCCTAAAATAACGGGTCCGATGCTGTCCGGACCAGCTGCCACTATCACTGGCAATATTTCTAGTCAGCGCCTGACAGCGCAGACAAATATCTGCATTTTAGTCCACAGACTTTTTACTACATCTAACTCTGCTGGAACTTTTAATATCTCTGCTTTCAGTGAATACTGCAATCCTGATATACTTTTATACCAGAAGGATAATATTGCAACATTGTCCAATAACAACTGCCATTCATACTAATTGTCTTTCATCTTCATTGAAAGTACAGTTTTGTGATTTACTACACTCACACCCTTATAAGGAATCATATATTGCTAAGATATTTTTATTTGTTATCTGCTATATGAACGCACATTAGAGGCATCAGGAATTATTTTAGTGTATTTTATTCTATTGTTCAATCCCCCCATAGGGCCATGTGAGGGGATCATCTTAATCTCATTTTTATAATTCATGTGATATTATAATAAATATTACTGTTAATTGAAGCACGGTCTGTTCCATTCATTATAATCATTAATATTATATACACTTTCCTTGAGGTTTTGGGTAAATATTTTTGCTATTGAAATTGTTTCCTTTTGCACCTAGGGTATAGGTGCCTACCCAATCTAACCTCGGATTAGTGTATTAATTGTGAGCTGCACTTATTCTTTTTCTCTAATTTACAAATCTGTTTAACTTTCTGGAGCCAGTTGAAGGGGTCCCAGCAGTCGGCTGGAAGGGGAGTTCTGACCCCGCACGGAGCGCCGGCCAACACGCCCCTCCATGTACTCCATAGAGACACATGGAGGGGGAGTGTCGGCCACGGCATCCTGCAGGGGTCAGACGTTAGCTTCCGGCAAACTGCCAGGGCCCCGTGCAGGAGATTGCGGGGGGTCGGAATGCTCGGACCGCCAGCAATCTATAACTTATCCCCTATCCTTGGATTTTTCAATAGACTACTCTTTTAATACTCTTAAAAGGCAAGGGGGAGAAAAAAACATGCAAAATTGATAATTGGCTATATATTCAAGGGAAAAATTAGCTATGTCCTTAAAGGGGTGCTCTGGTGGAAAACAATTGTTTTCAAATCAACTGGTGCCAGAAAGTTATACAGATTTGTAAATGACTTCTATTTAATAATCTTAACCCCTTAACGACGCAGGACGTATATTTACGTCCTGCGCCGGCTCCCGCGATATGCATCATATCGCGTCGGTCCCGGCGCTCATCAACGCCCGGGACCCGCGGCTAATACCACACATTGCCGATCGCGGCGATGTGTGGTATTAACCCTTTAGAAGCGGCGGTCAAAGCCGCCGCTTCTAAAGTGAAAGTGACCCGGCTGCTCAGTCGGGCTGTTCGGGACAGCCGCGGTGAAATTGCGGCGTCCCGAACAGCTTACAGGACACCGGGAGGGCCCGTACCTGCCTCCTCGGTGTCCGATCGGCGAATGACTGCTCCGTGCTTGAGATCCAGGCAGGAGCAGTCAAGCGCCGATAACACTGATCACAGGCGTGTTAATACATGCCTGTGATCTGTGTAAAAGATCAGTATGTGCAGTGTTATAGGTCCCTATGGGACCTATAACACTGCAAAAAAAAAAGTTAAAAAAAAAAGTGTTAATAAAGGTCATTTAACCCCTTCCCTAATAAAAGTTTGAATCACCCCCCTTTTCCCATAAAAAAAAATAAAACAGTGTAAAAAAATAAATAAATAAACATATGTGGTATCGCCGCGTGCGTAAATGTCCGTACTATAAAAATATATTGTTCATTAAACCGCACGGTCAATGGCGTACGCGCATTTTTGGACACTTTTTATACAATTAAAAAATGAATAAAAAGTGATCAAAAAGTCTGATCAAAACAAAAATCATACTGATAAAAACTTCAGATCACGGCGCAAAAAATGAGTCCTCATACTGCCGTGTACATGGAAAAATAAAAAAGTTATAGGGGTCAGAAGATGACATTTTTAAACGTATACATTTTCCTGCATGTAGTTATAATTTTTTCCAGAAGTGTGACAAATTCAAACCTATATAAGTAGGGTATAATTTTAACCGTATGGACCTACAGAACAATGATAAGGTGTAATTTTTACCGAAATATGCACTGCGTAGAAACGGAAGCCCCCAAAAGTTATAAAATGGCGTTTTTTCTTCGATTTTGTCGCACAATGATTTTTTTACCGTTTCGCCGTGCATTTTTGGGTTAAATGACTAATGTCACTGCAAAGTAGAATTGGCGACGCAAAACATAAGCCATAATATGGATTTTTAGGTGGAAAATTGAAAGGGTTATGATTTTTAAAATGTAAGGAGGAAAAAACGAAAGTGCAAAAACTGAAAAACCCTGAGTCCTTAAGGGGTTAATCCTTCTAGTATTTATAAACAGCTGTATTCTCCACAGGAAGTTGTGTTGTTCTTTCCATTCTGACCACAGTGCGAGGAGAGGTTTGCTATAAGGATTTGATTCTACTTTGGACAGTTCCTGACAGAGGTGGCAGCAGATATCGTTATGGTCAGACTGGAAAGAACTACACAACTTCCTGTGGAACATACAGAAGCTGATAAGTACTGGAAGGATTAAGACTTTTATATGGAAGTAATTTAAAAATCTGTTAAACTTTCTGGCACCAGTTGATTTGAAAACATTTGTTTTCCACCGGAGTACCCTGGAGGACAGCTATAGTTGGGAATTGTCTGGATTATTTTTTCCCAATGGTAGCAAACCCTAAACAGCATTGGGGATAGAACAAGGCCCTGTAAGACTCCATATTTAATAGTACTGGTGAAAAGTAGGATGACATATTCTTTGGTTCTGCCAGTCAGTAAAAAACTATACCGCTGAGGAACTGGGCCATCAATTCCACAAAACTCCAATAAGTCCAAGTACAGTATTAAAGGGGTACTCCGGTGAAAACCTTTTTTCTTTTAAATCAACTGGTGGCAGAAAGTTAAACATATTTGTAAATTACTTCTATTAAAAAATCTTAATCCTTCCAGTACTTATTAGCTGCTGAATGCTACAGAGGAAATTCCTTTCTTTTTTGGAACACTGATGACATCATGAGCACAGTGCTCTCTGCTGACATCTCTGTCCATTTTAGCAACCATGCATAGCAGATGTATGCTAAGGGCAGCATGGTGGCTCAGTGGTTAGCACTGCTGCCTTGCAGTGCTGGGGACTTGGGTTCAAATCCCACTAAGGACAACAATAAATAAAGCATTATTATTATTATAACGTCAGCAGAGAGAACTGTGCTCGTGATGTCATCAGAGAGCATTCCAAAAAGAAAATAATTTCCTCTGTAGTATTCAGCAGGTAATAAGTACAGGAAGGATTAAGATTTTTTTAATAGAAGTAATTTACAAATATGTTTAACTTTCTGCCACCAGTTCATTTAAAAGAAAAAAGGTTTTCACCGGAGTACCCCTTTAAGTCAACTTTATTAAACACAAATGGAAGAACTAAAGCTGGTCATACAATTAATATTGCGGACACTTGTATCTCCTAATCCCCACATACATGTACATGCTAATCCAAGTTGAGCATGTATGTATTCTGAATAAGGAGAGGTGAGAAAGCTTCTAGAACAAAAGGATTGGGAATGGTCAAATCCAACATGTCCAACCTTCTCTCCTCTGATGCAGGCACCATATACATTAGATGCACTTGCGGAAGTGGCGGTGTGGTATTTATTACAAATTTATTTCGATTGCTAGCAAGAATACAAATCTCTGCCATGTTAGAGCTGGTGAAGAATTCCTCCCATGCACCTTGATTCATAAAGGCAAATGTGCATCTTTTTTATGTCTCTATAGAGGAATTAACAAAGTTAATATACCAGACACAGAGGCCTTTATAACCATAATAACTGATCATTTCCCTGCAATCACATTGCAGAGGTGCTGGTCACCTGCGGCTGACATAATTTGGACCTTTGAATGCGGAGATTGCTATTCATTGGATCATCATGATCACGGATGTCAGTCAAACAATGAGTGTTGGCTGCTGATACCAGCCACCACCCACCATCTTTGAAGCAACCTCAGTTACTGTGCTCACTTCATAGTTCCTGTGCTCATTTCATAGTCCCCGGTGCCCACATTTCATAACGGTAAGCCATGCATTGCCAAGAAATTAATGTAAAAACTTGATTTAAACAATTTTCTTATGATACATTGCTTTTAAAGGAAAATTGTCATCAGTGATCAGTGTCACTGCAATAACCTGTTGGTACAGGCGTTTAGTGCGAGTGATACTGATGATAACCATACTTACTGTACCTGTCCCCGATCCTTGTTCCCGCTCTTTTGTTATCTTTCTCTGTTCCTTCCGTTCCGGTGGAGGGTTTGGGGTATGGGTGGAGCTTCCTGACGTCACCGCTGCAGTTTCCCCAAGCCTGCTCACAGTGAGGTCCAACAGAGAAGCAGCAGTGGTGACATCAGAAAGTTCCGCTCGTGATCCAAGCCCTCCGCCGGAACGGATGGAACAGAGGAAGATAGCGGAAGAACGGGACCACGGATCAGGGACAGGTAAGTATGGTTATCATCAGTGTCACCTGCACTACACACCTGTACCAACAGGTTAGTATGGTGACACTGATGACAGTTTTCCTTTAAACATTCAAGGAATGCCCACCTGTCACTGGTTTACATATGGATATGACACAATGTTCAAAACCCAAAGGATTGCACAAGAGACATTACATTTAAATTACATATTAAAGAAGTTAATTTTACTTCTTTACATAAAAACCATATACATTCTTTCCTCACTTCTCCCGGAGCCATCCCAGTTGGACAGTGTTTGCTGGGTATGATATTTGAGTGTGCACTACCCGCTCAGCTAATCAGTGGCTGCTGTGGTGTTCTGCCTTAGCTGCTAACTGGAAAGTGTATGTGCTGACCCCAAAATTGGCAAGCCCTGTGGAATGGGACCAGCTCTGGGAGAACAGCAGCATTAGCGAGAAAGGTAAGTATGTGGAATACCCCTTTAAAAAAAATGTACACAGTCAGCAAACATTTAAATATATATTTGCAGTCTGACACTGCTCTCTCCTGCATCCTCCTTAAACAGCTGACAAGAGAGTATCTTTTTACAAAGAGAAAGGTTGAAGATCCATGTTATAGGAATACACTGAGACGCTAAAGGGGAAAATTCTATGTCACTGATTACTTGCTGCACTTAGATAGGACTCAAAGCAAGTATATTCAAAAAAACACCACTTCACTCTGTCTCTGCAAAGTCATCATGGGACATGTAGGCTTTATTATTATTACAGACATATCAGACGGTAAGAATTAAGATGGCAGACAACACATACATGGCACAACAACTAAAATACTTCATGAAGATCTACATTATGTATGCAAAAGAAAATCATTAATTACAGACCTTACCCTGTAAAACTGTTGGCAACACATTATTTAGGGTAAAATCTGCTTTCTCACTATATCCAGATGTCTTCATGACCATCCTCCACAGTGAAGAAAATTAGTTTTGAAAACTTCCCAAATCATATTGTTATGCCTGGTAAGTAGTCCTAGGGTCGGTGGGCATCCTGTAGTAGTCAATGTTGCTCTGACTGTAACTACGCCTACTTGGGATTGATCGACAGCCTGGGCACTGTCAACTCCTGGGCTATGTATGTTAAATCTTATGTTATACAAGATGATACCATAATGATTTCAATAACACTTACTTGGATGCCATATCTTAAATAGTACTGTCCCTTGGAAAAATAATCTGGCATATAACATTTATTAATGCAGGCCCATAATGTGATGTGCTGGACAGCTCTTTACTGCACACTCTCACGAATGGTATATGAGGAGTAGTAGTTGAAGCCAACTTTTGCCATTTAAAAATGATACTGTATTTTCATGGAAACCAGGACTTTTATGTGCCATATCACCATGGCGGCTGTACATCTTCACAGCTACACCAAGTTTAATGCTTGATACAGTCTTTATACTGACAGTTGTCTTGCATTCTGCATCTGGTATGTATAGCTCAAGGCAACAACAGCCTCTGCAGCTTAACAGCAGGGCACATGTAGGCCTGCTGGTGTTATGGCACCTGTGGAAGTCCATTTGTCATGCTCCTTCTGCACACTTTCAAAAACCATGCCAAATAACTAGCTGTACTGCCAATAAATAGGAAAGCAAATTGAGATCACATGGTGGCAATGGCCCAGAAAGCCAGTCACTACAATAAACTTTGGCATTCAGGAAGTAAAGTCTTAAAATTGTGAATGTTGTATAATACAGCCAGTTTACTTGCAGTCCCTTGTAATTTTAAACACATACACATCTACATACATTGTGAAGTTTAATGAGACACTTTTCACATTTACATTGGCAGTTACTTTCAGCAATTCTTTAAAATCTAAGCTCAAAAACAGCTTAGAATGCATGCACCACCATTCTTGCTGTCAAAATGAAGAACACCACAATGGAGTCCCACATCACAATAGACAAGCCCCAGTGTAAGTCAATGAGGTACATCTGGTGCCTTTAGATATAAATGAAAAACCATGGAAATTTAACTCTGCTACATCTCTACAGGTTTATACAGTACATACAATTGCGATAAGTGGCTTTAAGGTCTTTTGTATCGATGCCATGGATAAAGTGACCACATCATGTAACCACAAAGCAACTGCATCCCTTCCACCAACCATAATTAGCAGCCAAAGATGAAGCAATAGACTAAACCATCTGAAATCTATAGACCATATGTGCAGTACGCAGTTGAGGCGTATGCTCTAGATGACAAACCAATCTTTGTTATGACTCTCTGTATCAGTCAAACCTGCCACTAGCTAATTTGTCTGACTCTATGGTGTATAGTGGCAGTCCAACTCTTCCCACTTTTCTGTTGGGGAAAGCGAACACCAGAATTGCCTGATGGCAACTTACCTATCCTCCAAACACAAGAAGTCCTGGCTCAACCTTCATGTGTAGAGTGAGATCAGGAAAGATAGCTGTTGGCTGACAGTCAATGATAATGTATGGCTACTTTAGAGTACATTCACACTATGAAATTTCTGATCTGAATTCCACTGAGAAACTCCAGTTTGCAATTTAGCTGCATGAAAAAAAATAAAAACCTTTGTGTAAATTGGGTTTTGTGTTAGTTAATTCACACTGTGGAATTTCCGCAGCGGAAAATTCCACAGTGGAAATTCCGGACCCCAAACCCCTTGAAATAATGTGCAGACTGCATTGTTGTCAATGGTGACAGTGCAGGTCTGTGCGGTCCTAGTGCCGATGAATCTCAGTGTCAGCTGCAAGCAGGCTCTCCATAGTGTGAATGTACTCTTTATATACTTGTACAGGGCATTTGCAGTGGACCCAATTCAATTATGTCAATTATGTGCTAATAGGTTGTTCTAATGAGAATAAAACCTTTTTTTTTTAAATTATTGTCTGTCCTTTTTAGACCAACATTAACCAGATTCAAATACAGAAGTATAGGAACTTTTACTCCACAGAAAATATTGTCAGTAGAACACATATATGTAAGGTTTTAAAATCCATCTCCTTCTCTTAAAATGTATGTAATAGAAAATGCAACAACAAATAGTCATTGTGTTAACTGTGTCAGAGAGCTCCATCTGCCAGGTCCCCCTGCAAAAAATGAAACCTCAGCCAGGCTGATAGGAAGCAGCCAAATGAAAAGTCTACAGATGAAATATACGGCCGTCTGTTGATGGTGCCAGTGCATGTATGTGGCCAAGAATTAAAGGTCATTTGAGCCCACAAGGCACCATGGAGTCTCTGAATATTTAATGTGACATAAATGCTGCCATATACCAGGCCGGAATTATCATCTTGTAGCTCTGTGCTTTCTGCTGCGCAGTCACCATTCATTTTTTTATTGTCCTCAGTACTGTATGTGTACAATGTACTCGTAAAGTTGAGATGTTGCCACTAATTAAGGAGCGTTACCGCATACATACAGATACATGCATCAATATTTGGCAGAAGAAAGCATTGGTGTTCTAAGATTTGGACTTGTCACTTATGTAAAAAAAAAAAAAAAAACTAGAAGGTGCATCATTAAATAATAGGTCCACAATGGGCAACTTTGCACTGCTTTGGAAGTTTCCTTGTAGTAATGTCAGAAATGAGTAATGGAGGTCACAAGAGAGTATTCCAAAAAGCGTAAAATGGCAAGATGGGCTTCACTGGAGCCATTTTCAATTCCTAACCAAAAAAAAATAAATTTGTAAACTTGATTTACTTAAAAATGTACGTTTAATAATAATAATCATAAATTAGGGCACCAAAAGATACAAACATGGTACCCCAATCAATACCTGGATATGTGCAGTGAAGGGGAGGGGGGTGTCCAACCAACTACTGTCACCCCAAGGAGGTGTAAAAGGTATATCAATGAGTATCACAAAAAACGGTTAGTATTCTCACGTGTAGAGTGTAACAATCTGACCATTGGCTGACAACAATAAACCCCCCACACCATCCAACACGTTTCTGTCGCCTAGTTAATGGCGACTTCCTCAGGGGAGAAACAGTTAGGATGATGTTAGCACAGTAAAAGGGTTTATGTGCTGTGGTAGTAGCCACTACCCAGTCACACAATGTGATAAACCGTAAACAGTAAATAACTCCTATAGATTGTGAATGAGGATGGTGGACTATTACAAATCACTTATCTCACACAGTCAATGGCAAAATTGAAAGTAACAGGGGACTGCCACTGCAGTGAGGAGGATGACGCCAACTCTCGGGAGTCGTGAGTAGCCGGAAACACGGCATGTCAGGCGGGTATCCACCTGCCTGCCCCATGACTCTTTTCTTCCAACAGGGAATCTAGCCATCACCATCTTGGCCTACCTTGCTGACCTATAGTATTGTCTGTGCATTTGCGCTCTACTCTGTTCACAGGTTGCGGCACACAGCGTCTACTATATATATATGTCAATATTATTAGTATCCACAGGTTGTTACCAATAGCATCCACGGCACAACTGGGGTCACTTTTATCCACAGGTCACCGGCATCTTAGGAATTTAGCACCCCTACAACAGGTGGGGTCCAACTGTTGCTTTCAAGTTTGCCATTGACTGTGTGAGATAAGTTCTTTGTAATAGTCCACCATCCACATGGACAATCTATAGGATGGTAGGGCCAGCGCACCATTAATTGGTGTTAACTGGTTTTGACCCTATTTAACCCTGCACTTCCTTAGATCTTTGCCGGATCATTGTGCCTTTACTGCCTTAGAGAAAGCATTCACTTGTGTCTTGCCTTACCATGTATTTTGACCCCATTGTGTGACTGGGTAGTGGCTACTACCACAGCACACCAACCCTTTTACTGTCCAGTCAAATGATGAACAACATAAGTGCACTCACCGCAATTGATGCTTCATCTGTATACTTTATTGAACATCCATAAAAACAAACAGTGCAGGGAGGCAGCGAAGGAGGGAGGTGAACAAGGGCTACGGACCCGTCTCGCGCTACAAGCGCTTCATGAGGCTGCATGCACTATTTCTCCCGTTACTATCTTCCGTCACAAAATAACGGCCGTTATTAATAACAGGCTATAACGGGTTAAAACGGCTATTAGAAAAATCCCATAGACTATAATGGGATTTTGTAACTGCCATTTTACAGCTGATTTTAAGACAGAACTTCGTACAGATCTTTGAAACGGAGTAATTTTGTAGTGTGAAAGGGGCCTAAGCAAATCAAGTTTACAAATTGATTACATATTGCCTTGATTATTGTTGGTCTATGGACAACCAGTTCCCTTGTCATAGGTAGTGCTGCGGGCAGACTTGCTGGCCGCAAGCACACTCGTTTCTGCTGCCGGCGCCGCTGCGGTTCACATCCCGCTATGTGAACGCATGCAACTGCCTGGTCATCCCTCGCCTCCTCGCTGCTCTGCCCACTCCGCTCTCCGGTTCTGCCGGTGCGCGCGGCCACACCTCCTAGGGCGCACGCTGGCTCTTTAAGATTTAAAGGGCCAGTGCACAATTAATTGGTGTTAACCTGTTTTGACCCTATTTAACCCTGCACTTCCTTAGATCTTTGCCAGATCATTGTGCCTTTACTGCCTTGGAGAAAGTGTTCACTTGTGTCTTGCCTTTCCGTGTATTCTGACCCCATTGCTAGGTATCCTGACCTTGCTCCTGTGCCGCCTGCCTTCTGACCTCTTGCTATGTGGCCTGACCTTGCTACAGTGCCGCCAGCCCTGACCTCCTGCCAGTCTTGACTTCGTGTTTGCCTCATCCTCTTGTGCTACATTACACCTCGGCTGCCTGTGGGGACAAGTCGTATCAGGGGTAGCGACCTGGGTGCCGCCTGCCGCAGCAAGTCCATCCCACTTTGCAGCGGGTTCTGGCGAAAACCAGCAGCACCTCTGACTCCGCTTCCTGGTAAGGCCCACGCCATCATCCTCACAGGTTCAGTGGATCCACTTCAGCACAGCCGTAACACCCCTATCTGTATGGATGATCCTTTAGCCAAATACAAATCTGATGGGTCAGCTATAACATTTAAACAGTACAAGGAGCTTAATAAAATCTGTAAAAATCTAATAAAAACAGCAAAAATTCAAAATGAGAGACAGGTGGCCAAAGAAAGCAAAACTAATCCTAAATATTTTTTTAGATATATAAATGCAAAAAAACCAAGGACAGAGCATGTAGGACCCCTTAATAATGATAATGGGGAGGTTGTCACAGGCGATCAAGAGAAGGCAGAGCTACTGAATGGGTTCTTTAGTTCTGTATACACTATGGAAGAAGGAGCTGACATTGGCCAGGTCAGTGCTGGTAACACATCATGTAATGTACTGAACTGGCTTAATGTAGAGATGGTACAAGGTAAGTTAAGTGATATAAATGTAAGCAAATCCCCAGGACCGGATGGACTACACCCAAGAGTTCTTAGAGAGGTAAGTTCAGTAATATCTGTACCCCTGTTCATGATATTTAGAGATTCTCTGGTGTCTGGTATTGTGCCAAGGGACTGGCGCAAGGCGAATGTGGTGCCAATCTTCAAAAAGGGCTCTAGGTCTTCCCCAGGAAACTATAGACCGGTAAGTTTAACGTGCATTGTGGGTAAATTGTTTGAAAGACTTATAAGGGATTACATACAGGAATACATAGGGGATAATTGTATTATAAGTGATAGCCAGCATGGGTTTACTAAGGATAGAAGTTGTCAAACCAATCTAATTTGCTTTTATGAAGAGGTGAGTAGAAGCCTTGACAGAGGAATGGCTGTGGATATAGTGTTTCTGGATTTTGCTAAAGCGTTTGATACTGTCCCTCATAGACGTCTGACAGGTAAATTAAGGTCTTTGGGTTTGGAAATTTTAGTTTGTAACTGGATTGAACACTGGCTCATGGATCGTACCCAGAGAGTGGTGGTCAATGATTCGTACTCTGATTGGTCCCCGGTTATTAGTGGTGTACCCCAAGGTTCAGTACTGGGACCGCTGTTGTTTAATTTATTTATCAATGATATAGAGGATGGTATTAACAGCTCTGTTTCTATCTTTGCAGATGACACCAAGCTTTGTAGCACGGTACAGTCTATAGAGGATGTGCATAAGTTACAAGATGACTTGGATAGACTAAGTGTCTGGGCATCCACTTGGCAAATGAGGTTCAATGTGGATAAATGTAAAGTTATGCATCTGGGTACTAATAACCTGCATGCATCGTATGTCTTAGGGGGGATTAAACTGGCAGAGTCACTGGTAGAGAAGGATCTGGGTGTACTTGTAGATCACAGACTACAGAATAGCATGCAATGTCAGGCTGCTGCTTCCAAAGCCGCCAGGATATTGTCATGTATCAAAAGAGGCATGGACTCAAGGGACAGGGACATAATACTCCCCCTTTATAAATCATTGGTACGGCCTCACCTGGAATATGCTGTTCAGTTTTGGGCACCTGTCCATAAAAGGGACACTGCGGAGTTGGAAAGGGTGCAGAGACGCGCGACTAAACTAATATGGGGCATGGAACATCTTAGCTATGAGGAGCGATTAAAGGAGTTACAATTGTTTAGTCTTGAGAAGAGACGTTTAAGGGGGGATATGATAAACGTATATAAGTATATTAATGGCCCATACAAAAAATATGGAGAAAAACTGTTCCAGGTTAAACCCCCCAAAGGACGAGGGGGCACTCCCTCCGTCTGGAGAAGAAAAAGTTTAGTCTCAAGGGGCGACACGCCTTCTTTACCGTGAGGACTGTGAATTTATGGTACGGTCTACCTCAGGAACTGGTCACAGCAGGAACAATTAACAGCTGTAAAACAGGATTAGATACATTCCTGGAACAAAATAAGATTAATGCTTATGAAGAAATATAAAATCTCATCCCTTCCCCAATATCGCGCCACACCCCTACCCCTTAATTCCCTGGTTGAACTTGATGGACATATGTCTTTTTTCGACCGTACTAACTATGTAACTATGTAACTATGTAGCAAAAGAAAAACTCTATCCACACGCCCCCCTAAATGCAGCTCTATGGGAGAGCTGGAGATTCTCAAGTACAGCACTCAGGCTCTCCCATAGAGCTGCATTGAGGGGGCATGTCGGCTGCTGCTTCCTGCAGTGGTCAAACGCACCCCATTCAGGAGGAGAGCCGGCACCCGTACGGGAGATTGTGGGGGGGGGGGGGGGGGGTTCAGCAGTCAGACCTGACATCTGACACTTATCCCCTATCCTTAGGTGAGGGGATAAGTTTTTGTGTCCCAGAGTAGTTCTATAAGGCTATGTTTACATGGGCAATGTCGGCATAGAAAATTGGTGGCGGACATTCCCTCTTCAGTGGAGCAGAGGCAGAATATGCCGGTGCTCCGACTGCTCAGAAATGCTCAGCCTCATAGATGACAATGCATTTCTGTGCAGACTCCACAGAAAGAATAGACACGCCTATTCTTTCTGCTGACTGCAGAATCGGGATTTCACCGTGTGCACTACGCAGCAGAATCCCATTGATATGCTGCTGCAGAATCTCCATATGGAATTCCGCACGGAAATTCTATCATGTGAACCTGTCCTTCAGCTAGGTAAAGACTGAGCAATCTCTGGTCAAAGAATATGATGGCGAGCAGTGCAGTCTAAACCAGTTGGCCATAGGACCGCACATACATTGCTGGTCCCCATAGGTCGCAATGTATTCCGCGAAGTATTCTTCCAAAATAATGAGCAAGATTATAATTTCTGCGACGGAAATTCCGGCGCTGAAATTATATAGTGTGCCATGTGCAGAAGAATGCCATTGACAGCAATGGGACTTTAAAGCATCAACATTTCAGAGTGTAATTTTCAAGTGTAATTACAATCGGAAATTCCATGGTCTGAACCTAGTCTTAGATCTCATGCACACTACAGAATCCCCAGAATCCCTCCCGGAAATATTCTGGGTGGAACTTTCATCTGTAGCAGGCGCTAGGATTGCTCGTAAATGTACCGTCTGCACGTTCATTCTTTCTGCAGCATCCGCTCAGAGATGCAAAGTTCCAAGTGGAATTCCAGTGCAGCAGCCTCCCATTGTTTTCAATTTTGTAGTGTGAATTGTGCAACAGAATTCTACTGAAAACAATGGGAGGCTGCTGCACTAATATGTTGTGTGAATAGCTTGTAGAGTAGCTGTTCAGCCATGTCCCAATATGCTTTGTAGCACCTAAACTGGGGCTTCACTTAAGATTCAATCAATCAACATTACTCCTGTGTCTTATAACATGGACACATTTTCTAGACATACATTTTAAGGGAGTGTACGGTATATGAATTTGTTTAACTACTTTAAACTAGAATATATAATTTTTTCTGATTATTTATGTTGTAAGAATAATAAACCCCTTAAGGACACAGGGTTTTTCAGTTTTTGCATTTTCGTTTTTTCCTCCTTACCTTTTAAAAATCATAACCCTTTCAATTTTCCACCTAAAAATCCATTTTATGGCTTATTTTTTGTGTCACCAATTCTACTTTGCAGTGACATTAGTCATTTTACCCAAAAATCCACAGCGAAACGGAAAAAAGAAAGTCATTGTGCAATAAAATCGAAGAAAAAACGCCATTTTGTAACTTTTGGGGGCTTCCGTTTCTACGCAGTGCATATTTTGGTAAAAATTACATGGTATCATTATTCTGTAGGTCCATATGGTTAAAATGATACCCTACTTATATAGGTTTAATTTTGTCTTACTTCTAGAAAAAATCATAACTACATGCAGGAAAATGTATACATTTAAAAATGTCCTATTCTGACCCCTATACATTTTTTATTTTTCTGCGTATGGGGCGGTATGAGGGCTCATTTTTTGCGACGTGATCTGAAGTTTTTATCGGTACCATTTTTGTTGTGACCAAAAATAAGCTTTTTTGGACTTTGGAATTTTTTTTACGTGTATGCCATTGACCGTGCGGTTTAATTAACGATATATTTTTATAGTTCGGACATTTACACACACGGCAATACCACATATGTTTATTTTTATTTACACTGTTTTATTTTTTTATGGGAAAAGGAGGGTGATTCAAACTTTTATTAGGGAAGGGGTTAAATGATCTATATTAACACTTTTTTTTAACTTTTTTCTTTGCAATGTTATAGCTCCCATAGGGACCTATAACACTGCACACACTGATCTTTTACACAGATCACTGGCGTGTATTAACACGCCTGTGATCAGTGTTTTCGGCGCTTGACTGCTCCTGCCTTGATCTCAGGCAAGGAGCAGTCATTCGCCGATCAGACACCGAGGAGGCAGGTAAGGGCCCTCCCGTTGTCCTGTAAGCTGTACGGGATGGCGCGATTTCACAGCGGCGGTCTCGAACAGCCCGAGTGAGAAGTCGGGATACTTTCACTTTCGCTTCAGACGTGATGGTCAGCTTTGATCGGCGCATCTGAAGGGTTAATACAGGGCATCACCGCGATCGGTGATGTCCTGTATTAGCCGTGGGTCCCAGCCGTTGATGGCCGCCGGGACCGACCCGATATGACGCGGGGTCACCATGTGACCCCAAGGCATATCGCGGAGGCCGGCGGAGGACGTAAATATACGTCCTTCATCGTTAAGGAGGAAGCCCTCTTGTCTGAGCTCTTGCTCCATTTTGTAAAAGGGGTATTTCCATAACATAAATTGAATAGAGCTGTGTGCAAGTGAGTGGCCAAAGGCACAGCTCACTTGGGCAGAGGAAGAGTGGTGTTGTTGCCCATGGCAACGAGATTGCTTCTTTCATTTTGCAGAGGCCTTTTTAAAAAGGAAAGAAGCAAGCTGGATGGCTGCTATGGGCAACTGGGCAACTTTTCCTCTAGACAGGTTTTGATAAATCTCCCCCTTATTATCAATGATTAGTCCTCTGAAAATGGGTGGCTAGGAGCCCAGCTCGTAAACAGTTGTTTTATAATCAACGTGGGTCCCAAGGTTGCTGATAACGATGCCTGGCATTAACCGTGGGTCCTGGTTACTGATAGCAGTCGGGACCACTGGGTTTGAAGCATGCTCAGCTCGAAGCACCGGTAACAAGTCCAGGGCATACAGGTATGCCCTTGGTCCTTAAGATGTTAAAGTGGTATTCTGGGATTTTTTTTAATTTGACTATGCTATAGGTGCTGTAAAATTAGTGTAGTTAATAATATAGCATTTGTACCTGTGTTTCATGGTGGGTTCACAATTCTTATGTGATTTTTGCCCCAATGTTTATTTTAAACAGCATACAAAATGAGTGTTGTTTCAGGTTTTCCCAGGTTTCAGTGCAGCCCAAAACATTACATCACTAGTCAAGTGTTCAGAGGGAGCCTGTCTTTGCTTCAATAAGTGAAATGACCACTGGGTGGAAAAGAGATCATTCTGCAAGAATTGTAATTTTGCAATAGCTGGAGGCACCCTGATCTGAAAACACTGGTCTATTGCATGGAATGGATCACAGGTGTGTTTCAATCAGTGGGATGGCTGATGTGTGGGAAGAAGAAAAATGATCTTAATTACAAACAAGAAATCATGGGACTTGTAGTTTGAGGGAACGAACTCCAACAGGAAATAGCCAGTTTACAAAAAGATAGCCTCAGCGTTATGGTAATCTCACAACATAGTCATTCAGCCCCAAGACAAGCATGGATCCTTTCTAAGCATGTCCATTACTATCTAGCTGGTACGTGGTAAAATCACCTTATGGGTCGATAAACCCTTTAAGGAACCTAATAAAAGCTAATTGTCAAAGCAATGTAATTCTGTGCTACAGTTATTGTGGTTGTTGCCATACAAGCAAATGGTTTACTGATATACGTGAATTTCTCATGGATTTACTGGGAACAAAACTGGTATAGTTATTATTGCAAACACTGAAGCCTTGTATACTGGGACTGGTGTGAACTGGGAGCAGTGAACATGGGAAGAATTTCAATGGTAAGTATTTTAAAATGTCCTATTTTATTCTCTAAATGTTGAATATTGAACAATATAAAAACTAAAAAATGCTTATACATATTTCTCATGGGAACCCACAAATAAGGCATTTATGCACTGTAAGTCAGCAAGCACAGAAAGCTTTGAAATGCTGAATTAACAGAATTAAAATAAAGCATGCATATTACAGATTACTATTAGGCAGGGGACTGAAATGACAGATCAGGAAAATAATAACAGGGACATCAGCAAGCTAGCAGTAAGCGTTAAGCCGGATTTCATGGCATAGTATTCATTGTTCACATACTGAATGGAGCTGGCAGTCAGATTATTCATTTGTTATTGTATTCGGACAATTTAGAGCTACATTGTGTACAGGGAGGATAATACCACAAGTCAGGACCTATATAATCTACTTTTCTAAGCCTAAAATAGTGCCATTTCACCCGCAATAACTGGCTAAAATTTACAGGGTCCTATGTCAAAGCTTAGAATAGTGCCCCAACCCAGCACTCTCTACTCTTACAAAAATAATGTTTATTTACCTACCAAGCAATAATGCATATACATAGGCTTCAATATATGTATCAGCAAAATCTACAAAACTTAATAAATTAATAACTCTGGGATGCTTTTACAAATGAATTTTATTCCAAGATTGTTTTTCGTGACATATTCTACTTTAACATAGTGGTAAATTTTGTTCGATACTTGCATCATTTGAAAAATTCTCAAATTTAATTTTTTTTAAAATGTAGCATTTTTTTTTACTTTGAAGCTCTCTTCTTGTAAGGAAAATAGACATAACAAATAGGGCTGGGCAGTATGACCAAATATGTGTATCACGGTATTTTTTTAACTCACGGCGGTTCCACAGTATATACCGTATATACTCGAGTATAGGCCGAGTTTTTCAGCACGATTTTTCGTGCTGAAAACACCCCCCCTCGGCTTATACTCGAGTGAACTCCCCCACCCGCAGTGGTCTTCAACCTGCGGACCTCCAGATGTTTCAAAACTACATCTCCCAGCAAGCCCGGGCAGCCATCGGCTGTCCGGGCTTGCTGGGAGTTGTAGTTTTGAAACCTCCGGAGGTCCGCAGGTTGAAGACCACTGCGGCCTTCAACATCATCCAGCCCCCTCTCACCCCCTTTAGTTCTGAGTACTCACCTCCGCTCGGCTCTGGTCCGGTCCTGCAGGACTGTCCGGTGAGGAGGTGGTCCGGTGGGATAGTGTTCCGGGCTGCTATCTTACCGGGGAGGCCTCTTCTAAGCGCTTCGGGCCCGGCCTCAGAATAGTCACGTTGCCGTGACAACGACGCAGAGGTGCGTTCATTGCCAACGTAATTCTGCGTCATTGTCAAGGCAACGCCTCTATTCCGGGCCGGAAGCGCGGAGAAGAGGCGCCCCCGGTGAAGATAGCAGCCCGGACCACCTCCTCACCGGACCACCTCCTCACCGGACAGCCCTGCAGGACCGGACCAGCGCCGAGCGGAGGCGAGTACTGTACAGAACTAAAGGGGGTGAGAGGGGGCTGGATGATGTTGAAGGCCGCAGTGGTCTTCAACCTGCGGACCTCCGGAGGTTTCAAAACTACAACTCCCAGCAAGCCCGGACAGCCGATGGCTGCCCGGGCTTGCTGGGAGTTGTAGTTTTGAAACCTCTGGAGGTCCGCAGGTTGAAGACCACTGAGGGCGAATGATGAGAAGAGGATGATGAAGGGGGGGGTGTGGGGATGATGAAGGGGGGGGTGTGGGATGATAAGGGGATGATGAAGGGGGGATGTGTGGGATGATGACAAGGGGATGATGAAGGGGGGATGTGTGGGATGATAAGGGGATGATGAAGGGGGGATGTGCGGGATGATAAGGGGATGATGAAGGGGGGATGTGTGGGATGATGACAAGGGGATGATGAAGGGGGGATGTGTGGGATGATAAGGGGATGATGAAGGGGGGATGTGTGGGATGATAAGAGGATGATGAAGGGGGGATGTGTGGGATGATGACAAGGGGATGATGATGAGGATGTTAATGACGGGTCTGGATGATGACAGGGGGGGATGAGGTATTTCCCACCCTAGGCTTATACTCGAGTCAATAACTTTTCCTGGGATTTTGGGTTGAAATTAGGGGTCTCGGCTTATACTCGGGTCGGCTTATACTCGAGTATATACGGTAATGGTATTTTCTCACCCCCAGAGGCTGTCCGGTCATGCTGGGAGGTGTAGTTTTGCAACGGCTGGAGGTCCGCAGGTTTGAGACCACTGCTGTACGCTGTATACCTACGCCCGGGCTGCAAAAGATACAGAATATAAACTTTTAACTCACCCACCTCGGCCGCACGCTGGGGACTGGGGGAGGACAGCCGTCAGCCTATCACCGGCCAGAGCGATGCCCCGCCCCGGACAGTGATAGGCTGAGCCCACTGTCATGTAAGAAGCCGGCTTCTTACATGACAGTGGGCTCAGCCTATCACTGGCAGGGGCGGGACATCGCTTCGGCCGGCGATAGGCTGACGGCTGTTCGGCGTTCCAGGGCCAACGTAGGTAAGTTAAAAGTTTATTTTCTTTATCTTTTGCAGCCGGCATAGGGATACAGCGTACAGCAGTGGTCTCAAACCTGCGAACCTCCAGCTGTTGCAAAACTACAACTCCCAGCATGCCTGGACAGCATTGGCTGTCCGGGCATGCTGGGAATTGTAGTTTTGCAACATCTGGAGGTCCGCAGGTTGGAGAACACTGGCATACAGTGAGTTCCATAACTGGCGGCCCCCAACAAAGAGGAGGAGGGCAGTGCTTGACATCTGTGAGTAGTACCCCGCTGGCTGGGCTGATCATTAATTGGGGGGGGGGGGGAGCAGAACAGCGCAGGCGGGTAACATAGTATTAGTTCCCCGATGTGGGGACAGTGCTGCACTGATAATACATTCCCAAGGGGGAGGGGCCCAACCGGTATTGCGGTATGTGCTAAAATCAGCCCAAAAATGTTGATATGCGCTATGAACCGGTATACCGTCCAGCCCTAATACCAAATACATTATATATAGATTCACATAAAGAATATGTCTACTTTATGTTTGCATCATAAAGTTGCCATGTTTTTACTTTTGGAAGACATCAGAGGGCTTCAAAGTTCAGCAGCAATTTACCAATTTTTCACATTTTCAAAATCAGAATTTTTCAGGGACCAGTTCAATATGAGGGGCCTTCATATTAGAAATACCTCATAAGTGACCCCATTATATAAACTGCCCCCCTCAAAGTATACAAAATGACATTCTGAAAGTTTGTTAACTCTTTAGGTGTTTCACAGGAATAGCAGCAATGTGAAGGAGAAAAGTCAAAATCTCAATTTTTTTACACTAACATGTTCTTGTATTGCCAGTTTTTGAATTTTGACAAGAAGTAAAAAGGAGAAAAAGCACCCAAAATGTGTAAGCCAATTTCTCTCGAGTAAGCAAATACATCATATGTGAACGTAAAGTGCTCTGTGGGTGCACTATAGGGCTCAGAAGCGAAGGAGCGACAATGGGATTTTGGAGAGTGAATTTTGCTGAAATGGTTTTTTGGGGGCATGTCGCATTTAGGAAGCCCCTATGGTGCCATAACAGCAAAAGAAAAAGAAAAAAACTACATGACATACTATTTTGGAAACTACATCCATAATGGCACATAACAAGGGATACAGTGAGTCTTAACACCCCACAGGTGTTTGACGACTTTTCAGTTAAGTCAGATGTGTAAATGAAAAAAAAAAATGTCACTACAATGCAGTTTTTTCCTCAAATTTACCATTTTTACAAGAGGTAATAGAAGAAATGGGGTTACAACTTTTGGGGGCATTTTCTCCGGTAATACTGGGAGTTGTTGTATTAACAGCTGGAGGCTCCGTTTTGGAAACAGTGCCATGCCAGACGTTTTTCATTTTTATTGGGGGGGGGGGGGGGGGGTACTGTGTAGGGTTATGTGTATATGTAGTGTTTTACTTTTTATTTTGTGTAGTGTATTGTATTGTATTGTATTGTTTTTAGGGTACATTCACACGGGCAGGGGTTCACAGCGAGTTTTAGCGCCCTTAGCGACTGAGCACAAGGCAGTGTGAAAAGGGCCTAACTATGATTTGATAGAGGAGAGCTGCAGCGTAAAGCAGTCGGGGAAAGCGGAACAATAGTTTGAGTTTTGGATGGGACAGCAAGGGGATTTCAGACTTCACCAGTGTTTCAAAACAGAGTGTCTCCAGCTGGAGTTGTAGTTTAGCCACTGCTGGAGACACAGTTTGGAAAACACTATGATGGAGATTTATCATTGTTGTCTTTGGAAAGTGAGTTTGGAAGTCTTTTTTTTTTTCTGGCTTTGCTTACGTGACAGATTTATCATACTATGCCAGGGGGTTGATAAATTTGGTAAACATAAGCAAAAAACAATAAATCACTTCAGAACGGCCCATTGTAACACCACCTCCTCTTGTCTACTCTAAAGTCACAGTGGAGAAAAAAATGTGCAAGATATATACAGTCATGGGCGTAAATGTTGACACCCCTGAAATTTTTCAAGAAAATGAAGTACCGAATTTTTGTCCTATAGGACGCACCGGCGTATAAGACGCACCCAATTTTTAGGGTCAAAATCTAAAAAAATTAAGATTTTGAACCCAATAGTGGTCTTCAACCTGCGGACCTCCAGATGTTGCAAAAGTACAACTCCCAGCATGCCCGGACAGCCGTTGGCTGTCCGGGCATGCTGGGAGTTGTAGTTTTGCAACATCTGGAGGTCCGCAGATTGAAGACCACTGCATAGGAGGTAATACTCACGTGTCCCCGCCGCTCCGGACCCGTCACCGTTGCCCTGGATGTCGCTCCATTGCTGTCGCCGTGTCCCCGCCGCTCCGGAACGTCTCTGCTGCCGGACGGGTATCCTCGCTCTCCGTCGCCGCCATCACATCGTTACGCACGCCGACGCACGTACGCGACGACGTGATGACGAGGAAGGAGAGCGCCGGCCATACAGGGGATCCCTGAACGGAGAAGACACCGAGGAGGCAGGTAAGGTCCCCCCCGGTGTCCTGTAAGCACTAACCCGGCTATTCAGTCAGGCTGTTCGGGACCGCCGCGGTGAAATCGCGGCGGTCCCGAACAGCCCGACTGAACAGCCGGGTTAGTGTCACTTTCCCTTCAGACGCGGTGGTCAGCTTTGATCGCCGCATCTGAAGGGTTAATACAGGGCATCACCACGATCGGTGATGTCCTGTATTAGCGACGGGTCCCGGCCGTTGATGGCCGCAGGGACCGCCGCGATAGGGGTGTATTCGCCGTATAAGACGCACCGACTTTTTCCCCCCAGTTTTGGGGAAGCAAAAGTGCGTCTTATACGGCGAAAAATACGGTATTTCTCACAGAAAAGGATTGAAGTAACACATGTTTTGCTATACAAATGTTTACTCCCTTTGTGTGTATTGGAACTAAACCAAAAAAGGGAGGAAAAAAAGAGCAACTTGGACATAATGTCCCACCAAACTCCAAAAATGGCCTGGACAAAATTATTGGCACCCTTAACTTAATATTTGGTTGCACACCACCCTTTGGGAAAAAATAACTGAATTTAGTTGCATCCTATAACCATCAATTAGCTTCTTACACCTCTCAGCTGGAACGTTGGACCACTCTTCCTTTGCAAACTGCTCCGGGTCTCTCTTATTGGAAGGGCTTCATTTTCCAACAGCAATTTTAAGATCTCTCCACCACAGGTGTTCAATGGGATTTAGATCTGGACTCATTGCTGCCACTTCAGAACTTTCCAGCGCTTTGTTGCCAACCATTGTCCTGCTGGAAGACCCAAGATCTCGGATGCGAACCCAGCTTTATGACACTGGGCTGTACAGTGCAACCCAAAATCCATTGGTAATCCTCAGATTTCATGATGCCTTGCACACATTCACGGCATCCAGTGCCAGAGGCAGCAAAACAACCCCAAAACATCATTGAACCTCCACCATATTTCACTGTAGGTACTGTGTTCTTATCTTTGTAGGCCTCATTCTGTTTTCGGTAAACAGTAGAATGATGTGCTTTACCAAAAAGCTCTGTCTTGGTCTCATCTGTCCACAAGACATTTTCCCAGAAGGATTTTGACTTACTCAAGTTCATTTTTGCAAAATGTAGTCTTGCTTTTTTATGTCTCTGTGTCAGCAGTGGGGTCCTTTTGCCATAAAGTTTCATTTCGCTTAAATGTTGATGGATCGTTCGCGCTGACACTGATGCTCCCTGAGCCTGCAGGACAGCTTAAATATCTTTGGAACTTGTTTGAGGCTGCTTATCCACCATCCGGACTACCCAGTGTTGACACCTTTCATTAATTTTTCTCTTCTGTCCATGCCCAGGGAGATTAGCTACAGTGGCACGGGTTGCAAACTTCTTGATAATGTTGCGCACTGTGGACAAAGAAAAATCTAGATCTCTGGAGATGGACTTGTAACCTTCAGATTGTTGATATTTTTCCACAATTTTGGTTCTCAAGTCCTCAGACAGTTCTCTTCTCCTCCTTCTGTTGTCCATGCTTAGTGTGGCACACACAGACACACATTGCAAAGACTAAGTGAACTTTTCTCCTTTTTATCTGCCTTCAGGTGTGATTTTTATATTGCTCACACCTGTTACTTGCCCCCAGGTGAGTTTAAAGGAGCATCTCATGCTTGAAACAATCATATTTTTCCACAATTTTGAAAGGGTGCCAATCATTTTGCCCAGACCATTTTTGGAGCTTGGTGTGACATTATGTCCAATTAGCTTTTTGTTCCTCCCTTTTTTGGTTTAGTTCCAATACACACAAAGGGAATAAATGTGTATAGCAAAACATGTGTTACTGCAATCCTTTTCTGTAAGAAATACTTCATTTTCTTGAAAAATGTCAGGGGTGCCAACATTTATAGCCATGACTGTATATATATATATATATATATATATATATATATATATATATATATATATATATGTGTGTGTGTGCGTAATGTGTTTGTTTGTTTTTTTCACATTTTTTGTTTAATTTATTTCACAGTTATAAATTTTTTTCTTTCCACACTTTTTTTTCCCCACCAGCCAAAGGCTGTCTGGGAATGATGAAGGTTGTAAATGTGCAACACCTGGAGGCTCCCTGTTTGGGTGAGTGCTCAAATTATAATATAACTATCTTAATACCCGGCGTTGCCTGGTTTTTCCTTCCTAATCCTTGTTGGGGAGGAAAATAAACAAAGGAGGAAGCTTTTGACTTCATATCCCGTCCTCATATTTTGTTGTCATATCCTAACCCCATATCCTGTCCTCATATCCTGACCTCCTATCCCGTCATCATATCTCGACCTCATATCCAGTCCGCCTATCCCGACCTCCTATCCTGTCCTCCTATCCCGATCTCCTATCTCGACTTCCTATACCGACCTCCTATCCCGACCTCCTATCCCATCCTATTATCCCGTCCTCCTATCCCGACCCATAATATGTGTATCAGGTATTGAAATATCTCCAGCCGTACAGAAGTTATGTGGGAAGATACATTTTCCATTGATTTGCATGGGACTTTAAACAAAAACCCTGACACTCATAAATGGGGGTAGTTAAGGGTTAAATTAACTATCCTATATTTTAAGTGGACATATAAGTAACATGTGACCAAGTATTATCAAAATATCTCCAGCCGTTTGGAAGTTATGCAGTAACATATATTTCCCATTGACTTGTATGGGACTTTAAACATAAACCCCGCCCCTGGCAAATGGGGGTGAGTAAGGGTTAAATCACCTATCCTATGTTTGTTGTTGACATATAAGTAACATGTGTGCCAAGTTTCATGTTAATATCTTTAGCCGTTTGGACATGATGCTGGAACATACACACATATACAGTGTCCATTTTAGGACAGCATCAGCCGTCAAGCTGTACCTCGCTCATCCTTCAGCCAAAACGGTGTCCCGCCTGCTCCCTCCTCTGTCAGGCATCAGGCAAAACCTTTGTCATCCTTAAGTCTGTCATACCTCAGATGAAAATGAAAGTGCTGAATCAGCAGAGCTTCGGCAGACCTGCTAGCACAGTTTGTGATTGGCTGCCAGCACAGATACTGTGATTGGTTGATGGGAGCATAGGTGTGTGCAGTCCCGCTCCTCTCATGCACCCAGCTTTTCCCGATTCCTGCAAAACAAACCTACGCTCTCCGCTTTTCCCCTATTCATGCAAAACCTACAGTTATGTACTCAGCTGTAGGTTTATCAGGAATTGTTAAAAGCTCAGTACATAACTGTAGGTTTTGCAGGAATCGGGAAAAGTAGAGTACATAGCTGTAGGGTTTTCAGGAATCGGGAAAAGCTATGTACTCAGCTTTTCCCAATTCCTGAAAAACCTACAGCTAGCATAACTAGCTGGCAATTATAGACCGGTAAGTTTAACGTGCATTGTGGGTAAATTGTTTGAAGGACTTATAAGGGATTACATACAGGAATACATAGCCAGCATGGGTTTACTAAGGATAGAAGTTGTCAAACCAATCTAATTTGCTTTTATGAAGAGGTGAGTAGAAGCCTTGACAGAGGAATGGCTGTGGATATAGTGTTTCTGGATTTTGCCAAAGCGTTTGATACTGTCCCTCACAGACATCTGACAGGTAAGTTAAGGTCTTTGGGCTTGGAAACTTTAGTTTGTAACTGGATTGAACACTGGCTCATGGATCGTACCCAGAGAGTGGTGGTCAATGATTCGTACTTTGATTGGTCCCCGGTTATTAGTGGTGTACCCCAAGGTTCAGTACTGGGCCCGCTGTTTTTTAATTTATTTATCAATGATATAGAGGATGGTATTAACAGCTCTGTTTCTATCTTTGCAGATGACACCAAGCTTTGTAGCACAGTACAGTCTATAGAGGAGGTGTATAGGTTACAAGATGACTTGGATAGACTAAGTGTCTGGGCATCCACTTGGCAAATGAGGTTCAATGTGGATAAATGTAAAGTTATGCATCTGGGTACTAATAACCTGCATGCGTCGTATGTCTTAGGGGGGATTAAACTGGCAGAGTCACTGGTAGAGAAGGATCTGGGTGTACTTGTAGATCACAGACTACAGAATAGCATGCAATGTCAGGCTGCTGCTTCCAAAGCCGGCAGGATATTGTCATGTATCAAAAGAGGCATGGACTCTAGGGACAAGGGCATAATACTCCCCCTTTATAAAGCATTGGTACGGCCTCACCTGGAATATGCTGTTCAGTTTTGGTCTCCTGTCCATAAAAGGGACACTGCGGAGTTGGAAAGGGTGCAGAGACGCGCGACTAAACTAATTTGGGGCATGGAACATTTTAGCTATGAGGAGCGATTAAAGGAGTTACAATTGTTTAGTCTTGAGAAGAGACGTTTAAGCGGGGGATATGATAAACGTATATAAGTATATAAATGGCCCATACAAAAAATATGGAGAAAAACTGTTCCAGGTTAAACCCCCCCCAAAGGACGAGGGGGCACTCCGTCCATCTGGAGAAGAAAAGGTTTAGTCTAAAGGGGCGACACGCCTTCTTTACCGTGAGGACTGTGAATTTATGGAACGGTCTACCTCAGGAACTGGTCACAGCAGGAACAATTAACAGCTTTAAAACAGGGTTAGATACATTCCTGGAACAAAATAATATTAATGCTTATGCAGAATTATAAAACTACATCCCTTTCCCCTATCCCCTTACACCCTTCCCTTCAATTCCCTGGTTGGACATATGTCTTTTTTCAACCATACTAACTATGTAACTAACTATGTAGGTTTTGCAGGAATCGGCAGAAGCTGAGAGCGTAGGTTTGTTTAGCAGGAATCGGGAAAAGCTGGGTAGATGAGAGGATGATAGGTCCAAGCCTATAATCAATACACTGAGAAAGAGAGGCCAGTTCTGCCTTCAGCTTACAGAGACAACACTTGTGTTTGTGTCGTGATTTTGAATGGCAGGTAGCATTGGAAGGAACGTTGGGTGACTGCAGCCCCATACAGGCTTTCTACGCACAAATTGGGCATCCGCCGGCAGAAGACGTCTCGGCCTTTGGGGTCGAACCTAACAGAGGATTAGGGTTTGTAAAGAAGTGTGTCTAAATAGTGGAGCGGGACTGCACACGCCTACACTCCCATCAACCAATCACAGTATCTGTGCTGGCAGCCAATCACACACTGTCGGTCTGCCAAAGCTCTGCTCTGCTGACTCAGCACTTTTGTTTTCGTCTGAGGCATGAGAGAGTTTAGGTTGACAAAGGTTTTGCCTGACGCCTGACGGCGGAGGGAGGAGGCGGGACGCAGTTTTCGCTGAAGGATGAGGGAGGTACGGCTGAGAACTGACAGCTATTTGCCTGAGGGAGGAGGCGGGACGCCGTTTTGGCTGAAGGATGACGGAGGAAGCAGGACGCAGTTTTCGCTAAAGGATGAGGGAGGTACGGCTGAGAACTGACAGCTATTTGCCTGAGGGAGGAGGTGGGACGCCGTTTTGGCTGAAGGATGAGCTAGCTACAGCTGACGGCTGATGCTGTCCTAAAATGGACACCATACACATACATACACACACGTTGAGTTTTATATATATAGATAACCCAATTTTCTTGTTTTTTTTTTCTTCTCGTTTCAGATACATGTATGCGGAGGACTACTACGGATTCGGGGACTACATCGATGACCAGCGTTTTTTTTTGTTTTTTTTTAACTTTTAATAAAATGGTTAACGAGGGCTTGTCGGGGAGTATGTTTTAAATAAAAAAAATTTAAAACACGTGTTGTGTTTTTTTAAAATTTATTTCACAGGCTTAGTAGTGGAAGCTGTCTTATAGACGGAATGCATTACTAAGACGGGGCTTAGCGTTAGCCCCAAAAAAAACAGCTAGTGCTAAGCCCCAGTTATCACCCTGGTACCCACCGCCACAGGGGTGCCGGGTAGAGCCAGTACCAACAGGCCCAGAGCATCAAATATGGCACCCCTGGGCCTAGGCGGTAACAGGCTGGCATTATTTAGGCTGGGGAGGGCAAGTTACAATGGTCCTCGCCCACCCTGGTAACATCAGGCTGTTGCTGCTTGGTTAGTATTTGGCTGATACTGAAAATACGGGGAACCTTAAGCGTTTTTTTTTTTAACAATGAATAAAAAAATAAAAATAAAAAACATGTGTGGTTTCCCGTGTTTTCAGTATCAGCCAAATACCAACCAAACAGCAACAGCCTGACGCTACCAGGGTGGGCGAGGAGTATTGTTACTGGCCCTCCCCAGCCAAAATAACGCCAGCCTGTTACCGCCTAAGCCCAGGAGCATCATATTTGATGCTCCGGGCCTGTTGGTACCGGCTCTTCCTGGCACCCCTGTGGCGGTGGGTCTATAAGACGGCTACCACTACTAAACCTGTAAAATAATAAATAAAATGTTAAAAAAAACATGCTTCCAAAAAATCCCAAAACACTCCCAGACAAGCCCTCATTAACCCTTTTATTAAAAATGTTTTTAAAAATGTTGTTCATCGACGTAGTCCCCCGAATCTAAAGTAGTCCTCCGCTTACACGTATCTGAAACGAGAAGAAAAGAAAAACACGAAAAAAGGGTTGGTACATTTTGGGCGCTCTCCCATGGGGAGAACGCCCATAAAAACAGTGATTACAAACAGTGAGCCTCCAGATGTTGCTCAACTACAACCCCCATCATTCCCAGACAGCCTTTGGCTGTCTGGAAATTATGGGAGTTGTAGTTTAGCAGCAGTTGGAGGCTCGCTGTTCTCCAACTACAACCTCCATCATTCCCTGATATCATTTGCCTGTCTGGAAATTATGGGAGTTGTAGTTTAGCAACAGCTGGAGGCTGCAGCGCTTGTACTACTACTCCCATCATGGAAGTAGTAGTACCAGCACAGAGGGACAGCCTCCAGCTGTTGTTAAACTACAACTCTCAAGGCAAATGATATCTGGGAATGATGAGAGTTGTCCCTCTGCATTGGTACTACAACTCCCATCATGGGAGTTGTAGTACAAGTGCTGCAACAGACTCCCGCAGCCGAGAGATGTGCAGGAGCCATTCCTGCCATCCCTCAGTGTTGTGGTGTTACTACAACCACCATCATGGACCAGATGGTGGTAGTAGTATCACCGCAGCACTGAGAGATGGCAGGAATGGCTCCTGTACATCCCTCAGCTGTGGGAGTCTGCTGCAGCGCTTGTACTACAACTGCCAGTAATGGGAGTTGTAGTACCAGCACAGAGGGACAGATCGCAGCTGATCTCACTCCCTAGATCTGCTGCGATCTTCACTTATCAGCCAGAGAAGTGGGCGCCATCAGCACTCACTCCCCGGCCAGCGGGGAATGAATCTCTGCCCAGGGTCGCCCCATGTGAGCAAATTAGGGCTCCCGGCAGAGGATTTGACGTCAGTCAGCAAAGAGTCAGCAAGCTGGCCGGGGAGCTAGCGCTGATGCTGCTCGCTTCCCTGGTTGATAAGTACAGAGGGGGCAATACTGTAATGAGCACTGCCCGATATGCGGCACTGGCAGGCTCATCCTTGGAAGCAGCCGATAACTACAGTGTTGTGTGTCCACAGCGGTGGCAAAACTACAACTCCCAGCTGGCCCGCACAGCCAAAGCCTGTCTAGGCATGCTGGGAGTTGTAGTTTTGCTACTGCTGGGGACACATAGTTTGGAGACCACTGTGCATGCTATAATAGCATAAAGAATGCTGTCAGGGATGGTGATCTGCAGGCAAATACCTTGGCTAATGCCAAGGGGGATTTCAGGAGCATTTGTGGTCCCTTAATATCTTCGGCGAAAAGGGACATTGAACCTGGAACCTTGCAGGTACCTTTTGGTCCGGAGGCGAAGGGTAAGATTTGTTGGGGGGCCTCCCTCCTATCGGAGAAATGTGATAAAAAAAATTTAGGACACCTACTAGTATCCTGGAACGTGTCTGCAACAGCGCGATCTCAGCCTCCGATCTTCTCCTTCTCTTATTGTCTCTTACACGCCGGTGGATCCAGCGTGGGAAGCTGCAGCAGTTGCTATATTAAGCGTACATCAGCGTTGTGCCTGGAATATGCACCAGCCGTTCCTCACTCACCTAAATAATCCGACCTGGTCTGGAAGATCCCACAGAAGTGCTCTGTTGTTTTTTGTCCTATTGGAGACGGGCTTGCGATAGACCACATCCTTTGTGCACTTTTTTTTGTGTAATATGTTTGCACTTTTTCTTGCACTTTGGGTGATTCGAGAGCACGTTCCTCGGCTCTTAGAAAAAGTATATAACTTTTGTTTCTACTGTATGGGAAAAGCAATTGTTGTGCGCTGCATATCTCCTTTAACATTTACTAAAATAAATTGTCCTCAAACACAAAAATTGTGTAAACAACAAAAGCGAAAACAAAGCAAGCGCATAAAACTACCAGGGCTACGGTGTCCAAATAAAAGTGGGGTAAAGAGGCTGAGCAAATAAGCCCCACAAACTAAACCCTCACCAGACTGCCCAGGTATATGTATATATTCCTGCAACAAAAGTCACCTTATGTTGGATAACCCATTTAAGACCCCAGCAACGTACTTGGAAGCACATAAGTTCAGCCATGCAGTTCTCTGCACACCGCCGTATGTACTGACTGAATGAAACTGAGCTGTTGGTGCCCCACTTTTATACAGGGTCACACTAACAAGCTCTGATGCCACAGTAGGTATATATCGGTTAGGAGAAAACCACAGTTCCTTGTAAACATAATGGCTGACATTTATCATTGTCTTTAGACAGTTTTTTGTGTCTAGAAAACACGCAAAAAAGGTGCAAGCAGGGTTTATTTGCACCTTTTGGTTTACACATTTCTGCTGATTTTGAGTTGCAATCTACAGATTTTTGTCAATACACATGAAATGGAAGGGTTTTATGAACTGCGCCTTTATGTGAAAAGGCACAAAAAAGCAGCAAAGCCACTGAAAAGTCTCTAAAGCTACACCATCCCACACTTAGCTTAGCTTTTTGGTAGGGATCGACCGATATCGATTATTTTGGGCCGATATCGATAATCTGTCACCTTTCAGGCCGATAACTTATAGCCGATAACTGATATTCCGGTATAAGTTATCGGCTATTTCAAACCCCCCCCCCCCCCCCATCGGGGCAGAAGCCGTTGCAGATCAATGATTTAAAGCGGGTGCTTGAAATCAATGAACTGCAGCGGCTTTTGCGGTGCCAGAGACTGCCGCCGCTGCCCGCTTCTCTCCCCCTGCCTGTCCTGAGTCTAACCAACACAGTTGCCCCTCGCCTCCCCCCCATCCTCTGCCCACATACCACTGCCCCATTGCCTCCCCCCATCCTCTGGCCACATGCTGCTGCCCCATCACCTACCCCCCATCCTCTGCCCACATACTGCCGCCGCCCCATCGCCTCCCCCCATCCCCGGTGTTATAATTGCCTGTTTCCGGGGGTTCGCGATCCTTCTGGCTCCGTCGGCAGGCTGCGCTGTCACTGTGTGCACTGACGGTGACGACGCCTTGGGGACATCACTCGTCATTACGCAGCACACACCAATAGCGCAGGAGCCAGAAGGATCGCGGACCCCTGGGAACAGGTAATTATAACACCGGGGATGGGGGGAGGCAATGGGGCAGCCGCGGCGGTATGTGGGCAGAGGATGGGGGGAGGCAATGGGGCAGCTGTGGCGATGGTCGTCTCTGGCCGGGGGGGGCGGAGCATTATCGGCATATCGGCAAGGTAATTGCCGATACCGATAATGTCCAAAATCGCGATTATCGGCCAAACCGATAATCGGTCGATCCCTACTTTTTGGTGTATGTGAAGAGAGAAATTTCAGAAAATTTTTACCTGCACAAAATTGATCAAATGCTCTGTGACCATTTCATAAATGTGGTGCTCCTACACATTACCAGCACACACAAAAAAGGTGTAGAAAAATGCTTCACTTACACCTACAATAATAAATGCCGGACAATGTCCCCTTTAGCATTATTAAGTAAGTTCATTTGCTTTCACAACCTGTTTGGATCATATTAATTGCAACATGCTGACATTCACTTGGAACTATTGGTCTAGACATTAGAACCAACATTGTTAATCTGTTTCAAAAGAATACACGGCTCTTTGTATTAAACATTACAGGATGATGCTAATAATTAATTCCTATCTGTTTAAAATAGTGCAGTGAATACTTCATCAGTCAAGGTGAATGGAATGAAAATAGGTGCTGAAAACATTTATTGTATGATAGACTTAAAGGCAACCTATTAGGTTTCCTTTGAAAAAGCAAGAGGTTCCCTCATTACAATAAATTATGATTTACTCAGAAATGTTATGGGGTAGCAAGTGATCTAGGTGGCACCAGATGGCTTTTCCCCACCCACAGGGCTCAATTGACAGGTCCCTGCCCAGTTATGTAGCGAGAGATCTATCAATCAAGCCCAGAGAGGCGAGCATAAGGTGACTGGATCCACTTAGAAGACTAGTTACCCTGTTCCAGGCTGGTTTTAAAGGGGTAGTCCGCCCCTAGACAGCTTATCCCCTATCCTCTGATGATTCCCACGATCGCCAGACCGGAACTTAGGGGCTTTCACATTCATGACATCACCACAGCCATCATGCCCCCTCCATTCATGTCTATGGGAGAGGGTGTGACTGTTGTGAAACAACAGTACACAGCCGTCACAAGCCCTCCCACCATAGACATGAATGGAGGGGGCCTGGCGGCTGTGGTCGCTCGTCATCTGGCATGGAGCGGAGTTTACTCTGTACATCGGATAACTGAGGTGTCGCACTGGAGATCATAGACCTTTGGATAAGAATGTAACATGTACATAGCTTTGCACTTTTTTTTGGCTGTCGGCTACTTCTTGTTGACATTCATTTGCTGGTGTAGTAAAAAGTGAGAAACAAATTAAATGAATTGTAGGTCCAAGCTACACATTGGAGCTGTAAAATAAATGACTGCAAACATGTAAGTATCCACTGAGATAAGAATGAATGGGCAGCACTCACGTGTTGCAAATAACAACATCAACGCTTTATTCTTTAAGGAGTAGCAGGATTAGGCAGTAACAAGTCAGGTAAGCGACAATTGTTTCACACTACATGTGCTTCTTCATGGCTTACTAAACATCCACTTGCTATACAGCTGTACATATTTGGACTGAGCACCACACACAAGGTACATTGGAAGCTTCACTAGCTGTGCTACACATTCAGGAACCTGGTGGCTAGAGCATTCAGAGGGGTCCAGACTATTGGAACACAGTGCCAGCTACACTCTTTTGTTTTAACATGTAAGTGTCATTTAGAGTAGGTCTTCTCAAAATAACCAAAGACTGTTGAAGAAAGGCGAAAGACAGCCTTATTAAAATAAGTACTTTGAGAGCTGCAAGCTTTGTATAGTTTTTACCGGCTTGGAGTCATGGAGGGGGAGCTGGTCAGCTAGTGAGTCAATGTGGATGGTTCTCAAATGATGTATATCAAGCAAAAATGGGCATGTTTACGAATCATCCAACATGACTCTTCAGATGATTGGGACCACCTACATGAATAATTAGCATGCTCCTGGAACACTGTCTGTGCACCAAGCCTGCTGCCCAAATAAGGTGAATAATGGGCAAATGGGGACACGGATCTGGGAAAGGTAAGTATCATATCATCAGTGCCACCTGCACTACCAGCCTGTACCAATAGGTTGGTGCGGGTGACACTTTAATTTCTATAACATATTCATAACATCTGGCTGCTAATGTCAAAGTATGAAGATAAATACATAGTTTGTCAAAATCTACAAACATGCTCTAGGTACCAAAAAAAAAAATCACCATTTCTTTAAAGAACCCCTTGGTACCTTCTGATTGATGCTCTCAAAATGATACCGCACCATTTTTCCCATGTCTTTTATTTATTATGTCAGTTTATTTTGTAGCAAATAACATCTCCCAGAAGGATCCTGTTGAATGCAACAAGTCTATCTGACAGTACCTATCCCTCCTAGATACAGAATAACAGCAATTTCCCAGCTACAAACTGCCGCCCCTCCTTCCCATAGCAGAGTGATAGCCCATATATCTGCAAATAAATAAATAATACTGTAATTAACACTGTTACAACTTGTTCTCCCTTAGAGATTAACTCTATTAGCTGCTTCAATTGTGCATGACATATAAATGACATTACTGAAAGGCTTCCTGTCTAGGAGGACACAATCCAAAGTGACACTTCTTGCCACTCCTCATTATGCTGCTCCTGGTCACAGGGCTGCAGAAGTGCTATTTCCCTGAGGTCTTTATATGTCTAATTGCTCTAGCAAGGATTAGTTGTTTGTCTATGCCGTAAAGAGACAGTGATACATTCTGTAATGCAGCCATGGCGCGGGGAACCTGGGATCAACAGGACGATAATTCATTTGATTAGATGGGCAGTGGTAAGCGGCGAATATCATGACATCTGTCAAATTACAAAAATCAGCTGTCCAGCAAGTTCCCTTCACAATTCACAGCCCCCACTGACACAATGCAGTAAACTAAGGTAATTTAAATAGGCCTTAAGAAATGTAACAGCGGAACAAGAACTGAATGTAATGTTTTATTTAAAAAAAATGGCTTTATGGGAATTTACATAATCTGTAATAAGGGTACATGATCATAACTAATAGAAATGCTGCTGATTTTGATGCAAAGTAAAAAAATAATAATAATAAAAAAATAAAAAAACTATGTATTTTAAAAACAAAAACAAAACAGTAGTTGCAGATGTTTCTGTGAATCCCTAGCACTTCCACAGCAAAATGTTTCCACAAAATAAATTGACACATGTTCACTCTACTGAATCTCAGCTCGCAGATTCTGCTGCACTAATGTAGCATGGTGTTAATGGGTGTTCTGTTGACCCATTCACACTATGAAAATTAAAGGGTTATTCCAGGAAAGAACATTTTTTTTATATAGATCAACTGGCTCCAGAAAGTTAAACAGATTTGTAAATTACTTCTATGAAAATTTTTTAATCCTTTCAATAATTATCAGCTGCTGAAGTTAAGTTGTTGCTTTCTGTCTGGCAACAGTGCTCTCTGCTGACATCTCTGCTTGTCTCGGGAACTGCACAGAGTAGAAGAGGTTTGCTATGGGGATTTGCTTCTAAACTGGGCGGTTCCCGAGACACGTGTCATCAGAGAGAACTTAGACAGAAAAGAACAACTCAACTTCAGAAGAATATAAGTACTGAAAGGATGAACAAATCTGTTTAACTTTCTGGAGCCAGTTGATATATAAAAAAAATAGTTTTTTCCTGGAATACCCCTTTAAGGAAAATTCGGCCATAGAAATTCACCTGCTGAAAGAATAAATATATCCATTCCTTTCGTGGAATCATGAGTAGACTGCATTGTTGTCACTGGTGGTGGCACAGATCTGCATGGTCTAAGCCAGTGTTTCGCAACTAGGGTGCCTCCAGCTGTTGCAAAACTACAACTCCCAGCACGCCCGGACAGCCAAAGGCTGTCCAGGCATGCTGGTAGTTGTAGTTTTGCAACAGCTGGAGGCACCCTAGTTGGGAAACACTGGTCTAAGCATAGAAGGACTTCAGCAGTGGTTGCCCACACTGAATCTCCGACCCAGAATATCTCTGAGGGAACATTTCCTTACACCAAAAGTAATACCTTGGAACTAACAGAGAGGATGTGCACAACATTCCTTACTCCAATCCAACCTGACATTAAATGCATCTGTATCATCTATCACTTCCACAAGAATATTATGACAGTAACAAGATAAATGTGGATTATAAAGACATTATTTAAACGAGGTTTCCCATTTTACAAGGACATGGCATATTAGAGGGAATTCAACCTCTAGGACATCCATATCAATCATAAAATGGGGCTGTAGCATTGGTTTAGCATTGCATATCCATTACAGTTTTCCCTGCACATGGAGCCATGCTACAGTTCTCTCCAAAAATAGGGAACTGAAACATGGCTGTGTAGGGTGGAATTAGTGTTGTGTGGCCCTGAGATTGCCCCCACATTCTAGTGACAGGAATACCATTTGAACAATTTGACAAGTGCTTGTCTAGAAGCTGGGAACGCAGCCATCTTAACACCCTTTTCCGCATAATGTCATGCTAAAAAAAAAACTTATTTTTTTTAAATATGCCATAGACTAACTATTAGAGATGAGTGAACTTACAGTAAATTCGATTCGTCACGAACTTCTCGGCTCGGCAGTTGATTACTTTTCCTGCGTAAATTAGTTCAGCCTTCAGGTGCTCCGGTGGGCTGGAAAAGGTGGATATATTCCTAGGAAATAGTCTCCTAGGACTGTATCCACCTTTTCCAGCCCACCGGAGCACCTGAAAGCTGAACTAATTTATGCAGGAAAAGACATCAACTGCCGAGCCGAGAAGTTCGTGACGAATCGAATTTACTGTAAGTTCGCTCATCTCTACATTTGACCACCAAATAAAATACAATAACATTACGGGATTGAATTTTTAAAGATTTTAATTATTCCATTTATACTGGCTTTAGTATGTAAAGATTTAGGTGCTTTAATATTGTGAATGGAATCTAAAGAAATGCTACACAATGCTTTTTACATTCCCTCCTGTGTAAAGAATGGTTGTTTACACTGTCTCTATATTGTGGGAGATTAGCTTTGTGGGAGATTAGCTATTAGCAGCAAAATAGCATTCAGAGACAGGGACACAGAAGTAATATTTAAACAGGCTTCGCCTGTCTTTAATTTTCAGTAACAGCCTTCACATTCACATAAAAAAACAAAATAAATATTGCTTGCCAGTCCTAACTATACAAATAAACTAAATTGTATAATATCCCATGCAAAAAGTAAAGATTTTAAATGAACTCTTATGAAATAGAGACAGGGTTTCCACAAGTACTAACAAGCACACACAAAATTGCATGAAAAACACTATAGGCAGGGCTAACAAAAACCTGGGTGCCACCATGAAATTCTTAGTGCCATGGATTTACCAAGCCTTACTATAGGAACAATTCAAAATAAAACCTTCAAAAATTGGTTACTTACAGTTGATATCTGTCTGTCCTTATCTCTTTTACTACATTCAGGTAAAGGTTCAATGTAATGGAGCAGACCCATGCTAGCGCACACCAATCTGTAAGGCAAAAAAGGGCAAAAGTGTTTGTAATGATGTAATTCTAATTTATTATTAGTATGTTTATAATTTTTTATATATGTCCTTGTATATGATTCTCTCTCCAAAAATAGAAGCAAATTCCGAAAGAATAAACAATCTATTTACTGGAAATCAGACATAGAAGATAAGGCACCAAGGTACACAACAGAAAATGGGGGTTCACGCCCTCATGACAAAGCAGTATCGAAAACGTATGTTCAGGGTATGGAGGTTAGGTTTAGGATGCATGGCAGGAATCTTTTATAATGTGGCCTATGTGAGGTTGTGTTCGTACTCAGTATTGCCTGTTTCTCTATCTCTGTATTATACTGTTATCGTATACCAGTGTGTGCAAGATACTATCTTCATTTTCACCTGTGAGTGCTGCTTCTATCAACATCTATTCACACTGTATGTCCATTGTATTGAGACTGTTATCCTGTACCCCATGATATTGACCCCTTAACGACCACGGACATAAATGTACGTCCTGGTTTGCCAGGACTTCCCGCACCAGGACGTACATTTACGTCCTGTGTATGACCGCGAACATCGGAAGGGTGCTTGCGTCATACACGGCAGGTTCCGGCTGCTAGCAGCAGCCGGGGACCCGCCCGTAATGGCCGACATCCGCAATCGCGTGGATGCCCACCATTAACCCCTCGGATGCCGTGATCAATACATATCACGGCATCTGCGGCATTGCGGTACTTTGATCGGATGATCGGATCGCTGCGGCAGCAAAAATGCTGCTTTTTTGTCACATTTTATTTTTTAAAAATTAATAAAAAATGATCAAAAAGTTTTATATATGCAAATGAGGTATCTAAAAAAAGTACAGATAATGGCGCAAAAAATGAGCCCTCATACCGCCCTATATACGGAAAATTGAAAAGCGGTACAAAAATCTAAAAGTATCTAGCCATGGGTATCATTTTAATCGCATTGACCCAAAGAATAAAGAACACGTCATTTTTACCGTAAATTGTACAGTGTGAAAACGAACCCCTCCAAAATATGCAACATTTTGGTTTTCATTTAATTAAATTTCCTCCCTAAAAAAAAAAAATTGGGGGGGGGGGGGGGGGGGTTCACCATACATTTTATGGTAAAATGAGGTAAAATGAGAGGTTTCATTACAAAGTACAATTGGTCAAGCAAAAAACAAGCCCTTATATGGGTGTGTAGATGGAAATATGAAGGAGTTATGGATTTTAGAAGGCGAGGAGGAAAAAACGAAAATGCAAAAATAAAATTGGCCTGGTCCTTAAGGTGAAAATGGGCTTGGTCATTAAGGGGTTAAAGATATCATCCTCAACCCCATTTTCTGTATGTGTACCTTGGAGCCTTATCTTCTATGTCTGATTTTAATTATATGTAAAAAAAAATTCCAATAAAGAGATTGTTTATTCTACTATTGTAAATGGCCTCTATTTATGGAGAGAGTAGTTTATGTGGCCCATTGCGGCATTTATGCATAACCGGTGTTTTGTGTATTAATATTTTCCTTGTATATGAAGTTAAATATTCAAAACTTTAGTACCATAACAGAAACTTGCAGCAAAGCAGGAAATCAAAGAACTGATGTTTACAAAACCTTGGGTTCCAAAATACTGTTTATGAACACAAAGTAAAAGAAGACATGTAACCAGGCTCGTATACTTCTGCTTTATCTTAGTGCTGAATCTATGGTTTTTACACATTTAATGGTCCACTCTTGTTGTGCTGTTTACTGTCACCTGTTGCTTAAGACAGCAGTAAGTTTTACATCTTTTGCATTAAAGTGGAATAAATGATTTCCTTTCCCTCCACTACTCTATTAGCACCACCTCTCCACAAGACGGAGTAAAGTGTAGGAGTTAAGCAGCAGCCTGAGGCCAGGACACAGAAGGAGACTATGCTCTTTGCTCCTGCATGACACACATATGAGGTTGACTCATCATTTCTCTAGTAAGAAAATGTTCATGTGAGAGATCATTTAGGCTGGGTTCACATCACGATTGTAGTCTCCCATGCACAGATATAATTTCGGAAGCTCAAATCTGATGAAATTGTATCTGTGCACGAACAGGTATGGACCCATTAACTTCCATGGGGCAACTGATTCGATCGTAGTCAGCTAATGACTATGATCTGGTCATTTTCTCAGCACGTCTGATTTTTGACACGGACTGAAAACCGTGGCAGACCTAGTTAAAAAATGGTGACCAACACCATTAACAAAGCATCATTGTCATTGGCAAAACAAACTGTGGGAGTTTAGCTTGGTAGAGATGATCAAACGGCATAAAACACCAGTCAGGGACAATGAAGCAGTTCAAATGCAGGGCTTCTCTTGCTGTTTATTGTCCAAAAACAATATTCCACCATATAAACATAAAAACAAAACTTGCTTGTCCAGTAATAACTAAATACTTTAGGTGGCAAAACACCAAACATAACTAGAGAGCAAATACTTTTGTCTGTAGAAAATCAGTTCCCACCAATCAATACCTAGAAACCAAAAATACTGGGATACACTTTAAGTGGCCCTCACTATGCAAGTAGTCTACTTCTGGCCACTCAACAAAACAACTTTCACAAAGTCTGCTTTTGAGGCTGTAGACTGCACCTTCTGGAGAACAAATCCATTATATTGAACCCGTTAGGCCTCTGAGCCTCATAACATGAGCCACAGCTATTGAATTGTCACCATATCACTGTAAATTTGTCAAGATCACTCAACTAAAGTCAAATGTTTATGGTAAGCTGTGACTTTAGTTTTGGCCGCAGAAGACCCACAATACCTGACCCACCTACTCGGGAATTGTTGGTTTTAAAGGTAGGAGATGTAACTTCAGAAAGGTCTAATCAGTTCAGACTGCCTGTTTGCTTGATGAGATGTTTGTTTACGTGTATTTTTAGCTCCCTGGTTTCAGTTACTACGATGGATTACTGTGCACAAATGTTCTCAGTGTGTCACCTTATTCCATCTGTTTTTTCATGCCATCTATCAGAGCAGAACAGTTAGCAGTCAATGAAAACATGCATTCCTCTATTATTTTACTAATTGTGCTCTTCAGAGGAAAACAAAGAGACTTGTCAGTGCAAGCTATCAAAGCGCCATTTACGCTTACTTGTCAACCTTTAGTTAAATTACAAAGTGCCGAATTAACCCAGCGAATATGGTCTGTATTTATTGGTTTCTTGCTTGCGAATAATAAAAATAAAGGAATTTTGTAAATTGAGTTTTTAAATTATTAACTGAATCAGATAATGGATTTCTATCTTTGAGCTGGCATGTAAATTGTGCTTATAAGTAAGTTAGCAAAGTAAAGTAAAGCACTTATATTTCATTGTAGGGGTCAGTAACGTGTGTAGCTCATGGGCCAAATACCCATTTCTAAGTGCTCAAAACTGGCAGGGTAAACAAAGTTAGGGGGAACTAGGACAAGGGTCAATAATATATAATATATATTTGCTAATGTGAACCTGGCCTAAGTTGTAATGTTATTTTCTACAAGCCATATTTCTTATTTCAGTTATTCTCCCTTAGTGCCTCCCCACAAAGAAATGCCGGTCCCTTAAAATTAAATAAAAATGTATTCCCAGAAAATTATATTGACAACACTGCATCATACCAGCTAAGGTTTATATTCTGTCAAAGCATCTTGCTGGCTACAGGCCATATTAGGCACACCGCTTACAAGACTCCTGATTGGGACTTCAGGTAGGCTGGCAAAATACAGTAACGTCATCATACCTTCTGAACTAAAATGTCATTGGCAGGGGTCACTACACCATGCAAACAACCATATATACATCCTGAGGAGTAGAGAATTGGGACTTGATGCCCTCCACTGGTCTGCTCTGGCATGGACCAGGAACAGTTAAACAAACACTATATTAAAGTGTGCCTCTTCTATAAAAACAATAAAATAAAAAAAAATAAAAAAAAAACATTTTGACATGTCCTAAAGACAGTTTTGAGAAGTCAGGGTCTGTGTGTTCAGAACTCGACCGATTGCAAAAACAAGCAGTGAGAAACGTATATGACGAGTGCTTCTTTCCCTGCCCTCTGTCTATATGACTTTTTATAAGCCACTATTATTTTTATAAAACAGGGGGGCCTAGTACTAGCCATTTAGACTGGTACCCTTTACAGCAGTGCTCCCCAACCTTTTTATCGCCGCGGACCAGTAAACGTTTGATAATTTTTCCGTGGCCCGCTTGTTTTATATAGACAGCAGCGGCCCCCCCCCCTTATATAGACAGCAGGCCCCCCTCTTATAGACAGCAGGCCCCCCCGCTTATAGACAGCAGGCCCCCCACGCTTATATAGACAGCACTCACTCTGCTGCTAGATCAGTGGTCTCCAAACTGTGGACCTCCAGCTGTTGCAAAACTACAACTCCCAGCATGCTGGGAGTTGTAGTTTTGCAGCATCTGGAGGTCCACAATTTATAGACAGCAGGCCCCCGCCCCCCTCCTCTTGTAAACAGCTTACCACCTGCGGTTGTCCTCGGGTGCTGCCGCTCCACTGCCCCGTTCTCCTGTCCTCATCATGGCGTCCTATGGAGGAGCGCATACACATACACCTCACTCTGCTTCCGCCGCAGCATTACGCTGGGCACAGGGGAGGAGGAGTGACGTGTGTGTCACATGCTCCTCCATAGGATGCAATGATGCGATCGGGAGAACAGGAGAGCAGGTATCTGACATGGTATCGATTGGCCAAGAGGAGGATCAGTGTAACAATAGCAAATTTTCATTCATTATTTAAAGTTCCTCGGGCGGCCCGGTACCGTTTGATCCACGGACCGCTACCAGTCCGCGGCCCGGGGGTTGGGGAACACTGCTTTACAGCACTCAATGCTGTTCTGTCCAGTTGGCATCACTTTAACCCCTTCCCGACCTATGACATACCTGTACGTCATGAGTGGCAAGGTGTTCCCAACCTATGACATACTGGTACGTCATGAACATTTTTGCCGCTACTCGCTGATAGCCAGCCATCTTACCATGCAACCACGGTGGGGTTTCTTCCCCCTCCACCCCCCCCCCCCCCCCCCAGCGATCGCTGCTATCAGCTAGTCAAATCTGACTAGCTGAAAGCAGCGCGGTGTGTGAGTCCCGATCACAGGGATCGGGACACACACCGCTCTGCTAAGTGTCCCTTACCCGTTCCCCGACGTCACTTACCCGGCCATGCGGTGTCCCGGGCGGTCCCAGTGCAAGCGGCGTCCTCCAGGCAGTCCCGGCGGTGAGTTTGCAGCAGCAGGGCGGCATCTTCATTGGCAGCAGTGAGGTCGCCGTAAAGAGATCTCACTGCTGCCTCTGGGAGTTTCAAAACTGCAACTCCCAGCATGCCCAGACAGCGTTTGGCTTTCTGTGCATGCTGGGAGTTGCAGTTTTGCAACATCTGGAGGTCCACAGTTTGGAGACCACTGTATTATGGTCTCCAATCTGTGCTCTTCCAGATGTTGCAAAACTACAAATCTCAGCATGCTCAGTCTGTCCAGGCATGCTGGGAGTTGTAGCTCTGTAACATCTGGAAGAGCACAGATTGGAGACCATTATACAGTGGTCTCCAAACTGTGGACCTCCAGATGTAGCAAAACTACAACTCCCAGCATACCAGACTGCCCAAGCATGCTGGAAGTTGTAGTTCGGCAAAATCTGATCCTTCAGATATTGCCGAACTACAACTTCCAGCATGCCTGGGCAGTCTGGGCATGCTGGGAGTTGTAGTTTTGCAACAACTGGAGGCACACTAGTTTGGAAACATTATCCGTTTCCTACCTCAGTGCCTTCAGCTGTTGCAATTGTTGCAAAACTATAACTCCCAGCATGCACTGACAGACCATGCATGCTGGGAGTTGTAGTTTTGCAACAGCTGGAGGCACACTGGTTTGAAAACACTAAGTTTGGTTGCAAAACACTTGAAAGTTTATTACTTAACTTAGTGTTTCCAAACCAGTGTGCCTCCAGCTGTTGCACAACTACAACTCCCAGCATGCACGGACAGCCAAAGGGCATGCTCGGAGTTTGCAACAGCTGGATGTTTGCCCCCCTCCCCCCCAATGTGAATGTACAGGGTACACTCACATGGGCGGAGGTTTACAGTGAGTGCTGCAAGTTTGAGATGGCGCAAATTTTGCGCTGCAGCTCAAACTCCCAGCAGCAAACTTGCTGTGAACCTCAGCCCATGTGACTGTACCCTAAAAACACTACACTAAACTACACTTACACTAACCTAAAATAAAAAGTAAAAAACACTACATATACACATACCCCTATACAGCCCCCCTCCCCCAAAAAAATGAAAAACGTCTGGTACGCTATTGTTTCCAAAACGGAGCCTCCAGCTGTTGCAAAACAACAACTACCAGTATTGCCGGACAGCCATTGACTGTCCAGGCATGCTGGGAGTTTTGCAACAGCTGGAGGCACCCTGTTGTGGAATCATTGGCATAGAATACCCCTATGCAAATCCCTAATTTAGGCCTCAAATGCGCATGGCGCTCTCACTTTGGAGCCCTGTCGTATTTCAGGGCAACAGTACTCCCGTACTCGGGAGAAATTGCCTTACAAATTTTGGGGGGCTTTTCCTTCTTTAACCCCCTATGAAAAGGTGAAGTTGGGGTCTACACCAGCATGTTATTGTATAAAAATAAAATGTTTCAAACTGACATGCTGGTGTTGCCCTATACTTTTCATTTTCACAAGAAGTAAAAGGGAAAAAAGACCCTCAAAATTTGTAATGCAATTTCTCCCGACTACGGAGATACCCCATATGTGGGCGTAAAGTGCTCTGGGGGTGCACAACAAGGCCCAGAAGGGAGAGTGCACCATGTACATTTGAGGTGATTTGCACAGGGGTGGCTGATTGTTACAGCGGTTCTGACATAAACGCAAAACAATAAATATCCATAGTGACCCCATTTTGGAAACTACACCCCTCATGGAATTTAATAAGGGGTGAAGTGAGCATTTACACCTCACTGGTGTATGATAGATTTTTGGAACAGTGGTCTGTGAAAATGAAAAATACAATTTTTAATTTGCACAGTCCACTGTTTCAAATATATGTCAAACGCCAGTGGGGTGTAAATGCTCACTGCACCCCTTATTAAATTCCATGAGGGGTGTAGTTTCCAAAATGGGGTCACATGTGGGGGGGTCCACTGTTCTGGCACCGTAGGGGCTTCCTAAATGGGACATGCCCCCTCAAAAACCCTTTCAGAAAAACTCACTCTCCAAAATCCCATTGTCGCTCCTTCCCTTCTGAGCCCTCTACTGCGCCCGCCGAACACTTGACATACACATGAGGTATTTACTTACTCTAGAGAAATTGGATTACAAATTTTAGGGTGATTTCTCTCCTTTTACCCCTTGTAAAAATTCAAAAATTGGGTCTACAAGAACATGCGAATGTAAAAAATGAAGATTTAGAATTTTCTCCTTCACTTTGCTGCTATTCCTGTGAAACACCTAAAGGGTTAAAACACTTACTGAATGTCATTTTGAATACTTTGGGGGGTGCAGTTTTTATAATGGGGTAATTTATATGGTATTTCTAATATGAAGACCCTTAAAATCCACTTCCAACCTGAACTGGTCCCTGAAAAAGTACGATTTTGAAAATCTTGAGAAAAATTAGAAAATTGCTGCGGAACTTTGAAGCCCTCTGGTGTCTTCCAAAAGTAAAAACTTGTCAATTTTTTGATGCAAACATAAAGTAGACATATTGTATATGTGAATCAATATGTAATTTATTTGGAATATCCATTTTCCTTACAAGCAGAGACTTTCAAAGTTAGAACAATGCAACATTTTCATGAAATTTTTAGATTTTTTACCAAGAAAGGATGCAAATATAAGTGAAATTTTACCAATAACATAAAGTAGAATATGTCACGAAAAAGCAATCTCGGAATCAGAATGATAAGTAAAAGCATCCCAGAGTTATTAATGTTTTAAGTAACAGTGGTCAGATTTTCAAAAAATGCCCAGGTCCTGAAGGTGAAAATGGGCTGGGTCATGAAGGGGTTAAAAGAGTTGGGGTTTTTTCCATTAAAGATGCTTATAGCCAAAACTGGTACACACTCAATAGTAGGAATTGAGGTCATTGGCAGCCTTATTGAAGATCATGGTGAACAGGTAGGTTGCCACTGAATGAACATGGCTCTCTGCATTTCAGTTCATGGAAGTTACATAAATAGTTGACACCTGTTCTACATAACTATGAGGTATTTGTAGGATACATTGTTAATATACTATGAATGTTTAAGATATGAAAACCCATTTAATGAAAACTGGTGGTAGAAAGAAAGAATGAGAACAGAGTCAAGTTGGGTAGATTTCTAGACTTGTTAATTATACTTGTGGTTAAATGTGTGTTTTATTTTATATTTGTTATAAAATCAATATTGCACTTAAATGGGCACTGTCAGATATTAAAAAAAAAAACGATATGTTGTACATGTTGGCAAAACAATAGTTTTTCTAGTATACTTTAAAAAAAAAATAAATATCACATTTTATTAAAGAAAACTGCCTTTGAAAATACTAGCACTAGGAGGTCCCACAGCAGCATGAGCTTGTCCAATGGTCATGGATACGAAATGGCTGATTGACAAGGCTGCAGGAGGAACACAGCTTGCAGCAATACTACTGTAACAGAGTTTTAACAAACATGTGCCTCCAGCTGTTGCAAAACCACAACTCCAAGCATGTCTGCACAGTCAAATAATGTCTGGGCATGCTGGGAGCTGTAGTTTTGCAAAAGCTGAAGGCAACGCTGCTGTAAAAAGAGTTATCCAAACACTGTACCTCCAACTATTGCAACTACAAGTCCCAGCATTACAGGACTGCCAAAGGATGATATACATGAATGATATAGGAAGATGTAAGTTATACACTCACCATATTGTCTTTGGGAGAGTACAGGCAATCTGCAATAATCATTGCGTGTGTGTGTGTGTGTGTGTGTGTACAGCATAAATCCAGAGAGTAAAGGGTTACAAAGCAGGGCTGCCAGGCTCCCGAGAGCAGTGAGTAAGCAGAGTGAGGGAGGGGGAGGAGTCATCACAGTGCAGGCATGAGAAGGACATGCCTCCTCCCTTTGACAAGATGAAAAAGACATTGAGCAGCTGTAATATTTTTTTTTTTTATACAAATATGGGTGATAGACACACAAATTACACATGATCAGGATGAGGTACTGAGTAACATAACAGTTTTTGTTATACTAACTGTCACTTCCCATCGGTTTGGCTGTAGTCACGCCTCTTCGACTTGATTGATGGTCCGCATCACTGCTCAGTTCCGTCTGCTTAGGGAGCAGAAAGATGATGCAGGTCGTCAATCAAGCCGAGGGGGCGTAAACCAAGGGACCCTGGTGAGTATAAGTCAACGCCCAGGGGACTACTTACAGGGCATCCAGGGTGGGACTTTACAACTTCATACCTTCACCATCCCTGGAGGCAGTAACGTCCTCTGGGGATGCTGAGGATAAGGAATTTATAATATATATCGCGTTGCCAAGCATTATATATGGTAAAATCTAGTGATTTGTTCCCTCTCAAATCTACCCACTGCGTTTTTGATTACTGCGAGATTAAACTGTTTGTACACCAACTTATTGCCAAAACAAATGCCCTGCCATTTGATTGAAGTGATGGTAATAGTTAAGAATGGGAACTATGGAGGTAGCCAAATACAATGCACAGCTATATTCATCAGTCCACAGCTATATATTAAGTCCCACAGAGACTAAATGGAACTTAACCCTTTAAGGACCGGGCCATGTTTCATTTTTGTTTTTTCCTCCTTACCTTCTAAAAATCATAACACTTTCAATTTTCCACCCACAGAACCATATGAGGGCTTGTTTTTTGCGCCACCAAATTTACTTTGTAACACCAATAATCACTTTACTACAAAATGTACGGCGAAACCAGAAAAAAAAAAATATTTGTGGGGCAAAACTGAATTGTAAATTTTGGTTACTTCCGATTGTATGCAGTGCAGTTTTTAGTACTAATGACACATTATCTTTATTCTGTAAGCCCTCATGGTTACAATGATACCTAATTTATATACACACACATAAACACTTTTTATATTTTCGTATATAGGGATGTATGAGGACTAATTTTTTGCACCATGATCTGAAGTTTTTATCAGGACCATTTTTATTTTGATGGAACCTTTGATCACTTTTTATTCATTTTCTTCTAGTATATGAAGTGACCAAAAATATGCATTTCTGGACTTAGGAATTTTTTTTACGCTTGTGCCTTTGACTGTGCGGTTTAATTAATATTATATTTTAATAGTTCTGACATTTATGCATGCGGCAATACCACACGTTTAGGTTTTATTTTATTTTTTTATTTGAAAAATGGGAAACGGGGGGGGGGGGGGTGATTTAAACTTTTACTTGGGAAGTGGTTAATGTATATTTATAACTTTTTTTATTTTATTTTTTAGATTGCATACACTGATCAATGCTTTTCCATATGAGAGCATTGATCAGTGTTATCGGCGCTCCATTGCTTTAGCCTGGCACACGGATCGGACAGCAGGGAGGTAGGTAAGAGACCTCTCGCCGTCCTCTCAGCTGATCGGGATGCTGCGGTTTCACCCCAGCAGTCCCGATCAGCCCACTGAGCTAGCCAGGAACGGAATTAACCGCTTTTAGTTAATCAAAGTTGATTGCGGCATCTAAAGGGTTAATATTGGACCTCAGCCCCATTGGCGATGTTCAGCATTACCCAACGGGTATGATGCATGCTCACCTGCTGAGTGTGCGTCATACAGCAGGAGCCCGCAGTGGACGTACATATACGTCCATTTGTGGGAAGGGGTTAAGCATGCTTGTTTGGCCACGCATCTAGATCTAAACCATCCAGTGAAAAGGTATCCAGTTTTAGGGTACATTCCCACACAGCGTATTTGCTGCGTATTTGCTGCTGCGTATTTTATTTTCTCTGTTGAAGTCAATGGGTAGGAAAATACGCAGCACCAAATACGCAGCACCAAATACGCAGCAAATACGCAACAAAATACGCCGTGTGGGAACGTACCCTTAGGTACAATATTGTTTGAAGTCCATGCCTCAAAGAAATAAGGCATGGAGCAAGCCATGGACAAGTCAGAGAAAGAATCAATAATCAATGGTTCCTCAACAATGTTTGATTCTTTAATATTACTTCATATACCAGTAAAAAAAAATTGCAACTGAGAAGAACCTTCAAAGAAATGAACAATTTTGATATACCGGTAGCTAGAAAAAGTAAGGCCATGCTCACACACCATCAAATGAGATGTATTTTTCAGACGTAAATGGCTTAAAAATTAAGATTTGTTTTTTTTACAGCGATAAACGCAACAAAAACATCTGTAAAGCATAAAACATATGTGAATATGGGCTAAATATGCTGGAATATAACAAATGCTGGGTAATGTTTTCTAAGGTCTGCATAATTCATAAATGTGCCTATTACATTTTACCTAGGTTCTTTTTTGCTATCCACAATGTTATCTCTATCGTGTATAGTGCATAATCTAAGCTGAAAAAGTAACAGAATGACAGGAAAGGGATAAATGCTGTAGACAATGAGGGTAGAATAATTTCTAATATGACCTTTTCAGAATTTTTACTTGCCAAAATCTGTTGAGAAATGAACAATGAACTCTATCATAAATCTGAATTAAGAAATGGCAGTGGTCAACGGGTCACAATGCCATTCATTCTACATTCTGAACCATGGTTACATATGTTATGCAAGAGCCTAGTTCTCCTGGTTACACAATGAAAAAACACAGACTATCTTATTTATTCCATTTAGTATTCATTATTTACTAACAATACATTTTCTAATAAATAATTATATAGTACTTCATACATAGATTAAACTAAACATTAAATGGGCACTGTCAGATCTAAAAACTTTTTATATGTAGTACATGTTGGCAAAACAATAGTTTTTTTTAATATACTTCTTTAAAAAATGTTCACATTTTATAAAAAAGAAAAAAAAATGCTTTTGAAAATCCCACCACTAGGGGTCCCCATACCTCCTGGGACATTGATGAGTCCCACAGCAGCAAGAGTGTGTCCAAGGGTTATGGACATGAGATGGCTGATTGACAAGGCTGCATACCCTCCCATGTGTATAGCAGTGTGTGTGTAAATTCCTATACAGGTGGGGATATGTGCAGAGCATTTCACCCAAGTCTTTACTACAGACAATGCTATGCAATGCTCTGCACATACCTCCACCTGTATAGGAATGTACATACACACACACTGATATACAAATTATGTGCAGACTGCAGAGCATTACACTGTAGGGTCTTCTACATACCCTAGGGTGCAATGAATTGCAGTCTGCACATACCCTATGGGAGCTATAATAAAAAGTGTAAAAAAAAAAAAAACACATTAACCCCTAATTCCCTAATAAAAGCTTGTCCCCCCCTTTCCCATTTTTTACTAAAATAACGTAAAAAAAACTAAAAAAGTATGTGATATCACCGCATGCGTAAATGTCTGAACTATTAAAAGATAATGTAAATTAAATTGCACGGTTGTTAGCGTACACATTAAAAAATACTAAAGTCCAAAATTGCGTATTTTTGGTCACTTCATATGAAATAAAAAAAAATTATGAAAAGAGATGAAAATCCCATTAAAACAAAAATGGTACCAATAAAAACTACAGACCACAGCGCAAAAATTGAGGCCTCATACATCCCCGTAGGCCAGAAATGTGCAGAACATTGAATCGGTCAGTGACCCAGGGCCGCTGAGTCAGCACAGTCACTGCTATTCACATCTGTTCATACACTAGAGTGCAATGCTCTGCACATACCCCTCAATGTATAGCAGTGTGTGTACTACGTGTATACTTGGGGAGTATGTGCAGAGCATTGTACCCTAGTGTCTGTACATTCCTATGTTAGCGGGATTGGACAAACATTTTAGTGGGAGAGGACAGGATTGCTAAAAAAAAAAAAAAAATCATCGGGAGCGGGCGGGATTGGTCAAAATTTTTTTTTATAAAAAAGTCCTGTGCAGGACTCTACTGACCGCCGCAAAAAGTAGTGCCAAGAAAGAATAGTTCGAATCAAATTAAACTTAAAGGAGAAATCCGGCAAAAATAAACATATCCCCTATCCACAGGAAAGGGTATAAGTAGTTGATTGCAGGGGTCCGTGTGTTGGGAACCCCCCATGATCACCGGGATGGGACCCTTTCCTCAGTGAGGAGTGTGTGCGACAGGCGGCACGCGCTCCATTAATTTCTATGGGAGTGCCAAAAAGACCCAAGTACAGTACACCGAAATCATCAATGAATGGAGCATGTTCTGTCTACCAGTAGACAACACACGTTCCTCTCTGAGAGAGCTGGGGTCCCGCCTCGGAGATAGGCCAGCCCAGTCCCAATCTAGTGATCTTCTCAGGAAAGTAATATCTTGAGCAGATACACAGTCAAAGACAATTACCAAGGATGGAATGTGTATGGAAGGATATTTGTATCTATACTTTGAATTGACTATGCTTTCTTTCCTTTATAATGATCTAATGTCTCCTATGCTACTACTCCTGTTTTGTTCAATCTAAATCTAGTGTCTGGTAAATCACATATTTATAAGATATCTGTTAATGGGAACCAAAAGGGGTTTGGGGTCTTTCTGGAAGTTTCAAGCATGGCTAATCAATAGAGATGCATAAGTCTACAAGGGATATTTAAACTGAACGCACCAAGCACAGGTGCAGCCCATCGCTATAGACAGATGTTTATGTTGAAGATGACTGCTCAAATGAGCATGGAACCTGCTGTGATTTTTACTTATAGCTATACACATCTTGTTGTTTCTTGTTAATTTGTTTGGATCTTGCCTCTTTGTATTTGATTTTCTTTGCCTCTTGTAAAATATTTTTGCATTTAGCTTCATCACTTAAAGGGGTACTCCGCCGTAGGGCGTGGAAGTGACATCACAAGCCTCCGCATCGCCAGTCATCCGGCACGGAGCGAACTTCGCTCCGTGCACTGGATGTCTGGGGTTCCACAGTCGAGATCGTGGCGGTCCCCAGCTGCAGGAACTGACACGATCAGACATCTTACCTGAAATGATGTCTAGGGGCAGAGTACCCCTTTAAAGAGGAATTTTCATCTCAGCTTGATATACCCTAATTATAGAACAGTGGAAAACAAGCTGATCGGTGAGAGTCCAACTGTTGGCACCCCCAATGTATTAATCAGTAATGGACATGCTTTGGAAGGATCCATGCTCCGGGCCGAAGCGCGTCACATTACTTGAGTCCATGTGATGTTTCTTATGGCAACTGAATAAAGAAGTTCTTTTCTACGAGTTGGAGATGGACATTCACCTTACTTTTATTTCAATTGGATGAGTCCAAGTCCAGTCCGGGCACCTGTGCAGGGGTAGGCTGGATTACACTGTGTTTTTTGGCTATTATGAACTACACTAACTTATGTTGGACATATATATGTTACAGTTGGGATATAATTACACCCGAAATTAAAAGAGCTCACCATGCCTGTAGGCAACCGCTCTTATCATCCTTTATATGAAACGCAGAACATTTTCAAGTTAGTGATAGAAGACAATAAGCAGCCCCATAGTTGCACTCAACTCATTATCGGGATCGGCAGGGGTCCTAACTGTCAGACACCCACCAATCAGCTTGTTATCCCCTGTCCTATGGATAAGGGATAACAAGTTAAGATGGGAATACCCCTTTAAGTAAACTATATTCACTTAGCTATTGTGTTGGGTCTATTTATTCTTCAATTATAGAATCCACTATAAAACAGACTCCTTTATCACTGACAACTAAGTTTAACTTTGAAACTCTGCAACATTCCCTAAAACAACTGACTGACAGGACTTTCCTCAAACAGACAAAGGAAGAGACCTATTAATGAAGCTATGCCAGGTAAGGAAAAGTCGGATAGACCACCTCCAAGACACTTTCTGCTCTTTTGTGATGAAATGTCTTTTGTGCACAAATGTGATGAGAACAGAATGTAATTTGCGCTCTCTTAGGGTCTTTAACATTCTTGTATTTAATGTCTAGTATGGGTTGCACATCCGTTTTATCTTTATTTTCCTGGCAGGGCCAGAACATTTTTAAGCCAGAAATACAATTGTTTAGAAGGTTCTTGACCTCAATCTCTATAGGGGACAGGTTTATGGAGCCCGACTAATGCACGCACAGACATACAAATCCAGTTATTTCTCAGTAGGTAAAATAGTGCTGAGAGATGTTAGCTCATACTAAGGGAACACTCTCCGGACTTCCAATGCAGTTATGTACACTCTTTGCCTGACATTTTCTTTGCAAGGGGATCAATGGCATTACCTTCTCAATGCGATAATGAGATAACTCTACAGAATAGTCTTCTAGTCTTCTGCTATAGGAAAGCTACTACGGCATTCAATGAAATAACATACAAGGAATAATGATTGAATGCTTACAAGATGCTACACTTTTATACCTCTGTGATGTTTTTCATGTTAGCTAGATGTACAGTAATTGTATGTACATTATCAATAGGGTACAGGGGTACAGTAGAAATATCAATGTCCTTTACAAATTACAGATACTGCATGATGATTTGCAGCATAGCGTAGACATATTTTGAGAAAACCACTGGTTGTTAAAATTAACTTGTATTTTAGCTAAGGGTCACATATGTAACCTAATATATATATAAATATACTGTAATTAGGGATGTCCCGATACCATTTTTTTAAGACGAGTACCGATACTTTAATTCTAGTACTCGCCGATACCAAGTACGAGTACTTTTATTTTAAAGGGAATCTGACCCCAGGTTGACCCGGTCTCTGGCGCTGCTTACTGTATGATATGCGGGTTCCTTGTTGTGCGCAATGGAGGCGGCTGCTGTAATATGAGCCAAGAGGTCTCTCTTCTCCATTGGGCAGAACAAAAAATTTGCATTGGCGGCGAAACAGATGACCACATGGTGAGCAGCGGTAGAAACCAGGTCACCTGAACTATCTACCTATAAATTCAAGTTAGTGCAGGTGACTCTGCTGTAAGATTGCCTTTAATATTAGGTAGTATCCCCTTGCAGATCCTAGCAGCAGCCCCCTTTAAACATTAGTAGCACGCAAGCCCCCCCTTGTGGACAGTACCCCCCCTTGTAGACAGCAGACACCCCCTTGTAGACATAAGTAGTAGCCCCCCTGTAAACCGTAGTCCCCCTTGTAGACAGCAAGCCCCCCTTTAGACAGCAGCCCCTCCGCAGATTTTAGTAGCAGCCCTCCTGTAGATCGCAGTCCCCCTTGTAAACAGCAGGGCCCCCCTATAGACATTAGTAGCAGGCCCCCTGTAAACCGCAGCCCCCACCCTTGTAAACAGCACACCTGCGGCTGTCCTCTGACAGGTTCTGCTGCCCCGTTCTACCATCCGCATAATGGCGTTCTATGGAGCAGCATGTGACATACATGTCACTCTGCTTCTTCCATAGCGTTACGCTGAGCGCAGTGGAGGAGGTGGAGTGACGTGTGTGTCACATGATCCTCCATGGAACGCCATGATGCGGACGGGAGGATGGGGGAACGGGGCAGTGCAGCGGCAGAAGGTATCGGATTTGGTATCGGGGACATTGAACGAGTCTCTCTTTGGAACTTCCTTGGGAAATCGGGTAGTTCAGCTCTGCAGGGAGCCTTTCTTTAGTCCTCTTAAGCTCCCTGCTAAATGTTTTTGTTTTTTTTAAACAATTTTTTATTTGTTTTTAATCGAGATTACAAAACTCAAAGACAGAAACAAAAAGTCCATCTACATCATTGCATTATTCACCATTACTCACCTCCCCCCCCCCCCCCCCCTTCCAACAATCCATAATCAACATAGGCGTCAGGGTGCCAGGAGGCCGAAGTCAGCAATATTTTATCATACATTTACCTAATAGCCCCCAAAGTTTAATCTTTTCATCGTTAATCTTTTAACCCTTTAATTATCCACTATCTCCGACCCCCTAAATCCCTGCCCCTACACATCAGTCCAAGTAGAAAAGAAATAAAAAAAATTACCTTTTAATCATAATTCTATACCTCTCTCTCCTCAACTCCCCCCATAATGTATCCTTCCATTCTCCGCATATATTATACCATTCAATATTACTAGGACAGATAGGAGAAATCCAATTTTTAACAATCAACAAACGGGCGTAGAATAGCATTCTCAAACATCTTGTTTTTATTTATTTTTTTATCCTCGAGTCGTCTCCCAGAATTGCCATCCTAGGGGACAATTCCATACATACACCAGTTATTTCTCTAATTTTACTAAATATTACTTTCAAATATTCAATAATCTCAGAACAACTCCAAAATATATGTAAATGTCCTGCTTTTTCTTTTATACACCTATTACATCTACTATCCTTCCTATTTTCTCTAATAAAAAAAAAATGCGTGTAATAAAGTCTATACACAATATTAAATAACATAATCTTATGTAACTTTGCCATAGCTGTATAGACATATGAGATGTTTTTTTGTTATATTGCCTCACAGTTTTATTCAGAATTTTCAGAAACACAACCTGTATGTTTCCCCCTTTACTAATAAACTCCAGGAAGGTTCTTTTTATACTGTATTATTCCAGCTATTTCGTTTAAACTCTTCTTTCAGTACTATCCATTCCTTAAATTTACCATTTTCCCAAACATCTTTTATTCTGACACCGCCTTTATTTTAAAACAATTTAATTTTCCCCAATTTACTCATCTCTGGTATATTTCTGTTGTCCAGCACAGATACCACATACAGTATTCCTTTTACATTCATCTCTCTCATAAACACATTCCATGTTTTAACCAGTTTTTAACCATTATAATTTCCCTCCATTTCTCCTCCAATTTCCCAGATTCCAGCAATTGGAATATATCCAAAAATTCCCCATCAGTGCTAGACAACAGAAACTCAAAAAAGGCAAATTTCTTCCATTCAGTCAAAAAATAAATCTGTCCCACCAAGAAGTACCTATATATATCCGGAAACGCTAGTCCACCCTGACATAGGTACTCCAAATTGATTCTTACTCTTTTTCTGCCACAAATTAGTGAATTAAATATTGAGATAATTTTCCTAAATAATTTAGTCTTCCACCAGGATGGGGCTGATCCAAATACATACAACATTTTTGGCATCAATACTGATTTGATCAAGGTTATTCTGTCTGCTTTGGATAGGTTTAAATCGCTCCATATATTTAATTTCTTTTGCAATGGTATTTATCTGATGATAATCCCTTAACTCATTTGACAGGTATACCCCAGATATTTAAACTTTTTTCCTTTTTTATCACTTTTAATCCAAATCTCTGTCCTATATTCTCTTCTCCTAGCAGCATAATAACAGACTTTGACCAGTTAATCATTAATCCCGAAAAAAACTACCATATCTACTTATTAGTTCCATTACTCTCAACAAAGATCTTTTGGGGTCCTCTAAGAACATCAGAATATCATCTGCATACATTGTAATCTTGCCCCCCCTCTCTTCCCCACTCCAAATCCCGTTATCATTGGGTCATCTCTAATAATACTAGTCAATGGCTCTATGACCATTGCAAATAGCAGAGGAGAGAGGGGACAACCTTGTCTTGTTCCTCTAAACAACTTAAAACCTCTCGATTTCCTACCGTCTATAACTATCCTTGCCCCTGAGTACATCAATTTAATAAAAATCCCTGCAAAATGTTGGTACTGTTATCAGACACACAACACATTTTCAGGGTCCGTTTGGTGCAAAAGAAAAAAAAAGAGCTCAACAGACCCTTAACAGGTCGGAGCTCAACAGCAGCATGCATGTAGCCAGACTATCAGCAATACCATTGCACAGAGGAGAGGAAGGAGTTCCCTGCATCTGTGCCTCAGGTAACTTCAATAATTTTGTCCATAAATGTATACTGGCATCACTAGAGTTTCCAAAGGTATGTGTTGACCAGATACCTGAGACAGATAGAATACTTTGGCATCCGTCACTCATAGGCTCATATGGCATCTGTTTAATGGATAGGTTTTTGTTTTTTTTAACAGGATCATGTTGGGTGGAATAACAACCTGTTATGCCATTCCATCCTCTTTAAAAAAAAATAAAAAATACTCTGGTGTCCAGAGAATGGGCAATAGAAAATTTTTTGGTCCCTCATCTGCCAATGGGCACATTGAGCATTTTCCAATGTACATGCTATACATACAGCATGAACACAGCCTATGGGTACGTTTACAAATGCATATTTTTGTTGCCCATTTGACTTCAATGGGTAGCAAAATCTGCTACAGCAAATCTGCAACAGAATCCGCCACAGACCCCATTGTCAACAGGGTCTGCTGCGGATTTTCAACAGCGGAGATTCTGCTACCGAAAATCTGCTGCTAATAGCCTGTGGAAACCCTGCATCTTTTCAAACTCGCAGAGAGAAATATGCTGTGAGGTGGAAAAGAAATAGAGCCCTTATGGACAATATACTGTATGTCTGATATATATATATATATATATATATATATATATATATATATATATATATATATTAGGGTACTTCAAAAAATCTAATTTGGAATAGCAAAGTAAGAGCCCGTAAAAAAAAAAAAAAAAAATGTAAACCATATTAGTCCATTGTTGCAAGCATTAAAAAGCTTACAATGTATCCGATATACGCATGTAGCCTACAATTAAAAGTTTTCACTGTTGGGGACTTGTCACTGCTAAAAGGGGTATTTAATTTTTTTTTTCCTTCTGCCATTGAGACAACAATGCCAAGTTATAATATGTTATAAGCCACATGGTCTTCAGGGCGATTGACTATGCTGCAGTGGGTGGGTGGATAGCATTACTTCAGTAAATCCCTTCCACCCTGCTATCCACCCACTCACTGCAAAAGAGCCACACTCCCCTGGACTGGCACATGGAGGTAGTAGCAGCACATTGCACAGTATTATAACTTGGCATCATGGGTTTAAGAAAAAAAAATTCTGGAATAGCCATTTAACCTATATATCAGAAGCTTTTCTTGCTGTATACATGAACTGTGAACCTAGTTTTTTGCATAATGGCCCTCGTTTACTATTGCAAACCCAACATGTTTTGTCGGGTTGTGCGCCAGATCCTGTCGCATTGCGCCAGACATTCTGTCTGCACCAGATTTTGCGCCAGAATTTGCGCCAGAATTGGAAAAAACCCAACTAACTCTCCATTTTGCTAAGGAAATCCGAAAAGGGGGCGTGGCCACTGGGAAAAGGGGGCATGGTCTCAGAAAAGGGGCGTGTTCCCGACATTTTCACAAAAAAACAACATATTTACTCAGGTTTCCACATAAAATGTGGTGGATTTCAGCTGAGGAAAACCAGACAGATCAGAGCATGTGTAAAAAAAAAAAGTGTAGGGAAAGTGGAAAATGTAGGGAAACCTTAGTAAATTACGTGGAAAATAAATTGTAGGGAAGTAAAACCCACAAAGAAACCTACACTCCACTCTTAGTAAATGAGGGCCAATATGACTACAGTTCTGGTACATTTTTCACCAGAAAAGTGTAGAAGCATGAGGTAAACAAGCTGACAGATTGCAATGCTTAGTGTCTCGAGCACACAATGAGTAATGATTATCATTTATTCTGGGTGTTTATTTTTATGAACAATTCTTCCTCGTCTTATCACTTAGAAAAGATCACAGTTATCACCTAAAGCACCTCTTTTTTTTAAGTAGACAACATCCTAAGCTTCTGGCACTGCAGTCCGCACACTTATTGCCTATATAACGGAGATTGATCACTGGGTAACAAGTCTGTGCAATCCCAGGCTGTCTGGATGAGGTGCCGCGTGCCTGGCCTTCCTCAACATACCCCCACAATAAGACAACAACGTGCTCTCATTGACTGCTTTGCTTTATCGTATGCTTTTTTTTCTTTTTTCAAATTTAAAGCCCTGAGAATGGTAAACTTACAAAGGGGTCTACCTTTTTAAAAGTATATTCTGTAAGTAAAGATGCCTCTGCTTCGGAGAAACTTAAAATATAATATTTAATATAAAACTGACCAATGCAATTTTGTTGCCAATATATTACAGTTTTTTTCTAGTAACTTTACTGGTTTGATATATGGCAATGATTTTTTAGATGAATGATATGCCATTAAAATACATAAAATATGTAAATTATGTACCCGTCAATTTACCCATACACAAACTCTTGGCTTGTCAGAGAATTAATGTATTCAGGATGGAGAGAGTAGGGCCATTACCAGACTCCTCTGGCAGCAGCTCATCTACCAGAAAGGAAAAGGCTGAACTAGTTTAAATTCAACATGCCTTAAGTAGTAGAAGAGAATCAACAAGTGAAGCGTCCTATTAAAAGGACATCTGCAGCATGATTAACACTTATCCCCTCTCCACAGGATAGGGGATAAGTGTTTGATCGCGGGGGGGTGCGACCGCTGGGACCCCCTGTGATCTCCTGTACGGGGCCGCGGCTGTCCCGTGCAGGGGGCGTGCCGGCCGCAGCATGACGTTGCATCCGGCACGCCTCCTCCATACATCTCTATGGGAGAGGCGGGGAGGCAGCGTTCGTGCCTCCCCGTCTCCCCCATAGAACTGTATGGGGACGGGGAGGAGACGGGGCGTCACCGTCGACCTCTAGGTCGACGCTACACGCCTTAATGCTCACCATGAACGCCAATGGCGGCGCACCGTTAGGGAGATCGCGGGGGTCCCAGATGTCGGACCCCCCGCAATCAAACACTTATCCCCTATCCTGTGGATAGGGGATAAGTGTCATACGGCTGCAGTTGTCCTTTAAATATATGTCTTAGTGGTGTGGTTTGGGCTCTAGTAATGCTTTGGCATCCATAGCAAAAAGTTTCCAGTGGATGCACAGTGAAGAAACCCCCTTGCTAGGGGAGAGGGTGCCAGTCTTGTAGCTTGACCAAGGCTGAAGTATTCACAGAAGAAAGGAAGACGGCACTCCAGTATTGGTGTCCAAGTATAATAGGTGGTTTATTGATCCCAATGCATCATTCCCTGTATGTATTGGGATCAATAAACCACCTGTTATACTTGGACACCAATACTGGAGTGCCGTCTTCCTTTCTTCTGTGAATACTTCAGCTTTGGCATCCCTGGTGCCACTGCCACTAGTGTCTAGTTGCCAAAAACTGGAAAGCTATGTGCCAGAGCCCCAGAGACATGTGTGGACCCAAGCTAGTGGTTGTTGAACATAGCTTTAAAGTGTACCTGTCATCAACAAAAACTTTTTATATAAAGTACATAATATCATTATACAAATTTTTTTAACCAATGTAAATATACATATATTTTTGTCCCTTTAGCTATTGCCTGTGTGTCTCTATGAGGAGGCCAAATACAGGAAGTGAGGGTGGACAAGCAGGGCTCTGTGCAGTGAGGCTCTGTGACATGCTCCTGGCTCACACATGAGGATGATTGACAAGCCAGGAGCCTGCACAGATCCCTGCTTGTCCTGTCCTCACTTCCTGTATTTGGACTCCTCACAGGCAATAGCTGCAGGGACAGCACTTTTTCACCCATAATTATACACATTTTTAACCAATGAATATTACAAATATACATATAATTTTATTATCTACAATGTTTTTGTTGATGACAGGTACACTTTAAATGGATAGCATGCAGAAGTTGACTTAAACAGATTGTCCAGGATCAGAAAAATGCTGCATCTTTTTTGCACACACAGCATCACTCCTGTCCACACGTATGTTTCTAGTATTGCAGTTCAGCTCCATTAACGACGCAGGACGTAAATGTACATCCTGGTGAGCTGGTACTTAACGCACCAGGAAGTGCATTTACGTCCTATGCATAATCGTCATGCGCAGCAGGTCCCGGCAGCTGATAGCAGCCAGGGACCCGCCCGTAATGGTGGACATCGGTGATCGCACGGATGTCCGCCATTAACCCCTCAGATGCCGTGATCAATACAGATCACGGCATCTGCAGCACTGTGGTCACTAAAATGGATGATTGGATGCCAATGACAGCGCTACCGCGGCGATCTGATCATCCAGCATGGCGGCCGGAGGTCCCCTCACCTTGCTCCGGCCGTCTCCCGGGGTCTTCTGCTCTGGTCTGCGATCGAGCAGACCAGAGCAGAAGATGCCCGATAATACTGATCTGTGCTATGTCCTATGCATAGCAATGAACAGTATTAGCAATCGAATGATTGCTATAAATAGTCCCCTATGGGGACTATTAAAGTGTAAAAAAAAACCTCCCTCAATAAAAACGTTAATTGTCCTATTTTCCCTATTTCACCCCCAAAAAGTGTAAAAAATATATTTTATATACATATTTGGTATTGCCGCATGTGTAAATATCCCAACTATTAAAATAAAATGTTAATGATACCGTACGGTGAACGGCGTGAACGTAAAAAAAAAAAGGTGCAAAATAGCTGCTTTTTTTATTATAACATTTTATTCCCAAAAAAATTCATTAAAAAAGTATTAAGTTTTATATAAGCAAATATGGTATCAATAAAAAGTAAAAATCACATCGCAAAAAATGAGCCCTCATACCACCGCTTATGCGGAAAAATGAAAAAGTTATAGGTCTTCAAAATAGGGGGATTTTAAACTTACTGATTTGGTTAAACAGTTTGTGATTTTTTTAAGTGCAACAGTAATAGTAAAAGTATGTTATTATGGGCATCATTTTAATCGAATTAAGCCAAAGAATAAAGAACACATGTCATTTTTACCATAAATTGTACGGCGTGAAAACAAAACCTTCCAAAATTAGCAAAATTGCGGTTTTCTTTTTAATTTCCCCACACAAATAGTAATTTTTTGGTTGCACCATACATTTTATGGTAAAGTGAGTGATGGCATTACAACGGACAACTGGTCGCGCAAAAAACAAGCCCTCATACTAGTCTGTGGATGAAAATATAAAAGAGTTATGATTTTTTGCAGGCGAGGAGGGAAAAACGAAGACGTAAAAATAAAATTGTCTGAGTCCTTAAGGCCCAAATGGGCTGAGTCCTTAAGGGGTTAAAGAAAATGGGACTGAGCTGCAGTACCACACACAACCTGTGGACCGAAGGGATGCTGTTTTTGCAAGAAAGATGCATCATTTTGCTAATCCTGGACAACTTCTTTAAGGCAAGTGAGCATATTCATACATTATAAGTAAAAGTGTCAGCATCCATATACCGTCTACATTGCCTCAAGATCACATAATTTCTTTGAAATCCTACAAGGCTATTATAGGAATCTCTACTATGTATAATAGCGTTAAAATGGTATTAGAGAATACTGTTTTATGCAATTAAAGTTCCCCAAACTGCAACTTAACGTTAAAAAATAGTGTACAAAAACATTTCACAAGTTCACCTAATGAAAAACAGGGCAACTATGCAGTATGTGTTCTAAATCATCAACATGGAATATTGGGGTTTATGGAGCGTTGAGAAATTTACAGATGGGAGTTTCTCCCTTGTAATATAGCAGAACATTTTACTGAATTTATTGGTAATAATGACTGGAGGCAGAGCACAGTGTAACCAGACGTTAATACAGCCCCAATTACTCTATCATTAGCTGCAAACTAAAATAAGTTATTAAATGAAGAAATCAGAAACATTATGAGACACCTCTAATGTTCTCATTACGCTTGGGGGAAAAATATCTACTAAATTAAGACATTTTCCTAAAAAACTGGAACTTTGATATTAAAGATATCCTTGTCTTCCCAGTAGAAAAATCTATTGGTTACTGCACAGACGTTCCACACACATTGCAGACACCTCTATGCTTTTTTTTTTTCTTTTATATAATATATATTTTTTTATTTTCATATTTGTTTTAATGCAGATTAACAAAACCAAAAATGTTACCTCCCACCTCTTTTATCAAGTCAGACATTTTCCTAATTCCCTTCTCTTCTATATGTTTTAATGATCCTAACTTTTAGAATTCCTCTATCTTTTTTATGCCATATTGTAGATATTTCCAAACTATGTTGGATCTTTTTAAGCCTTGCCCAGGTCTTGATCAAACAATCCACCCCTGGATTTTTCCTGTACTTCCCCACTTCTATTACACCAGATTCCAAAATTTTGAATCTCTTTTTAAACTTCCCGTGGAAACCTTCGAATACATATCTCAACAATCCATCATTCCACCAATCAATAAACCAAGCAAGTTGGGTGGCTAAAAAATAATTTTTAATATCTGGGAATGATAATCCACCTTTATCTTTTGGTACACAAAGGTATTACACCTTAATTCTTGTATGCTTCCTCCCCCAAATTAAGGAGTTTAAAATAGCAATAATTCTCTTAAATATTTGATCTCCAAACCATATGGGAGTCCCACAGAACAAATATAGCAGTTTCGGAATTATTATAGCTTTTATAAGCACTATTTTATCTGCTTTAGAGATTGGTAGCTTATTCCAGGCCATAGCCATCCTTTCCACTTCCCTTATCACAGGGAAGGTATTTAATTGATTGAACTCCTGTACACTCCTCGATATCTGTATCCCCAGGTATTTACATTTTTTATTCTCTTTTATAAATTTTTACTACAGGGTTGCCCAAATCTATATCTGGTCCTAAAGGCATTAAAAATTGATTTTCCCAATTTACAGTCAATCCTGGGAATTTTCCAAATATTTAGAGTTTTTCCATAACCAAGGGCAATGAGGTAGGAGGGTCTTTAATCCCTTAAGGACCACAGGTTTTTCAGTTTTTGCACTTTCGTCTTTTAAAAATCATAACCCTTTCAATTTTGCACCTAAAAATCGATATGATGGCTTATTTTTGGCACCACCAATTCTACTTTGCAGTGACATTAGTCATTTTACCAGAAAATCTATGGCGAAACGGAAAAAAAAAATCATTGTGCGAGGAAATTGAAGAAAAAACGCCATTTTGTTAATTCTGGGGGCTTCCCTTTCTACACAGTACAATTTTCGGTAAAAATGACACCTTATCTTTATTCTGTAGGTCCATATGATTAAAATGATACCCTACATATATAGGTTTGATTTTGTTGTACTTCTGTAAAAAATCATAACCACATGCAAAAAAATGTATACGTTTAAAATTGTCATCTTCTGACCCCTATAACTTTTTTATTTTTCCGCATATGGGGCGGTATGAGGGCTCATTTTTTTAGAGGTACCATTTTCGTATTGATCAGACCTTTTGATCGCTTTTTATTCATTTTTTCATGATATAAAAAGCGACCAAAAATACGTTATTTTGGACTTTGGATTTTTTTTGTGCATACGCCATTTACCGTGCAGTTTAATTAATGATATATTTTTATAATTCGGTCATTTACGCACAGGGCGATACCACATGTTTATATTTATTTTTATTTACATGGTGCTTTTTTTATGGGAAAAGGGGGGTGATAAGAACTTTTATTAAGGAAAGGGTTAAATCACATTTATTAACTTTTATTTTACACTTTTTTGCAGTGTTATGGCTCCCATAGGGACCTATAACACTGCACACACTGATTGCCAGCACTGTTCACCGCAAAGCTATAGCTTTGCAATGATCAGCGTTATCGGCGGTCGATTGCTCAAGCCTGTATCTCAGGCTTGGAGCAATCAATCGCCAAGAGGACACGCCGGAGGCAGGTAAGAGGACCTCCGCTCGTGTCCCAGCTGATCGGGACACTACATTTTCACTGCGGTAGTCCTGATCAGCCCCGCTCAGCAGCCAGGTAGCTTTCACTTTCGTTTTAGAGACGGCGTTCAACTTTGAACGCCGCGTCTAAAGGGTTAATAGCGCGCGGCACTGCGATCGCTGCCGCGCACTATTAGCCCCGGGTCCCGGCATCAGATACATGCCGGGACCGACCCGATATGACGTGGGTTCACCGCGTGACCCCGCGTTATATCGCGGGAGCCGGCCAAGGACGTAAATATACGTCCTTGGTCGTTAAGGGGTTAAGATAGAGCAGAAGGTCATCCGCATATAGGGATATTTTATCCCTTTCGCCCTGCGCTCCAAAATCTTCTGTCTTTGGGTCGTCTCTTATCTGGGTTGCTAGGGGTTCAATAAACAGGGCGAACAGAAGAGGGAACAATGGGCAACCCTGTCGGGTCCCCAGAGAGAGAGAAAACCATCTTGAGGAGTTTCCTTTCACCTCCACATTTGCTTCTGCATTCTTATATAGTATTTTCACCATTTTAATAAATTCCTCCCCTATGCCAAATGATCTCATTTCTGTCCATTCATTTGCATATTTGTGTATAATCTCCTTAAGATTACATTTGACCATACGATCTGGGATAAACCCATTCTGATCTTTATGAATCATTTTTCTAATTATTTCTTGAAGCCTATTTGCTATTAGTCTAGCACAGTGTTTCCCAACCCAGTCCTCAAGGCACACCAACAGTCCAGGATTTTAATTTTTCCATGTTCTATTCAAATGGAGTAACTGAAAAAACCTGGAATGTTGGTGTGCCTTGAGGACTGGGTTGGGAAACACTGGTCTAGCATATATTTTATTATCAGTGTTTAGAAATGAAATCGGTCTATAAGACTCAATTTCCAAAGGATTTTTGTCAGGTTTCAAGATAAGTATTATTTTAGCTTAGAGCATTGATCTTGGGAGAGTACCATTGTCCAATGCAGTACTCTAAAAAGACAGGGGATAAAATATTTCTTATATCTCCGGTATACTTCATATGGAAATCCATCCGTTCCAGGAGAAGAGTTCCCTCTAATTGATTCTAGAGCACCATTTAGCTCACTTAAAGTTAGTGGAGCATCAAGTTCTATTCTATCCTCTTCCGATATTGTCGGGAAGTATATCTGCTCTAAATATGACCGAACCTCGATCTCAGAGCAGGACACTTCAGAGGAATATATTCTCTCAAAATGCTCAGCAATACTAGAGAGGATAATCTGTGGATCATTAGTAATATATCCTTGTTTAGTTTTTAACGCAATTAAACCTTTCCTATCTTTCTCATTTTTGATCAAAGATATGAGACATTCATTCATGTTCCCCCCTCCCAAAACCTTTGCTTCCCTGCAAAAAAACATTTTATTCCTAACTTTTTCCTCAATAAACCTATCTATTTCCCCCTGACACCTTTTCCACTGCTCTTTATTTTTTTTTTATTGTCGACGAGTTAAAAAAATAGTTATTCCGCTTGTTTTACCCTACTAAACAACCTTTTCTCTTCTTCCTGATTTTTCTTCCTCATATTACAAATAATTCACCCATTAGATACCCTTTTATGGCCTGCCATACAATCCCATCTGGTGCTGACCCCCAGTTAACTTCAATCCTATTTTTTAACCTCCCTTCAACATCTCCAGTGCTTGCTAACAAATGAAACCAATGGGCATTTATTTTTATTTCTGTCCTTCTCTTGCTTTCCCTTTTAATTTTCACTAAAAGGGGGTTATGGTCGGATATACTCTGTTTCAGATATTTTTTGGTTAGGTCTCTGTACCCTAAATCAATCAACATTTTCATCCATCACCCCATTAAAGTCTCCTATTATGAAGGTAGGGAGATCCCCTTTTCCTTTACAGAAATTGACAAATTCTACAATAATTTTAGTGGAGACCGAAGGAGGATTATACAGAAATGCCATCAAGTATTCAACTCCATCCCATTTTACCTGAATAAAAATAAATCTACCCTCCTTATCAATTCTAACTTCCCTCTCTTCCCATTTAACCCCCCTATGTACAAGCAGTGATACCCCCTTTGAGCACGACGAATATGTTGCATTATATTGATACCCCCCCACCTATTATTATACGCCATCCTTATTGTGTTCTTTTTAAAATGTGTCTCTGTCAAACATATTATCCCTGGCATGTATTTCTTAATATAGCTCATTACCGCTACTCTTTTAGCCCTCTCCCCCAATCCACATACATTCTGTAACACTCACGTTTCTGAAGACAGGAACTCCGGAGGATGTGGATCCGCTGGACCTGTGTGGCAGAGGACTCGGACCGTACCAGGGAGCGGAGTCTAAGGTGCTGATGGTTTTCACCAGAGCCCGCCGCAAAGCGGGATGGACTTGCTGCTGCAGGCGACACCCAGGTCGATAACCCTGGCACGGCTCGACCACACAGGCGGCTGAGGAGATTCGAGGCACAGGAGGGATAAGGCAGCTCATAGTCTGGATAGCAGAAGGTCAGGGCAGGCGGCACAGTAGCGTAGTCTAGACGTAGAAGGAGGTCAGTAGGCAGGCGGCAGAGGAGCAAGGTCGAGTCACAAAGCAAGAGATCTGATACATGGCAAGGCAATACAGAGGAATGCTTTCTCTCAGGCTCAAGGCAACAAAGATTCGGCAGGAAACTGAGGAGGGTGGAGGAATTTATAAATGAGCCACAGGTGGATTACACTAATGAGCGTACTTGCCCTTTAAATCTTAAAGCTCCGGTGCACGCGCGCCCGAGGGGATGGGGACACACGCGCCGGAGCAGAGAAGCAGAGGCGGAGGCAGGAGAAACACCTGGAGAGTGACGGACTGGGGCTACAGCAGGTAAGGGTACCATGCAATCACGGCCAGCGTTTGCGTCCGGAGCGCATAACGTAACACATTCCATGCTATTATTCTGTTAACCATTCCCTTTTGTGTATTTTATTAGTGTCTTCTCACAACTTTATAGTATCACATATTTATAGTGCATCAGACCAATTCTCAGTGTCTCTAAATACTATGTTAAGTGCCCCAAAAGTAACTAATGTGTAAAAAAAAAAAAAAGAGAAAAAGAAATAAAACATCAAAAAGGAGGGAAGGGAGTGAAAGAAAAAGCATGAAGAGGAGAAAAATATAGGAAAATTCTGGGAGCAATGCACTTTGCCATTTACAATATGAAGATGATCCTCAGAAGAAAAAAAAATAATGTAGAATCCATTATAAGTCAGGGCAATATCCTAGAAAATCCCTTACAAAACAAACTAACCAGTTGTCATAGATCATTTAAAAGGAAACTTGTTACTAGCTTTATGCTACCTAAACCACAGGCTTAGCTAGTGTGGACTGTATACTTGCATCTCTCACCACCCATAAAGTTCAGGACTTGTGTATATACAAGTAAATTTACAGCAGTAAAACAGTTTGATGTTTATTGTAACCCATTCCTTGATGTGCAGTTGTTTCTTTACTTTTGGCTTGCTTCTGCTTAGCACCATGTTTACTCCCACATACCATCTATATTACTGTACTGTGTAAATCCTCCCCATCACAGTGTCAGCCTGCTCACTCCAGTGCACTTCCATCACCAGTTTTTTATGGTATATCAGGAAGGAGTCAATGCAGTCCTGTGATTGGCCATAGAAAGTATGGGAAAAAAAAGTTCCTGTGTGGGTACTGCTGGCAAACAAATTAGCTTTGGTCCCACCCCCTGAAATGGAGAGAATGAGAATTTTTTGTGCACCACAGAGGGGACACTCAAGGGCTGAAAAACAGCAGTGAGAGTACTAAAATCACATTGTTGCTGTTCTAAAGGGTTGTAACACACCCATGCAGGTTTTTAACCCCTTAAGGACCAAGTGCTTTTCTGTTTGTGCACTTTCGTTTTTCCTCCTTACCTTTTAAAAATCATAACCCTTTCAGATGATGTTTTACTTTGTAATGACACCAGTCATTTTACCCAAAAATCTACGGCGAAACAGGAGAAAAAAAAACTTATTGTACAACAAAATTTATGAAAAAACACCATTTTGTTATTTTTGGGGGCTTCCGTTTCTACGCATTACATTTTTCAGTAAAAATGACATTCTATCTTTATTCTCTAGATCCATACGACAAAAATAATACCCTACTTATATAGGTTTGATTTTGTCTTACTTCTGTAAAAAATCCCCTGCCATTTGAGAAGCCTTGGCGTTGGTGTTCGGGCTCTGGTGTGTCCTTGCAGGCATCCTCCATTGTATGCATTTTTATGCTGGGGATCGCCCCTAGCAACGGACTACAAGGGCAGGATCTGCTCCCCCAGTATAAATGCACAACTGCATTTGGGGTTGAGCACCTCCAGCCATTTGAGACCATGTTTTTTTGTTGTTGTTTAAAAATGTATACTTGGAGGTGTGTAAACTCCATATGTTAATGCGCCTTGAACATTTTCCAAGCAGCAATAAGGTTGCACCTGTGATGCCATGCACCTATATCAGCCAACTTAGGTGGGGCTTGTAGCCTGTCTCTCCCTCCTCCCATCTTATGTGTGCTCAGTCACACTGGAGGCAACTGGGAGAAGGCTGCATGTCGGCCTAATGCTGCTGTAATTGCCCACTGGCCCCTGTTTTTTGTTTATCACGCACAGGTAGGTTAGCATTAGGTCCCGTGCCATTTGAGAAGCCTTGGCGTTGGTGTGCGGGCTCTGGTGTGTCCTTCATATAAGGATACACTGGCGAATGTCTCAATTTTAACATCAGTGTTGAGGGATTAGCCATTGTCATTGTATACATCTACCACAGTAGTGCACCTAAATTTCTGTATTGTATTATTGTAATTGTTACACATCCACACCGTTTATCTGGTGTAGGAGTCTATTGTGGCACTTGTAGTCCACTGCAGGCATCCTCCATTGTATGCATTTTTATGCTGGGGATCGCCCCCTAGCAATGGACTACAAGGGCAGGATCTGCTCCCCCAGTATAAATGCACAACTGCATTTGGGGTTGAGCACCTCCAGCCCTTTGAGACCACGTTTTTTGTTGTTGTTCTGTAAAAAATCATAACTACATGAAATAAAATTTATACATTTAAAATTGTCCTCTTCTGACCCCTATAACTTTTTTCTTTTTTCATGTACGGGGCGGTATGAGGGCTCATATTTTGCGCTGTAATCTGAAGTTTTTATCGGTACCATTTTTGTTTTGCTCAGACTTTTTATCGCATTTTATACATTTTTTTATGGTATACAAAGTGACCAAAAATACGCTATTTTGGACTTTGCAATTTTTTTGCGCGTACGGCATTGAGCGTGTGGTTTAATTAACAATATATTTTTATAGTTCGGACATTTACGCACATGGCGATACCACATGTTTATTTTTATTATGTTTATATATTTTTTTATATGGAATTTGGGAAAAGGGGGGTGATTTAAACTTTTAATAAGGAAGGGGTTAATGTGTGTTTTTAAACTTTTTTTTTATTTTTTTTTTATACACCTTTAGTCCCCTTAGGGGACTCTTAGGAGGAATCATTTGATTCAACATACAGATCAATGGGGTTCCAAAGAACCCCATTGATCTGTGTGCTCTGCACTTGATTGATAAAGCCTGCTCCGGCTACCTCCACAGTGGATCGCCACCACCCACGATCGCACTGCAGGGGGGGGGGAGGAATTGGGGGGGCGATCCACCCCACTGGACCACCAGGGATGGGATAAAGGCACCTTTGGACGCTGCTGTCAGCTCTGACAGCGGCGATCTAAAGGGTTAATAGCCAGCCTCCAGGGTTGGCAAGTACTCTTACAGCATATTTCTTGCTGGAACAGGTCAGTTTATTCAGACAAAGACTCAGTCTGCGAATGGCTGGGATGCACATTAACTAACGATTGTTAGCCCACCCCTCATTTCGGTCTTTTTCAGATTTTGGCTTTGTGTAGGAGTCTGTCTCATTCTTTGTCTATAGAACACTACAATATTAAGTTTAAATCCCTGCAAACAATATGAGGGTTATCTGAGTTGATATGAAGATTTAAATATTGTTATCATTAAACAGAGTAAGGGAGACATACAATTTACAGCAATTAATTCTTCTAAAATATATTCCAGAAGTCTGATCCCTTCAGTATACTGTGCTTCCTGGGGGAAAGTACCACCAGATTAGCTTCCCTGTCGGTGTACTTATCCCAGCCTCTTCCTCTCACTTTCCCCATCTGCTGTGCTCCAGGCTGCCCATAGAGCGCATACATTTTTCTGGCTTCTTAAAGGGCTAGCACACACAATCTGCCCATTTATTGTTGCTAAACATTGCCTACTTAATGCTACTCCCCTACTCCTGGACCGAGACCTACCTATCGCCTGACCATTTTGTGCCTTGAACTAATGTAGCCCGGTCTGCAGTACCAGCTGATAACCACACCAGGGTCCCTCTTGAGGCAGCAATCTGGTATTAATTTGCAGTTATGTTCAGCTTTCACATCCTGAAGTGGGATAAGGGATAAAGCAAAGGGACTGCTTAAAGGGGTAGTCCAGGAAAAAAAACATTTATATCAATTTGTTCCAGAAAGTTAAACAGATTTGTAAATTACTTATTTTAAAAAAATGTTAATCCTTCCAATAATTATCAACTGCTGAAGTTGATTTGTTATTTTCTGCCTGGCAACAGTGCTCTCTGCTGACATCTCTGCTTGTCTCGGGAACTGCACAGAGTAGAAGAGGTTTGCTACGGGGATTTGCTTTTACTCTGGACAGTTCCCGAGACAGGTATCATCAGAGAGCACTTAGACAGAAAACAACAACTCAATTTCAGCAGCTCATAGGTACTAAAAGGATTGAGATTTTTTAATAGAAGTAATTTACAAATCTGTTTAACTTTCTGGAGCCAGTTGATATATTAAAAAAAAAAAGTTTTTTCCTGGATAACCCTTTTAAATTCAGTTCTCAAGTTTGGCTCAGACCAATTAGGTCAAAACAATTGGATCCACCCATTGCCCCTTACAGTAAGAACTTCTGTGTGAGTCTGTGTGTATATACACCCTGTTCCAAATTATTCAGCAAATTCTTTTTAAGTGTCACATGTATAAAATTGTTACATAATGCACTCCGGCCGAACAGGGGCTGGGAGTCGCATCGCGGGCGCGGCCGCATGCGAGCCCCAGTCCGTTACACTCTGGGTGTTTCTCCTGCCTCCGCCTCTACCTCTCTGCTCCGGCACGGGTGTTCCTGTCCCCTAGGGTGCGCACGCGCTAGAGCATTAAGATTTAAAGGGCCAGTACGCTCAGTGTAATTCACTTGTGGCTCATTTATAAATTCCTTCACCCTCCTCACTCTCCTGCCGGATCTTTGTTGCCTTGTGCCTTAGAGAAAGCATTTCTCAGTATTGCCTTGCCGTGTATCTCATCCCTAGCTTTGTGACTTTGACCTTGCTCCTCTGCCGCCTGCCTACTGAACTCCTGCTACGTCTTGACTACACTACTGTGCCGCCTGCCCTGACCTTCTGCTATCCAGACTACGAGCTGCCTAATCCCTCCTGTGCCTCTCATCTCCTCAGCCGCCTGTGTGGTCGAGCCGTGCCAGGGGTAACAACCTGGGTGCCGCCTGCCGCAGCTAGTTCCATCCTGCTTTGCGGCGGGCTCTGGTGAAAACCAGCGGCACCTTAGACTCTGCTCCCTGGTACGGTCTGAGTCATCTGCCACACAGGTCCAGCGGATCCACATCCGCCGATGCTCCCGTCTTCTGAAATGTGAGTGTTACATAAATATTTAGTTTTTCAGGTTAACACATGCATGGCATTGTGTCTCAGGGCTCTTTTGATCACTGAAAACAATCTCGGACACCTGTGATAATTAGATTGGCAGTTGAGCCCAATTTAAGGAAAATCTACTAAAGGTGGGTGTTACACATTATTAAAGGGGTATTCCAGGCCAAAACCTTTTTTTTATATATCAACTGGCTCTGGAAAGTTAAACAGATTTGTAAATCACAAAGTAGAGATGGTCAGCTCTCAGGACACCCAACACGGCTGAAGACTCCAGCATAGGCAATAGAACAGAAATAGGTAGCCAGTGGTGCGATGAAAAATTCTGTTTATTCAGATCCCATAAAACCGCATGCAAGCGGGACTCAGCCAGGTAACAAACAACCAATAGTCAGCGTGGACGCGTTTCGGGTATGCACCCTTTGTCTCAGCACATTGTAAATTCACTACAAAAACAGGTTATATACGGGCATCTATCCGAGGAAAGGAGGAGTCTGGACTAGGTCCATAATAATTAACCCACTCAGTTACCTCGACAGATTAACCCTAACAAACACTTAAAAGGTAAAACTTGTAAGTAGTAATAACATATTATTGCACATAAAATTCCACACAAAAAATGCAATTATGGAACAATGTAAATCCTATGTTAATAAAAAATAAAAAACATAAGACAAAAAAATAAAAATAAAAACAATTTGTATATTACTTCTATTAAAAAATCTTAATCCTTCCAATAGTTATTAGCTTCTGAAGTTGAGTTGCTGTTTTCTGTCTAACTGCTTTCTGATGACTCACGTCCCGGGAGCTGTCCAGCTCCTATGGGGATATTCTCCCATCATGCACAACTCCCGGGACGTGACATCATCATTGAGCAGTTAGACAGAAAACTTCAGAAGCTAATAACTATTGGAAGGATTAAGATTTTTTAATAGAAGTAATTTACACATCTGTTTAACTTTCCGGAGCCAGTTGATATATAAAAAAAAAAAAAGTTTTTGCCTGGAATACCCCTTTAACGACGCAGGACGTATATTTACGTCCTGCGCCGGCTCCCGCGATATGAAGCGGGATCGCGCCGCCATCCTGCATCATATCGCGTCGGTCCCGGCGCTCATCAACGGCCGGGACCCGCGGCTAATACCACACATCGCCGATCGCGGCGATGTGCGGTATTAACCCTTTAGAAGCGGCGGTCAAAGCCGCTTTGACCACCGCTTCTAAAGTGAAACTGAAAGTGACCCGGCTGCTCAGTCGGGCTGTTCGGGACCGCCGCGGTGAAATCGCGGCGTCCCGAACAGCTGACCGGACACCGGGAGGGCCCTTACCTGCCTCCTTGGTGTCCGATCGACGAATGACTGAGATCCAGGCAGGAGCAGTCAAGCGCCGATAATGCTGATCACAGGCGTGTTAATACACGCCAGTGATCAGCATAGGAGATCAGTGTGTGCAGTGTTATAGGTCCCTATGGGACCTATAACACTGCAAAAAAAATGTAAAAAAAAAAGTGTTAATAAAGGTCATTTAACCCCTTCCCTAATAAAAGTTTGAATCACCCCCCTTTTCCCATAAAAAAAATAAAACAGTGTAAAAAAAAATAATAAACATATGTGGTATCGCCGCGTGCGTAAATGTCCGAACTATAAAAATATATCATTAATTAAACTGCACGGTCAATGGCGTATGCGCAAATTCCAAAGTCCAAAAAAGCGTATTTTGGTCACTTTTTATACCATTAAAAAAATTAATAAAAAGTGATCAAAAAGTCCGATCAAAACAAAAATCATACCGATAAAAACTTCAGATCACGGCGCAAAAAAATGAGTCCTCATACCGCCCTGTACGTGGAAAAATAAAAAGTTATAGGGGTCAGAAGATGACATTTTTAAACGTCTACATTTTCCTGCATGTAGTTATGATTTTTTCCAGAAGTGCGACAAAATCAAACCTATATAAGTAGGGTATAAATTTAACCGTATGGACCTACAGAATAATGATAAGGTATAATTTTTACCGAAATATGCACTGCGTAGAAACGGAAGCCCCCAAAAGTTACAAAATGGCGTTTTTTTTTTCGATTTTGTCGCACAATGAATTTTTTTTCCGTTTCACCATGCATTTTTGGGTAAAATAACTAATGTCACTGCAAAGTAGAATTGGCGACGCAAAAAATAAGCCATAATATGGATTCTTAGGTGGAAAATTGAAAGGGTTATGATTTTTAAAAGGTAAGGAGGAAAAAACGAAAGTGCAAAAACGGAAAAACCCTGAGTCCTTAAGGGGTTAAGAAGATCACCATTTTCGACCAATATGGGGAAGAAAAAGGATCTCTCTGCTGCCTAGTGAAATAGTTCAATGCCTTGGATGAGGTATGAAAACATTAGATATTTCACGAAAACTTAACCGTGATCATTGCACTTAAGAGATTTGTGGCTGATTCAGATTTGTGGCCGATTGTGCAGATAAAGGCACATTGAGGAAGATTTCAGCCAGATCCATGCATTGGATCAAGTGAGCAGCTGCTAAATACAATTACATAGCAGCAAACAGATATTTGAAGCTGCTGATGCCTCTGGAGTCCCACGGACATCAAGGTGTAGAGTCCTCCAGAGTCTTTCAAATGTGCATAAACCTTTTATTCGGCCACCACTAACCTTCATAAGCAGAAACAGCTGCATTGGGCAGAAAAATACATGAAGACTAATTTTCAAACAGTCCTGTTCACTAATGAGTGCCGTGCAACCCTAGATGGTCCAGATGGCTTGAGTAGTGGATGGTTGGTGGATGGCCACCCTGTTCCAGGCTGCGACATCAGCAAGGCGGATGTGGAGTCATGTTTTGGGCCAGAATCATGGAAAGAGAGCTTGTCGGCCCTTTTAGGGTCCCTGAAGGTGTAAAGATGACCTCTGCAAAGTATGTGGAGTTTCTGACTGACCACTTTCTTCCCTGGTACAGAAGGAAGAATTATGCTTTCCATAATAAATTCATCAATGGCTGCTATGGGGTTAAAAGGAGAGAAAGTCATGGTGTGGCCTCCATCCTCCCCTGACCTCACACCTATTGAAAACCTTTAGAGCATCCTCAAGCAGAAGATCTAGGAGGGTGGGAGGCAGTTTACATCCATACAGCAGCTATTCTGACATCGTGCAAACAAATTCAAGCAGAAACTGTCCAAAGTTCAATGGATTGCGCAAATAAGGGATGCTATGTTAAAATCTAACATGACCTGTTAAAATGTTTAAAAAGTTAACATGTTGTTAAAAGTTTGATTGAAATAGCTTTTGATTTCAGTAAATATGCTGCAGTAAATATGACAATTTTCAATTCTTTACAACCTATAAAGTATTTTGAAACTTACTGTGCATAATAATTTGGAACAGTGCATTGGAATTTTTTATGTTTAAAAAAAATACTGTTATCATTAGGTTTGTTCAATAAAATTTAAATTGTACTCTTAATAGTTACATGAGAATTATGCTGACTGTTATTTACATCAATTAAGTAAATGAAAAAAATATAATGTGCATAATAATTTGGAACAGGGTGTAATATTGTTTATGCTTTATTACTCTTTTGCCAAAAAAAAAAAAAAAGCATGATTTATTGAAAAAATATATTTGGGTACATATTATTTATTGTTTTCCTTGAAATTATGGTGTTGATTTGATTTTGTAAACAATGAGTGATGGTGTTTAAATAATGTGTCAGTTTTTTTCTACAAATCATTACAACATAGCCACCAATGCACAGGAAACACATCAGGATGCTGCAGGATTAATTTCTTGTAGACCTGAGGAAGGCGCGTGCCAGCTCCGAAACCCGTTGTCCAGTATATTTTATTCTAATAAACCGTCCTATGCATCTGTGGCATTCCGAGTCCTTTTCTTGTAAGTAGTAGCGCTCTACCGATTCCTCATATTTGTCTCTTCATTCTGGTTCCACATTTTGTACCCTCGGGCATACGGATAGGGGTTATTGAGCTGCAAACTGCATATACTGGCTCCACCCTAAGCCTTTCGTAGTGCTGTGCCTGCTCTGTTGCACAACCCCAACAGGTTAGTATGACACGTGAGAGAGCGCCCCGTTTATTGTTCTTTTTACCTGTCCTGTCAATTTCTTCAGATGCTACTGACCATGACCTCTGAACAGACGGAATCAGAGATAGCGCTGATCCCAGCCGTTTCAGTGGAATGTTGGTTATATATTACTACTAGCCCGACTATTGATTGCACAGTTCCTATGCCAGTACCATCCACAGGATGTAATAAATTCTAGTTCTTTAAGATCACAACCCCCTCTCCATTTGATTTCCTCTCTATAAATGAATAAAAGCATATCCTTAATTCTGCTCAGGCTTTTTTCCTCACTTCCCCCTAAGCATCCTAAGCAGATAATCAGAGCATGCAGACATTCAACAGTAATCAATTAGCACCTACTTTGGTCTAAATTGAGAATATGCAAATTGGTCTTCTCATCAGTCAACATCGAAGAGAAAAACGTCCAATCATCAACACTGGCAGAGAACTTGTGTAGATTCAGTCAAAAACACATTGGACAGCTTCGGTGGCTTCAAGCATATTTTTTCTCACTCTGGTTTCACAGTTGCATAATAGATTAAGTGTTTTATTTTACAATGTATCATTTTATGAGGGCAGAGAAAGGAGAAATCCTATAAATTAACCTTAGAAGAGTATATAACTACTACTGCGCCCCATCAGTCTGTGAGTGTATAAAGACTAGTCATATAATAAGACATAGATTCCTGTACACTCAAACAGCACCATAAAATGCACACATGACTAACCTACCATCCATCTCTATTGTGGATAGTTTTCCAATAAATTAGAGTTTATCAAACAAACAATATAATTTATATCACCCGTTAAATCTTTCATTTTGGACTCTAACATCAAGTATGTACAACAACAAAACAAGAGAGAGACCATGCATCCTGCCCCTACAAGAGCTGATGCTTGGTTTCTTTGTTGAACAAAAAAAATTGTTCATTTTTAATGATTTTAGTTCTTTAATATAAAACACTTGATTATTACAGAGACCAGTGACAGACAAGTTACATATTTAGCCTTATTTGTGTATTATTTTGCTAATCTGTCCTAATCGATGGAGCCATACACATTAAGGGCCATCTACATGGGGCATTATTCAGCTGAACGGGACGACAATTACCACAATTAAGCAAATTTTCATTCTTTGGTTGTGCTCATGCAGCCCTATAAGTCATTGTTTGTCAGGAGCACTTACACATGCCTGTGTAAACAGGATGTGCTGCCAGTAATACTGTAAGCAAAAGGTGACATTAAAAATCCAGCCATCGCACATGCAGTCCTAAACTCACAATTGTTGGGCCAATTGACTCAATTGCCACCTGTATCAGGCAGTAGTCTGACCATAGGCGTGCACACGGGGTGTGCTGGGTGGGGGGGGCTGTCCGCCACTGAGCAGCCCGCAGGGCGCCCCTCGCATTCGGGACATCCCTGTGTCCCGAAAGATCTTTTCGGGACACAAGGATGTCCCGGTTACCTTTCAGCATCCCCGCATTAACTTTAAAAATGCTGGGGCCACCGGGAGGTAGCACATGCAGGAACGTCACTGACGTCCCATGCATGCGCCCATAGGAATGGAGGAGCGGAGCATCGGAATATCGAGGAGGAGAACGTGCGGGCATGGTAAGTTACCTGCACATCATCTTCAGTGCTCAAACCAATGCTCCTCTGGTCCCGGGACCTACTTCCCAGGACCTACTGCTATGGCCCATAGGCGATAGCAGAAGATTGTGACCCCGGACCGGAGGAGCGGTGGACGGAGCACTGAAGTGGGGCAGTACACAGGCATACAGCCTCCAGCCATACACTGTATATGGCTGAAGGCTGTATGTCTGTGGGGGAACTATACTGCCAACCTAAAGTGGGGGAGCTATACTGCCAATCTAATGTGGGGAAATTATACTGCCAACCTAATGTGGGGGAACTAAAATCTAACGTGGGGGGACTTCTACTGCCACCCTAATGTGGGGGAACTGTGCTGCCAATCTAATGTGGGGGAACTACAATCTAATGTGGGGGAACTATACTGCCTATCTAATGTGGGGGAACTATACTGCCAACCTAATGTGGGGGAACTACAACCTAATGTTAGGGAACTATGCTGCCAACCTAATGTTGGAGAACTATACAAAAATATAAAATGGTATTATTCTAATCCCTATAACTCTTATTTTTCTTATATGGGGATGTATGAGGGTAATTTTTTGCACTGTGATTTGTAGTTTTTATCGGTTCCATTTTTGTTTTGATGGGACTTTTCAATTGCTTTTTAGATAATTTTTTTATGGTATTTGAAGTGACCAAAAATTAGCAAATCTGGTTAGTGCACTATTACGACTTTTGGGGCCCCACTTTTGATTTTGCCCAGGGCCACGCTAAGCCTAAAACCGGCCTTGGTAGGACAGATATGCTCCTTCTCCAGACCTCCCCTGTAGCATGCGCGGCGCGTTCCGTGACATCACGCGGAGTCACAGCAACGCAAGGGTGGTACGGCCAGGTGGTTACTGCGCAATACCAGCGGCATTACTCTCTCTATCCCACTCTCCCAGAACGGCTTACGGCAGCCAATATCTGCTAGAGGTGATTTTTTCATTTTTAAATCATCAATTTGTAATAAACTGGGTAATTTATTGGTTATATAATTATTATTATTATGATAGTGTACGCTAGCACTACCATCTTTCTATGGATTCTCTAGTTAGTCACCCTAATGTTTTAGTTTAACAGCTTTAATGATAATAGCTATTGTTTATTTATTTTATTATTTTTCAGATTTTATTTTTCTTTCCTCAGCCATATACACTAAGGGGGACATGTATCATTATTTGTGCATGGAAGAAACAGTTTACCCCTTTTCCCGAATTCGAAATTATGCGCAGAAGCGCTAAATTTATCAATCAAGCGCAATGAGCTTCATAAATTGCGTGTAAATATAGTAATCTCCTAAATCCACTCTTTGGAAAATAGAATCGATGATTTAGAGCATCTTGCTACGTGAAGTCCAAGATGGCTTATATTTGCGCAAAAAAAACAGCTATTGCGGCAACATTTTTGGTGTAAAGGAAAAGTACGCAGTTAATAAATCCATGCGTACTATAGATGTCACTCCAAGGTACCCCGATTCGGCCACATCTGGAGGACATGCTCTACCAAAACATGCGCAAAAAAATTGCGCAAAAAATAAATACACACAAAACGGGGGTAAAATGTTTGATACATGTCCCCCTAAGAGTTTATTTCTTCTTCTTTCATGCTGCATTTTCTATTTCATTTACTCATTCGTTCAGCCTCAGTCAGACCCATGTGTCACATATTAAAGGGGCAAATGGTTACCTACTGATAGTTTAGATTCAAATACAGATTGTTCTGATTTAATGTTTTAAACTTGCATGATACTACATATTGTTCACACATGGCACCTGTCCTGGGCTGGTTTACTGAGTGCAATTCACATAGAGATCACGAGCAAATTGTGCAGGTCTATTTATGTATGTGTGCATGCAAGCAAGCAAGAGTGTATTTGTGTGTGTGTGTGTGTGTGTATATATGTGTTTGTGTGTATATATAAAATTAGAAGTTGACTGCAGCACACCAGCGTATCCAGTTAAAAAGATAGTAGCTTTATTCCATAGATACAATGACGTCATTGTATCTATGGAATAAAGCTACTATCTTTTTAACTGGATACGCTGGTGTGCTGCAGTCAACTTCTTCTTCTACTTACCTGGTTGGACCCAGGATCGGGGTCCCTGTGACTTGCCTGCACCCATCATCTGTGTCTTACTACTGGAGTGCTGCTCGCCCTCCTTCCTTATATGTATGACTGACTTATTCTTTGTCTGTATTGCACATACGGGGGAGTGGCTACCTCCATGTTGGCCTTGCACCCCACCCACCTCTATAAGGTGTGTATATAAGGTGTCTTGGATGTTCCAGATCCTGCCATGCTTACTGAACTGTTCACATAGAGGCATATACACAGTGTAGGGTCCATCCCAATGAGGCCATCTTATCGTGGTGGGACGGTCCAAGCTATTTGAGACAAATTTGCGAGCTAAGTGCCTCACTATCTCATAGTTTCACATTTGCATCTATTACACCATAGCTGTATAGCTCTCCATGTTTTATCTGCATGTTCATGTTTCACCTATATCCTTGTGCTGGCAGTGTGCTGCTGCATTCTTCTGTTGCTGGTGTGTGTGTGTATATATATATATATATATATATATATATATATATATACGCACGCGGCGTGAGTTTGTGCTTTAGGGTGCACACTCTAATGCAATAGGCTGCGCACGCCTATGAGTCTGACTGTGTAAGAGGAGTCTTAGAGGTGGTTTGACAAACAACCACTTTAACAAAATATAGTTGGTACAATGATGTAGACACAGCCACATCTGGAGTACCAGATTATTGCTTGTACTGCTGGTAGAACAAAAAACATATTAAATGATTCTCGACCTACCCCACATGAGGGATAATGGAACTATAAGATTCACAGGTCAGTATAGTATACCTATGTACACAAAGTTTGGTCGGGGTGACGAGGGGGGGGGGTGAGGGAGAGAAAAGGAGGGGATTAATTCTAGGGATCGACCGATATCGATTTTTTAGGGCCGATACCGATACTCTGTGGAGGTTAGGGCCGATAGCCGATAACTTATACCGATATTCCGGCTATATATCGGCTATTTATCCCCCCCGCTTTAAATCAATGAACTGCAGCGGTTTTTGCGGTGCCAGCTACCGCCACCTGCTTCTCTCCCCCTGCCTGTCCTGAGGTCCTTCTGAGTCCTATCACTGAGACCGCCCCCCCCACCCCCAGCCCCCCACCCACCCGGCCACAGACCACCGCCGCCGCTGCCCCATTGCCTCCCCCAACCACGGTTTTATAATTACCTGTTCCTGGGGTCCGCGCTACTTCTGGCTCCAGCGGCGTCCTCCTGAGCTGTCACTGTGCGCACTGACGGTGACGTTGAGGATGTCACTCGTCATTGCGTTGCACAGCGCGCAGGAGCCAGAAGTAGCCTGGGCCCCGGGAACAGGTAATTATAAAACCGGGGATGGGGGAGGCAATGGGGCAGCAGCGGCGGTGGTCTCTGGCCGGGCTGGGGCGGTGGGGGGTGCGGTGCGGAGGGCGGGGCATTATCGGCAAGGTAATTGCCGATACCAATAACGTCCAAAATTGTGAATATCGGCCGATAATATCGGCCAAACCGATAATCGGTCGATCCCTAATTAATTCACACTAAAAGGGTAAATCAGACCATAGTAATTGCTATTGGGCAGAGTGTGGTGAGACTACGCCTTCTTCCACAGGGACCGTCAGGACACTTACCCCTGCCCCGATCTACCCCTTGGTCTTACTCTAGAAATCCCTGTTAAATGCACACCCATTTAACGCATTTACCTCATGTGTAAAAGGTCCTTCAGCGGTTAACATGCAGTGTGCCAGATGAGCATAATTGAATAATATCCCACCAGGGATAAAGACGGATAACAATTGACATTAATTGCGTAATTGGGTGTGTAGCCTGTCGGGCGATAGATACCAATAAGTAGACAAAGTGAATCACTATTTAAAGACATGCAGCAGTGTGCTGCGATATAAACACGATTGTTAGTCACAATACTGATGACTACAGTGGCGGGAGGTGATGGGGCTGTTCTCAGCAGTGGCAGAGTTTGCACCTTACCGGCATAGCTGGCAGTGCTAATCTGGAAATGGTCGGCTTTGTGCAATGGAGGTGGGACTCAGCATACCCAGCCTCCATACTTTCTGTACAGATGTGCCCACCTACCTCATGAATATTCATAAGACCCCTTTGTCCATGTGAGCGGTAATGGGATGGAGGCAGGGAAACTGGGAATGTTGGCTCCAGCCTCCATTGTGCAAAGTCGGCCATTTCCGGACTTATTATGCCAGCTAGTACAACAGGTATCTCCATGACCGGACAAAATATTTGGATAAATGATACCTTATTGTAATCCGGTTAACCCACACTGTAACTCTTAGGGCTTGGTGCGGGTGAACCTGCTGTCAGTTTCCTTTTAATGTGTCTGGCTACCTTTAAAGGGGTACTCCGGTGGAAAAAAAAATTTTTTTTAAATCAACTGGTACCAGAAAGTTAAACAGATTTGTAAATTACTTCTACTAAAAAATAGAGGAATACAGAGGAAATTATTTTCTTTTTGGAACACAGTGCTCTCTGCTGACATCACGAGCACAGTGCTCTCTGCTGACATCTCTGTCCATGTTAGGAATGCATATGTTTGCTATGGGGATTTTCTCCTACTCTGAACAGAACTTAAAATGGACAAAGGTGTCAGCAGAGAGCACTGTGGTCATGATGTCAGCAGAGAGCTCTGTGTTCCAAAAAGAAAATAATTTCCTATGTAGTATTAAGGAGTTAATAAGTACTGGAAGGATTAAGATTTTTTAATAGAAGTCATTTACAAATCTGGTAATAATATATTAACCACACCTCAAGGACGATACACAGTGAACAAGAATTGTAGACAGTTTAATTGATAGAAATGCAAAACAATTTTTTATACAATGTTATTCACAATATAAGATCAGTTTAAAAATTAAATTAATAAAACATCACTGGACTGATAGAGCAATAGTATGTATAATATTTCCCATTGGGCCCTAATGGTATATATAGGTAAGAATAGCACTGCTGTTGTTAGGTTGTTGATTGGTTATCGGCCGGTTATCCGGCATAAACTGTTAGTCCGGCAATAATGTGAAAACAGTCTTTGGTTAACAGACTAAGCTATTCAAGAATGTTAAGGGATTGGTTGTCTCTCACCCTGTCCGTTGGTCTCCGTACTGCGATGGGCCAAAGATGGTAAAGATGATGTGGTAGACGTTGATTGAAATTCGTCTAGCGGCGGGGTTCTGGCATGTCTAAACCTAAACGCATTTCAGGGTACCCAGATCGACCCCTTCTTCAGTAGGCAAAAGATATCTTTTGCCTACTGAAGAAGGGGTCGATCTGGGTACCCTGAAACGAGTTAAGGTTTAGACACTGTCTGAACTAGAGCATTAGAAAACGCACTGCTCCTTCAGAAGCCGGCACACCTATTGAAACAAGCTACTTATCCATCGACTGCATCAGCTGGGAGTCTCACCTACCTGCCGCACAGACTTGCCTCACACGTTACTTTCTGAACAAGGATCCTGATCTGGCTGATCAAACAGAGGTCCGATACTAACACAGCCGCACGCCGCCGCTACGGACCTCCGTCGTGGGAGCTCCATGACAGAGCCCCATCGCTAGACAAATTTCAATCAACGTCTACCACATCATCTTTACCATCTTTGGCCTGTCGCAGTACGCAGACCAGCGGACAAGGTGAGAGACACCGATCCTTTAACATTCTTGAACAGCTTAGTCTGTTAACCAAAGACTGTTTTCACATAATTGCCGGACTAACAGTTTATGCCGGATAACCGGCCGATAACCAATCAACAACCTAACAACAGCAGTGCTATTCTTACCTATATATACAATTAGGTAAAATATTACATATATACTATTGCTCTATCAGTCTAGTGATGTTTTATTAATTACATTTTTAAACTGATCTTATATTGTGAATAACATTGTATAATAAATTGTTTTGCATTTCTATCAATTAAACTGTCTACAATTCTTGTTCATTGTGTATCGTCCTTGAGGTGTGGTTAATATATTATTACTATTTTATATTATTGTTGATCAGTGGGGACTGATCTTTTTAACCACATATACCTTGGACGTGGGTTGTGAGCTGAAACCATCAGTCTTCTTTTAATTTCATTTACAAATCTGTTTAACTTTCTGGCAACAGTTGATTTAAAAATAAAAAATAAAATGTTTTCCACCGGAGTACCCCTTTAAGCCTTCAGCAGTACAACAGAGCTGTTAGCTAAAATGAAATCCCACACTCTCTAGTTAAAATGAGACGACTCTGATCACTCATCCTCAGTCTAAACAGTAATGTTGACAAGTAAGTTATGGAGAACAGGAAATGCCAGCCAGTTACATGAGATCCAGTGATGCATTTCTCATTTTCTGCATATATGGAAACTGCTCATAGAGTAGATGACAAGAACAGCAAACTTGGCCCCTGTAACCACACATTTTTTTAAAGAAAGTCTAGCCTGTTTATAATTCTAATGTCATTTTGCCTTTAACTGTTCTTAGTATACAGAACCCTTTCATGTACTGAATGTAGCATCACCTTTCTAACATACAAAAGGTTACAGTCTGAATAGTTCATGCCCTTTTTCTGTAACATAAATATACTTGTATATATTTTCACATATTAATATGATCAACTATATGGCATCTTTTAGTTTAGTATAGTATCATAAAAAAAACATGTAACTATAGTAAAATAAAGACCATATAAGGTAATATATACAAATACTTAGTTGACTGAATAGGTGATAATACCACACTGCAAATAACTCAAAGGAACAACTCACTGTCAGTATACAAGACCGTTTGAGCAGAAAAGTACATTAATCATACTGCCTTCTGCACCTCAGCTTAACGGGTAAGGGTCAAAGACTAGGATACTACAAACATGATGCCTTAATGTAGAGCAGCAAGGAAGAACACAAGTTTCAATTAGATATAGGGTAATTGGTGATGTTAGGAATCAATCAAACATTTAACCTGTTTGCCAAGGCTGTCATTGTACTTAAAGTAATTAATTTAACTCTGCGTAACTTCAAGAATCAAGTGTACATTATAATCACTCAGGCAGGATATGCTGAGGATTTTCCGCAGATGTTGCCATACCAATATCAACAGCAGAAAATGGTGTATATTTTGGTGCTTACTATTTTAATGTTGTTGAAAAACTAGGGTTTGCAAATATGGGACCTAAGGGTCAGACCACAGTGCTCTCTGCTGACACCTCTGTCCATTTTAGGAACTGTCCAGAGCAGAATAGGTTTGCTATAGGGATTTGCTCCTTCTCTGGACAGTTCCTGACATGGACAGAGGTGTCAGCAGAGAGCACTCTGGTCAGACAGAAAGGAAATCAAAAAAAGAAAAGAACTTCCTCTGGAACATACAGCAGCTGATAAGTACTGGAAGGGTTAAGATTTTTGAATACAAGTAACCTATAAATCTGTTTAACTTTCTGGCACCAGTTAATTTTTTCCCCCAGTGGAGTGGAGTACCCCTTTAAGTGCTGGTAAAACTTTTCATCTATGTCAAGTTAATGATTCTTAGATCATTGTTGTGGCCGCAGTGTCCAAATTTAGAACAATGGAAAATTTGGTTGATTAAAGGGGTATTCCAGGATCTAAGCTTTTACCCCCTATCCAGAGGATAGGGGATAAAATGTCTTATTACGGACGGCCCCCCGCAATCTCTCTGCAGCACCCACATTGCATTCGGGGCTGTCTCCAGTGTCGGAATATTCCGGGTTTCCGAGACTGGAGACGTGACCTAACGTCACGCCCCCTCTGTAACATCATGCCACGCCCCCTCCATTCATGTCTATGGGAGGGGGTGTAATGGCCATCACGCCCCCTCCCATAGACATGAATGGAATGGGGGGGGCATGACATCCTAGATCCCAGAATACCCCTTTAAGTCAGGAACCATTAATGGATGATTGCTGAAAGGTCAACACAAGGCAAGAGGGCCTATCAGGTTACATGGGGGAGTAGTTATGGTGGGTGGGAAGGTAGGGGTGGGGTTTTGGTCTGAAGTTTCATATACATTTTTGTTATGTTGTGGTGTGATAAACCTGTAATACCTATGGTAAAAACAAAAAGCAAAAAATAAGTTCATATATATATATATATATATATATATATATATATATATACATACATACATATATATATATATATATATATATATATATATATATATACAGTCATGGCCGTAAATGTTGGCACCCCTGAAATTTTTCAAGTAAAGGAAGTATTTCTCACAGAAAAGGATTGCAGTAACACATGTTTTGCTATACACATGTTTATTCCCTTTGTGTGTATTGGAACTAGACCATAAAAGGGAGAAGGAAAAAAAAGCATATTGGACATAATGTCATACCAAACTCCAAAAATGGTCTGGACAAAATTATTGGCACCCTTAACTTAATATTTGGTTGCACACTCTTTGGAAAAAAATTACTGAAATCAGTCGCTTCCTATAACCATTCTGACACTGGGCTTTACAGTGCGACCCAAAATCAGTTGGTAATCCTCAGATTTCATAATGCCTTGCACACAATCAAGGCACCCAGTGCCAGAGGCAGCCAAGCAACCTCAAAACATCATTGAACCTCCATCATATTTCACTGTAGGTACTGTGTTCTTGTCTTTGTAGGACTCATTCTGTTTTTGGTAAACAGTAGAATGATGTGCTTTACGAAAAAGCTCTATCTTGGTCTCATCTGTCCACAAGACGTTTTCCCAGAAGGATTTTGGCTTACTCAAGGTCATTTTGGCAAAAATGAGTCTTGCTTTTTTAAGTCTTTGTGTCAGCAGTGGTGTCCTCCTGGGTCTTCCGCCATAGCGTTTTAGCTCATTTAAATGTCGACGGATAGTTCGCACTGACACTGACGCTCTCTGAGCCTGCAGAACAGCTTGAATATCTTTGGAACTTGTTTGGGGCTGCTTATCCACTATCCGGACTATCCTGCGTTGACACCTTTCATCAATTTTTCTCTTCTGTCCACGCCCAGGGAGATTAGCTACAGTGCCATGTGTTGCAAACTTCTTGATAATGTTGCGCACTATGGACAAAGGCAAATCTAGATCTCTGGAGATGGACTTGTAACCTTGAAATTGTTGATATGTTTCCACAACTTTGGTTCTCAAGTCCATGCTTAGTGTGGCACACACAGACACACAATAAAAAGACTAAGTGAACTTCTCTCCTTTTTATCTGCTTTCAGGTGTGATTTTTATATTGCCCACACCTGTTACTTGCCCCTGGTGAGTTTAAAGGAGCATCACATGCTTGAAACAATCTTGAACAACAATTTTGTTCAGACCATTTTTGGAGTTTGGTGTGACATTAAGTCCAATTTGCTTTTATTTCTCAATTTTTTGGTTTAGTTCCAATACACACAAAGGGAATAAACGTGTGTATAGCAAAACATGTGTTACTGCAATCCTTTTCTGTGAGAAATACTTCATTTTCTTGAAAAATTTCAGGGGTGCCAACATTTATGGCCATGACTGTATATGTGTATATATATAGATTATATATATATATAGTGACACTGTGGCAAGGGAAGGGTGTATTTTCCTAGCTAACTCTGGTGAATCCTCCACCTTTGGCTTAATTAATGAGGTAGCAGAAAGGGGAAGTGTGTTTAAAAGGAAGTCAGACAGAATAGTTGGAGCTCTCCCCAGAAGACAGCAAGGTGGCTTTGGGGGGAGGCAGGGGTCCTGGTTTGTTTGTTCCTGTCTTGTGTTTCTATTTATCCATCAACCTGTTTAATAAAGCTGGTGAGGGGCCGGACTTGCATAAAGTACTGTTTGCCTGCTGATTGAAGTGGAAACATGTCCTGTGGCGGTGTCAAGGTTGATCCCAGAGCTATCCCCAGGAGAAATCCTTACAATATTATATATAAATAAAATGGTTTTCAAGGACAGTAAAACAATGTATTTGAATACCGCAGTTGCAAACTGCACTGCAAACAAACAAGCCGGGTCCAGGCACAAGTGCAGGATGATTTTTGGGTGAGCTGTTACTGCACAAACTGTACTGCAGATCTGCAGCATTTCAACAGAAAAATCGCTGGATTTATTGTAGATTTTAATGTTCCCATTGAAGTCAGTTAAGCTGTTAAAGGGGTTGTGCTCTGGTGTGTGTGAAAGCAACTTGCTTCTGCTACCTAAGACCCTACCCTAAGGCCTGTTATATTACAACATTGTCTTGGACAGAATTGTAATAATGTTCACATCAAAATATCTAGTGCCTCTATCACCCCAGAGGGTGAGCAATGTCTGCCAAGTGGAACTTCCGTAGTGTGAACCCGGCCTTAGAGATAGGAGTGACAAGTTCTGATTATGCAGAATTTTTGTGTAAGATTGTCAACTGAATGTAAAGCATTATAGGAGCAGTAGACAGATTAGGAAGAACAGGTAGGGAGGTGCAACAAACACTGTGGAGAGCTTTGTGGGTGAGAGTGAAAAGTTTATATTGTATTTTTAGCTGAATAAGAAACTAGTGCAGTGACTGGCAAAAGGGAAGGCATCAATATGTTGGCTGGACAGAAATACGAGCCTGGCTGCATCATTCATTATAGATTGGTGAGGAAAAGGTTTAGAAAAAAAAAAAAAAAAAAAGATTGATAAGTAAAGAGTTTCAGTAGTCAAGAGGATAATTAATCAGAGCAACAGTGAGAGTTTTTGCTGGTTCAAAAGTAAAAAAAAAAAAAAAAAAAAAAAGGGTGGGTTCCAGAGAGGTTTTTGAGATGCAGGTGACAAGAGTATGTAAAGTGACTGAATATAGGGTGTAAAAGAAAGATCCGACCCCTAGACAGAGGGTTTGCTGTCTAGGAGTAATGTTAGTGCCACATACAGAGTCAGAATTGTCCAGTTTAGGTAGGTTACTAGAGGGAGGAAGAACAAGAAGTTCAGTTTTAGAAATATTTCATATATAGAGAGAACATTACGTCACAGTGGAAAGACAACCACTAGCGTATTGGGTGATGTCACGAGTAGGGGTGATGACTCAAGAAGAGTATAAAACTGAATATCATCAGCATAGTGATGGTACTGGAAACTAAATCTGTTCATAGCTTGTTCAGCAAGGGCTGTATATAAAAAGAGAGTACCTAGGACTAATCCCTGAGGAACCCCAATGGTAGGGGGAAAAGAAGGAGAAGTAGAGACGATGAGTGATACACTGAAGGAGAGGTCAGATGGGTAGAAAAAAAACTCAGAAGAAAGATGATAGAGCGGCGAATACTGAGGAGGAGTTTGTCACCTACAATATCAAATGCTGCAAAGAGATCCCATAAGGATAAACAGCGAGTAGCTTCCTTGAGATTTAGCCAGGAGGTCAGTTGACACTTTAGTTAAAGAGGTTTCTGTAGAATGTGAGATAAAGTGTGGAAATCAGACTGTCGGGGGTCAAAAAGAGAGTTATTAGATAGAAAGCATGTTAAACAATGGTATTCCAGTAGGTCCTGGAATAGGACTGAAGAAATTTTAATGCAGAATAAGATGGTATTATGGAAGTGCAGTCCTATTGGCAATGCAATGCGCCCACAGGCATATAACAATCTAGATTTATGTCATTTTTTTTTTTTTTTTTTTTGATGTACGAACAAATCATAACCAGTTTTTAGCATATGCATGATTTACTGTTCAGTGGTGTTATATATCTATGCTGTGGAGCACCCCAACTCCAATTAAAGGACTATGTGCTGGCAGGCACAAGGGAGTCCTTAGCTCTCTCCTCTGTCATCTGGTCATTTGTGGCTTTTTTCTGATGAAGGCATAATGACATGCCAAAATATTAGTGGAAACGACACAGAAAAAAACTATAATGGAAAGATTATCACTTTTTCTGTCATTTAGATCCAGTCTGGATAAATAGAAAAGAAAAACATAATTCCAACAAGACATTACCTGTGAGTTACTGATTATCATTGTGCAGTCTGCCTGTGAGTGAATCGCATTTCTGCTTGTAAGGTCTGTAGCATTCTGATTTGTAAAATGACAACTCCCTGCATACACTTATCCTTCAGGTAATACTTAGGCTGGAACTCCACTGAAGTTTCTTTTGCAAAAACGCCGTAAAAAACGCCAATTTTCCCACACAGCGTTTTTTCAGTGAAAAAATTCCGTGTCCAGATGTTAGCTGAAAGTCAATAGTAAACTGCACAATGCCAGATTCACATGGCGTTTTTCAGTTTGGCGTTTTTTTAAAAGGAGATCTCCAGACCATAAAAAGTGTCCCACATAGTGCCGGCAGTAAAAAAATAAAGATGTACATACCTTCCTCCGCTCCCCTGGGGCCTCCGGTAACCGTCTCCGGTCTCTGCTGCAATCCACTTCCTGGTTGCCGGTGGTCGGATGAATCAGCCAATCACCAGCCGCAGCGCAGTCCGACTCGGCTGGCAATAGGCTGAGCGGCAGTGTGACGTTTTCGGCCCCGGCCACAGGTGCCGGTGTAGTGAAGAATTTTGTGTCCTGAAGCGTTTTCACACTGCCGCCCATCCTATCCCCGGCCGAGTGGGACTGCGCTGCGTCTGGTGATTGGCTGATTCATCCGACCACCGGCAACCAGGAAGTGGATTGCGGCGGAGAGCGGAGCCGGTTACCGGAGGCCCCGGGGAAGCGGAGGAAGGTATGTACATCTTTATTTGTATGGGGGACAATTTTTATGGTCTGGAGTTCTCCTTTAATTCTTTTGCCGTTTTTCAGCTATTTCGGGCTCTGAGGCTGGATTTTCAAATCGCCCGACAAAACCTAGTTTGGTGTTTTTTGCCCTGAAATCGTGGTGTTTTCATCCCATAAAAGTCTATGGGAGAGCAAAAATGCCAAGAAAAACGCCATGTTGGTTTTAAATTTTGCGTCTTTGCAGGCGGTTTTTATTCTTTTTTGGACTTTAGCGCGATCCAAAAAAATGATGGAGCTACCTTTTTTATAAAAATTTCGTAAGGTACGATACAAAAAATTATAAAAAAAAGATACAGAAGTGATGGAAAAAATTGTATCTAACAAGATTTATCTTTTTTATTACGAAATGTTTATTACATTTTAAACAGGGATCAATTTATGTGTGCGGGTTAAGCACTAAAAATGTAGCCGACAATAATAAAAATGTAGTGCCTGTGTGTTTTTCACTTTAAAAAAAAAAATGTTTTAGGTAGTTCTACTATTCCCAGCATGGTACACACTGTTCCATGATGGGAGTAGTAGTACCTGTACTAATTGACAGATCGCCCGTTGCGATCCTCCTGTATAATGTATAGATATGCCGGCCACTCTTCTATGGTCCCCTGCACTGACGTATATATACACATATTCCTATTTCCCGCAGAGAGCTGTGATTGGCCAGATGGTTCCAGCCTATCACAGCACTAGGAATATGCGTATATATACGGCAGGGGACCATAGAAGAGCGGCCGCTGCATCCATACATTATACAGGAGGATCACAGCGGGTGTCAGTAGTGATACCCGCTGTGATCTTTCCTTAACGACAAGTACTACTACTCCCAACATGGAGTACACTCTGCTCCATGCTGGGAGCTGTAGTACCTGCATTAATAGACAGATTGCTGCGGGTGTCAGAAATTACACTCGCTGCGATCTGTCTATTAATGCAGGTACTACAGCTCCCAGCATGGAGTAGAGTGTGCTTCATGTTGGGAGTAGGAGTACCTGCAGGTAAGAACAGATCACAGCGGGTGTCACTTCTGACACCCGCTGCGATCCTCCTGTCTATAGCAGAGATGGAGCGGCTGTATACAGCGCTCGCATCCCTGCTCTGCACTATACTCCGGGCTGGCCACTCATTCATTCACATTTTCCTCAGAGCTGTGATTGGCTGCAACCATCCGGCCAATCACAGCTCTGTGCGGAAAATATGAACGGCCAGTGATGTGAATAGAACATCACTCAGAGTACAGAGCAGAGGTGTGAGCACTGTAAAGAGCTGCATCTCTGCTATATTATGGACGATCGCATCGGGTGTCAGACTGACAACCGAGGCGATATGTCTATAGTACATGTACTACTACTCCGATCATGGAACAGTGTGGTCCATGCTGGGAGTAGTAGTACTACATAAAAAATGTGGGGGAAAAAGAGAAAATAAAGTTAAACACACACACTATTTTTAGACATTTTTTTTATAAACATTTAGTTAAATACATTTTTACATCCCTACTGCTCCTTTTTTTTTTTTTTTTTTTTGTACCCATCTATTTTGTAAAAAAAAAAAAAAAAAAACGCCAAAGGGGCCAAAAAAGGCAAATTCCACACAAAGGTAAAAACGCAAGAAAATACGCCAAAATGCAGGGAAAAACTGTGGCAGTTTTTCTGGCATTTTTATTTTCTGGCATAAAAATCTCAGTGGAGTCCTAGCCTTAGACATAAAGTTTCCCAGCAATGCAAGAATTAACCTAACTAGACAATAGTTATAGAAAATAATTTACATGGCGCACCACACAGCAGGCTTCTGTCTTGCCAGGTAAGGAACCCATCAAAAATTTTAATCTCACTAATGGTTTAGAGCAGTGTTTCCCAGCCAGGGGGCCTCTAGCTGTTGCAAAACTGCAACTCACAGCATGCTGTGAGTTGTAGTTTTGCCACAGCAGGAAGCACCCTGGTTGGGAAACACTGGTTTAGAGGTACATCTATAGTATTAACCAGTGTACAGTGTACTTGGCTTAGAAATCAACTTATAAGAAGTACCGTATATTTTGCTTATTGCAGTGCAGGTTTACAGCACACAGAATTCAGGGGTATAAGATCCTGCCAGCTGATAAAACTGCAGTGCAGAAAACATGCTGTACATATTAAGCAATTGATCATTTTAAGCAGAAAGCTGCCATTCTTAACTAAAGGAAAGAAAAAAACACTTCGGCCTGGAAAAATGGCACCTCGGGGAGCCATTGATCAACAGCATTTGGAAATTGTGTGTCATAGGAGAAATTTGCCTGCTTCACAATGAATGCTGATAAGTGCTTTTATTAGGTACAAGTCAATCCACATCTGAATAATGCCAAAGCCAACTCATAACTATGTCTGCTGTTGTCTTATCTAAGTACTGACAGATTTTGACAGTTCAAAAAAGGTCATGAGTGGGCAAATGTTCCTGGCAGGCAGCAAGTTTTTTGTTACCTGGAAGCCAAGTGCTGTACCAACCAGCAATGAACTCCAGACTAGCAATCTCTTCCTAAAGACTGTATTTTTCTGTGGACACATTTCTAACCAACAAAAGAAGTTATCGGACATTATAAAATCTTGATAGGCCATCAATATCAGATCGGTGGGGGTCCTAGTGCTGGCACCCCCCCATAGATAGGCTGCTTGAAGAGGCTGCTACACTTGTGCAAGTGCTGCAGCCTCCTTGTTGTTTACTGCTGCTCACCGTGCAGTTGAAGAACTTCAATAGTGGCCATGCAGGAATTGCATTCAAGTGAATAGGACAATCCTGCATTACTAAAAGTATGGCAACCGCGAGATGGGCATCAGCAAATAATGAATAGGCTGCAGTGTCCACACAAGCACCATAACCTGTTAACAGCTGTTATCCATGCTGATCTTTTATCTATCTGTGTGTGTGTGTGTGTGTGTATAAATAAAAAAAAAAATATATATATATATATATATATATATATATATATATATATATGAGAAAAAACATAGCATTTTTAATTATATCTAATTACTGAAAATAAAACTAGTTAGATGATTCTCATTTCACTACATTCCTAGATAATCACTCTTATTTATAATAAGGAAATGTCATGCTTTATTTCAGGAGGCTATACTGCAGTATTTCCCAACCAGTGTGACTCCAGCTGTTGCATAACTACAACTCCCAACATGCTGGAAGTTGTAGTTCTGTTACAGCTGCATGCACACTGGTTGGGAAACACTGCTATCAAGTATTCACCTTTGGCATAAAGGGTTATAGCCATAAAATAATAATTCATGTTGGATTACCTGTAGATATATGGATCTCCCTTAAATATACTGCTTTCATTAGTAGCAAGTAACTGACAAGCTACTTGTTTATTGGAAAATGTGTGACCTTTGATCACAACGTACAAGATATTGATGAACATTAGTTTAGGTGCTGTAATCAAGGATATTTATCTCTGCTCTAGATCAATGGAAGAAATAAAAATATTCCCTAATTACCAGTGGAGGTTATTTTATGGCTGTACAGAATAAGATGATGTAACATAGTAACATAGTTACATACCGTATTTATCGGAGTATAACACGCACTTTTTAGGCAAAAATTTTTAGCCTAAAGTATACCTGCGTGTTATACGCCGATAAGCCGCTGCAGTTCAATGATTTAAAGCGGGCGCTTTAAATCAATGAACTGCAGCGACTTTGCAGGTGCAGAGACCTGCCGTCGCTGCCCGCTTCTCTGCCCCTGCCTGTCCTGGAGTCTAGAGCCCTGCTGTCGGCCCTTCTCTCCCCCTGGCTGTTGGTGCCGATAGCCAGGGGGAGAGAAGGGGCAGCGGCGCCGCTGCCCCATTGCCTCCCCCATCCCCGGTTGTATAATTACCTGTTGCCGGGTCCGCGCTGCTTCAGGCCTCCGGTGTGCGTCCCCTGCGTCGTTGCTATGCACTGCACGGCGCATGACGTCAGTGCGCCGCACCGTGCAGTGCAGTGCATAGCAACGACGCAGGGGACGCACACCGGAGGCCTGAAGCAGCGCGGACCCGACCCCGGCAACAGGTAATTATATAACCGGGGATGGGGGAGGCAACGGGGCAGCGGCGCCGGCAATTGATGCCGCTGCCCCTTCTCTCCCCCTGCCTATCGGCGCCGCTTCTCTCCCTCTGGCTATCGGCACCGGCAATGGGGCACCGATAGTCAGGGGGAGAGAACGGGCAGCGGCACCGATAGCCACCGGGAGAGAAGCGGCGGCAGCAGGGCTCTAGACCCCAGGAAAGGCAGGGGGAGAGAAGCGGGCAGAGACGGCCTCTCTCCCCCTGCCTTTCCTGGGCGTGTATCGGGGTATACACATGCACACACACGCACCCTCATTTTACCAAGGATATTTGGGTAAAAAACTTTTTTTACCCAAATATCCTTGGTAAAATGAGGGTGCGTGTTATAGGCCGGTGCGTGGTATACCCTGATAAATACGGTAGTTCATAAGGTTGAAAAAAGACCAGAATCCACCAAGATCAACCTATAACCCTAATGAGTCCCTACTGAGTTGATCCAGAGGAAGGCAAAAAACCCTCATACTAGAGGTAAAAATTCCTTCCCGAATCCAAATATGGCAATCAGAATAAATCCCTGGATCAACCTTCTGTCCCTGTAAATCTAGTATACATAACCAGTAATGTTATTATTCTCCAATAATGCATCCAACCCCTTTTTGAACTCTTTTACAGAGTTCACCATGGCCATCTCCTAAGGGAGAGAATTCCACAGTCTCACTGCTCTTACAGTAAAGAACCCCGTCTGTGCGCGTGTAGAAACCTTCTTTCCTCTAAACGTAGAGGATGCCCCCTTGTTATAGATACAGTCCTGGGTATTAATAGATCATGGGAGAGATTCCTGTACTGCCTCCTGATATATTTATACATAGTCATTAGATCTCCCCTAATTCTGATAATCTTTCTGGGTACTGGAGTCCTCCCATTCGCATATTACTCTGGTTGCCCGTCTTTGAGCCCTCTCCAGCTCCACTATATCTTTCTTGTACACTGATGCCCAGTAATGTACACAGTATGAGGGAGATTTATCATTATTTGTCTATTGTAGACACCGTTCTACCCCTTTACACTGCTTGTCTAATTTACACTCTTGCTCAGAATTTACTAAGGCTGTACACTCCTTTGATAGATCTTGTGCAAATATAGACCCCTCCCCCCCGCTCTAAAGTACACTCCTTCTCTACCTCACAGGAAAAGTGGACGTAGGGATTTTGTTCTATTGCTTTGAGGCGAGGATTCCATTGAGGTTTTATGTCTATCAGCAACAACGCCAGAAAAACTGTCCCAGGTTTTTCCTGCATTTTGTCAATTTTTCTTGCGTTTTTGCTGGTGTTTGGAAACAAAAAAATTTACTAAACTTTTTTTTCTTCGAAATTTAGATACGTGAATGTGGAAGACTATGTCAGATTTGGTGGATTGCGATGATGAACAGCTTTTTTTTATGTCAAAAGGGTTAACAAGGGCTGCGGAGGAGTGGTTTTTTTTATAAAAAAATTTTTCAACGTGTTGTGTTTTTTATAATTGAATTTTCAGGCTTAGTAGTGGAAGGTGTCTCGTAGACAGAATCGGTTACTAAGCTGGGGCTTAGCGTTAGCCACAAAAGCAGCTAGCACTAACCCCCCAATTATTACCCCAGTACCCAATGCCACAAGGGATCCGGGAAGACCCGGTACCAACAGGCCCGGAGCGTCAAAAATGGTGCTCCTGGGCCTAGGCTGTAACAGGCTGGCGTTATTTAGGCTGGGGAGGGTCAGTAACAATGGTCCTCGCCCACCCTGGTAACGTCAGGCTGTTGCTGCTTGGTTGGTATCTGGCTGATACTGAAAAAATGGGAACCACACACACACATTTTTTTAAATTAATTTATTTATTTAAAAAAAAATGCATAGGGTTCCCCCTATCTTCAATATCAGCCAGATACCAACCAAGCAGCAACAGCCTGACGTTACCACAGTGGGCGACCATTGTTATTGGCCCTCCCCAGCCTGTTACCGCCTAGGCCCAGGAGCGCCATTTTTGATGCTCTGGGCCTTTTGGTACCGGCACCTCTGTGGCGGTGGCTACAGGGGTAATAATTGGGGGTTAGCGCTAGCTGATTTTGGGGCTAACACTAAGCTCCGGCTTAGTGATGGATTCCGTCTATAAGACGGCTTCCACTACTAACCCTGAAAATTCAACAGACCTCGTTAACCATTTTATTGAAATTAAAAAAAAATGCAGGTCATCATCGCAGTCCACCGAATCTGACGTAGTCCTCTGCATTCATGTATCTGAAATGAGAAGAAAAGAAAAACAAGAAATATGGGTTAGTACATTTTTTGCGCTCTCCCCTGGGAAGAGCGCACATATTGCAGCGTGTTCCTAAACAGTGAGCCTCCAATTGTTGCTAAATTACAACTCCCATCATGGTGGGCTGTAGTCTCTGTTCCCATTACGCAAAACGCATAGTGTGAACAGAGATCTGTCCCTCTGCCCTTGGACTACTACTCCTATCATGGGAAAGAGTCTGTACTATGATGGGAGTAGTTGTATTACCACAGCGCTGCTGAGAGATGGCACTTGCACGTCCCCAGGCTGCGGGACTTTTAGGACTACTACTCCCATCATGGACAGACTCTGCCCATGATGGGAGTTGTAGTCCAGGGGCTGAGGTGCGGATCGCACAGGGTCATTCTGCAGAGACTCACTGCGATCCGCATTTAAGTTAACAAGCCGGCGGCACACTGCGCTCCCCGCTGGATTGTATATACACTTTCATAATTCATAATCCCCACCGCCGGGAGATGGGAGCTCTGATTGGTCAATAGCAATTCACCAATCAGAGCTCCCCTCTCCCGGCGGCGGGGATTATGACGGCATATACAGGAGCCGGCGGCAGCACAGTGTAGCCGCATGTACCGCCGGCTTTTTAACTTAAATGCGGATCTCTGCAGAATGACCCGGTGCGATCCCCGGGACTATAACTCCCATCATGGGCAGAGTCTGTCCAGGATGGGAGTAGTAGTCCTAAAAGTCCTGCAGCCGGGGGAAGTGCAAGTATCATCCCTCAGTGCTGCGGTACAACAACTGCTCCCATCATGGGACAGACCCTGTCCCATGATAGGAGTAGTAGTCCAAGGGCAGAGGTGCAGATCGCATCAGATCATTCTCTGGAGAGCCGCTGCGATCCGCATTTATTAACTATACAAGCCGGCGGTACATGCAGCTACACTGCGCTGCACGCCGGCTCCTATATACAGCTCTAATAATTCATAATCCCCACCGGGAGAGGGGAGCTCTGATTGGTGGATAGCTATTGACCAATCAGAGCTCCCCTCTCCCGGCGGCGGAGATTATGAATTATGACAGTGTATACAGAAGCAGCGTGCAGCACAGTGTAGCTGCATGTATTGCCGGCTTTTACAGTTAATAAATGCAGATCGCATCGGGTCTCTGCAGAATGACCTGGCGGGATCTGCACCTCAGCCCCTGGACTACAACTGCCATCATGGGCAGAGTCTGTCCATGATGGGAGTAGCAGTCCTTACTGTGCCAAAATAGACACTTTGGTACGTGTCCTCCGAGGTGGTGTATATTTGTGCAAGAAAATGCAATTTGCGCATTTTTTTGGCGGAAAAAAAAACGCAGTTAGTAAATTCGATTCTACAGTGGAAAATGTTCTATGGTAAACTTAACCATAGACAAGGCAATGAAGAATTCTATCAAAATTTGCGCAAAAAAAAAAAAGACGCAAAAAAAGACACAAAACTGCTCTATATACAATGATAAATTCCCCCCTATGTGTTTTGGTTTAATTCCAATAACACCTAGTAAAATGTTTATAAGGGGAAAAAAACACAAAATATATATTTGGTGCTTTCTTTCTATAATAAGAAAGGTATTACAAAGGATATATGACGTCATGTTTCCTAGTTTAACCCCTTCATGACCCGGGGTTTTTCCATTTTTGCACTTTCGTTTTTTCCTCCTTACCTTTAAAAACCATAACTCTTTCAATTTTGCACCAAAAAATCCATATGATGGCTTATTTTTTGCGCCACCAATTCTACTTTGCAATGACACCAGTCATGTTTCCCAAACATCTACGGCGAAACGGGAGAAAAAATCATTGTGCGACAAAATTGAAGAAAAACGCCAGTTTGTAATTTTGGGGGCTTCTGTTTCTACACAGTAAATTTTTCAGTAATAATGACACCTCTTTATTCTGTAGGTCCATACGATTAAAATGATACCCTACTTATATAGGTTTGATTTTGTCGTACTTCTAAAAAAACCTCATAACTCCATGCAGGAAAATTTATATGTTTAAAATTGTTATCTTCTAACTTTTACATTTTTCGGTGTATGGGGTGGTTTGAGGGCTAATTTTTTGCGCTGTGATCTGAAGTTTTTATTGGTACCATTTTTGTATTGATCGGACTTTTTGATCACTTTTTATTAGTATTTTCATGATATAAAAAGGGACAAAAAATACGCTATTTTGGACTTTTATTTTTTTTTACGTGTACGACATTGACCGTGCGGTTTAATTAACTATATATTTTTATAATTCGGACATTTCCACACCCGGCGATACCAGATATGTTTATTTTTATTTACACAGTTTTTTTTTAAATGGGAAAAGGTGGGTGATTCTTACTTTTATTAGGGGAGGGGTTAAATGATCTTTATTAACTTTTTTTATTACTTTTTTTTTTTTTTTTTTGCAATGTTATAGCCCCATAGGGGGATATAACACTGTACACACTGATCTTTTACATTGAGCAGTGTTATCCCATAGGATAACATTGGTCAATGATTCCGCCGCTTGACTGCTCATGCCTGGATCTCAGGCACTGAGCAGTCATTCGGTGATCGGACACCAGGAGGCATGTAAGGGGACTCTCCAAGTGACCTAGAGCTGTTCGGGATGCCGCGGCGGTCCCGAACAGCCCCCTGAGCTAACCGGCACTTATTAACTTTCACTTTAGACGCGGCAATCAACTTTAGATGGAGCACTATTAGCCACGGGTCCCGGCCGTTGCTAGGTGCCGGGCCCGACCCGCTACGACGAGGGGCCACGGCGTGTCCCTGCGTTATAGAATGGGAGCCGACCCATGACGTATATGTATGTCATGGTTCGGGAAGGGGTTAAAAGGGGTACTCTGGGGGAAAACATTTTTTTTTTAAATTGAACTGGTGCCAGAAGGCTAAACGGATTTGTAAATTACTTCTATTAAAAAATCTTTATCCTTCCAGTACTTTTTAGCAGCTGTATGCTACAGAAGAAATTATTTGCTTTTTGATTTTTTTTTGTCTTGTCCTCAGTGCTCTCTGCTGACACCTCTGTCCGTGTCAGGAACTGTCCAGAGTAGCATAGGTTTGCTATGAGGATTTTCTCCTGCTCTGGACAGTTCCTGATATGGGCATCAGGTGTCAGCAGAGAGCACCGTGGACATGACAAAAAAGAAATTAAAAAGAAAAGAATTTCCTCTGTAGCATACAGCTGCTTAAAAGTATTGGAAGGATAAAGATTGTTTTATAGAAGTAATTTACAAATCTGTTTAACTTTCTGGCACCAGTTGATTTAACCCCTTAAGAACCGAGGGTTTTTCCGTTTTTGCATTTTCGTTTTTCCTCCTTGCCTTTAAAAAATCATAACTCTTTCAATTTTGCACCTAAAAATCCATATGATGGCTTATTTTTTGCGACACCAATTCTACTTTGTAATGACGTCAGTCATTTTGCCCAAAAATCTACGGCGAAATGAGAAAAATAAATCATTGTGAGACAAAATTGAAAAAAACGCTGTTTTGTAACTTTTGGGGGCTTCCGTTTCCACGTAGTACATTTTTCGGTAGAAATGACACCTTATCTTTATTCTGTAGGTCCATACAATTAAAATGATACCCTACTTATATAGGTTAGATTTTTTCGTACTTCTGCAAAAAATCATAACTACATGCAGGAAAATTAATACGTTTAAAATTGTCATCTTCTGACCCCTATAACTTTTTTATTTTTGCGCGTATGGGGCGGTATGAGGGCTCATTTTTTGCGCCGTGATCTGAAGTTTTTAGCCGTACCATTTTTGCATTGATAGGACTTTTTATTCATTTTTTCATGATATAAAAAGTGACCAAAAATGCACTATTTTGGACTTTGGAATTTTTTGGCGCGTACGCTATTGACCGTGCGGTTTAATTAACAATATATTTTTATAATTCGGACACTTCCGCACAAGAGAATACCATATATGTTTATTTTTATTTACACTTTGTTTTTTTTTTATGGGAAAAAGGGGGTGATTCAAACTTTTAATAGGGAAGGGGTTAAATTATCTTTATTCACTTTTTTTTTTTTTGCAGTGTTCTAGCTCCCATAGGGACCTACAACACTGCACACACTGATGTATTACATTGATCATTGGTTTCTCATAGGAAACCAGTGATCGATGATTCTGCTGCTTGACTGCTCATGCCTGGATCTCGATCGGACAGCGAGGAGGAAGGTAGGGACCCTCCTGCTGTCCTGTAAGCTGTTCGGGATGCCGTGATTTCGCCGCGGCTATCCCGAACAGCCCACTGAGTCAACCGGCATACTTTCCCTTTAGATGCGGCGTTCAACTTTGAACGCCGCGTCTAAAGGGTTAATAGCGTGTGGCATTGATGGCGGGTCCCGGCCGTTGTTAGAGGCCGCCGTGGCCCCGCGTTACAGATCGGTAGCGGACACATGACGTTCCAGTACGTCATGTGTCCTTAAGGGGTTAAAAAAAACATTTTGAGCAAGGAGAATAGAGCAGCTGACTAAGACAATCTCATAGACTTACATTAAAAGTTTGTCTTGCAAAGTGCTCTCTTTTTGCTCAGCGGTCACAGTCTGAAGACTCAGGCCCCAACCAATTAAAACTTTTGTTTGTCTCTATGGAGAATGTGCCCACTAATATTGAGCGTGAATATTCGAAATGCAAATTTTTACCGCAAATATCGGCATTTCACGAATATTTGGAATACAGTGATATATATTCGTAATGACGAATATATATATATATATATATATATATATATATATATATATATATATATATTTTATGGAAATATTTATATGAATATCGGCACTTCCAGACTGGACACTGATCCCTCCCTTCTTTTAGGTGAAAGATATAATTGCACATGCGCACTATGTGAATTTCATTATGAATTTTCGCATTAAAAATAAAATTAACATAGCAAATATCACGAACATAGGACGAATATTCGCGAAATATCATAAATTCGAATATGGCCCCTGCCACTCATCACTAGTGGCCAAATCTGTGTTTGGCACTCCTAATGATAGCTTACTTCCTAATATGGACCCCACTCTGCTCTATGCCCATTATCACCAAACTGATATATAACAGTGTAAACAGTGTAAAGTTTTTCAAAAACATGAGGCAGTTTTGTAAATACTGCATTTTCCATTTATTTTGTTCTGATTCTAAATTACAGTATAACCACTTTGAGAGGAACACCCACAATTAAATGTAAAAGTGGTCTTTTATGGGGGTGGTCAAAGAAAATGGTTTCTATGCAAAATGTTTGGTGAACTCAAAGTCCATCACACAAAATCTGGTCTGGGTAAGGGGGTGGTTCTTTTGGAAAGGTTCTTTGTACATATTTTTTATTCTTGTTTGCACCAACATTTGGCAAATTTTCCATTCCAGAGAGCAGTGCATTGTGGGAGTACACAATAAACTCTGCTGTTTCCATTGCTGTCTTACATATCTGGTGACCCTTATTCTACCAGAAAGTAAATCATCTGGCATGTTAAAATTTAAGCGCCAAATTGTGATTAATCTGACAGCAGATGTGGAATGCCTGCCGGCCTGCCTGATATAATGTAGCAATATCAAGGAAATTAGTAGGCTCTGCCAACTACTATCTTATGTGAATGGCTAGTTTTTGATTTACTGGTAGTTTTTTTATTCGAAACGAAAATGCACATGTATTATTTAAATAGGATTTAGGATTCTGGTTCTTAAAGAAACATAAGACATTTTCATGAATAAATTCAAAGCTCAATATGTTTGTCCCTCTTAGAATACTTTTCATACATGACACAGTCTGTGCTTTATTCCCAAATGCAGGTGAGAAATTTGCATGGCAAAGGCATAATAATTTGCATTTATTAGAAATACGACTTTGATGAATAAGGTGGCACTGTAAATGACATTGAATGATTTCAGTGCAGCAGATAGAAAAAAATAAATTGCTTTGTAAGCTTTGCTCCAATTCTAATTCAGTTAAAGTGCGATATTAATACCTCAGACAGTGGATGTAATATATTGCTTACTATTAAAACCTGTAAAATAGCTTATTAGACAAAAATGTCTCACTCCCAACTTATCAGGCTCATTTTCTTCCCCAATCACCTCTACTACTCTAAACAGGTCTTTCATTCTAAAAAAAAAATTATAATAATAAAAAAAAATGGAAAAATCAACCTGGGCAAAAGATCAGCTCACTGAGGGATCAGGTGATATAATGCCCATAGATTTCTATGGAGATTAAACAATGGGAAAAGGTGGCTGGCTAGAAAAAGACAAAGGCAGACAAAGACACAAGCAGAGAGAGAGAGAGACAGAGCTGAAAGTGTTATATCTCACCCCACTTTACACTGCTCAGTACTGATTTATTATGTCCTACACACTGCTGAAGGCATGATATCCAGCTATAAGGTAGCAGGATTCCCTCTTCCTGTGCAGTGTATAGAATACATCATGACAGCTAGTCTCAACCCACAAGCTCAGGTTCTTCCTTTCTTAAATCCTGTAAAGCTTTTTTCAGTAAATATTACTGTTAAGTTAACAAGTCTAAGGCTATGTTCGCATATTTTCTGTTAAATGTCCAGCCAAAAAATTTCTGGTAGACATACTGCAGACAAAAGGCACCTGCAGAACATGCCGGCGCTAGGACCGCTCTGAAATGTGCTGTTTCTGTAGATAGCAATGCATTTCCGATGCTGCAGAAACAATTAATATGCCCTTCTTTCCCAACCTGTGGCTCTTCACATGTTGTAAACTACAACTCCCATTATGCAATGGCAAAACAACTGGACAACCACAGGATGAGGAACATGTCTACCTGAGAATATCCATCCTGGATCTTGCGCTGCTCGGCTGCATTGGCCTTTTTTTAGTCAGACCTGGCTAGAACAGAATTATGCAGACAGCTCTAATCACCACATCAGGGGAGTGTTCCCTTGCTCTGACCGGTACAATGGAAAGCAGGGAGAGTAGATGCCTCCTTTTGCCAGTTTCCAGAGAAGCCAAAGATGAAGGAGAATCTGATAGCCCTCCTTGTAATTGAGTCCTGCTTGCTGGTCTGGAAAATTGTCAAATGCGGTCCGACAGTTGAGCTAACCTGCTCTGGGGAGTTAGGGCTAACACTGCCACACTGTTTGCACTACTACCATTAAAGATAACTAAATATATGCTGCGTAAAAGAGCCAGCTTAGGTTGTTTGTAGCTTTCCACCCACCTGTGGAGGTCGCGAACAGCCCAGAGTGGGCTGGGGAGCCCTCGCCCTATAGACAAGTGTTGGTCCCAGAGATAGGACCAATGTTCTGTGGATATGCCATAAACATTCCAGATAAGAATTCCCGATTTAGGCAGAATTTATCCATTTGATCATGTAGCATATTACAGTTAAAAGTTAAAAATATCCTAGCGAAAGGTGCAGGTCCAGATGGGACCCAAATGTATGGGACATTTATGGTATATCCTTTTTTAACAATAATATCAAATTATTAAAAGGCATAACCAATATTAAGCCTACAACATTTGTAATATAAGGACATTTGATTTCCACTAGTGGATGATTCTGTTAAAGGGGCATTTTAGCCGCAGAACATTTTTTTTTTAAGTGAGGGTCAGGGTGCTATAAAAATACACAAGAAACCAAACATACCTGCCCAGATTCCCTGTAGCTGCCGTTTGGACGAATCCTGGTCACCGCCGCTCACAGGTTCTTGTGAAATGTTGTCCCAAAATGAACCCTGCAGGGGCAAGACATCACGGGAACTGGTAGTGAGTAGCAGGGACCAGAAACTGTAAGAACAGCAACTTTGAGGGATCAGAGTAGGCGAGTATGGTTTCTTTTGTATGATTATAGCAAGCCTGGCCCATTTAAAAAAAAAAAAATGTCCTGGGGCTGAAATACCCCTTAAACAGAACTTGCTACCAATGGAAATCATGTTTTCTTAAATTACAGACGTTGCAGATTTACATACTAGTTACATCCTTGACTACTTAGATATTACTGTTAAAAATTTTTGTTAAAAGAAAAGGTGGATAGATTTTAACTGGCTGGCATAGGGGTCAATAGCACAAGAAGGTTAAAAACCCTTGTTTTAGGACATACAACATAATGAACAAACGAAAAGTCACAAATTTAAGCCATAAAATTAATGATAGATGATTCATTCTGGTGGCTCAGCATTTCAAAGAGGTAGATTAATCACTAAATTGCTGTACAGTGCTTTAAACTACCAGCTGTTGTGTGGTTTACTACGACAGAATATCTCTCTTGAGACTACAGTGGAATTTTGCTCTTTTTTTTGTTTTTAAACATCTAAATAGGAATTTTTTGGTAGGTACATGACTAGGGAATATAAACACCACATGCATCTGTCTCTACTGCAGGTTTCCCAACACAGGACATTTTCTTGATTAAAGTTCTGCCCCCTGTTGTGCTCTGAAATTTAATTAACTAGGTATTCCCACAAATGCAAGAGAGGCTACGGAGCCAGGAGCTTTACCATAAAGCGCTGAAAATTCAAGTTGGCATACAAACACTCCAGCTTCACACATGCCCTAAAATAATTCCTCACATTTCTTGCATAATTCTTCACCTACACTTCATGTGGGTTATATTAATCCTCAAAAGACAGCAGACCTTAAAGGCATACAAAATGCTGTATACTGCAGTAAAACAAGAAGCTAGAATGTTACATGTATGGTAATGAGACATGTAGAACCTTCATTCAGAATATGAGAGTTTCACATTTCTGATACATGAAATACATGAAAGGGTATGTGCATCTTTCTGTGAGCTTTAAAGGGAATCTGTCAGCTCTGTTCACTGCTAAGAGCTGCAGACCCCACTGGATAGCTGGTAAAAGAAAATTGCACCTGTTTCCTGGTGCTGATGGTGGTTACAAAATGTATAACCTTGTCTTTTATTTCTCAGTGTCAAGGAGGCAGGGCTGAGATACTCAACAGCCACAGCCTGGAATACCTCCTCACTTGCTCTTACTTTCCAGCCCCTCCTTCACTGATCTACAGAGCTTAAAGGGGTACTCCGGCCCTAATACATCTTATTCCCTATCCAAAGGATAGGGGATAAGATGTCTGATCGCAGGGGTCCCCCGGCAATCTGTCATTCAGCACCCACCTTGGCGAGCTCTCCGCAGGGCTGCGGAGAGCTTGCTAAGGTGGGTGCTGAATGACAGACATCTTATCCCCTATCCTTTGGAGGCATTTACCTAGAGAAAGTAACTATGGGGACAATTGTCTACTACTTAACATAGACAAGTACTGGAAGGATTGATATGATTTAATAGAAGTAATTTACAAATCTGTATAACTTTCTGACACCAGTTGATTTGAAAATATTTTTTTCCCTCTGGAGTACCCCTTTAAATGTGAGGTTCTTTTTTGCTGCTTTGTCCAACGTAAAAAGCAAATTACCCTACAATAAATGTTGGCTATCCGTTTAGTAAATATGGGCCAATGTGTGTTGCATGTGGGGAATGTGTGTAAATAGCAAGTGTGCATTACTAATTCATCACATTAGTAAAACGTGCACAAATTGTTCAATGTGCGAGTGCCAAATATGTAGCAAATGTTTAGCATGTGAGTGACAAGAGTCCAGCATGTCACTCACTTGTTAACATGGTAGAATGCAGTGGATCGCAGGTGAGGAGATAAACTTTATCCCTGGTTGTGCCCAAATCCAGATTGAACACAGATATGCTAAGAAGCTGAAATAATCCACAGTGGGAAGAATTGAAAGACACAGGTATGAATTTGAAAGTTGAAAAATTAAACAGAAATTTACAGTGTCAAGTGATTCATCTACAAAAAATATGCCAAAAATATGGCCCCAGCATGATTATGCCCTCCTGTCTTCTTCAAATATACGGCAAACAAAAAAGTCTTCTGCACATCTCGCTTTTGCGACTGTTTGTGGAGACCTGTTATATGTATGTGTGTGGTGGGGAGGGAGGGAAAGGGTACTGGAGAGGGGAGACGTGCCATGTCTGTGTGTGGGGAGGGGGAGACCTGCTGTTGCTACTTTTGTGAGGGAGGGGGGCACTTTGGTTCTCTTTTTTTTATTTTCATTTTAAGTTGTTTATTCATTGTTTTTTTTTTTTTATTAAAGGGGTTATCCAGGAAAAAACTTTTTTTATATATATCAACTGGCTCCAGAAAGTTAAACAGATTTGTAAATTACTTCTATTAAAAAATCTTAATCCTTGCAGTACTTATGATCTTCTGAAGTTAAGGTTGTTCTTTTCTGTCTAAGTAATCTCTGATGACACGTGTCTCGGGAACCGCCCAGTTTAGAAGCAAATTCCCATAGCAAACCTCTTCTAAACTGGGCGGTTCCCGAGACACGTGTCATCAGAGATTACTTAGACAGAAAAGAACAACCTAAACTTCAGAAGCTCATAAGTACTGAAAGGATTAAGATTTTTTAATAGAAGCAATTTACAAATCTGTTTAACTTTCTCGAGCCAGTTGATATATAAAAAAAAAGTTTTTCCTGGAATACCCCTTTAACTATAGTTTAATATATTTAACTACTGTTAAGGGGAACCTGTGATCAGTTTTATGCTGTTGGGGCAGCATAAAACTGGTGCAGGCATCATGATCCGGGACACAATGAGTTACTCTGAGACACTCCGACATTCAGAGTAATCCTAGTTTAAAAACGCCCCTAACTAGTCCTCAGGGCGGGTCCTAGCGGGGAGGGTGACGCATCATCAGGACTGCTCTGTGTGTGATGCTACAGCTGAGGTCCTGATACTTTTGAGACTTCATTTCTTATATCAAACATGACAGCCTTTGGTTGTCCGGGGATGCTGGGAGTTGTAGTATTGCAACAGCTGAAGGTCCCCAGTTTGGAGACCTAGGCCCTATACACTCCCACAATAGAAGATGATGGGAAGCCCTCATCAATCTCTGTGCAAATAAAATCATCTTTTTATTTTAGTGTAGCATAGATACAGAGTATCGCGGGAGGTAAGGAAATGATGGCTGCACAACAGGTTACAGCTGCTGCGTGTGACCTCACTCTTCATCAGACCATACCCATGCTGTATACAGGATTTGGACAGTAACAGTATGCTGGTAATATGAATGGTGCTGGTAGTTCCTCCTTATATACTGGTGTTATTTGGTAACTGTATGACTTATTTAAAGGTATACAGTATTATCATATATGGAAAATTTACTTTCATATATAAAACATGTGCAGGCAATGTTTCTCCTTCCCTGTACACTTTGATGTAATAAAATACAGTGGTCCCTCAAGTTACAATATTAATTGGTTCCAGGATGACCATTGTATGTTGAAACCATAACTCTATGGAAACCTGGTAATTGCTTCTGAAGCCCCATGTAGTCATCCAAAAATAGGAAAAAGGGATGATTAACCCCTTAAGGACTCCGCCCATTTGGGCCTTAAAGACTCAGAGAATTTTATTTTTACGTTTTTGTTTTTTCCTCCTCGCCTTCAAAAAATCATAACCATTTTATATTTTCATCCACAGATTAATATGAGGGCTTGTTTTTTGGGGCGACCAGTTGTCTGTTGTACTGCCATGACTCACTTTACCATAAAATGTATGGTGCAATCAAAAAAAAATACTATTTGTGTGGGGAAATTAAAATTTAGCAAATTTTGGAAGGTTTCGTTTTCACGCTGTACAATTTAAAATGACATGTGTTCTTTATTCTTTGGGTCAATACGATTAAAATGATACCCATTAGAGATGAGCGAACTTACAGTAAATTCGATTCGTCACGAACTTCTCGGCTCGGAAGTTGATGACTTATCCTGCATAAATTCGTTCAGCTTTCAGGTGCTCCGGTGGGCTGGAAAAGGTATATACAGTCCTAGGAAAGAGTCTCCTAGGACTGTATCTACCTTTTCCAGCCCACCGGAGCCCCTGAAAGCTGAACTAATTTAGGCTGGATGAGTCATCAACTGCCGAGCTGAGAAGTTTGTGACGAATCGAATTTACTGTAAGTTCGCTCATCTCTAATACCCATGATAACTTAATTTTCTATAACTGTTGAGCTTAAAAAAAATCGCAAACTTTTTAACCAAATTAGTACGTTTAAAATCCCCATATTTTGAAGACCTATAACTTTTTTATTTTTCCGAATAAGCGGCGGTATGAGCTCATTTTTTGCACCGTGATCTGTACTTTTTATTGATACCATATTTGCTTAGATAAAACTTTTAATAAATTTTTTATCAATTTTTTTGAGAATAAAATGTTATAAAAAAAAAAAATAGGAATTTTGGACTTTTTTTTGTTTTTTTACGTTAACGCCATTAACCGTACGGTATCATTAACATTATATTTTAATAGTTGGGATATGTACGTACGTGGCGATACCAAATATGTATATTAAAATTTTATTTTATTTTTTTTACACTTTTTGAAATAGGGAAAATGGGACAATTTACGTTTTTATTAGAGGAGGGGGTTTTCAAATTTTTTTCTACTTTTATTTTTACACTTTAATAGGCGCCATAGGGGACTATTTATAGCAATAATTCGATTGCTAATACTGTTCAGTGCTATGCATAGGACACTGATAAGTGTTATCGGTCATCTTCTGCTCTGGTCTGCTCGATCGCAGACCAGAGCAGAAGACCCGTGGAAGGCAGCGGAGGCCAGTGAGGGGACCTCCGTCTGCCGTTCTGGATGATTGGATGGCTGCGGCAGCGCTGCGGGCGATCCGATCATCCATTTTAGTGACCGCAATGCTTCAGATGCCGTGATCTGTATTGATCACGGCATCTGAGGGGTTGATGGCTGACATCTGCGCGATCGCGGATGTCGGCCATTACCGGCGGGTCCCTGGCTGCTATCAGCAGCCGGGACCTGCCGTGCATGACCCAAGCATCACTCTGATGCTCGCGGTTATATGGGATGTAAAGTGGGGATGAAAAGTTTGGGCACCCCAGGTAAAAATTTGTATTAATGTGCATAAAGAAGCCAAGGAAAGATGGAAAAATAAGTCAATAAAAGTTAGATTTTATTTCCATCATTTACACTTTCAAAATAACAGAAAATAAAAAAATGGTGTCTGCAAAAGTTTGGGCACCCTGCAGAATTTATAGCATGCACTGCCCCTTTTGCAAAGCCGAGACCTGCCAGTGTCATGGATTGTTCTCAATCATCATCTGGGAAGACCAGGTGGTGTCGGTCTCAAAGGTTTAAATTCCCAGACTCATCTGACCTTGCCCCAACAATCAGCACGATGGGTTCCTCTAAGCAGTTGTCTAGAAATCTGAAACTGAAAATAGTTGACGCTAGGGCTTCGGCACTATTCTATAAAGGTACTGGGTAATGTATATAAGGGATTGGTTAGATCTTCCCTGGAAAAATCTCCTCCAAAAAGTAGGGATAAATGGAAGCAAGAGGTGAGTCAGATAGAGGGAGAAGAACAGAGGGAAGTGTTTTCCAATATCGCACACTCATCCCTTAATATGAATCATAAAATCTCAATGATAAAATTGATACATAGGATTCTGTATACACCGGGGTTCCTACTTAGGATAGGAAAAAGAGTGGATTCAAAATGCCCGAAAGGAGCAGACTTGTCACATATGGTGTGGGGCTGCCCAAAACTGCACTCGTTTGAATGAAGGTATATAAAATCGGGGGCGTGGCCTGGCTGCCGGACTGAATGGTCACGCACTAGCTGAGCTCCGTGAGATACAGCCCTAAAGAGCGACTAAAACAGCGTCTTTCCAAAGAAGAAACATACCCCCAGACGTGGGAATCGTTGGTCACCATGCCTGCCCGCAAAAAGAAGGTGACCAAGCACACGTCCCTAGCAAAATTCTATTTCTCCCAGCGGCGGCCTCCCCTCCAAGATGGCGCTGAGGAAGCACAGGCCCCGGATTCACCGCGACAGCCGCGCTCCTCAGCTACTGCCTGCAGGTGCTCTACTTCAGATCCATGGCTGCATGCCGCTCACCTCATATGCTCTGCAGAGCTGCCGACCTCCGCTCCTCCGTCCCCGGGGGCCTCATTGAGACACAGCTTACAGGTACCGCTCGCTGCCCCTGTCCTCTCTCCTGCTTCGTGGGAGGTAGAGACGTTTCCCTGCAGCTCTTCTGCATCGCAGCAGACTCACAGCATACGCTCCTGCACCAATCTGATAGGGGAGCTCCAGTGTCTCCCACACCAGAGGAGGATGAATTACAGAGGATTGCTGTGAATGATCAAGCAGTGACAGACACACAAATGAAACATATGCTGCTTACTTTGCAAAAGTCCTTCAGGAGGGACATAGGGACTATGATTAACCCCTTACAAGCAGCAGTGGATGACTTAGGCACTAGAGTTCACCACATTGAAACAAAATTTGGAGAAATTGCAGAATCGCATAATGAAGTCATAGACTCTCATAATGCCACAGTCGATGACATTGCTGCCCTAAAAGCGAAAGTCGCTGATTTGGAGGATCGCAGTAGGCGCAACAACATTAAGTTAAGGGGGGTACCGGAATCTGTAGCTGCTGCTGACATCCCCTCCTATGTACGCTCGCTCATCCAAGCCATTTTACCCTCATGCTCTCCTCAGGAGTTAGAAATCGACCGAGCCCACCGTGTACCGCGTCCCAAACATCTGGATGACTCAGTTCCCCGGGACGTTTTGGCAAGGGTACACTTTTTTTCTATAAAAGAAAAGATAATGAACTTTGCTCGACTTAATGACGGGTTGCCGGCACCATACCATCATGTTGCTATCTACTCTGACCTCTCAGCAGCTACCTTGCAACTAAGAAGAGCTTTACAACCAGTGACAACAGCACTGCGATCTGCTAAGATTCAATATCGTTGGGGATACCCGGTCCGCCTTTTAATCAGACATGAAGAGGTGACCCATGTTGTTCGCACTCCAGAAGAGGGGGTGGCGCTGCTCCGCAAGTGGAACCTGTCTACAGACTTGGACAAGGCCTTCTCTCAACCATCTTTGCGTAAGATACATGATGACTGGGCTACTGTTCGTTGACTTTGGAAGTTAAGATATTCATTTTCATGTTGGGCTGCTCGGCTCTGAACTTTGGTCCGGCCTCGGCATGGACATTACCCCCACTCAGGAAGATAGGCTTCGGCCTTCACCTGCTATATCCTTTTTTGGTTTACTAGTTTATTGGTTTGCGTTGTTAAATGTGTCTTTGTGTTTTTTGAGGTGGTGCATTACTTATTTGTCCCGCAAGACCTGTCCGCAGAATGTTGACCTGGGCGTGCTGGCTGGGAGGCGCCTAGGGTCACATCCCTATTTACCATTGCCAACTACTATTTTGCTTTTTTTACTGCTTTATGGTAATTAAATTGGTTAGTATTAATGTGAACGGTCTAAATAGCCCTCACAAACGTGCATATTTTTGGAGGGAGGCAGTCTCATTAGGAGCTGATGTAATTAGTGCTCAGGAAACACACCTCCTTGACAGAGATGCTTTCAGATTGAAACACCCAATGTTCCCTCATATATTCCATTCTCACCATAACACTAAATCTAGAGGAGTGACGTTGGCTGTTAAGAACTAGTGTTGAGCGGCATAGGCCATATTCGAATTCGCGAATATTCGCGAATATATGGACGAATATTCGTCATATATTCGCGAATATTCGCATATTCGTAGTATTCTCGCTTTATTTTCGCAATGCGGAAAATTCGCGTTTGCGAAATTTTACATATGCGAAAATTTACATATGCAAAAATATCGCATGCGAAAATTCGAATATGCGAATATTTGCATATGCAAATGTTCGCATATGCGTAAATTCGCACGCCAGTCTCACACAGTAGTATTAGAGTCTTCTTTACACCACACGAGCTGGAAGCAGAGAGGGATGATCACTGTGATGTGTACTGTGAAAAAATAAAAATAAAAAAAACGAATATTCGTAATTACGAATATATAACGCTATATTCGCGAAATTCGCGAATTCGCGAATATGCGATATTCGCGAATAATATTCGAATTGCGAATATTCGCGAGCAACACTATTAAGAACTCTGTGGCCTTTGCTCAAACCGAAATAGTTAGTGACCCTCAGGGAAGGTATCTCATTCTTTCATGCATGCTCAATAACCAGCCTTACACTTTGGTAGCTATTTATGCCCCCAACTTAGGACAACACCGTTTCCTCCGAAAGACATTAAAACTAGCTACCCGTCTTAAAAAGGGCCCGTTGGTTATATTTGGGGATTTTAACTTAGTGGTAGACCCTGCGGTGGATTCCACCTCCACTGCGCGTATTTCTCCTGCTTCCTTAGCTCATTTACTATGGTCTGAAGAATTATATGATACTTGGCGGATACAAAACCCAAATGTCAGAGATTTTACACATCATTCACTATCACATAACACATATTCTCGTTTGGACATGTTCCTAGTAGAGCGGTCTCTGTTATCTAAATTAGCAATATCTACCATTGAACTCATTTCATGGTCAGATCATGCGGCTGTCTCATTATCCCTACATGAAAATTCTACTACAACACCTACGTATTTATGGAGGGCAAGCCCTTTCTTGATGTCTCACCCGGAACATGTCAAACGACTACAGGATGATTTGTCATTGTACTTTGCCACTAATTGCGCCCCAGACATTGATGCTCTTACGCTGTGGAATTGCACAAGGCATATATCAGAGGTTCCTTTATCAAGTATGGCTCGCTTAGTAAAAGACAGAGGGAGGCCCACTTAAATGAAGTGCTGGATAAACTGCGAGAAGCGGAGGCTTTGAATAAAACTTCCCCTTCTCATGAGCACGCTACCCAAGTATCTAGTCTTCGCCTGGAATTAAGGGGTCTGCTTTTATTTCAATATGAAAAACGACTTAGAAAAACTAAAGCGACCTACTACTCGCAAAATGATAAGGCAGGAAAGCTGCTGGCCTCTCGCTTAAAAAATAGACATGAGAAGTCGCGGATTGCACACTTACAACATCCCCACTCAGGTGACACAGCATACACTCCAGAGGGTATAGCGAGTTGTTTCCAGGCCTTCTACTCCTCTCTATACAATTTACAAAACACGACCCCCACACCACCCCTTCTAGAGGAATCCGTGAATTCCTTCTTGGCTGGACTGCACCTGCCCAAATTAACAGAGGCACAACTAAATATGCTCAATAGCCCTATAACCCTATCTGAGGTAGTTAAAATAATTAAGTCCTTCCCATCTCAAAAAGCGCCTGGACCCGATGGGTTTATAAATTTATATTATAAAACTTTTTGTGACATAATATCCCCACACCTCACAGTAGCATTTCAATTGGCTATTAAGAAGGGTTCATTTCCTAGTGAGAACTTGCAGGCATTGATAGTAACACTCCCCAAACCAGGGAAGTCACAGGATCTCCCTCAAAATTATAGGCCGATTTCGCTGCTAAATCAGGACCTTAAAATTTTTGCTAAATTAATTGCCTCTAGACTAGCAGTAGTGCTGCCCTCTATAATAGACGCAGATCAGGCAGGTTTTGTGCCGAAGAGACAAGCTTCGGATAATACTAGGAGACTTTTAAATGTTTTTCATCATTTGGAGAAAACGAATACCCCGGCTTTGGTACTAGCATTAGACGCCGCGAAGGCGTTTGACCGGCTTCGCTGGTCGTACGCCTTCGCGGTATTGCGACATATGGGGTTTAACGGCTTGATTTTGTCTGCAATTACTTCTTTGTATAGTGGCCCGTCGGCTAGAGTCTTTACTAATGGGGCGTTATCCACTCCTTTGAATATTCTCAAAGGAACGAGACGGGTGTCCCCTGTCTCCCCTTATTTTCATTATATGCTTAGAACCCTTGGCACAGGCGCTCCGTACAGATCCACGAATCTCAGGGGTATATATAGGTGGTAGGCAACATCTCATCTCGCTATATGCGGATGATATTATCCTCACGCTCACACAACCCACATTTTCTACCCCCGCGGCGTTAGATGTTATTCATAACTTTGGTATCTTATCATACTATCACCTAAATGCCTCCAAGACCCAAGCGTTACCTATCTTCTTGGATACGCAGACAGTGATTAAATTTAAACATACTTACCCCTTTGATTGGCGGGCCTCAGATGTAACTTACCTAGGTATTAAGCTTACCTTCCCTCATAAAATGCTATTCCATACTAATTATGAACCGTTTTTGAAGACTATAGAGGAGGAGATAAGGAGACTGGCACAATTTGATATATGCTGGGTAGGTAGGATTTCCACCTTTAAAATGTTTCTTTTGCCACGTTTTCTATATTTATATAGAACCTTACCTATTACAATCCCCAACTCCTTTTTTGTGGCAGCCCAATCTATTCTAAATAAATTTGTATGGGCCGGGAAGAAGCCTAGAGTAGCATCTTCTATACTTACCAAAGCAAGGGGGGCGGGGGGCTTAGGAGTACCGAACCTTCACGGCTACTATGTGGCCACGCTGATTAGCTCCTTGCGCGGGTGGTGGAAGGGTAGGTTGGAAGTTCCTTGGGTACACATTGAACATACATACACGGCCCCCTACCACATTGCAGATGTTCTGAGCCATCCCTTATGGGAGTCAGTATCACCGGTACCCTTATTGAACCCAATCATTAGGGCCTCATATAAGGTTTGGGTACAGTTTCTGAAAGCTACTACCTCGACCGATAATGCTAAGATAACCTTTCTCCCCTTAACGTTTATTAGGGCCTCAATTCCACAACTGGATATTCAATCATGGACTCTCCGTGGTATTACACATGTTAGCCATTTATATGACTCTGGACGTCTGATGACGTTCCAAGAGCTACTAAATAAGTATCATGTCCATAAAAGAGATTTTTACATGTACTTACAGATAAGACATTTTCTGAACACTTTGACACCATCGGGTCTTAGACCTCACTTAGCGACATTGACATTCTTGAATAGTAATCTAAAAGGGTTAAAGATGTTTTACTCCACATTTTTACAGTCCACCATCTTTCAGAGATCGCACCCTTTCCGCACATGGGAGAAGTCTTTAGGCGTACCAATAAATGATCTAGACTGGAAACAGGCGTTCCAAGCAGTGCAGTCAGCGTTCCAATGCGTATCGCATGTTGAATCCATATCCAAAACTATGTTACATTGGTATTACACGCCGGATAAACTAGCGCGGATCTACCCTGATTCTTCCCCCCTGTGCTGGAGGAATTGTGGACATAAGGGCACCCTTATACATATATTGTGGGAATATCCGAGTGTTTTACCTTTCTGGTCAGCCTGTAAAACCCTATTGGAAAAAGTGTTACAACAGAATATCCCGTGGGCCCCTCAGTTGGCCTTGCTTTTCATTAACATACACTATATTCCACCTGCACTTAGAGACTTAACCTGCATCATCTGCGTAGTAGCAAAAATCACCCTTACCAGAGAATGGAAATCTCCGATAGTCCCTTACATAATGGAGGTAGTACACAAGGTAAATACAACTTGCACATATGAAAAAATTATTGCGCTGGGCAATGGCAGATACACCAAATTTCAAACACGTTGGGCTAGGTGGCTTGCATCTTCATATTCTACAGTTACATAGCAGACCTATGTCGATTTATGTCAACCTTAGACCGTTCATAACCATAAATGGAATACAGTAGTGGACAGTGTCTACCTTTTTTTTTATGTTTCTTTCAGATAGTGAGTGTATCTTATTTTCTTTGGACAATGGATGGACATTACATCGGTACAATTCTTTAGAGATATCACCTCAAGATATGTTACTGTTATGTATTGTTTTGTTTCTTTATTTTTGTTTGAAACTGTGTCAATGTGATTGTAAGATATCTTGGCGTATGCCGCCATGGATGATGCTAATGCTTTATCTGACCGACAGAATCACAATGTGAAGATAGCATTAATGTTTATTTGTTTATGTACGAAGAAAAAAAACAAAAAAACTTCTCAATAAAAACTATTGAAACAGAAGGTATATAAAATCGTAGAGATGAAACTGGAAATAAAGATAATGTTCAATATTAAAACTGCCATTTTAGGGATAGGATTAAGGGAGCAAGATAAGAATAGTGTTTTAATCAAGGTCTTTGGAATGGCTAGAATAATGATTCTGAGGAGATGGTTTGCACCTGAGGGTCCATGCTGCACTGAATGGCAGAAGGAAATAGAACAAATGAGAAGATTTACTATCGGGTGAAAAAGATGGGATGGAAAATTGAAATCGAGATGAAGAAGTGGGGGGAGGCATCCTAGCTGCTTTTCATCCCCAGTCCGGTCCTGGATCTGGTGCTGCCCACACTGACTGGTTATGCTCTGCATGTTCAATGATCTGCAGACCAGGTTTGCTGGTGTGAGGTAGCATACCTCCCAACCGTCCCTGATCCGGCGTAACATTCCCGCTTTTGCGGTGATGTCCCGCCATCCCGGAACGGCCCCCGCAATTAACTGTAAATGCCTCTTATGAGATATCTACAGTTAAATGTGCCGCTCGGTAAAGAGTTTTACAGGATGAAAAGCCATTGGCTCCTCACCCTGTCAATCACTCTTGTGTCCCTGGCTACAGTAAGCCAGCAAAAAACAAGAGGCTGGACTCTGCACTCCAGCGCACGTATGACGTCATCAGACACCGGAGCACAGAGAAAGAAAAGAAGAGGCCGTGCGGAGGGACAGTGGAAGAGGACCTGAACAGCGGCGCCGGTAGGTATGTATGGCAGGGTGGCAGCAGCAGGCGGGCATTTCTGGTGCGGTGGGTGGGTGTGTGGTGGTGGTCGGCGGCCTGTGTGGTGGGAATGGTGGGGGGCACCATTAGGTAGGCAGCAGTTCCCCCTAGTCAGTTAAAGTTCAAGGTATCAGGTATGTGGGGTGCAGTAGTAATATGGTGACAGTGCGGTTTATCATGTGTGATAGATGTCACCTAAATGGCTTCCCCAGGAAAAAAAGTTATATAGTCATACAGAGAATGGAATATGTGGTGGCTATAACCTTCTATAATCAATAGAATATGGGTCTTGAGCCCCTTGTTAATCTCCAATGCATTCCTTCATGGAGCTGTGGCCATGCAGGCACCCTGTATTTATTTATGTGGTGGAAGTTAGAGCTGTACCCAGCAGTTATTATATCAACCCTTTTAGACCAAGGGTGCCAAAGTTTTATCAAATATATAATAAGGTAAATATTAGGATCTAAATACTGTTTGTGCCTTATTGCCAAATTAACACGCATACAGAGGTGCTGCCTGCATAGGAAACCCATACTGAAGTGACAGGAGGGAACCTCTGTGTTGGGGGTGGGGGAACTCCTGCCCACCTAATGTGGGGGAACTGCTGCCTACCTTATGTGGGGGAACTGCCGCCTACCTGGGGGACTATCTACTATGTTCCCAGCTAATATGGGGACTAACTACCAAGCTAAAAGGGGGGCTTACCTACTATCTACATAGCTTATATAGGGGTTTTCATACAGTGAACGGATATCTGGCGGATTTACCTACAGGAGCAACTCTCTACAGAGGGGTCTTACCTACTCGGGTCACCAATTATTACGGTTTGGGGCATTATAGGTCATGGAAAAATGCAGAGTCTGAAATTGTTTTCGCTGCAGAGAGGAATCGTAGCCGGAAGAAATCATCATGACTGTCTGAACGGGATGGAGAAGAAAAAGTAAAATACTGATTCCAATCAGAGAAGAAGTCACCTGATGTAACTGTATGTAATCTCATTTATGGTCTATTGTGGTAATGATGGGGGTTGTTGTTAGTCACCTGAAGCAACTGTATTTAATCTTTTATATGGTCTATTGGGGTAATGATGGGGGTTGTTGTCAGTCTGTCACCTGTATAGAATGTCCTTCTAAACGTAGATGACAGACTGACAATGCTATTGCTGTTAAAGAGGTATTCCCATTCTGCATGCGGTGGAGTGATGGGGCGTGGCTAGGGGGTGTGGCCAAGGGCATGATTGGTGGGAGAGGCTTGTCCCTCTTTGCTCTCAGCAAGAGTTGGGAAGTATGCCTGAGGTAGTATTCTATGAGGGTGACACCATCTGCAGACCTGAAGGAGGGTTTGGTGCTACACATTTAGACTGGTTATGCCAGTGTTTCCCAACCAGGGTGCCTCCAGATGTTGCAAAACTACAATTCCCAGCATGCCCAGACAGCCTTTGGCTCTCCAGGCATGCTGGGAGTTGTAGTTTTTCCACAGCTGGAGGCATCCTGGTTGGGAAACACTGGGTAATGCACATCATGTTGCAACGATTTGTAGAACAGGTTTGCTAGGATGAGATAGTATGCTATGAAGGTGTAAGAAACCTGCTTATTAGAAAAGAGGATCTACAAGGGATCCCTAATACTCTCAGCATAGAGATACAAAAAAAAAATAAAAAAATAATATTATATATATATATATATATATATATATATATATATATATATGTGTGTGTATATATAAAATTTGGTGGGGGGAGGTGCCTAAAACGTAACTTTTGTATCACTAGATAAAAAATGAACCAAAAAATATATCCAGTGCGCAAATTGACCGTCACCAACTCAAAAGGAATAATTATTGTGAATAGCAAACTTATCTCAGCATACTGCATATAGGTTCAACCAATGTAGGTCATGAACTATGCTTTGCCACAATATCCATGAGTAACTTAATACAAAGGTTTAATGAATTAATGTCGTGAGCAACACCAAATAATACTACCCAACGTGTTTCAACCAGTTTTGATTGGCATCCTCAGGGGACATTTATAGTATGTTACTCAATTACTGACACAACATTTATCAGCATAAAGAATAGTCTTTTTTCTTTGTATAAAAAGAACTTCACTTATATATAAATTCTCAGAAGTCTAATTATTTCACAAAAACCAAATGACAAAAATGGTGGTCAACGGTGGGTGGGTACATATAGGGTACTTTTTTTTTAACTCCTCTAATTGGGTCCAGCACCGATCTCCGGTACCTAAAATATAAACAAAGAAAAGAGGGCTATAGCAGCTTTTTATCCAGGTTTATGTATTGACATCTGCACATGGCTATTTTCACTCACGGCCACTGGAGACCCTCAGGTTATCTGCAAAAAATAGAATACAAGCACCCTCTCACTGTTTGTTCCTGATGTACCTGTTAAAGAAAGAGACTGCTGCACACCATGCCGCTGAGCAGCTACTCACAGTTACTTTGCCGACTGTGATGTCCTCCATGATCGGAGCGCTTACCCGCAGTGGCGGGGAGCTGTGCAGTGTTTACAGCTGCACAGCGCTCTGCCTCGTGGTGTTGGCGTCCGACATCATATCCTGTTGCCGGAGCACCACGTCACTGGACCACGCCCCATTCTGACGCTACAGTGGGCGTAGTAACTATTAGGGATCGACCGATATAGTTTTTTTAGGGCCGATACCGATAATCGGTGGAGGTTAGGGCCAATAGCCAATAACTTATACCGATATTCCGGTATAAGTTATCGGCTTTTATCCCCCCGCGACACCGCTGCAGATCATTGATTTAAAGCGGGCGCTTTAAATCAATGCACTGCAGTGGCTTTTGCGGTGCCATAGGCCGCCGCCGCCACCACCACCCGCTTCTCTCCCCCTTCCTGTCAGGGTGGTCCGGGCCTTCCATCCTTCCTGTAGTGTCCGGCGGCATTCCAGGTGGATGGTGAACCGGTCCGGGCTGTCCTTCTCCGGGGGTCATCTTCTCCACTCCAGGCAGGCTCCGGCCTAGTAACGCAGCATAGACGCCGCTACGCAGTGACGCCTGTGCGCAGCGACGCACCTGACGTCACAGCGTAGCGGCGTCTATGCAGCGTACTAGGCCGGACCCTGCCCGGAGAGGAGAAGATGACCCCCGGAGAAGAAGGACAGCCCGGACCGGTTCACCCTCCACCCGGAATGCCGCCGGACACTACAGGAAGGATGGATGGCCCGGACCAACCCCATTACGGGTAAGTTAAATTTTTTTTATTGACTCGGAGGGTGAGGGAGGGGCCCGACCGGTATAGCGGTATGGGCAAAAATCCATACCGTGGGAGAAAAAAAAAACGGTATCCGGTTCATACAGGTATACCGCCCAGCACTACGGTGGGGGGGGCGCCGCGGTGCGGTGGGTTGGGGGGCGGTCACGGTGTGGCGGGTCGGGGGGGCGAGCGGCATTATCGGCAAGGTAATTGCCGATACCGATAATGCCCAAAATCGTGATTATCGGCCGATAATATCGGCCATACCGATAATCTGTCGATCCCTAGTAACTATCCACTTCGTGGTCTCTCAGTGCCGGCCGGAATGAAAATTTTTTTTTTTGCTTAGTGTTTATGGCCATATTTTCTAATGCCTTTTAATATGTTAGGAATGAGTAAAATTGTTACAGAGGGGATACCGTACATTAGCAAGTAATAATGATAATATGTTAAATAGAACATAGTGGGTGGATATATTTAGTTACTAATATAGATTGGAAGTAAAAAATTAAAAAAGGGGGGGGGGATTTTTTTAACTTAGGACAGAAGGGTGGATCTGGCACCCTAGGTGTCCTCAAAACGATTAGAGGGGACACTTAGTTTATATGCTTTTTTGGCTGCCAAAACCCCCCAAGACTCATCTCTTTAACCCCTTAAGATAATAAGGGGAAGAAAAACAATCTATTCCCCTGAGAAGCTGAATTAATTGGACACAGGCACATACGCAGAATTCACATCGATCTCCAGTAAGAACCTAGGAGTAGTATGATACAAATCAAAACCTGTCACTGACCACTGTGTAAATATAGCTAAAAGTTATGTGACTCCCCTGGGCAGACTATTTATTAATCGGTGGGGGAGGTATTATCATGGCTCTAGGGAACCTCTTCTTCCCCTACCTTAACTAGTATGCGGGGGTCCCCAGTCCTTAAAAGAACGGACCCGCTCTCAAATCTCCTACTTGACCTATTGTTGTCCTATGTTAGAACGGTGGATCTACTTTTAGACCTACTAAGGTCTCCACTCGCTGCCTCTATGCCACCGTGTACACCAGATACATTAGGAACAAATAGTGAGAGGGTGCTTGTATTCTATTTTTTGCAGGTAACCTGAGGGTCTCCAGTGGCCGTGAGTGAAAATAGCCATGTGCAGATGTCAATACATAAACCTGGATAAAAAGCTGCTATAGCCCTCTTTTCTTTGTTTATATTTTAGGTATCGGAGACCGCTGCTGGACCCAATTGGGGGTATTAGAGGGGTTAAAACAGTACCCTATATGTACCCACCCACCGTTTACCACCATTTTCAGTCATTTGTTTTTTGTGAAATAATTAGACTTCTGAGACTATATATTTAAGTGAAGTTCTTTTTATACAAATGAAAAAGACTATTCTTTATGCTGATAAATGTTGTGTCAGTAATTGAGTAACAGACTATAAATGTCCCCTGAGGATGCCAGTCAAAACTGGCTGAAATGTGTTGGGTAGTATTATTTGGTGTTGCTCACGACATTAATTCATTAAACCTTTGTATTAAGTTACTCATGGATATTGTGGCAAAGCATAGTTCATGACCTATATTGGTTGAACCTATATGCAGAGTCCATGCGGTACTTGAGTATGCTGAGATAAGTTTGCTATTCATAAGAATTATTCCTTTTGAGTTGGTGACAGTCAATTTGAGCACTGGATATATTTTTTGGTTCATTTTTTATCTAGTGATTAAAATTTAAGTTTTTGGCACCTCCCCCCATCAAATTTTATATTTAGGTTTTTTTTGTATGCTATGAAGGTGCAACCATCTGCAGACCAGAAGGAGGGTCTGGTGCTACCCATAGAGACTGGTTATGCTCTGCATGTTGCAAGGATCTGCAGCCCAGGTTTTCTAGGGTGGGGAAACATGCTATGAGGGGGCAACCATCTGCAGACCAGGAGGGGAATTTGGTGCTACCCACATTGACTGGTTATGCTCTGCATGTTGTAATGATCTGCAGACCACTAGTGTGTGTCTGTAAGTGTATGTCTGTTAGTGTGTGTCGGTCATAAAAAATTGCTTGCTCAGCTGATCAAAATTAAAGACGTCCCTGCCGTAAGTTCATTTTCAGTTACATGCAGCTAATGAATCCTCCGTCACTTTGTCATTGGAGTCTGCTTAGGAGTGAAAGAAATTTTAAGGTTTGTCTTCACGCACGTTTTAAGCAGTCCCGGGTGGTCAGCTCACAATACACAGATACACTTGGCACTCAACTTGTCCTGCTACAAGAGAAACTAGGAATCAAAATGGAAATTGAATATCGGGTGTAAATTAGCATTCTTAATTTTAGTTTCTCTACAAAAACAGATTAATGGCTTTGCAAGATAGATGGGCTAGTGTTTCAACTGCAAATAGGAATTCTTAAATTAATATGGAAATAAAGATCTGCCAATAGTGAAAAAGTGACAACCTTGAAACGGTAGAGAAACTGACGTGCACATACATAACTAAATTCAGTATGACTGTTTACAATTGAAGGATGAAAAATGAGACTCCGGCTAAGTAAATGTGACCTTGCACTTCAATAATAACACTTTCCCAATGGCTCCTAACACACAATGAATATGCCTCATCTAGTGGAGCAAACGGATGTGTTGTCATTTTATATAATCTGCAAGATAAATTTCTGTAACTTACTGGAGCTCATTTACAAAGAGCAAGTCAAAAAGTCATGTATTTCTCTACTTTTCTGGTCACCTCGGGTACTGTCTAAGCCCTAAATAGAATGTACACTTTTTAAGATCATGTCATTTTAGGTTTAAAGGAAATCTCAGTGTCACCTGCACTAACCTGTCGGTACAGTCAGGTAGTGCAGGTGACACTGATGACAACGGTACTTACCTGGTCCTGTTCCGTGCTGTGGTTCTCCGGCAGTCCTCTTCGGTAACTTCAGCTCTGGGCCTGACTTGGAGCATGGGTGGAGCTTCGTTACATCGCTGCAGCTGTTTGCTAGCAGCGGGACCCAGCAGAGAACAGAAGCGGTGATGTCTCTATGCTCCGCCCATGCTCCAAGTCGGGCCTGTAGCTGAAGATACCGTAGAGGTTTGCCAGAGAACCACAGTACGGAACGGGACCAGGTAAGTATTGACATCATCAGTGTCACCTGCGCTACCTGTGTGTAACAACTGGTTAGTGCAGGTAACACTAATGACAAATTTCTTTTAACATGCTGTGTAGAACTTATTCATTTTTTTTCTTCGATATTGAAGCCTCAAATCCGCTGCTAGGTGCAGAGTTATTTATTACACTTGTGGCTCATATATATGACATATAGCCTCTAGCCACAGATGGTGGAAACTTAAACGACATATCCGTCGAAAATTAACTTACCCCCTATGCACAGGATAGGGGATAAGTAACTAATCACGGGGCGTCCGACCGCTGGAACTCCGCGCAATCTCCTGAACGGGCTCCGGCATTCACAGCACGCGCTCCATTCATTTCTATGGGAGCAACAAAAAGACTCACTTACAGCACTCAGGCATCATCAGCGCTCCCATAGAAATGAATAGAGCGTGTGTCATCTACTGGGAACGCCCCGATCTATCTTTAGTGCTACGAGTGAATACGCCCAAGTAAAGAAGAAAAATGTCCAGCGTTCCAGGGATAAGCATACAACTTTGATTCTATTTAGATCTCAGTGAAAAGTATGGACATACAAAAAGTGGTCACCAAATAAGAAAGGCTTAACGTGTTTCAGGGGAGTTACCCCTTAATCATAAACACTGGTAAATTGGTAGCAAATGAATATGCTTTATATCACTACAATTGTGTAATACCCTATTTCGTAGCATTTTACTGTAAATTTGCTGCTCATTTTACCCATTGATCAAGTCTTTAACATTTATACATAAGCTACAGAAAAATACAAATATGTATTATGTAAGGTATCAAAAGTATAAATTGTTAAAGGGAAACTGAAAGATGGATCACCCCACTAATCTGAATATATAGTGGTTAGTGTGGGTGATCCTGAGAAAAAACTATGTAATTCTTACCCCAATCCGTTCAAAAAATATAGCACAATCTTGAAATATGCAAATTAACTCATATCTGCACCTCTGATGCTGTCCCTGGTTCCCATATGTTCTCACCAATTCATCTTCTTCACCATAAGCGGGGCGGTGTGAGCGGGACCCCAGGGGAAGGCATCAGAGGTGCAGATAGTCTTCAAACCTGTACTGGAGGTACAGTTATGAGTTCATTTGCATGTTGCAAGATAGTGCTATATCTTGGAATGGCTTGGGGTAAGGAATACATTGTTTTACTCAGAATCAACCACACTAACCATCTGTATATTTGGTTAGTGGGGTTGATCCACCTTTCAGTTTCTCTTTAACAATTTCAATATTTTATGCGCTGCATCTCCCTTTCATATACAGATGTAGAACACTGCACTACCGCTAATAGTTAATAGGGGCAGCTTATAGGGCATGACAGGTTCCATTAAAGAGGCAGGCCTGTCAATAAATTTGACACAATCTTTCACTGTTTATGTTCCACACATCTAAGCCAGCTATGAGTTGGAATAGATTTCTGGCATAGCTTCAAGTTCTGGCATAAATTACAGTAAATCCACACACCTCCTCCAGCTAACACCTGCCCATTTCCCCAAAAAGTGTCAGAGTTGCGTTAAAAGTTGAAAAGTCACAAACTTGTTTACAAAATGAGGTTTCCCAAAAATTCACCTGATGGTGTTTACTATGGTGTTTTTTCATTAGCCAGAGTTGTGATAACGCAATGTGGCATCACCTAATAACAAGCAATATCCCTTGCTAGTTGACACTGGAGCATTGCAATGAAGGACTCCAGAGATAACAAGGAGAGGCATGTAACTAAGCACTGCTTTCATTTCTGCAAGTGATAACAGTGGCTGGATGTACTAGGCTTTTGTAAGGTAGGAAGCCAGAACACAGTACCCATGACAATAATAATAGTTATAGTTAGTGGGGGGGTGGTCTGGCTGCCTAGATGCATGCACGTCTGAGCTGTGAGCTCCAGCTCCCGCTGTGATTTAAGCGACTTCCCACCGCTTCCAGCCTTCTAATTTCACACTATTCCATGTGCCGATTACCCCAAGCATGCCGGGGAAAAAGAAAGAAGCCTTTAGGCCATGCCAAACTGGCGAAATTCTACTTTTCCAGTGCCGCAGGAATCCTGCAAGATGGTGGCGGCAGTGAAGGAGGAGAGATCACCGGCTCAAGCGCAGCCTGCTTCTTCCCAGCGCATCACTCCCCAGTACCGCCTGAGATGCTCCATGTCTGACCCTGCACTACGGCCACAGGACACCCCAAGTGACCGGTCTCAGTCATCTCTGAGCCCTCACACCTTGCCGGGCACTCTGAACTCATGCCTCGCGGTGAGTGACCGACCCCATGCCCGTGGGACTGCCCCGGGAGGCTCCATCTCCACTTCTCCCTGCTGCAGCCCTCTCAAACAGCGTCCGAAGCTAGATGTGCTGGATGCTGAGGAGGGTCAGCGTTCCCAGTCTCCGAGCACTGCCTCTCATGAATGTGGGGGAGACGCTCTTATGGTTCTACAGGTGGCTAATGTGACATTGACCGTTACTGCTATGAAGGAGATGATGCTGGTGCAACGCAGGTCCCTTTTCTCTGACATTCAGTTTCTCTTACACCCCCTACGCTCGGAGACCTGGGGAAAAGAGTGGACCATCTTGAGCATAAATTTGGGGACTTTGCTAGCTCCCAAAACGACCTGATAGACGCCCACACCACTCTGGAAGACGACGTATCTATGATTAAGGCCAAATTAGCAGACCTGGAGGACAGAAAGAGGAGAAATAACGTTAAGCTGCGAAGCATCCCAGAGTCTGTGCCACCCCTGGGACATTTCTCAATTTGTTCGCTCCCTTCTCAAGGCCACTCTGCCCGACTTACCTGATACTGACCTGGAGATTGACAGGGCTGACCGGAATTCCCAGACCCAAACACCTGGCGGACACGGTACCAAGAGACTTATTGGCTCGCATACATTTCTTCTGGGTAAAGGAAGAGCTTATGTCCTTTTCCAGAAAGAACGGTGGCCTGCCAGCCCCGTTCCACAAGGTCCTTTTATTTGCGGACCTTTCCGCTGTCACACTGCAGCGACGGAGATGGCAAGAGGCTGCAGATGGGACTCTGACCCCACACTAATTGATGGACTTCCATCTCTCACTCTTGTGCTGTGTATGCTTTATACCACAATATGTTCTTTTGATTTTTTTGTTTAGTTCTATGTTACTCTCTCAGGTTTATGCTATCCGTCCTTACTTTGTGTCTCTTTACCTTGCCTGTGTGAGGTTTAGAGGGATGCCCTCGCTGGGAGGCAACCCCTCTTCTAGTTGTCATTGTCTGAACTTACCTTATATACTGCTTTTTCTGCTTGTATACAATGGTGCTAACATTTTTTGTATAAACGCAAATGGCCTTAACAGCCCAATGAGAAGAGCCCATTTATGGAGACAAGCCAAAACGCTGGGTGGGGATATCCTCTGTGTCCAAGAGACCCATCTATTGTCTATAGATGCACACAGGCTAACCCACAGAGCCTATCCCCATGTCTTTCACTCACATTTTCATAACAAGTAAAGAGGTGTCGCGATAGCAGTCAAGAACACGGTAGCTTTCTCCATCAATAAGCAAGTTAGTGACCCTATGTCATTTTAGTCTGCACACAATCTTTTCTATAGCTTAGTATCCCTTTACGCACCTAACAGCTCCCAGCCACGCTTCTTCCGCTCGCTGATACGTAAATTCCCCACCATTCGTGAAGGCAAACTAGTTCTGTGCGGGGACTGCGATATTACCGTAGACCCTCACATTGATACCTCATCTCCCCACATTAGACACCCCACATCGTTAGCAGACCTCCTATGGAAAGAGGAACTGTATGAGGTGTGGAGGGCACAACACACGCTTGATCGCGACTACACATTCCACTCTTGGGTCCACAATGTCTACTCTATGACTGATTTGTTTCTTGTGGAGAGGAATGTACTTCCCCTCACACTCGCCTCCTCCATTGAAACCATACTGTTACGCCGAGCGCTCCGGGTCCCCGCTCCTCCCCGGAGCGCTCGCTTCACTCACCCCGCGGCAGCGCTCCGGTCACGTCCTCTGACCCGGGGCGCTGCGATTCCGCTGCCAGCCGGGATGCGATTCGCGATGCGGGTAGCGCCCGCTCGCGATGCGCACCCCGGCTCCCCTACCTGACTCGCTCTCCGTCTGTTCTGTCCCGGCGCGCGCGGCCCCGCTCCCTAGGGCGCGCGCGCGCCGGGTCTCTGCGATTTAAAGGGCCACTGCGCCGCTGATTGGCGCAGTGGTTCCAATCAGTGTGTTCACCTGTGCACTTCCCTATATCACCTCACTTCCCCTGCACTCCCTTGCCGGATCTTGTTGCCTTAGTGCCAGTGAAAGCGTTCCTTGTGTGTTCCTTGCCTGTGTTTCCAGACCTTCTGCCGTTGCCCCTGACTACGATCCTTGCTGCCTGCCCCGACCTTCTGCTACGTCCGACCTTGCTTTTGCCTACTCCCTTGTACCGCGCCTATCTTCAGCAGCCAGAGAGGTGAGCCGTTGCTAGTGGATACGACCTGGTCACTACCGCCGCAGCAAGACCATCCCGCTTTGCGGCGGGCTCTGGTGAAAACCAGTAGTGGCTTAGAACCGGTCCACTAGCACGGTCCACGCCAATCCCTCTCTGGCACAGAGGATCCACTACCTGCCAGCCGGCATCGTGACAGTAGATCCGGCCATGGATCCCGCTGAAGTTCCTCTGCCAGTTGTCGCTGACCTCACCACGGTGGTCGCCCAGCAGTCACAACAGATAGCGCAACAAGGCCAACAGCTGTCTCAACTGACCGTTATGCTACAACAGTTACTACCACAGCTTCAGCAGTCATCTCCTCCGCCAGCTCCTGCACCTCCTCCGCAGCGAGTGGCCGCTCCTGGGATACGCTTATCCTTGCCGGATAAATTTGATGGGGACTCTAAGTTTTGCCGTGGCTTTCTTTCCCAATGTTCCCTGCATCTGGAGATGATGTCGGACCTGTTTCCCACTGAAAGGTCTAAGGTGGCTTTCGTAGTCAGCCTTCTGTCCGGAAAAGCCCTGTCATGGGCCACACCGCTCTGGGACCGCAATGACCCCGTCACTGCCTCTGTACACTCCTTCTTCTCGGAAATCCGAAGTGTCTTTGAGGAACCTGCCCGAGCCTCTTCTGCTGAGACTGCCCTGCTGAACCTGGTCCAGGGTAATTCTTCCGTTGGCGAGTATGCCGTACAATTCCGTACTCTTGCTTCAGAATTGTCCTGGAATAATGAGGCCCTCTGCGCGACCTTCAAAAAAGGCCTATCCAGCAACATTAAAGATGTTCTGGCCGCACGAGAAATTCCTGCTAATCTACATGAACTTATTCACCTAGCCACTCGCATTGACATGCGTTTTTCCGAAAGGCGTCAGGAACTCCGCCAAGATATGGACTCTGTTCGCACGAGGCGTTTCTTCTCCTCGGCTCCTCTCTCCTCTGGTCCCCTGCAATCTGTTCCTGTGCCTCCCGCCGTGGAGGCTATGCAGGTCGACCGGTCTCGCCTGACACCTCAAGAGAGGACACGACGCCGTATGGAGAACCTCTGCCTGTACTGTGCTAGTACCGAACACTTCCTGAGAGATTGTCCTATCCGTCCTCCCCGCCTGGAAAGACGTACGCTGACTCCGCACAAAGATGAGACAGTCCTTGATGTCTACTCTGCTTCTCCACGTCTTACTGTGCCTGTGCGGATGTCTGCCTCTGCCTTCTCCTTCTCTACAGTGGCCTTCTTGGACTCTGGATCTGCAGGAAATTTTATTTTGGCCTCTCTCGTCAACAGGTTCAACATTCCGGTGACCAGTCTCGCCAGACCCCTCTACATCAATTGTGTAAATAATGAAAGATTGGACTGTACCATACGTTTCCGCACGGAGCCCCTTCTTATGAGCATCGGATCTCATCATGAGAGGATTGAACTTTTGGTCCTCCCCAATTGCACCTCGGAAATTCTCCTTGGACTTCCCTGGCTTCAACTTCATTCCCCTACCCTGGATTGGTCCACTGGGGAGATCAAGAGTTGGGGGTCCTCTTGTTCCAAGAACTGTCTAAAACCGGTTCCCAGTAACCCTTGCCGTAACTCTGTGGTTCCTCCAGTAACCGGTCTCCCTAAGGCCTATATGGACTTCGCGGATGTTTTCTGCAAAAAACAAGCTGAGACTCTACCTCCTCACAGGCCTTATGATTGCCCTATCGACCTCCTCCCGGGCACTACTCCACCCCGGGGCAGAATTTATCCTCTCTCTGCCCCAGAGACTCTTGCCATGTCCGAATACGTCCAGGAGAATCTAAAAAAGGGCTTTATCCGTAAATCCTCCTCTCCTGCCGGAGCCGGATTTTTCTTTGTGTCCAAAAAAGATGGCTCCCTACGTCCATGCATTGACTACCGCGGTCTTAATAAAATCACGGTTAAGAACCGCTACCCCTTACCCCTCATCTCTGAACTCTTTGATCGCCTCCAAGGTGCCCACATCTTCACTAAATTGGACTTAAGAGGCGCCTATAACCTCATCCGCATCAGAGAGGGGGACGAGTGGAAAACGGCATTTAACACCAGAGATGGACACTTTGAGTATCTGGTCATGCCCTTTGGACTGTGCAACGCCCCTGCCGTCTTCCAAGACTTTGTCAATGAAATTTTTCGTGATCTGTTATACTCCTGTGTTGTTGTATATCTGGACGATATCCTAATTTTTTCTGCCAATCTAGAAGAACACCGCCAGCATGTCCGTATGGTTCTTCAGAGGCTTCGTGACAACCAACTCTATGCCAAAATTGAGAAATGTCTGTTTGAATGCCAATCTCTTCCTTTTCTAGGATATTTGGTCTCTGGCCAGGGACTACAGATGGATCCAGACAAACTCTCTGCCGTCTTAGATTGGCCACGCCCCTCCGGACTCCGTGCTATCCAACGCTTTTTGGGGTTCGCCAATTATTACAGGCAATTTATTCCACATTTTTCTACCATTGTGGCTCCTATCGTGGCTTTAACCAAAAAAAATGCTGATCCCAAGTCCTGGCCCCCTCAAGCAGAAGACGCCTTTAAACGACTCAAGTCTGCCTTTTCTTCGGCTCCCGTCCTCTCCAGACCTGACCCTTCCAAACCCTTCCTATTGGAGGTTGATGCCTCCTCAGTGGGAGCTGGAGCTGTTCTTCTACAAAAAAATTCTTCCGGGCATGCTGTCACTTGTGGTTTTTTCTCTAGGACCTTCTCTCCAGCGGAGAGGAACTACTCCATCGGGGATCGAGAGCTTCTAGCCATTAAATTAGCACTAGAGGAATGGAGGCATCTGCTGGAGGGATCAAGTTCTCCTGTTATTATCTACACCGACCACAAGAACCTCTCCTACCTCCAGTCTGCCCAACGGCTGAATCCTCGCCAGGCCCGGTGGTCTCTGTTCTTTGCCCGATTTAATTTTGAGATTCACTTTCGTCCTGCCGATAAGAACATTAGGGCCGATGCTCTCTCTCGTTCCTCGGATGCCTCAGAAATTGAACTCTCTCCGCAACACATCATTCCACCTGACTGCCTGATCTCCACTTCTCCTGCCTCCATCAGGCAGACTCCTCCAGGAAAGACCTTTGTTTCTCCTCGCCAACGCCTCGGAATCCTCAAATGGGGTCACTCCTCCCATCTCGCAGGTCATGCGGGTATCAAGAAATCTGTGCAACTCATCTCCCGCTTCTATTGGTGGCCGACTCTGGAGACGGATGTTGTGGACTTTGTACGAGCCTGCACTATCTGTGCCCGGGATAAGACTCCTCGCCAGAAGCCCGCTGGTTTTCTTCATCCCCTGCCTGTCCCCGAACAGCCTTGGTCTCTGATTGGTATGGATTTTATTACTGATTTACCCCCTTCCCGTGGCAACACTGTTATTTGGGTGGTCGTTGATCGATTCTCCAAAATGGCACATTTCATCCCTCTTCCGGGTCTTCCTTCTGCGCCTCAGTTGGCTAAACAATTTTTTGTACACATTTTTCGTCTTCACGGGTTGCCTACGCAGATTGTCTCGGATAGAGGCGTCCAATTCGTGTCTAAATTCTGGAGGGCTCTCTGTAAACAACTCAAGATTAAATTAAATTTTTCTTCTGCATATCATCCCCAGTCCAATGGAAAAGTAGAAAGGATTAACCAGATCTTGGGTGATTATTTGCGACATTTTGTTTCCTCCCGCCAGGATGACTGGGCAGATCTCCTCCCATGGGCCGAATTCTCGTATAACTTCAGGGTCTCTGAGTCTTCCTCCATTTTTCGTGGTGTACGGCCGTCACCCTCTTCCCCCCCTCCCTACTCCCTTGCCCTCTGGTCTGCCCGCTGTGGATGAAATTTCTCGTGACCTTTCCATCATATGGAGAGAGACCCAAAATTCTCTCTTACAGGCTTCATCACGCATGAAGAAGTTCGCGGATAAGAAAAGAAGAGCTCCCCCCGTTTTTTCCCCTGGAGACAAGGTATGGCTCTCCGCTAAATATGTCCGCTTCCGTGTCCCGAGCTACAAGTTGGGACCACGCTATCTTGGTCCTTTCAAAATTTTGTGTCAAATTAATCCTGTCTCTTATAAACTTCTTCTTCCTCCCTCTCTTCGTATCCCTAATGCCTTTCACGTCTCTCTTCTCAAACCACTCATCCTCAACCGTTTTTCTCCCAAATCTGTTCCTCCCACTCCTGTTTGCGGCTCCTCGGACATCTTCTCGGTCAAAGAAATTTTAGCTGCCAAAAAGGTCAGAGGAAAAAACTTTTTTTTAATGGACTGGGAGGGTTGTGGTCCTGAAGAGAGATCCTGGGAACCTGAGGACAACATCCTAGACAAAAGTCTGCTCCTCAGGTTCTCAGGCTCTAAGAAGAGGGGGAGACCCAAGGGGGGGGGTACTGTTACGCCGAGCGCTCCGGGTCCCCGCTCCTCCCCGGAGCGCTCGCTTCACTCTCCCCGCGGCAGCGCTCCGGTCACGTCCTCTGACCCGGGGCGCTGCGATTCCGCTGCCAGCCGGGATGCGATTCGCGATGCGGGTAGCGCCCGCTCGCGATGCGCACCCCGGCTCCCCTACCTGACTCGCTCTCCGTCTGTTCTGTCCCGGCGCGCGCGGCCCCGCTCCCTAGGGCGCGCGCGCGCCGGGTCTCTGCGATTTAAAGGGCCACTGCGCCGCTGATTGGCGCAGTGGTTCCAATCAGTGTGTTCACCTGTGCACTTCCCTATATCACCTCACTTCCCCTGCACTCCCTTGCCGGATCTTGTTGCCTTAGTGCCAGTGAAAGCGTTCCTTGTGTGTTCCTTGCCTGTGTTTCCAGACCTTCTGCCGTTGCCCCTGACTACGATCCTTGCTGCCTGCCCCGACCTTCTGCTACGTCCGACCTTGCTTTTGCCTACTCCCTTGTACCGCGCCTATCTTCAGCAGCCAGAGAGGTGAGCCGTTGCTAGTGGATACGACCTGGTCACTACCGCCGCAGCAAGACCATCCCGCTTTGCGGCGGGCTCTGGTGAAAACCAGTAGTGGCTTAGAACCGGTCCACTAGCACGGTCCACGCCAATCCCTCTCTGGCACAGAGGATCCACTACCTGCCAGCCGGCATCGTGACACATACAATGGTCCGACCACGCAGCCATCACTCTTACGCTAGATGAACACCTGAACTCCCCTCCTACTTACCTACGGCGTAGCAACCCTTTTCTCATACTACCTCCTGGTCCCACATAGAAAATGACCTGACTGAATTTTTCACTCTGAACAAATCTTCCCCTGTACAACCGAGTATGCTGTAGAATGCCCATAAGGCATGTATTCTGGATTCATTTATTAAGCAAGGGGCCATAATGAAAAAGCAAAAGGGATGGACAACTGACAGTGACGCTTACAGATTTAAGACGTGTAGAGATGGAAAATAAATCTAATCCCTCTGCTCCGCTAGCTGACAGCCTGAAAGACCTCAGACAAGACCTCAGAGCCCTCCTTCTGACTTCCTACGGAAAGTCATTGCGTTAAACTAGGGCAACCTATTATTCTCAGAGCAATAAGGCGGGCAAGCTGTTGGCCGCACGCCTAAAAGCCCAAAATACTAGATCCAGGATCCCATACCTATTCCACCCCCACACTAAGGCCAAACTTTACACACCCTCTGAGATAGCGCTCGGATTCAGTGACTACTATGAACGCCTATATAACCTAAGAGACTCTATCCCATCCCCTCCCTGTTTAGCAGAGATGACTGACCAATTCTTGACATCTATCAACCTCCCTTCCCTTGCCCAACACCACCTTCTCGAACGCAATACTCTGATGACACCTCAGGAAGTTGCTTTAGTTATTAAACAACTTCCCAGAGATAAGGCTCCGGGACCAGATGGTTTCGCTAATCATTATTATAAACAGTTTGGATCTCTCCTGGCTCCTTATGTATGTAGCTTTTTCCATCAGGTCCTAGAATCCGGCACTTTCCCAAAAGAGAACATGCAAGCATTAACCCCTTAAGCATGCAGGGTTTTTCAGTTTTTGCACTTTCGTTTTTTCCTCCTTACCTTTTAAAAATTATAACCCTTTCAATTTTCCACCTAAAAATCCATATTATGGCCTATTTGTGCGTCACCATTTCTATTTTGCAGTGACATTAGTCATTTTACCCAAAAATTCACAGCAAAATGGGAAAAAAAAATGTGCGACAAAATCGAAGAAAAAACGCCATTTTGTAACTTTTGGGGGCTTCCGTTTCTACGCAGTGCATATTTCTGTAAAAATGACATCTTATCATTATTCTGTAGGTCCATACGGATAAAATGGTACCCTACTTATATAGGTTGGATATTGTCGTACTTCGGGAAAAAAAATCATAACTACATGCAGGAAAATTTATAAGTTTAAAAATGTCCTCTTTTGACCCCTATAACTTTTCTATTTTTTCCACGTACAGGGTGGTATGAGGGCTCATTTTTTGCGCGGTGATCTGAAGTTTTTATCGGTCCCATTTTTGTTTTGATCTGACTTTTTGATCACTTTTTATTCATTTTTTAATGGTATAAAAAGTGACCAAAAATACGCTTTTTTGGACTTTGGAATTTTTTTTTACGTGTACGCCATTGACCGTGCAGTTTAATTAACAATATATTTTTATAGTTCGGACATTTACGGCGACACCACATGTTTATTTTTATTTACACGGTTTTATTTTTTTTATGGGAAAAGGGGGGTGATTCAAACTTTTATTAGGGAAGTTGACCTTTATTAAAACATTTTTTACTTTTTTTTTTTTTGCAGTGTTATAGCTCCCATAGGGACCTATAACACTGCACACACTGATCTCTCATGCTGATCACTGGCGTTAAACAGATTTGTAAATTACTTCTATTAAAAAATCTTAATCCTTTCAGTACTTATGAGCTGATGAAGTTGAGTTGTTCTTTTCTGTCTAAGTGCTCTCTGATGACACGTGTCTCAGGAACCGCCCAGTTTAGAAGCAAATCCCCATAGCAAACCTCTTCTACTCTGTGCAGTTCCCGAGACAAGCAGAGATGTCAGCAGAGAGCACTGTTGTCAGACAGAAAACAACAACTCAACTTCAGCAGCTGATAATTATTGAAAAGATTAAGATTTTTTAATATAAGTAATTTACAAATCGGTTTAACTTTCTGGAGCCAGTTGATATAAAAAAAAAAGTTTTTCTTGAATACCATTTTAATAGTCACCATCCCTAAGCCTGGCAAATCCCCCAACAGCCCCCAATATTTTCGCACCATTTCCCTCTTAAATTGAGATGTTAAGATATTTGCCAAAATCATTGCCAACTGACAAGCAACTCTCCTGCCCTCCCTCATTGACGTGGACCAGGCAGGGTTTTTCCCCACCCGACAGGCATACTACAACATGAGGAGGGTGCTGGGAATCCTTCATTATGCGGACATGCACAAAATGCCAGTCCTGGCCCTTGACGCTGAGAAAGCGTTTGACAGTCTTCGGTGCTCATTCGCCTTCTCTGTTCTAGAGAGGATGGGGTTTAGTGGCCCTATTCTCTCCGCCATTGCTGCCCTATAAAGTAACCCCTCAGCTAGAACGTATGTTAATGGTGCCCTCTCCCCAAACGTTGCCCTCACCAACGGCACGAGACAGGGGTGTCCCCTGTCCCCTTTGATATTCATTCTGGCCATGGAGCCTTTGGCCCAAGCAATTCGAGAAGACAGCTACATCACTGGAGTAGAGATAGGAGGGAAATCTCACACCATATCTCTCTATGCTGATGATGTGTTCTTAACCCTCACCAACCCCGACCGCTCCCTGCGTGCGGTAATGGCCCTGATTGAGAAATTTGGAACATTATCCTATTTCCATTCCTCTAAGACCCAAGCCCTTCCTGTAAACATCACAACACCACTGCTCTCTAAGCTGCAAACTGAATACACTTTTGATTGGCAAAACCAAGGCATCAAGTACCTGGGTATCACCCTGGCCTTGTCCCATACTGACCTTTATAAGATAAACTACCTCTCCCTCCTCTCCGCCATAAAGCTAGAAGTGACTCACCTCGCCAAACATGATATCTCATGGATGGGACAGATAGCGACTTTCAAAATGTTATTACTGCTTAGGTTTCTGTATTTGTTTCGCTCCCTACCAATTCTGATACCAAACGCCTACTTCCGCCAAGCCCAAACCATGCTCACGGAGTTCATATGGGCCCATAGCAAACCTAGGGTGGCGCGCTCCATTATGACTAGAGATAGACATGTGGGTGGTCTGGCTTTGCCAGATATGAAATCCTATTACCTATCCACTATTGTATCCACCTTGAAAGGTTGGTTCATGTTAGATGACTCCACCCCTTGAATCCACCTAGAGGGAAGCAGGACACACCCATTTTCCTTGACAGACCTATTATTGACACAGTTATGGCACATACCTACGCCTGCAAATATGGGTCCTATAGTAACGGCCTCCCTGATGGCTTGGTCAAAATTCCACCAAATAGCGTACACGAATGTATCTCACCTGAAGCAAGCTTTACCACTGACTCTACTACAGGCCATGCTCCCCAAAACTGAATTACGATCTTGGGTGAACCGTGGGTCTCCACAGTGGGTGACCTCATGGACTCTAGTGGCTTTCTCTCATTTTCTCAGCTACAGGACAGCTATGCCCTCCCGACTTCTGATTTATTTTATTTTTTTAATATCTCCAACTCAGACACCTGATAGGAACTCTAACCCAATCACCTACATACATGTGTCTAGGGGCAAGAAAGGGCTAAAAATCCTATATAATGTCTTCCAACACACTGCACACTTCCATAAATTCCACTCCCTGAGTTGCTGGGAGAGTGATCTCAGACGTACCTTTACTGGGGACAAATGGATGTCCGCTTTTCATATGTCCCAGAAATATCTCAAGTGCACTGCCCATATCGAAGAAATCACAAAAACTATGCTAGGATGGTATTACACGCCAGACAGACTCACCCTTACATATCCCTTACATAGTCTCTAATAGGTGTTGGAGGGGATGCGGATGTAGGGGTACCCTATTCCATACACTCTGGAACTGCCCTTTGGTACAGGACTACTGGGCAGGTTGTATGGCGCTCTTTAAAGAAGTCTTACCCGACTACTGTGACTGGTCTCCGCAACAGATACTCCTTTTGATAGGTATTGATCAGTTCTCGCAGAAGATCAGAGGGCTCCTGTGTATTATGTGTGCAATAGCGAAACCAGTACTTGTGAGACATTGGAAATCACCTAGGGTTCCTGACGTACTAGATGTAGTTGCAGCTATTAACCTCACTTGTTCATATGAAAAAGTTATTTCCCTCGGAAATTCCACCCTCCAAAGCTTTACGAACAAATGCCTTGAAGCACTAAAGAGTGCCTTGATCTCCCCCCAACATTAATTACACTCAAAACCCCCCGTACCCCACCCCCCCTTCTTCCCCCTTCCCTCTCCAATATCCCCTCCTCCCTCAAGGCAGCTACTCAGCTCTTCCCACACTCGATCAATTTGGGCCTGAAAGCACCATTCCTGCGTATTCTTTTCTCCATGTATTCACAGGCTGAGGACTTTTAACATCTACGATATGTTTTGAGATGGACTATTAGCAGTTGGTTTTATAGTTGTTTACCTATATGTTTATTTCCACTGGTTTGATTCGTCTGTATCTGGAATGCCCGGCTTATTCTGTATTGCAAAATCTAATAAAAACCATTCTTGGAAAAAAAAAAAATAGCTATAGTTAGTAAAGTCCAGTCAAAGTCAAGACTAGGTGAATACATAAGCTACCAAGCTACCAGGTATATTACAGGCATGTGTATCAGAGCTATAACATACTGACAGGATCAATGTACTGGGAGACAGTCTGAGCAACATATTCTTACTTACATGAAAATTAGAAGCCAAAACCCTTTCTAAATTATCTTTATTCACCAGTTAAACCTTCATCATTAAAAGGAAAGAGTGTATGTGCAAGCATCACAATAAAGGTAAAATTTGCTAAAACATAAAAAAAATTTAAATACAAAATACAAAGACTATATATAAAATCATGTCCCAGCAATTCATTCCTTACTGTATTTAACTCCTTTGATTCTATTCTGTTTTATATTGTCATTGAAATGCTTTAATATTTGCCTATGAGATCAACTACGGTTGAAACTCAAAAATTAGAATATCGTGCTAAGTTCATTTCTTTCAGTAATGCAACTTAAAAGGTGAAACTAATACATGAGAGAGACTCATTACATGCAAAGCAAGATCGTTCAAGCTGTGATTTGTCATAATTGTGATGATTATGGATTACAGCTCATGAAAACCCCAAAGCCTCCCCCCCCAAATAACTATGATTTGGGAAGCCATGTCATCTGCCGGTGTTGGTCCACTGTGCTTCATTAAGTTCAGGGTCAATGCATCTGTCTACCAGAAGATTTTGGAGCACTTCATGCTTCCTTTCCTTTTAAGTTGCATTAATGAAATACAATGGACTTTTGCACAGTATTCAAATTTTTCGAGTTTCACCTGTATATGCCTGTCTCACAATTTATGAATCAGATTTACCTTTATTTGCAATGTAACTGACTGGAGCACAAGAACTACAAACATAAAGGGGTATTCCGGCCAAATACATCTTAACCCCTATGCAAAGCATAAGGGATAAGAACTCTGATCAAGGGGGGCCTGCCGCTGGTTAACACTGAGATGCATTGACAACTTGGAGAGGAGTCTCCTGCTAACTAAGCAAGTATTCTTAGGGGTAGAGGTGGGGGAGGATATTGGGACAGAGGTGCAGGACAGTCAGTCAGCTAGCTGGGTTACAGTTAGAAAACGGGGTAGAGGGAAAAGTGTCTGGGAGGCTAGTCCTGATCTGGCACACCCCAACAAGTTTGCCCGGTTGGCAGATAAGGGGGATGCCATTTCAGAGCTAGCAGTACAGCAGCAGGACTCTGCCTCTGACCGCCAGGGGGGTTTCTGCTCCAGTAAGGAGGAGTGCAGGGCCGGCCAGACAGGTACTAGTAGTGGGGGACTCCATTATTAGGGGGACAGACAAGGCGATCTGTCACAAAGTTCGGGATCGCCGAACATTGTGTTGTCTTCCTGGCGCTCAAGTTTGGCACATCGCGGATCGTGTTGACAGGTTGCTGGGTGGGGCTGGAGAGGACCCAGCAGTCATTGTACATATTGCCACCAATGACAAAGTAAGAGGAAGGTGGAGTGTCCTTAAAAATTATTTCAGGGACTTAGGCCACAAGCTTAAGGCAAGGACCTCCAAGGTAATATTTTCTGAAATATTACCTGTACCATGAGCACCACCAGAGAGGCAGCAGGAGATTGGAAAGGTAAACAAGTAGCTCAAAAGCTGGAGTAGGAAGGAGGGGTTTGGGTTAATGGAAAACTGGGCCGACTTCTCTGTCGGATACCGGCTCTACCGTAGGGACGGTATGCACCTCAATGGGGAGGGTGCAGCTGTGCTTGGGGAGAAGATGGCTAGGAGGGTGAAGGAGTGTTTAAACTAGGGACTGGGGGAGGGAACCTACAACATAGAGGAGGAAGATAGTGTAGATAGAGAGGGGGGACTTATTAATGTACTTGGGGGTGGAGTGAGGGGTTAGAATAGTTAATAGGGATAGGCTTCATAGGAAGAAAAAAACATACACTATTGAATTGCATGTTGACTAATGCCAGTAGTCTGACCAATAAAACAGAGGAACTGGAGGGGTTGATGTCTGAGGAAAATTATGACATAGTGGGTATAACAGAGACTTTGTTGGACGATAGCTGTCAATATACAGGGTTATAGTCTATTCAGGAAGGATCGGAAAAAACATAAAAGGGGAGGAGTTTGTCTTTATGTGAAATCGAGCCTGAAGGCCGCACTGCTGGAGGATATAATGGGAGGGAAACGATAATTTGGAGTCATTATGGCTATAAATATATGGAGATAAAAAAAAATAATAATTCTGATAGGGGTTTGCTATAAGCCACCAAACATAATGGAAGAGGCAGAAGATCAATTACTGAGGCAAATAAATAAGGCAGCAAATCAAAATGAGGTGATAATAATGGGGGACTTTAACTATCCTGATATAAACTGAGAGACTGAGACCTGTGAATCTCATAAAGGAAAAAGGTTTCTGACTATAGCCAAAGACAATTGTCTGTCCCAAATGCTGCAAGGCCTGACCAGAGGGGGTGCTCTACTGAACTTAACCCCTTAACGACACAGGACGTAAATGGACGTCCTGGTGACGTGGTACTTAACGCACCAGGACATACATTTACGTCCTGAGCATAACCGCGGGCATCGGAGCGATGCCGGCATCATGCGCGGCAGGTCCCGGCTGTGGATCGCAGCCAGGGACCCGCCGGTAATGGCGGACACCCGCGATCCCGCAGGTGTCCGCCATTAACCCCTCAGATGCTGTGATCAATACCGATCACGGCATCTGCAGCATCGCGGTCACTTAACAGGATGATCGGATCGCCCGCAGCGCTGCCGCGGCGATCCGTTCATCCTGCACGGCAGACGGAGGTCCCCTCACCTGGCTCCACTGCCTTCCGGGAGTCTTCTGCTCTGATCTGCCTTCCCGCAGACCAGAGCAGAAGATCACCGATAACCCTGATCAGAGCTATGTCCTATACATAGCACTGAACAGGATGAGCAATCGAGTGATTGCTTTAATTAGTCCCCTATGGGGACTATTAAAGTGTAAAAATAAAAGTAAAAGTAAAAAAAATGTCAAAAACCCCCTCCCCCAATAAAAACGTAAATTGTCCCATTTTCCCTATTTTACCCCCAAAAAGTGTAAAAAAATTATTTTATATACATATTTGGTATCGCCACGTGCATAAATGTAAATGATCCCGTACGGTGAACGGCGTGAACGTAAAAAAAAAGTCCAAAATAGCTGCTTTTTTTATAACATTTTATTCCCAAATAAATTTATAAAAAATTTAATAAAAGTTTTGTATAAGCAAATATGCTATTAATAAAAAGTACAGATCACGGCGCAAAAAATTAGCCCTCATACCACCGCTTATAGGGAAAACTGAAAAAGTTATAGGTCTTCAAAATAGGGGGATTTTAAACGTACTAATTTGGTTAAAAAGTTTGCGATTTATTTTAAGCGCAACAGTAATAGAAAAGTGGATAATCATGGGTATCATTTTAATAGTATTGACCCAGAGAATAAAAAACACATAATTTTTGCCATAAATTGTACGGCGTGAAAACAAAACCTTCCAAAATTTGCTAAATTGCGGTTTTCTTTTTAATTTCCCCACACAAATTGTATCTTTTTGGTTGCGCCATACGTTTTATGATAAAGTGAGTGATGGCATTACAACTGGACAACTGGTCGCGCAAAAAACAAGCCCTCATACTAGTCTGTGGATGAAAATATAAAAGAGTTATGATTTTTTGAAGAGGAGGAAAAAACAAAAACGTAAAAATAAAATTGTCTGAGTCCTTAAGGTCCAAATGGGCTGAGTCCTTAAGGGGTTAAAGGGGTACTCCAGCCCTAGTACATCTTATTCCCTATGCAAAGAAGGGGGCAGAATGACAGATTGCAGGGGTCCCAAGCGGCGGGACCCCCGCGATCATCCATCTTATCCCCTATCCTTTGGACGTCCTTTAATATCAACCAACAGAACTGACAGAGTAACTAATGTGCAGGTAGAAGGACACCTAGGAAATAGTGATCATAATATAATACATTATAACTTGTTCTTCAAAAAGGGAATCTCTCGAGGGGCCACAAAAACAATGAACTTTGGAAAGGCAAAGTTTTATCAACTCAGAGAAGCCCTTAACAATACAAATTGGGAAAATGTCCTCAAAAGCAAGAATACGGACACTAAATGGGAGACTTAAAAATATCTTAAATTCTCACTGTAAGATGTATATACCTTATGGGAATAAAATGGTCAGAAATAAAAAAAAAAAACAATATGGATGTAAAAAAAAATGTTAATGGGACAATAAACAACAAAAAATAAAGCATTTAAACTACTAATACAGGACTGCAGCGAAGAAGCATTAAAAAGCTATAGAGAAAAATTTTAAATATGTAAAAAACAGATAAAGCCACAAAAATAGAGACAGAAAGACTCTTTGCCAAAAAGAGTAAAACTAACCCCAAAATGTTCTTTAACTATAAACAGCAAAAAGGTTAAAAATGAAAGTGTTGGCCCTTTAAAAAACAATAAAGAAGAAATTATTAACGGGAATCAGGAAAAAGCAAGTATATTAAACACATTCTTCTCCACTGTATTCATGGAGGAAAATGAAATGCAAGGTGAAATACCGCAAGATAAGGTAAACTCCCCAGTACAGGTCACCTGTCTAACCCAGGAAGAAGTACAGTGCCTCCAACAAAAAATCTAAATAGACAAATCACCAGGCCCAGATAGCATTCACCCCCTGTGTTCGAAAGGAATTAAGTATTGTAATAGATAGACCCCTATTTTTAATATTCAAGGACTCTATAGTAACAGGGACTGTTCCCCAGGACTGGCGCATGGCAAATGTGGTGCCAATATTTAAAAATGGGTCAAAAGGTGACCCCGAGAATTATAGGCCTGTTAGTTTAACCTCATTGTATGTAAATTGTTTAAGGGTTTTCTAAGGGATGCTATTTTGGAGTATCTTGATAAAAATAAATGTATGACTCCATATCTGCATAGCTTTATGAGGGATCGGTCCTGTCAAACTAACCTGATCAGCTTTTATGAGGAGGTGAGCTCCAGACTGGACCAGGGGCAATAGCTGGAGGTCGTATATATGGATTTTTCCAAAGCATTTGATACAGTGCCACATAAAAGGTTGGTGCATAAAATGAGAAGGATGGGGCTGGGGGAGAATGTGTGTAAGTGGGTAAGTAACTGGCTCAGTGATAGGAAACAGAGGGTGGCTATTAATGTTACTTATTTTGATTGGGTGACTGTTACTAGTGGGGTACCACAGGGGTCAGTCTTGGGTCCTGTTTATTTAATATATTCATTAATGACCTTGTAGAGGGGTTGAATAGTAAAGTTGCAATCTTTGTAGATGATATTATACTCTGTAAAGCTGTAAACACAATAGAGGACAGTGCACTATTACAAATCGATCTGGATAGGTTGGAGGTTTGGGCTGGGAAGTAGCACACGAGGTTCAACACTGATAAATGTAAAGTAATGCACATGGGGAGCAAAAATCCGGGCTGGAATTATGTATTTAATGGGAGCACACTTGGGACGACTGACATGGAAAAGGACTTGGGAGTCTTAGTTAATAGTAAATTTAGCGGGGGGCGTGGCCTGGCTGCCGAGGTGGATGGACGTGCACTAGCGGAGCTCCGCTCTAAAGCCTGCACCAGCGACTAAAACTAGCATTCCCCGCCGGACTCTAACATCACCTGTCACCCGAGACTTACCCGCAGCACCCGCGGAGATGAGAGGCAGGAAAAGAAGGCAGGGGACAGCTGCCCGGCTGGAAAAATTCAGCTTCACTCCCCGGGAATCCCGCTCCCAAGATGGCGCCGCAGACGGGAACAACACTCGGAGCTCGCACGCATTGTCGCGCTCTGCAGAGACCGCAACATCCAGCCTCGGCGCCTCACGTCGGCGCTCCGCTTCAGACACGGAGTTGAACCGGCCTAATGACTTCCAGGAATCCCCGGCCCTCCGGTGCACGGACTCTCCAGCAGATGGGCGCTCCCTGGAGACCTCTCCCAACAGACACAGCTGCTGCTCCCTGCCAGGAGCGCTGAACAAGACGCTGGGGCAGCCGCCATCCTGCTCTCCCTCACAGAGCCCGGATAAGCAGAGACTGCGACTTTCTCATGGATCACTTGCACCTGAGGTAGGACAAATGACCAACACCATGCCTCCTCTCAGAAAAGAAGACACTCTATTAGATAACATAGCAGTCACAGGGCAAAATCTGACAGACACTGCAATGAAAGACATGCTAATGATACTCAGAAAGACATTCCTGCAGGACATGCATTGTCTTGTACACCCCATGCAAGCTGCTATAGATGGTTTGGGAGATAGGGTAGACCATCTGGAGCACAAATTTGGTGAGTTTGCAGACTCACATAATTCCTTGATTGATGCTAACAATGCAATGGAGGATGAAGTGGCAGCTATGAAAGAAAAAATTGCAGATTTAGAAGATAGGAGCCGTCGCAATAACGTAAAACTGCGTGGCATACCTGAATCGGTGGCACCTGCAGACATACCAGCTTACGTCAGAGCCCTCATACACGCGGCTTTACCATCTTGTACCCCGCTGGAACTAGAAGTGGACCGGGCTCACAGGGTGCCCAAACCCAAACACCTAGAGGACAATGTCCCAAGAGATGTTCTAGCCAGGATACACTTCTATGGTGTGAAGGAGCGCCTCATGGAGTTTACCAGGAGAAATGGAGGACTTCCTGCACCCTATCACAAGATTGCAGTATATGCTGACCTGTCGGCGGCCACCCTACAAACCCGCAAAGCCCTGATGCCCATTACCACGGCTCTCAGAGGAGCTAAACAACCATACAGATGGGGCTTTCCCACTCGCCTGCTAATCCGCCATAATGAAAAGCTACATGTTGTGCGCTCTCTGGACGAATGGACTGCCCTGCTGAAATCCTGGAACATAACCCCGGTGCTTCAGACAAAACCCACCAGACTAGATAGAGAATGGTCTGGTACCTGATTGATCCATAATATCTTCCTCCGGCGGAGGAATAATTGTTCTTTAAACATGCGGGCCCTGTTGGTGGACACTGTCTACTCGGCCTCAGTGTGGACTCTAACCCCCACTCAGTTATGTTTGATATTCCCAAGGGGATGTCGGTTCCATCTTTGGTTATTCAATTGATACTGTTATGTATGTTGCATTTTCTAGTTTATTTTCTGTATAGTGGCTGGATTTCCATATTATACCATGTGAGTACTCTCTATTTCCCTTTGTCGGGCGCACACTGGCTGGGAGGTGCGACCCGTCGGTCTCCTACACTTCTTATACAACAGAATGTTAGCATACTACTTCTAACTAGACATGGTGATTAACATGGTTAGTATAAATGTTAATGGCTTTAACGCACCACATAGAAGGTCCTTTTTCTGGAAAGAAGCACAATCTCTTAAGGAAGACGTGATCTGTGCTCAAGAGACACACCTATTGCTGAAAGATTCTAACCGTTTGCGCCACCCTGCATACCCTCATATTTTCCACTCTCATTACAGCCGGAAGTCCAGAGGGGTTGCGATAGCAATCAAAGACACAGTGGCCTTCACCTTAAAAGACGTCACATCTGATCCCCTGGGAAGGTATGTAATCCTGCGCTGCACCATTAATGCCACAGACTTAACAATCGTGTCTATTTATGCTCCCAACATGGGTCAGGTACGATTCCTAAAAAGATTGCTGAGGATGGTTCGCAGAACTGCATGGGGGGCTATAGTAATATGCGGGGACTTTAATACCATAACAGATAGTTCATTAGATTCCACATTGTCACGTCTACACAATACGACGCTCTCCACCCTTTTGTGGGAACACGACATTTATGACATCTGGAGAATTTAACACAATACAGAAAGGGACTATAATTTTCTATCAGGAGTCCATAACTCCTACTCACGCATCGACATGTTCCTAATAGACCGTTCCTTGCTTACACATGCTCCTAATTCCACAATAGAAACCATTAAATGGTCTGACCATTCGGCCATTAAACTCACCATACAAGATACTTCCTCTTCCCCGCCTAAATACAATTGGCGGAGCAACCCTTTTTTATGGTCACTACCAACATATAACGAACTTATCACTAAAGACATGGTTGAATATTTTTCACATTCGCATCAAGTATGGCTGCTTAAAAAACAACGCAATTGTCAGATTACTGAATTGCTACAGAAACTACAGATAGCAGAAACAACAAACAAAAACTTTCCTTCAGAGGAAAGTGCAAAGCAGGTCTCGGCCCATAGGAGAGACCTCCGTTGCTTACTACTAACAGCTTATGAAAAATCATATCACAAACTTCAAGCATCATACTATTCTCAGGATAATAAAGCGGGCAAACTTCTTGCTCAGCGCCTAAAACAAAGACACTTAAAATCAACGCATTCCATACTTGGTGCACCCGGTTACTCAACAAAAACTATTTACACCTACAGACGTTGCCAATGGATTCCGATCCTTTTACTCGAATTTATATAATCTTAAAGATACGGTGGCCGACCCCCCGGACCTGACATCCTTAACACAGGCATACCTCTCCCAACTACACCTCCCTGCCTTGACACCTGAACAGATAGCATCTCTGAACACAGAATTTACTATAATGGAATTAACTAAAGTAATAGACTCCCTCCCCCCTGATAGAGCCCCTGGTCCTGACGGCTATGTCAATTCTTATTACAAACATTTTAAGGTCACCTTGCTCCCTCACTTATTAAAATTTTGCCAACATGCGGCCAGTACTGGAGCACTCCCCACGGAAAATCTACAAGCCACCATAGCGACTTTACCTAAACCTGGAAAAACACAAGATTACCCCCAAAATTTTAGACCCATTTCCCTATTGAATCAGGACCTGAAAATATTTGCCAAACTTTTAGCCACTAGAATTTCCAAAGTCCTCCCCACACTAATCCACCCAGATCAATCTGGGTTTGTAGCTGGCCGACAAGCGTCAGATAACACCAGATGCCTACTAAACATTCTCTCACATTTGGAGAGCACAGGAACCGAGCGGTGGTTTTGGCGTTGGACGCCGAGAAGGCGTTCGATCGCCTACGGTGGTCGTTCGCATTCTCGGTCCTGGCGCACATGGGTTTCTCGGGCATGATTCTTTCCGCCCTCCAGTCTCTTTACTCATGCCCATCAGCCCGAGTATTAGCAAACGGGGCACTCTCAGACCCCTTTTTAATTACAAATGGATCGTGTCAGGGCTGCCCATTATCCCCACTCCTATACATATTGTCCATAGAACCGCTGGCACAAAAAATACGTACTGACCCTAAAATACAGGGTATATCCATGGGACGAAGTAACCATGTCGTCTCGTTATACGCAGATGATGTGGTCCTTTGCCTATCCCATCCTGAGACTTTGCTGCCGGCGGTCATGGACGATATAGAAGTCTATGGTTTATTGACATACTACCATCTAAACACGGCCAAAACTCAAGCACTACCTGTTAATCTCCCTTGCCCAACCATAACTACACTTAAATCTGCTTTCCCTTTCGAATGGAAATCGCATAGTCTACAATATCTAGGTATTCAGGTGACTTACCCCCACAAACTTCTGCTCCAAAATAACTATGACCCCCTACTGCTGACAATATCAAAAGAAATGGAACGTATAACTAAACATGAGCTTTCTTGGGTGGGTAGGATTGCAACGTTCAAAATGTTCCTCCTCCCGAGGTTTTTGTACCTCTTTCGCACTCTACCGATCAACGTTCCCAACTCCTTCTTTCACAAAGCACAATCACTGCTCACATCATTCATATGGGCCGGGGGCAGACCCAGGCTGTCTGCAGCTATCCTCAGCAAATCAAAATTGGCCGGGGGTCTAGGATCTCCTGATTTAAAACAATACTACGTGGCTACTATGGTATCCGCGCTGAGGCATTGGTGGCGCGCGCGGGTAGATCTCCCTTGGGTGAACATGGAGAATCAGTCCATTACCCCTTATACAGTTAAAGATCTCCTTTTCCTACCATTTTGGGACCTACACACCCCCGAGTTCAAAAACCCCCTAGTAGAAGCTTCCTTCAAAGCGTGGAAAATTTTTATTACAACGTCTTCTAACCCAACTACTCCTACGAAGGGGGATATACCTCTATCTCTAATCCAGGCACATATTCCCGACCTTGACCTGAGGGGTTGGGTGAGTAAAAATATCACGCATGCACGCTTCTTATATGAAGCTCCCACATCACAACACCTGAAACTATTCCGTATGTTGCAGGACACATACATATTACCCCAGGCAGATTTTTACAAATACTTACAAGTCCGCCATTTTTTAGACAACCTAAACCCCACACAATCGTCTGTTGACGATACTACACTACGCTTTTTGGCCCTCCCCTTGAAGAGTCTAAAACTTTTATATCGTAACCTTACCCATCCTGACTTGTTTGTAAAGTCTCACCCATTTAGATACTGGGAGAGGGATCTGGGCCGCACCTACACCACAGCGGAGTGGCAACATGCATTCAAATAACTTCACGCAGCATTTCAATGTTCCACACATGTAGAATCGGCATTTAAAACCATTCTAAGGTGGTACTATACTCCGGACCGACTAGCACGTATTTATCCTGATTCCTCCCCATTATGCTGGAGAGGATGCGGAGGGAATGGCTCCCTATACCACATACTATGGCAATGTCCACTAATCAAACCCTTCTGGGCTTCCTGCAGATCGCTACTACTACATACCCTCGGTAACCAGATACCTTGGTCCCCTCAATCCGCTTTATTATTTCTAGAACTCCAATCTCTTAACCGCTCAGATAGAGACCTTTATTGCATCATATGCATACTAGCTAAGATCTTAATAGTAAGTAACTGGAAATCTACATTGACCCCCACCTTACCACAACTTCACAACAAATTGAACACTACTTTATCATTCGAAAAAGTCATAGCTCTAGGAGCTAACAGATATGAAAAATTCTCCAGTAGATGGAGGAAATAGTTGTCCTCTCCTCATTGCATAAATATATGATTATTGAAGACAACGATATCCCTTACACTGAACGAATCTGATAAACGTGAAACACACAATAAGGACCAGATGTTGATCTGTATACATGTAATACGATGGCCTACTACACCCATTCACCTTACACAATCAAAAGTTTTTAGCACATAGATAGTACCTATGTAATAACTTAAACTTCATCCTTAAAAGAAATGGAAAATGATCCATATATTGGAAAACTTATTCCCATGTTGCCACTCTGTTTTGAGTTCGTAGTCATGTTTATTGTTGCACAGATACTACAAACTGTAAATCTACCTGCGGAACGCAGGCACAAATACGCATAGCTGTATCTGAACTTTTATTTTGGTTTTATTTGTTAACTTGAAAAACTTTAATAAAAACTATTCTTGAAAAAAAAAAAAAATAGTAAATTTAGCTGTAGTGTCCAGTGTCGGGCAGCTGCTGCCAAGGCAAATAAAATAATGGGGTGCATCAACAGGGGCATAGATGCCCACGACAAGGAAATAATTCTACCGCTGTACAAATCACTAGTCAGACCACACACAGAATACTGTGTACAGTACTGGGCACCAGTGTACAAGAAAGACATAGTGGAGCTGAAGAGGGTTCAAAGACAGGCAACAAGGGTAACACGGGGAATGGAAGGACTACAGTACCCAGAAAGATAATCTGAATTAGGGTTATTTAGTTTAGAAAAGAGAAGGTTTAGGGGAGACATAATAACTATCTATAAATATATCAGGAGGCAGTACAGAGATCTCTCCCATGATCTATTTATACCCAGCACTGTATCTATAACAAGGGGGCCACCTCTACGTTTAGAGGAAAGAAAGTTTCTACACCAGCACAGATGGAGATTCTTTATTGTAAGAGCAGTGAGACTGTGGAATTCTGTGCCTGAGGAGGTGGTTATGGTTAACTCGGTAAAATAATTTAAAAGGGGTCTGGATCCATTTTTGGAGAATAATAACATTACAGGTTATTAATTATAGGTCTATAGGGACAGAAGATTGATCCAGGGATCTAATCTGACTCCCATATTTGGAGTCGGGAAGGAATTTTTACTTCGAGTATAAGGGTTTTTTGCCTTCCTCTTGATCAACTCAGTAGGGACTCATTAGTGTTATAGGTTGAACTTGATGGACTCTGGTCTTTTTTCAACTTTATGAACTGTTGCTATAGGCGAAACGTTATCTATGAGATAGGTAATAACTAGCTCAATAGTGGGGCTCCCATAACAGTGATAAAAACAAGGTCCCTTGGCCTCCGCTCTATTAACTCACTATGAGACTTATGAAGATGTACAGTGCTTGGCTATCTTCAATCTTTTCTCAAGATAGACATAGTAGCATAATTTGTAAGGTTGAAAAAAAAAAGACAAGAGTTCAACCTAAAACCTCACTAGGTTGATCCAAAAGGAAGGCAAAGCAGCCCATGAGGCTGATGTCAATTGCCCCATGACAGGAAAAATTCCTTCCTGACCCCAATATGGCAATCAGAATATATCTCTGGATCAACGTTCTATCCACATAAATGTAGTACCCATAACCTGTAATATTATATATTTTTTTAAAAACATCCAGGCCCCCTTGTTTATAGAGTCAGACATCACAACATAATGTGGCAGATAGTTCCATAGTCTCACTGCTCTTACAGTAAAGAATATCTGTCTGGGATGATGGGGAAACCTTCCTTCCTTTAGACGTAGCAGATGCCCCCTTGTCATTGTTACTGGCCTAGGTATATAAAGATCACTAGAAAGATCTCTGCACTGTCTATTCATATATTTGTGTAGAAGTTGTGTTTTTTTTTTATAGAGTAAATGATGAATTTAGGAGAAAGAAGAAGAAAAAGAACCAGATAAGCAGATAAACAGTTTCTGTAATAACAAATATTACAAAGTCTTTTAAATTCACTTGTACAAGTGACTTATGAAAAATCTGTAAGGGCGCATGCACACTACACGTTTCTTAAGATACGGGACCGTATACGGCTGGGGAGAGGGGGGCGGAGAGTCGGGGGCGGGGCAACCACACGCTGCCATATGCGGTCCCGTATCTAATGTATTTCAATGAGCAACCGGAGTGAAACGCTGCCTCCGGTCGGCTCCGTTTTGGCCCGTATACGGTTTCCCGACCGGACCTAAAAACGTAGTAAACCGCGTTTTTAGGTCCGGTCGGGAAACCGTATTCGAGGCAAAACGGAGCCAACCGGAGGCAGCGTTTCACTCCGGTCACTCGTTGAAATACATTAGATACGGGACCGCATACGGCAGCGTGCGGTTGCCCCGCCCCCCTCTCCCCAGCCGTATACAGTCCCATATCTTAAGAAACGTAGTGTGCATGCACCCTTAAAAGGCTAGTAACCATTGTATTAACCTTTTGTACTAAAGACAACTAATTTGATTTACTATCTGTACTTTTCAGGGTATAGTCAGATGGGTGGGAACTTTATTGGCAAATAAGATGTGAATGATAGGCCAATGGGTAAGATTATGAAGCTGAGGGGCGTGGATCATTTTATTATAAAGCTCCCTATCAGACAGCCTTGAGCCTAGAATAAACAGCCCACTTTAAAAAAAAGTTTCCACCCATCTAGCGAAAAGTATAGATAGGAAAAAAGTATTGAACACCTCTATTTCAGGAAATGGGTTTGTAGCAAGAAATCATATAAACAAAACATTTTAAAAATTTTTTTTTACTAACATTTAATCTCCTACTAAAGAAAAATAATCCTATTATACTTTATTTCTAATATTTTAAGCTTTGAAATCAAGTACTAAAGTCCACTTACCAAAATATGTTAGCCACCAGGCCTGGAAATTGCAAAGGATACCATCTGGTAAGACTTCACTCTGGGAAAAAGAATAAAAAAAATAAAAAAAATTCTTCAAATTACTTCTTACAGACATATAATGAAAGTGATTTTTTTTTTCTATTTTCTGATTGTCATTTTTATTTAATGTTTGTACATTATTACTGGGCAGCCATCTTGTCTGTGAGGTTTTAAACAGCATTTACAGAGATGCTTTACAGTAAGGACATAGACATGGACACACTGTCCCATTGATATGAACAAATAGCAAAGGTTTTTGAGCATAGTCAGTGACCCTTAAGGAGACAGCCCATTTTGTCCTTAAGGACACAGAATTTTCTTTTTGCATTTCCATTTTTTCCTTCTCGAGTTCTAAGAGGCATAACTATTTTCTCACCTACAGAGCCATATGAGGGTTTGTTTTTTGCTCAACAAATTGTACTTTGTAATAACATGTTAATATTATAATTTTTTTTTTTTTCTGACCAAAAATCTGCAACTCTGGCGCTTGTTTTTTTAAAATGTTTATGCCATTCACTGCGCAGGATAATAATTGTATTTTTATAACTTTTTTTTTTTAAATGGGGAAAGGTGGTGATTTCAATTTCCATTTCAACTTCGATGGGGTTAGATATTTTTAGAAACATTTTTAATATTTATTTTACATTTTTAAGACCCCATAGAGAACTATTTATAGCAATCATTGGTGTTCAGTGCTATGTTATAACATAGTACTGAATAGTATGAATAGTACTATTGGCTGCCATTTGAGCTTGCATAAATTGCACAGCAGGGGTAAGATAAGCCAAATAGAGAAACATAGCTGTTCATCCACCATATGTATTTTGAGCTACTTGCTTCTCAGCATAATTTAAAAAACTAACAGGTTGTTAGTATACATTTTGATCAAAAAGTACAAGCCCACTCGCCACGTCAAGGCCCCGTAGTCAAAGTGGGTCCCTAACACTGGCGTAGCGCCGGGCAACGACCACCGCCTACAAGACACCATGCCCACAGGGAGAATGACCCAGTGGGAAGGCAGCCCCACTGCTGCCCGACCAAGCCCCTGGCTCTGGGCTGCACCATCCCACAGACAAAGCATCACAGAAACAATGGCCGCCACAGTGAACCACACCAGTGTGAAACCTACCATGTGCACCCTGCCAGATGGCTGGGAGAATGTAAGGAGGAAGGCCTTATGCAGTCTCCTGCTAATTAAAAATGCCTGGGCCGAATGGTTGGAGTGGAGCACTGGCCATGGAAGAAAGGAGAGACTACAAATGTACAACACAAATAGAGAAACATAGCCGCACATCCACCATTTGTATTTTGATCTACTTGTTTCTCAGCATAATTTAAAAAACTAACAAGTTGTTAGTATACATTTTGATCAAAAAATACAAGCCCACTCGCCACGTCAAGGCCCCCTAGGGGTAACACAAGCCCACCAGAACCTCCGGTTTCACTATAGATGTTGTGATTGGTGTTGAACATGGCATCTATAGGGTTAATAGTAGACATCAGTGTGTGCAAAGTTACTCGCTGTAGCGCCGTACATTTACGGCAAATGTTCTTTATGGATTAAAAGAGGTAATTCTATAGGGAGGGTCTGGCAGAGTCTGACATGTCACTGTAATGCTGTACAGATCACTTTCCAGCAGTCTCCTTTTATACAGTCGTATGCAAATGTTTAACCCCTTTACTCCTTTGCCTGTTTTGACCTTAATGACCAAGGCAAATTTTCTAAATCTGAAACGTGTCAGTTGTCGCTTTCATTGGTACCATTCCGGGGTACATGTGGCACTCTGATAATTTTTAATCTTATTTTTTATGAGGTGGTATAAATAAATAAAAATCTATTCTGTGGTTGTTTTTATTCTTTTAAGGTCGTTCGTCATGAGGTACAAATGACATGTTAACTTTACTCTAGAGAAGAAGAGGAGGCAAAAAAGCCAGGGCCTCCAGCTGCTGCACATATTTAGATGAAAGAGTAGATAAAACTTGACTTTTATTCCACCAGATTAAAAACAGCGGATATACATATTCATAAAACACAAAAGAAAAGGAAACTGACGCTTTTCGTGCCGGATCTGGCTCTTAGTCGTGCCACGACTAAGAGCCAGATCCGGCTCGAAAAGCATTGGTTGCCTTTTCTTTTTGTATTTTATGAATATGGATATCCGCTGTTTTTAATCTGATGGAATAAAAGTCAAGTTTTATCTACTCTTTCATCTAAATATGTGCAGCAGCTGGAGGCCCTGGCTTTTTTGCCTCCCCTTCTTCTCTATTGGATTCCGGGACCCAGCCCGCTGTTTGCCTACCCTGCTCTCCGCACCCTATGAAGCCTCTATTTATCCAGTACTGCACAGTGATGAGCTGAAATCGTTTTTTTTCTTATTTTTTTTTTTACTTTACTCTGCAGGTTGATCCGATTATGGCGATACCAAATCTATGAACTTTTTATTTATGGCATAAAAACTGTTTTTGTAAGTCGCTGTATTCTGTGAGCAAGAACTTTTTTATTTCTTCACCGACGCAATTGTGTGACTCTTTTTGCGAGACATGTGTTTTTCGGGGGACTATTTTTGGGTGTGTTTTTGGGTGTATGATTTTAAATTTACCACTTTTACTTAACTTTTTTTTACTATCATATCCATAATTCAGTGAAGTACACATCTATATTCCACTAAAATATGCCTATGTCTCAGTTTTTACACTGACAGTAATAGGATAGTAGATCAGACTATACATTAGGTCTCCATGGCAACCATTGGCGCTCTCTGTTTTCAGAGCTTTGCAGACCGCCGATCGGGAACAGAGGGAGCTCCCTCCTTCTGTAACCCCAGTGACCGCAGCATTTACAGGGTTAACTCATGATCAGAGCACAGTTTTGATTCTGAGTGCTGCGGGTGGCCTCCTCCAATGCAGCCCCCCTCTCCTCCGATCACTTCACTGTGGAAAGCAGCAGAGAAGAGGGGGAAGGAGGAGACCCCCGCAATATCCCTGCTATTGGTCCGTCTGTACTGTTGGATTAATAGCAGCGATTGTCGACCGGGGACCGCTGCAATTGGTCCCTGGCCAGTCCCATAGTTCGGATCCCCTGTGATCACACACTTATCCCCTATCCTAGGGGATAAGTGTCTAGGGCTGCAGATCTCCCTTAACTCAACTAAATATGAAATATTGGTGTGATATTTCTGGTGGGGATGCCCAAAATTATGCACCTGTCTACTTTTGTTTTAATGCAGATTGACCATTGTCTGTTCACTCAATAAATCTCATTTCACAACTGAAATACTACTGTGTCTTTCAAATACCTGATAGCTCTAAATTAAATTGATGATCCAAACACCCAAAAAGAAAATCCTGAAAATTGTCAGGGGTGCCTAAACTTTTGCATACGATTGTATTATCAAGACAAGACAAAACAGTAAGTCTCAACATAGTTGTGAGATTGAACACTGCAGGATTTGTTTTTTCTATTCCTTGATAACCCCTTTAACATAAAACTTGATTTAAACAATAGGTCATTTTCTTATGACACATTTCATTTAAAAGACATTTGCACTATCCTTGGCCCTCTACCATAAGACTGTACAGAGACAATAAAACTGTACTTATTGATGAATTGCAAGTGTTGCTGAGATGCTGAGAGAAGATGACTACTGCTGTAAGATGTCTATTTTGTCACTTAAAATTGATTTGTTATAGAGAGCTAATGGCACTGATTGACTAACGAATCCACTATATAAACCCTCATGTAAAGCAGAAATAAGAGAGTGTAATCTTACCATAACATAAGCGATGCTGTCAAAAAAAGCTGCAATAGCCAAACTCAGAATCATTTTCTGTCAAAGAAAAAATGGTGTTACCATTTGTTATGAATACAAAGATTTGCATTTCATTCATATCTTGCAGTATATACATTCTTTAATGTAGACATTTTGAAATCTAAGGAGAGGAATTTAGTCAGAATTTTTTTTATTCACTTAATTCCAGATCGATTTAGAGTCAACATATAAGAAATAAGAAATTAGGTAAAATGTTTGCAGTGAAAACTCACTAGAGCAATAAAGGCGATTGATAGGGAACAGAGAACAGAGACACCTCATTTAATAAATCCAGTATATTCAAATTCATGGCATGATATGAGCACATACATGCAATTTCTCCCTGTAAGTAGACAGATTTCATATGAAATCAGAATTCTTGTCTTTAAATAAAGGTTTGCAAAATCTCAGTTCTAATATTAAAGAAGAGAAGTTTCTGTTACACTTTAAAGAAAACTGACAGCTTGTTCATCCGCACTTAACCCAATATACTGAGTTATAGTGCAGATGAAGCTCTTTAAAAAGAGGGGTTACTCACATCGATTTATCGTTTATCGATGCAGTACTTGCTGTGTTAAGCTAGTTTATATCTTAGGATTTTCGCTCATCTCTGCGCAATGGCACTCGCCAAGCTCCCCTGCCTCTGCAATATTGCTCCTCCGGCCTGCATCCTTGCTGAATATGCAAACGTCTATACTCTTACGTCACTGGGACATAAGAGCCTGCCGGGGGTGAGCACTCATCCCCGCCAGACATTAGCATACACATTACGGGGAAGGAGGGAGGGGAGGGGGGTGGGGGACGGGTCCGGACAAGGAATATTGAGCAGGCAGGGGAGCTCGGCAAGCCGGCTCCCCTGCCTTCATTGCACAGAGCTCTGCAATAGAAACTAGGGATGTCCCGATACCGATACCGGGACCGATACTGGACATTTGCACGAGTACTTGTACTCGTGCAAATGTCCCCGATACCTAATCCCATACTCGCCAGTGGGACCCCCACCAGCAGGTATCACGGAGGTGCCGATCTATGCAGTGCGCCCAGCAGCTGAGTGCGCATCATAGCTGGGACCAGTGGCTAATGCCAAACATCACTGATCACGGTGATGTCCGACATTTACCTTTTAGACGCCGCAATCAAAGTTGATCGCGGCATCTAGAAGTCCTTAAAGGGGTACTCCACTGCTCAGCTTTTGGAACAAAGTGTTATGAACGCTGGAGCCGGGAGCTCGTGATGTCATAGCCCCGACCCTCAATGCAAGTCCATGGAAGGGGGTGTGACGACTGTCATACCCTCCCATAGACTTGCATTGAGGGGGTAGAGCGTGGCGTCATGAGGGGGTGTGGCTATGATGTCACGAGCTCCCGGCACCAGCTCCAGCGTTCCGAACAGTTTGTTCCAAATGCTGAGCAGCGGAGCATCCCTTTAAGTTAACTGCCGGTTAGCTCAGGGATGCTGATCGAGATCACTACGGTGAAATTGCGGTGTCCTGATCAGCAGTGAGGACGGCCGGAGGTCCCTTACCACAATCCGTGCTGTCCAATCGTCGCTCCTTTACTGCTGTTAGCCATGGCAGGCAGTAGTAATGGAGCGCTAATAACACTGATTAATGCTATGCTATGGCATACCATTGATCAGTGTATGCAATCTACAGATTGCATGTAATAGTGCCCTATGGGGACTAAAAAAACAAGTGAAAAAAAGTGTAAAAAAAATTAATAAATAAATGAATGAATGTCAATTAACCCCTTCCCTAATAAAAGTTTGAATCCCCCCTCCCCTTTAAATAAAATAAAATCTTTTTTTTTAAAACATAAAAAGCCATTCCTGTAATAAAAACAAAAACAAAACAAAAAAAAAAAAAAAACTGTCACATGACATAGAAAAAATGATCTGTAATTTGTATCGGTGAGTACTTAGGGACCAAGGGCATAGAGGTACGCCCTGATACCCTGGTACTTAAGGACCAAGGGTGTACCTGTACGCCTGTGAGAATCTCAGTCCCCGCCGCACACAGGGCAGGGAACGGATCAGGATGCCTGCTGAAATCATTCAGCAGGTATCCCTTGACAATGGGTAGGGGGGTCCTGAGATCCGATGACCTGGAGTTAGAGGGTGATCGGCGGTGTTCTATACACTGCCAATCACCTCCTGTAGATGGGGGAAGGTGGCGATCCTGTCACCCCCCCCAGGAGCGCTGCTATTGGTCGTCCGACCAATAGCAGGTGGTAGGGGAGGGGTTGATGTCCCCTTCTCTCAGCTTTGCTAGCCCACCAAGTTCAGTCAGCGGGCAGAGCTGAGGGAAAGAGCCAGAGTAAAAATAAATACTGCTCCAGTTCCAAGAAGAAGTCCTAAGGGCCCTGATCTTTGGAGACACTTGCCCCAATCATCCGGGCCTCTGCATTAAAAACTGCTTCAGGGAGTATCACACTTCAATGGATTACTAAATTATCCCTTTTCATTTTAATTTCCCATAATTTGACCCCAATATAAGTCCAGAGTACATTCCATATTTTAACCCCATGAAACCACAAAATTGCCCCAAAAAACTCTTTTATAAAAAAAGAAAAATAAACCTGATAAGACCTCTGGGGGTGTTTTTTTCCAAAAATGGGTCATGGCTCACTGAGTCACTATCATTGGGGACTTTTTTATAATGCCTCAAATGCGCAGCACTCGCTCTCCACCTAAGCGGTGTGTGCATTTGAGGCAAAATTAGTCGCGCATCTCTGCACCCTCTCCAGCTCCACAGTGTCCTTTTTATGGACTGGTGCCCAAAACTGAACAGCATATTCCAGGTGAGGTCGTACCAATGCTTTATAAAGAGGTAGTATTATGTCCCTGTCCCTTGAGTCCATGCCTCTTTTGATACATGACAATATCCTGCTGGCTTTGGAAGCAGCAGCCTGACATTGCATGCTATTTTGTAGTCTGTGATCTACAAGTACACCCAGATCCTTCTCTACCAGTGACTCTGCCAGTTTAATCCCCCCTAAGACATACGACGCATGCAGGTTATTAGTACCCAGATGCATAACTTTACATTTATCCACATTGAACCTCATTTGCCAAGTGGATGCCCAGACACTTAGTCTATCCAAGTCATCTTGTAACCTATACACATCCTCTATAGACTGTACCGTGCTACAAAGCTTGGTACATCATATTATCACAGCAGCAAGCTGCAATTAGCTGAGTTGCACTGCTGCATGTTAGGCACCAGAACCAGGAAAAGGATTGCAGAAGATGCTGGGACAGGGATACCGTGTGTAAATCCTATAGTGCAGATTTAAAATACAGAACACATCAATTTATGTTGCATAACTGCTAAATATTTAACGGTATGTGGTTTCTCCATACAGAGTTTAATGGAAAAGTCAAAATATGACATAAATCCAGGGCAATCCTCCATAAAATAGTCCCATGGAGCACAGCCTGCAAAACCACAACATGGCCAATCAAAGTCCCGTGGGATCATCAATATGAACGAGTACAAATGATCAAGACAAAAACATGGCAGAATTAACTTAGATTACTGTTTTTTTTTTTGTTTGTTTTTTATAACATTGTACGTGCACACAGTGGCAGAAGATCAGCCATATTTTGCTGATCATGCCAAATACTGTTTCTTTTTCAGCCATGAAAAATCCAGCATGGTGCATAACATTTTCGTCAAACATTAGTCTGCCATTGCAAATTATTATTCAAACATAATTCAAAACAATGGTTAGTCGAAATGCCTACAATTAACCATTTTGGCCAACCATTAACTCTTAAACTTGACATCCAATAACAGGTGCACAGAGGACTGCAGATCATTGGACATGGATCCATATTCATGTCTGAGATGATAGGAAGGAGGCTGCTGGAAAGTGATCTGTACAACATTACAGTGAAAGCTGGAGATAGAGAAGACAATAAATGATGTTTAGAGCTCAGACCCCCCCCCCCCCCCCCCCCTCCACACACTGTGAAATGACAACTTCAAAAGGTATATGCCCAGTAACCTATCCCATCTATGTCAAGGCACAGTCCCTGTAAAGAATCTCTCTAAATGCTGTTAGAAACAGCTCAGACACAATGGCTGCCTCCATAATAATGTGAAGAACATGTTTTAGAATCTGGTTGTATTCGGTAAAAAAAATCCAGGTAAAAAGATCCCTATAAATGTTGTTGCAAAAAAAATGATTGTGCCATTTAACAAGGGGTTGGATTTTTCAATTGGTTATGAACTGTAAGACTCCCAGAACTCCTTATACACACAGGGGGGTATTTATCAAAGGATTTGTGTGTTTTTTTTCACGTAACTTTGGCGCAACTTCTCCACTGTCATTGTTACAACTTCCTCAAAATCACACGGTCCTGTGTGTGATTTTAACTTTAGTCAGTAATTCATCATTTGCGCCAATCGATCTTTGGCGCAATTTTGGCGCAAATCCCCGCCAAGAAATTTTGCACATGGAAAACACACTTAGCAATGTCAGAAAATGTGAAGGTGTCAAAATACATGAAAAAAATTTTTTTTTTGCGAAAGCAGCAACGCCTCCGGGGCTGCTCAATACTATCCTGCGACATAGTTGTCTCTGAGGAACCTTCACCCTCCGTTGAGCCAGCATTGGACATGGCCACACAGGTTCAGGAAAGCTAAGCACTAAAGCAGTGGTCTCCAACCTGCGGACCTCCAGATGTTGCAAAACTACAACTCCCAGCATGCCCGGACAGCCAACGGCTGTCCGGGCATGCTGGGAGTTGTAGTTTTGCAACATCTGGAGGTTCGCAGGTTGAAGACCACTGCACTAAAGTAACCAACAAAAAAAAAACTACCCAAGTTGAAAATAAAATCCATTTCACCTGGTGGCTATAAACCCCACAAAAGAAAATAACTCTCGTCGCTTGCTGATATCCTGCAGGAGGGACTCCGAAATGGCTGCTCCACAGGGTAAAATACGCGTCCTCTGTGGGGGTAAGTTCTGTGTAAAAGGCGCTGTGAACGGCTGATTTCAACATTTGAGCCAAAATTACTAACAACTTGCACCAAATGATAAATTTGGTGCATGTCCACGAAAACCAAAGTGAAAAAAAAGGGTAAAAAAAACTGTCAACAGGCAAAATTGATAAATACCCCCCATAATGTTGCTCCTTTTCTCTATTCTGTGTATATTACATTTAAGGGCGGTGGTAAAAACTCACAGATTCCTATAGGAGTTGCCAAAGACAACTTCCATAGAAAGTAGTTGTTCTTCACATATTAGGTGAAACATCTTGGCTCGGCAGACAGACACATGCAGTTGTCTGACTGTAGAATACACAAAAGGTACACAATTTAATTTTGCAAATATTTATCAAAACTCTGTGATTAAAGAGCAAATTCAGTGTAACCGAATGTAGAACGAACGACAACCAGTAAAGTTATATCAGTCATTCCTGAATGTGTCTTCTCCAGAAAGGTATAAAGGATAAATCCTATAACTGCTTATCTTATTTCTTCAGGATGTGCTAAAACATCATTTTCATGTTGGCTTCACAACATATCAGCTCATGCGGCGTTACAATGGATGCCTACCTTACAACCTGCACCGCAAAAGAGAGAATATTGTCTCAAAAAGCAGCGACATCATTTCTTATCTTGGTAAGAACACCAGTCATGGAAAACAACAATATATTCATTAAAGGGGTACTCCGGTGGAAACCTTTTCTTTTTTTTATTTTCTTTTTTTTTTATAAATCAACTGGTGCCAGAAAGTTAAATAGATTTGTACATTACTTCTATTAAAAAAAATCTTAATCCTTTCAGTACTTACTAGCTGCTGAATACTACAGAGGAAATGATTTTCTTTTTGGAACACAGTGCACTCTGCTGACATCAGGAGCACAGTGCTCTCTGCTGACATCTCTGTCCATTTTAGGAACTGTCCAGAGCAGCATATGTTTTCCATGGGGATTTTCTCCTACTCTGGACAGTTCTTAAAATGGACAGAGATGTCAGCAGAGAGCACTGTGCTCCTGATGTCAGCAGAGAGCATTGTGTTCCAAAAAGAAAATAATTTCCTCTGTAGTATTCAGCAGCTAATAAGTACAGGAAGGATTAAGATTTTTTAATAGTTAATAGAAGTAATTTACAAATCTGTTTAACTTTCTGGCACCAGTTGATTAAAAAAAAAAAAAAAAAAAAAAAAAAAAAAAGGTGCTTCATGTAGGTTCACAGTCATCAGTTCCTACTTCATACTTCAGTATTTATTCTTATTCTGCTGTTTAAATTTGCAGCCACAAAGTCAAATGCTCACATTCTGTAACTTCAGAGCCAACAGAGGTTGCTCAAGTAGGAAGCTGCATTTATTAAAGGGGTATTCCAGGAATTTTATTTGACTATGCTGCAGGGGCTGTAAAGGCATGGCATAAATGAAATAGGCATTCAAAAAGATATGTATATTAGGCTCTGGACCCCACTGGGCGTTCCCTTTGGCAACTAGAGCCCGACACAGTTCAGACCCTTCAACATTTTATCACTCCCCTCCATCCACTGGTCACCTCCTCTAGCCCCAGTTGACAAGCAATGGGCCAGGGCTTGACAATTTTGTTATAACTCTAGAAGCCAGCAAAAAAAAGTTAGGAGCCTGGATGCTGGAGGTCACATAATGTAACATCATGCAACATGACAACATGAAATGTGATGTGATGTCATGTGTGTTAGGCATTAGGGTTACCTTACTTCCCCGTATCACAGCCAATAGTGTTCACTCATTCCTTATGTGTCACAGTCAAAATATGAATCGGAGGTTCCAGAGCAGGACCGTCCTTTTTAGGGCAGCCAGCCCGCCTAGGCAATAGGGTCACCTAATAGGGTATATCTCTAATGCTGGATGGTTCCCATCTAGTGGGGTCATATGAGGCCAAAACAAAATTCAGTCACTCTTGACTTGCAGCACGGAACAGAACAGAGCCACATAGTGGCTGTTTTTTTCAATCACATTAAAAACATATCAATGTTAAGAATTTTAACAGCAAGTAAATAGCAAAGTGTGTTGTCATTACATAAGGAACAATTTATTAAAAGTTTAGTTTGGTGACAGGTACTCTTTAAAAAAAAATAAAAAATTTACCTACCGCAGTTTCAGCCTCAGCAGCGATCCTCTTCCTGGTTGTTGGTGGTAAATCTGTCACACCGCGGCTCAGCAAATCGCCAGCCACAGTGATGTCCTTCATCGGCTGGTGATTGACCGAGCAGCAGTAAGATGTATTCGGCCCTGACACCAGGAAGAAGACCAGGGCCGAATACGTCACACTACAGTTCAGCCTATTGACAGCTGAGGCAGGACTTTGTTGGCTATAGGCTGAGCTGCAGTGTGATGGATCGACTACTGGAAACCAGGAAGAGGATTGCTGCAGAGACTAGAGCAGGATACCGAAGGCATGCTGGGAGTAGTAGTTTTGCAACAGCTGGAGGCAAACTGGTTGGGAAACAATGGTAGGAACACACCATATTTTTTGTGCAGGCATCCAGTTGTAAATTTCTTCCTTATTTTCCAGTAGGAGTAAAAGAGTAACAGCATATTGCAGATTAGAATTTTTCACAGGTGCTACAATTAGTTTCAAAACAGACACTTCAGGAGAACTGTCAGGCCCTCTATAAAAATAAAAACAGATGGTATTTTGATGCTGGTATGATCTGGAACTTTGCGTATAGGTATAGATTTTCCTTTACAGTGAGGAGCCCCTTCCCTGAATGTCAACCTACTTCACAAGGCTCCCGAACATCATCTGGTTCCCTGAGGCTCCTACAAGTAGGGCTGCGACTAATGGTCATTTTCATAATCGATTAGTTAGTTGATTATTGTTTCAAATAATTGCCTAATTTGATCAAAATAACCATAGTGGAGAAGAAGATTATTTGTGAATTAGATTAGGGGAGGGGATCGGACTGAAGGTCTTTTGTCTGTTTTAGGTAAGGGATGTGTTAAGAGAGAGTTTGTGGGGTTGGACAAATGCTGAGCTTTTGTATAATAAATCTTTTAAAGCTTACCTGTCATAGTGCGCAAAAAAAAAAAAAAAAATTATATATATTACCCAGTACCTAATCCTGACCATGTATATCTAATTTTTTATGTGTCTAGCACCTTTATTTTTTTATTACACTATTATTGTTGCTCACATACATGAATTCCTCACTGTGCAGGCCTCAGCATGACATGACTCAGTCAGCCTGGCAGTCATCCAGTCACTCCAGGCTGCTATATAACCCCTTCCTTTATGTTTTCATGCTGAACATGTGCCTCCAGCTGTTGCAAAACTATAACTCCCAGCATAACGAGACAGGCAACAGCTTTCCAAGCATGCTGGGAGTTGTAGTTTTGCAACAGCTGCAGGCACCCTGTTGGGAAACACTGTTCTATAGAGCCCAAGCTTTCTCCCTCCCCTGCTGCAGGTTTCCCTGCTAATGTGGCTCCCATGCTTAGTGGCGTTGTACCCCCCCCAACCCCGGCACTCCAACAGACACCTGTCACACCAGCCGACCTTCTGCTCAGCGCAAGCGCTGCTCTACAGACCCAGGCGGCAGCACTGCTCCCCTGCACTCCATGGGAACAGGACGTGCCAAAAATGTAGCTGTTGCCGCTGATTACTCTGCCGCCTCCCCTCTATGATGCCCGCTTCTCTAGATGCCTGCTCCTGTGGGTGCATGCTGCCCTTAGGATCAATCCAGCCTGATGGTGATTGAGTCTGTGGGCAGGGCCTTATTTAGAGATAGCAGCTGCGCTGACTGTGTCTGCGCGCTCCCTGCGCTTGTTCACAGCCAGTGCGTGCCCATGCATAAGCTGTATCTCATACAGCGGAGATCGCCTATACTGGATACCGGCACGCTTTACGGACGGTATCTGGTATGCTGCAAAATACAGACCAGTCTGTCTGGCTAAAGACAGATGACCCCTAGTGGCGGTTATTTTTTTATTTAATTTCTAGGGAAATTTTTATTTATTTTTTAATAAATTTATATTGTAAAAAGCCATCATATGACTACTGCTATAATATATAAAAAGTTTTTAACAATGACAGTGCCTCTTTAAATATAATTTTATATATTTTTTTCATTGTAAGGGATATACCCCATTCCTGTTTTCCACCTGTGGCCATATAGGAGGGGCAGCATATTTCCTGCCTCCATTTAGTGAAGAGGGGGGGGGGGGGTCAGCACACAATCTTCCACTTCCTGCATCTTTTCTCTGCAACTATTGCGAGTCTGGCATTTAGCACAGAGCCTGACACCCGGGGACTCACGAAAGCTGCAGAAGGGAGCTGCAGGAAGCAGAAGATCGTGTGTGCTGGGCCCCTCTTCACTAAACAGGCTGCCGAGGACCACAGCTGCATTTATACAAGTGATAATCGCTAGGTGTGTGTGAACTTTAGAATTAGCTGACCAACTAATTGACCAACCGATAAGTGGATTATGAATATAGTTGACAACTATTTTCATAATCGATTAGTTGCAATCAATTGGTTGTTTCAGCCTTACCTACAAGGATCTCCTACTTTGACTGCAATTACCGCTTCAAGTTCTCCTCAGCTGTGGTGGATCCTGACATCCTGAATTTTGCGCACCAGTGCTGGTTTAAGGTGTATTATGGTATTGTGCATAGAGCACAACACAACACGGTAAGCGTGCCTACTCGTCTTAAACCATATTTTTCTTCACCTGGATAACGACACTAAGAACACCATCCTTTTTTTAAATACTGTATGTGAGTCACGTTTGGAACCAATAAATGAGACCTGCCTCTAAAGTTTAACCCCTTAACCCCTTAAGGACTCAGGGCGTTTCCGTTTTTGCACTTTCGTTTTTTCCTCCTTACCTTTTAAAAATCATTACCCTTTCAATTTTCCACCTAAAAATCCATATTATGGCTTATTTTTTGCGTCGCCAATTCTACTTTGCAGTGACAGTCATTTTACCCAAAAATGCACGGCGAAACGGAAAAAAAAATCACTGTGCGACAAAATCGAAAAAAAAACGCCATTTTGTAACTTTTGGGGGCTTCCGTTTCTACGCAGTTCATATTTCGGTAAAAATTACACCTTATCATTATTCTGTAGGTCCATACGGTTAAAATGATACCCTACTTATATAGGTTTGATTTTGTCGCACTTCTGGAAAAAATCATAACTACATGCAAGAAAATTTATACGTTTAAAAATGTCATCTTCTGACCCCTATAACTTTTTATCTTTCCACGTACAGGGCAGTATGAGGGCTCATTTTTTGCGCTGTGATCTGAAGTTTTTATCGGTATGATTTTTGTTCTGATCGGACTTTTTGATCACTTTTTATTCATTTTTTAATGGTATAAAAAGTGACCAAAATATGCTTTTTTGGACTTTGGAATTTTTTTGGGCGTACGCCATTGACCGTGCGGTTTAATTAATGATATATTTTTATAGTTCGGACATTTACGCACGCAGCGATACCACATATGTTTATTTATTTATTTTTTCACACCGTTTTATTTTTTTATGGGAAAAGGGGGTGATTCAAACTTTTATTAGGGAAGGGGTTAAATGACCTTTATTAACACTTTTTTTTTTTTTTTACATTTTTTTGCAGTGTTATAGGTCCCATAGGGACCTATAACACTGCACACACTGATCTCTCATCCTGATCACAGGCGTGTATTAACACGCCTGTGATCAGTGTTATCGGCGCATGACTGCTTCTGCCTGGATCTCAGGCACGGAGCAGTCATTCGTCGATCGGACATCGAGGAGGCAGGTAAGGGCCCTCCCGGTGTCCGGTCAGCTGTTCGGGACGCCGCGATTTCACCGCGGCGGTCCCGAACAGCCCGACTGAGCAGCCAGGTCACTTTCACTTTAGAAGCGGCGATCAGCTTTGACCGCCGCTTCTAAGGGGTTAATACCGCACATCGCCGCGATCGGTGATGTGTGGTATTAGCCGCGGGTCCCGGCCGTTGATGAGCGCCGGGACCGACGCGATATGATGCGGGATCGCGGCGCTGGGAGCCGGCGCAGGACGTAAATATATGTCCTGCGTCGTTAAGGGGTTAAGGACTGAGCCCTTTTTCGCAATTCTGACCACCGTCACTTTAAGCGTTAATAACTCACAAAGCTTTTACCGAATATTCTGATTCTGAGATTGTTTTTTCGTGACATATTCTACTTTATTTTGGTGGTAAATTTTCGGCATTACTTGCATCCTTTTTTGGTGAAAAATCCCAAAATTTCATGAAAATTTAGTAAATTTTGCATTTTTCTAACTTTGAAGCTCTCTGCTTGTAAGGAAAATGGATATTCCAAATAAATTTTATTTTTATTCACAAATACAATATGTCCACTTTATGTTGGCATTATGTTGACATATTTTTACTTTTAGAGGGCTTCAAAGTAGAGCAGCAATTTTCAAAAATGTCATGAAAATTGCAAAATCTGAATGGACAGATGTTACAACACTACAACTCCCAGCATGCCTGGGTGGTCTAGGCATGCTGAGAGTTGTAGTTTGGCAACATCTGGAGGGCTACCGTTTGGCCAAACTGTGACCCTCCAGATGTTGCAAAACTACAACTCCCAGCATGCCCAGACAGCCTTTGGCTGTCTGGGCATGCTGGGAGTTGCAGTCCGGCCTTCCTAGTGGTTGCCACAGTAAAGATCACATTACTTTCACTTTCATTTCTCTCCAAAAATGCATCCAGACCCCTTTTAACCCCTTGGGGAGGGCGGGTTTTTCCAGTTTTTGTACTTTCGTTTTTCCTCCTTACCTTTTAAAAATCATAACCCTTTCAATTTTGCAGCTAAAAATCCATATGATGGCTTATTTTTTGCGCCACCAATTCTACTTTGTAATGACATCAGTCATTTTACCCAAAAATCTACGGCGAAAGGGAAAAAAAAAAATCACTGTGTGAGAAAATTTAAGAAAAAATCCATTTTGTAAATATTGGGGGCTTCCGTTTTTACGCAGTACATTTTTGGGTAAAAATTACACCTTATCTTTATTCTGTAGGTTCATACGATTAAAATGATACCCTACTTATATAGGTTTGATTTTGTCGTACTTCTGGAAAAAAATTATAAAAATCACTTTTCTTTTCACGATATAAAAAGTGACCAAAAATACGCAATTTTGGACTTTGAATTTTTTTGGGCGAGTACGCCATTGACCGTGCGGTTTAATTAATTACATATTTTTTTATCATTTGGACAGTTCCCCACAAGGCAATATCACATATGTCTATTTTTATTTACACAGTTGTTGTTTTTTTTAAATTGGGAAAAGGGGGGTGATTCAAACTTTTATTAGGGAAAGGGTTAAATGATCTTTATTCCCTTTTTTTTCACTTTTTTTTTAGTGTTATAGCTCCCATAGGGGGCTATAACACTGCACACACTGATCTTTTACATTGATCAATGGTTTCTCATAGGAAACCATTGATCAATGATTCTGCCGCTTGACTGCTCATGCCTGGATCTCAGGCACTGAGTAGTCATTCGGCGATCGGACAGCATGGAGGAAGGTAGGGACCCTCCTGCTGTCTTTACAGCTGTTCAGGATGCCGCGATTTCATCGTGGCGATCCCGAACAGCCCCCAGAGCTAACCGGCAATGCTTTATTTTCACTTTAGACGCAGCGTTCAACTTTGAACACCGCGTCTAAAGGGTAAATAGCGCGCGGCACCGCGATCAGTGCTGCGCGTTATTAGCCACGGGTCGGGCCCGGGCCCGACCCGCTAGCAAGTGAGTGGGCTGAGGGCGTATAGGTATACCCTCCGTCCCCAAGGAGTTAAATTCTTTTACAGAGTTCACCATGACCACCACCTCTGGCAGACAGTTCAATAGTCTCACTGCTCTTACAGTAAAGAACCCCCGTCTGTGCTGGTGTAGAGGATGCTCCCTTGTTATAGATACAGTCCAGGGTAAAAATACATCATGGGAGAGATCTCTGTATGGTCCCCTGATATATTTATACATAGCTATTAGGTCACCCCTAAGCCTTCTGTTTTCTAAACTAAATAACCCTAATTCTGATAATCTTTTTGGGTTCTGTAGTCCTCCCATTCCCCATATTACCCTGGTTGCCCATCTTTGAACCCTCTCCAGCTCCACTATATCTTTCTTGTACATTGGTGCCCAGTACTGTACACATCATTCCATGTGTGATTTGTACAGCGGTAGAATTATTTCCTTTTCGTGGGCATCTATGCCCCTATTGATGCACCACATGATTTTATTTGCCTTGGCAGCAACTGCCCGACACTGGTCACTACAGCTAAATTTACTGTTAAAGGAGAACTCCATACTGTCCTTCATACTGTCCTCCATATTGTCCTCCATACTGTCCTCCATATTGTCCTCCATACTGTCGGCAGTAAAAAAAAAAAAAAAGATGTGCATACCTTCCTTCGCTCCCCCAGGGCCTCCGGTAATCGCTCCGGTTTCAGCCGCGATCCTCTTCCTGGTTGCCGGTGGTCGGCAAGTCATACTGCACTCAGCCAATCACCGGCCGCAGCGAAGTCCCGACTCGACCGGCGATAGGCTGAGCGGCAGTGTGAAGTGATTTGTTGTATAGTTCAAAAAAATAAATAAATAAAGAGACACAAACCCAAAGGGAGATACAAAACAAACAACCGTGATTAAATCAATAAAAGGGCATTATTGTTCTGGTGACTGATGGGATCTTTGGACTGTAAATGTGTTTGGTTTTTGCAAAAAAAAAAAAAAAGGATAAAATTAATGAAAGCTGCATAGCTAATTCAAATGTAACCTTTACTGCATAGTCAGAACAGAATGCTTTGTGGGCTAATCTACTATGTCATGCATTGAATTTTGTTCCTATTCTCTATAAAGATGCTACATTAGTGAAGTTGTACAAGTATGATTTCAGAAATACTATATTCTTCAATTTACTGGCCCTGATTTACTAAGAGTGTTGGTTTTTTATTAGTGTGGAATGTTATTTCAGATTGCATGATTCCTTTATATTTACTTTTGGGACACACAGGTCAGGAAAGTTCTAGTCAGCTTTTTTTGGTAGGAATTTAGTAGCCACATATTCACATGATTTTGTATCACACTATAAGAACACGCCCCTTTTTCCAGTGACCACGACCCTTTTTTATTTATTTATTTTTTTAACAGTCATAGCCCTTTTGCAAAAATAAATAAACTGTACTCCCTTGCCCAACACAACAAAGTACCCACTCAGCCAATCATTGCCTGAGGCCGGTCACGGCTGAGGCCAGTGGTTGACTGAGCAGGCACTTCTTTATGTTGTGACAGGGACATAAAAGTAGTAAGTAAAAGGGTCCAGACACCATATCAACAGAAGAGGTAGGAGATTGTGGCAGAGATGTGCAGGTATTTAAAAACATTTCAGCCCAGCAACTATTAAAAAGGGGAAAAAAATAAACGTCCAAACTCTTGATATAAATTTTTTTTTAAATAATGTAGATAATACAATTATATGTATATTTGTAATATACATTGGTAAAAAAAATGGGAATTTTGATTTACCGATAATTCTGTTTTCTTGAATCATCACCACAATGAGATTGCCCCCAATGATCCTAAAGGAACAGGAAGCACAAAGAGGTTAAAAGGCCCCTCCCCAGACAACCCTCAGTGTAACTAAACATATGTAGTTACATTTTTCCCATTTTTCATCTCATCACCACATCAGCACCACAATGAGACACACCAGATAAATTTTGTCTAAGGAGGGACTACAGCTCGCAGCACATTCCGTCCAAAGGCCAAATCCTGAGACGAGGCTCTATCCAATTTGTAGTGTTTAAAGAAGGTATGAGTGGTACACCAAGTCGCTGCCCTGCAAATCTGCTCTAATGAGGCAGAAGATTTTTCAGCCCAGGAGCCATTGCTCTGGTTGAATGAGATTTTAGATGTTCAGGAACTTGATTTCCAGATCTTCTGTAAGCCTCAGAAATAGATGACTTCACCCATTTGGCAATAGAAGCTTTAGAGGCTTTCTTCCCTTTGTTAGGGCCCTGGAACTGAACAAAAAGATTTACCGTAGATCTTTCCTCCAATCCTTGGTTTGTTGTAAATAAAGAAGGATAGTTTTTCTCACGTCCAAGGAATGGAACATTATTTCTTTCTTGTTTTTTGGAGAATTACAAAAAAGGTGGGTAGGATGAGGTCTTGAGACCTAAGGAAATTCGTGACCACTTTTTGGAGGAAAGCTGGATTTAGTTTCAGAATAATTCTGTCTTCAAGCACAGTTAGGTAGGGTTCTTCAATTGAGAATGCTTGAATCTCATTCATCCTTCTTGCTGTTGTTATGGCTGTCAAGAAGACTGCTTTCCAAGTTAGAAATTTTATTTAAGAATCCGAAAGTGGTTCAAAAAGGTTCTCTAGTAAGACTAGCGAGTATTAAATTTAGATCCCACGGTGGCGAAAGGTTAGATATTTTTTGTTTTAGTATTGACACAGCACTAAAATATCTTTTAATCTACTTATGTTCTGCAATACTTGCGTCAAAAAAGCAACCCAAGGCTGCTGTTTGTACTTTTAAAGTACTGATGGATAATCCCTTGTCAAGTCCGTCTTGAAGAAAATTTAGAATTTGAGGGATATCAGGGTTCAAGGGATTGGGAGGACAGGAGCCACACCAGTAGACACATTTTTTTCCATTGTTTCCCGTAGATAGCAGAAGTTGTAGGTTTCTTGTTTTCCAATAGATTATCAATAACTCTGTGAGATAGCCCCTTCTGATTCAAAATTGACCGCTCAAAAGCCAGGCTGTCAACTGCAGGTTTGATAGATCCTTGAAGAATAGAGGGCCTTGCAACAGGAGATCTTCTCTTACTGGAAGAGGGTAAGGGTGATCTATGGACAGTTGCTGAAGCAGGGCGTACCACCCTCTTTTGGGCCATCTTGGAGCTATAAATATAACTTTGGACCTCTCCATCCATATCTTCTGTAGAGACCTGCTGATCAGAGGGAAAGGAGGGAACACATAGGTCATGTTGAAGTTCCAACTTTGTTGAAGGGCATCGACTCCATTCGGGAGATCAGCTGGAAACAGGGAAAAACATTTGTTTACCTTCCGATTTTTTCTGGTGATGAATAGATCCATTTCTGGTATACCCCACTTCAAGACCAGATCCTGAAAAACTTGTGGATTGAGCTCCTATTCCCCTGGATAGATCTGGTGCCGGCTTACGTAATGTGCCTGAATATTCTAGCTTCCTTTGAGATGTACAGCAGACATTGACAATATCTTGTCCTCCGCCCAAGAATTTTTTTTTCCTGTCAGTGCTTGTAGAAGGCTGTGTCTTGTTTCCCCTTGAGGATTTAGAAAAGCTACTGTAGTATCATTGTCGGTGTAAATCTTCACATGATGATTCAGGATTAGATGTTGCAAAGCCTTCAAAGCCTTGTACACCGCTTTTAATTCCCGGAAATTGGAAGAGCGCAGACGAGTTTCCTCTGACCAGGTGCCCTGTAGACAAATATCTTGAACATGTGCCCCCCCCCCCCCCCCCCCCAACAATTTTGGCTGGCGTCAGTTGTGACTTACCGAGGGAAGGGGAACCCAGGACACCCCCTTTTTTTTTAGTTTTTTTTCTCTTTATCCACCATTTGAGGGAATTCTTGACAGAGAGTGAGAGAGAGAGAGAGGAATCCTCATCTTCTTTTCCAGGGAACTCCAGACTTTGAGGACTTGTTTCTGAAGGCTTCTGGAGTGACTTTGGCTCCATGGGACTGCTGGAATGCAAGAGGTCATGGAACTCAACAGGGACATTGAATTCTTGATGGTAGAATAGTTTGCTTGGTAGAAGACTTTGATTTTCTGGATTAGCGCAGATATCTTTTCCTCCGGAAGGAAAGTCATTTGCTTGTCTGAGTCCAATATCATCCCTAAAAACATTTTCTGTTTTGCAGGCAAGAGACTTGACTTCTGGAAGTTTATGATCCAGCCTAAATTCAATAAAGAGATAACTGTTAAATTGACATGCTGGGACAGGAGTTCTTTGGACCCGGCAATAACCAGGAGATCGTCCAGATATGGAATAAGTAGAATTCCTTTTTGTCTCAAGGATGCCACTACTATCATTACTTTGGTAAATATTCTCGGGGCCGAGGATATCTCGAACAGTAGAGCCTTGAATTGATAGTGGAAGGTCAGATTGTTTTTGGTTACAGCAAATCTCAGAAATTTTTGATGCTTCGGAAAAATGGGTACATGAAAATAAGCGTCCCTTAGATCAATAGTTGCCATTCAGGCATTCTGAGGTATGTGTTTCCATCTTGAAGTGTTTGTAAGTTATATAACAGTTCAGATGTTTTAAATGTATTATTGTTCTGAAAGATCCAGAAACAGGCATGAATAGTGGCCCTGTTCTTGTTCTTCTAGGGGAACAGGAATGATCGCTCCCAGAGCTAGCAAATCCTGAACCCCCTGAAATAACTGAACTTGTTTAGACACTCAGAACTGAGATTTGTTGTGCGAAAGGTTTGATGTGGAGGGGAGACAAACTATCCTGAACCCATTCTTGATGGAATTTAGAATGAACTGTTTTTTTGTCATATCCTTCCACTGATGGTAGAATAGAGTTAGTCTCTCTCCCCCCGATCCCCACCCCCGACCCAAAACGGAGGCAAGTCACTGTTTTTTTGTCTGAATTGTTAGGGTTGAGCAAGAAATCTTGCCCCTTACCTCCTTTAGGGTAAATCCACCTTCCGGTCTTTCCTGTCTCTTTATACTCTCTCTGTCTATTCTTGAATGGGCGAAAATAATTTTTCGGTTTTGCACTCTTCAGGAAATTTCTTTTTGTTATCTGCCGCCTGCTGCAAAATGTTATCTAATACAGATCCAAACACCAGTTTACCTTCAAAGGGAATAGAACAGAGTTTAGTTTTAGATACAGAATCTCCCTGCCAGTTCTTCAGCCACAAGACTCTTAGGGCAGAGTTGGATAATGCTGCAGATTTTGCTGCCATCATTACAGATTCAGCCGACACATCAGCTAAAAAAGCAGTGGCTAGTTTTAGCATAGGGATAGAGAAAAGAAGTTGATCTCTGGGCTGGGTGTTTTGTTTTCAATGTAGTTTTCCAATTGACCCAGCCATAGAAACAGAGATCTTGCAACACTTGCTGCAATATTAGGATTTAATAAAGCGGATGAAGCATCCCAATTTTTCTTAAGAATCCCATCCATTTTTCTATCCAAATGGTCTTTTAATTGTGAGGAATCCTCAAATGGGAGAGATGTTTTTTTTGACTACCTTAGCCACCTGTAAATCTATTTTAGGGGCTTCACTCCATAAATCAGTATCTTCACTATTAACCTTGCTCTGAATTCTTTAACCACCATGAGCTTTCTATCTGGATCTTTCCATTCATCCAAGATTAGGCTTTTCAGGTTCTCATGAATAGTAAACATATTTGGTTTTCTAGGTTTTAACCCTGCAAACATTTCATCCTGAACAGAAAGGGTAACCTTAGGATCTTCTATATTCATAGTACTTTTTACGGCATTTAGGAGAGTATCTGTATTTTCGGTCAAAAAATAGTATCTTTTGTCTTCTAATTTTTTGGAAGTAGAAGGAATATCTTCCTCTAAATCCACATTAGAAGAAAAAGCATTCATCTCAGAATCGGAGTCAGAATCCACAATAAAACTTGGCTTAGATTTTTTAGCAGGAGAAGGATCACAAGAAAATGGCGTAGGCAGAGCAGCTGCCACAGAGGCCTGGACCTGTTGAATACTCATGGATCTTAATTCGTCCATAAAGGACGAAGTCTCCTGCTGAACAATCCTGGCTGTGCAAGAATTACATAAGGATTTCAGGTGTCCCCTGTAATTTCTCAAAGCATATAGCAAATTTCTTAGGCTTGGTCTTAGAAGGTTTTTTCGGGGTCTCCTTGTCTCCCTAAAAAAAAGGAGAGAAGGAATACCCATGAATAGGGGGAAAAAAGACCAAGATCAAGTAAATGAAACCCCAAGGGGCCAGATACTCACTGGGCTGATAGACTTCCCTAGCTCCACAGATTCAGAGCGGATTGAGGAAGCAGCATCCATTCTGACAAGAGACAGGAAAAGGAGGTCTTGCAATGATTTTCGAGATCCCCACCGCATAACGAAGTGGAACTTCCGGTCCCCGCTTCCTGCACGTAATGTGACGTCACACGCAAGCACCGGAACCGCCGGAGACCAGAAAAGACCAGGGGGGACATGCGCGTGTGCCCGAGTTACTGCACGCACATCTCCCTGCCGCATAAACTCACTGAGCGCCACGGCGGGGAATCAGAGGGTCCAAGAGGCCTGCTACGGAGAGCGCACGACCCGGAGCGGCATTTGAGAGGGGGGAAATCCTGGAGAAAACCCGACCTCCACCGCCTGGCTTGGCCCGCACCGATCCTGACACCAGCGCCAGGACCAGGAAGTAAAACCTCAATGTTTCCCAAAGAAACAGAAAAACACTAAGGGGTTGTCTGGGAAGGGGCCTTTTAACCTCTTTGTGCTTCCTGTTCCTTTGGGGGCAATCTCATTGTGGTGCTGATGTGATGATGAGATGAAAAATGTTTATATTTATGGGTGAAAAAGTGCTGTCCCTGCAACTATTGTCTGTGAGGAGTCCAAATACAGGAAGTGAGGACAGGACAAGCAGGGCTCTGTGCAGGCTCCTGGCTTGTCAATCATCCTCATGTGTGATCCCGTAGCATGGCATAGAGCCTCGCTGCATAAAGCCCTGCATGTCCTCACTGCACAGAGCCCCGCTTACCCACCCTCACTTCCTGTATTTGGACTCCTCATAGAGACACACAGGCAATAGCTGCAGGGACAAAAATATACATATATTTTTTAAACAATGTATATTACAAATATACATATAATGGTATTATCTATGTTATATAAAAAGTTTTGGTTGATGACAAGTACACTTTAACCCCTTAACGACGGACCCATTTTATACCTTAACCCCTTAAGGACGCCGGACGTAAATGTACGTCCTGGTGCGATGGTACTTAACGCACCAGGACATACATTTACGTCCTGTGCATAACCGCGGGCATCGGAGCGATGCCCGTGTCATGCGCGGCTGATCCCGGCTGCTGATCGCAGCCAGGGACCCGCCGGCAATGGCCGACGCCCACGATCTCGCGGGCGTCCGCCATTAACCCCTCAGGTGCCGGGATCATATATTATATATATATATATATATATATATATATATAATGAGTTATGTCATCACAACTGGTCGCGCAAAAAACAAGCCCTCATACTAGTATGTGGATGAAAATATAAAAGAGTTATGATTTTTAGAAGGCGAGGAGGAAGAGTCCTTAAGGCCAAAATGGGCTGAGTCCTTAAGGGGTTAAAGGGGTACTCCACTGGAAAACATTTTTTTTTAAATCAATCTGTTTTTAAGTTAAACAGATTTGTAAAATTACTTCTATTAAAAAATCTTAATCCTTCCAGTACTTAGCTGCTGTTATGATCCACAGGAAGTTATTTTCTTTTTGAATTTCCTTTCTGCCTGACCACAGTGCTCTCTGCTGCCACCTCTGTCCATTTTAGGAACTGTCCAGGGCAGGATAGGTGTTCTATGAGGATTTTCTCCTACTCTTGACAGTTCCTAAACCTATATGAGGACTTGTTTTTGTGTGACCAATTGCACTTTGTAATGACACCTTTTATCTAACATATACACACACACATACTATATATATATCTCAATGGGGGAGATTTAACACGCAAAGTGACACAGTGACAAAAAAGAACAAAAAAAAGTGGATGACTGCAGATATACTGCCCGGACATTCGGCCGGATCTATAAAAATTTATCCGAACCAAGCCAGAAGGCATGGAATCAGGAGGTGAAGTGCCAAAAGGTGAAATGGTTAGTGCCTGTGCTTCCACTCAGTGAGGAGACCAACAATGAGTTTAGGCCCCTCAGGGTCACCACTCCCCAAGGCACAAATGTACCCCAGCTCTAGACCCCCCAGCCCAATGACCAGACCCTGAGGGAACAGGTCTCATCAGGACAGTGGTTGAACTGGTGTTGTGGCACCAGCCCCGGAACGCCCTGGTACACATGTTCCCTCTATCCTACATCAGTGGGAGAGACTAGACCACTGATAAGAACAGATACTACACTTGATCTTAGCCAAAAGGCCGGAAATTTCTCCAAGTGAACATACCCTACGGGCAAGTAATGCCATTTTTGCCATTAAATTAGTATATTATTCTGCACCTGAATCCTTAATAAAACTTTTAAAGCAGAACTCCCCATAAGGTTTATTTGTGTGAATGCATAGGCTATAAAACTAAAACATTGCTTATCTGAAGCTAAAACGCACCTGTTTTTATAAGAATTATTCCCATTCATAACCTCAGAAAGTGCTATATCATAGGGGTGCAGAAATGTTCACAATTTGGGTAGGATGGGGTATGCTATGCCAACAGCACATTAGACACACATGTGCTTAAAGTTTTGGTCTTATGTGGAAAATGAGATTTCATTTTCCAGAACAGGATTATTTAAATCAACTGTCAGGGATGAAACTGGCATACTTATAGAAGCAGTTCTGAACAGTATGACTGGCCTTGAAATCCTGTGAATGAGCAAGCATTGAATGCTCAGTTCTGGCACACAGTCTGATGAAATGATAAAACCATGCAAGCACCATTTAATGCTCTTATATCTGTATGATAGGTAGGCTTTACACCCAAGGTTTGCCCCTCCAACTGTGTTACTGTTGTGCAATTAAAAACTAAGGGAAATACAGTTTGCTAACTTCTTTCTTTTTACTTTCAAGGATGTCCTTGTGTGTTGAAAATATTTGTGTAAATAGCCTATATAAAGCTTATTAGGAGGGTATGTTTTAGAAGAGCTTTGCTAAATAGTTAGACTTTCTGCCTAAACAAATATTTTGAATATTGAATTTGGTTTAAAAAAAAAAAAAAAAAAAAAAAGAGACCTAAGAAGAAATATATACTGCTATGATTTCATGCAACTGCATTGTAAGGGAGATGCATAGTTTGATGCCAATAAACGGATAAGATCCCATGCAAAAAAAAAAGAAGAGGCAGGGAAACCTTTTCTCCAGGTTTTGTTTGGGATACTACCGATAAAACACCATAATACAACCATTTCAATGTGGTCTTAAAGGGATCCTGTCACACTGAAAATGCAGTCCAATGTGAAGGCATCACATCATAGAACAAGGAGTAAAGCTGATTTATACATAGCTTTTTTTTTTTTTTTTTTTAGCAAAGTTTCAGGATAACCTAGAATTTATTCACAGAAGGCATGGAATCAGGAGGTGAAGTGCCAAAAGGTGAAGAGGTTAGTGCCTGGGCTTCTGTGAGTAGGACCACTTAAATCACTAATAAAAATAAAAAAAAATGACAAGTTATCCTATAACTTTTTCCACAAAACTAAATATCAATCTGCTCTGGTACTCCTAAAAATGCTCGCATGATACAACTTACACTGCATTTTCAAGGTAACAGGTCCCCTGTAAATTGACCATAAATTAGATATGTGATGTGACATTACATCAATTTTATTAACATCTGAAAACATTCTAACTTCGGGGATACCGTTTTCACTTGTATAATCTTCTGAAGCTGATAACAAAGCTGGACGAGGTCACAATAGTTGCAAACAGGTTCCATTGACTTTGAGTGGGGTCTGTTGTCCGTTATTTAATGTTATCCAAGTTTTAGGACTTTGCTGTTTCCTCGATCAAGACAATACATCAGGGGGGTAACCTTGATTATATTAACTGCATTTGTTGCGGTAGAAGGTTAATAACAGGGGTTTGACAGCACTCAAGAGATCCTGCTGTTTCAGAGCCACCCCCACAGTCCCGCCCCTCTGACGGATTGCCTTGATAGTAAAAGAAGACGACAAAGCCCTATAAGGCTGCATTCACACCACGTTTTTGCAATAAAGTTCCTGTATCAGGTTTTTGATGAAAAAAACGGATTCCTCAAAACCGGACTAAACGGTTTCAAAACGTGTGTACAAATTTTAATCTGTATACGGTTAAAAACAGTGTACAGTTTAAAAAATTATGTCCGGTTGCATCCGTTTAAGAAAAAAAACGTATCCTTTAACTTTTCACTCCATTATGAATAAAGTTTCACTTGTTTGATTGAAATTCCAAGAAAAAAAAACTATGCAAAGTCAAAAACCGGATGGAACCGTATGCACATACGTTTCTGTACAGTTCCCATTGGCTCCCATGTTAAAAAAATGTATGCGGTTTAATACGTTTTTTCACCCAGCCGAAAAACCGTGGAAGGCTACGGTTTTGGGTACGGAAAAAGAACTGACAAAACCGCACAGGGTGCAAAACGGACAGATATCTGATGAGTCATTTGGTATACGGTTTTCAATTGAGAGTCAATGCATACGGTTTTCAATACATTCCACACGGTTTTCACACTGAAAATGTATACGGGAACTGTATTGCAAAAATGTGGTGTGATTGCAGCCTAACTCAGGAACTGGAATAAACATACATCTATCCTAAGATAATAAAATTGAAATATTATAAGAGAAGACTAGATGGAGTAAAGTCTAGACAAAATGTTTCTAAAGTTTGTGTCCATCTTTAGTTACTACTAGACTATACATTACATGACAAACTACTATTTATCAAATCCAATAGTTAAAATGAAATCACTGGAACATTGAAGTCCAAGGTCATACAATATGGCTGCCAAGCACAATCTCCTACACTTCGTGCTTGATCACTGTATGTACAAGTGACCACAGGAATAAGCTTTTTACATCTGCATTGAACGTTCATGTTTGTGCTGGCTCAGCAGCCTAGGACATGTGCAAAACACTGCTGAGTTTGCAGGGTCATCTCTTTCCTATTTATTATTGTAATTTTAACTTTTATTGTACAAATAAATAATAGAGAGTCCTATATTGAAAGAGGTGGACAATGACATACAGTATTTAACTTATATTGCAATAGGACTGTTTATGTTACATCACTAGTCACAGTGGGGATCATTTAAGCCTATTTAATACCCCAATTCGGCCAAAGACATGAGAAAAATAGCTGCAAAAATTGAGTCTTTACAGTTTTTCCCCTTGTTTTTGCGGTTTTTTTTTTAAATCAGTACATGGTGCCTTTACTGTACCTTTATATGCCTCTCATATCTTACAGAACCTTGATGGATTACCTACAAATTAGACAGACAAAGTGTTGCTCTTTTAGATCCTACAAGTACAGTGGTCCCTCAAGTTACAATATTAATTGGTTCTGGGATGACCATTGTATCTTGAGACCATATCTCTATGGAAAACTGGTAATTGGTTCTGAAGTCCCTAAAATGTCATCCAAAAATAGGAAAAAGTGAGAATTAAAGAAAAATAAGTAGATAACTAAGCAAATCCTTACATATAAAAGTAAGAAAGAGCTGCTGGGAGCTGTAATCACTGCCTGTCAGTGTTTCCCAAGCAGGGAGCCTCCAGCTGTTGCAAAACTACAACTCCCAGCATGCCCGGACAGCCTTTGGCTGTCCGGGCATGCTGGGAGTTGTAGTTTTGCAACAGCTGGGGGCACCCTGCTTGGGAAACACTGGTCTATGTAGAGGACAGGAGCTTCTTCGGGGTCCTGTACAGTACAGGCAATGTCCTAAAAAAGTTACATGGAGTCGCCCTCACCTGGTGTCCAAAGAAGCTAACCCTGGTACAGGTAAAGAGTACAGAACATGTAATACCTCCCTATACTGTAGGGGGCGCTACCAGACATCAGTCAGTGCATATGCAGTAATACAGGGGTTTTATCAGTGAAATGTCCATTCTGATTGGTCGGTTCTTCCGGCCATTGACACGTTTTGCAGATCTGGACTGTCTGTAGCATTGTATGTTGAGTCTGGTTTCAAGTTACAATGGTCCAGAAAAGACCATTGTATGTTGAAACTATTGTATGTTGAGGCCATTGTAAGTTGAGGGATCACTGTACTGAGAACTGTATCTCGGTCAGAATAGATCCGTAAATAGTGTAAGTAACATTGTACAGTGGCACACAGAATCTTGTACCGCTCATCCAGAATTCCGATCTAACATTATAAAAGGGGTGGGGTATTTTATTCTTCCTTTTTATGCCTCCTTCATCTGATGCTATACATCAAAAGTGCAAATGATCAGTTTAGCAGAGCACATGTTTATTGATAAATCTCTTTGTGATATCACGACACACCCTCTATTCATGTCTATGGGAAGGGGCGTGGTGGCCGTCACGACCCCAGCAATCAGATATCTTATCTCCTATGCTTTGGATAGGGGACAAGATATCTTGGGGTGGGGTACCCCTTTAAGCTAGCTGACCAGTAAAGAAGGTCCCACGGCAATAGACTGATCAAGGCTCTGGTACATCCCTGCAATTGGCTGTTATCATTGTGCCAAAAGATCTTTACCTGAGAAATGAAGTATAGGAATATCTGTGATCTAATTAATTTTTTTTGTTATTGGGATCCTTCCCTGGAAAAGAGAATACATAAAAATGTATTTCACACAACAGAAATAATGTTCCCTAAGGAATTTTGCTGAAATAATATGGAATAAAGCTTGTATTGACCCTGCATGAATTATTCTTTGGTTCATGTAAATGTTCATGTAAATGTTCAAGGTTGTTGGTGCCTTCAATTGTTACAAGAATTTTTGCAGTCAATTGCTAACTATAATCATTACAAGTGTGTCAATCCTTAAACGGGTACTCCGCCCCTAGACATCTTATCCTCTATCCAAAAGGGGGACCCCCTGCAAACTCCGCTGCAGCACCCCAGACATCCGATGCACGGAGCGAACTTCGCTCCATACCGGATGACTGGCGATGCGGGCGGAGGCTCGTGATGTCAGGGTCAGGCCCCCTCAATGCAAGTCTATGGGAGGGGGCGTGACGCCCAGTTCACGATCGCTACCAGCTCTGAAGACAATGGGTCATACCTGACCCCATATAAGTGTATAGCCTATCTGTACATTCTGTCATCAAGAGTTGAACCTGTCTTTGCTATCTGCAGTCTGTGCTAAGATCACGTAACAGCAGGGGACGCATTCAACGCTGGCATGGCGGGGTGTACAGATAGGATGCTCATGTCATTAGTGGACTAGTTTGCTGACTTGCTACGGGTTAACTTCAGTCACAAAGAAAGCTGAAAAAGCAAAGAAAGCCGATCCACTGTGGAGGTATCCGGAGGGCTTACCTCTGCTTCCCAAGGGACAATGGCTCTGTCATAGATAGAGCCTAGCTGGACCAGGCTTTATTAATGAAGTGCAGAGCACACAGATCATTGGAGTTCAATAGAACTGCTTTGATCTGTATGAGGAATCTAGTGATTCCTCCTAAAAGTCCCTAAAGGGAAAACCACCAAATTTGCTAAATTATCTTTTTTTTTTTTTTTTTACCCCATATATATGGAAAAATAAAAGATGTCATTACAAAGTACAATGGGTCCCGCAAAAAAAGAAAAATAAATAAAAAGCCCTCATATGGGTCCGTAGATGGAAAAAAATATGACTATGATAGGGAGAGGAGGAAAAAATTAGAAAAAACTAAAAATTGGCCCGGACAAGTGGATTGTCATGAGGGACAAGTAGATTGTGCTCCCGTTTTAATCCCTTGGACAAGTAGTTTTTTTGTTTGTTTTGTTTTTCTTCTATTTCCACACCCCTGCATATTGATTAATTCTACATTCAGAAACTGGCTTAAATGTCAGCGCAACTCTGCACCTACTCATAGCAAGTGTGTATTTCATTTTCTGATTTAAGGATGCACCAAAATGCACCTCTGAATAAATGCGGTGCAATATACACCAGCAAACTTTTGTTTAACACTGGCGTATAAAATGCCACTCTTAATCAATGTGGGCCAAGGTGTCTTGTTGTGACTTTCCATTAGAATGCAGAAAAAGGAGCCATTTCAGGCTCTGGCTATTTTCAAGATCAAGGTCCGTGAAATTTTGAAAGTCAAACTATTTGTGCTAGATTCATTTAACATGTTGATAAATTGCTCTGTATTGCCAGTGTGTAAATTAGGTATCCATAATCTGTTCTGTCCTCAAGGAAAAACCAAGGTGGTAAAGTTTCATTTAAATGCAATAAGATTACAGAGAAAGTGACAGAACTAAAGGCTGTTTCTAACCATTTAACATCGGACAGATGGCTCAATGGGGCACATACCACACTTTTGTCCTGGCAAAAGCAATCTGTCACACATCACTTTTGTCAGACAAGTTTACTCTCATATGCTGATCTATCAGAAAAGTGGTGACTGACTGGGTTCCCATAAGTAATATCCTTATAGTAGTACTGGGCGGTATGAGGGCTAACTTTTTGAATTTTAAACTTTTTTTATCTGTACCATTTTTGTTTTGATGGGACTTTTTGATCGCTTTTTATACATGTTTTAGGGTATACAAAATGACCAAAAATACGCAATTTTTTTTACATGTATGCCATTGATCGTGCAGTTTATTTAACATTATATTTTTATAGTTCAGACATTTACGCATGCGGCTATACCAGATACGTTTATTTTTATTTACAAAGATATTTTATTTTTTTTTTTATGGGAAAAGGGGGGTGATTCAAACTTTTATCACCGAAGGGGTTAGATTTATAAACTTTTTATGAATTAATTTTTTTTTTTTTTTACTTCTTTACACTTTTTTTTTTTTGTCCCAATAGGGGACTATTACATGCAATACTGTGATTGCATACACTGGTTTAACCATTGAGGTTATGCATATCACCCCTGTATGCGGGGTATCCAAAGGATTGCAGGCTGTAGGAGCTTGACCGGTATCCATGGCACCGGATCCAGTAATATAGCACGAGAGGATATAGGATGTGCACATCTGCAATTGAGAAAGCGTAGGATATTACTCGAAACGCATCTTGCTATGGATGTACATGTAAACTGTGTTTTTAAATAAATTACGGTTAGCTCATTAAGGAAGCATATGCCATTCATTTTATTTTTTATGGGATAGTGCCATTTTTGGGGAATTAGATCCTCTCCTGATTTTGTTAATGGCAGAGTTCCCACCTCTGTGATACTACTGATATGCCATCACAGAAATGTAAAAAAATAAAAATAAATAAGTACAGTACTGCTGGCGCCTAGTTTTTTTTTTTTTTTTTTTTTAAATCAATTGGTGCCAGAAAGTTAAACAGATTTGAAAATGTCTTCTATTTAAAACATCTTAATCCTTCCAGTACTTATCTGCTGTATGGTCCAGAGGAAGTTCTTTTCCTATTGAATTTCCTTTCTGACCACAGTGCTCTCTGCTGACACCTCTGTCCATTTTAGGAACAAACCCTATAGCAAACCTCTCCTCTTCTAGACAGTTCCTAAAATGGACAGAGGTGTCAGCAGAGAGCCCTGTGGTCAGACAGAAAGGAAATTCAAAAAGAAAAGAACTTCCCGTGGACCATATATTAGCTGAAAAGTACTGGAAGGATTAATATTTTTGAATAGAAGTAATTTACAAACCTGTTTAACTTTCTGGCACCAGTTGATTTAAAATAAGATATTTTCCAGTGGAGTACCCCTTTAAGATCTATGAAAGCTCTTGCACCACACCTGTCCGCAGGCTGTATGTGGTATTACAACCTGGATCCATTCCCTTTAATGGAACTGAGATGCAAAACCACACACAACCTGCAGACAAATGTGTCTAGTTTTTGAAGAATTCAGCTGTTTTTCTAGTGCAGGACAACCCCATGTAATGGGGATGTTTACAACTGTGTTTTCAATTCCATGTTCTGTTCCATAGGAGCAGGAAAACGGAATCCAAACTGTCCAAACCTAGCCCTTGAATAAGCTTCCATTTCATAAGGTTCCTGCTGTCCTCTGAGCAGCATAAACCTGGTGTATGATTCCCTTTACAATAATAGCTATTACCCACAATATAACAAAAGCAGGACTTACACACCTATACTGCGTAAGAATCAGCTGCTTGCTTGACCTAAAGGGGAACTACGGTGCAAAACTATTTTTTTTATATCAACTGGCTCCAGAAAGTTAAAAAGATTTGTAAATGACTTCTATAAAAAAATCTTAATCCTTCCAGTATTTATCAGCTGCTGTATGCTCCTGAGGAAGTTGAGTAGTTCTTTTCAGTCTGACCACAGTGCTCTCTACTGCCACCTCTGTCCATGTCAGGAACTTTCCAGAGCAGGAGAGGTTTTCTATGGGGATTTGCTCCTACTCTGGAGTTGTCAGCAGAGAGCACTGTGGTCAGACTAGAAAGAACAACTCAACTTCATCTGTGGCATACAGCAGCTGATAAGTACTGAAAGGATTAAGATTTTTATATAGAAGGCATTTACAAAATCTGTTTAACTTTCTGGAGCCAGTTGATATGAAAAAAATTGTGTTCCACCAAAGTAAGCAAACCATGCATCATTACATATACTAATCATTTGTTCATATTATGAAGTTAAAATTGCAGTAACATAGTAAAGAGGCATAAGGAACAGACATGGTGCAAGCTGATAGATGGTTTGGCGTGGGAACGCTCTTTACAAATGCAAGACCACTGATTGACTGCATTTCCATGCAGCAATTCGTTGATCCTATGATGACAATTTTTAGCACTCTTGAAGATTGCAATCACCATCTAAAATAGTCTTCTCTCCGCCTTTACATGATAAGATAATCACAATTGAGTATGCAAATAAACTTAACGTAAAACTGCAATGTTCCCTGAAACATCCAGCTTGCAGAACACTGATTAAACTGCCCATTTCTCTTCCTTGGCCCCCCACTCATAGCTATCAGTGAGGTTACAGAGCCGTCTATGCTAATAAGGGATGCAGCCCTTTTTTCTCCTTAAGGACTGAGCCCTTTTTCGCAATTCTGACCACCATCGCTTTAGGAATTAATAACACGAAAACGCTTTTACCGAATATTCTGATTCTGAGAATGTTTTTTCGTGACATATTCTACTTTATTTTGGTGGTAAATTTTCGGCGTTACTTGCATCCTTTTTTGGTGAAAAATCCCAACATTTCAAGAAAATTTAGAAAATTTAGCATTTTTCTAACTTTGAAGCTCTCTAATTGTAAGGAAAATGGATATTCCCAATAAATTTTATTTTTCTTCACAAATACAATATGTCCACTTCATGTTGGCATCATAAAATGGACATATTTTTACTTTTTGAAAAAATTAGAGGGCTTCAAAGTAGAGCAGCAATTTTCAAAAATGTCATGAAAATTGCTAAATCTGAAGGGACAGATGTTACAGAACTAAAACTCCCAGCATGCCTGGGCAGTGCAGGCATGCTGAGAGTTGTAGTTTGGCAACATCTGGAGGGCTACCGTTTGGGCACCACTGTAACAGTGGTCTCCAAACTGTGACCCTCCAGATGTTGCAAAACTACAACTCCCAGCATGCCCAGACAGCCTTCGGCTGTCTGGACATGCTGGGAGTTGCAGTTTGGCCTTCCTAGTGGTTGCCACAGTAAAGATCACTTTACTTTCACTTTCAATCCCCCCCCCCCCCCACACCGTCGATTCCCTACCTGAGCCAGGATCCAGCAGTCTCCAGCGAAGATCCGTGGTCCCCAGGCATCTTCTTCTCAGGTACCGGCCTCCATTTTCTGTCCATGTTCCCCTCGACATCCAGGGGTGGGCAGAACGGAGGGTTGCCATGGCAACCCACTGTTCTGCTCTGCCATTGGTCAGAATCAGTTCTGACCAATGGCAGGGGATAGGAGTAGATCGCAGCACTGTGACCTCACTCCTAGCCCTCAGGATGATCGGGGCTGTCTCTGACAGCTCCGATCATCCCTATTTTCCGGGTGATCGGATCACCAGAGACCCGATCAGCCCGGAATAGCAGAAAATCGCATGTCTGAATTGACATGCGATTTTCTGCGATCGCCGACATGGGGGCGGTCTCAAGACCCCCCTGGGCGATGTGCCGGGGTGCCTGCTGAATGATTTCAGCAGGCATTCCGGTCCGGTCCCCAACCGGCTAGCGGCGGGGACCGGAATTCCCATGGGCATATGCATACGCCCCACATCCTTAAGGACTTGGGATGCAGGGCGTATGCATACGCCTGGCGTCCTGAACAGGTTAAAGGAAAACTGACAATCCTTTCACCTGAACTAAACCCAATATACAGAGTTATAGTGCAGGTGAACAATATTACAAAGAGGAATCATCTACTTAGATCCGCAGTCCAGTTCTAGAGATAACCATTATATTAGCCTCCACTGCTAATATATAAATAGCTGGCTTTGCGCAATGAAGGAGGTACCCAGCATGCAGGGTCCCACTTTCATTGCGCAAAGCCAGTCATTTTCAGTTTAGCAATTGAGGCTAATACAATAGTGACTCAGGAACTGGGCCACGGATCTAAGTAGAAGATTCCTCTTTGTAATCCTGTTCACCTGCACTATAACCCTGTATATTGAGTATAGTGCAGGAAAACCCACTGTTAGTTTCCCTTTAAACTGTCAATTGGGTATTTTCTAGTGCTTAGTACTTAATGAGAAAAGTGCTCATATTAATGACCTGTTGAAAACTGAGTAATGGTGACTACCCATTTAAATCAATCATACAAAAAGTACTGCAATCTCTGTTGATCAGTTCTCAGAGGGGTATAAACTGCTTTTCCTGTTGAGAACTGAGTAGAAGAGACCGCCAAGTTGATGGTCTAGGACAGTGGTCTTCAACCTGTGGACCTCCAGATGTTGCAAAACTACAACTCCAAGAATGCCCGGACAGCCAACGGCTGCTGGGAGTTGTAGTTTTGCAACATCTGGAGGTCAGCAGGTTGAAGACCACAGGTCTAGGGCCTCATTGCTCAATTGGTCACCAAAATTAATGTCACCCATAGCAGAAAAGGATGGCCCAGAAAAAAAAAGACAGACTCAAGATAGATTGCTGTCAGTGGACGTCACAGCCCCTCCATTAGGGTGGGTTTGTAAAGGTCATGGTTCTCTTTAAGAGAACTTCAGTCCTGGGTAATAAATGACTGTACTGTGACAGTCTTTGCTTATATATATATCACAGTCAGTGCAGTCACTCATCTTCTAGGAATATGAATCTCCGACATGAGACTCTCCATGGGAATCCTGTTCTTGTTCATTATGCAAAAAACATAAATTGCTGTGCAGCCTTATGCAAAACACCAATCTCATAATATGTTTAAGCAAACAGATGATCTGACGGAAGAGAGAGGGGAAAAAAAAAAATAACTAAAACCCTTTGGAATACGTTGCCTGAACTAGGCAGCTTAATTATGTTCCATTTTGAGGCTGCTGAACCGCTGTACGTTTAAAGATGTAAAGTGCGGTACCATTTAGAGAGATTATTTTCTGCTACTAAACCATGCAAATCATATGAAAAAAAAAAAATCTGCTGATGGATCTCCCTACGTCTGCCATGCTCATTAACCACCGCAGCATCGCCGGGAAGAGGAGAGCGGCAGGATAATGGCATTCACTGAAACTGATTATTAGCCCTGATTACTTTGCCAGTCTAAACTTATCAGAGAAGAAAACTACAGAAGCTCACACAATTTTCCACCAGGTTTCTGTTTATTGTGAGAAGCTTTTCCCTTTCTCCATTTGTTATTGTTTCAGAACCCCCCCCCCCCCCCCCCAAGAGTAGGATATTTCCTTACAAACATACAAATTCCTATACAGCATAAATAATAAAGAAGCCAAACCACATCAAGCATCCTGCCAACCTGATCCCTGAATGGATTTATTTTATTATGCTCTCTGTGTCCGCTTTATATCACTGCAACTACACAGTAGCCGAAAAAAATAAAGAGTATACATTGTAATATGAGAGTACGTGTGCTGAACTATCAGTGCTTCACTGTAAGAGTTCACTTGTAGTTACAGAAGTTGTAAATGGAGTAGCTCAAGTGGTCCATTTTCCCATCCTCGCCTTGGTGGTGGCGCTGTTGCCTTTTGCTGTCTATAGGTATAAATGTATAGCTTATTCTAAAGCTATTCTTACAGGGGGAGATTTATCAAAACCTGTGCAGAGGAAGAGTGGTGCAGTTGCCCATAGCAACCAATCAGATTGCTTCTTTCATTTTCCACAGGCCTCTTTAGAGGCCTGTGGAAAATGAAAGAAGCGATCTGATTGGTTGCTATGGGCAACTGCACCACTCTTCCTCTGCACAAGTTTTGATATATCTCCCCCATAATCCTTTACAGTACGCACAAAATTTGTTTAAATAAAGCACTGATCCCTAGGTAGCTTCAAGGACTAAAATAAAACTTAACAGGCTTTGTTATAAGGGCATTTATTGGATGAAGTCAATATTGTCCTGTGTAATAGGCCCAGTGATCAGCTCGTTCATCGGCAGATCACATATTTCCAATGTATTTAAAATTCCTTGCTTGCCAGCTGCACATCTTACCGTGTCATAGGAAATTTGCGACCAACAAATGATGGAAGAAAGGATGGTGATCGTTCATACAGCTTTGCACTTGCAGTTGTGGAGCCCTGATCTACTTGATCAGCATTCACATTGGGCAGCAGTTTGTCCATGTAATACAGCCCTAAGGTGGAACTGCAGTCAGAATGAATGAAACATTTAGACTGGGTTCACACTGTGGAATTTCTGGGCAGAATTTCTGCCGGAGATCAAGATGGCGGCACTAGGACCGTGCGGACTGCATTGCCGTCCCCATAGATGTCCATGCATTTCTGAGTAGATCTCCCAAAAGATCCACTCAGAAATGCAGTGCCGTCTATGGGGACGGCAATGCAGCCCATGAGGTCTTCATGCCGCCGGATAAATCTCCAGCAGAAATTCTGCCCAGAGATTCCGTAGTGTGAACCTAGCCTTAATGTCCAGAAAGAAGGACCAAAGTTCTCCTGACCCCGACTGTGAAGTTTAGCCATTATGGAGTCAAGAACCACATTTAAAAGGGGTATTCCAAGAAAAATGTATATTATATTATATATATATCAACTGGCTCCAGAAAGTTAAACAGATTTGCAAATTACTTTTATAAAAAAAATCTTAATCCTTCTTATAATCTGCTGAAGTTGAGTTGTTCTTTTCTGTCTGTCTCAGGAACTATCCAAAGTAGGAGCAAATCCCCATAGGAAACCACTTCTGCTCTGGACAGTTCAAGAGACAGACAGACAGGTGTCAGAAGAGAGCACTGTTGTCAGACAGAAAAGAACAACTCAACTTCAGCAGCTGATAATTACTTAATAGAAGTGATTTACAAATCTGTTAAACTTTCTGGAGCCAGATGATATAAAAAAAATTAAAAAAAACATTTTCCCCATGGAACCCTCAGGAACTGGTCACAGCAGGAACAATTAACAGCTTTAAAGCAGGGTTAGATACATTCCTGGAACAAAATAACATTAATGCTTATGCAGAATTATAAAACTACATCCCTTTCCCTTATCCCCTTACACCCTTCCGTTCAATCCCCTGGATGGACTTGATGGACGTATGTCTTTTTTCAACCATACTAACTATGTAACTATGTAACTATGAATACCCCTTTAAGGTTCCTATAACCTGGTTTACAGAATTGTGTTTTCTGTAAATGGAAATGCCAAAGAATAAGTTTATATTTTAGGGGTCACTAAAATAAGATCACTAAAATAAGCTATGGTACTAGCTGAAAGGTATGGTACATGGGTAGAAAAGTCACTATACACAGCAGTATAGTATATCCTAAAAAGTTCTCTGGGTCAGATGCTAATAATGTCACAGGCAACAGACAGAATATTACAAAATGCTGGCAAAAGCTAAAACTTGTCTGCCGAGACACTGCTAAAGAATATTCTCCCTTGAAAATCCTCTGGACCATGGACAAATTGAAAGTTCAGTTAAATATTTCACTGTAAGATCATCTCTGAAACAGGCAGAATGATGTAACTTATGTAACACAGGACTGAGAGATATGCAGTAGTTAGACAGACATATCAGATCTGGGCTATCATTAGATAAAGAGGACAGAGGTTAATAATGATGGTGCAAAAACTCTGTATTATGTATTTTAAAATAAATACATATTTTAGAGTGATTTGCTTCACTGGACCAGCTAGTAGGATTAGACTTTTTGGAACTTTTAAAAGGGGTTGCCTGGATGACTATTTTAGATTTAAAAGTGATCATGGTGGGAGGTAAAATAAAAACACAGGTACACCCCCGCTCCTGATCCCCCTCCAAGATTACCGGTCTTCACTGCTGAACACTTCTCGCTTACAATATGGCACAGAGAAAATGTCTGGTAGTGCAATGGAAAGTCCCATGTTGCTTTTAAAGGGGTACTCCCGTGGAAAACTTTTTTTTTTTAATCAACTGGTGCCAGAAAGTTAAACAGATTTGTAAATCACTTTGATAAAAAAAAATCTTAATCCTTCCAGTACTTTTTAGGGGCTGTATACTAAAGAGAAATCCAAAAAGAAATGCATTTCCTGTGATGTCCTAACCACAGTGCTCTCTGCTGACCTCTGCTGTCCATTTTAGGAACTGTCCAGAGAAGAAGAAAATCCCCATAGCAAACATATGCTTCTCTGGACAGTTCCTAAAATGGACAGCAGAGGTCAGCAGAGAGCACTGTGGTCAGGAAATGCATTTCTTTTTGGATTTCTCTTTAGTATATAGCCCCTAAAAAGTACTGGAAGAATTAAGATTTTTTTTTAATAGAAGTGATTTACAAATCTGTCACCAGTTGATTTAAAAAAAAAAAAAAGTTTTCCACGGGAGTACCCCTTTAAGTGCTTCACCTGCATTTGCCACAAAACAGAACTAATTTGTTGTAAGCCACAAGTATTTTTGCCACACAGTTATAATCGTGGCTCAGCCAAGGCCTTCTGTTTAAGTTCAGTTGCCTATTGAGGAACATGATCAGGCAGGAGTACCACTGTGGTAGAGTTACAGGAGTTATGGAAACAGAGTAGCTCACTGCTGCATCGCAGTTTATGCAACTCATGAAAGTCAATTAGAGTTATACAAATTCTTAAAAAGTACTGGTCGTGATCTTGATATTTTTTTTAATCCTCCCAGTTTCTTTCCCCCTATCATGATAAACCATCCCCAGCTCCACAGACTGGGAAGGGGCATTCCTCAGCAGTTGTGACATCATATGAAGCCCATGCTGCTCTGAACACACAGCCTAGAGCAGTTTAGTGTGTGATGGACTGTGATTGGTTGAGGCCACCTTCTCCCCCAGCTCTGTGCACTGAACTTTACAGCCTTTGAGCTTTGCCTATCAGCTGAAAAAGGGAACACAAATATTTAGCACAATGTTTAGCACAATATTCTGTACTTGCACTGAAGGCATCACTGACTCTACAGCAGTGTTTCCCAACTCTATACACTGTACTGAGCTGAGGTCCCACCTGCATTTCCTGACTTTTGTCTCTGTCAGGCTGCTGCAGGAGACAATCTGCTAGCAGGACGGAAGGCATGGGTTAATTTTAGGGGTTAATTAAACACATTAATTTACAACAATATTTTTTAAGAAGTATATTAGAAAAGTAATTCAAACAGGCTAATCTATCATTTATTAAATTTCATTGATGATGACCCGTAACCATTTAAAACAGCCAGCTGTTTTGGCTTTCTGACCATCTCTGGCAGCTGCAAACAGGTGAGAGAGGGCCAGGAAGCCATCTCAAGGAGAAGGGAACACTCCTTTAAATAGCACCACAATGACAACACAGTAGATAACAGTAAATCTAGCTGTCATTAAGCCCATCTCCAGTATGGTGGCACCTTTATTTTTTGCTTTGCCTTCTAGTGTATAGTTATGCACAGCCTGTGGAACAGAGAGAACCATGTTCCTTTTAAATATCTACTCTAATAAAATAATCATAGTAATAAAAAAAACATTATTCTGCAAGCCCTGAACTACAGAGATTTTTTTGTACACTGCTCAAAAATAAAGGGAACACTAAGATAACACATCCTAGATCTGAATTAACTAATCGTATGAAATACTTTCATCTTTACATAGTTGAATGTGCTGACAACAAAATCACACACAAATTATCAATGGAAATCAAATTTATCAACCCATGGAGGTCTGGATATGGAGTCACACTCAAAATCAAAGTGGAAAACCACACTACAGGCTGATCCAACTTTGATGTAATGTCCTTAAAACAAGTCAAAAAGTGTGTGTGGCCTCAACGTGCCAGTATGACCTCCCTACAATGCCTGGGCATGCTCCTGATAAGGTGGCGGATGGTCTTCTGAGGGATGTCCTCCCAAACCTGGACTAAAGCATCCACCAACTCCTGGACTGTCTGTGGTGCAACGTGTCGTTGGTGGATGGAGCGAGACATGATGTCCCAGATGTGCTCAATAGGATTCAGGTCTGAGGAACGGGCGGCCAGTCCACAGCATCAATGCCTTCCTCCTGCAGGAACTGCTGACACACTGAAGCCACATGAGGTCTAGCATTGTCTTTCATTAGGAGGAACCCAGGGCCAACCGCACCAGCATATGATCTCACAAGGGGTTTGAGGATCTCATCTCCGTACCTAATGGCAGTCAGGCTACTTCTGGCAAGCACATGGAGGGCTTTGCGGCCCCCCAAAGAAATGCCACCCCTCACCATTACTGACCCACCACCAGACCGGTCATGCTGGAGGATGTTGCAGGCAGCATTACGTTCTCCACTGCATCTGCAGACTCTGTCATGTCTGTCACGTGCTCAGTGTGAACCTGCTTTCATCTGTGGCGAATTTGCAAATCTTGGTGTTCTCCGGAAAATGCCAAATATTCTGCACGGTGTTGGGCTGTAAGCACAACCCCCACCTGCCGGCCCCCATACCACCCTCAAGGAGTGTGTTTCTGACCATTTGAGTGGACATTTTGTAGGGCTCTGGCAGAGCTCCTCCTTGCACAAAGGCGGAGGTAGGGGGGGTTGTGCTGCTTGGTTGTTGCCCTCTTACGGCCTCCTTCACGTCTCCTGATGTACAGGCCTGTCTCCTGGTAACGCCTCCATGCTCTGGACACTACGCTGACAGACACAGCAAATCTTCTTGCCACAGCTCGCATTGATGTGCCATCCTGGATGAGCTGAACTAACTGAGTCACTTGTGTGGGTTGTAGACTCCGTCTCATGCTACCACTAGTGTGAAAGCACTGCCAGCATTCAAAAGTGACCAAAACATCAGCCAGGAAGCATAGGAACTGAGAAGTGGTCTGTGGTCACCACCTGCAGAACCACTCCTTTATTGGGGGTGTCTTGCTGATTGCCTATAATTTCACCTGTTGTCTGTTCCATTTGCACAACAGCATGTGAAATTGATTGTCAATCAGTGTTGCTTCCTGAGTGGACAGTGTGATTTCACATAAGTGTCATTGACTTGGAGTTACAGTGTGTTGTTTAAGTGTTCCCTTTATTTTTTTTTGAGCAGTGTATAACTTTAACTAAATGACCAAGCAATGAACAACAATTCTCAGTACAAGATGTGTGAGCCTAAAGGTTTAAAATAATATATAAAATAATGGCCCTCCTTAAGTACACTGAATAAATATACAAGACTCCAGGAGTCAAATACATCACATATGTTAAAAGGGGTACTCTGCTGGAAAACATTTTTTTTTTTTGTCAGAATTGTAAATTACTTCTATTTAAAAATCTTAATACTTCCAGTACTTATCAGCTGCTGTATGCTCCAGAGGAAGTTGAATTTATTTTCTGCCTGACCACAGTGCTCTCTGCTAACACCTCTGTCCATGTCAGGAACTGTCCAGAGCAGGATAGGTTTGCTATGGGGAATTGTTCCTGCTCTGAACAGTTAAAGACATGGACAGAGGTGTCAGCAGAGAGGACTGTGGTTAGACAAAAGGAAATTCAAAAGAAAAAAAAAGACTTTCCTGTCGAGCATACAGCAGCTGATAAGTTTTACAAATCTGTTTAACTTTCTGTCAGCAGTTGATTTAAAAAAAATAAAGTTTTCCAACAGAGTACCCCTTTAAGCGAATGTATCATCTGTAATATTACATGAAATGTCAATCAGCTTATTACTATATAAATATTTTCTAATGGTGGTGTGTCTTTTTTTACTATCCACATAAAAAAAAATCTTCCAATGTTTTAGCTTCGCACTTGCCAACTGGGTCTATTATACAGGGAAGTATCATCCCATGTGGCTGATGAACACTTCGAGTGATATGCCCTTAAAGGGGTACTCCGGTGCTTAGACATCTTATCCCCTATCCAAAGGATAGGGGATAAGATGCCTGATCGCGGGGGTCCCGCTGCTGGGGACCCCCGTGATCTTGCACGCGGCACCCAGTTTGCAATCAGTCCCTGGAGCGTGTTCGCTCCGGGACTGATTATCAGCGACCATAGGGGGGGGGGGCGGCGTGTGACGTCACGTCCCCGTGCAATGTCACGCTCCGTCCCTCAATGCAAGCCTACGGGAGGGGGCGTGACAGCTATAACGCCCCCTCCCATAGGCTTGCATTGAGGGGCGGAGTGTGACGTCACACGCCGCCCGTCCTGTGGTCGCCGGTAATCAGTCCTGGAGCGAACACGCTCCGGGGACTGATTACAAACGGGGTGCCCCGTGCAAGATCACAGGGGGTCCCCAGTGGCGGGACTCCTGCAGTCAGGCATCTTATCCCCCTTATCCTTTGGATAGGGGATAAGATGTCTAAGCACCGGAGTACCCCTTTAAAGGGATATTCCAGCACTATTAAAATGCATCCTCTAGTCACAGAATTGGATGCCAGGGTGTCTGATCCCCAAGACAGGGCATCCAGAGCTAAATTTCAAGTGTCATAGCAAAGGATCTGAATATTTATGTCCATGTAAAACTTTAGTTTTTCCTTTTTAATAAATTTGCACAAATTTCTAACATTCTGTTTTCACTTTGTCATTATGGGGTATTGAGCGAAGAATGATGGGGGGGGGGATAGTTTTTTTGTTTTTTTATGTTAGCACATTTTAGCAGCATAACAAAATGTCAAAAATAGTTAAAGAATTGGAAATGCATTGTATAAAGCTGGCATTTTATGACACAAAGTATGAGGTTAATTTTCTTCAACATGAACATTAAAAATTATGAAAATACTTTTCTGAATTTATCCCAGAATATGAGACACATTTTGTTATCTTACCCTAACATATCACGTCTCCAAGAAGTGACAAAGATATAGTTTTACATGAAATGCAAACCAACTAAGATAATGTTTAATGAACAAGGAAATGTTTCTTTTGCGGACGTGCACTCATTTATACCTAGTGCTTTGTGTAAATAGTTATATTTCACTGCACTTTGTTTGCCTCAAGTGATAATACAGATTACATGACCTTCTATTACAGCATTTATGTGCAAACAACAGTATGACAGACAGGTCAGGACTGGGATGTCTAGCTCATGCCTAAAAAACCTTTGTACAGTAGATATGAATACAGTCTATCATTACTTGGCACATTCTTCTTATTGCCAAATGTATGCTCTACTGCCTTTCCTCACTAGACACATGCTCTTTGTATCAAGCTGGCAGCCCTTTGGTTACATAACAAATGTATTAACATAACTGTTGCACTGTATATGATCTTTGACAAAAATTAAGTAAGCCACGGCTTGGATTTTGAAACAATTCAGGTACCGTAGGTCATTTTGATTTTGTCTCAATTTAATTTCAAACTTGCAGCAAAATACAGAAATAATGCATGCAAATCTGTCTGCAAATGCACAAAAGGACTTTATTCCTATATATATATATCGAAATGACATGCTGTGGAATTTAGAATCTGCACCACATGTCAATTTCTGTGCGGGAAAAAGCTACGGTTTTGTTCGTCCACAGCTCTTACAGTAGAGAAAGTGAATAGTTACCCTCAAGAACTTTTAAAGGACCCTATATGATCTAATTTTTTTCATTAGCCCCTTCCCCCCTTAAAGTACATTCTCCAGGCCTGCATCCATTCCTCTTCTGCATAAATAGGGCAGCATATGTGGGCTAAATGTCTGCTTTAATGTACTACTGACAGAATTAGCTTGTATTTTAACTTAAAACATAGAAGGAGATTTATCAAATAAATGCTGGAATCTAAATAGCAGAAAAAGAGGCCATACTTACTGGTTACTGGTACAATGGCAGGTTAGATACCTACTTCCACCATGATGCAGGTCAGCTACAATGCTATATGGAGTAGGTCACACATGTAACTGGCACCCTGTATATTCCTTAGGCTAGGTTCACATGGCCGTTGTCTTCCGTCCCGCTTTTCTCCCGTCACTGCCTCCTAAAAACGGACTATACTACTAACGGGTGCAAACTGATGCAAAAGGATGCTATTCAGTTTTTCATCCATTAGTATGAAAAGTCAGCAAACTACAGACTCCCGCAGCCAGGACTACTACTACTCCCATTATCGAACAGACTTGTTTCCATGATGGAAGTAGTAGTTTTCCCAGCTGCGGGAGTCTGGGAACAGCTAGGGAGGCTACATTAGTACTTGTACGTACCTGACGGAGATGAGCAGTGGGAAATAGACTGACATGTCCCTGTGACCTGTGACTGTGATAGCAATAGAAGATGACCAGACAGCAGGAGAATCATTTATGAAATACATACATGGGGGGGATAAAATTATTACACAAAAGTCAGGGGGAATATGATTATATGGTAATTATGCAAACTATAAGTTTAAAAAACCCCACTGGGAGCCCTGAACGGCTCCTCGGTACTGGCCATTCAGGGCTCCCGGCGGGGAATTTAAAAATGAATGTAAAAATACACAGTATATGCCGCCCGCTCCCCTGTTTAATAACTTCTGATCGCATCAGGTCTCAGAAGTGAGACCCAGTGCTATCAATCCCTCAGCCCCTGTACTACTACCCCCAACATGGAACAGAATCTGTTCCATGATGGGGGTAGTAGTACAATTACTAATGTAGCCTCCCCAGCAACCAGCAGACTCCCGCAGCCGGGGGAACTACTACTCCTATCATGGAAACAAATCTGTTCCATGATGTGAGTAGTGGTAGTATCGCAGCACTGCAGGAGTCTGCTGATGTCACCTCTTCTGAGCATGCTCAGAAGTAATAATGGTTCAAAAATGGATATTATAAACCAGTGCAAACGGATTACATTAAAGACTCATCCATTTGCCATAGACTTCAATGTTAAATTAATAATACCCGTTTCTATTCAGTCTTTTCCCCCCGCCAAAAAAAAACTGAACAGGAAGCAAACAGGTGCAAATGGGTGATAAAGGATCGTAAAAAAAAAATCCCATTGACATTAATGCAATTATTTCACAGCCGTTTGCAACCTGTTTGAAAAATTATCAAACGGATTGATAACGGGCATTTATTAACGGAGCAGACGGCCGTGTGAACTAGCCCTTATCTGTTTGCAACTATAATACTAAGCAGATACCCCCTCAAATAGTAGGTGTGTGAGTGGTTGTTTATGAGTATTGTGCACCTGTGCGACCCCCCCCACAATATACAATATTGTGGCTGACCTGCATCAATGTGGTAACAGGTTTCGGAACGTGCCCTTGTACCAGTAACCAGCAAGTATGGCCTCTTTTCTGTAATTTTTTCAATACATTTTTGTCCAATTTTCTTTCAATCTTTACGGATGTTGCAAAATGGCATTAGTCACTTGTCACAATACACTACAATATGGTATTTCTAGTTTTACATAGGGGCTGCAGATAAGTAATGAGAAGTCTACAGAAAATATAGTCTTTAAAAACATTCTTACCTGCGCCAAACAATTGTATTTTCTGAACAGCCAGATTATGACAAGCATGCAAAAGCTGTAACACAGTACAGACATAGTAGGGGTTACCATGTGAAGCATTTGTAATGATTCCCTCAACATACAAAAGCACATTTTATATTCACAAGCAAGTAATACACTGCATAATCTTGAAATTCTGTGATTGTATCTTTATAGCTCAGTTTGCTGAAATATTTATATTCTACTCCTGACAAAGGGGGTGGACCCCAAAATGAAGTCATGCATCGAAGTACACTAGGTCCTTCCTCGTGGGGCTTTTTTTTCTGAGCAGCTTGCAGATGTTATTTTGATGCACTCACATTGTACTCAATGTGGATGTGCACAAGTGTATCACAACGTGTATCACAATACCAGGTACAGGTGATATTGAATGTATGGAGGTTTGCCAGGAAGTGAAGTAGCTGCAACCCCTTCAGTCAGCTGAAATGTGGGAATGCCAGTGTTCTGACATTAATGGCCTATCCTAAGGCTTGGGAAGCAATATAAAAGTTCTGTAAGACTCCTTTAACCCCTTAAGGACTCAGCCCATTTTGGCCTTAAGGACTCAGACAATTTAATTTTTACGTTTTCATTTTTTCCTCCTCGCCTTCTAAAAATCATAACTCTTTTATATTTTCATCCACAGACTAGTATGAGGGCTTGTTTTTTGCGCGACCAGTTGTCCTTTGTAATGATATCACTCATTATATCATAAAATGTATGGCGCAACCAAAAAACACTATTTTTGTGGGGAAATTAAAACGAAAAACGCAATTTTGCTAATTTTGGAAGGTTTTGTTTTCACGTCGTACAATTTCTGGTAAAAATGACATGTGTTCTTTATTCTGAGGGTCAATACGATTAAAATGATACCCATTATTATATACTTTTATATTATTGTTGCGCTTAAAAAAAATCACAAACTTTTTAACCAAATTAGTACGTTTATAATCCCTTTATTTTGATGACCTATAACTTTTTTATTTTTCCGTATAAGCGGCGGTATGGGGGCTCATTTTTTGCGCCATGATCTGTACTTTTTTTTGATACCACATTTGTATATAAAAAACTTTTAATACATTTTTTATAATTTTTTTTTTAATAAAATGTATTAAAAAAGTAGGAATTTGGGACTTTTTTAATTTTTTTTCGTTCACGCCGTTCACCGTACGGGATCATTAACATTTTATTTTAATAGTTCGGACATTTACGCACGCGGCGATACCAAATATGTCTATAAAAAATGTTTTTTACGCTTTTTGGGGGTAAAATAGGAAAAAACGGACGTTTTACTTTTTTATTGGGGGAGGGGATTTTTCACTTTTTTTTTACTTTTACTTTTACATTTTTTTACATTTTTTTTTACACTTGAATAGTCCCCATAGGGGACTATTCATAGCAATACCATGATTGCTAATACTGATCTGTTCTATGTATAGGACATAGAACAGATCAGTATTATCGGTCATCTCCTGCTCTGGTCTGCTCGATCACAGACCAGAGCAGGAGACGCCGGGAGCCGCACGGAGGAAGGTGAGGGGACCTCCATGCGGCGTTATGAATGATCGGATCCCCGCAGCAGCGCTGCGGGCGATCCGATCGTTCATTTTAATCGCGAACTCCCGCAGATGCCCGGATCTGTATTGATCCCGGCACCTGAGGGGTTAATGGCGGACGCCCGCGAGATCGCGGGCGTCGGCCATTGCCGGCGGGTCCCTGGCTGCGATCAGCAGCCGGGATCTGCCGCGCATGACACGGGCATCGCTCCGATGCCCGCGGTTATGCATAGGACGTAAATGTACGTCCTGGTGCGTTAAGTACCACCTCACCAGGACGTACATTTACGTCCTGCGTCCTTAAGGGGTTAAAGGTCAAAATAGCTATATTAGCAAAAACAACAAATCTTACCATCCAATTAATGAGAATGTAGCTGTGATCCTCTTCACTATTGTAATTGTCACCTGCAAAAGAGTAAAGAAGAAAAACAGTAAATTTTATATGATATTTTGCAGAAAAACTATTTGATGCCCTGTGTTTGATAAAACCTGGGGACACAGACTTTTGTGAAACTTCTGGGCAATTTTACTAAGAAAATATATCTAACAGCAGAACTGTCATTACTCTTTAAAGGGGTACTCCACCCCTAGACATCTTATCCCCTATCCAAAGGATAGGGGATAAGATGTCAGATCGCCGGGATCTCCGCTGCGGCACCCCACTATCATTACTGCACAGAGCACACTCGCTCTGTGCGTAATGACGGGCGATACAGGGGCCGGATCATCGTGACGTCACGGCCCGCCCCCTTAATGCAAGTCTATGGGAGGAGGCGTGATGGCCGCCACGCTTCCTTCCATAGACTTGTATTGAGGGGGCGGGCCCTGACGTCACGAGAGGCGGAGCCGTGACGTAATGATGCTCCGGCCCCTATCATTACGCACAGAGCGAGTGTGCTCTGTGCAGTAATGATAGCGGGGTGCCGCAGCGGAGATCCCGGGGTCCCCAGCAGCGGGACCCCGGTGATCTGACATCTTATCCCCTATCCTTGGAAAGGGGATAAGATGCTAGGGGTGGAGTACTTCTTTAGCCACTTAAGGACTAAGCGTTTTTCAGTTTTTGCATATTCGTTTTTTCCTCCTTACCTTTAAATCCTCGCCCTTTCAATTTTTAACCTAAAAATTCATATTATGGCTTATTTTTTGCGCCACCAATTCTACTTAGCAATGACAGTCATTTTACCCAAAAATCCATGGTAAAAAAAAAAAAATGGAGAAAAAAAACATTGTGCGAAAAAATTGAAGAAAAAAAACGCCATTTTGTAAATTTTTCGTTTTTCTACACAGTGCATTTTTCGGTAAAAATGACAAGTTATCTTTATTCTGTAGGTCCATACGGTTAAAATGATACCCGACTTATATAGGTTTGATTTTGTCGTACTTCTGGAAAAAAAACATAACTACATGCAGGAAAATGTATACGTTTAAAAACGACCTCTTCTAACCCCTATAACTTTTTTTTTATTTTTCTGCGTACGCGGCGATATGAAGGGCTAATTTTCTGCGCCGTGATCTGAAGTTTTTAATCGGTACCATTTTTGTTTTGATCGGATTTCATGATCGCTTTTTATTAATTTTTTAATGGTATAAAAAGTGACCAAAAATACGCTATTTTGGAGTTTTGGATTTTTTTTACGTGTACGCCATAGAGCGTACGGTTTAATTGACAGTATATTTTTATAGTTCAGATTTTTACGCACGCGGCGATACCACATGTTTATTTTTATTTATTTATTTTTATGGGAAAAGGGGTGGGTGGGTGATAACATGCGCAAGGTCCCTGTGCGTCGTGGTCAAGGCAACGTCACTACTCCGGGGCCGGGGCCGAATCGCGGAGAAGAGGCCCCCCCCCCCCGGTGAAAATGGACAGCCCGCAACAACTAACCATCCCCACCGGACGGTCCCTGCAGCATAGATGGCCCGGACCAGCTCACTCTAACATCCCGCCGAGGGGAGGTGAGTACAAAACAAAGGGGGGGGGGGGGCTTCAACCTACCGACCTCCAGAGGTTTCAAAATCACAACTCCCAGCATGCCTGGACATCCAATGGCTGTCCGCAGGTTGAAGACCACTGATTAAGGGATTGACAGGGGGTGATGATGAAGGAGGGTGATGATGAAGGAGGGGGATGATGACGGGGGTCTGGATGATTACATGGGGGATGGTGTATTTCCCACCCTAGGCTTGTAGTCGAGTCAATAACTTTCCTTGGTTTTTGGGGTAAAATTAGGGGCCTCAGCTTATACTCGGGTTGGCTTATACTCGAGTATATACGGTAGCTCAATGATTCTGCCGCTTGACTGTTCATGCCTGGATATCAGGCATTGAGCAGTCATTCGGCAATCGGACACCAGGAGGCAGGTAAGGGGACCCTCCCTGTGTCCTACAGCTCTTCGGGATGCCGCGATTTTGCGGCAGCGATGCCGAACAGCCCCCTGAGCTAACCGGCAGCAGTTTAGTTTCATTTTAGACGCGCCGATCAACTTTGAACACCGCGTCTAAACGGTTAAATAGCGCGCGGCCATTGCCAAGTGCAGGGCCCGACACACTATGATGCGGGGCCATGCCGTGGCCCCTGCGTTATAGTAAGGGAGAGGACTCAGGACGTACAGGTACTTCCTTGGTCCTTAAGGGGTTAAAAGAAGAAGTTACAGGTCTGTGAGAGCCACAAATCTTGTTTGTTTAGAGGTGACCAAATACTTATTTCCCACCATAATTTGCAAATAAATTCTTTAATAATCAGACAGACAATGTGATTTTATGGATTTTTTTTTCTCATGTCTCTCATAGTTGAGGTATACCTATGATGAAAATTACAGGCCTCATCTTTTTAAGTGGGAGAACTTGCACAATTGGTGGCTGACTAAATACTTTTTTGCCCCACTGTATTAGCGCATGTCTGTACCGTATGTTGTCCTTCATTCTTTTTAGTTATCCTAGTGTCATGAAGCTCCCCCTATTCTTAATCTGACTCTTCAGCACCTATGGCATGCAATTCTTTAAGGGGTATTCCGAGTTAGTGTTTATTTTGAATTATGCGTAGGTAGGTTTTGCAATTGCTTTCATTAGAAAATTTTCAGTATTTCATACTGAAAAAAACAAACAGTCAAACAACTTCCCCCCTGCCTGCTTATACACATACTAGTCCTGCTGTGTCAATGCATCATCACCTATGTCATGGACACACTTCCTTGATTGACAGCTGTGAGTGCAGGGCTCACAGCTGGAGGAAAAATCCTCCCACTGTCAGCTTGTGTCAGTGAGGACAAGCTGGGAGTTGTAGTTTTTCTAATGCTAGGGGAGATGTGAGCAGACAGCATACTGAGGGAGGGGGCGGAGACCTGCACAGTGAGGCCATGCCCCCTCCCTTTGAGAGGAATTAAGACTAGTGAGCTAAATTAAAAGTGTAATAAAAAAAAAAAAATAAAGGTGATAGACACATAAAAATTAGATGTACATGGTCAGGATTAGGTACTGAGTGATATAAAAAAAAAAGTTTTTTGTTGGATCTGATGGGTATGCTTTAAGCTATCACACAAATGTAGGAAATCTAGCAGCCCTAGTGACCGGTCACATTTGAGTCGGTGTTGTCTGTCAACTAACTGTGAGTGTAAAGAAATTGAGTTGAATTAGGTGCACTGGAGAGGTTACTTTACCCCTAGGTGCACTGATCAGGCCGCCAGCTCTTGTAACAATGTCTCCTGATCAATATTCATCTGCCCCTCTGCAGTGATGTCACTCAAGGCCACAAGCACAAAACTTTAGAGAGGGCTACATAATACCACTGTAGAGGGATGGATAAATATTCAAAAGAAGGGATTGTTACAGCAGAAGATGGACAAGTGGATCGTTCCTTAGGGATACAGTAACACCCCCAGTAAACCAAATGCCCTATTTTGTATACTATTGAAAATGTATTTGACTGAAAAATGGTGCAGCACAGGTTATATGTTAATCACTGTACCATGCCCTATTAACCATATCAGCAGGTTAGCATGGTCTAACCTGCTGACAGATTCCCTTTAAGATGTCACGTTTCATTTGTTGATCTGAAGATTTTAACCACTTGAGCTTCTTGAAGTTCCAGTTGTGGTCCTCAAAGTTCTGTCAGAATTTCTGGATTAAAACTGACAGTGGTGAACAATTTTATATACTGCCATCAATACTTATGGACCACCGGTTGCCAGAAAAAATAAAAAATAAGATTGTAACAGTAATAGGTTTAGTCAAAGAAACTTCTTAGTTTCCCAGAAATATTTCTACAAGAAATGAATACATTTCTTAATGATCAACTAATAGGTTACTGCACTAGCAAAAGTTAGATCTCACCATCTTCTTCTGGAGAAAGGCAAAAAACAAACAAACCCAAAGCATCAGCTATAGCCTTGGGTTACAAAGAGACCTTTTGAAGATTAAGAGAGTGATTTTAATTATTGAGGCACACAACTGAAGGAATACACCGAGTTGTATGCAGTCTTGTAGTTTGCAGTTGTTCACTTGATTGGTTAATATAAATAAGTAGAACTACAAAAAGTCTCAGCGTAGCCAAGGTCTAAGACTCCTCCAGAACTTTGGGCATGATTACCTGATGGGTACAATTAACTAATAAAGAGCCAGTGGAAGCAGAATTTGTATTCAGACAATCAGCGAGGTAATTAGAGAAATGCTCACAGCCGTTTTCTTGGCTGGCTGCCGAAACATGTTTCCATGGCAGTGGATTGTTAATAAGACATAATGACTCACTCAAGAGCATCCCTTCAAGGGAAAAGTTGCTTCAAGAAAACAAGATTTATATACCACAACCTGGGATTTTTCCAGGGCAAATCTAGGAAATTGTCTTAGCACAGAAGGTTGTACCTGATGGCATGTGTGATCACTGGGGTACTCAGCCTTTTCAAGGCAAGGGGAGTCTGCATTGCCTATGGCATCAGACCCAAGAGGCAGCATCCACAGCAATAATGCCAAACATGGAAGAGCTAGAATACGTGCAGAGCTGAGACGCGCAACACAGATGTCCATAAACCATTAGGATACCATTGTGATTTATGACTATCTATATCTCCAGAGCAATGTGTGACATTTTATTGGCAATTTCACGAATCGCTGCAGGGCAGAAATATGATTCCTTTATGATTAGCACATGTTCATTATGGTGGGATCATGATTACGACTTCGTACAATAATAATCCATTCAGGATTTTACGTGACATCCCATCTCAGGTATGATAAAACACACAGATATAGAACAATAAATTAAAAAAGGTGGGACAGATGTACTTTGTATCCTAAAGCAGGGAATATAGAGAGAATGCTGCATTATGGGAACGGGAAGTTGAAAATGTTATCACATAGGAAATATTATTTCAAGTTCAAATTCAAATACATACAAATACTACTGGTTCTTTTTGTACTTGTACTCACGTACCCAGCCATATTGCTAGTACAAGTTTGAATACTTCCCTAGTGTAACATTAGCAAATGAGAAATCTTGCCAAAATTGTGTTCAAAAGGTTTCTGTTACAAGCAAACCCCACAATGCCGTTCTAGATCTGCCACATGACTGTTATAAGTAGAACTCACAACACCGTTCTGGATCTGTGGCACGACAAACACCAATGTCATCTGACAGATCCCACTGACTACCAATTGGGTCCATCAGGTTTCACTGAGGTGTTTGTCATTTTTGATGATGCAGTGTTATTTTTTCCCCATCAAAAATGACAGAAGTTGACAGAGAATCCAATATAGATGTTCATGTAGCCTTATTTAGCTGTCCTCAACAGGAAATCAAGGTATTTTAGACTGTCCACAAAAAAATCAACAGCGGCTAGAGAAATGAACTTGCCTTTGAAATAGGCTTTGTGTGCTAACCACGGCCACATCGTGTCACTGTCAGAGCCGATGTTGTTATTAAAGTAAGGGGTTAGAGCCCTATTAACCTGCTCACACAACCCAGGATTAGTAAGAAGGGCTTCATTTTGTCTCCAAGTGAGGGGTGCTGCAATTCAGAGGGAGAGCGAGAATTCAGCTAAAACCATGTCAAGGTCAGACCAAGCACACACTGTCTGTCTGTCAAGTGTCTTGCATAAAGAAGAGGGGAGAGGGTAGGTGTAGATGTCAATATCCTTGCCTATGCAAGTGAAATGGTCATGTGCCGTAATTAGTATGCAAAACCCCTTTGGTTTCATTGTTCTCCCCTCACACGTCAGTCAGGGAAAATTTCTCAAAACTTTAGGTAATAATTTTGTTGAATACAGGAACGGCATTAAGGGACGGAAGACGAATGTTCCAACCCACCATTCTTCACAATATTAAAGTCCCCACACCAATAAGATGATCATTAGAGAGCGTATTAAGCAGCTGAGTGAGACAACAATATTGGGTCATCAGTTGGTGTATAAGAATTAAACATAAAACCTTTCTATTGAAAGACCCCAGGGGGATCAAACACCTACACTCATCATCAGCTAGTGTCTGTGTAACCTCTATAGAGAAGTTATTGTGAACAAAGGTAACTACCCCTTTGTTCTTGGTGACAGAGGAGGCCATTAACATTCTATTATAACAGCCGTCCATAAATTTAGGGTATTAGGTAGGCTTAAAGGCCCTGATTTATCAACGTTGCTGAGGAGAAGAAGCTGGAGTGGACTCAAATGGAATTTCTTCTTTCAAAAGGACCTGGAGTTATATTAGGTTAAAAGGAAATCCCCAGCAATAACATACTTGTGCCTTTTGTAATGCGATAGTAATGGGTCGCACATTCTGGCGCCTTTTAAGGTGCCAGATCTGCAAACAGGTGTACTGATGGCGGCATGTTCCACAATACAGAGGGGATGCACCCAATATTTGGCCCCTAACTTCTTGCAATGTCTCTAGGGACACCTGGGGCTTTTAGTTTGGCCAATGCTTTATGTATGCAGTCAAATCTTAGAAGATCCATAGGAGCAGTGGACAGTAGAGTATGGAAAAGTTCAGTAACTATTTCTGCAAGTTCCTTTGTTCACTCTCCTGGATCTATTCTCCAAGCTTAAAGAGTTCCTTATGTAATTATAAGACACTCTGCTATTTACTTGCTGTGAAAATTCTCAACCTTTATATGTTTTTAATGTGATCTGTTCTGGTCCCTGTGCAAGTCAAACAATTTGGTCTCCTCCTGGCCTTGTAGGAGACCAAACTCAGGAAGTGCATGCAGGGCACGGCGAAGCACAGCTCTCGCAGGCTTCAGTGGCGTTGCGGCTGCTGGGGAAGCCCACTTTCTCCTGCCAGGAGCTCACACAATGTGAGCAAGGGGAACGGCATGATACAGAGCTTTTTAAAAATTTGAAAAAAAAATGTAAGGGCAGGAGGGGTGTTAGGAGTAGTTAGGGAATATAATCTGTGTTAGCTTAGAAAATATGGTTTGAGGACAGTTACTCTTTAAGTTCTAAAGCATTTATCATCAGGTCATGTCGATAACAAGAGATCACATCCACCATTTCATCCACACGAGTTTCCACTTAAAAACGTGTGTCCCCAGGACTCAGAACTTTTTAGAGATATCTAAGACAGCTTTAGCTAACTCAGTGTGGAACATGGTGTGTATCGAGGTCAGCCGGTCAGGTGTTTCATCCACCTGTGAATCTGGGATGGAAGCGCGCAATTCCATTGCCGCTATGTTAGGGGTCTGTCCTGCTCCAATGATCTCAGGTATAGTTTAAGAGAAAGACGGTATCTTGGATTTTGTGTGCTTCCTGGTATGTCACCCAGAAAATGGAAGAAGTTTGAAGTTTATGAAGCTGTAAAGACAGAGTGGCCAAAACTTAGGCTATGCCAAAGAGCTCACATCCTCACTAGTGAGTTGCATGCATGTACCCATTACTACATAGAGTTTACTAAAGACTGATTACAAAGTTTAACATAAGCTGGATAAATCTGAATTTGAATCAGAAGTTTTCCAAAGTGGTGGGAGCAGAAAGTCAACATTTTATGATTTAAAGTGATATTCTTATTAACAACCGTAAAAGGGGTTGTCCAGAGAAACAACCTGTGTATGGTGTCAAAAGTACAATAAAGCAACAAACTAAAAAAAAAAAGTTATTAGCCATACTGCAGAGACGTCTCAATTTCAGCTCCACTCTTTCCCTTGAAGCTGTGACATCATGTCACACTCTCTGAAAGCAGAGAGTTCCTATCCATGGCCCCCCTTCTGTCTACTAAGACAAGAACATTAATGTGAAGAGGGGGAGCTCATATTACTGCTTATTTAAGGCAACCGGAAACCTCTTGTATAAGATAGCAGTGAGCCTGTTTTAAGGGAAACTATGGTGACTGAGAAAGGCTTCCTTAAGCCTCAAAATCTAATGACCAGTAATATGAGCTCCTCTTCTTCACATTACTGGTCTCTCCCGTAGCACTCAGGAGGGGAGGGGGAGCAGGGACAGGAGCCACCCGCATTCACAGCATGTAAGCTGACATCACAGCTATAGCCAGAAAGCTCAGCTGACAATGACAGATCTCTGCACTATGGCTAATAAAATATTAGTAAGCTGCTTCACTATACTTTTTGACGCCATACACAGGTTGTTTCCTTTGCTGAACAACCACTTTAACATTTCTCACCAAAGTTTACAATTGGCAGCAGAGGAAGCAGTGTCAGACATGGCAGTCCTCTTACAAAGCTCCCCTTAAAACAGTCAAAGCTAATTATTTAGATTTCAACATGGGCTGTGTGAACCTGTGTCATAGGGAAAAATAAAATGCAAGTTAAACATAAGTCAATGGGTTAAATTATGACAACCAAAAACAGCTAAACCATTTCACTGACTAATGTTTTTTATCGATTTTTTTACAGTTCTCCAACACAGCTTTACTAAAATATTTGTGCAAGGTGAATGCTGCTACAAACAAATTCCCCAGAGGAACTAGGAGGGAGATTGTTAAGTCCAGTATTTTACAGCATAAGCAGATTGCAGAGACCATGTGCTCACAGTAATTACAGATGATAAAGATGATCCTAAAAGAACCATTGTAGTAGGAACTAGGAAGCTATAAAGATGTATTTATGTTGCTATGAGAGAGCTGGTTCCTGTCTGTACCAGGCACATCACTGTAGGCACAGAATGAGTCTTACCCGAGGACAAGACACTACTCAAAGCTAATTGACATTTGTAAAATGACTACTCTGATGTATAAAGTGTCTGGTCTGGGCTATGTGGAGCATTTTAACTAAAAGGTCAATTGCCTCTGGTTCATATTATATATTAAGATGAAGCCTTAGAGTCACAATAGCTGCATTATGATAGTATTTTTCTAGTTACCTCTGTACCATGAGTGTGAACTTTTACCATAATTTAGAATTATAATATATGTTAGTACTGTATAATAAAAATGTATTTATCTGAACATATAAAAAAAAAAGTATAACTTTTCATGAATTAGATGAAGGGCGCCTAATTATGTTAATGACCTTTTAGTAAAATGAAGTCACATCCTGGCCTACACCATAGAGGTCATATGAAAATATTAAGTATTTTATGTATGAAAAAAACGTTAAGGGTAGGGTTACACGTAGCGCATCTACAGCATATTTTACGCTGTGGAAAATCCAACGGAATCAATAAGACGGATGTTTCTTTAAGATAGTTTTATTATAAGACCAATGACTCGTTTCGGGTTGGCTTAACATAATCAGTACATGAACAGGCATATATACATATAAAACCCACCAAACATTTGGTGGGTGGGATTAAGAAAGGGGAGGGATAGAAGCTCAGGTGAGTCACATGACAAAGGACGGGAAAAGATCCGGGAATTTACAATAAAAATATCCCTTCTGTTACCGTACAGTAACCAGTATTTGGGTGATGACAATCTACATTAGTTCTATTCAAAATAAGTCTGTTTAAGAAGATTGACAGGTATTGACAACAACAATGCGTCCAAACTCTACCCCTTCATAGTGTGAAGGAGCATCCCAATGTGTCTCTACATCATTTTTGTTTGCGGCGCAAGCCTCATCACCGCTCACCTCGATCTGTTCCAACTCATCATAGTGCAGTGCAAGCCTCAGTATCACGATCACCACTATCAAATGTATACCTGTCAATCTTCTTAAACAGACTTATTTTGAATAGAACTAATGTAGATTGTCATCACCCAAATACTGGTTACCGTTACGTTAACAGAATGGATATTTTTATTTTATTTTAAATTCCTGAGCTTCTATCCCTCCCCTTTCTTAATCCTACCCACCAAATGTTTGGCGGTTTTTTTATGTATATATATACCTGCTCATGTACTGATTATGTTATGCCAATCTGAGGAAGGGTTTTCAACCCAAAACGAGTCATTGGTCTTATAATAAAACCATATTAAAGAAACATCCGTCTTATCGATTCCGTTGGGAGAAGCAGCGCCTAAAAGAGGGACATTTCTATCCAATCCTCTGCATAACCAGGAAAGGGGGATTAAAGGCCATGTTAAGGCAAGGTGAATTTACTGCAGATTGCCAAATTTCTCTTTTTATACTATGTGCACTGTCAAGAACAACAGACTAAAGGTTACGTTGATGCAATCATGTTCTTTCATGAGAAGTAACACAAGTCTTAACAGAATGTTATATGATCCTTCTAATACCATTTGTATCTGTGAACATCGTTTCTGTGTGAGCCAAAGGACAAGAGCCATGAAGCATATATAGTATATTAGGGTAGGGTCACACTTGCCATATTGTGTTGCTGCATATTTTCCTACTCATTGAAAACAATGGGTAGCAAAATAAGCTGCAGAAAATATGCAGCTAAATACGGCATGTGTGACCCTACCTTTAAAGTCTACCAGTTTAGAAGAACTTTGCAGTGGGGAAAAACCTGAGCAAATTCCTACCAACCTACGTTGGTAACATATACAGAAAATTATGCGACCGAGGCAAAAAGTGTGTAAGCTTTGCCTCTGTTTAGATTATTTTATGATTGTGTTTAATTAGATTAATATTCCATAGAGCTGGATCCAGTAAATAAAAAAAATAAAAAAAACACCCGACAGATCCCATTTAAAGTCAATGGGATCCGTCGGAACCAGGTGGTGCCCATTGTGCTCCGATCCATTCAAAGATTGTAAGGTGCAAAAAAAAAAAAAAGAGCTTTACAGACCCATAACAGGGCAGAGCACAGCTGTGATGCAAGATTAGCCTAAGGTGTATGGCCAGCTTTGGACACAATCGGATAATATGCTGTGGTGCAAACCCTTGATGGTGTCAGCAGGGAGCACTGTGCTTAAACTGGGAAGAACTACACAACTTCCTCTGCAGCATACAGCCCTGATAAGTCCTTGAAGGATAACGATTTCTAAATAGAAGTAAATTGCTAACCTGTTGAACTTTCTGGCAACAGTTGAAGGGAAACCATTTTTTTTTTCTCTAGAGGACCCCCTTTAACTCAACTGATGCTTTCTTCATATACAGTTGTGGTTCTTAAAGAGAACCTTTCATGATCTTAAATGTTATAATTCTCCCAGTTCACTGCCCCCATTATTATAAACCCTTGCCTTTATTTTTATTATTTTTTTTGTTTTCTACGTTGATATTACTCTGTATTTTCTGCTCAGTCTCAGTCAGATAGACTGGGAAGAGGTGTTCCCCAGCAGACGCGACATCATCTGAAGCCATACAGGGGAGAACTTCCTCCCTCACCCTGCTACACACAGCCCAGAGCAGTTCAGTGTGAGATGAGCTATGATTGGATAAGGCTGCACACACACTTTTAATAGGGGAGGGGTTAAATTATCTTTATTCACTTTTTTTGCAGTGTTATAGCTCCCATAGGGACCTATAACACTGCACACACTGATCTTTTACATTGATCACTGGTTTCTCATAGGAAACCAGTGATCAATGATTCTGCCATGTATCTCAGGCACTGAGCAGTCATTCGGCGATCAGACAGCGAGGAGGCAGGTAGGGACCCTCCGGCTGTCCTGTAAGCTGTTCGGGATGCCGCGATTTCACCGCGGCTATCCCGAACAGCCCACTGAGCTAACCGGCACTTTTTACTTTCACTTTTAGCCGCGTGGCTCAGCTTTGGGTTGGCTAAAGGGTTAATAGCGCGCGGCACCGCGATCAGTGCCGCGCACTATTAGCGGTGAGTCCCGGCTTCACTATGACGCCGGGCCTGCCGTGATATGATGTGGGGTCACCGTGGGACCCCACGTTATATCACGGGAGCGGGACAAAGGACGTACTCATACTCATACGTCCTTGATCCTTAAGATTAAAGGTTCTATGACTAAACTGGAGCAAGCTGTAATCCCTATATCCCACAATACACTCATCAGTGTATATTTTTTATATTATTACTATAGTATTTTCTTTTAAATCATTAGACTACCTGTACTGTTTGATTCCTATATGTTATCATCATCACACCACACACAAACAGTGTGTTCTGCAAAATGTTAATTACTCTGCTATAAAAATGTGTCAGTGCACTGGCCAGTGATAAAGCCTTCTTATCAAAGTGAGCCAAGGCAAGTGAACTCACCCTGGAAATAACAGATAAAACAGTGCTACAGAGAAATATGTAGAAGTCAACTGAGCAGAAGAAGGCAAAGATAATAAATGCACCTTCTATAGCTGAGACTTTTAAGAGGTGCACCAACAAATTCTGTAATAGCTTCCATCTTGTTGCTGGGGCCTTTTTCATATCATAACATATGTTGATTCATTTAAAGTGTTTTTACTTTTATATAATGTAGAAAAATGACATTATATGTATATTTGCAATATACATTGGTTAATAAAATGTGTCCCTGCAATTATTGCCTGTGTGTCTCAAGGGTGTGGAAATAAATAAAATAAATAAACAAAAACAACACTAAAACAAGCACAATATACTTGTCCCTCATGACAATCCACTTGTCCTGGTACACAGAAAAATGTCAACCAAAATAGTATGTAAATAAAGTCTATATTAATAAAAAAAATGAATAGGCAGACCTAAAAACACTTTAACCACTTAAAGGGGTACTCCGCCCCTAGCATCTTATCCCATATCTAAAGGATAGGGGATAAGATGTCAGATGGCAGGGGGTCCCGCCGCTGAGGTCCCCCAAGATCTCCGCTGCAGAACCCCGCTTTCATTACTGCACAGAGCAAACTCACTCTGTGCGTAATGACCGGCGGCGATACAGGGGCCGGAGCATCCGCCCCTCATGACGTCACAGCCCACCCCCTCAATAAAAGTCTATGGGACGCCATGCCCCCTCCTATAGACTTGCATTTAGGGGGCAGGCCGTGATGTTACGAGGGGGTAGAGCCATGACGTCACGATGCTCCGGCCCCTGTATCGCCGGCATTACGCACAGAGCGAGTTTGCTCTGTGCAGTAATGAAAGTGAGGTGCTGCAGCAGAGATCCTGGGACCCCTGCGATCTGACATCTTATCCCCTATGCTTTGGATAGGGGATAAGATGCTGGGGGCGGAGTACCCCTTTAAGGACTCAGCCCATTTTCACCTTAAGGACCAGAGCATTTTTTGCACATCTGACCACTGTCAATTTAAGCATTAATAACTCTGGGATGCTTTTACTTATGAATTTGATTCCGGGAATGTTTATTTGTGACATATTCTACGTTAACATAGTGGTAGATTTCCGTTGATACTTGCATCATTTCTAGGTGAAAAATTCCCAAATTTCATGAAAATTTAGCAATTTTCAAATTTTAAATCTCTCTGCTTTTAAGGAAAATAGACATACCAAATAAATGATATATTGATTCACATATACAATATGTCTACTTTATATTTGCATCATAAAGTTGACATGTTGTTACTTTTGGAAGACATCAGAGGGCTTCAAAATTCAGCAGCAATTTTCCAATTTCTCACAAAATTTTCAAAATCGAAATTTCAATGACCAGTTCAGCTTTGAAGTGGATTTGAGGGGCCTTCATATAAGAAATACCCCATAAATGACCCCATTATAATAATTTGCACCCCTCAAAGTATTCAAAATGACATTCAGAAAGTTTGTTAACCCTTTAGGTGTTTCACAGGAATAGCAGCAAAGTGAAGGAGAAGATTCAAAATCTTCATTTTTTAAACTCACATGTTCTTGTAGACCCAGTTTTTGAATTTTTACAAGGGGTAAAATAAGAAAAAGCCCCACAAAATGTGTAACCCAATTTATCTCAAGTAAGGAAATGCCTCATATGTGGATGTTAACGGCTCTGTGGGTGCAGTAGAGGGCTCAAAAGGGAAGGAACGACAATGGGATTTTGGAGAGATAATTTTGCTGAAATGGTTTTTGGGGGGCATGCAGCATTTAGGAAGCCCCCATGGTGCGCTAAAGTTGGACGTGAAAACGAAAAATGTTATTTTTTTCACTAAAATGCTGGTGTTACCCCAAATTTTTCATTTTCACAAGGGGTAATAAGAGAAAAAAAAAAAAAAAAAAACAACGTAGTCTCAAGGTGATAACAGGTGCTCAACCAAGTGCAATTGTGCACACATACAATGGGGCAGAGGACCTGCACCTATGGACAAGAGTGGGGTTTCAATCCTGTGGTAACTATACAATGACATTAGCTAATCCTCAAAACTGATGTAAAAATGAGACATTAGCCAGTATATCCTTATATGAAGGACATACCTGAGCCCGCATACCACGCCAAGGTTTCTCATGTCATGCGGGACCTAACCACTAACCTTTTTCCTGGCCAGATACATATAACCAGGAACCAGATATACAGCAGCCTAAGGTCCAACTTGCAGACTGCTTCCCAGTCGCCTCCAGTGTGTACTAGGCACACATACAATGGGAGGGGGAGACAGGTTACAAGCCCCACCCTTGCTGGTCTATATATAGCAGGCCTCACAGGTGAAACCCCCAACGCTACCCAATAAGATAAAAGGGCGCATTGGTATAAGCCTTAAAAGACGCTTGCCGGCTTATATTTGCATGAACATGGCTATAGCAGGAAACTCAACCCCAAGTGCAATTGTGCACCTTCGCTGGGGTGGAGGCCCTGCACTTGTCAACCGTTGCTAAGGGCGATATCCCCAGCAAAAAATGCGTACAATGGAGGATGCCTGCAGACGGTCACAAGTACCACACAGAGAAAAAGCCTCCCAAATTAAGTAAATCCATTTCTTCTGAGTATGGAGATACACCATATGTGGATCTAAAGTGGTCTGCAGGCGAACGACAATGCTCAGAAGAGAAGGAGCACCATTGAGCTTTTGGAGAAGGAATTAGTTTGGAATGGAAATCCCCATGATGCCAGAACAGTGGGCTGTGCAAATGAACATTTTTATATAATAAAATTTTCATGGACATAAAATTTTTTATTTCATTTTCATGGACCACTGTTTCAAAAATTTGTCAGACACCTGTGGGGTGTAAATGCTCACTGCACCCCTTATTACATTCCGTGAGGGGTGTAGTTTCCAAAATGGGGTCACATGTAGGGGGGTACACTGTTCTGGCACCATGGGGGCTTTGTAAACACACATGGTCTTCAATTCTGGACACATCCTCTCTCCAAAAGCCCAATAGCGCTCCTTCTCTTCTGAGCATTGTAGTGCGCTCGCAGAGCACTTTACATCCACATATGGGGTATTTCCATACTCAGAAGAAATAGGGTTATAAAGTATATTTTTTTTCTCCCAATTTTCCCTTGTGAAAATGAAAAATGTAGGGTAACACCAGCATTTTGGTGATTTTTTTTTCTTCTTCATTTTCACATCCAACTTTAACGAAAATTCGTCATACACCTGTGGGGTGTTAAGGCTCTCTATACCCCTTGTTACGTTCCGTGAGGGGTATAGTTTCCAAAATGGGGACACATGTGGGTATTTTTTTATGTTTATGTTAGAACCCATGTAAAATCTGCCACCCCTGTGCAAATTACCAATTTAGGCCTCAAATGTACATAGTGCGCTCTCATTCCTGAGCCCTGTTGTGCGCCTGCAGAGCCTTTTAAGCCCACATAATTTTCGTACTCAGGAGAAATTGGGTTACAAATTTTTGGGGTCTTTTTTCCCCCCTTTTACCTCTTGTGAAAATGAAAACTATGGGGCAACACCAGCATGTTATTGTAAAAAATAATAAAACATTTTTTACACTAACATGCTGGTGTAGAACCCAACTTTACCTTTTCATAAGGGGTAAAAGGAGGAAAAAGCCCCCCAAATTTGTTAGGCAATTTCTCCTGAGTACGAAAATACCCCATATATGGCACTAAACTGTTTCCTTGAAATACGACAGGGCTCCAAAGAGAGATAGCGCCATGCGCATTTTAGGCCTAAATTAGGTAAATTGGCATAGGGATGGACCCGGATGCAAGAATTACACTTCCATTGGATACCAAAATTATCCTACAGCAGTTTCCCAAACAGGGTGCCTCCAGCTGCTAGCTGTTGCAAAACTCCCAGGGGTGCGGCAATACTGGGAGATGTTGTTTTGCAACAACTGGAGGCTCCGTTTTGGAAACAGTTCTGTACCAGATGTTTTTCATTTTTACTGGAAGGGGTAACTGTGTAGGGGTATGTGTATATGTAGCGTAGTTTTAAGGGTACATTCACACGGGCGGGGGTTTACAGCGAGTTTCCTGCTGGGAGTTTGAGCTGCAGCGGAAAATTTGCTGCATCTCAAACTTGCAGCGAGAAACTCACTGTAAACCCCCACCCGTGTGAATGTACCCTGTATACCCCAAGCTGTTGCAAAGCTACAACTCCCAGCATGCCCTTTGGCTGTCCGTGCATTCTGGGGGTTGTTGTTAAGCAACAGCTAAAGGCACACTGGTTGCAAAACATAGAGTTTGTTACTTAACTCAGTGTTTCGCAACCAGTGTGCCTCCAGCTGTTGCAAAACTACAACCCCCAGTACTTACGGCCTGTCAGTGCATGCTGAAAGTTGTAGTTTGCAACAGCTGGAGGCGCACTGGTTGCAAACCACTGAGTTAGTGTTTTGTAACCAGTGTGCCTTCAGCTGATGCAAAAGCTACAACTCTCAACATGCAGTGACAGCCGAAGGGCATGCTGGGACTTGTAGTTATGCAACAGCTGGAGGCAACCTACTAAAACTCCAAGCATGCCCTTTGGCTGCCCCTGCATGCTGGAGGTTGTAGTTATACAACAGCTGGAGGCATACTGGGAGTTTGTTACTTAACTCACTGTTTTGCAACCAGTGTGCCTCCAGCTGTTGCATAGCTACAACTCCCAGCATTAAGGTCTGTCATTGCATGCTGGGAGTTGTAGTTTGTAACAGCTGGAGGCACACTGGTTGCGAAACACTGAGTTAGGTAACAAACTCTGTTTTGTAACCAGTGTCCCTTTAGCTGAAACTACAACTCTCAGCCGAAGGGCATACTGGGACTTTAAGTTATGCAACAGCTGTAGACACACTACTGAAACTCCCAGCAAGCCCTTTGGCTGTCAGTGCATGCTGGGGGTTGTAGTTATGCAACAGCTAGAGGCACACTTTTTCATAGAAAAAAAATGTGCCTCCAGCTGTTGCATAACTACAACCCCCAGCATGCACAAACTACAAAAGGCATGCTGGGAGTTGTAGTTGTGCCTTCTGCTGTTGCATAACAACTCCCAGCATGCCCTTTTGTGCATGCTGGGAGTTGTTGCTAAGCAACAGTAGGAGCCCTGCCTTACCTCCTGCTGCTACTCCAGGATCCTTATGCCTGCCACCGCCGCCTCCGCTCCTGGGGCCCCGATCTCGCCGCCGATGCCGGGGATCGAGGGCCCCCGCTGAAGGTACATACCGGAATAGGGGCGAAGCGGGTGCCGTTAAGGACACACATACACACACAGCAGGAGTCCTGATTCATTGGCTTGTAACGGTCAACGAATCAGGACGATCGTGACATGGCACCTGTTCCACCTCACTCCTGCTGCTAAAGAGTGATAGGTGCCGTCTCAGACGGCACCTATCACCTTTTTTTTTCCGGGTCACAGGGGACCTGATTGACCTGGAATCGCTGCAAATCGCCAAACTGAAATGAAAGTCTCCGGACCACCCCAGGCGTTGTCACAGGATGCCTGTTGAATAATTCCAGCAGCCATCCCGGTCCGGTCCCTGCCCGACGAGTGTCGGGGACCGGAATTCCTCTGTGTCCTTAAGTACCAGGACGTCAGGGAGTGCCCTAAAGGGGTACTCCGCTGCTCAGCGTTTGGAACAAACTGTTCCGGCGCCTGAAGCTTGTGATGTCATAGCCCTGCTCCCTTGTTATGTCACGCACCGCCCCCTCAATGCAAGTCTATGGGAGGGGGCATGACATGTTTGTGACGTGAAACTGAAAAAGAAAAAATGCATTTAGAGGTAAGAGGATGTAGAGCTAAGCCCTCCGGCTACCTCCACAGTGGAACGACCACCTGCAGGGGGAGGGATCCACCCCCCTAGACCACCAGGGATGGTTATAAGATCCCTTTAGATCACTGCGGTCAAAGCTGAAAGCAGCGATCTAAAGGGTTAATAGTCAGCCATGGTAATCGCCGCTTCCCAGCTATTAGCGTCGGCCCCAAGCTACACCAATCAGCTGGGGGCCGCCGGGTATGGAGCGGGCTTGAGTCAGGAGCCTGGTCCATACATCGTGACCACTGTCATATTAGAATCAGAGGCAGGGCTCTGTGCACTGAGGACAAGCAGGGCTCTGTGAGGTGAGGCTATGTGACATACTCCCTGCTCACACACAAGGCTGATTGACATGGCAGGAGCCTGCATAGAGCCCTGCTTGTCTTGCCTTCACTTCCTGTATTTGGACTCCTCCCTGAGAAACACAGGCAAATAGCTGTAGGGACAGCATTTTGTTCACTCAAAATATGCAAATTTTTTTACCAATGTATATCACAAATTTATGTATGTTATCTACATTATGTAAAAAGTTTTTGCTAATAACATACACTTTAAAGAAGCATTTGGAAAAATAATTATTTGCTTTAATAGTGTGGTATAGGCTATTATTAGAGAGTTGAGGCGATAGTCACAAACCTACAATGGAGCTCGTCTCATGCAGCGAGCCAGGGAGTGAATCTCATACTAAAGCACTTCTCCTGGATCGTTTCAGAGATCACAGGGTGAAACACCCAATCTATCACAACATGTGATAGACATGGGAGACGTGTCAAAAGTTTTATTCTAATCACAGGGAAAGGAATCAGTTCATGATAAGAGCTGCAGACATGGGTGGATAGATAATGAGGCAATAAAACCAATCATACCTTTGCTGCAGCTGATGGCCTATTCTTAATGATAAAATTATTCTTGTCACCAAATGTCCAGAAGATAGGACTAAGCTGCTAAAGTGCCACAGCATCTATGTCAAGCCCTATCACCAGATTGTATGCCTACACCATCTTGCTAGTAGCAGTACACAAAAGTTGACATGTTAGTAAACCCTGTAATACCTAAAGGACACAGCCCATTTTGGCATTCAAAGGGGTTATCCACCAGAAGGTGATTTTAGTACGTCCCTGCCAGACAGTAATAGCCATGCTTAGGGCTTGTCTTGGGGCTAAATGACTATGTTGTGAGATTACCATAAAGCTGAGGTTAAGTTTTTGTGATCTGGCTATTTCCTGTTGGAGTTTGTCCCCTTACACTACAAATCCCATGATTCCTTGCTTGTAAGTGTGAGGTCACTTTTCTCCCTCCCACAAATCAGCCACCCCACCCATTGGAACACACCTGTGATCCCTTCAATGCAATAATGTTTTCTGATCAGGGTGACTCCAGCTGTTGCAAAACCAGATTGATCTTCCTCCCACCCAGCTGTTGCTTCACCCACTGAAGCAAAGACAAGTGATGTAATGTCTCGATCTGCATTGCAACCTGGAAAAACCTGAGACAACGTCATTTTGTGTGCTGTTAAAAATAAACCTTGGGTCAAAAATCACAAAATAATTGCGAGATTACCATGAAACATATACACTATATTATGAATTACGCTAACTTTACAGCCCCTGTAGCACAGTCAAATAAAGAAAAAATCCCGGAATACCGCTTTAAGTACACAGTCAATTTTATTTTTGTATTTGTATTTTCTCTTTGCCTATAAGAGCCATAACTCTTACACTGCTCAATAAAATAAAGGGAACACTAAGATAACACATCCTAGATCTGAATGAATGAACTAATCGTATGAAATACTTTCATCTTTACATAGTTGAATGTGCTGACAATGAAATCACACAAAAATTATCAATAGAAATCAAATTTATCAACCCATGGAGGTCTGGATATGGAGTCACACTCAAAATCAAAGTGGAAAACCACACTACAGGCTGATCCAACTTTGATGTAATGTCCTTAAAACAAGTCAAAATGAGGCTCAGTAGTGTGTATGGCCTCCACGTGCCCGTATGACCTCCCTACAACACCTGGGCATGATCCTGATGAGGTTGTGGATGGTCTCCTGAGGGATGTCCTCCCAGACTTGGACTAAAGCATCCGCCAACTCCTGGACAGTCTGTGGTGCAACGTGGCGTTGGTAGATGGAGTGAGACATGATGTCCCCGATGTGCTCAATCGGATTCAGGTCTGGGGAACGGGCAGGCCAGTCCATAGCATAAATGCCTTCCTCTTGTAGGAACTGCTGACACACTCCAGCCACATGAGGTTTAGTATTGTCTTGCATTAGAAGGAACCCAGGGCCAACCGCACCAGCATATAGTTGCAGGCAGCAGAACGATTTCCATGGCTTCTCCAGATTCTGTCACATCTGTCACATGTGCTCAGTGTAAACTGCTTTCATCTGTGAAGAGCACAGGGCGCCAGTGGCGAATTTGCCAATCTTGGTGTTCTCTGACAAATGCCAAACGTCCTGCACAAGTTTGGGCTATAAGAACAACCCCCACCTGTGGACGTCGGGCCCTCATCCCACCCTCATGGAGTCTGTTTCTGACCACTTGAGTGAACACATGCACATTTGTGGCCTGCTGGAGGTCATTTTGCAGGGCTCTGGCAGTGCTCCTCCTTGCACAAGTAGAGGTCCTGCTGCTGGGTTGTTGCCCTACTACGGCCTCCTCCATGTCTCCTGATGTACTGGCTTGTCTCCTGGTAGCACCTCCATGCTCTGGACACTATGCCGACACAGCAAACCTTCTTGCCACAGCTCGCATTGATGTGCCATCCTGGATGAGCTGCACTACCCGAGTCACTTGTGTGGGTTGTAGACTCAGTCTCATGCTATCGCTAGAGTGACAGCACGGACAGCATTCAAAAGTGACCAAAACATCAGCCACGAAGCATAGGAACTGAGAAGTGGTCTGTGATACCACCTGCACTCCTTTATTGGGGGTGTCTTGCTAATTGCCTATAATTTCCACGTGTTGTCTGTTCCATTTGCACAACAGCATGTGAAATTGATTGTCAATCAGTGTTGCTTCCTGAGTGGACAATGTGATTTCACAGAAGTGTTATTGACTTTGTATGTAAAATGTATGTCAAAACTAAAAATATATTTGTGTGGGGAAATGGAAAAGAAAACCACAATTTAGCAAATTTTGAAAGTTTTCGTCTTCACACTGTACACTTTTTACATGTTTTCTTTATTCGGTCAATGCGATTAAAATGATAACCATGTTTATATTGCGTATATACAATTTAACCCCTTAAAGGGGTACACGGGATCTCGGCTGCCGTACCCCATTGTCATTACTGCACAGAGCAAACTCGCTCTGTGTGTAATGATGGGCGATATAGGTAACGGAGCATCGTGACGTCACAGCTCCACCCCTCGGGGGAAAGTGTGGCAACCCCAGCGGCGGGACCCCCGTGATCAGACATCTTATCCCCTATCCAAAGATGTCTAGGGGCAGAGTACCCCTTTAAGGACCACAGTTGTTTTCATTTTTGAACTTTAGTTTTTTTCCTCCTCACCTTCTAAAAATCATAACACTTTCAATTTTCAACCTACAGATGCTTATGATGGCTTGTTTTTTGAGCCACCAATTTTACTTTGTAATGACATCAGTCATTTCACCACAAAATCTACGGTGAAACCAGAAAAATAAATTGAAAAAAAAAACAAACAACATTTTGGAACTTTTGGGGGCTTCCGTTTCTACTCTGTGCATAAAAAAATGCACCTTATCTTTATTCTGTAGGTCCATACGATTAAAATGATACCCAACCTATATAGGTTTGATTTTGTTTTACTTCTGTTAAAAAAAATTATAACAATGGAAAATTAGTAGGTTTAAAAATGTCATATTCTGACTCCTATAACTTTTATTTTTCCATATACAGGGATGTATGAGGGCTCATTTATTGCACCATGATCTGTAGTTTTTATCGGTACCATTGTTGCTTTCATGGGACCTTTTGATCGTTTTTTATAAATTTTTTGAGGGTATACAAAAGTGACCAAAAATACGCAATTTTGGACACCATTGACCGTGCGGTTTAATAAACATATTTTTATAGTTTGGACATTTACCCACGCAGCCATACCACATATGTTTATTTTTTAAATATTTACATATTTTTTATATGGAATTAGGGAAAAGGGGGTGATTTAAACTTTTAATATGGAAGGGGTGGGTTAATTTTTTTTTTCTTTTTTTACACTTTATTAGTCCCTTAAGGGACTTTTAGGAGGAATCATTAGATTCTTCATACAGAACAATGTAGTTCCATAGAACTACATTGATCTGTGTGCTCTCCACACAGATACACATAAGTAACCCCTCTTTTTAACCCTTGCTGTCTGGGCATGCTGGGATTTGTAGTAGGGATGTCCCGATACCATTTTTTTTAAAGACCGAGTACAGATACTTTAATTCTAGTACTCGCCAATACCAAGTACGAGTACTTTCATTTTAAAGGGAGACAGACCCCAGGGTGACCCGGTCTTTGGCGCTGCTTACCGTGCTGATATGTGGGTTCTTGTTGTGTGCAATGGAGGCGGCTGCTGTAGCATGAGCCAAGATTTCTCTCTTCTCTATGGTGAGACCGATGTCTCCGGAGCGATTGCGCTGATGTTCAGATGGTGAGCAGCGGTAGAAACCTGGTCACCTGCACTATCTATCTATAAATTCAAGGTAGTGCAGGTGACTCTGCTGTAAGCTTGCCTTTAATAGTAGGTAGTATACCCTTGTAGGTAGTATAGATAGTTGCAGACCTTAGTAGCAGCCCCCCTGTAGACCGCAGCCCACTCTTGTAGACAGCGCCCCCCTTGTAGACAACAGCCCCCCTCCTTGTAGACAGTGCTCCCTCTTGTCCCCCTTACAGACAGCAGGCCCCTCCTTGTAGACAGTGGGCCCCCTCCTTATAGACATTGGGCCCCCACTTTGTAGACAGTGGGCCCCCTCTTGGAAGACAGGGCCCCATCCTTGTAGACAGGGACCCACCCTTGTAGACAGGGACCCACCCTTGTAGACAGGGACCCACCCTTGTAGACAGGGACCCACCCTTGTAGACAGGGACCCACCCTTGTAGACAGGGACCCACCCTTGTAGACAGGGACCCACCCTTGTAGACAGGGACCCACCCTTGTAGACAGGGACCCCCCCCCCCCTTTGTAGACAGCACTCCCTCTTGTCCCCCTTGTAGACAGCAGCCGCCCCCCCCCCCCCTTGTAGACAGCATTCCCTCTTGTCCCCCTTGTAGACAGCAGGGTCCTCCCTTGTAGGGAGCAGGGGTCCCCCCCCCTTGTAGGGAGCAGGGCCCCATCCCCTTGTAGGGAGCAGGCCCCATCCCCTTGTAGGGAGCAGGCCCCCCCCCCTCTTGTAGACAGTGCTCACCTGCGGCTGTCCTCGGGTGTTGCCGCTCCGCTGTCCCATTCTCCCGATCACATCATGGCGTCCTATGGAGGAGCATGTGACATACATGTCACTCTGCTTCCTCCGTAGTGTTACGCTGGGCGCAGGGAAGGAGGAGTGACGTGTGTGTCACATGCTCCTCCATAGGATGCCATGATGCGATCGGGAGAACAGGACAGCGGAGCGGGGCTGCACAGCAGCAGGTATCGGACATGGTATCGGGGACATTAAACGAGTCCCCGATACCATGCAAATGCCGAGCATCGGCCCCCATACCGATACTTGTATCGGGACATCCCTAATTTGTAGTTTTGCAACATCTGGAGGGCCACAGTTTGGAGATCACTGTGCGGTGGTTTCTAAACCTTGTCCCTCTAAATCTTGCAAAACTAGTTGCATACCTCCAGCTGTTGCGTAACTACATCTCCCAGCATGCCCTTCGGCGATCAGTACATGCTGGGTTAGGTAACAGAACATAACTGAAGGTTTTCCAACCAGTGTGCCTCAGGTTCTTGCAAAAGTACAACTCTCAGCCTGCACGGTCTGTCAGCGCATGCTGGGAGTTGTAGTTTTGCAACAGCTGGAGGTTTCCTGCTTCAAGTTTGAGCTGCGGCAAAATTTCCGCCGCAGCTCAAACTCCTAGCAGAAAACTCACCGTAACCCCCGCCAGTGCGAATGTACCCTAAAAACACTACACTAGCACAAAATAAAGGGTAAAACACTACATATACACCCCCTTCACTACCCCTCCCCCCCCCCAATATAAATGAAAAACGTTTCATATGGCAGTGCTTCCAAAATGGAGCCTCCAGCTGGAGCCTTACAACTCCCAGCATTTCCGGACAGCCACTGACTGTCCAGGCATGCTGGGAGTTTAGCAACAGCTGGAGGCACCCTGTTTGGAAATCACTGGCATAGATTACTCCTATGTCCCCCCCATCCAATCCCTAATATACACCTCAAATGCGCATGGCGCTCTCACTTCGGAGCCCTGTCGTATTTCAAGGAAACAGTTTAGGGCCACATATGGGGTATTTCCGTACTCGGGAGCAATTGAGTTACAAATTTTGCGGGGCTTTCTCTCCTTTTACCCCTTATGAAAAAGAAAAGTTGGGGTCTACACCAGCCTGTTAGTGTAACATGCTGGTGTTGCCCCATACTTTTTATTTTCACAAGAGGTAAAAGGAAAAAAAATACCCCAAAATTTGTAACACAATTTCTCCTGAGTACGGAAATACCCCATATGTGGGCGTAAAATGCTCTGCGGACGCACAACAAGGCTCAGGAGTGAGAGAGCACTATGTACATTTGAGGCCTAAATTGGTGATTTGCGCAGGGGTGGCTGTTTTTACAGCGGTTCTGACATAAACGCAAAAAAACAAATACCCACATGTGACCCCATTTTGGAAACTACACTCCTCACGGAACGTGACAAGGGGTATAGTGAGCCTTAACACCCCACGAATTTTCATTAAAGTTGGATGGGAAAATGAAAAAAATTCTTACTAAAATGCTGGGGTTACCCTACATTTTTTTTTCACAGGGGAAAATAGGAAAACAGCCCCCGAAAATGTGTAACCCCATTTCTCAGAAGAGAAGGAGCGCTATTGGGCTTTTGAAGAGAAAATTTGTCCGGAATTGAAGGCCATGTGTGTTTTCAAAGCCCTCATGGTGCCAAAACAATGGACCCCATGTGACCGCATTTTGGAAACTACACCCCTCACAGAATGTCATAAGGGGTGCAGTGAGCATTTACGCCCCACAGGTGTCTGACAGATTTTTGGAACAGTGGTCCGTGAAAATGAAAAATTTTACGCCCACATATGTTTTGGCACCACTGGGGGCTTTGTAAGCGCACATGGCCCCTGACTTCCATTCCAAACAAATTCTCTCTCCAAAAGCTCAATGGCACTCCTCTTCTGAGCATTGTAGTTCGCCAGCAGAGCACTTGACGTCCACACATGGGATATTTCCATACTTAGAAAAAATGGGGTTACAAATTTTGGGGGTCATTTTCTCCTATTACCCCTTGTTAAAATGTAAAATTTGGGGGAAAACCAGCATTTCAGTGAAAACATTTTTTCTTCATTTACACATCCAACTTTAACAAAAAGTCGTCAAACCCCTGTGAGGTGTTAAAGGCTCAGCGGACCCTTTGTTACGTTCCTTGAGGGGTGTAGTTTCTGAAATGGTATGACATGTGGGTTTTTTTCTGTTCTGGCACCATAGGGACTTTCTAAATGCGACATGCCCCCCAAAAACCATTTCAGCAAAATTTCCTTTCCAAAAGCCAAATGTGACTCCTCTTCTGAGCATTGTAGTTTGCCCGCAGAGCATTTTACGTCCTAAAAAGAGGTATTTCCATACTCAGAAGAGATGGGGTTACAAATTTTGGGGGGCATTTTCTCCCATTACCCTTTGTAAAAATGGTAAATTTGGGGGAAAAACTGCACTTTAGTGAGAAAAAAAATGTTTTTCATTTACACAACCGACTTTAACGAAAAGTCGTCAAACACCTGTGGGGTGTTAAGACTCACTGGACCCCTTGTTGAGGGGTGTAGTTTCCAAAATGGTATGCGGGGGGGGGGGGGGGTTCTGCTGTTCTGGCACCATAGGGGCTTCCTAAATGCGACATGCCCCCCAAAAATCATTTCAGCAAAATTCACTCTCCAAAATCCCATTGTTGCTCCTTCCCTTCTGAGCCCTCTACTTACTCAAGAGAAATTGGGTTACAAATTTTGGGGGGGGCTTGTAACATGCGAGTGTAAAAAATGAAGATTTTGAATTTTCTCCTTCACTTTGCTGCTATTCCTGTGAAACACCTAAAGGGTTAAGACACTTACTGAATGTAATTTTGAATACTTTGAGGGGTGCAGTTTTTATAATTGGGTCATTTGGGGTTATTTCTAATATGAAGGCCCTTCAAATCCACTTCAAAACTGAACTGGTCCCTGAAAAATTCAGATTTTGAACATTTTGTGAAAAATTGCTGCTATACTTTGAAGCCCTCTGATGTCTTCCAAAATAAAAACATGTCAACTTTATGATGTAAACATAAATCAGAATGAAAAGTAAAAGCATCCCAAAGTTATTAATGCTTAAAGTGACAGTGGTCAGATGTGCAAAAAACGCCCTGGTCCTTTAGGTGAAAATGGGCTTGGTCCTTAAGGGGTTAAAGGAGAACTCCGGAATATAAAAATTGTCCCCCATACTGCCGGCAGTAAAAAACATAAAGATGTACATACCTTCCTCCACACCCCCGGTCTCCGCCACGATCCTCTTCCTGGTTGCCGGTGGTCGGAGAGTCTTACTGCGCTCAGCCAATCACCGGCCGCACTGAAGTCCCGGCTCGGCCAGCGATAGGCTGAGCGGCAGTGTGACGTTTTCGGCCCCGGCAGCAGTTGCCAGTGTAGTGAAGAATTTTCTGTCTTGAAGCGTTCTCACACTGCTGCTCAGCCTATCACCGGCCGAGTCGGACTTCGCTGCGGAAGGTGATTGGCTGAGTGCAGTATGATTCTCCGACCACCGGCAACCAGGAAGAGGATCACGGCGGAGACCGGAGACGGTTACCGGAGGCCCCGGGGGAGCGGAGGAAGGTATGTACATCTTTATTTTTTTACTGCTGGCAGTATGGGGGACAATTTTTATATTCCGGAGTTCTCCTTTAACTCCTTAACGACGCAGGACGTATATTTACATCCTCCGCCGGCTCCCGCGATATGCCGCTGTGTCCCCGCGTCATATCGGGTCGGTCCCGGCGGCTATCAACGGCCGGGACCCGCAGCTAATACAGGACATCACCGATCACGGTGATGCCCTGTATTAACCCTTCAGACACGGCGATCAAAGCTGACCGCCACGTCTGAAGTGAAAGTGAAAATATCCCGGCGGTGAAATCGCGGCGTCCCGAACAGCTTACAGGAAACCGGGAGGGACCTTACCTGCCTCCTCGGTGTCCGATCGACGAATGACTGCTCCGTGCCTGAGATCCAGGCAGGAGCAGTCAAGCGCCGATAACACTGATCACAGGCGTGTTAATACACGCCAGTGATCAGCATGAGAGATCAGTGTGTGAAGTGTTATAGGTCCCTATGGGAAATATAACACTACAAAGAAAAGTTTTAAAAAAGTGTTAATAAAGGTCATTTAACCCCTTCTTTAATAAAAGTTTGAATCACCCCCCTTTTCCCATAAAAAAATAAAACAATGTAAATAAAAAAAAATAAACATATGTGGTATCGCCGCGTGCGTAAATGTCCGAAATATAAAAATATATCATTATTTAAACCGCACGGTCAATGGTGTACGCGGAAAAAAATGCCAAATCCAAAAAAGCGTATTTTTGGTCACTTTTTATACCATTAAAAAATTTATAAAAAGTGATCAAAAAGTCAGATCAAAACAAAAATCATACCGATAAAAACTTCAGATCACGGCGCAAAAAATGAGCCCTCATACCGCCCTGTACGTGGAAAAATAAAAAAAGTTATAGGGGTCAGAAGATGACATTTTTAAATGTATAAATTTTCCTGCATGTAGTTATGATTTTTTTCCAGAAGTGCGACAAAATCAAACCTATATAAGTAGGGTATCATTTTAACCGTATGGACCTACAGAATAATGATAAGGTGTCATTTTTACCGGAATATGCACTGCGTAGAAACGGAAGCCCCCAAAAATTACAAAATGGCATTTTTTCTTCGATTTTGTCGCACAATGATTTTTTTTTTCCGTTTCGTCGTGAATTTTTGGGTAAAATGACTAATGTAACTGGAAGGTAGAATTGGTGATGCAAAAAATAATCCATAATATGGATTTTTAGGTGGAAAATTGAAAGGGTTATGATTTTTAAAAGGTAAGGAGAAAAAAACGAAAGTGCAAAAACTGAAAAACCCTGAGTCCTTAAGGGGTTAAAGCTAAATTCACATCACTGCTGTACTCAGTCCTGTTCTGGGACCGTCCGGCTCATTTTATATATTTTATAACAAACGTTGAACAGGTTGCAGCACATTGGGCACGGATAATACCATTGACTTGTAGTACTTTTTCCTCTGTCCCATTCCTGTCTTTTTGCAAGGGAGCTCCCTTAAGCGGAGCACAGCAGTGATGTGAATGAGGCCTAAGTAGACTATTGCCTCATTACTATTAATGATTAGAACTCAGGGCGGGTTTACCTGTCACACCAATCCAGTGTGTCTCAAACTGTTGTTCAACTACAAGCCCCAGCATATCCGGATAACAAGAACAGCTGGAGGCACCCTGTTGGGAAACACTACCCTAATCTATGATATTCAGATGGTCTAAACCCCGTTCCCCTATACAGTGAAGGAGTGTCAGAAATCATGTTATACCCCTCAGTGAGCGCGGACATGTTACCCACACACTGCAGTGACAGCACAAGACTGTAGGCCCGGATCGCGCGGGAAGCGGAGGCCATGGCAGTGCGCACAGGGTTAACGTCGTGCCCGGTGGAGAAGCTCGGGAGCGCGCACGTTGTACTCACGCATTGGGAGCTACTGCCAGGATGGGCGCCGAACCAAGTACAATTGTCTGCCATGCTGCACTCTCCGCTGTGTAACAGGCACCTCCGGAGAAGTTCACCGGCACGGGTTATTTTCACGGTGCTATAATCATCTTCGTCGGGTCAGCGGAGGAACTGTGTGTGCGCATGCGCGTATGGTGTGCCCTCAGCTCATGTGGCCGGATCTGTGACGAGCGCCCGGGCTGAGCGCATCATAACGTGTCCTGGTGTATCATGTATCATAGTTATAGCGTGTGCTGGTCCGTCATACATTTATAGGGAGTGTGACCTGCTATATATATTTTATGTGTGCTGGTTCATTAAATAGATTAGAAATATATATGTGTGTGTTTGTAGTGGTGCGTCATACATACATATATACACATACACAGCAGGTGGAAAAAGTATTGAATACATCGACATTTTTCTCACTTAGGGTATGTAAACACTACAGAGCTGAATTCTGCGAGCGGAGATTCAGACTGGCAGGTGGCGATAGGACCATGCGGCACTGTGCCGTCACCATTGACGGCTATGCAGTGTTCGTGCACTTCCGCGCAAAGAATGAACATGTTCTTTCTTTGCGCGGAAATTACGCAGTGTGAACGGGTCTCGCGGAAACACATTCACACTGATGGTAAGGTTCACTGTGCGGACTTTTACTTGTGGAATTACGCGGGGATTCCGCAGTGTGAACATACCCTTAAAGGACATGTCCGGTGCTCACTTTTCTTATTGTATCCGTTCCGGGCTGCAATAAAAAAAAGAAAATAAGCTTTCTCTTGCCTGCCTAGGCTCCCCCGGTGCTCCGGTACAGGCGTTCAGTCCCCGGGCTGTATTCTTCTTACTTCCTGTTAGCCTGGCACGTCACACGGAGCTTCAGCCTATCACTGGCCGAGGCGGGACATTGCTGCTGCCGGTGATAGGTTGAAGCTCCGTGTGACGTCCCGGGCTAACAGGAAGTAAGAAGAATACAGCCCGGGGACCGAACGTCTGTACCAGAGCTCCGGGGGAGCCTAGGCAGGTAAGAGAAAATTAGTTTTCTTTTATTTTTCAGCCCGGAACGGATAAAATAAGAAAAGTGAGCACCGGACATCTCCTTTAATGTTCACCAGATGTTGTTAACACCCAAGGGCGTAGCTATAGAGGTAGCAGTCGCATCGGAGCCGTGGTGCTTAAGGGGGCCACAAAGTACAGTGACCCCTCGACCTACGATGGCCCCGACATACGATAATTTCAACATGCGATGGCCTCTCAGAGGCCATCGCATGTTGAAGGCAGCATCAACATACGATGCTTTTTTATGTCAGGGCCATCGCATAAACGGCTATGCGGCAGCGCTGACTGCTTCAGCTGCCGCTGGATAGCCGTTTACGGTGCCCCGTGAGCTCCGGTGATGGTCACTTACCTGTCCTCGGGGCTCCGGCGCGTCCTCTTCGGGATCCTCTGCATTGTCGACGCTCTCCATCGACGTCATCATGTCGCTGCGCACGCCGTCCCGTCATCCAGTAGGAGCGACGTGCGTAGCGACGTGATGACGGCGACGTGAGAGCGCGGTTGCGGGGGAAGCAGAGGTCTTGCCGTAGCGTCGGGGACACGGCGACAGCGATGGACGGCGACATCCTGGGCAGCGGTGACGGCCCGGAGCGGCGGGGGCAGGTGAGTACAACTTTCTCTAACAGTGGTCTACAACCTGCGGACCTCCAGATGTTGCAAAATTACAACACCCAGCTGTCCGGGCATGCTGGGTGTTGTAGTTTTACAACATCTGGAGGTCCGCAGGTTGTAGACCACTGTCCTATACTTTAAATTGCACGGATCCCTCAACATACGATGGTTTCAACAAATGATGGTCCGTTTGGAACGGATTACCATCGTATGTTGAGGGACCACTGTACAATATTTGGGGTGTTAAGTGTCACTCTACCCCTTCTAACATTCCTTGATGGGTGTAGTTTCCCAAATAGTGTGCCATGTGTAGGTTTTTTTGTTGTTCTGGCACCATGGGGGGCTTTCTAAATGTCATATGCCCCCCAAAACCATTTCAGCAAAATTCACTCTCCATAAGCCCATTGCCGCTTTTTCCCTTCTGAGCCTTGCAGTGCGCCCACAGAGCACTTTACATCCACATATGAGGTATTTCCTTATTCAAGAGAAATTGGGTTACAAATTTTGGGAGACATTTTCTCCTTTTACCCCTTGTAAAAATGGGGCTAGAAGAACATGTTAATGTAAAAAATGGAGATTTTGAGTTTTATCCTCCACTTTGCTGCTATTCCTGTAAAAGGGGTTAACAAACTTTCTGAATGTAATTTTGAATGGGGTAATTTATGGGGGATTTCTTACATAAAGATCCTCAAATCCTCTTCAAACTGAACTAGTCCCTGAACAATTAAGATTTAGAATGATTTTGTGAAAATTAGGAAAATTGCTGCTAAACTTTGAAGCCCTCTAATGTCTTCAAAAAGTAAAAACATGTAAACTTTATGATACCAACATAAGACACCTGATGAAGCAAGGGACCCCTTGCGAAACGCGTTGTCACTATCACCTAATTTATATTCTTCCTGCACCTTCATTCTGATATCCCGGACCGGGACCCAGAAAGAACCAAACCCTCTGAGTCGCCCACTGAGCATCACCTTTTTCACTTGCTGGACAAGCACTTTGCAGAGTTACTCCAGAATCAGCATAATCTCTGACCATACCTTCTCCACGGATGTTAGGGACCGATGCATGGCTGCCATGAGGAATACCTAGAGTGAGCCTTACACTCTGTATGTGATCATCAGTGTTGTGCCTGCTATAGTGTGATAGCATCCCCAAGGGCTTTTTAAACCTTTTCTTTTTTGCAATTTATTTTATCATAGCCAAACTATAGCATATTACCCCAGTTATGGCACTCAGCCCCTTAAGGATGAAGCCCATTTGGGCCTTAAGGACGCAGACAATTTTATTTTAACCCCTTAAGGGGGAGCCCATTTTCACCTCTAGGACGAAGCCCTTTTTTTGCAAATCTGACCACTGTCACTTTAAACATTAATAACTCTGGAATGCTTTTACTTATCATTGTGATTCTGAGATTGTTTTTTCGTGACATATTGTACTTTAATATAGTGGTAAATTTTTGTGGTAACTTGCATCCTTTCTTGGTGAAAAATCCCCAAATTTGATGAAAAAATTTAAAATTTTGCATTTTTCTAACTTTGAAGCTCTCTGCTTGTAAGGAAAATGGATATTCCAAATAATTTTTTGGATTCACATATACAATATGTCTACTTTATGTTTGCATCATAAAATTGATGAGTTTTTACTTTTGGAAGACACCAGAGGGCTTCAAAGTTCAGCAGCCATTTTCCAATTTTTCACAAAATTTTCAAACTCACAATTTTTCAGGGACCAGTTCAGGTTTGAAGTGGATTTGAAGGGTCTTCATATTAGAAATACCCCATAAATGACCCCATTATAAAAACTGCACCCCCAAAGTATTCAAAATGACATTCAGTAAATGTTTTAACCCTTTAGGTGTTTCACAGGAAAAGCAGCAAAGTGAAGGAGAAAATTCAAAATCTTCATTTTTTACACTCGCATGTTCTTGTAGACCCAATTTTTTTATTTTTACAAGGGGTAAAAGGAGAAAATGTATACTCATATTTGTAGCCCAATTTCTCTCGAGTTAGCACATACCTCATATGTCTATGTAAAGTGTTCGGCGGGCGCAGTAGAGGGCTCATAAGCGAAGGAGCGACAAGGGGATTTTAGAGAGTACGTTTTTCTGAAATGGTTTTTGGGGGGCATGTCGCATTTAGGAAGCCCCTTTGGGGCCAGAACAGCAAAAAAAAAAAAACACATGGCATACCATTTTGGAAACTAGACCCCTTGAGGAACATAACAAGGAATAAAGTGAGCCTTAATACCCCACAGGTGTTTCACGACTTTTGCATATGTAAAAAAAAAAATTTTTTGGAAACTAGACCCCTCACAGAATGTAATGAGGGGTACAGTGAGCATTTACCCCCCCACTGGTGTCTGACAGATCTTTGGAACAGTGGGCTGTGCAAAATTTTTCATTTTCACGGACCACTGTTCCAAAGATCCGTCAGACACCTGTGGGGTGTAAATTCTCACTGCACCCCTTATTACATTCTGTGAGGGGTGTAGTTTCCAAAATGGGGTCAATGTGGGTGTGTTTTTTTTTTTTTGCGTTTGTCAGAACCGCTGTAACAATCAGCCACCCCTGTGCAAATCACCTCAAATGTAAATGCCGCACTCTCCCTTCTGGGCCTTGTTGTGCACCCCCAGAGCACTTTGCGCCCACATATGGGGTATCTCCGTACTCAGGAGAAATTGTGTTACAAATTTTGGGGAGTCGTTTTTCCCTTTTACCTCTTGTGAAAATGAAAAGTATAGGGCAACACCAGCATGTTAGTGTAAAAATGTTTATTTTTTTACACTAACATGCTGGTGTAGACCCCAACTGTTCCTTTTCATAAGGGGTAAAAGGAGAAAAAGCCCCCCAAAATTTGTTAGACAATTTCTCCCGAGTACGGCGATACCCCATATGTGACCCTATTCTGTTGCCTTGAAATACGACAGGGCTCCAAAGTGAGAGCGCCATGCACATTTGAGGCCTGAATTAAGGACTTGCATAGGGGTGGACATAGGGTATTCTATGCCAGTGATTCCCAAACAGGGTGCCTCCAGCTGTTGCTAAACTCCCAGCATGCTTGGACAGTCAGTTGCTGTCCAGAAATGCTGGGAGTTTTTGTTTTGCAACAGCGAGGCTCCGTCTTAGAAACACTGCCGTACAATACGTTTTTCATTTTTATTGGGGAGGAGGGGGGGTGGGGGGGCAGTGTACGTGTGTATATGTAGTGTTTTACTCTTTATTTTATGTTAGTGTAGTGTAGTGTTTTTAGGTTACATTCACACTGGAGGCAGATTACACTAAGTCTCCCGCTAGGGGTTTGAGCTGCGGCGGAAAATTTGCCGCAGCTCAAATTTGTAGCGGGGAACTCCCTGTAATCTGCCGCCAGTGTGAATGTAGCCTGTACATTCACATGGCAGGGGGGTCAAAACTACAACTCCCAGCATGCACTGACAGACCATGCATGCTGGGAGTTGTAGTTTTGCAACAGCTGGAGGCACACTGGCTGGAAAACCTTGCGTTAGGTTCTATGACCTAACTCAGTATTTCCCAACCAGTGTGCCTCCAGCTGTTGCAAAACTACAACTCCCAGCATGTACTGATTGTGGAAGGGCATGCTGGGAGATGTAGTTATGCAATGGCTGGAGGCAACCAAGTACAACTCCCAGCATGCCAAGACAGCCTGATGTTGTTCCTGAATGCTGGGAGTTGTAGTTTTGCAAGATTTAGAGGGGTTCAGGTTGTAAATCACTGTCCAGTGGTCTCAAAACTGTGGCCCTCCAGATATTGCAAAACTACAACTCGCAGCATGCCCAGACAGCAAACTGCTGTCTGGGCATGCTGAGAGTTGTAGTTTTGCAACATCTGGAGGGCTACAGTTTGAGACCACTTAGTGATCTACAACCTGAACCCCTCTAAATATTGCAAAACTACAAGTCCCAGCATGCCCACACAGCAAACAGCTGTCTGGGCATGCTGGGAGTTGTAGTTTTGCAACATCTGGAGGGCCACGGTTTAGAGACCACTGTAAACTGTGGCCCTCCGGATGTTGCTAGGCAACAACTCACCTAGCAGGACCCGGAAGTATTGCTGCCGCACGTGGGGGAGGATCGCAAACGGGGATCCGGGATCCAGGTAAGGGACCTTCGGCGCCCACCCTCCCTGGACGGTTCCCCCGTTTTGCCCGGACACCGATAGGTGGGCAAAGCGGGGGAACCGAACTTTAAACCCCCCTCCCCCGGTCTGCTATCGGTCGGTCGCTCGGCCGACCAATAGCAGGGATAGGAGGGGTGGCACCCCTGCCACCAAACTCCTATCCCTTCAGGGGGATCGAGGGTGTCTCGGACACCCCCGATCCCTCTTATTTTCCGGGTCCCAGTGACCCGTATGACCCGGCATCGCGCAGATCGCAGGTCTGAATTGGCCTGCGATTTGCGCGCATCGCGGTCATGGGGGGGTCTCAGGACCCCCCTCGGCGATGTGCCGGGATGCCTACTGTTAGACAACAGCAGTCATCCCGGCCCGGGGTTAATGTTTTTGTTTTTTCCTCCTCGCCTTCAAAAAATCATAGCTCTTTAAAATTTTCATCCACAGACTAGTATGAGGGCTTGTTTTTTGCGCGGCCAGTTGTCCATTGTAATGCCATCACTAACTTTACCATAAAATGTATGGCGCAATCAAAAAAATACTATTTGGAGAAATTAAAAAGAAAACCGCAATTTAGCAAATTTTGGAAGGTTTCGTTTTCACGCCGCACAATTTACGGTAAACATGACGTGTTCTTTAATCTTAGGGTCAATACGATTAAAATGATACCCATGAAAATATACTTTTCTATTACTGTTGCGCTTAAAAAAAAAATGGAAAATGGTTTAACCAAATTAGTACCTATAACTTTTTCATTTTTCCATATAAGCGGCGGTATGAGAGCAAATTTTTTGCGCCGTGATCTGTACATTTTATTGATACCATATTTGCTTATATAAAACTTTTAATACTTTATTTATTTATTTTTTTTTGGAATAAAATGTTATAAAAAAGCAGCATTTTGGACTTTTTATTTTTTTTACTTTCACGCCGTTCACCGTACAGGATCATTAACATTTTATTTTAATAGTTGGGATATTTACGCACGTGGCGATACCAAATGTGTATATAAAATATTTTTTTTACACTTTTTGGGGGTGAAATAGGGAAAATTGGACAATTTACGTTTTTATTAGGGGAGGGGGTTTTTCAAATTTTTTTACTTACATTTTTTACTATGGGGGACTATTTATCGCAATCATTAGATTACTAATACTGTTTAGTGCTATGTATAGGACATAGCACTGATCAGTGTTATCGGTCATCTTCTGTTCTGGTCTACTCGATCGTAGAAAAAGGATGTATAACAACAAGTGTATACTCGATCGCAGACCAGAACAGAAGACCCCGGGAGACGGCCGAAGCAAGGTGAGGGGACCACTGGCCGCCATGCTGGATGATCGCAACGCTGCGGGCGATCTGATCATCCATTCAAAGTACCGCGATGCTGCAAATGCTGTGATCTGTATCGATAACGGCATCTGAGGGGTTAATGGCGGACATCCGCGCGATCATGGATGTCCACCATTACGGGCTGGTCCCTGGCTGCTATCAACAGCAGGTTATGCATAGGACGTAAATGTACGTCCTGGTGCGTTAAGTACCACCTCACTAGGACGTACATTTACGTCCTTCGTCGTTAAGGGATTAGATAGCGCCCCTTTGTTCCTTTTTTTATATTTCCTACTGCTGATACCTACATAAAGTAGACATATTATATCTATATATCATTTATTTTCCTTACAAGCAGAGTTTCAAAGTTAGAGAAAAAAATTTTCATGACATTTATGGAATCAAATTTATAAGTAAAAGCAACTCAGCGTTATTATTGCATTAAGTGACCTGGTCCTTCAAGGGGTACTTTGGTGAAAAACATTTTTTTTTTTAAATCAACTGGTGGCAAAAAGTTAAACAGATTTGTAAATGACTTCTATATAAAAATCTTAATCCTTCAAGTACTTATCAGCTGCTGTATGGAGGAAGTTGTATTTCTGTCTGGAACTTATCAGTATAGGAACGTCGAAAAAAGACCACAGTCCATCAAGTTCAACCTATAACCCTAATGAGTCCCTAGTGAGTTGATCCAGAGGAATGCAAAAAAATTGATCCCTGGGTCAAAGTTCTGTACATATAGATCTAGAATCCATAACCTGTAATGTTGTTATTCTCCAAAAATGCACCAAGACCCCTTTTAAATTCTTTTACAGAGTTCACCATGACCATCTCCTCTGGCAGAGAGTTCCATAGTCTCACTGCTCTTACAGTAAAGAACCCCCGTCTGTGCTGGTGTAGAAACCTTTCCTCAAGACGTAGAGGATGCCCCCTTGTTATAGATACAGTCCTGGGTATAAATAGATCATAGGAGAGCTCTCTGTACTGTCCCCCGATATATTTATACATAGTTATTAAGTCTTCCCTTAGCCTTCTTTTTCTAAACTAAACTGATTCTGATAATCTTTCTGGGTACTGTAGTCCTCCCATTCCCCGTATTACTCTGGTTGCCCGTCTTTGAACACTCTCCAGCTCCACTATATATTTCTTGTACACTGGTGCCCAGTACTGTACACAGTATTCTATGTGTGGTCTGACTAGTGATTTGTACAGTGGTAGAATTATTTCCTTGTCGTGGGCATCTATGCCCCTATTGATGCACCCCATGAGTTTATTTGCCTTGGCAGCAGCTGCCTGACACTGGTCACTATAGCTAAATTTACTATTAACTAAGACTTCCAAGTCCTTTTCCACATCAGTCGTCCCAAGTGTTCTCACATTTAATACATAATCCCAGCCTGGGTTTTTCCTCCCCATGTGCATTACCTTACATTTATCAGTGTTGAACCTCATCTGCCACTTCCCAGCCCAAACCTCCAATTTATCCAGATCATTTTGTAACAGTGCACTGTCCTATACAGTGTTTACCGCTTTACAGAGTTTAGTATCATCTGCAAAGATTGCTACTTTACTATTCAACCCCTCTACAAGGTCATGAATGAATATATTAAATAGAATAGGACCCAAGACTGACACCTGTGGTACCCCACTAGTAACATTCACCCAATCAGAATCAGTACCAATAATAACCACCTTCTGTTTCCTATCACTGAGCCAGTTACTTACCCACTTACACACATTCTCCCCCAGTCCAATCCCTCTCATTTTATGCACCAACCTTTTATGTGGCAATGTATCAAATGCTTTGGAAAAATCCAGATATACGACATCCAGCCCCTGGTCCAGTCTGGAGCTCACCTCCTCATAAAAGCTGATCAGGTTAGTTTGACAGGACCGATCCCTCAAAGCCATGCTGATATGTAGTCATACATTTATTTTTATGAAGATACTGCAAAATAGAATCAATTAGAAAACCCTCAAACCATTTACATACAATGGAGGTTAAACTAACAGGTCTATAATTACCGGGGTCACCTTTTGACCCCTTTTTAAATATTGGCATCACATGTGCCAGTCCTGGGGAACAGTCCCTGTTACTATAGAGTCCCTGAATATTAAAAATAGGGGTCTGTCTTTTACATTACTTAATTCCTTTAGAACACAGGGGGGGGGGGGGGAATGCCATCTGGACTTGTCGATTTGTCAATTTTCATTTTTTGTAAACGCCACTGTACTTCTTCCTGGGTTAGACAGGTGACCTGTACTGGGGAGTTTGACTTATCTCGCTGTATTTCACCTGGCATTTCATTTTCCTCGGTGGATAAGAATTTGTTTAATATATTTGCTTTTTCCTGATTCCCGTTTATAATTTCCTCCTCCTCATTTTTTTAAAGGACCAACACTTTCATTTTTAACCTTTTTGCTATTTATATAGTTAAAAAAACATTTTGGGGTTAATTTTACTCTCTCTGGCAACGAGTCTATCTGTCTCCATTTTTGTGTCTTTTATCAGTTTTTTTTTTCTTTTTACATATTTTACATTTCGCTATAGCTTTTTAATGCTTCTTCACTGCCGTCTTGTTTTAGTAGATTAAATGCTTTATTTTTTGTCATTTATGGCTCCCTTAACATTTTTATTCATCTATATTGGTTTTCTTTTATTTCTAACCCTTTTATTCCCATAAGGTATATATACCTCTTTCAGTGAGAATTTAAGATATTTTTAAAAGTCTCCCATTTAGTGTCAGTATTCTTGTTTTTGAGGACATTATCCCAATTTATATTGTTAAAGGAGTGCTCTGGTGCAGAGTATTCCTGCTCCGTCCTGCCCGGGCTGCAAAAAAAATGAAAATGAACCATCTCTCACCTTCCTGGGTTCCCGCGGAGCGCCACTACAGCTGATCGGTCCTCCGGTCCATCCGGTTCATACTTCCGTGTGAACGAAGCGTCACATGGCGCTCAGCCTATCGCCGGCAGCCGCGATGTTCTGCCTCAGCAGATAGGCTGAGCGCCATGTGACGTTTCGTTCACACGGAAGTATGAGGAGGATGGACCCGAGGACCGATCAGCTGTAGTGGCGCTCCGCGGGAACCCAGGAAGGTGAGAGATGGTTCATTTTCATTTTTTTTGCAGTCCTCTGCACGAGAGTACTCCTTTAAAGGGAACCAATCATCAGATTTTACCCTATATAATGCTTGGTAAAGCGTTATATAGGGTAAACTTGTTTTCCTCACCATCCCCGGGGGACGCTCCTGTCTCCAGGGATGGTGAAGGTATGAAGTTATAAACTAGTCACCGCCGCCCCCATAAGTAGTCCCCTGGGCGGGGAGCTCCTCTCACCTACTCCCATTCTTCGGCCGGCAGCGACGCCCCCTCCGCTTGATTGATGGGCCGCGTCATTGTTCCGCTCACTGAACAGACAAAGCAGAGCGATGACGCAGCCCGTCAATCAAGCGGAGGGGGCGTCGCTGTCGGCCGAAGAACGGGAGTAGGTGAGAGGAGCTCCCTGCCCAGGGGACTACTTACGGCGGTGGCGGTGACTAGTTTATAACTTCATATCTTCACCATCCCTGGGGGCAGGAGCATCCCCCGGGAATGGTGAAAATAAAGATTTTACCCTATATAACGCTTTGCCAAGCATTATATAGGGTAAAATCTGATGATTGGTTCCCTTTAAGGGGTACTCCGCCCCTAGACATCTTATCCCCTATCCAAAGGATAGGGGATAAGATGTCAGATCGCCGGGGTCTCGCTGCTGGGGACCCCCGGGATCGCCGCTGCGGCACCACGCTATCATTACTGCACAGAGCGTAATGACGGGTGATACAGGGGACGGAGCAGCGTGATGTCATGGTTCCGCCCCTCGTAACATCATGGCCCGCCCCCTTAAGGCAAGTCTATGGCAGGGGGCGTGGGGACCACCACGCCCCCTCCCGTAGACTTGTATTGAGGGGGCGGGCCGTGACATCACGAGGGGCGGAGCCGTGACGTAACTATTGTCACGATGCCGGCTGGCAGGTAGTGGACCCTCTGTGCCAGAGAGGGATTGGCGTGGACCGTGCTAGTGGACCGGTTCTAAGCCACTACTGGTTTTCACCAGAGCCCGCCGCAAAGCGGGATGGTCTTGCTGCGGCGGTAGTGACCAGGTCGTATCCACTAGCAACGGCTCACCTCTCTGGCTGCTGAAGATAGGCGCGGTACAAGGGAGTAGGCAGAAGCAAGGTCGGACGTAGCAGAAGGTCGGGGCAGGCAGCAAGGATCGTAGTCAAGGGCAACGGCAGAAGGTCTGGAAACACTGGCAAGGGACACACAAGGAACGCTTTCACTGGCACTAAGGCAACAAGATCCGGCAAGGGAGTGCAAGGGAAGTGAGGTAATATAGGGAGTGCACAGGTGATAACTCTAATTGGAACCACTGCGCCAATCAGCGGCGCAGTGGCCCTTTAAATCGCAGAGACCCGGCGCGCGCGCGCCCTAGGGAGCGGGGCCGCGCGCGCCGGGACAGAACAGACGGGGAGCGAGTCAGGTAGGAGAGCCGGGGTGCGCATCGCGAGCGGGCGCTACCCGCATCGCGAATCGCATCCCGGCTAGCAGCAGGATCGCAGCGCCCCGGGTCAGAGGACGTGACCGGAGCGCTGCAGCGGAGGAGGTGAAGCGAGCGCTCCGGGGAGGAGCGGGAACCCGGAGCGCTCGGCGTAACAGTACCCCCCCCCTTGGGTCTCCCCCTCTTCTTGGAGCCTGAGAACCTGAGGAGCAGACTTTTGTCAAGGATGTTGTCCTCAGGTTCCCAGGATCTCTCTTCAGGACCACAACCCTCCCAGTCTACTAAAAAAAAATTTTTTCCTCTGACCTTTTTGGCAGCCAAAATCTCCTTGACCGAGAAGACGTCCGAGGAGCCGGAAACAGGAGTGGGAGGAACAGATTTGGGAGAAAAACGGTTGAGGATGAGTGGTTTGAGAAGAGAGACGTGAAAGGCATTAGGGATACGAAGAGAAGGAGGAAGAAGAAGTTTATAAGAGACAGGATTAATTTGACACAGAATTTTGAAAGGACCAAGATAGCGTGGTCCCAACTTGTAGCTAGGGACACGGAAGCGGACATATTTAGCGGAGAGCCATACCTTGTCTCCAGGGGAAAAAACGGGGGGAGCTCTTCTTTTCTTATCCGCGAACCTCTTCATGCGTGAAGAAGCCTGTAAGAGAGAATTTTGGGTCTCTCTCCATATAATGGAAAGGTCACGAGAAATTTCATCCACAGCGGGCAGACCAGAGGGCAAGGGGGTAGGGAGGGGGGGAAGAGGGTGACGGCCGTACACCACGAAAAATGGGGATTTGGAGGAAGATTCAGAGACCCTGAAGTTATACGAGAATTCGGCCCATGGAAGGAGATCTGCCCAGTCATCCTGGCGGGAGGAAACAAAATGTCGCAAATAATCACCCAGGATCTGGTTAATTCTTTCTACTTGTCCATTGGACTGGGGATGATATGCAGAGGAAAAATTTAATTTAATCTTGAGTTGTTTACAGAGAGCTCTCCAGAATTTAGACACGAATTGGACCCCTCTATCCGAGACAATCTGCGTAGGCAACCCGTGAAGACGAAAAATGTGTACAAAAAATTGTTTAGCCAACTGAGGCGCAGAAGGAAGACCAGGAAGAGGAATGAAATGAGCCATTTTGGAGAATCGATCAACGACCACCCAAATAACGGTGTTGCCACGGGAAGGGGGTAAATCAGTAATAAAATCCATACCAATCAGAGACCAAGGCTGTTCGGGGACAGGCAGAGGATGAAGAAAACCAGCGGGCTTCTGGCGAGGAGTCTTATCCCGGGCACAGATAGTGCAGGCTCGCACAAAGTCCCCAACATCCGTCTCCAGAGTCGGCCACCAATAGAAGCGGGAGATGAGTTGCACAGATTTCTTGATGCCCGCATGACCTGCGAGATGGGAGGAGTGACCCCATTTGAGGATTCCGAGGCGTTGGCGTGGAGAAACAAAGGTCTTTCCTGGAGGGGTCTGTCTGATGGAGGCAGGAGAAGTGGAGATCAGGCAGTCAGGTGGAATGATGTGTTGCGGAGGGAGATCAACTTCTGAGGCATCCGAGGAACGAGAGAGAGCATCGGCTCTAATGTTCTTATCGGCAGGACGAAAGTGAATCTCAAAATTAAATCGGGCAAAGAAGAGAGACCACCGGGCCTGGCGAGGATTCAGCCGTTGGGCAGACTGGAGGTAGGAGAGGTTCTTGTGGTCGGTGTAGATAATAACAGGAAATCTTGATCCCTCCAGCAGATGCCTCCATTCCTCAAGTGCTAATTTAATGGCTAGAAGCTCTCGATCCCCGATGGAGTAGTTCCTCTCCGCTGGAGAGAAGGTCCTAGAGAAAAAACCACAAGTGACAGCATGCCCGGAAGGATTTTTTTGTAGAAGAACAGCTCCAGCTCCTACTGAGGAGGCATCAACCTCCAATAGGAAGGGTTTGGAAGGGTCAGGTCTGGAGAGCACGGGAGCCGAAGAAAAGGCAGACTTGAGTTGTTTAAAGGAGTCTTCTGCTTGAGGAGGCCAGGACTTGGGATCAGCATTTTTCTTGGTTAAAGCCACGATAGGAGCCACAATGGTAGAAAAATGTGGAATAAATTGCCTGTAATAATTGGCGAACCCCAAAAAGCGTTGGATAGCACGGAGTCCGGAGGGGCGTGGCCAATTTAAGACGGCAGAGAGTTTGTCTGGATCCATCTGTAGTCCCTGGCCAGAGACCAAATATCCTAGAAAAGGAAGAGATTGGCATTCAAACAGACATTTCTCAATTTTGGCATAGAGTTGGTTGTCACGAAGTCTCTGAAGAACCATACGGACATGCCGGCGGTGTTCCTCTAGATTGGCAGAAAAAATTAGGATATCGTCCAGATATACCACAACACAGGAGTATAATAAATCACGAAAAATTTCATTGACAAAGTCTTGGAAGACGGCAGGGGCATTGCACAGTCCAAAGGGCATGACCAGATACTCAAAGTGTCCATCTCTGGTGTTAAATGCCGTTTTCCACTCGTCCCCCTCTCTGATGCGGATGAGGTTATAGGCGCCTCTTAAGTCCAATTTAGTGAAGATGTGGGCACCTTGGAGGCGATCAAAGAGTTCAGAGATGAGGGGTAAGGGGTAGCGGTTCTTAACCGTGATTTTATTAAGACCGCGGTAGTCAATGCAAGGACGTAGGGAGCCATCTTTTTTGGAGACAAAGAAAAATCCGGCTCCGGCAGGAGAGGAGGATTTACGGATAAAGCCCCTTTTTAGATTCTCCTGGACGTATTCGGACATGGCAAGAGTCTCTGGGGCAGAGAGAGGATAAATTCTGCCCCGGGGTGGAGTAGTACCCGGGAGGAGGTCGATAGGGCAATCATAAGGCCTGTGAGGAGGTAGAGTCTCAGCTTGTTTTTTGCAGAAAACATCCGCGAAGTCCATATAGGCCTTAGGGAGACCGGTTACTGGAGGAACCACAGAGTTACGGCAAGGGTTACTGGGAACCGGTTTTAGACAGTTCTTGGAACAAGAGGACCCCCAACTCTTGATCTCCCCAGTGGACCAATCCAGGGTTGGGGAATGAAGTTGAAGCCAGGGAAGTCCAAGGAGAATCTCCGAGGTGCAATTGGGGAGGACCAAAAGTTCAATCCTCTCATGATGAGATCCGATGCTCATAAGAAGGGGCTCCGTGCGGAAACGTATGGTACAGTCCAATCTTTCATTATTTACACAATTGATGTAGAGGGGTCTGGCGAGACTGGTCACTGGGATGTTGAACCTGTTGACGAGAGAGGCCAAAATAAAATTTCCTGCAGAACCAGAGTCCAAGAAGGCCACTGTAGAGAAGGAGAAGGCAGAAGCAGACATCCGCACAGGCACAGTAAGACGTGGAGAAGCAGAGTAGACATCAAGGACTGTCTCACCTTTGTGCGGAGTCAGCGTACGTCTTTCCAGGCGGGGAGGACGGATAGGACAATCCCTCAGGAAGTGTTCGGTACTAGCACAGTACAGGCAGAGGTTCTCCATACGGCGTCGTGTCCTCTCTTGAGGTGTCAGGCGAGACCGGTCGACCTGCATAGCCTCCACGGCGGGAGGCACAGGAACAGATTGCAGGGGACCAGAGGAGAGAGGAGCCGAGGAGACGAAACGCCTCGTGCGAACAGAGTCCATATCTTGGCGGAGTTCCTGACGCCTTTCAGAAAAACGCATGTCAATGCGAGTGGCTAGGTGAATAAGTTCATGTAGATTAGCAGGAATTTCTCGTGCGGCCAGAACATCTTTAATGTTGCTGGATAGGCCTTTTTTGAAGGTCGCGCAGAGGGCCTCATTATTCCAGGACAATTCAGAAGCAAGTGTACGGAATTGTACGGCATACTCGCCAACGGAAGAATTACCCTGGACCAGGTTCAACAGGGCAGTCTCAGCAGAAGAGGCTCGGGCAGGTTCCTCAAAGACACTTCGGATTTCCGAGAAGAAGGAGTGTACAGAGGCAGTGACGGGGTCATTGCGGTCCCAGAGCGGTGTGGCCCATGACAGGGCTTTTCCGGACAGAAGACTGACTACGAAAGCCACCTTAGACCTTTCAGTGGGAAACAGGTCCGACATCATCTCCAGATGCAGGGAACATTGGGAAAGGAAGCCACGGCAAAACTTAGAGTCCCCATCAAACTTATCCGGCAAGGATAAGCGTATCCCAGGAGCGGCCACTCGCTGCGGAGGAGGTGCAGGAGCTGGCGGAGGAGATGACTGCTGAAGCTGTGGTAGCAACTGTTGTAGCAAAACGGTCAGTTGAGACAGCTGTTGGCCTTGTTGCGCAATCTGTTGTGACTGCTGGGCGACCACCGTGGTGAGGTCAGCGACAACTGGCAGAGGAACTTCAGCGGGATCCATGGCCGGATCTACTGTCACGATGCCGGCTGGCAGGTAGTGGACCCTCTGTGCCAGAGAGGGATTGGCGTGGACCGTGCTAGTGGACCGGTTCTAAGCCACTACTGGTTTTCACCAGAGCCCGCCGCAAAGCGGGATGGTCTTGCTGCGGCGGTAGTGACCAGGTCGTATCCACTAGCAACGGCTCACCTCTCTGGCTGCTGAAGATAGGCGCGGTACAAGGGAGTAGGCAGAAGCAAGGTCGGACGTAGCAGAAGGTCGGGGCAGGCAGCAAGGATCGTAGTCAAGGGCAACGGCAGAAGGTCTGGAAACACTGGCAAGGGACACACAAGGAACGCTTTCACTGGCACTAAGGCAACAAGATCCGGCAAGGGAGTGCAAGGGAAGTGAGGTAATATAGGGAGTGCACAGGTGATAACTCTAATTGGAACCACTGCGCCAATCAGCGGCGCAGTGGCCCTTTAAATCGCAGAGACCCGGCGCGCGCGCGCCCTAGGGAGCGGGGCCGCGCGCGCCGGGACAGAACAGACGGGGAGCGAGTCAGGTAGGAGAGCCGGGGTGCGCATCGCGAGCGGGCGCTACCCGCATCGCGAATCGCATCCCGGCTAGCAGCAGGATCGCAGCGCCCCGGGTCAGAGGACGTGACCGGAGCGCTGCAGCGGAGGAGGTGAAGCGAGCGCTCCGGGGAGGAGCGGGAACCCGGAGCGCTCGGCGTAACAACTATGCTCCGGCCCCTGTATTGTCCATCATTATATGCAGAGTGAACTCACTCTGTGCAGTAATGATAGCGGGATGCCGCAGCGGCGATCTCGGGGGTCCCCAGCAGCGGGACCCCGGCGATCTGACATCTTATCCCCTATCCTTTGGATAGGGGATAAGATGTCTAGGGGCGGAATACCCCTTTAAGTTAATTGTTTTTTTTTTTTTGGCCCCTTGAGAGATCCCCTATTGCAGAACAAGTTATAATGTATTATGTTATGATCACTATTCCCTAGGTATCCTTCTACGTGCACATTAGTTACTCTGTTTGTTAATATTAAGTCTAGCAGGGCACCCCCTCTGGTCTGGCCCTGCACCATTTGGGACAGCTAATTGTCTTTAGCTATAGTCAGAAACCTGTTTCCTTTATGAGATTCACAGGTCTCAGTCTCCCAGTTTATATCGGGATAGTTAAAGTCCCCCATTATTATCACCTCATTCTGATTTGCTGCCTTGTTTATTTGCCTCAGTAAATTGATCTTCTGCCTCTTCCATTATGTTTGGTGGCTTATAGCAAACCCCTAATAAAAATTTTTTATTTTCATCTCCATATATTTCTACCCATAATGACTCCACATGATCGTTTCCCTCCCATATATCCTCCCACAGAGTGGCCTTCAGACTCGATTTCACATAAAGGCAAATTTCTCCCTGTTTCCATTTTGTCCGATACTTCCTGAATAGACTATAACCCTGTATGTTGACCGCCCAGTCACAGCTATCATCCAACGAAGTCTCTGTTATACCCACTGTCATAATTTTCCTCAGACATCAACCACCCCAGTTCCTCTGTTTTATCGGACAGACTTCTGGCATTAGTCAACATGCAATTCAAAGGTGTATGTTTTTTCTTCCTATGAAGCCTATCCCTATTAACTATTCTAAGCCCTCCACCCCCAAGTATGTTAATAAGTGCCCCCTCTCTATCTACACTATCTTCCCCCTCTACGTTTAGGTTCCCCCCCCCCCATTCCCTAGTTTTAACACTCCTCCACCCTTCTAGCCATCTTCTCCCGAAGCACAGCTGGACCCTCCCCATTGAGGTGCAGTCAGTCCCTACAATAGAGCCGGTATCTGACAGTGAAGTCAGACCAGTTCTCCATGAACCCAAACCCCTGCTTTCTACACCAGCTTCTGAGCCACTTATTTACCTCCCTAATCTCCCGCTGCCTCTCTGGTGTGGCTCGTGGTACAGGTAATATTTCAGAAAATATTACCTTGGAGGTCCTTGCCTTAAGCTTGCGGCTTAAGTCCCTGAAATCATTTTTAAGGACACTCTACCTTCCTCTTACTTTGTCATTGGTGCCAATATGTACCATGACTGCTGGGTCCTCTCCAGCCCAGCAACCTGTCAACCCGATCCGCAACGTGCCGAACTTGAGCGTCAGGAAGAAAACGCACTGTTCGGTGATCCCGGTCTTTGTGACAAATCGCCCTATAAAAGACATCTGTCCACAACCTCAAACTCCACTATATACAAGACCAAAGAGCTGTCGAAGGACACCAGAAATAAAATTGTAGACCTGCACCAGGCTGGGAAGACTGAATCTGCAATAGGCAAGCAGCTTGGTGTGAAGAAATCAACTGTGGGAGCAATTAGAAAATGGGAGACATACAAGACTACTGATAATCTCCCTCGATCTGGGGCTCCATTCAAGATCTCACCCTGTGGTGTCAAAATGATCACAAGAACGATGAGAAAAAATCCCAGAACCACACAGGGGGACCTAGTGAATGACCTGCAGAGAGCTGGGACCAAAGTAAAAAAGGCTACCATCAGTAACACACTACGCCACCAGGGACTCAAATCATGCAGTTCCAGACGTGTCCCCCTGCTTAAGCCAGTACATGTCCGGGCCCATCTGAAGTTTGCTAGAGAACATTTCGATGATTCAGAAGAGGATTGGGAGAATGTCATATGGTCAGATGAAACCAAGGTAGATCTTTTTGGTAAAAACTCAACTCATTGTGTTTGTAGGAGAAAGAATGCTGAGTTGCATCCAAAGAACACCATACCTACTGTAAAGCATCGGGTGAAAACATCATGCTTTGGGGCTGTTTGTCTGCTAAGGGACCAGGACGACTGATCCATGTAAAGGAAAGAATGAATGGGGCAATGTATCGTGAGATTTTGAATGAAAACCTCCTTCCATCAGCAAGGGCATTGAAGAGGAAATGCGGCTGGGTCTTTCAGCATGACAATGTTCCCAAACACACCGTGTTCGTAAGAAGCATTTCAAGGTCCTGGAGTGGCCTAGCCAATCTCCAGATCTCAACCCCATATAAAACCACTGGTGGGAGTTGAAAGTCCGTGTTGCCCAGCGACAGCCCAAAACATCACTGCATGGAGGAGATAAGCATGGAGGAATGGGCCAAAATACCAGCAACAGTGTGTGAAAACCTTGTGAAGACTTACAGAAAACGTTTGACCTCTGTCATTGCCAACAAAGGGTATATAAAAAAGTATTTCCACCATAATTTGCAAATAAATTCTTTAAAAATCAGACAATGTGATTTTATGGATTTTTTTTACTCATTATGTCTCTTATAGTTGAGGTATACCTATGATGAAAATTACAGGCCTCTCTCATCTTTGTAAGAACTTGCACAATTGGCGGCTGACTAAATACTTTTTTGCCCCACTGTATATATTTATAATTAAAGTAATGTGAGGCACCATATACTGCCTAGAAGAATTGCTTCAAGGAGTAAATAGCTCTCTCATATAATCTCAAAGAAGCTGTAAAAAAACAATATAGGCTGACAGTAAAATACTGGCACCTTACCCACACAACATAGATATAAAATACAGCCATATGCTTGGATCCTAACATTGAGGTCCTTTACAGCATGTCTCCAAACAGAGAACAATGAGAAAATCAAATTTGATGATCCTGGCAGAAACCATAAATTGGCATCATAACTGGTAGGTCTGCTTCAGATGTGGATGGCTTACTGGCATTTCATCTGGAAAGATCCAGTTTATCCATGGTGTGATTCCAAGAGACACAGACGCATTTTTGGCAAACAGTGAAGTAAATGGAAATTGGTAAACACCATAGAGTTGAGGGAAGTGTTGAGGGATAGCCAATGTCATTGTATACATCTACCACAGTAGTGCACCCATATTCCTGTATTGTATTATTCTAATTGTTACACATCCACACCGTTTATCTGGTGTAGGATTCTATTGTGGCACTTGTAGTCCGCTGCAGGCATCCTCCATTGTATGCATTTTTATGCTGGGGATCGCCCTAAGCAACGGACTACAAGGGCAGGATCTGCTCCCCCAGTATAAATGCACAACCGCATTTGGGGTTGAGCACCTCCAGCCATTTGAGACCACGTTTTTTGTTGTTTGTTTAGGTTATAGTTCCCCCACATTAGTTTGGCGGTATAGTTCCCTCACATTAGACTGGCAGTATAGTTCCCCCCACATTAGGTTTTAGCTCCCCCACATTAGGTTGGCAGTATAGTTCCCCCCACATTAGGTTGTAGTTTCCCCACAATAGGTTGGCAGTATAGTTCCCCCCCACATTAGGTTGTAGTTCCCCCACATTAGGTTGGCAGTATAGTTCCCCCCAAATTAGGTTGTAGTTCCCCCACATTAATTTGGCAGTATAGTTCCCCCCACATTAGGTTGGCAGTATAGTTCCCCCCACATTTAGTTGGCAGTATAGTTCCCCCACATTAGGCTGGCAGTATAGTTCCCCCATATTAGGTTGTAGTTCCCCCACATTAATTTGGCAGTATAGTTCCCCCCACATTAGGTTGGCAATATAGTTCCCCCCACATTAGGCTGTCAGTATGTTCCCCCACAGACATACAGCCTCCAGCCATACAGTGTATGGCTGGAGGCTGTATGCCTGTGTACTGTCCCACTTCAGTGCTCCCACCATAGCAGTAGGTCCCAGGACCGGAGGAGCGGCGGTCGGAGTACCGAAGCTGACGTGTCACTGGTAACACTTACCAAGCTGGTCAGCGCACGTCCTGCTCGCTGGACACAGGGACACGGGACACAGGGAAGTCCTTAGGCAGCAGCGGCAAAAACACCCAGGGGGCCGGATAAATGTCCTCCGCAGGCCGCATGTGGCCCGCGGAACGTCGTTTGAGGACCCCTGGTATAAGGAATACCATATTACAGATAAATTGGAGCAACAGTCTGGTCACACATCATCTCAAAAAGGGGTTATCTAGAGAAAATAAATAATTCAACATCAGCCCCAAACTAAAAGTAATATCACTAAGTAATATGCTCTTATCACCTTGAAGCTGTATCCAGTTATCTCTCGTTGTGCTGGCTGAAAGTCCATTAGTTAATTTTTTTGATGATTCTTGAGCCCACTTTTCAGTTGCTTCGGTGGCCATTCTTGGCCCAATACTTTAATGCTGTTATTGGTGAACACTACTCATTCTATCAGCAGAGCCTATAAGATCTTGTCCATGGCTTGCCAAAAGGCAGTGGAAGAGCAAAATGCTTCATGGGAGTTGAAGTCATTGGACCACGCTCAGCCAGGAAATTGCCCTGACCAGAGGGTTTGGAATTGGATAAGTTTATTTTATTTTTATTTATTTTTTTACATGTAATATGCTGGATAACCCCTTTTTAGTGCTACTATCATTAAAAAAGCAACAACTTCTGATATGTCAGAAACATGTTAAGAATTTTGATCATTTTGGGTCTGGGTGCTGAGCCCCCCTCGATCGCTAGAAAAAACTAAGTGATTTTCTTTCCATCTCTCTCCTCGCTGTTGGAGATCAGCTTTCTATGCTGAGTACTTTTCATGATTCTTCTATCTGTTGGTTTATCAGTACCCAGACCCTGACTGATTAAAATTGTAAACATGTCTCTGACAGTAATAGTTATAACAATACATAGAACGGTTGAAAAAAAAGTACATGTCCATGAAGTTCAACCAATACAAATTCCGCAGTATTGACAGGACATTATTATCTATCAAATTTTCTACACTCTGATTGTAAGATATTCAAGCATGTCTAGGAGCAGGGAGGAATTAAAGGGCTACAGTAATTTGAGCCTCCACCTACTCTGTCCTTTATTATAATAAGTATGCAGCTTGCAAGTAAATATGCATGGGTTCATATTCTAAGCAATTTGAAGTGAATCACTATGAAGTGTTTTTTTTTTTTTTATCTTATTATGAATAAATCTTTTAAAAAATTTGTGCTTTGTTAGGCTACGTTAACATTGCCGTTGTGCTCCGTCCCCTTTAGGGCCTGGTTGGCTCTATATTTGCGCTGAATGGCCCCAAACACGAGTCGGAGGACAACAGACTCCACCGTGTCCCGACAGATTGACTTCAATGGGTTCGGTCAGGGATTCGGTAATTTACTAGAGTTCAGCGGAGAAAAAAAATTGTGCATGCACTATTTTTTTTTCTCCGCTCAACTCCCGTCATTCCAACTGACTTGCCGACAGAGCTCCGTATAACGGAGCCCGACGGCAATGTGAAGGAGCCCTTATAGTAATATGCATCTTAAATTCAATTCTAATATAAATTGATACTGGACACATATGGGTGTTCTGTTTTGGCGTGTAGAAAAGAATGAATCGGAGCACTCACCCAGTAGAAGTATGCAAAATCTTCAGGCTTTATTCAATATTGGAGCAGGTAACAAACACAGTGCAGGAGAGAGGATTTGCGTGGGGGGTTGGGCTCAGCCTGGTACACAGGTTTCTGATGCCAGCCTATGTCAGGAGCTTTAACAAGGCAGTGCTCAGAAGTGAAGATGGGTGGTAAGCATTTTGGGTGTAGTCTGGAGTCTGATTTCTTTTCTTTACTTGGTCTAGTTTGGGGTCTGATGAATTTGTGCTCTGGTCTGATAGAATATTTGAACAATGAAAAAAGTTATGATATCAGTTCTTAAAGGGGTACTCCGGCACTTAGACATCTTATCCCCAATCCAAAGGATAGGGGATAAGATGCCTGATCGCGGGGGTCCCGCCGCTGGGGACCCCCATGATCTTGCACGCAGCACCCCAGTTAAAATCAGTCCCCGGAGCATGTTTCCTCCCATAGGCTTGCATTGAGGGGCGGAGGCACACAGGGGCAGAGGCATGACGTCACACGCCGCCTGCCCCGTGGTTGCCGGTAATCAGACCCGGAGCGAACATGCTCCGGGGACTGATTTTAACTGGGGTGCTGCGTGCAAGATCACGGGGGTCCCGCCGCTGGGGATAGGGGATATGATGTCTAAGCACCGGAGTACCCCTTTAACAGTTTATTTTACGCCCAAATCTGTAAGGGCATTGCACACTAGAAAAAAATAAATAAATAAGGCTGCAGATGATGCAGGCTAGTTTCAGTCATGAACATTTCCATTGTGTGCAGAAGAGATTTTAAAATCACATTTATCTTGCTGGAACTTTAACCCTTTAACAACGCAGGACGTAAATGTACATCCTGGTGCGGTGGTACTTAACGCACCAGGACGTACATTTATGTCCTGTACATGACCGAGAGCATCGGAGTGGTGCTCGTGTCATGATTGGCAGGTCCCAGCTGCAATCAGCAGCCAGGGACCTGCCGTTAATGACGGACATGAGCGATTGTGCTTATGTCCACCATTAATCCCTCAGATGCTGTGATCAATACAGATCACGGCAGTGCGGTCAGAAAAATCGATGATCCGATCACCTGCAGCGCTGCTGCGAGTATCCGATCATCCATAATGGCGGACGAGGTCCCCTCACCTGCCTCCGTTCATCTCCATGGGTCTTCTGCTCTGGTCTGAGAGTGAGCAGACCAGAGCAGAAGATGGCCGATAATACTGTGCTATACAGTGCTATGGCCTATGCATCCTATCCGAACTATTAAAATATAATGTTGATGATCCCGTATGATGAGCAGCGTAAACTTAAAAAAAAATAAAAAATTGCTGCTTTTTTGTCACATCACATTCCAAAATTTTTTTATAAAACATTTATTAAAAGTTTTATATACACAAATGTCGTATCAATAAAAAGTACAGTTCCCGGTGCAAAAAATGAGCCCTCATACCACCGCTTCAACAAAGAGATTTTAAACGCACTAATTTGGATAAAAAGTTTGAGATTTTTTTAAAGCAGTACAATTATAGAAAACTAGAGTATGTAAACATGTAATTTTTACCGTAAATTGTACAGCATGAAAACAAAACCTTCCAAAATTTGCTAAATTGCGTTTTTTTTTTTTCAATTTCCCCACAGTTACGCCATACATTTAATGGTAAAATGAGTGATGTTATTACAAAGGACAACTGGTCTGCAAAAAAAAAAAGAGGAAAAAACGAAAATGCTAAAATAAAAGGGGTTAATCTGTTGTGGATTTGCCATGCAACTTTCCATGTGGAAAATCCTCAGCAAATCTGTTTAAAGGTAAGAACACACTTGGTGGTCTAGATGTAGTTATGCAAATTGGCAGACATTTTTCTCACACCTTAACTTCCCTATGAAGCTGGAAAATGTTAATTCTCTTGGAGGCATTCAAAAGTTTACCTTAGGGACCAGGCTTTTCAAATGTTCTACTTAAATGTAGCTTTAGTAGCTCACGTAACATCTGAAATGAATCACCCTTGGTCCATCCCAGTAGTTTTCAGCAGTAAACTTGTTACTGCAAGATGCCTAGTCAGGGCCGCCGTCAGGGGTCCAGCCAGTATCCCTGTAAGGGACCGAGGCTCCCCTGCAGCAGCCCCAGCACAGAAGCAGAAAACTGCTGTTTAAACAGCGGTCTCCTGCTTCAGTACATATATTCCACTAATAGTGTACGAACATCATGCAAAAAGCTATTATAATGAACGTACAGAAGCGTAGATTGGGCTGCAGGTCCCGTAATGACGTAATTTGATCACACGGCCTGCCAGAGAGGTCCCATGCCACTCCAGGGCTGCAGAGAGCCCGACCTTAGCGCAGGAATGGCAAAAAGTTGAGTGGTATTTTTTTAAGAGGCTCTACCTGTGGGCACAACCTACCTGGGGACACTACCTACTGGGGCCTCTACCTACATGAGGGCACAACCTACCTGGGGGGCCCTGCTTCCTGGGGGCATGACCTACTACCTATCTACTAGGGCAATACTTACTGAGGGCACTATATACTGGGGACATTACCTACAATCTACCTACTGGGGGGGGGCACTACTTACTACCTAGCTACTGGGGACATTACCTACCTTGGAGCATTACCGATGGAGAGGATAGCAGGTGGCCTTGGGGCAAAATCAGGTTTGGTGGCCCAGGCCTTGAGCTTGAGCTTATAGGGGCAGAAGAAGACAATTTGAAACATACTAATTTTTATGCAAAATTTAAAATTTTTTAACAGAAGTAAAACAAAATAAAAGCTGTATAAGTTGGGTTGTACATTTTAATTGTATGGAAAAGTGCGCTACGTAGAAACGGAAGCTGACAAAAATTACAAAATGGCATATTTTTTTTCAATTTTGTCCCATACATAATTTGTCTTTGGTTTCGCTGTAGATTTTGCAGTGAATTGATTGATGCCATTACAAAGTAAAGTTGGTAGCACAAAAAACAAGCCCTCATATAGGTCTGTAGGTGGAAAACTGAAAGAGTTTTGATTTTTAGAAGGTGAGGAGGAAATAACGAAAGTGCAAAAATAAAAAAAAAACACATAGGGACCCAGGGCGTACAGGTACGCCTTCGCTCCCGGGTACTTAAGGACCCAGGGCGTATCTCTACGCCCGTGGGAATTTCGGTCCCCACCACTGCTGATGTCTTTCAGCAGGCACCCCGCGCAAATGCCCAGGGGGGTCATCTGATACTCCCATCTCGGCAATCGCTGCAAATCGCCGGTGAATTCACACCGGCGATTTGCGCCGATTCCGGGTCATACGGGTCTATGGTGACCTGGTTACCCGGAATATAAGGGGGATCGCGGTTGTCCAAGACACCCACGATCCCCCTGAAGGGATAGGAATGAGGTGGCAGGGGTGCCACCCCTCCTATCCCTGCTATTGGTCGTCAAGAAGCAACGATGAATAGCAGATCGGGGGCGGGGGGGGGGGGTTTAACTTTTGGTTTCCCCGTTCTGCTCACCCACAATAGGCGGGGCAGAACGGGGAAACCGACAGGGACCGTGGCCAAAGTCCACTTACCCATCAGCAGGCGGCAATCGTCGGCGGGGATCGACGGAAGAAGAGGATGGCGTTGCGGCTCCCTGGATCCTCCGGAAACCAGTGAGTTGCCTAGCAACATCTGGATGGCTACAGTCTGAGACCACTGTATAATATGTCTCTAAACTGTAGCCCTCCAGATGTTGCAAAACGACAACTCTCAGCATTTTCAGACAGCTGTTTGCAGTGATCTCTAAACTGTGGCCCTCTAGATCTTGCAAAACTACAACTCCTAGCATGCCTGCACAGCAGTTTGCTGTGTGGAAATGCTGGGATTTGTAGTTTTGCAATATCTGGAGGGCCACAGTTTGGAGCTCAATGTGCAGTGGTCTCTAAACTGTAGCCCTCCAGATGTTGCAAATCCCAGCATGCCCAAACAGCAAACAGCTGCCTCGGCATGCTGGGAGTTGTAGTTGCATACCTCCAGCTGTTGCATAACTACATCTCCCAGCATGCCCTTCGGCGATCAGTACACGCTGGGAGTTGAAGTTTTGCAACAGCTGGAGGCACACTGATTGGAAAATACTAAGTTCGGTAACAGAACCTAACTGAAGGTTTTCCAACCAGTGTGCCTCCAGCTGTTGCAAAACAACAACTCCCAGCATTTCCGGACAGCCACTAACTGTCCAGGCATGCTATTGGTCGTCAAGAAGCGACGATGAATAGCAGATGGGGGGTGGGGGGGGGGGTTAACTTTTGGTTTCCCCGTTCTGCCCACCCACAATAGGCGGGGCAGAAGGGGGAAACCGACAGGGATCATAGCCAAAGTCCACTTACCCATCAACAGGCGGCGATCGGCGGCGGGGATCGACGGAAGAAGCGGACGGCAATGCGGCTCCCTGGATTCTCCGGAAACCGGTCAGTTGCCTAGCAACATCTGGATGGCTACAGTCTGAGACCACTATACAGTGGTCTCTAAACTGTATCCCTCCAGATGTTGCAAAACTACAACTCCCAGCATTTTCAGACAGCTGTTTGCTGTGTGGGCATGCTGGGATTTGAAGTTTTGCAACAGCTGGAGGGCTGCAGTTTGGAGATCACTTTGCAGTGATCTCTAAACTGTGGCCCTCTAGAGCTTGCAAAACTACAACTCCTAGCATGCCCACACAGCAGTTTGCTGTGTGGGCATGCTGGTATTTGTAGTTTTGCAACATCTGGAGGGCCACAGTTTGGAGATCACTGTGCAGTGGTCTCTAAACTGTAGCCCTCCAGAAGTTGCAAAACCGCAAATCCCAGCATACCCAAACAGCAAACAGCTGTCTCGGCATGCTGGGAGGTTTAGTTGCATACCTCCAGCTGTTGCATAACTACATCTTCCAGCATTCCCTTCGGCGATCAGTACATGCTGGGAGTTGAAGTTTTGCAACAGCTCGAGGCACACTGATTGGAAAATACTAAGTTAGGTAACAGAACCTAACTGAAGGTTTTCCAACCAGTGTGCCTCCAGCTGTTGCAAAACAACAACTCCCAGCATTTCCGGACAGCCACTAACTGTCCAGGCATGCAGGGAGTTTAGCAACAGCTGGAGGCACCCTGTTTGGGAATCACTGGCGTAGAATACCCCTATGTCCACCCCTATGCAATCCCTAATGTAGTCCTCAAATGCACATGGCGCTCTCTCACTTCGGAGCCCTGTCGTATTTCAAGGAAACAGTTTAGGGCCACATATGGGGTATTTCCGTACTCGGCAGAAATTGCACTACAAATTTTGGGTGTCTTTTTCTCCTTTTACCCCTTATGAAAAGCTGGGGGCTACACTAGCCTGTTAGTGTAATAAAATTAAAATTTTTACACTAACATGCTGGTGTTGCCCCATACTTTTTATTTTCACAATCGGTAAAAGCAAAAAAAAAAAACACCAAAATTTGTAACGCAATTTCTCCTGAGTATGGAAATTCCCCATATGTGGGCGTAAAATGCTCTGCGGACGCTCAACAAGGCTCAGGAGTGAGAGCGCACCATGTACATTTGAGGCCTAAATTGGTGATTTGCAAAGGGGTGGCTGATTTTACTGCGGTTATGACATAAACGCAAAAAATAAATACCCACATGTGACCCCATTTTAGAAACTACACCCCTCACAGAACGTGACATGGGGTATAGTGAGCCTTATCACCCCACAGGTGTTTGAAGGATTTTCATTAAAGTTGGATGGGGAAAATGGAAAAAAAAAATTTCACTAAAATGCTGGTGTTACCCTAAATTTTTCATTTTCACAAGGGAAAATAGGAAAAAAATAAACCAAAATTTGAAACCCCATTTCTTCTGAGTAAGAAAATACCCCATATGTGGATGTAAAGTGCTCTGCGGAAGAGAAACTTTGTCCGGAATTGAAGGCCACGTGTGTTTACAAAGCCCCCATAGTGCCAGAACAATGGACGCCATTTTGGAAACTACACCCCTCATGTAATGTAATAAGGGGTACAGTGAGCATTTACGCCCGACAGGTGTCTGACAGATTTTTGGAACAGTGGTCCGTGAAAATCAAAAATGTAATTTTTCATTTGCACAGCCCACTGTTCCAAAGATCTGTCAAACGCCAGTGGGTTGTAAATACTGCACCCCTTATTAAATTCTGTGGGGGGTGTAGTTTCCAAAATGGGGTCACATGTGGGGGGGTCCACTGTTCTGGCACTATGGGGGGCTTTGTAAACGCACATGGCCCCTGACTTCCATTCCAAACAAATTCTCTTTCCAAAAGCACAATGGCGCTCCTCCTCTTCTGAGCATTGTAGTGCTCCAGCAGAGAACTTGACGTCCACACATGGGGTATTTCCATACTCAGGAGAAAATGACCCCCAAAATTTGTAACCCCATCTCTTCTATTACCCCTTGTAAAAATCTAAAATTTGGGGGGAAAAATGCATTTTTGTGAAAAAAAAATTTTTTTTTCATTTACACATACAAATTTAATAAAAAGTCGTCAAACACTTGTGAGATTTTAAGGCTCAGTGTACCCCTTGTTACATTCCTCAAGGGGTGTAGTTTCTGAAATAGTATGCCATGTGTTTTTTTTTCTGTTCTGGCACCACAGGGGCTTCCTAAATGCGATATGCCCCCCAAAAACCATTTCAGCTAAATTTGCTTTCCAGAAGCCAAATGTGACTCCTTCTCTTCTGAGCACTGTAGTTCGCCCGCAGAGCATTTTATGTCCTTACATGGAGTATTTCCATACTCAGAAGAGATGGGGTTACAAATTTTGGGGGGATTTTCTCCCATTACCCTTTGTAAAAATGGTAAATTTGGGGAAAAAACTGCACTTTAGTGAAAACATTTTTTAATTTTATTTACACATCCGACTTTAACGAAAAGTTCTCAAACACCTGTGGGGTATTAAGGCTCACTGGACCCCTTGTTACGTGCCTTGAGGGGTGTAGTTTCCAAAATGGTACGCCATGTAGGGAAGTTTCTGCTGTTCTGGCACCATAGGTGCTTCCTAAATGCGACATGCACCCCCCCCCCCCCCCAAAAAAAAATTCAGCAAAATTCACTCTCCAAAATCCCATTGTTGCTCCTTCCCTTCTGAGCCCTCTACTGCTCCTGCCAAACACTTGACATACACATATGAGGTATTTCCTTACTTGAATGAAATTGGGTTACAAATTTTGGGGGGCTTTTTCTCCTATCACTCCTTGTAAAAAATCAAAAACTGGGTCTACAAGAACATGCGAGTGTAAAAAATTAAGATTTAGAATTTTCTCCTTCACTTTGCTGCTATTCCTGTGAAACACCTAAAGGGTTAACACACTTACTAAATGTCATTTTGAATACTTTGAGTGGTGCAGTTTTTATAATGGGGTCATTTGGGAGGTATTTTTAATAAGAAGGCCCTTCAAATCCACTTCAAAACTGAACTGGTCCCTGAAAAATTTTGATTTTTCACATTTTGTGGAAAATTGCTGCTGAACTTTGAAGCCCTCTGATGTCTTCCAAAAGTAAAAACATGTCAATTTAATGATGCAAACATAAAGTAGACATATTGTATTTGTGAATCAATATATAATTTATTTGTAATGTCTATTTCCCTTACAAGCAGAGAGCTTCAAAGTTAGAAAAATGCAAAATTTTCAATTTTTTCATCAAATTTTGGAATTTTCTACCAAGAAATGATGCAAGTATCGACAAAAATTTACCACTAATATAAAGTAGAATATGTCATGAAAAAACTATCTCGGAATCAGAATAAAAAGTAAAAGCATCCCAGAGTTCTTGATGCTTAAAATGACAGTGGTCAGATGTGCAAAAAACGCTCTGGTCCTTAAAGGGGTATTCCAGTAAAAAACTTTTTTTTATACATCAACTGGCTCCAGAAAGTTAAACAGATTTGTAAATTTCTTCTATTAAAAAAATCTTACTCCTTCCAATAATTATGAGCTGCTGAAGTTGAGTTGTTCTTTTCTGTCTGGCAACAGTGCTCTCTGCTGACATCTCTGCTTGTCTCGAGAAGTGAACAGAGTAGAAGAGGCTTGCTATGGGGATTTGCTTCTACTCTGGACAGCTCCCGAGACACGTGTCATCAGAGAGCACTTAGACAGAAAAGAGCAACTCAACTTCAGCAGATCATAAGTACTGAAAGGATTAAGTAATTTACAAATCTGTTTAACTCTCTGGAGCCAGTTGATATATATATATATATATATATATATATATATATATATATAAAAGTTTTTTCCTGGATAACCCCTTTTAAGGTGAAAATGGGCTTTGTCCTTAAGGGGTCTGCCCCCCCCCCCCCCCCCCCCCCCCAAGAAAGAGTTTAAAAGATGGACAAGGTGAGGAAGGAGAATAAAGGAATATGTTTTATAGTACAGGTAGGGGACCTGGAGAGCGCCCCACAGGGAGGGTCTTGAGAACTTCTGAGAGCTCTTCAAGAGTTATGGGAGCATTCAAGGCCTCACGGTCAGTTGCTGAGAGAGATGGCAAACTACACTGGGAGAGAAAAGCATTAAGCGCTGCATTACGTTCTCCAGGGTCCGAGGGAAGCTGAGATGGAAGAGAGTAAAGCTTAGAATAGTAGTTGTCGAAATAGTTTCAGGGTGATAATGGAGAGTGCCAGAGGGATTCTTCAAAGCAGAGGGAGCCTGAGCCGCAGCACGGTCCCGCAGGCGTCTCGCTAACATAGTGTGAGCCTTGTTACCCTTTTCATGGAAACGTTGCTTAGGATACAACAATTGATATTCCATCTAGCTGGGACCGGGTAGCTACCAGGTGCCTCAGCACCCAAAGAGAAGGGGAGGACAACAGAAGGGCTTCTAAGTGTGCAATCTGAGAGAGGAGTTCCTGGAAGTGAGCCAGAGCGTCACGTTTCAATCGTGAACCCAAAGCGATGCAATGAACTCGGACTACCGATTTATGGACTTTCCACAAAACCACATGAGAGGTCACAGATCCTTCATTATTGGTGAAGTACACTCGCTAGGATCGAGTCCCGGGAAGGGGGAGATTTAAGCAAAGAATCATTCAGACACCAGTGACAGCGGCGAGGAGAGGTGATGAAAGGAAAAAAAGAAAGAAGGATAGGGCTATGATCAGACCAAGAAATGGGTTCCATAGAGGCACAGGAGAGCATATGGAGCATAGGGAGGTAACCAAAAAAAATAGTAAATACCAGTGTGTAGTTTATGAGGGTGAGAATAGAAGGTAAAAGAGCGATCAGTGAGGTGGTTAATGCATCAGAGGTCGTATAACGAGGCCGAACCAACCAAGCGCCGAAAAAGCGTAGATAAGCGCAACTGGGAAGGGGAGGAGCAACAACCTACCCCCCATAAAGCCCTCAACTATAATAAACCGACCCAGGGGATCCGCATAGGAAGAGGAGACCTGTAAGGGACAAGACCTAGAAATTAAAATAGCCACCTTAATATCTGTGGAGGCTAAAAAGACCTGAGGGTAGATGTGAAGAAATTGGAAAGTGCCCATCTTGTCAAAGTGCGTCTGCTGAAGATAGACAATATCCGCCTTCAAGGAAACCAACTCCCTCTGCAACAGTCGTCGCTTAGGTGGAGAATTAAGGCCCTTTACATTCAGGGAGATGCACTTAGCCACCAGAGGACAGAAGTGGGGAGAAAGCAAATGCAGAATAGGACTCACTCAGACCATGAAGAAAACCTCACAGATTTTCAAGGCAACACAAGTGAGTAATGAAAATGTGGAGATAAAAAAGCTGAGTGATTTAAATTACATAAGTTACACAGATCTTTGAATATGTCCCCCACAGTGTTTATGTGGTAGTTGCAGTTATCATTAGATGCAGTTAATATTAATGAAAAACAAGATCTTGTATAACCCCATTACATAGGGCACAGGAATCTCCTTGAATACTATCTATATTTGTCTTCTCTGAAGCTGCATCTGAAGCTTTTCCTCTTAGCTGCAGAGCTGCATTATCAGGTTCCACCAGTCTACGTGCTCTCAGTTGTCTGCTTTGCAGACAATACAATCATCAGTTGTCCTAAATGCTTTAACTACTGCCCCAAGGGAGAATCTCACAGAAGTCCAATACTGGCTTTTGAATATTGTAATCACAGCAAAGAGAAACCCCAAGGGCAATAACAGAATAGTTAATTGAAAGGTAAAGTGGTAAAAACAAACAACCAGTACAGTGGTCCCTCAAGTTACAATATTAATTGGTTCCAGGATGACCATTGTATGTTGAAACTATTGTATGTTGAGACCATAACTCTATGGAAACCTGGAAACTGGTTCTGAAGCCCCCAAAATTAGGAAAAAGTGAGGAATAAAGAAAAATAAATAGATACCCAATACAGATAAACCAAGTCCTTACATATAAGTGTAAGCCTGTTAGGCTGTATTTGTGGGAGGTGCATGGGGTATATAACGCCCCCTGCATACAGGTCAGGGCGTGTCGGGCATTCGGCAACGCCAGCTGGTTTGTGCAGCTGCGATTTGGGCAGGCGTTTGAATTTCCCACCAGTGGCAAGCTCTGGGGCCCGCTCTCTCTATTAGAGCCTCGCTGTCCGGAGTATTGTACGAGAAGTATGGTCATTTATCTGGGGCAGCCCGCTGGATACCTCTGGGCGGAAGCTTGGCCTCACTCTGGGTCAAGGGGTGTGCCACTCGCTGACTGTTGGCTCCTTTCGCGGGCCGGTAGTCAGAGGGTGACAGCGGTGCTAGCAGAGGAAGGTGACTTTTCATGGTAGTGAGTAAGTGAGACAGGGGCTGCAGCAATATCTTTGTCGAACTGTCTGGTTCTGTCGGTTGTTTCTGGCAGCTTCCGGGGGTTGGGGGTTGCCGCTCCGGCACTCGGTGTGTTGGTGTCCCGCAAGTAGGTGAAGGGAGCATGGGTCGGGCTGCGGCGATGGCTGTTGTGGGTGTCCGCTGGGTTTACATGATCCGGCCGGGTGCGCTCCGAGTCGTGGGACCACCAGTTCGGCATGCACGCTCATAACATTTATTCGGCATGCACGCTCATAGCAGTTAATCTGCTCACACGCTCATAGCATTTATACTGCACGCACACTCATAGCATTTGTATTGCATGCACGCTCATAGTATTTATACCGCACGTATGCTCATAGTATTTATACCGCACGCACCTATTATTTATACTGCACACACGTTCATAGTATTTATACTGCACGCACGCTCACAGTATTTATACTGCATGCAGTTTTACACGCATAGTATTTAGGTCAGGTTTACATTCAGAGCTTCCATACGGTACATATGCCCATAGCAGTCATTTTATTCATAACCTCATAACATTTTATTGGTCATACGCTAGTAGCATAGGGTACAAACGGTCGTAGCATTAAGACTGTACACACACTTGCAAGGTTCATACAGTTCATACGCTCATAGCATCTATTCTGTTCATACACTCGTAGCATGCATACTATACATACGTTTTGTTAGCATTTATACTGCACATGAATTCATAGCATTCATATATAACTTTATGAAAAAACAACAACAAAAAAACTTCATACATAGCATTTCTAATGTTCATGGTTATAGCAGTACATGTAGTATTCAATGCCATTAGAATGTGTACATGTTTCATAGTCTTGTTAGTGTGAAAAAAAATTAATCAAAGCCTTACATAATTTTAATACACTGCTCAAAAAAATAAAGGGAACACTAAAATAACACATCCTAGATCTGAATAAATGAACTAATCGTATGAAATACTTTCGTCTTTACATAGTTGAATGTGCTGACGACAAAATCACACAAAAAATTATTAATGGAAATTAAATTTATCAACCCATGGAGGTCTGGATATGGAGTCACACTCAATATCAAAGTGGAAAACTACACTACAGGCTGATACAACTTTGATGTAATGTCCTTAAACAAGTCAAAATGAGGCTCAGTAGTGTGTGTTGCCTCCACGTGCCCGTATGACCTCCCTACAATGCCTGGGCATGCTCCTGATGAGGTGGCTTCTGAACAGTCTGTGGTGCAACGTGGTGTTGGTGGATGGAGCGAGACATGATGTCCCAGATGTGCTCAATCGGATTCAGGTCTGGGGAACGGGTGGGCCAGTCCATAGCATCAATGCCTTCCTCTTGCAGGAATTGATGACACACTCTAGCCACATGAGGTCTAACACTGTCTTGCATTAGGAGGAACCCAGGGCCAACCGCACCAGCATGTGGTCTCACAAGGGGTCTGAGGATCTCATCTCCGTACCTAATGGCAGTCAGGCTGCCTCTGGCAAGCACATGGAGGGCTGTGCGGCCCCCCCAAAGAAATGCCACCCCACACCATTATTGACCCACCGCCAAACCTGTCATGCTGGAGGATGTTGCAGGGAGCAGAACGTTATCCACGGCGTCTCCAGACTCTGTCACGTCTGTCACATGTGCTCAGTGTGAACCTGCTTTCATCTGTGAAGAGCACAGGACGTCAGTGGCGAATTTGCCAATCTTGGTGTTCTCTGGCAAATTCCAAACGTTCTGCATGGTGTTGGGCTGTAGGCACAACCCCAACATGGAGTCTGTTTCGGACTGTTTCTGACTGTTTGAGTGGACACATGCACATTTGTTGCCTACTGGAGGTCATTTTGCTGGACACTACGCTGACAGACACAGCAGACCAGCTTGCACTGATGTGCCATCCTCGATGAGCTGCACTACCTGAGCCAGTTGTGTGGGTTGTAGACTCCGTCTCATGCTACCACTAGAGTGAAAGCACCGCCAGCATTCAAAAGTGACCAAAACATCAGCCAGGAAGCATAGGAACTGAGAAGTGGTCTGTGGTCACCACCTGCAGAACCACTCCTTTATTGGGGGTGTCTTGCTAATTGCCTTTAATTTCCACCTGTTGTATGTACCATTTGTACAACAGCATGTGAAATTGATTGAATATGACATATTTTCAGTTGTTTCACACTTTTTTGTTATGTATATAAATCCACATGTGTTAATTCATAGTTTTGATGCCTTCAGTGTGAATCTACAATTTTCATAGTCATGAAAATAAAGAAAAGATGAGAAGGTGTGTCCAAACTTTTGTTCTGTACTATATATATATATATATATATATATATACATATATATATACACACATACACACACACACACACACACACACACACACAGTGTCTCTTCTCTGGATGCATTTTAACTAATGGCTTCCTGAAAAAAAAAAATGCCAGAAAATCTGTGTACACAACAGAAGAAAAAGCAACAATAAATAAATAAATAAATTACAGTATATACTGTATATGAAATATGTTTCACAGTGTGAAGCTTCATATCGTTTTGCAATTCACTGAGATGTAACTAATACCTGATTTGCTTTTCCCAGAATACAGGCATCAGTGTGTGATGGTTGGGCATCAGATATACGGTACCCCAATTGATCTGAAGAACCTGACACACTGCCACTTTCATGTAAAATAAAAAAAATAAAAATAAAAAACAAACAAACTCGGTAATTGAATGTATTTTTTATAGCATTTATACAGATTACATTATTCTGCAAAAAATGACATTATTATTTACTACTGAAATCAATAAACACAACTATTTCCATGGACAGACAAAAATCTGTATTGCAGCAACACTTTATGGTTATAACAGTGAAATCATCTTCTCGTCCATTAATGCATTGAATTCTTGCACTGTACCTTTGCTGTGAGAGGTGACAAGCTTCACTGAGTTCACAACACACACCACTCAAGTGTCCTATCTTTTGGAGGGACAGTCCTTACTTTTTACCCTTCTGTCCTATTTTTTGCATTATTGTATTTATTCTATTGTACCAGAATGTGTCACTCTGGATCCTTACAGTATATTAGAACACACCTTGTACATTATCTCATGATTATATTTTATAGCTTTATGGTGCTTATTATTTTGTATACACATAGTTCTGTGGCCTTTTGAGAATCAAAATGCTGATACATAAAAACTGGATCTTTCCATAATAAACCGAAGCGTCTAACTGCTTAACAACACACCCAAAGGCAATGCCTGTATGGTGAATAATCTTTGAAAAAGATATGCCCTGCAGACCTGTAAACAGTAACTGGGGCATGGTGTTACCGTCACCAAGGTCACCTTCACCTAAGCAGCAAACACTAGTCACCAGTATAGCACAGAGGAACATCATGGATAATGTCACTGGAATGTCTACCCATTCTCTCTTATGAATTGTGAATGAATGTAAGCAGGAATACACACTTTGGAAAAAATAAAATAAAAAAAAACACTTTATTCCCCCATGTGACATTTCAGCTCTTATAAGAATCTGGTATCATATATTTATAGTTACATTTAGTAAAACTAAAATTTGTTAGGTAGCAACTGCACCACAACTTTATATAGTTGAACATGAACTTGTTTTACTTTATATGAAGTGTTATGAAATTTGAGGACAGGGCAGTTTGAAGGAATTTGGGGGCCCCAAGCAAAATAGACATGGAGTCTTTGTTGCCCATAGCAAACATGCACAGCGCAGTTTTAATTAACCCCCTCCCCCCCAGTAGGCAGGTAGTACCCCCAGATTAATCCACTCCCCCCAGTAGGCAGGTGGTATCCCCAGATTAACCTCCTCCCCCCAGTAGACAGGTAGTACCCCTAGATTACACCCCCCCCCCCCCCCGGCTGGTACCTCTGCAGTTGCTGGGAGTTCAGGGCAGAACCTTCCTCAGATAAGGGCTTGCACAGCTACATGTGGTAATGATGTTCGCTCATGTCACGCTCTCAGATTACCTAGGGCCGGCGTCAGGATGTAGTAATGCCGGCCCTTGAATTCTGGGAGCATGACATGAGTGAACGTCAATATGAGGCCGACACGCATAGTTGTATGGCACTTAACAGGGGGCGGGGACGTCCTGAGTGAGGCAACTACAGGTGAGCCGGGCACAAAAGTAGGAGCCGAGCAGCTTTAGTCTCTGCCTCCCGCTCCAGGCTCTCGCACTGCTGGCCTGACAGGGCGAGCTGCCGAACCGGGATAGGGGCAGGAGGACAGCCCGGTGGCCAGTCTGACCCTACTCCTCTTCCTGTATCACGCGGTACCCGGCCAGACTGACAACCAGGAGGAAGAGGAGCTTGGCCATGCTACAGGAAGGGGAGGAACTCGGGAGGTGGCCAGGAGTGCTGCAGCTGCCTGAGGCTCTCTATAGAGCGCTCAGGCGGCTGCAGCCTTATAGGAAGCACAACAAGCACCGGCTCTGCTTGTGGCCCCGGGCCAGCTCGGGACCCCAAGCAATTGCTTGGTTTGCCTGTCCTTTAGTGAGGGGCCTGTTTGAGGATATATATCTACAGAAGTCTGAGTATACTGTTCTTATATTATTAGGTGGGCTTAACACAACCCTATAATTGATACAAGATAGGGGCACATTTATGAAAACTGTCTAAAAGAAAAACCGTCTTTGTTGCCCATAGCAAACTTGCACAGCACAGTTTTAATTTTTCAAGAGCACTTTAAGAAATGAAAGTTTTATTGTGATCAGTTCATATATTTTTCTTTTAGAGCCATATGCAGCATATCTGATGCTGCGAAAAATATGACGGGCAATGGAAATTACGCTGTGTATGCGCTATGAGTAGACACACAGGGTTTCCCTGTAAGAGCAGTGAGGTTCTGGGGCGGGCCGATCGCTCCGGCGTGGCTGTGACGCACGGCCCACCTCCAAACCTTGTTGCACACACAGGGCTGCATGTCTGCTTGTAGCTACCTGGCAAATTTCTCACAGCATCAAATACGCTGCGCATTTGCTGTGCGTGACCCTAACCTTAGACAGTTTTAGAAATCTCCCCAGAGACATTTATAGGCAGATTTCTGAAGCTGTCTGAAAGAAAGACTGTCTCTGTTGCCAATAACAACCAATCACAGCGCAGCTTTCATATTTCTAAAGAAGAAAATTTATTGAAAGCTGTACTGCGATTGGTTATTATGGGCAACAGAGACGGTCTTTGTTTTAGACAGCTTCATAATTCTACCCCATAAAGTATAAAAAGGGGGGGGAAACAGTTTTTGCTATGATCCCAGAGAAACCCATATTAACAATCACTGTGGATTAAATCGTTTCATTGAATCATTACTATTTTCATGACTGCAGAATAAAAAGTGATTAAGGGTTCATACACGCCTACAGGAACTGCTGCAGATTTGATGCTGATGATATCAATGTAACTAAATGATTGAACGCAGCTTTGGAGTGAAACTGTCATCTAGAATAGGCTTGTTAAGCTGCACACAGTGCAGTAGGGCTTCATAAGACTACTCTAGTCATACCTGTGCTGATAAAGCAGGCTGCTATATGGTCACAACAAATGGCTTAGTAACCCCTCCAGAAGTCGGGCGAACAATCAGTGTGGATGGGCTCGGGGTCCACTATGATTCGTGGCCGCGCCACATTTCTCCAGCTAGGTCACACTGTAATTGACATACAGGGCTCGCCTGCCCGCAGTGGCACTGTGCACTCCTCCCGCGCTGTCTGTCAATCAACTGTGCCGTATCCAGAGAGAGGCGGTGAGGCCTCAGCATTGCAGCCCCTGGGCCCAGCCACTCCGACTGTTCGTCCGACACATGGAGGGATTACAAAGGTTTTCTATACAGCGGCCTGCTTTATCAGCAATAGTTAAACGTGTGTGCCACAACTTTCTATGAAATATTGAACAAAAATATTCAGACTCCGAGTTACAAGTCCACTGTATACATGAGCTGAGCAATCCTCCCGCCTTTCCTGTCCTGCTCACAAAGTTGTGATGTATCTCCGTAGGCTTTTAATAGGATTTTATGTTATAGTGAGATCCAGGCATGAGCAGTCAAGGGGCAGAATCATCGATCAGTGGTTTCTTATGAAAAACCACTGATCAATGTAAAAGATCAGTGTGTGCAGTGTTATAGCTCTCTATAGGAGCTATAACATTGCAAAAAAAAGTGAATAAAGATCATTTAACCCCTCCCCTAATAAAAATTTGAATCACCCCCCTTTTCCCATAAAAAAACAAACAGTGTAAATAAAAATAAACATATGTGGTATCGCCGCATGTGGAAATGTCCAAATTATAAAAATATATCGTTAATTAAACCGCACGGTCAAAAATCTAAAATAGTGCATTTTTGGTCACTTTTTATTTCATAAAAAAATGAATAAAAAGCAATCAATAAGTCCTATCAATGCTAAAATATGGTACCGCTAAAAACTTCAGATCACGGCACAAAAAATTAGCCCTCATATCGCCCCATACACGGAAAAATAAAAAAGTTATAGGGGTCAGAAGATGACAATTTTAAGCGTATCAATTTTCCTGCATGTAGTTACAATTTTTTTTCCAGAAGTCCGACAAAATCAAACCTATGTAAGTAGGGTATCATTTTAATTGTATGGACCTACAGAATAAAGAGAAGGTGTAATTTTTACCGAAAAATTTACTGTGTAGAAACGAAAGTCCCCAAAAGTTACAAAATGGCTTTTTTTTTTCAATTTTGTCTCACAATGATTTTTTTTCCATTTCGCTGTAGCTTTTTGGGTAAAATGACTGATGTTGTTACAAAGTAGAATTGGTGGCGCAAAAAATAAGCCATCATATGGATTTTTAGGTGCAAAATTGAAAGAGTTATGATTTTTTAAAGGTAAGGAGGAAAAACGAAAATGCAAAAACTGAAAAAAACCCGGGTCCTTAAGGGGTTAATAAACAGGCCACAGGAATCTCACAGGAAGCCCCAGTAATCTGTATTGTAAAAGGGCTAAGTTTAATATGGAGCCCTGTAAATGTCAGACTACATTAGAAATGACAGATGTTTCCAAATATATGTGAAATTCCCCCATAATAAAGAAGCATGGTATTGCATTGCTGTATGTTCAGTCCCTTCTGTTAGTTTCAGTGGATGGACCTTGTATGATGGAGTAATGATCAATAATCACTTGCTTACATGAATTGTTACATAATGTCACATGTGTGATAACTTACAGTTTAATGATCAGTGTTCTGTCACCGTCTATCCCATACTATGTAGTTACTCAACCGAGAAAATTATGGCTTCCAGCATGCTACGCATCAAATAAAATATTCAAAACACATGTCAGGAGCAGAGGTACACTGTAATTTTGGAAGAAAAAGTCCTGTATACCTCTTTAAGATATCCTGTGTCCCTGGCATAACCCATTATACTGCATTGTTCAGTCATAAATTCATTATTAAAGTGACATTTCAAAGCCTAGCTGGATGAAATTGCAATCAGCAGTTGGCGACGCCGCGTCATTCACAGCAGTCCAGTTATTGAGGCAATCATAGGGCTCTGTCGGAGAAGCTTTTAGAGTTGTATGGTTCCCCCAGGAACTTGACCACCCTGTCTGACTCCAGCGATTGCAAATTTTAATAATAATGACAGTGCCTCTTAAAATACTTGAAAAAAATGTTCTAAGAGTGACATTTTGGGCTTTAAAGCATTTTGGGCTTTTTGTTATTAATTTTTTTTTTATTTAAACTCATTTTTGTCAGGCCTGCCAGTGTTCCTCTTGCTATTTGTAAGGTAAACTTGCACCCCATTGCCCCTATTATATGCACTTTCTGCTTCATACTCAGTTTGGACATGAGATCAACCAGCAGAATTTATACAAATTTGGTTGAGATCAACCAAATTTAGAATTTATAGGGTCGAACATGAACATATTGGTACAGATGTTATTATTAGAGATGAGCGAACTTACAGTAAATTCGATTTGTCACGAACTTCTCGGCTCAGCAGTTGATGACTTATCCTGCATAAATTAGTTCAGCTTTCAGGTGCTCCGGTGGGCTGGAAAAGGTGGATACATTCCTAGGAAAGAGTCTCCAGCCCATCGGAGCACCTGAAAGCTGAACTCATTTATGCAGGATAAGTCATCAACTGCCGAGCCGAGAAGTTCGTGACCAATCGAATTTACTGTAAGTTCGCTCATCTCTAGTTATTATCCATAACACCCTATATGGACATTATAGTGAAGGCTCCTTTTTTTTAAACTACACACTTGTATTTGTATTGCACAAAAATATGCACCGATGATGAATTCCCCTTAATGTGTTTGTATTAGACAGATAACCTATTTATAATGTTGTCGAGTTTTTGTTCTTTCTTCGACTATATAGTCAACAAATTTTTTGTCGGATAAGAATGTATTCTCATCACCCTTGAAATATGTGGGGACTGTGGAGTACTTAGGACCAGGGTTGAAAGGGGAGCTATTATCGGGACTGTGGAGTGCTGGATTAGGCTCCTTTCAGTTCATCAGACCTACTTCCAGTGGAAGGCTCCAGAATATGCCATAAAGTGGTATCGGTCCTGTGGCAGAAGTTTTATGCAGAACTTTATGGAGTATTCTCATCTGGCCGATTATCTCTCTCTCTGCTTCTGCAGCTTCACTATGCCTGTCTATGACTGTCAGACATGGTCATGATGAATATGCTGAGATAAGCCGCAAAGGATCTCTAGCCAGGGAATGACGTCACCACTGATTCTAAAGCAGAGCTGGTGGGCAGAAACCATGTCTGGTCAACAAGAGGGGAGATAAGAAGAGATATCTACAGATCCAGACAAGTTTGCTAAATGAAGCCAATTGCAAATTTGTTTATGCTGCCATGCTCTACACATAGAGATATGGTTAAAGAAATGGAAATACCCCTTTAGGTGCGTAAAAAATTATAAATACTTTTTTGTAGCTGCTACTATGCTGTGGCCTTGATAAAAAAAAAATGAAAATGTGTCCCCTTTGGTTGAACCAACATTGGTCAGGACTGCCGTAAATTAACCTTCAGACATGCTTATTATGTTGTGAATCTATAAATGAGTTTACCACATAATGTGAGATCTACAGTAAATCTACAACAAAATCCACATGTAGCGCATGCAGTTTGTGCTGCATATTTGTGACAGATGTGCAAGAAAAAAGTCTCATGTGGAATCAGCCTAATATGGTGCAATAGGTCTGTCTGCCTAGGAAACCAGGAACCGTACATACAGCTCTGCTGAGATGTGGGGGAAATAACATTAAATAGTTTGACAATGTTACCGTCAGTAGCAAGCTGGTAATATAGAGCGCAATGTTCTGCTGGGAACCTTCAGTGCTGCCATTCATGTGGATATTACTTAGACTTAAACCAACAACTCAAACAGTGTTGCAGGTCAAGTACAACCCATTCACTGCAGTGAAGCCTACAATTTTACTGTATGTGGTGGATAGACTAGGGTGGAATATAAGGGATCCCCCCCCCCCCCTTGCTAGCAGGAAGCAACAGTGATGACAACACAGGGACAGGGCCAGATATGGAGCGTAGAACAGAATTAGGAATGCTAAATGTGGATCTTGGAACAGGACCAGGAAAGACAGGAATCAGCAATCCACACTAGGAGCATAAACATCAGAAACAGACAAGGAGCTGGAACCAGAATATTGATACTAGGTACAGTCCAGACAGTCCTAAAGCAGGGAACTTGGATTTCAAGAATAGACCTGGACATGAAATCGGGAACATGGTCAAAGCAGAGGAATGTGTCCGGGAAATAAATCAAGGACCGTCACCAGGAAAGCTTCTGAGGAAACAGACATAGTATTCAGTCTTGGTGAGCATCTGTAGGATACGCTGGGAAAACACGTCTGATTCATGTATGCTTAACATTGCGACTTACTAGATTTAAGGATCTGCATCTATCATCGTGGGGCTAAATAAAAATAGGACACTTTTAGAGGTTTTGCGAAGTTTGTGCCTCTGAGCTGTTTTGGTGGCACAAGGGGGAGATTTGTAATATGGTGATATCTTCCAAGGAAACCATCTCTTTGAGAAGCACAGCCTTCCATTTAAACTTTTTTTTCTGTGACGTGTTGTCTCAAGCCGCACAGAAAGCCGGGAAAAACTTGAGACAACAGTAATCCCTTGTGCACAAGAATGCAGAATCTTCGAGGGCAGGACATTACAAAAAAAGGCACAATCCACCCAGACAGGTAATGCAAGTTATTTGACACCATCAGGGACACATAGCCTAAAAGTTCAAAAATCCTGGAATACCCCTTGAAGGGACCTAGGGAAGATAGTGTTGACCTATCAATGACCCAACAGCTATTTTATGTGCATGGACAGACATAAGTCTTTCTATATACACAGGAGATTTTATTGGTCTTTTGAATGAACGGAGAAATGGGACAAAGATATAGACCAAAGGTTCTTATAAAATTCAATAAATAAATAAACCAAATACATATATACCCTGAAGTACTGTATTAATTAGTGATCTTCAACCCATGGTTGTCCAGTTGTTGCAGTTTAAAAAAAGCTGGGGAGCCACAGGTTGGATACTAATACTAGTCAAGACAAGAAAATGAGCACTTGGCCTTAACAACCAGTCTAGGCATTATTGAGTCTCTAATCTGCATGAATAAAATAGGAAGTTTAATCTGTCTGACTGCTTTAGATGTCTGGTCTATATTGTGTATATATACTGTTTTTTTTAATTATACACAAGGTCTTGTGTGCGGGAGGTGGATTATTCTCATTTAAAGGGGTACTCCGCCCCTAGACAGCTTATGCCCTATCATAAAGATAGGGGATAAGATGTCTGATCATGGGGGTCCCGCTGCTAGTACCCCCTGAGATCTCTGTGCAGCACTTGGCATCCTGCCTGTGAACATGGCCTAATAATATACACTCTCTCTACTGATACAAAAATGTAAATTACTCCCCCCAGTATCTGTTAATGTTTTGACAATGTTCAACAACCAAAGAGAAACATTATATTGTACAGTTCATACACCCTCAGCATGCCCAGAATCACGTACTGGTTGTATAACTTAAGTACAATTCCTTGTTGTAAATGGGATAATAATGGAAGAGCGAGATAACAGTTATCTTAACTGTACATTGCATTGGAACCTTAAATGGCCTGGTTATAAACTGCACTGTTTAGTTTTTTTTGCTGAGTATTGTATTGTTTATGCCTGTGTGTCCATGTGAAAGGTGTCAGACAATAGGGGCAAGCGCCAGTATTTCCAGTGCTCCAATGACAGTAGTCATGGTGCATGAGGTTTCCAACTGGACTTTGATCTTAAAAACCAGGTTGTCCCACTGTCAAATCATAGCCTTACTGATTTCCCATCTTTCAGGGTAGCCTGCATAATGGGGGTCTCGACAATTGCCCAGTTCCCTCTCTTTCCATCCCTTTACAGTAAGCCAAAGCAAAGCTCTACAGCTCAAAAGTTAGATTTTTGAAAAAGCAGCATGCACATGAGACACAATTTAATATAATTACAAGAAAGTACATCATTTACATGCTATGTCAATTTTCTATCTTGTGGCCTTTTAACCCCTTAAGGACTCAGCCCATTTTGGCCTTAAGGACTCAGACAATTTAATTTTTACGTTTTCGTTTTTTCCTCCTCACCTTCTAAAAATCATAACTCTTTTATATTTTCATCCACAGACTAGTATGAGGGCTTATATTTTGCGTGACCAGTTGTCCTTTGTAATGACATAACTCATTATATCATAAAATGTATGGCGCAACCAAAAAACACTATTTTTGTGGGGAAATTAAAACGAAAAACGCAATTTTGCTAATTTTGGAAGGTTTTGTTTTCACGCCGTACAATTTATGGTAAAAATGACGTGTGTTCTTTATTCTTAGGGTCAATACGATTAAAATGATACCCATTATTATATACTTTTATATTATTGTTGCGCTTAAAAAAAATCACAAACTTTTTAACCAAATTAGTACGTTTATAATCCCTTTATTTTGATGACCTCTAACTTTTTTATTTTTCCGTATAAGTGGCGGTATGGGGGCTCATTTTTTGCGCCATGATCTGTACTTTTTTTTGATACCACATTTGCATATAAAAAAATTTTAATACACTTTTTATAATTTTTTTTTTAATAAAATGTATTAAAAAAGTAGGAATTTTTTACTTTTTTTTATTTTTTTTCGTTCACGCCGTTCACCGTACGGGATCATTAACATTTTATTTTTATAGTTCGGACATTTACGCACGCGGCGATACCAAATATGTCTATAAAAAATGTTTTTTACACTTTTTGGGGGTAAAATAGGAAAAAACGGACGTTTTACTTTTTTATTGGGGGAGGGGATTTTTCACTTTTTTTTTACTTTTACTTTTACATTTTTTTACATTTTTTTTTACACTTGAATAGTCCCCATAGGGGACTATTCATAGCAATACCATGATTGCTAATACTGATCTGTTCTATGTATAGGACATAGAACAGATCAGTATTATCGGTCATCTCCTGCTCTGGTCTGCTCGATCTCAGACCAGAGCAGGAGACGCTGGGAGCCGCACGGAGGAAGGAGAGGGGACCTCCGTGCGGCGTTATGAATGATCGGATCCCCGCAGCAGCGCTGCGGGCGATCCGATCGTTCATTTAAATCGCGAACTCCCGCAGATGCCGGGATCTGTATTGATCCCGGCACCTGAGGGGTTAATGGCGGACGCCCGCGAGATCGCGGGCGTCGGCCATTGCCGGCGGGTCCCAGGCTGCGATCAGCAGCCGGGATCAGCCGCGCATGACACGGGCATCGCTCCGATGCCCGCGGTTATGCTTAGGACGTAAATGTACGTCCTGGTGCGTTAAGTACCACCTCACCAGGACGTAAATTTACGTCCTGCGTCCTTAAGGGGTTAAAGGGGTACTCCGGTGGCCAATGTGTTTTTTCAGTTTCTACTTACCCTTACAGGTGAGTTTTCTTGTTATCTCTGGTCTCATGCGTGCTCTTTGTTTGTTTGTCTTTCTTTTCCTTTCTTTGCACAAGTGTATCTATGTAGTGTAGCATTTATTTCCGTTTTGCCTTTGTTTTAGAAACTACAGCTCCCAGCATGCCTCGTAGCCTGTCTCGTCCATCCCTGTTTGTGGCCGGCTTAAAATTTATTTTTTCCCTTTAGCACGCCCTTTCCCTGCCCTACTCATAAGTACAGTGGGGATCAAAAGTTTGGACACCCCAGGTAAAAATTTGTATTAATGTGCATAAAGAAGCCAAGGAAAGATGGAAAAATCTCCAAAAGGCATCAAATTACAGTTTAGACATTCTTATAATATGTCAACAAAAGTTAGATTTTATTTCCATCATTTACACTTTCAAAATAACAGAAAATAAATAATGGCGATAAAAAAATGGCGTCTGCAAAAGTTTGGGCACCCTGCAGAATTTATAACATGTACTGCCCCCTTTGCACAACTGAGACCTGCCAGTGTCATGGATTGTTCTCAATCATCATCTGGGAAGACCAGGTGATGTCAATCTCAAAGGTTTTAAATGCCCAGACTCATCTGACCTTGCCCCAACAATCAGCACCATGGGTTCTTCTAAGCAGTTGTCTAGAAATCTGAAACTGGAAATAGTTGACGCTCACAAAGCTGGAGAAGGCTATAAGAAGATAGCAAAACGTTTTCAGATGTCAATATCCTCTGTTCAGAATGTAATTAAGAAATGGCAGTCATCAGGAACAGTGGAAGTTAAAGCAAGATCTGGAAGACCAAGAAAAATATCAGACAGAACAGCTCGCAGGATTGTGAGAAAAACAATTCAAAACCCACGTTTGACTGCACAATCCCTCCAGAAAGATCTGGCAGACACTGGAGTTGTGGTACACTATTCCACTATAAAGAAATACTTGTACAAATATGATCTTCATGGAAGAGTCATCAGAAGAAAATCTCTTCTACGTCCTCACCACAAAAATCAGCGTTTGAACTTTGCAAATGAACATATAGAAAAGCCTGATGCATTTTAGAAACAAGTTCTGTGGACCGATGAGGTTAAAATTTAACTTTTTGGCCGGAATGAGCAAGAGGAGGGGGAACAGAATTTAATGAAAAGAACCTCTGTCCAACTGTTAAAGGGGTTCTCCAGTGCTTAGACATCTTATCCCCTATCCAAAGGATAGGGGATAAGATGCCTGATCGCGGGAGTCCCGCCGCTGGGGCCCCCAGTGATCTGGCACGCGACACCACGTTTGTAATCACTCCCCGTAGCGTGTTCGCTCCGGGTCTGATTACCGGCAACCACAGGGCCGGCGGTGTGTGACGTCACTCCTCCACCCCCGTGTGATGTCACGCTCCGCCCCTCAATGCAAGCCTACGGGAGAGGGCTGTCACGCCCCCTCCCATAGGCTTGCATTGAGGTGCGGAGCGTGACGTCACACGGGGGCAGAGGCGTGACGTCACACGCCGCCGGCCCTGTGGTCGTCGGTAATCAGACCCGGAGTAAACATGCTCCTGGGACTGATTACAAATGGGGTGCCGCGTGCAAGATCTCGGGGGTCCCCAGCGGCGAGACTCCCGCAATCAGGCATCTTATCCCCTATCCTTTGGATAGGGGATAAGATGTCTAAGCACCGGAGAACCCCTTTAAGCATGGGGGTGGATAAATCATGCTTTGGGGTTGTATTGCAGCCAGTGGCACAGGGAACATCTCATGAGTAGAAGGAAAAATGGTTTCAATAAAATTTCAGCAAATTTTGGATGCTAACTTTATGCCATCTGTGAAAAAGCTGAAGTTAAAGAGAGGATGGCTTCTACAAATGGATAATGATCCTAAACACACCTCGAAATCCACTGGGGATTACATCAAGAGGTGTAAACTGAAGGTTTTGCCATGGCCTTCATAATCTCCTGACCTCAGCATAATTAAAAATCTATGGATAGACCTTAAAAGAGCAATGCGTGACAGACAGCCCAGAAATCTCAAAGAACTGGAAGACTTTTGTAAAGAAGAATGGGCAAAGATACCTCAAACAAGATTTGAAAGACTGTGATACTTGCCAAAAGGGGCAGTACAAGATATTAACTCTGCAGGGGGCCCAAACTTTTGCAGACGCCATTTTTTTGTTTGATAGAAATAAAATCTAACTTTTGTTGACATATTATAAGAATGTCTAATCTGTAATTTGATGCCTTTTGAAGATTTTTCCATCTTTCCTTGGCTTCTTTATGCACATTAATAGAAATTTTTACCTGGGGTACCCAAACTTTTGATCCTTACTGTATACTTTGCCTCTTTTTTTTTCTATCTGGTCTGGATGTGTGCTTATCATTGGTTGTGAGGTAAGCACCAATCATCTGTTACCATTCTTGGTTGTGACCTGTCAGATTTGTCCTTGCGGTCTCTCTGTGTTTACACAAGATGACAGCGGGAGGATGGAAGTCTCCTCCCGCTGTCAGGCAGCCCTGCGCCCGCGGCTCAAAGTGTACTTACTGAATACCCTGTATCAGCGCTGCGGCTGACATGTAACCCCTTCCCCGCGATGGAGACAGTGCGCCTGTGGGGGGAATCAGGAGAATCATGATTCCCCCTGCGGGTGCACGGTCCCTATGGTGGGGGAATTATTAATATGTCAGCCACAGCGCTATCATGATTCCCCCCATGGGGTCAGCTTCTCACCCCCCGCAGTCCCCACACCAGGGAATAAATGAACTGTCAGCCGCAGTGTGCCACTTCGGGGAACTAATCATATGCGACTTGCGGGCGCTGCTCTGCTTCTCCCCCCCCCCCCCAAAAGCAATGTCACCTGTCATCGGGGAAAGGGTTAACTGTGAGCTGCAGCACTGCACATTCTCCCCATGTTGCGGAATGAATGATTTGTGAGCAGCGGGCGCAGGGCTTCTGTTCCCCGATCCCCGTTCGGGAATTGGAGAACAGAAGCTGTCTCCCCCCCCCCCCTGCAAGCGCTGAAAGTCAGTGAGCCATGGGGGCTGCAGAGCGGAAAGCGAGTGTGAGCTGCAGGGGGAGGTGACTGTTTCTGTTCGGGGAACAGAAGCCCCTGCGCCCGCGGCTCACAAATCATTCATTCCCTGACGTGGGGAGAATGTGTAGCGATGCAGCTCACAGTTAACCCTTTACCCGATGTGGGGACATCGCTTTTGGGAGGGGAGCAAAGCAGCGCCCCCGGGTCACATATGATTAGCTCCCCGATATGGGGACAGTGCACTGCGGCTGACAATTCATTCATTCCCTGATGTGGGGACTGCGGGGTGAGAAGCTGACAATGCGCCCGTGGGGAAATCATGATAGCCGATTCCCCTGATTCCCCCCGTGGGCGCACGGTCCTCATGGCGGGAAGGGGTTACATGTCATCCGCAGCACTGATACAGGGTATGCAGTACACTGTGAGCCACGGGCGCAGGGCAGGCTTACAGTGGTAGGAGACATCCATCCTCCCGCTGTCCTCTTGTACTGTGGGAAAAACGAAGGGAGAGAACGGAACTCTCAACCAATTACAGAACAATACCAATTTAATAAATATTCATTATGGGGGGGGGGGGGGTGTAAAAGGGGCTAAACCATTTCAGGAGAAGAAAAACAACAGCAATGCCTCTAGCACAGACGTATTGTCCACGACAGTGAACAAACATGGCCACGAGTGTGGACAACAATTAAAGGCAACCAGAAAAACTACTGAACTTCAGTCACAGAAAAGAGGTCAGTAAAAAACAGACATGCTGTAGACTGCATACAAAAGTGCTCAACTCGTTACAAACAAGCTAGATAACCATAAAGCTGTGGTACTGGAGTACCCCTTTAACAACTCACGTTATTTAAGATTTAAAGGGCCAATGCGCCCATTAGTGCAGTAACACCTGTGGCTCATTGATGAATTCCTCCACCTCCCACACTTCTCTGCCAGATCTTTGTTGCCCTAATTCAGCATGTATTCCCCAACAATGCCTAGGCTAATAACAGCTGCTGAAAAGGGACATTGTGCATACACAAAAGACAAACATATACATTATCTATACTTCTGAACTCACAGAAGTGACAAGGTAATGATGACTGCATTAAGAACTAAATAGGAAATTGCGTAATATGCAACCTTTCTAATACAGAATGTTGTATTGATTCTTTGATGTCTTTGCAAGTCATTTAGCAATTTGCCTGTCTCCATTAGATAATTAGCCATGGTTATGATGCATTACAAAGCACTTTATTGTTCACTCATTTTTAACTCTTAAAAGGGTTTTCCAGGATTTTTTGTATTGATGGCTTATCCTTAGGATAGGCCATCAATATCGGATTGGTGGGGTCCAACACCCATCCTTTCCAGTTATCAGCTGTTTGCCAGAACTACACCGCCTGCATATGCAGCGAACAGAGCATTGATATCCTGAGGATAAGCCATTCATTAAAAAAAGAGTCCTGAAAACCCATAAATGTTAGATGCAGGAGGGTGTGATCCCGCACTACTCCCAGTCAACTTGAACATTGATAGCAGTGTAGAGGCTGTATCCACAAGAACCCGTGCTCAGTGGAAAGACAAGTCAGAGACTATACAATAAGGGAGACTTGGACACTTATTAACCATGTCCTCCCTTGTCTACATTAAAATGAAGATCATGACAAAAGCTCTTCATCTTTCAGAGTATTTTACACTATAGTTATGCATTGGTCATAGCTTTTTCCCATAATACATACAGATTAATGTATATGGGAAAATAGCTGTCAGGAATATCATTCCCTATAAGCATTATAATTATCTGTGTTAACTATGCGTCCCCTCCCAGACATCATGTCACCTACGTCTGTTATTGAATTCAATTATTTGACACTATATCTTTAAATACAGTACATCATTTAGGGATGTTATGCCATGTCCAGGGTCTGTCACTAAATTATTGCAACATTGCACCTTTACAACATTGCAACATTGCACCTTTATTTTAGTTCACCATTTGGGGATACTATATCATTACTGCATTCAGGGTTTGTCTCCAAATCATGTGACATTGTACCTTTAAATATAGTTAGCCACTCAGGAAAATCATATTATTTCCTGGGGTTAAACCTGGATGACTCAAATCTCATACACATCATTAACTTCAGTCCCGAATAGTAGACGCATGCGCACGGTACGCTGATAAGCTGTATAATCTTCTAAGTCCTGAATGACTTACTGTGCGCATGCGCATCAATCATCGGGACTCTGTTTACAAACATTGTGATGACGCGTATCGGTAATCATGTGATCAGCTAGCATGATTTGAACACATGACCATCGCGTCATCACGCAGTACTCCGTTTTTTGAGATGTATGAAGGTATATCCCAAGAGGCTAATCTGTCTCTGAAACTTTAATTTACTCATTCTAGCAAATCAATAATACATACAGGGATACCACCTTTGCCCTACATCTGGGCTTGTTGTCAGAAGGATATTGGTATAATTGTAGAATATCTTCCCTTCTCCCAACCAACCTAGATTAGACAGATATATCCAGTGAGATAGAGAGCCTCCTCATTGTGATATAGATAGGGCTTTAACAGGCCATCACAGGGGTAGGTTCCTGTGCGGGACCGTCCTTATAAGGACGCCCACCCCGCCTAGGTTTAGGGGTAGTATCAGGGATTTTACTACCAGGGCAAGGAGGTAGAGGCCGTTCATCCATAAGGCCAATGACCCCCCTAGGCCCTCCCCCCCCTACCAACTACCTTACTCCCCATCCTATCCTTTAGTACATTATTTGTGCTCCAACTATGGTAAGTCTCCAGATTGGTGGAGCATAATAAAATTATAAATTTATCTTGATAAGCCAAAGTCGCTGTCATATTTATGATATATCTGGGAATTATCGATCCCAAGATTATTTTAATTCACATTGGTTTTTGGGTAATCACATTTTTTGTGGATATTATCAATATTTAGATTTTCACCTTGGCTCTTAGTGTAAAAACGAATAAAAGTTATGTTTTAGTGTCCTTTTAGTGATTAGAAGAAATAGACCCACGGCACTGGGTAGATTTGCAATTAAAACCCGTCTTTCTTGCAGCATAGCAGGTTAATGGTATGTTCACATTGAGGAATTGGAGAGGAATTTCCACAAGTAAGGCTGGGTTCACACTACGTTTTTCAACTAAGGTTCCCGCATACGTTTTCTATCAAAAACCGTATGGGGAAAAAACGGATGGAACAGTATGGGAAAAAGTAAACCGTATGGGTTTTTAAACAGTATACTGTTTTTAAAAGTGCATACTGTTCCGTCCGTTTTTGTAGAAAAAAAACCCATACGTTTTTGAAAATGTTGTCCATTTTTAATGGGAGGGGTCTTGGGTGGGGACTTTAGGATTCAAATGCGCATGTGCAAAGTAAAAACGTGTACGTGTTTCCCGTATGGAACCGTATACATGTGCGTTTCCCATTGACGTCCATGTTAAAAAAAAACGTATGCGGTTGCAGTACGGTTTTTAAACCGGAGACAAAATCGTGGTCAACCACGGTTTTGACTCCGGTTTAAAAACCGTACTGCAACTGCATACGTTTTTTTTAACATGGACGTCAATGGGAAACGCACATGTATACGGTTCCATACGGGAAAAACGTATACGTTTTTACTTTGCACATGCGCATTTGAATCCTAAAGTCCCCACCCAAGACCCCTCCCATTAAAAATGGACAAAATTTTCAAAAACTTATGGGTTTTTTTTCTACAAAAACGGACGGAACAGTATGCACTTTTAAAAACAGTATACTGTTTAAAAACCCATACGGTTTACTTTTTCCCATACTGTTCCATCCGTTTTTTTCCCCATTCGGTTTTTGATAGAAAACGTATGCGGGAACCTTAGTTGAAAAACGTAGTGTGAACCCAGCCTAATTCTGCTCGCTTTTTCCTCTCCAAATCATTCAGCAGTGAAATCCCCATAGAGCTGTGCAGAATTTCTGCCCCTCAGTTCACACTGAGGAATTTCTCCCATAGAGATCAATGTTATTTTATTTATTTTTTTTGAGTCAGAAGCATTTCCACACGGAATTGGCGCGGAATTCGCACGGAATTTCCACATTAAAAAAAAATATTTTATGAATAGAAATACTTGATACTCCTCCTCCGCATGAAACCTGCATTTCTGCGTGATTTCTGCGCCAATTCCGCGCGAAATTCCGCGTGAAATCTCTGTGAGTTCTTGTGGAAAAGTAACAATATTTTGAGGCAGAAAATTTCTGCTTGATTTCCACCCCAATTCCTCAGTGTGAACATACCCTAAAGAAGAGCTGGACCAAGACGCTGACGAGCACTGGATTTGCGTGCAATTACACTTTGTCAAGGCATATAGGGAGTGGACGGAGCCCCGTCTTTATCCTCCCACTAACCAATCAGAGTAACCCAGCATAAAATTACATTCATTGTTAAAAATACAATTAAGAAACAGTACATTTCATTATTAACAGTAGAAAAGAAAAAGAAAGTTAACATAAAGAGATTAAACAAAAAGAAATTGTTAGTCAGAGAAATGAAGATAGATCGTTCCGATCATTCAGACCCAGAGCACCCGTTGCTCTGGTCCGATTGATCCATTTAGCTTCGGCCTGTAATAGCCTCGTATGGCGATCAAGACCCCTTCTGTGTGCATAATTCTTTGGAGACCCATAAACCTTAGCAGTCTACTGTTACCATCATGTATTTCATTAATATGGGAGATGAGACGGGGACATTCTTATCACGTCCTAATTGAAGCAACATGTCCACGAAACCTATGAAAGAGAGTCTGCTAAGGTTTATGGGTCTCCAAAGAATTATGCACACAGAAGGGGTCTTGATCGCCATACGAGGCTATTACAGGCTCATTGATGGATCATTCGGACCAGAGCAACGGGTGCTCTGGGTCTGAATGATCGGAACGATCTTCCTTTCATTTCTCTAACAATTTCTTCTTGTTTAATCTCCTTATGTTAACTTTCTTTTTCTTTTCTACTGTTAATAATGATATGTACTGTTTCTTAATTGTATTTGCAACAATGAATTTAATTTTATGCTGTGTTACTCTGATTGGTTAGTGGGAGGATATAGACGAGGCTCCGTCCACTCCCTATATGCCTTGACAAAGCCTAATTGCACGCAAAACCAGCGCTCGTCGGCGTCTTGGTTCAGCTCCTCTTTAACCTGCTATGTTGTAATAAAGAAGGCTTTTAATTGCAAATCTACCCAGTGTCGTTGCTCTATTTCTTCTAAGAAAAAAACCCATATATGTACTGTGTATTATTTTTCTAACAAATAAGACTTAGTGTAAAAATGCATGATATGACAGGGAACTGTTTTGTCCTACTTTATTAATGTTTCTTTGGAAACTAGGTAGGGTCTAAATGAACCGATCCCCGGTCATAAAGTAGATAACCAGCACAGTGTAGTAGTAATCCAGGCTGCCTGTACAATGATTCATCAGGGTCCCAATGATAGTAGTCATGGTAACAGAGCATCCTTTGATTGTCATGATTTAATCTGAGGTTTCTGACAGTGGAGAAGAAACTGATTTGCCAATCTGTCAAATTATAGCCAGATGGATTCCTGGGACCATTTTAAATATATATGCAGATTCACATACACTGCTAAGAAAAATAAAGGGAAAACTAAGAAAACACATCCTAGATCTGAATTAGTTAACTAATCATATGAAATACTTTCGTCTTTCCATAGATGAATGTGCTGACAACAAAATCACACACAAATTATCAATGGAAATCAAATTTATCAACCCATGGAGGTGTGTATATGGAGTCACACTCAAAATCAAAGTGGAAAAACCACACTACAGGCGGATCCAACTTTGATGTAATGTCCTTAAAACAAGTCAAAATGAGGCTCATTAGTGTGTGTGGCCTCCACGTGCCCGTATGACCTCCATACAATGCCTGGGCTTGCTCCTGATGAGGTGGCGGATGGTCTAGTTGAGGGATGTCCTTGCAGACCTGACTAAAGCATCCGCCAACTCCTGGACAGTCTGTGGTGCCATGTGGCGTTGGTGGATGGAGCGAGACATGATGTCCCAGATCGGGCGGGCCAGTCCATAGCATCAATGCCTTCCACTTGCAGGAACTGGTGACACACTCCAGCCACATGAGGTCTAGCATTGTTTTGCATTAGGAAGAACCCAGGGCCAACTGGTACCTAATGGCAGTCAGGCTACTTCTGGCAAGCACATGCAGGGCTGTGCTGCCCCCCAAAGAAATTCCACCCCACACCATTACTGACCCACCGCCAAACCGGTCATGCTGGGGGATGTTGCAGGCAGCAAAACGTTCTCAACGGCATATCCAGACTCTGTCATGTCTGTCACATGTGCTCAGTGTGAACCTACTTTAATCTGTGAAGAGCACAGGGTGCCAGTGGCGAATTTGCCAATCTTGATGTTCTCTGGTAAATGCCAAACATCCTGCACGGTGTTGGGCTGTAAGCACAACCCCCACCTGTGGACGTCAGGCCCTCATGCCACCCTCATGGAGTTTGTTTCTGACCGTTTGAGTGGACACATGCACATTTGTGGCCTGCTAGAGATCATTTTGCAGGGCTCTGGCAGTGCTCCTCCTGCTCCTCCTTGCACAAAGGCAAGTGCTGCTGCTGGGATGTTGCCCTCCTATGGCCTCCTCCACGTCTCCTGATGTACCGGCCTGTCTCTTGGTAGCACCTCCATGCTCTGGACACTACGCTGACAGACACAGCAAACCTTCTTGCCATAGCTCGTATTGACGTACCATCCTGGATGAGCTGCACTACCTAAGCCACTTGTGTGGGTTGTAGACTCCGTCTCATGCTACCACTAGAGTGAAAGCACTGCCAGCATTCAAAAGTGACCAAAATATCAGCCAGGAAGCATAGGAACTGAGAAGTGGTCTGTGGTAACCACCTGCTGAACCACTCCTTTATTGGGGGTGTCTTGCTAATTGCCTATAATTTCCCCCTGTTGTCTGTTCCATTTGCACACCAGCATGTGAAATTGATTGTCAATCAGTGTTGCTTCCTGAGTGGACAGTGTGATTTCACAGAAGTGTCATTGACTTGGAGTTAAAGTGTGTTGTTTAAGTGTTCCCTTTATTTTTTGAGCAGTGTATTTAAAGGGGTATTCCTATCTCAAACATTATGGCATATCAACAGGGTACGTAAACTACGTAAAACTGCCCACTCAGCTGTTTTCGGCATCCTGACTGCTTCATGTAGGACGGAAGGGGCCAGGGAGCCTTTGTTCTTGAGATAGGTAGAGGTCCTAGAGGTGGCACCCACATCTATCAAACAATTATGGCACATCCTACAGCATAAATGTTGGAGATGTGAACATCTCTCTAAGATCAAACTCAAAGAGATATATACATTTGTTATTAAATGGTGACAACATTATGCCAACTAGAGATTGTTGCCTAGCCATCCACAGGCTGTTAATGGCATACAAATTTGCATTGCTATGAAGAAATATATTTTCTGTGCCCCAAGTTTTTAGCAGAAACTCTTAGGGTGCCTACACACAGGATGGACACATTGGCCCTGATTTACTAAGAATGTTGTGTAGGTTTCTTTGTGGGTGTTAATTCCCTACAAGTAAATTTCCACGGTATTTACTAAGGTTTCCCCACATTTTCCACTTTCCCTACATTTTTTTTTACACATGCTCTGATGTGTCGGGTTTTCCTCAAGTTCAAATCCACCACATTTTCTGTGGAAACCTTAGTAAATATATAGTTTTTTTTGTGAAAATGACGGGAACACGCCCCTTTTCGGTGACCAGGCGCCCGTTCCCCAATGGCCATGCCCCTTTTTCATTTTTAAAATGGAGAGTTAGTCTGTTTTTTTTTACAATTCTGGCACAAATTATGGTGCAGACAAAACATGTCCACAGTGCATTGCTACAAATGGATCTGGATAGATTGGAGGTTTGGCATGGGAAGTGGCAGATGAGGTTCAACACTGCTAAATGTAAGGTAATGTACATGGGGAAGAAAAATCCGGGCTGGGATTATGTATTAAATGGGAGCACACTGGGGACAACTGACATGGAAAAGGATTTGGGAGTCTTAGTTAATAGTAAATTTAGCTGTAGTGACCAGTGTCAGGCAGCTGCTGCCAAGGCTAATAAAATCATGGGGTGCATCAATGGGGGCATAGATGCCCACGACAAGGAAATAATTCTACCGCTGTACAAATCACTAGTCAGACCACACATGGAATACTGTGTATAGTACTGGGCACCAGTGTACAAGAAAGATATAGTGGAGCTGGCGAGGGTTCAAAGATGGCAACCAGAGTAATACAGGGAATGGAAGGACTACAGTACCCAGAAAGATTATCAGAATTAGGGTTATTTAGTTTAGAAAAAAGAAGGCTTAGGGGAGACCTAATAACTATGTATAAATATATCAGGGGACCTTACAGAGATCTCTCCCATGATCTATTTATACCCAGGACTGGATCTATAACAAGGGGACATCCTCTACGTTTAGAGGAAATAAGGTTTCTACACCAGCACAGACAGGGGTTCTTTACTGTAAGAGCAGTGAGACTGTGGAATTCTCTGCCAGAGGAGGTGGTCATGGGGAACTCTGTAAAAGAGTTCAAAAGGGGTCTGGATGCATTTTTGGAGAATAATAACATTACAGGTTATGGATTCTAGATTTATAGGGACCGAAGGTTGATCCAGGGATTTATTCTGATGCCATATTTGGAGTCGGGAAGGAATTTTTACCTCTAGTATTAGGGTTTTTTGCCTTCCTCTGGATCAACTCAGTAGGGACTCATTAGGGTTATAGGTTGATCTTGATGAACTCCGGTCTTTTTTAAACATTATTAACTATGTTACTATGTTACTATGTTGGGTTTGCAATAGTAAATGAAGGCCATTATCTATTTTCTGCATGCAAATCCGGTACAGAGAATGTGCAGTGTAGCCATCTAAGAGTCTTTGCTAACAACTTGGGAAATGCAGTAGCAGCAAAATGGATATTTGAGGAATTAGTGCAGGGTCATATGTGCAGAATTTTGCTGTATATTTGCTTGCTTTCAATGAGTAGCAAAATATGGCACGTGTGACCCTACTCTTAAACTGTGGTGCAGATTTTAAATCTGCACCACAAAAATCTGCAATAAATCTGCTTTGTTGTGGGTTTTATTATTTACTTACTATTTTTAACATTATTATTATTTAACCTTTTCTTTATTATATTCTGCAACTGCAACAAGTCTACACAATTTGGTGCAGATTTGCCCCAGACCAATGTGCACAATTTCCATATAATTGACGTAAAGTAGGTATTCAAAGGGGCTCTATATCTATACAGTAACCCCCCGACATGCGATGGCCGCGACATATGATCAAATCGACATACGATGGCCTCTCAGAGGCCATCGCATGTCGATGTCAGCATTCACATACGATGCTTTTATATGTTGGGGCCATCGCATTAACTGCTATCCGACAGCGCAAAATGCTTAAGCTGCTGTTGGATAGCAGTTTAAGCATCCCGGACAGGTTCACTTACCTATCCCCGATGCTCCGGGTCCACTTCGCCATCCTCCGGCGTTTTCCGCATCTTCTCCGGGGTCCGGGCCTTGCTTTCCGGCGTTGTTATTACGTCGCTACGCATGCCGTGCCGGCGCAGCAACGTAATAACATCACCAGAAAGCGAGGCCCGGACACTGGAGAAGATGTGGAAGAAGCCGGAGGATCCCGAAGAAGACGCCGGAGCAGCGGGACAGCATCGGGAGCCCCTGGGACAGCATCGGGAGCGGTGAGGACGCGGTCCGGAGCGGTGGGGACACGTAAGTATTAAATGCACTTTTTACATTGCACTAATCCCTCAACATACGATGGATTCGACAAACGATGTGTCATTTGGAACGAATTACCATCGTATGTTGAGGGACCACTGTATTTGCTGGTAAGAGCAGACACCTTGAATAGCTCTTAGGCCAGGTTCAGATTGAGGAATCTGTAGCCGGAAATGGGTAGACTCTGCTGAAAGAATGAGCAAGATCTTACCCGTTAGTGAAGGAATACATTTGTTATGTACTGCTTAGTCTACTGGTGACTATATTCAGTCTTTTTCCAAATGTATACTTTTTTTTTTCAGGTCTGAAAAGCATAGCCCTCCAGTTCCAAGTATACATCCAGGTAAAAGACTAAATCAGGGCTTTCCAAACTGAGTGCTTCAACACATGTGTGTCATGGGACCGCCCAGCAGCAGCTGCTGCTGCTGACCATTGTTCCATAGTGGCCACTGCTCATGCTGCTGATCTTGAACAGGCAGGTGCCGCTGCACACACTTTAAGGGTGCATTCACACCACGTTTTTGCAATACAGTTCCCATATCAGGTTTTTGATAAAAAATGGATTCCTTAAAACTGTACTAAACTGTATCAAGATGTGTGTACAAATTTTAACCGGTATATGGTTTGAAAAATGATTTCCGGTTGCATCCGTTTTTTAAGAAAAAAATTTATAAGTTTTTAACTTTTCACTTCATTATGTATAAAGTTTTATTTGTTTGATTAAAATTGCAAGAAAAAAACTGTGCAAAGTCAAAAACCGTATGGTGCAAACCGGATGGAACCGTATGCAAATACGGTTCTCTACGGTTCTCATTGATTCCCATGTTAAAAAAAAACATATGCAGTTTCAATACAGTTTTTCACCAAGACCAAAAAACGTGGTAGGCTACGGTTTGGGGTAAGGGAAAAAAAACGGACAAAACCATACAAGACACAAAACGGATGCAACCGGATGCTTTGTTTGGCATACAGTTTTCAATGGGGAGTCAATGCATATGGTTTACAATACGGTTCCATATGGTTTTCAAATTGAAAACGTACACAGGAACTGTGTTGCAAAAACGTGGCAGCCTAAATCAGTAAGCAGTAAGCCGGGACAGACAAGTGATGCCCCTGAAGTTGCACCGAGGAGAAGAGCTGGAGGAAATCACCCGTCAGTGCATCCACAGGAGGATCTTGCTTGTCAGACCTGCCAAGACACAGAGCCTAAACCTGGGCCTGCCTCATGGGACTAAGGCCAGATGACAACGAAAGGGATGAAGTGGCACAGCGTGGGATCAAGGGAGAGAAGGAAGTGACACGGAGGGGGAGAATGAAGTGACATAGAATGGAACAAGAAGGGGAATCAAGTGGCATGGGGAGGGGGGGTGATGGTTTTTTAAGGGTGGGATGGAGTGGCACAGCTGGGGATTAAGAAGGAGAATGAAGTGACACAGGGAGTAGATGGGGGGATAAAATGGCACAGGAGGGATTAAGGGGATAATTAAAATAATAGAGTGTAATGAAGGGGCAATAAATTAGCACATTGGGGTTCAAGGGGGTGGTGATGAAATGGTACAAGGGGGATCAAGGGTTGGGGGACTGAAATGGCACAGGGGGGTAGCAGCCATATTTGTTAAGCTAGATACAGGTATCACACCGTGGTTCGTAGGACACGTGACACCATACTTGTAATTGGCAGCAGGGAGAGGAGTGTGTCACAAAACTATACATGTCTAAATAGGGTGTCACCAAGGTGAAAAGTTTGGTAAGCTCTGAACTAAATGTACTGTAGTTACTAGTATACCAAGCTGTGCATCCATCCCGTGTATCCATCATATGAACAAGACAGATTTGTACCCACTGGCTGGAAACAATGAAAGTTCACATTGTCTAAGTCAAGTAAAGATCTTGAAAACTGTGGGAAACTGAGAAAATATAATGGGAAACTGTGTAAGTTCATTATGCAAAAAAAATTACACTTGTTTCCTAAAACCATAATATTGTAATGCACATTATTTGATGTAGTATTGTTAGCAAAACTCCTTTCCCTATAATTCCATGTGAGATAACGTCATTGCCTTTGACTCATCTCCAGTTCTCACAGCTTTTTCTGTAGAAACTACAGATTAGTGATCTCAGACACAAGGGCAGGGCCAGAATTGCCACTGCGCACATAATATAAGGAGTGCATTGAAAAAAGGAAACACCTGCTGTCATAATTTGCCCAGATTTTCCAACCCACCCACTTTAAGAATTTCATTTTTTAGATCACTGAGATTTCTCTTTATCTTCTGCCACTCCTCAATGTGTTTCACGCCCTAGTATCTGTTACATTACAGACACATTGGCTTTGTACATGATTATACTTTATGTTAGTGATAGTCTACAACATATCTCAAAAAGAAAAACATTGTATAAGAATACACTGCAAATCTATGCACCTCCAATATACTGCTAACTACAGAAGATCAATCACTGTACATTATCTAAAAATCGAACATAATATCAACTAAGAATAGTCTCATGTCTGAATAAATCAGAAGTTGCAGATCTCTATAATTCTCCAGAAGATGATACTAGGAAGTCCAGGAAGCCTATTCTTACAAAGTGTCAACCTACCTTAGGTAACAGCTGCATCTTGGTGGTTGGACAGAGGCAGGGGGGCTCCCTTCTGTACCCCATTAGGCTACAGAAACATTTATCTTGGGGTGCAAAATGAAGCCTAATGAAAGCTCCCAGGTCTGACATCTTAGTATAGTGACCCCTCGACCTACGATGGCCCCGACATACGATCATTTCAACATGCGATGGCCTCTCAGAGGCCATTGCATGTTGAAGGCAGCATCAACATACGATGCTTTTGTATGTCGGGTCCAGCTGCTTCAGCTGCCACCAGATAGCCGTTTATGGTGCCCCGTGTGCTCCGCTGACGATCACTTACCTGTCCTCGGGGCTCCGGCGCGTCCTCTTCGGGATCCCCTGCATCGTCGGCGATCTCCATCATCATCACGTCGCTGCGCACGGCGTCCCGTCATCCAATAGGAGAGGCGTGCGTAGCGACGTGATGGCGGCGACGGAGAGCGAGGATGCTGGGGAAGCAGAGGCCTTGCCGGGGCGTCGGGGACACCCTGGGGACGCAGCGACAGTGATGGAAGGCGACATCCAGCACAGCGGTGACGGTCCAGAGCGGCGGGGACACGTGAGTATAACCTCCAATACCAGTGGTCTTCAACCTGCGGACCTCCAGATGTTGCAAAACTACAACTCCCAGCATTCCCGGACAGCCGTTGGCTGTCCGGGCATGCTTGGGTGTTGTAGTTTTGCAACATCTGGAGGTCCGCAGGTTGTAGACCACTGTCCTATACTTTACATTGCACGGATCCCTCAACATACGATGGTTTCAACAAACGATGGTCCATTTGGAACGGATTACCATCGTATGTTGAGGGACCACTGTATTGAAATACAGGACAATTGCAGTGTATGATATGAGCATTCAAGCAATGGTATCAAGCCAATTAGTAGGAGTAAAGAATAATTGAAAAAAAAAATTATAGTTAAATCCTTTGGGGAGGGGGGGGAGTTATACAGTATACAGATAGCTGTATAGACAGATAGTTGACAGATAGCTGTATACTATAAACTGTGGCCAGGTTTCCACTTACCCTCCCAACTTCTGCCCCAGCCTGGTGAAGGGTGGTGAGGCTCTATTCACATGATGCCTTTTTAGTATGTGTTTTTGTTTGAAAAAGGCATGTTGAAAATGTATAATGTGAACAGACCCTTTCTGAGAGCCTCCAGCTGTTTTTAAACTAGAACTCCAATCAATCCTAGTTAGCCCTAGGCTGTCCAGGATTGCTGGAGTTGTAGTTTAGCAACAGCTGGATGCTCCCTGTTTGGGAACACACTGCTTTATGCACTTTATGGGCACTCTCCCCTGGATAGGGCGCCTTAAATGTGCTTACCCATTTTTTGTGTTTTTCTTTTCTTCTCATTTCAGATACGTTTATCCTGAGGATTAGAGATGAGCGAATCGAAGCTAACGAACCTGAATTCGTTACGAATTTCATGGTAAATTTAATTCGCAACGAATGCGAATATCGCGGCGATTCTATCGCACAAATCCCCTCATTAAACTCCATTTACTGTGGTGCAGGCTCCAGGGCATTTAAAATGGCAGATCCACATGTCAGTACATGGGGCAAGGAACGCTGGGAAGGGAAGAAGGCGGAATGACCCTGAATCACATGCAGGATGCAGCCTATCTGCAGCCAGTAACCCCTGTGTCACAGCCCTATATATTCATCAGCCATTTTGCGGCTCGTCATTTCATTCATTACACGGGATAGAGATAGGACGGACATCGTTGTGTGTTACACAGAAAAGCTTGTAGCAGCAGCGTTTCACCTCCTAGTCACCTCAGCCTTCTGTAGGACACAGAGCACAGCATTTTTGCACAGAAATTAATTCTTACTGCAGCAGTTAACCCCTCAGTCACTGTGAACAGCATTGTATTACAGAGAGGGGCAGAGAGCTGTGTGTTGCCTCTGCTGCAGAAACGTTTTCACAGGAGGGAGAAATAATTTTATAGGGCAAATCTGTGTCTTTGCTCCAGAACAACTGGTCTGCTGGTTATACTAGTCTGTAGACGGTATAATCCATACCCAGCAGTCCATTCCTAATAGTATTTGAGAGAGAGTCTTTTTGCAATTTTGGGTTTAGTACACAGTGACTGTGTGCTCCAGCATTGTTGTGTACTGTTGGTGCTGTGGGCAAATTTTTTAAAAATTATAGCCTTATAGTAGAGCATTTTTCTGCTCTCATAAGTGCATACCACATACCTACATCTAAGTGGTGTACTATTTTGTACCTGTTAATCTGTCAAGGGCCTTGATACTGTGAAAGTCCAGGCAAAAGTACTCATCGGCTGGTGTTTTTACTCAGACACTTTTTTAAGTGTGCTGTAGTGCATTTTTCTGCCCTCATAAGTGCATACCACATATGTACATCTAAGTACTGTACCATTTTGTACCTGTTAATCTGTCAAGGGCCTAGATACTGTGAAAGTCCAGGCAAAAGTACTCACCGGCTGGTGTTTTTAGTTGGCATCATAAAGTTAACATGTTTTTACTTTTTGAAGACATCAGAGGGCTTCAAAGTATAGCAGCAATTTTCCAATTTTTCACGAAAATGTCAAAATCTGAATTTTTCAGGGACCAGTTAGGTTTTGAAGTGAATTTGAGGGTCTTTATGTTGGAAATCCCTTATAATGGACCCCATTATCAAAACTGCACCTGTCAAAGTATTCAAAATGACATTCAAAAAGTTTGTTAACTCTTTAGGTGTTTCACAGGGATAGCAGCAAAATGGAAGAGGAAAATCAAAATCTCAATTTTTTACACTAACATGGTATTGTAGCCCCATTTTTTTTTCATTTTTGCAGAGGGTAATAGGAGAAAATGCCCCCCAAAATTTGTAACCCCATTTCTCTTGAGTAAGGAAATACCTCATATGTGGATGTAAAGTGCTCTGTGGGTGCACTAGAAGGCTCAGAAGGGAAGGAGTGACATTGGGCTTTTGGAGAGCGAATTTTGCTGAAATAGTTTTTGGGGGGCATGTCGCATTTAGGAAGCCCCCATGATGCCAGAACAGTACAAAAAAAAAACACATGGCACTCTATTTTGGAAACTACATCCCTCAAGGAATGTAACAAGGGGTAAAGTGAGCCTTAACACCCCACAGGTGATTGACAAACTTTCGTTAAAGTGGGACTTAAAAAAAAATAAAAATAAATTTTAATAAAATGCTGGTGTTACCCCAAATTTTTCATTTTCACAAGGGGTAATAGGAGAAAAAGCCCCCAAACATGTGTAACTCCATCTCTTCTGAGTATGGAAATACCCCATATGTGGATATAAAGTGCTCTGCAAGCGAACTACAATGCTCAGAAGAGAAGGAGCGTAATTTGGCTTTTGGTGAGAGAATTTGGTTGGAATAGAAGTCGGGGCCCATATGCTTTTACAAAGCCCTCGTGGTGCCAGAACAGTGGACCCCCCCCCTCCACATGTGACCCCATTTTGGAAACGACACCCCTCACGGAATGTAATAAGGGGTGCAGTGAGCATTTACACCCCACTGGCATTTGACAGATCTTAGGTGGGCTGTGCAAATGCAAATGTTTTAAATTTTTATTGGGGGGGACGTGTAAGGGTATGTGTATATGTACATACTGGGAGTTGTAGTTTTGCAACAGCTGTAGGCACACTGGTGGGGAAACAGATTCTAGTTCAGTGATTCCAACCCGTGTGCCTCCAGCTGTTGCAAAACTACAACTCACAGCATGTATGGTCTGTCAGTGCATTCTGGAAGTTGTAGTTTTGCAACAGCTGGAGGCACACGGGTTGGAATCACTGAGTTAGGAAACAGACTCTAGCTCAGTGTTTCCCAACCAGTGTGCCTACAGCTGTTGCAAAACTACAACTCCCAGTATGCACTGACAGCCAAAAGGCATGCTAGGAGTTGTAGTTATGCAACAACTGGGGAAGAACAGTTTGGAGACCGCTAAGTAGTGGTCTCCAAACTGTGCCCCTCCAGATGTGGCAAAACTACAACTCCCAGCATGCCAAGACTGTCCATGCATGCTGGAAGTTGTAGCTCTTCAACATCTGAAGGGCCAGATGTTACAGAACTATAACTCCCAGCATGCCTGGACTGTCTGGGAATGCTGAGAGTTGTAGTTTTGCAACATCTGGAAACCACAGTTTGCCCTCCAGATGTTGTTTTGTATCTTCTAGCAGGCCACAGTGAAGATCACTCAGCAAAGAAGAGGATCCCCACTGTCGCCTGCAGTCTCCTCCTCCGCCGCCGCTCTTCATGTGCCTGCCGCCGCTGCTCCTGAGCTGCCTGCCGCCGCTGCCTCTGCCGGGTATGACCAGTACCCCCCCGCTCTGCCTGGGCAGAGCGGGGGAATCTAAACTTTAACACCCCCGCCCCCCTCCTGCCATTGGTCAGTCAGTCCTGACTGACCAATGGCAGGGGATAGGAGGAGGTGGCATTCCTGTCACCTCGCTCCTATCCTTTAGGATGATCGGGGCTGTCTCTGACAGCTCCGATCATCCCTATTTTTTTATATATATCAACTGGCTCCGGAAAGTTAAACAGATTTGTAAATTACTTCTATTGAAAAATCTTAATCCTTTCATTACTTATGAGCTTCTGAAGTTATGGTTATTTTCTGTCTAAGTGCTCTCTGATGACACCTGTCTCGGGAAACGCCCAGTTTAGAAGAGGTTTGCTATGGGGATTTGCTTCTAAACTGGGCGTTTCCCGAGACAGGTGTCATCAGAGAGGACTTAGACAGAAAAGAACAACCTTAACTTCAGAAGCTCATAAGTACTGAAAGGATTAAGATTTTTTAATAGAAGTGATTTACAAATCTGTTTAACTTTCTGGAGCCAGTTGATATATATATATATATATATATTTAAAAAAAAGTTTTTTTCCTGGATAACCCCTTTAATTTTAAATACATTTTTACTCATTATTACTGAGTTAATTATTATTGTTTTTTTCTGTCATTTTTGAAAGGCTACCAACAATTTTCTCCACATCTGTACATGTGGCTGTCTGATCAGTTTCAATGCCAGCTGTTCCCCTGATTACCTCTGTGCTGGCTCTGGGCAATCTTCTAATAGAGTCTGTATCTGTTGAGCAGAGCACACTTTTCTTTGAGCAATGCTATGCCAGTATAATATAGTAGCCCTTCCCCTGAAAAAAAAAAAAATAAATACATATTTAGTATTGTCGCATGCGAAAATATATTGTTAAAGGCTGATGGTATTTACATAAAAAAAAATAAAAGGAAATGTCAGAATTGCTGTTTTTTGGTCACATCATATATAAGAAAAAATGTATAAAAGTGATCAAAAAGTCCCATCAATACAAAGAAAAAAAAAGGTTATAGGGGTCAGAATAGGGTAATAATAGAAAAGCAATGTAAATATGGGTGATATTTTGATAGTACGTATCGACCCTCAGAAGATACTTTGTCAGTTTTGTCATAAAGTGCACTGAGTAAAAGCAAATTATTTGCATTATCATATTGGCCCACAGCATAAAGTTATTCTCAGGGGAGATAGCAGCTGACCCCGCTCAAAACGCATGCATGGAAGATGTTGGGAGGGATAGCTGTTTGCCAGATGTATTTGAACAAAGAAAGTTTATGAGGAGGTAAGATTTTCAGAGTCCAGACAATCTACACTGCTTCCATATTCTAACACAACAGTATAAACTATATGGTGTGGCTCCAGTTGGGATCATTTAGGGGTACCTGCGTGGTTCTATTACATTAGCCCTTCAGAGTTGTGACAAGCTGATTTTTACACTCTCATTGCTGTTTTTTGAGCCTTTGAGAGCTCCCTCCATATGGTGCACAGCTATTTCTCATTCTCTTCATTTCAGGGGGCAAGTCCAGACCTGGCCTTTTTGCCAGCAGTACTCACACGAGACTTCCTTTCTCTTACTTGTCTTGCAAATTACAAGAGATCGTCTACAACTGTCTGCTATGCCATGACCTAGTACTAATGAATGTGCACTGAACTACATTGGCTAGCACTGTGCTGGGGATGATTTACAGTATGCTACTAAAGATGGTGGCAAGTGGGGGGGAGAAGAAAGTTGTTAAAGGGGTATGTTACGCCGAGCGCTCCGGGTCCCCGCTCCTCCCCGGAGCGCTCGCTTCACTCCCTCCGCTGCAGCGCTCCGGTCACGTCCTCTGACCCGGGGCGCTGCGATCCTGCTGCCAGCCGGGATGCTGTTACGCCTAGCGCTCCGGGTCCCCGCTCCTCCCCGGAGCGCTCACGGCGTCCTTCTCCCTGCAGCTCCCCGGTCAGCGCTGACCGGGAGCGCTGCTCTGCCATGGCCGTTGGGGATGCGATTCGCACAGCGGGACGCGCCCGCTTGCGAGTCGCATCCCAGGTCACTTACCCGTTCCCGTCTCCTGCGGTCATGTGCTGGCGCGCGCGGCTCCGCTCTCTAGGGCGCGCGCGCGCCAGCTCCCTGAGACTTAAAGGGCCAGTGCACCAATGATTGGTGCCTGGCCCAATTAGCTTAATTGGTTCCCACCTGTTCCCTGCTTATATCTAGTCTCCTCCCTTGCACTCCCTTGCCGGATCTTGTTGCCTTAGTGCCAGTGAAAGTGTTCTTTGTGTGTTTATACCCTGTGTACCAGAACTATTGCTATCTCCCCTGACTACGAACCTTGCCGCCTGCCCCCGACCTTCTGCTACGTCCGACTCTGCTTCTGCCTACTCCCTTGTACCTCGCCTATCTTCAGCAGCCAGAGAGGTGCCGTTGCTAGTGGATACGACCTGGTCACTACCGCCGCAGCAAGACCATCCCGCTTTGCGGCGGGCTCTGGTGAAAACCAGTAGTGTCTTAGAACCGGTCCACTAGCACGGTCCTCGCCATCCCTCTCTGGCACAGAGGATCCACCTCCTGCCAGCCGGCATCGTGACAGTAGATCCGGCCATGGATCCCGCTGAAGTTCCTCTGCCTGTTGTCGCCGACCTCCCCACACTGGTCGCCCAGCAAGCCCGACAAATTGCCCAACAAGATCACCAGCTGTCGTACTTGACCACCATGACTCAGCAACTCCAGTCGCAGCTACAGCAGATTCAGTCTCAGCTTCAGCAGCAGCAACCATCTCCTCCGCCAGCTCCTGCACCTCTTCCGCAGCGAGTGGCCACTCCTAGCCTCCGCCTGTCTTTGCCGGACAAATTTAATGGGGACTCTAAGTTTTGCCGTGGCTTCCTTTCCCAATGTTCCCTGCATCTGGAGATGATGTCGGATCAGTTTCCTACTGAAAGGTCTAAGGTGGCTTTCGTAGTCAGCCTTCTGTCTGGAAAAGCCCTGTCATGGGCCACACCGCTCTGGGACCGCGATGACCCTGTCACTGCCTCTGTACACTCCTTCTTCTCGGAAATTCGAAATGTCTTTGAGGAACCTGCCCGAGCCTCTTCTGCTGAGACTGCCCTGCTGAACCTGGTCCAGGGTAATTCCTCCGTTGGCGAGTACGCCATACAATTCCGTACTCTTGCTTCTGAACTATCCTGGAATAATGAGGCTCTCTGCGCGACCTTTAAAAAAGGCCTATCCAGCAACATTAAGGATGTTCTGGCCGCACGAGAGACTCCTGCTAACCTGCATGAACTCATTCATCTAGCCACTCGCATTGACATGCGTTTTTCTGAGAGGCATCAAGAGCTCCGCCAGGAAAAGGACTTAGATCTCTGGACACCTCTCCCACAGTCTCCACTGCAATCTGCGCCTAGGCCTCCCGCCGAGGAGGCCATGCAAGTGGATCGGTCTCGCCTGACCCTGGAAGAGAGGAATCGCCGTAAGGAAGAGAATCTTTGTTTGTACTGTGCCAGTACTGAACATTTTCTGGTGGATTGCCCAATCCGTCCTCCACGTCTGGGAAACGCACGCTCGCACTCAGCTCTCGTGGGTGTGGCGTCTCTTGATGCCAAGTCGGCTTCTCCACGTCTCACGGTACCTGTTCGGATTTCCACTTCAGCCAGCTCTCCCCTCTCAGCCGTGGCCTGCCTGGACTCTGGAGCTTCTGGGAATTTTATTCGGGACTCCTTTGTGAATAAATTCCGGATTCCGGTGACCCGTCTTGTCAAGCCACTCCACATTTCCGCGGTCAACGGAGCCAGGGTGGACTGTACCATACGTTTCCGCACGGAGCCCCTTCTTATGAGCATCGGATCTCACCACGAGAGGATTGAACTTTTGGTCCTCCCCAATTGCACCTCGGAAATTCTCCTTGGACTTCCCTGGCTTCAACTTCATTCCCCAACCCTGGATTGGTCCACTGGGGAGATCAAGAGTTGGGGGTCCTCTTGTTCCAAGAACTGTCTAAAACCGGTTCCCAGTAACCCTTGCCGTAACTCTGTGGTTCCTCCTGTATCTGGTCCCCCTAAGGTCATTAAGGACTCTGCCTGCCACAGGAAATGCCCCTCCCCCCCTCCCAGTTCCATCAGGCAAGCTTCTGTGTCCCCTCATGGCCCTCGTCCTGGTGTCACACTGCCCCGTGCCAGGTCCCGCCCTCTGCCCTCTCTCCCCATTCCTACTCCTGCGGTTCTGCCTGCCGTTGAGGAATCCCTCCATCCTTTCCCGGTGTCCTCATCCCAGGGGAGGCAGTTACCCGATAAAGAGAAGGGGAGACCTAAGGGGGGGGGTACTGTTACGCCTAGCGCTCCGGGTCCCCGCTCCTCCCCGGAGCGCTCACGGCGTCCTTCTCCCTGCAGCTCCCCGGTCAGCGCTGACCGGGAGCGCTGCTCTGCCATGGCCGTTGGGGATGCGATTCGCACAGCGGGACGCGCCCGCTTGCGAGTCGCATCCCAGGTCACTTACCCGTTCCCGTCTCCTGCGGTCATGTGCTGGCGCGCGCGGCTCCGCTCTCTAGGGCGCGCGCGCGCCAGCTCCCTGAGACTTAAAGGGCCAGTGCACCAATGATTGGTGCCTGGCCCAATTAGCTTAATTGGTTCCCACCTGTTCCCTGCTTATATCTAGTCTCCTCCCTTGCACTCCCTTGCCGGATCTTGTTGCCTTAGTGCCAGTGAAAGCGTTCTTTGTGTGTTTATACCCTGTGTACCAGAACTATTGCTATCTCCCCTGACTACGAACCTTGCCGCCTGCCCCCGACCTTCTGCTACGTCCGACTCTGCTTCTGCCTACTCCCTTGTACCTCGCCTATCTTCAGCAGCCAGAGAGGTGCCGTTGCTAGTGGATACGACCTGGTCACTACCGCCGCAGCAAGACCATCCCGCTTTGCGGCGGGCTCTGGTGAAAACCAGTAGTGTCTTAGAACCGGTCCACTAGCACGGTCCTCGCCATCCCTCTCTGGCACAGAGGATCCACCTCCTGCCAGCCGGCATCGTGACAGATGCGATTCGCGATGCGGGTAGCGCCCGCTCGCGATGCGCACCCCGGCTCCCCTACCTGACTCGCTCCCCGTCTGTTCTGTCCCGGCGCGCGCGGCCCCGCTCCCTAGGGCGCGCGCGCGCCGGGTCTCTGCGATTTAAAGGGCCACTGCGCCGCTGATTGGCGCAGTGGTTCCAATTAGGGTTTTCACCTGTGCACTTCCCTATATTACCTCACTTCCCTTGCACTCCCTTGCCGGATCTTGTTGCCTTAGTGCCAGTGAAAGCGTTCCTTGTGTGTTCCTTGCCTGTGTTTCCAGACCTTCTGCCGTTGCCCCTGACTACGATCCTTGCTGCCTGCCCCGACCTTCTGCTACGTCCGACCTTGCTTCTGCCTACTCCCTTGTACCGCGCCTATCTTCAGCAGCCAGAGAGGTGAGCCGTTGCTAGTGGATACGACCTGGTCACTACCGCCGCAGCAAGACCATCCCGCTTTGCGGCGGGCTCTGGTGAAAACCAGTAGTGGCTTAGAACCGGTCCACTAGCACGGTCCACGCCAATCCCTCTCTGGCACAGAGGGTCCACTACCTGCCAGCCGGCATCGTGACAGTAGATCCGGCCATGGATCCCGCTGAAGTTCCTCTGCCAGTTGTCGCTGACCTCACCACGGTGGTCGCCCAGCAGTCACAACAGATAGCGCAACAAGGCCAACAGCTGTCTCAACTGACCGTTATGCTACAACAGTTGCTACCACAGCTTCAGCAGTCATCTCCTCCGCCAGCTCCTGCACCTCCTCCGCAGCGAGTGGCCGCTCCTGGGATACGCTTATCCTTGCCGGATAAATTTGATGGGGACTCTAAGTTTTGCCGTGGCTTTCTTTCCCAATGTTCCCTGCATCTGGAGATGATGTCGGACCTGTTTCCCACTGAAAGGTCTAAGGTGGCTTTCGTAGTCAGTCTTCTGTCCGGAAAAGCCCTGTCATGGGCCACACCGCTCTGGGACCGCAATGACCCCGTCACTGCCTCTGTACACTCCTTCTTCTCGGAAATCCGAAGTGTCTTTGAGGAACCTGCCCGAGCCTCTTCTGCTGAGACTGCCCTGTTGAACCTGGTCCAGGGTAATTCTTCCGTTGGCGAGTACGCCGTACAATTCCGTACACTTGCTTCAGAATTGTCCTGGAATAATGAGGCCCTCTGCGCGACCTTCAAAAAAGGCCTATCCAGCAACATTAAAGATGTTCTGGCCGCACGAGAAATTCCTGCTAATCTACATGAACTTATTCACCTAGCCACTCGCATTGACATGCGTTTTTCTGAAAGGCGTCAGGAACTCCGCCAAGATATGGACTCTGTTCGCACGAGGCGTTTCGTCTCCTCGGCTCCTCTCTCCTCTGGTCCCCTGCAATCTGTTCCTGTGCCTCCCGCCGTGGAGGCTATGCAGGTCGACCGGTCTCGCCTGACACCTCAAGAGAGGACACGACGCCGTATGGAGAACCTCTGCCTGTACTGTGCTAGTACCGAACACTTCCTGAGGGATTGTCCTATCCGTCCTCCCCGCCTGGAAAGACGTACGCTGACTCCGCACAAAGGTGAGACAGTCCTTGATGTCTACTCTGCTTCTCCACGTCTTACTGTGCCTGTGCGGATGTCTGCCTCTGCCTTCTCCTTCTCTACAGTGGCCTTCTTGGACTCTGGATCTGCAGGAAATTTTATTTTGGCCTCTCTCGTCAACAGGTTCAACATCCCAGTGACCAGTCTCGCCAGACCCCTCTACATCAATTGTGTAAATAATGAAAGATTGGACTGTACCATACGTTTCCGCACGGAGCCCCTTCTTATGAGCATCGGATCTCATCATGAGAGGATTGAACTTTTGGTCCTCCCCAATTGCACCTCGGAGATTCTCCTTGGACTTCCCTGGCTTCAACTTCATTCCCCAACCCTGGATTGGTCCACTGGGGAGATCAAGAGTTGGGGGTCCTCTTGTTCCAAGAACTGTCTAAAACCGGTTCCCAGTAACCCTTGCCGTAACTCTGTGGTTCCTCCAGTAACCGGTCTCCCTAAGGCCTATATGGACTTCGCGGATGTTTTCTGCAAAAAACAAGCTGAGACTCTACCTCCTCACAGGCCTTATGATTGCCCTATCGACCTCCTCCCGGGTACTACTCCACCCCGGGGCAGAATTTATCCTCTCTCTGCCCCAGAGACTCTTGCCATGTCCGAATACGTCCAGGAGAATCTAAAAAAGGGCTTTATCCGTAAATCCTCCTCTCCTGCCGGAGCCGGATTTTTCTTTGTGTCCAAAAAAGATGGCTCCCTACGTCCTTGCATTGACTACCGCGGTCTTAATAAAATCACGGTTAAGAACCGCTACCCCTTACCCCTCATCTCTGAACTCTTTGATCGCCTCCAAGGTGCCCACATCTTCACTAAATTGGACTTAAGAGGCGCCTATAACCTCATCCGCATCAGAGAGGGGGACGAGTGGAAAACGGCATTTAACACCAGAGATGGACACTTTGAGTATCTGGTCATGCCCTTTGGACTGTGCAATGCCCCTGCCGTCTTCCAAGACTTTGTCAATGAAATTTTTCGTGATCTGTTATACTCCTGTGTTGTGGTATATCTGGACGATATCCTAATTTTTTCTGCCAATCTAGAAGAACACCGCCAGCATGTCCGTATGGTTCTTCAGAGACTTCGTGACAACCAACTCTATGCCAAAATTGAGAAATGTCTGTTTGAATGCCAATCTCTTCCTTTTCTAGGATATTTGGTCTCTGGCCAGGGACTACAGATGGATCCAGACAAACTCTCTGCCGTCTTAAATTGGCCACGCCCCTCCGGACTCCGTGCTATCCAACGCTTTTTGGGGTTCGCCAATTATTACAGGCAATTTATTCCACATTTTTCTACCATTGTGGCTCCTATCGTGGCTTTAACCAAGAAAAATGCTGATCCCAAGTCCTGGCCTCCTCAAGCAGAAGACTCCTTTAAACGACTCAAGTCTGCCTTTTCTTCGGCTCCCGTGCTCTCCAGACCTGACCCTTCCAAACCCTTCCTATTGGAGGTTGATGCCTCCTCAGTAGGAGCTGGAGCTGTTCTTCTACAAAAAAATCCTTCCGGGCATGCTGTCACTTGTGGTTTTTTCTCTAGGACCTTCTCTCCAGCGGAGAGGAACTACTCCATCGGGGATCGAGAGCTTCTAGCCATTAAATTAGCACTTGAGGAATGGAGGCATCTGCTGGAGGGATCAAGATTTCCTGTTATTATCTACACCGACCACAAGAACCTCTCCTACCTCCAGTCGGCCCAACGGCTGAATCCTCGCCAGGCCCGGTGGTCTCTGTTCTTTGCCCGATTTAATTTTGAGATTCACTTTCGTCCTGCCGATAAGAACATTAGGGCCGATGCTCTCTCTCGTTCCTCGGATGCCTCAGAAGTTGATCTCCCTCCGCAACACATCATTCCACCTGACTGCCTGATCTCCACTTCTCCTGCCTCCATCAGGCAGACTCCTCCAGGAAAGACCTTTGTTTCTCCACGCCAACGCCTCGGAATCCTCAAATGGGGTCACTCCTCCCATCTCGCAGGTCATGCGGGCATCAAGAAATCTGTGCAACTCATCTCCCGCTTCTATTGGTGGCCGACTCTGGAGACGGATGTTGGGGACTTTGTGCGAGCCTGCACTATCTGTGCCCGGGATAAGACTCCTCGCCAGAAGCCCGCTGGTTTTCTTCATCCTCTGCCTGTCCCCGAACAGCCTTGGTCTCTGATTGGTATGGATTTTATTACTGATTTACCCCCTTCCCGTGGCAACACCGTTATTTGGGTGGTCGTTGATCGATTCTCCAAAATGGCACATTTCATCCCTCTTCCTGGTCTTCCTTCTGCGCCTCAGTTGGCTAAACAATTTTTTGTACACATTTTTCGTCTTCACGGGTTGCCTACGCAGATTGTCTCGGATAGAGGGGTCCAATTCGTGTCTAAATTCTGGAGGGCTCTCTGTAAACAACTCAAGATTAAATTAAATTTTTCCTCTGCATATCATCCCCAGTCCAATGGACAAGTAGAAAGAATTAACCAGATCCTGGGTGATTATTTGCGACATTTTGTTTCCTCCCGCCAGGATGACTGGGCAGATCTCCTTCCATGGGCCGAATTTTCGTATAACTTCAGGGTCTCTGAATCTTCCTCCAAATCCCCATTTTTCGTGGTGTACGGCCGTCACCCTCTTCCCCCCCTCCCTACCCCCTTGCCCTCTGGTCTGCCCGCTGTGGATGAAATTTCTCGTGACCTTTCCATTATATGGAGAGAGACCCAAAATTCTCTCTTACAGGCTTCTTCACGCATGAAGAGGTTCGCGGATAAGAAAAGAAGAGCTCCCCCCGTTTTTTCCCCTGGAGACAAGGTATGGCTCTCCGCTAAATATGTCCGCTTCCGTGTCCCTAGCTACAAGTTGGGACCACGCTATCTTGGTCCTTTCAAAATTTTGTGTCAAATTAATCCTGTCTCTTATAAACTTCTTCTTCCTCCTTCTCTTCGTATCCCTAATGCCTTTCACGTCTCTCTTCTCAAACCACTCATCCTCAACCGTTTTTCTCCCAAATCTGTTCCTCCCACTCCTGTTTCCGGCTCCTCGGACGTCTTCTCGGTCAAGGAAATTTTGGCTGCCAAAAAGGTCAGAGGGAAAAATTTTTTTTTAGTAGACTGGGAGGGTTGTGGTCCTGAAGAGAGATCCTGGGAACCTGAGGACAACATCCTTGACAAAAGTCTGCTCCTCAGGTTCTCAGGCTCCAAGAAGAGGGGGAGACCCAAGGGGGGGGGTACTGTTACGCCGAGCGCTCCGGGTCCCCGCTCCTCCCCGGAGCGCTCGCTTCACTCCCTCCGCTGCAGCGCTCCGGTCACGTCCTCTGACCCGGGGCGCTGCGATCCTGCTGCCAGCCGGGATGCGATTCGCGATGCGGGTAGCGCCCGCTCGCGATGCGCACCCCGGCTCCCCTACCTGACTCGCTCCCCGTCTGTTCTGTCCCGGCGCGCGCGGCCCCGCTCCCTAGGGCGCGTGCGCGCCGGGTCTCTGCGATTTAAAGGGCCACTGCGCCGCTGATTGGCGCAGTGGTTCCAATTAGGGTTTTCACCTGTGCACTTCCCTATATTACCTCACTTCCCTTGCACTCCCTTGCCGGATCTTGTTGCCTTAGTGCCAGTGAAAGCGTTCCTTGTGTGTTCCTTGCCTGTGTTTCCAGACCTTCTGCCGTTGCCCCTGACTACGATCCTTGCTGCCTGCCCCGACCTTCTGCTACGTCCGACCTTGCTTCTGCCTACTCCCTTGTACCGCGCCTATCTTCAGCAGCCAGAGAGGTGAGCCGTTGCTAGTGGATACGACCTGGTCACTACCGCCGCAGCAAGACCATCCCGCTTTGCGGCGGGCTCTGGTGAAAACCAGTAGTGGCTTAGAACCGGTCCACTAGCACGGTCCACGCCAATCCCTCTCTGGCACAGAGGGTCCACTACCTGCCAGCCGGCATCGTGACAGGGTACTCCCCTGGAAAAAGAAAAATTTAAATCAACTGGTGCCAGAAAGTTAAACAGATTTGTAAATTACTTATGTTGCTATTCAAAACATCTTACCCCTTCCAGTACTTATCAGCTGTTGAATGTTCCAGAGGAAGTTCTTTTCTTTCTGAATTTCCTTTCTGTCTGACCACAGTGCTCTCTACTGACATCTCTGTCCATTTTAGGAACTGTCTGGAGCAGGATGGGTGTTACGCCTAGCGCTCCGGGTCCCCGCTCCTCCCCGGAGGGCTCACGGCGTCTTTCTCCCTGCAGCTCCCCGGTCAGTCCCGCTGACCGGGAGCGCTGCTCTGTCATGGCCGTTGGGGATGCGATTCGCACAGCGGGACGCGCCCGCTCGCGAATCGCATCCCAGGTCACTTACCCGTTCCCGTCCCCTACTGTCATGTGCTGGTGCGCGCGGCTCCGCTCTCTAGGGCGCGCGCGCGCCAGCTCCCTGAGACTTAAAGGGCCAGTGCACCAATGATTGGTGCCTGGCCCAATTAGCTTAATTGGCTTCCACCTGGTCCCTGACTATATCTATCCTCCTCCCATGCACTTCCTTGCCGGATCTTGTTGCCCTTGTGCCTAGTGAAAGCGTTTTGTGTGTTTAAAGCCTGTGTACCAGAACTTCTGCTATCTCCCCTGACTACGAACCTTGCCGCCTGCCCCCGACCTTCTGCTACGTCCGACTTTGCTTCTGCCTACTCCCTTGTACCTCGCCTATCTTCAGCAGCCAGAGAGGTGAGCCGTTGCTAGTGGATACGACCTGGTCACTACCGCCGCAGCAAGACCATCCCGCTTTGCGGCGGGCTCTGGTGAAAACCAGTAGTGTCTTAGAACCGGTCCACTAGCACGGTCCTCGCTATCCCTCTCTGGCACAGAGGATCCACCTCCTGCCAGCCGGCATCGTGACAGTAGATCCGGCCATGGATCCCGCTGGTCGCCCAGCAAGCTCGTCAGATCGCCCAACAAGATCACCAGCTGTCGTACTTGACCACCATGACACAGCAACTCCAGTCACAACTACAGCAAGTACAGTCACAGCTACAGCAGCAACAACCATCTCCTCCGCCAGCTCCTGCACCCCTTCCGCAGCGAGTGGCCACTCCTAGCCTCCGCCTGTCCTTGCCGGACAAATTTAATGGGGACTCTAAGTTTTGCCGTGGCTTTCTTTCGCAATGTTCCCTGCACATGGAGATGATGTCGGACCAGTTTCCTACTGAAAGGTCTAAGGTGGCTTTCGTAGTCAGCCTTCTGTCTGGAAAAGCTCTGTCATGGGCCACACCGCTCTGGGACCGCAATGACCCCGTCACTGCCTCTGTACACTCCTTCTTCTCGGAAATTCGAAGTGTCTTTGAGGAACCTGCCCGAGCCTCTTCTGCTGAGACTGCCCTGCTGAACCTGGTCCAGGGTAATTCCTCCGTTGGCGAGTACGCCATACAATTCCGTACTCTTGCCTCTGAACTATCCTGGAATAATGAGGCTCTCTGCGCGACCTTTAAAAAAGGCCTATCCAGCAACATTAAAGATGTTCTGGCCGCACGAGAGACTCCTGCTAACCTGCATGAACTCATTCATCTAGCCACTCGCATTGACATGCGTTTTTCTGAGAGGCATCAAGAGCTCCGCCAGGAAAAAGACTTAGATCTCTGGACACCTCTCCCACAGTCTCCACTGCAATCTGCGCCTAGGCCTCCCGCCGAGGAGGCCATGCAAGTGGATCGGTCTCGCCTGACCCTGGAAGAGAGGAATCGCCGTAAGGAAGAGAATCTTTGTCTGTACTGTGCCAGTACTGAACATTTTTTGGTGGATTGCCCAATCCGTCCTCCACGTCTGGGAAACGCACGCTCGCACCCAGCTCTCGTGGGTGTGGCGTCTCTTGATGCTAAGTCGGCTTCTCCACGTCTCACGGTGCCTGTTCGGATTTCTACTTCAGCCAGCTCTTCCCTCTCAGCCGTGGCCTGCCTGGACTCTGGAGCTTCTGGGAATTTTATTCGGGAGTCCTTAGTGAATAAATTCCGCATTCCGGTGACCCGTCTTGTCAAGCCACTCCACGTTTCCGCGGTCAACGGAGCCAGGTTGGATTGCACCGTGCGTTTCCGCACGGAGCCCCTCCTAATGTGCATCGGACCTCATCACGAGGAAATTGTATTTTTGGTCCTTCCTAATTGCACTTCTGAAGTGCTCCTTGGACTACCCTGGCTTCAACACCATTCCCCAACCCTGGATTGGTCCACTGGGGAGATCAAGAGTTGGGGCCCCTCTTGTTCCAAGGACTGCCTTCAACCGGTTCCCAGTACTCCCTGCCGTGACCCTGTGGTTCCTCCTGTATCCGGTCCCCCTAAGGTCATTAAGGACTCTGCCTGCCACAGGAAATGCCTCTCCCCCCCTCCCAGTCCCATTAGGCAAGCCCCTGTGTCCCCGCATGGCCCTCGTCCTGGTGTCACACTGCCCCGTGCCAGGTCTCGCCCTCTGCCCTCTCTCCCCATTCCTACTCCTGCTGTTCTGCCTGCCGTTGAGGAATCCCTCCATCCTTTCCCGGTGTCCTCATCCCAGGGGAGGCAGTTACCGGATAAAGAGAAGGGGAGACCTAAGGGGGGGGGTACTGTTACGCCTAGCGCTCCGGGTCCCCGCTCCTCCCCGGAGCGCTCACGGCGTCTTTCTCCCTGCAGCTCCCCGGTCAGTCCCGCTGACCGGGAGCGCTGCTCTGTCATGGCCGTTGGGGATGCGATTCGCACAGCGGGACGCGCCCGCTCGCGAATCGCATCCCAGGTCACTTACCCGTTCCCGTCCCCTACTGTCATGTGCTGGTACTGGTGCACTGGCCCTTTAAGTCTCAGGGAGCTGGCGCGCGCGCGCCCTAGAGAGCGGAGCCGCGCGCGCGCCAGCTCCCTGAGACTTAAAGGGCCAGTGCACCAATGATTGGTGCCTGGCCCAATTAGCTTAATTGGCTTCCACCTGGTCCCTGACTATATCTATCCTCCTCCCATGCACTTCCTTGCCGGATCTTGTTGCCCTTGTGCCTAGTGAAAGCGTTTTGTGTGTTTAAAGCCTGTGTACCAGAACTTCTGCTATCTCCCCTGACTACGAACCTTGCCGCCTGCCCCCGACCTTCTGCTACGTCCGACTTTGCTTCTGCCTACTCCCTTGTACCTCGCCTATCTTCAGCAGCCAGAGAGGTGAGCCGTTGCTAGTGGATACGACCTGGTCACTACCGCCGCAGCAAGACCATCCCGCTTTGCGGCGGGCTCTGGTGAAAACCAGTAGTGTCTTAGAACCGGTCCACTAGCACGGTCCTCGCTATCCCTCTCTGGCACAGAGGATCCACCTCCTGCCAGCCGGCATCGTGACAATGGGTTTGCTATGGGGATTTGCTCCTACTCTGAACAGTTCCTAATATAGACAGAGATGTCAGCAGAGAGCACTGTGGTCAGACAGAAAGGAAATTCAAAAATAAAAGAACTTCCTGTGGAGCATACAGCAGCTGATAAGTACTGGATTTTTAAATAGAAGTAATTTACAAATCTGTTTAACTTTCTGGCACCAGCTGATTTAAAATAAAAATACTTTCCAGTGGAGTACCCCTTTAACACATTTGTTTTGCGAGGTGATCTCTGTAGTATAGGAAAGAAACAGCAGTACCACAGCAAGTAATAGGTTACACTAAGCACTAACCTGATACAGATGATAATGAAAAACCACATCAAAATCAGGATATCTGTTTAAATCTCCTAAAACTTCATAGGCCAAGACTTGGCCGAGACTATAATGACCAGGATACGGATTTGCTTGAAGTCCAGGTAAATCTGTATCCTCAGTCTCGGGCTATGAAGTTGCAGGAGATGTAAATAGATATCCTGCCGCCAAAGCGTGAATGCAGTTCAAGATTTAAAACTAAATTAGTCAAGTGATCGCTGACCACGCCTATAGCAAAACCCTGAGAAGAGTTAAAGGGGTATTCCATGAAAAAACTTTTTTTTATATATCAACTGGCTCCAGAAAGTTAAACAGATTTGTAAATTACTTATATTAAAAAATCTTAATCCTTTCAATAATTAAAAGGATTAAGTTGAGTTGTTGTTTTCTGTCTGGCAACAGTGTGCAGTTCCCGAGACAAGCAGAGATGTCAGCAGAGAGCAGAGTAGAAGAGGTTTGCTATGGGGATTTGCTTCTAAACTGGGCGGTTCCTGAGACACGTGTCATCAGAGAGCACTTAGACAGAAAAGAACAACTCAACTTCAGCAGCTCATAAGTACTGAAAGGATTAAGATTTTTTAATAGAAGTAATTTACAAATCTGTTTAACTTTCTGGAGCCAGTTGATATATATAAAAAAAAAAAGTTTTTTCCTAGATAACCCCTTTAAGTGTCAGAAATTGTTGTGCAAATATGGCATGTACCATAATACAGAAACAAATGATTTGTTATACATATAATATGTATATATTTTATTATATATTTTTTCCCTAAAGCATCCCTACACATGGGTGCCTATTTTCTGCAGTGTGAAAGTCAAGGTAGTGAAAATTTTCCTTTAAAAAGAGGTTTAATGTTAAAAGGCTATACAAACTACCCATCTGTCAGCGCACCAGATATAATAAAACACTCAATTCGCACCTGCCAGCCATCTTTATAACACACCGCAGTCCTGAATATATCAAGGTCTTACAGACAGAGATAGATAGACAAATGCTGGCAATAATTCACATGGAGAGCTTGTCAACCTGCAAACCATTTGTATCTTTGGTTACATATTTCCTTTCCATAAGGAGTTTGCCTTCCTTCATTCTCTATTAAAAAAAACCAGGCCGTACAGCCAGATACAGGACATGATTCATAGACACAAATCAAATGCAGATGCTCAGATAAACAAGATATTTTGGGCTTGGTTGTGTGTGTGATACTCATTTATATACATGAAAATATAAATCTGTTTGATTCATATGCATTTTACCTAAATATTTCAGCGTATTACACGCATATATGTGTGACATTTGGTTAGCTAGTAATCTCAATCTCCAAATTCTTTTACCTGAAGTTAGTTCAGTTTCCTTTCCCTATGCGCTACAAAGTTTGTTTTATAGGACCCTTACCTAAATAAAATTGGGTGGAGGAGCACACAAATGCCTGCTTCTCATGTGCAGGGACAGAGAGGGGGTCACCCTCCCACTTAATAGGGCCCCTTTGCACTATTGTCCCCCATATCAGATAGGTAGATCCCCCTCCCTCTAATATTGCCCCCCTTTCTACCAAATATCACCCCCTTCCCCATAGGCAAACCTCCCTTCCTTCATTACGTGGATAGGCACATACCCTTATTAGTTATGTAGCCCCTTCACAATATAGGTTGCCATTCTTATGGATAGATAACCCCTTCTTTAGGTAGATAGGCCCTCCATTAGTTAGATAGCACATCCTTAAGGTAGATATTCCTTCCTTTAGCTAGCCTGTCCTTTAGGTAGGATGCCCTCCATTAGGTAGATAGCCTCTCATTTAGGCAGGCAGACGATCCTTTAGATAAATATCCCATCATTTATGTAGATAGCACCTCCATAAGTTTATAGTCTGACCCCCCCCCTCCACCCACCCATACACACATCATTTAAAGTGTGCACCAAAATAAAAAATAAAATAAACCTCACTTCTGCCAGAGCTCCTGGATCCTTAAACAACCACTGTATAGTTCAAAGAAACACCAAATCAATCATAATAACCAAAACAATAACTAAATCAGTAGGACCAGTACAATCATCCAACCATTGAATGCAATACTTGCCCAATACAATGTCCAATACCTTTTTATCACCGCATTTCCAGTGCTGTACTTTCATTGTTTTCTATGGATGGTGGAATTTACTTGTTCTCATGATTGAGTTAATGTTCTGAGTTAAATGAATGGTTAGGTGTTTCTGTGAACTATATAAATAACTGGGTAACTGGAATACAAATAGTTTGAGACCAGTAGATTCACCAGAAGCAAGTGTGCAAAACATGTGTTGGGGCCTGTCCTGACCTGTATTGATTTATGATGCCACAATGTGTGATTATAGTGCAGACTGAGTGTTAGCATTTAGGGGTATATATAACATAACATTCCTATTTCTATGTATTTTTTTTTATATATGTATAACTAGCTGAGTACCCGGCGTTGCCCGGTTTTTCCTTCCTCATCCTTGTTGGGGAGGAAAATCAACAAAGGAGGAAGCTTTTGACTTCAAATTACATCCCCATATATTGTTGTCATATCCCAAACCCATATCCCGTCCTCATACCCCGACCTCCTATCCCGTCCTCCTATCTCGACCTCCTATCACGTCCTCCTATGGCGTCCTCCTATCCCGGCCTCCTATCTCGACCTCCTATCTCGACCTCCTATCCCGTCCTCCTATCTCAATCTCCTATCCCGACCTCCTATCCCGACCTCCTATCCCGCCCTCCTATCTCGACCTTCTATCCCGTCCTCCTATCTTGACCTCCTATCTCGACCTCCTATCCCGTCCTCCTATCTCAACCCCCTATCCTGTCCTCCTATCTCCACCTCCTATCTCAACCTCCGATCCTGTCCTCCTTTCTCGACCTCCTATCCCAGCCTCCTATCCCGACCTCCTATCCCGTCCTCCTATCCTGTCCTCCTATCCCTGTCCTCCTATCCCGTCCTTCTATCCCGTCCTCATATCCCGTCCTCATATCCCATCCTCATATCCCATCCTCCTATCCCGTCCTCCTATCCCGACCATCCTGTCCTCCTATCATGACCTCCTATCCCGACCTGTAATATGTGTACCAGGTATTGAAATATCTCCAGCCGTACAGAAGTTATGTGAGAACATACATTTCCCATTGATTTGCATGGGACTTTAAACAAAAACCCTGACACTCACAAATGGGGGTAGTTAAGGGTTAAATTAACTATCCTATATTTTAAGTGGACATATAAGTAACATGTAACCAAGTATTATCAAAATATCTCAAGCCGTTTGGAAGTTATGCAGTAACATATATTTTCCAGACTTGTACGGGACTTTAAACATAAACCCCGCCCCTGGCAAATGGGGGTGAGTAAGGGTTAAATCACCTATCCTATGTTTGTTGTTGACATATAAGTAACATGTGTGCCAAGTTTCATGTTAATATCTTTAGCCGTTTGGAAGTTTTTGTGGAACATACACACATACATACATACATACATACACACACGTTGAGTTTTATATATATAGATTTTACTTAATAAAGATTTGTGAGCTATTATCTTTGTTACTATTTCTTGGGTGCCTTATATAGGATGTTAATAAGTGATTATTAGGCACCCAGGGGGGCATTTATCATTGTAGGTGTAAGTGAAGCATTTTTCTACACCTTTTTTTGTGCGCTGGTAATGTGTAGGAGCACCAAATTTATTAAAGGGATTTTGCGCTGCCCTGACTTTCGGAGCTCCCCTCACAGTGTCCGGAAGTTCATTACTTCGAACCCTGTGTGCGGACTTCCGTGTTCGCAGCCGCCGGGCGTGACGTCACACCCGCCCCCTCAACGAAAGTCTATGGGAAGGGGGCGCGACCGCTGTCATGCCCCCTTCCCATAGACTTTGGTAGAGGGGGCGGGCGTGACGTCACGAGGGGGCGGGCGAGATGTCACAAAGGGAACGCGGAAGCCCGCACACAGCGTTCGGAGTAATTAGGGCAGCGCACAACCCCTTTAAATGGTCGCAGAGCATTTCATAACTTTTGTGCAGGTCACATTTTCTGAAATTTTACTCTTCACATACACCATAAAGCTAAGCTAAGTCTGGGCTGGTGTACTTTAGATACTGTTAAGTGGCTTTGTACCTTTTTTGCACCTTTTCACAAAAAGGCACAGTTCATAAAACCCTTCCATATCATGTGTATTGCCAAAATCAGTGGATTGCAACTCAAAATCAGCAGAAATGTGTAAACAAAAACGCACAAATAAACCCTGCTCGTGCCTTTTTTGCGGGACGTGCCCGCTCGCGGATCGCACCACATCCCACTCACCTGTCCCGATCTCCTGCTGGGTCCCGGTGCGCGCGGCCCCGCTCTCTAGGGCGCGCGCGCGCCGGGGCTCTCAGATTTAAAGGGCCAGTGCACCGCTAATTGGTGCCAGGCCCAATCTTCCTAATTAGCTCCCACCTGCTCCATGTGAATAAAAACCCACTTCCCCTTCCTGTCCTTGCTGGATCTTGTTGCCTTAGTGCCCTGAGAAAGAGTTTATTGTGTTCCCAAGCCTGTGTACCCAGACCTTCTGCTGTTGCCCCTGACTACGACTCTTGCTGCCTGCCCTGACCTTCTGCTACGTCCAACCTTGCTCTTGCCTTGTCCCTGTGTACCGCGCCTGACTCAGCTGTCAGTTGGGGTTGAGTCGCTATCGGGTGGAACGACCTGGGGGTTACCTGCCGCTGCAAGTCCATCCCGCTTTGCGGCGGGCTTTGGTGAAAACCAGTAACCCCTTAGATTCCGTTCCCCTGGTACGTCCCACGTCATCACCCCACTGACACAGAGGATCCACCTCCAGTGTCCTCGCTGCATACCAGTCCGGATCCTGACAGAAGTGGTGAAAAAAACTAATAATATACTTAGTCAGTCACAGACCAGAAACAGAATGTGAAAACTACCAGACAACCAGATACAGTCATGGTCGTAAATGTTGGCACCCCTATTTCTCACAGAAAAGGATTACAGTAACACATATTTTGTTATACACATGTTTATTCCCTTTGTGTGGATTGGAACTAAACAAATAAGGAAAGAAAAAAGTTAATTGGACATAATGTCACACCAAACTTCAAAAATGGGCTGGAGAAAATTATTGGCACCCATAACTTAATATTTGGTTGCACACCCTTTGGAAAAAATAACTGACATCAGTGGCTTCCTATAACCATCAATAAGCTTCTTACACCTCTCAGCCGGAATGTTGGACCACTCTTCCTTTGAAAACTGCTCCAGGTCTCTCTTATTGGAAGGGTGACTTTTCCCAACAGCAATTTAAAGATCTCTTCACAGGTTTTCAATGGGATTTAGATCTGGACTCATTGTTGGCCACTTCAGAACTCTCCAGCGCTTTGTTGCCATCCATTTCTGGTGCTTTTTGACGTATGTTTGGGGTAATTGTCCTGCTGGAAGACCCAAGATCTCGGACGCAAACCCAGCTTTCTGACATTGGGCTGTACAGTGCAACCCAAAATCTGTTGGTAATCCTCCGATTTTATGAAGCCTTGCACACATTCAAGGCACCCAGTGCCAGACGCAGCAAAACAACCCCAAATCATCATTGATCCTCCACCATATTTCACTGTAGGTTCTGTGTTCTTTTCTTTGTAGGCCTCATTCCATTTTCGGTAAACAGTAGAATGATGTGCTTTACCAAAAAGCTCTATCTTGATCTCATCTGTCCACAAGACATTTTCCCAGAAGGATTTTGGCTTATTCAAGTTAATTTTTGCTAAATGTAGTCTTGCTTTTTTAAGTCTCTGTGTCAGCAGTGGGGTCCTCCTAAGTCTCCTGCCATAGCGTTTCATTTCAATTAAATGCCGACATATAGCTCACGTTGACACTGATGCTCCCTGAGCCTGCAGGACAGCTTGAATATCTTTGGAAGATGTTTAGGGCTGCTTATCCACCATCTGGACTATCCTGCGTTGACACCTTTCATCAATTTTTCTTTTCTGTCCACGCCCAGGGAGATTAGCTACAGTGCCATGGGTTGCAAACTTCTTGATAATGTTGCGCACTGTGGACAAAGGCAAATCTAAATCTCTGGAGATGGACTTGTAACCTTGAGATGATATTTTTCCACAATTTTGGTTCTCAAGTCCTCAGACAGTTCTCTTCATTTCTTTCTGTTGTCCATGCTTAGTGTGGCACACACAGACAAACAAAGCAAAGACTAAGTGAACTTCTCTCCTTTTTATCTGCTTTCAGATTTGATTTTTATTGTGCCCACACCTGTTACTTTCCCCAGGTGAGTTTAAAGGAGCATCACATGCTTGAAACAATCTTATTTTTCCACAATTTTGAAAGGGTGACAATAATTTTGTCCAGCCCATTTTTGGAGTTTGGTGTGACATTATGTCAAATTTGCTTTTTCCCCTCCCTTTTTTTTGTTTAGTTCCAATACACACAAAGGGAATAAACATGTGTATAGCAAAACATGTGTTACTGCAATCCTTTTTTGTGATAAATACCGTATTTATCGGCGCACTTTTTAGGCTAAAACACGCACTTTTTAGGCTAAAATTTTTAGCCTAAAGTCTATCTGCGTGTTATACGCCGATAAGCCGCTGCAGTTCAATTATTTAAAGCGGGCACTTTAAATCAATGAACTGCAGCAGCTTTGCAGGTGCAGAGACCTGCCGTCGCTGCCGGCTTCTCTGCCCCTGCCTGTCCTGGGGTCTAGAGCCCTGCTGCCGGCCCTTCTCTCCCCCTGGCTATCGGTGCCGCTGCCCGTTTACTCCCCCTGGCTATCGGTGCCGCTGCCCCATTGCCGGCGCCAATAGCCGGGGGAGAGAAGCGGCGCCGGCAATGGGGCAGTGGCGCCTACAGACAGGGGGAGAGAAGGGGCAGCGGCACCAATTGCCGGCACCGCTGCCCCGTTGCCTCCCCCATCCCCTGTTGTATAGTTACCTGTTGCCGGGGTCGGGTCCGCGCTGCTTCAGGCCTCCGGTGTGCGTCCCCTGCGTCGTTGCTATGCGCTGCAAGACGCAATTACGTCACTCGTCATTGCGCCGCGCCGTGCATAGCAACGACGCAGGGGACGCACACCGGAGGCCTGAAGCAGCGCGGACCCGACCCCGGCAACAGGTAATTATACAACCGGGGATGGGGGAGGCAACGGGGCAGCGGCGCCAGTAATGGGTGCCGCTGCCCCTTCTCTCCCCCTGGCTATCAGCGCCGCTGCCCCATTGCCGGCACTGCTTCTCTCCCCCTGGATATCGGCGCCGGCACCGATAGTCAGGGGGAGAGAACGGGCAGTGGCACAGATAGCCAGCGGGAGAGAAGCGGCAGCAGCAGGGCTCTAGACCCCAGGAAAGGCAGGGGGAGAGAAGCGGGCAGCGACGGCCTCTCTCCCCCTGCCTTTCCTGGGGGCTTCTGCGGGGTCAGAAACAGTGTATCGGGGTTTACGCATGCACACACACGCACCCTCAATTTACCAAGGATATTTGGGTAAAAAACTTTTTTTACCCAAATATCCTTGGTAAAATGAGGGCGCATGGTATACCCCAATAAATACGGTACTTCATTTTTTAGAAAAATTTCAGAGGTGCCAACATTTACAGCCATGACTGTTTAATATAAACTCACGAACAGGGAAGAATATAGTGTACTGACAAACAGTTCATAAACCGGAATCCAGATAAACGGCAAACATGATTAAATGAACAGGACGAAGTATGGACAGGACTAAGAGTATACAGCAGGATCCAGGAAATGAAGGGGATATACAGAAGAACTGAAATCTAAAACACTACACAGATCAGGTAACATAGGACACTATTCACACAGGGACACAGAACAGAAACAAACTGGACACCCACTCCACAAAAGGAGTAGACAGCATAATAAAGCCAAATAGACTACTAGCCAGCGGGCACACTCCCCCGCTTGATCAGGATGCTGACCTAGTAAGAAACAGAGATAATACATAAAAAAAATAAACTAGAACCGGATGAGTCTGAATAGACTCCAGGATACCAAACAGGAATTATAACATACAGAGCACAGGTAAAAGCAGACTCACAGTGTGAACACAGACTAAGCAGAACGGACATACATATCCTAAAAACCGACAGCTGTAACACAGACTAAAATCTACAATAAACAAGACTATTTAACCATCGCTAAAATAGGTGCATGCTCAAGCAGCCATGAAATGTATTGCACAAATAACCAGCACCAGAATGCAGGAGAACTCTGGTTAAAATAAAGAGTTATCATTGGTTCTGAGCATTAACTATTCCCTATCCAGGGAGAATAGCAAACTGATCAGAACAATCTTGTGTGTGAATATACACCTAAACAGAAAAATACAAAAACAAATAAACGGACATTCCAACAGCACTTTCAAGTGTGGGTCCCATGCATGGAAACAGGAAAAAATGGGACACAAAAATAACAGAAGCATATTACACAATATTATAACTAAAGCATCATGGGCTCAAAGGCTAAATATAAAATCCTGGAATACCCCTTTAAAGGGAACCAATCATCAGATTTTACCCTATATAACGCTTGGCAAAGCATTATATAGGGTAAAATCTTTATCCTCACCATCCCGGGGGACGCTCCTGCCTGCGGGGATGGTGAGGATATGAACTTATAAAAGCTCTTCTCACCTAGTCCCGTGTCTTCGGCCGACAGCGACACCCCCTCCGCTTGATTGACGGGCCGCATCATCGCTCTGCTGTCTGTTCAGTGAGCAGAGCGCTGATGCCACCCGTCAATCAAGCCGAGGGGGCGTCGCTGTGGCCGAAGACACTGGACTAGGTGAAAGGAGCTCCCTGCCTAGAGGACTACTTAAGAGCATGGCGGGAAGCAGGATATAAGTTCATATCCTCATCATGCCCGCAGGCAGGAACGTCCCCTGGGGATGGTGAAGATAAAGATTTTACCCTATGTAACGATTTGCAAATCGTTATATAGGGTAAAATTTGATGATTGGTTCCCTTTAAAGAAATTAAATATTGATGGCCTATCCAGTAGATGTCTGGCCTTCTAGAAACACTACTGATCATCAAAATACAAGTGGTTTAGTCCCATAAATGAATTTAAACTGCAGTACTAGCTAGAGCTCAAAAGATGTAGAACTTTAGTTTTATCATAAATTGTACAGGTTTCAGGAAGGTGTGTAGTTCTTTTATTTTCAGTGTGGTGTTGTCTCAGTAACTCCTCAATTTTTCCCTCTGTCCCAAGACAGCCCATAATCCTCTGCTGTCTCAGGAGGTGTGGCTAGATCTTGTCTCTGAGTTTAAGCACCACCCGGATTATGTCATCTCTGACCAGTTGACTGGCAGGAATGCGGTGGGAGCGTAACAGACAGGGTAGGAGGACTGTGATGAAGAGCTGAGGGAAAACAATGCATTCTGGGAATTGTTGTGCTGAGCAACTGCTCAACTAGGAAGTATAACAAAAAAAAAAAACATGCCTCAGACCCCAAAACAAATGGACAGGCAGACAGGTAAGAAAAGCTATATGCTTCCTGAGATTACAAATAATCCCCTATCCATGGGATAAAATATAACTAGCTGATAGGTTGAGGTCCCAGTGTTCAGACTCAACTATTATCTGTGGATAGGGGATCATTTTTAATGTCAGGATAACCCCTTTAATTCAGCTTGGTCCCCTCACCCTTTGTCATGTGCAGTATAAACCTACACACCACTAACACGACAAGAGAGGTGAAATGTCCTCCGAGTGAATGGAGAGGCAGTGCACATGACTGGCCACTACACCATGCACTGTCTATGGAGCTTCCAGACATAATACAGTTCATATCTTGGCAATGCTTGTAAGTCCCATAGAGAATGAAAAAAGCAGTGGTCCAGCATGTGCACTGCTTCTACATCAATTTACTCTAAGGCATTTGACTTCTGTTCTTGTGAATGGTGTGGGGGGGGGGGTTCATTTGTCAGACTTCTGCCAATCAATGACTTAGCCCCTATCCTGTGGACATGGGATTATTTTTAATCTTGGGGTGAGCTATTTTGTGCACCATTGAGATAACAACCATGTTAAAGGGGAACTCCAATACATGAGTACTTATCTCACTTCTGCTAACCACAGAATCTGTGGACAGATTCTGTGGATTGGGGATAAATGTCTGATTGCGGGGGTCTAACTGCTTGGACCCCCTGCAATCTCCTGCCCAGCACCCCGCCTCTCTCCTCTCTACTGTTGACCACAGCATGAAGCAGTGGCCGAGACCCTCCTCCATGTATCCCTATGAGAGAGGAGATACAGTGTTTGTGTATCTCGGGCTGTCCTATAGAGATACATGGAGGGGCGTGTCAGCCCCCTCTTCGTCACGTGGTTGACAGTAATCCGTGCATGGAGTGGAGGTTGCCCCATGCATGGAAAGAGCCGGGATCCCCCATCATCAAACATGTATCCCCTATCCACAGGATTCTGTGGATAGGGGATGAGTGCTCATGTATAATTCCCTTTAAATGGTTAAAATGGGTTTTACCAACAGTAACATGTATAGTATATTGTCAGGATATGTTATTAATCTTTTATGAATCTATGATTCTTGAAGTTAGACCAGAACTAGAGGAAGATCCTTTAAAATCTCATGCCCTTCATGTCTAGAGGAAAAGTGATGGCAAACGTTAGCACTCTCTATAATGTTCAATTAGAGCATGTACTTGTTTCTGCCCATGCACAGATCCCCTTCTGCAGATTGGGGAAAAGGGGCCTCTGTTCTGTGGTAATTACACGTGGAATACAAGAATAGTAAAAGTGACCTGTTATGTAACAAACTTAATGCTCTCCTCCTTTTTGTAACTACTAAGCTTCTCAGCATCACCGATGTTAATCCAGTTCTTAGTGAGGATTGATGAGTCATAGGAAACTTTCATTCAGCCTAGCGCATCGCAACCGGTGTATCAATTGAGATCAGCAATGCAGTACGACAGGTATTTCCAGCAAGAAAATACTCCAAGGATTGGTATCTGATACTTATTTCCTAGAATGTCCTTAAGCCTAATAGACTTCACAGGCACTAAAAGTAGTCCAGATTAGAAAATGTTATCCCTTATTCAAAGGATAGGGAATAAATGTCAGATCCCGAGGGTTCTGACTGTTGCCCCCCCCCCCAACACCCCCCACCCCTTAAGATCTCCTGCCTGGAGCCCTTGCTCTCCTCTAGCACGGAGCTGTGCGACCACCACATGAAGAGGTGTTCAACACGCCCCCTCCATATATCCCTATGAGGCTAAGTTTCCATTTGTTTTTTTTTCTGGCAGTTCTTGGAATACTGCCACTGCAGTTTTTGAGCCAAAGCCAGAAGTGTACTCAAAAGGAATAGGACATATATAGGAAGGACTTACACTTCTCCTCCCTTATGGATCCACTTCTGACTTTGGCTCAAAAACTGTAGTGGCAGATATTCAAAAACTGCCAGAAAAAAAACAAGTGGAAACTTAGCCTAAGAAAGACAGAGATACCGGAGACATCGCTTTGGCTCTCCCATAGAGATGAATGGAGGACGAGTGCCGAAAGCCAGGGCGCCAGCAGATCGTGGGGGTCCCAGTGGTTGAACTCCCAACTTGCGATCTGGCACTCATCCCTTATCCTTTTAAGAGGGGATACATTTCTCTAAGCTGGATAACCCCTTTATGAATACTGCTTCAGGGACTAAAATGAAGATTCACTCAAGTCATCCTCATTTTACTTTTTAGTTACATTTATGACCATATATAAAAAAAATGGATTAAAATGTAAAAAGCACCACATTCTGGTATGTTTAGTTCACACACAAAGGATAAAGACATGTTTGTATCTCTTAATGTTACCCTGTGTGAATACATCCCTATAAAGATGTTTAGCTGTGACCAGGTTGCAAACATGAGGAGTGCCATTTGGAACCAACGAGTGCCGGATCTGGCTGGGGTACGGGAGAGCCCGGTTTGCCCCTCCCCCAGCTGGAACAGCGCTGAACTCCATTTACTTTAATGAGCCGACCGAAGTCAAACGGTGACTCCGGTCAGCTAATTTTTGACCCATATGCGGTTTCCTGACCGACCTATACTACGGTTTTAGGTCCGGTCACAAAACCGGATACGGGTCAATAATGAGCCGACCGGAGTCCCCGCTTGACTCCGGTCGGTTGATTAAAGTAAATGGGGTTCAGCACTAGTCCGGCTGGGGTTTGCCCCTCCCCCAGCCGGATCCGGCACCCGTAATGTAAAAATAAAGTGTGAATGCAGCCTAAAAAATCTTTACCCTTCCAGTACTTTTTTAACAGCTGTATGCTACAGAGGAAATTATTTTCTTTTTGAATTTCTTTTTTTTCTGCTCCACAGTGCTCTCTGCTGACACCTGATGCCCATATCAGGAACCGTCCACAGCAGGAGAAAATCCCCATTGCAAACCTGTGCTGCTCTGGACAGTACCTGACACGGGCATCAGGTGTCAGCAGAGAACACTGTGGACAAGACAAAAAAGAAATTCAAAAAGAAAATAATTTCCTCTGTAGCATACAGCTGCTAAAAAGTACTGGAAGGATAAAGATTTTTTTAATAGAAATCATTGAAAAAGAAAAAAAATGTTTGCCACCGGAGTACCTCTTTAAGCTGATCGGTGGAGGCGGGGAGCGCTGTCACGCTGCTATAGTGATGGAACTGCAACGTAATTGCTTGTTTCCCTGCAGCACTGGGAAAATGAAGCATTGCGGCTTAATAGTTAGTAATCAATGGGCATCACTAGATACTTATGGGGCATCCTCTAAAAGCTTAATATAATACTGTAAAGCCTAGTTCTCTAAACTGTGGACCGCCAGCTGTTGCAAAACTACAACCCCCAGCATGCACGGACAGCCAACGGCTGTCCGGGCATGCTGGGAGTTGTAGTTTTGCAACAGCTGGAGGACGGCAAATTACAGACCATGGCAATATAGCATTTTAAGAGATTTGTGATTGCAGAATACATAGTAAAGTGGATGATTTAAGAATTGTAATATGAAGACAGACAAGTAGATTTATGGATAGATTGGCAGATACATAGATAGACAGAGAGAGATACTGTATCACTTGCGTGTGAATAAATAAATATATATATATATATATAAAATCATATTCTATACGTCAATGCTCTGTGTGCATTTCACGGCAACTTGGCTCGCTGGTTTTCTGTAGGAACTTTTAATGGAATGTTCTGGCAGGTCTCATGTTCCATCCGGAGGGAGGATCGCCCAGCAATCCCTGTTCTCCTACAATAAGACAAAGCTGCATAGCAACAGTACCACGCTATGTCCCTAAGTTAGTCCCTTATCCTTTGGATCTGCTGTGATTGGTGCAGTTACTTCCGTTCTAAATCAAAGCAGATATTGCCATCTACCATCTGTATTTACATAACGTCATTAAAAAAATAAACACATACATGGAAGGTAAGTAACACCTTGTGTTATTTATTAAAATAGAATATTTAAACAAAATAAAAAAAAAGGCATCATTCGACTTTTTTCGTTTTTTTTTTCTTCTCGTTATTCTGCATATAACAAGGAACCATTCCACATTCTAGCTGACCATGTCACCCGTGTATCATTAGTTCCAACTCGTTAAGAAGTAATTGAAGAGTCCAGTCCGTATGTCATTGGCTTAACAACAGCCTCAGTTGCCTGCTTGTATGTCGCCGACGTGCGGAACAATAAAGGGCGGACCACACGGAGAAGTGTGTATCCATTGGGGGCTCGTGTATCAATCGGGCATAACGGATCGGTCAATAGTAAGAGCTTTAAAATTGTGTATTGGGTGGTCAGTCTGGGTTTTTAATATATTTATCGGGGAACGTCTGGCACGCCACTACGGTATAGATTCTGTGGTCTATTGTCTTCCACTGTTACGTTTCATACATGGCGGATCACACACGTCAAATGAATGCTTACTGATGCATGAGCCCCATTGTAGTTACAGTGGTGTTGCCTTTGCCGCGCACCTCTCATCCTCCGCTCCTGCATGATATACAGTGCAAAATAAGCGATTCATATTTACATAGTACTTTGTTTACAAAAAAATTAAAATAAAGTAGTGCAAAATCATGAAAGGCTGATGCAATCCGCACTAGAATTTCTACCACTGCACCCCACCCTTCTGCCCATACCGTTCCCAGGCTCCTAATAACCATGGGGAAGGAACAGAATACACTTGGGTCTTTTCTCCTAATAACCAGAGATGTCGAATCATCGGTATATTAACTCCCGGTGACCCTAATAAGCTAACTGCAACATTGATGCACCATGAAACAAAAGGAGGGTCCATGCATCATGATGCCAGGAGACGTCGCAACCGTAGCGATTAATTAAGGGATCTAGAAAATGACATTTTTCTTGCTAGTCCGTGGCAAGGCGAGGGTTAAGCGGGGCTGTGCTAGATGGACTCTTAGTCACTGCATCTCTGTGCCACCCAGAGAGGTGGATGACAGGACGCCTTACTCATACCACCATTACTACCGAAACCTCCTAAAGGAATAAATTAGACGGATGTCACTAAATATGATCCCCAAGCTCCCACAATCCTCCACAGTCGTCTAACTCTTCAGCAAATAATATTATAAAAAAACATTATTACAAAGAAACCAGAACCCATCATAAAATAATAAAAATATGATACTAAGAATTAGGAGAGTAAAAGGCTCCTATAGTCAATGGCCCCAGCTGCCAAATCCGATCTCCTCCTTGTATCTGTTGGTGAGCATGTTGGCTTTCCTGGTGAGCTTGCTCAGCACTGTGTGCAGTCCAGTGAGATGGTAGTGGAAGAGCTTCTCCAGGTCCTCCTCCCCATCAGAGTCCTCCAGCCTCACCATGTCCATGTGGGTGACTTTGTCCTTTTTCCTGTCGTCCCCCTGCAGGATGCCCCACTCGATGTCATTCCTGATAGACTTCAGCAGGATGTAGTAGCTGTGCATGTCTCTCCGGCTGTAATAGTTGGCGGCCCCATTAGTCACCTCTTCCTTCATCTCCTCCATGTCCAGAGGGACGTCCCTCAGCAGGCTGGGCACCATGACAGTCTGGTCCATGTTATTCACAGCCCCGATAAACCTGTTCATGGCATTGAACAATGAACGCTTCTGGTTGTGGGAATCCGAGATCTGCATCATGGCTGCGCTGGATGGGTAGAGATGGCGGCTCCTGAGGACAGTACAATCCGCTCTGCTGCCGGTGCTGATGGCTGTCACTAGCAATGTGCATCCAGCTGGAGGAGAACACTAATGCTCAGCACAGGAGGCGGCCGTGAGGAGAGCTGAGTCAGTGCGCTGTGAGCCACTCCTTATCTCCTCTCCATGTACCAGCTATGGTGCCCGCCACAATATATACCCGCACAGAAAGGTGCAGCTCCAAGTGCCAGCCCCTTGCAGTACAGCAGGATGCAGCCGGTTCACGGATCCGAATGACCGAGGGTAACACCGACTATAAGAGGCGACGCCCCGCCCCCTCCTTCTCACCTCACACGCCGCCTGCCAGTAAGGAGATCGGGCTGCTGCTTGGTAAATCCCCTCACTCCTTGCATCATGCTCGGCCCCTCACAGAGCACAGACTGGGGCATCCATGACACAACTACACGGGGATGGGGCACTGCTGTCTGTGCCTCTGCTATATGTCCGTATAATGTCTGTCTGTCTGTCTCATATTTATCTATCTCATATCTATCTACTGTATCTATCTTAGATTTATCTCATATCTATCTAATATCTGTCTATCTCATATCTATCTCTCATATCTATCTATCTCATATCTATCTCATATCTATCTATCTCATATCTATCTATCTACTGTATCTATCTTAGATTTATCTCATATCTATCTAATATCTGTCTATGTCATATCTATCTATCTCATATCTATCTATCTACTGGATCTATCTTATATTTATCTCATATCTATCTACTGTATCTATCTATCTCATATCTATCTATCTATCTATCTCATATCTATCTACTGTATCTATCTATCTCATATCTATCTATCTCTATGTATCTATCTATCTCATATCTATCTATCTATCTATCTATCTCATATCTATCTATCTCACATCTATCTATCTACTGTATCTATCTCTCTCATATCTATCTATCTACTGTATCTATCTATCTCATATCTATCTATCTACTGTATCTATCTTATATTTATCTCATATCTATCTATCTCATTCTGTCTATCTCATATATATCTATCTACTGTATCTATCTACTGAATCTATCTGTCATATCTATCTATCTACTGTATCTATCTATCTCATATCTATCTCTCTCATATCTATCTACTGTATCTATCTATGTCATATCTATCTATATCTCATATCTATCTCTCTCATATCTATCTACTGTATCTATCTATCTCATATCTATCTACTGTATCTATCTCATATCTATCTATCTCATATCTATCTCTCTCATATCTATCTATCTCATATCTATCTATCTCATATCTATCTATCTATCTATCATATCTATCTTCTATCTATCTCATATCTATCTATCTTCTATCTATCTCATATCTATCTATCTCATATCTATCTATCTTCTATCTATCTCATATCTATCTATCTATCTCATATCTATCTATCTCATATCTATCTATCTATCTATCTCATATCTATCTATCTCATATCTATCTATCTCATATCTATCTATCTCATATCTATTTATCTCATATCTATCTATCTCATATCTATCTATCTATCATATCTATCTTCTATCTATCTCATATCTATCTATCTCATATCTATCTATCTTCTATCTATCTCATATCTATCTATCTATCTCATATCTATCTATCTATCTATCTATCTCATATCTATCTATCTCATATCTATCTATCTCATATCTATCTATCTCATATCTATCTCATATCTATCTATCTCATATCTATCTATCTCATATCTATTTATCTCATATCTATCTATCTCATATCTATCTCATATCTATCTATCTCATATCTATCTCTCTCATATCTATCTATCTCATATCTATCTATCTCATATCTATCTATCTCATATCTATTTATCTCATATCTATCTATCTCATATCTATCTCATATCTATCTATCTCATATCTATTGATCTATCTATCTATCTTCTGGCAGTGAGGTGCAGATAGTAGACATTGATCATTGACTGTCTTCTTGGAAGGGAAGTAAGAATTAAACATTAATCTACATTGCAGCTGCTTCCAGGATACAAGAAGGAGGGGGAGGAGGGTGACGCCATGGGAAAGGAGGTCAGGCTCTAGCTATGTATTTTATGTACAGTCAGCAGCAGATCCTTTTCTAACATATGATTCTCCCAATGACTCCTGTGTTCTGCTCAGATCATTATGAGGAGTGGACAGGGACATCCCAGCCTCTAATGCAGTGTTTCCCAACCAGGGTGCCTCCAGCTGTTGCAAAACTACAACTCCCAGCATGCCCGGACAGCCAAAGGCTGTCCGGGCATGCTGGGCGTTGTAGTTTTGCAACAGCTGGAGGCACCCTGGTTGGGAAACACTGCTCTAACATAAAAACACGAGAGCCTGAAGGTATATCCACATAGACGCAAGGTGTGTTCGGTTCTGTTCACACAGTTTAGTGTTGTCTGCTCAGTGCATGTACTCGGATGATATCACCTTCGTTTATGCCAATCTACACCATCTTTTTGCATACATTACCTGCAGGCTCCTGAAAAAGTCATCCTATGTGGTGAACATTGTTACTGTCCACCTTAGAATTGAAATGGTTAATAATAAAGAATGTCAGCACATGTGGATCAGATATGTATGCCAGGTGTAATCCACATATACGGTGCCCATTTCAGGACATTGTCAGTCCTCAGTCGTAACTCCGTCCTCTGTCAGGTGAAACAGCGTCCCGCCTCCTCCCTCGGACCAATTGCCGTCAGTCGCAACGCCGTCCTCCGTCAGGTGAAACAGCGTCCCGCCTCCTCCCTCGGACCAATTGCCGTCAGTCGTAAGCCGCAACTCCGTCCTCCGTCAGGTGAAACGGCGTGCCGCCTCCTCCCTCGGACCAATTGCCGTCAGTCGTCAGCCGCAACTCCGTCCTCCGTCAGGTGAAACGGCATCCCGCCTCCTCCTTCACACCAATCACCGTCAGTCATCAGCTGCAACTCCGTCCTCCGTCAGGTGAAACGGCATCCCGCCTCCTCCCTCGGACCAATCTCCGTCAGTCGTAACTCCGCCCTCCGTCAGGTGAAACGTTGTCCCGCCTCCTCCCTCACACCAATCGCTGTCATCCTTCAGCCACAACTCCCTCCTACGAAACTCCCTCATCCAAAACGCCGTCATGCCTCAGACGATTCTCCCTCAGACGCAACTCCCTGCCGCATAGCAGAGCCGAAGCTGCACAGCATTGTCATTGTATAGCAGAGTTGAAACTGTGAAACTTGCACGTGTACTACAGACACTACATGTGCTACAGAGTCTGTATAGCAGAACCGACATTAAATAGCGTGTACAGCAGAACCCATATAGCAGAGAGCCGACACTGACTCAGCTCTGCTTCACGGCAGGAAAGTTTTTCGTCTGAGGGATGACGGAGTTTAGGATGAGAGACTTTAGGATGACGCTTGACGGAGATTGAGGGAGGAGGCGGGACGCCGTTTTACCTGACGGAGGACAGAGTTGTGACTGACGATGTCCTAAATAGTGTTGCTCATGAATATTCGCAATGCAAATTTTATTTGCGAATATCGCATATTCGCGAATATAGCAGTATATATTCGTAATTACGAATATTCTTTTATTTATTTATTTTTCTTCACAGTACACATCACAGTGATCATCCCTCTCTGCTTCCAGCTTGTGTAGTGTAAAGAAGGCTCTAATACTACTGTGTAGACTGGTGTGCGAATTTTCGCTTATGTTAATTTTTGCATATGCTAATTTTCGCATATGTTAATTTTCGCATACGCAAATGTTTGCATATGCGAAAATAAAATTAGAATATTTCGAATATGCGAATATTCGCGAATATATGACGAATATTCATCCATATATTCGCGAATATTCGCGAATTCAAATATGGCCTATGCCGCTCAACACTAGTCCTAAAATGTACACCGTACACATATTATCACTGTATGTATCAGGTGCAGGTGAACATAGCCCGCAGTGTGTGAGCCCAGTGATAACCACACCTATGTTCTTCTAGTCTGTATCTGTCCATACATGTGATTAACTATTGTGAGGTTGGACACTATAGAAAAAGTCTAAATAGACAACAAACTGTAAGAGTGCGTTCACACTGAGGAATAGGAGAGGAATCCTCATGTAAAAATTCTGCCGCAGAATTTACATGTTTTTTTTCCTGTAAAAATTTGCTCAAAATTTGCGTGAAAATCGTGCAGAATTAACACGGAATTCTGTGCAGATTTTCCACGTGGAATATACTTTTTTTTTTTTTTTTGCTGGACTACAACCACCAATTGGAATTTCCCTTTTTATCTATTTATTTATTTTTTTGTGCAGAATTTCCGTGCGAATTCACGCATATTCTGTGCGGAAACAATTTGAAGCGGAGAAATTTTTACCATTGACTTCAATGGACCTCTGCTCATGTATTCCGCAAGAAGAATGAACATGTTCTTTCTTCTAGTGGAACAGAATTCTGAGTGTACAGTGCAGAGTAAAATACATTGAAGTCAATGGCAAAGCAGATGTTAATTATTTCTAAGCAGAGAATTCAAGAGGAATTACTCGAGTAAATTCCTCTTGAATTACTCAGTGTGAACGCGCCCTTACAGGGGTTTTCCAAGAGCATAATACTGTATATGAAGGTGCCTGCAAAAAATGCTATGAAATAACAAACCATCTATTACTGACCTATTAAATCCCCCATGTGGTTGTACATGATATCATCACTACAGGACAAATATCATATCATTCACCACATGTGCATTCACCTTCTGTACATGCGCAAGCACTGGAGTCATTAAAGGGGTACTCTGCCCCTAGACATCTCATCCCCTATCCAAAGGAAAGGGGATAAGATATCTGATCGTCACGCCACACCCCTTACCATAGACTTGCATTTAGGGGGCATGGCCATGATGTCACATTCCCCACCGCCTGCTCCATGCATTCGGAACAAAATGTTCCGAACACTGGGGCAGTGAAGTACCCCTTTAACCCCTTAAGGACCTATGGCGCATGGATACGCCCTGGCTTCCTGGTACTTAAGGACCCAGGGTGTATCCATACGCCCGTTGGAATTTCGGTCTCCGACGCGTGCCGGGCGGGAATCGGACCGGGGTGACTGCTGATATCTATCAGCAGGCACCCCACGCAAATGCCCAGGGGGGGTCATCACACCCCCCCCATGTCGGCGATCGGCGCAAATCTCAAGTGAATTCACACCTGCGATTTGCGCCGATTCCGGGTCATACGGGCCTATGGTGACCCAGAATATAAGGGGGATCGCGGTTGTCTAAGACACCCACGATCCCCCTGAAGGGATAGGAGTGAGGTGGCAGAGGTGCCACCCCTCCTATCCCTGCTATTGGTTGCCAGAAGCGACGACCAATAGCAGATCAGGGGGCGGGGGGGTTAACTTTCGGTTTCCCGTCCTGTCCACCCACAATAGGCGGAGCAGAACAGGGAAACCGACGGGGATCGGCGGCAGAAGATCTGCGGGCGACGGTGATTGGCGGGCAGCGATGTCGTGCGGCTGGCTCCCTGGATCCTACGGAAGTCGGTGAGTTGCCTAGCAACATCTGGAGGGCTACAGTCTGAGACCACTATATAGTGGTCGCTAAACTGTAGCCCTCCAGATGTTGCAAAACTACAACTCCCAGCATGCCCAGATAGCTGTTTGCTGTGTGAGCATGCTGGGATTTGTAGTTTTGCAACAGCTGGAGGGCTGCAGTTTGGAGATCACTTTGCCGTGATCTCTAAATTGTGGCCCTCTAGATCTTGCAAAACTACAACTCCTAGCATGCCCACACAGCTGTTTGCTCTCAGGGCATGCTGGGATTTGTAGTTTTGCAACATCTGGACAGCCACATTTTGGAGATCACTCTGCAGTGGTCTCTAAACTGTAGCCCTCCAGATGTTGAAAAAATGCAAATCCCAGCATGCCCAAACAACAAACAGCTGTCTCGGCATGCTGGGAGTTGTAGTTGCTTACCTCCAGCTGTTGCATAACTACATCTCCCAGCATGCCCTTCGGCGATCAGTACATGCTGGGAGTTGTAGTTTTGCAACAGCTGGAGGCACACTGGTTGGAAAATACTGAGTTAAGTAACAGAACCTAACTGAACGATTTCCAATCAATGTGCCTCCAGCTGTTGCAAAAGTACAACTCCCAGCATGCATGGTCTGTCAGTGCATGCTGGGAGTTGTAGTTTCGAAACAGTTGGAGGTTTGCCCACCCCATGTGAATGTACAGGGTACATTCACATGGGCAGGTTTACAGTAAGTTTCCTGCTTCAAGTTTGGGCTGCAGCAAATGTTTTGCCGCAGCGCAAATTCATAGCGGGGAACTCAACATAACCCGCCAGTGCAAATGTACCCTAAAAACACTACACTACGCTACTACACTAACACATAATAAAGGGTAAAACACTACATATACACCCCTTACACTGCCCCCCTCCCCAATAAAAATGAAAAATGTATTGTACAGCAGTGTTTCCAAAACGGAGCCTCCAGCTGTTGCATAACAACAACTCCCAGCAATTCCGGACAGCCACTGACTGTCCAGGCATGCTGGGAGTTTAGCAACAGCTGGAGACACCCTGATTGGGAATCACTGGCGTAGAATACCCCTATGTCATCCCTAATGTAGTCCTCAAATGTGCATGGCGCTCTCTCACTTCGGAGCCCTGTCATATTTCAAGGAAACAGTTTAGGGCCACATATGGGGTATTTACATACTCGGGAGAAATTACACTACAAATTTGGGGGGGCTTTTTCTCCTTTTATACCTTATGAAAAGAAAAAGTTGGAGGCTACACCAGCCTGTTAGTGTAAAAAATTAACATTTTTAAACTAACATGCTGGTGTTGCCCCATACTTTTTATTTTCACAAGTGGTAAAAGCATAAAAAGACCCCCAAAATTTGTAACGCAATTTCTCCTGAGTACGGAAATACCCATATGTAAGCGTAAAATGCTCTGCGGACGCACAAGGCTCAGGAGTGAGAGCGCACCATGTACATTTGAGGCCTAAATTGGTGATTTGCACAGGGGTGGCTGATTTTACAGCGGTTCTGATATAAACGCAAAAAAATAAATACCCACATGTGACCCTAATTTGGAAACTACACCCCTCATGGAACGTAACAAGGGTTATAGTGAGCCTTAACACCCCACAGGTGTTTGACGAATTTTCATTAAAGTTGGATGGGAAAATTAAAAAAAAAAATTTTTTTTTTCATTAAAATGCTGGTGTTACCCTAAATTTTTCATTTTCACAAGGGAAAATAGGGAAAAAAAGCCCCCCAAAATTTGTTACCCCATTTCTTCTGAGTAAGAAAATACCTCATATGTGGATGTAAAGTGCTCTGCGGGTGCACTAAAATCCTCAGAAGAGAAGGAGCGCCATTGGGCTTTTGAAGAGAAAATTTGTCCGGATTTGAAGGCCATGTGTGTTTACAAAGCCCCCATAGTGCCAGAACAATGGACTCCCCCCACATGTGACCCCATTTTGGAAACTACACCCCTCACATAATGTGCTCTTCTGAGCATTGTAGTTCACCCGCAGAGCATTTTTCTACTCAGAAGAGATGGGGTTACACATTTTGGGGGGTATTTTCTCCCATGACCCTTTGTAAAAATTGTAAATTTGGGGAAAAAACTGCACTTTACTGAAAATTTTTTTTTTTCATTTACACATCCGACTTTAACAAAAAGTCATCAAACACCTGTGGGGTGTTAAGGCTCACTGGACCCCTTGTTACGTGCCTTGAGGGTGTAGTTTCCAAAATGGTGTGCCGTGTGGTGTTTTCTGCTGTTCTGGCACCATAGGGGCTTCCTAAATGTGACCTGCCCCCCAAAAACCATTTCAGAAAAATTCCCATTGTCGCTCCTTCCCTTCTGAGCCTTCTACTGCGCCCGCCAAACACTTTACATACACATATGAGGTTTTTCCTTACTCGAGAGAAATTGGGTTACAAATTTTGGGGGGCTTTTTCTCCTATTACCACTTGTAAAATTTCAAAAACTGGGTCTACAAGAACATGTGAGTGTAAAAAAAATGAAGATTTTGAATTTTCTCCTTCACTTTTATGCTATTCTTGTGAAACACCTAAAGGGTTAACACACTTACTAAATGTCATTTTGGATACTTTGAGGGGTGCAGTTTTTTATAATGGGGTCATTTGTGGGGTATTTCTAATATGAAGGCCCTTCAAATCCACTTCAAAACTGAACTGGTCCCTGAAAAATTCCGATTTAGAAAATTTTGTGGAAAATTGCTCCTGAACTTTGAAGCCCTCTGGTGTCTTCCAAAAGTAAAAACATGTCAATTTATGATGCAAACATAAAGTAGACATATTGTATATGTGAATCAATATATAATTTATTTGGAATATCCATTTTCCTTATAAGCAGAGAGCTTCAAAGTTAAAAAAATGCAAAATTTTCAATTTTGGAATTTTTCACCAAGAAATTATGCAAGTATCGACAAAATTTTACCACTAACATAAAGTAGAATATGTCATGAAAATGAATGAAAAGTAAAAGCATTCCAGAGTTATTAATGTTTAAAATGACAGTGGTCAGAATAATGTCCGGGTCCCTAAGGTATAAATGGGCTGGGTCCTTAAGGGGTTAAAGACCAAGCCCATTTTCACCTTAAGGATGAGAGCATTTTTTGCACATCTGACCACTGTCACTTTAAGCATTAATAACTCTGGGATGTATTTTACTTATAAATTTGACTCCGAGAATGTTTTTTCGTGACATATTCTTCTTTAACATAGTGGTAAATTTTCGTCGATACTTGCATCATTTCTTGGTGAAAAATTTGAAAATGTCATGAAAAATTTAAATGTTTTGCATTTTTCTAGTTTTGAAGCTCTCTGCTTATAAGGAAAATAGTCATTCCAAATACATTATATATTGATTCACATATACAATATGTCTACTTTATGTTTGCATCATAAAGTTGACATGTTTGTAGAAGACATCAGAGGGCTTCAAAGTTCACAAAATTTTCAAAATCTGAATTTTTCAGGGACCAGTTCAGGTTTGAAGTGGATTTGAGGGGCCTTCATATTAGAAATACCCCATAAATGACCTCATTATAAAAACAGCACCCCTCAAAGTATTCAAAATGACATTCAGAAAGTTTGTTTACCCTTTAGGTGTTTCACAGGAATAGCAGCAACGGAGAAAATTCAAAATATAATTTTTTTTTAACAAACGTGTTCTCCTAGACCCAGTTTTTGAATTTTTACAAGAGGTGAAAGGAGAAAAAGCCCCCCAAAATGTGTAACCCAATTTTTCTCAAGTAAAGAAATACCTCATATGTGAACATAAAGTGCTCTGTGGGTGCACCAGAGGGCTCAGAAGGGAAGGAGCGACAATGGGATTTTGGAGAGTGAATTTTGCTGAAATGGTTTTTGGGGGGCATGTCACATTTAGGAAGCCCCTATGGTGCCATAACAGCAAAAAAAAAATAAATAAATAAACACACATGGCATACTATTTTGGAAACTACACCCCTATGACACGTAACACCCCACAGGTGTTTGACGGCTTTTCACTAAAGTCGGATGTGTAAATGGAATATTTTTTTCACCAAAATGCAGTTTTTCCCCCCAAATTTACCATTTTTACAAGGGGTTATAGGAGAAAATCCCCCCAAAATTTGTAACCCCAGTTCTTCTGAGTATGGAAATACCCCATATGTGGATGTAAAGTGCTCTGCGGGCGAACTACAATGCTCAGAAGAGGCGTCACATTTGGCTTTTGGAGAGAGAATTTGTTTGGAATGGAAGTCGGGGGGCCATGTGCGTTTACAAAGCCCCCCGTGTTCCCAGAACAATGGACCCCCAACATGTGACCCTATTTCGGAAACTACACCCCTCACGGAATGTAATAAGGGGTGCGGTGAGCATTTACACCCCCCCCCCTGGCGTTTGACAGATCTTTGGAACAGTGGGCTGTGCAAATGAAAAAAAAAATGTTTCATTTTCATGGACCACTGTTCAAAAAATCTGTCAGACACCTGTGGGGTGTAAATGCTCACTGCACCCCTTATTGGGTGTTGTTGATTTGCAACAGCTCAAAGCTCCATTTTGGAAACAGTGCCGCACCAGACGTTTTTAATTTTTATTGGTGGGGAGAGGTAACTGTGTAGGGGTATGTGTATATGTAGTGTTTTACTTTTTATTTTATGTTAGTGTAGTGTTTTCAGGGTACATTCACACAGGCGGGGGTTCACAGCGAGTTTCCCGCTGGGAGTTTGAGCTGCGGTGGAAAATTTGCTGCATCTCAAACATGCAGCGAGAAACTCACTGTAAACCCCGGCCCGTGTGAATGTACCCTGAACAACCTCCAGATGTTGCAAAACTACAACTCCCAGCATGCCTTTTGGCTGTCTGTGCATACTGGGGGTTGTAGTTATGCAACAGCTGGAGGCACACCGGTTGCAGAACACTGAGTGTTTGTTACTAAACTCAGTGTTTCGCAACCAGTGTGCCTCCAGCTGTTGCAAAACTGCAACTCCCAGCATGTACGGTCTATCAGTGCATGCTGGAAGGAAGTTGTAGTTTGCAACAGCTGGTTGTGAAACACTGAAATAGGTAACAAACTCAGTGTTTCCGCAACCAGTGTGCCTTCAGCTGTTGCAAAACTACAACTCTCAGCAAGCAAAGGGCATGCTGGGACTTGTAGTTATGCAACAGCTGGAGGCACACTACTGCAACTCCCAGCATGCCCTTTGGTAGTTTGTGCATAATGGGGGTTGTAGTTATGCAATTGTTGGAGGCACACTTTTTTATAGAAAAAATGTGCCTCCAGCTGTTGCATAACTACAACCCCCAGAATGCACAAACTACCAAAAGGCATGCTGGAAGTTGTAGTAGTGCCTTCTGCTGTTGCATAACAACTACTCCCAGCATGCCCTTTTGTGCATGCTGGGAGTTGTTGCTAAGCAACAGCAGGAGGCCAGCCTTACCTCCCGCTGCTGCTCTGCCGGATCCTGCCTGCCGCCGCTGTCTCCGTTCCGGAGCCCCGATCCCGCCGGCGATGCCTAGAATCTGAGGGCCCCCACTCCAGGTACATACTCCCGTCACCCACTCTTGCCCTCCGGAGTAGGGACGGAGCGGGTGCCATTAGGGACACCCCCACAGTGGGAATCCTTATTCGTCGGCCAGTGCCACCTCACTCCTGCTGCTATAGGGTGATAGGCACCCATCACCCTTTTTTTCCGGATCACCGGGGACCCGGAAGTGCCGCAAATCGCTGATCCGAATTAATATGGGGGGGGGGGGGGGGTCAGGACCCCCCCAAGGGTTTGCACAGGATGCCTGCTGAATGATCTCAGCAGGCATCCCAGTCCCCGCTCGGCGAGCGGCGGGGACTAGAATTCCCACTGGCGTACAGGCGAGGGTCCTTAAGTGCCAGGACGTCAGGGCCCTTGGTCCTTAAGGGGTTAAGTTCACTGCCTGCACAGAAGTGAAGGCAGAGTAAAATGGGCAAGAAGTATGGATAAATCGCTTCCACTATCTTACATCCCATAGACAAAAAGACCAGTTCTTTTTATTTTTCACATGGGCAGTTTGGGGGGGACCATATGAAGTCAGCGGCACGTTTATCATCACAACTTATATGTCTATTGCCTTCATGGAATCTTTTTCTATGAACTGGCCAACCCCTTTAAAGCTATGGTAGAAAATAATTGCAAAAATGTAGAAATGCATGTAATACCGCTATAATACAGATCTGTGTACTGAGGTGAATTGTAGCAATACCACATAGTTCCTAGAACTTTCTTGGCCTTCCTTCTGTGAACCCTGTTTAACCTGTTCTTTATTCTCCCCCGCCGCACATCGGTATTTCTAGGCCTACATTCTTCCACATCTTTCTGCCTTTAGGCAATACTATCTGGGCAGTTTAAGAGATGGAACATGATACTAAGGGTCCACAGTTGACCACAGTTTTAGGTCCGGTTGTAAAAGCGCATACGGCGCAAATATGAGCCGACCGGACCGAACGTTTCACTCCGGTCGGCTCATTGAAGTGAATGGCATACGGGAGTGCATACGGTGACATATGGGAGCGCGAGGTTTTAGCTCCCTCCTGCCGTATGCGCTCCCTTATGGGACAAAACGTAGTGTGGACCCAGCCTAACATGGGCGCAGTTCTGTATTTGTATTATAGCCATAAGTCCCAGTCGTGCCCCTGGTCTGATGACCCCAAATGACAGTGCGGTCATCAAAAATGTGGTCAGGCCAGGACTTGTGGCGATAATACAAATGCAAAAATATGGCCTTATTTCACCTGTGTGAAACCAACCTAATGGTGGCGTCACATGGGTCTGTTAAATACGCTGCAGATGCCCCTCAGTGTGACCCTGCCCTATATGTGTATTCTGAGAATGCAACCCCTTTCTGTATGCTCTATCTGGGTATTTGGATGTCATGTGGGGTTCTATTGTACCCCGAAGGATCCAGTGGAAATTTGGCACGATTTCTCCAAACACAGCAGTGAAAACTGCAACATGTGATAACAAGTAGGTTCAGACCTATCTGAGATCAGATTCTGTAGTATATAATATACAAATATGCTGAATGTATCCAAGGTAAGCCTATGGTCTCCACATTTAAACTTAAGGACTCAACATTTTTCGTTTTTGCACTTTCGTTTTTTCCTCCTTACATTTTAAAAATCATAACCCTTTCAATTTTGCACCAACAGACTCATATGATGGCTTGTTTTTTTTGCACCACCAGTTCTACTTTGTAATGACATCAATCATTTTACCCAAAAATCCACGTTAAAACTGTACAGAGCAAACTTCGCTCTGTGCCTGATGACGGGCGATACAGGGGCCGGAGTATCGTGACGTCACAGCGTGTATGACACAGGGTACTGCAGGAGAGATCGCAGGGGTTCCCAGCGGTGGGACCCCCGCCATCAGACATCCAAAGGGGATAAGATGTCTAGGTGCGGAGTACCCCTTTAAGGCCTGTTCACACGTCAGAATAGTGGCTCGGAGAAATTCTAGACCGTTTGAAGATAACAAGCGCTGCTACGACCCCTCGAAAAAAGTGCCGTCTCCGTTGACAGCAATGCATTTCCGAGTGCATTCCGCTGAATTAAAGCCCAACTGTCATGAACTTTGGGGCATATAACCTAATAATAGAAATAACTTATTTAAGTTATTTGTGTGTTCACCATTAATTACCTTTTATTACACAAAAAACGCTTTACTGTGCAATCACCAACAGTCGCATAGGCATGGCCAGAGGTTTGCTATGCCTCGCGGCCACCACCCTAGCCTCCTGGGAGCGCTGTATGACTGACACACCGAACCCAGCGCATACTCCCCTTATCATCCTTAGGTGCGCGTCAACGTAAATTCTGTCTCACTCTCCCGACACCTCCGTGTGCCCGTGCACTGCCAGAGGCGCCAACATGAATTTTCAGAGCAAGCGCTCGCTTCCCATGTCTGCACCCTCCGTGCACGAAGGTTCCAGGAGAGCGAGGGAGAATTCATGTTGGCGCGCACCTAAAGATGATAAAAGGGAGTATGCGCTGGAACCAATCACACAGCGGTCCCGATACTGACATACAGGGGATAGGCGTGGCGGCTGCAGGGCATAGCAAACCTCGGGCCACTCTTATCCAACTGTTGGTAACTGCACAGTAAAACGGTTTTTTTTCGGGTAATAAAAGGTAAAAGTAATGGTAGATACATAGTAAAAACACAATACACACACTGTTAGGTTATATGCGCCAAAGTTCATGAGAGTTGCGCTTTAATTAAAATGTTCCTTCTGGCAGCAAATTTTGCATTGCGCATGGTGCAGTAGAAACCCATTGAATTTCCAAACAGTGTGTCTCCAGCTGTTACAAAACTACAACTCCCAGCATGCCCGGACAGCCAAAGGCTGTCCGGGCATGCTGCGAGTTGTAGTTTTGCAACAGCTGGAGACACAACTGTTTAATTAAAAAACACTGCCATAGCGTAAGTGGACCCTAAGGGTCACCACACACACACACACATGGCTGTCTGGGCATGCTGGGAGTTGTATTTGTGCAACAGCTGGAGGCACACTGTTTGGAAACCACTGTCCTAGCGTGAATGAGCCCTAAAGGTCTCCACACACAGCTGTCTGGGCATGCTGGCAGTTGTTGTTCTCTCCAAAGCGCACACCCTAGAATGGCTTATGTAGACGCCATCTGATATGGGGAATGATATGGTGAGGGAAGGTCTGGTACACATTAGCAGTGAACCGGGAATACAGAACAATGATGACAGCCGGTGAACTCGCTGAACCCGCTCCGCCGGAGTACGGATGAGCCCAGGCAGCCCACACGCTCTCCCAGCTCTCCGTCACGCTGTTCTCACGCTGAGCTGCCTACACAATCTATTAATAGGCACGCCGGCATCACCCCACAGCCGCTCCTCCAGCGCCAGCCAATAGCATCCGAGCTATCACCGCTTCTCAGCCGCGCGCCAACCTATAGCAGCGAGCGCCATTACTCCGCCCAGCCAAGTCTCCTCGCCCAATCAGATGCCTCCCTTTCTCCCGGCGGCTTCGGCGTCCCTCGCAACAGGAGAGGCGGCGGAGGAGGGGTCACGTGGGTAACGCAGCTTTCTGTCTGGAACGCTGAGGTGATAATTGATTCTCGAATCTCCGGAGTCGCGTTCCCGCCTTCTCACTCCCTCTGTCTGCGGCCCCATGGCAACTGACGTGTGATATACGGCGTGCCTGGGAGCCGCGGAGACCGGGTGTGTTGTGTGGAAAATAAACGCAAGCGGGTAGACGGCACCTGTGCGAAACACGTGTCATTGACAGGGAGGTCAGGGGTCATCTCTGTGAGGTACCGGACAGACCTCCTAGGTGACGGGACCCGGGGCTGGTTTTATTATATTGTCTGGTGTTACAGTGCGGTTCGTGAGTAAAGGGCGCCCCACACAGGTCTTTATTATACTGCTAGCTGGTGAACAGTAGATCTCGCTGTTCTATGTAATGTATGAAGTCAGAGCTCCGTTATTATCGGTCTAATAGATGAGATAACCGATTGGGCGTCATTTTATAATTTGTTGGAGTCTACGCGCCCTCGCTGCTTCGGATCCTTCAGCGTCTTGCTGCACGATTATTTACTTGTTTTATGGGACTGCTTTTTCAGGGGGGGGGGGGGATGAGGAAGGCATTGTATTGGGGGGGGGGGGGGGAGAGGAGGCATTGTATTGGGGGGGGGAGGAGGCATTGTATTGGGGGGGATGAGGAGGCATTGGGGGGGAGATGAGGAGGCATTGTATTGGGGGAGGGGGGGATGAGGAGGCATTGTATTGGGGGGGATGAGGAGGCATTGTATTGGGGGGGATGAGGAGGCATTGTATTGGGGGGGGGGGATGAGGAGGCATTGTATTGGGGAGGGGGGGGATGAGGAGGCATTATATTGGGGGAGGGGGATGAGGAGGCATTGTATTGGGGGGGATGAGGAGGCATTGTATTGGGGGGGATGAGGAGGCATTGTATTGTATGGGGGGGGGATGAGGAGGCATTGTATGGGGGGGGATGAGGAGGCATTGTATTGGGGGGGGGGGGGATGAGGAGGCATTGGGGGGGATGAGGAGGCATTGTATTGGGGGAGGGGGGGGGATGAGGAGGCATTGTATTGGGGGGGGGGGGGGGGGGGTGAGGAGGGCATGAGGGGGAGGAATGGGGGGGGAATGAGAGGCATTGGGGGGGGGGGGGGGGTAGATGAGGAGGCATTGTATTGGGGGAGGGGGAGATGAGGAGGCATTGGGGGGGGATGAGGAGGCATTGTATTGGGGGAGGGGGGGGGATGAGGAGGCATTGTATTGGGGGGAGGGGGGGGGGGGGATGAGGAGGGCATTGTATTGGGGGAGGGGGGGATGAGGAGGCATTGTATTGGGGGGGGGATGAGGAGGCATTGTATTGGGGGGGGGATGAGGGAGGCATTGTATTGGGGGGGGGATGAGGAGGCATTGTATTGGGGGGGGGATGAGGAGGGCATTTGTATTGGGGGGACGGGGGGGATGAGGAGGCATTGTATTGGGGTGGGGATGAAGAGGCATTGTATTGGGGGGGGTATGAGGAGGCATTGTATTGGGGGGGATGAGGAGGGCATTGTATTGGGGGAGGGGGGGGGGATGAGGAGGCATTGTATTGGGGGAGGGGGGGATGAGGAGGCATTGTATTGGGGAGGGGGGGGATGAGGAGGCATTGTATTGGGGGAGGGGGGGGGATGAGGAGGCATTGTATTGGGGGGAGGGGGGGGTATGAGGAGGCATTGTATTGGGGGAGGGGAGGGGGGGGGGGGAGTGAGGAGGCATTGGTATTGGGGGAGGGGGGGGGTGAGGAGGCATTGTGGGTGGGGGGGAGGATGAGGAGGCATTGGGTGGGGGTGGGGAGGATGAGGAGGCATTGGGTGGGGGGGAGGGAGGATGAGGAGGCATTGTATGGGGGGGAGGGAGGATGAGGAGGCATTGTATGGGGGGGGAGAGAGGATGAGGAGGCATTGTATGGGGGGGGATGAGGAGGCATTGTATGGGGCGGGGGGGAGAGGATGAGGAGGCATTGTATGGGGCGGGGGGGAGAGGATGAGGAGGCATTTTATGGGTGGGGGGGAGAGGATGAGGAGGCATTTTATGGGTGGGGGGAGAGGATGAGGAGGCATTGTATGGGTGATGGGGGAGAGGATGAGGAGGCATTTTATGGGTGGGGGAGGATGAGGAGGCATTGTATGGGTGATGGGGGGAGGATGAGGAGGCATTGTATGGGTTGGGGGGGAGGAAGAGGCTGGAGGCATTGTATGGGTTGGGGGGAGGAAGAGGCTGGAGGCATTGTATGGGTTGTGGGGGAGGAAAAGTCTGGAGGCATTTTATGGGTTGGGGGAGGAAGATTCTGGAGGCATTGTATGGGGGGAGGAAGAGGCTGGAGGCATTGTATCGGGGAGGAGGAGGCTGGAGGTATTGTATGGGTGGGGGGAGGAGGAGGCTGGAGGCATTGTATGGGTTGGGGGGGGGAATAGGCTGGAGGCATTTTATGGGTTGGGGGGGAGTAAGAGGCTGGAGGCATTGTATGGGGGAGGAGGAGGCCAGAGGCATTGTATGGGTAGGGGGAGAGGAGGAGGAATAGGAGGCCGGAGGTATTGTATGGGGGGAGGAGGAGGCTGGAGGCATTGTATTGTTGGTGGAGGAGGAGGCTTGAGGCATTGTATGAGTGGGGGGAGGAGGAGGCTGGAGGCATTGTATGGGTGGGTGGAGGAGGCTGGAGGCATTGTATGATTGGGGAGGAGGAGGAGGCTGGAGGCATTGTATGATTGGGGGAGGAGGAGGCTGGAGGCATTGAATGGGTGGAGGAGGAGGCTGCAGGCATTGTATGGGTAGAGGAGGAGGCATTTATGGGGGGAGGCTGCTGGAGGTGTTGTATAGGGGGGAGGAGGAGGAGGCATGAGGCATTGTATAGGGGGAGGAGGCATGAGGCATTGTATGAGTGGGGGGAGGAGGCTGGAGACATTGTATGAGTGGGGGGAGGAGGCTGGAGGCATTGTATGTGTGGGGGGGGGAGGAGGCTGGAGGCATTGTGTGGGGGGGGGAGGAGGCTGGAGGCATTGTGTGGGGGGGGAGGAGGCTGGAGGCATTGTATGGGTGGGGGGGAGGAGGCTGGAGGCATTGTATAGGTGGGGGGGGGAGGAGGCTGGAGGCATTGTATGGGGGGGGAGGATGCTGGAGGCATTGTATGGGGGGGGGGAGGAGGAGGAGGCTGGAGGCATTGTATGGGTAGGGGGGGGGAGGAGGCTGGAGGCATTGTATGGGTGGGGGGGGAGGAGGCTGGAGGCATTGTATGGGTGGGGGGGGAGGAGGCTGGAGGCATTGTATGGGTGGGGGGGGGGGAGGCTGGAGGCATTGTATGGGTGGGGGGGGAGGAGGAGGCTGGAGGCATTGTATGGGTGGGGGGGGGAGGAGGAGGCTGGAGGCATTGTATGGGTGGGGGGGGGAGGAGGAGGCTGGAGGCATTGTATGGGTGGGGAGGAGGAGGAGGCTGGAGGCATTGTATGGGTGGGGAGGAGGAGGAGGCTGGAGGCATTGTATGGGTGGGGGGGAGGAGGAGGCTGGAGGCATTGTATGGGTGGGGGGAAGGAGGAGGCTGGAGGCATTGTATGGGTGGGGGGGAGGAGAAGGCTGTACAGTGACCCCCCCCGACCTACGATGGCCCCGACATATGATCAAATCGACATACGATGGCCTCTCGGAGGCCATTGCATGTCGATGTCAGCATCGACATACAATGCTTTTTTATGTCGGGGCCATCGCATTAAGTGCTATCCGGCAGCGCAAAATGCTTAAGCTGCTGCCGGATAGCAGCTTAATGTTCCCCATGTAGTGCAGTAAGTATTACTTACCCCTCCACGATGCTCCGGGGTGCCCTCCGGGTCCAGCGCTGGTCTTCCGGTGTCTTCTCGGCCCTCTCCGATGATGTCAATACGCTGCTGCGCACGTCATCCAATAGGAATGGCGTACGCAGCGGCGTAATGACGTCGCTATGCAGGCCCAGTAAGGCCTTGCGGAAGACAGCGGAGGACCGGAGAAGACCAGGAGAGGACCGGAGAAGACAGCAGAAGACCAGGAGAGCCCAGCGGAGGCCCGGGGTCACCATCTCGAGCGGCGGGGACAGGTGAGTACAGCTTCCTATACTTTACATTGCACGAATCCCTCAACATACGATGGATTCGACAAACGATGGCTCGTTTGGAACGAATTACCATCGTATGTTGAGGGACCACTGTATTTGTTTCTGCAAAGTTTTCTGCATAGATACCTTTGGCCCCCTGCTTCTCCAGCACCCTCTCCATTATTAGCTTCTATTATCCACTCCCTACACAGACTTCTTTCTGCTGCTCCTTTAACGGGGTACTCCGGCCCGAAGACATCTTATCCCCTATCCAAAGGATAGGGGATAAGATGTCTGACCGCGGGGGTTCCGCCGCTGGGGGACCCCCGCAATCTTGCATTCGGCACCCACCTCTTTAGCTGCACGTCGCGCTGCCAGCTCACAAACTGCTGGGTGCCGACCACGGGGCTGGAGTATCGTGACTTCACGACTCCGCCCCTGTGTGATGTCACGCCCCGCCCCGCTATGCAAGTCTATGGGAGGGGGCGTGGAGAATTTCACTGGGGCGATACATCTGTCAAACCGTAACGCAGGTGTCCTAAGGCGAGCTCAGGGAGGACAGAAACCTCCCGTGGAGCAGAAAGGTTACTCCTATCTACCCCTTATAAAACAGTCTCTCAGATGGTAATAGTATCCACAAAATTATAGTGTCTGCCTCGTGCCTTAGACAGTAATAGTGCTGTGTAGTTAGTGCCTCCATAGAGCAATAGTTCCAACTTAGTGCTTCTACACCGTAACTGCTTCCTTAGTGCCTTCATACACGATAAGATCCACCTTACTGCACCCTCACACACAGTAAGCACCCCCTTAGTGCCCTTACACACACAAAGTGCCCTTTTAATGACCCCTCACTGTAAGTGTCTCCACACACAGTAAATGCCCCACACAAACATTAAGTGCCACCACACAGTAAGTTCCTCCTGAGTGCCTTCTTAGTGTCCCCACACAGTGTATTGGGCTCCCTTACTGCCTCCCAACATAGTAAGCATCCCTTAGTGCATTTATAACTATTAGTTGAGTTGAAAGAGGGAGATTGGTGTGAAAGAAGAGTGAGTTCCAGCTAGTAAGCAGTGGCCCACCCTGTACACTGAATGTAAAGGGTTAAAGTGCGGACTCCGGTGAGACGGCTGGTGTGTTGCCTGCACCTGCCGCCTATCCTTGTGGGTCACGAGATTTTTCCCTATAAGAATACTGGCATTTGTGGTTTTATTCATGTACGACTAAGGGTGCTAACGCACCTGAAACGCGTTAAGTGTACCCCGCTGTTCTGGCTCCATAGGCAGTTATGTAAATGTTTAAGGCCCCTGACTGCGCTCCTGCTCTTCTGAGACCTGGTGTGCACCCGCAGAGCAGTTTATGTCCAGATATGAGGTATGTCCTTACTCCAAAGAAATGTATTTACAAATTTACGGTGACATTTTCTCCTATTACCAATTGTGAAAATTAAAAACTTGAGATAACCCCAGCATTTTAGTGTAAGAAATCTAATTTTTCCTCACTGTACTGCTTGTTACTTTCCTTGAGGGGTGTAGTTTCCAAAAAAGTATGCCATGTTTTTTTTTTTTTTTGCTGTTCTGGCACCATAGGGGCTTCCTAAATGCGACATAGGGGGCTATAACACTACACACACTGATCTTTTACCCTGATCCCTGCAAAGTCATAGCTTTTCATTGATCAGTGTTATAGGCGGTCGATTGCTCAAGCCTGTATCTCAGGCTTGGAGCAATCAATCGCCAATCGGACGTGAAGGAGACAGGTGAGGTGACCTCCGCTTGCGTGCTAGCTGATCGGTACATCACGCTTTTATCGCGATGGTCCCGATCAGCCCGACTGAGCTGCCGGGAAGCTTTCACTTGAGACACTGCGATCAACTTTGATCACCACGTCTAAAGGGTTAATAGTGCGCGGCACAACGATCGGTGCTGCACACTATTAGCCCAGGGTCCTGGCTATCATTAGCTGCCAGGACCAACCCGTGACCCTGCGTTATTTACCGTGACCGGCTCTTCATATGTCCAAAGAAAATGCCTATGGGAAGTGCATATCAGTATAGGTGAAGCAATTTGGTATGGGTGGGTTATATTGGTGTGGCAAACCTTGTGGGAGAGGAGCTTAGGGGCCTCCTCAGTAGGTCTCACAGGGGGGCCCCCAAATTTATTGTTACCCCACTGCTAGTAAGCTGAAGTACCATGAGCAGAAGCCTAGAGAGAAGAAGTCTACTAAATTCCACAGCCACACCAAATCTCAGGAAAAGACCCCTGCGCTCAGGTGAATTGTCAAAGCCTGGTAAGCATAGCTCTTGGGGAGAATCTCTACCTCAGCCAGTCAGTCAGTGAAGTTGAGTCTTTCAAATCAGCGTGTTCTGGTAATAATCTTAAACGGCATTCAACAACAACTACAACTCCAAGCAAGGCGACAGGCTCCCCGGGTTCCACTCTGCCCATCCTTCTGTACAAGAGACTGTATTGTTTAAAGCTGCTACTTTCAGCCACAGTAAAGAGTTATTCGTAACCTTGCATCATTGTATTCATTACCCCGTGCCTTGCCCAGGAGAAGCTATCTAAACCTTGGATCGTGTAGGTTAACAGTGCCCTGGCATCACAAACTGACAATTACACCTTACACCCTGTGATTACCACACACTCATCTTTTTTTTGTAATTAATGTGTATCATGATTGAAAAACATGTTCTCATGACTGGCACAATTGTATTGTAAATCATTTTCTAAATCCATTGTTGTTCTGTCCTACTTGAGATCTGTGGTTTGCATTTTATTACATCACTGAGGTGAAAATGCCTTGGATAATGAACTTAAGTAATGAGCTTTATGTCGATTTATAATTAAAGGTATCTACACAGCGGAAAAAATCGCTGTGAATAACACTGACTCTGTTGAGACTGAAATTGCGTTTATTGCATCATGTTTACAAGGTACATTAAACAATGTTTCAGCTCCTTTAGCATAAAATGATCATTAAAGGCCATATCCGAAGTCTTTCAATCGCCGATCACACTGACTGTGAAGGGAAAGTGCATTTTAGAGCGAATACACTTCTAAGTGTATCTTATGGGCATCTCTATAGCTCATCAATAGGCATGGATAATAGTTCATGAGCTAATATTTATAGAAGATTTTGTATGCAGTATTAAGAGTAAATTCTTTTTATCCTTTTATTTTCAATTAATTATAAATGCAACTGTATCTGAGAGAAATTTTGTTACATATTGTACTTTATTTAGGTTGTAAAGGTAGACCAATATGATTTGAGCATATTTATTAAGGGTAGGGTCACACAGAGTGCATCCACAGTACATTTCATGCTGCGGATGCACCGATGGCAGTTAGAAGAGTGAGCTCCCTGCTACAGCTGGATAGCTCTGTGTGTCCGCTCGTAGCAGTGGATTTCCCACTGTAGACTCGTAGCAGATACGCAGTGGGAAATCCGCCGCTATTTACAGACACACATAGCTACCTGGCTGCTGCAGGAAATTCGCTCTTGCGACTGCGATCCGCCTCACCTTCTAAGAGCCATAACTCTTTTATTTTTCTATCCACCGACCCATATGAGGGCTTGATTTTTTACGTGAGGAATTGTATTTTGTAATGACACCTTTCATTTTTCCATAAAAATTAAAGCACAACCAAAATACCGTATTTATCGGGGTATAACACAAACCACCCTATAACGCGCACTCTCATTTTTCCAAGGAAATTTGGGTAAAGTTTTTTTACCCAAATATCCTTGTTAAAATGAGGGTGTGTGTAAATAAATGCATGTATAACCCAAAAAACTCTTACTGGCCCTGCAAAAGCCACTGCAGTTCCGAGATTTAAAGCAGCTGCTTTAAATCATGGAACTGCAGCGGCTTCTGCTGGGCAGGAGTCCCTTTGTCGCCCGATTCCCATGTCCCTCCCCATCCCTGGCTTTTTTGTATTTACCTCTCCTGTGGGCGTGCTCCTGCATGCTGACGAGTGACATCGCGTTGAAGATGTCACTCGTCAGTGTGCAGTGCACAGCGACAGCACAGGACGCTGCCGGAGCCTGCAGGAGCGTGCCCACAGGACAAGTAAATATGAAAGCCAGGGATGGGGAGGGACATGGGAATCGGGCGGCGGCGGGACTCTGGCCCTGCAGAAGCCGCTGCAGTTACATGATTTAAAACGAGCGCTTTAAATCATTGAATCGCAGCGGCTTCTGCGGGGCCAGAAAGAGTTTATCAGCGTATAACATTTTGATAGACTTTAAAGCGTACCTGTCAGATCACAAAAAAAAGCATCTCACCCTGATCATGTACATATAATCTTTGTGTGCCCATGCCCAATATTTTAGTTTGAAAAATGTGTGCTATACACCGATAAAGATGGAAATATTTATGGTGGACATTAAAAAGAAAACCACAATTTAGCAACCTCTAGGAGATTTAGTTTTTATGCAGATCTCTTTACAGTAAAACTGATATGTTCTCTATATTCTGTGGCTCAATACGACTAAACTGATCTTTACACTCTTTTCTATTTTTGTACTACTTTTTAACAAAAGAAGAATGTTTAAAATTGCCCTATTCTGACCTCCTATAGTCCTATAGCTTTCTTATTTTTCTGTATACAAAGCTATATGAGGGTTCATTTTTTTGTGCAGTGAATTGTAATTTTTTTGGTACCACTTTGCTATACAGTGGTCCCTCAACATACTATGGTAATCCATTCCAAATAGACCATCGCTTGTTGAAACCATCGTATGTTGAGGGATCCGTGCAATGTAAAGTATAGGACAGTGGTCTACAACCTGCGGACCTCCAGATGTTGCAAAACTACAACGCCCAGCATGCCCAGACAGCCGCCGCTCCGGACCGTCACCGCTGCCCTGGATGTCGCTTTCCATTGCTATCGCCGCGTCTCCGGGGTGTCCCCGATGCTCCGGCAAGGCCTCTGCTTCCCCGGCATCCTCACTCTCCGTTGCCGCCATCACGTCGCTACGCACGCCTCTCTTATTAGATGACGGGCCGTCGTGCGCAGTGACGGGATGACAACGATGGAGAGCGCCGACGATGCAGGGGATCCCAAAGGACCGAGGACAGGTAAGTGATCAGCGGACCACACGGGGCACCATAAACGGCTATCCGGTGGCAGCTGAAGCAGTCTGCGCTGCCGGATAGCCGTTTATGCGATGACCCCGACATACAAAAGCATTGTATGTTGATGCTGCCTCCGAGAGGCCATTGTATGTTGAAATGATCGTATGTCGGGTTCATCGTAGGTCGTGGGGTCACTGTATATGACTTTTTGATAATTTTTTATCTTTTTTTTTTTTCTGGGATGTAATGTGACCGAAACTCAGTAATTTTGGAAAAAAAATATGCTTACGCTGTGCAACATATGGGATCATTATCATTAGCATAATATTGTAATAGATCAGACATTTCCAGATGCGGCAATACCAAAATATAATATTTTTTTTAATAGTAAAAAGGGAATTTTATTATTTATGAGGGGGGCTTATTCACTTTTATTAAAACCTTTTTTTTTTTTATCCACACTTCATTGGTAGCAATCTTTAAATTGCTAATATTGATCACTGCTATGTATTTTAAAGCAGTACAATAATATAAAAGCATCTAAACATGGGCATCATTTTAACCATATTGACCCACAGAATAAAAAAACATTTAACCATAAAGTGAACAGCATGAAAACAAAACCCTCCAATTTTTGCTAAATTGCAGGGTTTTTTTTCCACACACTTTTTTTGTTTTGTTTTGCCATACATTTTATGGTAACATGAGTGATGAAATAACAAAGTACAATTGGCCGTGCAAACAAACATATGGGTCTGTGGATGGAAATATAAAAGTGTTATGGCTCTTAGAAGGCGGGGAGGAAAATACGAAAATGTAAAAGTAAAATTGGTTTCCTCAAGGCCAAAATGGGTTGTGTCCTTATCATTGTGTTATTGACCCAATTTATTACCCGTTTTTTTTCTATGTTCAGAAATATTCTCATTGTCTTCCTTATTGTTGTAACACTCACGGTTTAGTAGACAGGAACACAGGAGGTAGTACATCCGCTGGACCTGTGTGGCAGATGACGCAGGCCGTACCAGGGAGCGGAGTCTAAGGTTCTGCTGGTTTTCACCGGAGCCCGCCGCAAAGCGGGATGGACATGCTGCGGCAGGCGGCACCCAGGTCACTACCCCTAGCACAACTCGACCACATGGGCGGCTGAGGAGATTCGAGGTACAGATGGGAAACAGCAACTTGTAGGATAGCAGAAAGTCGGGGCTGGCAGCACAGGTGCGTAGTCAGGAACGTAGCAGGAGGGCAGTAGGCAGGAGGCACAGAAGCAATGTCAGGAACGTAGCAGGAGGTCAGTAACAAGGCAAGGCAAAACACAGTAATGCTTTCTCAATAGCACAAAGCAACAAAGATCTGGCAGGGATGTGGGGGAGGAGCAGGAATTTATAGAGGAGACACAGGTGTTGTACATGATTAAATCTTAAAGCTCCGGTACGCGCACGCCCTAGGAGTCGGGGACATGCGCGCTGGAGCTGAGAGACAGGAGAGGAGGCGGCAGAGGACCAAGGTGAGTGACGGGCTGGGATTTGCATGCGGACACGTCCCTTGATGCGCACCCCAGCCCTTCCGGCAGCAGGAGAGGGATGAACGCCAGCTCCACGTGGCGCAGGATAAACTCAGAAGAAACAAGGTAAAATCAAAGGTAGTTTAATCCCAAGATGCAACGCGTTTCAGTGCAAATTTGCAGCTTCATCAGGCATAGCAAGAAACATGGGTTACAGCTTTATAGGAACAACAATTAACCCCGTCAATATAGTGAAGGGGTAAAAGAAATATATAAATATATTACATATATCACAAAATACATTATTAAATGCATCACACATAGAAAAATGGACCATTGGAGGATAAAAAAAAATTAAATGCATACATACATACATGCAATCAACATTAGCACACATACATTATATATTTAGCACATAAACATATATGCAATACATATATTTACAAATATCCAATGAATAAACAGATATAAATCAAAATAAATGAAAAAAATATATATATATTATATATAATAACCCAGAAAAAAGAAACAATGGAACAGGGTAGAAAAATATATGTTTATTAATAAATAGCGCAACGATTCGAAAGACTGGCCGTAGATCCAGCATGTACCTAAGAATAGTAGGAGCTGGATCTAAAGGCATTGTACCGCAACGGGAGCCACACTAACTTACGAACATTTTCAATGGTCTCATTCAGACCATGCGGCACTAAAGTGGACAATTTAAATATCCAGAAAGACTTGCGATTAATTAGATGTTAAAAACTGTTAGGAGTACTGTCTGGTATAGTTTCAAGAATAATTAAACGCAAAGAGGACATGTCATTTTTATGAATTAGTGTGAAGTGTTGAGAAATGCTGTGTAATGTGAAGCTAATTTTAATGTTGGACCTATGTTTGCACATTCGGGAGCGTACAGTTTGAATAGTATTCCCAATATATTGAAAACTGCAACTACATGACAATAAATATATTGCATATTGTGTACCACAATTTAAAATTGTGTAATGGGGAAATTTATTTTCATTTGATATGATTAAAATTTTTCAATAGAACCACCATCATGTCGCAACATTGGCAGCGTTTTTTATTGCAAGGGAAACAGCCTTTTGTTAACGGAACAGTAGATGAACTAGTAATATTAGTAATTTTCAGTCTATTGGGTGCTAACATATTTAGTACATTTTTTGACCTAATATATGTTATTCCTGGAGTGTTTGGTACTAAATCTTTTAAAATCGGATCGCTCCGAGTGATGTGCCAATTGCGCTTGAGGATCATTTTGATCTCTTTTGCTCCGCTATTATACTTAGTAATTAAGTTATATTTCAACCGATTATCAATCTTTTTTTTGTTTTTATATTTAATCAGGTCTTTACTGGTATCAGATTTTGATGTATGCGTCCCTTCACTCTTGAGTTGTTCTACTCCATTCATTTCCACCAGATTAACCATATTTATTAGTTTTTTTATTTTTAACTTTGTGATATGCTTGAGTTAAAGGGGTATTCTGGGCAAAAACATTTTATCCCCTAGCATAGGGGATAAGATGTCTGATCATGGGGGGCTTGCCGCTGGGACCCCTCGCGATCTCCCTGCAGCACCCGCATTCTATGCGGGAGCTGCGTCTCCAGCTTCAGAAACCTCCGGGTTTCTGGGACTGGGGATGTGACGTCACGCCACACCCCCTCCATTCATGTCTATTGGAGGGGGGGCGTGATACCCCTTTAATAATGATGTTGGCAGCAGGAAAGAGCAGGGAAATGCACTCACAGGCGGCCGGAGCGCAAACCGTAACAGTATCCCCCCCCCCCCCCCTTTGGTCTACCCCCTCCTTTTGCGGTTCAGAAATTTCTTGAGAATGTCACTGTCCAGGATATTCTCCGGTTTCCATGATCTCTCCTCAGGACCATTACCTTCCCAGTCAACCAAGAAGAATTGTTTACCTCTCACGGTCTTAATGGCAAGAACCTCTTTGACCTTAAAGACATCAGAAGAACCGGAGACTGGGGTGGGAACTAGATGCTTTTGTGAAAACCGGATTATAACAAGAGGCTTTAGGAGAGAAACATGGAAAGAAAGTAGCAGGTAAACAGAGTTTGTAAGAGACAGGATTTATTTTTTGCAACACTTGGAAGGGACCGAGATAGCGAGGACCAAGCTTGTAGTAGGGTTTCTTGAACCGAATATATTTGGAGGAAAGCCACACCTTGTCACCAGGAGAGAAGGATGGAGGAGATCTTCTACTCCTATCAGCTTGAGCCTTCATGCGTGAAGAAGCTTGAGAGAGATACTGTGGATTTTGTTGCCAAATGGAAAAGAATTCCCGAACAAGCTCATCCACAGCTGGCAACGTGGAATAGACCGGAAGAGGAGGACGGAGATGGAGACCATAAACAACAAAAAAGTGAGAAGACCTTGTAGACTCAGAATCCTTATGATTATATGAGAATTCTGCCCAAGGAAGAAGGTCGACCCAATCGTCCTGGCAAGCTGAAACAAAATGACAAAGATAAGTCTCCAGAATTTGATTAACCCTCTCCACCAGACCATTGGACTGAGGGTGGTAGGCAGAGGAGAAGTCCAGATTGATGTTGAGACGGGTACGAAAAGTTCGCCAGAATTTAGAAATAAACTGAACTCCGTGATCCGAAGCGATATGCTGTGGAAGACCATGTAGACGAAAGATATGAAGCAAGAAGTACTTTTCCAGCTGTGGAGCAGATGGGACGCCAGGAAAAGGGATGAAATGTGCCATGTTGGAAAACCGATCGACCACAACCCAAATGACCGTGTTATTATGGGAAGGGGACAAATCGGTGATAAAATCCATAGCGATGTGGGGCCAGGCTGCTGGTTTCTGCTGAGTTTTGTCATGGGCACAAGTATCACAGGAACGGACAAAATCAGAAACATCACGTTCAAGATGTGGCCACCAGTAATGCCGAGAAATTAGGAGTAAAATCTTACATACACCAGGATGACCTGCCAACAGAGAAGAATTACCCCACTTCAGTACCCTGCGTCTCAATCTGGCGGGCACAAAGGATTTTCCAGGAGGAACTTGCTGAATTTTGTCAGGAGTGACAGAAATCAAGCGATCAGGAGGAATAATATGCCTTGCCGCAAAGCGGGATGGACTTGCTGCGGCAGGCGGCAGCCAGGTCGCTACCTCTGGCACGACTCCACCACACAGGCAGCTGAGGAGATTCGAGGTACAGATGGGAAACAGCAACTCGTAGTCTGGATAGCAGAAGGTTAGGGCTGTTAGCACAGGTGCGTAGTCAGGAACATAGCAGGAGGTCAGTAGGCAGGCTGCACAGGAGCAAGGTCAGGAACATAGCAGGAGGTCAGTAACAAGGCAAGGCAAAACACAGTAACACTTTCTCAATGACACAAGGCAACAAAGATCTGGTAGGGATGTGGGGGAGGAGTAGGAACTTATAGAGGAGACACAGGTGTTGTACATGATGAAGGGCATGAGTACTGGCCCTTTAAATCTTAAAGCGCCGACGCGCGCCCTAGGAGTCGTGGACATGCACACCGGAGCTGAGAGACAGGAGAGGAGGCGGCAGAGGATCGAGGTGAGTGACGGGCTGGGATTCGCATGCGGGCGTGTCCCGCAATGTGAACCCCAATCCCGCCGGCAGCAGGAGAGAGCAGGGAAATGCACTCACGGCCAGCACAGACGGGCGGCCGGAGCACAGACCTTAACAATTTTAAGCCTGTACACACGGCCGGACCCAAAAATAAGGGAGAATCCAGGGGCTTAAATCAGTACTCAGGAAGGGGGGAAAAAAAAGGTTTTCTAGTGAACTGGTGCCAGAAAGTTATAAAGATTTGTAAATGACTTGTGTTTAACCCCTTTAGGACACAGTTTTTTTTTTCATTATTTCACTTTCATTTTTTCCACCTCCCCTTGTAAAAATCATAACGCTTTTAATTTTCCACCTACAGTCCTATATGAGGGCTTGCTTTTGTACTTTTTAGTGACATCAATCATTTCAACAAAAAATCTATGGCGAAACCGAAAATAAATATTTGTGGGGCAAAATTGAAGAATAAAAAACTTTTGGGGGCTTCTGATTCTACGCAGTGCATTTTTCGGTAAAATGACACCTTATCTTTATTCTGTAGGGCCACAGGATTAAAATGATACCAAACTTATATGATATTTTTTTTACTTCTTTAAAAAAAATTATAACTTTTTGTATGAAAATGATCATGTTTAAAAATGCCCTCTTCTAACCCCTCTAACTTTTTTATTTTTCCACATACGGGGCTATATGAGGGCTAATTTTTTGTGCCATGGTCTGTAGTTTATATCGGTACCATTTTTGTTTTGATGGGACTTTTTGATCACCTTTAATACATTATTTTAGGGTATACAAAACAAACAAAAATACGCAATTCTGGGCTTAAGCATTTTTTTACACATATGCCATTGACCGTGCGGTTTAATTAACATTATATTTTATAGTTTACCCACGTGGCAATACCACATATGTTTATGTTTGTTTACATATTTAATGGGAAAAGTGGGGGATTCAAACTTTTATTAGGGAAGGGGTTAAATCACATTCATTAACTATTTTTCTTTTTTTTTTTTAACACTATTTTTTTGTCCCCATAGAGGACTATTATATGCAATCATTAGGCAGGCAGAGAAATGGCACAATCACTAACCCTCACTCTTGATCAAACGGGCATCCATATATTTGCAACTGCTGCTGGTCCCTCGTGGTGCTCAGCCAAACAAACAGCGATCCATTTAAGTAAATGCAGGAGAGGAGAAACAGCGGCAACTCACCGGTATGATGCAAAATAGTCTTTTATTTTCAAACTTGCAGATATGGTATCCAACGGGAGGTGACGACGCAAGACTTCTTACAGCAGTGATTCCCAACCTACCTGGGGTGCCGGGGGATTTTGCCATGAATATTTCATATTTTTTTTACATTTCCCATCCAAGCGTCACAGGGGGAAGGGAAGCTTGCGTGTGCACTGTGCACACAGCGTCTCTTGGTATCCCCCAGCGTCCTCCTCCCCCCTGTGGCGCAGTGAGCCAAAAGTTGTGCCCTGCTACACTGAAGAGAGGAAGATGCCGTGGAACTGCAAGCTGTGCCGCATTATCGTGCCGGCTTGCTTAAGGTACTGTACACCCCTCTGTTACCCCTTTTAAACCCTGTCCAACCCTCCCCCGTCACCCATGTCCAAACCCCCTTCATCCATGTCCACCCCCCGTCACCCATGTCCACCCCTCGTGACTCATGTCCCCCCCCATCACCCATGTCCACCTCCCCCATCACCCATGTCCAACACCCATGTCCACCCTCCTGTCATCCATGTCCGCCTTGTCCACCCCCCGTCCATCCCTGTCACCTATCTTCACCTCCCATGTCCACCACCCCAGTCTACCCTGTTACCCATGTCCAACCCCCTATTCACCCCCTCTGTCTTTTTGTCACCCCTCTTTTACCCCCCCCCCCCCCCTTGTCATCCAATTACAAGAACTGCACTTGTGATTACCGCTCAATGTGGATTTAGACAACAAATTCCCAGAACAAGAACTTTTAAAGCGACTGCTGGTGAGCTCATCGCATAAGCATTTACTTTTTCTGAAAGTTACAATGGGTCTCTCTAATCTGGCAGCTCCAACTGTAGGGTCTTTTTGGATTAAAGGCCAATTTTTTATATGCGCTTTAATCCAAAAAGACCGTACAGTTGGAGCTGCCAGATTAGAGAGACCAATTGTAGCTTTCAGAAAAACGAAATGCTTACACGATGAGCTCACTAGCAGTGACTTTAAAGGGGTACTCTACTGGCCAGCCTTCTGGCTGCGTTTGGAACATTTAGTTGCGAATGCTGTGCGGGTCGGCCACGCCCCTTCCATAGACTTCCAGCACGAGGGGGCAGGACCAACTCCCGCTGCGCTCGCACAGCGTTCGGAACATTAGTTTTGAACGCAGCCAGAAGGCTGGCCAGTGGAGTACCCCTTTTAAAAGTTCTTGTTCTGGGAATTGGTTGTCTAAAACATTGAGCGGTAATCACAAGTGTGATTCTTGTAATTAGTGCTCCCACTTTTGCCCATATAAGCAGGTGACGCGAGGAGGTGTAGACTTCAAGATTAATAACTTAATTTGTTGTAAGCCTAAATTTATTATTTAAAGTTTATGTCATTCTTTGTAATTGTAGCCTGTTTTATATAGGCAGCACAATTAGACCCCTACATACAAGATTCAGGGAACATGTCTGGTCAGTGAAGTCAGGAAAAGGATCACCATGGCTTATCCATCATGTTAGAACATACCATAACAGCAAGACCTCTGTCCTGCAGTTTTTTGGCTTAGAGTGTATTGTTAGTTATAATGGTGAAGATCGAAACAGAGAACTTTTACAACGTGAATCATACTTGATCCTGAAAACCAGAGCTCAAGAAGCATCTGGATTGAACGATTTGGTAGATTTTAGTATATTTTTATAACTTTCTTATGATCTTTTTCTACTTTTTTTTTAATTCCCTATTGTTACCCACCTGTCCTGCACATGTCACTGGGGGCGAGTACTTCAGTGCCGAGATGCAGGAAGTGGGCAGGTCTGTAGAAGCACACGTGTTGTGCAAAACAGCGTTGTTACCTTTTTGTTCGTTGCTGTAAGAATTCTTGCATCTTCCCCTCCTGTTGGATACTTTATCCACAAGTTTGAAAATAAAAGACTGTATTTTGCATCATAGCGGTGAGTTGCCGCTGTTTCTCCTATCCTGCATTTACTTTCAATGCTATGCCATAGCCCTGACTAGATTAGAGCTTTGGAGAATCGATCGGATGGCGAGGAGGCAGGTAAGGGCCCTCCAGCCCTCCTCTCAGCTGATCGGGACTTTTCCCCGCGATGATCCCGTTCAGAGCTGCTGGCAGTGTATTCTCGGCATTTTAGACACCGCAATCAACTTTGATTGCAGTGTCTAAAGGATTAATGCCGGGCATTGGCCCGATCGCTAGTGTCCGGAAGGATATGAAGCAAGCTCAGCTCCTGAGCTCGCTTCATAGACCTGCCGCATTGCCATGCCGTATATGTACGGTGCAAGTCGTTAAGGGGTTAAAAATCTTAATCCTTCCCTTACTTATCAGCTGCTGTATGCTCTAGAGAAAGTTGTGTAGCTCTTCCTAGCCTGACCACAGTGCTCTCTGCTGACACCTCTGTCCATGTAAGGAACTGTCCAGAGCAGGAGAGGTTTTCTATGGGGATTTGCCTCTGCTCCTGCTACAATTCCCGGCAGAGGTGGCAGCAGAGAGCACTGTGGTCAGACTGGAAAGAACTACACAACTTTCTCTGAAGCATACAGCAGCTGATAAATACTGGAAGGATTAAGATCATTTAATATAAGTAATTTATAAATCTGTAAAACTTTCTGGCACCAGGTCATTTGTAAACCTTTTTTTCCCCCCCTCCTGAGTACCGATTTAAGCCCCTGGGTTCTCCCTTATTTTTTAATACGGCTGTGTGTACAGACTTACAATAAGAAAAACAATGAGAATATTTCTGAACATAGAAAAAACAGGGCAATACATTTTGAAAATAACACAATGGTAAGGACACAACCCATTTTGGCCTTGAGGACACCAATTTTTCTTAAAAATTTTCTTTTTTCCCTCCTTGCCTTCTAAGAGCCATAAATCTTTTATGTATTTTCATCCACAGATAAATTTTTTTTTTTTTTTGCACGACTGCAGTACCCTTTCAAAAACTTATCTGGCCACATTAGGCATACCTCCCAACCGTCCCGGATCTGGCGGGACATTCACGATTTTGGGGTCATGTCCTGCCGTCCCGGAACCTGCTCCCTCATGTCCAACTTCTGAATTAAAGGGGTACTCTACTGAAAAACTTTTTTTTTTTTTTTTTTTTTTTTTTTTTATCAACTGGTGCCACAAAGTTAAACAGATTTGTAAATTACTTCTATTAAAAAAATCTTAATCCTTCCAGTACTTATCAGCTGCTGCATGATTCACAGGAAGTTATTTTCTTTTTGAATTTCTTTGCTGTCTGACCACAGTGCTCTCTGCTGACATCTCTGTCCATATCAAGAACTGTCCAGAGTAGGAGAGGTTTGCTATGGGGATTTGCTTCTACTCTGGACAGTTCCTAAAATGGGCAGAGGTGTCAGTAGAGAGCACTGTGGTCAGACAGAAAGGAAATTCAAATAGAAAAGAACTTCCTGTGGAGCATATAACAGGTGATAAGTACTGGAAGGATTAAGATTTTTAAATAGAAGTAATTTACAAATCTGTTTAACTTTCTGGCACCAATTGATTCAGAAAATAAAATGTTTTCCAGGGGAGTACCCCTTTAAACTTTCTGGTTCTACAAGCGAACAGTGCAGGGCCGGGAAGTTTAATTCAGAAGCTACAAAATAACAAGAGAAACGGAGCACTCACCCGGACAGCAGCAACTACGGACCCATGCGATTGTCCACTTCGGACCCATGCGGGGAGGCGGTAGAACCGGGGGAGTTCAGACGTCGGCCACGTACCATATCACACCACTTGGCGCTTTGTCAGAAGTTCTGCAGCGCCCGCGGCCCACTGGCTTTCTGCGCTTACAGGGGGAGGTGGCAGCTTCCGTTCTCCGAACAGAAGTCCTGCGCCCGCGGCTCACAACTCATTCATTTCCAGCGTTTGCGGCTCACAACTCATTCATTTCCGGCGCCGAGGCTCAGAGGAAGAGAAGGAGAGCAGCGCCTGCGGGTAACATGATTAGTCCCCCAATGTGGGGACAGCACTACAGCTGATAGTTCATTCATTCAAGGGGGGGGGGGGGGGGGGAGGGACCTGACCGTTATAGGGAAAAATTTATATCATACAGAAAAAACACACCGGTATTCAGTATGAACTGGTATACCGTCCAGCACTAATGGTGGGACCACGGGATGTAGGTGGAGGGGGCAAGATGGTATTAACCCCAGGGGCAAGGTGTTGTTAACCCCTAATGTTCGTGATGCCAGAGAGGTTTTTGGGTTCCCGAGCCACACGAACAGTATCTCCGCTATCCCAATGGCTAGGCAGTGAAAGGAGAGTCCACAACTAAGTTACATAGTTAGTATGGTTGAAAAAAGACATACGTCCATCAAGTCCAACCAGGGAATTGAAGTGAAGGGTGTAAGGGGATAAGGGAAAGGGATGTAGTTTTATAATTCTGCATAAGCATTAATGTTATTTTGTTCCAGGAATGTATCTAACCCTGTTTTAAAGCTGTTAATTGTTCCTGCTGTGACCAGTTCCTGAGGTAGACCGTTCCATAAATTCACAGTCCTCACGGTAAAGAAGGCGTGTCGCCCCTTTAGACTAAACCTTTTCTTCTCCAGACGGAGGGAGTGCCCCCTCGTCCTTTGGGGGGGGGGGGGGGGTTTAACCTGGAACAGTTTTTCTCCATATTTTTTGTATGGGCCATTTATATACTTATATACGTTTATCATATCCCCCCCTTAAACGTCTCTTCTCAAGACTAAACAATTGTAACTCCTTTAATCGCTCCTCATAGCTAAGATGTTCCATGCCCCATATTAGTTTAGTCGCGCGTCTCTGCACCCTTTCCAACTCCGTAGTGTCCCTTTTATGAACAGGCGACCAAAACTGAACAGCATATTCCAGGTGAGGCCGTACCAATGCTTTATAAAGGGGGAGTATTATGTCCCTGTCCCTCGAGTCCATGCCTCTTTTTATACATGACAATATCCTGCCGGCTTTGGAAGCAGCAGCCTGACATTTCATGCTATTCTGTAGTCTGTGATCTACAAGGACACCCAGATCCTTCTCTACCAGTGACTCTGCCAGTTTAATCCCCCCTAAGACATACGATGCATGCATGTTATTAGTACCCAGATGCATAACTTTACATTTATCCACATTGAACCTCATTTGCCAAGTGGATGCCCAGGCACTTAGTCTATCCAAGTCATCTTGTAACTTATGCACATCCTCAATAGACTGTACCGTGCTACAAAGCTTGGTGTCATCTGCAAAGATAGAAACAGAGCTGTTAATACCATCCTCTATATCATTGATAAATAAATTAAACAACAGCATTCCCAGTACTAAACCTTGGGGTACACCACTAATAACCGGGGACCAATCAGAGTACGAATCATTGACCACCACTCTCTGGGTACGATCCATGAGCCAGTGTTCAATCCAGTTACAAACTAAAGTTTCCAAGCCCAAGGACCTTAACTTACCTGTCAGACGTCTGTGAGGGACAGTATCAAACGCTTTGGCAAAATCCAGAAACACTATATCCACAGCCATTCCTCTGTCAAGGCTTCTACTCACCTCTTCATAAAAGCAAATTAGATTGGTTTGACAACTTCTATCCTTAGTAAACCCATGCTGGCTATCACTTATAATACAATTATCCCCTATGTATTCCTGTATGTAATCCCTTATAAGTCCTTCAAACAATTTACCCACAATGCATGTTAGACTTACCGGTCTATAATTGCCTGGCGAAGACCTAGAGCCCTTCTTGAAGATTGGTACCACATTAGCCTTGCGCCATTCCCTTGGCACAATACCAGACACCAGAGAATGTCTAAATATCATGAACAAGGGTACAGATATTACTGAACTTACCTCTCTAAGAACTCTTGGGTGTAGTCCATCCGGCCCTGGAGATTTGCTTACATTTACTTTACTTAACTTACCTTGTACCATCTCTACATTAAGCCAGTTCAGTACATTACATGATGTGTTACCAGCACTGATCTGGCCAATGTCAGCTCCTTTTTCCATAGTGTATACAGAACTAAAGAACCCATTCAGTAGCCCCGCCTTCTCTTGATCGCCCGTGACAACCTCCCCATTATCATTATTAAGGGGTCCTACATGCTCTGTCCTTTGTTTTTTTTTGTATTTATATATCTAAAAAAATATTTAGGATTAGTTTTGCTTTCTTTGGCTACCTGTCTCTCATTTTGAATTTTTGCTGTTTTTATTACATTTTTACAGATTTTATTAAGCTCCTTGTACTGTTTAAATGTTATAGCTGACCCATCAGATTTGAATTTTTTGAAGGCTATTTTTTTTGTTGTTTATTGCTCTTTTAACCTCATTTGTCAGCCATGTAGGATTTAGTTTTAATTGTTTATATTTGTTCCCCTTTGGTATATATTTAGCTGGATAGTTATTTAGAGTTGATTTAAAGATGTCCCATTTACCTTCTGTATCAGTATTTGAGAACACCTCCCCCAGTCTATGTCCTGTAGTGCAGCTCTCAGCCCAGGGAAATTTGCCTTTTTAAAGTTATATGTATTTGCCTTCCCCATCTGTCTTTGTTTTCTACATTTTAAGTCAAAAGTAACTATATTGTGGTCGCTATTACCAAGGTTTTCCTGCACAGTTACATTACCAACCAGCTCTCCGTTGTTGCAATTGATCAGATCCAACAAGCATCACTTCTTGTTGGGTCCTCCACAAACTGGCCCATAAAATTATCCTGCAATAAATTTAGGAATTTTCTCCCCTTTGTAGTTTTAGCCAGCCCCCGGCCCCAATCTATATCTGGATAGTTAAAATCTCCCATTATTACCACTGTACCTGCCCGGGCGGCCCTCTCTATTTGTTTATACAGCCGACCTTCTATCTCTTCAGTGATATTAGGGGGTCTGTAGATTACACCAAATACTATTTTTTCAGTATTTTCCTCCTTTTGTAATTCTACCCACAGTGATTCCACATCCTCAGAATCATCACACACTATGGCATCGTTCACACTGGCTTTCATACCACTTCTTACATACAGACAGACTCCACCACCTTTTCTGTTCATTCTATCCTTGCGAAACAATGTAAACCCCTGCAGATTAACGGCCCAGTCATGCGAGGAGTCCAGCCATGTCTCAGTGACCCCAACTATATCAATATGTTCTTCCAGTATCAAGGCCTCAAGCTCCCCCATTTTATTTGCTAGGCTTCTGGCATTTGTGAACATACACTTTACATTTCCATTAAGTTTTATATATAGTCTCACTAATGGGATTTTCAGAGTTATTGGGGTTAATGTTATTATTTGAGTTATAAGGGCTAATTGTACTATTTAAGTTACATAGTTACATAGTTAGTACGGTCGAAAAAAGACATATGTCCATCAAGTTCAACCAGGGAATTAAGGGGTAGGGGTGTGGCGCGATATTGGGAAGGGATGAGATTTTATATTTCTTCATAAGCATTAATGTTATTTTGTTCCAGGAATGTATCTAATCCTGTTTTAAAGCTGTAAATTGTTCCAGCTGTGACCAGTTCCTGAGGTAGACCGTTCCATAAATTCACAGTCCTCACGGTAAAGAAGGCGTGTCGCCCCTTGAGACTAAACTTTTTCTTCTCCAGACGGAGGGAGTGCCCCCTCGTCCTTTGGGGGGGTTTAACCTGGAACAGTTTTTCTCCATATTTTTTGTATGGGCCATTAATATACTTATATACGTTTATCATATCCCCCCTTAAACGTTTCTTCTCAAGACTAAACAATTGTAACTCCTTTAATTGCTCCTCATAGCTAAGATGTTCCATGCCCCATATTAGTTTAGTCGCGCGTCTCTGCACCCTTTCCAACTCCGCAGTGTCCCTTTTATGGACAGGTGCCCAAAACTGAACAGCATATTCCAGGTGAGGCCGTACCAATGATTTATAAAGGGGGAGTATTGGGGCTAATGGGATTTTTTGAGTTATTGGGTCTAACATTGTTATTTAAGTTATTGGGGCTAACAGTATTTTTTGAGTTAATGGGGCTTATTGTAGTTATTGGGGCTAATGGAATTTTTTGAATTATTGAGATTACAATTTTTCGGGCTACATTTATTTTTACGGCTGGTTTGTAACCCATGGATCTCCTTATCCACTGCTCTTAACCTCCCCCCACAGGACTCCTCTCCACCCACCACTATGTCCTTAACCCTGCTTGGCAGCTGTCACCAGGTTTACCCAGTGCGCAGTGTAGGTGATATACCTGCCCTGACCATGCTTTGCAGACCAAGTATCAGTGGTCAGATGGACCCTTGCCCCTACACTGTGTGCCAGACATGCCATAATTTCCTTTTGCACAATGGAGTAAAGGTTGGGGATTGCCTTTTGTGCAAAAAAATTTCGGCCAAGTACCTTCCACTGCGGTGTCCCAATGGCTACTCCACCAGCTTGTATGGTAAAAGCTAGCGGACTAGCAGTTCCAACAAGCCAGCTGTCAGACGCCGGGCTAGGGGGTGACTTTGAGACATTGTCTTCTTGCGCTCAAACATCTCCTTGACAGACAGCTGACTGTGGGCAGATGAGCAGGAACTGCGCAAGGTGAGAGACTGAGAGGTTGAGAGGGGGCAAGGAGGGCAGCAGTGGTTGACCTGGCTGAAAATGCTGGACAAGGAGGAGGATGGCAGCTTTGACTTTGTGTGCTGCTTGTACTGACGTGTTGATCCCATATGCGTTTGTGTTGTAACATCATGTGCCTTCGCAAAGCAGTTGTGCCTAGGTGGGTGTTGGACTTCCCACGACTCAGTTTCTTCTGACACAGGTTGCAAATGGCCTCGCTGTTGTCACAGGCAGACACACACAAAAAATGCCACACTGCTGAGCTCTGCGATGACGGCATTCTGGTGGTGGCAACAGCATGCGTTGATTGACGTCCCGTCTGGCTGACCCCAGGAGCCGATGCATGCTGTCTGACTGTGCCACTAGCTCCTTGAGACGACCTCCCCCTGCTTCCCCTCTTCTTCTCTTTTAGTGGGCACCCACGTGGCATCCACGGACACATCCTCATCATCAACACCTTCACCGCTATCTGACACCTCAAGAAAGGAAGCAGCAGCGGGTACAACATCATCATCACACCGTACGTCCATGTGTGTAATGCTGCCTGACTGAGACATATCCCTGTTTAACTACATCCTCTGGCAATAATGGTTGCGCATCACTCATGTCTTCAAACTGATGTGTAAATAACTCCTCTGACGGATCAAGTAAAGCTGCTGCGGTGCTAGTGTTGGTGGTGGTGGCAGGCGGGCAAGTGGTAGCATGAGAGGTGCCCGAAGGTAAGCTAGAGAAGGAGAAGGACGGTGCGTCAAGGTTCCGAGCGGAAGCTGTAGTAGATTGGGTGTCTGGTGAAAGCCAGTCAACTAAGTCCTCAGAACTTTGAGGGTTCAGGGTACGTGGCATCTGAACACTGGCCATTCTAGGGCCAAAGGGAATCCCAGCACCACGACGGCCCCTGCGGGGTGGCCTTCCTCTGCCTGTCATTTTTTTTGTTAAATTTGAACAACTGTCACACCTAATGTGATTTGCACTAGGGTGACACAATTTGCCCTGCAGGCAAAAAAAATGGCAACTGTGACGTGAACTGACAGTGACGACTGATTTTATTTAACAGCCAAAAAAGGTATTTATTTTTTTTAATTTGCACAACTGTCACACCTAATGTGATTTGCACTAGGGTGACACAATTTTCCCTGCAGGCAAAAACAAATGGCAACTGTGATGTGAACTGACAGTGATGACTGGTTTTATTTAACAGCCAAAAAAGGTTTTTTTTTTTATTTGCACAACTGTCACACCTAATGTGATTTGCACTAGGGTGACACAATTTGCCCTGCAGGCAAAAAAAAATGGCAACTGTGACGTGAACTGACAGTGACAACTGATTTTATTTAACAGCCAAAAAAGGTATTTTTTTTTTATTTGCACAACTATCACACCTAATGTGATTTGCACTAGGGTGACACAATTTGCCCTGCAGGCAAAAAAAATGGCAACTGTGACGTGAACTGACAGTGACGACTGATTTTAACAGCCAAAAAAGGTATTTTTTTTTATTTGCACAACTGTCACACCTAATGTGATTTGCACTAGTGTGACAATGAGCAAAAAAGCTTTCCAGCGGAGTTCCCCTTTTAAGCAGTGGTCCCCAACCAGGGTGCCTCCAGCTGTTGCAAAACACATGGACTGATATATTTCAGCCCTTTGAATACTGTAGTAGTTAGTTGCTTTAAAGAAAAAAAGCTTGCCAGCGAAGTTCCCCTTTTATGCAGTGGCCCCAACCAGGGTGCCTCCAGTTGTTGCAAAACACACGGACTGATATATTTCAGCCTTTTGAATACTGTAGTAGTTGGTTGCTTGAAGGAACTTACGTTTTATACTGGGGTACCCCCTTTAACCAGCGGTTCCCTCCCAACCAGGGAGCCTCCAGCTGTTGCAACTTGCAAAACACGGACTGATATCTTTCAGCCCTTTGAATACTGTAGTAGTTAGTTGCTTGAAGAAACTTAAGTTTGATTCTGGAGTACCCCTTTTAACCAGCGGTTCCCTCCCAACCAGGGTGGCTCCAGCTGTTGCAAGACACACGGACTGATATCTTTCAGCCCTTTGAATACTGTAGTAGTTAGTTGCTTGAAGGAACTTAAGTTTGATTCTGGAGTACCCCTTTTAACCTGCGGTTCCCTCCCAACCAGGACTGATATCTTTCAGCCCTAAAAAGGGCTTTTTTGGGTGCTGTCCTTAAAGCAGATGTTACACTAGTGCTTTAGAAGTAAACTGGACCCTGAATACACCACCTAGCAGCAACCTAGCTATCGCTTTACCTATACAGCAGGAGCAGCTTCTCTGACCCTCCACTTCCTAAGCCTGCAGCATGCCGAATGAGGCTAAAATGGCGTCCGTGCAAGAGGCAGGAGGGTCTGGAAGGGAGGGACTGCTGCTGATTGGCTGTAATGTGTCTGCTGACTCTGACTCACAGGGTCAAAATTTACTGCAATGTTAAAGTATAGGGGGCGGATCGAACTTCACATATGTTCGTCTGGCGATGCGAACATGCGAAATTCGCCGGGAACTGTTCGCCGGCGAACAATTCGCGACATCTCTACCTCTAAATAAAGTAATTCACATGGAGTCACAATGTGACACATTGCCACTCGCTCATATGGTTGTTTTCCTATCATTTTAACTAAGGTCTTTTGAGGTCTATGTGTATTTAAGGATAGGGTCATGAGAGAAGTAGCCAATAGTTAACTTCCATGTCCTGTTAGATAAGCTAGAATTATTGAAAGCTTAAGAAGAAGAAATTTGAGATGTAAATACTTGATAAGCCATGTTCCAATGCCAGTTGGATCATGCCCTGTATCATACAAACTCGGTCTAGTTTCATACCGTCTTTATTAAGGCCTCGCTTATGGTGCATTCACACCACGTTTTTGCAATACAGTTCCTGTGTACGTTTTCAATGTGAAAACCGTATGGAACCGTATTGAAAACAGTATGCATTGACTCTCCATTGAAAACCGTATGCCAAAAGATGCATCAGGTTGTGTCCGTTTTGCATCCTGTACGGTTTTGTCAGTTTTTTTCCCCGTAGCCTACCACGGTTTTTGGTCTGGGTGAAAAACCGTATACGTTTTTTAAAAAAACATGTGAGTCAATGGGAACCGTACAGAAGCGTATGTGCGTACGGTTCCATTCGGTTTTCACCATACGGTTTTTGACTTTGCACATATTTTTTTTCTTGGAATTTCAATCAGACAAGTAAAACCTTATTCATAATGGAGTGAAAAGTTAAAAACGTATACTGTTTAAAAAAAAAAAAAAAAAAGCGGATGCAACTGGACATCATTTTTTAAACCCTATAGAGGTTAAAATTTGTACACACAGTTTGATACAGTTTAGACCGGTTTGAGGAATCAGTTTTTCATCAAAAACTTATACGGAAACTGTATTGCTAAAAGGGGGTGTGAATGGTGTATAATGTAGTGGAATTTCTGAGGGGAATCTGTTGCATTGGGCACACGGTAGAAATTTTGCACAGGAAACATCTGCCGCAGTCTGGCTTGTTTTGCTGGCACCTGCTGTTTGAGGAATGTATATTGGAAATACATCACATCTGTAGTGTGAACATACCCTAAGTGAAACTACCAACATACTGTTGGCAAACATTAAAGTAGCAATTTAGGTTGTATAATCTACTATGTCACTTTTGCTCAAAACAAAGCTATTAAAAGAGGGTCTCCCAAAATGATAAAAACAAATATATAATATACCATATAAAGTAGGTAGTGAGATCAGTAATCCTATTATAGAATATGTCTTAAATGGTATGTACAGGGGCTTTAGTTATATATTTGTGAACCTTAAGAGGTTTAAGATGCATTATGCTGTTTTCTACTTTCTGTATTGTTTTTTTAAATTGTGGAGACCTGCTTTCCCTGACATACCTGCTTGTGGCCCAGCGATCACTGGGATGGGACTGTCATTGAGGAGCGCATGTCATCTACCGGTAGACGGCACACGCTCCATTCATTTCTATAGAAGCGCTGATGATACCCGAGTGCTGTACTCGGGTCTTTTTTGCGCTCTCATAGAAATGAATGGAGCACATGCCGTCTGAAGTACGCACTCCTCACTGAGCAACGGGTCCCGTCCCAGAGATTGCAGGGGCCCCAGCGGTCGGACCTCCAGCGATCAGCTACTTATCCCCTATCCTGCAGATAGGGGATAAGTTAAATTATACCATAGTTCTCCTTTAATAATTATTATTATTATTGATTATTATAAAAGTACCAAACGGATAAATAAGTTAGTCACAGCTGCCCTTTACAAATTGCTAAACAACTTTTAGATTGTTTCATGTTAAATGGCCCATAGGGGAGAATCTGCCATGTAGTTGCTGTTGAATACTGAAAGGTTACAAAAAGTAGTTTTGCTAGCAATTTTCCTATGAAAGTAATACTGTCTGGCAAATTCAATTTTTGAAAGAGATATATGGCTTGCTTCTTGAAAATGGCAGGAAATGTATCATTCATTACCATGCAAAATCAATTGAGAAGGAAAGACTGATTTCTTTAACTCAGAGTAGGAATAGGTGGAGGCCCTGGAACACATTGCAAGGCATTTTACCAGCACTTGGAACATTAATCCATTAATCAAGACATTTTTTTTCAGGTAATTTTCAATATATTTCTGGTGAGCGCATTTTTTCCCCGCCAAGAATGGAGGTGGATTTTTATGGAAAGGAATGTTTATTGGTGAGTTAGAAGTGTTCAGTGCTTCACCTTGTGTTCACTGTATAAACAGCGCATCTCTGGGGAGGTATTACCTTGACGAATTTACCTTTATGGCTTTAGCAGCTGCTGCTCGGGATAAAGAGAGGCGGTGAGTTTGCAGGGAAACTACAGTATTATGATTTTTCTTTCTAGTCATAGATCGAGAAAAGTGTTGAAGTTCAGTTAATGACATACAGCAAGTGTCAGGGGCAAAGAATTGGGGGAGATTTACCAGGATATTTAGGATATTTCACAATGCAAAAGCTCTCTAACTGGCAGTCAAGAGGATAAACGGAGCTCAACAGGAAGTACCCTGAAATATGTGAATATAGAGTTTTCTAATAGTTTTATACATCTGTCTTCTAGAAACATTTTAATACTCATTGCCCTTTAGTAAGGAGGTCTGTCTTTTTTTGTTATTTACATTCTACTTTTTGTGACTAGTAGTATGCTAATAGGACCGACATAGTTAATACCAAGCATCTACTACTTTTTCAGTACATTTTTATTTTGACATTCCTGCTGATCGACCTAAGAATGTGCCCCTTGTGCATGTATTTACTTTATTCCCCCTTTTCCCTCTTTCATCCAGGCTATATAAACTTTGTTTATGTCTTTCTAGATCATTTTGTATGCTTGGGGCCTTCCACCACTCCATTTCATCAATGCCTTTTGGTAGGTCTCCGGAACTAAACACATGGGGGACATATTACAGAGTTTCATGCCAAAATTTTGTTTTTGGTGCGTTTTGTGTTTTGGTGCGTTTATAACATTAAGAACACAGATTTTTGAATATGTACCCCAGGATTATAGATGTGAACTCACTAGAGCTCTATGGTATGGGGCCACAATCAATGTTTCCTGTAAGCTCTGACAGATGCTGAGTAGAGTTGTTAAAGCAGTGTTTCCCAAATAGAGAGCCACCGGCTGGTGCTAAATTACAACTCCTAATATTCCCAGACAAGGCAGCAGCTGGGGCCATTCTATCTGGGCATTGATCAATTAAAGTGGGTATATCACACATGTTTTTTCTGCGGTTTGCAGTGCATTTTTTTACAGGTGAAATGTGTAACATAAGTGTGTAAAAAAAACATGTGGCCAGTTTGTGTGCACCAATCGCATGCAGGATAAATTTTATGTCCGGCACATAGGTAAATGAAAAATTCCATGTGCCTCAAATTTATAATATATAACTCCATAAAGTACTCTACATGAGCCCCATGCCAAGCCATACTCCCTTTCAGCCCTCTTTCTACCTCCATCCCTCCCCCTGTATTAATGCCCTCATCGGTGTTCCGCATATTATTAGTGGGTAGGTTGATAGGTAGCTAGGTTATTAACTAGCTAGGAAGGTCGGTAGGTATGTTGCTAGCATAGAAGGTAGGTAGCTTTCTAGGTAGGTTGTTAGATAGGCAGGTGGGTAGGTTAGGTTAATATGTAGCTAGCTAGGTAGTAAGGTTGATAGATAGCAAAGTCGACAGACAGATAACTAGACAGGTAGGTAGCTAGCTAAGTAGGTAAACATAAGCAACAAAAAATAAAAAGCAGTTGGCACTACTACCCCTAGTATAACTAGGACCTTGATTTTGCAGGAGCCTAGACACAGCAACTAGAAAAACCTCTTCTGGTGGAGCTCAACTTCACAGTAATACAGTCCCAGATAATCCGTAGAAAATAAATAAAAAAGTATAGCAGTGACTCACCATTGTAGAAAATACTTGCTTTATTCTTTAAAATGTAGGCGGTGAAACAATGCAAACTTTCTGTTCACTCGTCCATGGGTGAGATGCCTCAGTGCCCTGTGCAGTGTGTAGAGGAGACAGCCGTTTCACACTTGATTGTGCTTCTACAGGCCTGCCTACTACCTGCACGTCAGGCCTGAAGTATACATCCAGAGTGACATATATAGACAGATGAGCTACTTATATATAGAACAACTAAAAAGATACAAATAATGTGAACAATCGTGCATTAAAAACAATATACAATTTACAAAAAGATGCTAAAGTCAATCTTATCATTCAATCATAGCCTATCTGAAAGGAGAAATGCGGTGCAAAACTTTAACTTCTCCTGTGCCCGGGCTTCAAAAAAAAAAAACTTTAGTTCACTTTCCTACGTTCCCCCATTGCGCCGATATCAGTGTCCCGTTCCTTGGGCGCTGCTCGGCTCTTTGCTTCTTAGGCTCGGAACGTCACACCTCGGTCAGCATATCGCCAGCCGCAGCGATGTCCCGCCTGTTATGTAAGGAGCCCGGGCAGCAGGGAGAAGGCGCGGCCTGAGCTCCTTACTTGACAGTGCGCTCAGCCTATCACCGGCCGAGGCGGGACATTGCTGCGGCCGACGATACGCTGTTCAAGTGTGACGTTCCGAGCCTAAGAAGCAGGGAGCTGAGCAGCGCCAAAGGAAAGGAACGCTGATATCGTCACAACGGGAGAACGTAGGAAGGTGAGTTAACGTTTGTTTTTCTTGTTTTTGCACCACGGGCACATTAGGAGTTTAGGAGTTAAAAGTTTTGCGCCTCATTTCTCCTTTGAGCTCTTAATATCAGGAAAGCCTCATGGTGTAGAAGTTTTCGGTGTCTATCCTCACCATTAACTGATGATACTCTCTCAATACCTATGAATTTCATATCACCTTGATGTTCTATAATGTGTAATCAATCTAGGGGAACCTTTCCCCAACCGTACTGACCAATGTGTTGTATAGTGTTAGTGTGGTACTGCCAAAATAAACCAGCAGTCTCACTCAGTGGCGGATCCACTGAGATTGCAGTATGCAGCACCCGCACCACCACCTTGCATGGTGGAGCCGAAGCTGTAAGCTCCAGCTCCACCATTCACTAAACTTTCACACGCTGTGATTACAGTGTGTGAGCTGCAGGGACGCAATCCACTAGAGGCCGGCGCGATGACGTCACATCATCGCGCCGGCGCCCGGAGTTCCTGTCCCCGCAGCCCGCATACTGTAAGTAGTGAAGAGTATGCTCAGGGCCCAGGGGATTTGGGGAACTATATTGTACAGGAGGAGGGGAGGGGGATTTAAAAACTTGGAAAAAGGGAATATTTAATGTGAGGGGCTACAGGGCAAAGAACAGGGGGCATTATATGGGATGAGCACATGGCAGGGGGCCCCCTGTGCTGTGCCTCTCACATATAATGCCCCCTGTGCTGTGTCCCACACATATAAATTATATGTGTGGGGCACAGCACAGGGGGCATTATATGTGAGGGGCATAGCACAGGGGGCATTATATGTGTGGAGCACAGCACAGGGGGCATTACATGAAATAATGCCTCCTGTGCTGTGCCCCTCACATATAATGCCCCCTGTGCTGTGCCCCACACATATAATGCCCCCTGTGCTGTGCCCCTCACATATAATGCCCCCTGTGCTGTGCCATTATATGTGAGGGGCACAGCACAGGGAGCATTATATGTGAGGGGCACAGCACAGGAGGCATTATTTCATATAATGCCCCCTGTGCTGTGCTCCACACATATAATGCCCCCTGTGCTGTGTCCCTCACTTATAATGTCCCCTGTGCTGCGCCCCACACATATAAATTATATGTGTAGGGCACAGCACAGGGGGCATTATATGTGAGGGGCACAGCACAGGGGCCATTATATGTGAGGGACACAGCACAGGAGGCATTATTTCATATAATGCCCCCTGTGCTGTGCTCCACACATATAATGCCACCTGTGCTGTGCCCCACACATATAATGCCCCGTGCTTTGCCCCACACATATAATGCCCCCTGTGCTGTGCCCATCACATATAATGCCCCATAATGCACCCCTCATATATAATGCCCCCATCATGCACCCCTCACAGATAATGCCCCCATCATGCACCCCTCATATATAATGCCCCCATCATGCGCCCTTCACATATAATGCCCCCGTCATGCGCCCCTCATATATAATGCCCCCATCATGCGCCCTTCACATATAATGCCCCCGTCATGCGCCCCTCACATATAATGCCCCCGTCATGCGCCCCTCACATATAATGCCCCCTGTGCTGTGCCCCTCACAAATAATGCTCCTGTCATGTGCCCCAAACATAAAATGCCCCCTGTGCTGTCCCCTTCACACATAATGCCCCCTGAGGGGACAGGATGAGGGCATTATATGTGAGGGGCACAGCACAGGGGGCATTATATGTGAGGGGCACAACACAGGGGGCATTATATGTGAGGGGCAAAAAACGGGGGCATTATATGTGAAGGGCACAGCACGGGGCATTATATGTGAGGGGCGCATGATGGGGGCATTATATATGAGGGGCAAAGAACAGGGGCATTAAATGTGAAGGGCACAGCACGGGGCATTATATGTGAGGGGCGCATGATAGGGGCATTATATGTGAGGGGCAAAGAACGGGGGCATTATATGTGAAGGGCACACCACAGGGGGCAATATATGTTTGGGGCACAGGACAGAGGGCATTATTATTATGTGGGGGGAACAGGACGGGTCATAATTATTATATGTAGGGGCACAAGATGGGGCATTATTACTATATGTGAAGGCACAGAGTGTTCTGCATTTCAGAAGTATAGTGTATATGATGAGGAATTTCTGGGGTGGTACGTTTTTTATGGGCCACAAAACATTTGGGTATTTTATTCAGAGGGTGCACTGCACAGCAAGTTATATTCACAGAGTGCAGTGTGTGGTAATATTAAATTTAGAGAACACAGTGTGTGGTAGTATTATATTCAGAGGGTGCAGTGTGTGATAGTATTATATACAGAGGGTACGGTGTGTGGCGGTATTATATTCAGAGGGTACAGTGTGTTGTATATTCAGGAGGTACAGTGTGTCAGAATTATATTTAGTGGGTGTGTGGCGGTATTGTATTAGAAGAATACAGTGTTTGGCAGTATTATAATAATTATTGTTTTCATATAGAGGATCAGAATCCGCTGACATAGAAACCATCTGGGCGTCAAGTTCTGCTGAGAGAAAATATAGCTGGAACAATTCCTGGCGGTATGTACATCTGAATTAGATAAGGAAAGACTATAGAAAAGACATCACCTGTAGTCACTGATATCATTCTGTATTCTCCTTACTGTGTCCCATCAGAGCTGGAGTCACTTGTAAGTTCTGCAGTAATGATGGGTGAAACAACAACTCCCAGCATCCCCTTACCACTGCTTAGGTCATACTGGCAGCTGTAGTTTTAAATGGTAAAAACCTCTTTAGCACTTTCCCATTCTGCGGCAATTGGTATATTTGATAATTATTCTGACATGTGAACATGGCCTAAGAGTCTTAAACAAGGTTAGGACTGTATGATACATTTAATAATATTGTAAGTTCCGTGAGCAAGATCTTGTTTTCTGTCCGCTAACACAAAATACTCTAATAGTGCCCCTCCCGAGACTCGACTCTGGATCCGCCCCTGGTCTCACTGTGTGACTTTCAAACTGCCAGGTATGTAGGTACCTGGCAGTCTGTTATTTGTGCTTTTGGTGGTGGAAATAGTGGATTGGCACTCACTCATCCTGCAGTTCCAGGCGACAGGCAGGTGAATTTTTCCGGACCTTAGCCTGGCTTCAGGCAAGCAGGACAAGCGCGGCAGCGCTCAGCAGTTTGTATGGAGCGGCATCCCGACTCTTGCCCGCTCCGTACTCCTGCCTGCTCCTGCCTGCTCCTGCCCGCCCCTGGCTGATTTCAGTAGCCGAGGGCCACTGCTAATAACCAGCATGCGGTGATCGCTGCGCCTGGCTGTTAACCCTTTAGATCGCCACTGACAAAGCTGAAAGCGGCGTCTGAAGGGACATTTGAATGCTCCCTGGTGGGTTAGTGGGGTGGATCACCCCCCCCCCCGCAGCGTCTGTTCCCTGCTGTGCCGTGGCTCTGTCATTGATAGAGCCTGGCTGGACTAGGCTCTATCAATGGAGCACAGAGCACACAGATCAATGGAGTTCAATAGAACTCTATTGATCTGTATGAGGAATCTAATGATTCCTCCTAAAAGTCTAATAAAGTGTAAAAAAAAAAGATTTTAATAAAAGTTTAAAAGACACATTAACCCCTTCCATGTTAAAAGAACAAATCACCACCTTTTCCTATATAAAAACATGTAAACATAATAATAAACATATAGTTGCGTGCGTAATTGTACAAACTATTAAAATATAACATCTGTTGAAGTTCCTGAAAGGAAAGAAACAGCTGTCATCGGTTAACGCACTAGTGTTCGGCATCCCGGTGTGGCGTGGAGCCGCTTTACCTGCATGTCCCAGTAATAAACACGAAGTTACTACAACGTGGTGAGTTGCCTGTACTTTCTTCTTGATTATTTGGATTAAAATATAACAGTATGCATCCCATACGGTAAATGACGTAAATATAAAAAAAAAAAAAAAAAAAAACACAGAATTGCGATTTTTGTAATATCCCAGAAAAAAAAGTTAAAAAGCGAATAAAAAGTCAGATCAATACCAAAATGGTACCGATACAAAAAACTGATTATGGCGCAAAAAATGAGCCCTCATACAGCCTGGTATGCGGAAAAAAAAAGCTACAGGGGTCAAAAAATGGCAATTTCAAAAAATTCGAAAAAGTTCTGAATTTTTTTAAAATTAGTATAACATGACGGAAACTATACAAATCTGGTATTGCTGTAATCAGGCGACCTACAAGTATCAAAACTACGTGTTATCTCAACCACATGGTAAATTGCGTAGAAAAGAAAACCACCAAATTTGCGAAATTATCTTTTACTATTTCAATTTCACTTTATCGATTAAACACACATATATATATATATATATATATATATATATATATATTTATTTTATTTTTTTTGTTTTTTTTTTTGTTTCGGAGAATGTTATTGAAAAATTAAAAGGTGTCATTATAGTAGGTGTTTATGGCTATTATAGGGCAAGGAGGAAAAAAACAAGAGTGTAAAAGCAAAAATTGTCCTGGACAAGTGGATCATCATGAGGGACAAGTAGATTTTGCTCCGTTGTAGTCCCGTGGACAAGTAGTTTTTTATTAAATTTCCACACCCCTGTAAGGGCTTGTTTTTTTGCGTCACCAATTGTACTTTGTATTGACATTACTTATTTTAAAACATAATCTGCGGCAAAAATGCACATTTTTAGGATTGCCATTTCTACGCAGTGTACTTTTCGTTAAATTGACACCTTATCTTTATTCTGTAAGTCCATATGATTACAGGGATACCCAATTTATGTAGGTTTTATTTATTATACTACTTTAAAAAAATTATAACTACATACACCAAAATTAGTATGTTTAAAATTGTCAAATTCGGACCCCTATAACGTTTTTATTTTCCCCCGTACGGGGCTATATGAGAACTCATTTTTTGCGCTGTGGTGTGTAGTTTTTATCGGTACCATTTTTGTTTTGATGGGACTTTTTGATCGCTTTTTATTAATATTTTTTTGGTATATGAAGTGACCAAAAATGAACAATTTTGGATTTTGTTATTTTTTTTTTACATGTACACCATCGACCATGTGCTTTAGCTAACCTTATATTTTAATAGTTCGGACATTTACACACGCGGTGGTACAACATATGATTATCATTTTTTTAATTACATTATTTTATTAAAAAGATAGGAAAAGGGGGGTGATTCAAACTTTTATTGGGGGGGGGGTCATATTCACATTTATTCTCTTTTTTTAACCACTTTTTACTATATCATGCAATCTTTTGATTGCATACACTGATCAATGCTATGCCATAGCATAGATCAGTGTTATCGGCGTTCTGCTGCTCCAGCCAGCCAGGCATGGAGCAGTAGATCCCCGATCGGACTACGAGGAGGAAGGTGAGGACCCTCCCGTCGTCCAGTAAGCTGATCGGGACATCGCAATTCTGTTACGATAGTCCCGATCAGCTCCGCTGCTGGGATAGTCTTACTTTCACTTTAGACGCCACAATCAACCTTTATCGCGGCGTCTAAAGAGTTAATGCTGGGCATCAGCCTGATCGGCAGTGCCCATCATTAGCCGTGGGTCCTGGCTGCCCGTAGCAACTGGGACCCATGGGGTTTAACCCGTTCTCTGCTTGTGAGAACAGTTTAAACCCCGTTAGCGGGACTCAGGATGACCTTAAGGACTCGGGAACGGAGACATACCTGTACGCCCTGCAACCTTAACTGGTTAAGGGTCGGGTTACACGTGCTGTATTTTGCTGCACCCTATTTTCCTACCCATTAGTCAATGGGTAGCAAAATCAGCAGCTTATTTTGCTAAAATAAGGAAAATATGCAGCAGCAAATATGCAACAAAATACAGAACGTGTGACCCTACCCTAAATAGGAATGTCAAAATCCATTTTTTTGCATCAGAAACACTGGATCTGCAGGGAAATCCGCAACAGTGCATTTCAAATATATTAGTTATTTTCTTTCTACAATAATAACATAATTTGGAACATCAAACAAGTAGAAAAATTTTGAAATTACAACATGTAAGGCTCTTGCGGCACGGAGGGAGGCTCTGAATTTAGGCAGATAACCAGGTGAATGCAGATACAGTATTTTGGCATGGGTGTTGCTCAATGAATAGATACATTCTTGAATCAGTTCAATGGAGTAAAATACAGTTCATGGCACTCTCCCACGGTGTCTTTGTTAAAACAAGTTTTCTTTATTCAGCTTGTTTAACCTTTTAAGGACGCCGGGCGTATGCATACGCCCTGCATCCCGAGTCCTTAAGGACGTGGAGCGTATGCATATGCCCGTGGGAATTCAGGTCCCCGCCGCTAGCTGGTTGGGGACCGGGATGCCTGCTGAAATCATTCAGCAGGCATCCCGAAACATCGCCGAGGGGGGTCCTGAGACCCCCCCCATGTCGGTGATCGCAGAAATTTGCATGTCAATTCAGACATGCGATTTTTTGCTATTCTGGGCTGATCGGGTCTCTGTTGACCTTATCACCCGGAAAATAGGGATGATCGGAGCTGTTAGTGACAGCCCTGATCATCCCAAGTGGTAGAAGCGAGGTTGCAGTGCTGCGATCTCCTCCTATCCCCTGCCATTAGTCAGAACTGATTCTGACCAATGGCAGGGGAGGACAGTGGGTTGCCATGGCAACCCCCCGTTCTGCCCACCCCTGGATGTCGAGGGGAACATGGGGAGAAGATGGAGGCAGGTACCTGGAGGAGAAGATGACTGGGGACCAACAATCGTCGCTGGAGACTGCTGGATCCTGGCTCAGGTAGGGAAACTACGGTGGGGGGGGGGGGGGGGGGGAATGAAAGTGAAAGTAAAGTGATCTTTACTGTGGCAACCACTAGGAAGGCCAAACTGCAACTCCCAGCATGCCCAGACAGCCAAAGCTTATCTGGGCATGCTGGGAGTTGTAGTTTTGCAACATCTGGAAGGTCACTGTTTGGAGACCACTGTTACATTGGTGCCCAGACGGTAGCCCTCCAGCACTCTCAGTATGCCTAGACTGCCCAGGCATGCTGGGAGTTGTAGTTCTGTAACATCTGTCCCTTCAGATTTTGCAATTTTCATGACATTTTTGAAAATTGCTGCTCTACTTTGAAGCCCTCTAATTTTTTCAAAAAACAAAAATATGTCCATTTTATGATGCCAACATAAAGTGGACATATTGTATTTATTTGTGAATAAAATGTATTTGGAATATCCATTTTCCTTACAAGTAGAGAGCTTCAAAGTTAGAAAAATGCTAAATTTTTAAAATTTTCATGAAATTTTGGGATTTTTCACCAAAAAAAGGATGCAAGTAACGCCGAAAATTTACCACCAAAATAAAGTAGAATATGTCACGAAAAAACTATCTCAGAATCAGAATATTCGGTAAAAGCGTTTTCGAGTTATTAATTCGTAAAGCGACGGTGGTCAGAATTGCGAAAAAGGGCTCAGTCCTTAAGGTGAAAAAGGGCTGCGTCCTTAAGGGGTTAAAATTCATCAAAGTGCAGTACAGGATATTGGCAGTGCAGACAGTTCAAGAAGTTACATGGAGTGACGATCGTTTCACGTGGATGCACTTCATTATTTCAATGGAGTAAAATACAGTTCATGGCACAGGGAGTGCCATGAACTGTATTTTACTCCATTGAAATAATGTGCAACATATTTGCACAAAAATCCATGTCACATCTGCTTTGTGTGAACATACCCTAAAGATTGCTACACAACATAGTTACATAGATACTGCCGCTTTTCTAATTTGTTGACACAATATACATTTTTGAATAATCTGCATAAAAAATTGTACATATACAATTATTTTGTCATATTCAATGAATAACAAAGTGATAGTTGCACCATGTAACAGGTTACCTACCACCTGCTTACCATACCCAACATCCTGCTCTGCTTCAGCTGCCCTGTCAATTTAGTGATGCTGTTTACTTGATTCTGCCCTGGCATTTTCCTGACTACGTTATCTGATCGCTGTCTGACATGACCCATACCGGTTTACTCAGCACTACTGAAAGCACTCTGCCAGCCCAGACTTCAGTTTTTTTGCAACATTGCTGCTGTTATTATTTCTAGTAATGTGCTTCAAGATTCAGGTGTTGCTGACAAAGACTGTGAAGTGACCTAGTGATTGGGTTGCAAGGTGAATAACAGATAATCCCTATGCCTCTGCTTTACAGTTTAGCCCCAGACCAAATGTGTTAGAAACTGACATCTTTCTGATGTTTCCTTTCTTACAGAAAGTCCCCTCAAATCCACTTCAAACTGAATTGGTACCTGAAAAATTCAAATTTAGAATTTTATTGTGAAAATTTGGAAAATTGCTGCTATACTTCTTCTATACTTCTAATGTCTTCAAAAAGTAAGAACATGTCAACTTTATGATACCAACATAAGGTAGACATATTGTATATATGACTCAATATATAATTTATTAGGAATGTCCATTTTCCTTAATGAAAATTTACCACTATCTTAAAATAGAATATGGCACGTGTAACGGCTACCCAGGTAGAGAGAGGGTATCAGCCGTTGATGACGTCCTTTTCCCTGCAAGCTGCTGTGTCAAAGTAAAGCTGGTATAATCCTATTCACGATATCCAGAGGGAGAGTCAGGTTTAGCTGTAAAAAGAGCAGAGTAATGTTCCCAAATAATCCCCTTTCAAGAAAGAGACGAGGCTATGTTTGAAGGGTCAAGAAGAACTCTTTATTGTGGAACAAGTGTCTTCTTTTATAGGAAGGACATCACAGGGGAAAGGGTCAGTAAAGACAATACAGGTGGAAGGTAGTCTGGGAGATAACCCAATAAAGGCAATACAGGTGACAGGATGTCTGGGAGATAATCCAACAAAGGTAATCCAGGTGACAGGTAGTCTGTGAGATAATCCAATAAAGGCAATACAGGTGACAGGTAGTCTGGGAGATAATCCAACAAAGGTAATCCAGGTGACAGGTAGTCTGTGAGATAATCCAATAAAGGCAATACAGGTGACAGATAGACAGATAGATCCGTCACAAGTATAACTACCGAACGGCCGGTTGCATTCTCTGGTAATGGCATTTCTCATACAATATCCATGCGAATAACTCCAGCTATTTTAACAGTCCAGGCATGTAGTATAGTCTCGTTACACTGCTCCTCTTTGTGGAACACCCCGGCAGACCCGGATTGATCCTTTTCGGGTCAACTTGGGGCTGTCCGGTCCGCTGTTAGGGTAAAAGTTCAGTTTGCCTGGACAGTCTGTCTGCATTACCATTGAATCTGCCAGGGCGGTTTTGGATGGAAAAATTGTAGGGTTGCAGGGCCAAGCTCCATCTTAGCAGGCGCCCATTATCCCCAGCTACTTGGTTCAGCCATACGAGTGGGTTATGGTCCGTGAACAGGGTGAATTCCTGACCATACAAGTAGGGTGTGAGCTTCTTTAAAGCCCAAACCAGGGCTATACATTCCTTTTCCACTGCCACGTAGCTTACTTCCCTGGGCAATAGCTTTCTACTCAGGTACGCGACAGGGTGTTCCCCTCCATCCTCCCCGATCTGGCTCAGAACTGCCCCCAGTCCGTACATGGACGCATCTGTGTGAACGACAAATCTTTTGATAGGGACGGGGGCAGATAGAACAGGTGCGTTGATCAAGGCTTGTTTCAAATTTTGGAATGCTGTTTCACAGGTGGGAGACCAAAGGACTACTCTAGGCAAGTTCTTTTTGGTCAAATCTGTCAAAGGTTTAGCAATGGTACTAGAGTCAGGAACAAATTTTCTGTAATATCCTGCTGTCCCTAGGAATGCCAGGACCTGGGTCTTAGTGTGGGGCCAATTGGCTACAGCCTCAACCTTAGCAGGTTCTGGTCGTTGTTTCCCACACTCCACTCTGTGTCCCAAGTACTGGACTTCTGCCATCCCGAAATTACATTTTTCTGGTTTCAGGGTTAGGCCTGCGGCCCTAATTTGATCCAGTATGGCCTCGACATGCCTCAGGTGTTCCCCCCAAGTCTCACTATAGATCGCAATGTCATCCAGGTACGCGCAAGCGAAATCCTGGAAGCCATCAAGGAGGCGGTCCACTAAGCGCTGAAATGTAGCTGGGGCGTTTTTCATCCCAAATGGCATGACCTTGAACTGGTATAAGCCAAATGGGGTGGGCAGATAACGTCCTTTGGCAATACAATCTAATAACTCGTCTACTCGGGGCATAGGGTATGCATCTGTCATGGTTCTGTCATTGAGGCACCGATAATCGACACCGAATCGGGTTGTTCCGTCCTTTTTGGGAACTAGGACCACTGGTGAGGCCCAGGGACTGTCAGATTGTTCTATCACCCCCAGTCTTAACATCTCTTGTATTTCCTTCCTCATCTCCTCTTTTACTGCCTTAGGGATTCTGTAGGGAGTTTGTCTGAGAGGGTTTTGTCCCGGGGTCTCTACGTAATGAGTGGCTAAGGGAGTGTACCCTGGCTCCTGGGAAAACGTCAACCCTTTCTCAGCTAGTAATTGTCGGATCTGTCCCTTTTCTGCTGGCGTTAACCGCTCCCCTAGCTGTATGGTATTGAGCAGGGTTTTAGGTTCTGAGTTGGCTAATAGGTCGGGGATGGGTAAGCTGTCAGGGTCTTCAGTGGCTGGGATACAGATGGCGGCTATATCCTCTGGTCTTTCCTGATACTCTTTTAATAGGTTTACATGAAAGGATTTCTGGATCCTTTCATCTTTGCTGCTGGCAATTACATATGTAGTATCACAGACTTGTGCTACTCCTTTGTAAAGGCCTTGCCAGGAGGTCTGGAGCTTATTCCCTTTGACAGGCCTAAGCACCAGCACCTTCTGGCCCACTTGGAACGTTCTCTGACGGGCACCCTGATCGTACCAATGTTTCTGTCGACCCTGGGCTGCATGGAGATGGTCTTGTGCCAACCGAGCTAAATGCTCCATGCGGTCCCGCATTTCCAGTACATATGGCACGATGGGAACACCTTCATGTTCTGTCTCTCCCTCCCAGTGCTCTCGTATGAGGTCGAGGGGGTCTCGCACTCTCCGTCCATAGAGCAGCTCGAATGGGGAGAACCCTGTGGATTCCTGCAGCACCTCCCGATAAGCAAACAAGAGGTGCGGCAGGAATCGCTCCCAGTCTCTGTATTCCGTCGTAAAGAGACCGTTAGTCTGAGGGTGGTATGGTGAACTAAGCAGGGTCTTAATACCGCAGACCTTCCACAACTGTTGTGTTAGGTCTGCGGTAAACTGGGTCCCTCTGTCGGATAAGATTTCCTGAGGAAACCCCACTCTGGTGAATATCCCAACGAGAGCACTGGCAACAGTGTCCGACTGGATATTCGTCAGAGCGACGGCCTCCGGGTAGCGAGTAGCATAGTCCACTACGGTAAGAATATATTTCTTACCCGAGGGACTGGGGTTAGGCAGGGGACCCACTAGGTCGACTGCCACCCTGCTAAACAGTTCCTCGATCACGGGCATAGGTGACAGTCGGGCTTTAGGGTGATCCCCTCTTTTCCCTACCCGTTGGCATACGTCACAAGTGCTGCAGTAACGTCGCACATCCCTCGAGATCCCCGGCCAAAAGAAGGTCTGGGTGATCATGTAGGTGGTGCGGTTCCCCCCTAGATGCCCTGCCAACGGAATGTCGTGGCCAATTCGAAGAAATTCCAACTGGTACTTTCTTGGTTCCACTAGTTGGCGCTTCTGTGAAGGGACACAGCCTCTCTTTCTCCCTTCAGTCAATCTATATAACCTGTGACCATCCCATATAAACCGTTCCCGCTCGTCCCCTCTACTGTCTGCTAATTCCCGATACCTTTGGAGGTTGGGGTCCTCCCTAGTTTCCCTCCCAAACTCCTCTGGGGTGTCCCAAGCTATGGGTCTTTTTATCGTTGTGGGGTTAAATGTGGGTGCTGGGCTTACCTGGGTCTCCCGGCCTGTGGTATAATCATCTGTGATACGGGTCTGTGAGTGGGTGGTCACGGGACAAGCAGCAGCAGGCGTAGGTAAATAATCCGAAGTTAGAGGGCCAATGTCGTTGCCCAACACAACCTCGGCAGGCAGGTTGTCCATAATGCCAACTGTGGTCTTTCCCGACCCGACTCCCCAGTCCAAATGCACTCGGGTGGTGGGCAAGCGAAATACAGTACCCCCTGCGACCCGAACAGCAACGGTGCGAGTAGACACATTTTCTGGCTTTACCAGATGCTTTTGAATCAAAGTGATAGTAGCCCCGGTATCTCTTAGGCCTTGTGCTACTTGTCCATTCACCCGTACCTCCTGACGGTGATGCTGACTGTTATCTGGAGAAGCAGCTTGTATTGGGTCTGCCTCATACAAAATTCCCAGACAGTCCTCAGGGCCCACCTCGGTTTCTAGGCAGTGAGCCGCAGAGGGGCGTGATGGGGTGGCCTCTGTGTTGGGTGTTGTGCGTCTCCAGTTATTATTGGTAGATCTCAATAGGCAATAACGAGCAATATGTCTCGTGTTGCTGCAGTGATGGCACGTCACGACAAATCTCGGGGGTAGTTGGTGGACCCCTGAGGGTGCGGTGGTCCTGGTGGGACTGGAGCCAGAAACTCTGGGTGTGAGGTGACGGCTGGAGTGTGTGGTTCTACCTTATGAGCCAGCCGTGTAGTACCCTGGCTTACTTTTCTTGTTTCCGCATACTCATCTGCTAGCCAAGCCGCCTCGTTTAAGTTAGCGGGGTGGCGGCCTCGTACCCAGTCTTGTATGTCCGCGGCCAGGTCTTGGAAGAAATGTTCCATTAGGAATAACTGCAATACCTCCTCCCCGGTGTTGGCCTTGCACCCTTGGACCCAATGTGATGCCACCCTTTGTAATCGGTTGGGCCATTCCATGTGGGAGTCCACAGCCTTCTTCTTGGACTCCCGGAAGCTGCGGTGGTATGCTTCTGGGGTTACAGCATACCTGGTGAGCAGTGCCTCTTTCACCCTTTGATACTGCGATATCTCTTCTGCAGTAAGTGCTCGGAAAGCCTCATTTGCTAGTTTCCCAGCCAGGATAGACGTTGCTGGATACAAGGCTAATCTCGGCTGTACAATAGCAGTAAGTACATCGTCCTCGCTGATAGGTGTAATAGGTTCAGTTACCTCCATGGACCTATCCCTTTCGTCCAGCTCCAGCAGGTCAGCTATCAGCTCTCTCCGTGGTCTGTTACTGGCGCTCCTACCACGACTCTCCAATAAATCTTTTAGTGTGGGTCTTTTCAGCCTGGCATACCGAGACTCCATTCAGCACTTGCTCTTTGGATAAAAGGACAATCCCACCGCTGCCACCAATGTAACGGCTACCCAGGTAGAGAGAGGGTATCAGCCGTTGATGACTTCCTTTTCCCTGCAAGATGCTGTGTCAAAGTAAAGCTGGTATAATCCTATTCACGATATCCAGAGGGAGAGTCAGGTTTAGCTGTAAAAAGAGCAGAGTAATGTTCCCAAATAATCCCCTTTCAAGAACGAGACAAGGCTACGTTTGAAGGGTCAAGAAGAACTCTTTATTGTGGAACAAGTGTCTTCTTTTATAGGAAGGATATCACAGGGGGAAGGGTCAGTAAAGACAGAAAAGGTGGAAGGTAGTCTGGGAGATAATCCAATAAAGGCAATACAGGTGACAGGTAATCTGGGAGATAATCCAACAAAGGTAATCCAGGTGACAAGTAGTCTGTGAGATAATCCAATAAAGGCAATACAGGTGACAGATAGTCTGGGAGATATTCCAACAAAGGTAATTAGCTCTCCCTATACAGTGCCTTGAGTGCAAAAGGTGTATTGTGCACAGAAAGTGTATGAAAACAGTAAATAAAAGTATTTGAACTCTGAGCTTTATGTCACTGGACAACTTAAACTGAGGGGTACAAATACTGATGTCCTTAAGTCCATCCAAGTAGGTAGGGTGACTCTAGGATCCGTCACAAGTATAACTACCGAACGGCCGGTTGCATTCTCTGGTAATGGCATTTCTCATACAATATCCATGCGAATAACTCCAGCTATTTTAACAGTCCAGGCATGTAGTATAGTCTCATTACAGCACGAAAAAACTATCTCGGAATCAGAATTATAAGTAAAAGCATTCCAGAGTTATTAATGTGTAAAATGACAGAGGTCAAATTTGCAAAAACGGCTTTGTCCTTAAGATCAAAATGGTCTCCGTCCTTAAGGGGTTAACCCCTTAAGGACCATGGACGTGTATACAGGTCAAGGCAGGATACACGTTCTGCCATTAGGACGTGTATACACGTCCATGGTTCTTGTGGGTGCTGCCCAGTGCACCCACGAGATCGCGGCAGAGACTTGGCTGTAACACACAGCCGGGACCCTGCCGCACTGCCGGGAATGAAGTAAACTTCCGTCCCGGCAGTCTAACCCTTACAGCCGTGGTCGGAAGTGACCGCTGGCTGTAAGGAGTTTTGACAGAGGAGTTTTGACAGTTTTGAGTTGCTCCATCTGTCTCTCTCCTGTTGCATCCCACAACAATCGCGGGGTGCTGCTGGTTACCTGGGGTCTTTACAAGGACCCCCAGGTCTGCCCTCGTTATTGCCTGATATGCTGCCTGCTAGCCAGAGGCACTTCCTGATATGATGCCTGCTAGTGTAAAACTAGCAGGCAGCATATATCTGCAATGCTTTGGAATATTAAGTATTCCAAAGCATAAAAAAAAAAGTGAAAAGAAACCATAAAATAAATAAAAGTGTATAAAAACAATAAGTATAAAAAAGTGTAATAAAAAGTGTAAAACATTTAAAAAAATACATTTATCAAATAAATATAAAGAAAAATAAAAATGTATAATGTGTAGGATCACACAGCGCACATCCACAGCATATTACATACTGTGGATGCCTACCAACAGTCACAATAATGAGCTCCCTGCTGCAGCTTGGTAGCTTTGTGTGTCCACTCATAGCGGCGGATTTCCCACAGGCAGTTATGAGCGGACACACTGAGCTACACAGCCACAGCAGTGATCTCGCCCCTTGTGACTGCTGGGGGGCATCCTCCGTGTGAAATATGCTGCGGATGCGCTCTATGTGACCCTACACTGCATCCCGTTCATACTGCATTTCCGCAGTGTTAGAGGTATCCGTCAGCATCACGTCAAAAAGAGTGATGTTGACATATACTGTAGCAGCTCCATTCATTTCTGAATGAGACTGCTACAGAATATGTTGGCATCTCTTTTTTGACATGACAACGGACACCTGTACTGCAGAAACGCAGTATGAATGGGGGCTATTCATATAATGATGCCCTGAAAGCCAAAGGGGTTCCTCTCCTTCTCGGTCCTACCAGGCAGTCAGGCAACCAGATATGACCTAAGTAGGGGTACTGCTCAGCCCGGGACAAACAGGGTGATAAAATATGGGGCGTATTTCCTCCCTTTCAAAAGCGACTTACCAAAATGATGTCCCACAAATAAAGAATTTGTGGGGAAAAAAGCTGATTGCTATTTTTTCCACTGACTTTGAAATAATTCTAGCCACACAATAAGGGCTCAACATACTCACTTTTGCCCTAGGTGAATACTTTAAGGGGCGTAGTTTCGAAAGTGAGGTCACATCTGGGGGTGCGGTATTGCTCTGACAGCTAGAATGCTTTGCAAGATATAAGTGCGGCATATAATTTGTATAATGATATCCTGAAAGCCTAATGGTGCTCCTCTCCTTTTGGGTCCCACCATGTGGCCATGCAACCAATTATGGTCTAAGCGGGGGTATTACCGAACATGGGACGAACACTGTAATAAAATATGGGGCGCATTTTCTACTTTTCAGATGCAATGTGCAAAAAATATGTCCCACAAATAATGCATTTGTGAAAAAAAAAGAAAATTTAAATTTTTCCACTGACTTTGAGTAATTTTTGTGTGGCTGGAATGGATACAAAGTACTCATTTTTTGGTCTAGATGAATACTGTAGGGGGCGTAGTTTCCAAAATGGGGTGACTTGTGGGGGTTCTGTATGGTTCTGACTGCTAAAACCCTTTGCAGGCATGAAGTGCGGTCTGTAATCCATTCGGCCTAAAATGATGCCCTGAAAGCTAAATGGCGCTCCTCACCTTCTGGGTCCTACCACGCGGCCAAGGAACCGAATATGGACTAAGCGGGGGGTATTTCCAAACACAGGCCGAGCAGCTTAATAAAACATAGGGTGCATTTCTTGCAATATCAGAAGTGATGTACAAAAAATATGCCCCACAAATGATGCATTTGTGAAAAAATGCTAATTTCGAATTTTTAACACTGACTTTGTAATAATTCCTGCCAAAAAACTATGGTGTTAAAATACTCACTGTACCCCCTAGCGAATACATTGAGGGGTCTAGCTTATAAAATGGGGTCATTTGGGGGGGGGGGGGGGGCGTTCCTATGTTCTACCACATCCATATTTCTGCAACACAATGAAACACAATGAAAATGTGGTGAAAGCCAGGTAAGTTTTCTGTTGTAGATTGCACCAGATTTTTTGTGCAAGCAGTTATGACCTTATCATACACATTGTCATGTGGGTTACTGCTACTTACAAACACTTTTTCTAAAAACAAATGCTGGCCATTACCCATTTATATTGCATGATATAAAATACTACTATAAAAACACTAGTACATTTGTTGGGATATTTTGAAACTGTCGGAGACATACCCCTTTTTCAGGTTTTCTGAGTAAAATGGAGAGTTGGTCGGGTTTTTTGTAAATGACCCCCCACCCAATATGTTATGTATATTTTAAAAAATTTACATTTTTTTTTTGCATGAAAACTAAACTGAAAGCAATTAAAACTCTAGTACAAATAATTACAGTGCCTTGCATGAGTATTGGACTTTTTGCCCATTTTGCTACAGTTATTAACTAAAATTCAAATAAACTTTTACTATTTGATCTACACAGCATGCATAGTAATTTGAAAGAGAACAATAACTTGCTCACTGGACATATGGCGCTTTTGGCATAGAGATCTTCTATCTCTGCCTGGACCAAATCTTTGTCTGCCTGAGAGAATTGGATGTCCCCCGGATATCGCTTCTGAACAGGAGGGGACATGAACTCTATTGCATAACCCAACACCACATGAAGAATCCATGGATCCACCATAATCAGGGACCAGGCGTGGGTAAAAAACTGTAGCCTGCCCCCACAGGTATGTCCTGCCATGGCTGCGTTATCTGACCCACCTGAACTTCTGCATCTTGAAAAGCCTTGTGAGCCTCTAGCCCTCCAGGGCCGACCTCTGGATGGGAAGAATGGTGTAGAGGTAAGCGGTGCAGCGACCACTGGAGGCTGCTGTCTCTCCTGAGGATATTGCATTTGTCTCCTATGGTAGGGCCTGTTGAAAACCTTATTGGCCACATTCTTCTTCAGCAAAGTTTGAGCCTTGTCAAGACTGGAGAAAAGGCCTACAAATTTGTTATTGATTTTGATCAGGGACTCTCCGAACAAAACACCCTCCGCAGACGGGACTGGCTCTTCCGTGGCCAAATGAGAGAATTGCGGGTCCAATCGCATAAGTATGGATCAGCGTTGTTCCGCCGACATGGCTGTATTGGCATTTCCCAATATACAGGTGGCTCGAAGGGCCCAACCCCTGAGCACCTCAGTGTCTATGGGACCGCCCGAGGCGACAGCCTGTTCCGCCATATTCAATATTTTCATTAATGGCCCCAATAGGTCTAATAATTTGTCTTGGATCGATTTAAAGGATCGATCAATCCCCTTTTTCTGTTTTTTTCCCGATTTGACCATATACTTTATTAATATCGGATCCAACTCTGGCATCACAGCCACCTTATTGGCTATGACCGGGCGTGGGCATTATGCCCTAAGTTTGCTCCTATTGCCCCTGTCCAACAGTTTCCGGATCCAGGCCTCAATAAAATTGGCAACTTGTGGATTAGGAGTCCACTCGCCCGACCGCGGATGTTTAATTGCCTCCGGGTCGAAATATGGGATTCCTTGAGAATCCAAAATGGCAGTCGGTGAGACCTCAGCCGTACTGGACATACCAGGGCGAGGAACATCATCCCCTTCACATTCCTCCTCCTCCTCGCTGCTGAAAGCTTGAGGGTCAGAAAGCTCTGAATCCGCATCAGAGTCTAACTCCGATTCAACAATGAAAGAGTCTGGTTTATTCTGCTTAGCGGATCGAGAAACCCAGCCCTTGTTCTCTTCCTCCTGGGTGGAGGGTCGTTTACCCAATTTCGGGTTGACGCTCTCAGGCACAGAGCCAGTATTCGTGTTTAAACTATCTCCTGCCGTATTATTAGTGGCCGGAGAGGTCAATATGTCCGTACAATTATTCCTCTTCCGGTCGGACTTACCGGGTCGCCTTGAGCCAGTGGCTCTATCCAATGCCAACGGAGCATCTGGCAAGGCAGTCGGGGCCACCGCCACCTCCTGGCAGGAGTTATGCACAGCCATGGAAACCGATTTCGATATGGTCTAGTACATGGAGGCCATTACAGATGATAATGCCGATTGAACTGACCTATTCACGAGTTGCCGTATCTGACCAGCAGATAACAACTCCGCATCATGCAGCGGGCTGGAGCCATCCCTCATGGTCATTTCACATTTATGTTCAGACATAACTGCTATGAACTAGTGTGAATCGCACTTTAGAGCAGGCAGTAACTGTAAAAACACAGGGCTGTAAAGAAAAGCAAAAAAGGCAAATAAGTGTCTATGATTAGTGTAAAACAGTAAAAGTAGTACAGTAATACATGCCTAGCACAACCCCAGAGGATAAATATCCTGTCCAGGGGAGTGTATGGCTATCAATAGCAGGGCACCGTGATATATGGGCACTATGAATGGAAGGTGTATATATACTCTAATTCCACAGTATAATGGTCATTCTGGACCCGTTACCCCACTCGCTGGAATGACCAGGATGTCCCCGGTGCCAGCAGCGAGCGCAGCAAGCGCGCAGCGAAGTAAAGAAGATGCGAACTGCGGGAGGCATGGTTAATTCCCGCCCGTAGTCTCGTGATCAGTGCCACGCTCGGTGCCGCGAACGCGCTGCGTCATCAGTGCGCAGGCGCGCGCGGCCAGGATGAAGAAGACAGGCCCAAAAACAAAAAGGGAGTGACGTCACCGCTAATGGCGACGCACCCGTTGAAAGAGCAATGCAGGTAAGTGGGAATGAAGGGGAAAAAAGCGCCAGAAATACACCGGCCGCCCAGCAATACTATAAAGGTCAAAAACCAAGGTAGAAAGTGCAATAAAAAGAGGGGGGAGTCGGCGTATGCAGTACTTACGCCGGCACCCACAGAAAACAATAGATCACGGGTCCCACCATTGCTCTTTCATTAGAAAAAAAAAAGGCCTTTGGGAAAAAAAAAAGAAAATAAATCTGATTGGTTGCTATGGGCAAATGGTCAACCCTTCTTCTGCACAGGTTTTGATTAATCCCACAATGTCTTGCTCAAAGATGAACCTCAGTCTCTGCCTCAAGTATTTTGCAGACTGCAGGAGATTTTCTTTAAGGATTGCCCTATATTTGGCTCCATCCATCTTTCAGCAAATTGAACCAGTTTCCCTGTACCTGTTAAAGAAATGGAATGCTGAGGGTGACTGGCAGTGTTGGGTTCCCACCACACAAAGCATTTTGCACTGAGAGCAAAAAGTTCAGTTTTGGTCTCATCTGACCAGAGCACCTTCGCCCACATGTTTGCTTTGTCTCCCACATGGCTTGTGGTAAACTTCAACCAGAATTTTTTCTCACTTTCAACAAAGGTTTTCTTCATAACCACTATTTCATAAATGCCAGATTTGTGGAGTACATGGCCTGTGGACGGATTCTTCAACCTCAGCTGTTGAGCTTTGCAGCTTTCCCAGAATTACCAGTGGCCCTTTTGGTTGCGTTTCTGATAATTTTTTTCTTTCTCTGGCTTGTCAGTTTGGGTGGGTGGCTTTGCCTTGTAGGTTTCCGGTAGTTCCACCTTCTTTCCATTTTCTGGTGATGGATTGTAGTGCTCCCTGAGATGTTCAAAGCTTGAGATATAATTTTTATAACCTAATCCTTCTTTGTTCTTTTCACCCCTGACCAGTTTGGTGAGCTCCTAGGTATTCATTCTGCTGTTTGTTTAGTAATGCTCTCTAACAAACTCTGAGACCTTCACAGAACAGGTGTACTGAGATTAAACTGCAGACAGTTGGACCCTAGTTACAAATTTTGTAACTTGCAAATATGACCTTTTAAAGGTGGTGGAAAACTTTTTTTTTTTTTTAAATCAACTGGTGCCAGAAAGTTAAACAGATTTGTAAATTAATTCTATTTAAAAATCTTAATCCTTTCAGTACCTATTAGCAGCTGTATGCTACAGAGGAAATTCTTTTCTTTCTTAATATCTTTTTTTGTCTTGTCCACAGTGCTCTCTGCTGACACCTCTGTCCATGTCAGGAACTGTCCAGAGCAGCATAGGTTTGCTATCGGGAATTTTGTCCTGCTCTGGACAGTTCCTAACATGGACAGAGGTGTCAGCAGAGAGCACTGTGGTCCTGACAGAAAAGAAATCCAAAGAGAAAAGAATTTCCTCTGTAGTATATATAGCAGCTGATAAGTACTGGAATAATTAAGATTTTTTAATAGAAGTAATTTACAAATCTGTTTAACTTTCTGGAGCCAGTTGATATTTAAAAAAAAAAAAAAAAAAAAGTTTTGTGCCGGAGTACCCCTTTAAGGCAACTGATTGCACCAGATCTTTGTTAGGAGATTCACAGAAAATGAGGTGAATACATTTATACTCAACATTTTTTACATTTTTATTTGTAAATCTTTTGAAATCAATGTAATATGATTACAAAGTGTTTTTGCATTGGCTCATAAAATCACAATGAAATGTATTTAAAGGAGAACTCTGGAATATAAAAATTGTCACCCATAGTGCCGGCAGTAAAAAAATAAAGATGTACATACCTTCCGCCGCTCCCCCGGGGCCTTCGGTAACCGGCTCCAGCCTCCGCCGTGATCCTCTTTCTGGTTGCGGTGGTCGGAGAGTCTTACTGCGCTCAGCCAATCACTGGCCGCAGTGAAGTCCTGACTCGGCCGGCGATAGGCTGAGCGGCAGTGTGACGTTTTCGGCCCCGGCAGCAGGTGTCGGTGTAGTGAAGAATTTTGTGTCCTGAAGTGTTTTCACACTGCCGCTCAGCCTATCGCCCACCGAGTCTGACTTCGCTGCGGCTGGTGATTGGCTGAGCACAGTATGATTCACAGTATGATTCCGGCAACCAGGAAGTGGATCACGGCGGAGACCGGAGCCGGCTACCAGAGGCCCCGGGGAAGTGGAGGAAGTTATGTACATCTTTATTTTTTTACTGCCGGCACTATGGGCGACAATTTTTATATTCCGGAGTTCTCCTTTAAATCTGTGGTTATCCCATGACAAAATGTAGAAAAGTCCAAGGCGATGAATACTTATGCAAGGCACTGTATACTGCACATTCTCGATCAACCAGTACCTTATTTAAAATATGTCTAATCTATGCCAGTCATATCAATAAGTATTATGATAAGCTTTATCCTCATTAATATATAATAAAACTGTTGATATATGACTAATGTAATTAGGAAAGAATGTATTGTAAGTAGTGTGTATCTTATTATTATAGTAATTTAAACATGAAAAGGGTGTTGTGTGATGACACACATAATAGGTAATGAAGCATAACTAAGATTACAAATGACATTCCTATAATGATTTAATTCAGGCCAGCATCGGAATGGATTACATAAGATCAGGTTAATCTAGGTTAGTGTCTCATGTTAGTGGCAACTCACAAGTTCTCTATTACAGTGGGATACCGTTTAATACTTGTGATGCTTCTTTATAAGAAGGCATAAATCTGTATTAATGTATAAGAAGGCATCAAATCTGTATTAATGTATCAGTCCATCCTTTAGTACTCTTCCAATGCTAAAGTTCTTTTGGGAGTATAATAGAAAAGAAGCTAAGCCAGAGCCTGGGAGAAACACCTTGGGCAATTTGCTTACACGAGCCATTATAAGTGATCATTGAGTCCCATTGATGTCTTCAGTGGAGCCTAGCCACATCTGAAATTATTTTTGCGAGACCTGAGGACTGATAAATGTGCGATCTTGTCAGAAGTCTTACATGGGCACTGTTGTTTCAATCACTTTTCCTCCATGTTATGGCCTATGTGATCTGTAATATATTTGTCAAATCACTTAATTTACCAAAAATCACTCCTTACCCCCAGAAAAAAAGCTTTAAAGTCTTGGCCACTAAGGCCCTGATTTATCTAACGGTGTAAGGAAAACTGTAGACATCTGCCTGTTGTTAGTGGAAGGCACAGTGCAGGCTGATACTGTAAATGTACTTTTAAGAGCACGTTGCCATGGCATATCAGAGAGGAGTATGTGCTATACTCTTATTGGCCAAAGAAGCATTAGTTAAAGGGGTTATCCACCATAAGGTGATTTTGGAAAGTACCTGCCAGACAGTAATGGACATGCTTAGGAAGGATATGTGCGTGTCTGGCTATGCTGTGAGATTACCATAACACTGAGGCTATCTTTTTGTGAACTTGCTATTTCCCGTTGTAGCTTGTTTCCCTAAACTACAAATTCCATCATTCCTTGTTTGTAAGTATGAGGTCACTTTTCTCCCTCCCACACATCAGCCACCCCACCCATTGAAACACACCTGTGATCCCTGCAATGCAATAGACCGGTGTTTTCTGACCAGGGTCCCTCCAGCTGTTGCAAAAACAGAATGATCTTCCTCCGACCCAGCAGTCGCTCCACCCATTGAAGCAAAGACAGGCTCCCTCTGATCACCTGATTAGTGATGTAATGTCTCAAGCCTCACTGCAACCGGGAAAAACCTGAGACGACACTCATTTTGTATGCTTGTAAAAATAAACCTTGGGTTTATTGGGAGAATTGAGAGACCACCATGAAACACTGGTACACACACACTATATTATGAACTACACTAACTTTACAGACCCTGTACCATAGTTAAATAAATAAAAAATCTGGGAATACCCCTTTAAGGGTTTCAGCCTTTTTATTTATTTATTTATTTATTTTAAACTGTGCTGCTGCATCACAGTCATTCATTAAAGGTACATTCTAGGAGCTTCAGAATGAAAAATGCAGTGGGAGCACCCAGTGGCATAGCAGGGGTTGCAAGAACCCAGGGAATAGAAAATATGGCATTCCCTAAGCCAAGCAGTGCACTAGTACAGAAGATGGAAGTAATTCCAGAGGAAGGTTGTAGTCTATTGCAGACCACAAGGGAACACTTTGTCTAAATATTGCACTGATCATGGCCCTTGCTGGGTGTTAATATTAAACTTCAAATAACCTATTGATATATTAACGTCTGCAGTACGTTTTATATAGCCTAGGTCCCTCTATAAAACGTACTGCAGACGTTAATATATCAATAGTTACTCCATACAGGAGAACTAAAATTTATGATCACAGAGATTGTGATGGCGGTTTTTAGGGTGCATTCCCACGTGGCGTATTTTGCTGCGTATTTGGTGCTGCGTATTTTCCTACCCATTGACTTCAACAGAGAAAATAAAATACGCAGCAGCAAATACGCAGCAAATACGCCGTGTGGGAATGTACCCTTAATACACCTTCTTGGACCTTTTTAATTATAAATAATAAAAGTAAAGTTTTAATATTTGCACTAATCCTAGTAGAGGGGGAATTTGTTTGGGGTTTTATACCCCGTCACCTTCTGGTGATTGGGGTTTGGTTATTTGTTGTTTATCAACTCCTCCGCACTCTGGGGACTTTTTGGTAATTACTATGAAACTTGTCACAGAGTAGTGACACAACCTACTCGGTCTAAATGCACACCGTATAAGTGACCTTGCATGTTTGTCCAGTCTTATTCATTACCATAGGAGGTATCCATGGAGGATTGTGCATTGGTATTGGGTGACAGAACAAGTAGCAGGAAAATGATTCAGATTCCTGGTATGACATAAAGATAAAAACAAGCCTAGTAACGTTTTAAAATCTGATTATTTTGCATCATTACTAAAGAGGAGTGAGCACAGGGAACATGAAATTCAGATTGTATCTAATAGATTGAACTAGGCTAATCCATGTTCAGAGCTTAAACCTCAGACTTCACAGTGATCCTGATAAAATCACGTTTGCAGGATATAATCTGCTAATGGGCATAATATGAACCTCATGGTAAAAATCTTAGTATGTTGTCAAGATAACAATCCTTGAGCATACTGTCTTCATATCTAATCATTCTTGTACAGTGACCCCCGACCTACGATGGCCCCGACATACCATCATTTCAAGATACGATGGCCTCTCAGGGCCATCGCATGTTGAAGGCAGCATCAACATACAATGCTTTTGTATGTCGGGGCCATCGCATAAACGGCTATCCGGCGGCGCAGACTGCTTCAGCTGCCACCGGATAGCCGTTTACGGTGCCCCGTGTGGTCCGCTGATCACTCACCTGTCCTCGGGGCTCAGGCGCATCCTCTTCGGGATCCCCTGCATCGTCGGCGCTCTCCTCCAACATCATCACATCGCTGCGCACGCCGTCCCGTCATCCAATAGGAGCGGCGTGCATAGCGACGTGATGGCGTCGACGGAGAGCAAAGATGCCGGGGAAATAGAGGCCTTGCCGGAGCATCGGAGACACCCCGGGGACGCAGCAACAGCGATGGACGGCGACATCCAGGGCAGCGGTGACGAGCGGTGACGGTCCGGAGCGGCGGGGACAGGTGAGTACAACCTTTAATACCAGTGGTCTTCAACCTGCGGACCTCCAGATGTTGCAAAATTACAACTCCCAGCATGCCCGGACAGCCGTTGGCTGTCCGGGCATGCTGGGTGTTGTAGTTTTGCAACATCTGGAGGTCCGCAGGTTGTAGACCACTGTCCTATACTTTACATTGCACGGATCCCTCAACATGCGATGGTTTCAACAAACGATGGTCTATTTGGAACGGATTACTATCGTATGTTGAGAGACCACTGTATTTTAAAGGGGAATTCGAGAAAATATTGCATGTTGTTGATCCCCCACACCTCCCAACTCTGTTCGGTCCCCAATCTCCTGATTTCTTCCTGGTGCAGGACCTGCCCATTCAGCCAGTCACTGGCTGCAGCCATATCCCATTTTAGACAGCGATTGGCTGAGCAGTCAGGTCCTGCAACAATCGCTCCTCTCGGAAGCAGGAAGAAGACAGGAGATCTGGAAGACTGGCTAAACTAAACGGCAGCGGTGGGAGACCATTATTTACTAGAATATGAAGTGACCCAAAATCTCCCTCTTTCTTAGCCTCAATAAGGTTATAGGATGATAGCTTGGATATTTCCACCCACAGCAATACAAATTTTTTATTTTTTTTATTTTAGATTTTTTTATTTAAAGGAGTAGTCCAGTGGTGAACCCAGTGGTGAACAACTTATCTCCTATCCTAAGGATAGGGGATAAGATTGAGATTGTGGGGGGTCCGACCGCTGGGGCCCCCTGCGATCTCCTGTACGGAGCCCCGACAGCCCGCGGGAAGGCGGCGTGTCGACCTCCGCACGAAGCGCCGTTGACACGTCCCCTCAATACAACTCTATGGCAGAGCCGAAGCGCTGCCTTCGGCAATCTCTGGCTCCGGCAAGATGTATTGAGGGGGTATGTCGGCCGCCGCTTCGTGCGGAGGTCGACACCAGCTATCTGGCCGGAGAGAGCCCCATCGGTCAGACCCCCCGCGATCTCAAACTTATCCCCTATCCTTACGATAGGGGATACGTTTTTCACCACTGGACTACCCCTTTAAAAAAAAAATGTTTTTTTTTTTACTTTCTTGCATTCTAGGGTTTTGTATAACTAATCATTCAATTGCTTATACAGTACACTGCAGTAGTCAATTTGATAATTTGATAACGTACTAGTACAGCCTACCTGTGGCAAGCTGTAAAAGCTGATTTTGTTTGGCAACCACTGAGGCCTTTAGAGGAACTCTGGCTGCCATGGAAATTGATCGGTATCCTATTGCATTGCAGGTGTGTATGGAGCTGGCTTAGCTCATGAACCAGTTCCATACATTGTTATCCTACCCATGAAATGCATGCAGTACATGTACCACAAGGGTATCAGCATCCTTCACTCAATTTTACAGCACATGCCCCTCACCTAGGACATAGCTTGATTCCTCAGCATAACAGTCTTTACAGCATAGTCCGCGCCTGCTTCCTAGTACTGGATCACTATCTGCAGAAATCGACTAACATTATCTTGCAGGTGAGATTTTGGGTGTATTGACTTATGTTACAATAAGTCAATCTACTCGGACATTGCTGGGATGTCCTGAAAGGTTCACATTTAAAGATCCTAGAAGATTCCTTTGTTTCATACTTGCTTTTATATTCCTTGCTTCTCTGTAAATGATTACTGTAAATCATACATTTGATCATGTGTTTAAGTTGCGTGCAGTACTGTGCCTATGTCTGTCTCATAATGCATAGAAATGTACTTCGGAGAGAGATGGTAAGAACGGCACCCCATTCAGGGATTAATGCAACAAATTTGAAATATATGTCAAGTGCTGCACAATAGTCATTTGTCTAAAAAGCATTAGAGGTACTCTTTAAAGTTTTTGTATACCTCATGTTAATAGGTTTTGGGTTACTCTTCTTGGCAAGCTGACTTGCTTACTCCATTCGGGACCAGATCAAAAGTTTGGGCACCCCAGGTAAAAATTGTATTAATGTGCATAAAGAAGCCAAGGAAAGATGGAAAAATCTCCAAAAGGCATCAAATTACAGATTAGACATTCTTATAATATGTCAACAAAAGTTAGATTTTATTACCATCATTTACACTTTCAAAATAACAGTAAGCCAAAAAATGGCGTCTGCAAAAGTTTGGGTACCCTGCAGAGTTAATATCTTGTATTGCCCCCTTTGGCAAGTATCACAGCTTGTAAACGCTTTTTGTAGCCAGCCAATAGTCTTTCAATTCTTGTTTGAGGTATCTTTGCCCATTTTTCCTTACAAAAGTCTTCCAGTTCTTTGAGATTTCTGGGCTGGCTGTCACGCACCGCTCTTTTAAGGTCTATCCATAGATTTTGAATTATGTTGAGGTCAGGAGATTGTGAAGGCCATGGCAAAACCTTCAGTTTCAGTTTATGGATTTAGAGGTGTGTTTAGGATCATTATCCATTTGTAGAAGCCATCCTCTCTTTAACTTCAGCTTTTTCACAGATGGCATCAAGTTAGCATCCAAAATTTGCTGAAATTTTATTGAATCCATTTTTCCTTCTACTCGTGAGATGTTCCCTGTGCCACTGGCAGCAATACAACCCCAAAGCATGATTGATCCACCCCCATGCTTAACAGTTGGACAGAGGTTCTTTTCATTAAATTCTGTTCCCCTTCTTCTCCAAATGTACCTTTGCTCATTCCGGCCAAAAAGTTCAATTTTAACCTCATCGGTCCACAGAACTTGTTTCCAAAATGCATCAGGCTTGTCTATATGTTCATTTGCAAATTCAAACGCTGATTTTTTTCGTGAGGACGTGGAAGAGGTTTTCTTCCGATGACTCTTCCATGAAGACCATATTTGTACAAGTATCTCTTTATTGTGGAATAGTGTACCACAACTCCAGTGTCTGCCAGATCTTTCTGGAGGGATTGTGCAGTCAAACGTGGGTTTTGAATTGTTTTTCTCACAATCCTGCAAGCTGTTCTGTCTGATATTTTTCTTGGTCTTCCAGACCACTCCACTGTTCCTGATGACTGCCATTTCTTAATTACATTCCGAACAGAGGATATTGACATCTGAAAATGTTTTGCTATCTTCTTATAGCCTTCTCCAGCTTTGTGAGCGTCAACTATTTTCAGATTCAGATTTCTAGACAACTGCTTAGAAGAACCCATGGTGCTGATTGTTGGGGCAAGGTCAGATGAGTCTGGGCATTTAAAACCATTAAGATTGACATCACCTGGTCTTCCCAGATGATTATTGAGAACAATCCATGACGCTGGCAGGTCTCCGCTCTGCAAAGGGGGCAGTGCATGCTATAAATTCTGCAGGGTGCCCAAACTTTTGCAAACACCATTTTCTTGTTTTCTGTTATTTTGAAAGTGGAAATGATGGAAATAAAATCTAACTTTTTTTTTTTAAACTGCTCTGTTAAAGTAAAAGTTGAGCTTTAATTAGTTTTTTTTTAATCCCCCCCCCCCCCAAATTGTCTTTTATTTTTACACTTACATATTCCGCAAAACTGCAACAAACTCGGCAAATGTATTGATAAACTGTGAAAACATTGCAGATTTTCTATATAATCTTCCCCGAATATGTTCCATGTGGCTTTTACCCTCCGGGTTACATTGTTACATATGTAGTTGATAGGGTTCCTGTGATAAGCATCTAAGCCTCTTTCGATGCTTCCCATGGTTTTACTTACCTTGGCGGAAGCTGCCTGACTCTAGTTGCTAAAGTTTAGTTTTCTGTCTACCAATGTCCCCAAATCTTTTTTTGTGATAGTTTTGCTAGTTAGTAAAGTTTTACACTTTATTATATTGGCATAAATGTATAACCTTACATTTATACACATTAAAGGAGTACTCCAGTGCAAAATAACTTATCCACTATCCAAAGGATAGGGGATAAGTTATAGATCGCGGGGGGTCCGAGCGCTGGGGCCCCCGGGATCTCCTGGACGGGGCCACGGCAGTCTGCCGTAAGTGAAGTTTCGTCACCAGCAGAAATCCGCGGCAGACACTCCCCCTCCATGTATCTCTATGGGATTCATGGAGGGGGCATGTCGGCCGCCGCGTCATGCGGGGACGGAACGCCCCCTTTCCTGTATATTGCCGCTCCGGAAAGTTAAACAGATTTGTAAATTACTTCAATTAAAAAATCTTAATCCTTCCAATAGTTATTAGCTTCTGAAGTTTTCTGTCTAACTGCTCAATGATGATGTCACGTCCCGGGAGCTGTGCATGATGGGAGAATATCCCCATAGGAACTGCACAGCTCCAGGGACATGAGTCATCAGAGAGCAGTTAGACAGAAAACAACAACTCAACTTCAGAAGCTAATAACTATTGGAAGGATTAAGAAGAAATACGGAAGAAGCGGCACTCCAGGGATTGTAATCCAAATAAGATAGTTTTATTCACCCATCAGTGAGATGCAACGTTTCGATCCACAATCCGGATCTTTATCAAGCATAGTAATCAAGTGCAACAACACAATATTTATATGGTATCCTAAATGACATCATATCCTTCAGGGGGTGTGGCCACCCATGTAAACACAAACTAATAAATGGTATAGTGCATAATCAACATGACATAATACATAAACCATCAGATCTAGTGTTAATACAATCATGTACCTAATGAATGTAACTTAAATCCACCCATATAAGTGTATATCATAAGAGTTCTGACCTCCGATATCCGACTGTCCGGTCACCTTCACTTACCACCATATCCGGAACGTCATTACCGGAAGCATGCGGCCTGTGTTTGTACACAAACACTCTGCGCATAAGCGGATGGCCGCTAGCGTTCACGCCGTGCCACCGCTATGCGCCCGCAAACACAGCAGACAAGTCACATGATCGCAATCACATGACCGCACAACAGGTAAGTCACATGATCGCAACCTCATGACCACTTGCTTCAGCGGTCACATGATATGTCAAACATAGACACAACATGACTAAAACAGTCACAAAATGTGTCAAATGAAAAAGATATAAATTGAGAATATAAACCTGATAACGGGACCAAGTGTATAAGGTGATTATATATTCCAAAAGGGGAAAGATACTCAAAACATTACCAATAAAGAGACTTCTGCTCTAACCCAACTAGGGAATTATAAACAGGTTAATAGAGTTCAGGAGGGAACCATAGACTCAATGAATATAAGGGGACCTCTATCAAAGGTGTTAACCATAGATATATGTCACCCAATTAAATGGAGAAGTTCATGTGTACATGGGGGATACATAATCCTCCATGTCCCACATCATCATCCCACGGCATTATCCCTAACATAGGAGTGTGTTGGATATGTTCACGGAGGTGTCACCCTTACGTGATTCACATCCTCACAACTCAAATTGCTGAGATTATGTGTACCCCCTGACTCATTCCAAACCATCTCTTAAAAAAAATTGGTAACTATATAATTAAAGCAAAAAAGGCTCTTTATTAGTCATGAGAAACAACAATATAGGGTCCGTAGAAGGAAAAATGACATTGATCATGTAGACTTGAAAGCTGAAACCAACATTCCTTGTGACGTCGGATAGGGGCAGTTGGAAGGAACTTCCAGAGGATATCTAAGGGGAGAGAACAGAAGAAAGTGTCAAAAACAGATTAAAATCATATAAATAGTACAAATAGTACACAAAAGACATATATCGCTATACATGTGGAGTATAGCCACCAACATACACAATTTTACTTCGGGGGCTCAAAAGAATGGTTTTAGTGAGAAGTCAATATTCATACCACTTGGTCTCAATGTATTCAATTTAAATATCCATCTTAACTCTTTCTGTTTCAATATTTTTGCCCTATCACCCCCTCTCTTCAGAACTGGTACATGATCGATAATAGTGAATTTTAATTGGTCGACCCTATGATTACATTCTAGGAAATGGCGTGGTACAGGGAGATCTATCTTCCATGTCCTAATGGTGGATTTGTGGTTGTTTAACCTGATCCTGCGTTGTGTTGTCGTTTCCCCTACATATAATTTTGCACAGGGACATCTATCTTTCTAGGGGGTGATAGGGCAAAAATATTGAAACAGAAAGAGTTAAGATGGATATTTAAATTGAATACATTGAGACCAAGTGGTATGAATATTGACTTCTCACTAAAACCATTCTTTTGAGCCCCCGAAGTAAAATTGTGTATGTTGGTGGCTATACTCCACATGTATAGCGATATATGTCTTTTGTGTACTATTTGTACTATTTATATGATTTTAATCTGTTTTTGACACTTTCTTCTGTTCTCTCCCCTTAGATATCCTCTGGAAGTTCCTTCCAACTGCCCCTATCCGACGTCACAAGGAATGTTGGTTTCAGCTTTCAAGTCTACATGATCAATGTCATTTTTCCTTCTACGGACCCTATATTGTTGTTTCTCATGACTAATAAAGAGCCTTTTTTGCTTTAATTATATAGTTACCAATTTTTTTTAAGAGATGGTTTGGAATGAGTCAGGGGGTACACATAATCTCAGCAATTTGAGTTGTGAGGATGTGAATCACATAAGGGTGACACCTCCGTGAACATATCCAACACACTCCTATGTTAGGGATAATGCCGTGGGATGATGATGTGGGACATGGAGGATTATGTATCCCCCATGTACACATGAACTTCTCCATTTAATTGGGTGACATATATCTATGGTTAACACCTTTGATAGAGGTCCCCTTATATTCATTGAGTCTATGGTTCCCTCCTGAACTCTATTAACCTGTTTATAATTCCCTAGTTGGGTTAGAGCAGAAGTCTCTTTATTGGTAATGTTTTGAGTATCTTTCCCCTTTTGGGATATATAATCACCTTATACACTTGGTCCCGTTATCAGGTTTATATTCTCAATTTATATCTTTTTCATTTGACACATTTTGTGACTGTTTTAGTCATGTTGTGTCTATGTTTGACATATCATGTGACCGCTGAAGCAAGTGGTCATGAGGTTGCGATCATGTGACTTACCTGTTGTGCGGTCATGTGATTGCGATCATGTGACTTGTCTGCTGTGTTTGCGGGCGCATAGCGGTGGCACGGCGTGAACGCTAGCGGCCATCCGCTTATGCGCAGAGTGTTTGTGTACAAACACAGGCCGCATGCTTCCGGTAATGACGTTCCGGATATGGTGGTAAGTGAAGGTGACCGGACAGTCGGATATCGGAGGTCAGAACTCTTATGATATACACTTATATGGGTGGATTTAAGTTACATTCATTAGGTACATGATTGTATTAACACTAGATCTGATGGTTTATGTATTATGTCATGTTGATTATGCACTATACCATTTATTAGTTTGTGTTTACATGGGTGGCCACACCCCCTGAAGGATATGATGTCATTTAGGATACCATATAAATATTGTGTTGTTGCACTTGATTACTATGCTTGATAAAGATCCGGATTGTGGATCGAAACGTTGCATCTCACTGATGGGTGAATAAAACTATCTTATTTGGATTACAATCCCTGGAGTGCCGCTTCTTCCGTATTTCTTCAATATCTGGGATCTTGAGTCGGACCCCTGGAGCTTGTGCACCCACTCTGGACTATAAGTCCTCCACTGTGCCTTACCTCACTTCCCTCTGCTTTATTGGAAGGATTAAGATTTTTTTATAGAAGTAATTTACAAATCTGTTTAACTTTCCGGAGCCAGTTGATATATAAAAAAAAGTTTTGGCCTGGAATACCCCTTTAAGCTTAATTTGCCTTTTTTCCTCCTAAGGTGCTCACTATTCCCTATAGTAAACATAGACTACTCATCCCCCATACTATACATTCACAATCCCTGTATAACATTCTATAGTTGTCTGTTAATCTCCAAGAGACACTGTTATTTAACCTAAACAAGATCCTGTTTTCGGTCATAAGTAAATTTTTTCTACACATGCATATAAAATAAATATAGTTTATTTCCTATTTTGCTACTTAAAGCTAAAATCTCTACACTAGATGACTAAATCTGAGTTATTCACATCTCCCTCCTCTCTATCTAGTGCTGGCATTTTTATAATGCCACGGAAGCTCTTGAGAAATGAAGAAAAGCAGTTGTCAGCTGGGTAAGCAGTCAGGTCTGCACTACACAGAGATTCCAATCTGCATCACTAAATTAGCCCTATTAATAAAATATCCTTAGCATTTTTCTAAATAATTGCTTGTATTTTGCTATCTACAAGAAGATTACCTTGATATTCTGAACAAAATGCTGTATTGCTATATATCTTGTCCCCATGTTTTCACATTTTCCTGGAACAATCAACTTAAAAGTGGTACTCCAGTGGAAATTGTTTTTCCCTAAAAATCAACTGGTGCCAAAAAGTTAAACAGATTTGTAAATTATTTCTATTTAAAAATGTTAATCCTTCCAGTACTTATCAGCTGCTGTACACTACAGACGAGGTTGTAAAGTTCATTTCTGTCTGACCACAGTGCTCTCTGCTGACGCCTCTGTCCCTGTCAGGAACTATCCAGAGTAGGAGCAAATCCCCATATCAAACCTCTTCTGCTCTGGACAGTTCCTGACACGTACAGAGGTGTCAGCAGAGAGCACTGTGGTCAGACAGAAAAGAACTATGCAACTTCCTCTGTAACATGCAGCTGATAAGTACTGGAAAGATTCATATTTTTAAATAGAAGTAATTTAAAAATCTGTATAACTTTTTGGCACCAGTCAATTAGAAAAAAATAGTTTTCCACCGAAGTACCCCTTTAAAAGAGTAATCCAGGATCTCAAAATGTATCCCATATCCTAAGGATAGGGGATAAGTGTCAGATCGTTGAGGGTCCACGATCTTCTGTACGGGCCCCGGCAGTCAGCACAAAGAGCGCTGCATTCGGCAATCTCTGGCTCTGCCATAACGCTGCATTGAGGGGGAATGTTCGTGGTGGGTCCCAGCAGTCTGACCAACCGCGATCTGACACTTATGCCCTATCCTTTGGATATGGGATACTTTTTCAGATCCTGGAATACTCCTTTAGGGTCTATTCACACGTACAGTATTCTGTGCCGCTTTGATGCCCAGGATTGTAAGCTGTGCTCAGTCATTCAGTTTACATTGAAATCTGCAGCAGAAAATCCTGCGCATCAAATCTGCTTAGAATACTGTAGACCCTTAAAAGGAAACTAAACCTATAGCTCGGTATTCAAAAATCTGCTGCTTTTTAAATGTTACTAATATTTAACAGCTATTGTAAAAGTTTTCTGGACTTACAGTATGTCAGTGATTCCACTGTATTAAATGAGTAATGTTTCTCCTTAGGCTAAGTTTCTACTTATTTTTTTGTCCTGCATTTTTTGGTTTGAAAAAAGCGCAAGAAAAAACACCTGAAACAACGCCAGTGCAATTTCCTGCGTCTGGTGTTTTTTTGGGCGCTTTTTCATTTGTGTGGAAATTGCACCTTGGCAGTTTTTTTGGTACCCAAACTTTGTTGGGTACCAAAACTTTTTCTCTATTTTTTTTTATTTTTCAGGTAGTACTACTACTCCTAGCATGGAACAGAGTGTTCCATGATGGGAGTAGTAGTACCTGTACTAATAGACATATCGTCCCAGGTGTCATGACACCCGATGTGATCGTCCATAATATAGCAGAGATGAGGAGCACTCACATCTCTGCTCTGTACTCCGGCCGATGATGTGAATAGAACATCACTCATTCATATTTTCCGCCCAGAGTGGGGATTGGCCGGATGGTTGCAGCCAATCACCGCTCTCTGAGGGAAATATGAATGAGTGAGTGGCCGGCCGGAGTATAGTGCCGAGATGCGAGCGCAGGAGAAAGCTGCTTCATCTCTGCAATAGATAGGACGATCGCATCGGGTGTCAGTAGTGACACCCGCTGTGATCTGTTCTTACCTGCAGGTACTACTACTCCCAACATGGAGGACACTCTGCAGATCGCAGCGAGTGTAATTTCTGACACCTGTTGTCAGGCCCGTCGCTACAGGACAGGCAAACCATGCAATTGCTTGGGGCCCCGAGCAGAGACGGTGCTTGCCCGTCCTGTAGCGACGGGGCAATTCCCCCCATCATTATTAAGGACATCCCTGTGTCCCGAAAGATGTTTTCGGGTAAGTGACCAGCAGCACGTCATCTTCGGTGTTCCGACCACCGCTTCTCCGGTCCCGGAACTAATGCTATGGCCGGACGGGAGGAGCGGTGGTCAGAGCACTGAAGTGGGGCAGTACACATGCATACAGCCTCCAGCCATACACTGTATATGGCTGGAGGCTGTATGTTTGTGGGGAACACTGCCAGCCTAATGTGGGGAGAACTATGCTGCACCTAATGTGGGGGGAACACTGCCTACCTAATGTGGGGAGAACTATGCTGCACCTAATGTGGGGGAACACTGCCTACCTAATGTGGGGGGAACTCTGCTGCACCTAATGTGGGGGGAACTCTGCTGCACCTAATGTGGGGGGTTACTACGTCCTGACGCCGGCCCTAGAGCGTGACATGCGTAAACATCAAGGGTGGGGGGGGGGGGGTCCTCCATGTCCATTTTGCTTGGGGCCCCCAAATTCCTTCAAATGGCCCTGCCTGTTGTGATCTGTTTATTAATGCCCCTGGCCCGATAAGCCCACCCATACCACCAGTGCATCATAATTTACCAGCCCATCTGTCAGCTTCAGGAATCTGTAAATAGGAATAAAACACAGGATAACTCTGAAACGCGGATCAACAAATTGTCGGAAATGTTTTCGATCAGTCCCCCCAAGATATGAGCACAGGTCCTCTTTAAAACACAACTATCACCAATATATTCCCCCCAGACTACTACCATATTATTGTTCAAAACAGTTAGCTGTGCAATTCCATACTTTATCAGCCCGTGTGTGTTTTTTTTGCTTCCCACTCCCAAACCCCTTTAATGGGGTTTAATATCCAAGCAGCTCTGAACTAGGAATCAGCTGCCACAAGGATGGTAGATGCCCTGAGCATTGTTTTGCTAGGAAAACGTTGTTCCTGTCATTTATGCGGCTCTTTCTTTGACATGTACCATTTACTTGCAACATTGCTGTAGACCAAATTCCTCTGTTCATGTTAATGGTATTGTATACTCCAGCCACATAGCATAAATTGATCAGAAATGAGGGTAAAGATTTAAAAAAAGATATCTTAAAAGATCTGCTGCTAATGTGTGATAACCAGGTACAGAATAATGTGTTCTTCTGTACTCCTGCCCATCCTGTGTGGCAGATGCTGCTTCAATGTCCGTCTTTGGCCCACTCTCTGACTCTATAATAATGCAATGTATTGCAATGGTTAAGGTATTGGTATTTTCTATGTACTTGTCTCTTTAAACCTTAATTCTGTTGTCATGGACCTTTTTGTTAGGGGAGTATGCAAAGATAAACCAGGTTATTTATCCGGCCAATGGGACCTCTCTAAATTGCTCCCATATACAGTCATGGTCGTAAATGTTGGCACCCCTGAAATTTTTCAAGAAAATGAAGTATTTCTCACAGAAAAGGATTGCAGTAACACATGTTTTGCTATACACATGTTTATTCCCTTTGTGTGTATTGGAACGAAATCATAAAAGGGAAGGAAAAAGCAAATTGGACATGATGTCACACCAAACTCCAAAAATGGACTCGACAAAATTATTGCCACCCTTAACTTAATATTTGGTTGTACACCCTTTGGAAAAAAATCACTGAAATCAGTCGCTTCCTATAACCATCAATAAGCTTCTTACACCTCTCAGCCGGAATGTTGGACCACTCTTCCATTGCAAACTGCTCCAGGTCTCTCTTATTGGTAGGGCGCCTTTTCCCAACAGCAATTTTAAGATCTCTCCACAGGTGTTCAATGGGATTTAGATCTGGACTCATTGCTGGCCACTTCAGGACTTTCTAGTGCTTCGTTACCATCCATTTCTGGGTGCTTTTTGATGAACAGTTGCAAGAAAAAGTATGTGAACCCTTTGAAATTATATGAATTTCTGCACAAATTGGTCATAAAATGTGATCTGATCTTCATCTAAGTCCCAACAATAGACAATCACAGTCTGCTTAATCTAATAACACACAAATAATTAAATGTTACCATCTTTTTATTGAACACACCATGTAAACATTCACAGTGCAGGTGGAAAAAGTATGTGAACCCTTGGATTTAATAGCTGGTTGAACCTCCTTTGGCAGCAATAACTTCAACCAAACTTTTCCTGTAGTTGCAGATCAGACGTGCACAATGGTCAGGAGTCATTATTGACCCTTCCTCTTTACAGAACAGTTTCAGTTCAGCAAAATTCTTGGGATGTCTGGTGTGAATCGCTTTCTTGAGGTCATGCCACAGCATCTCAATCAGGTTGAGGTCAGGACTCTGATTGGGCCAATCCAGAAGGTGTATTTTCTTCTGTTTAAGCCATTCTGTTGTAGATTTACTTTTATGCTTTGGGTCGTTGTCCTGTTGCAACACCAATCTTCTGTTGAGCTTCAGCTGGTGGACAGATGGCCTTAAGTTCTCCTGCAAAATGTCTTGATAAACTTGAGAATTAATTTTTCTTTTGATTATAGCAATCTGTCCAGGCCCTGATGCCGCAAAGCAGCACCAAACCATGATGCACCCACCATTATACTTCACAGCTGGGATGAGGTTTTGATGTTGGTGTTCTGTGCCTCTTTTTCTCCACACATAGTGTTGTGTGTTTTTTCCAAGCAACTCAACTTTGGTTTCATCTGTCCACAGAATATTTTGCCAGTACTGCTGTGGAACATCCAGGTGCTCTTGTGCAAACTGTAAACATGCAGAAATGTTTTTTTGGACAGCAGTGGCTTCCTCTGTGGTATCTTCCAATGAAATCCATTCTTGTTTAGTGTTTTAAGTATCGTAGATTCGCTAACAGGGATGTTAGCACATGCCAGAGATTTTTGTAAGTCTTTAGCAGACACTCTAGGATTCTTCTTCACCTCATTGAGCAGTCTGCTCTGTGCTCTTGCAGTCATCTTTAAAGGACAGCGACTCTTAGGGAGAGTAGCAGCAGTGCTGAACTTTCTCCATCCATACACAATCTGTCTTACCATGTTCTGATGAACAGCAAGGCTTTTGGAGATACTTTTATAACCCTTTCCAGCTTTATGCAAGTCAACAATTCTTAATCGTAGGTCTTCTGAGGGCTCTTTTGTGCGAGGCATCACTCAAATCAGGCAATGCTTCTTGTGGAAAGCAAACCCAGAACTGGTGGGTGTTTTTATAGGGCAGGGCAGCTGTAACCAACACCTCCAATCTCATCTCATTGATTGGACTCCAGTTGGATGACACCTCACTCCAATTAGCTCTTGGAGATGTCATTAGTCTAGGGGTTCACATACTTTTTCCACCTGCACTGTGAATGTTTACATGGTGTGTTCAATAAAAACATAAAAATTTGTGTGTTATTAGTTTAAGCAGACTGTGATTGTCTATTGTTGTGAATTAGATGAAGATCAGATCACATTTTATGACCAATTTGTGCAGAAATCCATATAATTCCAAAGGGTTCACATACTTTTTCTTGCAACTGTATGTTCGGGGTCCATTGTCTCGGATGCAAACCCAGCTTTCTGACACTGGGCTGTACAGTGCGACCCAAAATCTGTTGGTAATCCTCAAATTTCATGATGCCTTGCACATATTCAAGGCACCCAGAGGCAGCAAAACAACCCCAAAACATCATTGAACCTCCACCATATTTCACTGTAGGTACTGTGCTCTTTTCTTTGTAGGCCTCATTCTGTTTTCGGTAGACAGTAGAATCATATACAAAGGAAAACTTCTCCCTGAGGGAAAAACGGCACTCCAGACCACTTCCATATGAAATAACTTTAAAGCTTTAGTGATAAACATTAAAAGCATGTGCAAAAATTGGGGGGGAGTTTTAAATATATAGCAAAAAAAAAAAAAACAACACGTTTCGGCCTAGGAACCCTTTTTCAAGGCACGATGTGAACAGTATGAAAACCCGATCTTATACTAAATTTCAGGACGATCTGCCCCAATCACATTTCCGGGAGCTCACACAGCTGAGAGTTAACCCTCGATGTACCTCATAATGCACTAGTAAAAACCATTAGAAGAAACATACATATGCAGATAAATAAGCGCAATACAAAAAAAGCAAGAAAGTGCAGAAAAAAAAAAAGAAGGAATATAGCAAAATCGGGGACACATTAATAAAAATATATAATATCTGTGCGGTTATTCATACCAGTAGGTGAGCATGTCCCCATTTGACAATCCAAAAAGCTTTTCTAACTAATAATTTCCTCTTCCAATCCCCTGCTCGAGGTGGACGGATTACCTCTCAATCGGGATAACCTCCAGGGAAGAAACGCTCCCTGTATGACATTGCATGAAATGTCTTGATGCACCAGAAAACACAAAGGTCTGAACTGTGTCCATGGCCCGTGCGCCAGCCAGGTGCTCAGAAATTCGCCTCTTCAATTTCCTCGTGTTAGTGCCCACATACTGGACCTGACAATCTGTGCATTTAATTCTGTAGACCACATGGACCTTTTCACAAGACAGGTATGTGTGCAAAGGATATCTCTCTTTAGTATGGTACGATATATCTCCTGAGTTTTGGCCATATGTTTGCAGGATGTGAATCTATTTTTACCACACTGGATACTACCCTTTTAGCCAACCATGTAGATTCTCTGTTAAATACCGGATTCCGGACAAAAAAGCTTGGTGATATTAGATTCCTTACAGCCGGATGTTAGAATGTCATTTAAAAAAAGATGTTGCTTATGAATGGGGTTATTGTTTTTGATAATATTTTTAATCTGGTTGTATTGTTTAGAAAAGGTAGTGGAGAAATAAACCTTAGGTTGTGAGGCAATGATAGGGTCACTACCTTGGGAGTTGTCTTCTGCCGGAGTAGAGAAAACAACTTCTATCTTTCTCAGACACTATTCTCTCCGCTCTGTCTATAAAATTGTAAGGGATAACTTCTGGCCAGAAGACGGGAAGGAATAACTTGACATTCCCATTTAAAAGCATGATCGGAAGAGCAGAGCCTTCTTGCTCTGATAAACTCTTCCGCCAGTAAATTTGATTGTGTGCTCCTCATGTCCACTCTTGACATGTAATAAAGAATTTCCAGAGCATGATTTCCTGTATAGACTGGTGGGAATTTCACTAGAAGAGGGATCTGATTTGAAGCACACTTCCAAGAAAACCATCTCAAGGGGGTGAAAATTGCATGAAAAGATTAAATTATCAGGATTATTATTGAGGTACTGAACAAAAGAATCAATAATGTATTAATCACAGAGCCCCCGCCACACTGCCAAGATATCGTCGCTATATCGGCCATACCAGGCGATGTGGCAGAGAAAAGGGTTTTCACTGCTGTGTATGGATCCCTCCTCCCACAGACCCATATAGAGGTTGGCCAATGCGAATTTGACCCGCATTGGACAACCCATGATCTGAAAGAGGAAGCTTCCATCAAAACAAAAATAGTTGTTGGTGAGGAGAAAAAACGTCACATCCAGGATATATTGCTGTAATACTGAATCGTAATTACTGTAAGTTTTCAAATGATATTCCAGAGCTCTTAAAGCCCTATCGTGGGGGATAACACTATACGAGGTGACTTCAAAAGTCATCCACACCGCATCAGGGTCCCATTTCAGGTTCTGCAAGGACACCAAAAGTTCTTTGGTGTCCTGTATGTACCCTGGGATTCTAGTAACCAGGGGTTGCAAGAGGCTGTCTAACCACAGTTTTTCATTTACTGAACCTATCCCTGACACGATTAGTCGGAGAGGGGCTGGAAAAAGATTTTTGTGTGTCTTAGGCAGAAAGAAGAAGGTGGGGCACACTGGTTGGGAAACAAAAAAAAATTTTTTCCATTTGGGTGGAAAAAATTCCTTATGTGCAACCATCCTTTAGAATATTTTTTTGTTTAGACTGTATTTCAGTGGTAGGATCCCTGGACAGTTTTTTATATGTTACATTGTCATTGAGCATTTCCCAAACTTGTTTGCAGTAAAGTTTGCAATCCAACACGACCACTTACCCTCCTTTATCCTAGGACCTAACTATTATATCAGAAAAATCCTGAAGCTCCCGTATCGCTATTTGGTCAGATGGGGTCATGTTTGATTGCGAAAAACGTGCAGTACAAATTTTACTGTCGAGCTCAAACAATTCCTTCTTCACAACCTGTTAAAGGAACTCCATGCATGACAGAATAAAAAAATTAATTTCTGATATTAATTCTTTTAGAGGTACATAGGATATCCTGGTCTCCCACATTATAATGTTGGCGTTCATTCAGTTCAAGTAGGTTGACCTGATCCTGTAATGACATGTGGAGAGGGACATTGGTAAGTCCTCTGGCATTTAGATCTGAAGAAAAAATGCTTATTGAAGAGTCCGTCATAGTAATGTCAGAACAGAAATGTCTCTTGACAGTTAAGGATTGTATAAATCTATTCATGTCCCATAAAGTTCTGTAAACGTCAAATCATTTTTCTGGTACAAAATTTAAACCCTTTAATAGTAGGGTATTCTGTGGTTGTGACAATATTTTAGGCGACATGTTAAGCACCGTATACACATTATGATCTACCTGTGGCGTCGTGGGTATCTGGAAATGTTTTTCCCCCAAATGGAACAAAAATCTTTTTCCACCCCCTCTCCGACCAATCGTGTTGGGGATAGGTTCGGTAAATGAAAAACTATCTATGTGGTTAGACAGCCTCTTGCAACCCCTGGTTACTAGAATCGCAGGGTACATACATGACACCAAAGAACTTTTGGTGTCCTTGCAGAACCTGAAATGGGACCCTGACGCGATGTGGATTACCGTACTTTTGATGTCTCCTCGCTGTATAGTGTTATCCCACATGATAGGGCTTTAAGGGCTCTGGAATATCATTTGAAAACTTACAGTAATTACGATTCAGTATTACAGCAATATACCCTGGATGTGATGTTTTTTCTCCTCACCAACAATTATTTTTGTTTTGATGGATCCTTCCTCCTTTAGACCACAGGTTGTCCGATGGGGGTCAAATTCTCGCCCTCATTGTCCAACCTCTATATGGGTCTGTGGGAGGATCTATACACAGCAGTGAAAACCCTTTTCTCCGCCACATGGCCTGGTATGGCCGATATAGCGACGATATCTTGGCGGTGTGGCGGGGGCCTTGCGATTCACACATCATTGATTCTTTTGTTCAGTACCTCAATAATAATCCTGATAAATTAATCTTTTCATGCAATTTTCACCCCCTTGAAATGGTTTTCTTGGAAGTGTGCTTCAAATCAGATCCCTCTTCTGGTGAAATTCCCACCAGTCTATACAGGAAATCATGCTCTGGAAATTCGTTATTACATGCCAAGAGTGAACATGAGAAGCACACAATCAAATTTACTGGTGGGAGAGTTTATCAGAGCAAGAAGGAACTGCTCTTATTCTTTCCCGTCTTCTGGCAAGAAGTTATCCCTTACAATTTATAGACAGAGCGGAGAGAATAGTGTCTGAGAAAGATAGGAGTTGTTTTCTCTACTCCGGCAGAAGACAACTCCCATTGGAAGGTAGTGACCCTAACATTGCCTCACAACCTAGGGTTTATTTCTCCACTACCTTTTCTAAACAATACAACCAGATTAAAAATATTATCAAAAACAATATACCCATTCTTAAGCAACATGATTTTTTAAATGATGTTCTAACATCTGGCTGTAAATTTGTGGCAAAAAAGAACACCACCATAGGGAATCTAATATCACCAAGCTTTTGTCAGGAATCCGGTATTTAACAGAGAATCTACATGGTTGGCATACAAGGGTATTATCCAGTGTGGTAAAAATAGGTGCCCATCCTGCAAACAAATGGCCAAAACTCAGGAGATAATATTGTACCATACTAAAGAGAGATATCCTTTGCATACATACCTGTCTTGCGAAATGGACCATGTGGTCTACAGTATTAATTGCACAGATTGTCAGGTCTAGTATGTGGGCTCTACCACGAGGAAATTGAAGAGGCTGGTGCACGGGCCGTGGACACAGTTCAGACCTGTGCGCTTTCAGGTGCGTCAAGATATTTCATGCAATGTCATGCAGGGAGCGTTTCTTCCCTGGAGGTTATCCCGATTGAGAGGGTAATCCGTCCACCTCGAGGTGGGGGTTGGAAGAGGAAATTATTAGTCAAATTGGGGACACACGTACCTACTGGTATGAATAACCGCACAGATATTATTTATTTTTATTAATGTGTCCCCGATTTTGCTATATTCCTTTTTTTTCTCTACATTTTCTTGCTTTTTTGCTGCTATGTATCATGACATTTTGTATTGCACTTATTTATCTGCATATGTATGTTTTTTCTAAGGGTTAACTACCAGCTGTGTGAGCTCCCGGAAATAAGATCAGGTTTTCATACTATTCACATCATGCCTTGAAAAAGGGTTTCTATCCCCCCCCCCCCCCCCCCCAAAAAAAATGTTTGCTATATATTTTAATCTTCCCCAAATTTTTGCACATGTTTTTAATATGGATCAATAAAGCTCTCAAGTTTTATCATACGGAAGTGGACTGGAGTGCCAGTTTTTCCCTCAGGGAGAAGTTTTCCTTTGTATCTCATCGAGCTACGGCAGCTACGCCCAGAGTACCTGCCCATCCGATATAGACTCGCTGTGTGGAGGGGTGAGCGGACAATTTTTCTTTTTTCTATGAACAGTAGAATGATGTGCTTTACCAAAAAGCTCTATCTTGGTCTCATCTGTCCACAAGACATTTTCCCAGAAGGATTTTGGCTTCCTCAAGTTCATATTGGCAAAATCTAGTCTTGCTTTTTTATGTCTCTTTGTCAGCAGTGGGGTCCTCCTGGGTCTCCTGCCATAGCATTTCATTTCATTTAAATGTGGATGGATAGTTCGCACTGACACTGATGCTCCCTTAGCCTGCAGAACATCTTGAATATCGTTGGAACTTGTTTGGGGCTGCTTATCCACGATCCGGACTATCCTGCATTGACACCCTTCATCAATTTTTATCTTCCGTCCATGCCCAGGGAGATTATCTACAGTGCCATGGGTTGCAAATTTCTTTATAATGTTGCGCACTGTGGACAAAGGCAAATCTAGATCTCTGGAGTTGTACTTGTAACCTTGAGATTGTTGATATTTTTCCACAATTTTGGTTCTCAAGTCTACAGACAGTTCTCTTCTCCTCTTTCTGTTGTCCATGCTTAGTGTGGCACACACAGACACAAAATGCAAAGACTAAGTGAACTTCTCTCCTTTTTATCTGATTTCAGGTGTGATTTTTATATTGCCCACACCTGTTACTTGCCCCAGGTGAGTTTAAAGCAGCATCACATGCTTGAAACAGTCTTATTTTTCCACAATTTTTAAAGGGTGCCAATAATATTGTTCAGCCCATTTTTGGAGTTTAGTGTGACATTATGTCCAATTTGCTTTTTTTCCTCCCTTTTTTGGTTTAGTTCCAATACACACAAAGGGAATAAACATGTGTATAGCAAAACATGTGTTACTGCAATCCTTTTCAGTGAGAAATAATTCATTTTCTAGAAAAAATTCAGGGGCGCCAACATTTACGGCCATGACTGTATAGTGTAACCAGATTTCCAAGTTTAGTTCTACAGTAGAGTCTTATGCTGAGGTACAGTTGAGAAAAGTGTGGAATCTGTCAGTGAGGTGATTCTGAAGGTGGCCTGAGGCCTAGTCCAGTAACCACGCATCTTCTACCAGTTAACCCCTGCGCCTAGGTGAAAGTCAAAGCCTTGAAGTAAGCACTACGTCCGGGGATCAATTCAAGTCAAGTCAGTCAAGCTGAAGTCACTAAAGTCTAGCGTGGGCCGCATACCAGTCAAGTCAGTCATATACAGCACAATCAACTATACGTCCCAGAAAGCCGATAAGCTTCTCAAAATTCACCCTGCATCTCCTTCATGCTAATCTGAGCTGTAACAGATTATATCATCTTTCCGACCTCAGTAAAGCCAGTTATCCGTAACCTTGCATTGGAGTGATTATTTGCCCCGTACCTGGCACAGGCGAAGCTGGTCTACCTTGGGTGGTATATAAGTCAACCATGCCCTGGCATCACGAAAAGGTTAACTCACATATTACCCTCACCCGACACCACAAATATCTCTGTACCGGACCCCACAGGACACGTTCAGAAGTTGCCTCCAATGGGTTTTAGCTGTCTTGGTGCCACAAGAAGGGCCCACACAATTTTAGGCATGTAGTTTTAATATTATAGCTGATCAGTGGATGCTGAGGTTTTTTTTTTATTTGTCTAAATGTAATGACCCTCACACATACACTGCAAAAGTTAATTGTATTAGACAACAAAAAAAAAAAACTGTTGTACAGCTAGCATTTGTCTGGTACTGTGGCCTGGCCTCAGTTATTGTCTGCAGAACCTGTTTTTTGTGATAAGCTGCAATTTCTGTGTTCTGTTTCTGCAGATAGTCTACTGCAGCACTATGCTGTATTCAGGGATTATTGGATATAGTATGCTTATTATAATTATCATTAATCATGTATTAGTCATATTCCGCAGCACCGTATGCATTTACTTACTCCATCCTTGTGCCCTTTGGGGTTCTGAGTCTACTTTTCACATCTCCAGCATGAACATATCATTGTAGAGGCACATTTACACTCATATTTTCATGATGGAAAAGCTTTTGCAAAAAATATTTTGATCTAGAATGGACTCCAAATACTGTTCATGTCTATATTTAACCCTTTAGTATATATTTTTATAATTTACGCAATGTTTTGTTGTTTCTTATGCTTGTCTCACCCAAGTGCACTTCTTTATTTTCTGCTAAGCAGATGGGTACTTCTGAGTCGACTGACCATTCACCTGTCAAACAAACAAATAAAATACTTTTGTCAGCTGGAAACATTTAGAGAAAACATGAAATGGCAATTGTTTCGTGTGGTGCAGTCCATGCTTTCTATGTTATTTTAAGTGTGTGTTTGTGATATGACCTGTAATGAAACAGTTATACCACACAAATCTTTATGAAGAGATACCTGGAGGCCACAATAAAATTCCTTCAGAAACAGCTGTCACCCAGTCTGTGCAAGAGTCCTGGTCCCTTTATAGAGGCTGGAAATGATAAATAGCTTCTTTATGTATATGCATATACAACAGAAAGGTTTTCTGCCTTGACGATTTCTTATACGGCCTATCAGATCATATCCTTGACTTGCTCTAGGTCATCCTTGGTCTTCAGTTCACCCCACATGCAAAGACCCACAACCGTTATGGACAGTATACATGTGACTATTAAATCCATAGCTAAATCTGCCTACGGATTGCTAAAAATTTTACCTGTGCAAACCTGCCGAAAAAATCTGCAGGAGATCCACAAGGTATGACTTCAGCCTTATGGTGTCTGACAGTTTTCCCCTGACAGTGCCGGCTAATATACCCCCTTACAGTGACCGGCTTCTAGTGTCATTCACAGTACTACTCTTAGGCCATATTCACAGGGCTGAATTTCTCATAGACAAAATTTATTTTAGAAAATCCATGGCAGACGTTAGAAGCTGATACTTTTACGGATTTCTTTTGTGGATTGATCACCAGATCCGTATGTACATGGGCGCTTGTTATTTAATGGAGTTATTTTGTGACCTTTCATAGTGGAATCTGGGGCAATAAGCTCTATGGATTTTAAAATCTGTAGCAAGTTCATTGTTCCGTGTAATGGGGTAGACAATATTTAATTCACATACATTGCCAGCTCATTGTTGGCAGATTTCGACCTTAAATTAAGTGTGAACATGGCTTAAAGTGCCAGGCACTGCAATGTTTTCATTCCCAGTAGTGTCTCCTGTATACCCTGTCATATCAGCTAGGACTGTGGATATCACCATGCCAAACCTGAAACAGCTTATTTTAAAGGGGTACGCTGGTGGGAAAAAAAATTCTACCAAAAATCTTAATCCTTCCAGAACTTATCAGCTGTAGTATGTTCCACAGGAAGTTGTATAGTTCTTTTATGTCTGACCACAGTGCTCTCTGCTGACACCTGTGTCAGTGTCAGGAACTGTCCAGAGCCGGAGCAAATCCCCATATCAAACCTATCCTGCTCTGGACAGTTCCTGACACAGACAGAGTTATCAGCTTAGAGTACTTTGGTCAGACAGAAAAGAACTACACAACTTCATCTGGATCATAAAGCATCTGATAAGTACTGGAAGGATTACTTTTTCTTTTCTCTTTTTTAATTTACAAATCTGTTTATCTTTTTGGCACCAGTTGATTTAAAAAAAAAAAAAAAAAGAAATTTAACGTTAAAATATAATGTTGTGCCATTTGCCATATTAACCCTTCAGACCTGCTGGTACAAAACATATGCATTAACCTTTAATGGCATTCCTTGCTGTCAACCAAAGCTAAGAGCCAAATCTTGTGTTGCTCTCAGCTATTAAAGGAACTGTCCATTTTAGGAACTGGAGAAAATCCCCATAGCAAACATATGCTTCTCTGGACAGTTCCTAAAATGGACAGCAGAGCTCAGCAGAGAGCACTGTGGTCAGGACATCACAGGAAATGCATTTCTTTTTTGGATTTCTCTTTAGTATACAGCCCCTAAAAAGTACTGGAAGGATTAAGATTTTTTAATAGAAGTGATTTACAAATCTGTTTCTGGCACCATTTGATTAAAAAAAAAATAAAAAAATAAAGTTTTCCACGAGAGCACCCCTTTAAGGATTTCTTAGCCCTCGATGGACGACCATTGATTTCAGTGGTTAATTTTCCCTGAAAATCGCAATAAATGTTTCAGGGAACCCATATTATTACCTGTAGTTGTCCAAAGGTAAATTCCTTCCCCATGGCCTGTGGATGCACCTTGGAAAGACGTGTCATTCTCCAAGTAATAATATAAATTCTCAGTAATCCCAAGTAACTTCAGCTCTTTCCCCTACAGTGATGAATGGTCACTGCTCTGCGCTGCGCCATACAGCTTATTCAACGCTGTGTACTGTGTGAAGGATTAAACATGAGACAAGATCCTGCCTCTACAAGACTGTCCTGGGAGATGCAGACTGCCTGGAGCAGGCTATGAACATACCGTATTTTTCGCCATATAAGATGCACTTTTTCTTCAACAAAACTGGGGGGGGGGGGAAGTTGGTGCGTCTTATAAGGCGAATACACACCTATCGCGGCGGTCCCTGCGGCCATCAACGGCCGGGACCCGCGGCTAATACAGGACATCACCGATCGCGGTGATGCCCTGCATTAACCCTTCAGATGCGGCGATCAAAGCTGACTGCCACATCTGAAGTGAAAATAACACTAACCCGGCTGTTCAGTCGGGCTGTTCGGGATCGCGCGGTAAAATCGCGGCGTCCTGAACAGCTTACAGGACACCGGGAGGGACCTTACCTGCCTCCTCGGTGTCTGCTCCGTGCCGGGATCCCCTGCATGGCCAGCACTCTCCTTCATCGTCATCACGTCGTCGCACACACCATCCCATCATCCAATAGAAGCGGCGTGCGTAGCGACGTCATGGCGGCGACGGAGAGCGAGGGCGTTCCAGAGCGACGGGGACACGGCAACAGTGATGGAGGGCGACATCCAGGGCAGCGGTGACGAGCGGTGACGGGTCCGGAGTGGCGGGGACACGTGAGTACTACCTCCTATACCAGTGGTCTTCAACCTGCGGACCTCCAGATGTTGCAAAACTATAACTCCCAGCATGCCCGGACAGCCAACGGCTGTCCGGGCATGCTGGGAGTTGTAGTTTTGCAACATCTGAAGGTCCACAGGTTGAAGATCACTGTCCTATTCTTTACATTGTATTTGGTTCAGAATCCTTATTTTCTAGATTTTTATCCTATAAAATTAGGTGCGCCTTATATGCCGGAGCATCTTATATGACGAAAAATACGGTAAGTACAGGATGGATGGCACCACACAGGTTGCAGTTTTAGACAGTGTCACTAATGCTGTCTATAATGTGACTGTTATTGTTGCTTGCTATGGTTTAGTGCATCTAACAGGGCCCTAATGTAGCCTAAAAATTGTTTTACTGTATACGACAATTGCCCTCTAGAAAGGCAATTTTCACAATAATATCTAGGTTGCTAAAACATCCTGAAACCCCATTGCAAGCATGAATAGTACATTAGAAGTACATTTTAATGAAGAAAAGTGATGCTAACATTAGTTACCTATTTGTCTATTGATAACAAGAGTTCCTAATGCAGAGAGATAAATGACCGCCTTGTCTGCTTGGTGTCAGTTTCTTTGCCAAGAAAGGTGGATGTAATCACAATGCAATGTACTCACTCATTGCACCTATGGAACTAGTAATGTGTATTCTCATTTTTCCTTAACATTTTCAATACAAACAAAGATAAGAAAAAAAACTAAAAAAAACAGCATGTACATTTAGCACAGTTCACTGAGCCCTGTGTTCAGATCCTCATTTGGCTCCCTATCTGGTACAACCTAGAGCCCTGCGCTGGACGGGTTTTCTTAAAGGGGTTCTCCACTGCCCTGCCTTCCGGAGCTTCGCTCGCAGCGTCCGGAAGTTCATTACTCCGAACGCTGTGTGCGGGCTTCCGTGTTCGAGGCCTCCTCCTCGTGACATCATGCCTGCCCCCTCAACGAAAGTTTATGGGAAGGGGGTGCGACCGCTGTGGAGAACCCCTTTAATCCCATCCTGTCAACTTCCAGTGAATTTCTGACCATTACCGCCCAATCCCGCAACGTGTGTCTAATCCCGCCCACAACATGTATGTCCAAATCAGCCGGCTCCTACAAACATTCTGTCATAGCTTCCTAAAAGATGCCTGCTGCCCTGTTATAAAGTGATAGAGGTGCAGGGAGCTTAAAACTGTCCCCCAGCTTTTCCAGGCTACTAAATGGCACATGTGCTTAGTATGCAACCAACATGGCCACTAGTAACCTGAAGGAACTATTATAAGAGTTGTGAAGTGTGCCTGTTCATAAATTGATACAGCTTTAAGTAGACATGCCATTCAGGAGTATAGAAAAGCTAGATGAGAAAGTCTCCTAGCTTTTTTCATGTTCCTAAATGGCATATCTGCTTATAAATGTATCACTTTATGCACAGGCACACTTCACAACTCATTAAATAGTTCCTATAATGGTGCTGGGGCTAGCAATGTTGGCCATCCTGGCATGTGGTTGCTATACTAAGCAGATATGCTACTATGTGTGTATAGGACTCGGAGTGCAGTCAGACAGTTTATAATGGCATTCTAGCATTATACAGTACAGTAGAGGATGGCTGTGTACCTAGTGGTCCTTGAGTTTACTATTGACAGAAGCCCTCCTAACCCCTAGGGGGAACCTGAGTGGCACAGCATCATGCCAAGAGCAAAGGGGTCCTGTCCACACATACTGCCCACAATGAGTACTGTGGCAGGATCCCAATCCCAATGCAGTACTCAGGTACAACCCCTGAATGCCATCATTTCAATGCAGACATTTTGTTATGGCGCATATTTTCCTTCCTTTACAACCTTTGACGGTGGCTGCAAAGAGTAAAGTGATCAACATAGTATAGTCTAATTAGCTTAGAAATGATCTAATCTTCACCTTCAAGTGTACCTGTTGTTTCAGGTGGCTTGTCAGGAAAAGCTGTCCTGTGTGTACATGAGAAGCAGCACTATTTCTGGTCATTATATAACTTATAGGATTTTTCGGCAGATTTATGCTCTGCATTTTTCATCTCTAATTTTCAGTTCTCCCAGGTCTGGTGGACGGAGCCTAATGTCTACGATGTCTGCCGTACACTACACACAGTGAAGGAATTTATGCACTTTAATCACCTATACGCAGCCTAAACTGCAACATTAGCCTGAAAGGCATAATAAGGCAGCAGTAAAAAGTCTAAACTGTGTATAAAACCCCGGGTTGAGATCTCTTGTTTACATGACAGTGTCTATTTAAGGTATCATACACATGCGACAACTGTCAGATGAATAGTAGTAAGACATAGATGGGATGGGCACTGCAACACCTAATAATTGCAGCTGAGAGAATATAACAATACAATGAATACGACCCGGTGTGAATATGGTTCTATGGGGTGCCAGACAGATAAAAGAAGGGGAGTAAATTCCACAATTCCAATAACAAAGAGAAGATGTCTGCACTCACCACGGAAATCCTTTTAAAATCCGGACTTTATTCAGGCAAAAAGCAATGTCCATAACAAAAGTAATCACACCCGGGTGAACAGGGAGGGAGAGCAGCTAGCGGCTATGCAGCCGGAGTCTACTGGAACAACAGCACCGTTTCTCATTCTATGACGCTTCTTCCGGTTCCTAGGTAGCCTACCTAGGAACCAGAAGAACAACAGCACCGTTTCTCGTCTATGATGCTTCCAGTATACTTCGGCTGCATAGCCGCTAGCTGCTCTCCCTCCCTGTTCACCCGGGTGTGATTACTTTTGTTATGGACATTGCTTTTTGCCTGAATAAAGTCCGGATTTTAAAAGGATTTCCGTGGTGAGTGCAGACATCTTCTCTTTGTTATTGGAACTGTCAGATGAACATTTATTCGGCTAACAGCTATTTCTCCTGATTCTCCCCATATACATAAGAACTTGGTTCAGCTGACCATTGCTGAGTTCCCAACAGATAGAAGAGTGTTTTCATTATGGTAAAAAGAGATACAGAAATAGCAGAGCGGGCTCATTATCCTATGGGAAAAAAGAACTAATGTCCATCCACTTCTCTGCTGCAAAAACATGACATGGGATTGGATGAAAGCTGGCCATATATATAAGATAGCTGTCGTCTGAACATTTGTTTGACCGACAGTTATCTATCCCGATTCCTCCATACTCGTGTACGTGTGGCTTGGTGAAGCATGTGCTCTCAGTGAGGAATGGAAATAAACTGCTGCTTCTCCCCCCAAGTATCATCTGTTGGGGGAAAGGAAGGAGGCCCCTATACACACTAGACAGTTTTTCTGCCCTACCAAAATAAGTGTTTTTTTCCCTAATGTGAATGTACACCTTAACTTTCTGCCTATAAATAATGTGCATCTAGAGAATAGGTGTTACTTAGCTAGAGCTAGACTGACTAGATTAGAGATACAGTGGGAAGACCATGCAAAATAACATAGAAATGTAGTCTTCTATGGGAATAGCCTACCAGACAAATGTATAGACCTCTAGCTTCACTTTGAGTGGGATAGCAGCCTTTCAACCTCCCGGATCCCACATGCATGAAGCAGTTAAACTGGAATAACCAGCAAGGAAATATTGGCTGGGCAGACAGTTGGATGGACGAGCTGGGTTCACCCAGACACAAATGGCCCTATACAGTGTACGGGAGGCTTGCATTGCGGGTGTGGAGCCATGATGTCATGATACTCCGGCTCCTGTATCGTGAATCATCAGACATGGAGCGATCTTCGCTCCCTGAGGCTGATGACAAGAGGGTGCAGCAGGGAGATTGCGGGGGTCCCCAGTGCAGGACCCCCGCGATCGGACATCTTATCCTCTATCCTTTCATACAAAGTAATTTACACTGACATGTTTATATACATTTCCAGTACATGTTTGCAATACTCTTAAGGGGGTACTCCGGCACTAGAAATCTTATCCCCTATCCCTTTAAGAGTATTGCAAACATGTTCTGGAAATGTATATAAACATGTCGGTGTAAATTGTTTTGAATGACAAGATGCCTTTAAGATGTAAGATTACCAGAGAACAGGACAGCACTTGATTTATCCTTTATTCACCATTGCAATGTTTCAGCTCACTCAAGTTTTTTATTTTCATTTTTTTCATTTTTTTCTTTTTTTTATGTATGTTTACTATTTTTATATGAATTAAACCAGGGGTCTCAAACTGGTGGCCCTCCAGATGTTGCAAAACTTCAACTCCAAGCACATGCCTGGGCATACCCAGACAGCCATTGGCTGCAGTTAAAGGGGTTATCCAGGCAAAACCTTTTTTTATATATATCAACTGGCTCTGGAAAGTGAAACAGATTTGTAAATTAAGATTTTTTAATAGAAGTCATTTACAAATCTGTTTAACTTTCCGGAGCCAGTTGATATATAAAAAAAAGTTTTGGCCTGGAATACCCCTTTAACAGCTGTCGGGCATGCAGAGAGTTGAACTTTTGCAACATCTGGAGGGCCACCAGTTTGAGACCCCTGAATTAAACGAATAACAGTGAAAGCAAGATTAGCATCATAGAAATCTATGTGATGATCATTTTTATTTTCTGTAAATCCCTCAGTTCTGTATATTACATTGGACGTTATTTTTTTGTGTCTCCTCTTCTTCTCATGATTCAGAATTCGCAGTCCCGTAATGTTTTACCCTTGAAGCTTCTGCTATGAGGACACCCGAAGTCAGCTTCCCATCAGTATGTGGTTTCCGTCTGCTGTCTGTTCATTCTGTATTCGTGATCCTCCTTTCATTTCCTCTCTCCTTCACGTCTGTTCGGGTTGGGAGCCCCGCCTTGTGTGCCATCTGTAATCTCTCAATATGCCCTTAGCTTGGGTTACACAGTCAATTCATCACCAGCTCCTCAATGACCCGCCTCATCACCAGCATTCACTACGATTCACATGCAAATGAAAGCGTTCCCTAATTTCTACATCCTTTCATCTTGATCTTAATTGTCGCACAATTTTTTGTCTACAAATCCTTCACCCGTATCTAGGGTTGCCACCTGGCTGGTATTTTACCATGATAGCTGGTATTTTGGTCACCCTGCTGGTATTTTTATATAAAAAATACCCGCAATGCAATGGCCGGTATTTATCCAACCAATCCTCCAATGTTGGATCATAACCTATACCAATGTTTCCCAACCAGGGGTGCCTCCAGCTGTTGCAAAACTACAACTCCCAGCATGCCCGGACAGCCGTTGGCTGTCCGGGCATGCTGGGAGTTGTAGTTTTGCAACAGCTGGAGGCACCTCTGGTTGGGAAACACTAACCTATACTCAGGGGTCAAGTCCTGGGGGAAAAAGTGTGGGAACTCACCCAAGATTTCCACTTAAAGGGGTACTCCACCCCTAGACATCTTATTCCCTATCCAAGGGATAGGGGATAAGATTTCTGATTGCAGGGGTCCCGCCGCTGGGGACCCCCACAATCTCCCTGCTGCACCCGGCATTTGTTTAGAGCGTTGGGTGCAGCGCTGGAGGCTCGTGACATCACGGCGACAGCCCCTCAATGCAAGTCTATGGGAAAGGGCATGACAACCGTCACGCCCCCTCCCATAGACTTGCATTGAGGGGGCAAGGCCTTGATGTCACAAGCCTCTGCCCCTCTTCGCCAGTCATTCGTCACGGAGCAAAGTTCACTCCATGCACCGGATGTCTGGGGTGCCACAGACATCTTATCCTCCATCCTTTGGATAGTGGATACGATGTTTAGGGTCGGAGTATCCCTTTAAGGGCTGGTCCTGCAGGACTCCTGCGAATGGGAACTGAGTTCCTGCTGTGGAAAAAGTGCAGGAACTCCATTCCCATGAGGTCCTGCAGGACTTGAGCCCTGTCTATACTACTATATAGTCTAGCATGCTGGGTGTTGTAGTTTTGCTACAGCTGGAGGCACTCCTGGTTGGGAAACACTTGCCTATACTATATACTGCTATATAGTCCAGCATGCTGGGAGTTGTAGTTTTTTTTTTTTTTTTTGGGGGGGGGGGGGGGGGGGCAGCTGTTGAGCCACAGGCTGTATCCCGGCATGCTGGGAGTTGTAGTTAGTAACTAACTGCAAGTCCCAAATTTGCTAAAAAATAAAATTAAAAAGCGATTAAAAACTCACATCAAAACAAAAATTATACTGTTAAAAACTACAGATCGAGGTGCAAAAAATGAGCCCTCATACAGAAGAAATAAAAAAGATTTAGGGTGTCAGAATTTCCCCAGCATATGTGTATCCTGTGATGTCATGCATATATAATTTATTATGCAAATTAGCATGGCCGGTATTTTTTTTTCCAAGAAAGTTGGCAACCCTACCCGTATCATGTAAATGAACCAGTCTAAATTAAGCAATCTGGAACTGATAGTGTTAAAAACCCAAAATACTACAGAATGTGGAAACAGTAATTCCGTGGGGAATATCCATCATTCACATAAATGCGTATTCCTTATCTTAGAGCGAACACTGATATGAACCCTCGATTTCTCTTTTGCGTTGCGATTTTATCATAGGATTAACTGTTGCTCTCAGACTTGCAAAATTTCAGTATGCTCTGAAGCTGGGTATGCTGATGTGGTGTCCCGGTACCGCATTATATACGGTACCTATTTATGTTTGGGTCCCCATAGCCAGAGTCCCTAGGACATAGGGATACCTGTCACTTATTTAACCCCTAGTCGCCTCTATTCTAGTGTATAAATCACTAAGTTATTCAAAGGTTAATGTAAATAGAATAACATATGTAAATAAATGGTTAATTACTTGTTTCCATAGCGTTGCAGGACCTGCGGGTCATGTGACTAGGTGAACTCTATGGTATTAAGCTTAAGGACCTTTGGAGGCCCTGTGACGTAAGCAATCCCATTACACCCTGTAATGGTGAATGGCAGATGTTCGGACCAATCAGATTCGCCCCGTCCCCCTGTCCATATAAGGGAGCGGTGGCCATGTTTCTCTCTCTTACCTCGTGGGCTGTCATGAGAGAAGGATATGCGCAGCAATTATCGCAGTGAGTTAGGCCTGAGCCTTGCGGCGACGGCTGAACAATCTAATTATAGAGTGTATCAATTACCAGACACTCTGCAGCATCACCGGACCTAATAATTCCCCTAAATCCGGATGGATCTGCAAATCTCTCCCTAAATTCAGAGACTGTATATCTAGCTCAAGGTCCGCTACAACTGCCAGTAACTAAGCAACCTAAGGACTGTTTGTATGAGACTGTTACTGTGCCGTGGATATTGCAAGCACTTCAGTAAAGAGTTATTCAAGTTAAATCTTCTTGTGGACCTTAAGTTATTTTATGCACCTATCGTTACTGGGAAGGGCGGCGATAGACCGGAACACTGATTCAGCATACCAGCCCTCAGCCTGGCGTCATGAACTCTAGGGTTAACATTAACCCCTTCTATACCTCTACCATACAACCACTACCATACACCCCCCAAGGGCTACCACACTGAGACCTGTAGTTCCGTTTCAACGCGAAATACCTAGATTGCCTAAAATCTGGAATAAATAACATTTAAGAAAGCTATCTATTTTTCCCCCTAGCGTTCTTCACTCTATTTTGTTATTATCTTGGAGTCTTTGAAATATATGTATGAAAAATGTATTGTAAGAGTTCCTAAATTTGAAAGCATTGTTTATACGCCAGTGCTTCAGAGGAACACAAATACGCATTCCTTTATCTAAAGTAAAATTTCTCATTATCATGTAATGTTTCTTGGTTTAGCGAGAGAAGTAATACTTACAATATAATGTATGAATGGTTTTGTTTGGCTTCAAATGTCCATGAACCTCAAGCCGATTCTCTTGAATGTCACCGCTCATAGAGTTTCATGAGCATCTATAAATAGCGCAATCTAATTTGGATTTCAGACTTCCTAATAAAAATACACAACAAATGCACAGAAATGGCTCGCTTTTGCCATCTACTGGCATTGTGAAAAATGGCAATACGAATTCTTTTACGTCGCTTACCATTAGCAACATCGTTCGCTAAAATCTGATATGGCGCACAGCCAGATAATTGGCAACATCTTTTGCCACTCTAGTGTTCAATAGAAAACATAGAAGAAATTTACTTGGCAGTGAGCAAAGCAATATGTCCTACATGACCAGTGTTCAGGGTGCTGCTCTGAAAAATAACCTAAAAGAGGTTGTAAAGCTAAATCAGCCCCCCTAAATTTTGGGCTTCCACTGATCATTAAAAGGAACCGGTCAGCTGTTTTTGCTGCTAGAAGCTACAGACATCATTGGATAGTTATTAGGGTATAAAAGCAAACTGCACCTTTCCTGGAGCCGATGATGGTGGTTGCCTAACCAATACAGTGGTCCCTCAACATACGATGGTAATCTGTTCCAAATGGACCATCGTTTGTTGAAACCGTTGTATGTTGAGGGATCCGTGCAATGTAAAGTATAGGACAGTGGTCTCCAACCTGCAGACCTCTAGATGTTGCAAAACTATAACTTCCAGCATGCCCGGACAGCCAGCGGCTGTCTGGGCATGCTGGGAGTTGTAGTTCTGCAACATCTGGAGGTCCCCAGATCACTGGTATTGGAGGTTATACCCACATGTCCCCGCCGCTCCGGACCATCACCGCTGCCCTGGATGTCGCCCTCCATCGCTGTTGCTTCGTCCCCGGGGTGTCCCTGACGCTCCTGGAAGGTCTCTGCTGCCCGGGATCCTCGCTCTCCGTGATGACGATGATGGAGAGCGCCGACAATGCAGGGGATCCCGAAGAGGACCATTCCGGAGCCCCGAGGACAGGTAAGTGATCGTCAGCGGACAACACGGGGCACCTTTAACGGCTATCCGGCGGCAGCTGAAGCAGTCTGCGCTGCCGGATAGCCGTTTATGCGATAGCCACGACATACAAAAGCATCGTATGTTGATGCTGCCTTCAACATGCGATGGCCTCTGAGAGAGCTGGAGCCCAGCTGCTTAACCCCTTAACGACAATGGATGTAAATGTATGTCATGGTGCCGTGGTACTTAGCGCACCATGACGTACATTTACGCACCGGACCGATGCTCGCATCATGCATGGTAATGGCGGACATCAGCGATCGCGCGGATGTCCACCATTACCCCTCATATGCCATGATCAATGCAGATCATGGCATCTGCGGCAGTGCGCCACTTAAATGGATGATGGGATCACCCGTGGCGCTGCTGCGGGGATCCGATCATCCATAATGGCGGACGGATTTCCCCTCACCTGCCTCTGGCTGTCTCCTTGGGTCTTCTGCTCTGGTCTGATATCGAGCAGACCAGATCAGAAGATCGCCGATAATACTGATCAGTGCTATGCCCAATGCATAGCACTGTTCAGTATCTGCAATCAAGTGATTGCAATAAATAGTCCTCTACATAAAAAGTGTAAAAATAGAAAGAAAAAGAAAAAAGGGGAAAAAAATTGAAAAATCCCCTCCCCCAATTGGGGGAAAGTGGGCTTGTGAAGTCCTACTGCACTGGGTGTGCAGATTTACAAGCCTGTTTTAGGGGACAAATGCACATTAAGTGCCACAGCCGGGCACACCTTCTCTCTCTCCCTCACCTACCAGTCCCTCCTTGACGTAAAGAGGTCTGTAGATGAATTAGTGCCAGACTGTAACAGCTGGACTATGACTCCTTGACCCTTGGCTGAGGAATAAAAAGGATATTTTATAACTTTGGCAACCACCATCAGCTTCAGGAAAGGCACAATTTGCTTTCATGCCTCAACAGCTATCCAATGATGTCTTCAGTTCTTAGTTTATTTTTATTTTATTGCACTAATTCACTTTCATGGGTGTTGTGTAAAAAGATGTTTTTTCTTTATAGGTAAAAAGGTTATCTGGAATTACATAAAAATGTCTGCTAGTTTTTAGTACATAAACATTTCCACTATTACAGGGGTTGCCCAGTAAAAAAATATATTTAACCTACGTGTCCAGACTGCATAATAAAACTAAACTAAAAAAAACTCCTACTCACCGCCCTCTGAGGAAGGTGCCCGGCCTCAGCCGCCACTGCATTTCATGGAGCTGCAGGTGCCATGTCACCTCATTGCTCAGCAAATCACTGACTGGGGCATCGCTGTGGTCAGTTTTTGGTGTTGTGACGTGGTGTCTGCAGCTCTATGAACTGCTTCAGCGAGCTAAGATCTTGCGTCGCTGCCAGATAGAGATGGGTAGAAGTTTTTATGCTATATTATGCAGCTTGGGCACATGTGCTAAATATAATTTTGTCACTGGAAAATCCCTTTAAGGATGGGCAGTTTCTGATATTGCTGGTTAGCAACTTTTACTTCAATGGGGCATGCTTATATTACCAGACATAGCCCATGAAGAAGAGTAACACCGTTTTTAGAAAACAAGCAGACTCTTTGACTCTTATTCCTAATCTTAAATAACCCCTTTAATAATTGGTCCTGACAGCCACCCACCCACACACCCAAAATGACAATTTTTTCGCCTGGGTAGCCTTATTGTGATTATGAGTCAGCTGAGGAGTAGCCTCAGATTTGTCAAAACCAGTGCAGAGGAAAAGTTGCCCAGTAGCCTATAGCAACCAATCAGATCTCTTCTTTCATTGTTCAGAGGCCTTGTTAAAAATGAAAGAGGCAATCTGATTGGTTGCTATGGGCAACAGGACTGGTTTTGATAAATCTCCCTTAATGTGGCTAAACATACAATTCAAGTCAACCTGATCTTCAAATTGACTGCAGCTACAATCAGTTTAAAGGAGATGTCCGGCGCAGACTTTTTCTATTCCGTCCTGCCCGGGCTGCAAAAAAGACAAAACAAACTTTTCACTTACCGCCAAATGTTGCCCCGGAGCTCCGCAACAGCTGATCGGTCGGCCGGGCTGTCTGCTTCCTACTTCTATTGGCCCGGTTCGTCACACGGCGCTTCAGCTTATCACCGGCCGCAGCAATGTCCCGCCTTGGCCGGTGATAGGCTGAATCGCCGTGTGACGTACCGGGCTAAAGGAAGTAGGAAGTAAACAGCCCGGCCGACCGATCAGCTGTTGCGGAGCTCCGGGAGAACATATGGAGGTAAGTGAAAGTTTGTTTTGGCCGGATGGAATAGAAAAAGTCTGCGCCGGACATCTCCTTTAAGTTATTACTGGCTTTGTGGTCCTGCAACTAAGAGCATCTTAACCCACAATAAACACTGCACAATCTTATATGTTAATAGGCTTTTACTTGCACCGCGGTCCCACCTTGGCCATGTCAGAGCGAGGGGTCAGAATCAGTACACTTTTTACTGTGCAAGCGTGCATCCAACACCTAAAAATAATGTGAGCTTCTAAAACATTTAATGAAAACAGGTTGGGACATATCTTTAGAAGCAATAAGAGATGTGGAACCATAAAGTATAAGAGCTCAGATCCCTTTACTAACACTGAATGATCTTCCTCTGCTGTAAAATACATAGTATATTGCGTGCTGTTGACAGCTATCCTGACCGTACCATTGTTTACTTTGGCAATGGTTTTATTGAATCAGTGTATCATTAACCACACTTTATTGTGTTTCCTGTTTTGTCACTTTGCCATTACAGATGCCAGTGTTTATGGCAAGGGCTGGGCAATCTTTGTTTTCTGATTCATGCCAAGCTGCCTAAGGTTATATCCACATTCGTGTGTTTATCCCTCACATGGCCACCTTAGCTGATTTAGCAAACAGTTACAGAGGACATTGTAGGACAGGAGCACTCTAGTACCAGGGAATACATAATAAAACCTGTCTTATTCAGAATGTATTTACTGTTCATTGTCATTATTTTCTCAGGTAACACTCCATATAAAATAAAATTATTATTTTTTAATGCCAAAGATTGTAAAATTATACATTTATAATCTACCTGCACACAAGAAACCTGTAAGGACCTTCATTCTTACGAATCCAACTTCATAACTAAGTTGGCAGTAGGGACATTACTGAGGGTTATCTCCATTGCCAGTTAAAGGGGTATTCCAATGTTTACAAAGTTTTTTCCTATTTAGAGAATTTAGGCACATGTAGGACACCTAACCAATACGTGTAGGACTAGCCAAGTAAAGGAGTTAACCGGCCGGAGGGGGATTTAGAGGAATGCCCATTCTACAGGATATTAAAAAAATAAACCTCTACTCGCCTCCAGCACTCCCACAGTGCCTCTTGTGTCCTGTTTCGGTCCCCAGCTGTGATCCTCTTTCTGAGCTGCTGCCTGGGACCAGTTTGACGCCATGGCCCAGTGTGTCATACTGCCGCTCAGCCATTCACTGGCCACAGCAATGTCCCACCTCCCATCTAAATACAAGGCTAAAAAGTCCTCCCGCCTGTGATTATTTTCACAAATTCAAGGTGCGTAACACCTTTGCAGGCAGTAAAACCCAAAAGTTACCAATAAAGTGTGGTTGAAGACTAATATCACCTTGTCTGGCCCACATATCCGCTTCTATTAAATTCCATGTGCAAAACTCCTATGCAAAGGGATATCTTAACTGTATCGCCTTTCATATTACATTCCCTTCAGCTCTGCAGTCAGCAGGATATTTTATTTCTATTTTTGCATGCAAGCGCATAACCACAACAATTTCGCAACGCAGTTGAGGGAGGAAGAAATAGACCATTGTAAATTTGTTCCCGTACACTCAACCGTGTGGCAATGAAGCGGAGGAAGAGGCTTTTCACTTGTAATGTCAGCATGTGCGATCTACAGAGGAAAATTAGACAAGCTCCGACATAGACTGCAAGGGCACTGCTAGGCATTGTGGGTAATGATTAAAAGCATCTCAGCTGGACTGAGCTAACAGCTGCTCCTTTTTCCGCCTCCAATTCCCAGCTGGGAGACCAATCACCTGAGGGGCTGCATGTTTTTTTTTTTTCCCTCCCTACAGCTAATTCCTCCTCATTAATTAAATTATTAAATGACTTTAGTATCTTTGTTTAATGTCTTTGCTTGCAGGTGCATATATAAATTGTCATTCAGCTTTGTGCCAGTAGCGGAACATAATACTGTCTGTGAAATTAACTGGGAGTTAGGGTTTGCGTTACTCCTGCCCAGAGCACTCAAGCAATTTAATAATTAAAACTGAACCTCGAATTGCCGGCCCGGCAGTTAAGACAATATTGCTCTCACTGTGAGAGTCTTCTTGCTCCTCCAGATTTTGTTACAACCCTTTATATATACTGAATTGTTAGGCACTAACTGCCAGATATGTCAGGGACTATAATAGCAGTGATTATATATATAAAACTTTGGTTGGGATAAAAGTTAATGTTATTCTACTGGTATAAAAGTTGGGTCTCGTTAATCAAAACTGTGACCAAACCATGACACCTCAGGAACTACAAAACTCATCATCCAGCCATCCCACTGAGGCTCTGTTGCCACACACTTCCGCTTGGGCTGCTGCAGTATTATATCTATTTGAAAAAATGTAGCAAGACGGAAAGAAGTCGCACTCACCCAGACTGTAGTTGCAATGTGAAGAAGTTTATTCTTACGAAATAGCGGCAAGGATGTGGAGGATAACAGATCCAATGCGGGGAGTGAGAGCCGGCACAGCTACCAGATGCGGGACACACCACTGAAGGCTACTAGTTGCGCGTCCTTTGGACGCGCAACTAGTAGCCTTCAGTGGTGTGCCCCGCGTCTGAGAGCTGTGCCGGCTCTCACTCCCCGCATTGGATCTATTATCCTCCACTAGTAGCCACTCGTAGCCTTCAGTGGTGTGCCCCGCGTCTGGGAGCTGTGCCGGCTCTCACTCCCCACAGTGGATCTGTTATCCTCCGCATCCTTGCAGCTATTTCGTAAGAATAAACTTCTTCACATTGCAACTACAGTCCTGGTGAGTGCGACTTCTTTCCGTCTTGCTACATTTTTACATTTTAAGTAATGTCTATTCATGAATGTTCGCACCCAAAGACGTAGCCAGCTGCTTACCTGCACCCATAAGCCACATAGAGCTTTTTACGGGACTATCAGTAGTACACAGAGCAGTGCCTGGTATATCTGTATTATAAGTGTGTTATAGCTATTTGACCTCGCGCTCCATGCAGGATCAGTAGGGAAGCATGGTGGGACCTATAGTTCAGAGATAATGAGGTAGAGATGAGCGAACAGTACAAATATCTGAATCGAAATCTCAAGTCGCAGCAGTCGATTTTTTTGTCTAAAAAAAACTACTTCCATTTTGCAAGTGTTTCAAATACCTGGAAAAGTCATACCAGCCTTTTTCATGGAAATGAAGACCTATGTTTTCTAGACCAAACAATTTGACTGCCGCTGCATGAGATTTGGATTCAGTGATTCGCTTGTAAAGGGTTAAAATGGTAAGTAGACATGCTTTACAAATTATACTATATAAGTGCTGTAGTATTCCCTTTTCTAGATTTCCATAATATACGTGAATACATTACATGTTTATGAAGTGGGCTCTAGGTATAAAGTCCAGCTCACCTGGGAAAGGATAAGCACTTCCCTGCACGGACTGGGCGTGGGAACATAAAAGACAATAGAAGCAAAGGAAGTCCAGTAAAAACGGATATGCTGCTTCAAAGATTTATTAGAGTCTATGTAACTACATACTGGAGAAAAAGCTTGACACATTTCGAGCTAATTATAGCTTTTATCATACTTATGACTACAAGCTTTACTGAGCTAAAAATGCGCCAAGTTTTTCCTCCTATATGTGGTTTTATGGACTATAATAAATCTTTCATACAGAAAGAGGACTGGGGTTGTTATCATTTTTATATTTGGGTATACAGAGTAAATCTAATGTCTACCCAAATAGACACCACAGTCTTCCTGGTCCTTTTGAGGAAAGAAAAAAATTATAATTACTGACTTTTATCACTTTCGATCACTTTCACTGATTTCTAATGACAGGCATCTGTATGGTGTTAAAAGGGGTACTCCCCCCCTAGCCATCTTATCCTCTATCCAAGGCATAGGGGATACGATGTCTGATTGCGGGGGTCCTGCCGCTGGGGAATGCCGCAATCTCGGCTGTGGCACCCCAGATAAAACAAACTTTGCTCCGTGCCGGATTACTGGTGATGCAGGGCAAAGGCTCGTGATGTCACGGCCATGCCCCCTCAATGCAAATCTATAGGTGACTCCCCCACCCATAGACTTGCATTGAGTGGGCATGACCGTGATGTCATTAGCCTCCGGCGCTGTACCTAATGCTCTAAACCAGTGTTTCCCAAACGCGGTCCTCAAGCACCCCCAACCGGTCATGTTTTCTGAATATCCTTAGTCTTTCACAGGTGATATAATTATGGTCAGTCAATCAGGAATCACCACAGTTATATCACCTGTGAAAGACCAAGGAAATCCAGAAAACATGACCTGTTAGGGGACTTGAGGACCGCGTTTGGGAAAGACTGCTCTAAACGAACGCCGGTTGCAGCAGGGAGATCGATGGGCCCCCAGCAGTGGGACCCCCGCAATTAGACATCTTATCCCCTTTACTTTGGATAGGGGATAAGATGTCTTGGGGCGGAGTACCCCTTTAAAGTGTACCTTTTCAGCATAAACTGCCCTGTGTGTATCTAAATAAAAAGCAGCACTATCACTTTTATATGGTATTTTTCGCAAATTTCTGCTCTGCATGCTTTATCTGTAATTTACAGTTTTCCCAGAAATGGTGGGCAGAATTTCTTCCTCCCCACTCTATAGACTTGTATTACTTGTCATATAGACACAGAGAACAAAGACAAACTGATTTTCGTTGAAGAAGATATGAGCAGCAGGAGGGGGAGAAGGCAAGAGTTTGATAACAGAAGGAAGAAGCATTTTTATCTAAAAAGATGTATTACAAAGTTTCTTCTATTTGCTTGAACTATTGATTTATGCAAAGTTTGTTGAAATGACAGTCTAGTTATGAATACTGCCCCCCTAGTGGAACTGTAGGTATCAGCAGTATGAAGTCACAACAACATCAATTTCCATGACTTTTACCGTTCAGACACTATTCAGGCTTGACATTGTCTGAAAATGTAGTGTAAAACAGTTACGTTTGGATATATATATTCTTTCTCTCTAATATGTCCCATATTAGATGCAGTTATGTAGTTATGGCTCAGTGGTTAATTGTGTGAGATGGTTAATGAGATGGTATAATAGCTATTCAGCTTGGTGGGACTGGCATGGTATTTTTGTAAGGCTAGTGAATTACACATCTGGTGCCACTTATCTTTGTCAAACAATAGACCAACAGGTAGAAATCCAACCTATTCAATCCTTTATTCCCCTAGTAAGAGACATCTGATACCATCAGGCTGAACCATAAGTAAAGAAAAACAAGATTCGCCAACAATTATCCGATGTTTATAGCGAACATTCCGCTCAGCTTATTACACACAATCCCCGCATGTCCGCATGCAGCTCTGTTTGTTTTACAATATTAGGGAATATTGATGGTTTCCAACGAATCTCTTTTATATCTCCGCTCAAGCTACTTTCTTAAGTTGGTGATCACGGCAACAAAAAGCCAGAGACCACAGGCAGTTATGTAAATGCTGTTGTGTATGAGGCTTTAATCGCTTTCATGTCTTTCTCATCGCTATGTGACCGGCCTGCATAGATTCCACTGCGAGGATATGTTAGATGAAACCCCGCACAACGGGAAATGATATTAACACCTGCAGCAGACGTTAGGATCCAAGTCACACACAGCACAAAGCAATTTCCAGTCCTATGGCATGCCTCCGCTGTCTCACATTTGCCTTGCTTAATATCTGCAGACATTTTAAAATAATGTCCATAGACACTTCGCTGCTGGGCAGGCGGATCTGAGCTGGTTACTGTTAATAATGCCTGGATGAGCTTTTGGTGCACTGCTGTGCTAGATTTGATGTTTCATGACGTCTACAAAGACTATACTTGGTTGTGGTGTCATTTTTTTGATTCTCAGTTTTTCCAGCAATATTGGGCCTGATGTGTAGGGGGCTAAGCCTAAAGGGGTTTTCCACCCCTAGACATCTTAGCCCTTATCCCAGTGGTGGGCAACCTTTTTTTCAACTGAGCCAAATCTCGCCAAAACCACGATTGAAATGTATTTTGAGAGCCACATTTTTAAAACCGAAAATACATGGGATGGTACACTGTTTTTAGTTTCAATAAGTTTTTATTATATGTGGGGGCACATGACAGGGGGGTCCTGTCATTTGCCCCCACATGTAATGCCCCCCTGCCATGTGCCCCTCTTATATAATGCCCCCCTGACATGTGCCCCTTATATATAATACCCCATGTCCTGTGCCCCTCACAATATAATGCCCCCCTGACATGTGCCCCTCACTTATAATGCCCCCTGTCATGTGCCCCCACATATAATGCCCCCTGACATGTGCCCCTTACATATACCGTATGTGCTGGCGTATAAGACGACTGGGCGTATAAGACGACCCCCAACTTTCACAGTTTAAACATAGAGTTTGGGATATACTCGCAGTATAAGACTGCCCCTCCTACCGTGATGTACGGTACCTTGTAGTCCGTCCCCCCCCCCCATTAGGTAGGCAGTATAGTTCCCCCCACATTAGGTAGGCAGCATGTTCCCCCACAATAGTTGGCAGTATAGTTCCCCCACAATAGTTGGCAGTATAGTTCCCCCACAATAGTTGGCAGTATAGTTCCCCCCCACAATGGTAGGCAGCTCCCCCCCCCCCCCACAGACTTACAGCTTCAAGCCATATACAGTGTACGGCTGGAGGCTGTATGTCTGTATATTGCCCCCCACAGTGTTCCGGACACCGCTCCTCCGGCCCGGGGTCACCATCTACTGCTATGGCCTATGGATCATAGCAGTAGGTGCCGGGACCGGAGTAGCGGTGACCGGAACACTGAAGATTACGTGCCGCCGGTCACTTACCAGGCTCCGGCCGGCGCGCGTCTTCCTCCGGTCCTCCTGCGCCTCTATGGTTGTACTCACGGGACATCACTGAGGTCCCATGTGTACAACCATAGAGAGGCGGAGGATCGCTGGAAGACCGCAGGAGGATCGGAGGAGGATCGGAGGAGGACGCGCGGCGGGCGGGGAATGGTTAGTGACCCGCGGACATCCTTATGTCCCGAAAAGATTTTTCGGGACACAGGGATGTCCGGCATAGGAAAACCTATGATTATCTGCCCGGGCCGGCTCCCGTGTGCGGCTGCAGGCGGGGGCCGTCCAGAGCAGGTAAAAACTAATACTGTATACTAAAAACCAGGGGGCCTCCAGCTGTTGTGAAACTACAACTACCAGCATGCCCGGACAGCCATTGCCGGTCCGAGCATGCTGGGAGTTGTAGTTTCACAACAGCTGGAGGCACCCTGGTTTTTAGTATACAGTATTAGTTTTTACCTGCTCTGGATGGCCCCCGCCTGCAGCCGTGTGCCTTTAGAGTGTCGGGTGCAGTGCCAAAGCACCAGTGGCTCGTGATGTCACAGCCGCACCGCGCTAGTGACATCATGGCCACGCCCCCTCAATGCAAGTCTATGGTAGGGGGCGTGATGGCTGTCATGCCCCCTCCCATTGACTTGCATTGAGGGGCATGGCCATGACGTCTCGAGTGGGGTGTGACCATGATGTCACAAGCCTCCGCCCCGCACCGCCAGTCATCCTGCATGGAGCGAAGTTTGCTCCATCCACCAGATGTCTGGGGTACCATAGCAGAGATCAGGGGGGGTCCCCTGCGGCGGGACCCCTGCAATCAGACATCTTATCCCTATCCTTTGGATAGGGGATAATATGTCTAGGGGTGGAGTACTCCTTTAACTGTGAATTATTGTATAATAACAAAAACCTAATTCCTAAGACTACAGAGCGGCTCACCAGTCAGATTCCAAATGACCAGAAATGGCAAATAACTGGAAGGAATTTTGGGTTTTCTAATGAAAATAATGAAGTCAGGCTACAAGCCCATGTGGAGAAATGTAAAATGACTTTCCATCTTTGCAAAATTCATTTCTCACATACACTTTCTCAGAAAAATCTCAAATTGTAAAAGGATTTTCTTAAGAGGGAAATAATAGTTGGCATTTTAAGATTTTATGACTTTTTTAGTAATGAGTTTAAAAAAGTGCTCTAACACATGAGCATCTGCTACATTTTTCCAGGGGGAAGGGGAGGCATATTTTAAAGCCATCCATGCTCCATCTCTTCTTGACAATGCCATGAAATAGAGGAAAATAGTCAATATATCATTTTTTACGGTCAAAATTCACTTAATATGCTCTACTCTGTCCATTATGTTCTGCTGTACAACTTTACATTTTTGAAGTCTATAAAAAGTAAATAAAAAAAAAATAAAAAAACCTGTTAATTAAACCTTATTTTATTTCTTAAATGAGCACTGTCATTAACTTTTTTATATATGTTGTAGTACCTATGTACTACAACATATTTCTAATATTCTTTAATTATTTTATTTTTTTAAATTAAAACACTTTATCTTTATTTAGAAATCCGGCCACTAGGGGTCTCCCTCCTAGTGGCCGGCTGCAGCCTGGCGTGACGTCACGTCTGAATTCGGACCAATGCCGGCCGGGCAATTGGACCGAATTCATTCAGCCTGCGCTCGCTCCCTGCCTGTCAATCAGACAGGCTGGAGTGAGCGCCGAGAGCACATTGGCTCCCTAGCCTCACACGCCGGCCCCGCCTCCTGCTGCTGCCTCAGGAAGGACTCAGGACTCACTTTGGTATGTCTTTATCGGGTGGGGGTGAGGGGCGTTTTGGGGGTAGCGCCGCACCCATGAAATGTATTGCTTTCAGAGGGGGGGGGGGGGCGTTCCGGGGGTAGCTCCACGGGCATGAAATGAATTGCTTTCAGAGGGTGGGGGGGTTGCGACGGGTAGTTCCGCGGCCATGAAATGTATTGCTTTCAGGGGGGGTGGGGGGGTTGCGGGGGTAGCGCCGCGGCCATACCAAAGTTATTGTTTTCACCACAGGGTGCCTCCAGCTGTTTCACCACTACAACTCCCAGCATGCCCTGACAGCCAATAGAAGTCAGGGCAAGCTGGGAGTTGTAATGGTGAAATAGCTGGAGGCACCCTGTATAGGTGAACTACGGGAGGAAGTGTCGGCCCCAGCAGGCATCAGTGACGTCGTGCCTGCTGGGGAAGTCTGCCTGGTAAGTGAGCATACTACCAGGCAGACAAAAAGGCATTTCTAGGATAGTAAAAAAAATTAAAGGCAGGGAGGGGGTTAGGGATAGATGGGCAATAGGCAGGGGCAGAAAAAAAAAAGGATGGTGGGAGCTACTCTTTAAAGAGTACCTGTCATATCCCACAAAAAGAAAACAAAAAAAAAGTTTTATGTTTTATATGTATAATTTTTATGTGTCTAGCGCCTATATTTCTCACCTTTATTTCTTGCTAGTCCTGCCCTCACCTGGACTTTGTCCTAGTCTGTGCTTTAGCTTGGACAAAGATGATGCTGAAGCTGGATAGGATTATGTTCTGTGGGGTATGGGGACCCCTAGTGGTCTTTTTTTTATAAGTCTATATTTCCATAAAAAGAAAATATATGTTTTGCCAAGATGTACAACATTAAAAAGTTTTACAATCTGACAGTGCCAATTTCAATTATCCAGGCCTTTTTCTTAATCAAAATGCTATTCCAATCATTATTATTACATCTAATTAATCAGAGTTTATTCAGACATGGCAAGGTGGCTCAGTTGGCCAAGATGTCCTTGGTGAGGGACCCAGGAAAAGGCTGGGGGGCCAATCTCACTGACATACACATGAGACATGGCGAGGATATGTAGTTCTTAAGCTGATCTGCAACTGGAAGGAGTGAACAAACCCTCAAGGACGCACACAATGATGTGAGTGACCAGAGCAAGCGAGAAAAAAAATTATAATAACAACTCTTTCATGACCCAACCAAGTTTTTATTTTATGGTTTCATTGTTTCCTCTTCACCATTAAAAAGCTGTAATTCTTTTATTTTTTCCATCTATAGGGCCATATAAGGGCTTGTTTTGTTCAGGACCGATTGTATGTTGTGATGACACTCTTTTACCGCAAACTTTGTTTGTGGGGTGAAATAAAAAAAATAAAAAAAAGCTACTTTTGTGAGGTTTAGTTTTGCATCATAAAGAAATAGTAATGACCACGGGAACAATTATGGAGAGGAGGTCAATATTGGTACCAGTTTTATTAAGATGGGACATTTTAATCATTTATATATATATTTTTTTTACTGATATACATGACCAAAAATAAGCAATTCTGAGTCTTCTTTTCGTTTATGCCTTTTTACTGTGATGGATGATAAACATAATATTTTAAATAGTTCTGCCCATTCCACACCTGATGATACCAAAAGTGTTTTGTTTTGTTATTTCTTTCATTTCCCTATTTCAAATAGCGGGGGTACTGTGGAATGCAGGGATTTTTATTTTTATTAGGGGATAGGCTTTTTTATTTTTATTAAAGACTTTTTAAAATTTTATTATAAACAATTATTGGATTACTAATATTGATCAACCCTATGATATTGCAGGGGTACTAATCAGTCACGTGAATTCCCGGCAACTGTAATTCTTGCATTTAAATGGTGCAATTGCCATTGATGGAATGAAAGAGGGGGCCAGACGCCACAAATCTGCAGCCCAGAGCGGCCTGATACAAGCTGTTCTCCAGCCAGTATGCACTCTCTGTCTGCTGGGCCCCAGGCAGTGGGAGCATGGCTTGTCTAGGTGAAGTAGTGAATTCCTAATTCAAGAGCTGTCAGTGTATTAACTCCCTCTTCCCCATTTGTCAGGTTAATAACATCATCAAATATTGTATCTCTGCCTCTGCTGCTGAACCTCCTTCAGGTCCTAGTAGATATCTGTTCCCGTCCAAATCAATTATTATTTGATGCATGCATGGAAGTAAGTGAATAACACATCGACACGTTGCTTTTTCCCTTATTCTTTCATTGAAGTCCTCGAACCACATGATCAAAGGATCACATGACTTGTAGTGTAAAAATATACTTTTTTCTCTTTATTACAGCATTTCACAGGGGTTTATAAAGACTTCAGAATTAACATAAATTACCACCCACATTATTGATTATTAGTTATAATATATACACTATACAATATCAATATTATAATTATTAGTGACGTGTGTTTAAGATATGTGTACATAGTTTTTTGTCATGCGCAAGTTTGACTTGTTTAGCTTCTAAGCAATTATTAACCTTGTTCTTCTCCTCAAATATCCAAATGTCATTTTAACATTACTTTATCTCTCTGCAAACAGATCAATCTTGAGTGTCATGCTGCACTGGTGGGGGAGAGGCTGATTTCTGTCTGGTCAGCTAATATTGAGCAAAGAACTAAGCAAGTGTAAAATAAGTCATGTTATCAATTAATATATTTATAATTATATATATTAAATCCATTACACTGCAACCCTCACCTGTGTTCCTGCCCCTACTGAACGTATGTGTGTCTGTCCCTGCCTGTACTGAACATACATGTGTCCATCCTTGTCTGTATTGAGTATACATGTGTCTGTCCCTACCTCTACATGAGTGTGTACATCTTTGGCTATATATTTAGTGTACATGAGTGTGTGCGTCCCTACCTGCATTGAGCGAACAAGTGTCCTCCCCTGTCTGTACTGAGCCTTTATGACTTTATATGAATCTGCACCTCTTGCACCTCTCTACAAGCAGAGCCAAGCTGTGATGAGCAAAGATGAACAGGCACAAAGCTCAGCACAGTGTTTCCCATTTATTTTAGTGGTTAGTCAGCACCCAAACCCCACTGATCAAAAGTACTGCTATGACATTGTGCTTTATAGATACAACAACCTTAGATGCAACAAAAATATTGCAAGTTTTCCATCATTTGGTGGCAATTTTGCGATGTTTCCACAGGACAGTCTGCAGTTATTTAAATCTGCGCCACAGATCAATCACCATGTGATCTTTTTTCTGTAGAATGTGGATTTGTAAAGATGAATTCACACAATTCATTTTACTATATAAATACAGGAAGAAAATGCCTTAGGTGAAGCATGGTGTATTTTTTGCAGCTTTTTCGCTTATTCTTTAATTGAAGTCCTCGAACCACATGATGAAAGGTTCACATGACTTGTAGTGTAAAAAAAAAAATCACAAAAAATGGATATATTTGTGGTAAGCTGTAGGGTAAACAGGGGTGTTGCAGAGTAGTGATGCAGGGTGTAGCATTAACCCTTGATTGTCGTGATGCCAGGGTGCGGGCTTCCTCTATGTCCTACCGCCACCCGTCCCTGGAACAATAGGGAGGAATAAAGGATTGTCCACAGCAGAGGTTGTAGTAAACCAAGAACAAACTTTACTGCAGATTTCATGCAAGTGCAGATAATACACAGTCTTTTGATGAGAAGACCGTAATACAGGCTCCTCACAGGTTTGCCGGGACTTTGTAGTGAAATGAAGTTTGACTTTGCTGTCTGAATTTAGGGGAAGTTTTTAGGTTCAGTAGTCATAGGTTTTTGAGCTGGATTAACTCACGCTTTAGATGGCTGCTGAAGTGGACGGCTTCAGGCCTAGCTTGTCTTGAAGCTGTAATAACAGATCTGCTTAGCTTGATAGTCCGAAACTGAGAGAGCGAATTAAGTGGCAGCAGCCCCTAATATATGAAGGGGCAGGATCAAAGCTCATTGGTTTGGCAAACCTGTCAGTCCTGACCTAAAGCATTATGGGCATATCACATGACCCATCACATGACCCAAAGGTCCATGAACCTTAGCATAACACAATTATTAACAGTCACATGACCTAAGGTCCAGTACATTATTACACTATGACAAATTATATTAAATATATACATTCTTAAATAGAATCATGAGGCAACCAGGGGTAAACCCATCAGGAGAGCCCCGAAAGCATGGAGGCACTCTCACTATGGGGACCTACGACAAAGGTATGGGACCAAGTCCAGTACTGGGACAACACATATTTATGCACATTATTTTGGAAAAACACCTCCACAAAAACTGCATGCCGTTTCTTGTGGCTTTTTTCTCCAGGGCCAAAAAACACATGATAAAAAAATATATCTGTAGAAAGCTTTAAAATGTCATCATATACTGTACTGCAGATTTTCTACCTGCAAAATCCAGATGGAAAAAGTACAGCAGTTTTGACTGGTTTTATTAGATCCTTATAACTCCAGCCATATGATAGGGGATAAGTAGCTGATTGCGGGGGGTCCAACCACTGGGACCCCCCCCCCCCCCCGTGATTTCCGGAACGGGACTCGGCTCTCAGTGAGCAGTGCGTGCGGTAGAGAGAATGCCCTCCATTAATTTCTATGGGAGTGCCGAAAGACCCCAGTACAGCACTCAGGCATCATCGGCACTCCCATAGAAATGAATAGAGCGTGTGCCATCTACCAGTAGACTACACGTGCTCCTCACTGAGATCGCAGGGGGTCCCAGCAGTTTGACCCTCCTCAATCAGCTGCTTATTCCCTATCTTGTGGACAGGGGATAAATACATTTTGGCTGTTGTTCTCATTTAAGGGTCAGATCACACTTTACAGTGGTCCCTCAACATACGATGGTAATCCGTTCCAAACGGACCATCGTTTGTTGAAACCATCGAATGTGGAGGGATCCGTGCAATGTAAAGTATAGGACAGTGGTCTACAACCTGCGGACCTCCAGATGTTGCAAAACTACAACACCCAGCATGCCAACGGCTGTCCGGGCATGCTGGGTGTTGTAGTTTTGCAACATCTGGAGGTCCGCAGGTTGTACACCACTATTAGAGGAAGTTGTACTCACCTGTCCCCGCCGCTCCGGACCATCACCACTCGTCACCGCTGCCCGGGATGTCGCCGTCAATCGCTGTCGCCGCGTCCCCGAGGTGCACCCGACGCTCCGGCAAGGCCTCTGCTTCCCCGGCATCCTCGCTCTCCGTCACCGCCATCACGTCGCTAAGCACGCCGCTCCTATTGGATGACGGGACGGCGTGCGCAGCGACGTGATGACGACGATGGAGAGCGCCGACGATGCAGAGGATCCCGAAGAGGAGGCGCCGGAGCCCCGAGGACAGGTAAGAGACATCACCGGACCCCATGGGACACCGTAAAAGGCTATCCGGTGGCAGCTGAAGCAGTCAGCGCTGCCGGATAGCCGTTTATGCGATAGCCCCGACATAAAAAAGCATCGTATGTTGATGCTGCCTTCAACATGCGATGGCCTCTGAGAGGCCATCGCATGTTGAAATTATCGTATGTCGGGGCCATCGTAGGTCGGGGGGTCACTGCATTTTATTACTGCTGATTTGCTCCAGCAGATTTTTGCTACCCATTCAAGTCAAGGGACACAAAATCTGCTGCAGCAAATCTGCAGCAAAAATATGAACAGTGGAGATAACAATATGGACTAAATATTGCCACTGTGTCATAGTTGCTTGATATTTTTAGAGATATGAAGATGTATTGAGGGTTTTAAATCTTCTAAATTCTTCTGTAAAACCCCTTTAGCTTACTCAAAAAATATTTATTTGATCTGATTGACATTTTGGTTAGAATCTAGAATATAAATAGACATTTTTTGCAGTGTTTTCATAACTTAGCTTTAATGTGCAATATTATTTTACAGACAAATCATGATTCCTTTGTTCACATTTGTGACTTGCTTTCACATAAAAGTAGACACTAGATTGCCTAAACTTAATTGATTATAAATTTGCATTGAATTAAATGTAAACCAATTCAGAGCCACGATCTTAATTAAAATAAAATATATTTGGTTTTCTGCTTATCCATCAAAGCTGCGGGCATGAAAAGAAATACACTACAAGAAATGTTCAATTTTAGAATTCAAATAAAAAGGCATTTATTTTACTCTGCAGCCATCCTTAGGAAACTGTTTTCTTTCAAGGAAGCTCAATGTACCATGAATATTAGCTGAATGATTAGTAATGATAATTTTATATTCGCACATTTGTAAAAATACCTAAGATCTATGTAAATGGGGTATTTTATTATTAATGCAGCAATGTTCATATTACAATATTTACATAATACTAATTCTCAGCATGGACACATAAAAAAACAACCTAAAGGCTAAATCCTCATAATAATATAATGGGAGCACATTAGATCACCATTCACCAACATGCCAAATATTTAGCGAAAGGTGACCAGATTTTTAAAACGAAATCTGGGGACATTAATTTTACAAAAAGGGAGGGGCCATAAATGGGCGGGGCCAAAGGAGGCAGAACCACTCAATGTTCCATGATGCTACCAAATTTTGTTTTGCGCGTGGCTTAGAGGGAGGGGTTAGCCTTAATGTGCGGTGACCTGTGTTCTCAGACAGCGATTGGCTGGGAATATAGTGCACCAGCCAATAGAAAGCACTACCGTGTTTCCCCGAAAATACACCCTACCCCGAAAAAAAGCCCTAGCTGGATTATCGGGGTGTGCAATATAAGCCCTACCCTGAAAATAAAACCTAGGCCAGTGGTCTTTAATCGGCAGACCTCCAGATGTTGCAAAACTACAACTCCCAGCATGCCCGGACAGCCGTTGGCTGTCCGGGCATGCTGGGAGTTGTAGTTTTGCAACATCTGGGGGTCCGCAGGTTGAAGACCACTGATCTAGGCAATGCCTGGGCTGCAAATATTTTAAAAAAAACTTTATCTTACCTTAGTCCTCCGTTCACCCGTTGCTAAGGAACCGGCCTCACTGTTCACTTTCAATTGCAGTGTATTGTCATTTCTCTAGTCTATTATTACATTCTGCCTACCCTACGGCGGGCTGTAACGGTAGATCTGATAATGCAGCCGGAGAAGCCTTCAGAAGGCCCTTGGCTGCCCTGGCAAGTGAATAGCGCTCCATAACTGTGTCACAAGGAACCCGCAGGCTAAGAAGTGGACCAAGCTCCTGAGCCAGCTCCATATTTCCCTACTGAACAAACTCCCAAAAAATGGGTGCAACCACATGGTTACAAAAAAATCGACCTCACAGTTTTAGTCACTGCTCGGTTCATTTATTGGTGCAGTCAATCTACTGGACACTTCAGGTAATGCAGGATAATGAACAATAATAATAGGGCTTACATATGTAAGACCAGCTTTAGGCTAGGTTTCCACTTGGGTTTTTTTCTGGCAGTTTTTGGATATCGGCCACTGCAGTTTTTGAGCCCAAGCCAGAAGTGTATTCAAAAGGAATAGGACAAATATAGGAAGGACTTACACTTCTCCTCCCTTATGGATCCACTTCTGACTTTGGCTCAAAAACTGCAGTGGCAGTATTCCAAAAACTGCCAGAAAAAAAAACAAGTGGAAACTTAGCCTTATTGTTGCAGGTCACCTATTTGGGCAGGTAGAAATTTCCTGAAATTGCTCTTCAGTACACAATTTTGTATGGTTTTAAAATGTGTGACTTTTCTACACACACCAACAAGCTTTCTCTAGGCTGGTGTATATTTATGACTTTTTAAAGTTGCTTGCGCAAAAATCTGCTACAATTTTAAAAAGTCACAGTTGATGAATCCCTGCCCACTGCAAAAAGCTTACCAGGCCACACTACATTCATGTTGTTATCTTGAATGAATGGAAAGCATTATGCAAGAATGTGTGGCTTTTTGATCCATTGCCGAAAAATTGGCAAACATTTTTACCACCAAAGAAACAGTGTGAAACCAATTATTAATTCCCTACAGAAAGTATGCCCACTCTGCACACATTAAATTTATACATAGATCCTCAGTACCTATTTTGACCATGTGTCATTTTGACCATATGATATACTTTTTTTTCCCATAGGGCCCCATGTTTGATGAATGCATCTAAGTGGCATCCATACATATGGATATGTTGGATGTACTGAGAAGTCCTTTGATGTATACCTCTGATGGACCTTACGAGAGGCAATGTGCAATCAACCTTACACTTGGCATAGCTGATGCCTGTGGTTTTCAAGACTAGAAGACACAGGCCAAGCCATATATACAGCTCTCACAGTCCTGTGCACCAATGCCTCCATTTATTGCCCATCTACAGCGGGTGAAATAAGTATTGAACATCACCATTTTTCTCAATAAATATTGTTTCTTGGAGACAACAGTATTTGCTAATTCCAGGTCTCCACAAGTGGTCCTTGGCTCTTGGACATCTCTTGTGGACAATCTTGTGAGAAGAACCTGGTCGAGGCAAATTTACATTTCGGTATTATGACCCCAACAGAGCTCACTGGAATATTCAGAAGCTTAGAAATGTGCCTGTAACCAATGTCGTTGTTATGTTTTGTAGGTTGCAAAGGTCTTGAGACAGCTCTTTACTTTTACCCATCTTGAGATGTGTCTTATGTGACACCTTTGCAATATGACCTTTTTTAAAGCCATCATTTGGGACTGAACCAACTGATATTAGTTTGCACTAGGCTGGATTGCTTTCTAATTACTGATAGATTTTAGCTGTTGTCTTGGCTTTCCATGCCTTTTGCACGTCCCCTTCTTCATGTGTTCAATACTTTTTCCTTGATACATTTAAATTATTAAACATAACTTAATTTCTGAGCTAATTCTTTTGGTTTATTTGTATGTATGGAGTACTTGGATTGTTACCAACATCTGGTAAAATTTTCATGTCAATAGCACCTTTGGAAGTATATTAAGTGAGAAAAACTTGTGGCGTGATCAATACTTATTCCACCTGCTGTAAAGTGGTTTGATACCATACAGGTGATCAACACAGTATCACCTCACTGCAGAATGGACAGATTAATAAAATACTAATCAGACACATTCAAAGTAATACTAAACAGATCCAATGACTCACAGGTGGTGTCTTCCCTGCATGTGGCCAGTCGCTTTCCTAGTCTTTGGTATTCAGCCCACACCAATATGATCACTTCTTCTAGCTATAACTTGCTTTTGCTGGATTTGCCACACAGGCCCCTTTAGCTCAATGCCTTCCCAGTGAATCCACACCATTAAGGAAACCCCCAATCTGCCCCACCTTTAATAGTCCCATCCTGCTGCTACCCTAAAAATGTGTCTGCTGTGCTGCCCAGTGTCCCCAAATACTGTACTGTAGTAAAAGTCAGTGCCTGGTGGTGTCGGTCACACAAGGTACAGCCATGAATTGTGGGTGAGCACTGAGAAGTGTTGGAATACTGAGTACAGCCACATGCTTACCAGGTGTTGGACATGTGCAGGGGAGGGAAGATCAATGCCAATTGCAACAACAACAAGACAAGCTCATCCTGTGCAAGAGAACAATGACTATTCATATTATTAAAGGGGTATTCCAGGCAAAACCTTTTTTTATATATAGCAACTGCCTCCGGAAAGTTAAACAGATTTGTAAATTTCTTCTATTAAAAAATCTTAATCCTTCCAATAGTTATTAGCTTCTGAAGTTTTCTTTCTAACTGCTCAATGATGTCACGTCCCGGGAGCTGTGCATGATGGGAGAATATCCCCATAGGAACTGCACAGCTCCCAGGATGTGAGTCATCAGAGAGCAGTTAGACAGAAAACAACAACTCAACTTCAGAAGCTAATAACTATTGGAAGGATTAAGCTTTTTTAATAGAAGTAATTTACAAATCTGCTTAACTTTCCGGAGCCAGTTGATATATAAAAAAAAGTTTTGGCCTGGAATACCCCTTTAACTGCACTGCACTTCACCTAATATATATTCACATATCAGATGAGGTTAAAGGGGTACTCCGGCGCTAAGACATCCAAAGGATAGGGGATAAGATGCCTGATCGCGGGGGTCCCGCCGCTGGGGACCCCAGTGATCTTGCACACAGCACCCCGTTACAATCAGTCCCTGGAGCATGTTCGCTCCGGGTCTGATTATTAGCAATCACGGGGCCGGAGCATTGTGACGTCATGATGCTACGGCCCCGTGATACAGTAATGATGGAAAAAATTGTATTCAACTAAATTTATCTTTATTATATTGAAATTGTAATACATTTTTAAACAGGGATTCATTTATGTGGGCGGGCAGGGCACTTAAAATGTAACCAAAAATAATAAAAATGTAGTGTGTGTGTGTGTGTGTTTTTTACTTTTTTTTTTTTAAACATTTTTTAGGTAGTACCACTACTCCCAGCATGGAACACACTGTTCCATGATGGGAGTAGTAGTACTTGTACTAATTGACAGATCACCCGCGTCACTTCGGACACAAATGTTTAAATGCAGGCGGCCGCTCTTCTATGGTCCCCTGCACTGCCGTATATATACACATATTCATATTTCCCACAGAGAGCTGTGATTGGCCAGATGGTTCCAGCCACTCACAGCTCTCTGCGGGAAATATGAATAATAGGTATATATAAGGCATATACTCATACTACAGAGGGACCAGAGAAGAGCGGCCGCCCACATCTATACATTATACAGGACAATTGCATCGGGTGGCAGAAGTGACACCCGCTGCGATCTGTCTATTAATGCAGGCAGGTACTACAGCTCCCAGCATGGAGTAGAGTGTGCTCCATTTTGGGAGCAGTAGTACCTGCAGTTGAGGTCAGATCACATCAAGTGTCACTCCTGACACCTGCTGTGATCATCCTATCTATTGCAGAGATGTGAGCGCAGGAGAAAGCCGCTCGCATGTATACATTATAGAGGATGATTGCAGGGGTGTCGCTAATTAAAAAATGTGTTATTTAAAATCCAGTCGATTTGGTTTGGTCCGAATAAATTTTTTCATGAAATTCTGAACGAATTCGACTTAGTCAGATTTAATTACCGTATTTATCGGGGTATACCACGCACCGGCCTATAACACGCACCCTCATTTTACCAAGGATATTTGGGTAAAAAAAGTTTTTTACCCAAATATCCATGATAAAATGAGGGTGCGTGTGTGCGCGTGTATACCCCGATATACCCCCAGGAAAGGCAGGGGGAGAGAGGCCGTCGCTGCCCGCTTCTCTCCCCCTGCCTTTCCTGGGGTCTAGAGCGCTGCTGTCGGCCCTTTTCACCCCCTGGTCCCGCTGCCCGTTCTGTCCCCCTGACTATCGGTGCCGGCGCCGATAGCCAGGGGGAGAGAAGCGGCGCCGACAGCCAGGGGGAGAGAAGGGGCAGCGGCACCCATTGCCGGCGCCGCTGCCCCGTTGCCTCCCCCCATCCCCGGTGGCATAATTACCTGAGTCGGGTCCGCGCTGCTCCAGGCCTCCGTCGTGCGTCCCCAGCGTCGTTGCTATGCACGGCGCCGTTCAGCGCATAGCAACGACGCCAGGGACGCACAACGGAGGCCTGGAGCAGCGCCGCTTCTCTCTCCCTGGCTATCGATAACCGATAACCGATAGCCGATAACCAGGGGGTGAAAAGGGCCGACAGCAGCGCTCTAGACCCCAGGAAAGGCAGGGGGAGAGAAGCGGGCAGCGACGGCCTCTCTCCCCCTGCCTTTCCTGGGGGTGTATCGGCATATAACACGCACACAGACTTTAGGCTAAAAATTTTAGCCTAAAAAGTGCGTGTTATACGCCGATAAATACGGTAGCTCATTTCTACTGATAAGGTATTCCAACAGATACCATGGCACCACGTACCACGGTTCAATAGACCAAACATTTTCTTCTTGTGACTATGCTGAAATATATTTTATTTGTGGGACACAAATGTTTTTTGTTTCACAATTTTTTTTTTTTCATAAAACAGACTCAATTAGTCTCAAGAAGCCAATGTTGGGTCTATTGAATCCTATGCTGTGGTATGTGTTGGAATCCTATGCTGTGGTATATATTGGAACACCTTTTAGAAGGTATCCCGATATAGACCCATGATACACAGTCAACATTTAATGTGAACGACCCCTAACATGTTTTGAAATAGATGAATAGCATTTTAGCCACCTAGAAGGAGGATGGTAAAGTTAGTGAAAACTAAGCTAGATATATAAATGTGGTCTGTTTATGTCAGCACTAGTGCTCCGCTGCTATTCTTTGTTGTGAAGAACCATGAGGGGAATTTATCAAAGCAGATAGTGGTGTTTTTTTTTTTGCTTATCTCTGTCGGATAAATTGTCGCAAATGCGCCAAAGCAAATTATCCTGCAACTTTTTGACAGAACCAGAGCAAAAGCAAAAATCTTGTTGACCACTACGTAGGGAAGTTTGCCCGATGACACTTTGTAGTGGTATTAAATTTATCATAGCGACTGTCGCCTAAAAAGCCACATTGTCCATAAAACTACCGCACACGAAAGCAAACTTTTGTAGATTCGAGAATCATGCAGGAGAGGCCCTGACTCCGGTCCCGGTGGCGGCGGCTAAAGGCTTAGCTTCCTCTGCACCGCTTCCCTCACCGTGGCCCAGCCCCTCCAGCATGATTCTCAGTATTTCTCCTCCCAGCAGTGCTCAATGCTGGGAGGAGGTGGTGACTTAACCCCACCCATGGCTGGAAGCTGGAAGTTGATAAACAGCACAACCATGTCGCGGGTGCATGAAGAGAGCTCAGGAACTTCATACTGGCTGATGCCGGACATCACCAATCCGTGTGATGTCCGGCATTAACGCTTTAGACGCCGTGATCAACGTTGATCACGGCATCTAAAATGCCTAAAACATATGCCGGTAGCTCAGTGGAGCTGATCGGGACACCTGCGGCAAAACTCACGGGGTCCCGATCAGCTGAGGGGGCGAACGGAGGTTCCCTACCTGCCTCCGGCTTGTCCTATCGGCACTCCAATAATGCTGCAGCCTTAGCATGCTGTAGTAATGGAGCGCCAATAACACTGATCAGTGCTGTGCTGTAGGCGGCTATAGCATTGATGAGTATCTGAATAGTTCCCCATAGGGCAGTTATTTCTTAATAGTGTGTCTGCAGCTGTTACAGCCTTTTCGCTGTCCGGGCATGCTGGGAGTTGTAGTATTGCAACAACTCGAGGCATCCTGTGTGGAATTAATTGGAATTTATTATGTATTATTTACAAAATTTACCAAAAATAGTTAGTAATAAATGTCATTAAACCCTAAACTAAATTAAACAAATATGTGAAATTGCCACATGCGTAAATTTCCAAAATTTTACAATCTAACATTAAAGGAGTAGTCCAGTGAAAATAAACGTATCCCCTATCCAAAGGATAGGGAATAAGTTAGAGATTGCAGGGGTACGAGCTCTTTGACCCCCCGCAATCTCCTGCATGGGGCCCCAGCAGGTTTGCTGGAAGCTGATGTCCGACCCCCGCAGGAAGCCGGTGCCTGCACACTCCCTCCATGTATCACTATGGAGTACATGGAGGGGCGCGTCAGCCGGCGCTCTGTGCGGGGGTCGGCAGGCCCCTCTTTTCAGCCGATTGCTGCGGCCCCTTGCAGGAGATTGCAGGGGGTCCCAGCACTCAGACCAACCACCCCCCCCCCCCCCCCCCCCCGCGATCTATAACTTATCCCATATCCTTTGGAAAAGGTATAAGTTATTTTTCACAAATCAACTCCTTTAACCCCTTAAGGACTCATTTTCCATTTTCACCTTAATTTTTTTTACTCCTTCCCTTCTAAAAATCATAACGCTTTCAATTTTTCACCTGCAGACCCATATAAGGGCTTGTTTTTTGTGTCACCAATTCTACTTTTCATAATATAATTAATATAATCTGCGGTGAACCAAAAGAAAAAAATATTTGTGGGGTGAAATAAATAAAAAAAAGCGCCATTTTGTAACTTTTGTGGCCTCCCGTTTCTACGCAGTGCACTTAAAAATTATACATTATTTTTTATTCTGTAGGTCCATATGGTTACGAGGATACTCATTTTATATGTTTTTTTATTTTAATACTTATAAACTACATGAACATTCTGATAAGAACTTGCTTTCTGAGGGGAGTTTTCAAAGTCTTTCTTTCGTGTACCAAATTTATCAATCCCGTGCGACGTTTTGATAAATTAAGCACACGAAAGCAAAACAAAAATCATTTTCAACTAGCCTTTCAAAAGAAAGCTTTGATAAATTCCCCTCCATATCTCTTTTTATATTATAGAATGATCCCGGTCACATCCGGTTCTGTCCTCATAAATTGTCAGGTCACTGCCTCCCACCCACAATATCAGCTAATTCAGCTCACGCTGCGGTGATCATTCCAGCGATCTGCAAGATGTTATGATGTTTTCATTATTCAATTTACGATGGCCTACTACATTTTTACAGCTGTCTGACATGGGCTTTAAACCTAAGCTTTGCAGTTTTATTGCGCATGGGAATGGTGGCTGCTCACTGCTGCGTGTTGTCGTACATCTGTAGCTGGGCCGTCAATGACAGTCGGTGCAGGACACCGGAGACTTTAGGAAGGTGCAAAGAATAAATGGATTTTCACTGTCTGATTGAACCTTCACGGAGTAAGAGCAGCATATACAGTAAACACAATCTATATAAAGACTATACAAATAGAAAAGAGGCCCATATCAAAAATAAAAATGCCCCTCCCCACACATTGACACAATTACATAGAGCGCATAGTGTCACTTATCCAACACAGCTCTGCTGATCCTGGAGCACAGGCCGATATTGTGCAGGTTTTGTTTTTGATCATAACTGAGAACGAGAAAAGTTTATAACTGTTTAGACAGCTGGATCACGGACAGCAGGACCTATATACTATATTTATACAGACTCTACAAGGCAATGAAAAACAAACATTATAGCATGTTCCATGCTGCATTATGGAGATGTTCTACACCATATGTGTGCCACATGGCCTTCCTATGGGTCTGTGATACAAACCTGTCTCAGTGGTAGTCTAGGGAGCGTGTTGTAAAGGTTTCTGATGGAAGTAGTAGTCCCTGATGTGTAACATGGCTGAATGGTGCTACCTATGTTCATTGGTATCTATGTAGAGAAGAACGGCACCAGGAAGTGGTGCACCGTGCTCGTGGATCATATAAATCCAATGAAACAAGAAGAAATACCGGCACCAGTAGCTTTGATGCAAATAAAAGTATATATTTATAATACAGCAAGTATTATATACGTTACAAGACGCGTTTCGGCTAATGTATCTTCTGACATACTGCTGCTAAGGAACGATCTGCTCTTGTCTTGGGGCTAAATGGCTATGTTGTGAGATCACCATAACACTGGGGCTAGCTTTTTGTGAACCGGTATTTCCTGTTTGAGTTTCCTTCTTTGCCTCAAGACAAGAGCAGATCCTTCCTTAGCAGCAGTATGTCAGAAGATACATTTAAGGCTGTTAGCACACGGCAGTGTGACGGCCGTCGGGGGAGCCTAAGGAAACAGTGGGAGAAAAATTACTGCTTGTGCCATTTTTTTCTCCCGATTTTACCATCAAAAAATAACAGTGTCCGGTGGCCCCCATAATAGTAAATGGGAGCCACCGGGACCCGTTATTGCCCATTGCTCCCCGTCATGAAAACTGCCATTAAAGTCACACAAAAAAAAGAGAAAATAATGGCCGTTCTCAACGGGGAGCAACGGCAGTGTGAAAGGGGCCTAAAATGTACCCAAACATGTGCTGTGGTATACCCATAGACTTCAATTATGTCAATGTAGACAAAAGTAGGTGATTTTTTACTGTTTTGTCCCCTGTATGATTGGCTACAATTTATTTGTGGGAACAAATAGTTTTGTCCCACAAAAGAATCGGTACTTCCTCAATACCACAGTTCCCCATAGGAGTGTATAACAGATGTATGGTGTGGTAGAAGTTTTTTGAGTATGCGTTTAGAGTGAGTGACTGCTGTCCCACTCCCACCCACCCAGCAGCATACATTCTGTTTGGCTAACCTGGGGAGGGGGCAGGCTGCCAAACAGATCTGGCCATCTGCTCTATCGGGTAACAAAACATGACGTGTGGGTGATGGTCAGGAAGGGTGTAAGTGATGGTTTGAATGTTCTGAAGAGCAGGCGGCGATAAGGAGATGAGCAGCCATCAGAGAGCGGTGTATTCCTGGCAACTTTCAGTGCCATTTCCTAGTCCCATCAAGAGCTGTGGAGATGAAGCCGAGTGCCTCCAGGTGATAAACAATAAGTGTAGGTGCTGTGGCGTCATATATACTGACCTCCATACATTCCTTCACTGTGCACAGCCATGTATGGAGGCTTCCTAAATAACACCAGGGCATCTGTCTGCATCTGAACAATGCCAGGGAGCATCTTCTCTAGGACTTATTGTAGGGCCATGCACATCCCAGGGGTCAGGTTGGCAGCTGCTAAGTCCTTATTTAAATAGCCACTGTCTTTCTGAAAAACCTAGTGACATGTCAAAACTTTTGATCGGCGGGGGTCTGAGTGTTCAGACCTCCACGGATCAGGAGAATGAGCTGGGAGAGGTTTGCGATCAACACATTTCCCCCCCCCCCCCCAACTTTGTGTCACGTAACCAAGACACGATCGCAATATAAGGCTATGGAGCGCATCTCCATCATGTGACATAGAGCAAGCATAGGAGTGCGCAGCAGAACAGACTTCTCCTGGCTTTTTCTCATGATCGGCGGAGGTCTGAACACTCAGACCCCGGCCGATCAAAATTTATGACATGTTGCTAGATTTTCCCAAAAGACAGTGGTGGTTCCTATACTTCCCTGTCTACAGGAGGTAACTAGGCCCCAATTCTTCATGTAGTTTTTCTGCTCATATACTCACAATGGAGCTCTGATGTTTAAGAGTACCTGTCATCAAACCATATTTTCTAAACTAACTCCCTAACTACTCCTAACATCCCTCCTGCTCTTTAAAAAAAGCTTTAAAAAGCTGTGTATCATACCTTTCCCCTTCCTCACATTGTGTGAGCTCCCAGCAGGAGAAAGTGGGCGTTCCCCAGCAGGCGCAACATCACTGAAGCCTGAGAGAGCTGTGCCTCCCCATGCCCCATATGCACTTCCTGAGTTTGGACTTCTGCAAGTCCAAGTGGAGACCAAACTAACTGTTTTACTTCCGTCAGGGAACAGAACAGAGCCACCTAGTGGCTGTTTTTTTAATCACATTAAAAACATATCAAGGTTCAGAATTTTAACAGCAAGTAAGTGTCTTATAATAATATAAGGAACAATATATTAAAAGTTTAGTCTGGTAACAGGTACTTTTTAAGGATGAATGAAAGGGGGCACCCCCTAGGAGGTAGACAGATTGTTTTGTATGTGGACCTGGTTTATTTTGTTGTATTATGTATGCATATAATCCCCCTCCCTGATCACTTCATATAACCGATGACTGGCAGCAGAGACATGAAGGTGCCTAGGTGCCAGCGCTGCACATGGCTGCCCTGGGAAAATGCTATGTGCTCTGCCCTTGCTGCAGGTGCGTGCACAGGTGAGGGTACCTCTGCCCCATACTGATGTTTGTGGCACTGGCACAGAAATACCCTTGCAGGGTCATCACCATGATGACTCACCTCAGTACCTTTTTAATAGGAAAAAGAAAGCAAAAATATATTCGTTTAAAGGGGATGTATACAAACATAAAAAAATATACCACAAAAGTGTATGTAACAATGAGCCAAATTGGTCATGTTGTATACATCCGCTGTATAGATGTGAACGTACCCTTACATTACATACCTTGTTTTTATATATTTTTTTAACAGCGTTCCCCTTTAACACTATAAAGGATCGTTTTGTTGATGTAGTTCCGTCTATTTTGTTGCACAACAGGGACATCATGTGGTAAGATTGGGTAGTACAAGACATTTTTTTTTTAAATCTGATAACACTGAATTGTTCCGTTTGTCCTCCTGCAGTTTCAGTATCATTGTGTTAGTGAAGTAAACCTCAGCATGTTGATATATTCCTTCTATCTGTCTTTTAGTCATCTTTTTGTATTTGCATTATGTAGCCTTTTATGATGTAATCATTTATATTGTATGTAAATAGGAGAGCTGCATTTACTGAATATGTTGTATTTTTTCTTTTCTTTAGACTGTTATTAGGCAGTAAGGTCTCAGTTTCCTCCTATTAACCCCTTAAGGAGCAGGCCAATTTTCATTTTTGCACTTTCGTTTTTTCCTCCTCCCCTTCTAAAAAACCCTTTAATTTTACACCTACTGGCCCATATAAGGGCTTGTTTTTTGCTTCACCAATTGTACTTTGTAATGACATCACTTATTTTATAACAAAATCTGCAGGCAAACCCAAAACCTAATTCTTTGTGGGGTGAAATAATTTTTAAAAAAAACAACGCCATTTTGTAACTTTTAGGGGCTTCTGTTTCTACGCAGTGTACATTTTTGTAAAAATAGATCCATACAATTACAAGGATACCCAATTTATATAGGTTATTTTACTACCGTATATACTCGAGTATAAGCCGAGTTTTTCAGCACAATTTTTTGTGCTTAAAACGCCCCCCCTCGGCTTATACTCGAGTGAACTCTCCGCCTGTCAATCCCTTCTCAGTGGTCTTCAACCTGCGGACCTCCAGATGCTGTAAAACTACAACTCCCAGCATGCCCGGACAGCCCCGGACTAGTGACGTTGCCTTGACGATGACGCACAGGGACATCCGTGCGCAGCAGACGTACCTGCGCATGAACGTCTCTGTGCGTCATCGTCAAGGCAACGTCACTAGTCCGGGGCCTGCCTGGAGCGGAGAAGAGGGCCTCCCGGTGACAGCCCTCCCCACCAGACTTTCCCTGAAGCACAGATGGCCCGGAACAGCTCACCCTTCCTTCCCACCGAGAGGAGGTGAGTAGAAAACTAAAGGGGGGGCCTGGATGATGACAAAGCCCGCAGTGGTCTTCAACCTGCGGACCTCCAGATGTTTCAAAACTACAACTCCCAGCATGCTGGGAGTTGTAGTTTTGCAACATCTGGAGTTCCGCAGGTTGAAGACCACTGAAAGGGATTGACAGGCGGTGATGATGAAGGGTGGGGGGGGGGGAGTGATGACAGGGTGATGATGATGGGGGGGAAAATGACAGGGTGATAATGATGGGGGGGATAATGACAGGGTGATGATGACAGGGTGATGATGATGGGGGTGTTAATGACAGGGGGGGATGATGACATGGGGGGGATGATGTATTTCCAACCCTAGGCTTATAGTCGAGTCAATAACTTTTCCTGGGTTTTTGTGGTGAAATTAGGGGCCTCGGCTTATATTCGGGTCGGCGTATACTCGAGTATATACGGTACTTAAAAAAAATGTTAACGTCAGGCACCAAGCAATTTAATTAACATTATATTTTAATAGTTTGGACATTTACACAAATGCGGCAGTATCACATATGTTTATTTTTTATTACATAATTTTATTTAAAAAAAATGGGAAAAGTGGTTAATTCACTTTTATAAAAAATTTTTTTTTTTTACACTTTTTACTTTTCTTATTTTTAGTTCTCATAGGGGGCTACAAAATGCAATCTTGAGATTGCATACACTGTTCAATGTTGAGCTTTGGCTCAGCATTGATCAGTGTTATCGGTGCTCTGCTGCTCTAGCCTGCCTTGGTTGGCTGGAGCTTCAAAGGACCGATCGGACGGCGAAGAGTCAGGTAAGAACCCTCCTGCCATCCACTCAGCTGATTTGGACCTGCAGTTTTGCCGCAGATGTCCTGATCAGCTCTGCTGAGCTATGGACACATATAGATCCCGCAACTCAACTTAACTTTGATCACGGTGTCTGAAGGGTTAATTCCGGGCATTAGCCCAATCGGCGATGCCCGACATTAACCATGGGTCCTGGCTGCTGATAGAAGTCGGGACCGACCGGGTATGAAGCACGCCTAGCTTGTGAGCGTGCTTCAAATTGCAGGAGCAGGACCAGGGCGTACAGTACAGGTATGCCCTTGGTCCTTAACAAGTTAAAAAATCCCACAACTTAATTACCCCTCACTGTACACAATAAGCATCATGTAATTACATTAATATATCACATCTAATAGCAATAAACCCTTACCCCCTTGTTTTACATGGCTGAGATTTCTTCCTTAACCTGCTTCACACACTAGACATGTCGGTCCATCTTTATGTACAACATGCTTCCCCCGCCCCCGCTATGCAACTCTATGGGAGGGGGCGTGCAGGTTGTCACGCCCCCTCCCATAGACTTGCATAGCGGGGGCGGGGAGTGATGTCACACAGGGGCGAAGTCGTGACGTCACGATTCTCCGGCCCTGTGGTCGCCACCCGGCTGTTTGTGAGCTGGCACCGCAGCGTTCAGCTCAAACAGGTGGGTGGTGAATACAAGATTGCGGGGGGTCCCCAGTGGTGGGACCCCCGTGGTGAGACATCTTATCCCCTATCCTTTGGAAAGGGAATAAGATGTCTCATGGCCGGAGTACCCCTTTAAAGCATGCTCCTATAGACTCCCTGAGCTCTCACCCTAGAGATCGGGCAGAGTACTCATAAAGACTCTGCCCCATCATGTTGACAATTGTAGAGCCATATAAAGCGCTACAGTCCTAAGTTTTTGCTGCAAGTGGCCAAAAGCATGGTACAAATTTCTTGTTTTTCTGTGATTATGCTAATGAGGTAAATCACTGTAAAATGTGCAATTTTTTACCGTGACTCTGGACATTTGCAGGAAAAATGGACACAGTCAGTTAATGACTCCGGGCGACTCATTTTTGAACCATATCAGTTTTATTGCCAGACTAAAAGCTGTGGCTGACTGCCGTATTCCCAAAATGTGGTGTGAATGCGCCCTTACATTGATTGGTCTACTTCTTTGCTTCTTCTCCAGGAACTCATTAGCTCTGAAACATGTCTGCAAGTCCTTGCCTGTCATGTGGTACTGCTCTTTGCCAACAAGGATTGTCAAGCTGATATTTTGTCTAGCTCGTCTGATGCTTTGGTTTTCTGCTGGAAAGTTCCTGCCCAATGTGATTCTCCATGTCAGATTGAGTCCTTACAGCCATGTCTGGTCCTGTCTTTTGGTTCCATGGTGCCTCTTAGGCCATGTTGACAAGACAGAATTTTGGTGCTGAATTCCACATTGGAATCTGGCACGGAGATTCCGCTGCAGCAGAGTCCTGTTGAATTCAATGGAATTTTGCTGCGCTTTGCACACGGTGGAACATCCGTGCCAGATGTTTCCGGCACAGAAATTCTCTTTTCGGTGTCCACACAAAGAGTCCGCACGGAATGCATAGCTGTCAATGAGACGGCGCATTCCTGCGTGGTCCTAGCTCCGGCAGATTATGCCAGTGCCCGCACTCTCTGGAATGTCTGAACGGAAATTCTCCGTGCGGACATTCTGGTGTGTGAACATAGCCTTACAGTCTATGTAGTTACTCACCTTTTTCCAACTGCCAGAAAGCTATTTGATCGTGGTCGCCATTCTAGTTTACATTAGTTCTTGAGCTATTCTTTTGGTGCATAGTTTCTATTTCCCATTACCTCCCTGCTTCTCCAGCAAAGCAACAGTTAAGGCTCCGCTCATATTGCATTTTTCCTCTCATTAGATCCCACTGAAAATGGAATGCTGACGGAATAGTGTAAGGGAGAGCAGAGAGTACCATTTATTTCAATTGCCCGTACAGAGTTACCTACTGACTCCATTTGAGGTGTATGCTCCATTTTAAGCGGAATGGACAATGCATCAGTTTATGCTTTGAGCCTTATTAAAATAGCGCATATAAAGTCAACTAGTTCTGATACTCATGGCCTGGGTGTCAGCACAGCTCAGCCTCTGTTTTGGTCCTGATCAGCTCCTGTATTCAACGGACTCTGCCTCAAATTACCCTCTTAAAGTATGTTTTAAATGGGCACTGTCAGATAAAAAAAACATTTGATATGTTGTAAAGCATATATAACCAATAGGTTTTGTAATTGCTTTCATTAGAACATTTTCTGTATTTCATACTGAAAAAGCCAGCCAAACAACTGCCCCCCCCTGTCTGCTTTGACAAATACTAGTCCTGCTGTGTCCATGCATCATCACCTATGTCATGGACACACTTCTATGATTGACAGCTGTGAGTGCAGGGCTCACAGCTAGAGGAAAAATCCTCCCACTGTCAGCTTGTGTCCCCCTACTGTCAGTGAGGACAAGCTGGGAGTTGTAGTTTTTCTAATGCTAGGGGAGATGTGAGCAGACAGCATACTGAGGGAGGGGGCAGAGACCTGCACAGTGAGGCCATGCCCCCTCCCTTTGAGAGGAATTCAGACTAGTGAGCTAGATTAAAAGTGTAATAAAAAAAAAAATAAAGGTAATAGACACATAAAAATGAGATGTACATGATCAGGATTAGGTACTGAGTGATATATTAAAAAATGTCATCTTCTGATCTGACCTGATCCAAGACTCTGCTTTTGCCTGTCCTTATGGATACTGTGATTTGCAAACCGCCCCTGGTTTTATGCCCCTGGTTCCAGCTCCTGGTCTGTGTTCCATGCACCTTGCCTGGTCTTGTGTCCATCCTGTCATCATAGCTGTGTCCAGTAGCCATTAGGGGATCATATCTGGGGCAAGTCCAACCTTCCAGTGTGCAATGGGAAAAACGGGGGCCCAGTCTAGCCAGCTACTGTATGTTTAAATGTTTGCTTAATTCCTGTGTCTAACTTTTACACTTAACCCCTTCCTGTCAATGAACATCAATGTACGGCATGGTTGAGTGGGCCACAACACACCAAGATGTACAATCATGCCCTGTGCTGCATTTTGTCTATTAGTGCAGGAGTATGCATTCTCAGTGCAGGTGGTTTCAGTCTGTCATATAGTATATATACATTGTTAAAGGTTAGCATCATAGAACCAGGCAAATAGAGACAGGGATACAGAAATGAATTTTAGGGCTTATCCTGTTTTTATTTTTCAGCAAACAAAAATATGGCCTTCACAGTCAGGCACACAATACATTTTTGTTTGACCAAGTGCTAACCATACAATAATCTTCCCAACCTGTACAGGTGGCTTACTACTAGCCACCCAATAAAACAGTCATCAAATGTGTTACTTACACATGTAAAAATTTCTCTTTTCTGAGGCCACAGAAATCAGGACTCCAACTCCCATCAGAGATACATCTCATCACAGCCTGCAGAGTTTACATCTTGCTCTTAAAAACCAGTAATGAGCTATGCTGATTTGGGCTCATTTAAAAAAAAAAACCTGGACTGATCAGGAAGGGAATCAAAGGACCCACTACCAAAGAACTTTGATAAATTAAAATTCTAGGCCCAATAACAGACTTTACCAAAGTTTCAACAACTATGGTCTGCTGGGGATTCAACTATTCATTGATTCCACATTTCTCACCCAGCTTTCCTTGGATGAGATATGTGCTTCCTAAAGCCTGATAGCTACACGACAAGTACCTTGGGAAAATATAGCAATCCCTATCCAATCCGAGGAAAATGACATTGCCCCAGGGAATGACCATCTCCCCCTTAAAGGACAACTGCAGCGGTATGACACTTATCCCCTATCCACAGGATAGGGGATAAGTGTTTGATTGCGGGGGGTCCGACCGCTGGGACCCCCCGCGATCTCCCTAACGGGGCACCGCCATTAGCGCTCATGGTGAGCGCTAAGGCGCGTAGCGTCGACCTAGAGGTCGACGGTGACGCCCCGTCTCCTCCCCGTCCCCATACATCTCTATGGGAGAGGCGGGGAGGCAGCGTTCGTGCCTCCCCGCCTCACCCATAGAGATGTATGGAGGAGGCGTGCCGGCTGCAACGTCATGCTGCGGTCGGCACGCCCCCTGCGCGGGACAGCCGCTACCCCATACAGGAGATCCCACCGGTCGGACCCCCCACGATCAAACACTTATCCCCTATCCTGTGGATAGGGGATAAGTGTTATTTACCCTTCAGATGTCCTTTAAGGACCAGGGCCTTTATAGGGCTATTTAATCTGAGGACCTGGAGACTGTCCAAGGGAATTGACATGTCTTCACCTTTAGGAGGGCCTACAGAATAGATGATGCGCCTAAATAGGTCTATCCCTATCCAATTCAAGGTAAAGGACATTACCCAATGCATAACTCCCTGTCAGATCTGATGTGCGTTGAGTGGGGGCTCCTATCTTTGAAGGTGATTATCTTTCAAGATTTTGATGGCTAGTGCCCCCCAAGGTGGAAATGGCCATAGCCAAATGAAGTGAATGTGGCAGTTATTGAAGTCAGATCTAAACTTAAAGATCTTATAAATAGATAGGCAGGAAATGCAGAAGGGAGTTTTTAATGAAGATGCTCAGCCTTGCCAGGGTTAGTATCACTTCAGATAATACTCTTAAACAATGATGCACAGATTACTGGAGGACATGGATCTGGGGTTCCAAGTGACAAGGTTTTATCATCTCTGAAGGATGATAATTATCTTATCATGGGGATCTGACTGCCGGGACCCACTGTAATTTCCAGAATGGGGCCTCAGCTCTCAGCGAGAGTGCATGCTGTAGACACCATGCACTCCATTTATTTGTATGGGAGAGCCAGAGATGTCCAGCACTTGTTATCACTCTTACACTCTCTAATACTGGTCATTAGAAGTTCAACATGGCATCTCATGGCAAAGAACTCTCTGAGGATCAGAAAAAAAAAAGAATTGTTGCTCAACATAAAGGTGGTCTAAGCTATAAGATGATTGCCAGAAGATCATCTAAAGATGATGCAAAAGAAGGCCTGAAAGCAGTTTGCTGAAGACAAGCAGACTAAGGACATGGATTACTGCAACTATGTCCAGTGATCTGGTGAGACCAAGATAAACTTATTTGGTTCAGATGGTGTAAAGCTTGTGTGGTGCCAACCAGGTGAGAAGTAGAAAGACAAGTGTGTCTTGCCTACAGTCAAGCATGGTTGTGGGAGTGTTGTGTTTTGGGGCTGGATGATTGCTGCTGGCACTGGGGAGCTACAGTTCATTGAGGGAAGCATGAATGCCAACATGAACTGTGACTCCAAGATGCTGACGGTAAAGGTGATTGTCTCCAATCTATTATGGATGAAACACAAGAGATGGGGGGGGGCTCAGCTAATGTGCAAATATTACAAGGGGTGCTACCCAACAAATTACAAGGGGTGCTACCCAACTAGAGACCCAACTACAAGTATATAGAAACAGAATGAATGCTAAAAAACGGATGCACGTCCACAATGAATATATTGAAAAAGTAACACATTTTATTGGACACACAGGATATACAATGCCAACAAGAAAAGACATTTACAATTAAAAACACTTAAAAAGGCTCTACCACACTACAGTGGAGAGACACGGTGTTCCTCCCTAGGACAAGGGCATCTGCATAATAGTGTGCCTATCTATTCAATTCCGAGGTACCTATAACCACCCAACAGACACCAGTACTCTCCTCAATAACATGCAATAAATAATATCAATATTCCATAGTAATCTGCAATAACATAGAGGAGAAGCCTGCAGTTGGATAGCTGGAAGGTAAATATAAAGCTGTCCACACCATAGAGTTCGGGTAATATAAGATGGCACCTGTATAGGAAGAACAGCTATTATATAAAAGACAATGGTGGGAGGAAAGAGGCCCAGTTAGGGAGGACAAAGCAAAATGTCACCAATTAGCCCGTGTCCATGAGAAACCCCACGACAAGTGACTTCCTCAGGGGTGTAGAGGTGTTTGAATGAGACGTGTCTTATATACCATATATATCAGGTAAAAATGCCTGTCCGGTGTGGAGCTCCATGCTTGCGGCCTGGCGGGCGTCGGCTTCCACATGATTAGACGTGGGGGTCATAGGTGAACATGATGTCAGCGTGTGTTAGGCTAGGTTCAGACTACGGAATCTCCGGGCAGAAAATTTCCGCCAGGAGATTCTGAGTGCGGCCAGCGCTGACTGAATTAGTCGGCGCTAGGACCGCGCGGACACTGCAGTCTCCAATAGACGGCAATGTGTTCTGCGAGTATTTCCGCCTGAAAAAAGAGCAACCTCATTCTTCAGGCGGAAATTTCCAAGCGGATTTTCCGTTCACAAATTCTGCTTCACAAATTCCGAAGTGTGAATTTGTGAACGGAAACCCATTCACTATACTATACATTTTAGTAAGCAGAATTTCCGCCTGCAATTTCAAAGAGGAATTGCAGGCGGAAATTCCGTAGTCTGAACCTAGCCTTAGCGCGCCGCCGCCGCTACCACCTTCAAATACACCTACTTTTATCACTAAGTGGAGCGAGTCATGTGTAAGCGTATCACATGATCAAATAGTCACATGACTCAGCCGCTCACAAGATAAACAAATACATCACATGATTGCTGTTGATTCAAATACTATCCAAACCGAGGAAATAACTTCCCAATAAAGAGGTAAGTGATGTCATATATTCACTGTTTGTTCCGGTAACCCCTATTTATAAATACCACACCAAAATAATGAATTAAGTGGGCAGAAAATAATAATAAAATAAAAAATTTAAAAAATAATGAAAAATAATAAAAATAATAAATAATTAAAATAAAAACACACAAAACAAATGCCATTATTATCATAATTGAATAATTCTAAATATCACACCTGATGTACCCCCAAAAATATATGAAATAAGAAAATAGAAATAGGTACCTTGGAATTGAATAGGTAGGCACACAATTATGCAGATGTGCTTGTCCTGGGAGGCACAACGTATCTCTCCACTGTAGTGTGGCTCATTTTAGAGCCTTTTTAAGTGTTTTTAATTGTAGGTGTCTTTTCTTGTTGGCATTGTATATCCTGTGTATCCACTAAAATTACTGCTACTACTACTACTGCAGCATTGGTATAGGGACTCACTGCTACACATTCAGGAGTATTCACACAGCTTTTTAGAAAAGATTAGCATCATTATTAGAGATGAGCGAACTTTTCAAAAATTTGATTCAGCCGATTTGCCGAATTTTCCGTAAAAGTTAGTTTCGATCCGAATTTTTTTGCGGTGAATCTATATTAAAAAAGGCTATTTCTAGCCTACATACAGCCTCTATAGGGGTATAGAACACTTTGCTGTGTTCTAAAATGCATATGGAGTGTGCTGGGGTAGTGAAATAATACTGTTATTCAGAATAACATGCAGATTACCGGCATCGCTTTTAGAATCACTGCCGCACAGCAGCCCAATGACAAAGCCTGGTGGTGGCATCAGTGTCAGGAGACCATATAGTGACTGAATGACAGCATGGAGGTATTGGCAGCATGAGGACACCATATAGTGGCTGAATGACACAGCTTGGATGAGGCTGAAGCATGAGGACACCATATAGTGGCTCAATGGCACAGAATGGAGGTGTTGGCACCATGAGGACACCATATAGTGGCTGAATGGCACAGTGTGGAGGTGTTGGCAGCATGAGGACACCATATAGTGGCTGAATGACACAGCTTGGATGAGGCTGAAGCATGAAGCACCATATAGTGGCTCAATGACACAGAATGGTGGTGTTGGCAGCATGAGGACACCATATAGTGACTGAATGGCACAGTGTGGAGGTGTTGGCAGCATGAGGACACCATATAGTGGCTGAATAACACAGCTTGGATGAGGCTGAAGCATGAGGACACCATATAGTGGCTGAATGACACAGAATGGAGGTGTTGGCTGCATGAGGACACCATATAGTGGCTGAATGGCACAGTGTGGAGGTGTTGGCAGCATGAGGAGACCATATAGTGGCTTAATGACACAGCATGGACTTGTTGGCAGCATGAGGACACCATATAGTGGCTGAATGACACAGCATGGACATGTTGGCAGCATTAGGACACCATAAAGTGGCTGAATTACACAGCTTGGATGAGGCTGAAGCATGAAGACACCATATAGTGGCTGAATGACACAGCATGGAGGTGTTGGCAGCATGAGGAGACCATATAGTGGATGAATTGCACAGCCCGGAGTCGACAGCAGCATAAGTAGGCACTAGGCCTTCACAATCCCTAAGATTAAAAGATGAATTAAGAAATTTAAACCAAAGATTTTGGATAGCGGGTGCTACCTATGAGAAAATTTGAAATTCCCAGACCCAGGCCCCACAGCGGCATCAGTAACTCATATATTGCCTGAATGACACAGCCTGGAGTTGGCTGATGCACAAGTACACACCAGGGCTTCACAATCCCTTCAAAAAAACACCACAATTTTAGAAATTTTTGAGAAAGATTTTGGATAGCGGGTGCTACCTATGAGAAAATTTGAAATTACCAGACCCAGGCCCCACAGCGGCATCAGCAACCCATATATTGCCTGAATGACACAGCCTGGAGTTGGCTGATGCACGAGTACACACCAGGGCTTCACATTCCCTCCAAAAAAACACCACAATTTTAGAAATTTTTGAAAAAGATTTTGGATAGCGGGTGCTACCTATGAGAAAATTTGAAATTACCAGACCCAGGCCCCACAACGGCATCAGCAACCCATATATTGCCTGAATGACACAGCCTGGAGTTGGCTGATGCATGAGTACACACTAGGGCTTCACAATCCCTCTAAAAAACACAACAATTGTAGAAATTTATGAAGAAGACTTATGGATAGCGGGTGCTAGCTATGACAAAAAATTTGAAATTCCCAGACCCAGGCCCAGCAGCGCCATCAGTAAACCATATATTGCCTGAATGACACAGGCTGGAGTTGGCTGATGCATGAGTACGCACCAAAGCTTCACAATCCCTAATAAAGAAGACAAAGATTTTTGACGAAAAATTTTAACGAAAATTTTGGACATCGAGTGCTCTCTATATATTACCAGAATGATGCAGCCTGGAGTTGACTGCAGCATGAGGAGACCATTGAAATGTGTGATTTTTTTATTTGAAATTTAAATAAAAATTTGTGTCCCGGATCCAGCCGTGTGGGAACAAAGGACCTAATCTCACAAGCACCCACAGGGCTCATGTGGCCGTAAGATGTAGGCGCAACGTCTCCATAGCCCTGACCGGCCATTTTTGTTTTTTGTACCTTTGTTTAAGAACAAGTGCATATCCAAGAGTCCAGAAGACTCTATAATGGACCACCAAAAGACATTCTTCTATCAAATAATTTTTTATTAAATAAAGAAGCAGAGTTCATCCCTCTGCGTATTTTTTTTGAAAATTTTACACGCACCAATCGTTCAATGGTGTAATGGTTATAATTGTGGAAAATTCAAGTTTATTACTGTGATAATTATCAGAAAATTTGAAAAAAAACACTACCCAAGAGTGTTTAATAACCCCATACATTGCACCATAAATGTTAAAATTTTAATTAAGCATGTATGTATGTATTTCAAAAATCCTAAAATTAAAGGCCCAAGCCCAGAAGCATTAGGAAGTCTAGTACTTCCTGAAAGACACAGGAGCAGTCAGGAGTAGGCATCAGCAGTACCCAAGAGGCTTTAATAACCCCTTACATTGCACGATCACTCACGAGATCGAACAATAACAGGTGTATTATACCCTCAGATGTCCGGGGCTGCACGCGCGCTACACTGAACGGACCAGCGTGTGTCTATCTTTAACCGACAGGTGCGGGTAACCCGCTGAACCCCCTTCGCGATAGGGATCAGGGATTGCAATTATTTGCCAGGAAAGAAAAATCACAACTAAGCGCCGGTCATAAGCTTGGGTTCATTAAGTCCCTGCCCTTTGTACACACCACATGTCTCTAGTACTGATTGGATGGTTTAGTGAGGTCCTCGGATCGGCCCCGGCGGGGTAGGAGAAGGCCCTAGCAGAGCACCAAGAATTTTAAGATCATTGTTGAAATTAGCATTAAGCATGTATTAGCTACTGCTAAACTTCCAAAAATTTAAGGCCTAAGGCCTGAGGCATCAGGGAGGCAATTATTTCCTGAAAGACACAGAATGAGTCAGGAGCAGTCATTCGCAGTACCCATGAGGGTTTCATAACCATCCCCTTACATTTAAAAGTCAATGTTGAAATTTGCATTAAGCATGTATTTAGCTACTGCTAAACATCCAAAAATTGAAGACCCAAGGCCTAAGGGCAGGGAGGCAAGTAGTTCCTGAAAGACACAGAATGAGTATGGAGCAGGCATTCGCAGTACCCAAGAGGGTTTCATAACCCCTTACATTTAAAGATCAATGTTGACATTTGCATTAAGCATATATTTAGCTACTGCTAAACATCCAAAAATTAAAGGCCCAAGGCCAGAAGCATCAGTGAGGCAAGTAGTTCCTGAAAGACACAGGATGAGCCAGGAGCAGGCAATCGCAGTACCCAAGAGGGTTTCCCAACCAACCCCTTACATTTAAAGATGAATGTTGAAATTTGCCTTAAGCATGTATTTAGCTACTGCTAAACATCCAAAAATTAAAGGCCCAAGGCCAGAAGCATCAGTGAGGCAAGTAGTTCCTGAAAGACACAGGATGAGCCAGGAGCAGGCAATCGCAGTACCTAAGAGGGTTCCATAACCCTAATTGATAACCCAAGAGGGTTTCATAACCAACCATAATTGGGAAATGTTGGTGTAGCAGCTTGGTCAATCTACTCTGAGGCATCTGGCATTGGTGGCTGGAAATCCTGGCTGATCCATCCCTGATTCATCTTGACAAACGTCAGTCTCTCCACATTTATAGTGGAAAGACGAGTTCGCCTTGGGGTGACTGTGGCCCAGTCCGCACTAAACACCTGCTCTGATGGCACACTACTGGCCGGGCGGGACAGCTTTTCCAGGGCAAACTCTGCTAGTTGTGGCCATAAATCAAGTTTGGCTGCCCAGAATTCCAACGGATCTTCAATGGCTGTTGGCATGGCCATGTCAAGGTATGCCACCACCTGCTGGTTCAGGTCCTGCTCCATGTCTACCTGCTGCTGATGAGTTGCTTCACTATGTGGGTGAAGAAAGCTACTCATCAGCGACTGTAGACTCAGGCTGCTGCTGATTGAGCTGGTACTGCTCCTGCCACCCCTCCCCAGCAGCCATGGCAGTGGAAGGTGAGCGCAGAGGGCCCCCCGAGTCAGACCCGATAGGCATCAGCCAACTGACTACGTAGAATCTCTCTGTAGCAGGTACGTTTGTCCTCCCTCTCAGTGGGTGTAAAAAAGGCCCCCATTTTGGGACGGTAGCGAGGGTCTAATAAGGTGGAGATCCAGAAGTCATCCCGCTGACGAATTTTGATAATTCGGGGGTCACTACGCAAGCAACTGAGCATGCATCGTGCCATTTGCGCCAGTGACTCGGAGGGACTACCTGCCTCCATCTCCACTGCATACTGCCACGGTGTGTCTGGGTCCTCTGTCTCAACTTCCTCATAACCCTCCAGCTCCTCTGGCTGCTCCTCCTCTCCTGTCCGAAGACTAGAAACACCGGCCATCTCATCCAACCTAAACTGTGCTCCGCTCTGCCCCTCATCATGCTCCTCCTCCAGTTCAACCCCCACAGGGCTCATGTAGCCTTGAGATGTAGGCGCAATGTCTCCATTGCCGTGACCAGCCATGGTTTCAATCATTTGTTGTAGGAAATGTAGGAGTAGAATTACGTTGTTCATGGCGTAATCCAGGCGACTCACAAATAATGTGGCTTCCTCAAAGGGCCTCAGCAAATGGCAGTTGTCATGTATGAGCTGCCACTGGTTCACATTGAAGTTACACAGGGGAGTACTCCTATCTGCTTCAACGTGTGGCAAAGTCACAAATAAGACTATGTTGTGGGATACTGTTCTGACGCTGCAGCTCAAGGAAGGTGTGCTTGGCGGTGTACGAGTGGCTGGAGTGCATGCACAGTTTCCTTGCCATTTTCAGGATATTTTGCAAATCGGATGAAGACTTGAGGAAGTGCCTGACAACCAGATTCAACACGTGTGCCATGCAGGACGCTTGTTTCACACTTCCTTGTCGCAGCGCAGACACGATGTTCTTCCCGTTGTCTGTCACCATGGTTCCCATTTCCAGATTTCGTGGAGTAAGCCATACTTGGATTTCTTTATGAATGAACTTTAGCAGTTCCTCCCCGGTGTGACTCCGTTCACCAAGGCAAACCATGTGAGGAACAGCCTGACACTGCCATGCCCTACACACAAGGTACGATGAATGGCCACCGAGATTTGGACGTGTAGTGGAGGCCAAGGACACGGTGGAGCATGAGGAGGCGGTGTCGCACAGTGTAACAGGACCAACTGCCTGGGGGCGAGAGCGTGGAGAAGGAAGCGGTGTGACCTGTCCAAGTTGCTGTTGTGGCTGTGCAGGAACCACATTTACCCAGTGAGTCGTAAAAGACAAGTATTGTCCCTGCCCGTAGTTACAGCTCCACACGTCGGCGCTGCCGTGCACTTTTGAACACACCGACAGGCTCAAGGACTGGCCCACCTTCTCTTGTACAAACTTATGCAGGGCTGGTACTGCCTTCTTCACAAAGAAATGACGGCTTGGGACTCTCCACCTCGGCTCGGCACAAGCCATCAATTCTCTGAAAGGTGCAGCGTCCACCACTTGAAAAGGGAGGGACTGCAACACCAGCAACTTGGACAGGAACACATTCAACTCCTGCGCCGTTGGATGAGTGGGCGCATACTGTTGTTTCTTGGACATGGCTTCGCCGATGGATTGTTGGCGGAATGGCTGACTAAAAGCGGGAGAAGCAGGAGCGACAGAAGGAGGGTTTGACACACAGCTCCCTTCGGCTGAGGTGGTGGAGCCTTGGCTGGATGAAGGAGGGAGCGGTTGGCCACTGGGTGATGCAGCAGGCTGGACCACTACATCGGAGCCACGGTTCTCCCAGGCCGCTTTATGGTGGCGAAGCATGTGTTGACGGAGGGCTGTGGTGCCGACATTGGGACCCTGGCCACGCTTAACCTTCTGCCGACAGATCTTGCATGTGGCTACATGAACCTCCTCCGGATGCCTTATGAAAAACTTCCACACCGCCGAGTAGCTGAATTTCCCACCTGCAGTCCGCACTAATTGACTGCTACTGGCGCCGTCTCCAGGAACCCCTGTTCCACTACCTCCCGGAAAGGTAGGCTGCCGCAAAGCATGTGGTCTCCCCCGGGCACGTTTGGCTCCTGAATTTCCATTACTGCCACCACGCTGACTGCCAAACGTGCTACCGCCTTGCTGCCTCAAGGGCAACCTGCAACTCTCTTCTCCTGATGATGATGAAGCCCCTTCTGCACCCGGCTCCCAATTGCGATCGGCTTCATCATCATCAACAGTTGTGTGCATGTCACTGATGTCCTCCTCAGGTTCCCCAACAATGTCTGCTTCAGGACCCTGAACACTTGCAACACCGCCTCCCACGTCACTCTCCGCATCACTACTTGGCCGCCTAGCGGAGCAAGCGGCGCATGTCTCCTCCCCTTCTTGACTGTCCAGTAGCTGCTGACTGTCCTCTATTGGATCGTCCCCAGTAAATAGTGGAGCTGAACCCACAGCATAAGATACTTCTTTAGGAGAGGGAACAGCATAGGACAAAGGCAATGGGAGGACACGGACTGCTCCCGGGCCATGCCAACTGAGGGTTGTGTCTGAGGAACCCACCGACTGTTGACTGGGGGTGTCAGATGTCACTTGTGATGATGTGGATGAGCGTGTAGGCCCATGACAGATTAACAGGTACTAGATGGTACAATACTTGGATGTACCTATGCGGTATGCACTGATGAGGGCAGTAATATGCCTAACTATTAGCAGAAAAAACTCTGTATTTTTGTAATACACCAGCCGGCGGATACTATTGTTTGGACTTTGACGGTTTGGAGCACCTTGACAGATTAACAGGTACTAGATGGTACAATACTTGGATGTACGTATGAGGTATGCAATGATGAGGGCAGTAATATGCCTATTAGCAGAAAAAAACTCTGTATTTTTGTAAAACAGTAGCCGGCAGATACTATTGTTTGGACTTTGACGGTTTGGAGCACCTTGACAGATTAACAGGTACTAAATGGTACAATACTTGGATGTACCTATGCGGTATGCACTGATGAGAGCAGTAATATGCCTAACTATTAGCAGAAAAAACTCTGTATTTTTGTAAAACATCAGCCGGTGGATACTATTGTTTGGACTTTGACGGTATGGAGCACCTTGACAGCTTAACAGGTACTAAATGGTACAATACTTGGATGTACGTATGCAGTATGCACTGATGAGGGCAGTAATATGCCTTTGAGCAGAAAAAACTCCGTATTTTTGTAAAACACCAGCCAGTGGATACTATTGTTTGGACTGTGACGGTTTGGAGCACCTTGACAGCTTAACAGGTACTAAATGGTACAATACTTGGATGTACGTATACGTAACTATACGCAGAAAAAACTGTTTTAAAAAAAAAAAAACAGCCGGTGAATAGTATTTTTTAGACTTGCACAGTATGTAGCCAGCCCCTTGACAGATTAACAGGTACAAAATGGTGCAAATGCAGTACAGTCCACTGAACAATCACGTATTTCTGAACAGCAGCAGGACCCAACAGTGCCTCACCACAAAAAAAAATCCAGGGATTAAACCCTAAATTGCACTCTGTCACACAATTCTGAGCAGCAGAAGTTTTGTGGAGCAAAATGTATGTATGCATGTATGATTGATTTGTCTGTATGTATGCATGTATGATTGATGTGTCTGTGTGCATGTATGATTGATGTGTCCGTATGTATGCATGTATGATTGATGTGTCTGTATGTGTGTATGATTTATGTGTCTGTATGCGTGTATGATTGATGTGTCTGTATGTATGCGTGTATGATTTATGTGTCTGTATGTATGCATGTATGATTGATGTGTCTGTATGTATGCATGTATGATTGATGTGTCAGTATGTATGCGTGTATGATTGATGTGTCAGTGTGTATGCATGTATGATTGATGTGTCTGTATGCATGTATGATTGATGTGTCAGTATGTATGCATGTATGATTGATGTGTCAGTATGTATGCATGTATGATTGATGTGTCAGTATGTATGCATGTATGATTGATGTGTCAGTATGTATGCATGTATGATTGATGTGTCAGTATGTATGCATGTATGATTGATGTGTCTGTATGTATGCTTGATAGATTTGTGTAATACTACAGCTGCAGGTCTGAAGGGGAGGCCTGTTGCTGTCAGCACACTTATTTATTTTAATGCTGGGCCCTTAAAAATAAATAAATAATAATAATAATTTTAAAAAAGCGAAGCCGCTTTTCCCCCTGCAGGAATCTCAGTCTGGGCGGCCGTTAGCGCAGTAAGATTGGGCAGGGGCACTGCCCCCTTAAGAGCAGGGAGCTGCTGGGAGCAGACATGCCCCACGCAGGTAAGCACATCTGCTCCAAGCCCCTGACAAGTCCCTGCCTGCGACCGCCACTACATCCAAAGCAGCAGCCTCTGCTCCACTCCATCCCCTACAGTCACAAGCAGTATAATCTCCTCTGCCTCGCTGCATCCCCGGCACCTGGTAAGTGGCAGGCCATGGTGCTGATCTCCAGGAGGGTGAGAGGTTGGAGATGTGTGTATGTATTATAGAATGTGTGTATGTATGATGTATGTATGTATGACAGATGTGTGTATCTATGATGGATAGATGTATGTATGATGTATGTGTGTGTATTTATGATGTATGTATGTATGACGGATGTGTGTTTGTATGATAGATGTATGTATGATGGATGTGTGTATGATAGATGTATGTATGAATGATAAATGTGTGTATGTATGATAGATTTGTATGTGTATGATATATGGGTGTATGATGTGTAGCTGTATCATACATCTATCATCATACATATACACATCTACCATACATACACCAGTCACATACACATCTATCATACATAAATACATATACTGTACATCAATGCGGAGGGGTGAGGGGCCAGGGGATGATTGGGTACAGGTCGGATATTGGGCTCTGGGGAGTGGGGCAGAGGAGCCTGGAGTGGAATCTGGGGGTCTAGGGAGAGGGGAAGAGGAGCATGTAGGAGGACATTGGGGGGGGGGGGGGGGTTAAAGGAGCCAGGAGAGGACTTAGAAGTCTGAGAGGGGGGGGGGGGGGAGTGGAACAAAGGAGCCAGGAGGAGGACAGGTTGGATTCAGCTAAACTGAGAAGAAACTGTCTGAGGACATTATTATTATTATTATTAGCACAGTGTATGGCAGGGTTATATTCAGAGGCTACAGTGATGGTAGTATTATATTCATGGGCACAATTTGGCAGTATTATAATCAGAGAGTACAGTATGTGGCAGTATTATATTCAGAGGGTATAGTATGTGGCAGTATTATATTCAAAGGGCACAGTATGTGGTTTTATTATATTCAGAGAGTACAGAGTGTGGCAGTATTATATTCAGGGATATAGTGTGTGGCAGGGTTATATTTCGGGGGAATAGTGTGTGTGTCAGTATTATATACAGGGGGTATAGTGTGTGGCAGTATTATATTCAGGAGGTAAAGTATTTGGCAGGATTATAATGATTTTGTCTTTATACAGAGGATGAGGATCTACTGACAAAGTGAGCAACCAATGATGTCCGGGTGGACTCTGCAGAGAAGATGTAGCTGGAAGACGTCCTGACGTCTGGACCAATTGAAGAAGAAAAGGAAAGACAACGGAGAAGACGTCACTCAGGTCACTTTGTATATTCTTCTGACTGTCCCATCAGCTGGAATCACTTGTAAGGTCTGCAGTGATGATGGCTGTACTCATGCTTGGCTCTCCAGCTGTTGCAAAAGTACAACTCCCATAATGCCTGAGGCTCTACAGACATGATGGGAGTTATAGCTTTACAACAGCTGGAGAGCAACTGGAACCAAGGTGATTGGTGGGGGTCCCAGCATTCGGACTTCCACCAAAAAAATGGGCTGCTTATTTTAAAATGCCCGGGCGTATTTTTGATACCAGTCCAGCCCTGCCTGTTAGTCACTTATATCGTTGTGTATTCTCTTGACTGTGTCCCATCAGTGTTGTAGTCACTGATATCTTTGTGCGGCCAAGGCCTGGTAAGGGGGTCATCCGGGATTGGGGAAGCGGGTTGTCAGGTGGTTGAGGGGCCCAGGGCAATTTTTCTAGCTACGCCCCTGGCACCAGGATATATTATGGGAAGATGACAAAAGTCAGCGGGAGTGTGATGCTCTGGTAAAAGTTCTTCTGGTTCTGGCAAACATGTGGATATTATTTTGACACACAGTACAACCTACTTAAAGTGGTACTCTGGTGCTTACACATCTTATCCCCTATCCAAAGGATAGGGGATAAGATGCCTGATCGCGGGAGTCCCGCCGCTGGGGATGCCCGTGATCATGCACGTGGCACCCCTTTTGTAATCAGTCCCCGGAGCGTGTTCGCTCCGGGTCTGTTTACGGTCGACCGCAGGGCCGGCGGCGTGTGACGTCATTGTTGCTGGTCAGTTATACCCCTTAAAGGGGTACTCCGCCCCTAGACATCTTATCTCCTATCCAAAGGATAGGGGGTAAGATGTCTGATCGCGGGGGTCCCACCACTGGGGACCCCCGCAATCTCGGCTGCAGCACCCCAGACATCAGGTGCATGGAGTGAACTTTGTTCTGTGTCTTCTGCCCATGTGCGGATTATCCATTTTGCTTCTTGTTGTAGTAATGATTTACGATTGTCTATTCCTTCTTTTTCTCTCACTCGCTCAATACCAAAAAACATTAAAGATTTAATATTATTTTCATGTACTTCCGCCATTTGATCAATAAACTTGGTTGAACCTTTTTTTGTTTTTAATGAATGAATGTGTTCTCTAAATCATGTATTCATCGAACGAATAGTACACCCAATGTAAAAACTCCCACAGGTACATTTTATTCCATATACCACATAGAAGGTTTGACAGCAAAAACTGTCCCTAAAATAGATTTGCTCCCCTCCAATCGCAATAAATTTATCTGTGCAGATATTTTTGCACCATGTACAGGTTCCACAACGGTGGTTACCAAGGGAAACAGAACTCTGCAACCAATTGTTTTTTTCAGGCTTAGAGAGGCGGCTTCGAGAAGGTTTTATGAACCTTTGGTAAAAAATACCAGTGAGCAGGTCAAGGATTTTTCGGTAACAACTTTTCTGCCATTCTTTTAGACAGTACGCCCTTATCCATATAAATCCTAAGCAACAATTGTAACTTCCTTGTAAGTCTCTGGGTACGATTCCAGGACAACCAACCTAGTTCCATGTGTCATTTAATTGCCTAAAGGCTTCATGGCAGTAATAGCGTCTACTCATTAACACTCCCTTTTTCTCAAATACTCCAATGCCTCCAATTCTTTTGAAAGAATCTGCAGAGAAGTTACCAAAAATGACATGTACACTCTAACTGACTTGGGCAATGACATTTCAGCAAAGACTATGTTATAAAGGTGTTTCTAGTTCCTTAGAGGAGAAAGTATCAGATGGCACACTGGTTTATTTGGCTGATGTTCAGAGTTCCCTGGGGGCCTTGTTTGTCCTCTTAGACAAATGTAGTTCTTTCTCCGGTCTTAAAGGGGTACTACCGTGCTGACAACTTATCCCCTATCTAAAGGATAGGGGATAAGTTGCCTGATCGCGCTGGGTGTTGGTGCTTGGTGTTCCTGGCTTGTGGGTATATGACAGGTAGTCTTTTTAGGTATTACTCATCTTGGGTCCCTATTTATGTCTGTTATACTGCATTGCTGCTCCCCATGTTATACTGATGTATGTTAGATGTTATATCTATATTATACTATATTACGAGTTTGCAGCCGTGCCAGTTTTACATTGTGTATGCTTTTCACTGAATACCTACATTGCCCATACCAGGTTCACTGGCACTTGTTGTCTCCTGCCTAAGGTTATCCTCTGCCTTTTAATTATTTTTAATTGTTTGTTTTATATTGTCTAATAAAGATTGTCATACTTTTTGAAATAACATTAGTATTGTGGGTCTCTTTGTTTTTGGCTATATATTGGTACCCCCGGGACCTACATACGGCGCTTAATGTTTGCCGTGTTGTTGTTTGGCTAAATTAAAACTACAACTCCCAGCAAGCCTGGAAAGCCGATGGCTGGCCGGGCTTGTTGGGAGTTGTAGTTTTGAAACATCTGGAGGTCCGCAGGTTGAAGACCACTGTATCAGATATTGACAAGCGGTGATGATGAAGGGGGGGGGGGGGCTGATGACATGTGGTGATGATGACAAGGGGATGATGAAGGGGGGGTGTGGGATGATGACAAGGGGATGATGAAGGGGGGTGTGGGATGATGAAGGGGGGGTGTGGGATGATGACAAGGGGATGATGAAGGGGGGTGTGGGATGATGACAAGGGGGTGTGTGGGATGATGACAAGGGGATGATGACGAGGGGATGATGACAGGGTGATGATGATGAGGGTGCTAATGACGGGGGTCTGGATGATGACAGGGGGATGATGTATTTTCCACCCTAGGCTTATACACGAGTCAATAACTTTTCCTGGGATGTTGGGGTGAAATTAGGAGCCTCGGCTTATATTCGAGTATATACGGTACCTAAGTTTTTTCTCTTTCTCCGGTGATTCCTCCTAGGAAGTACTTTGTACAGTGGGGATCAAAAGTTTAGGCACCCCAGGTAAAAACTTGTATTAATGTGCATAAAGAAGCCAAGGAAAGATGGAAAAATCTCCAAAAGGCATCAAATTGAAGATTAGACATTCTTATATGTCAACAAAAGTTAGATTTTATTTCTATCATTTACACTTTCAAAATAACAGAAAACAAAAAAAAATGGCATCTGAAAAAGTTTGGGCACCCTGCAGAATTTATAGCATGCACTGCCCCCTTTGCAAAGCTGAGACCTGCCAGTGTCATGGATTGTTCTCAATCATCATCTGGAAAGACCAGGTGATGTCAATCTCAAAGGTTTTAAATGCCCAGATTCATCTGACCTTGCCCCATCAATCAGCACCATGGGTTCTTCTAAGCAGTTGTCTAGAAATCTGAAACTGAAAATAGTTGACACTCACAAAGGAGGAGAAGGCTATAAGAAGATAGCAAAACGTTTTCAGATGTCAATATCCTCTGTTCGGAATGTAATTAAGAAATGGCAGTCATCAGGAACAGTGGAAGTTAAAGCAAGATCTGGAAGACCAAGAAAAATATCAAATAGCTTGCAGGATTGTGAGAAAAACAATTCAAAACCCACGTTTGACTGCACAATCCCTCCAGAAAGATCTGGCAGACACTGGAGTTGTGGTACACTATTCCACTATAAAGAGATACCTGATGCATTTTGGAAACTAGTTCTGTGGACCGATGGGGTTGAAATTAAACTTTTTGGCTGGCTTCTACAAATGGATAATGATCCTAAACACACCTCGAAATCCACGGGGGATTACATCAAGAGGTGTAAACTGAAGGTTTTCCCATGGCCTTCACAATCTCCTGACCTCAACATAATTGAAAATCTATGGATAGACCTTAAAAGAGCAGTGCGTGACAGACAGCCCAGAAATCTCAAAGAACTGGAAGACTTTTGTAAGGAGGAATGGACAAAGATACCTCAAACAAGAATTGAAAGACTCTTGGCTGGCTACAAAAAGCGTTTACAAGCCGTGATACTTGCCAAAGGGGGCAGTACAACATATTAACTTTTGCAGACGCTATTTTTTTGTTTTCTGTTATTTTGAAAGTGTAAATGATCGAAATAAAATCTAACTTTTGTTGACATATTATAAGAATGTCTAATGTGTAATTTGATGCCTTTTGGAGATTTTTCCATCTTTCCTTGGCTTCTTTATGCACATTAATACAAATTTTTACCTGGGGTGCCCAAACTTTTGATCCCCACTGTAAAGCTGAGTGCCACCCTGAGATCCTTCTATTGGCAAGATAAACCACCCCAATTGGGTCAGGTGCTGCTCCAGGAGTCCAAACAGCGGGGTGGCTTACCTGCTCCTAAAATGTACAATTACTTTCTAGCATCTCAATTGGTGTATGCTGCCTGGTGGATCGACCTGGATCTGGCGAATACATCTACTGCCCTTGCAGGCACTCTCGTGGGTTCATATGAAACCTTTACTAATACACTTTACAGATACACTTCTAATTCTAGGTTGTTGCCCCCTATTCAAATTGTGGCTGAGGTGTGGTCAGTGGTCTCCAGGCGTTTTCTGTTGCCGGTGATGTCTCCGACAGCACCTCTGTGGGGGAACCTTCCCTTTTAGCACCTACAGGAGTTGGAGGCTGCCGTCTTCTGGAGTGATCATAGAGTCAAGTTCGCTGTGCATTTATTTGGTGGAACTTCCTTCTTTCCCAGAAATACGAGACATCTTTAATCTCCCACAAGGTGCTCAATTTCGGTACTTGCAGCTGAGACATGCAGTAGTGGTGCAATTTGGCTCTCTTGATGTGATTGCAGAGGTGGAGCTACTTCTGGGTACCACTGACCTTTCCAAACATCTGACTCAGGCATATGTATTACTTCAATCAGTATGCCCTGACCCGTTTGAGTTGGCTTTTGTAAAGTGGGTGGCTGATATTCCTGATCTGTCGGAGGATCAGTGGAGGGAAGTTACCAAAACCTATTACCTTACTGTAGTCAGTGCTAGGGATATGCTTATTCAAGCTAGATTGATCCTACGTCTATGTTATACTCCAGTCAAGCTGTCCCGTATTGGGGTTTCTGCTTCTTGTTTTGGATGTCACACGGATGTGGGCTCTCTTCTACATGCTATGTGGAGTTGCCCTTGTGTGAAAAACTTTTGGAGAGAGGTGATGCAGTTCACTTAAGAGTTTCCCTTTGTGTTTTCCCCTGTTGTATGTCTGTTAGGTGTTATTAATGATCTGGCCTTAGGCTCCCATAGGCGCCTACTCATTCGGTTTCTCTTGTTCTGTGCCAATAAAGTTTTGATCATGGGATGGAAGGATACCTCTCCTCCTCCCATCGTACGGTGGTTCAATTAATAAATATGTACCAATGTATAGGACTCTTTATAGTAGTCGTAAATGCCCCCAAAAAATTTGATAAAGTCTGGATGCCCTGGTTACTGATAGGTGAATCGGTGGTGCGCCTGGAACGAGTGAGTTCTCCTCGGTAGTGCGCTTATATACCTCTAAATCTGTGAGGTGGGGGGTCGCTCAGGGAGTATGTATGTCTGATTGTTGGTGTGCATGTGTTTTGTCTTGTTGGTTTTTCAGGCGCAGATCAACTTGATTTTCCATTCCTGAGACACTTCAATATCATGTCTCTACCTTCCTTATTGTGGGAGATTGGGGAGCTCTGTGCTCGAGCTACATGTTTATTGTATGTGTTGTTTATTTTTCATTAAAAAAAAGTTATAAATACTTGGCATTATAGTGCAGGTGAACCGGATTACAACTAGGTATCACTTACCCAATCCAAGCTGGGTATGCCGGGTCCCGCCTCTATTGCGCAAAGCTAACTATTAGCAATGAGGCCTGATACCACGTGTATCTCTGGAACCAGACAGCAGATCCAGGTAAAAGATACCTTGTTGTAATCTGGTTCACCTGCACAATAACATTTTGCAATAGGTTTAGTGCAGGTGAACCGGAAGACAGGTTACCTTTAAAGAAGGAGTCTCATGCCCGACAGTACAGAAAAACGTATACCCTATCTGCAGGCTAGAGGATAAGTTTTAGATTGTGGGGGTTCAGAGCGCTGTGGCCCCCCGCGATAGTCTGTACGAAGCCCCAGCTCTCCCACAGAATGACGCATCACGACCCCCACCTGAAACAGGGGCCGCCACGCCCCCTCCATATATCTCTATGGGAGAGCTGAAGATTGCCGAACCTCGCCCATAGAGATATATGTGGGAGAGCTGGGTCTCCGTACAGACGATCGCGGGGGGGCCACAGCACTTAGACCCCCTGCAATCTAAAACTTATCCCCTATCTGCAGATAGGGGATACGTTTTTCATGAGACTTGTCCTTTAAGCTTCTAAGTTAGGTAACTGAGAATTGTTAGAAAGGTTACAGTACAAAAACTCTTGGTCCTGCACCTGAAACATTTTTCATGATTGCATGAATTGGTGATTCTGGAGATGTGGTGTATGGGTAACCGATTGTTATAAAGGCCGTCACGCCCCCTCCCATAGACATGAATGACATCACGTCCCCATTCCCGGAGGTTTCCGAAACTAGAGACGCAGTCCCCGCATAGAATACGGTTGCTGCAGGGAGATCGTGGGGGTCTCAGCTGCGGGCCCCCCACGATCAGACATCTTATCCCCTATCTTTGGATAGGGGATAAAAAATTTTTGCCCGGAATACCCCTTTAAAGGAGTAGTCCGGTGCACACTTTTTTCATTGTATCCCGTCCGGGCTGCAAAATAAAAGAAAACACACTTTATCTTACCTGCCAACGAGCCCCCAGAGCTCCGGTACAGGTGTTTGGTCCCCGGGCTGTATTCTTCTTACTTCCTGTTAGCCCGTCATGTCACACGGAGCTTCAGCCTATCACCGGCCGAGGTGGGACATCGCTGCGGCCAGTGATAGGCTGAAGCTCCGTGTGACGTGCCGGGCTAACAGGAAGTAAGAAGAATACAGCCCGGGGACCGAACACCTGTACCGGAGTGTACCGGAGCTCTGGGGGCTCGTTGGCAGGTAAGAGAAAGTGTGTTTTCTTTTATTTTGCAGCCCGGACGGGATACAATGAAAAAAGTGTGCACCGGAGTACTCCTTTAACTTCAATGGGGCCCAGTATTTTTGTCGGATCCTGTGACAAAGGCACTAAACAGAGGGTCCAACTCAGATGTAAACCCAATCTTAACCAGGTTCCAACTAGCACTAGTTTAAATATATATTCTTGCATGCTGATAGTCAAAACTGCAAACCTAGCTAAACAAATGATGATAATGACATGAGGCCACTTAATATATAAAAAATGACTGAGATGATATTGGAGCAATCAATTTGGATGACAGGTATATACAAAAATTTAGCAACAAAGTAACACAATGAAATATCTGTTTGTAGTTCAGTTTATTAATATATATCACAAATGCTCACAATATCAAAGCATTTTCCTCGGCATGCTAGATGGAGACATTATAGGGAAACATTTTTTTATTTTCCAATTTTATCTTTAAAAAGGTCTGAACATTTCCAAGGCCTGTCCTTACCTATACTTTAGGTTTTTCACTTTTCTGAAAATATCTGGTTGCTGTACTTCCATAGCAACATGTGGAGAACAAAACAGGAGCAACATGTGGAGAACAAAACAGGAGCGACATTAGCTTGGGAGAACGAAAGGAATAGGCATAACAGCACAAGTGAGGTTAGCTGTATACTAAAGGATAAAAAAGCATCGATATATTGCCTTCACAGTAAGCAACAACAGTTTAGTAACAGTGAAACACAAAATCTTGGAATCTGAAGCAAAAAATTCACTAGACGAAGATCATTAGCAATAGGCATACAGCACACAGTAAGAATCCAGGGTGCAGCCTAGCCTTAGGCCTACTGGATGTCATTTAAAGCACAACATAGTTCAACATGACTCTTCAAGTATTGTAATATCACAGATTTATTTTAATTAATGTGGTATATGGCAAAATAAAAAAAGAAGTATGCCTTGTAAATAAATATATATATATATAGATATATATATAAAAAGATTAGATAAGCTATATTTGTTTTTCATGTATTGATTTATATAAATGTGTGGAACATTTAATAAACCGTTGGTAAGGACGTCTTTGTCCCTTTGTTTGTATCAGCCACTGCATGCACAGCCAGGTCGAGGCAGTTAATGGATTATCATAGTAACAATACAACTACAGTATGACTAAAGAACACACAGAGTGCCATCATACGAAAAGCCTTCCCGGAAGGAAGTGTGCAGTTAGACACTATATAGGCTACTCTTCATGGCACAACTTTACTGGAACGGATGGTTACACTACAAAATGGGAACACGGAGTGCTTGGTAAATGTGTTGTGTGCTCTAACATTCTGTAAATTCCTTCTTTATTCCTTCAGCTTCTTATGTAGTAATGGGTGGATCCTAGGGGGAAAAAGAAAGCAATAAATAGATCATAAACTTTCCACTAAATATATGCATTCATCTTTATTTACGCAAATAAAAGACAATGAGATTATTAGTTATTGGTATTTTTTACACCTAGTAATCGTGTACATGGCATCGCTCTGTGAATGCTATACAGGCATTCTTGGGCAGTGGGTTGGGTGGTAATCCTCTCCAGATGGAGGGCATCCAATACAGCATGCAATATTATTCCTGTTGGATTTATATAGGAGCAGACACAAAAAAAACTCTGCTTATAAGTGAAAGACTGTGTTGGCACAGTAGATGCCCCATGTACCTCTATGGTTGTCCTATAATGGCTCTGTGCAGTATAAACAGCCACGTGCATAAGCTCATGAAGGGGTTATCCAGCATTAAAGTGATGACCTCTCCTAAGAATAGGTCATCGATATTACAGCGGTGGGGATTTAACTCCAGTCATTCCGTCAACTAGCAGTTTGAAGGAGCTGTAACACTGCAACGTTGTCATTTTAGAGTGAAAAAGACACTGCCCCCCCCCCATCAATGGGGGTGAAGGGTATCTCTGGAGGGTCAGGAAAAAGGACTTGATGCATGGATGTATCCTATCCATAACAAATACAATAACCCAATATGCTGTTGTTGAATTTCATTCAAATACATTAGAAGAAATGCCATATTAAAGGGGTACTCCGCTGGAAAACATTTTATTTTAAATCAACTGGTGCCAGAAAATTAAACAGATTTGTAAATGACTTCTATTAAATTTAAACAGATTTGTAAATGAATTCTATCCTTCTAAGACTTACCAGCTGCTATATTCACCACAGGAAGTTCTTTTCTTTTTGAATTTCCTTTCTGTCTGACCACACTGCTCTCTGCTGACACCTGACTCTGGACAATTCCTAAAATGGACAGAGGTGTCAGCAGAGAGCACTGTGGTCAGACAGAAAGGAAATTCGAAAAGAACTTCCTGTGGAGCATACAGCAGCTGATAAGTACTGGAAAGATTACGATTTTTTTTAATAGAAGTAATTTACACATCTGTTTAACTTTCTGGCACCAGTTGATAAAAAATAAAATGTTTTCCAGCGGAGTACCCCTTTAAGGGCAATCTGTCAGCTCAATTTTCTGCTTAGAGCTGCAAGCACCGCTGTTAGGGTATTAAAGCAAAATGTATGTCTACTGGAGCTGGTGGTGGCTTTCAAACTTCTAAAATTACCTTTTTATTTCTCAGCTAAGTTTTAAGAAGGCAAAGCTAAGCTGCTCAAGTGCCACCGCCTGGCACGTTTCCTCGCTTGCTCTCACTTCCCAGGCTCCCCTTGTTTGGTGTAGAGAGCCCAGTTCCTCATGAAGAGGCTGGAAGGTTAGGGAGGTGTACCAGGCTGTGACACTTGGCTGAGAAATTAAAACGTGATTTTATAACTTCAGCAACCACCACCAGCTCCTGGAAAGATACAGTTTGCTTTTATACTCAAACACCTATACAACAGTGTGTGTAGCTCTTAGTAGGTAACATATCTGACCAATTCCCTTTAACACAAATGCTGTCAGCACAAGCCACACTTCTTACTACCCACTGCCAGATCATGGGGGAGATTTATCAAAACACGTGCAGAGGAAAAGTTGACCAGTTGCTCATAGCAACCAATCAGATCACTTCTTTCATTTTTCAGAGGCCTTTTCAAAAATTAAAGAAGTGAGCTGATTGGTTGCTATGGGCAACTGGTCAACTTTTCCTCTGCACCGGTTTTGATAAATCTCCCTCCATATGCTGCAGTTTATTACTTCCTATGGAACCTTGCAAGCAATTATTAGAGTTTATTAAAGCGTACCTGTCATAGTGCAAAAAAGAAAAAAGTGATATGTTACTCAGTACCTAATCATGATCATGTACACATCCTTGGTATGTCTAGGACCTATATATCCCTAGCAAATAGCATTTATATTTTGCTCACTTGCTTTTTGTTCTTCCTTATGGAGTGGGCGTGTCTGTTTCTCTCCCTCACTGTGATGACTCATCTGCTCTGAGTCTGGGAGCTGCCTGGCAGTCTGTAAATCACTGCACAGTAGTTTGCATACATTTTCTATATTTTCCTAGTAAAGCTGGAAGCTAATCAACATAGCTGTCACTATGTGCATCATTCAGCTTTCACAGACTCCTGAATGTCTGATCAGCTTCTTTGTCATTCAGAAAGGTTTGGCTGTTCAAGCATGCTGGGAGTTGTAGTTTAGCATTGCAACAGCTTCAGCTGCAGTGTTTATAAAGCACTGTGTTAGAGCAGTGTTGCCTTTAACTGTTGCAAAACTACAACTCCCGGCATGCTCACACATTTTTGTCTGTAGTTTTGCAAGAGCTGGAGAATACACTGCTCTAAAACAGTGTTGTACAAAGATTGTACCCCCAGCTGTTGTAAAACTACAACTCCCATCTAGGAACAGCTGAAGGCTGTAGTGGTGCAATGGTGATCTGCTATACTGGATACCAACACACTTTATGGCCAGTATTCAGTATGCTGCAAAATACAGAGTAGTCTGTCTGCATAAAGACAGATGACCCCTAGTGGCGGCTATTTTCATTTTTGATTTTATAGTAAAATTTACATATTTTTTAAATAAATGTATATTTTAAAAAGTCATCTTATCAGTAGTACTACAAGATATAAAAAGTTTTTCATAATGATAGTGCCTCTTTAAGAAATTAACAACAGATAGAGATATTCCCATTGATGGGATATTGACAGACTATGATCAGTGGTGGTCTGACTGTTGCAACTCACAGGAACCTCAGAATGAAAAAGCTTTATATTCCTGTACTGTAGTGCTTCCATCCACCTGCTGCGAAGAGAACAGGAGAACGGCCCTATTCACTGAATGCAGATGTGTTTTAGTTCTTTGCACAGCAGGTGGACAGCAGTGCAGATTGTACAGGGAAAAAACATTCTCACTTGTTATCATGGGAATACCCATTTAAACCTGATAAAAGGATTGCACAATAGAATAATGAAAGCCGAATCGAAAATTAAAGTAAATTACAAACTTCCCCCATTTCTATGCAATCAAATCCAAATCTACAAAAACAATATCCTGCAGTTTTACCAACTCAATATATAGCCACTAGTGCTGTATTATGAAAATTGCATTTACTCAGCTTCCTATCTTACAAACGATAAAGTGTTCATAGATAAATTGCAGGCGCATATATGGAAGCGCCTTGCATACACAAATAAGGCCAGACACATTATTACCAGCAGAATCGATTAGTTTTAAATCACTGCATTAGCTTCAGCAATTTAAAAGTGAATACAATCCGAGGGGGACGCCGGTGGCCTATTGCTAGACATCAGGGGGAGGGGGGTGGGTGGGGAGTGGAAATTTACCATGTTACACCATCTCGTACTGATTTGCAGTGATAAACCTGGAAAGGCAGCACGCCAACAGCATTCCAATCAGCTGCAAGACAAAGATGCATATATTAATAATACATACATTAGATATCCTATCCCAATCATATCCCATTTTATCATAATAAATATCTATTGTCTACTGTGCGTTTTGTCACATAGGTTTGAATAATACTACACATAAAGCCGCATACTGGTATATGCCTTTTATCCAACATGGTATGCAATTGTTAAACAATTGTATTAATTTTAAAGTGTACCTGTCGTTAACAAAAACTTTTTATATAACGTAGATAATACAAATATATATATATATATATATATATATATATATATATATATATTTGCAATACACATTGGTTATAAAAAAATTTGTATAGCTTTGTCCGTACAGCTATTGTCTGTGTGTCTCTGTGAAGAGTCCAAATACACGAAGTGTAGGTGGACAAGCAAGGCTGTGTGCACTGAGGACAAGCAGGGCTGTGTACACTGAGGACAAGCAGGGCTGTGTACACTGAGGACAAGCAGGGCTCTGTACACTGAGGACAAGCAGGGCTCTGTACACTGAGGGCAAGCAGGGCTCTGTACACTGAGGGCAAGCAGGGCTCTGTACACTGAGGGCAAGCAGGGCTCTGTACACTGAGGGCAAGCAGGGCTCTGTACACTGAGGGCAAGCAGGGCTCTGTACACTGAGGGCAAGCAGGGCTCTGTACACTGAGGGCAAGCAGGGCTCTGTACACTGAGGGCAAGCAGGGCTCTGTACACTGAGGGCAAGCAGGGCTCTGTACACTGAGGGCAAGCAGGGCTCTGTACACTGAGGGCAAGCAGGGCTCTGTACACTGAGGGCAAGCAGGGCTCTGTACACTGAGGACAAGCAGGGCTCTGTACACTGAGGACAAGCAGGGCTCTGTACACTGAGGACAAGCAGGGCTCTGTACACTGAGGACAAGCAGGGCTCTGTACACTGAGGACAAGCAGGGCTCTGTACACTGAGGACAAGCAGGGCTCTGTACACTGAGGACAAGCAGGGCTCTGTACACTGAGGACAAGCAGGGCTCTGTACACTGAGGACAAGCAGGGCTCTGTACACTGAGGACAAGCAATAGGCAATAGCTGCAGGGACATCTTAGATTATAATATGAACAAAGTTAAAATAATATTCTGGCCTAAAAAATGTATCAACTATACATAGGTTAAATGATAAACATTAGATTGTTGGGTGTTCCCATCCTCCTCTGCAGCAAGGAGGAATGAAAATGAAGTTGCTGCTCCATTCAAAGCCTATGGGACTGAGGAAAGTCTCTGAGCACAGGACCTCCACCAATGTAACATTTATTACCTATTCAGTGGTGATGCATTATCTTAGGCTTGAATACCCCTTTAAGGAAAATAATTTTGGAATGTAAAGGTATTGTCCAGGATTAAAGGGGTTATCCACTTTAAGGTGATTTTAGTACTTACCTGCCAGACAGTAATGGACATGCTTAGCTTGGGGCTAAATGGCTATGTTGGGAAATTAACATAATGCTGTGGTTCTCTTTTTGTGAAATGGCTATTTGCTGTTGGAGTTTGTTCCCTCAAACTACAAGTCCCAAGATTCCTTGTTTGTAAGTGTGAGGTCACTTTTATCCCTCCAACACTTCAGCCACCCCACCCATTGGAACACACCTTTGATCCTTTCCATGCAATAGACCAGAGTTTTCTGACCAGGGTGCCTCCAGCTGTTGTGAAACTAAAATTCCTTCATAATTATCTCCCTCCCACCCAGTTGCTCTACCCATTGAAGCAAAGACAGGCTCCCTCTGAAGAACTGACTAGTGATGTAACGTCTTAGGCCGCACTGCTATCTGGGAAAACCTGAGCCAACAGTCATTTTGTATGCTCTTAAAAATACTAATTGGAGCAAAAATCTGAGAATTGTGTGACCACCATGAAACCATGGAAATATGCATTGCAAATCTGCAGCAAATTACAGTACCAGCAAAGTAGATTTCATTTTTGAAATTGAATCAACAAACAGCAGAAATTTCCCTGACTAAAATGGACCTGTGGTGCAGATTTTAAACTCTTCAGCTTGTCAATTACTTTCCACATTAATATCAATGGGAAAGGTAAAATCTGCTTAAAAACTGCTGTAATTTCGTACCACATCTCCCCTCAATCCATACATACCTCTGAATAGTTAATCAGTTTCTCCAGCACTAATATATCAGTATTAAAAAAGATATGTAGGTTGGTCTTTGGAGCTCACAACATGGGTGTTTCCCTCGGCTGCTATCTTACCTCCTTAAAGGGGTACTCTGCCAGAAAACATCTTATCCCCTATCCAAAGCATAGGGGATAAGATGTCTAATCACTGGGATCCCGCCGCTGTGGACTCCCGCGATCTCCACTGCGGCACCCCAGTCATCCGTGTCTATGGGAGGGGGCGTTACTGTTACCTACTAGCAGTCACACCCCCTCCCATAGACATAAATGGAGGGGGCATGGAGTGATGTCACAAACTTGGAAGCTCCAAAGCTTCTGTGTTCCGGATGCCACCGATGCCGGCCCGGAGATCGTGGGGGTCCCCAGGGGCGGGACCACTGTGATCAGACATGTTATCCCCTATCCTTAGGATAGGCAATAAGATGTTTTCCGGCAGAGCACCCCTTTAATTTTATAGTACATGCACTAAACAATGCTGTACTATACTGTGAATTTTCCCGTATAAGGGGTTAATGCAAGACATGGGCCTGATCCGCAATGTCTGGCATTAGCCATGGGCCTGGTTGGTGATCGCAACCGGGACTCACCAGGTATGAAGCGTGCTGAGCTTCTGAGTGTGCTTTGTATCACGGGAGCGGGTGCAGGATGTACAAATATGTCCTATGTCTTTAAGAGGAAACAAGGGAGAGGCGATGACTATAGAACAGCCTAGTTGTTGTAAATCTGGGGGATAGAGGATGTAGCCAGCACAGAGGGGCGGGACTAACAAGTTAAAGGGGTACTCCACCCCTAGACATCCTATCCCCTATTCAAAGGATAGGGGATAAGATGAATGATCATGAGGGTCCCGCCACTGCGGACTCCCGTGATCTCGGCTGCGGCACCCCAGACATCCGGTGCACGGTACGAACTTCACTCCGTGCCGGATGACTGGCGATGTGGGTGGAGGCTCATGATGTCAATGTCACGCCCCCTCCAATAGACTTGTATTGAGGGGGCACAGCTGTGACATCAGGAGCCTCTGGCACTGCATCTGATGCTCTAAACGAACGCCGGGTGCAGCAGGGAGATTGCGGTGGGAGCCCGCGATCAGACATCTTATCCCCTATTCTTTGGATAGGGGATATGATGTCTAGGTGCGGAGTAACCCTTTAAGGCACAGAGCTGTGCTAGGCTCTAGAAGCCGAAGGAAACACTCAGTGGACTCCAAAGCCATATAAGCATTTTTTTTTTTTGCTCTGGAGTGGTCAAATAATTAAAGAGAGGTATGTATATGGATTCAGGGTCAAAAAGCTCTATACAGTCATGGTCTTGCCTTAAACCCTAAAAACCTGCTAAGAGGTCCACTTTAAAGTATCTTTTTTGTTATTATCTTTCATGTGTGCTGCTCCGTGATTAAATTCTAGGACTCTAGTGTTTTATAAGTATGACTGAGAAAAAAATCAAAGCAAATCTTTAATCTGTTAGAACAGACAGAACTGATTTCCACTGGTCGGAACTAATCGATTTTACAACATACACGGAACGCTAATCCTTAAGGATTGACTTCTCAGGTTACATCAAACAATTATTGTTCATGGCCACCTTAGAATAAAATATGATCACAACGTCTTGTAGGATTTATGTGATCTTTGTAGTTGCTTCCTGTAACCCACTTTACTACTGTTAAAAAAAGGGTTGTGGTCAAAACAGAGAGGTATAAGATAATATTAGGCAAGGTATGAACTGTGAGGACTGGGTTATTGCCATCATAAGGGACAATTTATAAATAACCGTAAGGATATCAAAACAGCTGAAGTAACATCTAAGAGGAGGTTTCGGAATTTCCATTAGGAACCGATTATTAGGAAGTAACATATTTTACAAACAAATAGTGTATGGATAAGGTTGCAGGATATCCTATCAATGAAATTCTAATTTATTACAGCTTAATCCTCAAAGAACATTCTCCTCAGAATATCTTCAATATAGAAAGGATAGTGAAATAAAGATATAAAATCTATTGAATTTCTCCAAAAAGCTGATGATTATTGAAGGGGTAGTCCAGTGCTGAAAAACGTATCCCCTATCCTAAGTATCAGATCGTGTGCGGGGGGGGGGGGGGGGGGGGGGGTCCGACCGCTGGGGCCCCCCGCGATCTCCTGTACGGGCCGCCAGCTCGCTGGCCAGATAGTGAGTGTCGACCACCGCACGAAGTGGTGGCAGACACTCCCCCTCAATACATCGCTATGGCAGAGCCAGAGATTGCCGCTTCGTGTGGTGGTCAACACGCCCCCTTCCCGTAGACTGCTGTGGCCCCATACAGGAGACCGCGGGGGCCCCAGTGGACGGACCCCCGCGATCTGAAACATATCCCTTATCCTTAGTTTTCCAGCATTGGATATCTCCTTTAAGTGGGTGCAAGACCCTGTGAAGTTCAATAGTTTTGCAAGGGTCCAATGGATTCCAGCAGCCAAGACCATACATGTATTTACATGTGACAGGAGGAGTGCTAGAGGGGTACAGACAGTGCATATGTTTCTGTGTGCATGTCTATATGTCTGAATGGGCACAAGGATGGATATTTATGGATGTAGCTAACATTAAAGGGAAAAAAGCAAAAGGTACTGTACTGTTTTTGCAATATGTTAGAACTGACCCTATAGGGTATTTAATATTTTCAATGTAAATCAGCAATATCTATCTCCTATAGAGAACATTTATCTTTTTCTGCTCAGTCCCTCCTACATACTATGGAGACAGAAAGTGATAAAAATACCAGTAAGTCAATCTCGCCATAGCTGAACAAGCGTAACAAGCTTACAGGCCTCCTATGCATTTATCTTGTCAACCACTGGAGCAGGAGAAGCTTAATTTATCTCCTATGTACTCGCTGCACACTTAGTCATAGAGGTTGCTCTGAACAGGACGCTGCTCTATAAAATTGGCTATCCTTTTCATTTTAGTAGGATCTACTTGTCTACTTGGATCTAATGTCTTATGAAAATGCTAGACAGTCCTCCATGGCTGCCATCGGGGGCTACAGGGATTCATCAGGCTCGACTTCAGTCTGAGAAATTCTTTGCTTTCATCAGAAAAATGTGGAGGCCAATTTGTCTGACAGCAGAATATCTGCCCCAAACTACTGGTGTTTCTGGAAGCTTAACTTGAATGCTAACAAACCACTAGCCCTCACTTTTTGTGATGTGAAAACCTATGATATGCCATATTTTTTGTATTGGTGGTCATCAGACTTCAGCAACCCCCACTGATCCTGGGAATGTAAGAGACGTAGTGTTACAGCTGTGATTCACATTTTTTTTCTGATACGTTATCTTATGTACCCACTACAGGAACCTGAAAGTAAAAGTAAATGGTGCGGTTCTATAGTTCTCCACATAGCTAGTAGTTGGAAGTGTTGCTACGCAGGGAAAAACTGAAACCACCAATTTGTTTGGCCCTGACTTTATCCATGAAGTAAAGGGCAGACACAGGGCTAGAAAGTCCTTTGGGGATCTCAAGAAGCCTGCCAAGAAGCCCATTTGGTCCAAGGGTCGTTCCTTCTGGTCCCGTGGACAGACCCAGCAATCCCAGGGACATACCAGACGTGGTTTGTCCAGTGGTGCCCATCTATCCAAAGGAGCCTCTACCTTCTACCTTCACAGAGACAGACTTTACAATTAGGCCGATATCATTGATCAGTGGAATGCCTATGTATAGCACTGAACAGTGGTATGCCTATGAATAGTCCCCTAAGCGAATAAAATGTAAAAAAAAAAAAAAAGATTTTTTTTTTTTTTTTTATGCCAATAAGTGGGCAATTTCAATAAAAATTTAAATCACCCCCTTTTACAAAAAATAGTGTTAAAGTGTAACAGGTAAAACTCGAAAATTTGAATATCGTGCAAAAGTCCATTATATTTCATTAATGCAAGGTAAAAGGAAAGGAAGCATGAAGTGCTCCAAAATCTCCTGGCAGACGGATGCCTTGACCCTGGACATAATGAAGCACAGTGGACCAACACCGGCAGATGACATGGCTTCCCAAATCATAGTTATTTGGGGGGGGGGGGCTTTGGGGTTTTCATGAGCTGTAATCCATAATCCTCACAATTATGACAAATCACAGCTTGAACTATCTAGCTTTGCATGTAATGAGTCTCTCTCATGTATTAGTTTAACCTTTAACCCCTTCATGACCCAGGGTTACCTTTAAAAAACCATAACTCTTTCAATTTCGCACCTAAAAATCCATATCCTGGCTTATTTTTTGCGCCACCAATTCTACTTTGTAATGAGATCAGTAATTTTACGCAAAAAATTTACAGAGAAACGGAAAAAAAAATTAATTGTGCAACAAAATTGAAGAAAAAACACAATTTTGTAACTTTTGGGGGCTTCCATTTCTACGCAGTACATTTTTCGGTAAAAATGACACTTTCTCTTTATTCTGTAGGTTCATACGGTTAAAATGATACCCTAGTTATATAGGTTTGATTTTATTGTACTTCTGGAAAAAATCATAACTACATGCAGGAAAATTTATATGTTTAAAATTGTCATCTTCTGACCCCTATAACTTTTTTATTTTTCTGTGTATGGGATGGTATGAGGGCTCATTTTTTGCATCGTGATCTGAAGTTTTTAGCGGTACCATTTTTGTAATGATTGGACTTTTTGATCGCTTTTTATTTACTTTTTCATGATATAAAAAGTGACCAAAAATACGCTTTTTTGGACTTTGGAATTTTTTTGCGCATACGCCATTGACCGTATGGTTTAATAAGTAATATCTTTTTATAATTCAGACATTTCCGCACGCGAAAATACCACATATGTTTATTTTTATTTTTATTTACACTGTTTTTTTTTTAAATTGGAAAAAGGGGGGGTGATTCAAACTTTTATTAGGGAAGGGGTTAAATGATCTTTATTCACTTTTTTTTCCACTTTTTTTTTGCAGTGTTATAGCTCCCATAGGGACCTATAACACTGCACACACTGATCTTTCACATTGATCACTGGTTTCTCATAGGAAACCAGTGATCAATGATTCTGCCCCTTGACTGCTATTGCCTGAATCTCAGGCACGGAACAGTCATTCGGCGATCGGACAGCATGGAGGCAGGTAGGGATCCTCCGACTGTCATGTAAGCTGTTCGGGATGCCGCGATTTTGCCACGGCGATCGCGAGCAGCTCCCTGAGCTAACCGGCATTAGTTTACTTTCACTTTAGATGCAGCATTCAACTTTGAACGCCGCGTCTAAAGGGTTAATAGCGTGCGGTACAGCGATCACTGCCGCGCGCTATTAGCCACGGGTCCTGGCCATTGCTAGGTGCCAGGCCCGACCCGCTATGACGAGGGGCCACGCCGTGGCCCCACGTTATAGAATGGGAGCTGACCCATGGCATACATGTATGCCATGGGTCGGGAAGGGGTTAAGTTGCATTACTGAAAGAAATGAACTTTACACAATATCCTAATTTTTCGATTTTTCACCTGCACAAATATTTGGTATCGCCTTGCAAGTTTATGTCTGAACTATTAAAATATGATGTTAATTAATGGTTTTCTTTTCAATTTCCCCCCACATATAATATATATTTTGGTTGTGCTGTAAATATTTTGGTAACATGAAAGGTGTAATTACAAAGTATAATTTGTTGAGCAAAAAAATAAATAAATAAAAAAAGCCCTAATATGAGTCTGCAGTTGGAAAAATAAAAAGGAGTTTTGACTCTTAAAAAGTGAAAAACACAACAAGGAAAGTGGCTGCCCCCTTAAAGGGGTACTCCCCCCCTAGACATCTTATCCCCTATCCTAAGGATAGGGGATAAGATGTCAGATCGCCGTGGTCCTGCTGCTGGGGACCCCCGGGATTGCCGCTGCGGCACTGCGCTATCATTACTGCACAGAGCGAGTTCGCTCTGTGCGTAATGATGGGCGAAACAGGGGCCGGAGCATCGTTAAGCCCCGCCCCTCATGACATCACGGCCCGCCCCCTTAAATCCAATCTATGGGAGGGGGCGTGGCGGTCATCACGCCCCTGCCATAGACTTGTATTAAGGGGGCGGGCCGTGATGTCACGAGGGGCGGAGACATGACATCACGCTGCTCCGTCCCCTGTTTCGCCCGTCATTATGCACAGAGCGAACTCGCTCTGTGTAGTAATGATGGCGGGGTGCCGCAGCGGCAATCCCAGGGGTCCCCAGCAGCGGGACCGTGGCGATCTGACATCTTATCCCCTATCCCTTAAGGGGATAAGCTGTTCTGGTTTTCCCAACCCTCCTAATCAGGTGTCATTGTCTGTGCAAATTGCATGTAGATGTCCATTTTGTACATGTAATATACTTGGTCTCCTCATGTCGATCAGTGTGGGAACAGTCTGCACTTATTATTGGACAATACTTTTAATATCACATTATCTAAGTATAGCTTAGGTACAAAATAAGATTTGTATGACTTGTCTTAAAGAGGACCCATGGTCTCTCCTGACCTGAATGTTTTAGTAAACACTTGTATTCCCCATGAGATAACAATTCTGGAGCACCTTTTCTTTAAAGGGGTATTCCGGGATTTAAGCTTTTGATAGGGGATAAAATGTCTGATCACGGGGGGCATAATGGAAGTTACGCCCCCTCCCACAGACACGAATGTAGGGGGCGTGGCGTGGCGTTACGGGGTGGGGAGATGGTTGGGTGACGCGGTTTGTGACGTTACATCACGTCTCCAGTCTCGGAAACCGGGAAGTTTCTGACACTGGAGAGGCAGCCCCACATACAATGCAGGTGTTGCAGGGAGATCGCGGAGGGTCCCAGCGGCAGGTCCTCCTGCCATTAGACATTTTATCCCCTATCTTCTGGATAGGGGATAAAAGCTTAGATCCCAGAATACCCCTTTAAATAGCCAACTGCGTGTTACCAGTTGGGAGTGTGTCTCTACACTGTCTGAGACTGACCCAATCAAAGTTAACAGTGCGAGACTGTGGTGAGACCCCCCAACTGATAACACCCAATTTACTATCTAGTGATACATTCCTGATAAGAATAACAGAGGAATAGTAGAGCTATAAGAACATATGCTCCAGAATAGTTATTTCCTAGTTAATACATGTATTTACTAAAACGGACAAGTCAGGAGAGGTCACTAGTCATCTTTAATAGGATGATCCAGTGTAATTACATATTCCCTGAATATCACAGGATTTGGCATTAAGGTGGAGGGTCCTAAATTATCTTGCTAATTGTCCAGGATTAGATAAACAAAGCTGATTTATTTCACAGACCGCACTACACTCCTCCTCAGGTTGTATGTAGTATTGTAGATCAGTTCCATTGAAGTGAATGGAGCCAAGTTGTACTACTACACACAACCTGAGGACAGGCATAGCGCTGTTTTTAAAATAAATTAGATGTTTTTCTATTCCCAGATAACCCCTTTAAATAACGATCTAAGACTTGGAGAAAGCCAGGGATCACCCTTCCATCCAGTGTTTTACTGAAAACAGTTGCCAGCAGACATATTTGCTAGCAAAACAGGGGTCAGACATTTATGGGATATACTGCGGATGTCCCCGTTAATGTTATTATAACTTAAGTCAAAATAAGAGTTTTATTTATGCAAATTACTGATAACAGAAACTAAAGAAAATGTGGTAGAGTAATGTTTCATGGTCTATCCCTTTTACACACAATTAGGAAGTCATTCCAACTTAGATAAACATCACACAAGTCAATTCCAGGACTACATTTAAATGACCAGATCCATAGTGGTCCAATATAAGTCTGTCCCTCTGTGAGAACTAAATGCACTGGGACTTAAAAGGTAGCTCCCACCATCATGATTTTTTTTTTCTGTCCCTGCCTATTGCCCTTCTATCCCTAACACCCTCCCTGCCTTAATTTAATTTTTTTTACTATTTTAAAAATGGCATTTAGTCTGCCTGGTAGTGTGCTCACTACCAGGCAGACTTCCCCAGCAGGCACCATGTCACTGATGCCTGCTGGGGGCCAACTTCCGCCCTTAGTTCTCCTAACAGGGTGCCTCCAGCTGTTTCACCACTACAACTCCCAGCATGCCCTGACATCTACTGGAGTTATAGTGGGGAAACAACTGGAGGCACACCGTGATGGCCGCGCATCCTGCAAATCCACCCCCCCCACCCAGGCCCCGTCGCGCCGTTCAACTCCCTCCCCCCCCCCCTTAGTTCACCTATTCAGCATTCCTCCAGCTGTTTCCCCACTACAACTCCCAGCTTGCCCTGACATCTATTGGCTGTCAGGGCATGCTGGGAGTTGTAGTGGGGAAACAACAGGAGGCACAACGTGATGGCCCATCCCGCTCCCGCTGCGCAGCCCGCAACCCACTACCCCCCCCCCCCCCAAAAAAAAAAAAAACATTCAGTAACAGACACAACATAGATAATCTTACCTGTCGCCGGGGCCTGCCAGGGACCTGCGCGCGTCCTCTTCATTCAAAGCGCTTGCACCGCAGTGAATGAATTCCGACTCGTTGCCAGGCTTCAACGAGTCGAAATTCATTAGTGACGTCACTGCCCAATGCATTCGGCCACTAGGAGGGCGGCCCCTCAGTGGCCGAATTTAAAAGTGATTTTAAACTGTTTAATTAAAGTATATTAGAGATATTTTGTAGTACTTAAGTACTACAACATATCAATTTTTTCATTTCATGACCGTGCCCATTTAAAGATCATTGCATACAAATTGCAGGCACAAAATGTAAATACAGCATTGCTGTACAGATCTATATAGAATTGACCTATTGTTCTTAAAGTGAAGTGGCTGTGATTCATTGACTTAATGCAATTACATTGAATACCTAATGCTTTTATACTCTATCAGCAGCTACTCACTTTAATAGTAACAAGCAAAATGAAATATAGACAAACCTGCCTGTTAATACATCTTTGTCCCTTTAATTACAGAAATAATCCTAACCTAATAGAAAGAAATACAAATGCTCCTATATATGATTTTGCATATTGGCAGGGCCATATTTAGGCTGTACAGGTAGCACTGCTATCAGGGGCCCGGGCAAAGCAGGGGCCCAAACTCACATGTGGGCTGCCTCTAACACATCATCCACCAGTTGTTAAATGATTGTGTACAAAGTTGTAAATAAAATAAAGAGGGTTTTATGTTAAAGACAATAATGTGAAAATCTAGCTGCCCTTAATTTCACTTTATGAGAAAGATATCAACTACATTTATTTCAATAGTAAAAACTAGGTTCTGATACATATTCCATCCAATATTTCTAATCTTATTATTTTTATTTCCTGGTTGTACGTTTATTTATTTAAATAACTAATTTCTATGGGAAAGTTGGCATGCTCTATGACCTGTGCAGTGTTCACTGCAGAGGAAGGAGGAAGACGAGAGCTGTGACCATCACCTATTGTAAATGACAGATCCTGTGTTATGTATATGTTACTTTTCAGTTTAATCTTGCCTGTGATGATAGTGAGAGGACTGACAAGATTTCAGGATTTATTTTTATTTAAAGATGTGACATAGTTATAAAGAGTTTTTTTTTGTTGTAATAACTATAATATTTTACAGTTCCCAGGAAAAGCTGCCAATATGTTTATATTATGTTTTTTATATGCTACTCCCCTTTTCCCACCATGTAAGCAAGGATGTCTAGGACATGGACTTGTCCTGGCTCAAAAGGTCCCTCAGCTCTATTTGATGGGACCCAAACTGTAAATGACATTGAAGTCAGGTCCCGTTACAGAGTACAACACTGCAGTTGATGTTAGTTTGCTGTAAAAATGGATTCTTACCTGTGAAAATGCAATTCCAAATGCCACGCCGGCTATGATTCCCATATTAATTTCCATGAAATCAGTGACCAGTTCATAGCAGCCCTGAAAATGCAAAAAATGTATTGAGAAACAACCATTACCTTATAGAAAGGCTCCAAAGATGAGAAAAAAGAAGTCCGGAAATGTTAAGGCTATGAATAATCCTTGTAATTGAAGCTGGCTAAAGATGGAAGTAATAAAGTCTAATTCCTTTGTATCTTAGTGACACTCACCTTGCCAAACACAGCAGGCTGCACATGTCCTTAGTCTACCGTAATGACTTTACGTGATGCTACCATAGAAGGAAACAAGTCATTCGCTGTGCTCTTCTACTCTAAGACTAAGCTCCTGTTCTAAGACTATAGTTCCTGTTCTCATGGCACCCTTCTCCTCTATGGCCTGCATCAGAGGAACCTATAATTTAGGTTATTTCACCATTTGATCACCACTGTCTATTAAAAATCAAAAGGGACTAGTGCCTTCGATTGATCAGAGACTGCGCAATTCCTTTGCAGTCAGACCTGTGGACATAAAAGGGAACCTAGGGGTGACTGTTCAGAAAACCTGCTTATCAGACAACACAGTATGCCCTGCGTCATAAAGTATTATGTTCATACTCCATAAGTATTATATGAAATAGTAATCCCGAGGGATACTCCAGCCCTAAGACACCTTATCTCTACCCAAAGGATAGGGGATAAGTGGTGATCATGGTGGGTTCCTGCCGCTGTTGCCGTCACGCCCCCTTCCATAGACTTGCATTGCGGGGGAGGGGCGTGATGTCACACGGGGCGGAGTCATGACAGCAGCGCATCCAGCACTGCGTGAAGCTCCCACAGGTGGGTGCTGCATGCGACATTGCGGGGGTTCCCAGTGGAGGGACCGCCGCGATCAGACATCTTATCCCCTATGCTTTGGATAGGGGATAAGATGTCTCCGGGCCGGAGTACCCCTTTAAGGGTAGGGTCACATGTAGGGCTTCCAGGAGCTAAAATTGTACAAATCTATGGAAATTTGCTTGTACGGATTTTTCTGCTATGGAAATTTGCAAGAAGATTATGTTGCTATTCATTGAAGCCAAAGGGTTCCTCAGCAGAATACTGCAGCGAAAAATCTGTAACCGGAAGTTCAGCTGTGCTAAACCCTCATCAGATGTGCTACATGTGACCCTACGCAAAAGGGGTTATACCACAAGGCAAAGTTTGTAACATTAGATGTGTATCACACATGTAGAGTAGTACAAATGTGCTGTTTTTAAAGTGAACCTGTCATTTGAAAAAAGACTTGACATGTCATAGAGACTTAATAGTTGGATTCTCAGGGAGTGCCCAGTAGCAAGCCAGGGAGTGAAGTGTGCTATCGTGCTCTTCTCCCCGCTCATTCTAATGGGCAGCTCTGAGACTCTGATCAATCAACATTTTTGGACATGTCTTTTTCATATATGAAACATTTTCTAAATGACAGGGACACTACATTGTCTCAAAGGATGCCTTAAAGGGGTTATCCAGCATTTTTTCTATGTTTCCATTCTGCCCAGGCTGCAACAACAAAAATAACAAACCTTACTTTACCTTCCGCTGCTCCCCCGATGTGCCGTTATTGGTCTCCCGTCCTTCGGCCCTGGTTTTCTTTCACTTTCTGGGACCCGAAAGATCACAATGCACTGAGCTTATTACCGGCCGCAGTGATACCCTGTCTCGGCCAGTGATACGCTGAGCGGCTGTAACAGGCACTGCCTTCTTCATGGTGCCCGGGCCCCTTACATGACACTGCTGCTTAGCATATTACCAACCTCGATGGGACACTGCTACCTCCAGTGATAAGCTTAGCGCAGTGTGACGTGTTGGGTCCCAGAATGCGGAAGAAAACAGGGATCGAAGGACACAAGACCAATATCAGCACACCAGTTAAAGGGGTACTCCGGCGCCTAGACATCTTATTCCCTATCCAAAGGATAGGGGATAAGATACCTGATCACAGGGGTCCTGCCGCTGGGGACCCCAGTGATTTGCACGCAGCACCTAAGTTAAAATCAGTCCCCAGAGCATGTTCACTCCGGGTCTGATTACCAGCGACCACGGGGCAGGCGGCGTGTGACGTCACGCCTCCATCCCCATGTGACGTCACGCTCCACCCCTCAATGCAAGCCAATGACAGCTGTCATGCCCCCTCCCATAGGCTTGCATTGAGGGGCGGAGCGTGGCGTCACACAGGGGGCGGAGGCGTGACGTGACACGCCGCCGGCCCTGTGGTCGCGAACATGCTCCGGGGACTGATTTTAACTGGGGTGCTGCGTGCAAGATCACGGGGGGATAAGATGTCTAAGCGCCGGAATACCACTTTAAGGTGTATTATTTTTCTTGTTGCAGTTTAGGCAAAATGAAAAAAATAAATTAAAAAAATTAAAAACCGCTAGATAACCCCCTTTAACCAAAGTTGTAACCAAGGACATCAGAGCAAAACAAAGCACATGGGTGATTAGTAAGAGGATATCTCTCAAATGGTGCATTTTAAGAAACACTTGTACATTTGAAAAATGTGTAAACTCTTGCATAAAGTGAAGAAACATTTATTTTCCTGAAAAAAAAAAAACCTTTGATGGGATTAAAAAGTTATAAAAATTCGGTGGGGAAAAAAAAAAAGTCTGCAAAACACTTCCCCCAAAATCCCAATTATTTAATATTAAATAAATGTCATTGCCTAAACTGTACATAAAAATGAAAAATCCACAATAATTATTAGGCATTCTCACAACCATGATAACCTGAAGAATTAATTTAACAGTGAATTTAGTGTTAAAGTTAACAGAATACTGTGTCCCAAAAAATTACAATGTCCACTGCATAAAACAAGGCCCCATACAGCCAGATAAAAAAAAAAAAAAAAAAAAACTAAGGATGCTGAAATGCATAGAGCTAAAAACGAAAAAGAAAAAAATATAGCTGGACAAAATAATTACTATCGTTTAAAAAACTTTTTCTCATGTCATAGAGGTCTAGGTGTTGAGACCCCCACTGATTGCTAGAACAAGCAGGGAGAAGCACTCAGCTTAGTGCTTCCTCTCCCTATCTCCCTGCAGGAGACAAAGTCTACGAAATCCATGCAGTGAGGAGATGGGGGAAGAGAACATGCTCAGGTGAGTGCTTGTCTCCACTAGTTCTTGCAATCGGTGAGGGTCTCAGTGCCCAGACACTGACTGGTTAAAACTTTTGACAGGTCTTTATGATAATGTCAAAGGTTTTTCAATGTTAGTAACACTTTAAGGTCCAAACAGACAAATGCCCTTCACAACACTATACACCCCAAGCCTCTCATAAGTCTAAGACATTAAAATAAATCATCTCAAACATTCTTTCATGTCAGAAATTTGACATGTGATGAACACGGTTACCTTATTTTATACATTAAAACTGGAGTCAGGTCCATAAGGTATCTTAGGACTCATCCAGACTTGTGAAGTGACCTTTGTCTTGTAAGCAAATATTAGTGAACTGCATTATCTCTTAGTGATATGAACAGGATACACTTATTATTTACTTATTATTTACTTTGCCTTTGAGTTAACCTCTTTAGAACCGAGACAATTTTGGACTTCAGTAAAATGCATCTTGGCCTTCCTAATAGCTTTTTTTCCCCTGCATTGATGCAGCACTATGAAGTCTTTTTGCAGAACAAGCTGTAGCTTCTTCATTCCCTATTTTGGGTTTGTATACACTATCCCAAACCCCTTGGTTGAACTTGATAAACGTGTCTTTTTTAATGGTACCAACTATGTAATGTTTACATTTTTATGGGCTAGTTGTGGTGCATTACAACTGTCTTCTGGATGGTGATTGTGAGATCCCCTTGACATGATAATACATGAAAATGTTCTAAAGCAGTATTCTTATTTAATTAAAAAACCTAACAGCGGCATACTGCAAGTGTACAATAACAAACTAGAGCATACTCACTTCTTTCAGTGCAGGACCAGCGCTCCGGCTGCGTTGGTGCCTGTTTACTTAACCTGTTGACAAACTCTCCCTGCTCTGCCGATGACTTTCCAAGCACAATGCAGTCAATCACTGTGACTCTGGTGTGTGGACAGTTTGTCTTCAGGCAAAGTAAACACAGGCACATAGGTCTACCGGAGCGTTTGGTGCTAGTCTGGGAAAGGTAAGTATTCTATAGATTGTTATTTTGCTCTCATAGCATGGTGTAGTTAGGTTTTTTATCTAAATCAAAATACCACTTTAAAGGGGTACTCCGCCCCTAGACACAAGATGTGCGATCTCCCTGCCGCACCTGGCATTCTATTAGAGCATCGGGTGCAGTGCCGGAGGCTCGTGATGTCACAGCCACCTCCCCCCTCAATGCAAGTCCCCTCCCATAGAAGTTCATTGAGGGGGGCATTGCCATGACGTCACGAGCGGGGAGCGTGACCGTGATGTCACAAGCCTCCGCCCCACATCGCCAGTCATCCGTCATGGAGCGAAGTTTGCTTCGTGCACCAAATGTCTGGGGTGCCGGAGCAGAGATTGCGGGGGTCCTGCCGCTAGGGGATAAAATGTCTAGGGGCAGAGTACCCCTTTAACTATGCAAGAACCCTTGACATACTATTACATCGTGGTGCAAGAAGGGAGAGTAGAAGGCTTGGCACAATGTACAGATTGGCATTGCATTAGAATCTCTGCTTTGTCTATTCACGGTCGGGTATCCTGATAATGCCGCAGGTAATACATGCATATAGGAAAAAAAGCATAGATTTCTGTGAAATTCTGAAATGTTTAAATATCTATATACTATATGTTCCTACGGATGTTGCATTTAGTACATTTAAATGGCAAAAAAAACATTTTTTTTTTAAAGTACTCACCCTTTGATACACTTTTGTAGAAGCAATTGTTATGTTGCGCATATCTGACGGATTGCAGTCGCTCATGTTGGCGCAGCAGCTGGGTGGGATACCATGTTCAGGAAAATAATTGCTGTTAGTCCAGTTGATGTAATTCTGAACTCCACAGCAACTCAACTGCAAAGAGGGAGAAACAGTATGAGGACATTAAAGTCAAATGCAGCTTTCTACTGTGTGCATCTAGGAAATATTTGGAAAGTATGGATCACATACATAATTCTTGACCATTCTGCTACATGTAAGTTTAGTAAAGTCATTACCGCAGGATGGCAAACGGATCACAAAGTGTTCTTTGTAAAGGGGTACTCTGCCCCTAGACATCTTATCCCCTATCCAGGGGTGCCGACACTGGGGACCCCGAGATCTCTCCTGCAGCCCCTAGTCATCTGCAGCACAGAGCCGAAGTTTGCTCCGCGCCCAATGACTCCCGATGTAGGGGCTGATGGTCTGTGACATAACAGCCCCGCCCCGAACCACCGGCCCCTGCATCGTGAGCCATCAGGCACGGAGCAAACTTCGGCTCCGTGCTGCAGATGACTAGGGGCTACAGGAAAGTGGCGAGACCCCCGCGATCAGACATCTTATCCCCTATCCTTGGATAGGGGATAAGATGTCTAGGGGCAGAGTACCCCTTTAAAGGATCCTTAATACTTTGCATGAATTTCGTTTTTTTGGAAAAATAATGGCCTATTGGCCTATATATATATATATATATATATATATATATATATATATATATATATATATATATAAATGTAGAAAAAGCGCAGCACTCCTCAAATACGTGAAAAAAGTGGTGGTTTATTGGCTCACATAGCAGCAACGTTTCAAGCTTGAAAATGGTCCTATGGTAGGACAGAAACGTTGCTGCTATGTGAGCCAATAAACCACCACTTTTTTTCACGTATTTGAGGAGTGCTGCGCTTTTTCTACATTTATATTACATGGACTTTGATCGGGTCTGGGGCGCTGGCACCCGCTGCTGTATTGGATAAGTAGTGCTGCAGATTTTCTTCATATATATATATATATATATATATATATATATATATTTTATTGGTAGTAGACTTTTTAAATAGTAAGACGAAGAAAAAAATAGAGGGGCACTAACCGGAATAAAAGTCTTCCAATTCTTCCGGCTGTGGTTTGGAACCGCGGGATGACTTGAACGGACGCTACAGCGTCCGTTCAAGTCATCCCGCGGTTCCGAACCACAGCAGGATGAATCGGAAGACATTTATTCCGGTTAATACCCCTCTATTTTTTCTTCATCTTACTGTGGATATATTGTCTCATTTTGCATAATAGAAGTTTGAGCACACGGATTGTCATTACATACATGCTGTGTCCCTCAATGACCCATATATAACAGCCCTCTTGTAGGTCTGTGCCCTCCTCCATTTTTTTCTTCTTTTGGTTGTTATATTTATGACTTTTTGAATAATATTAGAATAGTAGTAGTGGTGTTTTGCATGCTGGTTACTTATTTTGGTGCGATAGTGACCAGCTGTAGTCTCTACCTCCCTAATTCTCCTACCTAATATATTCTTCACTTCCCAGTTGATACTTGTGTATACGATCTCTACCAAAATAACATGTTACATACAACTTACACTTTTTTGAACATCATCAACTGCGCGACTCCTCTCATCGTTTCCATCGTAGTTCTGGATTGCTTCAGTGTAAGTTCTAAGAAAAGTATCCTTGATCTATAGAAAAGGCAAAGATATAACAATAAACATCAAAATTACTTTTTGTTCTCTCTTAATAAATATTGACCAATGTTCTCCCCATGATATACTCTCGCAGTAGATGGTGCCCTGCAGCAATGAGAGGAAAATATAGTATTACATTCCCTATAATGAGATGATTTGGTCTCATAACTTATTAACTATTAGATATCTCAAAGCGCCTATTATTGGCCTGCAATGTCTGATCCTAAAACAGAGAACCATTCTAAGCCTGTTATTACAGGTTCTCTCAATCACAAGGAATCTGCCCATATTACCTAGTTCTGAGGAAAAGATATCTTTACTAAGACACTGTAACAAAACACTTTTAAGAATGTTTTGGCATCCATCATGAAGGAAAATATTTATTGTAGAGTACTGATCTGTTATGAAGATAAAATACTGTATACTGCTATATTGTCAAATATAAAATACTGTATACTGCTATATTGTCAAATATAAAATACTGTATACTGCTATATTGTCAAATATAAAATACTGTATACTGCTGTATTGTCACATAAAATACCATATACTGCTATACTGTCATATATTAAATAACCTATACTGCTTCAATGTCATATATAAAATACTGTATACTGCTATATTGTCATATATAAAGTACCATATACTGGTATATTGTCATATATAATATACTGCTATATTGTGATATATACAAAAACAATATACTGCTATACTATCATATATAAAATACCATATACTGCTATATTGTCATATATAAAGTACCATATACTGCTATATTGTCATATATAATATACTGCTATATTGTGATATATAAAAAACAATATAGTGCTATACTATCATATATAAAATACCATATACTGCTATATTGTCATATATAAAATACCATATACTTCTATATTGTCATATATAAAGTACCATATACTGCTATATTGTCATATATAAAGTACCATATACTGCTAGATTGTCATATATAAAGTACCATATACTGCTAGATTGTCATATATAAAGTACCATATACTGCTAGATTGTCATATATATATATATATATATATATATATATATATATACATACATATACATACACACAATATACTGCTATACTAGCATATATAAAATATCATATACTGCTTTACTGGCATATATAAAATACCATATACTGCTATATTGTGATATATAAAGTACCATATACTGGTATATTGTCATATATATATATATATAAAAAACAATATAATGCTATACTAGCATATATAAAATATCATATACTGCTTTACTGGCATATATAAAATACCATATACTGCAATATCATGTAGAAAATAACATATACTGCTATACTGTCATATATAAAATAACATATACTGCTATACTGTCATATATAAAATAACATATACTGCTACATTGTCATATATAAAATACCATATACTGCTATATAGTTATGCATGTTTAATCTAAGGCTTATTACATTTACTAGGATATTCGCAAACAAAAATAAAATATATCATATTTTCAAAGTGAGATAATGTTCTTCTTCTGTATTTACCAACAAAATTTACAAAGATAAAATTACAATGAATGTGGATTTTATATCTCCCTCTACCACCATCTTCACACTAATGCTGACACAGTGGTTGTTTCCCTCTTGTCAGGAAGAATGATGTGTACTGAACACGTCAGGACCCAACAGGATATAGGTGAATGATGGGGGATCTAAATGCTACAACCTAAACCAGGAATTTCATAGGTAAATCTGCCGTATTCTACTTTTCGTCTATTGACTAGTCATTTGAGCACTACCTTGCCAGCTGAGATCTAGCAGAAATTATTTATTACGGAATCTGCAGAACTCCCTAATGTATGAAAATGGCGGTGAGAGAGCAGAGGTTTAGCAGGGATTCCCTCTAACTAGCTCATTCATCACCAGCCTTCCTGTAATTAGCTGCTCAGTGAAGCGGTGTTAAATCTGATAATATATGGCGGTAGCAATCTCACTATTATCTATTCTCATGGAGCCTTGGATTGTCTTCCAGCCACATACAAGAAAACAATGGGGGAGATAATCAAAAACTGCCTAATAAGTGTAAACATAGAAGAATGCACCAGATTTTTTACAGCGGCTCAGGCTCAAGTCTGCAACACCTATTAGGGGACTTTCTATAAGCCGAAAATGTGTGCATGTTTGGCACATTTTAGCCCCTCCTGTTTTACTAAGGTCACGCCTCCTGTTATTTGTGTATAATTCATTAAAACATTTTACGCAAATGGTACTTACCACTTTCCAAAAGAAATGTGTTGCAAAAGGCGCAAATCCTTTAAAGGAAACAGTTCGTCCTGTTCACCTGAACTAAACCCAATACACTGGGTTATATTGTGGATGAACAGGAAACGGCTGAGGGGTCAATGACTCCTATCTGTCCCTCCGAAGATCGGCTTCCTTCTCCTGTGAATTGCACGCTGGAGGCGGGCCCATCAGCTCAATCTAAATATTTATTGTCGCTGGTCACATGAGCGTTCAGTTGGCGCAGGATGACCATTTTAAATTGTTTTAAATATCCTCCTTTCCCAAAATTGACTTGCAACCTTACTTGAACAGTAGACCATGTTTATATGGACACGGTTGTTGATTTGAATCCACCTTAAAGTGTACTTAGACTTCAAACAAACTTTTGACATGTCATAGAATAAGTGCTCTGTCGAGCGCTTCTGCCCCTTGGTTGTAGAGATTAGTGGGGGTCTCAGAAACCGTACTCTACTGATCGTAACTTCTGATGTGTCACTATGACATGTCAGAAGATTTCCAAAAGGAGGAAAATACATATGTGATGCTGCCAATTCACCTTCAGACAATACCCCAACCAGACCTTGCAGAGGTTCACAGCTAAGGTCTGTGACTCCTCTCCCCAAAAAGCTGATATTTAAGGTGCCAAAAGTCTGACTAAGACTAACCCCATCTATGGTAGGTATCAGGGGAAGATATATCCATATGGCACAGGTGGATTGGTGTTAAATAACTAAAGTGGATGATATATAATTGAATGAACTCGTTATAAGCCGCAGGAGAGCCTAGCGTGGGAGAGGCAAGAACATGTTGCCAAATTTTCTGATGTCATAGAGGGTATATGAGATTTCCAGAAAGCAGCCTCAGGCAGGGGTTGTTGAGAATGTTTGGAAACCCTCTAGGAGCCTTTGATCAAATAATACCAATCAGAGTTTAATCTAAAATAGGAGACCTAGGTGGACAGACCCGACTATTAAGCACATAGCACAATTGGAGATACTTCTAGATCATGGATAGGGATCCCAAATTCCTCCTGCAACTGAGAGAAGGATTTAATTGCATTCTACTGTACACATGACAAAGCTGGAGAATGCCATGAACCGTCCAGGATTCCGGGTCTAAATCCAGTGTAAAATAAGTAAACTCTGGGTTGTGCACCATATAGGTAAATCAGACATAATATCTGTGTAAGAGTGCAGCTGTTGTGTGGACCTCAAAACTTGCAAAGCAAGCCGATGGAGGGGAAGAAACTTTCTATTTCTATGAGAAGTAGCATTCAGAAATAGACGGAAGAACTGAACCTGTAGATAATATGCTGAACCAGAATTCAGCCAAAATCACTTAAGGCTGCAAAAGTTTCATTGGTCAGCTAAAATCTGGAAGAGGATACCCAACCGTCTCTTTTAAAGGGGTACTCCGGTGGAAAACTATCAACTGGTGCCAGAAAGTCAAACAGATTTGTAAATTAAAAAGAAATTGGGGTATGTGCAGCTCACAATATAAATTAGTCGAGGCTAAATGGAAAGTATTTACACCAAAAAAATACCAGTATAAAATAATATATGAGGATAAAAAGGGGGGTACCAAATGCCTCTAGACTAATACCATAAAATGGTACATGATGATGAAATTACAGAAAAATAAAGTCGGACTGTGCTTCACTTTAAATGATGTACAAATTTAATATAAAATATTACAAATGAGACATAAAATAAATAATGCAAATCTAATACATAAATGCCTCCTACCACAGGGCCCTTGTGGGGAGGTATGGTATTGAAATACAAAAAATATTATATTAAAAAAAGTGTTTAAAAAATGGCATGTACATTGTATTCTACCGCTATCCCAATAATGTACAAACCGACATAATATACTTTTATAAGGTACACTACGTTCTCATATGGTTTAGAACAGTTTGCAAAATGGTATAATTACCAACTCCTAAAGGTGATTTTTGGCTGGACGTCCGAGAGATAGGTGTTGTAGAGGCTGTGTCCAGCGCTAGTATGTGCTTACGGTGACGGGCCCGGATGCCACAGGCCAAGGAGAAATCACCGGTCACGGAATGATTCCGGAGATGGATGCAGGCTCGGAGACAGATGTCGTGGAGGCTGTGTCCAGCGCTGGCATGCGCTTGCGGTGATGGGCCCGGTTGCCGCAGGCCGAGGAGAAGTCACCGGTCACGGAGTGGCTCCGGGGATGGAGGTACACTCGGAGATAGATGGATCTTACTCCGGAAACGAAGGAAAGCCTCGTGGAGGATCTCTCGGCGTCTGGTGGAATGGCGGATGGAATGCAGCCAGGTGTGGAAACAGCAGATGATAAAGTTGTATTGGAGGTAAGTGATAGCGGTTTGTGGATTGCGGTGGTCATGCGGTAAATATTTCTTTCTCTAGACGCGTTTCAGGGTACTTTATATATGACCCTTTCCTCAGTAGAGATCATCTCCTTATAAAAGTATATTATGTCGGTTTGTACATTATTGGGATAGCGGTAGAATACAATGTACATGCCATTTTTTAAACACTTTTTTTAATATAATATTTTTTGTATTTCAATACCATACCTCCCCACAAGGGCCCTGTGGTAGGAGGCATTTATGTATTAGATTTGCATTATTTATTTTATGTCTCATTTGTAATATTTTATATTAAATTTGTACATCATTTAAAGTGAAGCACAGTCCGACTTTATTTTTCTGTAATTTCATCATCATGTACCATTTTATGGTATTAGTCTAGAGGCATTTGGTACCCCCCTTTTTATCCTTATAGATTTGTTTAATTACTTCTATTAAAAAATCTTAATCCTTCCAGTACTTATCAGCTGCTGTATACTACATACTACAGAAGTCCAAAAAACAGACAAAACATACGTTGGGGCAGTGGTGACAGGACCCTATTATGGGTGTTACAGCGCATGGTATACGGTATACAAACTGTATAGGGAGTGGTGCATGTCCATTCAGCACCGTTAGGCTGCACCCTAGTGGAGGCTAAGGCCCGGTCCCCCTATACGTATATTATATGAAGTGAGACCTACATATCGCTGCTAACTCTATATTACATTTCTCACTATCTAGTAACAGTATATTATAAGTGTAACCTTTCCCATCTTCTTTTTGGTGTTAATAGATTGAAAAAATATATATATATATTTTTATCAGTAGCAATTGCTCTAGTCCTTTTCTATGTATAAAATGTTTTGTACAGAGCTATACTGTATAATCACTAGCTAGACCCTCAGCACTTTACATTTAAAATGAGGCATAAGTACCGGGATATTTCTTTTTGGTGCTGTATATTTTTGTATCTAATACTACAGAGAAAGTTGAGTTGTTCTTTTTTTCTCTGACCACAGTGCTCTCTGCTGATACCTCTGTCTGTGTCAGGAACTGTCCAGAGGAGGAGCATATCCCCATAGAAAACCTCTCCTGCTCTGGACAGTTCCTGACATGGACAGAGGTGTCAGCAGAGAGCACTGTGGTCAGACAGAAAAGAAAAACTCAACTTCATCTGTAGTATACAGTAGCTGATAAGTACTGGAAGGATTAAGATTTTTTTAATAGAAGTAATTTACAAGTCTGTTTAACTTTCTGGGTACCCCTTTAAGTATTGTAGGTTACTCTGTTTACGCTTAGATCTACAGGAACCCTACACAAAAGAAGGTAACAGAGAATAGAAAGATTTTAAAAAAGGAGTTAGGCGGCGGAATAGACACACGGTCCAAAATAGAAAGACATTTTAGGAGTATGATCATTTGCGCTAGGTTAATTCTACTGGGAACTGTACTAGGGAGGAGGCTCCATATTTTAAGTTTATCTCAAACATAAGGAAGGAAATGATGATTTACCGTATTTTTCGCCGTATAAGACGCACTTTTTCTTCCCCAAAACTGGGGGGAAAAAGTTGTGCGTCTTTTACGGCGAATACACCCCTATCGCGGCGGTCCCTGCGGCCATCAACGGCCGGGACCCGCGGCTAATACAGGACATCACTGATCGCGGTGATGCCCTGTATTAACCCTTCAGACGCGGTGATCAAAGCTGACCGCCGCGTCTGAAGGGAAAGTGACACTAACCCGGCTGTTCAGTCGGGCTGTTCGGTACCGCTGCGATTCCACCGTGGCGGTCCCGAACAGCCCGACTGAAGAGCCGGGTTAGTGCTTACAGGACACCGGGAGGGACCTTACCTGCCTCCTCGGTGTCTTCTCTATTCAGGGATCCCCTGTATAACCGGCGCTCTCCTTCCTCGTCATCACGTCGTCGCGTACATGCGTCGGTGTGCGTAACAACGTGATGGCGGCGACGGAGAGCAAGGATACCCGGCCGGCAGCAGAGATGTTCCGGAGCGACGGGGACACGGCGACAGCGATGGAGCGACATCCAGGGCAGTGGTGACGGGTCCGGAGCGGCAGGGACACGTGAGTATTACCTCCTATGCAGTGGTCTTCAATCTGCGAACCTCCAGATGTTGCAAAACTACAACTCCCAGCATGCCCGGACAGCCAACAGCTGTCCGGGCATGCTGGGAGTTGTAGTTTTGCAACATCTGGAGGTCCGCAGGTTGAAGACCACTATTGGGTTCAAAATCTTTATTTTTTTAGATTTTGCACCTATAAATTGGGGTCGTCTTATACGCCGGTGTGCCTATAGGACAAAAAATACGGGTAGAGTCCCATGTATAAACACCTCAAGATATATATGAACGGTCTACGACTTGGAGATCACACATGTAGGTGGGCCAAGAGCGATCGAAAAAGCGCATAAAAACAGACTTGGACCAATTGATCCAAAGGCCAGAAGAATCCCAGAATGTATTTATAAGGGCAATGAGATGGGGGAAAGACCCTTTAGGATCCTCCATAAATAAGACCATATAGTTTAGATACATTTTAAAGAAGTACTCCTACTAAAAGAAAAATAAATATCTTGTGGCCTATAACTAATGTAAATTTTGTTAAATAGATGTTCAGTTAATTTAATTACATTGTTGCCTGTTATTATGCCATCAATGATAAATGCCTGGAAACCCCTTTAAATCAACCCATAACAATCTGATGGGTGGGTTATAAGAGCAAACAGATCTTCCCAATATCAGCATTGACTAAATCCTATATTATCGTTTCAGACTGCTAGAAGGAAGTCATATGTTTTATTTTAGGTAGGACACTTCCTTTGAAGGTGTTTGGGGAGGTCAAAGACCAACTTGATGATGAAAAGAATTTTCACTTACCTCATGTCTAAACACGAATCCTGAGATTCCGGCAATCAGTTCAGCCAGGAATACCAAGGATAAGAACATTGCATACTGGAAGACACAAAAGATGTTATAATAAGGATTACCATCATCATGGAAGAATTTCACAAATGAGACAAAATGCTGAGGACCTCCAACCAAACTTAGCGCCAAAATATTCCGCAGCACTTTACTATTCTGAGTGTACATATAAAGAAAAATATCAGACATTACAAAATCACACACTATTCTAACAATGTTAGCTTATAGTCTATTGGTGAATGATGGTAAAAAGGGCACTCATTGTACTGCTATACCATTCATCCAATCTGGCAGAATTTTCTTATGGTGTGGGAGGAGAGCCCAACTGGATTTCAATATCCCCAATCCATTGTTTCCTTAGGGCAGGGTCCCACGTAGTGTATAGGCTTATGCATATTTTCGTACCCACTGAAGTCAATGGCAGCAAAATTTGCAGGGTATACACTACTTGGGACCCAACCATTAGGAGCTAAGCAGCTACCAAAGGTGTCTGGCAGGGGCTTATCTTCTTCTCCATAATAAGATAACGAGCATGTGCAGTGGATGGGAGAATTCATGTTTATGAAAGGTCAACAGAGATGGACACAAAATTGCTTTCTCCCAAACGTGGCTATGGCTGGCTTTAGGTACAGGAAAATCTGTTAGAATGTTGTGGCTTTTTCTTAGCTTTGCACCACTAGTGATTTTAATCAGCTGCAGGCCTAGGTAAGTCTACGTTGTCATCGGCCATGCATGAAGCTATCACAGCTGGCTCTGTGCCGCCGCTCCCACACAATGTACTGACAAAGACTGCACAAATTAATTGGTCTATCAGAATGGCAGCGCTCATGTTGTTCTGGTGCACTATAAAAAGACATTTCTCCTGGGAGCTCCACAACACACAAAAAAACTCAGAATATGATAGTTTCAGAGTCTCCCGAACAGAGATAAGAAGTAACCCACACTATAATAGGAAATCCTCCTGCAATAACAATTCAATTAGAAATAATGCTCGGAAAACTCCAGATAAGCTGACATCTCTGTACCAGAAGTCATGTCCTGACTGGAAAACCAGGGAACTGCTATAAATCATATTTTTTTAAGAAAGTTTATTATTAGAAAATGTATCATTGTTTAAATAAAATGTTTGTTTAACATACTTTTTAAGAATCGTTGGTGATTTTTTATCAATTAATCCTGAAATCTTGCAGTTTAATTTCTGTACAGATCACTTTTCAGCAGTCCAAATCTTTATCATACAGAAGTACAGTGAAAGGTGACATCAGTATACAAATAACACTGGATCCACCACCATTCACCATTCTAGCCAAGTCTATTTTGTTTATGACCATGGGGCTTGCTGTAAAGCATCTCTCTCAATGCTGTCAAAACAGCTCAGGCAAGATGGCTGCCCCCATAATAATGTCCCAAAAAATTAACATGTTTCAGTACGTGGCTCTAATCCCTCAAAAAATATCCAGGGGACACATTAACTTTGAGCACACAGACTTTCAATCTTCTGAGATGTCAAAGACGCAGAAGATAGGGATGTGGGTGTGAGGACCTGTACCTTCTTTGCGCCTATCAATCTGGACTCATACTAATTGTAACTTCTGATATACCAGGGTGAAATGTCAGAAGATAGGATTTTATGTACAAAGATGTACAATTACTTTACAGTGAAGCATCTCTTCAATTATAGACATTAATTTAAATGTATTTAGTCAGAAAAACAAAAACTATCCAATGGGGATCATGTCTGAAAATAAGGGGGTCTGAGCAGTGAGGCCCCCGCAATCTCTTGTACAGAGCCCCTGTGCTGCAGTACAGGAGCGCGTCACGACCCCCGGCCGAAGCGGAGGCCGCCAAACTCCCTCCATTAAGCTCTATGGGAGAGCCGAAGGTTGACAAACGGCTCTCCCATAGAACTATATGGAGTGGGCGTGGCGGCCTCCGCTTCGGGCGGGGGGTCATGATGCGCTCCTGTGCTACAGCACATGGGCTCCGTACAGGAGATTGCGGGGGCCTCACTGCTCAGACCCCCTTATTTTCCACTGCAATCTATAACTTATCCCCTATCCTTCGGATAAGTTTTTATGCATGAGACTTATCCTTTAGAAGGTGTTTTCCTAGATCCGACATTTGTCATAAAAGATTACTTGGCTATTTCTGTAATTCTCATAGATATGAATGGTTGTGGTTTACATTTCCAATCAGTTTACAGCTAGATGCTTTATCTGGCAGAATAGAGTGAAAGGAGTAGTCCAGTGGTGACTCAGTGGTGAGCAACTTATCCCCTATCCTAAGGATAGGGGATAAGTTGCAAATCGCGGGGGGTCCGACCGCTGGGGCCCCCTGCAATCTCCTGTACGGAACCCCGACAGCCTGCGGGAAGGGGGCGTGTCGACCTCTGCACGAGGCAGCGGCCGACACGCCCCCTCAATACAACTCTATGGCAGAGCCGAAGCGCTGCCTTCGGCAATCTCCGGCTCTGCCATTGAGATGTATTGAGGGGGCATGTCGGCCGCCGCCTTGTGCGGGGGTCGACACCCGCTATCTCGGCGGAGAGCCGGGGCCCCGTACAGAGAGATCGCAGGGGGCCCCAGTGGTCGGACCCCCCGCGATCTCAAACTTATCCCCTATCCTTAGGATAGGGGATAAGTTTTTCACCACTGGACTACCCCTTGAAGGGACCCCTGTTTTCCCTGACTGGTAAATAATCAGCAGGCTTTTTTCAGCAGTTTTCTTTCTCTATGTGCATTTTAGGTGGGTATTGTAGATAAGTAAAGTGAGTAAAGAAGATTTTATTTTGTAGATATTAAATAGGAACCAATAAGAATCACCAAAAATATGTTTCACCCAATATTTTACGTTCTTATTACTAATAAAAAGGCCATAAATGTGTACTTTGTATAATTTATTTTTAATAACTAGATTTATTAACATTTTCCGCTCTGGGAGCCATCACAGAGTCCAGATTGTTTCAGGTCCAGATAATGGCACTTAGGCCAGAGCTGTCCGTGATATCTACAACTAACTCTCCTGTGCTGCAGGAACCCAGTGATAAAATGTGGCTATAAAAAAAAATACATAGGTACTGATGTCTACACCCAGAGCAGAATATGTTAGTTACAACCATATCTCAAAACCCACTGAAGCAGAAACCATGCGATTTCAGGTGGAAGGGGGGGGGGGGGGCATAAAAATACAACTGATATGCAAACTGGAACACTGCCAGCTGCCATATATTTATGTAAGAGACCAGCCTACAAAAATGGACATCCACAGGGCGCTTCTCCAGGAGAAAACAGTCCAAAATACAGACAAATAAAATATTAATTCAAAGTGTACAGCCACCCTATTACAATTCCGTTAGGATTCTTAACTTGCTTGACATAGGATTCTTTACAGATTCGAAACTCGTTGCTGTACACTTCAAATAAATAGTTAATTTTTTTCCATATATCACACTGGTCTGTTTGTCTGGGAAAAGAGACTTGTTGATGTCCACTTTTGTAGGCTGGTGTCTTACATTCCTTTCCCGGACTTTTCTTTACCGACACTACAGGAGAGATTCTACTTACCTGCAAAGGTGTTGCGCTCTTCGGGTACGTGCAGTCAGTAAGTGTAACTTATCCCAACCACCATTGTACTGATGTGTACACTAGGGGTGCACCTTTATTTCTTTATTTACTCACTATGTTTGTGTAAGGCAGTTGGGAAGGGGTTATTATTATAAAAAGGCCATCATGTACCAAAACTTACCATGTTGAACAGTCAGAGTACATACTGTATCAATTCACAAAAATAAAAGCAAAACACTGATGGGCAACAAGGCCTAAGATTTGTGAATGTCTAGAGGCTGGAAAAAACTGGGTATCCAGTGACAGATACATCATATTTTAACATGAAATATGCTGTTATGTTATATATTAATAAAAAGGAATGGAGAATTGAAGCCACATTCCAGATGATCTAACAAAATGCTAAAAAAACACCATAATCCTGTTCACATTATACTTTAATTCAACATGGAATCAAATGAAATTTCACTGGCATTACAAAAACTCCTTACCAGTTTTAGCATCCATGGGCTACCACGGCAAGTGGCAAAGCATCCAAAGAGTCCGAAGACAATAATGGTAGTTCCAGTTCCAATGAGGACATAGGGAGCATTGGTGGAGTTTTCAGCAATAAGTGAGATATATGTTCCTAATGTAAGTTTTCCCCACACTCCAACGGCTAGAAGAATGACACCGGTAATCTGAAATACAAAAAATAAATAAATAATGTATATAAATAATGTAACCAACATGCATCTCCTGCTTTAGTTGCAGAATTGGTTTCATTCAAGAGTACTCAACCTAGTCTATTGTTATTAATGCCACTGGATTCATGTCTAGCAAGGAAGACAATAAGCCTACATCAAGTAGCTGCTGCTAAGCCTTGGCTTTTGTCATGTTCCACAATGTCCTTCGTTTTTGCCTTGAATGGGAAGTTGGTACATTCTTCAGCTTAACAAAAGTAGAAATACTACATTAATGTGTGGGTTATTCAACTAGACCTTGAAAACGTGCACTGAATACAAGTGCCTGCTCCCATCATACCCAAAGTGCAGAGAACTATACGTACACTGAGATCCCTTTATCAACACAATGGCCCTGATTTACTATTGTAAACCAGACATGATTTGTGGGGTTGTGTGCCAGATTCTGGCACATTGCGTCAGAAATTCTGTCTGCGCCAGAATGTGCGTCAGAATTGGAAAAAAAACAAAAAAAAAAAACTTGACTAACTCTCCATTTTACTGAGAAAAACCAGAAAAAGGGGTGTGGGTGCCGGGAAAAGGGGCATGTCCCCAACATTGTCACAAAAAAAGCAACATATTTACTGAGGTTTCCACAGAAAATGTAGTGGATTTGAGCTGAGAAAACCCCACAGATTAGAGCATGTGTGAAAAAGCTAAATGTAGGGAAACCTTAGTAAATACCGTGAAAAAAATTATTGTAGGGAATTAAAATCCACAAAGAAAACTACACACCACTCTTAAATCAGGGCCAATATCTGTTGGACACAGTCAATTACACGAACACTTAACCACACAGAGGTCCCCTAGAATACAAATTTTTTGTATATATTCAGTAAGACTAGTTTGAAACATTAGAGCGTCTAATAGACAGGGTTCTTTTTGTTAGTGCATCTCCGAGATTCATGTGTTGGTGAAACTACTGCCACACGAGCCTCTGATAGGTGAAGGGGACTCAGAAGTGTTAGGGTATGTTCACACTGAGGAATTGGAGAGGAATTTCCACAAGTAATTCTGCTCGCTTTTTCCTCTCCAATTCATTCAGCAGTGAAATCCCCATAGAGTTGTACAGAATTTCTGCCCCTCAGTTCAAACTGAGGAATTTCTTCAAGCAGAATTCTGACGAGGAAGTCTGTTCCGCTTGAAGAAAGAACATGTTCTCTCTTTCAGGCGGAATCAGCGTCGTTCTCCCATAGAGATCAATGTTATTTTTTTTTGAGTCCGAAGCATTTCTGCGCGGAATTGGCGCACAATTTACACATGAAAAAAAAAAAACATTTTTCTGAATAGAAATACTTGATACTCCTCCTCCGCATGAAACCTGCATTTCCAATTCCACGCGAAATTCCGCACGAAATCTCTGCGAGTTCTTGTAGAAAAGTAACAATATTTTGAAGCAGAAAATTTCTGCTTGATTTCTGCCCCAATTCCTCAGTGTGAACATACCCTTAATCTGCATGTCATGAAGGAGAACATATGGGCTTCTACTGGAAGGATAGAGGGGCTACTTGGTGACGCACCCAATGACCTCTGTTGGGCATCTCCTAGATGCCATAATAATGAGGGCCCTGTCTCTAGTAGATGCCTATTAACAAACAGCTACTGGAAAAAGAAATGTTCCCCCTGAGGCTGCTGACCCACTGACCTATTTTGTAAAGGCTGAACTCCAATAAAGCAGTGGGCACATTAACAGAATTACTTTTCAACTAAATTCATAGTAGAATATTACATTTGAAATAAAAGCTACAAGTAAGACTACATTCACATATGTGTCAGAAGCTTATTTGCCCATTAAAATGCTCCCACTGGGATTATTAGAACAAAAAATATGGAGCAGGCAGATCTGCTGCACGATGGTCACCAATGGAATTGTCACTGAAAACAAAAACAAAGATATATTTAACCAGGGTGACGTAGTATAACAATGTCACAGGACCGCAACACCCAACTAAAACTGAGCATTTAATAGATACGCATTAGAATACATTATAATCAGAAAGTATGCGGTTATCGGATCCCAGGACTATGGGGTCTGAGAAAGTGGTCCGATTCTGGATCTGGGTATTCACCTTTTCCACAAGGCGTACTGTTTATCTTGTTATTGTGCAATGTTATCCATAATGATGTTTATTAAAGGAGTAGTCCAGTGGTGACTCTTAAGGGGGCCCCCTGCGATCTCCTGTACGGAGCCCCTACAGCCCGCGGGAAGGGGGCGTGTTGACCTCCGCACGAGGCGGCTGCCGACACGCCCCCTCAATACAACTCTATGGCAGAGCCGAAGCGCTGCCTTCGGCAATCTCCGGCTCTGCCATTGAGATGTATTGAGGGGGCGTGTCGGCCGCCGCTTCGTGCGGGGGTCGACACCCGCTATCTGGGCCGAGAGCCGGGGCCCCGTACAGAGAGATCGCAGGGGGCCCCAACGGTCGGACCCCCCGTGATCTCAAACTTATCCCCTATTCTTAGGATAGGGGATAAGTTTTTCACCACTGGACTACCCCTTTAATGGTTCATAATTGTTTGACCCATGATAAACCCCATTTTCTAATGGGGGAAAACCCATTGGGGAAGGATGTTTTCTGTGTTGAAACTTAGGACATGCATTTAAGGTTGTATTTTTTCCTCTAGTTCTTTGTTCATTTACTGTATTTACAGAATCAATCAGTCTACATTAATGTGATACTCATGTATTGCCATTCAGTGTTGCTGCCTTTTCGGAAAAGATAATGTGGTTTACATTTGGCAATATTTATGTGCCTTATTTTCACAGTTTCATTTTCTGGTAGGACCTTATTAATATTGTACAGGGTGGGCCATTTATATGGATACACCTTAATAAAATGGGAATGGTTGGTGATAACTTCCTGTTTGTGGCATATTAGTATATGTGAGGGGGGAACTTTTCAAGGTGGGTGGTGACCATGGCAGCCATTTTGAATCCAACTTTTGTTTTTTCAATAGGAAGAGGGTCATGTGACACATCAAACTTATTGGGAATTTCACAAGAAAAACAATGATGTGCTTGGTTTTAACGTATTCTTTCATGAGTTATTTACAAGTTTCTGACCACTTATAAAATGTGTTCAATGTGCTGCTCATTGTGTTGGATTGTTAATGCAACCCTCTTCTCCCACTCTTCACACACTGATAGCAACACCGCAGGAGAAATGCTAGCACAGGCTTCCAGTATCCGTAGTTTCAGGTGCTCCAGAATGGGCAAAACAAAAATTGGAACAGGACCCTCAGTTTACGCAGAAGATTTTGTTCAGTGATGAGGCAAACTTTTATGTGAATGGTGAAGTTAACAAACTAAACCACCGCTATTGGTCTGACACTAACTCACATTGGATAGATCCCTCCAAGACTGTTGGAACACAAAATTTGATGGTATGATGTGGTATATGGGGTACAAAGATAGTGGGGCCATTCTTCATCAATAGAAACCTCAAGGCCACTGGATATGCAAAATTGCTACATGATGATGTGTTTCCCTCTTTATGCACTGAAGCTGGCACGTTCCCTGAGTATTTCCAGCAAGAGGGTGCACCACCACATTATGGGTGTCAGGTCCGAGCATTCCTAAATGAACAGTTTCCTGGAAAGTGGATTGGTCGTCGTCGGCCAGTTGAATGGCCCCCAAGGTCTCCCGATCTGACCCCCTTAGACTTTTATCTTTGGGGTCATCTGAAGGCAATTGTCTATGCTGTGAAGATACGAGATGTGCAGCACCTGAAACTACAGATATTGGAGCCTGTGCTAGCATTTCTCCTGCGGTGTTGCTATCAGTGTGTGAAGAGTGGGAGAAGAGGGTTGCATTGACAATCCAACACAATGGGCAGCACATTGAACACATTTTATAAGCGGTCAGAAACTTGTAAATAACTCATGAAAGAATAAAGTTACGTTAAAACAAAGCACATCACTGTTTTTCTTGTGAAATTCCCAATAAGTTTGATGTGTCACATGACCCTATTCCTGTTGAAAAAACAAAAATTGGATTCAAAATGTCCGACTTCAAAATGGCCACCATTGTCACCACCCATCTTGAAAAGTTTCCCCCTCACATATACTAATGTGCCACAAACAGGAAGTTAATATCACCAACCATTCCCATTTTATTAAGGTGTATGTATCCATATAAATGTCCCACCCTGTATATTTTAAAGGGCTATTCCAGCCTTTGAGCCCAGGATGTCAAGTTATAATACTGTGTAATATAACAGTAAAATGAAAGTACTTTCAGTAGAAAAAAGGAATGGCACTCACCGTTGTCTTTTATTTCTTATTCTTTATTTTCCATAAAGTGCAGGTGCATAAAACGACATATCACCCGTTCGGGTGTGGACGCCAGTGCGCGTGCTTCAGGTAACAATTGTTTCGCTCCAACTGAGCTTCAACAGACCCTCAGTTGGAGCGAAACAATTGTTACCTGAAGCACGCGCACTGGCGTCCACACCCGGACGGGTGATATGTCGTTTCATGCACCTGCACTTTATGGAAAATAAAGAATAAGAAATAAAAGACAACGGTGAGTGCCATTCCTTTTTTTCTACCGAAAGTATTTTTTGGATTATGGATACTGTATCTTCTTGGGGAGTTGAGCACCACCTATCGTATAGGGATTGACCGGGTTCTTTCATAGGAGTCACGGAGAGTCTGGCAGTGCCAGCCAGCTTTCTCTAATCCAAGTCTTGAGTAAAATGAAAGTACTTGCAATACAGCACTTCCGGGTATGGGCCCGGAAGTGGCGCACAGAGGTAATAATAACGTATTGCACAGTAATAAAACTTGACATCATGGGCTCAAAGGCTGAAAAAATTCTGGAATATTCCTTTAATGCATTTCTATTAAACACTAACTTTAAAGGGGTACCCTGCCGAAAAACATCTTATCGTGCAGGTCCCACTGCTGGGGACCCCCGGATCTCCTGCATGGCACCCCAGTCATCTGTGCATGCAGCGAACTCTGCTGGTGACTGGTGACTACAGCTGCCACGCCCCCTCCATTTATGTCTATGGGAGGAGGCGTGACAGCTACTACATAGCCGTCACGCCTCCTCCCATAGACATGAATGGACAGGGCATGGCATGACTTTACCAACACAGAAGCTCCAAGCTTCCATGTTCTGGACGCCGCTGCTGCTGGCTCGGAGATCGCAGGTGTCCCCAGCCGCGATCAGGCACCTTATCCCCTATCCTTTTGATAGGGGATAAGATCTTTTCTGGGGAGTACCCCTTTAAGTGGGTGTTGTGCTCCTGTGACATCATTTGGACACCAAAGGAGCCCACTGGACCCCAGATAAGAGAATTGTATCGGTTATGTGACTGGATGGGACTGAGCAAAAAAATTATTGCATGCAGCTTTTTTTAACTGGTCTTTTGGAGGGATTCTGTGATGGAGGCCTAAGACGGAGCCTCTGACGGAAATGTGAACTGTTATCATCTGCGTTAGAAGTCTCCATTACATAATTTGTAAAAACATGGCAGACATTATAGCACAGATGGCAGTTTTTTTGTCTGGTAAAATACTGCTCGCCATGATGGAAGCGTGACAGCTCCCATGAGGACAGACGGGCATCAATGGTGTCCGTTATGTGACTGATCCTTCAGTGCTGTTATTTTTGTTGTTCCGACATAGCAGAACACTGAAAAGAACAGTGCAGATGTGAACAAGGCGTAAGGCATGGATAGCATTCTAATGACTAGATAATATAGTTTCACTTCACTTTTATATTTGTTTCTAGGAAACGTGACCAGAACTACTTCGACTGGCCTTAGCTTTGTGCTCCTGGCTGTTGGTTTGTTCAGGTACTTGATGTTTTTCAGGTGGTGTTTTCTCAAGCGCTTACAATGTATTTCTAAGCTCGTGTCTCTCTGCTTGCAGACTCATTGTTTTGTCCTTGAATATAAGAAATACACAGTGCAAAATGAACACTCCAATAAACAAAGGCAGTGAACGAGGTTATCGTGAGCAAATATATTACAAGATAAGCTTTAAACTAGAAATAATAGCCCATTATCTGTAGTCAGCTGCAGCAGGTGCCATATTATCAAAATTAGAATAATAATTTATTTATATAACGCCAACGTATTCTGCAGCGCAGTACAGAGCTTGACATCACTCAGGTTGGTCCCTGTCCTTACAACCTAAATTCAAAAATAGTGTCTTTCTGAAGTGTTGTCGGAAATCGGAAAACTTGGAAGAAACCCACACAAACACATAGAACATAAAACCTCTATGCAGCTATTCAAACAATGCTGTACAAAAAACATGTATCCCTGCAGCAACATATATACTAGATAACCAATCCAGGGCCAATCTCTTCCCTGTATTCGGCTTCCAGATTTAGGAAGCATTTTTTGGACAATACAAGTAGCAGAATATCAGGCAGCGGATACATTCTACAGCGATTTTCCGCCACACATTGTTGCTCAAGATTTGATTTCAATATGTAAAAGAATTTATTTGCATTTTTCCACCTCTGGTGCGTTTAGAGATAACCACTTAATCCGATAATTCTTCATGTATTATTACCTGGAAATGTCTTCTTTTACTGCCTCCCCCCGATTAAGGACCTAATGGAGCGTACACAAACAGCAAAGCCATTAAACAATAATTACCAGCCCGTACTAAATGTAGAAGCAGCGTTGTTTTGTTTTACGTTTATGTAAGCAGACTCTATTGAGTCACATGTTATCACGTGCTGGGTGCCAGCAGGATAAAGGGGAAGGAATTACATTATGTTACCGTTCCTATCTGCAGTGTTGCTACTATAAACATTTCCAAAGTTATTTGTGAACTATAGAGTACGAACAAGTCAAGTGCATTGCTGTAAACCACAGAGATATTGCTTACACCTTACAATTTCATTTCCAGCAGGCAGGTTATATTCAGGACATATGATAATCCTGGAAGAACCTTCAATTGGAAGTGATTACATGAAGTGTACACGATGGCATTTGCAGTGTAAGCAGTTCTGTACAATCAGCTATTAAGCCTACTTGCGGACTTATCCTCCTCTCACCTGAATTACACTATGGCATGTGACTACTGTGCCATCCCGTAAACACCTGCACTGGGTTTAGAGTAAATCTCTGTGCTACTTCATGTGCTTGAACTGTATATAGGCCAGGTATAGTAGATTTATATATCAGGAAGAGTATGAAAGGGCAAAATAAAGAATACAATTGAGTGATATGGCTTTTATCCTTGTGTTAAAGGGGTACTCTGCCCCTAGACATCTTATCCCTATTGAAAGGATAGGGAATAAGATGTCAGATCGTGGGGGTCCTGCCACTGGGGACCCCCGGGATCTTGGCTGTAGCACCCACCTGTTGCAGCTTCCGGCAGCGCTGGAGGCTCTCATCCTAACGCCTCACGACCACGGTGACGGGAGATCGTAACATCATGACTCCGCCCCCCGTGTGAGGTCACGCCCCCGCCCCTCAATGCAAGTTTATGGGAGGGGGCGTGACGGCTGTCACGCCCCCTCCCATAGACTTGCATTGAGGGGCGGGGCGTGACGTCACACGGGGGCAGAGTCGTGACGTCACGATCTCACGTCAGCGTGGTCGGGAGCCGAAGCCTCCAGCGTTTCCGGAAGCCGCAACAGGTGGGTGCTGCAGCAGAGATCCCGGGGATCCCCAGCAGCAGGACCCCCTATCCCCTAAGATTTTAAGTGTAACTGTCATTTCAGGTAGTGTTTCAGGATAAGTTGCCCTGTGTGTGTACATGAGGAGCAGCACTATCTCTGGCCATTATATACAGTATCTCTCATATAAGGGAGTACACCCCTCAAATTTATAATAATGTATTATAATATTTTATTGTATCTTTTCATGTGATAACACTGACCCTCTGCTACAATATATAGTAATGACTGCACAGCCTGAATAACAGTGTTTAATGTTCTGTCCCCTCAAAATAACTCAACACACAGCGATTCATGTATAAACCTTGGCAACATAAGTGAGTGGAAATGTCCAAATTTGGTCCAATTTGCTATTTCCCCTGCCCAACATCATATACTTGTTAGTGTTACAAGGTCTCAGGTGTGAATGGGGAGCAGGTCTCTTAAATTTGGTGTTATTGCGCTTACGTTCTCTCATACTGGTCACTGGAAGGTTAACAAGGCACCACCATAGAACTTTCTGAGGATCTAAAAAATTAAAATAAATGTTGCCCTACAAAAAGAGGGCCTAGGCTATAGGAAGATTGTCAGGGCCCTAAAACTGAGCTGCAGCACAGTGGATAAGACCATATAATGGTTTCACAGGACAGGTTCCACTCTGAACAGGCCTCATCATGGTAGACCAAATAAATTGAGTGCACATGCTTAGCGTCATATTCAGAGTTTGTCTTTGGGAAATAGACATATGAGTGCTGAGTGTTTAGAACATGGATTACTGGAACCATGTCCTGTGGTCCGATGAGACCAAGATAAACTTATTTGGTTCAGATGGTGTCAAGCGTATGTCGCAAAAAACAAACAAGTTTGCCTTGCCTACAGTCATGCATGGTGGTGGGAGTGTTATAGTCTGGGCCTGCGTGTGAGATTTACGCAGATATAACCTGTATATGTATTTTTTTTTTTTTTTGCAGATTTCTGCTTTGCAAGCTTTATCTCTTAGCTCTAAACTCCCATCCAAAATACTTGTATTGGTTTGTCTTGTAGACACAGGAGAATGTTAAGCTGATTTCCAGAGTAAACAATAGTCTCACAGGAGAGGGGGGAGAGGGAAGAAGCTTTATAACTAGAGAAAGAGTTTTTTTTTGTCTAATAAGGTATACTGACCACAGTGCACTCTGCTGACACCTCTGTTCATGTCAGGAACTGTCCAGAGTAGGAGAAAATCCCCATAGAAAACTTATCCTGCTCTTGACAGTTCCTGAGACAGACAGAGGTGTCTGCAAAGAGCACTTTGGTCAGACAGAAAAGAAATTTAAAAAGAAAAGAACTTCCTGTGAAGCATACAGCAGCTGATAAGTACTGGAAGGGTTAGGAATTTTATATAGAAGTAATTTTAAAATCTGTTTAACATTCTGGCACCAGTTGATTAAAAAAAAAAGTAGTTTTTCACCGGAGTACCCCTTTAATAGCTAACACTGCATGATTTTTGACACAGAAAACCACACAGTTTTCCCAACCAAAAAACACCCGGATTATGCCTGTGTGAACATGCCCTAAGGAGTCTTTTGTTACAATATATCAATTGGTTTAGCTCCTCCTCCTTTATATCATGATGCTGGCGGATCAGACTGCATGTTCAATATGTCAGGTTCCATTTTTCTACCAATATGGTTTAACCTGGTACGAAGATCCATCCTTCTCCTGTCGGCAGTGATAAACGTGCAGCTGACTGCATGTACCATCCATCCATCACCGCCGTCTGCTGTATTCTTTAATCAGTCCTATTAGCCAAATGGAACAAGATGTCCTTTGCTGTATGGGCTAACAGCAGAGAAGACCTGTTCACATACCATTCTGCATAGTCTGATGTCAGATCCTCTATAAGCGATGCTCTTTTGGCGTAGTTTCTCTCAATTCCGTTTTCTATCAAACCACACTTTTTTTTTTTTTTTTTTTTACTGTGGCAACTACCGTAGTTTGATAAATAGATCACAGACTGAGACTGTGCTGACTTTGGAAAACTTTACTAGAGAAAAGCTATTCAACCTGCCAAGGATAATATAACACAGACTGGCAGAATGACAAATATCAAAGCATCTGTTTTTCCCATTTGGTTTCCTATATAGGCTACATTTAAACAAAAGCATTTAAATTATAATAATGTGTTTATGTAACAAGTCATTTTCAGATACAAAAACATGAAGGCCAATTGTATTCTTAGGGCCCAAGCACATGAATGTATTACGGCTCTGTGTAACCCACAAGTTGTATGGGGCTGTAATACAGCTATAAAACTCTTAATGGGCCCTATAGAACGCCATATGCGTCGCTTATGATGCTATTCTTTAATACAAGTCCTGCAGCATAGGAAATTGGAGGTTCGCATAGACTACTTTACACCTACACAATGGTAATAGCCTAAAAAACTACTTGCATGTTGTTATAACTGCTGTTCTTACTTAAAGGGGCACTCTACCCCTAGACATCTTATCCCCTATCCAAAAGGGATAGGGGATAAGATGTCTGATCAGGGGGTTCCGTAGCTGGGAACTCCCGCCATCTCCCTGCTGCATCCGGCGTTTGTTTAGAGCGTCGGGTGCAGCGCCGGAGGCTCATGATGTCATGGTCTTGCCCCACTTGTGAAGTCACGGCCACGTCCCCTTAATGCAAGTCTATGGGAGGGGGCGTGATGGCTGTCACGCTACCTCCCATACACTTGCATTGAGGGGGTGTGACCGTGATGTCACGAGTCCTTGCCCCGCATTGCAAAGGTCGCTCCATGCACCGGATGTCTGGGGGAGCGAAGGTCGCTCCGTGCACCGGATGTCTGGGGGAGTGGCAGGGTAGGGGATACGATGTCTAGGGGCAGAGTACCCCTTTAAAAATGCATTGCTTTTAAAGAGCTCACATCTGAAGTATCTCATGACAAACCAGTCAGGCAGTAAGGAAATCGGTCTCTCTCCCCTGCAGCTGTCATCTGTCAAAGCACAAAGAGTCCCACTTTAGGAAGGAAGCAATGAAACACAAATCCTTCACACTATGTCAGGACTGATTTTCACTCAGCACCTGCTAAGTGAATCACACTACACTACTGCTTTTCCTTTGCACCTCTAGGTCATTTTTTTCTGTACCAATTTCCTATGTCTTTGCCTGACAAAGAGTCCCGTCTGGACTCAAAACTTTCTGTTGCAAGAATCCTACTAAACCAAGTTGTTATTTTTATCAACCTCGGGTATGGATCATATCTATCATTTAGAACCATCGGAGAGGGGAAGCATCGTACAACACAAGTCCTTTTTTTTTTTTTTTTAGTTTTCCTCCAAAACAACCAGAGGTCACTTGAAAATGTGTAGAGCCAACAGGGGGTTGGCTCTACACATTTTCAAGTGACCTCTGGTTGTTTGGGGAATATGACCTCCATATCACCAGCGAGTCTACAGGCACATTGAGGTGTTGACGCAATCTGGTGGGCAGTGAACAAATGAACACACTGTGTGAACGCTATCCCTGATCCTCTGCACTAGGAGCGCACATTTTTCTCAGTCCGCTCTCACTTTCTGCTTCACACCAAAGGCTAAAAATTCTACCCCTGTAGAAATCACTAATCAGATCACACATAGAATACTGTGTACAGTACTGGGCACCATGTAGAAGAAAGATATAGTGGAGCTGGCAACCAGAGTAATGGAAATGGGAGGACTACAGTACCCAGAAAGATAATTTTGTTTAGGAAAAGATGGCTTAGGGGCGACCTAATAACTATGTATAAATATATCAGGGGACCTTACAGAGATCTCTCACATTATCTATTTATACCCAGGACTGTATCTATAACAAGGGGGCATCCTCTACGTCTAGAGGAAAGAAGGTTTCTACACCAGCACAGATGAGGGTTCTTTACTGTAAGAGCATGGAGCAATTGGCACCAGCCTCGAAGTTTTTTTTGCCTTCCTCTGAATCTACACAGCAGGGATATAGGTTGAACTTGATAAATTCAGTTTTTTTATTTTTTTTAAACCTTATGAACTATGTAACTATGAAAAGCCGAATTCATGTCTATTATCTTTGTGCCAATTGTAATTGTTAGTAATTAGTAGTCTAGACAATTCAATTCAAAATTGGACCACATCCACTCAGTACTGCTGTTATTGTAGCATCAGCATCAGATCAACCAGTAATCCACTGTATGGGTGTATTAAATAAATAAAAATTCCAGTAGGTCGAACTTTATCTTGAAGACCGGATTATCAAATTGCATTATTTTATTCCACAGAACAAGAATCTGCATCATAATTGGGCCTATATCAGATGGACGTCTATAAGCAGAGAACTCGGATTTCATGCCTTCCATGTACAGCAGAATGTATTTTCTACCAGATCATTTCGTTGGAACCATAAACTACAAATTGCTTTTTACTAAGCAGCTTTGATCTTGACTAGTATGAAATGCTGGCATGAAAAACTAAACCAGAATGGGTTAGGATGGAGATCAAGAATGATCTTGTGGTAATGGGACACTTCCAATCAGGCAAGAGGAAAAATAGGCCTAGGATTGTATAACACAGACAAGTACGTAGACATTTGGCATTTTATAACCACTGTGGTAATGAGGTCTACAAATGTGGCCTTTTCTCTAGAAAATCTATTCTAGAGGCCAGGGTACCGGCTCTAAGGTAACAGAAATCAGGTTTTAATAATTTTTAAGATACAAAAAATATCTTACGTTTGCAATAGAGCAGAAACAATATAGTAAGCTGGTTAGCATAGCAAAATAACACACCAAGATATGCCTAGTGCACCATATGAGGGGGCTATACATAAAATAGGCATATATTGCCCAGTCCAAGATGGGAACCCTGGGGAAACTCTAATTACTATATATATATATGGTGAGTTACAGAATTGGAATTTCCTCTTAATGGAAAGTGGCATCATAAGACCTTCCATAACTATCCATTAAATGTATATCTACTTTTAGAGTTGAAGGACATTTCGCCATAGGCTATGTTCACATTTGTTACTGCACATATTTCGCTGTATACACTGGCTTACTTGCATAACAATGGGCCAATGTATACCGCAGCATACACAAGCTATACCATTCATTTTAATACACCAAACATGGTGGTCTAGTGATTTGGTCAATTTCTGACCATATATTGGAAGTTTGAGGGATTCAAGAGAACTGGAGAGTGAAGACCATGCTTTAGTGTCCCATAAATTAGTTGGGCTTGGGTATTTAGCAGCATATGTTCGCATAGTGTTCTGCCAATGTATACAGCGAACATAATAAAAAAAAGTGTGTTAATATAGCCTTCATAGATAACCTACCTTTCTAAGGGTACTGTTAGGTACTGAGGATATTTTTATGACTAGCAACTTGAAAAATGCGTCCTCAGAATTGAGCAAATATTAAAAACAATGTTTGCATCAAACAGACATCACAGTGTAGTACAGAGCTTCTGTTTATAAAGCCAAATGCCATGGCTACACGGTTCACAAACAGTCAATGCTTGCCGGCAGCTCAGTCAACAGAGGTGCTGCAGTTCATCAGATATGTCGCTGCTGGCCGCTTTCCACATCCACAGCTGATATACATGTTTATTTAGGAAGTATTCATAGCCGCTTATCACAAGGCACTTTTTGTGCAGTAAGCTTTGTCTAGATAAAATGTTATTGGACGTTTCCTCACCGAAAAATGCACGGAATACAAATTATATAGATATCTACTATTGTAGGAACACAGTGTAATAAGATTTCCTATTATTATTGTTTAATAACGACCAAGCAATAAACTATTCATGGCCTATCCAGAGGATAGCCAACCATAAGCTGATCGACATGTGCACTACACAGACTATGGGACCGGAAGCAGTTGGCTCCATACTCCGTGTAGTGGTAATGCCAAGTTACTGCAGCCAACCTCGTACGGAGCCAACTTCTACTGGCTCGGTGTATTCGTGGGTGCCGATTAACTGATATTGTATATTCCTGGAGAACTCCTTTGATAAAAAGTTACTCTGTACCATTTCTCTTTCCTATCTGGGTAAGTAGCACATCATAAAATAAATACATCTAATAAATACAATGCCAAAAGATTGTGATCAGAGATCCAGGAAAAATTATTGCAACACATCAGTTTAATAGTAATACCATATATCGATTATTTCATTAAATCCCAGATAAAACAAAAGTGAATGAACTAAAGTAGTTTCTTTAGTACAGTAGTAGAGTTTTACAGTCCCAACAACCTTTGTAACATGGCGGAGCACTAAAATATTACGTCATGGATTAGAATAGCACTAAGGAGCCATGACAGCATTCATGACAGCATAAGTCATGACAGTTTTTTGGGTGGAAATGATGCCAGAATTCTGTCACATTTGCAAAAGTACATTTTCCTACATATAATAATAAGCATAATCCAGACTAAAATCTGCAGCAGCAGAATCCAATAAAAATTCACATTTTTTTTTTTTTTGCTACATATGGCCATACACTAATAGAGTCTGTCAGGTTTCCATCAGGGTTGTTGTATTTTTTAAAAGGTAAGAATAGCTCTGCACACTTTGCATAGAACCATGTGTTATTTTTTCATTAAAGGGGTACTCCGGCGCTAAGACATCTTATCCCCTATCCAAAGCATATGGGATAAGATGCCTGATCTGTGACATCACAATACTACGGCCCCGTGATCGGCAGTCATCAGACCCGGAGCGAACATGTTCCGGGGTCTGATGGTAACGGAGTGCTGCGTCAAAGATCACGGGGGTCCCCAGCGGCGGGAACCTCGTGATCTTTGACGCAGGACCCTGTTACCATCAGCCTCCGAAGCATGTTCGCTCCGGGTCTGATGACTGCCAATCACGGGGCCGGAGTATTGTGACATCATGGCTCCGCCCCCGTGTGACATCACGCTCCGTCCCCTCAATGCAAGCCTATGGGAGGAGGCGTGACAACATGTTCGCTCCCGGGGCTGATGGTAACGGGGTGCTGCGTGAAAGATCACGGGGGTCCCCAGCGGCGGGACCTCCGCGATCAGGCATCTTATCCCCTATCCTTTGGATAGGGGATAAGATGTCTTAGCACCAGAGTACCCCTTTAAGGTCATGGCTAACATTTATTCTGTATAGCTCTATTGTACAATTACCCCAAATGGGGGCTAACTGGCTAAACTGAACCCTTTAATAACCACCCTCTGTTTCCTATCATTGAGCCAGTTACTTACCGACTTACACACATTCTCTCCCAGTCCAATCCTTCTCATTTTATGTACCAATCTTTTATGTGGGATCGTATCAAATGCTTTGGAAAAATCCAGATAAACGACATCCAACGATTGCCCCATGTCCAGTCTGGAGCTCACCTCCTCATAAAAGCTGATCATGTTAGTTTGACAGGACCGATCCCACATAAACCCATGCTGATATGTAGTTATACATTTATTTTTATCAACATACTCCAAAATATCATCTTTTAGAAAACCCTCAAACAATTTACATACAACGGAGGTTAAACTAACTGATCTATAATTCCCGGGGTCACCTTTTGACCCCTTCTTAAATATTGGCACCACATTTGCCATGCGCCAGTCCTGGGAAACCTTCCCTGTCACTATAGAGTCCTTGAATATTAAAAATAGGGGTCTGACTATTACATTACTTAATTCCTTTAGAACACGGGGGTGAATGTCATGTGGACCTGGTGATTTGTCTATTTAGATTTTTTATATGCGAACTGTACTTCTACCTGGGTTAGACCGGTGACCTGTACTGGGGAGTTTACTTTATCTCGCTGTATTTCATCTGGCATTTCATTTTCCTCGGTGAATACAGTGGAGAAGAATTTCTTCCTCACCTTTTTTTAAAGGGCCAACACTTTCATTTTTGACCTTTTTACTACCATATTTATTGGGGTATACCACGCACCGGCCTATAACACGCACCCTCATTTTACCAAGGATATTTGGGTAAAAAAAGTTTTTTACCCAAATATCCATGGTAAAATGAGGGTGCGTGTGTGCGCGTGTATACCCCGATACACCCCCAGGAAAGGCAGGGGGAGAGAGGCCGTCGCTGCCCGCTTCTCTCCCCCTGCCTTTCCTGGGGTCTAGAGCCCTGCTGCCGGCCCTTCTCTCTCCCTGGCTATCTGCGCCGCTGCCCGTTCTGTCCCCCTGACTATCGGTGCCGGCGCCGATAGCCAGGGGGAGAGAAGTGGCGCCGACAGCCAGGGGGAGAGAAGGGGCAGCGGCACCCATTGTCGGCGCCGTTGCCTCCCTCCATCCCCGGTGGCATAATTACCTGGGTCGGGTCCGCGCTGCTGCAGGCCTCCGGCGCGCGTCCCCTGCGTCGTTGCTATGCACGGCGCGGCGCACTGACGTCATGCGCCGCGCCGTGCAGCGCATAGCAACGACGCCGGGGACGCACGCCGGAGGCCTGCAGCAGCGCGGACCCGACCCAGGCAATTATGCCACCGGGGATGGGGGGAGGCAACGGGGCAGCGGCGCCGGCAATGGGTGCCGCTGCCCTTTCTCTCCCCCTGGCTGTCGGCGCTGCTTCTCTCCCCCTGGCTATCGGTGCTGGCAATGGGGCGCCGGCACCGATAGTCAGGGGGACAGAACGGGCAGCGGCGCCGATAGCCAGGGGGAGAGAAGGGCCGGCAGCAGTGCTCTAGACCCCAGGAAAGGCAGGGGGAGAGAAGCTGGCAGCGACGGCCTCTCTCCCCCTGCTTTTCCTGGGGGTGTATCGGCGTATAACACGCACATAGACTTTAGGCTAAAAATATTAGCCTAAAAAGTGTGTGTTATACGCCGATAAATACGGTATTTATATAGTTAAAGAACATTTTGGGGTTAGTTTTACTCTCTTTGGCAATGAGTCTTTCTGTCTCTATTTTTGCAGCTTTTATCTGTTTTTCACATAATTTTATTTTGTCATTTATTGCCCCCTTAACGTTTTTATTCATCCATATTGGTTTTCTTTTATTTCTGACTCTTTTATTCACATAGGGTATATACATCTTACAGTGAGAATTTAAAATATTCTTAAAAGTCTCCCATTTAGTGTCAGTATTCTTGTTTTTGAGGACATTATCCCATTTTATATTGTTAAGGGCTTCTCTGAGTTGATCAAACTTTGCCTTCCTAAAGTTCATTGTTTTTGTGGCCCCTCGAGAGATTCCCTTATTGAAGAACAAGTTATAATGTATTATATTATGATCACTATTTCCTAGGTGTCTTTCTACTTGCACATTAATTACTCTGTCAGGTACGTTGGTTATTATTAAATCTAGTAGGACGCCCCCTCTGGTCGGGCCCTGCACCATTTGGGACAGATAATGGTCTTTAGCTATAGTCAGAAACCTGTTTCCTTTATGAGATTCACAGGTCTCAGTCTCTCAGTTTATATCAGGATAGTTAAAGTGTCCCCCATAATTATCACCTCATTCTGATTTGCTGCCTTGTTTATTTGCCTCAGTAATTGATCTTCTGCCTCTTCAATTATGTTTGGTGACTTTTAGCAAACCCCTATCAGAATTTTTTTAAATTATTATGTCCATATAATTCTACCCATAATGACTCCGTAATAAGGAGTGCTGGGATTCATTTCTTTACATTTGTATTTACATTGTCCTCGTGCATCCCGCCGCACTCAAGTACCGCCCTATACTTATCCAGTTTATCTACTGGATATGCATAAAAATTTGTGAGGGCCCGAACGACAGCAACGCTTTGTGATAATCAGTCAGTAAATAAGTTTTTTGGCTTTTTTTATTCAAATTTACAAAGATGAATACATGAAATAAATGATGATTTTGTATTCATGAGTCTTTTCCTGTACTGTATAATTTATTCTCAACACCTAATGAACAACATGAATGCAGAGATTTGCGCTAACAACTAACCTTGAATACTGAGTGACACATAAGCGTGCCTGCGCACTTCACAGTAAGGAATATATGCAAATATACAACTGTCTACCTACCCCATCTTAAACGCTAGTTATTGATATTATTACGGCTCCTAATCGATGGCGAAAATAATAAAATTTACAAAGACTTATGACTTCCTGAAAAAATACGGGGTTAAATGAGGTCACACAGTTAATGAACAATACAAATGCCAATATCATGGATAAGAGGAAAACAAGGTTTGATTTAGTACATACAGACTTTCATGATGGAACCGGAGAAAGACTATGGAGACTATCCAGAGAAACATCAATAAGCTTCAATGTGTGATAATACTACAGGGCTACAAATGAAGAAAAACTTCAAAAAGATGGGTCTACATGGATATTTTATTCCATTTTTTGCATTTGCCATCTACAAGAATAGAGTATTGAGCAGCTAGATTAATATTAAGAAAGCCATGAGAGTGAACAAAAGTCACAAGAAAGCTGGACGCAAGACAGCGACTTTAAGGCTATGTTTTTACGACAGAATTTCTGCATGAATTTATAGCCAATAAACTTTAATGGGATTCTGCTGTCCTATTCACACAGATTTGGTAATAGGTGCGCCCATTAATTCTATGGAGCTAATAAAATGTAAAGTATCATGGATCATATTGCGTGCAGACTATGGGAGTCATATTTAGCTAGCTACACAGTAATCATGTTTCTCCATAACTGGGGATCTTTTCTCGCCATGTTATATTAAAATAAAATATACACATAAAATACCACCCTACCACTTCAAAATAGACAGAAAACATTTTTTGAAAAAATATCACACTGAGGCTAAGTTTCTACTTGTTTTTTCCTCTGAGAGTTTTTGGGAAAACTACCACTGCAGTTTTTGAGCCAAAGTCAGAAGTGGGTCAATAAGGGAGGAGAAGTGTAAGTCCTCCCATTATATGTCCTATTCCTTTTGAATACATTTCTGGCTTTGGCTCAAAAACTGCAGTGGCAGTTTTCCAAAAACCGCCAGAAAAAAACCAAGTGGAAACTTAGCCTGATAGTTTAACAAATAAAAAGTTACATCTAGCATGTCATGTCTACGTTGTTTCTGGTCCTGAAGACCAAAAGTACCCTGAACTGCTGAGGCCCCTTTCCCACTGCCGTTGGGGCCCGGCAGTGTGACGGCCTCTGCAGAATAGCGGGAGAAAAATTACAGCATGTGCCGTCTTTTTCTTCCGCTATTCATAATGGGTCCTGGCGACCCCCTTTATAGGGAATGGGAGCCAACGGGACCCGTTGTTTGCCGTTTCTCCCAGTTAAGAGAACGGCCAATAAAGTCAGAAAAAAAAGTAACTTTGACGGCCATTCTCAACGGGGAGCAACGGCAGTGTGAAAGTAGCCTGACAAAAATAAATGCAAGTGGGTTACCAGCATAATAACAAGTGAGCGGCTATATGTTGGCACCATATACAAGAGATATTCTCCTCTAGAAGCCATACTTAAAGGGCACAAGGTGCAGCATTATCCAGTTTGGTTTCTGTGGGATTCTTATGGATACAAGGTAGAGCAGGGCGCCATAGAATACTAGTCATGCGGAAATACAGTGATGTTCTATTCAGGATATAGACAGAGCCATTATATGGGAGTGTGATGTGCGTTGGACATATACAGTATAACCCTCCAATGTGGATTGTGTTCTGACTTGGATTGCTGCCAGGGGTATCTGGCAACAACTTCTTCCTCTCTCAGGGTGCGTTTACACGCTCTTTGTTTTTGCAGGTTTTCCGCTGCGTATTTGAAAGGGGCGGGCTCTTCTTGGCTGTCCAGAGCAGATTGTCTGCGGCGAAATTTATGCTGCGGAAAATCCGCCGCAGTCCCTACTGACTTCAATGGGGCTTGCGGCGGATTTTCCGCAGCGTAAATTCCTCTGTGGAAAATCTGCTGCGGATAGCCGAGTAGAGGCCGCACCCTTTCAAATACGCAGCGGAAAACCTGCAAAAACAAAGAGTGTGTGAACGCACCCTCACAAGTCAAAACACGCACCTAAAGCTGAGGTGGACAGGTATTGGGAGAGATAGCTGTTGGCCAAATGCTATCTTCTATGTATGGCCAGCTTTGAACTAGGATAATCCCTTAGTGCCCCAAAGTCCTAATTTGTCTGTTATACGGTCAGCAGCATGTCCATCACGTCCAAACAATCTCTGATCAACGGTTCTTTGGCCCAGTTATCCCCATATGATCACACAGAAACTGATAGTAGTCAAGATATGCAAACATGAACCCCCTTCCCCGCAAGAAAAAAAAGACGCAGAACATTGATTAAACTTCTCCCTTTTACATTTAATTAAAAAAATATATATCAAAAGTTGTGCATTTCTGTCCAGTGGTCAATGTGACAAGTTCTTTACGATTTATTTTTGCACAAAGCAGTATTTTCTGCTTAATGAGAAAATATTTGTATTTAATTAAAAACACCATAGAGTTAATGAGAGGGGTTTTTAGCAGGTGCTCCCTAGATCCGCCTTTGAGAGGTGCAATTATAAAGCATTTTAATATGAATTAGTGGATGCAGTACTAAATGCCTAGTAAACCTTCACAATTAGAAACAATTATCACTTACTAGGAGAAGCGTGTGTGGAATGTAGAGAAGCCGCTTTAATACCATTCACTGTACACAACAAATCTAGCAGCGTGGTACACATACTAACAAACTGGTTGGAGTGGAGCTCTTCTACAAACCTCAGCCTCCGTATTGCGTATTGACACATGATATGAAGAGAGAGATTGATTCGTAGGTCATCTTTGTGACTGCAGCGGAGAAAAATGTGGCACATATCCCATAAATGCTTCCCACTGACCTTGTGCTTTTAATAACTGTAAACACTGTGTACAGGACAGTCACTCCTATCAGTCTTGTTCTAGTAATATTACAGATCTGCTGAGTGCAGGTACAAACACAGGAGGGTAAGAGACTCAGGGGGTTATTTATCAAAGGATTTATGTGCTTTTTTCAAGTAACTTTGGTGCAATACTTTGGCGCAGTGTCTTTTTGCGCCAAAGTTTGGCGCATCTTCTCCACTGTCATTTTTACAACTTTCTCAAAATCACACGGTCCTGTGTGTGATTTTAAAGGGAACCAATCATCAGATTGTACCCTATATAATGCTTGGCAAAGCGTTATATAGGGTAAAATCTTTATTTTCACCATTCCCGGGGGACGCTACTGCCCCCAGGGATGGTGAAGATATGAAGTTATAAACTAGTCACCGCCGCCGCCGTAAGTAGTCACCTGGGCGGGGAGCTCTTCTCACCTACTCCCGTTCTTCGGCCGGCAGCGACGCCCCCTCCACTTGATTGATGGGCCGCGTCATCGCTCTGCTCCGTCTGTTCAGTGAGCGGAACAATGACGCGCCCATCAATCAAGCGGAGGGGGCGTCGCTGCCGGCCGAAGAACGGGAGTAGGTGAGAAGAGCTCCCCGCCCAGGTGACTACTTACGGTGGCGGCGGTGACTAGTTTATAACTTCATATCTTCACCATCCCTGGGGGCAGGAGCGTCCCCCGGGAATGGTGAAAATAAAGATTTTACCCTATATAAATAAATATATATATATATATATATATATATATATATATATATATATATATATATGGTAAAATCTGATGATTGGTTCCCTTTAACTTTAGTCAGTAATTCATAATTTGCGCCAATTGATCTTTGGCGCAATTTTGCGCCTTTAGGGTTTTTTTGGGCGCAAATCACCGCCAAGAAATTTTGCACATGGAAAACACACTTAGCAATGTCTGAAAATGTAAAGGCGTCAAAATACTTAAACATTTTTTGTGAAAGCAGCGACGCCTCCAGGGCTGCTCAATACTATCCTGCGACATAGTTGTCAGCATTGGACATGGCCACACAGGTTCAGGAAAGGTAAGCACTAAAGCAGTGGTCTCCAACCTGCGGACCTCCAGATGTTGCAAAACTACGACTCTCAGTATGCCTGGACAGCCAACGGCTGTCCGGGCATGCTGGGAATTGTAGTTTTGCAACATCTGGAGGTCTGCAGGTTGAAGACCACTGCACTAAAGTAACCAAAAAAAAAGTTGAAAATAAAATCCATTTCACCTGGTGGCTATTAACCCCACAAAAGAAAATAACTCACGTCGCTTGCTGATATACTGCAGGAGGGACTCCGAAATGGCTGCTCTACAGGGTAAAATACGCGTCCTCTATGGCGGTAAGTTCTGTGTAAATGGCGCTGTGAACAGCTGATTTCAACATTTGACCCAAATTACTAACAACTTGCACCAAATGATAAATACCAAAGTGAAAAAAGGGTAAAAAGAAACTCTCAACAGGCAAAATTGATAAATACCCCCCTCAGACCCTAAAAATGACAGTGGTTTATGGTGAAGTTATACTTTATATAACACAAAGGAGGATTTATCAACACCCAAACATCTAGCACATGCCAGTCTTAGGCTGCATGCACACCACGTTTTTGCAATACAGTTCCCGTATCAGGTTTTTGATGAAAAACGGATTCCTAAAAAAAGTACTAAACTGTAAAAAAAAGTGTGTACAAATTTTAACCCGTATACGATGATGTCCCGAAAAATGATGTCCGGTTGCATCTGTTTTTTAAGAAAAAAAAACAGCCGTTTTTAACTTTTCACTCCATTATGAATAAAGTTTCACTTGTTTGATTGAAACTCCAAGAAAAAAAACGTGCAAAGTAAAAAACCATATGGTGCAAACCGGATGGAACCGTATGCACATACGGTTCCCATTGACTCCCAAGTTAAAAAAAAACAAAAAACAGCCGACTCGTCCTGAGAGGGCAACATAATAAAATGCTGTCTAAAGGCAGTTTTGTAAGCCAGATCTGGGCTGTTGTAGATTTGCGGCGTTTTGGAGAGACTTGTGACTCTTTGTGCAACATTCACACTTTATAAATTCGTTGCTAAACTTGATTTTGGAAATGCTGTTTTTTTTATTTTTAGCGCACAGTCAAAAATCGCAAAAAAAAGTGCTTAGGCACACGTGCAATATTTCATGCGCCAAATGTAAGCAAAAAAAAAAAACCATCTCTAAATACAATAATCTCCCCCTTATTGTTTCAATGGAAGTTTTTATGTAAAATATTTGAGAATATTTGATCTTTTAAATTTTCGATGTCACTGAATCACTTAAAGGAAAACTGACAGCAGGGTCAACCGCACTAAATTGAATATACAGGTAGATAGTGAGGGTGACCCGGTTTATAATGTGGTGATGGTGTGATTAGGGCAGACGGAATTACCCTAGGGGCAGATGGCATAAACCCCTTGTGTTTGTGACGCCAGGGCGTGGTTTATCCACTACACCACCAGAAGGAATACAGCTGGATCCTGGGCTAGGCACGGGGGCAAATACTGAAAGCAGTTGCTTCCTATAACCATCAATAAGCTACTTACACCTCTCAGCCGGAATGTTTGACCACTCTTCCTTTTCAAACTGCTCCAGGTCTCTCTTATTGGAAGGGCGCCTTTTCCCAACAGTAATTTTAAGATCTCTCCACAGGTGTTCAATGGGATTTAGATCTGGACTCATTGCTGACCACTTTAGAACTCTCCAGCGCTTTGTTGCCATCCATTTCTGGGTGCTTTTTGACATATGTTTGGGGTCATTGTCCTGCTGAAAGACCCAATATCTCAGACGCAAACCCAGCTTTCTGACACTGGGCTGTACAGTGTGAGCCAAAATCCATTGGTAATCCTCAGATTTCATGATGCCTTGCACACATTCAAAGCACCCAGTGCCAGAGGCAGCAAAACAACCCCATCATTGAACCTCCACCATATTTCACTGTAGGTACTGTGTTCTTTTCTTTGTAGGCCTCATTCCTTTTTCTGTAAACAGTAGAATTATGTGCTTTACCAAAAAGCTCTATCTTGGTCTCATCTGTCCACAAGATGTTTTCCCAGAAGGATTTTGGCTTACTCAAGTTCATTTTGGCAAAATGTAGTCTAGCTTTTTTATGTCTCTGTGTCAGCAGTGGGGTTCTCCAGGGTCTCCTGCCATAGCATTTTATTTTATGGATACCCATGGCACTGTAGCTAATCTCCCTGGGCGTGGACGGAAGAGAAAAATTGATGAAAGGTGTCAACGCAGGATAGTCAGGATGGTGGATAAACAGCCCCAAACAAGTTCCAAAGATATTCAAGCTGTCCTGCAGGCTCAGGGAGCATCATTGTCAGCATGGACTATCCATCTACAAACAATAATTACTCACTCCATACAAGTAGTATAATGGTTTCTGGGTATGCTATAAAGTGATTAGGTGGTTGATACTCATTGGGATAAAGTGACAAGTGCTTACATATAATATCATGCTCCAGCACAGAATACTCAAATAGCCATATATGGAATAAAGCTCATAATCTATCCCAGTGTAAAACACATATACCCAATGCAAATTCCAATATACTTGCATATACCAGTTCCTGAAATAGGAAGCAAGCGTCTCAGACTGGAGAGGGAAGAGAGGTTACGCCATAAGTGAGAGGACGGGGCCACCGAGAACCCCACGTGTTCCGTTGCCAAGCTGGCAACTTCCTCAGGGGTGTTGTGCTGCTAAAGAGTCCATACATATATATATATACACACACACACATGTCTATTAGGTACACATACCCTCGGGGTTCTCGGTTATGGGGTAACCTCTCTTTTCTCTCCAGTCTGAGACGCTTGCCTCCTGAAAGCACTTGTCACTTTATCCTAATGTTTGAGTATCAACCACCTAATCACTTTATAGCATGCCCAGAAAATGTTATACTACTTGTCTGGAGTGAGTAATAATTGTTTGTACATCTTTATATACAATTGTTGTTTAGAGGACGGGTGCCAAGTCTCAGCTGAGGGGGTTCATGGCCCCCCTCCTGGGTTGTGCTTTAGGCTTCTGTGAGCCATTATTTTAATTGGTTTTAACATGTTCTTGTCATATGTTCACAGTGTGTATACAGGATCCTTTTCTTTATGTCTAATAAGATTATATAGAACATTAATTGGTGTGCTACTATGTTGCAGTGCTGCTTTTTCTCTTGAATACAATGTTGCTGTTTATCACTGAGTAGCACCCAGTCTTGTAGATTGGATTGAGACCCCGATACTTTCTCTCATTCTGGACTCCAGACACACACTGACAGGACTTGACCTTACTGCAACTCAGTAAGCAGAAAGAGAGTGGGCAGAGGTTCCACCCAGGGTCCCATAGGTCACCCTGTAGGCAACATTCCTGGGTTACAATCACATGACAACAGGTCTTAAAGGCATAACACATTTTATATGCAATACATTAAACAACACAGGCACTTAAGAACATATATGGGGTACAGGTGCAGGGGGGGCCCAGAGGTCACTGTATGGAGGCTACCTGACAGGGCAGCAAAGGTACAGGGGTGCAACTCCTGTACTGGGCCACCACAATAACATTTCTTACTGGGTAAATGTGTGTGTGTGTGTGTGTGTGTGTGTGTGGGGGGGGGGGGGGGGGGGGGTTGGTTGTTTTTGGGGGTTATGGCATTGCATACAGCAGCAGCACGCCTCCAGTGCACTTATGAAGAAATTACCTTATTTGCATCAAGATGAATGTCTCCTGAACAGCTGCACTGATTTTACCCTTTAAGAAGTGTTAGGAACAGGGTCCCCCGCTTCTACATGTATATCCAGGTTAGTGCAGGTGATCCTGTCAGTTTCCCTTTAAACAAAATCTTGAAATCCCGACAATGACCTGATTCTTGCACTGACCAATGAGCCTAATACTTGTCACTTATGCTGCTTTCACACTATAAAATTAATCCGTTTTAAAGATCCGTTTGATGTTCCGTTATGAAAACCCTGAAAATCGCCCATTAAATGGCCGTTACAAAATCCCATACGGCAGTTAGAAAATCCCATTATAGTCTCTGGGATTTTTACATTATCTGTTTTAACCCAGTTATTAATAACGGACGTTATTTTGTGATGGAAGGTGGTAATGGGAGAAATAGTGCATCACAAAATAATGCTCGTTATTAATAACGGGCTATAACGGGTTAAAACGGATAATGTAAAAATCCCATAGACTATAATGGGATTTTGTAACTGCCGTTTAATGGCCGATTTTCAGGTTTTTCTTAACGGAACATCAAACGGATCTTTAAAACAGATTATTTTATTTTGTAGTGTAAAAAGCAGCGTTAGACTGTCACTTCCTGTTCTATAGAGGTCTCTTCTCAGATGTCATGTCTTATCATCACAATGTATTACAATGAAAGATAACACCTTATTTTACAGCAGGTAGATGCAGCAGGCAACTTGCAAGTCCATGGTCAAAATCATTCTGGGAACCAAGTCTCCCGGAATAAGGTTAACAGCATAGTTTGTGAGGCTACGCCATTTACGCAAAGCTTATTAATGTCAAAGGGAGTTACACAAATTGCATAAGACAAAGTGCTCAGATGTTTTTGGCTTTCAAGCCACTGCAAGAAAGCTGGGGGAGGCCAGAAAGTCATGTTTTAGCATAGTTAAAATGACCCTTTAATGCACTCGACGTTCAAAACACTTTATTTCCGAAAAACAACAGTAAATAGAAAGCTACTTTTCAGGCTTCAACTACAATGTTAAAAGCTAAATAATATTTGCTTTGCAAATGTATTTTTATATTTATTTTTTATATTTTAAAGAGTACCTGTCATCAAACCATATGTTCTAAACTAACTCCAATTATATTCCCTAACTACTCCTAACACCTCTCCTGCCCTTAAATTTTTTTGGAGCTTTAAAAAGCTCTGTATCACACCTTTTCCCTTGTTCACATTGTGTGAGCTCCCGGCAAGAGAAAGTGGGCGTTCCCCAGCAGGTGCAACCTTACTGAAGCCTGTGAGAGCTGTGCTTCACCATGCCCCGCACACACTTCCAGAGTTTGGTCTCCTGCCAGGCCGGGAGGAGACCAAAATAACTATTTGACAGGTGCAGGACACAGAACAGAGCCACTTAGTGGTCGTTTTTTCAATCACATTAAAAACATATAAAAGGTTGAGAATTTTAACATCAAGTAAATAGCAAAGTGTCTTATAATTACATAAGGAAAAATATATTAAAAGTTTATTTTAGTGACAGGTCCTCTTTAAGAAAATTGCAGTTTCCTGCTAATACCTTTTTCTCTGACACTATAATGAGCAGAAAAAAAATCCGGAGACTGAGGCCAACATTTATCATTGTCTTTAAACAGTATTTTGTGTCTATAAAAGGCGCAAAGGGCGCATGCAGAGTTTGCGCCTTTAGGTTTACACATTTCTGCTGATTTTGAGTTGCACTCCACTGATTTTGGCAATACACATGATATGAAAGGGTTTTATGAACTTTTCACAAAAAGGCGCAAAAAAGGCGCAAAGCCACTGAAAAGTCTCTAAAAGTACACCAGCCCAGACTTAGCTTAGCTTTTTGGTGTATGTGAAGAGTGAAATTTCAGAAAATGTGACCTGCACAAAATTTATCAAATGCTCTGCGACCATTTAAATAAATTTGGTGCCCCTACACATTACCAGCAAACAAAAAAAAAGGTGTAGAAAAATGCTTCAATTAAACCTACAATAATAAATGCCGGCCAAAATCTTCTAGGCAGCGGTTCTGTTTTACCCTTGTTGTATGGAAACACAAGGTACTTTGTCATGAGATTCGACAAACCCAGGAATATAAAACAGTTCCAGGAGTATAAACCCCAATGCTAATGAGCACTTCAGATCTCATTATGTATTTATGGAGTATTTATAACTTCTCTATGTGAGGTGTGCAATGGAAACAACACTTCTAAATAAAGGGAAAATATCTCACAGTGTATTGCATACATACTAGATGAAACATTATGTCTGCAGAACAGAGCTACTATTTTTTGGCGAAATATTGACATTTAAAAGAGATCAGGCTGCAAATATGCCTAGAAATGTGTTAATGGTGTCTATAGGTTTTATTCTTTGAGGTCTTATAGCTGCCACTTATAGCTGTCTTTGTTACCTGTACAACTCCTGTAAAATTCCTGGCGCTGATGGTGGTTTCCAGACTTTTTTTCCCCCTCAGGCAAGTGTCAAGGGGGCGAGGAAAAGCTGCTCAAGTGCCACAGCTGGCATGCCTCCTGACACCCTTGCTTATTCTCACCTCTAGCCCCCCTTTTACTGATGTACAGTGGTCCCTCAAGTTACAATATTAATTGGTTCCAGGATGACTATTGTATGTTGAAACCATTGTATGTTGGGACAATAACTCTATGGAAACCTGGTAATTGGTTCTGAAGCCCCAAAATGTCATCCTAAAATATAGGAAAAAGTGAGGAATAAACAAAAATAAGTAGATAACTAATAGAGATAAAGCAATTCCATACATATAAAAGTAAGAAAGAGCTGCTGGGAGCTGTAATCACTGTCTATGTCAGTGTTTCCCAACCAGGGTGCCTCCAGCTATTGCAAAACTATAACTCCCAGCATGCCCGGACAGCCAACGAAACAATGGTTTATGTAGGGGACAGGAGCTTCTTCAGGGTCCTATACAGTACACACAGTGTCCCAAATGGAGCCGCACTTACTTGGTGTCCAAAGGAGCAGCTAACCCTGACACAGGTAAGGAGTAGTACAGAACTTGTAGTTCCTCCCTGTACTGTAGGGGGCGCTACCAAACAGCCAGTCAGTGCATGTACTTCAGTAATACAGGTGATTTACCAGTAAAATGCCCATTCTGATTGGTCAGTTCCTCCAGTTGTGACAGGTATCACAGATCTGGACTGTCCGTAGCATTGTATGTTGAGTCTGGTTTCAAGTTACAATGGTCCAGAAAATACCATTGTATGTTGAAACTATTGTATGTTGAGGCCATTGCAAGTTGAGGGATCACTGTACATGGCTCTGTATGTCAATTAAGTGGGGGGCAGGATGTGAGGGTAAGTGAGGTGGTATGCCAGGCTGCGACCCTTAAAGGGGTACTCCACCCCTAGACCTCTTATCCCCTATCCAAAGGATAGGGGATAAGATGTCAGATCGCCGGGGTCCCGCTGCTGGGGAGCCCTGGCATCCCCGCTGCGGCACCGCGCTCTCATTACAGCACAGAGCGAGTTCGCTCTGCACGTAATGACGGGCAGTGCAGGGGCCGGAGCATAGTTACGTCACGGCTCCGCCCCTCGTGACGTCACTGCCCGCCCCTTTAAATACAAGTCTATGGAAGAGGGCGTGGCGTCGTCAAGGCCCCCTCCCATAGACTTGCATTAAGGGGACGGGCCGTGATGTCACGAGGGGTGAAGCCATGACGTCACGCTGCTCCGTCCTCTGTATCGCCCGTCATTACGCACAGAGCGAACTCGCTCTGTGCTGTAATGAGAGCGGGGTGCCGCAGCGGGGATCCCAGGGCTCCCCAGCAGCAGGACCGCGGCGATCTGACATCTTATCCCCTATTCTTTGGATAGGGGATAAGATGTCTAGGGGCGGAGTACCCCTTTAAACAGCTTGGCCACACCTCCTTGACACTTGAATGAGAACTAAAATGGATGCTTTATAAGCTTGGTTACTACCAATAGATCCAGGAAAGGTTACAGCTATCCAACAGTGTCTGCAGCTCATAGTAGCAAATACAGCTGACAGATTCCCTCAAGAGTATCTGGGGGAAAAGAAAAATCACTTGGATTTGTCATGATTTAGTGATCAACCTCTGGGATTTCCACTGATACACAGAATGGAGGAGCCATAGTGCTGATTTAGTTCTGCCGCCCATTTCTTGATATTCCCTGCTGTGATAGGAACTGTAACATGGCCCCTATTCAGGTTCACAGCCAGCTGGTCAGGAGTGCCAACATGGGGTATAACCCCGTACATGGCCAAGTACTTTATACCTGTATGTGAAACAAACATGAAATAACCTTCTATTAGTCTCTCCATAAAGGATTTTCTGCAGCACCGTCAGTTCACTTCCTCTGAACTATTGTGCACGGAAGCATTAAAAGTATTTTTCTTCTGAATGACTGCTCCATGAACTACATTACCGAAACAACAAGAAGAAAGGAAACATTAGCTCGGCCCAGCAGCTTTCTCTTCCATAATGGCTGACAGAACTTTTTTTTTCTACTACTACTCTTGTGGTAGCCGTGTAGAGTTTAATCAAAAACACCCAGAACTCGACTCTTAAAAGGATGAGTAAAGGATGGGCACTGAAAATTGACCACTTTTCCTAAAATATGAAGCAAGCCCAATGCATTTACCCAGAGCCCTTAAAAGGGGTACTGCGCTCCTAGACATCTTGGGGGAGATTTATCAAAACCTGTCCAGAGGAAAAGTTGCTGAGTGGCAGATAGCAACCAATCAGATCGCTTCTTTCATTTTTCAGAGGCATATTCAGAAATGAAAGAAGCAATCTGATTGGTTGCTATGGGCAACTCAGCAACATTTCCTCTAGACAGGTTTTGATAAATCTCCCCTCTTATCCCCAATCCAAAGCATAGGGGATAAGAGGTCTGATTGCAGGGGTCCCGCTGCTGCAGCCGGCGTTCTGAAAGTTATTTTCAGTATGCTGAGTTTGGGTGACTATGGGGACTATAGCTGAAGAAGCGTATGCATTTTGATGAAGGCACTTGAAGAGCTACCACAACTACAGAAATGTAATGCAAATGTAATCTATAAAAAAATCACGTTCTAAAAAATAATAATAAAAAAAAAAGGATCTTTAACCCCTTAAGGACGCAGCCCTTTTTCACCTTAAGAACTGAGCCCTTTTTCGCAATCCTGACCACCATCGCTTTACGAATTAATAACGCGAAAACGCTTTTACCGATTATTCTTATTCTGAGATAGTTTTTTCGTGACATATTCTACTTTATTTTGGTGGTAAATTTTCGGCGCTACTTGCATCCTTTTTTGGTGAAAAATCCCAAAATTTCATGAAAATTTTGAAAATTTTGCATTTTTCTAACTTTGAAGCTCTCTACTTGTAAGGAAAATGGATATTCACAATAAATTTTATTTTTCTTCACAAATACAATATGTCCACTTTATGTTGGCATCATAAAATGGACATATTTTCGCTTTTTGAAAAAATTAGAGGCCTTCAAAATAGAGCAGCAATTTTCAAAAAATTCATGAAAATTGCTAAATCTGAAGGGACAGATGTTACAGAACTACAACTCCCAGCATGCCTGGGCAGTCCAGGCATGCTGAGAGTTGTAGTTTGGCAACATCTAGAGGGCTACCGTTTGGGCACCACTGTAACAGTGGCCTCCAAACTGTGAGCCTCCAGATGTTGCAAAACTACAACTCCCAGCATGCTGGGAGTTGCAGTTTGGCCTTCCTAGTGGTTTTACTTTCACTTTCAACTCCCCCCCCCCCCCCACGACGATTCCCTACCTGAGCCAGGATCCAGCAGTCTCCAGCGAAGATCCCGGGTCCCCAGGTCTTCCCACGATCCCCTCGACATCCAGGGGCGGGCAGAACGGGGGGTTGCCATGGCAACCCCCTGTTTTGCGCTGCCATTGGTCAGAACTCCGTTCTGCTAATGGCAGGGGATAGGAGGAGATCGCAGCTCTGCGACCTCACTCCTATCCCTTAGGCTGGTCGGGGCTGTCGCTGACAACTCCGATCAGCCCTATTTTCCGGGTGATCGGGTCACCGGAGACCCGATCAGCCCGGAATTGGAGAAAATCGCATGTCTGAATTGACATGCGATTTTCTCCGATCGCCGACATGGGGGGGTCTCAGGACCCCCTGGGCGATGTGCCGGGATGCCTGCTGAATGATTTCAGCAGGCATCCCGATCCGGTCCCCAACTGGCTAGCAGCGGGGTCTGGAATTCCCACGGGCGTATCCATACGCCCTCAGTCCTTAAGGACTCGGGATGCAGGGCATATGCATACGCCCTGTGTCCTGAACAGGTTAAAGGGGTACTCCGGTGGAAAACATTATAATTATTTTTTTTTTTTTATGAACTGGTGCCAGAAAGTTAAACAGATTTGTAAATTACTTCTATTAAAAAATCTTTACCCTTCCTGCACTTTTTAGCAACTGTATGCTACAGAGGAAATTCTGTTCTTTTTTAATTTATTTTTTGTCTTGTCCACACTGCTCTCTACTGACAGCTGATGTCCGTATCAGGAACTGTCCAGAGCAGGAGAAAATCCCCATTGCAAACCTATGCTGCTCTGGACAGCTCCTGACACAGACAGGTGTCAGCAGAGAGCACTGTGGACAAGACAAAAAAGAAATTCAAAAAGAAAAGAATTTTCTCTGTAGCATACAGCTGCTAAAAAGTACTGGAAGGGTAAACATTTTGTAATAGAAATAATTTACAAATCTGTTGAACTTTCTGGCACCAGTTGACTTAGGCTAGGTTCAGACTACAGAATCTACAGGCAGAAAATTTCCACCCGGAGATTCCGAGTGCGGCCAGCGCAGTCGGCGCTAGGACCGCGCGGACATTGCAGTCTCCAATAGACTGCAATGTGTTCCGTGCAGATTTCTGCCTGAAGAAAGAGAAACGCCATTCTTCAGGCGGAAATTTCCAACCGGATTTTCCGTTCACAAATTCCGAAGTGTGAATTTGTGAACAGAAACCCATTCACTACACTATACATTTTACCAAGCGGAATTTCCGCCTGTAATTTCAAAGCGGAATTGCAGGCTGAAATTCCATAGTCTGAACCTAGCCTTATAAAGACCTAAAAAAATAAATAAATAAAAATAAAAAAAAAAGGTTTTCCACGGAGTACCCCTTTAAAGACGAATGTGTTATTGGAAGAGTCAAGAAAAAAAGATACCAGGAGCTGAAAAGCCAATTTGTTGGGAAATTTTCTGTTGATGTCTATACTTCTGGGTACCTTTCCACTGGTATATATGAAAAGTGACAATAAAAAGAAAAACTGTGGGTTCCTGGAGGGGTCTAACTGGCTCCTTAATGGTCTATTCACACTTGCAATATTCTGTGCAGATTTGACACGCAGATTTGATGCGCAGGATTTTCTGCTGCAGATTTCAATGTAAACTGAACACAGCTTGAAATCCTGCACATCAAATCTGCGCAGAATACTGTATGTGTGAATAGACCCTAAAGTGGTATTCCAGGAAGAAAACTTATATATATATATATATATATATATATATATATATATATATATATCTCAACTGGCTCCGAAAAGTTAAATCAGATTTGTAAATTACTTCCATTAAAAAATCTTAATCCTTTCAGTAGTTATCAGCTCCTGAAGATGAATTGTTCTTTTCTGTCTGACAACAGTGCTCTCTGCTGACACCTCTGCTTGTCTCAGGAACTGTCCAGAGTAGGAGCAAATCCCCATAGCAAAGCTCTAATAATTCGGACAGTTCCTGTCTATTTTAAAAAAAAGTGTACAACATGAAAACAAAATTGCGGCTTTCTTATCAATTTCCCCACACAAATAGTATTTGTCAAGAAACAGAAGCGCAACAGCCGGAGCTGTGCGGGTGGACGGCAACAAGGTGGTTTCGCGGGTATTCCGCTTCCTCTTGACCAGAGGAAGCGCAATACCCGCAAAACCAGTTTGTTGCCGCCCACCCGCACAGCTCCGGCTGTTGCGCTTCCGTTTCCCGATCCCACCCAGGCCAGCTTTCTGTTGTATGAAGATGTCGAAATGAAAATTAATTTTCAACAGGCGAGTGCAAATGTGAATTTCTTACCACGGATTCTACCTGTAAAAATAAAATTGTCCTTAAGGCCCAAACGGGCTGAGTCTGTTAGGGGTTAAGGAGCATTCACATTTTTTAGTAAGGCCTCAGAAATGCCAATAAATATACAACTGGTCAATTTAGTCTCCAACCTGACTTTGCGTACGGCCTAAAGAGACTCATATAATAAGGACACAGTTTTCAACTTAAAATGGAACAATGATCATTTCTGTATGTTTGTTCTCAGCGGACTACCAGGTCTTATAATATCTGCCCTGAAATGTGATAGACTTTATTTTTAGAAATCCTAAACATAGCAATTACTGTTATAGAGGCAATTTCCTGCTTTCCTTGTAGTTACAAGGCTTTTAACATACACTAAAATTGGGTTGCGGAGTTTCCATACTACTGAATTTGAGTTGAGAGACTGCACGATTCCTCTGGATATGTGTCAAGTAATCGTATTACGTAGGTGACAAACAGAGACCCTCTTTATACATGCAGAACAACAACTACTCATTGCCAACAAAAAAGTTTCCAGACCTAATACTAAAGAGCCAGGAAACACTGGCTAATAATTAAAATGTTATGGTTTCCATAAGCAATAAATTACATTGCTTTCCTGGCCATGCCGAATTTATTCTACATAATGCAGGCGCCTGTTCGGAAACAGTTTCTGCAGACTCCGTGACCACAACCATTATAAAAAGGTGCGAATGCTACTGTGTGGTTTAGGAGTCTGTACTGATCCTTCAAGAAACGACCATGATAATCTAAAGCCAGCGGGGAGATTGGCCTGTAGTAAACATGTATTCAGCATACATAACCCTTATATATGTTCTAAATACACATCTGCAAATCCTGCACAGATCCTATATTTAACCATATGTTAGTCACAAAAACAGCTGCCCACTCAGATATTCCCAAGAGTCACAGTCATATGAAAGTGCCCTGTCAATACAAGCTCCTGGAAAAATACTTATAGGGGATGTCTAATGGAGGATATTTTAATTTTCTTACCATATTTTTGTACTATAAGACCCACCTGACTTTAGAAAGCTTCTCTGGTTTAGACAACTGAAAATATATAATAAAAGTATTTTATAATAATTAGACTACCCTAGTGGAGAGGAGGGGGCCAATGTCACTATCTTTGGTGACCTAAGGGGGTTAATGTGTACCGGTTATTTTCAATTTTTTTAAATATAATGTAGATAATAACATTATGTGTATATTTGTAATATACATTGGTTAAAAAAAATTGTATATTTTTGGGTGAAACAAATCCTGTCTTGTCTCTGCAGCTATTGCCTGTGCAGGGGTGTGGAAATTTAATTAAAAAAACTACTTGTCCACGGGACTAAAATGGAGCAACAACTACTTGTCCCTCATAACGATCCACTTGTCCAGGCCAATTTTCGCTTTTACACTCTCGTTTTTTCCTCCTTGCCCTATAAAAGCCATAACTAACTACTATAATACCTTTTAATTTTTCCATAACATATTCTCCGAAACAAAAACAAAAATATTGGTGAAGTGAAATTGAAATAGTAAAAGATAATTTTACAGATTTGGTGGTTTTCTTCTCTACGCCATTTACCTTGTGGTTGAGCTAAAATGTTATTTTGATAGTTTAGACCGGCCTAATTACAGCAATACCAGATTTATATTGTTTCCATCATGTTTTACTAATTTAAAAAAATTATTCTAAACTCTTTAGATTTTTCTTTTAATTGCAATTTTTTGACCCCTGTAGCTTTAAAAAAAAAAAAATGCATACCAGGCTGTATGAGGGCTAATTTTTTTTGCACCATAATCTGTTTTTTTGTATCGGTACCATTTTGGTATTGAGCCGACTTTTTAATAGCTTTTAACTTTTTTTTCTGGGATATTATAAAAATTGCAATTCTGTGGTTTGGTATTTTTTTTACATTTCCTTAATTTACTGTACGGAATACAATCGTATATTTTAATAAATCGTACAATTACACACGCAGCGATACCAAATATGTTTATTTTTATTATGTTTACATGTTTTTATATAGGAAAAGGGCATGATTTGAACTTTTAATATGGAAGGGGTTAATGTGTATCTTTTAAACTTTTATTAAACATTTTTTTCACACTTTATTAGTCACTTAGGGGACTTTTAGGAGGAATCATTAGATTTATCATGCAGATCAATAGAGTTCAATTGAACTCCATTGATCTGTGTGCTCTGCGATCCATTGATAGAGTCTAGTCCAGCCAAGATAATGACACCAGGGAAGCAGAGGTAAGCCCTCCGGCTACCTCTATAGTGGATTGCAACCAGGGAGCATTCACATGTCCCTTTAGACGCCGCTGTCAGCTTTGACAGCGGTGATCTAAAGGGTTAATAGCCAGCGTTAATAGCCATCCGTGGCGATCACCGTATTAGCAGTGGCCCCCAGCTACTGAAATCAGCTGGGGCTGCAGAGTATGAAGCGGGCTGGAGTCAGGAGCCCGCTCCGTACTCCCCTGTGAGCGCCGCCGTGCTTGTCGGGGGCTTTCAGGTCCGGCCCTACTTGCCCAAAGCAGGGCTAAGGGCCTGAAAAATTCCCCTGCCCGGCGCATGGAACATCATGTCCCGGGCATCGAGCGATACAAATTCCATTTCCCTGCTGTGTGTCCCTGTGCAATACAGAAAGTGTGGACTGACAAGCAGGGCTCTGTGCACTGGAGGACAAGCAGGGCTCTGTGCACTGGAGGACAAGCAGGGCTCTGTGCACTGGAGGACAAGCAGGGATCTGTACACTGAGGACAAGCAGGGCTCTGTACACTGAGGACAAGCAGGGATCTGTACACTGAGGACAAGCAGGGATCTGTACACTGAGGACAAGCAGGGATCTGTACACTGAGGACAAGCAGGGATCTGTACACTGAGGACAAGCAGGGATCTGTACACTGAGGACAAGCAGGGATCTGTACACTGAGGACAAGCAGGGATCTGTACACAGAGGACAAGCAGGGATCTGTACACAGAGGACAAGCAGGGATCTGTACACCGAGGACAAGCAGGGATCTGTACACTGAGGACAAGTAGGGCTTTGTGCACTGGAGGACAAGCAGGGATCTGTACACTGAGGACAAGCAGGGATTTGTACACTGAGGACAAGCAGGGCTATGTGCACTGGAGGACAAGCAGGGCTCTGAGCAGTGAGGCTCTGTGACACACTCCCAGCTCACACATCAGAATAAAATGGATCACGAAGAAAATGGAAAAAATTGAGTCCTGTGCAGTTACTTCTTTATTCACATGAAGACATAGGGTAAAACAGCAGAGGACAGATGGACGGACGCGGGGGGAGAGATTGTCTCGGTACAATCGAGACGATCTCTCCCCCCGCGTCCGTCCATCTGTCCTCCCTGCTGTTTTACCCTATGTCTTCATGTGAATAAAGAAGTAACTGCACAGGACTCCGGTGAGTGCTCCATTTTCTTCGTGATTCAAGCTATATGAACTCTATTACATGTGCAGCACCGCCATTAGGAGCCTCCAACAGTTTCAAGGGACCGCACTCATATCCACTTAGTCCGGGGTCATACACTAGAGTGGTGCCGAGCAGCTTCGTGTATTATAATTTATAAATCTGTTTAACTTTCTGGCACCAGTTGATTTAAAAAATAAAAATAAAAACTAAAAGTTTTCCACGGGACTACCCCTTTAACAGGAAAAAAAATTGCCCTGGGTGGATTTTTTTTTTCAATAAGTAGGAACATAACCTACTAGTCATTGTGGAGTGGCATTTGCTATGCAGAATATTATTGCTACAGACCTATACTACTAGTCACCCCAAAAAATAAAAAATTCATGAGTGTAGCGTAGTTAGCCTCTCCGTTTCTTCTGCCCCTCCAGGTAATGATTTATAGGCTGCTGTGTATGTCCCTATGCATTCATTGAAAAAGGGGTGACTGACTTGGGGGGGGGGGGGGGGGGTGAGGAGACTCCTATCATAAATATACTGCTCAAAAAAATAAAGGGAACACTAAGATAACACTTCCTAGATCTGGATGAATGAACTAATAGTATGAAGTACTTTCGTCTTTACATAGTTAAATGTGCTGACAAGACTTGCGATTAATTGCAATTAGCCAATCTTGGTGTTCTCTGGCAAATGCCAAACGTCCTTCATGGTGTTGGGCTATAAGCAAAACCCTCACCTGTGGACGTCGGGCCCTCATACCACCCTCATGGAGTCTGTTTCTGACCATTTGAATGGACACATGCACATTTGTGGCCTGCTGGAGGTCATTTTGCAGGGCTCTGGCAGTACTCCTCCTGCTCATAGGCGGAGGTAGTGGTCCTGCTGCTGGGTTGTTGCCCTCCTACACCCTCCTCCAAGTCTCCTGATATACTGGCCTGTCTTCTGGTAGTGCCTCAATGCTCTTGACACTACGCTGACAGGCACAGCAAACCTTCTTGCCACAGCTCTCATTGATGTGCCATCCTGGATGAGCTGCACTACCTGAGCAACTTGTGTGGGTTGTAGACTCCTTCTCATGCTACCACTAGAGTGAAAGCACAGCCAGCATTCAAAAGTGACCAAAACATCAGCCAGGAAGCATAGTAACTACGTAGTAGGTCTGTGGTCACCACCTGCAGAACCACTCCTTTATTGGGGGTGTCTTGCTAATTGTCTATAATTCCCACCTGTTGTCTGTTCCATTTGCACAACAGCATGTGAGATTGATTGTCAATCAGTGTTGCTTCCTGAGTGGACAGTGTGATTTCACATAAGTGTGATTGACTTGGAGTTACATTGTGTTGTTTAAGTGTTCCCTTTATTTTTTTGAGCAGTGTATAATGGACTCTATAACTATAATGCTGGATTCACACAGAGTATTTTGGTTGTTTCTTTTTTTTTTTTTTTTTTGCCAAAACTGATAAGGGAGTGAGTGCCAAACACAGCAAAAGTTGCAAATCTTTCTATTGAAGTCTTACTATGTGTTGGTTCAACTCCTGGTTTTGGCTCAAAAAAGACCAGAATTCAGCCTTAGGGTGCGTTCCCACACGGCGTATACACAGCGTATTTCACACTGCGCAAAATTTATGGCAGCAGCGGAAAAAACGCTGCGTATTCCTTGCTCACTATACAAACAGGTCTTTCTGGCGGCAACCCTATGCGTGTAGTAAGCTTTGGAGGCGGGGCCGTGTTCCGGCTTGTCAGTGACGCGCAGCTCCGCCTCCAAAACTCACTACACGCATAGGGCTGCCGCCGCAAAGCCCTGTGTGTATAGTGAGCAAGGAATACGCAACGTATTTCCCGCTGCTGCTGTAAATTTTGCACAGCGTGAAATACGCTGCGTATACGCCCTGTGGGAACGCACCCTAAATCTGCTTGCTGCACTTTTTTTTTTTTTACATAGGTACAAAAAAAAAAAAAAAAAAAAAAAAAAAAAAAAAAAGATTTTCAGCTGACAGATCTGCTTGCACAGGTGCATATGTCACTCATTGACCTTATACCGTAGTAATAAAATGTATGGTGATATATCCCTGTATATACTAGATCACTGTTTCCCAATCAGGGTGCTTCCAGCTGTGGCGAAACTACAACTCCCAGCATGCCCGGACAGCCGTTCGCTGTCCGGGCATGCTGGGAGTTGTAGTTTTGCAACAGCTGGAGGTCCGCAGGTTGAAGACCGCTGTACTAGATGATACTTTATTACATAGGTCAAGTAATAAAAATAAAAAAGGCAGTGGATAAGTTCTATGTATACATCGGAAAAACATTCTCAAGATGGAGCAGTGCCCAGTGCCAGGGAGAATTACCAAACGCCTGTAACGTCCCTTGATAAGTATCTTTAGAGCCCTGTGTAGACAATGCATGGTTCAGAGATTACAGCAGATGACATAAAACACCCCTATTGGATTATATGTAAATTAGCTTTATTCCATCTGTAAAGAGAGTTCTGATGACAAAAAATAAATAAATCTATTTCTAGAGAATACATTCTGTTCTCGAAACAAATGGCCCGCATAAGCTGTTCTCCACTGGCAGAAGCATTGGAATTGCGCATTAATGCTTCACACAGAAAAGCCAATTGAAAAGAATAAATTGCATTCACCTCTCCCGATTCCGCTTTTTTTGGAATGCGCCCAATATTTAGATTGCCAAACACAATACCAATAAATCAACATTGTCTTTTCCTGCATTACCTGCTAAATGGATTGCTTCCCTAAATCCGATGAATCGCAGCACAAAGCAGCCCTGAATTACTCCAAAACAAGGACAAGCACAATAAAGTAGATTTATGTAAATACCTATATGGGGAAAATTATTTTCAGAGCAGCCAAAGTTGGGCAAAAAGTTTGCACAAAAAAATTAAAAATTTTATTTTTTTTTTTTTTAAAAGCACAATTTTCCAGTCTGGAGCATGAAATGATAAATCCCCTCCCCCCCCATATACGGTAGTTTACGTGTATTCATATATTGTATGTATAGTCCATTGGCACAAAGCAAGAAATTGCATGCTGCGGGACTGCAGCCAATGCCGCAGCAATTTACAGACTAAGGCAATGTTCAAACAGTTTTGGTCTATGTTTTAAAGTTATTTTCCTTTTGAATTTCTGTCTGACCACAGTGCTCTCTGCTGACACCTCTGTGCATTTTAGGAACTGTCTAGAGTAGGAGCAAATCCCTATAGCAAGCCTCTCTTGCTCTGGACAGTTGCTGACATGGATGGAGGTGTCAGCAGAAAGCACTTGTGGTCAGACAGAAAGGAAGTTCAAAAAGAAAAGAACTTCCTCTGTAGTATACAGCAGCTGATAAGTACTGGAAGGATTAAATAGATTAAGGATTTATTAGAAGTAATTTACAAATCTGTTTAACTTTCTGGCACCAGTTGATTTAAAAGAAAAATGTTTTCAAGTGGAGGTCTCCTTTAAAGGGGTACTCCGTCCCTAGACATCTTATCCACTATCGAAAGGATAGGGGATAAGATGTCTGATCGCGGGGTCCCCTGCTATCTCTCCTGCAGCACCCAGTGTCATCTGCTGCATGGAGCGAACTTGGCTCGGTGCCTGATGACAGGCGATACAGGGGCCCCGCCCCCTCAATACAAGTCTATGGGAGTGCGCGTGACGCCACCACGCCCCCTCCCATAGACTTGCATTGAGGGGGTGGGTTGTGACGTCAAAAGGGGCGGGGTCAGGACGTCACAATACTCCGGCCCCTGTATTACCCGTCTTCAGGAACGGAGCCAAGTTCGCTCCGTGCAGTAAATGACATGGGGTCCTGCCGCTGGAAACCCCCGCGATCAGACATCTTATCCCCTATCCTTTGGATAGGAGATAAGATGTCTTGGGCAGAGTACCCCTTTAAGGCCAGGCATAGATAACAAAAGGCTACCCCAGCTTCACTTCTTTAGACACTGGCATCTTGCAGAGGGCACTCAAGCACCAAAGTAAGTAAGCACCATTTGAAAATTAACAGGCCTTATAGTATGCCTGAACAACAGCAGGAATTACTCTGTTGCCCATCTACGAATAAGAAGATGTTGGTCTGAGCTATTGAGCACCAGACACATTAGTTGGACATCCTGAAAAGCAATTAAAGGGGCGATCCAGAAAAAAACTAATTTTTTCATATATCAACTGGCTCCAGAAAGTTAAACAGATTTGTAAATTAGGAAAAAAAAAGGGGTACCATGAACCTCTAGACTAATACCATAAAATGGTACATGATGATAACCACATTTTGGAATAAACTGTGCTTCACTTTATGATAAGAACATTTATTTATAAAATAATTAATAACAACCTCCTTTCAAAGGGCCCTTGTGGGGAGGTGTTAAAACATAAACAGAATTAAATAAAACAGTAAAATATTAATAGACTGCTATATAATGTATTATCCGCTAACCCGACATTTGATAAACCGGCATGAATAGCTTCTCATATGGAATGAATTGCAGTCAATGTCCGTGTGTGATGGATAGTTCAGATTAAGGTGCAGAACACCATGAATCGTAGTATATTCGCGTATATACTATATTCGTATATATACCATCTGCAAATCCAGCATTTCCATCTTGCCGAAATCACCTACCTGACGTCAGACGCTGAGGGGCTCTCCACGAGGCTGCTTTTCCTTCCATCTCTGGAGCAGAAACATCGCGAGACAAGCGACTTCCCCTAGGCCTGTGGCAACCAGGCCAGTCGCTGCAGCGCATGCCAGCGCTGCCAATGCAGCCTCTATGAGATACACCACCTGCCTCCTTGGACGTCCAGTGATACGGCGCCATACCACAAATATACTACGATTCACTCTCATCTGCAGGAGCTGGTAATTATAAATGGTGTTCTGCACCTTAATCTGAACTATCCATCACACACGGACATTGACTGCAATTCATTCCATATGAGAAGCTATTCATGCTGGTTTATCAAATGGCGGATTAGCGGATTATAGCATTATATAGCGGTCTATTAATATTTTACTGTTTTATATCATTCTGTTTATGTTTTAACACCTCCCCACAAGGGCCCTGTGAAAGGAGGTTGTTATTAAATTATTTTATAAATAAATGTTCTTATCATAAAGTGAAGCACAGTTCTTTCCAAAATTTGGTTATCATCATGTACCATTTTATGGTATTAGTCTAGAGGCTTATGGTACCCCCCTCCCCCCCTTTTTATTTTTCCTTTTTATAGTATTTAATCGGTACTTTTTGGGTGTAAGTACCTTCCATATAGCCTCGACTAATTTATTTTGTGAGCTGCACAATACAAACTATTCTTTTAGATTTGTAAATTACTTCTATTAAAAAATCTTAATCCTTTCAGTATTTATGAGCTGCTGAAGCAGAGTTGTTCTTTTCTGTCTAAGTGCTCTCTGATGACACCTGTCTCGGGAACTGTCCAGAGTAGAAGCAAATCCCCATAGCAAACCTCTTCTACTCTGTGCAGTTCCCGAGACAAGCAGAGATGTCACTGTTGCCAGACAGAAAAGAACAACTCAACTTCAGCAGCTGATAATTATTGGAAGGATTAAGATTTTTCAATAGAAGTAATATACAAATCTGTTTAACTTTCTGGAGCCAGTTGATATATAAATAAAAGTTTTTTCCTGGAATACCCCTTTAAAAGAAAAGAAAACAATGGGGCGCCAGCAATACCACTCTATAAGAACATGTATAACAGGTGCATCTCTACAATGACTCCAGCTTAAAATTTGCTCCGAGCAAATAATTTATTTATTTGAGGGACAACCCTTATAAAACGTATACTGGCAAAACTAACTAAATTGTCTGTGACTAGCGAACATAACAATACAAGAGAAAGTGAATCAGAGAGTCTGTGGTACATTAAAGATGGATGTATGGTTCTCCAGAACCGGCTGACTCTGTAGTGATATGAATAATGTCATCTGACGTGGAGACAAAGGGCCCTGTTTATGAAGGCAAAGACGAGCATTCAATCACACAGAGCTCAGCTGTTAGTCATCCCATTACCAAAGCCCAGGCAGATGAGACTTGGAAAGTTCCTTTCATGTGGTTCAATTCACATATGCTCCAGGAAGATAACACCAAACCCTTGAAGATGAATGAAGATTAGCTTAGAAGTGTTATTCTCTTGCAGGGATATCATTTTTCGCCTTTTAAAGTACAAAAAGCATGACATTTTTCTTTTTCTTTTTAGTGTAGAGTAATATTTCATCCAATGAATGACCATGGTGGATTCAGAAGCTTCACCTATCCATGGGGCTATGTAGAATGTCTCTAATCGTAAGTCAATAACACAGGAAGAGCAATGTATGTGCACTATGCAAACCGCCAAAGGTTATCTATTCAAGTAATGATCAATATTTTTTCTGATTCTAACTTTAGCACTGTCCATTGCGATGCAATGCAGCTGCATAACTAAACTAGCAAAAACAAAATACCTGGGCCCTTCACCAAGCTGCCTATACACTGTACAAAGGTTTACTATTATAGTGGACCTGTCTAAAGCAGTGGTCTCAAACTGTGACCCTCTAGATGTTGCAAAACTTCAACTCCCAGCATGCCCGGACAGCCGTTGGCTGTCCGGGCATGCTGGGAGTTGAAGTTTTGCAACATATGGAGGGCCACAGTTTGAAACCACTGGTCTAAAGGGTCTTGGTCAACTGTATTTGATGCTAAGAGCTGCAGACACTATTGAAGAGCTGTTAAGGATTAAAAGTAGGGATCGGCCGATATCGATTTTTTAGGGCCGATACCGATAATCTGTGGCCTTTCAGGCCGATAGCCGATAATTTATACCGATATTCCGGTATAAGTTATCGGCTATTTCTCCACCCCCCCCCCAGGCCCCGAAGAAGCGTCTGCAGATCATTGATTTAAAGCAGGCGCTTTATTTTGCTGGGCCAGAGACCGCCGCCGCGACACGCTTCTCTCCCCTTGCCGGTCCTTAGTCCAACCACCGCCGCTGCCCCATTGCTTCCCCCATCCCGGTTTTATAATTACCTGTTCCCATGGCCCGGGGTCCGTGCTACTCATGGCTCCAGCGACATCCTGAACTGTCACTGTGCTGACGGTGATGTTGCGTTGAGGACGTCACTCGTCATTGCGCAGTGCACAGCGTAATGCAGGATGCCGAAGGAGCCAGAAGTAGCGCGGACCCCGGGAACAAGTAATTATAAAACCGGGGATGAGGGAGACAGTGGAGCAGCGGCGGTCTCTGGCCAGGGCGGTGGGGGACGGTACAGTGCGGTGGGGGGGGTGGTGCTGGGCTCGGGGGGCGGTGAGGGGCGCGGGGCATTATCGGATTATCGGCAATGCCAATACCGATAACGTCCAAAATCATGAAAATCGGTCGATCCCTAATAAAAAGCAAAAGGGACCTTGACTCGAGGTGATGGTGGTTGCCAAAAAATCACAGAACTGTGAGACCACCGTCACACACATATGAACTACACTAACTTTACAGCCCCTGTAGCATAGTCAAAAAAATAAAAAATCCTGGAATACCCCTTTAAGAAGCTCGTCTCCACCTTCTTGACACTTGGCTGAGAAATAAAAAGTGATTTTATAAGTTTTTGCAACCACCAGCTCCAGGAAAAATACAGTTTGCTTTTTAACCCTAACATCTATCCACTGGTGTCTGCAGCTCTTAGCAGCAAATACAACTAACAAACTGGGGGTTTGAATCGAAATTGTGTATACATCAGAGTTTTCTGTGAACCTATGTAGGAGCAATACACAGCTCCATGTTGTGTTCAGGAGGACAGAAGTTTTCTCATTCAATGCTTTAGTCTTCTAATTAAACAAAGACAAAACTAAAACCTGGCCAAATGTATGCATAAAAGCACATAGTCCCCCAAAGGCAGATAAAAAACCTGCCACATCCTGAAAGGACTTCTTACACTTTCTGCTGTATTGCCTAGATTTTCTTTACTAATTAAAACCACATTGTGTGTTCTTATTTTATTTGGATCTGGTTTTATTTTCTGATTGTAGATTATTTTCTGTACATAATTGCGGAGGCAGCCATCTTTGCCTCTGTTAAAAGCTATAGAAGATATACTTTACAGCAGAGCTGTAGGTAGGCTTTCTTTCACCCATTGCAAAAGTTTAGTTTACATTCCTAGCCCTATATCTAAATACCCTGGCTAAGGCAAAATGGCATTTTCCCCCCCTCGCCGAGTATTTAGTACCCGGGACACATGCCTCAACAAATCCCTGTTGCTTTCCAGCAGCCATATAAACCATAAGAACCAGTAGTCTGGAGATGACTTTTGGTGGGACAATGTTCTGGGCGTGCTCAGTGACTGTACTGAGTTCAGTGTGCAGGAAGAAGGAGGTAACTTGCAGCATATTGTGAAAGGCAGATCCTGTCTTACATGGTCAGTTGTAAAATTAGAAGTAGGGATCGGTATCGGGGCCGAAACCCGGCATCTGCATGGTATCAGGGACTAGTTTAATGTCCCCAATACCAAGGCCGATACCTGCAGCAGTGCGGCCTGTCAAATGTCCCGTTCTGCTGCCCCGCATCATGGCGTCCCACGGAGGAGCATGTGACACACATGTAACTCCACCTCCCCCACTGCTCTCAGTGTAATGTTACGTAGGAAGCAGAGAGACGTGTATGTCACATGCTCCTCCATAGGACGCCATGATGCAAAAGGGAGAACAGGGCAGCGGAGTAGAAACGCCCAACAGAGGACAGCCGCAGGTGAGCAACTCCCAGGGGCACTACCGAGGGCATGGTGGTGGGGCCTGCTGTCTACTAAGGGGGGGCAGCTGTATACAAAGGGGGGGGACTGCTGTCTACAAGGGGGGGGGGGACTGCTGTCTACAAGGGGGGGGACTGCTGTCTACAAGGGGGGCTGCTGTCTACAAGGGGGGGCTTCTACTAATGTCTGCAGGGGGGCTGCTGTCTACAGGGTGCTGCGGTCAATGTCTGCAGCTATCTATACTACCTACTAGGGGATACTACCTACTATTATAGGCAATCTTACAGCAGAGTCACCTGCACTAACTTTAATTTATAGGTAGATGCAGGTGACCAGGTTTCTACCGCTGCTCACCCTGTGAACATCAGCGCAATCGCTCCGGAGACATCGGTCTCGCCCCCAATGCAAATTCCCTGTTCTGCCCAATGGAGAAGAGAGAATCTTGGCTCATACTACAGCAGCCGCCTCCATTGCACACAACAAGGGACCCACATATCAGCACAGTAAGCTGCGCCAGAAACCGGGTCACCCTGGGGTTAGATTTCCTTTAAAATAAAAGTACTCATAATTGGTATTGGCGAGTACTAGAATTAAAGCATCGGTACTTGTACTCCGTCTTAAAATAATGGTATCGGGACATCCCTAATTAGAACATTTTTAAATATAGATAATGACAGTAAAGAGAAACAACATCACGAAAAGTTCCCCAGAATTGGGATTCTGCTAGCTATGAGCAGACACACAGAGCTACCCCGCCACAGCTCTGTGTGTATGCAACAAGGTTTGGAGGTGTGACTGTGACATGCAGGTCCACCTCAAAATCTCACTGCACACACAGGCCTGAGGCAGGATAGCCCTGTGTGTCTGCTCATAGCAGAATCCGCAGTGTAAGGAAAAGTATCAAAGGCTCTATATCAATCAGTCTGGTGGGGCAGGCTGAAGCCACAGAGGACCACCCTGATGACTCATGTGTAAGGCAGCATGAAATGAAGAATGGTTTTGGTGCAGAAATGGAGCCACTACACACCTTGCTGCAGATTTGTTGGAAAAATGTCAGATACAAAATTGGCACTGTCAGATACAAAAACTTTTTATATGTTGTACATCTTAGCAAAAACATTAACCTTTCTAATATACTTCCTGAGAAAATGTTATTTCCTTATGTGCTCTCTCCTGTCTGATAGCACTCCTCTGTGCTCTCTCCTGTCTGATAGCACTCCTCTGTGCTCTCTCCTGTCTGATAGCACTCCTCTGTGCTCTCTCCTGTCTGATAGCACTCCTCTGTGCTCTCTCCTGTCTGATAGTACTCCTTTGTGATCTCTCCTGTACTATCAGACAGCAAAGAGGAGTGATAGCCCACCCTCAAAAAACACAATTTATTTCCTATACACAGCATGTGTGTCTGATCAAGGGAGGTCGGATGCTGCGACCTCCCACGATCTTTAGAACGGGTCTGTAATACACGCTCTCTCTGAGATCCCCGTTAATACATAACTGGGCAATTCCCATGACACAGGAAACAAGTGCACCTAAGTCTTCATTCAAGCGCATATGTAAAAAAAAAAGGTGAAACCAGTCAGCACTTTGCAAATGACAAAGGTTGAGTCTCAAACCATCAATGTAGAATATGTCACTAGCTTATAAGTAGAGAGGCAAGGCAACAATTTGGTCCTGCTTGAAAAAATATGCACTGCATACTAATGTGAAGCTGAAAATATAATGCACATAGCAATAAATAATGTGCATATGCCCTATGCATCTGAGATACACAAAAAAAAACAACATAAATTTTGCTCACACACGGCCGATGCAGCAGTGTGCTATATTTTTCACTTATCCGTTCTGCAGAGTCAGATAAACAGGGCTCCTGTTGACCATTCATTGTGCCGTCACACCTGTTTCCTGCTCCACTGCTGAGAGGAGTTTCGGCATAGGGGATTAATAAAGGAACGCTCCACTGAAGTCTTACAGATAATTAGTAGAACAAATATGTCGGCCTAATTCTCTTATGTAACATCAATTTTTTCTTACCCTAAGATTCTGCTTGCAAGAATGTATTTTATATGTCACATTTTAAAGGGGTACTCCAGAGGGGATTTTTTTTTATTTTTTTAAAACAACTGGTGCTAAAAAGTTATACAGATTTGCAATTTACTTCTGTTTAAAAATCTTAAAGGGAAACTAACAGGCTGTTCACCTGCACTACACCCAATACACTGAATTATAGTGTGGGTAAACAGGAGTAAAATTAGGTATAACTTACAGAAACTGGTCCAGTTTTGAAGATATGGGCTCATTGCTGGAATGCAGATCAGGTTTGCTGTGCAATGAAGGTGAAGGAGGCTTTCACAGCTTCCCTGCCTCCAGCCCTGTATGCAGCACAATGCCCACCCATCATATGATTATATGATGTATATTCATTATTGTTCACTCTCGCATCCTAGTGATGTGAGCCTGCATTCTGCCACAAAAGCAAAACGCTCACGTGACTGCAGGCTCTCACATCTTAGTGACTAGGACAAGCAGGACTCTGTGCAGGGAGGACAAGCAGGACTCTGTGCAGGGAGGACAAGCAGGACTCTGTGCAGGGAGGACAAGCAGGACTCTGTGCAGGGAGGACAAGCAGGACTCTGTGCAGGGAGGACAAGCAGGACTCTGTGCAGGGAGGACAAGCAGGACTCTGTGCAGGGAGGACAAGCAGGACTCTGTGCAGGGAGGACAAGCAGGACTCTGTGCAGGGAGGACAAGCAGGACTCTGTGCAGGGAGGACAAGCAGGACTCTGTGCAGGGAGGACAAGCAGGACTCTGTGCAGGGAGGACAAGCAGGACTCTGTGCAGGGAGGACAAGCAGGACTCTGTGCAGGGAGGACAAGCAGGACTCTGTGCAGGGAGGACAAGCAGGACTCTGTGCAGGGAGGACAAGCAGGACTCTGTGGAGTGAGGACAAGCAGAACTCTGTGGAGTGAGGACAAGCAGGGCTTTGTGCACAAAGGACAAGCCTCACTGTGCAGTGAGGCTCTGTGACACGCTTCCGGCTCACACAGCAGGATGATTGACAAGCCAGAAGCCTGCACAGAGTCCTGCTGGTCCTGCCTTCACTTTCTGTATTTGGACTCCTCATAGAGACACACAGGCAACAGCCGCAGAGACAGCGATTTTTCACCCAAATATATAAAAACATTTTAATCAATGTATATTACAAATACATATAATAGTATCATCTACATTATACCAAAAGTTTTTGTTAGCGACAGGTACACTTTAACTGAACTCCCTCCACGGCGGTGCCGACAGCCAGTCCCGCCTTCTCTTCTTCCTCCCTCCAGGGGGCAGGGAGGGACTGACTGAGACTGACAGTCACACTCAGCGTGGCCGCAGCGCCGGTCACGCGGCCAGCCCCACAATCACTGGCTGCGGTGTACCCGTGCAGCTCTGTGATGGCCACACGGCGCACGCAGCGCATAGCACCCCAGCCTGGCATGCAAGGAGGGATAAAAAAAAATATCCTAGCAATGGCACTACTGGGGGCCCCTACCTAGCCACAGGGGCCTCCTCTACACCACTGCATGTAATATGGTTTGTGCAACAAGATGTATCAACCAGGATTGGCAGCATGAAAATGATTCCAGAAAACCTACTGAGCGCACATCTAGCCGACATCTTGTATGCTGAAGATGTTGTGCAGTGCCTGACTACATGAGTGACCAAGCCAGAGCCAGGAAGTATATAAATAATACATAACACCGAGAGGCATATTAACACGCTGCAAGTTGTGGGAGAATCAATTCCTTCTTTACAGTAATTCCCTGGAGGCCGGCACAGTTGTACATCAAAAAGAAAACATTAAACTCACATTTATATTCCATTTGAAGCAAGACTCAGAAGAACACAATAGAGAAGATGTAGAAAAACTAGTGTAAGCAAAAACAGGAGTTGTCCATAGTAACCAGAATACTGATGATTTCCAACATTCTTTGTAAACTGTAGCAATATTGGTTAGACAACAGCAAATCTTCTTAGTTCTCACCATACATGTCCCTTGGTAGATTTGCTCCAATTATTATTCTTAATTCAAGCAGATTGTGTTAATGGTAGAACTAATCTGTTTTACGGCTTGTGCGTACATGGGTGTATTAACATCAATACTAATACAGAAGCTCACTATAACTTGTCATGCTGGTTCTGGATTGCTTTTAAAAGGGTATCTATGACTTATGATCACATGTCATAGTGTCACGTTGTAGTTCAGATCAGTGATCACTAAAATGAGAAGGAAGATGTGCTCTGTTGAGCGCTGTGTGCATTTGTTTCTGCTTTGCATCACTTGTCTCAGCTTGGACAGTAAATATGATGGGAAAAAATCACATCGCCACCATGGTTAAGTTTTCAACATTGGGCCTCCTTTAAACGATCATTTGGTCCTTAATATGGATTTTAAATACCAATGTTTTACGGACGAGATGTCATCAGTGTCTCATCAGTGAAACTTCAAGAGTCTGTCAGCTCTAGATCATGCTCACAGTTGCAGACATGGGCAGACAGTGTATAACGAGATGGATGTTTGCAAAGTCATAAAATCATGTTTTCTTTCTAAGGCCAAATAATAGTGGTGGTGGTACTAAACCTAAGTACACATTTCAGTATGCATTTTATAGGCCCTGTGGTCCTAGTCCCACAGGTTAACATTACCGCAGAACTACAGTTAAAAAAACTTAATAGGGACAGGACATATGCTCACGTCAAATCGACACTAACAATAAAAAAGGACCTGTGTACTAAGGGGAGCTTTTACCAACAAGAAGAGATGTGAACCTCTGTGACGTATAACTAAAACCTACTTTTCATGCAGAAGGAGCATCCTTCTCCGCTCCAGAATCCACACTTAGACAAAGAGTGTATTGGCAAAGTGAAGTCTAGATTTCTCTGAAACAGACATAGCTGTAAAGATTGTAGATGTGAACTTCAGAACTAAAAATTTATGTTTTACCACCATAACTCTATGCACCAATTCCCTTTTCTTCTTTATAACTTTGTATCACCAGATTCTTCCTTTATTTGAAAGTGACTCAATGTAGAGCCTTGGTTCATCGGCATGTTCAATGCTGTCAACTGCAGTGACCAAAAGCTTCATTTAGATATAGCTGCGCTCCAGAAGACTTTTTCTGTAAGTATACAGTACCTAATGTTTTTGCCTGGCATGGGGTAAACTTTATGGCTCCACCACAGGCTGAGCACTTAAAAGATGGTCTTAAACAGCAAGCATCTGCTTAAAGGAACACTAAAGCCCTGCCACAAATGGCGCTTATTAAACATACTGCAAGTGCACTAATGGACTTTATTTATAAAGCAATTTACAGCCCAAGTCACTTCACAGTCTTATCGATAGATTCTACTAGAACCATGATAGCAGCAGAATCACTGCATGAGGGTAATGTATAGCAGGAGGAACCTAGGGTGCACTTAATAATACAAGGACAGTGAGACATCACCATCCATTCATCAGAAGTGAAGACAGAACAGAATGGCATTGGCCAGTTCATAGAATCAAAACCCATTACTGTATTTAAGGGTGGACATATTGGTGCCAGCTGACCCTTCTATATCCATTCTTTCATAGGAGAGAAGTATAGCATAAGACACTGGCTGTGCAAACCTCTCTATTTACTAACAACACTGTGAAAAGGGGGAATCCTACACAGGCATGGCATAGCATCAAAGGGAACCTGTTATTACCGGCATGCTGCCTGAACCACAACTCATCAGGGCAGGCCCCTGCAGACCCAGCTCTTGGATGTCACTCACACCCATCCTAAGGGCTGGGTCCACATTAGGTAAATTTTTGGACAGAAATATTTCAGTCAGATATTTAGGCTGCTGCGTGCGCCCTGATTAGTCGGCTCAAGAACCACTTCGATATGTCCCTCCCCCATAGATGGTAATGCATATCCGATTGGATTCCACTGAAAGAATGAACTTGATCATGCTTTTGGCAAAGTCCAGAAATTGTATTCAGCAATGTGTACTGCTCAGCAGAATCCCATCGAAAACAATAGGAGGCTTCTACACCTGATTTTCCAAGCAGAATTTTTCCGCTTAGAAATTCTAGAATGTGAACTCCGCCTAAGAGACAGGGAGAAGAGGCTGTAAAAATATGGAGCTGAAATACATTGCTATGTAAAGGCCTCTTACATTTCATGTTTTAGGTCTTGCTGGTACATATTTTCTTTTGATGACATTGATAAGGATGACAGAAAAACATTATTTTCCTTATGAGACATATCAGCTTGCTATTTGCTTGTAACTAAGATGAAGACCTTGGGATGAGGCCAGAAGAAGCAAGATTAAGAAGAAGTTGGAGACAAAACATCTGAAGAAAGATAGACTGTGCAGAAGGACGGATACATCCAGAATTTTCTGGTAGAATAGGGAGATGGCAACATAAGTGACCTATGGCTAAGAAAGAAATGAATGCTTAATATGCTAATATAAACAGACACAATACTCAAATAACCAATCAAAATATAACAATGATTTTGACGCGATAACTAACCTCCCCTTTTTGTCAAATGTAAAAACCAATGTACTTCCGTAGAATAAACAGAACTCCTTAGGACAGCTCCTTAGCCTTCTGCTGAGAAGGAGTTTTATACCAACTTTTTGTCAGGTGTGTATTTCTTGTGTCGACACTCAGCAGTATACAGCGGCAGTCACTCAGATTTTAAGGCCTAAACAGCAGCCAACCTTGACAACATCACTTCAGATTTTCTGCACAGCAGTCACCTATAACAGTTAAAAATGACGCACAAAGGGGGAGATTTATCAAAAGCTGTGCAGAGTAAAAGCTGACCAGTTTCCCATAGCAACCAATCAGATCGCTTCTTTCATTTTTTAAAGAGGCCTGTAAAAAATGAAAGAAGCAATCAGATTGGTTGTTATGGACAAGTGGTCAACTTTTCCTCTGCACAGGTTTTAATAAATCTCCTCCAAAGTGCCTGACATTGATTGTCTTGTTACAATGGCAGCTGCCAGGGGGTATATTAGGCACCAAGTAAACAGTCAGCTCTTGAAGCTGATGTGTAAGAGGCAGGAAAAATGAGAAAGGGCAGAGATTTGGGTGACACTGACAAGGTCTATATTGTGATGGCTAGAAGACTGGGTCTGAGCATCTCCAAACTAGTAGGTCCTGTAAGGTGTCCCTAGTATGCAATAGCAATTACCTACTAAAGCCAGCCTGTCTAAAATTATCCCACAGAAATGCTTCTGTAGCACAACGTGGTAAAAAGTTACTGCTGGAAACAATAGAAAGGTGTAAGCACATATACTGCCTACAATGGGCACATGAGCATCAGTTTCCTTTTATTTCATGTTAACAGCTGGATGGTGAGTGCGCGTACTCGAGGTCCAAACTGCACCAGGATGCACAACTGGAAGAAGCCAAGTCAGGATAGTGTGATTTTCTCTGAAATATTCTGCTCGAAACCTTTGGTCCTGGCATCCATGTGGATGTTACTTTGACAGAAAAAAAAACCCCCACCAATATACACACACACACATACATAGCGTTTTTGTATCCCCTATTATATGGGAAGAAAATTGCCACAATTTCTTAAAGAAAAAATACTCAGAGCATGCTGTGATTTTGCTAACTGTCCTGGAGCCTAATAATGACAAACCTTGTGTTGTGGCTGGAGTTTCACTTTAAGATTGATAAACTTTAGTTGTGGCTGGAGTTTCCCTTTAAGCATACTATTTGTGCACATTTCTTGAATGATTCACAGAAAGCTAGTACTATGGAGCAAATATAGACTAACCAGTCACTTAGTAAACTACCATTGGAGGTCTACCATTCAAGTGTCAAAACTAAAACAATGTACCGTATATACTCGAGTATAAGCAGAGTTTTTCAGCACGATTTTTCGTGCTGAAAACGCCCCCCTCGGCTTATACTCGGGTGAACTCTCCGCCTGTCAATCCCTTCATCAGTGGTCTTCAACCTGCGGACCTCCAGATGTTGCAAAACTACAACTCCCAGCATGCCCGGACAGCCATCGGCTGTCCGGGCATGCTGGGAGTTGTAGTTTTGAAACCTCTGGAGGTCCGCAGGTTGAAGACCACTGCGGCCTTCGTCATCATCCAGCCCCCCCTTCCTTCTGTTTTGTACTCACCTCCCCTCAGCGGGAAGTTAGGGTGAGCTGGTCTGGGCCATCTATGCTGCAGGGACCGTCCGGTGGGGAGGGTTAGTCATTCCGGTCTGTCCATTTTAACCGGGGGGGGGGGGGGGGCCTCTTCTCCATGCCCAGCCCCAGACTAGTGACATTGCCTTGACGACGACGCACAGGGACGTCCCTGTGCGTCGTCATCAAGGCAACATCACTAGTCCGGGCCCGAAGTACGGAGAAGAGGCCCCTCCGGTGAAAATGGACAGCCCGCAACGACTAACCATCCCCACCGGACGGTCCCTGCAGCATAGATGGCCCGGACCAGCTCACCCTAACTTCCCGCCGAGGGGAGGTGAGTACAAAACAGAAGGAAGGGAGGGGGGGGGGGGGCTGGATGATGACGAAGGCCGCAGTGGTCTTAAACCTGCGCACCGCCAGAGGTTTCAAAACTACAACACCCAGCATGCCCAGACAGCTGATGGCTGTCTGGGCATGCTGGGTGTTGTAGTCTTGCAACATCTGGAGGTCCGCAGGTTGAAGACCACTGATGAAGGGATTGACAAGCGGTGATGATGAAGGGGGGGGGGGATGATGACGGGGGTCTGGATGATTACATGGGGGGGATGATGTATTTCCCACCCTAGGCTTATAGTCGATTCAATAACTTTTCCTGGGTTTTTGGGGTAAAATTAGGGGCCTCGGCTTATACTCGAGTATATACGGTATGATTTCCTTTTACCTGGTAAACCAGTTCCCTCAGCCTGCTCGCCTTTAATAAGAGTAATGCTCATAGTAAAGTGACAATCTGAGAGGGCTGGATCAATATGCAAACAATCAATGCAATCTCATTTTGCTTGAGAGATTCCATTTGATACATTATTGAAGAGTGAGACAATCCTCAGCTTTGCAGACATGATTCTGCTATTCAGACAGCTGGCAAGGCAGTGCTGACCTAGATACAAGCTGCACAGGGGGGCACTACCCATCGCGCAAGATTTACACATACAATTACTCTGCATTGAATAAATATATTTGGTAATATATTTTGCACTGATCCAGTCTGTACTAGGGTATATTCACACCCAGCAGATTTTTTTTGCACACCCCTTTCAGATGTACATGACAGGCACAGAAATTTCTAAAAACAAAAAGGTGCTGTGTGTGAATATTCCCTTATAGTCCTAAAATCTTCCAGCATCTGTGGCAGCCTCATTTGTTGCACAGAGCTTGCTGTAATGATTTGTACTATACAGTACATTGCTGGAGAAAATAAATGTCTTTTTAGCAGCATATCTGATGACAACCCTGTCTGTTTCCATTAATGACCAGCAGAACTGTGAATGCAGCTCTGGACTACAAGATTGCAACTCAATCATAAAGAAAACTCATGCATTCAAGGTTCTTTTCACACAGACATATAGTGGGATCTGTCGGCCATAGGACCCTAAGTCAATTACACATATACAGCATAGTATACTTTTTTTTTAACTGAAGGCTTCTGTATGGAACAGAACAGTTTGTTGCACTATTTAAAGGGATAGTCCAGTGCTGAAAAACATATCCCCTATCCTATCTGCTGCGGAAATTCAACTGTGTGCACATTGCAGCAGAATCCCACTGAAATCAATGGGGCTATGCTATAGCGGAATTTCCGAGCAGGATATTCCCGTGGAATTCCGCCATGTGAACAGAGCCTTAGAGAGTCAAATCTCAGCCAGAGGAGTCTTTCAGTGGTTTAGCACAACAATATATTGAGAACACATGAACACTAGGCCGACTGAAGCATTTATGTGTACATGAAGAACGGGAGAGAATAACAGTTTGGTCAACATATATTTAAGGCAATGTTTCCCAAACTATTTCAGCTCAGGGGAACCCCTCGGGAAAAAAATTGCACAATATCTATTTGTGGGTTTGTAGATTACAGTGCTGCTTTATACAGCTACTCACAAATTACTTTCTCTAATTAGCATCGTTCCCTTTTCTTCTACATCTGGTCCGGGCCATCATCGCCACAATTCTTCAACGTTTCACTGTTAAACCTTCAAAACAAACCTATTAGGCTCCGCACATTTCCAGCATCAGCCTCCAGATTCCCCTGAGGAGTACAGGTGTAAAGGGGTAATAGAGGGGTGTAGAAAGGTGTACATGGGTGACAGGTGTGTAGAGGAGTGTACATGGGTGATAGATGGGTGTACATGGGTGACAGAGGGGTGTAGAGGAGTGTAGATGGATGACGAAGGAGCGTAGAGGAGTGTACATGGGTAACAGAGGAGTGTACATGGGTGGCAGAGGGGTGTAGAGGAGAGTACATACGTGGCAGAGGGGTGATAGAGGGTTGTACATGGGAGACAGGGGGGCAGAAGGGTCTGACAGGGGGTCAGAGGGGTGTACAAGGATGACAAGGGGGTAAAAGAGGGGTGGACAGGAGTGAAAGGGAGGGGTGGCAGTCCACCCCTCTCGGTCACTCCTGTCCCAGTGGGTGACAGAGGTGTAGACTGTGGGGTGGTCAGGGGTGACAGAGGGGTGGCCAAGGTGGACATGGATGACAAGGGGGTAGACATGGGGTCAGAGGGGTGGACAGGTGTGACAAGTGGGTAAAAGAAGGGTGGACAGGAGTGACAGAGGGGTGAATAGGGGGTGGACATTGGTGACAGAGGGGTAGACTGGGGGTGGACAGGGGGGTGAACATGGGTGACAGGGGGATGGACAGGGGTGACAGAGGGGTGGCCAGAGGGGTGGCCAAGGTGGACATGGATGATACGAGAGTGGACATGGGAGACAGAGGGTCAGAGGGGGTAAAAGAGGGGTGGACAGGAGTGACAAAGGGACAGAGGGGTGAATAGGGGGTGGACATGGGTGACAGGGGGATGGACAGGTGTGACAGAGGGGTGGCAAAGGTGGACATGGATAACAGTGGGATGGACATGGGAGACAAGGGGTGGACAAGGATGACAAGGGGGATAAATGAGGGATGACAAAAGGGACAGAGGGGTGAATAGGGGGGTGGACATGGGTGACAGGGTAGACTGGGGGGGTGGACGGGGGGTGGACATGGGTGACAGGGATGGACAGGGGGGTGGACATGGGTGACAGGGATGGACAGGGGGGTGGACAAGGTGGACATGGATGACAGGAGGGTGGACATGGGTGACGGGGGTGAACATGGATAATGGGGGGACATGGGTAATGGGAAGGGGTGGACAGGGTTGACAAGGGGTAACAGGGGTGGAAAAGGGTACAGTACCTGCAAGCCGACACAGGAATCAGGCACAGCTTCCATGGGCAGTTCTTCTCCTCTCCGGCAGAGCACCATTTTTTGGCCTCACTCCCTGTGCCACACAGGGAGGGGGACGCTGTGCACACACACAAGCTTTCCTTCCTCCTGCGGTGCTAGGAGTCACAGGAACGCAGGCCGAGGCACCCCGGTTGGGAATTACTGATTTAAGGTATATGAACTGCAGGGTTCCCAATGGCTGTCTGGGCATGCTGTGAGTTGTAGTTTTGCAACAGCTGGAGGCACCCTGGTTGGGAAACACTGGCATAGAAAGTCTCCAGGGCCTCTGTCCAGTATAAAATCTGTCATTATAAATACAAATTAGGGGTATTATAAGAAATGTTCTAATAATGTGGGTTTAAAATCCATCACTTTACAAATAGAAGTAATCTAAGCAATTAGTTCAGATTTCACAGCCCTGTCTTGCAGGCGTTGCGCACAGAATATAGGCACCAAAGAGAAAACTGTATTCTATGAAATAAGAGCTCGCAGAACTTTGCAGTGGCATCTGCAAGCAATATATTGTGCATTCAGAATTATTCCCACTAGGAAAGGGTCTAATGCCAAAAATAACATACCTTGAGATTGCTGATGTAATTCTCTTATATAACAAAGAAGAGGCCTTAAACCTCAGCTTCCAGGGGAGTTGTATAACACAGTTGGCTGCGTGCAGTAAGCTGCCGTTTTGCAATGTAAAGTAATATTACAGAACAAGCAGCCATCATCCTACTTCTTAGTAAGTCAATACAGTGAATATGCCAAGACACAAAATTGCTACTTTCTACTGGCAAAAGATACCCTCTAAAAACCGGCCAATGGAAAACCACTGCAACAATTTCAAAGTAGTAATTAGAAAATATATTAAACAGCAAAATGCCATCTAAAAGGCACAGCAGATAAGTTACATGAGGGTTCTTTCTTGGTGATCTGCACAAAAGAAGGATATTATGGGTTAATGCTGAAATATGTCCTACACCAAAACCTAAAAAGTTTGTTTCCTCGATACACACTTTGTCCAGCACCATCACAAAGACAGCAGAGGAGGCAATGTTTCCAGAATAGTAAGTAGTCACAAGGTCATCCATAGGTCTTGTGTTTTGCAAAGTTAAATATCGAGTGCATAATGTCCATTTCTAACAAACTAAACTACACCAAAGGTTCCAGTCTACGACTGTTCAATGGAGTATTGAAGTGTAAAGAGTTAAAGGGGTATTCCACCCCAAGACATGTTATCCCCTATCCAAAGGATAGGGGATATAATGTCAGATCACGGAGGGCCCGGCTGCTGGGCCCCCACACAATCTCTGTGCTGGCGGCGGCATTACGGTCATGGAAGCCTTGGGCTTCTGTAATCGTGATGTCATGCCACACCCCTCCATTCATGTTTATGGGAGTGGGCATAAAGGCTAGTACACAGCCCTCACACCTCCTACCATAGACATTAATAGAGGGGCTCGCTCTGTGCACCGGATGACTAAGGTGCCGTAGCGAAGATCGGGGGTTGCCAGCGGTGGAGTACCCCTTTAAAACTGAACAAGTATATTCAGGCTGTGATGGATCAGTCATCTTACAGAACCTGCTATGAGGTGGAAAATGCTCCAAATCGTTTCCTATAAAGAATAAGGGTTCTTGGTATTTTTATGGTTGTGCGATCAAGGCCTGAACTACATAGTGGCCCTAGTGGGTATGTGTACGTGTCAATGCTAGGCAAGGTAGGCTGTAAGCCCCATTGGGAATAGGCACTAATGGTGATTAATGGTGAAAACTTCTGCAGAGTACGCCGCAATATGCAATAAAATGCAATATATGCTATAAAAGCAATGAGAATAGATAAATAGCAATCTTCTTGGGGGTGAATTGCGCCCTGCACACATAGTAAGGATATAGTTGTGCATATGTGATGATAGTAGACCTACCCCACAAAAAATGATGATGTGAAATTTTCAAGAAGTAAAAGGTGGAGGTTGAGAAAACAGCAGTATATAAAAGAGTTGCAGCCAGAGAGGTAGGAGAGATAATGGAAAAGTAATGACATATGTATTATATAGATATATATACACAATAACAGCGTTGTAAGGCAAGTGAGGAGGTGTGCGGAGGGGCACTTGGCCCCTCTTTCTTGATACCTGGCTAAGAAAAGAAAAAAGTCAGTTTATAGGTTCGGCAACCACTTCAAGACATTTTGTTTTCTCCATAAATAAGTTGGTGCCTGATGCATAAAACCTTTAGAATGTCAATGTGCCTGTGTGCATGACATGCCTTTCATCATGAGCCATTTTAATGGAAATGTCACGCTGTTATCAGCAATCTGCAGCAATTTATATACATGCAAGAGGCATTGGTTGTGTTTATCCTAACACCAGGAGGTAATACCTGTCCCTTATGCTGGTTCATGCCAACACAATCACAGGAACAAATGGTATCAGACTTTTCTCCTTTCTCTCTCGCTTGTTAAGCAACGCTGCAGTTCTGTGGGGCCAAAAAACCAGGCCAGTCGAGGTTCACAAGGGAAATGGGGTCTCCGAAAACTGAGCCTCATCACCACAACCACTTAAACAGCAGCACAGACTGTTTCTATGTTATATATGCGCTTGTGACTATGGGATTTCAGTAATTTTTTAGATACTAATAACAAAGAAAATTATGCTACTTTAGCATATAATTTTGTGCTTGTAAAACTGGAATTCATTTACTGGAATCCTAAGATCCAAATTGGAATTCAAAGCATCTCAGCTGGTTACAAACAGGGCTGCATAATGGCCGGCCAATCAGATTGCCCATGTTGACTCCTGCCCACCATCAAAGTAACCTACAATGGGTATGTGGGCACCAAAACTGGACCATGGAGCAGCACAAGGAAGGTGGTCTGTTCTAATGAATTACATTTTGTACATTATGCCTTGACTGAAGATGTATCGGGTCAATGCAGGAAACATTTGGGTGTCACTCACACAAGCTGGGGAGGGATTAGTTCTGAGATCCCAGGTCATTTCTCTGTTCAAGATAGCAGACACTAACTATTTACAGCACAGTAAGGCTGGCACCACAAGGAGGGGGAATTGTCCACTCAAAATTCATGGGGGACCAAAGTAAAATCCACAATTGAATCTGCAAGAGATCTACAGACAGTATAAGCATGCAGTGTACCCATACTTCCACATGGATATAAAATCTCATCTAGTGCTGGGCGGTATGACCAAAAATGTGTATCACGGTATTTTTCAAACTTATCGTATTTTACAGTATTTATTTGTTTCACTCATCACCCCCTAACCCCCCGCCCTCGAATGAATTATCAGCCACAGTGCATTGGGGAACTAATCATAAATGACCCGTGGGCACTGCTCTGCTTTTCCTCCCCCCACCGAATGAACTATCAGCTGCAATGCTGTCCCCACATAGGGGAACTAATCATGTTACCCGCAGGCGCTGATCTCCTTCTCCTCCTGTGAGAGGCTGGTGCAGGACGGAGAACGGAAGCTGTCACCTCCCCCTGCAAGAACTGAAAGCCAGTGGGCCGCGGGCACTGCAGAACTTCTGATCAAAGTCGCCCGAGGCCCAATGGCTTTCTGCGCTTGCAGGGGGAGGCGACAGCTTTCGTTCTCCGAACAGAAGTCCTGTGCCCGCGGCTCACAACTTATTCAAACTCATTCCTTTTCAGCACTGTGGCTCACAGGAGGAGAGGAAGAGCAGCGCCTACGGGTAACATGATTAGTTCCCCGATGTGGGGACAGCGCTGCGGCTGATTCATTCATTAATTCGAGAGGGGGGTCCTGACCGGTATTAAGATATAGGGAAAAATTCATATCGTACAGAATAAAAGACACTGGTATTCGGTATGAACCGGTATACCGCCCGGCACTAATTTCATCTACTTGTCTCAACTGTATTCCACCCCAGATTTTATTTGTGCAGATAAACAGCTTTTAAGCCTGAATGCCTAAAGCCTAAATCATAATTGTACCTTATATTTTGACATAAAAAGCCATCTGTGTACCAGGAGTAATCTACGTGAAAATAACTTCTACCGATTCCACCGTTATGGAAAGTCACCACTATAACAGTGGACTCTAACATAATAATCATTTGGGATTGCCCTGCTCACAATGGAGTTCTTCACAAAAAAAAAAAAAAATCTCATCAAATTCCTTCTGAAGGAAAATAACAGAGAGTAAAAGAGTACCGAGGATTGTCTTAACCTTAGCCACAGGGCACAATAAGAGGTGGAAGATGTGATGCATTTCAATTCCCTAAGTAACTGGTCACTAGGAATCTGTCCTAACAGCATCCTGCTATGTAGCCGTGCCCCAGATTTAGCGCAGCACAAGAAATGAGATCTTCCAAAGTGACGGTCACCTAACAAGATGGCTAGAAATTCACTAACACAAATTAGACATCTATAGGCAATGGCCTTAGTCAGTATATTATTCTAGCTCTTCTAGAGGTAGGTATGATGCAGATACTGGACATCAATATAGTAAAATATGGCACTCGTAATCCTTTCAATGGTGCTCAAGTAGGATCACACTCCTTAAATTCATAGAACAAAACACTTGGCACTTAAATATTGCAATCCGAGTTTTATTTCATACGCAATCCAAAATTTTGATAATGTTTTGGTCAAACATTGACCTTCATCAGATCAAGGATTACTGCGGAGTGTAGCCATCTAAAGCCGTGGCAAAGGCATATGAGAGGCGCGACCTAGGTCGCGCCTCTCATATGCCTTTGCCACGGCTTAGGCCATTCCCATACTACACTCCGAAGCAATCCTTGATCTGATGAAGGTCAATGTTTGACCGAAATATTATCTACATTTTGGATTACGTATGAAATAAATTGCAATATTTGAGTCCCAAATGTTTTGTTCTATGCAGATACTGGACAGTGAACATATGCATATATTTATAAGCCCCTTGCTATGTTTGATTTGTTTCTTTCACCTCTGCTCTATTATTAAATCAATAGGATTTTAAATATGGCGGAGCAGACACACGCCGATAAGGAAGCCTGTGGCTAACCAGCGCTACGCTTTAATATGAATGCACTCCTCAGCTGCCTCTTTAAGGAAAATAAAGAACTGGATTTAATTACATAAAATCCCTATAGAGAACCATTGATGGTTGAAGTACAGAACCTTATAACAAGGGCTTAATATCCACCCGTCAGTGCTAAAACGCTGTGGATTGAGTCTTGCCTTTCTAGAGCAATTGGATATTTATGAGCTGTGCTGCCAACCCTTAAATAACATTAGCCCACAAAATAAAGAATCATCTTTCTTTATGGATTCCAGTTTCTTTTATGGTCTAGAGTCTCTGAATGCATTCAGTGCCCCTGTTGTTACACAATGAACATTAAGCATCTGCCTGACTATATTACAGAAACAGTATATAGCTTCCACACACTGAAAACAAGACAAAAAAAATAATCTATAAAAACCAAAAACCAAGGACAAGGTTTCAATTCACTGATCTGAGACCACAAATCATAGGATTTACTTTACGGAGTTTATCATGGGGAACTTGAGTTAACAGAAAACATCAGAAAGGAGGACACCAGTGGTGATCCATGGCTGCTATCTTGGCCTTACACACTGGCATGTGCGGTCATTCCTGTTAGTGTTGTTACCATTATTACACATTTCTACATGTAGTTTTGCTGTTACTGGACTAAAAAGCTAAAACAAGACTGACCCCAGAATGGCCAAATAATTGTTCCATGCAAGCAGTCAAGAGGACATCATTGCGCTGCAGAGCAGACAAATCCTGTGCCGAACAAGGATCGGCGATGGACAGATCCTGAAAATGGTGAAGGATTTAGAAAAGAAACGTTGTTACAAAGTTGCACAACGCTCTGTTATATAATTCTCAAAGAGGACACATGGCCTTATTTGACCTGTTTTGGTTAATACTTGTATTCCCCCTTAAAATAATACTGAACAACTCTTCCTCTAGCTCTGTGTTGTGCCTTTCTCCTGTAATTGTTACTAGAAATGTATGACTAAATAGCCAACTGGGTGTTACCTAGGGCTTAATAAATTTGTTTTGGATCCAGCAAAAAAAGTTAGGAGCCAGGATTTTTCTTTAAACGACCAGCGCCATTTCTCAGTTTTTGCAATCTAGTTTTTACAGGTACCACATTGGTATAGTATTGACTTTTTGATTACTTTCCTTCAGCTTTTTTCTAGGATGGAATGAGCAAAAATAAGAAATTTGGCATTTGACATTTTTTACATTTGCGCCATTGAGATTACAAATGATATCAAGAATTTTTTATATTTTTTTTTATTTTTATTGAAAGGGGGGTTGACCATTACAAAGTTTCAAAGGTTAGCTTGTATCACTGATTTAATCAAAGTTTGCTAAAAGTGATATGCCTATTTAAGTTTCATTTATTACCTGAAAAGAGTCTGACTTATTAATGACATCACCTTCAACAAAAGAAGCTTGACAACTATGTAACTATCACCTTTAATTTAATGGAAAACTCCAGGTAAAACATATACAGTAAAATCTCCCAATAGCGGACAGTCACAGGAATAAAAAAAAATTGTCCGCTATTGGGAGATGTCCCCTATTGGGAAAAAAGGCTCAACATTTTTTTTTTAAATGACGGAATACTGTACTGTACTCACTCCAGAGTGCAATTACCTATAAAACATGATAAAAAGCGATATTACAGTAGAATCTCCCAGTGCAGTTTAATCACCCCTTATCAACCCCATGTACCATTTCATCCTTTATACCCTGTGCCACTTTATTCCCCCCTGTGCCAAATCATTCCCCCTTACCCCCTGGGCCACACAATTTCCCCTTGATTCCCCCCCTGGGCCATTTCATTCCCCCTTTATTACCCTTTGTTCAAATTACTCACCCCCCCCCCCCTTACAACCCCTGTGCCATTTCATTCCCCCTTTAACCCTCTGTACCACTTTATTCCACCTGTGCCAAATCATACCTCCCACCCCTTGTGCCACATATCTTTTCCCCTTCCCTCCTCCCCCTGTTGTTCTTCTTACTTGGCCAGCAGGCTCAGGTGCAGGGGTTTTCAACGGGTTTGACGTTCACCTGACAGCCTCTGCGTTGCACTTACTGAGAGCAGCAGCAGTGGCTGCAGGCACTGACAAGTGACGTCAGGCACCGGTGGGATAAAGGGGGAATGAAATAGCACAGGAGGATGAAATGGCACATGGGGGTGCGGGAGGTAAAGAAAAGGTGATGAATTTGCACAAAGGGTAATAAATGGGGAAATTAGATAGCACAGGGGGTTGGATTTAAGGGTAAAAGATGGGGAACAGGGGGTAATAAAGGAGGGATAATTTGGCACAGGTGGAATAAAGTGGCATTGGGGGGGGGGAAATCAGGGGGGAGAATGATGTGGACAGCGGACATATGGAAGCAGGAAACCACTGTTTAAACAGCGATCTTCTGCTTCTGTGCTCTGGGCCCCTTAATGGGGTATTGGCTGCAATAACCCCCCCCCCCCCCCGCAGGTGGCTCTGTGTACAAGGTAGGGCGGGCACAAGCTTGGTTGTCCCCTATTGAGAGTGTGTTGTCCCCTACTGGGAGTGCCTGCATCCACTTTGCTATTGGGAGGTGTCCCCTATTGGAAGGTGTCCACTAAAGTAGATTTTACTGTATACAATGTTAACGCTGAGGCAGGAGGTGCATGTCTCAATGTCAAAATGAGGCATCATGCACTGCCCTCTTCAAGCCCCATTTTTGGTACATCATCAATTCTGTGTGGAGAGTTTTTGTAAAGTAGGTTAAGGGGTACATCTGCACAAATCAAAAACAGCCCCCATGACTGCTGATCATAGGCCAAAAAGAGATCCCACCTATATTTATCCATCTATCTCATAATCCCTCTGACAAATAACCCTCTTAGCCACTCAGAAGCATCATAAGGGTCTCCATAATTTTTTTAGATTATGTTAGGGCGGCTGGGGCAAAAGTGTAATTTCTATTTTCCTGTTACTGAAATGAGACATTGATGCAGGACCCATCTGCTCAGCCAATCACTGGTCACAGTGGTGTTCTGCCTTGGCCAGCGATTTGTTGAGTGGACAGGTCCTGGTCTGACATCTTGTCAGAAACAGAGAGAAGAGTCAAGCAGCAGGATCAGGCCCAGCAACATCTTGATACTGGAATACCCCTTTAAAGGGGTACTCCGGTGGAAAACAATTTTTTTTTTTTTTAAATCAACTGGTGCCAAAAAAAGTTAAACAGATTTGTAAGTTGCTTCTATTTAAAAATCTTAATCCTTCCAGTACTCTTCAGCTGCTGTATGCTCCACAGGAAGTTCTTTTCAAATTTCTTTCCAGTCTGACCACAGTGCTCTATGCTGACACCTCTGTCCATGTCAGGAACTGTCCAGAGCAGGAGAAATCCCCATAGCAAACCTCTCATGCTCCTGAAAGTTCCTGATATGGACAGAGGTGTCAGTAGAGAGCACTGAGGTCAGACAGGAAAATTCGAAAAGAAAAGAACTTCCTTTGTAGTACACAGCAGCTGATAAGTAATGGAGGGATAAAGATTTTTAAATAGAAGTAAATTTACAAATCTGTTAAAACTTTCTGGCACCAGTTGATTTAAAAAAAAAAAAAAAAAATTACACCGGAGTACCCCTTTAACATTGGTAAAAGCTGTAAGTTCCTGGTGCCTTTTTTTCAAGACCCCTCTACAATGACCCTTTTTAGAACGGGATTGCAAGGGCCACGTTGGCTAGCTGCCTGCCAAATTGGGCTACTTTTTCAGTAGCCTAAATTTTTTTTTTATTTTTTTTTTTTATTGTTGGTCATTGGTTAGGTTGACGGTGCTATTTTTATGCATAATAACTACAATAAGTACAGACAGCATGGGACAGCTTCACCAACAGAGAATCTCTGCTTTGCTGTTGATGCTACCAACTGTTCAGGCGGCTTCTCCCTTCCAAATAATGTGGTAAATAGTGCTCAGCAGGGGAAGTCAATGCATTTAGGCACGTCAGGGACATTCGTGCATGTGCTGTGGACAGCAGATCATGTTTAGCTGGATTTGAACTTTACACTAGGTTAGACTGGTTCAGGTTTTCATGTATCTGCAAGCTTACTGCAGTAAGTGCATGGCTGGCCTTTCATAGGTCACAGACACAGGCCAGCAGAAGACCATAAGGGAACAAACTAGTACTAGTCCCTGATGGCTGAGAAACTCTACAAAGGCTTCTTTTGTTGTGTCTGCAATAAGCAGCCGGCTAGATAAAATAAGAAATAAAAAGAGCAATGACTGAATCTTTTATGAATGGTTCCTTCCTTATATAAGTGGTTATATAACACCAGTCTCCTGTCCACACCCATGTGAACTCCAGAATTAATTAAAGTGACAGTGAATCACATGCTCATGGTGTATGACATTAGTCATTGCATAAGAGTACTTAAGTCCCATTGGGGAGGTGCTCCTCGCCTGCTTGGACACACGTAGTGTGAGCTTTCGAAATCCTCCCAATAATCTCATCTGCCAGTTGTTCACAAGATTATCTTGATATACTTTACCTTAGGATACATATATGTTTATCCCAGCCATGCTTAAATTCAATAACTACTGGTTTACCAACCACATCTGCTAGACATTCCATGCATCTACAACTCTTTCAGTAAATGAATACAGTGTAATCCCACATTGCTTCTGATCTCTCCCCCCCCCCAACCTCTGCTTGTGCCCCCTTGTTATTAGATTTGCTCTCTTAATAGAACAACTTCCCTCCTGAACCTTATTTAACCTATTTAAAAGGTTTCAATCATGCCCTCCCACCTTTCCTCTCAGGCATTTAAGTCTCTCCTGCCGTAGGCTGTCCGGGCATGCAGGGAGTTGTAGTAGTTTTTTTTGGCTTAAATGAGAATTGTTATTTGCAAAAGCTTTGTATATAATGTAGATAATAACATTATATGTATATTTGTAATATACAATGGTTTAAAAATGTGCATATTGTTGGTAAAATAATGTAAAATAATATTCTATACTTTTTACCACTAGGGGTCTCGCGGTTTTCCAGAACATGGTCTTGTCCCTATAGCTATTGCCTGTGTGTTTTTGTGCTGAGACAAAATACAAGAAGGTGCTGAGGTCGGGTTGCTGAGCCTCAGAGTACAGCACAGCCAGTTGTCAGCTCTGAAGTGGGGGAAGAAGCTCCCACATGAGGTGTAAGGGCAAGGTTTATCTCATGAGGGAACACCCCCTCCTTCTTAGTGAACTGCATGCAGAGTAAGCACGAACGCTGCATCTCCTTCTCTCCCATAGAAAGACATGGAGGGGCGTGTAGGCCGCGGTGTCAAGCTGCGGCCGAAACGCCTCCAGCTCAGGAGAGCCGCGGCAGAGCCAGGGGCCTGTACAGGAGATCGGAGGGGGTCCCCAGTGTTCAGACTCCCTGCGATCAGACACTTATCTCCTATAATGAGGATGGGGGGGGGGGGGATTAGTGTCTGGGGCTGCAGATCTCTTTTAAATTACTCTGGTGCAATGAAAGGTGATGTGATTGGTTGCTATGGGCAAATCAGACAGTTTTGTGTCTCAGACAGATTGATGAATCTGGGCCAATAGTTGCCACATTTATAAAGTATATGGTTGCATTTTCTTATGATATCCTCATGGTTGACTGCTTGATTTGCAGGTGTGCTATATCTCCGAATTGCAGGATTTGTGATGACAAGAAGTGGTCAGCATTTAATGTGCACCTTTGTGTTTTCTTATCACTTTCAAGACCACGGCTCACTGTCGGTAAAGTCTGCAATCCCATTTCAGGCAAAAAGATAACATCAATCAAGCAAAAGTTGCTTGACTTTCCTTTTCACTTCTGCTGGATTGTAACTCTACAATATTCTGCCTGGTATACCGAAAATAAAAGTCAAGCTCTCAGGTGCATAGCTCCGGGAGAGGAAGGGGGCAGGCGAGGCACTTACCCCAGGAGCAGGATATTTTCTTTTTGCAGAGACTGACCTTTTTGTGTACACCACTGTGAACATGAGGCTATGTCACCACTGAGAAACCCATGAAAGATTGTTCAGAAAAAAATTACTTAACTTACCCCTTATCTACAGGATAGGGGATAAGTGTCTAATCGGAAGACGATTGTCAAGCAGTTAAAATGAATGGATCAGCCGAAAAATGAGCATTTGCTTGTTTGTCATCTGATCGCTGGCCCAATTACACGGGCAATATCTGCCTATTCGGCGACAAGTGCCCAGTTGACTACAGCCCTTACTAACCAGGTGGTTGAACATTGGTCTGTGCATTCTTACTACTGGACTTCAGGGCAAGTAACTACCAATGCAGATATACATGAATGTAATTCCTACTGCTTAAAAAGGGGTACTCCACTGGCCAACGTTTGGAACATTTAGTTCCCAATGTTGTGTGCGCGCTGAGGGGGTCGGTTACACCCCCTTGTGATGTCACGCCATGCCCCCTCAATGCAAGTCTATGGGAGGGGGCGTGGCATGACATCACAAAAGGGCATGACCAATCCCTGCAGCACGCACTCAGTGTTCGGAACTAAATGTCCCGAACGCTTGGCAGTGGAGTACCCCTTTAAACCATAACAAAAAAGGAGAAGCAGCACTAGATATGAATTTAGTATTCCAACACTAAATATTCCACCAGATTATATTGTTGCCCTAGAAACCAAAGCCAGACATTTCTCAGTGAAGTTGAAAATATAGAGGATTTAAGAAGACCATTTGCCTAAGTGTTTTACTTAAAGTGGTTATCCTTAGGGCTCTGAGCTGCGCAGCCCTAATCCTCGAGTGCTTGTTATATGCCAGATCTTATACTGATTTCCAATTTACTTCATGAGTTCAGTGTCTGGTCAGAATTACTCATCCATAGTGTACCGGCACTGACTAAGGCTTGATTTACATAACATTATTGGGTCTTCCCTTTGTCTGTCTATGTCTTTTTCATCAACAACAATACTCGTAACTTATTTTTAAATTTTAAAGTATTCATTAGATGTCTTTTCTGGGGTGCATTCTTCTTCTAGTAACACAAACCAAAAAATAGATAATGGATCCCTAAACTACTATTGAGTCTTAGGGTATGTTCAAACTATGGAATTTCCACATGGAAATTCAAAGTGGATTCTGCTTGCAGCAGCCTCCCATTGATCAAGGGGAGGCTGCTGCTCCTTGCCTATGCAAGTTCTATGGAAGTTCCGGTATGGGAACTGATTTAGCCAAAATAATAAATGTGTTCCTTTTTCCTGTGGAATTTGCCTGGAAAAGCAGAATAGTATGGGACAGCACTTAATGTCCGTGACGACATGGAGTGCTGATTCCAGAGGAATCCATGCGGAATTTCCTTGTGAAAATTCAGCTCAGAAATTCTGTAATGTGTAAATACCCCTAAGGGGAATCTGTCAATTTTATTTACTTTTAGGAGCTGTAAACACCACAGCAAACAATCTTCCTTGGAGTTTATGAAAATGCTTTTTTATTTTTCAACCAAGTGTCAATAAGGCGTACGCCAAGCTGCTCAAGTGTCACAGCCTGGAATGCCTCCTTGCTGATCCTCACCTTCTATTAGCTCCTTAGCTGACAAACAGGGCTCTGAAGATCAGTCCGGAAGGTGCTGGGAAAGGAGAGTGAGCAAGGAGGCATGCCAGGCTTTGGCACTTGACCAGCTTGGCCCTGCCTCCTTGACACTTGGCTGAGAGATAAAAATGTTGACGATTTTAGTAAAAATCCTACAGCTTCAGAAAAGGTACAGTTTGCTCTCATACCCTCACAGCTAATTAACAGTGACTGCAGCTCTGAGTAGCAAATAACTGTTGACATATACCCCTTAGAGTACAAGGCATTGTATTTATCAAGATACAATTTGATTAAAATTTGTCACATGTGACAGCAAATAAAACAATTCCTCAATATATATTTATCATCAAAATCATACAGCAAAGAAGCTGAAGGGAAACTACACTTCAGCAGCTTAACTGCCTACATTTAGGCTATTTTACAAGAATATGCTATATCCTAAGCTTAAAGGGGTTATCTGGAGTTTTGCAAAAATTAATAATTAACTAGCCTGACTCCTCCTCCAGCTCCTGTTTGTCTCTTTCTGGTTCCCCGCTCTTCTATCTTCTTCTGAAACACTGGTTTGTTACAGGACCTGCCCCCTTAGCCAATTACTGGCCAAGATGGAAACGACAGTGATTGACTGAACCGGCAGGTCCTGCATCCAGCTCTCAGAAGCAGGAAGAAAACAGAAGATTGGGGGACCAGACAAAGCAGATTGGGAGCTGCGGGAGGAAATGTTTATAATCGGGCTTGGTAAGTACTTATGTTTTTTTCTCTATTTGACCCTGGCCCAGTAAAATGCAAGATAACCATACTGACTGATATATTTGCAGGGCCTTCCTTTTTCATGTTATTGAACATATTTATAACATATTAAAAGTTGCCATTCAGATAACAGAATTAATGTATATACCATTTTCTTTTAAGGGTACCTGTCAAAAAATAAATAAAGGGTTCAGACCCTGGCCAATTACTAGAACTAGCGAGGAGAGAAGTGAATGACTGCAAAACGGTCCAGTAGACTTGCATTACTTGTCATGTGACGCTATGCTCGCACTTCTCCCAGCTTGTTCTAGTGATCGGTCAAAAACAGCAAACTCGAACCCTGACCAATCAATACATTGAATATGTCTCTATGACAAAAGTTTTTTTTATTGACAGCGCCTATTTAATATTGCAGATCCATTTTATCCTACAGAAACCTAAATCATGATGTGGGCTCTTTTCACACTGTGTTAGAAATGTATGTTTTCTGTACGCACCCGCTGCACTGGATTAATATGTCCACAGACTGCCATTATTTAATGAAGGCCTAAAGAATTTTTGCCTCCATTAACGTGGTACACCGCATTTTTTGCCCTATAGGATGCACCGGCATATAAGACGCACCCAATTTTAAAGGTGCAAAATCTAGAAAAAAAAAAAAAGATTCAGCACCCAACAGTGATCTTCAACCTGCGGACCTCCAGATGTTGCAAAACTACAACTCCCAGCATGCCCGTACAGCCTGGGAGTTGTAGTTTTGCAACATCTGGAGGTCCGCAGGTTGAAGACCACTGGATAGGAGGTAATACTCACGTGTCCCCGCCGCTCCGGACTCATCACCGCTGCCCTGGATGTCGCTCCATCGCTGTCGCCGCGTCCCCGATGCTCCGGACGTCTTCTTCCCTGCGATCCACGCTCTATGTCGCCATCATCACGTCGCTACGCACGCAGCTCCTATTGGACGACGGGACAGCTTGCGCGACGACATGATGACGTCGAAGGAGAGCGCCGCCATGCAGGGGATCCCGGCACGGAGCAGACACCGAGGAGGCAGGTAAGGTCCCTCCCGGTGTCCTGTAAGCTGTTCGGGACAGCACGATTTCACTGCGGCGGTCCCTAACAGCCCGACTTTCGCTTCAGATGCGGCAGTCAGCTTTGATCGCCGCGTCTGAAGGGTTAATACAGGGCATCACCGCGATCGGTGATATACTGTATTAGCCGCGGGTCCCGGCCGTTGATGGCCGCAGGGACCGACCCGATAGGTGTGTATTCGCCGTATAAGATGCACCAACTCCCCCCCCCCCCCAGTTTTGGCAAAGAAAAAGTGCGTCTTATACGGCGAAAAATACGGTACTTTACAATTATTTTCTATATGGAATAAAACTGCAAAATCTGCTATTGTGTACAAAAGGCATCCAGTAAGAAAATACCTGTAAAACGTATATGTCCCCAGAAAACCATTTAACACTGTGAGAAAAGAGATTTATGCTATACTTTCAAGTATTTTTTAAATACGCAGGCTAAATTGGCTCGGTTTGTTGTATTTTAGCGCTTAATGATGTTTTGTTAATTAAAATCATATTGGGTGGCATTTTATGGAAATGAAAAACAAGTCAAGCAGTCTTCTCCGTAGAGGAAATCACTTTATTCCACTTCTAGCTAAAGGCAAAAACATTTTCCAAGGCCCTTCAATGTGTTGCTATGATGTTCTTCACGGCCATTATTAAGATTCTGAAACAAGCTGCTAATAAATAAAAGCCTTAGCTCAAATTTCAAGAATACTGAAAAATATACTGAAAAAATCTGAGAAAGATTTTCAGGAAATCTATTCTACCAAACACAAAGGTAGTAGTGGAGAATCAAAAGGTTCAGACTTTGCTAAGCCATTTTTAAAATGTTAGAGGAAATTTATATAGACAAGCACAGATAAAAGACAAGAGTGATGTCCAAGGTAACCAACAACATTTTATTATTTTTTTTCCCAGGTAGATCACACACATAGCAAACTATAAGAAAAACCTTCATTTTTCTGCAGCACGTTCAAGAGCTTGTGGTACCAATCAAATAGGAAGAATTTACACGTGCAATATATGGGACGGTTTTATGGGTCAACAAATCAGTCATCTGACAAATAGTCAATGGTATTTCTTTAAATGTTCAAATGCCCATAAAGCTTCTAAAAGCTATGAACAGTCTAAATGTCAGGGAGAAATCCCTGTACAGAAGTATCAAAAAGGAAGCAAGTAGTCACCAAGTGCGTAGATGTGCACTGGTTGCTTGGAAATACCAGCCCCAACATGGTCATGGTATGACATGGCATCCAATGGCCTCTTCACTCCGGTGTTGGAAAAATGTGTAATATGTGTATTTAGACATTTTCAGGGCTAATAACAGAGGAATGGTTCAGCACAAAATTCCAATAAAAAACACTTCAACAGAATTGTTATTTCACATGTAGTACAAGTATTTAGAGATACTGACAGGAGAGCGGACAGACCCTCTTTATAGGGGTTGTGAGTTTTAGATGATCACTTTTTTGTAAGAAGGGTCCTCTGATGAGAAACTAAGCACAGGGTAGCCCCTGGGATCATCTGTAACCCACTGGGGACGTACTATATTTTCTGCACTACCAACATGAGCCATTCCACTGTTGCCAGTAAGATCTTTAGTCTAATGTAAGCTAAGGATCTGGAACAGGGGAACCCGTCTAATAATTCAGAAGCATGTAACAGGTACTGGAAAATGGGTATCCTAAACTAGACAACCCCTTAATGATTTTCACATTTATTATTTAAGAAGTACTCTGGCATTAAAATTAATACATTGCTTGCACCGCAAAGAGTAAGGAAAAAAAGGCCATTCTTATCTACCCCTGGGCCCCCTACAGCTGCCGTTCGTATAGTCCCCCGATGCTTATGTCTTTTTTCTGCCTCCAAACAGAGCGCTTGATGCGGGACCTGCCCGCTGGGAAAATTGCTGGCTGGCCACAGCGGTGTCCTGTCTTACCCAGTGATTCCTGGGGGGATAGGTTCCGCACTGAGAGCTTGTCTCTGAAGCTATAAGAAGACAGAAGCATTGTAAGGAGAAGAAGAACAGGATTTGCGAGGTTGGGGAAGTTTGTCAATTTTTCCTATTTTTTACTGGCCAAGCAATGTATACATTTTTATTTAAAAAAAAAAGCTAAAATACTCCTTTTAAGGTATTGTGTTTTACAAAGGTACTACACTTTCTACAAGCTTTACAAATTAACAGTATTGTATATACTCGAGTACAAGCCGACCCGAATATAAGCTGAGGCCCCTAATTTCACCCCAAGAACCCAGGAAAAGTTATTGACTCGACTATAAGCCTAGGGTGGGAAATACATCATCCCCCCCTGTCATCATCCAGACCCCCGTCATTAACACCCTCATCATCATCCCCCCTTCATCATCCCCTTGTCATCATCTTCATCATCACCGCCTGTCATCATCCCACATCCCCCCCTTCATCATCACCACCTGTTATCAGCCCCCCCCCCCCCCCCCCCTTCATCATCACCGCCTGTCAATATCTGAACAGTGGTCTTCAACCTGCGGACCTCCAGATGTTTCAAAACTACAACTACAGGCATGCCCGGACAGCCATGAAACATCTTGAGGTCTGCAGGTTGAAGACCACTGCGGCCTTCGTCATCATACAGCCCCCCTCCCTTTAGTTTTGTACTCACCTCCCCTCGGCAGGAAGGAAGGGTGAGCTGGTCCGGGCCACCTGTGCTCCAGGGACCGTCCGGTGGGGAGGGATAGTCATTCCGGGCTGTCCATCTTCACTGGGGGGGCCTCTTCTTCACGCCTGGAATAGTGACGTTGGCCCCCCGGTGAAGATGGACAGCCCGGAACGACTATCCCTCCCCACCGGACGGTCCCTGCAGCACAGATGGCCCGGACCAGCTCACCCTTCCTTCCTGCCGATGGGAGGGGAGTACAAAACTAAAAGGGGGGGGGGGGGTCTGGATGATGATGAAGGCCGCAGTGGTCTTCAACCTGCGGACCTCCAGATGTTTCAAAACTACAACTCCCAGCATGCCTGGACAGCCGATGGCAAAATGAACATCTTCAGACCCTATTCTTTGTAGGGGGCAGGTTTGTAAGTTTGCTCTGTGACCAGTGCAGAGGTTTTTCTACAGGGGTGGATGAGCTGTGAGCTTCATCTATTGTCTTCTTTATCTACTGGTGTCACCTTTTACTGTAATGTTGTAAAGATCACTTTACAGCAGCCTCCTCCTTATCACAGAGAGAACAGGAAGCCTCAGCTGAGTTTTAGGCTTAGTGGTGAGAAAACTGCAATATTTCAGGATTATTTTAAAATATAGAGATAGTAAAACGGAATATTATAAAAAAATAAATAAAAAGTTTCCAAAAATGAAAACACATTCCTGATGACACATTCCCTTTAAAGCATACCTCTTATTTCAGCTAGAAAGGGAAAAAGTTTGATAACAGGAGTAAGAAGCCTTCTTGTCTAATCAGATATATTACCGTATTTTTCACCATATAAGACCATGCTGGGAGTTGTAGTTTTGCAACATCTGGAGGTCTGCAGGTTGAAGACCACTGGTATAGGAGGTAATACTCACGTGTCCCCGCTGCTCCGGACCCGTCACTGCTGCCCTGGATGTTGCTCCATCGCTGTTGCCGTGTCCCCGTGATGTCCCCGACGCGCCAGACGTCTTCTTCCCCACGCTCTCCGTCGCCGTCATCACATCGCCGTCATCACGTCGCTACGTACACCGCTCCTATTGGATGACGGGACGGCGTGCGCGACGACGTGATGACGTCGAAGGAAAGCGCCGCCATGCAGGGGATCCTGACACGGAGCAGACACCGAGGAGGCAGGTAAGGTCCCTCCTGATGTCCTGCAAGCTGTTCAGGACGCCGCGATTTCCCCGCGGTGGTCCCGAACAGCCCGAATGAGCAGCCAGGTTAGTGTCACTTTTGCTTCAGACGCGGCAGTCAGCTTTGATCGCCACATCTGAAGGGTTAATATAGGGCATCACCGCGATCGGTGATGTCCTGTATTAGCCGCGGGTCCTGGCCGTTGATGGCTGCAGGGACCACCGCGATAGGTGTGTGTATTCGCCGTATAAGACGCACCGACTTTTCCCCCCAGTTTTGGGGAAGAAAAAGTGCGTCTTATACGGCGAAAAATACGGTATATCATTTCTCATATTCGCTTGAATTATTGATTTATGCAAATGACAGTGCCTACTTATGTATTTGGGTTTAACCTTTCGTGGAATAAGTTGGAGTTTAGCGCTGCTTCATCCACAGTACTACATCCAGCTCAGGTAGAAGGTATTCATTATTTCCCTGACTCATCATATCCACCCAGATAAGATAAATGAGAATGTCAGGCTGAAGGCCTCGCACCACATCCAGAGCTCATGTCTTTGAGGTAGTACATAGAGGCTGTGCGGCTGTGTCAGTGAAGACCAGAACCAGTTCAAATTATTACTTATATTTATGTCCGGAAACAGAAATATCTAAGCCGTGCCAAAGGGGTTTATGTGCCATAAAGCCATTTCATTCTGCAGTTCCAAATCACAGAATTCCTATCAGGTCATTCTGACAACATTTTTACTTCCAAGCAGCTTCCAAATACTCTCGTCTGCTTGAGAAATATGGCACATTTAGCTCTGACAGGAGCATCTCCAGTTTTACAGCAGAAAAACACTGACAAAACCGACATCATTATACAGACAAATAAAGGGAGATTGATTAAAACCTGTGCAGAGGAAAAGTTGACCAGTTACCCATAGCAACCAGATTGCTTCTTTAATAAAAAAAAAAAAAAAAAAAAGAAGCGATCTGATTGGTTGCTATGGGCAACTGGTCAGCTTTTCCTCTGCACAGGTATTGATAGCTCTCCCCTATTGATCAGATCCCAGCCCCCTCCCTTAGGAGTTCGGAGCCGGATTCACAGGTTGGAGTTTGGTACTAGGACCGCGTATAATTAACATGTTCATTCTTTCAGCAAAGTCCAAAATTTGAATCTCCGTGCACAAAAATTCAGCACCGTGCAGCAAAATCTGGAGGGAAATTCTGCAGAGAGAAATTCCACTTATTCTGGCCTTTGTGTACCACCTTGAACAAAGAAATTGTCAAATGTTAAAAACTTTCCAAATATCTTAAAGGGGTTATCCAGGAAAAAAAAACTTAGATATATATAAATATATATTTATATATATCTATCAACTGGCTCCAGAACGTTAAACAGATTTGTAAATTACTTCTATTAAAAAATCTTAATCCTTTCAGTACTTTTCTGCTGCTGAAGTGGAGTTGTTCTTTTCTGTCTAAGTGCTCTCTGATAACGTGTCTCAGAAACTGTCCAAAGTAGAAGCAAAACCCCATAGCAAACCTATTCTACTCTGTGCAGTTCCCGAGACAAGCAAAGAGCACTATGGCCAAACAGAAAAGAACAAGTCAACTTCAGCAGCTGATAATTATTGGAAGGATTAAGATTTTTTAATAGAAGTAATTTACAAATCTGTTTAACTTTCTGGAGCCAGTTGATATATAAAAAAAAGTTTTTTCCTGGAATACCCCTTTAACCTCTTCAGGACATAGGGCGTATGGATACGCCCTGCATCCCGAGTCCTTAAGGACCGAGGGCGTATCCATACGCCTGTGGGAATTCCGGCCCCCACCGCTAGCCGGTTGGGGACCGGAGCCGGATGCCTGCTGAAATCGTTCAGCAGGCATCCCGGCATATCGCCCAGGGGGACAATTCAGTCCAGCGATCTGCAGCGATTCCGGGTCAATCGGGTCTCCAGTGACCCGATGACCCGGAATTACTGGCTGTTCGGGGCCGTCTCTGACGGCCCCGAACAGCCAGAGCCTGCAGGGGTGAGGTGGCACTGGTGCCACCTCACGATCGCCCTGATTCGTCGGCCGGATTACCGGCCGACCAATCAGGGCGCCTGCTGCGGGTGTCACTCCCGCACCCGCTCCGCCCCTCTTCTGGAGGACGTGAGCGGGTGCGGGACGTGCACCCCGGGTGCTGGGGACCCCGATCCCCGGCGCCCCTGTTGGGATCGGGGCCCCAGGAGCAGCTGCGGCGGCGGGACTGACCTGCAGCGTCTGGATCGTTGGAGGTGAGTGACAGCCTCCTGCTGTTGCTTAGCAACAGCTCCCAGCATGCAAAAAGGGCATGCTGGGAGCTGTAGTTATGCAACAGCAGGAGGCAGACCACCACAACTCCCAGCATTCCCTTATGGGCATGCTGGGACTTGTAGTTTTGCAACAGCTGGAGGCACATTTTTTCTATGGAAAAGTGTACCTTCAGCTGTTGTGTAACTACAACTCCCAGCTTGCACAAACAGCTAAAGTGCATGCTGGGAGTTGTAGTGGTGCATCTGCTGGTTGCATAACTACAACTCCCAGCATGCCCGTTGGCTGCTGAGAGTTGTAGTTTTGCAACAGCTGAAGGCACACTGGTTGTGAAACTCAGAGTTTTTTTTTACCTAACTCAGTGTTTCACGACCGGTGTGCCTCCAGCTGTTGCAAGCTACAACTCTCAGCAGTCACCGTACACCATGCACCGTACATGCTGGGAGTTGTAGTTTTGCAACAGCTGGAGGCACACTGGTTGTGAAACACTGAGTTAGGTCACAAACTCAGTGATACATAACCAGTGTGCCTACAGTTGTTGCAAAACTGCAACTCTCAGCAGTCACCGACGGGCATGCTGGGAGTTGTAGTTATGCAACAGCTGGATGTCCCGGGTACACTCACATGGGCGGAGGATTACAGTAAGTATCTGGCTGCAAGTTTGAGCTGCCGCAAACTTTCTGCTGCAGCTCAAATTGCCAGCGAGAAACTACTGTGAACCCCCACCTGTGCGACTGTACCCTAAAAACACTACACTACACTACCACAAAAAATAAAAAGTAAAAAACACTACGTATACACATACCCCTACACAGCCCCCCTCCCCTCCCCAATAAAAATGAAAAACGTCTGGTACACCACTGTTTCCAGAACGGAGCCTCCAGCTGTTGCAAAACAACTCCCAGTATTGTCGGACAGCCGTTGACTGTCCAGGCATGCTGGGAGTTTTGCAACAGCTGGAGGCACCCTGTTTGGGAATTACTGGCGTAGAATACCCCTATGTCCACCCCTATGCAATCCCTAATTTAGGCCTCAAATGCGCATGGCGCTCTCACTTTGGAGCCCTGTCGTATTTCAAGGCAACAGTTAAGGGTCACATATGGGGTATCGCCGTACTCGGGAGAAATTGTGTTACAAATTTTGGGGGGTATTTTCTGCTTTTACCCTTTTTAAAAATGTAAAATTTTTGGGAAAACAAGCATTTTAGGTTTTTTTTTTACATATGCAAAAGTCGTGAAACACCTGTGGGGTATAAAGGTTCACTTAACCCCTTGTTACGTTCCCCGAGGGGTCTAGTTTCCAAAATGGTATGCCATGTGGGGTTATTTTTGCTGTCCTGGCACCATAGGGGCTTCCTAAATGCGGCATGCCCCCAGAGAAAAATTTGCGTTCAAAAAGCCAAATGTGACTCCTTCTCTTCCGAGACCCGTAGTGCGCCAGCAGAGCACTTTTCACCCCCATATGGGGTGTTTTCTGAATCGGGAGAAATTGGGCTTCAAATTTTTAGGGGTATTTTCTGCTATTACCCTTTTTAAAAATAAAAAGCATTTTAGGTAAAATTATTATTATTTTTTTTACATTTGCAAAAGTCGTGAAACACCTGTGCGGTATTAAGGTTCACTTTATCCCATGTTACATTCCCCGAGGGGTCTAGTTTCCAAAATGGTATGCCATGTGGTTTTTTTTTGCTGTTCTGGCACCATAAGGGCTTCCTAAAGGTAACATGCCCCCCAAAAACCATTTCAGAAAAACGTACTCTCCAAAATCCCCTTGTCGCTCCTTCCCTTCTGAGCCCGCCGAACACTTTACATAGACATATGAGGTATGTCCTTACTCGAGAGAAATTGGGCTACAAATACAAGTAAAAATTTTGTCCTTTTACCCCTTGTAAAAATTCAAAAATTGGGTCTACAAGAACATGTGAGTGTAAAAAATGAAGATTGTGAATTTTCTCCTTCACTTTGCTGCTATTCGTGTGAAACACCTAAAGGGTTAAAACGCTGACTGAATGTCATTTTGAATACTTTGGGGGGGTGTAGTTTTTATAATGGGGTCATTTATGGGGTATTTCTAATATGAAGACCCTTCAAATCCACTTCAAACCTGAACTGGTCCCTGAAAAATACTGAGTTAGAAAATTTTGTGAAAAATCGGAAAATTGCTGCTGACCGTTGAAGCCCTCTGGTGTCTTCCAAAAGTAAAAACACGTCAATTTTATGATGCAAACATAAAGTAGACATATTGTATATGTGAACCAAAAAAAAATGTATTCGTAATATCCATTTTCCTTACAAGCAGAAAGCTTCAAAGTTAGAAAAATGCAAAATTTTCAAATTTTTCCACAAATTTACGGATTTTTCACCAAGAAATGATGCAAGTATCGACAAAAATTTACCACTATGTTAAAGTAGAATATGTCACGAAAAAACAATCTCGGAATCAGAATGATAACTAAAAGCATTCCAGAGTTATTAATGTTTAAAGTGACAGTGGTCAGATGTGCAAAAAACGCTCCGGTCCTTAAGGCCAAAATGGGCTCCGTCCTGAAGGGGTTAAGGGCCTTTAACACAGGCTGAATTAACCTTAGATGGAGCATTTGTTCCCCATAACTAGCCTGTGTGAAAGGGCCACCGATCAGCCAATGAACAAGAAAAGGTTTTGGCTATTATATCATGTATGCAGGCCTATCATTGTTAGTCTGCTGCCCCTTGTCTTGTGTGAATGGGACATGCGGGGCACAATAATGAAAGTAAAGAGCTGCACAATCGTTGCAGCAATCGGTCATGCTGCCCTCCATGCATAAAGATTGGGCATAAAAAGCTCTTTTAAACAAGTGGCAAGCTGCTGATTCAGTGCATGGACTGGTCTGTCTAAGGCCTCGTTCACATTGCCGTCGGATTCTGCAATTCGGAGTTCCGTTGGCAATCCGGCCAGAAGGACAAGAATTTAGCAGAGAAAAAAAATAAATAGTAGAAAGCACAAATTTTTTTTCTCCTCTAAATTCTTATAAAATTACCGGATCACTAATGGACCCCATGCGAGGGAATGGGGTCCGTCGGGATCCGATAGTAGCTGTTTGCATACGACCCATTTTAGGGTTAGATCGGCTTAAAAAAAAAAAAAAAAGAAGAGCCGATCGGACCCTTAAAGGGTTACTCTGGTACCCAGCGTCCAGAACATTGAGTTCCGAACACTGTGTGCAGGCTTCCGTTTCACGCTCGCCCCCTCGTGACGTCGCGCCCAGTCATGTGACGTCACATCCCGCCCACTCAATGCAAGTCTATGACTTTCATTGAGGGGGCGGGCGTGAACACGGAAGCCCACACACAGCGTTCAGAACTCAATGTTCCGGATGCTGGGGAGCAGAGTAACCCTTTAATGAGTCGGATGCAAACGGCAATGTGAACCTTACAGGGTCTTAAGAAGAAATCCTTATGCAATATTTCTTATCAGAAGCAATCAACAGCTATTCACCAATAAGACTATTACCACATCAGGTTGTGATATCACAATACAATATAAGGACGGCCACCATTAGTGCTCATGCACACGGCTGTATTACAATACTAAGTTGTGCCATAGAAGTCAACAGGCCCATACTGTACCTAAGATGCCTTTATATGGCAGCACACAAATGTCTATGTTGAAAAATGCCTTGTGAATTAAACAGAAAAAGCATTTTTAGGCATGTTCCTTCAGTTGCCATATTAGTAAGGTGTTGCTTCTCTTGGAGAATACCTTCATAATATAGTGACATATAGAGGCTGTGCCAAGTTTAGAAGGCCCAGGGCACACTCTACAACATGCTTAAACAGTGATATCGGACTATTTTATGTTTGTTTTAGGCTTTAAAGAGTGCCTGTCATCAAACCATATTTTCTAATCTAACTAAGATTATATTCTCTAACTACTCCTAACACCCCTCCTGCCCTTAAAAGCTTTTCCAAGCTTTAAAAAGCTCTGTCTGATACCCTTCCCCTTGCTCACATTGTGTGAGCTCCCGGCAAAAGAAAGTGGGCGTTCCCCAGCAGGCTCCACGTCACTGAAGCCTGTGAGAGCTGTGCCTCGCCATGCCCCGCACGCACTTCGTGAGTTTGGTCTCCTGCCAGGCCGGGTGGAGACCAAACTAACTGTTTGACTTGCAGAGGAAACAAAACAGAGCCACCTAGTGGCCGTGTTTTAAATGAAATAAAAATAAAAAAATAAAAAATAAAAAGTTGAGAATTTTAAACAGCAAGTAAATAATAAAGTTTACTTTGGTGACAGGTACTATTTAACCCCTTAAGGACTCAGCCCATTTTGGCCTTAAGGACTCAGACAATTACATTTTTACGTTTTCGTTTTTTCCTCCTCGCCTTCTAAAAATCATAACTCTTTTATATTTTCATCCACAGACTAGTATGAGGGCTTATTTTTTGCGCGACCAGTTGCCTTTGTAATGACATAACTCATTATATCATAAAATGTATGGCGCAACCAAAAAAAAACACTATTTTTGTGGGGAAATTAAAAAGAAAAACGCAATTTTGCAAATTTTGGAAGGTTTCATTTTCACGCCGTACAATTTACGGTAAAAATAACGTGTGTTCTTTATTCTGAGGGTCAATACGATTAAAATGATACCAATTATTACATACTTTTATATTATTGTTGTGCTTAAAAAAAAAAAATCACAAACTTTTTAACCAAATTAGTACGTTTATAATCCCTTTATTTTGATGACCCATAACTTTTTTATTTTTCTGTATAAGCGGCGGTATGAGGGCTCATTTTTTGCGCCATGATCTGTACTTTTTTTTTGATACCACATTTGCATATAAAAAACTTGTAATACATTTTTTTATAATATGTATTAAAAAAGTAGCAATTTTGGACTTTTTTTACGTTCACGCCGTTCACCGTACAGGATCATTAACATTTTATTTTAATAGTTCGGACATTTACACACGCGGCGATACCAAATATGTCTATTAAATTAATTTTTTACGCTTTTGGGGTAAAATAGGAAAAAAAATGACGTTTTACTTTTTTATTGGGGGAGGGGATTTTTCACTCTTTTTTTTACATTTTTTTTTTTTTGTTTTACACTTGAATAGTCCCCATAGGGGACTATTCATAGCAATACCATAATTGCTAATACTGATCTGTTCTATGTATAGGACATAGAACAGATCAGTATTATCGGTCATCTTCTGCTCTGGTCTGCCGATCTCAGACCAGAGCAGGAGACGCAGGGAGCCGGAAGCAGGAAGGTGAGGGGACCTCCGTGCGGCGTTCTGAATGATCGGATCCCCTCAGCAGCGCTGTGGGCGATCCGATCATTCATTGAAATCGTGCACTACCGCAGATGCCGGGATCTGTATTGATCCCGGCATCTGAGGGGTTAATGGCGGACGCCATCTGAGGGGTTAATGGTGGATCGCGGGCGTCGGCCATTGCCGGCGGGTCCCTGGCTGCGATCAGCAGCCGGGATCAGCCGCGCATGACACGGGCATCGCTCCGATGCCCGCGGTTATGAACAGGACGTAAATGTACGTCCTAGAGCGTTAAGTACCACCGCACCAGGACGTACATTTACATCCTGCGTCCTTAAGGGGTTAAAAGGGGTACTCCCGTGGAATTTTTTTTTTTTTTTTTCAAATAAACTGGTGCCACAAAGTTAAACAAAGTTAATCCTTCCAGTACTTATCAGCTGCTGTATACTACAGAGAAATTAGTGAATGCTTATCTTTTTAGATTTCTCTGATGTCATGACCACAGTGCTCTCTGCTGACCTCTGCTGTCCATTTTAGGAACTGTCCAGATTTTCTCCTGCTCTGGACAGTTCCTAAAATGGACAGCAGAGGTCAGCAGAGAGCACTGTGGTCATGACATCAGAGAAATCTAAAAAGATAACCATTTCCTCTGTAGTATTTAGCCCCCAAGTACTGGAAGGATTAAGATTTTTTTTTATTGAAGTAAATTACAAATCTGTTTAACTTTCTGGCACCAGTTGATTTAAAAAAAAAAAGTTTTCCACGGGAGTACCCCTTTAAAGCCTTAACTGTCATTCAGACATGACAAAAGCTTTGATCAGACAGGGTCCCTGTGCTGAGACCCCCACTAATCTCTCAATGTATCTGGGTACAGTGTGCAGCAGCATGTTTCACTCTCTAGCCCGCCACTCATTGCAAGGGACTGGCTCCGTTATGGTCTGTAAAGCCGCCATCTGCAAAGTAACAGGGAGTGGAGCGCAATTCTTTGTATAGAGATCAGTGAGGGTCTCAGCACTGTTTATGGCAGTGATTTCCAAACAGCGTGCCTCCAAGCTGTTGTGAAACTACAACTCCCAGCATGCCTGGACAGCCAACGGCTGTCCAGGCATGCTGGGAGTTGTAGTTTTACAACAACTGGAGGCACCCTGGTTGGAAAAAAAAACCCTGCCATAAATAAATATTTGGCAAACAAACCACAGCGCGCTATAGAGGGAAGACAATTGAGAGAATTACTACTTGACACACTTTCCACTTCCCGTTTGCAGAAGAGCTTCCTAACTCCAAGCATTTGACACAGATAATAAATATAAAAGGTTCCTATCGATTCCACAGGGACTATGCAGTGATAGAAGCGGCAGCGAGCCAACCTGCAGTGAACACTCCTCACATCACACGGACCTCAAAGGGTTAATACCTGCGTCCTGCAAACACGTACTGGTGCAAAAACATTGTACAATCCGATAAATAATCTTTATACATTTACAGTAATGCCCGAGTGGATTTCATACGACGCCGTACATTGGATAGATAACGTAGGCGCCATAATCTGGACGCTAAAGGACATAATCAGTCTCTCAATGAGTCAGATTGCGGAGGAGGGATAGAAAATAATCCGGAGCTTCCTGTATGAAGAACTAGGACGATTGTTTTCCTTTATTCTTTAGACATTAAAGCGGTTCCTGTACTGAAGAGAACTTCTTAGGTTAAAGGGGTTATCCAGGAAAAAATATTTGCTCCAGAAAGTTAAACAGATTTGTTAATTACTTCTATTGAAAAATAGTAATCCTTTCAGTACTTATGAGCTGCTGAAGTTGAGTTGTTCTTTTCTGTCTAAGTGCTCTCTGATGACACGTGTCTCGGGAACCACCCAGTTTAGAAGCAAATCCCCATATCAAACCTCTTCTACCCTGTGCAGTTCCCGAGACAAGCAGAGATGTCAGCATAGAGCACTGTTGCCAGACAGAAAACAACAACTCAACTTCAGCAGCTGATAATTATTGGAAGGATTAAGATTTTTTAATAAAAGTAATTTACAAATCTGTTTAAATTTGCAATCCTACAAGTATGCTATAGAGAAGAAGGAGCAGGGCAGATTGATATATAGTTTTATTATTCATTCATTCAAAGGGAATCGGTCAGCAGCATGACCAGCACTAATATGCTGATAGTGCCTGTTAGGCTGTGTTCACACAGGCGGAACCTGGGTGTAATGTCCGCACGGACATTCCGCTGCAGCAGAGTCCCATTGACTTCAACGGGATTCTACTGCAATGTTCATACGCCAGGATTTCCGTGCAAGATGTTTCTGGTGGGAAAATTCAAATTCCAGCATCTTGTCTATTCTTTCTGAGGATACCACAAGGAAATGCATTGCCATCTATGCGACGGCCCATTTCCTAGCAATCCTAGCGCACCCCGGTTAGTTAAATGTGCGGGGACACACACTTGTTTTCTATGCGGACATTCCACATATTTTTCACTCTTGTGAACATAGCCTTAGTGAGAGTGAATAGGGGATAAGTAACTTTTCGTTTCACAATCCCTTTAAGATTTGTAAGGATATCTAGAGAATGGCGGTTCCTAAAAAGATAAGGTAACCAATAGTTTGGTCAGTGTCACTCGCACTAACAGGCAGTACCAGCAGGATAGTGCAGATGATGCTGCTAACAGATTCCCTTAAAAAAAAGTTCCCTATTTTGCCTACTTGTTAGGAAGCTTTGTCAATATCAATCACAAAGAGCACACTGCTAGACCCCCCCCCCAGCAATCAACAATTACTTGTGGGAAAACATGGCAATATTTTCCAGCAGCACCCCCACAGGTGCAATAAAGAATTACACAGTGCCCCGTACAAAGTCAGATGTCAAGAGGAGTCCAGACCTCCAGAGCAAGAGATGTTCCACTCGGAAATTCACCTGCAGCAGAGTCCCATTGATTTCAACGGGATTTCTGCTGCACTGTGCACACACAATGTTGGTGTCTGTAGAAATAATAAACAGGTTTATTGTTTCTGCAGATTCCACTTAGAAATGCATTGCTGTCTAATGAGATGGCATATTTCCGAGTGTTCCTTGCGTCGGCAGAACATGCCTGTGTGTGGAATGTCTTCTTGTAATTTCCGAGCGAACAATACTCATATTTTCCGCAGTGTTTTCAGCAAGAAAAATGTCCTTTCTAAATTCCTCTGTGGATCGGCGATCTTCCTGCTCCATGCTAAATGGAGTAGAAATGATCCGGAATCGTTATGTCTGCGGCAATTTGGCACAGACATAAGTACCACTCCATTGACAAATGGGCCTTGTCAGCAGATGCCACTGAAAGACCGAACATGTCCAATCTTCTGCCAAAATCCAAATCCTCGCTATAGCGGAACTTATATTGTGTGAACACAATGGAATAACACCCACTGAAGTCAATGAGATTGTGCTGCAGAATTCCCGGATTAGGCCATGTTCACACAATGTAAATGTGCAGAATGTCTGCATGGAAAACATGTGGACATTCTGAACATCTGAATAATCCAGCGGCTTCCAGGACCGTTGGGAAATGCGCCGTCTCTTACATGGTAATTCATTTCCTAGCAAAATCCGCAAAAAAGAATAGGCAAAACTATTCTTTTTGGGGACACACGAATCAGGATTTCCACAGCAGAAATTCCACCATGGTAACAGTGTAGCAGAATCCCATTAAAATCAATGGGACTCTGCTGCAGCGGAATTCTCAATTGGAATTCTGCATGGACATTTGGCCGTGTGGACATACCCTTACTCGCGGATTCCTCCTTGCAGATTTTCAGATACCAGCATGTCAGTTCTTTTCATCCATCCGTCACAGATTTTCATCCTTAAAGGGGTACTCCGGTGCTTACACATCTTATCCCCTATCCAAAGGATAGGGGATAAGATGCCTGATCGCGGGAGTCCCGCAGCTGGAGACGCCCGTGATCATGCACGCGGGACCCCGTTTGTAATCAGTCCCCCTCCCGTAGGCTTGCATTGAGGGGCGGAGCGTGATGTCACACGGGGGCGGAGGCGTGACGCCGCCGGCCCTGTAGTCGCCCGTAATCAGAACCAGTGCGAACACGCTCCGGGGACTGATTACAAACGGGGTGCCGCGGGCATGATCACGGGTGTCCCCAGCTGCGGGACTCCCGCGATCAGGCATCTTATCCCCTATCCTTTGGATAGGGGATAAGATGTGTAAGCACCGGAGTACCCCTTTAAAAGGGGTACTCCAATGGAAAACATTTTTTTTAATCAACTGGTGTCAGTAAGTTAAACAGATTTGTAAATGACTTCTATTTAAAAATCTTAACACTTCCAGTACTTATCAGCAGCTGTATACCGCAGAGGAAGTTCTTTTATTTTAGAATTTCCTTTCTATCTGACCACAGTGCTCTCTGCTGACACCTCTGTCCATGTCAGGAACTGTCCAGAGCAGGATAGGTTTGCTAAGGGGATTTTCTCCTACTCTGGACAGTTCGTAAAATGGACGGAGGTGTCAGCAGAGAGCACTGTGGTCAGACAGAAAGGAAATTCAAAAAGAAAAGAACTTCCTCTGGAGCATACAGCAGCTTTTAAGTACTGGAAGGGTTAAGATTTTTAAATAGAAGTAATTTACAAATCTGCCTAACTTTCTGACACCAGTTGATAAAAAAAAAAAAAAAAAATATTATATATAATAATAATAATAATAATAATGTTTTCCAGTGGAGTACCCTTTGTTCAATGCATAGGGTAAAATCTGCTGCAAATCCACATGTAACATGTAGAATATTGCAGCATATTTGCTGCGGATTCACAGCACAATCTGCAGCAAAAAATAAATAAAAACCTGTACATCTGGCCTTATCCTTACGGTATGTTCAAATTTTTTCTACATCATGTGCGGATACCTGCAACGGTGTGAGAATATGTGTTTTACTGTTAGGCTATGTTCACACGGGCGAAAAATGTGCGGAATGTCTGTGTGCCCGTGTGAAAAACAGGTGTGGACATTCCGCATATTTGACTAACCGGTGGGCGCTAAAAACGCTCAGAAATGTGCCATCTCATATACAGCCATGCACTTCCTTACGGACTCCGCAGAAAATAGACTTGAGACTTCAGACGTTTCTGGCGCAGAAATTCTACTATGTGAACAGTGCAGCAGAATCCCATTGAAACCAATGGGACTCTGTGGCAGCGGAATGTTCCGTGTAGACATTTCGCACAAGTTTCTCCCCCCCCCCCCCCACCGTGTGAACCTGGCCTTCCCGAGAATGTTATAGTCAGTATAGATCCGTATAGGACAGTATTTCTTAGGCTGCATTCACACCTCGTTTTCAGCTTACGGGTGCCGGATCCGGCTGGGGGAGGGGAAAACCGGGCCCTCCCGTACCCCAGTCGGACCAGTGCTGAAATCCATTTACTTTAATGAGCCGACCGGAGTCAAACGGTGACTCCGGTCGGCTCATTTTTGATCCGTATCCGGTTTCCTGACCGGACCTAAAACCATAGTATACTACAGTTTTAGGTCCAATCACAAAACCGGATACGGGTCAAAAATGAGCCGACCGGAGTCACCGTTTGACTCCGGTCGGCTCATTAAAGTAAATGGATTTCAGCACTGGTCCGGCTGGTATGAGAGCACCCGGTTTTCCCCTCCCCCATCCGGATCCGGGAACCGTAGGCTGAAAACGAGGTGTGAATGCAGCCTTAGCCAGGGTGCCTTCAGTGATTGCAAAACTACAACTCCCAGCATGCCCGAACAGCCGAAAGCTGTTCGGACATGCTGGGAGTTATAGTTTTGCAACTGCTAGAGACAACCTAGTTGGAAAATACTGTTAAAGGCCAATGGAATCCAGTAAGAACGATAGCGCATGTGCCTCCCCGCCAATGAAATTGCTGATTTATCTCTACACCATCTCCAGTCATTACATACACTATTATTTCACCATTTTTGAACACTTGTAAAATAAAATAAAAATGCATTTCAAGCATTTTTCATTGTGGTTTTTTATTTTATTTATTTTAAACAATGTTAGATGTGCATTTTGTCTGCAGCCTCATACATCAGTCAAGGAGGAGCTGGGATATAAGGGCAGTGAGGAAGTGTGCCAGTCTGTGGCACTTGAGCAGTTCAACTCCGCCTCCTGGACACTTGACCGAGAAATAAAAAGATTTTATATAAGTTTGGCAACCACTATCAGCTCCAGGAAAGGTACAGTTTGATTTTCTACTCTAACACTTATCCAACAGCATCTGCAGCTCTTAGGAACAAATACAGCTAAAAGATCTCTTTAAAGGGTAGCTCCCACCATCCTATATTTTTTTTTTCTGTCCCTGCCTATTGCACATCTATCCCTAACCCCCTCCATGCTTTTTATTTTTTTTACTATATAAAAAATAACTTTTTGTCTGCCTGGTAGCGTGCTCACTACCAGGCAGACTTCACCAGCAGGCACCACATCACTGATGCCTGCTGGGGACAACACTTCCGCCCTTAGTTCATCTACACAGGGTGCCTCCAGCTGTTTCACCACTACAACTCCCAGCTTGCCCTGACATCTATTGGCTGTCAGGCCATGCTGGGAGTTGTAGTATTGAAACAGCTGGAGGCACCCTGTGTAGATGAACTATAACTTAGTGCCATGTGGCGCTACGCCCGCCGCCGCATACCCCGTTCCCTCCATCACCCCCTCTCCCAACCTCCCCCCGGATACCCCGTTCCCTCCATCACACCCCCCCCCCCGCATACCCAGTTCCCCCTGTCACAAACAGCCCCCCCCCCCCCCCCCTTCTGATGCTTACTGATACTGCAGAGTCCGGCAGATGGTGTGCAGGGGCAGCAGCGGCGACAACATGTGCAGGAGGAGTGGCCTCCCAGCCAGTGGCGGGGAGCCAATGCGCTCGTTCCCGCTTGTCTGATTGACAGGCAGGGAGCGAGCACAGTGTAAATGAATAAAGATTGATTGCCCGGCCGCAATCAGTCCGAATTCAGGTGTGACGTCACGCCAAGCTGCAGCAGGCCACTAGGAGGGAGACCCCTAGTGGCTGGTTTTCAAACGTAAAATTCACCCTCAAAATGAAAAAATAAATAAGAAAAATATATTACAGATATGTTGTAGTACATAAGTACTACAACATATCAAAAAATTAAGTTGGTGACAGTGCCCATTTAAGGCTTTTTCGGCGGAAATATTCTACTTGATTTCAATGGGATTCTGCTGCACCGTGTTTATGTTCAAGGTTTCCGCCTGTACATGCGTTGCCGTCTATGAAGGAGGCACATTTCTGAACATCCTAGCGCTGGCGGAACATGCAAATGTGCGAATTGCCCGACCGTGTTTTGCGCCATGTGAGCATAGCCTAAAAAGGGGTAGACTCACCAGAGACAATGGGGGAGATTTATCAAACCCAGTCCAGAAGAAACACTTCTGAGTTGCCCATAGCAACCAATCAGATCGCTTCTTTCATTCTTAACAAGGCCTCTGCAAAATGAAAGCAGCGATCTGATTGGTTGCTATGGGCAACTTTTCCTTTCCACAAGTTTGATAAATCCCCCCCCCCAATATCTTTCAGAATCCAATTCCCCAGCCATAAGCTGATCACCAAGAGTTCCGATCTCAGCACTCGGCTTATTTAGCCACTTCCAAACAGAGAGGAGAAATAAAGTACGCTGCTCAAAAAATATAAAGGGAACACTTAAACAACACAATGTAACTCCAAGTCAATGACACTTCTGTGAAATCACACTGTCCACTCAGGAAGCAACACTGATTGACAATCAATCTCACATGCTGTTGTACAAATGGAACAGACAACAGGTAGAAATTATAGGCAGTTAGCAAGACACCCCCAATAAAGGAGTGGTTCTGCAGGTGGTGACTACAGACCACACTCAGTTCCTATGCTTCCTGGCTGATGTTTTGGTCACTTTTTAATACTGGCGGTGCTTTCACTCTAGTGGTAACCTGAGACGGAGTCTACAACCCTCACAAGTGGCTCAGGTAGTGCAGCTCATCCAGGATGGCACATCAATGCGAGCTGTGGCAAGAGGGTTTGCTGTGTCTGTCAGTGTAGTGTCCAGAGCATGGAGGCACTACCAGGAGACAGGCTAGTACATCAGGAGATGTGGAGGAGGGCGTAGGAGGGCAACAACCCAGCAGCAGGACCGCTACCGCCGCCTTTATGCAAGGAGGAGCCCTGCCAGAGCCCTGGAAAATGACCTCCAGCAGACCACAAATGTGCGTGTGTCCACTCAAACGGTCAGAAACAGACTCCCTGAGGGTGGTATGAGGGCCCGACGTCCACAGGTGGGGGGGTTGTGCTTACAGCCCAACACTGTGCAGGACATTTGGTAGTTGCCAGAGTACACCAAGATTGGCTAATTCGCCACTGGCATCCTGTGCTCTTAACAGATGAAAGCAGGTTCACACTGTGCACACGTGACAGAGTCTGGAGACGCCGTGGATAACGTTCTGCTGCCTGCAACATCCTCCAGCATGACCGGTTTGCTAGACCTCATGTGGCTGGAGTGTGTCAGCTGTTCCTGTAAGAGGAAGGCATTGATGCTATGGACTGGTCCGCCTATTCCCCAGACCTGAAGCCGATTGAGCACATCTGGGACATCATGTCTCGCTCCATCCACCAACGCCACGTTGCAACACAGACTGTCCAGGAGTTGGCGGATGCTTTAGTCCAGGTCTGGTAGGACATCCCTCAGGAGACTATCCGCCACCTCATCAGGAGCATGCCCAGGCATTGTAGGGAGGTCATACGGGCACGTGGAGGCCACACACACTTCTGAGCCTCATTTTAAGGACATTCCATCAAAGTTGGATCAGCCTTTAGTGTGGTTTTCCACTTTGATTTTGATGTGACTCCATATCCAGACCTCCATGGGTTGATAAATTTGATTTCCATTGATAATTTTTGTGTGATTTTGTTGTCGGCACATTCAACTATGTAAAGACGAAAGTATTTCATACGATTAGTTCATTCAGATAAAGGATGTGTTGTTATCTTAATTTTTTTGAGCAGTGTATTACATGGTCATTGTCATACAAGTGCAGTCCTAGTCCATCACAGCAGAAGTCACTTGTATAGAGCAGCTCTGATATATGGGTACTCCTCTATTATGTCCATATAGCCTTAACACGTAACAACCCCTTTAAGACACCCAGACGCATGAAATCATTACCGGCTGAAACTCTTCCAGCAGCATCTGCAGACTACTGAGCATTTTATTCAATCCTGCGTTCTCCCCCAATACAGAATACCAACAGATAACCGGCTGAAATGTGATCTGGATTATCAGACATAATAAGTTGCAATGTGAAGTCTACGGGTCACATAGCAAATTCTATATGACATTATAACATTCCATGGCCACATCTCCTGCCTCCAGGGGTGGCATTTTCATTTCAAGCTTGGCATCTGCCCATGTGTGTCTGCCTGTATACTAAAACCGTCTGTACATTTCAGCTTTACATTGCAGACCTTATACCAGCGTTTTCCAACATGGGTGCCTCCAGCTGTTGCAAAACTACAACTCCCAGCATACCCAGACAGCCTTTGGCTGTATACTAAAACCGTCTGTACATTTCAGCTCTACATTGCAGACCTTATACCAGCGTTTTCCAACATGGGTGCCTCCAGCTGTTGCAAAACTACAACTCCCAGCATGCCCAGACAGCCTTTGGCTGTATACTAAAACCGTCTGTACATTTCAGCTTTACATTGCAGACCTTATACCAGCGTTTTCCAACCAGGGTGCCTCCAGCTGTTGCAAAACTACAACTCCCAACATGCCCGGACAGCCTTTGGCTGTCCGGGCATGCTGGGAGTTGTAGTTTTGCAACAGCTGGAGGCACCCGGGTTGGAAAACGCTGCCTTAGCAAGCTTCCCTTAAAAGCAAATGCAACGGCATTTCAGAGCTGATAATATACCGTAGAGACATACATGTTTTTTATGATAATTATATATATATATATATATATATATATATATATATATATATATATATCTCATCATTGCTATCCCTTGTTTTGCATCACTGAATCCCATACCGGCCAATCCCTTATACCGATACCCAGCTATAGAATTTAATAAACACCTGAAGCAATTGTTCTATTTTTAATGGAAGATAAGATTTCAGGGTCTAAAACACAGCGCCTGCAGCATACGCTGTACACAATCCGAGCTATTCTAACACACTGTATACACCTATATCTCTTTTCTCATTCAAGCCCAGACTGTCATTTGAGATGTATATCCATAAGACGCGGCAGCATTTTGCTAGGCAGACTGCATTCAGAGCTGAGATACAAGCCCAACCTTTGCAGTAGTTGATCATCTCTTCTCCTTCTAGTTACAGTCTCCTTTATTACATCCAGGGTCCCTAGCAACGCCATAGACAGCGGCTCGCCTCTGTATTAGCAATGGGGCCTGATCCCCCACAATTAGAGCGAGTGCTGAAGGACCCGTAGGGTTACACTGTAATCCATAGGGACAGATAACATGGTGTCATATCAAGTGTCCTGCACACCAATAACTAGAACACAAACCTACGCTGTATAATGTCACTTTTGTCACCACAGACGTGTAGCATTTTCCTTTACGGACAAATATACAATATTTCACCCCAAAATAATCATTAAGAAACATTTCCACCACATTGCAAAATAACAAACAAACAAATAAGGCTGTCATGGGATTTCTTCCTATAATATATATATATATATATATATATATATATCTCAAAGGCAAAAGAGTGGGCGAAAAGCATTATGCCTCTGTGCCCATGAAGGGTTAACTCATATATAGCAGGCAGTGCAATGTATCCAGGTCTAATTAATTACTAATCCCCATTACAGGTAGACGTGACCTGAGGGATAAGCAGCAGTGATTTGCCCCTATTACCCCCACAGGGCACCCAGCCTGGCAGGAGAGGGCTTGTATTTGGTGCAGTAAACAAGATAGCAGGAATGGAGGGAGCCAGATAAGGAGGGGAGGGAGCCGCACACTCTATCTAAACCTTATTAATGACATATTACAGCCGCCTGACAGGACACAGCGGGCACCAGCACTGGCAGTGCCACCTCCGGGGTGCAGGGGAGCGGGCACTACTCACCCAGAAGACGAAGGAGTAGATGATGAGGAGGGTTTTCAGACACGTTATGACTGGCTTGGTCTCCATTCTCCTTGATGCCATGCTACTGAGATCCGGTAGCCGGGTGTTACTGTTGCTGCTCTCGGCTCCTCCTGCTGCAGTTTATCCCCAATACAGCTGAGGGGAAGGCAGAGCACAGAGGACGTCCACACCTCCTCCAGCTCCGAGCAGTTCATTGTGTACAGGGCATGCTGGGAGTTGTAGTGGTGTATACCTCCAGCTGTTGCAAAACTACAACTCCCAGCATGCCCTGTGTCCGTGCATGCTGGGAGTCGTAGTTATGCCAGAGCTAGAGGAACACTTTTTGACAGAAAAGAAGTGCCTCTAGCGCACTGTTTCCCAACTAGGGTGCCTCCAGCTGTTGCAAATGAATTTTGGCTCACAGCCATAACCAAAAGCAAAAGAATTTTGGCGAACTGCCATAAGCAAAAATAATTCCAACTTAAAGGGGTACTCCGGTGGAAAACTATTTTTTTTTTTTTTTTAAATCATCTGCTGCCAGAAGGTTAAACAGATTTGTAAATGACTTCTATTAAAAAATCTTAAAGGAGAACTCCAGAATATAAAAATTGTCCCCCATACTGCCGGCAGTAAAAAAATAAAGATGTACATACCTTCCTTCGCTCCCCCAGGGCCGCCGCGATCGTCTTCCTGGTTGCCGGTGGTCGGCGAGTCATATTGCGCTCAGCCAATCACTGGCCACAGTGAAGTCAGACTCGGCCAGCGATAGGCTGAGCGGCAGTGTGAGAACGCTTCAAGACACGAAATTCTTCACTACACCGGCACCTGCTGCCGGGGCCAAAAACGTCACACTGCCGCTCAGCCTATCGCCAGCCAAGCCGAGACTTCACTGCGGCCGGTGATTGGCTGAGCACAGTATGACTCGCCGACCACCGGCAACCAGGAAGAGGATCGCGGCGGAGACCGGAGGCCCCGGGGGAGCGGAAGAAGGTATGTACCTGTTTATTTTTTTACTGCCGGCAGTATGGGGGACAATTTTTATATTCTGGAGTTCTCCTTTAATCCTTCCAGTACTTATTAGCTGTTGAATACTACAGAGGAAATTATTTTCTTTTTGGAACACAGTGCTCTCTGCTGACATCATGACCACAGTGCTCTCTGCTGACACCTCTGTCCATTTTAGGAACTGTCCAGAGCAGCATATGTTTTTTCTCCTACTCTGGACAGTTCTTAAAATGGACAGAGGTGTCAGCAGAGAGCACTGTGGTCATGATGTCAGCAGAGAGCTCTGTGTTCCAAAAAGAAAAGGATTTCCTCTGTCGTATTCAGCAGCTAATAAGTACTGGATGGATTAAGATTTTTTAATAGAAGTAGTTTACAAATCTGTTTAACTTTCTGGCACCAGTTAATAAAAAAAAAAGTTTTCCACCAGAGTACCCCTTTAATATTTCCAACTTGGAAGAATTGTTCTTTTTTTCTCTCCCTTTTTTCTCTCCCCCTAACCTACCACACCTTACACACACATACAACAAACCAGTGCTCACAATGCATGCTATACCATAACAAAAATAATTCCAACTTGGAAGGAAAATTTTATCCCCCTAACCTACCACACATTACATACAACAAACCACTACTCATAATGCATGCTATACCGTAACAAGAGGTTTTTTTTTATGTGTATTGTGTATGTTACGTAAGGTTTCCTATCCGGAGGTTTTTCAGTTAAAACTCAGTTAAAGGGTGCCTCTCATCCAAAAAAATGTTGATATATTATAGATTAATGTATGCAGAATAACTTCACAATTGCATGTTATTAAAAAATATGCTTCTTTCTATTTAATTTTCCACTTTGAAGAAATGACCACTAGGGGTCTCCCTACCAGTCCTGGCAGCAAGCATTTCAGACTCATGCTGGAGTCCTAAACACTACGAGCTGCCAGTCTGCTTTGTTCACAAAGGAGAACACTCAGAGCTGCCAGCCTGCTTTGTTCCCAGCCTGTTTGGCTGTGAACAAAGCAGGCTGGCAGCTCTGAGTGTTTAGGACTCCAGCATGAGTCAGAAACGCTTGCTGACGGGACTGATCGGGAAAAATACAATAGAAAGAAGCATATTTTTCATTAACATGCTATTGGAACGTTATTCAACATTCATTAATCTAAAATATATCAAATGTTTATTTGATGAGAGATACCCTTTAAGGAAAACTATATTTACCGTATGTTATGGATGGTAATGAATGTGTATGTGTGTTTGGAAGGATAATAGGTTAGAATTAGTAGTAGTAGGTAGGTATTATTTGTTGGTTTAGTTAAGCTGGTCTGGATGGTTAGGGCGGTCTTTTTATTCTGTAACAAAAAGTTTGTTACTTTTTTATTGTTTATGTTTCAGCTGATTAAGCATTGTTTTTGTGTTTTGTAAAAGTTTTATATTTTTCTAATAAAAAGAGTTCCAGCTGTTGCAAAACTACAACTCCCAGCGTGCCCGGACAGCCGAAGGCTGTCCGGGCACGCTGGGAGTTGTAGTTTTGCAACAGCTGGAGGCACCCTGGTTGGGAAACACAGCTCTAGCGGTTGCATAAATACAAGTCCCAGCATGCACGGACAGTCAAAAGGCATGCTGGACATTGTAGTTATGCAACAGCTGGAGGCATCTAACTACAACGCAAAGCATGCCCTCTGGCTGTCTGTGCATGCTGTGAGTAGTAGTTATACAACAGCTAGAGCACACGGGCGGGATTACAGTAAATTCCCCGCTCCGAGTTCAGGGGAGTGTAATAAAAAAAATAAAAAAAATAATACTTGTCCAAGGGACCAAAACGGAGCACAATCTACTTGTCCCTCATGACGATCCACTTGTCCTGGTACATAAAATAATTTCAACCAAAATAGTCTGTAAAGAAGGTCTTTATTAATAGAAACTTAATAGGCAGACCAGTATGTCACTCCATTAGGTGGATAGGGCCCCTGATAAGAAAGTCCGTCCCATTAAGTAGGTAGTCCCTCCTTCAGGAAGGTATGTCCCTTTATTAGGTAGGTCCGTCCCTTCATCAGGTAGGTAGGGCTCCCCTAGTAAGTAAATAATGCCCCAGATAGATATGTCCCCCCAGTTGCTGGGAATGGTGGGCTCCCCCAGTAGGCAGACAGAGCCCCAGATAGATATGTCCCCCATTAGGTAGAGCTCCCCCGTATGTAGACAGGTCCACAGATAGATATGACCTCCATCAGGTAGGGTTCCCCAGTAGGTACACAGACCCCCAGATATGACCCCCATCAGGTAGGGCTCCCCAGTAGGTACACAGGCCCCCAGATAGATATGACCCCCATCAGGTAGGGCTCCCCAGTAGGTAGACAGGCCCCAGATAGATATTGCACCCATCACTGATGGGAGTCATATCTATCTGGGGACCTGTCTACCTACTGGGGAGCCCCACATGATGATTAGGTAGGGCTTCCCAGTAGGTAGAAAGGCCTCTAGATAGATATGACCCCTGGCAGGTAGGGCTCCCATTTAAACAATTATACCACCTAAGTCAGTGTTCTTCAACCGGGGTGCCTCCAGCTGTTGCAAAACTACAACTCCCAGCATGCCCAGACGGCTGAAGTTTTGCAACAGCTGGAGGCACCATGGTTGGGATGCACTGCCCTGAGTAGATAGGTTAGCCCCTAGTGGTAGGCATGTCCTCCCTTATGTAGTAAGTAGCCAAGTTTGAGTAGGTAACTCATTTCTACTTACACCTCCCTGTTCCCTGCAGGGACTTCCTGGCGAAGGTGCACGTGGTGAGTGATGTCATTGCAAGCGCTGCGCAGGACGTCAGCGTCCCGGTATCCTGCATTGCACGTGCGAGGACGTCCCTCACCGCTCGCACCTCCGCCAGGAAAGCTTGCTATAGGCTGCATCAGGCAACTGCGGTCTATAGCAGTTTACTGATGGGGCAAGGCAGTCTTGAATTCTTCCAGCATTTAGCGCTGCTTGCCCAAAGCAGGGCTAAATGCCTGAAGAATTCACCTGCCCGGCACCCGGAACTGCATGTCCCGGAAGTTGGGCGTTACAATTAGTGTTGAGCGGCATAGGCCATATTCGAATTCGCGAATATTCGCGAATATATGGACGAATATTCGTCATATATTCGCGAATATTCGCATATTCGTTATATTCTCGTTTTATTTTCGCATATGCGAAAATACGCGTATGCGAAATTCGCATATGCGAAAATTAACATATACTAATGTTCGCATATGCGAATTTTCGCACGCCAGTCTCATACAGTGGTATTACAGCCTTCTTTACACCACACAAGCTGGAAGCAGAGAGGGATGATCACTGTGATGTGTACTGTGAAAAAAAAAAAAAAAAAAAAAAACGAATATTCGTAATTACGAATATATAGCGCTATATTCGCGAAATTAGCGAATTCGCGAATATGCGATATTCGCGAATAATATTCGCATTGCGAATATTCGCAAGCAACACTAGTTACAATTCCCACATCCCTGGAGTTTGAGATGCGGAAAATCTGCCATGGCTCAAACTTGTAGAGGGAAACTTGTAAACCTGACCGTGTGTACATACTATAAAAACACTACAGTACACTAACAGAAAATAAAGAGTAAAACACTACATATACACACACCCTTACACTCTTACTCCCTCCACCCCCTAAAAACGGCTCATTTGGCAGTGTTTACTAAACTGAGCCTCCAGCTGTTGCAAAGCAACAACTCCAAACATGCATGGACAGCCGTTGACTGTCCAGGCATGCTGGGCATTGTAGTTATGCAACAGCTGGAGGCACCCAACTACAACAAAAAGCATGCCCACTGGCTGTCTGTGCATACTGGGAGTTGTAGTTATACAACAGCTAGAGCACACGGACGGGATTAAAGTAAGTTTCCTTATGTTCCTTTTATGTGGAAAATCAGCCATGGCTCAAACTTGTAGAGGGAAACTCGTTGTAAACCCGACCATATATACATACTATAAAAAACACTACAGTACACTACACTAATGCAAAATAAAGAGTAAAACACTACATATACAGATACCCTTACACTCTTACTCTCCCCACCCCCTAAAAATTAAAAACAGCTCGTATGGCAGTGTTTTATAAACTGAGCCTCCAGCTGTTGCAAAGACACAACTCGAAGTATGCATGGACAGCCATTGACTGTCCAGGCATGCTGGGAGTTGTAGTTTTGCAACAACTGGAGGCACTCTGTTTGGCAAACACTGCCATAGGGTATGCAAATCCCTAATTTAGGCCTCAAATGTACATGGTGCTCTCTCCCTCTGAAGCCACATATAGGGTAATACCTTCTCAGGAGAAATTATGTTACAAATTTTGTAACTTTTTCTCTTTTTACCCCTTATGAAAAAGAAAAGTTGGGGGCTACAGCAGCATGTTGGTGTAAAAAAATAATTTTTTTTGCTCTAACATGCTGGTGTTGCCCAATACTTTTCATTTTCACAAGAGGGAAAAGGAGAAAAATATTAAATAATCTGTAACACAATTTCTCCCAAGTACGGAAATGCCCTATATGTGGACGCAAAGCGATCTGCAGGCACACAACATGGCTCAGGAGTGAGAGAGCACCATGTACATTTGACAAAATTAGGGATTTGCATACCCTACGGCACAGTGGCGGATCCAGGGGGGGGGGGCAACAGGGCAATTGCCCCCCCCCCCCGAGATTGCTGCCCCCCGCCCCCTAGAATGGTGGAGCCGAAGCTGTAAGCTTCCGCTCCACCATTCACTAACCTTGGCTGTCACGAGCTGCGGGGTCGCGATCCACTGCAGGCCGGCGCGATGACGTCACATCATCGCGCCGGCGCCCGGAAATCCCGTCCCCGCGGCCAGCATACAGTCAGTACTAAGAGTATGCTCAGGGCCCAGGGGATTTGGGGGATAGAATATGTGCCACTGTTAAGGGCATTATATCGTACAGGAGGAGGGGGAGGGGGATTTAAAAACGTAGGGGGGGGGGGGGGGAGAGAAAGGGGAATTTTTAATGTGAGGGGCTGCAGGGCTAAGCACTGGGGGCACTATATGTGAAGAGCACATGACAGGGGGCCCTCTGTGCTGTGCCCCTCACATATAATGCCCCCGTGCTGTGTCCACACATATAAATTATATGTGTGGGGGGGGGCACAGCACAGGGGGTATTATATGTGTGGGGCACAGCACAGAGGGTATTATATGTGTGGGGCACAGCACAGGGGGCATTATATGTGAGGGGCACAGCACAGAGGGCATTATACGTATGGGGCACAGCACAGGGGGCATTATATGATATAATTCCCCCTGTGCTGTGCCCCACACATATAATGCCCCATCATGTGCTACCTCATATATAATGCCCCCATCCTGTGCCCCTCATATATAATGCGCCATCATGCGCCCCATACATATAATTCCCCCTGTGCTGTGTCCCACACATATAATGCCCCCTCTGCTGTGCCCCTCACATATAATGCCCCCATCATGTGCCCCTCACATATAATGCCCCCATCATGCGCCCCTCATATATAATGCCCCCATCCTATGCCCCCCATATATTATGCGCCATCATGCGCCCCTCACATATAATGCCCCCTGTGCTGTGCCCCTCACATATAATGCTCCTGTCATGTGCCCCAAACATATAATGCCCCTTGTTCTGTGCCCCTCACATATAATGCCCCTTGAGGGGACAGGACAGGGGGCATTATATGTGAGGGACAAAGAACGGGGGCATTATTTGTGAAGGGCACAGCACGTGGCATTATATGCGAGGGGTGCATGATGGGGGCATTATATGTGAGGGGTGCATAATGGGGGCATTATATATGAGGGGCGCATGATCGGGGCATTATATGTGAGGGGCAAAGAACGGGGGCATTATATGTGAAGGGCACAGCACAGGGGGCATTATATGTGTGGGGCATATAACAGGAGCATTATATGTGAGGGGCACAGCACGGGGGGCATTATATGTGAGGGGAACAGCACAGGGGACATTATATGTGAGGGGCACAGCACGAGGGGGGCATTATATGTGAGGCGCACAGCACAGGGGGCATTATATGTGAGGGGCACAGCACAGGGGGCATTATATGTGAGGGAAGCATGATGGGGGCATTATATGTGAGGGGCAAAGAACGGGGGAATTATATGTGAAGGGCACAGCACAGGGGGCAAAGGGCATTATTATGTGGAGGGAACAGGACGGGTCATAATTATTATATGTAGGGGCACAAGATGGGGCATTATTACTATATGTGAATGCACAGAGTGTTCTGCATTTCAGAAGTATATTGTAGATTATGAGGAATTTCTGGGGTGGTACGTTTTTTTATGGGCAACAATACATTTGGGTATTTTATTCAGAGGGTGCACTGCACAGCAAGTTATATTCAGAGAGTGCAGTGTGTGGTAGTATTATATTCAGAGAGGGCAGTGTTTGGTAGTATTAAATTTAGAGGGCACAGTGTGGTAGTATATTCAGAGGGTACAGTGTGTGGTAGTATTATATTCAGAGGGTGCAGTGTATGATAGTATTATATTCAGAGGGTACGGTGTGTCGCAGTATTATATTCAGAGGGTGCAGTGTATGATAGTATTATATTCAGAGGGTACGGTGTGTGGCGGTATTATATTCAGAGGGTACAGTGTGTGGTAGTATTATATTCAGAGGGTACAGTGTGTGGTAGTATTATATTCAGAGGGTACAGTGTGTCGCGGTATTATATTCAGAGGGTACAGTGTGTTGTTTATTCAGGGGGTACAGTGTGTCAGAATTATATTCAGAAGGTATGTGCCCGTATTACATTCGAAGAATACAGTGTCTGGCAGGTTTATAATAATTATTGTTTTCATATAGAGGATCAGAATCTGCTGACATAGTGAGGAGCTATCTGGGCGTCAAGTTCTGCAGAGAGAAGATTTAGCTGGAACAAGTCCTGGCGGTATGTACCAGCTGAATTACATAAGGAAAGACTATAGAGAAGACGTCACCTGTAGTCACTGATATCATTCTGTGTCCTCCTGTGTGTGTCCCATCAGAGCTGGAGTCACTGATATCATTCTGTATCCTCCTGTGTGTGTCCCATCAGAGCTGGAGTCACTGATATCATTCTGTATCCTCCTGTGTGTGTCCCATCAGAGCTGGAGTCACTTGTAAGTTTTGCAGTAATGATGGGTGAAACAACAACTCCCAGCATCCCCTCACCACTGCTTAAGTCATACTGGGAGCTGTAGTTTTAAATGGTAAAAACTTCTTTAGCGCTTTCCCATTCTGTGGCAATTGGTATATTTGATTATTATTCTGACATGTGAGCATGGCCAAAAAGTCTTAAACAAGGTTAGGACTGTATGATACATTTAATACTATTGTATGTTCCGTAAGCAACATCTTATTTTCTGTCCGCCAACACAAAATACTCTAATAGTGCCCCTCCTTAGACTCGACTCTGGATCCGCCCCTGCTACGGTAGTGTTTCCCAAACAGGGTACCTCCAGCTGTTGCAATACTACAACTTCTAGCAAGCCTGGACAGTCATTGGTTGTCCATGCATGCTGGAAGCAAGAGGCTTGTATAGAAGTGTAGTAAACACTGCCATACGAGCCATTTGTAAAAAAAAAAAATGTTTTGGGGGGAGGAGTAAAAGTTTAAGGGTGTGTGTATATGTAGTGTTTTACTCTTTATTTTGTGTTAGAAAATACTAGCAAAGAAAAAACAGGGTACCCACACTCACCGCAGGGCTGCTGTAGGCTTCTGGCAAAGATGGATGACCCAGTGCCAGACACGTAAGAGGGTGCTCAGAAGCGAGGCGACTGCTGGCGAAGTTTCGTGCTAGTTGCGCTTCTAGTTGCGTGGGGTGGAGTAACAGTGTAAGGGTGTGTGTATATGTGGTAATTTACTCTTTATTTTGTGTTAGTGTAGTGTACTGTACTATTGCAGTGTGTACATGTTGTGTCCCAGCCCCAAAGGCTGTCCTGTGGGCTGCGGATCTCCTCGGGCATGCCTGCTGCTTCTGTGATGGACTGCGACTGTCACTCACTGACCGCTGGGTGCCCGCAAGGACTATGACCGGGCACATTTATTTCTAGGGCGCGGACCCCTTAAGAATTATGGCAGAGCCGGACATGCCAAGGGCTGATTGGAGTAGAGAGGTCATGTGCCCCGCGCAGGCATGCACGTCTACTCCAATCACCTGACCTGTCCATGTCCGTGCGCGATCTCCTTCATCCTCCCCGTCCAGCACCAGGAGCAGCAGAAGGCTCACGTGGTATCTCTGATTCCGGCAGGGTTAGTGAACCTGAGTGGGGGTGGGGGTGTTGTGGGAGTGATAAGAGGTGATGAGTGGTGCGGGGGGGGGGGGGAGGTGACGAGAGGTGCAGGGGGGTTATGGGGGTGATGAGAGGTGGTGGGGGGTTATGGAGGTGATGAGTGGTGCAGGGGTGGGGTGATTAGAGGTGTCGGGGGGTTATGGGGGTGATGAGAGGTGGTGGGGGGTTATGGGGGTGATGAGTGGTGCAGGGGGGTGAGGAGAGGTGCAGGGGGGTTATGGAGGTGATGAGAGGTGCAGGGGGGTTATGGTGTGATAAGAGGTGCAGGGGGGTTATGGGGGTGATAAGAGGTGCGGGGGGGTTATGGGGGTGATAAGAGGGTGGGGGGGTTATGGGGGTGATAAGAGGTGCGGGGGGGGGGTTATGGGGGTGATAAGAGGTGTACGGGGTTATGGGGGTGATGAGAGGTGCATGGGGGTGTTAAGAGGTGCAGAGGGGTTATGGGGGTGATGAGAGGTGCATGAGGGGGGTAATGAGAGGTGCAGAGGGGTTATGGGGGTCATGAGATGTGCCTGGGGGTGATGAGAGATGCAGGGGGGGTTATGGGGGTGATAAGAGGTGCAGAGGGGTTATGGGGGTGATGAGGGGGTGCAGGGGGTTATGGGGGTGATAAGAGGTGCAGGGGGTTATGGGGGTGATAAGAGGTGCAGGGGGGTTATGGGGTGATAAGAGGTGCAGGGGGGTTATGGGGGGATGAGAGGTGCAGGGGGGTTATGGGGGGATGAGAGGTGCAGGGGGGTTATGGGGGTGATGAGGATAGGTTTGGCAGGGGGTTTATGGGGGTGATGAGGACACAGAGGATAAGAGGGGGTGTATATGTATATATATGTGTATGCATGTATGGCAGTATTATATTCAGGGTACAATGTGTGGCAGTATTATATTTAGTGGGTACAGTGTATGGCAATATTGTATTCAGGGGTACAGTGTGTGGCAGTATTATATTTAGTGGGTACAGTGTGGGGCAGTATTGTATTCAGGGGTACAGTGTGTGGCAGTATTATATTCAGGGTACAGTGTGTGGCAGGATTATATTTAGTGGGTACAGTGTGTGGCAGTATTATATTCAGAGTGCAGTGTGTGGCAGGATTATATTTAGTGGGTACAGTGTGTGGCAGTATTATATTCAGGGTACAGTGTGTGGCAGTATTATATTTAGTGGGTACAGTGTATAGCAGTATTATATTCAGAGGGTACAGCGTGTGGCAGTATTATATTCAGGGTGCAGTGTGTGGCAGGATTATATTTAGTGGGTACAGTGTGTGGCAGTATTATATTCAGGGTACAGTGTGTGGTAGTATTATATTCAGTGGATACAGTGTGTGGCAGTATTATACTCAGGTTACAGTGTGTGGCAGTATTATATTTAGAGTGCAGTGTGTGGCAGTATTATATTCAGGGGGTACAGTGTGTGGCAGGATTATATTTAGTGGGTACAGTGTGTGTAAGTATTATATTCAGGGTACAGTGTGTGGCAGTATTATATTTAGTGGGTACAGTGTATAGCAGTATTATATTCAGGGTACAGTGTGGGGCAGTATTCTATTCAGAGGGTACAGTGTGTGGCAGTATTATATTCAGGGTGCAGTGTGTGGCAGGATTATATTTAGTGGGTACAGTGTGTGGCAGTATTATATTCAGGGTACAGTGTGTGGTAGTATTATATTCAGTGGATACAGTGTGTGGCAGTATTATACTCAGGTTACAGTGTGTGGCAGTATTATATTTAGTGGGTACAGTGTATAGCAGTATTATATTCAGTGAATACAGTGTGTGGCAGTATTATATTCAGGTTACAATGTGTGGCAGTATTATATTTAGTGGGTACAGTGTATAGCAGTATTATATTCAGGGTACAGTGTGGGGCAGTATTCTATTCAGCGGGTACAGTGTGTGGCAGTATTCTATTCAGGGTACAGTGTATGGCAGTATTATATTCAGGGTACAGTGTGGGGCAGTATTATATTCAGGGTACAGTGTGGGGCAGTATTTTATTTAGTGGGTACAGTGTATAGCAGTATTATATTCAGGCTACAGTGTGTGGCAGTATTATATTTAGGGTACAGTGTATGGCAGGATTATATTTAGTGGGTACAGTGTATGGCAGGATTATATTCAGGGTACAATGTGTGGCAGCATTATATTCAGGGTACAGTGTGTGGCAGGATTATATTCAGTGGATACAGTGTGTGGCAGTATTATATTCAGGGTACATTGTGTGGCAGTATTATATTCAGGGTACAGTGTATGGCAGGATTATATTTAGAGTGCAGTGTGTGGCAGTATTATATTCAGGGGGTACAGTGTGTGGCAGGATTATATTTAGTGGGTACAGTGTGTGTAAGTATTATATTCAGGGTACAGTGTGTGGCAGTATTATATTTAGTGGGTACAGTGTATAGCAGTATTATATTCAGGGTACAGTGTGGGGCAGTATTCTATTCAGAGGGTACAGTGTGTGTAAGTATTATATTCAGGGTACAGTGTGTGGCAGTATTATATTTAGTGGGTACAGTGTATAGCAGTATTATATTCAGGGTACAGTGTGGGGCAGTATTCTATTCAGAGGGTACAGTGTGTGGCAGTATTATATTCAGGGTGCAGTGTGTGGCAGGATTATATTTAGTGGGTACAGTGTGTGGCAGTATTATATTCAGGGTACAGTGTGTGGTAGTATTATATTCAGTGGATACAGTGTGTGGCAGTTTTATACTCAGGTTACAGTGTGTGGCAGTATTATATTTAGTGGGTACAGTGTATAGCAGTATTATATTCAGTGAATACAGTGTGTGGCAGTATTATATTCAGGGGGTACAGTGTGTGGCAGGATTATATTTAGTGGGTACAGTGTGTGTAAGTATTATATTCAGGGTACAGTGTGTGGCAGTATTATATTTAGTGGGTACAGTGTATAGCAGTATTATATTCAGGGTACAGTGTGGGGCAGTATTCTATTCAGAGGGTACAGTGTGTGGCAGTATTATATTCAGGGTGCAGTGTGTGGCAGGATTATATTTAGTGGGTACAGTGTGTGGCAGTATTATATTCAGGGTACAGTGTGTGGTAGTATTATATTCAGTGGATACAGTGTGTGGCAGTATTATACTCAGGTTACAGTGTGTGGCAGTATTATATTTAGTGGGTACAGTGTATAGCAGTATTATATTCAGTGAATACAGTGTGTGGCAGTATTATATTCAGGTTACAATGTGTGGCAGTATTATATTTAGTGGGTACAGTGTATAGCAGTATTATATTCAGGGTACAGTGTGGGGCAGTATTCTATTCAGCGGGTACAGTGTGTGGCAGTATTCTATTCAGGGTACAGTGTATGGCAGTATTATATTCAGGGTACAGTGTGGGGCAGTATTATATTCAGGGTGCAGTGTGGGGCAGTATTTTATTTAGTGGGTACAGTGTATAGCAGTATTATATTCAGGCTACAGTGTGTGGCAGTATTATATTTAGGGTACAGTGTATGGCAGGATTATATTTAGTGGGTACAGTGTATGGCAGGATTATATTCAGGGTACAATGTGTGGCAGCATTATATTCAGGGTACAGTGTGTGGCAGGATTATATTCAGTGGATACAGTGTGTGGCAGTATTATATTCAGGGTACATTGTGTGGCAGTATTATATTCAGGGTACAGTGTATGGCAGGATTATATTTAGAGTGCAGTGTGTGGCAGTATTATATTCAGGGGGTACAGTGTGTGGCAGGATTATATTTAGTGGGTACAGTGTGTGTAAGTATTATATTCAGGGTACAGTGTGTGGCAGTATTATATTTAGTGGGTACAGTGTATAGCAGTATTATATTCAGGGTACAGTGTGGGGCAGTATTCTATTCAGAGGGTACAGTGTGTGTAAGTATTATATTCAGGGTACAGTGTGTGGCAGTATTATATTTAGTGGGTACAGTGTATAGCAGTATTATATTCAGGGTACAGTGTGGGGCAGTATTCTATTCAGAGGGTACAGTGTGTGTAAGTATTATATTCAGGGTACAGTGTGTGGCAGTATTATATTTAGTGGGTACAGTGTATAGCAGTATTATATTCAGGGTACAGTGTGGGGCAGTATTCTATTCAGAGGGTACAGTGTGTGGCAGTATTATATTCAGGGTGCAGTGTGTGGCAGGATTATATTTAGTGGGTACAGTGTGTGGCAGTATTATATTCAGGGTACAGTGTGTGGTAGTATTATATTCAGTGGATACAGTGTGTGGCAGTTTTATACTCAGGTTACAGTGTGTGGCAGTATTATATTTAGTGGGTACAGTGTATAGCAGTATTATATTCAGTGAATACAGTGTGTGGCAGTATTATATTCAGGTTACAATGTGTGGCAGTATTATATTTAGTGGGTACAGTGTATAGCAGTATTATATTCAGGGTACTGTGTGGGGCAGTATTCTATTCAGCGGGTACAGTGTGTGGCAGTATTCTATTCAGGGTACAGTGTATGGCAGTATTATATTCAGGGTACAGTGTGGGGCAGTATTATATTCAGGGTACAGTGTGGGGCAGTATTTTATTTAGTGGGTACAGTGTACAGCAGTATTATATTCAGTCTACAGTGTGTGGCAGTATTATATTCAGGGTACAGTGTATGGCAGGATTATATTTAGTGGGTACAGTGTATGGCAGGATTATATTCAGGGTACAATGTGTGGCAGCATTATATTCAGGGTACAGTGTGGGGCAGGATTATATTTAGTGGGCACAGTGTATGGCAGTATTATATTCAGGGTACAGTGTGGGGCAGTATTTTATTTATTGTACACTTTCTGGCAAGGTAATAACGATCACTGTCTTCATGCAGAGGATGAGGATCTGCTGACAGTGAGGAGCCAATGATGTCTGGATGTCAGACTCTGCAGAGAAGATGGAGCTGGAGGAAGACCTGGTCTCTGGACCAGATGAAGAAGAAAAGATAACAGAGAAGATATCACTCAAGTCAGAAGACGTCACTCAGTTCACTGATATCATTGTGTGTTCTCCTGACTGTCCCATCAGAACTGTAGTCACTTGTAAGTTCTGCAGTGATGATGGGTAAAACTGTGTCCAATCTATGTCTCTCCAGCTGTTACAAAACTACAACTCCCATTGCCAGAGGCTCTCCAGACATGATGGGAGTTTTAGCCTTCCAACAGCTGGAGAACCACTTCAACCGAGGTGATCGGTGGGGGTCTCAGCAGTCAGATCCCCACCAAAAAAATGAGCTGCTTATTATAAAATGCCCGGGCCCTGGGGGGGGGGGGTCTGCAGGGAGGGGTAGGGAGCCCCGAGGTAACTTTTTGCATTGGGGCCCTGTGGTTTCTAGCTACACCCCTGCGCACGACCGCTGCGCATTGATACAGCATTGGGGGCAACGGTTAACAGCAGAAAGGGGCGTACAGCAACTATATAGTGGCAAATTGTGCCCCGGCCCATATAGTTGGTGTAGGCCCCTCTTTGCTAATAGTTTTCCCCCCCATATAGTTGTAGGCCTCTCTGAGAGGGGACCAGGCCTACCACAACTATGGGCAGGGACGTGCACACATAGGGGTAAAAGGGGGCTGGAGCCCCTGCCCTTTTCCTCACCTGCCCCTCTAGTGCCCTCAGAAAAGGAGCTACAGACTCAGGGTGACAGGTGCAGTAAAAAGGATCCATTGCTGGGGAGATTTGTATGCGGTTTAATGGAGGGTGCTTTGCCCTCCCTGCAGCAAGGGGGCGCCACTCACCCTGTCATTATCTGCCATTTCTAAGCTTCTCTCCACACGGAGGAGACAGGAGCAGCGGAGGCAGAGAGAAGCCCCGCCCACAGCATGTCCGGACACAGACTCCAGTCTATGCAGTCCTTACTGTAAGTAACTTTAAATATATGTGAGTGATAGTATGTCAGTGTGTGTATGTGTATGTGTGTGTGTGTGTCTATCTCTATGTATATGCCTATATATGTGAGCAAGTGAATCTATGTATGTATGTGTGTGTGTATGTATATATATGTGTGTGTGTGTGTGTGTGTGTATGTGTATATATGTGTGTGTGTCTATATGTATGTGCAGAGAGGGATGGCTGGGGCCTTAGTGTAAGTGACTGTAAATATATGTGAGTGATTGTATGTCAGTGTGTGTATATGTGTGTGTGTGTATGTATATATATATGTGTGTGTGTGTCTATCTCTATGTATATGCAGAGAGGGATGGCTGGGGCCTTACTGTAAGTAACTGTAAATATATGTGAGTGATTGTATGTCAGTGTGTGTAATGTGTGTGTGTGTGTGTGTGTGTGTCTATGTATATGCCTATATATGTGAGCAAGTGAAACTATGTATGTATGTATATATATGTGTGTGTATGTATATATGTATGTATATTTATATATGGTTGTGTATGTATGTATATATGTATGTATGGATGTGTGTGTGTATATATTTATATATATATGAGCAAGTGAATCCATGTATGTATGTATGTATGTATGTATATGTATGTATGTATGTATGTATTAGGGATCGACCGTTTATCGGTATGGCCGATATTATCGGCCGATAATCACGATTTTGGGCATTATCGGTATCTGCAATTATCTTGCCGATAAGCCGATAATGCCCCGCCCCCCGCACCGCCCCCACCGCACCGCGATCGCCACCCCCTCGACCCGCCGCACCGCACCTCCGACCCACCGCACCGCGTCGCACCCCCCACCGTGATGCTAGGCGGTATACCGGTATGGATTTTTTCCCATACCGCTATACCGGTCGGGCCCCTCCCCCACCCTCCGAGTGAATAAAAAAATTAAACTTACCCGTAATGGGGGTGGTCCAGGCCATCCTTCCTTCATGTAGTGTCCGGGGGCGTTCCGGGTGGAGGGTGGTCCGGTCCGGGCTGTCCTTCTTCTCCTACGGTCATCTTCTCCACTCCGGGCAGGCTCCGGCCTAGTACGCTGCATAGACGCCGATACGCCGTGACGTCAGGTGCGTCGCTGCGCACGGGTGTCACTGCGCAGCGACGTCTATGCAGCGTACTAGGCCGGAGCCTGCCCGGAGTGGAGAAGAGGCCCGCCGGAGAAGAAGGACAGCCCGGACCGGACCACCCTCCACCCGGAACGCCCCCGGACACTACAGGAACGATGGATGGATGGCCCGGAGCACCCTGGCAGGTAGGGGAGAGAAGCGGGTGGTGGCGGCGGCGGCCTATGGCCCTGCAAAAGCCACTGCAGATCATTGATTTAAAGTGCCCGCTTTAAATCAATGATCTGCAGCGGTGTCGCAGGGGGTTAAATAGCCGATAACTTATACCGGAATATCGGTATAAGTTATCGGCTATCGGCCCTAACCTGCACCGATTATCGGTATCGGTATCGGCCCTAAAAAACCAATATCGGTCGATCCCTAGTATGTATGTGTGTGTGTATATATATGAGCAAGTGAATCTATGTATGTATGTATGGATATGTATGTGTATGTGTGTGTGTATATGTATGTGTGTATATATGTGAGCAAGTGAATCTATGTATGTGTGTGTACATATCTGTGAGTAATTGTATGTGTGTATATATCTGTAAGTGATTGTATGTGTGAACCTGTATGTGTGATGTGCTTATTGACTATATCTTTCAGTATATATTCCATGTTATATGTGTGTCTGGGTATATATGTTTCTTAATGTATATTTGTACCTGTATGTATGTGTCAGTGTCTCTATGTATGTGTGTATATTTCCTATGTACTGTATGTGCCTTTATGTTATGTGCTTGTATGTAATGTATGAAGCACATTATTAGGGAATTATTAGAGGAATGGAAGCACAGTATATAGGGAATTTATGGAAGCACAGTATATATTTCATTATATTGGAACATTATATTTTTTATGTATGCTGGCACTGTGTATAGATCCTTAGGGTGCGTTCACACGTGCCTATTTTTGCTGCAGATTTTGCTGCTGCAGATTTTGCTTCCCATTGACAATGGGAAGAGAAATCTGCTAAAGCAAATCTGCAGCAGAAAATGCGCACGTGTGAACGCACCCTTAGGGGTGGCACAGTATAGTTAAATAATAGTGGCACAGTATATAGTTCATTAATGGTGGCACAGTATATCAGGAATTAATAGATGAATGGTGGCACAGTATATAGGTAATTAATAGATGAATGGTGGCACAGTATATAGGGAATTAATAGATGAATGGTGGCACAGTATATAGGGAATTAATAGATGAATGGTGGCACAGTATATAGGGAATTAATGGTGGCACAGTATCTAGGGAATTAATAGATGAAAGGTGGCACAGTATATAGGGAATTAATAGATGAATGGTGGCGCAGTATATAGGGAATTAATAGATGAATGGTGGCACAGTATATAGGGAATTAATAGATGAATGGTGGCACAGTATATAAGGAATTAATAGATGAATGGTGGCACAGTATATAGGGAATTAATAGATGAATGGTGGCACAGTATATAGTTCATTAATGGTGGCACAGTATATCGGGAATTAATAGATGAATGGTGGCACAGTATATAGGGAATTAATAGATGAATGGTGGCACAGTATATAGGGAATTAATAGATGAATGGTGGCACAGTATATAGGGAATTAATGGTGGCACAGTATATAGGGAATTAATAGATGAATGGTGGCACAGTATATCGGGAATTAATAGATGAATGGTGGCACAGTATATAGGGAATTAATAGATGAATGGTGGCACAGTATATAGGGAATTAATAGATGAATGGTGGCACAGTATATAGGGAATTAATAGATGAATGGTGGCACAGTATATAGGGAATTAATAGATGAATGGTGGCACAGAATATAGTTCATTAATGGTGGCACAGTATATCGGGAATTAATAGATGAATGGTGGCACAGTATATAGGGAATTAATAGATGAATGGTGGCACAGTATATAGGGAATTAATAGATGAATGGTGGCACAGTATATAGGGAATTAATAGATGAATGGTGGCACAGTATATAGTTCATTAATGGTGGCACAGTATATAGGGAATTAATAGATGAATGGTGGCACAGTATATAGGGAATTAAGGGGGGTATGGTATATAATTAAAGGGAAACTGACAGGCTGTTTACTCGCACTAAACCCAATACACTAGGTTACAGTGCAGTATACAAAAATTGGTCTTTCCATTTTCTAGGTATTGCCCCACATTGCTAGTATGTGAAGTCAGTCTTGTGCGCAATGGAGGCGGAGCTTCCCTGCCTCCATCCTGTATGCTGTGCTATATATTTATAATTCTTTCTTTTGCCAATTTTTGTATATTGTAGCATGTAAGCATATATTAGTGTGGTGTCCATCTCTTCAGTGTAAGAACCAGAGCTGTGTGGAAATTCCTGCATAAGGTGGGTGCTGGGTTATTGGGGATGGGTGATGGGTGCTGGGTTATTGGGGAAGGGTGATGGGTGCTGGGTGCTGGGTGATGGGTGCTGGGTGATTGGTGCTGGGTGATTGGTGCTGGGTGCTGGGTGATGGGTGATTGGTGCTGGGTGATTGGTGCTGGGTGATTGGTGCTGGGTGATTGGTGTTGGGTGATTGGTGCTGGGTGATTGGTGCTTGGTGATTGGTGCTGGGTGATTGGTGCTGGGTGATTGGTGATGGGTGATGGGTGCTGGGTGATGGGGGATGGGTGATTGGGGATGGGTGATTGGTGATTGGGGATGGGTGCTGGGTGATTGGTGCTCGGTGATTGGTGCTGGGTGATTGGTGATGGGTGATTGATTGGTGCTGGGTGATTGGGGATGGGTGCTGGGTGATTGGGGATGGGTGATTGGTGCTGGGTGATTGGGGATGGGTGCTGGGTGATTGGGGATGGGTGATTGGTGCTGGGTAATTGGGGATGGGTGCTGGGTGATTGGTGATGGGTGATTGGGGATGGGTGATTGGGGATGGGTGCTGGGTGACTGGTGATGGGTTCTGTCATATAGAGGTCAGACCGGGGCATATAGGGGGAGATTTATTAAAACCTTTGCAGAGGAAAATCCTTCTGCAAAACGATTTGATTGGGTGCTATGGGCGACTGCACCGCTCTTTCTCTGCACAGGTTTTGATAAATCTCCTCTATAATTCAGTATATTATAGTGCAGCTGTCACATGTTTTCTGTAAATAAGACTGACAGCACAGACAAAGTGTATATACACATGGCGGACCTCAGAGAAACTATTCTTGACTCGATTTTACAAAAACACCAACTTTTATGGGGGCTAGGAATGTCGAGGAGGCCTGGCAAGAGTCCACTGTGTCCCTGGGCCGCAGCACATCTGCCCATTAAGTCTGGCAGATGTTTTTTAAATTATGAAAAGTGCCTCTTTTTTACTTGAGCCCCTGCCCTTCAAAATGTCTGTGCACGTCCCTGACTATGGGGGCAGGCCTTGAGCTGTGTGAGGGGCCCCGAAATTTCTGATGGCAGCCCTGGGCCCACTGCTCTATTGTTTACTGTGTTTATGCACTTTGCTGTATTTACTGTATTCTCATATTGTATATGTACTGTATCTTTAAGAAGGGGATGCAGAATAACCAGGTGACCCTGTCCACCCAAAAGTGCCCTGTATTTAGTGTTGGGGAAGAGTTGCCCCAGTCTAGTTTCAGTTTGTGCTGAGTCAGTGTTCAGTTCAGTTTAGAGCTAAGTGCTATGAGCAGAACTCCAGAAGTGTGAGGTGATTCCAAGGGAAGCCTAAAAGGCAATGGGGGAGATTTATCAAAGGATTTAGACTGGTTTTTCCTGTCTAAATTTGTCGCACAGAAAGTCGCAGTCTAAATATGTGCGACTTTTCTGCGACTTTTGCTCTAGAGGATTTTTAGAACATGATGCATGCTAGTTTATTTTAGACTGAAATGCATAGAAAAATGCATTGGTGCTGAATTTATCAAAAGCGACTTTTCAGCGACAAGTCTTATCGGCTGAAAGTACGCTGAAATGTCAGACCATGCTGGAGCAGGTTTAAATACGGTCTAAAGCATAGACCCCGAAGTCTGTGCGCAGAATTTATCATGTTTATCAATTTATCATATTATGTGCGCCATTTGATAAATTAGGCGCATAATAGACCAGCCAAACACTCTGTAGTTTGGTCTATATTGATGTGGGACAACTTTGATAAATATCCCCCAATGTCTCAACCAAGCGACCGCACCATTCTGCAAGTGTTCCCCTTACAGTTTGAGTCATACCCTGGCTGTGAAATTGGACCTTAGCAGAACCCTAGTCAGTGAGGGATATCTCTCAATCTCCACGTTTCAAGTCTACCTAATTCAAGTGGGTGAAAAGCACCATAAGTCTCAGCAAAGCAACAGGGCTCCAAGCGTTACACTTCAACCCTTCGACCCCACTCTGTACAGTGAGTGTTGTACCATCTACACCTGCCTAAGTAAAAGACAGTTATCCGTAACCCGGCGTTGGTGTATTTATTGCCCCTTGTCTAGGAATCGGGCAACTTACTCTAAACACCCCCCCCCCCCCCATTGTGCTCTAGCTGTTGTTGTATCCCTTCAACTCCCAGCATGCAAAGACAGCCAAAGGGTATGCTTGGAGTTGTAGTTATGTGCCTCCAGCTGTTACATAATTACAATGCCCAGCATGCCTTTTGACTGTCCGTGCATGCTGGGAGTTGTAGTTATGCAATCTCTAGGGGCACTTCTTTTCTAAAAAAAAAAGTGTGCCTAAAGCTCTTGCATAACTAAAACTCCCAGCATGCACGGACAGCTGAAATGCATGCTGGGAGTTGTAGTTATGCAACAGCTGGAGGCACACCACTACAACTCAAAGCATGTCCTTTAGCTGTCCGTGCATGCTGGGAGTTGTAGTTATGCAAGAGCTGGAGGGAAAATGTGCCACCACTGGTGCATAACTACAACACCTAGCTTGCACGGACAGCCAAAGGGCATGCTGGGAGTTGTAGACATGATCACCACTATATGAACACTATGCATTGTATGAGCACTGTGCAATCAAGGCTTCTGTACAATGAAGCTACTCGGAGCTGAAGGTGGTGTACATCCTCTCTGCTCTGCCTTCACCTCGGCTGTAATGCTGAACACTATTTCTACGCTCGGAGGGTACAATGAAGGCGAACTTCTACGAGCTGAGGGAGGTGTGTACGTCCTCTCTGCCCTGCTTTGTCTTCGGCAAGCTTCGGAGCACCAAGGGGCAGAGCGAATGCAGACCTGCATAGGATGCAAGTTTTCACCTCACACTGGTGCTGGGCTTGACGGTCATACCCGAGCACTATATTATCTACTGTAATGGACTGTCACACAGGGGCACTATATTATCTACTGTAATGGACTGTCACACCCGGGCACTATATTATCTACTGTAATGGACTGTCACACCCGGGCACTATATTATCTACTGTAATGGACTGTCACACCCGAGCACTATATTATCTACTATAATGGACTGTCACACCCGGGGACTATATTATCTACTGTAATAGACTGTCACACCCAGGCACCATATGATGTACTGTAATAGACTGTCACACCCGGGCACTATATTATCTACTATAATGGACTGTCACACCCGGGCACTATATTATCTACTATAATGGACTGTCACACCCGGGGACTATATTATCTACTGTAATAGACTGTCACACCCGGGCACCATATGATGTACTGTGATAGACTGTCACACCCGGGCACTATATTATCTACTATAATGGACTGTCACACTGGGCACTATATGATCTACTGTAATGGACTGTCATACTGGAGAGACTACATAATGTACTGTAATAGACTGTCACACCAGAGCATTACATGATCTATTGCAAAGCACATCCGGGACACTACCTGATTCATACAGTGCCCTGTCATTCCCTAGCTATCACCTGATTCATGCAGTGCACTGTCACAAAGTTTCCTAATTAATAAGGTTTAAAAAAGACAAGATTCTTTCAAGCTTAATCTAAGACCCTACTGTGTTGATTCAGAGGAAGGAAAAAAAAAACATGAGACTGATGCCAAGGTGCACATACTTATAGAGAAGGGACAGGAGCAAACACTAATTAAGGGCACACTGGCCCTTAAATCTCAGAGCTTCGACACGCACGCCCTAGGAGGCGGGGACAAGCGTGCTGGCGGTGTGAGAACACGGAGGAAACAGAAGAAGGAGGAGGGGAATGATGGCCCGAGATTCACATTCAATGCACATCCTGGGCCCGCCGGAGGACAGAGGCTTGCCGTAACAGTACCCCCCTCCCCCCCAAATTGTGGTCTAAAATATTCTCTTTTGGCTCCCAGGACCTTTCCTCAGAACCAAAGCCCTTCCAGTCTACTAAAAAATAACATCTCCCTCTTACGGTCTTCATCGCCAGAATCTCCTTCACTTCAAAGATATCCGGAGAACCAGAGACAGGAGAGGGAACAATGACTTTTTGTGAAAAACGGTTGAAAATGACTGGTTTGAGGAGGAAGACGTGAAAATTATTCGTAATAAGGAGAGAGGATGGCAGACGAAGCTTATAAGAAACTGGATAGATTATTTGCAAAACCTCGAACGGTCCAAGGAAGCGAGGACCTAATTTGTAGCTGGGAACCCTGTAACGGATGTATTTAGAAGAGAGCCAGACCTTAGCACCAGGAGCGAAAATTGGAGGAGACCTTCTCTTCTTATCCGCTTGAGATTTCATACGAGAGGAAGAGTGAAGCATAGAATGATGGGTCTCCTGCCAGATGATCTTAACCCCTTAAGGACACAGCCCATTTTCACCTCTAGGACGCAGCCCTTTTTTGCACATCTGACCACTGTCACTTTAAACATTAATAACTCTGGAATGCTTTTACTTATCAATCTGATTCCGAGATTGTTTTTTCGTGACATATTCTACTTTAACATAGTGGTAAATTTTTGTGGTAACTTGCATCCTTTCTTGGTGAAAAATCCCCAAATTTGATGAAAAAATTGAAAATTTTGCATTTTTCTAACTTTGAAGCTCTCTGTTTGTAAGGAAAATGGATATTCCAAATATTATTTTTTTTGGATTCACATATACAATATGTCTACTTTATATTTTCATCATAAAATTGACATGTTTTTACTTTTGGAAGACACCAGAGGGCTTCAAAGTTCAGCAGCAATTTTACAATTTTTCACAAAATTTTCAAACTCGCTATTTTTCATGGACCAGTTCAGGTTTGAAGTGGATTTGAAGGGTCTTCATATTAGAAATACCCCATAAATGACCCCATTACAAAAACTGCACCCCCCAAAGTATTCAAAATGACATTCAGTAAGTGTTTTAACCCTTTAGGTGTTTCACAGGAAAAGCAGCAAAGTGAAGGAGAAAATTCAAAATCTTCATTTTTTACACTTGCATGTTCTTGTAGACCCAATTTTTGAATTTTTACAAGGGGTAAAAGGATAAAATTTATACTTGAATTTGTAGCCCAATTTCTCTCGAGTAAGCACATACCTCATATGTCTATGTAAATTGTTCGGCGGGCGCAGTAGAGGGCTCAGAAGCGAAGGAGCAACAAGGGGATTTTGGAGAGTACGTTTTTCTGAAATGGTTTTTGGGGGCATGTTGCATTTAGGAAGCCCCTATGGTGCCAAAACAGCAAATAAAAAAAACATGGCATACCATTTTGGAAACTAGACCCCTTGAGGAACGTAAAAAGGAATTAAGTGAGCCTTAATACCCCACAGGTGTTTCATGACTTTTGCATATGTAAAAAAAAAAAAAAAAATTTTCACTAAAATGTGTGTTTCCCCCCAAATTTCACATTTTTGCAAGGGTTAATAGCAGAAAATACCCCCCGAAATTTGTAACCCCATCTCTTCTGAGTATGGAGGTACCCCATAGGTTGACCTGAAGTGCATTACGGGCGAACTACAATGCTCAGAAGAGAAGGAGTCATATTTGGCTTTTTGAGAGCAAATTTTGCTCGGGGGGCATGTCGCATTTAGGAAGCCCCTATGGTGCCAGGACAGCAAAAAAAACGACATGGCATACTATTTTGGAAACTAGACTCCTTGAGGAACGTAACAAGGGATAAAGTGAACCTTAATACCCCACAGGTGTTTCACGACTTTTGCATATGTAAAAAAAAATAATTTTTTTTTTTACCAAAAATGCTTGGTTTAGCAAAAATTTAACATTTTTAAAAAAGGTAATAGCAGAAAATACCCCCCAACATTTGAAGCCCAATTTCTCCCGATTCAGAAGACACCCAATATGGGGATGAAAAGTGCTCTGCTGGCGCACTACAGGTCTCAGAAGAGAAGGAGTCACATTTGGCTTTTTGGAAGCAAATTTTTCTCTGGGGGCATGCCGCATTTAGGAAGCACCTATGGTGCCAGGACAGAAAAAAAAAAACACATGGCATACCATTTTGGAAACTAGACCCCTTGGGGAACGTAACAAGGGGTAAAGTGAACCTTAATACCCCACAGGTGTTTCACGACTTTTGCATATGTAAAAAAAAATATATTTTTTTTACACTAAAATGCTTGTTTTCCCCCAAATTTTACATTTTTACAAGGGATAATAGCAGAAAATACCCCCCAAAATTTGTAACCCCATCTCTTCTGAGTATGGAAATACCCAATAAGTGGACGTGAAGTGCACTGGGGGCGAACTACAATGCTCAGAAGAGAAGGAGCATCATTGAGCTTTTGGAGAGAGAATTTGGCCATGTGCATTTCCAAAGCCCCCCGTGGTGCCAGAACAGTGGACCCCCCACATGTGACCCCATTTTTAAAACTACACCCCTCACGGAAGGTAATAAGGGGTGCAGGGAGAATTTACACCCCACTGGCATTTGACGGATCTTTGGAACAGTGGGCTGTGTAAATTAAAAATTTTATTTTTCATTTTCACAGACCCCTGTTTCAAAGATCTGTCAGACACCTGTGGGGCGTAAATGCTCACTGTACCCCTTATTACATTCCGTGAGGGGTTTAGTTTCCAAAATGGGGTCATATGTGGGTATTTATTGTTTTGCACTTATGTCAGAACCACTGTAAAATCAGCCACCCCTGTGCAAATCACCAATTTAGACCTCAAATTTACATGGTGCACTCTCCCTTCTGAGCCTTGTTGTGCGTCCCCAGAACACTTTGCGCCCACATATGGGGTATCTCCGTCCTCAGGAGAAAATGCATTACAAATTTTGGAGGCTTTTTTTCTTTTACCGCTTGTGAAATTTTAAAGTATGGGGCAACACCAGTATGTTAGTGTCCAAAAATGTTTTTTTTTTACACTAACATGCTGGTGTAGACCCCAACTTTACCTTTTCATAAGGGGTAAAAGGAGAAAAATCCCCCCAAAATTTGTTAGGCAATTTCTCCCGAGTACGGCGATACCCCATATGTGGCCCTAAACTGTTGCCTTGAAATACGCCAGGGCTCCAAAGTGAGAGCGCCATGCGCATTTGAGGCCTAAATTAGGGATTTGCATAGGGGTGGACATAGGGGTATTTTACACCAGTGATTCTCAAACAGGGTGCCTCCAGCTGTTGCTAAACTCCCAGCATGCTTGGACAGTCAATGGCTGTCCGGAAATGCTGGGAGTTTTTGTTTTGCAACAGCTGGAGGCTCCGTTTTGGAAACACTGCTGTAGGATACGTTTTTCATTTTTATTGGGGGGGAAGGGGTGGTGGTGGGGGGGGCAGTGTACGTGTGTATATGTAGTGTTTTACTCTTTATTTTGTGTTAGTGTAGTGTTTTTAGGTTACACTCACACTGACGGCGGATTACACTGTGTCTCCCGCTAGGAGTTTGAGCTGCGGCTGCTGCAGCTCAAACCTGAAGCAGGGAATTCACTGTAATCCGCCGCCAGTGTGAATGTAACCTGTACATTCACATGGGAGGGGGGGGGGGTCAAAACTACAACTCCCAGCATGCACTGACAGAACGTGCATGCTGGGAGTTGTAGTTTTGCAACAGCTGGAGGCACACTGGTTGGAAAATACTGAGTTAGGTAATAGAACCTATTACCTAACTCGGTATTTCCCAACCAGTGTGCCTCCAGCTGTTGCAGAACTACAACTCTCAGCATGTACTGATTGCCAAAGAGAATGCTGGGAGATGTAGTTATGCAACAGCTGGATGCACGCAAGTACAACTCCCAGCATGCCGAGACAGCCATTTGCTGTTCCTGAATGCTGGGAGTTGTAGTTTTGCAAGATTTAGAGGGGTTCAGGCTGGAGATCACTGACAGTGGTCTCTAAACTGTGGCCCTCCAGATGTTGCAAAACTACAAATCTCAGCATGCTAAGACAGCAAACTGCTGTCTGAGCATGCTGGGAGTTGTAGTTTTGTAATATCTGGAGGGCTACAGTTTAGAGACCACTGTCAGTGATCTCTAGCCTGAACCCCTCTAAATCTTGCAAAACTACAACTCCCAGCATGCCAACACAGCAAACAGCTGTCAAGGCATGGTGGGAGTTGTAGTTTTGCAACATCTGGAGGGCGACAGTTTAGAGACCACTCTCTAAACTGTCGCCCTGCAGATGTTGCTAGGCAACAGACTATGGACACGCGGCGCCATACTCACCTCCACCGCCGCCGTGATCACAGCCGCCGCCGCCGCCGCCGGGTAAGTGATCGCCGCCGCCGCTACTACACGGTTCCCCCCGCTGTGCCCGGACACCGATGGGCGGGCATAGCGTGGGGAACCGAACTTTAACCCCCCCGCCCCCAGTCTGCTATTGGTCGGCCGCTCCGCCGATCAATAGCAGGGATAGGAGGGGTGGCAACCCTGCCACCTCACTCCTATCTCTTCAAGGGGGATCGAGGGTGTCTTGGACACCCCCGATCCCCCTTATTTTATCGCGGCGCCGCGATTGATGGGCAGGGGGAGAGCGCTCCCCCTGCAAACACCATAGATGCCGTGATCAGACTGATCACGGCATCTATGGGGTTAATGCTGCCGGGACCGGCGCGATCGCGGCCCCGGCAGCTGCGGTGGGACTCCGGCTGTGATTGACAGCTGAGTCCCACCCGCGATCTCCTGCGCTGCCCGCGGCAGAGCAGGAGATCGCTTGGACGTATGCATACGTCCATTTGCGCGAACGTGTAATTCGCCTGGACGTATGCATACGTCCAATAGCGGGAAGGGGTTAAAGGGGTATTCCAGGCCAAAACTTTTTTTTATATATCAACTGGCTCCGGAAAGTGAAACAAATTTGTAAATTACTTCTATTAAATAATCTTAATCCTTATAATAGTTATTAGCTTCTGAAGTTGAGTTGTTGTTTTCTGTCTAACTGCTCTCTGATGACTCACGTCCCGGGAGCTGTGCAGTTCCTATGGGGATATTCTCCCATCATGCACAGTTCCTGGGACGTGACATCATCATTGAGCAGTTAGACAGAAAACTTCAGAAGCTAATAACTATTGGAAGGATTAAGATTTTTTAATAGAAGTAATTTACAAATCTGTTTCACTTTCCGGAGCCAGTTGATATATTTAAAAAAAGGTTTTGCCTGGAATACCCATTTAATGTCCCGTACAGGTACTCCAGAAGGAGCTGGAAGAGGAAGAGGCGGGCGAAGAGGTGAAGTCCTCGTAGACTCAGAATCCTTGTGATTATTAGTGATGAGTGGCAGGGGCCATATTTGAATTCGCTATATTTCGCAAATATATGGACAAATATATATTTGTCCTATGTTTGCGAAATTCGCATATTCACTGTTCGTTCTGTTTTTTTTTTTTCATGTGAAAATTCATAATGAAATTTGCATAGTTCGAATGCACGGTTATATCTTTCACCGAAAAGAAGGGAGTGACCTCTGACTGGAAGTGCCGTTATTCGCATATTTGCATATTCACATATTCGCAAAAAAAACAAAAATGAATATTCGTCATTATGAATATATATCACTGTAGTCTAAATATTCACGAAATTGCTAAGTGCCGATATTTGCGGTAAAAATTTGCATTTCGAATATTCGTGCTCAACACTAGTGATTATAAAAAATTTTTTGCCCAAGGTAAAAGGTCGACCCAATCATCCTGTCGAGTTGAGACAAAATGACGGAGATAATCTTCCAGGATTTGATTAACTCTCTCTACCTGGCCGTTGGTTTGCGGGTCGTAATCAGAAGAAAAGTCCAGCTTGATTTTGAGATGGGAGCAGAGAGCTCACCAGAACTTGGAAACGAATTGCACTCCTCAATCAGAGACAATGTGAGATGGGAGGCCATGATGGCGAAAGATATGCTGAAGAAAGTGTTTCATCAGCTGCGGAGCAGATGGAAGACCAGGCAAAGGAACGAAATGAGCCAATTTGATAAATCGATCAACTACCACCCAGATGACCGTATTGTTTCAGGAAGGTGGCAAATCAGTAATAAAGCCCATTGCTATGTGTGACCATGGTGTTTCCAGAATAGGCAAAGGCTGTAGAAGACCTGCTGATTTCTACCTAGGAGTCTTGTAGCGAGCACAAATAGCACAAGAACAGACAAAATCTGTGACATATCGCGTTCTAGGTTCGGCCACCAGTAATGCAGAGAAATAAGTTGAATGGACCTCCGTACTCTAGAAAGACCTGCCAGCAAGGAAGAATATCCCCAATTCAAGACTCTTTGTCTCAGTCGAGAAGGCTCGAAAGATTTTCCAGAAGGAAATTGCAGAAGATTGACAGGAGTAGCAAAAATCAATCGCTCAGGAGGAACAATGTGCCTAGGAGTAGAGTCCAGACCAACCACATCGGAGGATCTAGAAAGGGTATCGGCCCTGACATTCTTGTCTGCAGGACAGAAATGAATGAAGAAATTGAACCTTGAAAAGAATAGGGACCATCTAGCCTGCCAGGGATTCAGGCGCTGAGCAATTTGAAGGTATAAGAGATTTTTATGATCCGTATAGATGTTGACAGGATAAACCCTCCAAAAGATGTTGCCATTCCTCTAATGACAGCTTAATAGCGATAAGTTTTCAATCTCCAATTGAATAATTCCTCTCAGCAGGCGAAAAGGTCTTGGGAAGAAGCCACAGGTGACAGTCTTGCCCTTGGAGGATTTTTGAGTCAGGATGGCACCAGCTCCTACAGAGGATGTGTCTACCTCCAGATAGAAGGGTTTTTCAGGATCAGGTCTAGAGAGAACTGGTGCTGAGGCGAAGGCAGTGTTACACACTGCGCTGTGGCCGCAAGCACCGGCAGTGAGCGCAGTGTCCCTGGGTCCCGACCGCTGGTGGGGCCAGGATTTGCATCGCGGGACGTGCCCGTATGCGAATCCCGGCCCGCCTCTTACCACGCTCCGCTCCTGCAGCTCCTTCTGTCTCTCAGCTCCAGCGTGCCCGTTTCCGTCTCTTTGGGCGCACGCGCCGGAGCTCTAAAATTTAAAGGGCCAGTACGCCCATAATTAGTGAATACACCTGACACCCCATTATAAGTTGTTTGCACCTCCCACACTTCCCTGCCGGATCTTCAGCGCCTATTGCCTGAGAGAAAGTGTTCCTATTGCGTGTTTGCCATACCCGTGTATCTAGACCTTTCTGCTACGTTTTTTTGACTACGAACCTTTGCCGCCTGCCTTGACCTTCTGCTACGTTGACTTTACTACTGCTTCTTCCTTCGGTTCCTCGCCTTGGTCAGTTACCTGTGTGGTCGAGCCGTGTCGGGGGTAGCGACCTGGGTGCCGCCTGCCGCAGCAAGCCCATCCTGTGGCAGGCTCTGGTGAAGACCAGCGGCACCTTAGACTCCGCTCCCCGATACGGTCCGAGTCTTCAGCCACACAGGTAGAGAATTCACCTCCTGCTCCATTACAGTAAGATCCGGCCATGGATCCCACTAGGGATCCTCTGCCTGATAACACGGATCTTGCTTGCGTGGCGCTTCAGTCACAGCAGTTGGCCCAGCAGACACAGCAGCTGAACCAGCTATCCGCCAGTGCACACCACTTCCTTAAAGATTGTCCTCTGAGTCCACAGCCACAGGGAAATGTTCGCACCTAGGGTTCGTGGGAGAGGCCTCCCTAGGTGTGAATTCCACCTCTTCATGCTTAAATTTGACGGTCCAGCTTCAACTTCCTTCTAAAGAGATCATCTCCGTTCTGGCTTTCCTGGACTCTGGCTCAGCAGGGAGCTTTATTGATGCCTCCCTAGTGCATAGGTATCATTTTCCACTGTCTCGCCTCTTAAAACCACTGTACATCTCTACGGTCAATGGAGGAAGACTGGACTGTACCGTGCTATATCGCACAGGACCCCTGTTGATGCAGATCGGGTTCCTGCATAAGGAGAATTTTTCCTTCTACGCACTCCGACACTATATTTCTCCTCTTTTGCTTGGCCTACATTGGTTGCAGCTTCATGCCCTACAGCTGGATTGGAAAATTGGAGAAGTTCTTCGCTGGGGTATGTACTGCAACAACTACTGCATTCACATACGTCTGTCCAAGTTGAAATCATCGTCTAGTCCTCTGCCCAGTTTACCTTTGTTCCTCCAGGACTTTGCTGATGTCTTCAGTGAAAAGCAAGCTGAAGTTTTGCCTCCACATCGTATATACGATTGTCCCATTGATTTACTGCCTGGCACCACACATCCCAGGGGCCGAATCTACCCCTTGTCTGTTCCTGAAACCCAGGCCATGTCAACCTACATCCAGGAGAACCTTCAGAAGGGATTTATCAGGAAATCCTCTTCTCCTGTCGGAGCCGGGTTCTTCTTCGTGGGAAAAAAAGATGGGCCGTTGCATCCTTGCATCGACTACTGAAAACTGAATAAAATGATAGTAAAAAACCATTATCCCCTTCCTTTAATCTCGGAGTTGTTTGATCATCTGCGAGGTGCTAGGATTTTCTCCAAACTGGATCTTCGTGGTGCCTATAACTTGATTTGTATAAGAGAAGGGGACGAGACTGCGTTTAATACTCGAGACAGACATTTTGAGTACCTTGTAATGCCATTCAGTCTATTTAATGCTCCAGCAGTCTTCCAGGAGTTTCTTAATGACATTTTTCGGGACCTTCTCTACTCCTGTGTCATTGTCTATTTGGATGACATTCTCATCTATTTGCCCAATCTCAACACTCATCGTTTCCATCTCGGTCAAGTTTTACGGTGTCTCCGAGACAACCAACTCTATGCAAAACTTGAAAAGTGTACCTTTGAAAAAAACAGTCTTCCGTTTTTGGGGTATATTGATACCAGTAAAGGACTTCAGATGGATCCTAACAAATTATCTGCTGTACTGGAGTGGCTTCAACCTTCTGGTCTGAAAGCGATTCAGCACTTCCTTGGCTTTGCCAATTATTCTCAGCAATTTATTCCTCACTATTCAACCTTGGTTGCCCCCATCGTATCTCTGACCAAAAAGACTGCCAATCCGAAAGTCTGGACTCCAGAAACCGAAGAAGCATTCAAACACTTAAAGTCTGCCTTCATTTCTGCTCCGGTGTTGCCAAGACATGATCCAGACAAGCCATTTACTTTAGAGGTGAATGCTTCTTCAGTTGGTGCAGGAGCAGTCTTGACACAAAGATCTTCCAAGGGAAGGACTGCGACTTGCAGATTTTTCTCTAAGACATTCTCTCCAGCGGAGAGAAATTATACTATAGGTGATCATGATCTCCTGGCTATTAAGTTGGCCTTGGAAGAATAGCGACATCTCTTAGAGGGCTCAGTGCTGTCAGGATCCGGATACTGTGAGGATACTGGTGGTGGATCCTCTGTGTCAGTGGGGTGATGACGTGGGCCGTACCAGGGGAACGGAGTCTAAGGGGTTACTGGTTTTCAGTGGCGCACTGGCCCTTTAAATCGCAGAGAGCTGGCGCGCGCGCGCCCTAGGGAGCGGTGCCGCGTGCGCCGGGACTGAGCTGTCGGGGAACAGGACGGGTGAGGAGACCGGGATGCGAGCCGCGAGTGGGCGCATCCCGCTACGTGGGTCGCATCCCCGCCGGTAACATTAATGCAGCGCTTCCGGTCAGCGGGTCTGACCGGGGCGCTGCAAGAAGGTGAACGCCGCGAGCGCTCCGGGGAGGAGCAGGAACCCGGAGCTCTCGGCGTAACAAGTGCATCCAATAACCATCTATACCGATCACAAGAACTTGCTCTATCTTCAGTCAGCCCATCGTCTCAACCCTCGACAGGCTCGCTGGTCCCTGTTCTTCTCCAGGTTTAACTTTTTTTATTCATTTCCGTCCAGTGGAGAAGAATTTTCAGGCTGACGCTCTATCTAGATCTTCTGAGGTACAAGACCTGGAATCACATCTTCAACATATTGTTCCTCCTGATCATCTTATTTCCGCTGCACCGGCAAGGCTTCAGCATCTGCCCCCTGGGAACACTTATGTATCTCCTCGTCTGAGACTCTGAATCTTAAGATGCGGTCATTCCTCTCTGTTGGCTGGTCATGCTAGTATCTGTAAATCTTTGCAACTAATTTCCTGACAGTATTGGTGGCCCACTCTGAAACGGGATGTCATTGACTTTGTTCATTCCTGCTCAGTCTGTGCCCGGCACAAAACACCACGTGCCAATCTAATGGTCAAGTTGAAAGGGTGAACCAGATCTTGGGAGATTACATTCGCCACTTTGTTTCTGCCCGCCAAGACAACTGGTCCAATCTACTACCCTGGGCTGAGTTTTCTCACAACCATAGGGATACCGAATCCACAGGAACTTCACCCTTCTTTGTGGTCTATGGACTTCATCCTCGTCCACCTATGCCCTTGTCTTCTCCCTCCGGTGTCCCTCTGGCAGATTAACTTGCACGAAACTTCACCTCCATCGGAAGAAGACTTGTCTCTCCCTTCTTCATGCCAAGACCCGTATGGAATCTCAAGCGGACAAGAAAAGGCGCCCTCCTCCTGAATACTCACCCGGGGACAAAGTGTGGTTGTCATCTAAATATATCTGCTCCAAAGTACCCTGTTACAAACTGGGTCCACGCTATTTGGGTCCTTTCAAGGTCAAGAAACGACTAAATCCAGTGGCTTATTCTCTTCACCTGCCTTCCTCCCTTCAGATCCCAAATTCTTTTCACGTCTCCCTCTTGAAACCTGCCATCCATAATCGCTTCTCTAAAAAGGACATTCTTCCTACTCCCATCTCGGGTACCTCTGATGTATATTCTGTTAAGAAAATTCTGGATTCCAAATTCATCAGAGGAAAACATCTCTTTCTTGTAGATTGGGAGGGATTCGGACCAGAGGAGAGGTCTTGGGAACCACAGGATAATATCCTAGATCAGGATCTTCTCAGAAGATTCTTGAGCTGTAAAAAGAGGGGGAGACCAAGGGGGGTACTGTTACACACTGCGCTCTGGCCGCAAGCACCGGCAGTGAGCACAGTGTCCCTGTGTCCCCGACCGCCAGCGAGGCCAGGATTCGCATCGTGGGACGCACCCGCATGAGAATCCCGGCCCGTCTCTTACCATGCTGCGCTCCTGCAGCTCCTTCTGTCTCTCAGCTCTGGCACGCGCGTCTCTGTCCCTTAGGGCGTGCACGCCGGGGCTCTAAAATTTAAAGGGCCAGTACGCCCATAATTAGTGAATGCACTTGACACCATATTATAAGTTGTTTGCACCTCCCACACTTCCCTGTTGGATCTTCAGTGCTTATTGCCTGAGAGAAAGCGTTCCTATTTTCCATACCCGTGTATCCAGACATTCCTGCTACATTTTTTGACTACGAACCTTTGCCGCCTGCCTTGACCTTCTGCTATGTTGACTTCGCTACTGCTTCTTCGTTCGGGACCTCGCCTTGCCCAGTTACCTGTGTGGTCGAGCCATGTCGGAGGTAGCGACCTGGGTGTCGCCTGCCGCAGCAAGCCCATCCTGCCTTGCAGCGGGCTCTGGTAAAGACCAGCGGCACCTTAGACTCCGCTCCCTGATATGGTCCGAGTCATCAGCCACACAGGTAGAGGATCCACATCCAGCTCCGTTACAGGCAGATTTTAGTTGAGAGAAGGCATCATCGGCCAATTCTTGGCATTACAGTTTTTTTTTTGTGAGGGCCACAATCGGGGCGACCGCAGAAGAAAAATGAGGAATGAACTGATGATAGTAATTAGCAAACCCCAAGAAACGCTGAATGGCCCTTAGGCCAGTAGGTCTTGGCCAGTCCAAAACTGCAGACAACTTGCCAGGATCCATCTGAAGACCTTGACCAGACACAATGTAACCAAGAAAAGGAAGAGTTGATCTCTTGAATAGGCACTTCTCAAGCTTGGAATACAGACGATTATTCCTGAGGCGCTGGAGAACCTGCCAGACCGATAAGAACGATGATCCTCCACGTTGGATGAGAAGATCAGTATATCATCAAAATATACCACAACACATGTGTAAAGCAAATCACAGAAAATGTCATTAACGAATTCTTGAAAGACAGCTGGAGCGTTCTCTTGGATATATGGATATATAGCCATGGCTTGCGTCTCTGGAACAGACAAAGGATAAATGATTCCCCGGGGAGGCGAAGTCCCTGGCTGTAAGTCAATTGGACAGTCATAGGGAAGATGTGGTGGAAGAATTTCAGCCTGCTTTTCACTGAATATATCAGAGTAGTCTTGATAAGGAAGAGGCATAGAAGAAGGCACATTGATAGACTTAGGCAGGGTAGGCTCAAGACAGTGTTTTGGCAAAAGAATCCCCAGCGGGTGACCTCACCAGACCTCCAGTCGAGGAGTGGAGTGTGACGTTGAAGCCAAGGAAGACCGAGAAGAAGCTCTGAAGTACAATGTGACACATCCACTCGCATAATGAGAGGTTCAGTGCGGAACAGCACAGTACAGTTCAGGTTTTCTCCATTGACAGAGGAACTGTACATAGGCTTAGTAAATCAAGTCACTGGAAGATGATGTTTATGGCACATGAATAAGGGGGTCCGCCCCTGAAACGTTGTGCCATGACTGGTGGAACTACTGTTTATGCTGTCTAATTCTACTGCTAAATATGCTGCTATTAAGTCTTTTCAAGACGATTTGAAGAGCAATATGAAATAAATTAAAAAAGGAAATAAATTCGGAAGACTTTTCCAAAGAAATCGTGAGTTATGATTCAATTTTTTACTCACTTTCATTGATTTACTTGGCGTGCGGACAGCATATGTTTGCCCTACACACGTGTTTATTTAAGTTGCCTGGAGACTCTGCATGGAGCTCTATGGTGTAGTGGCTATCCTATGGTTAAGCTACTAATATTTGGAACTCAATTGTGCTGTTGTTATTTAGATGATGTTTATGGACCAGAGAGGCATCAATAAAATCTCCAGTGGAATTGGAGTCCAAAAAGGCAGAAGCGAAGAAAGATGTCCAGGTTGGAGTATAAATTTGAACCGGCATGATCAAACGAGGAGAGGTAGTATTCACACCTAGGGACGCCTCTCCCAAGAATCCTAGGTGCGAACATTTCCCGGACACTGAGGAAGTATAAAACCGTCTTTGAGAAAATGCACCGGATTGGCACAATATAAGCACAAATTCTCATTGCGTCGACGGGATCTTTCCTGCAGCGTTAGGTGAGACCGATCCACCTGCATTGCCTCTTTGGCAGTAGACATAGGAGACGGTAGAGGTGGACACTGGAACACAGGTGCCAGACGAGGAAATTGCTGAATACGGACAGGTTGTTTTTCCAGATGAAGCTCCTGCCTCTCGGCAAAATGCACATTAATTCGAGTGGCCAAATGGATAAGCTCACTCCAGGTAGATGGAGAATCTCATGCTGTAAGAGCATCCTTGATTCTACTAAACAGTCCTTTTTTGAAAGTAGCTCAAAAGGCCTTGTAGTTCCAAGCCAGTTCAGAAGCAAGAGTGCGGAATTGAACCATGTAGTCGCCTACTGAGGAGTTCCCTTGACTGAGATTCAGAAGTGCCGTGAGGCCCGTGCAGGTCCTTCAAAGACATTGCAAAATTCTGAGAGAAAACCCTGCAGGTTAGAAGACACCAGATCTTTACAATCCCAGAGAGGAGCAGCCCAGACCAGGGCTTTACAGGACAATAGACTGACCACAAAAGCCACTTTAGCTCGCTACGTCGGAAACTGATCAGCCATGAGCTCCAAATGCATAGAGCATTGAGTCATGAAGCCTCTACACAACTTAGGCTCTCCTTCATACTTCGAAGGCAAGGGTAAATGAAGCTTGGATCTGGAAAGAGCTTGCAGCCACAGGAGGAGACACAGGAGCAGGTTGCGGCTGCTGTTGCTCTTGCTACTGCGGGGCGGCTAGAAGCTGTTGCATCATGGCAGATAGTTGATTGAGTTGTTGCGCCTGATGGGCTAACTGCTGCGACTGTTGAGCCACAACGGTGGAGAGATCTGTAACATCAGGCAGAGGCACCACAGCGGGATTCATGGCCGGATCTTACTGTTAGTGCCAAGAAGCCTGTGTGAATGATGTCAGGCCATGTCAGGGAGCGGAGTCTAAGGTGCCGCTGGTTTTCACAAGAGCCCGCCACAAAGCGTGATGGACTTGCTGTGGCAGGCGGCACCCACGTTGTTACCCCTGACACGACTCGTCCACACAGGCTGCTGAGGAGAAAACGTGGTGCAGGAGGAATATGGCAACTCATAGTCAGGATAGCAGAAGGTCAGGGCTGGCAGAACGGTAGCGAGAACAGGGACGTAGCAAGAGGTCAGTAGGCAGGTGGCACAGGAGCAAGGTCAGGTCACGAAGCAGGTAGGTCAGGAACATGGTAAGGCAAGACACAATAAACACTGTCACTGGGGCACTGGGCACACAAAGATCCGGCAAGAGGTAGAGGTAGGTGCACATACTTATAGAGAAGGGACAGGTGCAAACACTAATTAAGGGCACACTGGCTCTTTAAATCTCAGAGCTCCGGCGCGTGCACCCTAGGAGGCAGGGAAGCGCACACCGGCGGTTTGAGAACACGAGGGAAACAGAAGAAGGAGGAGGTGAGTGACGGCCTGAGATTCGCATGGGGGTGCGTTCCCCGCAATGCGAATCCTGGGCCCGCCGGAGGACAGAGGGAGAGAGTACACATGGCCAGTATGACCGGCCGGAGCGCTCGCCGTAACAGTCTGCAAAGAGAGTCTCCCTCACATTTGAGTAGTAGTTTACCTTGTCGCAGGCCAGGAAAAAAACTTTATTGTTTGAGAGACGGATGTTTTAGTTGACCAGGTATTTTTTTTTATAGTTTTTTTTACCTTTCACCTTTTTATATAATGTTATCATCACTTTGTCGAATATTTTTTAAAACTTGGGTACATGAAATTGTGAGATGTTGGCCATTGCTAACAATCTTATTGTTTCTTACATCTTTAGCATTCCTTTTTTGTACCTTAAAAAATATATCTGATTGTTTCATATGGACAACTGCTTTATTTTTCCTTTGCACTTTTTTAATTTTTAACTTTTTATGTTTTGAAACATTCTTATTATCTACCTTATTCTGTCTCTCTCTCTTTCTCACTCCCTTCCTTTCTCCCTCTCTTTCACTCTGGCTGAAATTAATCTTTTTTAAACCTGGTCAGAAGGTGGTCTAGATTTGCGTTTTTGTACACCAGTTGCGGCAAAATTTGCATAAAAATCTAAAACACGCACATAATAAATCTGTGACCACTGCATCCGTCACTTTAAAAAATGGTCATGCAACACCAAAAATCAAAATAACGGATTTTAGAACTTTAAAAAAAAAGAAGCCGCAAAAAGCCCCTGTAAAAAAATTACAAAAATTCGCAAATGTAGACCAAAAAAAGCAATATAACACAATGATAAATAACCCCCTATGTCCTTATCATGTGCCCCTATGCCTCTTTTGATACATCCCATGACTGTGATAGCTTTTGGCAGCCTAAATTTAAGTTAACTGTCCACCAGTAACCCTAAATCCTTCTTGGTAAAAATGTTATGTTATGTTTTCTTATTTAGCACATAATTGAACATGTTGTTTTTACGGACCAAGCATATAACCTTATATTTATCCACGTTTAACTTTTTTGCCATGTCTGTGCCCAAGATCCCTCTGTAGCTTCCTAGGATCCCTCTGTAATATTATGTTATCCTCCTCTGTTGTGATCACCCTATCCAGTTTAGTGTCATCTGCAAATATAGAAATTTGAAGCTGTATTCCCTCTACAAGGTCATTAATAAACATATTGAAGAGAAGTTGACCCAGTACTGACCCCTGTGGTACCCCACTAGTAACTGTCACCCAACCAGAGTAGGTTCCATTGATTCAGACCTTCTGTTTCCTGTCACTGAGCCAATTGCTAACCTATTTATATATAACCTCCCATAGTCCGAACCTCCTTAATTTATGTACTAACCTTTTGTGTGGCACAGTATCAAATGCCTTAGAAAAGTCCAGATATACAACATCCACAGCTTCACCCCGATCCAATCTAACTGACCTCCTCATAGAAGCTGATCAGATTAGTCTGTCAGGACTGATCCTGCATAAACCCATGTTTTTCTAGCACGGTACTTAATTCCTGCAAAACTCTGGGATGGATGCCATCTGGGCCCGGCGATTTGTGTGTTTAGGATAGGGGAGGGTCCAACTGCTGGCCCTGCAAACGACACCCCCCCCCCCCCCCCCCACCCCAGCTCTGTCTGATCTTCTATCTCCTAATACAAATATATATTTATGCCAGTTCATGCCAAAGTTAATGTAACACCCCACAGGTGTGGACACACTGTGCCACAAGTGGCAGCCAGCCAGGCAGGCAGAATGGGGCAAACTGACACTATAGATAGCGTATAGATAAAACAATAGCGAAAACAACTAGCCAGGATGGCTACAGGTGCAGGCTGGAACAAGCTTCAAACAGATAGGAATGGCAGTTGACAGTCCAGTAGACAGGCAAGATCAGGAACTCAGGTACAGAAGACAGGGTACAGGGACCTAGAATTCAGGAAACACATCCTTTCTGAGGCATTTGGCAACAGGTGAAGCAGGTTTATATAGGGAGTGCTAGGTAGGGATTGGAGGAGGATCCATTAGTGAGTACACACTGCCTCCATAAGATTCAGCTAGTGCTCGCGTGCGGACCCTAGAGGACAGAGCAGGAATTATAGCAGGAGACACTCAAGGGCAGGAAGACCAGGAAGCACAGCAGACACAGGGCACAGAGGATGTCGCTTGACACTGGTAAGAACCAAGAAACATGGTTCGCTGGTGATTGCCAACCAACAGCATTACAGTTAATCTCCTCTGCACTCCTCCTATTGTCACTTGTTAGCACAGAAACTGTTAAAGAGGCAATGTTGAGTGGGAGGTGAATGCTGCTTCTGGAAACTGTTGTTTTTCAGATAGCATTAACAGTCACATGGTATAGTCTGCACGACACGTAATTTTACAAACCACGAGGAAAAAGAAAAAAGGGGTGACAACTGTGAATGGGACAAAATAGAGACCCATCAGTGATACAGTGCCTTGCGTATTTAACCCCTTTGGGTATTTTACATTTGATCAACACAACATGCATAGTACTTTTAAAGTGCAAAATTTATTGCGACTCAAAACAATAATGAGAATAAAAAAGTTGACATCTATTAATGTAAAAGTATTTGCTATTCCCCACTCTGCCAGTACTTGGTAGAACCACCATTCAATGCAATTACAGCTGGAAATGGAGTTTTAGGGTATGACAGGATAAAGCTCGGTCAAAGTGGATGGAGACATCTGTGAGCAGCAATTTTCAAGTCTGGCCATAGATTCTATATTTGATTGATGTCTGGGCTTTGACTAGGCCATTTTAGGACATTAACATGATTTGATCTAAACCATTCCATTGTAGTTCTAGCTGTATATTTAGGGTAATTGTCCTGCTAAAAGATGAACCTCAGTCCCAGTCTCAAGTCTTTCAAAGGGGTACTCCACTGGCCAGTGTTTGGAACTTAATGTTCTGAATGCTGTTTTTGCGGTGAGGGGGTTGGGCACACCCCTCGTGACATCATGGCCACTCCCCCTCAATGCAAATCTATGGGAGGGGGCATGAGGTCGTCATGCCCCCATCCATAGACTTGCATTGAGGGGGCATGGCCGGGATGTCACGAGGGGCATGCCTGACCCCCACAGCGCGAAACCTGCGTTCGGAACATTTATTTCCGAACGCTGGCCAGTGGAGTACCCCTTTAACAACTGCATCAGATTTTCCTCCAGAATTGGCTTGTAGCTGGCTCCATCCATCTTCCCATTAATTCTAACCTGTTTCCCTGCACCTGCTGAAGAGAATCATCCCAATGTATTATGCTACCACTGTGGGGATGGTGTGCTCAGGTTGATGAGCAGTGGTGTGGTGCAGTTGCCATAGCAACCAGATTGCTTCTTTCTTTTTTCAGATGTCTTTTCAAAAATTAAAGAAGTAATCTAATTGGTTGCTCCACTTTTCCTCTGCACAAGTTTTGATAAATATCCACATTCCGTTTCTTTTTGGTGTTATCTGACCAAAGCCCCTTCTTCCACATGTTTCCTATGTCTCCCACATGGCTTGTGGAAAAGTCCAAACAGGATTTCTTGTGGTTCGCTTCCAACAAAGGCTTTTTTCTTGCCACTCCTCCATAAGTGGCAGATTTGTTGAGTACATGACTAATAGTTCTCCTATGGACAGATTCTCCCACTTCAGCTGTTGATAGGTCCTCCTGAGTTGCCATGGACCTCTTGGTTGCTTTTCTGGTTCATTTTCTTTTTTTTTGCCTGGCTTTTCAGTTTGGGTGGACGGCCTTGTCTCTAGGTTTGTGGTTGTGCTATATTCTTTCCATTTTCTGCCTATAGATTTTATGCTGCTCCATGAGATGTTCCACACTTTGGATGTTTCGTTTTATAACTTAAAGGGGTTATTTGGGGAAAATGATCTTATCCTCTATCTGATTGCAGAAGGTCCATGTGATCTCAGTGATGGCGTGTGCTGTGGACAGAATGAGCACCATTCATTTGTCTGGGAGTGTCAGAGACGCACAAGTAATGTACACATGCATCTTCAGATCCTCCCCTACAAATGAATGGAACTAATGTCACTGAGAGCAGGGATCCCATTCCAGTGAGTGCGCTCCTATGAGATACTTATCCCCTATCCTGTGGATGGGGGATCAGATCATTTTTACCCGACAACCTCTTTAACTCTACTTTGTACTTATCCACAACTTCAGCCCTGACCTGTTTGGTGAGCTCCTTGGTCTTCCTGCTGCTGTTTGTTCAGTAGTGCTCTCTAACAAACTCTGAGGCCTTCACAGAACTGGTGTACTGAGATAAGATTGCAGAAATGTGGACCCTATTTAATAACTTTATAATTTGCACATGTGAATTGTGAAAGCAACTGATTGCACCAGATCTTTACTAGGGTTTTCGCAGTAAAGATGGTGAATTCATATGCACTCAACATTTTTCAGATTTTTATTTCTAAGTAATTTTAAAATCCATGTAATATTCCAAATGATTGACTATTTTGTGTTGGTCATTACATAAAATCGTAATTAAATACATTTGAATCTGTGGATAGACCCTGACAACATATAGAAAAGTCAAAGGGGGAGTGAATCTATATATGCAAGGAACTGTAGGATTTAATGTGTAACTAGAACATAGAAACAAATGTGCTTTCTTCATGTGAACAAGACCATCAATGGCTACAGAATGAAGAGCACAATTTATGCATGAACCCTTGGTGAGATAGAGATCAGCTGTAATAATGCAGAAGGTACCTACTGTTTGTTATGATGAAAATAAATGTCCTTATAAAGAAAGTAAGCAACACTGTTTAAGCCATAGACTGTATTGATACAAGGTGCTAACTTGAATCATTAAATTCAGGTTTTTCATTCAGCGTCATTTGCCCAGATGTATAACATCCAGTACCTACTAAAGAGATCATTTTATTTCAGCGTGGTACTGAAATAGGACAACATTGCTGCAACAAGATAGTTTGTGAAATGTTGTCCTTCCTACAACTTCCAGTGAGTGATATTATTGAAAAGTAGAAGTTTTAAGGGCCACAGCAATTCAGCCACAAAGTGTAGACCGCTTAAAGTTACGTCACATATATGGACATTTATCAACGGGTTTAGTCAGGTTTTCTTTACTATAATTGTCGCAAAATTGTCGTAACTGCGACTACGCGATTTTTCGTGTAACATTTTGACTAGTAAGCGAGAAAAGCAAGTTTTCCAAAAATTAACTACGTAGTAATAATTTTAAAATGGACTACGGGTAGTCAGGTATTTATTAACTGCGACAGTCGCAACTGGGCAAAAAAAAAAAGTCGCAACAGGGTTCAAAATTGACAAAATTTACTCCAGCTCAAACATGGAGCAGAAAAAGCTACTACCAAAGTAAAAAAGGAAAAATTGCTTACATGAAAGAAAATTATCAACAGGCTGAAACAAGTTGATAAATAAGTCACACATAAGCAAAAAAAAAAGTAAGGAAAAAATTACAAAAAAAAAAGAATACATAAGCAAACATTGATAAATGTCCCTCATAGTGCTGAGGTGCATAGTGGTCTCCGATGCTCAACACACCTATCCCCTGTACGTCAGCGCTGGGACCACTGTGTGATTGACACACAGGTCCCAGCGCATGTGCATCTTAGCTTATCACCCGTGTGCGCCGCAGCATGTTATCCTGGCAAGCGTTCGCTCCTGCCGCCTGCCCCTTCAGTGCGACTGCGCAGTGCTAGAGGCAGAGAGCATGCTTTCTGCCTCTAGCACTGCACAGGCGCACTGAGGACTGGCATACGTTGTAGGAGGGTTTTTGATTTTTTTCTTTAAGCGTGAAATGTTAGAATTTTAAAAAGACATTTAGATTATGTGAAATAAGTATACTAGGTGCATTTTGCTCTGACAGCTTTTGTTGAAGGAAAAGTTCACGTCTGTCATCCTTGCTAGAACATTGGATACCTTTGCACATTACTGATGTGCTTTATTGCTTTATTTCAATGCTCTTACAATATGCATCTCAACTTACGATTTTGAGTAGATGTATTCAGATGTAGGGGGGAATTATTATAACCTGCACATCTAATGCCAGCTCAAAGTGCACTGGAGTACAACTTCTGGTGTACATTGGATGTGGATGCCAAAACCATACACCGAGCTCTACCTACAATCGGGGGGAGAAAAAAAATTAATAAAAAAAGAAAACTCCCAAAAAAAATTATGTTTTCAAATGAAGCTGCTGCTGTATTCTCCAGAGTTCGTTTTGTAGTTCTTTCTAGTCTTACCACTGTGCTCTCTGCTGCCACCTATGTCCGTGCCAGGAACTGTCCAAAGTATAAGCAAATCCCCATAGCAAACTTCTCCTGCTTTGGACAGTTCCTAATACAGACAGAGGTGTCAGCAGAGAGCACTGTGATCAGAGTGAAAAGAACTACTTAACTTCCCCTGGATCATACAGCAACTGATAAGTACTGGAAGGATTAAGATTTCTTTTTTAACTAGAAGTAATTTACAAATCTTTTTAACTTTCTGGCACCAATTGTTTTGAAAACATTTGTTTTCCACTGGAGTACCCCTTTAATCACCCAAGGATAATGTAAAACAAGTAATCTGAGCATGTTGTGAAGCAGGATGAGTGGAGAATATATATATATATATATATATATATATATATATATATATATATACAGTGCATAGTGAAAGTATTCGGCCTCCTTGAACTTTTCGACCTTTTGCTACATTTCAGGCTTCAAACATAAAGATCTAAAACTGTAATTTTTTGTGAAGAATCAACAACAAGTGGGACACAATCATGAAGTGGAACGAAATTTATTGGATATTTCAAACTTTTTTAACAAATAAAAAACTGAAAATTGGGCGTGCAAAATTATTCAGCCCCCTTAAGTTAATACTTTGTAGCGCCACCTTTTGCTGCGATTACAGCTGTAAGTCGCTTGGGGTATGTCTCTGTCAGTTTTGCACATCAAGAGACTGAAATTTTTGCCCATTCCTCCTTGCAAAACATCTGGAGCTCAGTGAGGTTGGATGGAGAGCGTTTGTGAACAGCAGTTTTCAGTTCTTTCCACAGATTCTCGATTGAATTCAGGTCTGGACTTTGACTTGGCCATTCTAACACCTGGATATGTTTTTTTGTGAACCATTCCATTGTAGATTTTGCTTTATGTTTTGGATCATTGTCTTGTTGGAAGACAAATCTCCGTCCCAGTCTCAGGTCTTTTGCAGACTCCATCAGATTTTCTTCCAGAATGGTCCTGTATTTGGCTCTATCCATCTTCCCATCAATTTTAACCATCTTCCCTGTCCCTGCTGAAGAAAAGCAGGCCCAAACCATGATGCTGCCTCCACCATGTTTGACAGTGGGGATGGTGTGTTCAGGGTGATGAGCTGTGTTGCTTTTACATCAAACATAACATTTTGCATTGTTGCCAAAAAGTTCGATTTTGGTTTAATCTGACCAGAGCACCTTCTTCCACATGTTTGGTGTGTCTCCCAGGTGACTTGTGGCAAACTTCAAATGACACTTTTTATGGCTATCTTTAAGAAATGGCTTTCTTCTTGCCACCCTTCCACAGAGGCCAGATTTGAGCAGTATACGACTTATTGTTGTCCTATGGACAGAGTCTCCCACCTCAGCTGTAGATCTCTGCAGTTCATCCAGAGTGATCATGTGCCTCTTGGCTGCATCTCTGATCAGTCTTCTCCTTGTATGAGCTAAAGATTAGAGGGACGGCCAGGTCTTCGTAGATTTGCAGTGGTCTGATACTCCTTCCATTTCAATATTATCGCTTGCACAGTGCTCCTTGGGATGTTTAAAGCTTGGGAAATCTTTTTGTATCCAAATCCAGCTTTAAACTTCTCCACAACAGTATCTCGGACCTGCCTGGTGTGTTCCTTGTTCTTCATGATGCTCTCTGCGCTTTAAACGGACCTCTGAGACTATCACAGTGCAGGTACATTTATACAGAGACTTGATTACACACAGGTGTATTCTATTTATCATCATTAGTCATTTAGGTCAACATTGGATCATTCAGAGATCCTCACTCAACTTCTGGAGAGAGTTTGCTGCACTGAAAGTAAAGGGGCTGAATAATTTTGCACGCCCAATTTTTCAGTTTTTTATCTGTTAACATAGTTTGAAATATCCAATAAGTTTTGTTCCACTTCATGATTGTGTCCCACTTGTTGTTGATTCTTTACAAAAGATTACAGTTTTATATCTTTATGTTTGAAGCCTGAAATGTGGCAAAAGGTCGATAAGTTCAAGGGGGCCGAATACTTTCACTATGCACTATATATATATATATATATATATATATATATATATATATTTTTTTTTTTTATGGAAAATCCTTGTCTTAAAAACCTTTCTCTTTCTACGCGTAGGAGTCCAGTGGGTGACTGACAGTTATCTGTAACGCCCTACAGGTGTGGACCCACTGGGTTACAAGTGGCAGCCGGCCAGCAGGCAAATGGAAAATCCAATAGACAAGCGGGATGAGGATCAGTGGGCAAAAAAAATACAGATACCCAACAGAACAGGATACCCGGACAGAATACAATCTTGCTGAACTAAGGAACAGAAGGTGTAGCAGGTTTAAAGAGGGAGTGCCAGGCAGGGATAGGAGCAGAGGCGTTGCTAGGTCTCCAAAAGACCCAGATCTAGAGCCCATAGCCTAGCCATACCCCTAACCACACCGTTAAGCATGTACTAACCACACCCTCAGGCACACCACCTAACCACACCAAGCCTTGTTCGTTAATATTTTTGCACACCCCTAGCCACACCCTCAGGCCTCATCTCGTATGAAGAAGCATGCCAATAAAAAGAGAAGAACTCCTCCTGTCTTCGCTCCTGGGGATAAAGTGTGGCTCTCTGCCAAGTATATCCGCTTCCGTGTCCCCAGTTATAAGCTGGGACCACGTTATCTTGGACCTTTTAAAATCAAGAGTTAAATCAATCCTGTCTCCTACAAACTCCTTCTTCCTCCTTCTCTCCGTATTCCTAACTCTTTTCACGTTTCCCTTCTCAAACCTCTTGTCCTTAACCGTTTCTCTCCCAAGGTTGTCGCTCCAGCTCCTGTCTCTGGCTCCTCCAATGTCTTCACTGTTAAAGAAATTCTCGCATCCAAAACGGTTAGAGGTAAAAAAAAAATTCTCGTAGATTGGGAGAATTGTGGACCTGAAGAGAGGTCTTGGGAACCCGAGGATAACATCCTCGACAAGGAGCTCATTCGCAGGTTTTCAGGTTCCAAAAAGAGGGGGAGACCCAAGGGGGGGGGTACTGTTACGCCGATCGCTCCGGGTCCCCGCTCCTCCCCGGAGCGCTCATGGCGTTCACCTTCTCGCAGCGCCCCGGTCAGACCCACTGACCGCAGCACCCGCCTGCGGCTCGCGTCCCAGTCACCTCACCTCTCCTGTCCCCCGTCGGCTCAGTCCCGGCGCGCGGCCCCACTCCCTACGGCACGCGTGCGCCGGCTCTCTGCGATTTATGGGGCCAGTGCGCCACTGAATGGCGCCTGGCTCAATCAGTGCTCTCACCTGGGGCCTCAGTATAAAACCTCACTTCCCCTTCCCAGCATCGCCGGATCTTGTTGCCCTTGTGCCAGTGAAAGCGTTTCCTGTGTATGTCCCAAGCCAGTGTTCCAGACCCTCTGCCGTTGCTCCTGACTACGATCCTTGCTGCCTGCCCTGACCTTCTGCTACGTCTGACCTTGCTCTTGCCTAATCCCTTTTACCGCGCCTATCTCAGCCGTCAGTTGGGGTTGAGTCGCTATCGAGTGGAACGACCTGGGGGTTACCTGCCGCTGCAAGTCCATCCCGCTTTGCGGCGGGCTCTGGTGAAAACCAGTAACCCCTTAGACTCCGTTCCCCTGGTATGGCCCACGTCATCACCCCACTGACACAGAGGATCCACCACCAGTATCCTCACAGTATCCGGATCCTGACAGTTACATTGTCTTTGTAGGCATACTTATAGTGGGAAAGATGTCAATCATTGAGTGAGACCATCCATTGGATTTCTAGGCATAATCGGAGCGAGGCTTTCAATAATCAATCAATCGGTGACATGTTATACAGAGTCATTTTCCCACAAAACAGTATATCATTCTGCTGAGCTCTTATTGCTCTATATCAGTGGCCTCCAAATTGTGACTTCCAGTTTAAAAAAAAAAAAAAAAAAACAGAAACATAAGTCATAAGCATGCCAAACAACCAACATCTGGAGGGTCGCAGCTTAAAGTCCACTGCTCTATAACATGATACTGAGATATTAAGGATTGGATGTACCTATGACTTTACGATAAATTTATATAGTGCACAAATAGTGGTGCCATCTAGTGTACAACTAAAAGTGCCATATAGAGACCAAAGTATAAGGTGCAATGATAAATTGCATTATACAGTATCTAAAGAGTACATTACATAACTAGTAATGTGCATGGTACAATAAATCATGTTATACATAATCAGTTTTGGAAACAGTTTGTGAAAGCTAAAACACTTTTGGGTGGCAGTAGGTTGGAACACCCACATCTACAATGGTATGAGACACAGGCTGTTTGTATACAGGTGAACCTACTATTATAACAACATGAAATAATATGACGCTGATAACCTTTGCACACAACTTCATTGCTGCTAGGCGATCATAAGTGGTCCCATAGAGAAGCAAATTGGGACTGGTTGGCAACAGGGAATGTATAACCAGAGGTTATCCCCGGTCATGTCTTCAGTGTGGAGGACCTAAATAGGAAGTGAAAAGGATTGTTACAAGTAATGAACCTTGCCTGCTGTACCTTATTTTCTGGCAGCACAAGACCAAATTATCACAATATTGTCATGTAGGGAATGGGTAACATATTAAAATGGCAGTAGGTTGGCCATTTTTTTTGTGTTTTTTTCTTTTTTAAAGAGAGCATGGATTAGGATGTGGGCATATTTTTTTATTTTTTTTTTCATAGTCTTTTCCAGTGTCCAGATAAAACCATGAAAATTATGAAAATAACGTTCAAAAGCACAGAAGATGTTTTCCAGCATGGCAAGAGGCCCTGTAAAATTGACAGGTGGATGCAAGCAAGTCAGTGGGTTGTAATACAGAGGACATGGACTGGACTTGCCTGGGATCTTGCCATGCTGGGGAATGCCCCTGCACTTTTGAGCTTCATTTACATACAGTAGCATACCAACGCTTTTGGTGAACCCAGCACCCTTTGGGGATGTACACCCTGAGGGGAACACAGGCTACCAAAGCGTAGGTCTGCCATTGCAGGAGGGCCCAGGGATGAGAGGGGGCCTGGTCGGCACAGGCAAGCACTGCTTTCAGCTGTATACGGCCTGCACTGAGAGGAGACCGTGACTTCCACCCCGATGCAGTGCAGACACTATGACATCCCTCACTGGTGCCTGCACTGTGGCGGAAGAAGGACACAGACAAACTGTGCTGCTGAGAAGATGTCTGGGTGGGACATGAGGAAAGCATTATTTTTTTCCCATCCTGGCATCTTAGGGGGCGGGGGGGGGGGGGGGGGGGGTTAGGGGTAGGGGGTTGATTACATACCTGACTATCTTTCTGACTATGTACTTGGCTACTTGGCTCTCACTTATCTACATTTTTACCTTCCTGGCTAACTACATAGCTTCCTGACTACCTGCTTAGCTACATAGCTATCTACTTGCCTACCTGGCTACCTATCTACCTACATAGCTACCTACTTCCCTACATGGCTACCTACCTACTTACCTAGCTAGATACCTACCTGGCTACCTACCTACATATACTCCTGGTTATCTTCTTGGCTACCTACCATAGCTACATGCCTACCTCCTTACCTAGTTACCTGCCTACCAACTTAGCTACTTAGTTACCTACCTAACTATTTACCTACTTAGCTACCTACCTGGCTACCTACCTACATAGTAATCTAACCTAGCTACCTACTTACCTACCTAGCTACCTACTTGGCCACCTACTTACCTTTCTGTCTAACTACCTACCTGGCTACTGTCTTGCTTACTAACATATTTACCTTGGGGAAGGAAAGATTGATCTACCTACCTAAGGATATATTAACCTATTTGGGGGGGCTACCTACCTGAGGAAATACCTGCCTATATGGTGACTTCCTGAAAAACAACCAAGTTTTTCTGCAGACAGATCTGCTTTATTTTTTTTAAATATATATTTTTCTACTTAATCTGAATTCCACAATATGTTTTAACTAGAGAAAAGTGCTATCCTTTTAATTTTGTCTATAAAAACCTGATTGTTCTCCCAAAAAACACAACATGTAAACATAACCTTAGGACTCCATTTTGAATCCAATCGATTACATTTCAATGTAAGGTTTTGCTGGTCGTGTAGCTTGACTGAATACTTTTGGTGATCTACCCTGACCTCCCCATTATCACGTGTGTTTAGCTTGCCAGAACAGACATGCCATTTTTATGGAGAACATTCAAAAAATAGAGAATATACTGGTCTAGCAATATGTGACTGTGTGACTGCTATTTATATTGAAAGAGATGATCAGCTGACAGAAACCTTATCTCAGTGGAAATAAAGGGCTGTATAGATTAAAATCCAACCTGTCAAATGCCTGTTTCCCCGCAACCAGGAGTTGTCAGGGACTGTCAAGTAGGTTTGAGTGGCTGAGATTGTCGCGTACAGTCACACTTGTCCACTGATGAAGATATCATGTCCAAATGGCTAGTTTTTGATTTAACAAACCTATAGTTGATATACGCAAATTATAACTTACAAAATGAAAGGGCAGACTTCTGCCTGCCTATAATGTGCTGATAAAGCAAATTTTTATGCTCATTTATTCATTCATCTCTAATACAAAGTATCTTTTCTTAAAATGTAGAGCTCTGTTTTAGCCACCAAGTGTAGTGATTTTGTACTTGTGTATTGTTATATCACATTTGTTACTTTTCCAAACTATGACACTTGAATCACAAGTATTCATATCCCTTTCATCACACCCCAAAATGAATACAAGCCTAAGATCAGATCCCACCTTAAAGGGGTACTCCGTTGGAAGACAATTTTGTAAAAATAAACATGTGCCTGAAAGTTAAACAGATTTGTAAATGACTTCTATTTAAAAATCATAATCCTTCCAGTACTTATTAGCTGCTGCATTCTCCACAAAAAGTTATTTTCTTTTTGAATTTCTTTTCTGTCTGGCCACAGTGCTCTCTGCTGACACCTTTGTCCATGTCAGAGCAGAATAGGTTTGCTATGGGGATTTGCCTGCCCTGGTCAGTTCCCAACATGGACATAGGTGTCAGCAGAGAGCACTGTAATCAGAAAGAAAAGTAATTCAGAAAGAAAAGAACTTCCTGTGGAGCATACAGCAGCTGATAAGTACTGGAAGGATTAAGATTTTTAAATTGAAGTAATTCACAAATTGGTTTAACTTTCTGGCACCAGTTGATTTAAAAAAAAAAAAAAAACAGACACCCTAAATGCCACTATACCCTAAATGAAATACAGCAAGCTGACCCCCACTTAAAAAAATACCAACCCTGAAATAACTACAGACCCTTACAGATCTTGGACCACACCCCCTAAAGTAAAGGGAATGTCTGGGGAGGAACTTTTCTTTAGTACTGCCAAAATATAGAATAACCAATACTCACCTGCCTTGAACCCCAGTTGCTGCTTTTCTGACAGTGTAATCTCTGGTCCTACCCATTGTTCCTCCTTCCAGTAATACACAGACACTACAGGAACTTTGCAGTGATGACATCCTGGGTTCTGAGTGCTGTCAGAACAGCAGTACGGGAGAGATTGGGGAAAATAAGTATAGGTTGCTTTTTATTTTGGCAGTGGGCATTTAAAAATAAAATAAAAACCTTCTCCCTGGGACCCTAGGTGACACCCTCTTAATACACCCCACATGCAGCCATATACAATTTTCTGATAAGAAAGACAAGGTCAGGATGTTGTCTATGGTGGCTGCAGAAAAATGCAGCTTATTGGAAATATGATTATATTTTAAAGAAAATGTGGCAACCGTGCAGTGGCATACAAAAGAGAAAGAGGGCTCAAAGCAAAGGTCAAAACCAGCCAACTATTATGCTGTCTAATTTTACCCCCAGAAATGTCTGGTCTTCATTTCCCCTTGTTTTCTATGACCTATTGGCCAATTCTCCATCCATTAATTCATTAGCAAAGCACATAACTGGAGAGAGGAGTTATGCATAGTTTTTTTCACCAAAAGAAAATAATAGGACCAACTGGGTCTTGGCCCCGTCTCTCCATGCGCCTTATAGCAGCTATATGGTCTGCCACTATAGTATGTACACCCCTGCACCCGAGAGATCTGTCTGATCTGGGAGATCTTCCTTTTTTATCTGGGAGTCTCCTGGACAATTCAGGAGAGCAAGCAAATACTGTATGTGCTATATACATGTTTTTTTTCTATTTAGACTCTGGAAAAAAAAAATCTTTCAGTCATTTAAGGCTGGAACGTATAGGGACACACTCAATGGGGAATCATATGAAGGGGCAAACATTTGGCTGAGATAATTAAAATGTCAGATTTTAGGCTGACACACATTTTACATAAAACCTGCAGTTAAAGGGGCTATCCACCATAAGGTGATTTTAGTACTCACCTGCCAGACAGTAATTTACATGCTTTGAAAGGAGCCGTGCTTGTCTTGGAGCTCACTAGTTATGTTCTGAGTTAACTATAACACTGTCACTATCTTTTTGTGAACTGGAATTTCCTGTTGGAGTTCCCTACTTTGAACTACATGTCCCACACTCCCTTATTTGTGAGCGTGAGGTCATTTTTCTTCTTCCCACACATCAGTCAACCCACCCATTGAAACACACTTGTGCTCCTTTCAATGCAGTAGACCAGCATTTTCCAACCAGGGTGCCTCCAGCTGTTGCAAACCTACAATTCACTTCAAAATAATCTACCTCCCACCCAGAGGTCGCTCCACCCATTAAAGCAAAGACAGGCTCCCTCTGTAATGTCTCGGGCCACACTGCAATCTGGGAAAACCAGAGACAACAAAAATTGTGAGACCACCAGCAAACACAGGTACAGACACTATATTATGAACTACACTAATTGTACAGCCCCTGTAGCATAGTCAAATAAAAAAATGGTGGGTTTATGTGAACTGTAAGGCTGGGTTTACTCAGCAGAATTTCTGCACTGAATTCTGCATGCTGGGAAGCTTTGCGGCATCTGGAGGGCCACAGTTTGAGGCCACTGCTCTAAAAAGCAGTGCCACTGTGTTTTTTGTGTTTCTCCCCTTTGAGCAGACAAGAGAGATAGATTCAGGTCAGAGTCCCATTTTACTTGCGTGCTTTAACAGCAAACAGTTGTAAACCAGGGTGGTAAATACATTAGATTTATCATGTATCAAACATATTTAATGTTGCTTTTAAATCATTCTCTGCACATTGCCACAAGTGTTCATTGCTTAAGGTAACAAATCATGTAATGTTCCCCTGTCAATCACAAAGATACATTGACTGCTGCAGCCACAGGACTGTTTTACAACATCGGGTAATGTATTTATAATTGAACGGACTAATTAAAAATAATGGTTTTATTGATAACTCGTAATCAATCTTCACTTGCCTCATTTGCATTAGTAGAATCAGGCTGTCTGTGACATGGATGACAACTTCCTAGAGGTTTACGGAAAACTATAAAGGAAAACTGCTCGCTATACTTTGTTTTTTATTGGTCTATGTGGTCTCACAATAAAAATGGCAGTTCGGATTATGCGCTCAGCTTCCATGGTGCATACGAAATACTGTGCTTTATTGTGATTGCCACCAAACTCTGCCTTAGGCCCCTTTCACACTGCCGGTATGCTCCGGCAAATTCAGCCGTCAAACTTCCTTTTTTTTTTTTTGCAGTTTGCTGGGTGTAATTTTGCCGGAGCATACTGGCAAATAACAGGTCCCGAAGGACCCCATTGTATTCAATAGCCACCGTTATTTTCAAAAAGTATTTTATCTCCGGCTTTTCTCGATCCTAAAATAACGGGCTTTACACTACCAGAGACAACGCACTGTGTGAACGTAGCCTTAGCCTGTTGTTTATGATAGGGACAGCAGATGTCATTCAGTTTATGGATACATTTAGAAAGAATTTTGATAAATAATGACGTTTCTGTGACTGCCTACTGGTAATGTGTAAACAGATCTAAAGGCTGAATTTTAAAAAAGCACGGCATTAAGCTTAACCCCTTAAGGATGCAGCCCTTTTTCACCTTAAGGACTGAGCCCTTTTTCGCATTTCTGACCACCGCCACTTTACAAATTAATAACGCGAAAACGCTTTTACCGAATATTCTGATTCTGAGATTGTTTTTTCGTGACATATTCTACTTTATTTTGGTGGTAAATTTTCTGCGTTAATTGCATCCTTTTTTGGTTAAAAATCTAAAAATTTCATGAAAATTTGGAAAATTTTGCATTTTTCTAACTTTGAAGCTCTCTAATTGTAAGGAAAATGGATATTCCAAATAAATTTTATTTTTCTTCACAAATACCATATGTCCACTTTATGTTGGCATCATAAAATGGACATACTTTTGCTTTTTGAAAAAATTAGAGGGCTTCAAAGTAGAGCAGCAATTTTCAAAAATGTCATGAAAATTGCTAAATCTGAAGGGACAGATGTTACAGAACTCAACTCCCAGCATGCCTGGGCAGTCAAGGCATGCTGAGAGTTGTAGTTTGGCAACATCTGGAGGGCTACTGTTTGGGCACCACTGTAACAGTGGTTGCCACAGTAAAGATCGATTTACTTTCACTTTCAATTCCCCCCCCCCCCCCCACTGTCACTGAGTAATGGCAGGGGATAGGAGTAGATCGCAGCTTTGCGATCTCACTCCAATCCTTTAGGCTGATCGGGGCTGTTGCTGACAACTCCGATCAGCCCTATTTTCTTGGTGATCGGGTCACCAGAGACCCGATCAGCCCGGAATTGGAGAAAATCACATGTCTGAATTGACATGCGATTTTCTCCGATCGCCGACATGGGGGGGTCTCAGGACCCCCCTGGGCGATGTGCCAGGGTGCCTGCTGAATGATTTCAGCAGGCATCCGGCTCCGATCCCCAACCGGCTAGCGGTGGGGACCGGATTTCCCACGGGCGTATGGATACGCCCTCGGTCCTTAAGGACTCGGAATGCAGGGCGTATCCATACGCCCTGTGTCCTGAAGAGGTTAAGGCTGCATTCACACCAGGTTTTTTACATACGGGGATCCGGCGGGGGGAGGGGCAAACCGGGCTCTCCCGTACCCCAGCCGGATCAGCCCGTGACTCCATTTACTTTAATGAGCCGACCGGAGTCAAACGGTGACTCCGGTCTGCTCAGTTTTGACCCATATGGGGTTTCCTGACCGGACCTAAAACCGTAGTATACTACGGTTTTAGGTCCGGTCCAAAACCGGATACGGGTCAAAACTGAGCCGGCTCATTAAAGTAAATGGAGTCACGGGCGCCGGATCCGGCTGTGGTACGGGAGCGCCTGGTTTGCCCCTCCCCCCGCCGGATCCGGCACCCGTATGTAAAAAAACGTGGTGTGATGCAGCCTTACTCCAGTGGAAAACTATTTTTTTTAAATCAACTGGTGTCAGAAAGTTAAACAGATTTGTAAATTACTTATATTTAAATATCTTAATCCTTCCAGTGCTGCTATATGCTCCACAGGAAGTTCTTTTCTTTTTGACCACAGTGCTCTCTGCTGACACCTCTGTCCATATCAGGAACTGTCCAGAGCAGGATAGGTCTGCTATAGGGATTTGCTCCTACAGTTTTCTTTGTCTCCAATCTGCCCAATCAAGCGGATGAACATTACCATGACACCCTCAAGATTACCCTGGGCAAAGCAGCACCCCATAAAATCTGAACCTCCCAACACAGACAGTATCAACCCTGGCACACACAAAGTACCCACTTTCTTTGGTGGGGCTCTGGGTGTGCTGAATGTTTCTGGAGGAAATCTAAGATGTCAACAGACTTTTACGATATCACTATAATCAATATAAATTCATGCTCAAAACTACAGGTATGGTTTGTTAGTTTACATTCAATATCTGTCTAAAACTGGAGTTCTAATTTTTTTTTATTCACATGAATATAGTGGAAAATGTATTATTGTTTATTTGCGCCATTGGTTCTATCGCATCACAGATGTATACATTATTAGGTCATGATATATTATTTACTTTACATTTATATTCACATTTTTACGTATTAATTTAATATTAGTCAACATCAATCAATAAATAATTACTTGTTTCATTGCACTTTTTTTTTACACTAAAGGTATCTATTATCAATCATAATTTATTTTATTTATTTATACACTTTAAAGACATTTTTATGTATGTATTCATGTATTCACAACGTTTCATATTTTATTATACCCTACATGACCATGCATAATAAATCACTTCAATTCTGTTTTATAATGAATTAGTTCATTTTTTATGTTCTTATTATGTACACAGTCATTGTAGCATTAATTTGAATGCATTAGCTTGTCCTTGATGTAATAATGTGTGCTCTTCTAAGGGATTATAAGTTAAGTTATTTTAAGATTGCGGTATGTAGTAAAAGTGGCATTTTGTGTTTAATTGTTAAATTTGGAGAAACTCCATGTTAAATAAGTTGTATTGAACTAGTTGCATTTTTCTTATTTTTTTCTTTTTTTTGTGTAAACAGTTGAAAATTTGTAATTGTTGCACATAAACCTAATTTGCAAGGGTGTTGAACAATTTTGAAGACTTTCTCTTAGTGTGTTAAACTAGCACCAGCACATGGCAAAATGTCACTATACTGATACACTATTGCAAAAGAAGAGGTCATTGTAATGAATTTACCTTGACCAGCTCCAACACCGCTGGTTCTGTCTCCTGTGGTCGGCGGCACTTGTTGTTGTCCTGGTGATGGCCCTGCATGTTGCATTGTATGATGCTGCCTTCCCAGCCTATCAGGAGGTGGCAATGCCAGGCCAATAAGCTGTGGCGCTAGTGCTTGCACCTCCCAGCAGTAGGATATTTAAACTGCCCTGTGTATACAGTGTAATGTTCGTTTATATGTGTTTAGTATTTTAATGCTTTGGTTCCTGTTCAGGCATTAGGTTTGTGTCGGAACAGTTTATGTGTTAATTCTCCCTGGGATGGGAAGAGTTAACCTTCCTGACCAGCACTGGGAGAATATATATAAGGCCTCTTTAGGTGCTGCTCTGTGCTGGTTATTAGACCTGTACTCTGACCATATCTTGTTTTTGAGGAAAAATGGGAGGATCCCAATGAACAGTCCAGCACTCCGGAGTGTAGTATAAAATAGACTACTTTGTTTAATCCATAGAGGTAAATTTACAAAGGCAGAGCAGATAAAACCAATCGACGCGTTTCGGATAACCTTTATCAAGGTATAAAGCAAATAAACCTTAGGTGAAAAATAATTAACACTAGTCAATAGTAGCACTGCCCCCTAATCAAAGCGTGAAGGAGCAAGCACATGTGGAAACAGCCTTACACACCTTTTCAAGGTTGCTAACTCTATGTGTGCCATCGTACATCATGAAACCACATAGATAGACACATACCGCACACAAAGAGAAAACAAAACCTATGTGTGTATGCGAGCATAAAAAATTTGTACACCTATACAGGTTAAGAGTAGAAGAAAATCTGTCTGTAATGAATAACCAATGTATCATAACATGTAGATATAAGCTCTTGAAAGAGCAGTAAATTTCAAAGGAGACCATCATTTTATAAAATATGAAAAAAACTTATTCCACATCATTCTGGGGTTCTCCTTTAATACATGTTCTAATAATGCTACTGGAAATGGTAGCATTATTAGAACATGTATTAAAGGAGAACCCCAGAATATAAAAATTATCCCCCATACTGCCGGTAGTAAAAAAAATAAAGATGTACATACCTTCCTCCGCTCCCCCGAGGCCTCCAGTAACCGTCTTCGGTCTCCACCGCGATCCTCTTCCTGGTTGCTGGTGGTCGGGGAGTCATACTGAGCTCAGCCGCAGTGAAGTCCCAACTCGGCCGGCGATAGGCTGAGCGGCAGTGTGATGTTTTCGGCCCCGGCAGCAGTTGCCAGTGTAGTGAAGAATTTTGTGTCCTGAAGCGTTCTCACACTGTCGCTCAGCCTATCACCGGCCAAGTCGGGACTTCACTGTGGCCAGTGATTGGCTGAGCGCAGAATGACTCGCCAACCACCAGCAACCAGGAAGAGGATCGCAGCGGAGGCCGGAGCCAGATACCGGAGGCTTCGGGGGAGCGGAGGAAGGTATGTACATCTTTATTTTTTTACTGCCGGCAGCAAGGGGGACAATTTTTATATTCTGAAGTTCTCCTTTAAGGAAAAAAATGCAACCAATGATGGAAAAAAAACCTTTTGGCCTGGTTCACACTATGGCATACAATATCAAGGTAGTGATCTAAGAACAAAATGGTCATTTCAAAGTAAAATCATAAGTGACCAATGTGGGAAGCATATGTCTAGCCATAATGTAGAATTATTAATAGAAATACATAATATCAGAGCAGTAGTTCATGCCCCGGGGCATTCTGGTGTCCATTTAAAGGATCCAGAAAACCTCTCGGGCATGAAGTTTCTTAATCCAGTTTCCTCCCCGAATAGGTCTAGAGACATATTCTATGGCAGTTACCTTGAGTGAAGAGACAGGCTCTTCATGATGTTCCCTAAAATGTTTTGACGCAACCGAAGATGCCTTCATATTAGCAGTGGTTCGAGTACCTGTGATATGTTCAGATATTCTTTTTTTTATGGCCTGCATGTAGAACCTACATATTGTTTAGTGCATATTAGCCCTGATTTACTAATGGTAACCCGACTCTTTTTCTGGGGTTGGGCGACCAAATTTGTGTCGCATAGCCCATTTGACACTTTGTGCGACACAATTTTCTGACAAAAGATATCATCACTCAGATAGTTTTTTAAACCCGTCAAAACAGGCGTGGTTAGCCCCAAAAGGGGCATGTTCCCAACAAAAAAAGAAAAAATACTCCGAGTATGATGAAAAACTCACAGGAAAACCGACAGCTCAGAGCTGAAATTACTCAAAACTGAGTGAATCCTACCCCCATCATGGAACAGGGTCTGTTCCATGTTGGGGGTAGTAGTGCAGGGGCTGAGGGATTGATCGCATCGGGTCTCACTGCTGAGACCCGATCCAATCAGAAGTTATTAAGCAGGGAAGCGGGTGGCATGTCCCCAGTGAGGTACGATGTATTTTACTTTCATTTTTAAATTCCCCGCCAGGAGCCCTGAATGGCCGGTACTGAGGAGCCATTCAGGGCTCCCAGTGGGGTTCTTAAATAGAAGAGCTGTGGTGGGGAAAGATATATAGAATCGCTGGGGGGGGGTATATATCTGGCCCCCACAGCTTCTATATATCTTGCCCCCTGCTGTGCTATATGTCTTGTCCCTCGCAGCACTATCATATACCCATCACAGTGCATGTATATATATACTCTCCCCACACTATCATATGCCCCCCGCAGCGCATGTGTATATATATATATTCCCCCCTGCGCTATCATATGCCCTCTGCAGCCCATGTATATATATATATATATATTTATTTATATATATATATATATATATATATATATGCCCCATCCGCTATGATTGACAAGCATTCTATTAGGAGTGCATCTGGCCGGGAAGCCGGCTGCCTGATGCACTGCTTAAAGAAAACTTGTCATTCATAGCGCTGCAGAGGCATATGTATATAGAAGCGCTGTGGGGGCCAGGCATATAGCGCTATTGTTACGCCTAGCGCTCCGGGTCCCCGCTCCTCCCCGGAGCGCTCACGGCGTCTTTCTCCCTGCAGCTTCCCGGTCAGTCCCGCTGACCGGGAGCGCTGCTCTGTCATGGCCGTTGGGGATGCGATTCGCACAGCGGGACGCGCCCGCTCGCGAATCGCATCCCAGGTCACTTACCCGTTCCCGTCCCCTGCTGTCGTGTGCTGGCGCGCGCGGCTCCGCTCTCTAGGGCGCGCGCGCGCCAGCTCCCTGAGACTTAAAGGGCCAGTGCACCAATGATTGGTGCCTGGCCCAATTAGCTTAATTGGCTCCCACCTGTTCCCTGGCTATATCTAGTCTCCTCCCTTGCACTCCCTTGCCGGATCTTGTTGCCCTTGTGCCTAGTGAAAGCGTTTTGTGTGTGTATAGCCTGTGTACCAGAACTTCTGCTATCTCCTCTGACTACGAACCTTGCCGCCTGCCCCCGACCTTCTGCTACGTCCGACTTTGCTTCTGCCTACTCCCTTGTACCTCGCCTATCTTCAGCAGTCAGAGAGGTGAGCCGTTGCTAGTGGATATGACCTGGTCACTACCGCCGCAGCAAGACCATCCCGCTTTGCGGCGGGCTCTGGTGAAAACCTGTAGTGGCTTAGAACCGGTCCACTAGCGCGGTCCTCCTATCCCTCTCTGGCACAGAGGATCCACTACCTGCCAGCCGGCATCGTGACAGTAGATCCGGCCATGGATCCCGCTGAGGTCCCTCTGCCTTATATCTCGGATATCACCACGGTGATCGCCCAGCAATCCCGACAGATCGCCCATCTAACCCACCAGCTGTCGGAAATGTCCACCTTTGTGCGCCAACTTCAGTCGCAACTTCAGCAGCAATCATCTCCTCCGCCAGCTCCTGCACCCCCTCCGCAGCGAGTGGCCACTCCTAGCCTCCGCCTGTCCTTGCCGGACAAATTTAATGGGGACTCTAAGTTTTGCCGTGGCTTTCTTTCGCAATGTTCCCTGCACATGGAGATGATGTCGGACCAGTTTCCTACTGAAAGGTCTAAGGTGGCTTTCGTAGTCAGCCTTCTGTCTGGAAAAGCCCTGTCATGGGCCACACCGCTCTGGGACCGCAATGACCCCGTCACTGCCTCTGTACACTCCTTCTTCTCGGAAATTCGAAGTGTCTTTGAGGAACCTGCCCGAGCCTCTTCTGCTGAGACTGCCCTGCTGAACCTGGTCCAGGGTAATTCCTCCGTTGGCGAGTACGCCATACAATTCCGTACCCTTGCTTCTGAACTTTCCTGGAATAATGAGGCTCTCTGCGCGACCTTTAAAAAAGGCCTATCCAGCAACATTAAAGATGTTCTGGCCGCACGAGAGACTCCTGCTAACCTGCATGAACTCATTCATCTAGCCACTCGCATTGACATGCGTTTTTCTGAGAGGCATCAAGAGCTCCGCCAGGAAAAAGACTTAGATTTCTGGACACCTCTCCCACAGTCTCCATTGCAATCTGCGCCTAGGCCTCCCGCCGAGGAGGCCATGCAAGTGGATCGGTCTCGCCTGACCCTGGAAGAGAGGAATCGCCGTAAGGAAGAGAATCTTTGTCTGTACTGTGCCAGTACCGAGCATTTCTTGGTGGATTGCCCTGTCCGTCCTCCACGTCTGGGAAACGCACGCACGCACCCAGCTCACGTGGGTGTGGCGTCTCTTGGTTCCAAGTCTGCTTCTCCACGTCTCACGGTACCCGTGCGGATTTCTACTTCAGCCAGCTCTTCCCTCTCAGCCGTGGCCTGCCTGGACTCTGGTGCCTCTGGGAATTTTGTTCGGGAGTCCTTAGTGAATAAATTCCGCATTCCGGTGACCCGTCTTGTCAAGCCACTCCACATTTCCGCGGTCAACGGAGCCAGGTTGGATTGCACCGTGCGTTTCCGCACGCAGCCCCTCCTAATGTGCATCGGACCTCATCAGGAGAAAATCGAATTTTTGGTCCTTCCCAATTGCACTTCCGAAATTCTCCTTGGACTACCCTGGCTTCTACACCATTCCCCAACCCTGGACTGGTCCACTGGAGAGATCAAGAGTTGGGGTCCCTCTTGTTCCAAGGACTGCCTTCAACCGGTTCCCAGTAATCCCTGCCGTGACCCTGTGGTTCCTCCTGTATCCGGTCCCCCTAAGGTCATTAAGGACTCTGCCCTCCACAGGAGATGCCTCTCCCCCCCTCCCAGTCCCATCAGGCAAGCCTCTGTGTCCCTTCTTGGCTCCCGTCCTTGTGTCTCCCTGCCCCGTGCCAAGCTTCACCCTCTGCCCTCCCTCCCCATTCCTACTCCTGCTGTACTGCCTGCCATTGAGGAAACCATCCATTCCTTCCCGGTGTCCTCATCCCAGGGGAGGCAGTCACCGGACAAAAAAAAGGGGAGACCTAAGGGGGGGGGGGGGTACTGTTACGCCTAGCGCTCCGGGTCCCCGCTCCTCCCCGGAGCGCTCACGGCGTCTTTCTCCCTGCAGCTTCCCGGTCAGTCCCGCTGACCGGGAGCGCTGCTCTGTCATGGCCGTTGGGGATGCGATTCGCACAGCGGGACGCGCCCGCTCGCGAATCGCATCCCAGGTCACTTACCCGTTCCCGTCCCCTGCTGTCGTGTGCTGGCGCGCGCGGCTCCGCTCTCTAGGGCGCGCGCGCGCCAGCTCCCTGAGACTTAAAGGGCCAGTGCACCAATGATTGGTGCCTGGCCCAATTAGCTTAATTGGCTCCCACCTGTTCCCTGGCTATATCTAGTCTCCTCCCTTGCACTCCCTTGCCGGATCTTGTTGCCCTTGTGCCTAGTGAAAGCGTTTTGTGTGTGTATAGCCTGTGTACCAGAACTTCTGCTATCTCCTCTGACTACGAACCTTGCCGCCTGCCCCCGACCTTCTGCTACGTCCGACTTTGCTTCTGCCTACTCCCTTGTACCTCGACTATCTTCAGCAGTCAGAGAGGTGAGCCGTTGCTAGTGGATACGACCTGGTCACTACCGCCGCAGCAAGACCATCCCGCTTTGCGGCGGGCTCTGGTGAAAACCTGTAGTGGCTTAGAACCGGTCCACTAGCGCGGTCCTCCTATCCCTCTCTGGCACAGAGGATCCACTACCTGCCAGCCGGCATCGTGACAGCTATCTGTCCCCCACAGCGCATCTATACACATATGCCGCCACAGCACTATGAATAACAAGTATTCTTTAACCCCTTAAGGACCAAGCCCATTTTAACCTTGAGGACCAGGCCAATTTTATTTTTGCGTTTTCGTTTTTTTCATAACTCCTTTATATTTCCATCTACAGACCCATATAAGGGCTTGTTTTTTGCGTGACCAATTGTCCTTTATAATGAATCCTCTCATTTTACCATAAAATGTACGGCGAACCCCCAAAAAATTTCTTTAGGGACGAAATTTTTATGAAAACCACAATTTTGCACATTGTGGAGGGTTTTGTTTTCACACTATACACATTATAGTAAAAATTACATGTGTTCTTTATTCTGTGGGTTAATAGGATTAAAATGATACCCATGGCTAGATACTTTAAAATTTTTGTACCGCTTAAAAAAAATCAGTAATATAAAATCGCCCTATTTTGACCACCTATAACTTTTTTATTTTTCCATATATAGGGCGGTATGATTTTTTGCGCCATCATCTGCTCTTTTTATCGATAAAACATTTGCCTATATAAAACTTTTAAATCATTTTTTATAATTTTTTTTTATAAAATGTGACAAAAAAGCAGCATTTTTGGACTTTTTTTTTTTTTTTACATTTACGCCATTCACCGTACGAGATAATTAATAATTATATTTTGATAGTACAGACATTTACACATGCGATGATACCAAATTTTTTTAATGCTTTTTGGAGTAAAATGGGAAAAACAGACAATTTTCATTTTTATTAGGGGTGGGGATTTTTCACATTTTTTTTTACTTTTTATTTTTACATTTTTCAACTTTTATTATACACTTTTTATGTCTCCATATTGGACTATCTATAGAAATCCTTAGGACATAGCACTGATCAGTATTATCGGTGATCTTCTGCTCTGGTCTGCTCGATCTCAGACCAGAGCAGAAGACCCCGGGAGACGGCCGGAGCCAGGTGAGGGGACCTCCGGCCACCATTCTGGATGATCGGATCTTTGCGCACCGCACTGCCGCAGATGCCGTCATCTGTATTGATAATGGCATCTGAGGGGTTAATGGCGGACATCAACGTAATCGCGGATGTCGGCTATTACCGGCGGGTTCACGGCTAGCGTTCCGATGCTCGTGCTCATACACAGGATGTAAATGTATGTCCTGGTGCGGATTGGGCAGCTGGCTTCCTGGCCAGATGCAATGCTAATAGAATGCTTGTCAATCATAGCGCTGCCTGGGGCATATATATATATATATATATATATATATATACATACATGCGCTGCGGGGGGGCATATGATAGTGCTGCGGGGGGCATATATATATATATATATATATATATATATACATGCGCTGCGGGGGGGGCATTTGATAGTGCTGCGAGGGGAATATATATATATATATACATATATACATATACACATCTGCAACAATATGATCACCACCACAGGTCTCAGAAAACAGACAGCAACTAATTCCTACCTGCATTTCAACAGTTATCATCCCGCACACACTAAAAACTCATTACCTTACACCCAACTCCTGCGTCTGAAGAAAATTAACAGCACCGAGGAAAAATTCCACACTCAAGCAAAAGAAAAGCGTTTTGTGTTTTCCTTCCAGTACAATGCACTCTCCGATATCATCAAAACAACTTTGTACAAAAATTGGCACATCCTAGAACGGGATCCTGCCCTACACAATACTGCCTTTAACAAACCTCTTATCACTTTTAGATGAAGTACCAGTCTAAAAAACCTGCTGGTGTCATCCAAATTCTCTTCCAAAAATTCCAATGAAAATTGGTTAACCAAAAATGAATTAAAAGGAAATTTTAAACGCGGTTCATGCATTCATTGTCTCCCAGATGCAAAAGGTGCCTTTCTAAGACATGGTGGCACCGAAATCTATGCCAACGAATTTATCAGTTGCCGCTCTGAATGGGTTTTTATGCCCTCATCTGTCCCTGTAAATCTTTCTACATCGCCTCCACCAAGTGCTGCCTGTTCTTCAGGTTCAGAGAACATAAAAGATCTCTCATCACTGGTATTGGATCGGCACGACTCATCGAACACATGCGATCCCACCACAAAAGCAATCTTCACTACAAGCAACATGCAAGAAACGATCCTCAGACAGCGCAAAGCTGTATGGATCATGTGCCTAGATGCGCTTGGCATACTCGGACTTAATGACAGGAACGAGCTCACCGTTTTTCTACAGTGATTTTTGCAGCTTACATTATGCACATTTTTACACTGTATTTTTACACTTTTCCCATTCTCTCACTAGTTGATTTCACTTTTTATGTTGTACCCATTCTCTTTACTGATTTATATCTTATTTACCCTTTGGTTGTACTCCTCCCCCTCCCTGAGCGCTTGGCACTCCTCCTCCCCCAGAAGGCCAGAGGAAGCTGTTTTTGTCGCGAAACCAGCTGTTTGCCGCCACCCGCACAGCCTCAGCTGTTGCGCTCCATTACCGACCCCACCAAGGCCGGCTTCTATCTACCTGTGATGATGCAATAAAGGAATAATTTTTACAGATGAGTGCAGATGTGATTATTCTACTTGGAATATATATATATAAACATGCGCTGCGGGGGAATGTATATATACACATGCGCTGCCAGGGGGAATGTATATATACACATACGCTGCGGGGGACAAGAAATATAGCGCAGCAGGGGGCAAGATATATGGAAGCTTTGGGGGGAGAGACATTTACATTCCCCCCCCCCAGCGAGTCTATATATCTTTCCCCACCGCAGAGCTACTATTTGAAAACCCCTCCGAGAGCCCTGAATGGCTCCTCAGCACTGGCCATTCAAGGCTCCCGGAGGGGAATTTAAAAATAAAAGTAAAAGTACACTGTATATGGCTGGGGAGGAGCATGCCGCCTGCTCCCCTGCTTAATAACTCCATGCGATACAAAAAAAAACAGATACGGGCAACAGATAACTTCCCTGCTAGAGAGAAAAAAATAGAGACGGGCGACAGATCACTCCAAGATAAACACTCCATTCTTAGTAAATCAGGGCTATTTTGCATGTAACGCAATAAACTACATGTGTAGTTGTACAAGAGATATGTGAAAAAATCTTGAATGACTGTTGTGTTACTGTGGTAGTTACTGCAGAAGTTTTGTGCATATATTTGCATATTGTGCATCTGTTCCACAGGGAACATTGCCCTGGTGGCGTAACCAATTCTTATTTGTCCAATAACCACTGTTATCGGCAGAAGTAAAGAGGCTGGGTGACAGGATGTTACCTGTTGTATTGTTGTGCTTAGCAACAAACCTGCAACCATCCTGCAGGATGGACTCCAGGACACTGTGCTCATACAAAATCAGTAGATATTTATTCACTATGCTTTTAATATTTGCAAATTGTTTGCTGTATTGTGTAGAAATAGTGGGCGGGCACCTGGAGATTTCAGTTTGTTGCGTGTCTTTATGTTGGTCGTGTTCTTTTAGAAGATCAGATCTGGGCCTGTCTTTTACTCTGTTTTTGGCCTTTTGGACAATGTCGTGGGGGTAGCCCCTTTTCCTTAATCTGTTTTCTATGACATGACATTCCTTTGTAAAAGCTTCAGTATGACATGCAGAGTACAGACATCGCTATTAGAATCACTGCCGCAGAGTGTCTGGATGTGGCAGATTTTTTATGTAATTTTTATTTTATTTTATTTGATACTGTGAGTGTCCACTTGAAAAGGGAGGAATTGAAGTACCAGCAACTTGGACAGGGGCACATTCAGCTTCTGTGCCATTGAATAAGTAGGCGCATAAAGCTAGAAGTGGCTGCAGTAAAAAAGTTCATATTTGTATCTTAAAATCAAGCTGGCGGTCCTCCGCCAGGCGAGATACCACCTGTTCCAGCCCATGCCTCTCAGCACCCCCCTGACTGTGAAAGTGCGAATGTTTCATTTAATCAGTTATGGTCCATTGTTATCGCTTCAAGCTGTTTCATTGGATTCTTGTGATAATTCCACAGGTAATATGATGGCGACGACCATAGAGCCCCATTCTTGAAAAGTTTACTTTGCTTATTTTATTTAAATTTAAGATTTATATTAGATTCCCAAGTTTAATGTCTCGATGTTTACTTTGAACTAATACTGTATGACCACAAAACTCAAACTAACAAAACCCAAACTAGCATGGGGGCACAATGACAGAGCCTAGAGGAGGCAGCAACATGAGGAGACCAAAATCTGGCAGAATGACACAGCCTGGAATTTGCACAGCAAGAGAAGAACATATAGTGGCTGAATGACACAGCCTGCAGCTCGCGGCAGCATGAGGAGACCACAGAGCTTCACAATTCCTAAAATTAAAAGATGAATCTTAAAATGTAAATTGAAGATTTATGGTAGCTAGTGCTATCATAAAAATGTGTAGGTAATGTCCCAGGCCCAGCAGCATCAGTAAACCATACAGTGGTTGAATGACACAGCCTGCAGCTCGTGGCAGCATGAGGAGACCATAGGGCCTCACAATCCCTAAGATTTAAAGATGAATTTTAAAACTTAAATTGAAGATTTATAGTAGCTAGTGCTACCATACAAAATTGTAGGTAATGTCCCAGGCCCAGCAGCATCAGTAAACCATATAGTAGCTGAATGACACAGCCTGCAGCTTGCAGTAGCATGAGGAGACCATGGGGCCACACAATCTAAGATTAAAAGGTGAATTTTAAAATTTTAATTGAAGATTTATGGTAGCTAGTGCTACCATAAAAATTTGTAGATAATGTCCCAGGCCCAGCAGCATCAGTAAACAATATAGTGGCTAAATGACATAGCCTGCAGCTTGTGGCAGCATGAGTAGAACATATAGTGGCTGAATGGCACAGCCTGGAGTTGGAGGCAGATGAGGAGACAATAGGGCTTCACAAACCCTAAGATTAAAAGATTAATTTTTAAATGTAAATTGAAGATTTATGGTAGCTAGATTTATGGTAGCATCAGTAAACCATATAGTGGCTGAATGGCACAGCCTGGAGTTGGCGGCAGCATGAGTAGAACATATAGTGGCTGAATGGCACAGCCTGGAGTTGACGGCAGATGAGGAGACCAAATAGTGGCTGAATGGCACAGCATTGAGTTGGCGGCAGCATGAGTAGAACATATAGTGGCTGAATGGCACAGCCTGGAGTTGGCGGCAGATGAGGAGACCAAATAGTGGCTGAATGGCACAGCCTTGAGTTGGTTGCAGCATGAGTAGAACATATAGTGGCTGAATGGCACAGCCTGGAGTTGGCGGCAGCATGAGTAGAACATATAGTGGCTGAATGCCACAGCCTGGAGTTGGCGTCAGATGAGGAGACCAAATAGTGGCTGAATGGCACAGCATTGAGTTGGCGGCAGCATGAGTAGAACATATAGTGGCTGAATGGCACAGCCTGGAGTTGGCGGCAGATGAGGAGACCAAATAGTGGCTGAATGGCATAGCTTTGAGTTGGTTGCAGCATGAGTAGAACATATAGTGGCTGAATGGCACAGCCTGGAGTTGGCGGCAGCATGAGTAGAACATATAGTGGCTGAATGGCACAGCCTGGTGTTGGCGGCAGATGAGGAGACCAAATAGTGGCTGAATGGCACAGCATTGAGTTGGCGGCAGCATGAGTAGAACATATAGTGGCTGAATGGCACAGCCTGGAGTTGGCGGCAGATGAGGAGACCAAATAGTGGCTGAATGGCATAGCCTTGAGTTGGTTGTAGCATGAGTAGAACATATAGTGGCTGAATGGCACAGCCTGGAGTTGGCAGCAGAGGAGGAGACCATATAGTAGCTGAATGGCACAGCCTGGAGTTGGCGGCAGAGGAGGAGACCATATAGTGGCTAAATGGCACAGCCTGGAGTTGGTGGCATATGAGGAGACAATATAGTGGCTGAATGGCACAGCCTGGAGTTGGAGGAAGCATGAGTAGAACACATAGTGGCTGAATGGCACAGCCTGGAGTTGGCGGCATATGAGGAGACCATATAGTGGCTGAATGGCACAGCCTAGAGTTGGTGGAAGCATGTGGAGACCATATAGTGGCAGAATGAGACAGCCTGGATGTGGCAGCAACAGCATCTGGAGTGACAGAAGGAGGATATGACACACAGCTCCCTTCGGCTGAGCGTTGATGGAGCCTTGGCTGGCTGAAACAGGGAGCGGCTGCCCACTGGGTGATGCAGCAGGCTGGACCACCACATCGGAGCAGCGGTTCTCCAAGGCCGCTTTATGGGGATGCTGCATATGTTGACACAGGGCGTGGTGCCAACATTGGGACCCTGGCGACGCTTCACCTTCTGCCGACGCATCTTTCATGTGGCCAGGTTAAAAATGATGAAAAACTGCCACACTGCTGAGTAGCTGATTTTCCCACCAACAGTCCGCACTGATTGACTGCTACTGCTGCCGTCTCCAGGAACCCCTGTTTCACTACCTCCCGGGAAGGTAGGCTGCTGCAAAGCAAGTGGTCTACCCCGGGCACATTTTGCTCCAGACTTTCCCCTTCTTCCACCATGCTGACTGCCAACCATGCTACCACCTTGCTGGCTCAGTTGCTGCCTTACGGGCAACCTGCAACCCTCTTCCCCTGATGATGATGATGCCCCTTCTGCACTCAGCTCCCAAGTGCAATCGGCTTAATCATCATCATCATCATCGAGTTGTGTCTGCACGTCACTGATGTCCTCCTCAGGTTCCTCAACAGTGTCTGCTTCAGAAGCCTGAATGCTCACAACACCTCCTCCCACACCACTCTCCTCACTACTACTTGCCGGCCTAACGTAGGAAGCGGCAGATGTCTCCTCCAAACCTTGGATGGACAGTAGCTGCTGACTGTCCTCTAGATCGTCCTCAATAAATAGTGGAACTGAACCCACAGTATAAGATACTTCTGTGGGGCAGGGAACAGCATAGGACAGAGGCAATGGGAGGACAGGGACTGCTCGCGGGCCATGCCAACTGATGGTTGTGTCTGAGGAACCCACCGACTGTTGACTGGGGGTGTCAGATGTCACTTGTGATGAAGTGGATGACCGTGTTAACCAATCGATGACGGCAATTGGGTTGCTGGTCGAGACACGACCGCTAGCTGATATCGGGAGCTCAGGCCTCTCACTGCAACTCCTGCTGTCACTCGCCCCTAGTCTGCTGCAACCTCTGCCTGATGAATTTATTCCTCTGCCACTCCTCTGTGCACGTCCTGGCACTTCTCTGCCTGACATACTTAGTGGGTATATGAGGGGAGTACAATACGCTCCACTACACTTAAAAAAGTATTTGTGTAGAACACCAGCCGGCGAGTACTTTTTCCTGGCCTTTCACAGTATCTAGGCCCTTGAGACTTTAACAGGAACAAAATAGTAGACCACTTAGATGTACGTATGTGGTATGCACTTATGAGGGGAGAAAAATGCACTACAGTATACTTAAAAAAGTATTTGTGTACAACACTAGCGGCAGAGAACTTTTGCCTGGCCTTTAACAGTATCTAGGCCCTTAAGACTTTAACCTGTTGGGGACGGTGGGCATACCTGTACGCCCTCCGCCCACTCCCGTTCTATAATGTGGGGCCACGCCGTGTCCAAATTCTAAAAATATATCGTTAATGAAACCGCACAGTCAATGGCGTACGCGCAAAAAAATTCCAAAGTCCAAAATAGCGTATTATTGATTACTTTTTATATAATGAAAACATGAATAAAAAATGATCAAAGGGTATGATCAATACAAAAATGGTACCGCTAAAAACTTCAGATCATGGCGCAAAAAATGATCCCTCATACTGCCCCATACACAGAAAAATAAAAAAGTTATAGGGGTCAGAATATAACAATTTTAAACATATAAATTTTCCTGCATGTAGTTGTGATTTTTTCCAGAAGTACAACAAAATCAAACCTATATAAGTAGGGTATCATTTCAATCATATGGACCAACAGAATAAAGATAAAGTTTCATTTTTACCGAAAAATTTACTGCATAGAAATGGAACCCCCAAAAGTTACAAAATGCAGTTTTTTTTATAAAATTTTGTCGCACAATGATTTTTTTCCCTTTCGCCGTAGATTTTTGGGTAAAATGACTGATTTCATTACAAAGAAGAATTGGTGGCGCAAAAAATAAGCCATCATATGGATTTTTAGGTGCAAAATTGAAAGGGTTATGATTTTTAAAAGGTAAGGAGGAAAAAGCTAAAATGCAAAAATGAAAAACCCTCCGTCCCTAAGGGGTTAAGAGGAACAAAATAGTGCACCACTTAGATGTACGTATGTGGTATGCACTTATGAGGGGAGAAAAATGCGCTACAGTACGCTTAAAAAAGTATTTGTGTACAAAACCAGCCGGTGAGTACTTTTGCCCGACCTTTCACAGTATCTAGGTCCTTAAGACTTTAACAGGAGCAAAATAGTACACCACTTAGATGTATGTATGTGATATGCACTTATGAGGGGAGAAAAATGCGCTACAGTATGCTTAAAAAAGTATTAAAACAGTCACTGTGTACTGCACCGAAAATTGCTCTCTCTCAATCTCACTCCCTTCCCTATCAGTGCTTCTAGGCAGAATTTGTGCTTGAGCTGAATCGCTGCTTTTCTGTGCAACACACTGCTCTCTGTCCCTCTCTGAAATAGAATGCTGTAGACAGTGACTGGGAGGTGAATCGTAGCAGTAAGAATGCTTTTCTGTGAAACACAAACTGCTCTCTGTGCAACAGAACGCTGACTTGACTAGGAGGTGAATCACTGCTGAAAAAAAGCTTTTCGGTCACACAGCGCTGTCTGTCCCTATCTCTCTGCAGTGAAAGGCTGAAGTGACTGGCCGCAATATGGCTGCCGATTATATAGGGCTGTGACATCACAGGGGAATGGCTGCTGATAGGCTGCATCCAGCATGGGATTCAGGGTCATCCTGTCTACCCTTGTTCCCGACTTCCCAGAGTTCCTTGCCTCATATCCTCACATGTGGATCTGCAATTTTAGATGCCCTGGAGCCTGGGCCGCACTAAATGGAGTTTAATGAAGCGATTCGCACGATAGAATCGCGACGATATTCACACTAGTTGTGAATCAAATTTTTCCTGAAATTTGTTACGAATTCGGATTCGCAAGATTCGATTAGTTCATCCCTAATTATGAACTACACAAATTTTACAGCCCCTTTAGCATAGTCAAATAAAATAAAAATTCCTGGAATACCCCTTTTTAATACTTTTTTTTTTAATACCCCAAATCATTAGTACTGTATTAGACTTACCATGATTTTCAGTCACTCCAAATATAACATAGGAGTAGTTTTTCATTTTGAACAAATAGTTCAGTACTATCGCCACAGATTTTGTAGGTTGTATTTGACTTTTATTACTTTTTTGTTCTTGACCTGATATTGTAACTAGAGATGAGCGAAGTTAGTGATTCCATTTGTCACAAACTTCTCGACTCGGCAGTTGCTGACTTTATCCTGCATAAATTAGTTCATCTTTCAGGTGCTAAAGGGTGTAAAAGGTGGACACAGTCCTAGGAGAGAGTCTCCAGCCCACCGGAGCACCTGAAAGCTGAACTCATTTATGCAGGATAAAGTCAGCAACTGCCGAGCCGAGAGGTTTGTGACAAATCAAATCGCTAACTTCGCTCATCTCTAATTGTAGCCCATTCTGTCTTAATCTATATACAGTGACCCCCCGACCTACGATGGCCCCAACATACGATCATTTCAACATACGATGGCCTCTCAAAGGCCATCGCATGTTGAAGGCAGCATCAACATACGATGCTTTTGTATGTCATGGCCATCACATAAACGGCTATCCGGCAGCGCAGACTTCTTCAGCTGCCACCGGATAGCCATTTACGGTGCCCCGTGTGGTCCGCTGACGATCACTCACCTGTCCTCGGGGCTCCTGCGCGTCCTCTTCGGGATCCCCTGCATCGTTGGTGCTCTCCTTTGTCATCATCACGTCGCTGCGCACGCCGTCCCGTCATCCAATAGGAGCGGCGTGCGTATGGCGGCGATGTGAGAGCGAGGATGCCGGGGAAGCAGAGGTCTTGCCGGAGCATCGGGGACACCTCGGGGATGCGGCGACAGCGATGAAAGGCGACATCCAGGGCAGCGGTGACAAGCGGTGATGATCCGGAGCCGTGGGGACATGTGAGTATAACCTCCAATACCAGTGGTCTTCAACCTGTGGACCTCCAGATGTTGCAGAAGTACAACTCCCAGCATGCCCGGACAGCCAACGGTATGCTGGGTGTTGTAGTTTTGCAAAATCTGGAGGTCCGCTGGTTGTAGACCACTGTCCTATACTTTACATTGCACGGTCCCTCAACATACGATGGTTTCAACAAACGATGGTCCATTTGGAATGGATTACCATCGTATGTTGAGGAACCACTGTATAACAATGAAAGTGATATGATATCATACTAAGATTAACGTTTCTGTTTTTTCACTTGTAATCCCTTCTTTTATTTTCACACAACGTATATGTAACACACGTATGAAGGCCTATATGAAGAAGCAATTGTACATGAGTATTGAGTAGAATTTGTTTAATGTCGCTTCTGATGTTGTACAGAGATCAAAGCCATTGAGTTGTCTAGATCAAAATTCATCATTACTGGAATAAAATTGCAGTGTAAGTTCTTCTTTGTTCACTCAGTGATCATCACACAGCGGCTTCTCTTTTTTTTTTTTCTCTTTTCAAATGCCTGAGCGCAGCCCTATGTGAGACAGAACATAGGAACAAAGGTTTCTGGACAATCACATGCAAATGAGCTCATGTGGGTTTAAAGCGAATGCTCAGTAAAAGAGTGTGTTGCTAAGCAACAAGAACCCCTTTAGAATCAGCGGAGAGCAGTATAGGTGCAATGCTCAGTGATAGTTGGGAACAGTAAGGAGATAGTCGTTTTGTTCAATTTTTTGGGTGAAAATTGTGCAATCGATTAATCGGAGCATTAATAAACAACCCATATTGGGGAATTTAAGACTTTCATGCTGCTCTTTAGTGCTGATATGTTAATGGTTATTATGTTACTAGTGTTCCTAGAAAACCACTAAACTTATTATGGCACCTATGAGGGAAGGGGAGCTGGGGTCAGGCCCCCGAGAGGTGCCACTTTCAACTCTAAGTTGTAAGAATGCACTTAGATTAAAAAGTGGTTCTCAGTTGAAAGCTGTGACAAAGTAAAGAACTATTGGCTCCTTGCTCCATCTCGAATGCCTGCGGCCACAAGGGACGTTGACATTGTGCACCCCATACCAGAGAAAGGAGAGAAGACTGGTGTGCTACATAGGAACTGGGACATGGAGAGCATGATTTGTCTTTTTTTTCTTTGGGAAAAAGGAATCTACCTAATGGGGACACTACCTACCTACCTATTGGGGAAACTGTCTACTTTATGGGGTGAAATTACTTACAGTACCTACCTAGTGGGTGTCACCATTTAACCTAATAGGGGCATTAGTCTACTTACTGGGGGAACCTATGTACCCAAAGAGGGAAACTACCTACTGGAGCAGCCTACCTACCTAATGGGGGAGCTACTGTACCTAATTTGGAACCTACTAATTCCTTCCCAACCCACTTACTTACCCACTTTATTGTGTAAGACACCAAGGGGGTGGGGCATTATTACTGTTTGGGGCATTATAGATGGAAAAAAAAAAAAGCGGTAGAAAAGTGCATTAAAAATAATGCTTCTACATTTGGGGGCAATCTGTGGTATCTTAAGGGGCATGTGCTGGAAACAAAAATCCAACAATGTTTGAGCAAGATTCTCTGCAGAGGTGAGTCATGGCTGACAGCAGTCTCTCCTTTATGGTCAGAAGGAAAAGATGAAGAAAGCAGATAACTCCAATTAGAGAACATGGCAACACTGAGTCATTGGTTTTCATTTCTGAGTATTCTATCTCTGTCTGTGCCTGTTCAGCACTGTTCTTGCTAGTTCCATGTAATAGTTTGTAACTTAGTTGGTCACTGTATGGCAACGCTTATCAGTCTTGGTATGTCAATATTATTCAGACATTGTATAGTGGTATTATTCAGTTGCTGTATGGTAGTATAATTCATTCATTGTTTACTGATGTTTTTCCATTATAGTATCATTGTAACATTCCATTACTTTATAGTGGTAATAATGGGTCAGTGTATTGGGTATTATTCAGTCATAATATGGTGGTAACTAGAATTAAGCAAACTTCTGAAAAGTTTGGTTTGCCAGGCTCACATAACTCAAAAAGTTTGGTTAGCAGCGAATAAGTTCTAACCGAACTAGGAATTCAATAACCCTTAAAACATGCTCTGGCTGGCCTATTGGGATACCGGGAAAACTCCCAGAAGGCTGTGCACCCTTTGGGCTGGCCTGGCCGCTCCCACCCGAAGTGTGGACCGAGCTGGCCACTAACACTAGCACACAAGGTCCATATACAAGTGTCAGGACCTTGTGTGCAGTGGCCGCAGAGTAGCGGAGCTAAGAGCTATAAGCTCTCAGCTCCACCACTCACTTCAGTACCTGCAGAGTGGCTGCACAAGACATTTGCGTCCTGCGTGGGGTAGTGCGATGATATGATGTCACTGCGCCGCCTACACTAGGAAGCAGAGGTTACTGTGCCGGACAGAACAGCTCTGCATGGACGAGGTGGTGAAGTAAGTTGTTCCCCCCCCCCCCCAAAATTGTTAATATGGCTGAGGAGGAAGAGGGGAAGGGCTAGTGCCTACCTGCCTATTTACCTATATAATCTGAGGGCTGCCTGCCTATCTGCCTACCTAACCTGAGATTGGGAGATCTACCTAGCTAATGGTTGGGGTCTGCCTGCCTACCTACCTAACTACCAAATCTAAGGGAGGAAGAACTACCTATCCAATGTGGGGGTCTGGCTGCTTACCTAATAGGTAGGAGGGAGCTAATATGGCACAGCAAGGGGGCTTACTATTATATGGGACACAAAGGGTCCCTGACTGCCATATGGGGCACATGGAGGGGCCTATCTGCCATATGTGGGTGCAGTGGGGCGTTACTGCCATATATGGGCACAGTAGGGGCCTAACTACTGTATGGAAGCACAGAGAGGGTCTCACTATGGTATAGGAGCATTGGAGGGGGGGCTAATACTATAAGTGGGTTGGGAAGGGCACTATTGTTATGCGAGGCAATATTGATGGGAAGTTTGTAGAGAGATGAGGATGGTGTTGAAGCAAGGAGCCTAAAATGTGTGTCTTGCAGATTCTGCAGCGACAAGTCTTGGCCGGGAGAAGTCTTCATGATGCCCAGGACTGATAGAGAAGAAAAGTAAAAGTGAAATGGATTCTATGGTTTTTGTTCTCTCATCTCTAGTGGTAATCACTGGTTCGGTGGTTATATTTGGTCATGGTATTATGATATTATTCTGTTACAGTATTAAAGGAAAACTGGCGGGAGTATTTTTTTTTCTAACTAGGGCCACTGTGTGGGGAACAAAAAATAAACCTCTACTTACCTCCAGCGCTCCCCCAGTGCCTCCGGGGTCTTGCTCCAGTCCCCCGATACGCTTGTCTTTCTGAGCTGCAGCATGACTGTCGTCAACAGAAGCACTGGGGCCCAATGTGACATACTGCAGGTTAGCGAATCGCTGAGCTGCAGTAAAAAACACTGGTCCTGGGTGCTTCTGTAGACAACAGTCACACTGCAGCTCTGGAAGACTGTCGCTGTGGGGAACCGAAGCAGGTTACCGAAGCTATCATAGGAGCGCTGGATATAAGGAGATGTTTAGGTTTTCTTTTTAATATCCCACACAATGGCCATAATTAGAATACAAAGCACTGGAATTCTCCTTTAACTAACTAGCACATTTGACAGAGCTCTTAGAGGGCCCATTCTGAGTTTTACTATGAGGTCCTATAATCTATCCATATGTCCCTCTCCATATGTCCCTATTACAAAATATGTACCTACTAAAACATATCTCTCACAAAAAAAATAAGTTAGAGCCCTCTATAAGTGCAAGTGCATTTGTATGTTCTCGCATAGCTTACTGTGTCTATAATGGACTGGACTTTCTCTTTTTACCTGAGCCATGTAAAATCATATAAGCGTAGCCATAAAAATTGATCTTTCAGTGTTTGTTTTCTTTTCAATTAATATATGGATCTTCACCAGTTCTTTCTCCTTTGCCGCAATAAATAGAAGCAGTTGCCTTGTGTCTATTACCTGCAGGTAGCATCTCCTGCTAAACAATAGCAACAAATATCAATATCATTTGACTGTACAGCAGGGGTCAGTGACAAGAAACATGAAATCTATGAAGGTTTTTAGTTTTAACCAAATGCCACAAACTGAAATGGAAAGTCAAATGTTGTGCATGTTGTTGTTCCGGTCATGTTCAGATGATGCATAAAATATATTAAAAAAACTGTTCTCACCAATCTTCAAGTACATGTCTCCATTATTATACAGATTTTTTACTCTCAGTGTTGATGCTATATGAAACTATGTTACTTACAGAACTTAAAAGGAAGAACATTTATTTCTTATTCCATTCTCCATGCTGAGTGCAGCTAAGGGCCTCCATATGGACTGGGGGTGTCACGCTGATGTGTTTCAATCTTGTTGACCTACACTGGTATAATAATCCATTAAACAGCTCAATCTATTGAAGGCCAGGCAACACAAAGGATAGTTTACATTTTATCATGGTCAGCCGCACATTACCCGATAATGATGATTTAAATGGCCGCACAAAAGATGTGATCAGCCGACAAGCTCCTTCCTGTTCGTCGGCTGATCATGGGCCCTTTTATGTGACCAAATATCAGGAACAAGCATTTCTTCAATATGTGATTCAGCCAATAATCACCCTGTTTAAAAGGGTGCAAATTTCCTAAAAAGCTATGAGACTTGGGTGGGGACCCAAAGACCCAAGGGAACCTGACCATTACACTATATTGGACCTAAATATTTCTGATAGCAGTCTGAGAGGTAGAACATGCTGGAATTCTAAACAATGTAAACCATCACTTCCGCTGGCGATGTGAGCAGTGCAAAAGTAAAAAAAAAAAGTCAAAATTTCAGGTAAAAAAAGACAAGTGCCAAAATGTACAGCAAGAAAACTGGCATAGCAGTATTTAGAAATTCTATGCTGAGAGGGAGAGGGAGGGAGAGGGAGAGGAAGAGAGAGGAAGAGAGAGAGAGAGAGAGAGAGAGATCATGTACTGTAAATCATCCCTCAGCACAGTGCCAGCAGTTCATTTTAGTGCACTCTCTCCAGCTCTATCTAATGGCATAGCTGAGAGGAGTAGGTGCAGTCCTGTGATTGGTCAGACACATAAGTGGAAGAAAGTATCTGTGTAAGTACTATTGGTAAAAACCTGTGCTCTGGTCCTACCCCCTGAAATCAAGGGCTTAATGAGAACCCAAAAACGACTTGTCACCACTTTGCATTAATTTGTGATGTATATTTCTTAGACTTTTAGATTAGGAAAGCCTACCTGAGATGTGTGTCTTAATACCATATGTCCATTACAGGTAATATAGTAGGCTTTATCCCTCTTATAAAGAGATTAAGACGTTGTTTACTGACCGCAGTCTTTTACTTGTAAGTAGCTAGAATCTTGACAATGTACAACATTTATTCTTAGGGTTATATTCAGACATTGCCCATAAGAAGCTTTCAACAATACAAAATACAGTGACCCCCCGACCTACGATGGCCTCGACATACGATAATTTCAACATGCGATGGACTCTCAGAGGCCATCGCATGTTGAAGGCAGCATCAACATAGGATGCTTTTGTATGTCGGGGCCATCGCATACACGGCTATAGCCGTTTACGGTGCCCCGTGCCCTTTGCTGGCGATCACTTACCTGTCCTCGGGGCTCCGGCGGGTCCTCTTCGGGATCCTCTGCATCGTCGGCGCTCTCCATCTCCATGTGCACGCCATTCCGTCATCCAATAGGAGCGGCATGTGTAGCGACGTGATGGCGGTGACGGAGAGCGCGGATGCCGGGGAAGAAGAGGCCTTGCCGGAGCGTCGGAGACACCTCGGGGACGCGGCAACAGCGATGGAGGGCGACATCCAGGGCAGCGGTGACGAGCGGTGACTGTCCGGAGCGGCGGGGACAGGTGAGTACAACTTCCTCTAACAGTGGTCTACAACCTGCGGACCTCCAGATGTTGCAAAACTACAACTCCCAGCATGCCCGGACAGCCGTTGGCTGTCCGGGCATGCTGGGTGTTGTAGTTTTGCAACATCTGGAGGTCCGCAGGTTGTAGATCACTGTCCTATACTTTCCATTGCACGGATCCCTCAACATGCGATGGTTTCAACAAACGATGGCCCGTTTGGAACGGATTACCATCGTATGTTGAGGGACCACAGTACACATAGAGCCGCTACATTTTTAATGAACAGTATCCAGCCAACTACTGGAACTCCAGTTTTCTATTCAAATCAATTAGAAGTCCAGAGATGTATTTCCCGTTGTTCTAGATAACTTGTACAGATGTCTTTTCAATATTTGTCTGTTATTTTCACAATCACGGTCTGAATGCAGATGAGATAGACTTCTCACTGCACACATGAATGTCACAGCCAAGAGAAAATGACTTACAATCCGATGGCTGCATACTCACCAGGAGCTGCTAATGAGTCGGAAGAAGCTTACATTTCTTAACAGTCTGTAAGGTATTTGCAGGAGGTTTCAGCAGTCATAAATACACAGGAATCAGGATTATAGACGCAAGTAGAATTTCACCGCAAGGATTTTTAAGTGAAGACCATAATTAAAACAGGTCTAATTTTCAATTCATATATTTTTATAAAAATGTTCTATATTTATGTTTTATTTAGAAACTGCCTCTACTTTGGAAGAGTTTGTTTGTTACTGGGGCATATTCACATGCAACAATTTTTTTGGCTGATTCTTTTTATTCTTGCAGTCGTTTGCAAAATGTTATGCACTTCTGACAATTTCCATGATTTTCATTTTTAAATAATTAGGTGTTTGAATCCGCAATCTAATTTTGACCTATCAGATATCTAAAAGAACGCAGTAATATTTCAGTCGTGAAATTAGGTTTATTGGATGAACAGAAAATGTACAATCTGTATCAAAACAAAAGAAGACAGGTGCATAAATTTGGGCACCCCAACAGAAATATCACACCAATATTTAGTTAAACCTCCTTTAGCAGAAATAACGGCCTCTAGACACTTCCTATAGCATTTACAGAAGTAGTGCAGTGAAACATAACTTATAGATAGGGGTCCAACCACTGGGACCTCCCGTGATGTCCTGAACGGAGATATGGTATACATGGAGGGTATCAGTATACATGGAGTGTATCAGCCGCCGCTCTCTGTGGGGGTCAGTACGCCCCTTACAGCAGACTGCTGGGGCCCCGTTCAGGAGATCGTGGGGGTCCCAGCGGTCAGACTCCCAGAAATCTATAACTTATCCCCTATCCTTTGAATAGGGGATAAGCTATGTTTTACTAAAGAACTCCTTTAATGAGATGGAGTCTGGATTCTAGATGAAGGTATTTTGGACCATTCCTCCTTCCATCTCCAGTTCAGTTAGGTTTGATGGTTGCTGAGCATGGATAGCCCGCTTCACATCACACCACAGATTGTAAATTATATTTAGGTCTGGGGACTGGGATGGCCATTCCAGAACATTGGACTTGTTCCTCTGCATAAATGCCAGAGTAGAAGGGCGTGGCCTGCATGCTGGACTGAGCGGATGCATAAGCCAGAGCTCCCGATCCCTCAGCCTCTTTTACCCTCTTTGAGCTACCCTGAGGGTCCACAACCCACCTGCCCATACCTGAGAACCCTGCAGAAGGTGCCCTGTCTCCAGTGGAGCTCTTGTTTCTCTGGTGGCAGTGCTTGGAGGTCTGGGATTGCGAGCGGAGGTGATCTTGAGGTGCAGGGATCGGTGGTGATCCATTGGGTGCCATGCTGCGGGAGACTCCGATGAAGCGCCGGTATGTGGAGGAGCTGTGGGGGCCCAAGCGCAGGTGTACAGAGGCAGTCTGTGGGTCCCAGGAATGCTGAGAGGACACCGCCATTGCTGCCTTTCGTGGGCGGGGCCTTGCTGGTTGCCTAGGTAGCTCCTGCCGGCAGGAACTCTGAGGTGAACTGCGCATATCCTGGCTGCAGCCCTGTGGCTTTCAGCTCCGGAAGCCCAATATAACACTTGCTCCTGCTAGGGGCTGCTGTGTGAAGACCCTGCTGGCTCTTGCGGGCTGCTATTGGAGTGATGGACCCCTGACCCCAGGATTGGCCTCTGCTCTGCATTCAGTGAAGTGCTGTGGACTCTGCCCTTACTTTGCCTTAATTGAAATGTATGGTGCTGCTGCTGCTTTGCTTCCGCTCTACTCTGGAGCCCTAAACTGTGAGTCTTGCTGGGACCTGTTGTCCTCCCTGTTGGTGCTGGACTGTTTTTTTTTTCCACTACAGTGGAGGTACTCCCTTTGGGGGACTTGCAGTGACCTGATCTCCCTAAATCTGCCTTTTCTCTGTTGGTGGTTACCCTGTTTGCTACAATGGGAGGATCTCGCAATAAGAGCAAAAAATCCAAGGTGGCTGCTGAGGCGGCTAGACAATCTTCTGAAGATGACAATTCGTCTGATGATGGTTCGTTACGGCCCTGTGGTCCGTCCCGCAGGGACTCCTGTGTACCGACCCCTCTGACATCTAAAGTGTCCTCTTATGCAGCTAAAGCAGGGCCCAGGGCCGGCCGGAGCAGGACTCTCCTGAACCATCCCTCCCGCTATTTGAGGGTACTGACAGTCCCCCCGCAGCCCCACTCTCCGGTTCGCCCTCCATATACTGCCTCGGATATTGATCAGAAATTTGCCGAAGTCCTGGCGGCTATGACAACCTGCCAAACCTTGATGCTCTCCAGGATTACGACAAGACTTTGTAATTCTGCAACATGAAACCCAGAAGATTAGGAAGTGTACCACGGAGGTGGAGCGTAGGGTCTCTACTGTGGAGGAGACCCTGCAGCCCATTCCCCAACAAATAGCTACTCTCCAGCGCCAGATGAAAGGAGTGGCCGTCCGAGCAGATGACTTTGAGAATTGTTTACGCATAAATAATATTCACTTGGTGGGCCTTCTGGAGAGGGCTGAGGGAGTAGATGCAGTTGCTTTCCTTGAAACATTGGCTTAAAGGAGTAGTCCGGCACACACTTTTCTCATTTTATCCCGTCCAGGCTGCAAAATGAAAGAAAACAAAGTTTCTCTTAACTGCCAACGAGCCCCCGGAGCTCCGGTATACTTCGGTACAGGTGTTCGGTCCCCGGGCTGTATTCTTCTTACTTCCTGTTAGCCCGGCACGTCACACGGAGCTTCAGCCTATCACCGGCTGCAGCGATGTCCCGCCTCGGCTGGTGATAGGCTGAAGCTCCGCCGGACTACTCCTTTAAAGAAATCCTGCATGCGGATACCTTCTCCCGTTACTTCTCTGTGGAGTGAGCTCATAGGATCCCGGGCAGGCCTCCCCCACCTGAGAGTCCTCCTAGACCATTTCTGGCAAAATTGTTACACTTCAAAGACAGAGACACTATCCTGCCAGCGTCCCCAGTCTAAAGGTTGCAAGTATGTTATGCTGTTCCCAGCGAGGCTGCGAGTGGTGGATGGCGAGTCTACAAAGTTCTTCACCTCTCCTATGGATGCCCTGCAGTGAGTGGATGCTGAACCACCAGCTCGCTCTCCAGACTGAACTCTGATGGACATATGACTCTCCTTCTTGTCTAGATAGTCCAGGTGTTCAGGGGTTCCATAGGTTCCTGTTTCATTAGGGCTGTCCCTTAACGGGGTGTAGGCTTTAGGTGGGTTGGGTGTTCCCTGTAATTTTATGGTTGGGGGGCAGGGGTCGGGGTGATGGATTGCTCTTTTTAGCCAGTGCTAGCTTTTTCACAGTTTCTAGGACTGTTTAGGGCAGTGGTTCTCAACCTTTTTTGCGACTGTACCCCCAAAGGGTGAAAGCATGTCCGTGGGTAACTTACGCATGAGGGGTATCCGCAGACAAAATAAGTAATAAAAGTACTTAATTTCATAATGGCGTGTGCTTCCCTTTCTAATACGATACTAATGCAATACTATTACGATACTTAATCCTCTTGTGCCACTATTCCCCCCTCCATCTTAATCCCCTTGTGCCATTATTCCCCCTCCCTCTGATCCCCTTTTGCCATAATCGAATAATGGCAAAAGGGAATCAGAGGGAGGGGTGAATAATGGCATAAAGGGATTAAGATGGAGGGGGGGGGGGATAATGATTACCCCCCCCCCCTTCATATTAATCCCCTTGTGCCATTATTCCCCCTCCAGATTAATCACCTTATGCCATTATTCCCCCTCCCTCTGATTCCATTTTGCCATTATCCCCCTTCAATCTTAATCCCCTTTTGCCATCATCCCCCCTCCATCTTAATCCCCTTTTGCCATTAACCCCCTCCCCCCATCTTAATCACCTTGTGCCATTATTCCCCCCTCCGATCCCCTTGGGCCAATATATAAGATACATACAATAACACCCTCCCATACTCTGGTGTTACACTTAGTTTAACATGCTTACCAGGCCTGTGTCTATCCCATTTGGCGGGAGTCGGAGGGCCACACTGACGGGTGATGTCCTTCTGCGCTGTGCCGGTACCTCCGCGCTACGTCAGGGACGTCACACGTCAGGCCCGGCAGCCACTTTAGCTCACGTAAAATGGCCATGGCCGCAGCTGCCGCGGTGACTGCGGCATCCAATCCCTGCTCTGCGCTGACAAATACTGGCCCTGCATAACCCTTGGCGTACCCTGGGAACCCCTGGTTGAGAACCCCTGGTTTAGGGTATAGGTCTGCACGTGTTCCACTAGTGCTAGACAGGAAGTTTTTGGGAATGTTACTTAATGTGGTTGTTTTTCTGTTTTTGTATGTTTCTGTGCCCAATCTGTTGGTATGTCTGTCGTCTGTCTGGTTTGTGTGCCCTGGGGTGCTCTTCCCTCTGTCCCTTAGAGGTCTTGCCTCCTCCTGTCAGTGGTGGTCTCCGATGGTATGATGGGGTCACTTAAAGTCCTTAGTTGGATCTTCTGGGGCCTTAATTCTAAATCTTAAAGGGCGTTATATTTGGATTTTGTTAAACGGCACTCCCTGCATATTATTTGTTTACAGGAAACTCATTTCACGGGTCAGAAGGAGTTGGCTCTTAAGGGGGCCTGGGTTGCCAGGGGATATCATGCCCCTTACTTCTCTTCTGCTAGGGGTGTGTCGGTCCTGGTGTCTAAAGCTTTACCTATAGAGGTCTCTCAATTGGCCTTTGATCATTTTGGGCATTTTATTATTCTTCACTGCTCTCTGTACTCTTTCCGTTTTGCTTTGGTGCCCTTGTATGTTCCTTCTCCCTTCCGGATGGAGGTGTTGGATGTTATTACTGCTAAATTACTTAACTTCCCTACTGACCCTGTTCTTTTTGTAGGAGATTTTAATGTGGTTCCGGACCCACAGCTCGATTGCACCAATGCAGTGGACCCTGGTTCTTTTCAGCTTGCGTCTTGGCGTCTGGTGCTGGGAACAGCATAACCTTTAGACTGGGGACAGCATAACCTTTAGACTGGGGACGCTGGCGAACTTCAGTGAATTTCATTTCTCGTTAATGGGGGTTTTCAGGCCTTTTATAGTGATTTGTATTCTTCTGGTTTCTCTAGTGTTTCTGATGGCTTGGGTTCCTTTTTGGCAGGTCTTCCCCTCTCCCCTCTTCAGGGGCATAGGAACCCCCACTAATGGGAGGATTGCATTGTAATTGGGTATGGCTTTGCAAAAGGATGAGCCATAAAAGGGGAGGGACCAAAATGGACAGAACCACTCAACTGTGCATGATAATACAGGCTCCTCATCACAGGTACCTTCAGAGATAGGGATTCGTCAGGACTGTGGGAGGTAGGCTGTGTGTGTGTGTGTGTGTGTGTGAAGTCAAGACGAGGGGTTAGTGTAGGCACCATTAACACCTTGACGACACATGGTGTACATGTATGCCGTGGTGGCAGTCTCGGTGTATGAAGTGCGCTTACAAGCTGAGCTCTCTTCATTTATTGGTAATGCCGGACATCAGTGATCACCTTAGTGATCACGTCTCCCAGTACATTAATAATATAGACACTGATTTGAATAGGGACCTACCATACAATAAAATATACCTTTTATTATGTTCCAATAAAATATCGACTTACACTACAAAATATACAGGCTGCCACGAGTCACCTATGGTTTGCACTTGAGTATATGTAGACCTGCTTAATGGCACATGGACGTGCATTCACGTCCATGGTTGTTAAGGGGTTAAGATTCTCACAAAAATTCTTGCAAGTAGGCGTAAGGGGGTTATTACTTCCCTTGTTCACCCTGACCAGATGGGCTTCATGCCGGGTAGAGCTACAGATGTTAACGTTAAAAGACTCCAACTTAACCTATCCACCTCGGAGGGTGTTGCTTCTGAAAGTTTTCTGGCCAGCTTAGATGTATATAAGGCCTTTGATTCCGTTGAATGGTGCTATCTTTGGTGCCTGTTGCATGCCCTCCGATTTGGACATCGCTTTGGGAATTGGGTTTGGTTGTTGTATAATCAGCCTAGGGCATGTATCCGAACTAATCTGGTTGTGTCTGACTCTTTTCCTTTGGGTAAGGGTACCCGGTAGTGCTGTACCATCACCCTTCCTGTTTGCTCTGGCTGTGGAGCCTCTGGCTGTGGCAATCCGTGCTTCTGGTACAGAGGGGGTCCTTGGAGGAGAAGGTCTCTATGTATGTTGATGATACCTTGGTTTATCTGTCAGATGCTGATGCATCCCTCCTGGCTTTGTTTGACCTTCTTGACCCTTTTGGCTGCTTTTCGTGCCTGCGTGTTAACTGGGCCAAATCCTCACTGATGGCTTTATCTAGGAGTATGGTTCTCCCTCCTTCTCTTCCCAAGGGCCTCCGGCTGGTGGAGGGCTTTCGCTATTTGGGGGTGGAGGTGTCTGTTTCCCCGGGTACCTTTTATGAGCCTTAACCTTGTGCCCTTTTTGACTCTTACTACTAACAGGCTGCCGGGTTGGTGCTTTTTGCCTTTATCGTTAGCTGGCCGGGTGAACATCTTCCTAAGTTTTTGTATCTCTTTCACCTCTCCTATTGTTCCTCCTATTTAAACAACTGAATGCTACTCTGAGATCCATCTACTGGCAGGATAGACCTCCGAGACTGAATCAGGCTCTCCTCCAAGACGGTGGTGTTGGTTTGGTCGGTGTTCTCAGCTCGCTTTCCGCAGCCGTCGATTTCTCCCAGGGCACACCTGTGAGGCAACCCACATTTGAAGCACCTTCAGGGGTTTGAGGAGGCTGCCTTTTGGAGCTCACACTGAGTCAAATTTGCTATGTACCTGTTTGAAAAGGACTTATTTACTTCCTTTTCGGTTATGCAGACTCTCTTTAATGTCCCTCGGAGTGACTATTTTAGGTATCTCCAACTGCGACATGCAACACAGGCACAGTTTGGCTCCCTGGATGTGGCTCCTGCCTTTTCTGATGTTGAGTTGTTGCTGGGTACTTCCAACCTTGCCAAACCGTTTACACAGGCATATGCATTGTTACAATCTGTGGAGCCGGATCCCTTTGCCTTGGCTTATCCGAAATGGGTGGAGAATATACCGGGTCTCTCGGAGGAGCAGTGGAAGGAGGTTGTGTTGTCCTATTATCACACTGTAGTTAGTGCCCGTGATCTCCTTATCCAGTTTCTTCTTATCCTTCGCTTGTATTATACGCCTGTCTGCTTGCTTCATATGGGGATTACATCTTCTGATAATGGTTTCCGGTGTAATGTTCACAAGGGTTCCCTTCTGCATGCTGTATGGGACTGCCCTTGTGTGGTTCCTTTCTGGAGGGAAGTGTTTTAGCAGATCACCTAGAGTTTCCGTATGTCTATGCCCTCGAAGTATGTCTCCTGGGTGTTATCAATGGGCTGGTGTCTGGTTCGCATAGGCGTCTCTTAGTACACTTTCCTCTTCTCTGTGCTCGTAAGGTAATCATTATTGCTTGGAAAGACACTACTACTCCCCCTCATTCCCATTGGGTGGCCTTGGTTAGCAAGTATGTCCCTCTATCGGGCCTTGTACATAAGTCGCAGTTGTCTGCAAAAGTTTGATAAGGTTTGGCTTCCTTGGTTACTATTGGAGGCCTCAGCTAATCCCCCAGTTCGTTCTCGGTCACAGACCTAGGGAGCCTGACTACTAATGTTGTTATGGAGGGATGGGAGGAGGGAGTCCCCAGGGTTGTGTGTGTGTGAGTGTATGGTTGTGTGTCTGTGTTGGGCCTGTTCTGGCTGGGAGCTGCACAGGAGGGAATACTCCTGGGACACATTGCTAGAGCGATATGGGATTGAACAGTGGCAATTCTTAATACTGTATTTGTTTTCTTCTGTCCCTGTTCCCATGTACACCTGCTACTTGTTTTGCCTGTCTGGTTGCTCCTGTGGGGCTCCTAGTTGTATTGTTTTATTTTGTTATGAAAATTGAATAAATAAAACCATTTAAAAAAATAAATAAATCCCAGATTAGATTTTGAGGAGTGTTTTGGTCGTTGTCTTGTTGAAATATCAAGCCCAGGCATAATTTCAACTTTGTGACTGATTCCTTCCTTACTGTATTCTCAAGTATCTGCTGATATTGAGTGGAATCCATGTAACCCTCATTTTTAACACCGCAACAAAGTCAGAGCGGGTCTCAGCAAGATATAACAATAAAATGGGGTGCTACTATGTATATCTAATCTCTAGAACTAAAAAAGAAGAAAAAAGGTGCACAAAGTGCACACCCACTAATAAATATCAATACAAAACATGATTGTATTATTGTAAACAAACATGATTAAAGCAGACAGAGACATTTAAAAACATTAAAAGGCACAAAGGCCACTACACAACAGGGGGGGGGGGGGGGGGCATCCTAACCAGGGGAGGCCACTCCCAGGACACCTGCACAATAAGCTGTATAATCCGCACCCTCCTAATGCAGGTCAGAATGAAAAAATGACAAGTGGTGTAAATACTGGGGACACCTGCTTGCTCATCCTCCATCTGCTGTTCCTAACCGTACCATCTCAGTGGTTAGATCAGGTTGTATGGAACACTATTATTTTGGCTATACAGTGGTCCCTCAACATACGATGGCAATCCGTTCAAAATGAACCATCGTTTGTTGAAACCATTGTATGTTGAAGGATCCGTGCAATGTAAAGTATAGGACAGTGGTCTACAACCTGCAGACCACCAGATGTGGTAAAAGTCCGGGCATGCTGGGAGTTATAGTTTTGCAACACCTGGAGGTCCACAGGTCGAAGACCACTGGTATTGGAGGTTATATTCACGTGTCCCAGCTGCTCCGGACCGTCACCGCTCATCACCGCTGCCCTGGATGTCTCCTTCCATCGCTGTCGACGCGTCCCCGGGGTGTCCCCGACGCTCCAGCAAGGCATCTGCTTCCTCGGCATCCTCGCTCTCACGTCGCCACCATCACGTCGCTATGCACGCTGCTCCTATTGGATGACGGGACTGCGTGCGCAGCGACGTGATGACGACGATGGAGAGCGCCGATGATGCAGGGGATCCCGAAGAGGACGCGCCGGAGCCCCGAGGACAGGTAAGTGATAGTCAGCAGACCACACGGGGCACCGTAAACGGCTATCCGGCGGCAGCTGAAGCAGTCTGTCTGCATCGTATGTTGATGCTGCCTTCAGGGGTGCCTAAACTTTTGCATACGACTGTAAATACAGTATTTGTAATGGCAAACTGGGGCAGGCTCTGTGATCCAAAATCCATTTGAACAAATATCATTGTTTATTAGCATTATATGCCCAAACAGGATAGGAAGGGAGAGAAAAACATAAATACTCTGTGATCATTACTGTGGTTAATATTTTAATTATTAATAATAAGAATAAGTATGACTTGTTTCAAGAGTCTCATTGTGACCTTTTCACAGATACAAGTGTCCATACCTGCAATTGTCTTTATGTTAGAGTTTAACCTTTTTTTTAGGAAGCCTGGAAAGCTGGGTGTTTTCTGCTGCTGGGGGTTCCGTAGTTAATGGGCTCAGCTGGACCTGAGCTGGACCTCTGGTATTTTAGAGGTTCTTTGACTGTAGATAGAAATCACTCAAATTACTGTGGATTGGTTGAGACCCAAGGTTTTATTGTGGCATTAGGAATTTCAAAAATACAATAAGAACAATGCATTTCAAAGGTACAGTCCTTCCTTGCCAGGTCCATACATGAAGACATTGAAGGAGACATTTTAACACTGTAGGGAACACAGGAATGGACCTAGAATGTGTTATGTTAATTTTTATAATGAGATCAAATAATACAGTGTCATCAGTTTAAACTGTACATAGAAGCAGGAACATGCACACATAGATTCAAAAGGGGGCTTAGGCCCCTGCCCATTTAATGCACCTGCCTTTTCTTGTCCTCACAAGCAGAACTGTGAAGTGATAGGTGCAATGGAAGGCACCGCACAAGTGGACTGTGGACCAGTACCAGCGGTGCATTTAATAGCCAGAGGACGGTGGGGATGTTGATTTGGTGCCTCATTGCTTTTTGTTTTAGTAAAGTAGCACTGCGCCAGTTGCTGCAGCCAGGTCCCAACCTGAATCCCCTCCACTGGTGGTGATGTGGCCAGGCTTGTCACCTCAGTGGGCAGAGGCCAGAGAGGAGGATGAAGCCTGTGCTGAGCCTGAGCCTCCCTCTTCCAGTTGGTGCAGTCAGGTTCTAACCAAACCCTCCACCAGTGGAGATGTGGCTGGCCATACCATCTCTATGTGTGGAGAAGGATAACATTGGCTGAGCATGCTGTCCTGCTGAGGTGATACCTTCCCCACTTCCCGCCATCGCTGTTGTTACGCCGAGCGCTCCGGGTCCCCGCTCCTCCCCGGAGCGCTCGCTTCACTCCCTCCGCTGCAGCGCTCCGGTCACGTCCTCTGACCCGGGGCGCTGCGATCCTGCTGCCAGCCGGGATGCGATTCGCGATGCGGGTAGCGCCCGCTCGCGATGCGCACCCCGGCTTCCCTACCTGACTCGCTCCCCGTCTGTTCTGTCCCGGCGCGCGCGGCCCCGCTCCCTAGGGCGCGCGCGCGCCGGGTCTCTGCGATTTAAAGGGCCACTGCGCCGCTGATTGGCGCAGTGGTTCCAATTAGGGTTTTCACCTGTGCACTTCCCTATATTACCTCACTTCCCTTGCACTCCCTTGCCGGATCTTGTTGCCTTAGTGCCAGTGAAAGCGTTCCTTGTGTGTTCCTTGCCTGTGTTTCCAGACCTTCTGCCGTTGCCCCTGACTACGATCCTTGCTGCCTGCCCCGACCTTCTGCTACGTCCGACCTTGCTTCTGCCTACTCCCTTGTACCGCGCCTATCTTCAGCAGCCAGAGAGGTGAGCCGTTGCTAGTGGATACGACCTGGTCACTACCGCCGCAGCAAGACCATCCCGCTTTGCGGCGGGCTCTGGTGAAAACCAGTAGTGGCTTAGAACCGGTCCACTAGCACGGTCCACGCCAATCCCTCTCTGGCACAGAGGGTCCACTACCTGCCAGCCGGCATCGTGACAGTAGATCCGGCCATGGATCCCGCTGAAGTTCCTCTGCCAGTTGTCGCTGACCTCACCACGGTGGTCGCCCAGCAGTCACAACAGATAGCGCAACAAGGCCAACAGCTGTCTCAACTGACCGTGATGCTACAACAGTTGCTACCACAGCTTCAGCAGTCATCTCCTCCGCCAGCTCCTGCACCTCCTCCGCAGCGAGTGGCCGCTCCTGGGATACGCTTATCCTTGCCAGATAAATTTGATGGGGACTCTAAGTTTTGCCGTGGCTTTCTCTCCCAATGTTCCCTGCATCTGGAGATGATGTCGGACCTGTTTCCCACTGAAAGGTCTAAGGTGGCTTTCGTAGTCAGTCTTCTGTCCGGAAAAGCCCTGTCATGGGCCACACCGCTCTGGGACCGCAATGACCCCGTCACTGCCTCAGTACACTCCTTCTTCTCGGAAATCCGAAGTGTCTTTGAGGAACCTGCCCGAGCCTCTTCTGCTGAGACTGCCCTGTTGAACCTGGTCCAGGGTAATTCTTCCGTTGGCGAGTACGCCGTACAATTCCGTACACTTGCTTCAGAATTGTCCTGGAATAATGAGGCCCTCTGCGCGACCTTCAAAAAAGGCCTATCCAGCAACATTAAAGATGTTCTGGCCGCACGAGAAATTCCTGCTAATCTACATGAACTTATTCACCTAGCCACTCGCATTGACATGCGTTTTTCTGAAAGGCGTCAGGAACTCCGCCAAGATATGGACTCTGTTCGCACAAGGCGTTTCGTCTCCTCGGCTCCTCTCTCCTCTGGTCCCCTGCAATCTGTTCCTGTGCCCCCCGCCGTGGAGGCTATGCAGGTCGACCGGTCTCGCCTGACACCCCAAGAGAGGACACGACGCCGTATGGAGAACCTCTGCCTGTACTGTGCTAGTACCGAACACTTCCTGAGGGATTGTCCTATCCGTCCTCCCCGCCTGGAAAGACGTACGCTGACTCCGCACAAAGGTGAGACAGTCCTTGATGTCTACTCTGCTTCTCCACGTCTTACTGTGCCTGTGCGGTTGTCTGCCTCTGCCTTCTCCTTCTCTACAGTGGCTTTCTTGGACTCTGGATCTGCAGGAAATTTTATTTTGGCCTCTCTCGTCAACAGGTTCAACATCCCAGTGACTGGTCTCGCCAGACCCCTCTACATCAATTGTGTAAATAATGAAAGATTGGACTGTACCATACGTTTCCGCACGGAGCCCCTTCTTATGAGTATCGGATCTCATCATGAGAGGATTGAACTTTTGGTCCTCCCCAATTGCACCTCGGAGATTCTCCTTGGACTTCCCTGGCTTCAACTTCATTCCCCAACCCTGGATTGGTCCACTGGGGAGATCAAGAGTTGGGGGTCCTCTTGTTCCAAGAACTGTCTAAAACCGGTTCCCAGTAACCCTTGCCGTAACTCTGTGGTTCCTCCAGTAACCGGTCTCCCTAAGGCCTATATGGACTTCGCGGATGTTTTCTGCAAAAAACAAGCTGAGACTCTACCTCCTCACAGGCCTTATGATTGCCCTATCGACCTCCTCCCGGGTACTACTCCACCCCGGGGCAGAATTTATCCTCTCTCTGCCCCAGAGACTCTTGCCATGTCCGAATACGTCCAGGAGAATCTAAAAAAGGGCTTTATCCGTAAATCCTCCTCTCCTGCCGGAGCCGGATTTTTCTTTGTGTCCAAAAAAGATGGCTCCCTACGTCCTTGCATTGACTACCGCGGTCTTAATAAAATCACGGTTAAGAACCGCTACCCCTTACCCCTCATCTCTGAACTCTTTGATCGCCTCCAAGGTGCCCACATCTTCACTAAATTGGACTTAAGAGGCGCCTATAACCTCATCCGCATCAGAGAGGGGGACGAGTGGAAAACGGCATTTAACACCAGAGATGGACACTTTGAGTATCTGGTCATGCCCTTTGGACTGTGTAATGCTCCTGCCGTCTTCCAAGACTTTGTCAATGAAATTTTTCGTGATCTATTATACTCCTGTGTTGTGGTATATCTGGACGATATCCTAATTTTTTCTGCCAATCTAGAAGAACACCGCCAGCATGTCCGTATGGTTCTTCAGAGACTTCGTGACAACCAACTCTATGCCAAAATTGAGAAATGTCTGTTTGAATGCCAATCTCTTCCTTTTCTAGGATATTTGGTCTCTGGCCAGGGACTACAGATGGATCCAGACAAACTCTCTGCCGTCTTAAATTGGCCACGCCCCTCCGGACTCCGTGCTATCCAACGCTTTTTGGGGTTCGCCAATTATTACAGGCAATTTATTCCACATTTTTCTACCATTGTGGCTCCTATCGTGGCTTTAACCAAGAAAAATGCTGATCCCAAGTCCTGGCCTCCTCAAGCAGAAGACTCCTTTAAACGACTCAAGTCTGCCTTTTCTTCGGCTCCCGTGCTCTCCAGACCTGACCCTTCCAAACCCTTCCTATTGGAGGTTGATGCCTCCTCAGTAGGAGCTGGAGCTGTTCTTCTACAAAAAAATCCTTCCGGGCATGCTGTCACTTGTGGTTTTTTCTCTAGGACCTTCTCTCCAGCGGAGAGGAACTACTCCATCGGGGATCGAGAGCTTCTAGCCATTAAATTAGCACTTGAGGAATGGAGGCATCTGCTGGAGGGATCAAGATTTCCTGTTATTATCTACACCGACCACAAGAACCTCTCCTACCTCCAGTCGGCCCAACGGCTGAATCCTCGCCAGGCCCGGTGGTCTCTGTTCTTTGCCCGATTTAATTTTGAGATTCACTTTCGTCCTGCCGATAAGAACATTAGGGCCGATGCTCTCTCTCGTTCCTCGGATGCCTCAGAAGTTGATCTCCCTCCGCAACACATCATTCCACCTGACTGCCTGATCTCCACTTCTCCTGCCTCCATCAGGCAGACTCCTCCAGGAAAGACCTTTGTTTCTCCACGCCAACGCCTCGGAATCCTCAAATGGGGTCACTCCTCCCATCTCGCAGGTCATGCGGGCATCAAGAAATCTGTGCAACTCATCTCCCGCTTCTATTGGTGGCCGACTCTGGAGACGGATGTTGGGGACTTTGTGCGAGCCTGCACTATCTGTGCCCGGGATAAGACTCCTCGCCAGAAGCCCGCTGGTTTTCTTCATCCTCTGCCTGTCCCCGAACAGCCTTGGTCTCTGATTGGTATGGATTTTATTACTGATTTACCCCCTTCCCGTGGCAACACCGTTATTTGGGTGGTCGTTGATCGATTCTCCAAAATGGCACATTTCATCCCTCTTCCTGGTCTTCCTTCTGCGCCTCAGTTGGCTAAACAATTTTTTGTACACATTTTTCGTCTTCACGGGTTGCCTACGCAGATTGTCTCGGATAGAGGGGTCCAATTCGTGTCTAAATTCTGGAGGGCTCTCTGTAAACAACTCAAGATTAAATTAAATTTTTCCTCTGCATATCATCCCCAGTCCAATGGACAAGTAGAAAGAATTAACCAGATCCTGGGTGATTATTTGCGACATTTTGTTTCCTCCCGCCAGGATGACTGGGCAGATCTCCTTCCATGGGCCGAATTTTCGTATAACTTCAGGGTCTCTGAATCTTCCTCCAAATCCCCATTTTTCGTGGTGTACGGCCGTCACCCTCTTCCCCCCCTCCCTACCCCCTTGCCCTCTGGTCTGCCCGCTGTGGATGAAATTTCTCGTGACCTTTCCATTATATGGAGAGAGACCCAAAATTCTCTTTTACAGGCTTCTTCACGCATGAAGAGGTTCGCGGATAAGAGGAGAAGAGCTCCCCCCGTTTTTTCCCCTGGAGACAAGGTATGGCTCTCCGCTAAATATGTCCGCTTCCGTGTCCCTAGCTACAAGTTGGGACCACGCTATCTTGGTCCTTTCAAAATTTTGTGTCAAATTAATCCTGTCTCTTATAAACTTCTTCTTCCTCCTTCTCTTCGTATCCCTAATGCCTTTCACGTCTCTCTTCTCAAACCACTCATCCTCAACCGTTTTTCTCCCAAATCTGTTCCTCCCACTCCTGTTTCCGGCTCCTCGGACGTCTTCTCGGTCAAGGAAATTTTGGCTGCCAAAAAGGTCAGAGGGAAAAATTTTTTTTTAGTTGACTGGGAGGGTTGTGGTCCTGAAGAGAGATCCTGGGAACCTGAGGACAACATCCTTGACAAAAGTCTGCTCCTCAGGTTCTCAGGCTCCAAGAAGAGGGGGAGACCCAAGGGGGGGGGTACTGTTACGCCGAGCGCTCCGGGTCCCCGCTCCTCCCCGGAGCGCTCGCTTCACTCCCTCCGCTGCAGCGCTCCGGTCACGTCCTCTGACCCGGGGCGCTGCGATCCTGCTGCCAGCCGGGATGCGATTCGCGATGCGGGTAGCGCCCGCTCGCGATGCGCACCCCGGCTTCCCTACCTGACTCGCTCCCCGTCTGTTCTGTCCCGGCGCGCGCGGCCCCGCTCCCTAGGGCGCGCGCGCGCCGGGTCTCTGCGATTTAAAGGGCCACTGCGCCGCTGATTGGCGCAGTGGTTCCAATTAGGGTTTTCACCTGTGCACTTCCCTATATTACCTCACTTCCCTTGCACTCCCTTGCCGGATCTTGTTGCCTTAGTGCCAGTGAAAGCGTTCCTTGTGTGTTCCTTGCCTGTGTTTCCAGACCTTCTGCCGTTGCCCCTGACTACGATCCTTGCTGCCTGCCCCGACCTTCTGCTACGTCCGACCTTGCTTCTGCCTACTCCCTTGTACCGCGCCTATCTTCAGCAGCCAGAGAGGTGAGCCGTTGCTAGTGGATACGACCTGGTCACTACCGCCGCAGCAAGACCATCCCGCTTTGCGGCGGGCTCTGGTGAAAACCAGTAGTGGCTTAGAACCGGTCCACTAGCACGGTCCACGCCAATCCCTCTCTGGCACAGAGGGTCCACTACCTGCCAGCCGGCATCGTGACAGCTGTTCTATACATATATGTATATATACTGGGGTCAAGTCCTGGGGAAAAAAAACTGTGGGAACTCACCCAAGATTTCCACTCAAGTGCTGGTCCTTCAGGACTTCTGCTATTGGGAACAGTGTTTCTGCTGTGGAAAAAATGCAGGAACTCAGTTTCCACGCATTCCTGCAGAGCCATATATATATATTGTATCTGCAACACAGTAAGCTTACTTGTGCAGCCTTCGTCTTTTTCTCCCTCTATCTTCGGCCTCAATAACGGGAGTTATAACAGAAGTTAGAGGAATCCCATTCAAGTGAATGGGATTCTCTTTGCCCATTATAACTCCCGTTATGCTCCGTTACAATAAAGGACGTTAATGGCTCGCAAAGTTGAAAAAAAAAGAGCCTTTAACGTCTGTTTGTAATTACACAGCGTGAAAGCAGCCTTATCTGCAACTACTTACTAGTGTACCACTGATATGTACGAATAGCGCACTAGAAACGATCAGAATATCGGCTATTAAAGCACTCCAGGAACTCTTGACATGGACAGAGGTGTCAGCAGAGAGCGCTTCCTGTGGAACACAGTAGCCAGGAGCAGTTGTGTGTGAAGCAGCTTTGGGTGTGTCCCTTTTTGTGTTTCTCCAGAGTTCCAGAGGCAGAGCAGGTGATTCACCAACCTTTCCCAGGGGTGTGGCAGGCTCCTTGGGAGAGTTTTCCCTGCATGGAGCCCCTGGCCTCCACTCCCCGTTCTTCCAGGCTGGCGGGGGGTGGAGAGAAAACAGCGACAGCCATTTTTCCGGCCGGAGGAAGAAGATCTGGCAGAGTCTGCAGCAATGCAGGCTCGGCTCCTCCGGCAATGGGTGCCAGCCAGAGATCCAGTGGAAGGAAGGCGAGGAGGCAAAGTATTGAGTTGTGGGCTGAGAGAGGGCCCGAAGAATCCAGCGAGACCTACTGCTCCCGCATGACCGCACGGTTTGCGGAATACGACCGCTGCGGTAGGGAGCTTAGGTTGATGAGAGAGGACCTGCGTGGAGCCCAGAATCTGGCATGCTCTGGGTCCAAAAAGAATAAACTGGAACAGAAAAAGAGGATTGCAGCCCTGAAGAAAGACATTGCAAAGATGGAGGAGAGGAGAGCAGAGATCCTGGAGGGAAGCGGTCTCTTCAGGGAGAAGATGGAGAACCGGGATCGGTTTGCCGCCATGAAATCCCCAGGTAAGGTGGAGGTGGATGATGGGGAGAGTAGTGGCGGTGAAGAAAGAGAGGATGGTGGTGTTGGTGTAAAGGAGGAGGAGGTGGAGGAGAAGAAGTTGGAGGAAAGTGTACAGGTTGTGGAGGATGATGTATTGCCTGACCCTACTCCCTGTGACACCCAGACCACTAAGACTCAGGACAGCTACATAGAGCCGGCTCAGGTGGCACTACCGCTAAGCGATAGTGAGGATGATGATGTGGAGAGTGAGGCTGGGGGATTGCTGAGGGCTATAGTGATGCAGGAGTCCCCAGCCCACCTCCAGAATTTTACATTTGGTGATGACCAGTGTGATGACACATTAGTAAAAAGAAAGGCAAAAAAACAGAAGACCCAGGAAACTGTGCATTATGTGTTCCGTCCTTTCCAGCAGTCTGGGCCAGCTGCAAAGCTGGTTCAGGCTGCTGGGTCCTCTAAACTGCCAGACTCCGTTTCTGTGGTGGAACGGAGCCAGCATGGGGGATACAGCATGGCGTCAGTAAAAGCTGCAGACGCAATAGATGTGAAGCCCGCCCATCCTGCTGGTAGGGAGGGGCAGGATGGGCTCATGGTGGGCAGCGCGAGTTATGCCCCTGGGTGCTCGGGGGGCGGTTCCCCGAGTACTGTGGGCATTACCGGCACTGCAAGGCACTCCCCTGTGAGGGGGGGGAGTGTCCGGGCGCCGGGATTATCCACAGAGCCTGTGAAGTCGGGTGAAGCAGGTGCTGGCGCTGTGGGAGGAGCTGGGGTGCGCCCGGTGGGGCAGTCCCAGAATCAGGATGTGATAGCAGCCATGAAGGAGAAGCCATCGGCGTCGACCCCAGCAGCGGCTAAGCCAGCACAAAGGGCTTTACTAAAGCCAGCCATACTACAAGTCCCAGCCAGCCCAGAATTTGTTAGTCAGGACAAGAATGTAGGATGTGATATTGATGGGTGTAGTAGTGTTGTGGGTGAGAGGAGTGTATGTGGGAGTGTCAGTGGAGTGAATGTTGATGGGAGTGGTAATAGTATGGCTGGAAATAAAGAGGTTGAGAATTGTGGTGTGAATGGTGTTGTAAGTGGTTCTGGCTCTGGGTCTGGTCCGGCTGCCCCCCCGGCAGTGACTGCTCCCAGGAGCTATGCTAATGTCGCTGCCGGGGGTTCAGGGGGGTCCCCGTCTCCGTCCGGCCCTGGGGGCCATTTGCAACAGCGCCTCCTGGAGGCTCTACGCAGGGGTGACAGGTCGATCCAGGTAGAGGGAAGGGGTGAGGTCGACCTGTCTTTCTGGATAGAGAGGCACGGTTTGGGGGCTTTCCGAGAGCGGAATGGGGAGGTGGTCTGGTCCCTCCCGACAACCGGGCAGGACAATAACCGTAGGAATGTGGTCCGTCTGATTTGGAGGGGCGAGGATGCGTGCCCACCTCGCGCTAAAGTGGTTGAGCTCCTCCTTCAGATGGAATTCAGGGCGAGTGACATCTTTGCCCTGATTCACCCCTACGGATCGTCTGAGTTTGACGTCAGTTTCGTTCGGCCGGAGGGGCTCGAACTCTTCTGGTCGAATTACGAAGTGGCAAAAAACGAGCCCGGCTGGCGGGATTTCGCCGTAAAGGCGATTTCCCGTCAGAATGCTGTCAAGAAGGTGACCGTTTTGACCCGTAACGAGTCACTTTCTTGTTATGACATCATGATCTGGCTCGGACGGTATGGGGATGTGACGGACATGCCCAAGAAAAACTTGGATGAGCACGGGATCTGGTCCGGGGCCTGGACGTTTTCCGTCAAACTCAAGCGTTCAGGGAGTACGGTTGCCCACATTCCGTCAGCCGCCTTCCTTGGACGTGATAGGATCCAGGTCTTCTACCAGGGGCAGCCTAAGGTCTGTCACAGGTGTGGCAGCCCCACCCACTTTAGTGCAGCCTGTACTGTACAGGTCTGCGCTTTGTGTGGTGGGGTGGGACATCTGGCCGCATCCTGTAGGCAGATCCGGTGCCACCTGTGTGGTGTCCTTGGGCACCCATTTAGCCGTTGTCCTAGCGCCTTCGCCCGTGCAGCGGCCGCTCCGGCTGAGGAGAGCTGTGAAGTTGCCTCGGCCGGGGAGGGTATGGGCAGGGATGGGGGTGCAACAGGGCTCGTGAGGAGGAAAAAGGGCCCCGCCAAACTAAGGCGGGAGGAAAATCGTAGAAGGAGTAGGGAGCTGGAGAGTGCCCAGGTGACGGGGGTAGCTCTGGCCTCTGCTCCTGAATGCGGCCCTGTAACCGCTGAAGCCCTGGAGGAGGATGTGCTGGATGGGGAGATCAGGAGGCTTCACAGAGAGGAAGGCAATATGGCCGACCCTTCCGATTCCTCCCACTATGAAAGTGTGGATGAGGAGAGTGGGGAGAGGCCTAAAAAGAAAGACAAGGGCAAAAGGAAAGGGAGAAAGAAGAGGTCAGAGCCCTCTGTTCCTTGTACTACGGGCCAGGTTCAAAACGGAAGCCTGACTGCCCCCCCTCTGGTTGACCTGTCAAACCGGTACCTCGTCCTCGATACCATCTCCTCCCCCTCCTTGGCTGGGGGGGGTGAGGGCGAGGTGCCTAGGGAGAAAGAGCCTCTGGGAGGAACTGGGCCCTGTCCTATTGAGGCACCTTCCTCAGAGGGCAGGGCTAGACCGGGGCCGGACGGAGACGGGGATAATATGGATCTATCTGAATCGAAAAAAAGATCCAAGAGTGGTCCTGCCCTCTCGTCTTCTTCGGGGGATGAGGGGGCAAAAAAGAAGGGAAAACAAAAGTAAAGGGTGTGGCCGTCTAATTTAATCACCCTGTATGGCGGCACTCACCCCATTGACGCTGGCATCTATTAATTGTGCCAGCATAAAGTCGGATACGGCTAGATTCGCAGCCTTTGATTTTCTTGGCCGCGTTGAAGCCGACATTTTCTTTTTACAGGAGACCAGGTTGTCAGATCTAGCCTCTCTGGTAAAAGCCAGAAGAGAGTGGAGGCGCGGTCCCTCCCACTGGTCTCTTGCGGCTGAGCCGTATAGTGGGGTGGCGGTCCTTTTTACCGCTCCTGTTGAATGCCGACGGGTTATTGAATTAGAAATGGGGAGGTGCCTGATCTTAGATGTCTTCATGAAGGGACAAGAGCTCCGGCTCATTAACATATACGCCCCGCAAAGTAAGCGGGGCCGTAAAGATCTCTTTATGAGGATTAAGCCCTTTCTTTTTACGAGTCGGCAGGTGATCTTTGGAGGGGACTTCAATAATGTCACGAGGTCCCAAGATAGGAGAGGCTCCAATAGTCCGCTGACTTGCGATAGTGTGGCGCTGATTAGCATAGCTAGAGAAGCTCGCCTAGAGGATGCCCACATCCGGAGCCCCTCGGGCCACGCGGGTTTCACCTATCATCAAGGTAGTCGCAGGTCTAGGATAGATAGGTTTTATTTAAAGGAGGAAGCCGTCTCTTCTGCAGTGTCCGTGGTTGAGGTGGAGTTCTCCGATCACTGTATGATTTTGTTTTCCCTGAATGTTTCAGAAACCCCCCGGATGGGAAAAGGTTATTGGAAGCTGAATTCGTCCCTCCTGGAGGAAGCGGAGATAAGACAGTCCTTTGAGGATTTTCTTCAGAGTCAGGTACCTTTACTGGGCCTATGTAGTAGTAAGTCAGAGTGGTGGGAGATATTCAAGAAGCGGGTTGCGGGGTTCTTCCGCCAGCTCTCGAGCCTCAGGTCCCTGAACAGGTATCGCCTGTATCAGGGTCTGAGGAGGAAACTCGAGCTTCTTGTCTCGACTGGAGGTAGCCAAGAGGATATCTCCAGAGTGAAGTCCTTGCTGATGAGGTGTCAGTACGATAGGCACGCATCTTTGGTTTTTGAGAGGGATTTCGGGAAGTACCGCTCGCCCGACCCTTACAGAAACTGTAAGATGTCAGTGAGTAGTAAAGTCATTTCAGGACTGATTGATAGTACAGGATCTCTGAATCGGTCCAGATCAGGGATCTTGGAGATCGTCAGATCCTTCTACTCTCACCTCTTGGGAAGGAAGGATCTGGATCGGGATGTGATGTCGGGTTTCCTGGCTGAAACCATTCCTGAGCCAGGGGTAGACCCCTCTCTTGGCGTTTTGGCAGAAGAGATCAGGGAAGAGGAAGTGAGACTGGCGATCGAGGGGCTTGCCCCCAAGAAGTCACCAGGTCCGGATGGCTTAACATCTGAGTGGTACAGGACCTTTAAGGAGTCTTTAGCTCCCCTCTTGACTGAGGTATTCAATGAGTGTCTCTCCTCGGGCACTCTGCCAAAGTCAATGAGGAGGTCAGCCCTGATTCTTCTCTCAAAGGGTAAAGATCCCAGCCGTATTGAGAATTGGAGACCCATAGCTCTTCTCAATACGGACAGGAAGCTTCTGGCCAAGATACTGTTTAATCGGCTGGTGAAGTTTGCACCCCGGCTCCTTTCGGAGGCCCAGCACTGCACTGTTCCAGGCCGAAGCACCTTAAGTGCTGTCCTTAGTGTCAGGGAGGCAGTGGAGCGGAGTAGTGCGGGTTTCTGGAAGGGGTACTTGCTGTCCTTGGATCAGGCCAAAGCATTTGATCGGGTGAACCACGAGTACCTCTGGTCCGTCCTCCTGAGATATGGCTTACCGAGTACTTTTGTTAATTGGCTTAAGATCTTGTATGCAGGGGCAGAGAGTTTCCCACTGGTGAACGGGTGGTCTGGCCACTCTTTTGGAGTGGGGTCTGGAGTCCGTCAGGGTTGTCCTTTGAGCCCGCTGTTATATGTGTTCGCGATCGATCCCTTCCTTAGGAGGGTGAGTTGCGGACCGTTGGTGGGAGTCGGGATGAGTTTGGCGGAGCCGGGGGCCATCCAGGGGGTAGTGGCGTACGCCGACGATGTCACTATTTTCGTCTCCTCGAGAGAGGGGGTTGATGTGGTGATGTCGGAGGTGGAACGCTACTCGGAGGCATCCGGGTCTAAGATCAACCGGGATAAGTGTGAGAGTCTCTGGCTGGGAGGGGGGGATCCCACGTTTGATCTCCCGGACACCCTTCCAGGGCCCCAAGAATCAGCAAAAGTCTTAGGCATCACATTTGGCCAGGATGATTATCCCACCAAAAACTGGGATGGTAAGCTCCAGGATGCCACTCAGAAGGTGGACCAGTGGAAGGGTTGGTCTTTGACCCTCAGGGAAAGGGTACACCTGATCAAATCGTACCTGCTCCCCTTGTTTATCTATCTGGGCAGCGTATGTATCTTGCCAGAGGCTTACTACACTAGGATCTACAGCCTGTTTTTTCAACTGTTATGGGGGAACAGGATGAACCTAGTCAAGAGGGAGGTTACGTACCGCACGAGGAGACTAGGGGGTTTATCTATGGTAAACCCTGTGGTGTTCTTAACAAACACCTTTTTAAAAGCTAACATCTCAAACCTCTGGTCAGAGAGGGCTCCTCCGTGGGTACTCTCCTGCAGGGAATGGTTTCGGCCTTTCTTCCAGGAATGGGAGACAGGAGGGCAAGTGAAGGACCTCCGTACGCCCCATGGATATCTTCCGGCTTACGCTACCCCGACTCTGAAGGCGATACGTCGGTGGGGTCTGGGAGTGTGGGAGATCAGGACCCAGTCAAGGCAGTTCCTTGACAAACGGGTTCTGTTGACCCACTTCCAGAGGCCTCTGGCACTCAGGGACTGCCCAGGTCGGGATCTGAGGGTGGGGTTGTACCTTTTAAACATGAAAAGGATCCCCCAGAAGTTTTGGGACTTGGCCTGGCGCTGCTTTCAGGGGAAGCTATATGTAAGGGACAACCTGAAGTGCAGGAACTCTGATGACCGGGGATGTCCCCGAGAAGAGTGTGGGGACACGCTGGAAAGCATGGACCATTTCCTGCTTCATTGTCCCTTTAATATAAGGGTTTACAACCGGGTGGGCGCTTCCATCGGCTGGAGTCAACTTGCCGGCCTTACCTATCCAGAGTGGGCTTATGGGGCATTCAGGACACTGGGTGGCCGAGACCGGGGCACTTTATTCTTAGTTAGTTTAGTGGTTAGGTACTACACGTGGAATGCACGGTGTTTAGTGTCGACCCAGCAGAAAATCCTCTCCGAGGTGGAGGTCTGTAGGAATATCACCGGTGACCTCGGGAAGATCAGGTCTTTGGAGTATGGCAGTCTTGGTACCAGTAGGGCTTCTCTCCTGTGGAGAGGGTTTTCTTTTGATGTGCCCTAGGTACTAGATCTTTTGGGTAGAGTACCTTTATTTTGGATAGGGGAAGTGTGATAGGGATAGAGATAGGGTGAGAGTAGGGTTAGCTTTAATGGAGGGATAGAATTAGGGAGAATTGTAGGGGGAGTTAGGAAAAGAGTTAAAAATTATTTTGGTGTATCAAGTCTGCCATCCTTCTTTCTGGTGGTGGGCTAATACATGTGCACGCTAGCTTTTTTGTTTTGTTTTAAGCTGATATGGCATGAAGGGCTTACAGGCGACCAAACTTGGGCCTAAAGTGGGTTGTGGTTCAGTGTCTGTTAGTTAGTATGTATAAGTTTGTGTATAAGTTGGTTGGGTGGAGTGCTAGGTGGGGAGGGTGTATTTGTGGGTGGTGGTGTGTTTTCGTGTTTTTGGGGGACCTGACATGGGTCAGTTAAGGACAGAACTTTGTAAACTGTAGAGGAACGGTATGGACTCTGACCCATGTGCAGGAGGGGTGGTGTGGGTGAGGGCACAGTTCGAGTGTAGGGATTTCCTGTATTTTTTTTTTTTTTTTTTTTTTTTTTTTTTTGTAGGTTTCTGTAAATAGGGTGCATATATTTATGTTTATATACTATAATTTATTAATTTCTATTAGTGATTTTGTATCTATTTGGTTTTGTATCTACATCGTTTTATATTGTCTCATATTATAGTTATGGCAGTCGGACCAGTTGTTGTGTTATGTGTTTTTGTTTATTTATTTAGATTTTTAATTTTTATATTTTTTATTTATTTATTTTCCCCTTTTGTTTTGTTTCCCGAGTATGGATGGTTTTGAGTCACAGCCAGGTAGTGCTAATTTTATGTTTATGTTTAAGCCAAGTTGTGCTGTTTATTTTTATTTATTTATTTCTTTATTTTTATAATTATTATTTATTTATTTTTTTTATTTTTTTATTTTTTATTTTTTACCCCCCCCCCGAGTATGGATGGTTTGAGTTACAGCCAGGTAGTGCTAATTTTATGTTTATGTTTAAGCCAAGTTGTGCTGTTTTTATGTTCATTTTTGGTATGTGTGTCAGTGTGTTTTTGTTTGTTTGTTTTCTTTTTGCTTTGTAAAGCTGGGCTGGCCGGTTAGGCAGGGTTTTGTTTTTGATTTATATTATAGCTGGTTAAGCTTGTTTTTTGTTGTATTGGATAAGTTTTGTATTTTTATAATAAAAAGAGTGTCAGCATAGAGCACTGTGGTCAGACAGAAAACAGCAATTTAACTTCCTGTATAGTATACAACAGCTGATAAGTACTGGAAGGATTAAGATTTTTAAATAGAAGTCATTTACAAATCTGTTTAACTTTTTGGCACCAGTTGAGTTGATTAAAAAATAAATAAATTTTTTTCTACTGGAGTACCCCTTTAACCCCTTCCCGACCTATGACATACCTGTACATCATGGGTGGCAAAGTGTTCCCGACCCATGACATACAGGTACGTCATGAACATTACTGCCGCTACTCGCGGCATCCCGCAGCGCCCGGAAAGATGGTGGCTATCACTGATAGCCAGCCATCTTACCGTGCGACCACGGAGGGTTTCATCCCCCACCCTCCCCCAGCGATCGCTGCTATCAGCTGGTCAAATCTGACTAGCTTATAGCATCGTTTCGCTATGAAAATACTTAGCAGCGCGGTGTGTGAGTCCCGATCACAGGGATCGGGACACACACCGCTCTGCTAAGTGTCCCTGACCCGTCCCCCAGCGTCACTTACCCGTCCGAGCGGTGTCCGGAGCGGTCCCGGCGGTCCCGGCGTCCTCCATGCGGTCCCGGCTGCGCTGCGTCCCGGAGGTGAGTTTGCAGCAGCAGTGCGGCATCTTCATTGGCAGCAGTGAGATCGCCGTAAAGGGATCTCACTGCTGCCTCTGAGAGTTTCAAAACTGCAACTCCCAGCATGCCCAGACAGCCTTTGGCTTTCTGGGCATGCTGGGAGTTGTAGTTTTGCAACATCTGGAGGCCCACAGTTTGGAGACCACTGTATAATGGTCTCCAATCTGTGCTCTTCCAGATGTTGCAAAACTACAAATCTCAGCATGCTCAGTCTGTCCAGGCATGCTGGGAGTTGTAGTTCTCTAACATCTGGAAGAGCACAGATTGGAGACCATTATACAGTGGTCTCCAAACTGTGGACCTCCAGATGTTGCAAAACTACAACTCCCAGCATGCCCAGACTGCCCAAGCATGCTAGAAGTTGTAGTTCGGCAACATCTGATCCTTCAGATATTGCCGAACTACAACTTCCAGTATGCCTGGGCAGTCTGGGCATGCTGGGAGTTGTAGTTTTGCAACAACTGGAGGCACACTAGTTGGGAAACATTGTCCGTTTCCTACCTCAGTGCCTCCAGCTGTTGCAATTGTTGCAAAACTATAACTCCCAGCATGCACTGACAGACCATGCATGCTGGGAGTTGTAGTTTTGCAACAGCTGGAGGCACACTGGTTTGGAAACACTAAGTTTGGTTGCAAAACACTTGAAAGTTTATTACTTAACTTAGTGTTTCCAAACCAGTGTTCCTCCAGCTGTTGCAAAACTACAACTCCCAGCATGCACGGACAGCCAAAGGGCATGCTCGGAGTTTGCAACAGCTGGATGTTTGCCCCCTCCCCCCAATGTGAATGTACAGGGTACACTCACATGGGCGGAGGTTTACAGTGAGTGCTGCAAGTTTGAGATGGCGCAAATTTTGCGCTGCAGCTCAAACTTCCAGCGGCAAACTTGCTGTAAACCTCTGCCCATGTGACTGTACCCTAAAAACACTACACTACACTAACACTAACCTAAAATAAAAAGTAAAAAACACTACATATACACATACCCCTACACAGCCCCCTCCCCCCAAAAAATGAAAAACGTCTGGTACGCTACTGTTTCCAAAACGGAGCCTCCAGCTGTTGCAAAATAATAACTCCCAGTATTGCCGGACAGCCATTGACTGTCCAGGCATGCTGGGAGTTTTGCAACAGCTGGAGGCACCCTGTTTGGGAATCATTGGCATAGAATACCCCTATGTCCACCCCTATGCAAATCCCTAATTCAGGCCTCAAATGCGCATGGCGCTCTCTCACTTTGGAGCCCTGTCGTATTTCAGGGCAACAGTTTTGGGACACATATGGGGGTATCGCCGTACTCGGGAGAAATTGCCTTACAAATTTTGGGGGGCTTTTTCTTCTTTAACCCCTTATGAAAAGGTGAAGTTGGGGTCTACACCAGCATGTTAGTGTAAAAAATTAATTTTTTACACTGACATGCTGGTGTTGCCCTATACTTTTCATTTTCACAAGAGGTAAAAGGGAAAAAAGACCCTCTAAATTTGTAACGCAATTTCTCCTGAGTACGGAGGTACCCCATATGTGGGCGCAAAGTGCTCTGGGGGCGCACAACAAGGCCCAGAAGGGAGAGTGTACCATGTACATTTGAGGCGATTTGCACAGGGGTGGCTGATTGTTATAGCAGTTCTGATAAACGCAAAACAATAAATATCCATATGTGACCCCATTTTGGAAACTACACCCCTCACGGAATGTAATAAGGGGTGCAGTGAGCATTTACACCCCACTGGTGTATGACAGATTTTTGGAACAGTGGTCCGTGAAAATGAAAAATAAAATTTTTGATTTGCACAGTCCACTGTTTCAAATATCTGTCAAACGCCAGTGGGGTGTAAATGCTCACTGCACCCCTTATTAAATTCCATGAGGTGTATAGTTTCCAAAATGGGGTCACATGTGGGGGGGTCCACTGTTCTGGCACCATAGGGGCTTCCTAAATGGGACATGCCCCCCAAAAACCCTTTCAGAAAAACTCACTCTCCAAAATCCCATTGTCGCTCCTTCCCTTCTGAGCCTTCTACTGCGCCCGCCGAACACTTTACATAGACATATGAGATATTTCCTTACTCGAGAGTAATTGGGTTACAAATTTTAGGGTGATTTCTCTCGTTTTACCCCTTGTCAAAATTCAAAAATTGGGTCTACAAGAAAATGCGAGTGTAAAAAATGAAGATTTAGAATTTTCTCCTTCACTTTGCTGCTATTCCTGTGAAACACCTAAAGGGTTAAAACACTTACTGAATGTCATTTTGAATACTTTGGGGGGTGCAGTTTTTATAATGGGGTCATTTATGGGGTATTTCTAATATGAAGACCCTTAAAATCCACTTCCAACCTGAACTGGGCCCTGAAAAATTACGATTTTGAAAATCTTGAGAAAAATTGGAAAATTGCTGCGGAACTTTGAAGCCCTCTGGTGTCTTTCAAAAGTAAAAACTTGTCAATTTTTTTATGCAAACACAAAGTAGACATATTGTATATGTGAATCAATATGTAATTTATTTGGAATATCCATTTTCCTTTCAAGCAGAGACTTTCAAAGTTAGAAAAATGCTAAATTTTCATGAAATTTTTAGATTTTTTACCAAGAAAGTATGCAAATATCAGTGAAATTTTACCAATAACATAAAGTAGAATATGTCACGAAAAAACAATCTCGGAATCAGAATGATAAGTAAAAGCATTCCAGAGTTATTAATGTTTAAAGTGACAGTGGTCAGATTTTCAAAAAATGCCCAGGTCCTGAAGGTGAAAATGGGCTGGGTCATGAAGGGGTTAAGTCCAAAAAAAGAAAAAAAATGTAATCTGTGCCCCGATAAAGGGAACAATGTTCCAGGGACTTGTATGAATTCTTCATGTTTGTCTGAGAAATGTGTGACTTGCCGGCACTCCTAATGTCATTTGTTTTGATTCTGAGAAGGGATAGTTTAAGGACAGATTATCTCGATGTAGTGTAGTCTTGTATTAGGATCTGAATTATAGTTTTCTTTTACCAGTGCAGACAAGACATTGCCTGTAATATCCATCACAGGCTGGAAAGCAAAGCTTGAACTAAACACAGTAATTGTGAAGTGAGACGAGTAATCATATTGATATGCTGCCTTAACGCTGACTGAGCTTGTACTTTGATCTCCATTGAATTTATTATGTTGCGTTGGAAGTTTTATAAAATGCTCTGTAATTATACTGCGGATGTATACAATAGCATTCTGTGCCTGGCACTCACAAGCCAGTCATACTTCGGAACTTACTGTCACGATGCCGGCTGGCAGGTAGTGGATCCTCTGTGCCAGAGAGGGATTGGCGTGGACCGTGCTAGTGGATCGGTTCTAAGTCACTACTGGTTTTCACCAGAGCCCGCCGCAAAGCGGGATGGTCTTGCTGCGGCGGTAGTGACCAGGTCGTATCCACTAGCAACGGCTCACCTCTCTGGCTGCTGAAGATAGGCGCGGTACAAGGGAGTAGACAGAAGCAAGGTCGGACGTAGCAGAAGGTCGGGGCAGGCAGCAAGGATCGTAGTCAGGGGCAACGGCAGGAGGTCTGGAACACAGGCTAGGAACACACAAGGAAACGCTTTCACTGGCACGATGGCAACAAGATCCGGCAAGGGAGTGCAGGGGAAGTGAGGTGATATAGGGAAGTGCACAGGTGAACACACTAATTGGAATCACTGCGCCAATCAGCGGCGCAGTGGCCCTTTAAATCGCAAAGACCCGGCGCGCGCGCGCCCTAGGGAGCGGGGCCGCGCGCGCCGGGACAGGACCGAGGGAGAGCGAGTCAGGTACGGGAGCCGGGGTGCGCATCGCGAGCGGGCGCTACCCGCATCGCGAATCGCATCCCGGCTGGAAGCGGAATCGCAGCGCCCCGGGTCAGTGGATCTGACCGGAGCGCTGCAGCGGGGAGAGAGTAGCGAGCGCTCCGGGGAGGAGCGGGGACCCGGAGCGCTCGGCGTAACAGTACCCCCCCCTTGGGTCTCCCCCTCTTCTTAGAGCCTGAGAACCTGAGGAGCAGACTTTTGTCTAGGATGTTGTCCTCAGGTTCCCAGGATCTCTCTTCAGGACCACAACCCTCCCAATCCACTAAAAAAAAAGTTTTCCCTCTGACCTTTTTAGAAGCTAAGATCTCTTTGACAGAGAAGATGTCCGAGGAGCCGGAAACAGGAGTGGGAGGAACAGTTTTGGGAGAAAAACGGTTGAGGATGAGTGGTTTAAGAAGAGAAACGTGAAAGGCATTAGGGATACGAAGAGAAGGAGGAAGAAGAAGTTTGTAAGAGACAGGATTAATCTGACACAAAATTTTGAAAGGACCAAGATAGCGTGGTCCCAACTTGTAGCTAGGGACACGGAAGCGGACATATTTAGCGGAGAGCCATACCTTGTCTCCAGGGGAAAAAATGGGAGGAGCTCTTCTTTTCTTATCCGCGAACTTCTTCATGCGTGATGAAGCCTGTAAGAGAGAATTTTGGGTCTCTCTCCATATGATGGAAAGGTCACGAGAAATTTCATCCACAGCGGGCAGACCAGAGGGCAAGGGGGTAGGGAGGGGGGGAAGAGGGTGACGGCCGTACACCACGAAAAATGGGGATTTGGAGGAAGATTCAGAGACTCTGAAGTTATACGAGAATTCGGCCCATGGAAGGAGATCTGCCCAGTCATCCTGGCGGGAGGAAACAAAATGTCGCAAATAATCACCCAAGACCTGGTTAATTCTTTCTACTTGTCCATTGGACTGGGGATGATATGCAGAAGAAAAATTTAATTTAATCTTGAGTTGTTTACAGAGAGCCCTCCAGAATTTAGACACGAATTGGACGCCTCTATCCGAGACGATCTGCGTAGGCAACCCGTGAAGACGAAAAATGTGTACAAAAAATTGTCTAGCCAACTGAGGCGCTGAAGGAAGACCAGGAAGAGGGATGAAATGTGCCATTTTGGAGAATCGATCAACGACCACCCAAATAACAGTGTTGCCACGGGAAGGGGGTAAATCAGTAATAAAATCCATACCAATCAGAGACCAAGGCTGTTCGGGGACAGGCAGGGGATGAAGAAAACCAGCGGGCTTCTGGCGAGGAGTCTTATCCCGGGCACAGATAGTGCAGGCTCGCACAAAGTCCACAACATCCGTCTCCAGAGTCGGCCACCAATAGAAGCGGGAGATGAGTTGCACAGATTTCTTGATGCCCACATGGCCTGCGAGATGGGAGGAGTGACCCCATTTGAGGATTCCGAGGCGTTGGCGTGGAGAAACAAAGGTCTTTCCTGGAGGAGTTTGCCTGATGGAGGCTGGAGAAGTGGAGATCAGGCAGTCAGGTGGAATGATGTGTTGCGGAGAGAGTTCAACTTCTGAGGCATCCGAGGAACGAGAGAGAGCATCGGCCCTAATGTTCTTATCAGCAGGCCGAAAGTGAATCTCAAAATTAAATCGGGCAAAGAACAGAGACCACCGGGCCTGGCGAGGATTCAGCCGTTGGGCAGACTGGAGGTAGGAGAGGTTCTTGTGGTCGGTGTAAATAATAACTGGAAATCTTGATCCCTCCAGCAGATGCCTCCATTCCTCAAGTGCTAATTTGATGGCTAGAAGCTCTCGATCCCCGATGGAGTAGTTCCTCTCCGCCGGAGAGAAGGTCCTAGAAAAAAACCCACAAGTGACAGCATGCCCGGAAGAATTTTTTTGTAGAAGAACAGCTCCAGCTCCCACTGAGGAGGCATCAACCTCCAATAGGAAGGGTTTGGAAGGGTCAGGTCTGGAGAGCACGGGAGCCAAAGAAAAGGCAGACTTGAGTCGTTTAAAGGCGTCTTCCGCTTGAGGAGGCCAAGACTTGGGATCGGCATTTTTTTTGGTTAAAGCCACGATAGGAGCCACAACGGTAGAAAAATGTGGAATAAATTGCCTGTAATAATTGGCGAACCCCAAAAAGCGTTGGATAGCACGGAGTCCGGAGGGGCGTGGCCAATCTAAGACGGCAGAGAGTTTGTCTGGATCCATTTGTAGTCCCTGGCCAGAGACCAAATATCCTAGAAAAGGAAGAGATTGGCATTCAAACAGACATTTCTCAATTTTGGCATAGAGTTGATTGTCACGAAGTCTCTGAAGAACCATACGGACATGCTGGCGGTGTTCTTCTAGATTGGCAGAAAAAATTAGGATATCGTCCAGATATACAACAACACAGGAGTATAACAGATCACGAAAAATTTCATTAACAAAGTCTTGGAAGACAGCAGGGGCGTTGCACAGGCCAAAGGGCATGACCAGATACTCAAAGTGTCCATCTCTGGTGTTAAATGCCGTTTTCCACTCATCCCCCTCTCTGATGCGGATGAGGTTATAGGCACCTCTTAAGTCCAGTTTAGTAAAGATGTGGGCACCTTGGAGGCGATCAAAGAGTTCAGAGATGAGGGGTAGGGGGTAGCGGTTCTTAACCGTGATTTTATTAAGACCGCGGTAGTCAATGCAAGGACGTAGGGAGCCATATTTTTTGGACACAAAGAAAAATCCGGCTCCGGCAGGAGAGGAGGATTTACGGATAAAGCCCTTTTTTAAATTTTCCTGGACGTATTCAGACATGGCAAGAGTCTCTGGGGCAGAGAGAGGATAAATTCTGCCCCGGGGTGGAGTAGTGCCCGGGAGGAGGTCGATAGGACAATCATAAGGCCTGTGAGGAGGTAGAGTCTCAGCTTGTTTTTTGCAGAAAACATCCGCGAAGTCCATATAGGCCTTAGGGAGACCGGTTACTGGAGGAACCACAGAGTCACGGCAAGGGTTACTGGGAACCGGTTTTAGACAGTCCTTGGAACAAGAGGGCCCCCAACTCTTGATCTCCCCAGTGGACCAATCCAGGGTTGGGGAATGAAGTTGAAGCCAGGGAAGTCCAAGGAGAATTTCCGAGGTGCAATTGGGGAGGACCAAAAGTTCAATCCTCTCGTGATGAGATCCGATGCTCATTAGAAGGGGCTCCGTGCGGAAACGTATGGTACAGTCCAATCTTTCATTGTTTACACAATTGATGTAAAGGGGTCTGGCGAGACTGGTCACTGGGATGTTGAACCTGTTGACGAGAGAGGCCAAAATAAAATTTCCTGCAGATCCAGAGTCCAAGAAGGCCACAGTAGAGAAGGAGAAGGCAGAGGCAGACATCCGCACAGGCACAGTAAGACGTGGAGAAGCAGAGTAGACATCAAGGACTGTCTCACCTTTGTGCGGAGTCAGCGTACGTTTTTCCAGGCGGGGAGGACGGATAGGACAATCCCTCAGGAAGTGTTCGGTACTAGCACAGTACGGGCAGAGGTTCTCCATGCGGCGTCGTGTCCTCTCTTGAGGTGTCAGGCGAGACCGGTCGACCTGCATAGCCTCCACGGCGGGAGGCACAGGAACGGATTGCAGGGGACCAGAGGAGAGAGGAGCCGAGGAGAAGAAACGCCTCGTGCGAACAGAGTCCATATCTTGGCGGAGCTCCTGACGCCTTTCGGAAAATCGCATGTCAATGCGAGTGGCTAGGTGAATGAGTTCATGTAGATTAGCAGGAATTTCTCGTGCGGCCAGAACATCTTTAATGTTGCTGGATAGGCCTTTTTTAAAGGTCGCGCAGAGGGCCTCATTATTCCAGGATAATTCTGAAGCAAGAGTACGGAATTGTACGGCATACTCGCCAACGGAAGAATTACCCTGGACCAGGTTCAACAGGGCAGTCTCAGCAGAAGAGGCTCGGGCAGGTTCCTCAAAGACACTTCGGATTTCCGAGAAGAAGGAGTGTACAGAGGCAGTGACGGGGTCATTGCGGTCCCAGAGCGGTGTGGCCCAAGACAGGGCTTTTCCAGACAGAAGGCTGACTACGAAAGCCACCTTAGACCTTTCAGTGGGAAACTGGTCCGACATCATCTCCAGATGCAGGGAACATTGGGAAAGAAAGCCACGGCAAAACTTAGAGTCCCCATCAAATTTATCCGGCAAGGATAGGCGTAGACCAGGAGCGGCCACTCGCTGCGGAGGAGGTGCAGGAGCTGGTGGAGGAGATGACTGCTGAAGCTGTGGTAGTAACTGCTGTAGCATAACGGTCAGTTGAGACAGCTGTTGGCCTTGTTGCGCTATCTGTTGTGACTGCTGGGCGACCACCGTGGTAAGGTCAGCGACAACTGGCAGAGGAACTTCAGCGGGATCCATGGCCGGATCTACTGTCACGATGCCGGCTGGCAGGTAGTGGATCCTCTGTGCCAGAGAGGGATTGGCGTGGACCGTGCTAGTGGATCGGTTCTAAGTCACTACTGGTTTTCACCAGAGCCCGCCGCAAAGCGGGATGGTCTTGCTGCGGCGGTAGTGACCAGGTCGTATCCACTAGCAACGGCTCACCTCTCTGGCTGCTGAAGATAGGCGCGGTACAAGGGAGTAGACAGAAGCAAGGTCGGACGTAGCAGAAGGTCGGGGCAGGCAGCAAGGATCGTAGTCAGGGGCAACGGCAGGAGGTCTGGAACACAGGCTAGGAACACACAAGGAAACGCTTTCACTGGCACGATGGCAACAAGATCCGGCAAGGGAGTGCAGGGGAAGTGAGGTGATATAGGGAAGTGCACAGGTGAACACACTAATTGGAATCACTGCGCCAATCAGCGGCGCAGTGGCCCTTTAAATCGCAAAGACCCGGCGCGCGCGCGCCCTAGGGAGCGGGGCCGCGCGCGCCGGGACAGGACCGAGGGAGAGCGAGTCAGGTACGGGAGCCGGGGTGCGCATCGCGAGCGGGCGCTACCCGCATCGCGAATCGCATCCCGGCTGGAAGCGGAATCGCAGCGCCCCGGGTCAGTGGATCTGACCGGAGCGCTGCAGCGGGGAGAGAGTAGCGAGCGCTCCGGGGAGGAGCGGGGACCCGGAGCGCTCGGCGTAACACTTACATTGTAAGTCCACTCTAAATTTAGGCATTAAAAGATCACCATCATTGAATGAAACAATTATTACAGTCATTTTGTGCATTGAGCAAATGTTGTTACATAGTGCAGTTAAAAAAAAAAAAAAAACACATATCCATCAAGTTCATCGAAAGGGAAGGGGTATGGGGAACTTTAGACAAGAATTCTACACTTGTACATACAAATTAATGTTATTGTGCTCTAAGAATTTGTCTAAGTCTTTTGAAGCCCTTACTGTGTTTGCTGTGGACAGTTCCTGAGGTAGACTCTTCCACAGCTTCATAGCTCTTTGAGTTAAAGAAGTCTTGTTGCCTATGGAGATTGAGATTTATTTATTTATTTATTTATTGCTGTTTTGGTACTTTGTATCACCATATTGTGACTCCTATAACTTTTTTTTTTTTGTGTACAGTACTGTGTGAGGGCACATTTTTTACACTTTGATCCATAGTTTTTATCGGTTTGCAAGAGGCACTTCTGCCTCATTTTAGCAATCGGTCAGGGTCTGAACACTTATAGTCCAACCGATCAAAACTTTTGATATGCCTCTAAGACATATCATAAATGTATTGTAATGACTGTACCTATTTAAAGGGGTATTTCAGGATATCTTTTTTTATTTGACTATGCTTTAGGGGCTGTAGAGTTAGTGTAATTCATAATATAGTGTCTGTACCCGTGTTTAATGGCTTGTCTCGCAATTCTTATGTGATATTTTCCCTGATGTTCATTTTTTTAGCAGCATTAAAAATTAGCATTATCTCAGCTTTTCCCAGGTTGCAGTGTGGCCCGAGATATTACATGACTAGTCAGGTATTGAAAAGGAGCCTAAGTTTCAATGGGTGGAGCGACTGTTGGGTGGGAGGGAGATGATTCTCCACAGGGCTGCAGGAAATTATCATTTCAAGCACAGCACAGCATGCAAGACAGCTCAGCTGTACTACAACGGGTGGGGTGGCTGATGTGTAGGAGCGAGAAAATTGACCTCACACCTACAAATAAGAGATCCTGGGACTTGTAGTTGGAAGGAGGGAACTTCAACAGGAAATAGCCATTTCCCAAAAAGAAAGTAGCAGTGTTATAGTGGACTCATAACACAGCCATTTTGCACTAAAACAAGTACAGATCCTTCCTTGGCATGTCCATTACTGTCTGGGATGTAAGAACTAAAGTCACCTTATGTTGGATAACCCCTTTAAGTTAAAGTAGGTAATTACCAAGTTCAGGGGGAATAGATTCAATGGGTTAGGAGAAGAATGCTCAGCCCAAGGAATCTATAAACCTTAGGCTAGAGATGTATGCCTAACTTACTATCCCTGCACTTTCCCTAGCTTACTGTCCCTGCACATTATAGCGTAGGGCGCCATGGACATTTTAAAAAGAAGCGTGGACTCAAATTACACTACACTGAGAGTTTAATGCATTTTCCAGTACATGTAGTGTACCAACTAAAAGGTCAACATTGACTATATTTGTAATCTATGTATATAAAACTCAACGTGTGTGTGTGTGTATGTATGTGTGTTCCCCAAAAACTTTCAAATGGCTAAAGATATTAACATGAAACTTGGCACACATGTTACTTATATGTCAACAACAAACATAGGATAGGTGATTTAACCCTTACTCACCCCCATTTGCCAGGGGCGGGGTTTATGTTTAAAGTCCCATACAAGTCTATGGGAAATATATGTTACTGCATAACTTCCAAACGGCTGGAGATATTTCAATAATACTTGGTCACATGTTACTTATATGTCCACTTAAAATATAGGATAGTTAATTTAACCCTTAACTACCCCCATTTGTGAGTGTCAGTTTTTTTTTTTAACGTCCCATGCAAATCAATGGGAAATGTATGTTCCCATCTAATTTCCGTTAGGCTGGAGCTATTTCAATACCTGGTACACATATTACGATTCAGGATATGAGGACGGGATGGGAGGTCGGGATAGGAGACCGGGATATGAGGACGAGATATGAGGTCGGGATAGGAGGTCGGGTAGGAGGTCGGGATAGGATGTCGGGATAGGAGGTCGGGATAGGAGGACAAGATAGAAGGACGGGATATGAGGACGGGATAGGAGGTCTGGATAGGAGTTTGGGATAGGAGGTCGAGATAGGAGGACGGGATAGGAGGTCAAGATAGGAGTTCGAGAAAAGAGGACGGGAAAGGAGGTCGGGATAGGAGGACGGGATAGGAGGTCTGGATAGGAGGTCAGGATAGGAGGTCGAGATAGGAGGATGGGATAGGAGGTAAAGATAGGAGGTCGAGATATGAGGATGGGAAAGGAGGTCAGGATAGGAGGTCGGGATAGGAGGACAGGATAGGATGTCAGGATAGGAGGTCGGGATAGGAGGACAAGATAGGAGGACGGGATATGAGGACGGGAAAGGAGGTCTGGATAGGAAGTTGGGATAGGAGGTCGAGATAGGAGGACGGGATAGGAGGTCAAGATAGGAGGTCGAGATATGAGGACGGGAAAGGAGGTCGGGATAGGAGGTCAGGATAGGAGGTCGAGATAGGAGGATGGGATATAGGAGGTCAAGATAGGAGGTCAAGATATGAGGAAGGGAAAGGAGGTCGGGATAGGAGGTCGGGATAGGAGGTCGAGATAGGAGGTTGAGATAGGAGGTCGAGATAGGAGGACGGGATAGGAGGTCGGGATTGGAGGTCGGGATAGGCGGTCAGGATAGGAGGTCTGGATAGGAGCTCGAGATTGGAGGACGGGATAGGAGGTCGGGATAGGAGGTCGAGATAGGAGGTCGAGGACGGGATAGCAGGACGGGATAGGAGGTCGGGATAGGAGGACGGTATAGGAGGTCGGGACAGGAGGACGAGATAGGAGGTCGGGATAGGAGGTCGGGATGTGGGGTCGGGATATGACAACAATATATGAGGACTGCATATGAAGTCAAAAGCTTCCTCCTTTGTTTATTTTCCTCCCCAAAAAGGATTAAGAAGGATAAACCGGGCAACGCCGGGTACTAAGCTAGTTTTAAGAATAAATGTGCATGCACAAAAGGCCCAAACCTGCAATTTACCCTGACTATCTTGGGGCATAAAAAAAAAGAAAAAAGAAAAGAAAAACTTTTACACAATGTCAGACAATATAAATACAGTTACATGCAAATACAAGTGACTCTTCTAATTCCTTTTTTTTCCGTTTGCATTTTGCATGGAGTTCACATTAGAGCATTACTAACAGGGACCACTGGGCTTTATCATGTTATACCGTTTATATGACACCATGATTTTCCGCTTGCTCTGTCAGTTTTATGATACAAGTATACCCAGATCCATCTCTACCAGCGACTCTCCCAGCCTTACTTCCTCTAATACATATGAGGAATGATAGATTTATTAATATTCTGCCAATAAGATGGACTGACTAATGACTCATTTTATTTATTATTATATATTATTATTATTATGATATCTTTTACCCCATGACTCTCAGCATGAAATTGTATATTGTTTCAAGTACAACAATTTACACATCTCTATAAGGGTATGTTTGCTCACACAGAAAAAAAAAACTAGCATTATATTTATTGCCTTATTTTTATCTATAAATGACAAAAAAATAAACTTTTTATACCGTAATAAGCTTAAAATACGTCTGTTTAAAAATTATGTTTAGTATTTATGTGTGAACATATCCTGAGACTAAGGTGCCTCCATTTGTTGCAAAACTACAACTCCTAGCATGCTCGGACAGCCAAAGGCTGTCCGAGCATGCTGGAAGTTGTAGTTTTGCAACAGCTGGAGGCACCCTGATTGGGAAACACTGTCCTAAGAGGCAAGTATTAGATACCACATGTAATTTATCTATATGTACAGTACTAGTGAGGCTTGTGCAATGCTATACCAGGTAGCAGGGCAGTAACCACAATTCATGTAGCCCCATAACAAAGTCATGAATGCGTCATCACAGTAAAATAAATGGTCGCATGTCCTACAACTACTTTAACTTGAGGAACATACAAAACAATGATTACAACAATGGCCCTCATTTACTATTGCAAACCCGACATGTTTTTTTTGCGCCAGAATTGAAAAAAACCCAGACTAAGTCTCCATTTTGTTAAGAAAACCCAAAAAAGGGGCGTGGCTGCTGGTGAAAGGGGGCGTGGTCTCAGTAAAGGGCTATGTTCCCGACATTTTCACAAAAACCCAACATATTTATTAAGGTTTCCACATAAAATGTGGTGGATTTGAGCTGAGGAAAACCCGACAGATCAGAGCATGTGTAAAAAAAGCAAAGTGTAGGGAAAGTGGAAAATGTAGGGAAACCTTAGTAAATACCGTGGAAAATAAATTGTAGGGAATTAAAACCACACAAAGAAACCTACACAACACTCTTAGTAAATCAGGGCCATACATCATATTTCAGTTTTGTAATACAAAGGAGAATCAAAAGAGCCCCCATTTTAGGACCCATTCACACTACGTTCCTGATACGGACAGAGGTGGCAGCAGAGAGCACTGTGGTCAGACTGGAAAGAACTACACAACTTCCTGTGGAGCATACAGCAGCTGATAAATACTGGAAGGTTTACGATTTTTTGAAAGTAATTTATAAATCTGTATAATTTTCTGGCAACAACTAAGTTGAAAAAAAAAATTTCAGTCAGAGTACCCCTTTAATGAAACTTACTACTGTTATCTGAGCCTGCCGAGCGCGGCCAGGTAAGGAAATATGAAAAATAGAAAAAGCAGGGGGAGTGGGGGGACCTAATGTGGGGGGAACTATACTGCCAACCTAATGTGGGGGAACTATACTGCCAACCTAATGTGGGGGAACTATACTGCCAACCTAATGTGGGGGAACTATACTGCCAACCTAATGTGGGGGAACTACAACCTAATGTGGGGGAACTATACTGCCAACCGAATGTGGGGGAACTACAACCTAATGTGGGGGAACTACAACCTAATGTGGGGGAACTATACTGCCAACCGAATGTGGGGGAACTACAACCTAATGTGGGGGAACTACAACCTAATGTGGGGGAACTATACTGCCAACCGAATGTGGGGGAACTACAACCTAATGTGGGGGAGCTATACAAAAATATAAAATTGTACTATTCTGATCCCTATAACTCTTTTTATTCTGTATATGAGGGTCATTTTTTGCGCTTTGATTTGTAGTTTTTATCGATACCATTTTTGTTTTGATGGGACTTTTCAATTGCTTTTTAGATTTTTTGTATGGTATTTGAAGTGACCAAAAATGTGCAAATCTGGTTAGTGCACTATTATGACTTTTGGGGCCCCTCTTTTTATTTTGCCTAGGGCCACGCTAAGCCTAAAACCGTCCCTGAATGTATGTATCTCTATGGGGGAGATTTATCAAAACCTGTGCAGAGGAAAACTCTGCTAAATGAAACAAGTGATCTGATTGGTTGCTATGGGCCACTGGACAAGTTTTTATGAATCTCCCCCTATGTGGCCAGCTAGCCCTAGGATTTGTAGGTATTATTACTGAACATATTGGTAGACAAGACAATGAGCACTATTAGATCAGGAGTGGAGCGGTATAGTGGTTGGCAGACCTGTTACGTAAAGCAGCCAACTGGCCGTTGTGTCTGTATCATTGACAAAGGGTGGCTGGTCAGTCTGGTCATCAGTTTAGAAAGTTTTTTGGAATTGGACTGTATAAGGCTAAATGTCTTTAATTTTATGTGTGCAACAAGAAATGTGCATCACAAAGTAGGAAAAGAACACAAGAGGCAAACCCAAGTTAAAGGAGTATTCCGGCCATATACATCTGTCTGATTGTGGGGGCCAGCCACTGGGACCTCCGCAATCTCCGTGCAGCACCCGCATTCATAGAATGCGGGTGCTGCACAGAGATTGTGGGGTCCCAGCGGCAGGCCCCCCCACGATCAGACATTTTATCCCCTATCCTTTGGATAGGGGATAAGATGTCTATGGCTGGAATACCCCTTTAAGTACTATCTCAACCTGAAGTGCACATTGAAGTTACTCTTGTACATAAATCCTAAAGAGATAGAAACCGTTTAAAGAGGGGATCTAGATGCTGTATTCTTAATAAAGATGGTGTGTAAGCCAGTGACGAATAACTTTAGAATAACATAAAGGTGTTGGGTCCTCCAGAATAAGAGAAACTCTTTGTAGCAATTCTTTACTGAAGGTAATGGATGAGGGTTCTGAATAGAGGGCCCCTTTATATTAAATTCACATTCCTTAATAAGGTTTTTGAAAATGTTTTTTTTTTTAAGAGACAACATCCTTTATTCTAGGGTCCTTAAAATAACATTGATAATAAATATGCAAGATTTTTAAAAATATATTTACAGTTGAAATCCGCCACTCCGAGCAGGCACACAGGCCGCAGCCAGGATCTCACTCTGCAGTCAGCGCATCTGCAGCGTGGAATACACTGTGGATGCGCCCTGTGTGACCAAGTATACAATGAAATAATTGCAAATGCTTCCTCATGTACTATGCACAGGCTGGGCAGGCTATCTCTAAATGCACAATTGCATAATAAGTGATAATGCTGGATATGCAAACCACAGTGCAGGATGACAACCAGGGGATCAGACAGAAACATGTAGGAAAATGGCCACCAAATGTGCCCCCACATAGCCCCACGTGTTCCATCGCTGTTAGGCAACATTCTGCACTGTGGTTTGCATATCCAACATTATCACTTATTATACAATTGTGCATTTAGAGATAGCCTGCCCAGCATGTGCCATTTTTCAAGGGTGTGCTTTGCGCTATAGAGTATCTGCTTTGTCTTTTTGTTTATAATTAACAGAGAAATGTCATAGATTATTATGGTTAACTGTAAGATATGGAGTACAGCCTTCTCCAACAGACACCAGCAGGGATGCTTACCTAGCCTTGTCTGTATATATATATATATATATATATATATATATATATATATATATATATGTATATATGTTTCAGACATTCATAGATGTATGTTTCAGACTAAGCACAGTATTTGTTTTAGAAATGCAAATTTGGAAAAACATGTGTCATTAAAGGGATATTCCGGCTTTAGACATTTTAGATAGGGGATAAAATGTCTGATCGCGGGGGGCTCGCCGCTGGGACCCGCCGCGATTTCCCTACAGCACCCGCATTATGTGCGGAGTTGGGTCTCCAGGCTCGGAAACCGGAAGTTTTCGGGAGCGGAGACGTGACGTAACACCACGACCCCCTCGTGACACCCCCTCCATTCATGTCTATGGGAGGGGGTATAATGGCCATTACGCCCCCTCCCATAGACATGAATGAAGGGGGCGTAACGTGACGCTACGAGGTGGGCGTGCTGTTACGTAACGTCTGTAGTCCCGAAATCTTCTGGTTTCCGAACCTGGAGACATGGGTGCTGCAGGGAAATCACGGGGGGTCCCAGCGGCGAGCCCCCCGCAATCAGAAATCTTATCGCCTATCCTTTGGATAGGGGATAAAATGTCTAAAGCCGGAATACCCCTTTAATTATAATAATTCACTTTTCATTTCAGTGCATGTTTCATGAAGCCAGAATGTCCCGCTATTAAATTCACATTGTTATGAGTCATATCAATGATTTGAGTGTTTGCTACAAAGTAAAAAAAAAATAAAATAGGTGACCATCCTTTAGGTGCACCATTTCCATCATTTTTGCTAGCAGTTGTTCAATGGCAGATCTGCTTTTAATTGTAAATTCTGAAACAACCATATTTCAAATAAATTATGGCCCAGACTTATTAATCTGGTGTGGTTCCCCCATAACAACCAATCACAGCTCATCTATAATTTTACCAGAGCTCATTAAAGGGGTTATACAGGAATAGAAAAACAGAGCTAATTTTTTTCAAAAACGCTCCCTGTCTGTCTTCAGGTTGGGTGTGGTTCTGCTGCTCAGTTCCATTGATGTAAATGCAGCCAAATTGTAATACCCCACACAACCTGGGGACAGACGTAGAGCTGTTTTTGAAAGAAAATAGCTCTGTTTTCTATTCCTGTATAACCTCTTTAAGATATAAAAGCTGAGCTGTGATTGGTTGTTATGGGCAAATCATTCCAGTTTTTGTCTCAGATAGATTGATAAATCTGGGCCTATTGTCTTACCATTAATTGTATGTACCAAACTACAAAAAATCTATAAAAGGACTGTCAACTGCTAACATCACAAATGGCATTGGTTCAATATTTGAAATGCAAATCCAAGGAAGATTGAATTTCACTGAGACAAGTGACCAAGAGTCTTGTTTATTCTGTACAGTATCAACCGTACAGCACCAAACCGTGATAGTTAACACTATGCTGTAGTTAGGCAATGTGTAAAATTGAAAGGTTTGTAAAAGTTTTTGCCATAAAGTAAGAAAACAATGTTCTGTAAATCAAAGTGTGTATGACTGTGTTTCACCTAAAATTAGAATGGTTATTAGGGTTTATTGACAGTTCTGTGTATAGTCACTTTGTAGTTGATCGTATGTATAGCATATTTATTAGGCAACTGTTTTGAGCTACTGTTTTAGCTAGGAATATATGTTACTTTATTGGAGCGTGGGTGGCTAAAAGACAGACAAAATTATTTCTCTGGGAGAAATAAATGAAACAGACAGATAATACAGATAATAGTCTGTCTGGATGATTTTGTCTTTAACAATGCATGTCTAGGTGTTATACTTAATAAAGTATGGGTTTATGTGGTTTTCTGATGCCAAATCATGTTTTCCACTGCAAAATGAAGAATCCTTATACTTTACATTTCAAAACTTAATGGATTATCCGACAACACTTCTTGCTGTGTGGTCCCAGAAGTTTGGAGTTACTGCTATAAGGAGTGACTTTCCAACATAGCTTCAGTGTAATGTAGGGGAGCGCATCCCTAAACTCCACCCGCACCACTTTTTTTTCCTTTGTGAACTTACTACTGTAAGAGGTGGTGGTATCTGGGAAAATAGTCGGGCCCAGATATGGTGAATTACATTGTTTGTATATTTTTGGCAATTCATAACGGTCATAATATTTTTCATATTTTTATTGACCATAATTAATAATTCATAATTTATAAATGAGCTACTAACCCCCGACACTAGCTAAGTGCCCAGGTAAACCTAGCCTAACAGGAGAAAAGGAGAATCTAGCTATCAGGGTCAGCAACTAAGAGGGGGCAGAATCACAAGAACAATAACAGTCGGGGCTGAGGTCAAAAGCCAGGAGGTAACACCAGTCAGGTACCATAGAGCGGTCAGGAGCCTTGAGGCAGCGTCAATGCCAAAGTCAGGAGTCAAGAGAAGGAACCAGAAAAACCAGAGCAGGAGGTCAGAGCACAGCAAATCCAACAAAAAAAATAATGAGAGCGGTCAGGATTCTGCCCCTGATGTGCCTCTCAAAATAACAGCATTCACAAGAGTAGGCAGCAGACATTTGTTTAAAGGGATATTACAGGATTTTTTTCATCAGCCTTTTGAGCCCATGATGCCAAGTTATAATACAGATAATAATCTGTAATATGATAATCTGTGTAATATGCTTCAATTACCTTCATATGCCGCTTTGTCACAATTTGTCAAAATGTAGAGGACCCAAAAGTGCTGTAATGCAAGTCTTTTTATTTTACTGTTGTCTCTGACTTTTCCCAACATTTCATGTGGCCAGAGACAAGATATCATAAGTCACATGGTCTCTGGCGGTGTGGCTATGCTGCAGTGGGTGGGCAGATAGATGGGTTGAAGGTATTTACTGAGGTAATGCTATCCACCCACCCACTTCAGTATAACCACATCCCCTGGAGACCATGTGACTTATGACATATTGTTTTTGGCCACATAGAATGTTGGGAAAGGTCAGAGACAACAGCTCTACAGCTCTTCTGGGTGTGGGTCCCATGTATGAAAATGGGACAAAAAGGTACATGGAGGTAATGGTAGCTCAAAGACTGAAGAAAAAGAACTCCTAGAATACCCCTTTAACCATCCCAGGCTTAAGGAAGCCTAGGAAACCAATGCTGAGCATGTTTGACCTGGCATTCCGTGCTTCCTGATAGGCTAAACGTCCCCACTTGCAGCAAGGCTTGTAGCAGTAGCAAACAAGGGATGCCTCCAACGACACAACAGCTGTGAGCCACTGATGCAGCTGGAGTGAGGCCAGGTAAGTATGTTACACTAAGGTGGCAAAGAGCTTTCTTTTTCTCTCTGTGTATCTGTGATGTGTATGAAGGTGTGGCTGTCTGCTTCAGTTTTTAAGCTACGTCATCCACCTTCTCAGTAACAGCTGTAGCCACCATGGTGCGACTAACATGAGGTTTATGTTTTGGACACCACTATGAGTATTGTCCATATTGTTTTAAAGGTATCTCTTATTCCTCATGTAGAACCAGGATACTCCCCAGCACTGTACAAAGATTATGATTCTCGTCTCTCTGTCTTACACATCACTTCTTTAGAGATAGGGAGAGAACATGAAGGAAGGCCATAATAACAACAATTGGCCCAGATTTATCAAACTGTGTGAGAGAAAAAGTGGAGTGATTTTCCCATAACAACCAATCGCAGCTCAGCTTTCACTTTACCAGAACTCGTTAGCTGAGCTGTGATTGGTTGTTATGGGAAAATCCCTTCACTTTTTCTCTCACACATATAAAGCTAAGCCAGTATGGACAGGTTGAACATAAGTGGCTAAAATGTTGGAACTGCTCACCCGTTTCCCCTTATTTGGGTATAGATAAGGACTTGGCAATCAAACCCAGATGGGTGGGAAGAAGCTATCACTTTTCGCCCTGTTCATGGCTTGTCTTTAAACCAGGATTTATTTTTCAAAAGCATAAAAATTGCAATGATGGAGTTCATGGTTTGGGCAGCATGAAGCTGCTAATAGATTCCCTTTAAGGGTGTGAATCACATCTGAAAATATTTGTCATTGCCCAGTTTGGAGAAGGTTGGGCACCATTTTTATTTTTCTGCCTCAAGTAGCAAAAACGATCGCCCTAAAATATGTATGTAATTTTGCCAATGCAGATATGCCTAAAATAAGCAATGTCAGGTTTAGCATGCTTGACCAGGCAAAGTAATTTTTTTTAATGTATGGCTGCAAAGACAAAGAAGATGATTTTTAGATGAAACTAAGTTTCATTATCTCAAGTTGAGGCTGATATGACATTGCAAAGAGAATCGTAATGGAGAACAATGACCACAAGGAGCTTTCTCATCCATTATCATTGTCATGTTAACAGCCCTTGATGTATGTTATAGACATAATTAAGACTGATAAAGCTGTTTAAAGGGCAATCATGGCTAATGGTGTCCTTCTTTTAGTTTAGCTGAATAAGAAACACTGTCAATGTTGGTTTAATTCCATGAAGTATAGGAAGATAGGCCACAGACAGATAATTCTGGCACTTTTAGACAAGAATTAAACCTGTCCTTTACAAGATAAGAGCTCATGTGTCTAGTAATGCCTTGTGCTTGGAGCCTATACATCTCCTTATATGAAGCTGTACAGCCTCTGTGCCTGGGGTGTAACTACTGGTGATGGCAAGGGAGCCTAAAGGGGCACATTAGGTCTTTCTTTCATACAGGAGACCAGTGCTTTAAATAAAGCATCATGGTTAGGGGGCCTGTTACAGATTTTGCATTGGGACCCCACATCTACAAGTTATTTCTTTGCTCTTTGCATTGCCTTGAAGACATCGTTGTACTTTGTTAGTGATAAAATTATGAAATGTATAAAAATTAAAGGGAATCTGTCACTATGTTTTCACCATGTTAAGCTATTCACAGTACCAGGAAGCAGCTTCCCCATTCTACCTTTGAAATTTGGAAGTTTGAGTTTTTTCAAATATGCAGATTGGAAGCAAGGTCCCACAGGGTGTTCCTGATCACAAGTGCCCAGCAATTCTGTCCCTATCACTGCTTTTCTTCTACTGAATGTCCTATTTTCAACCACATGTATCGTAATCCCCGGCTTTCTCTTGGTACCCTTAAAGGAGAACTCCAGCAAAAGTTAACTTATCCCATATCCACAGGATAAAGGATAAGTAGATGACCGCTGGGACCCCAGCTCTCTCAGTGCTGTACTCGGGTCTTTTCAACACTCTCATAGAAATGAATGGAGTGCGTGCCGTCTGCAGCACACGCTCGTCACTGAGCACGGGTATCACAGGTGGTCCCATCGGTCAGACCCTACCCCCGCGTGATGAGCTACTTATCCCCTATCCTGTGTTGGAAAGAGACCACCTCCCAGACACTTTAAACAGTGCCATGTTTCCGATTTAATCTACAGGGTGGGCCATTTATATGGATACACCTTAATAAAATTGGAATGGTTGGTGATATTAAGTTCCTGTTTGTGGCACATCAGTATATGTGAGGGGGGAAACTTTTCAAGATGGCTGGTGACCATGCTGGACATTTTGAAGTCGGACATTTTGAATCCAACTTTTGTTTTTTCAATAGGAAGAGGGTCATGTGACACATCAAACTTATTGGGAATTTCACAAGAAAAACAATGATGTGCTTGGTTTTAACAAAACTTTATTCTTTCATGAGTTATTTTCAAGTTTCTGACCACTTATAAAATGTGATCAATGTGCTGCCCATTGTGTTGGATTATCCATGCAACCCTCTTCTCCCACTCTTCACACACTGATAGCAACACCACAGGAGAAATGCTAGCACAGGCTTCCATTATCCGTAGTTTCAGGTGCTGCACATCTCGTATCTTCACAGCATAGACAATTGCCTTCAGATGACCCCAAAGATAAAAGTCTAAGGGCGTCAGATCGGGAGACCTTGGGAGCCATTCAACTGGCCCACAATGACCAATCCACTTTCCAGGAAACTGATCATCTAGGAATGCTCGGACCTGACACCCATAATGTGGTGGTGCACCATCTTGCTGGAAAAACTCAGAGAATGTGCCAGCTTCAGTGCATAAACACATCATCATGTAGCAATTTCGCATATCCAGTGGCCTACATGGACTTGCACCCCACCCCCTCCCATAGACTTGCATTGAGGGGATGAGGGGGACGTCACACGGGGGCGGAGTCGTGACGTCACAATCTTACATCCCCATGGTCGGGATGGTATTAGCCTGAGGGCCTCCAGCGGCTCCGGAAGCCGTTACAGGTTGGTGCCGCATAGTAGAATGCGGTGGTCCCCAGTGGCGGGACCCCCACGATCAGACATCTTATCCCCTATCCAAAGGATGCTCTTTGTTAATAGACGTACTGTTGAATATTTTCCCACACATATATAGTTACAGTCATGCTGGGCAGCCAATATGAAAGAGGTTAATGGTCCAATAAAATTTTATTGGCAGGGATAGTCCCTCTGTTTCCAATCTATTCCGCTTCTAATCTGGTTTACTTGTTATACACACTACTATGCGTTTGCATCTTAATTTTGGACAATGTTTACAAAAAGCAATATAAGCCGTTTTATAAAAAAAAAAAAAAACACTACATTTGAGCAAAGAACATTATTTATTTCAGTGTAAGAGTGAGGTGTGTGGCAAACTTGAGAATAGAACTGAGAGGTGGTTTTTATAGGCCAAAGAATGCCTAAATATGATTCTAATCTGCTGGACCACCATATATGTAAGTATATACAAATGTACCTTGTTCCCACATCTCCACAGATCTTAAAACTATCTTATATTTTGTGTAAGCATAGTTCTGTGCCATTAGGATAGAAGCTTGCAGTTGTGTTCCTGAAGCCTACAGGAGATGGTGAACTTATATGTAAAGGTTAATTCATCAACCAGACCTTCTGGTCTGAAGTTCTCAAAATGTAATAAGTGAGGTTCAGAATGTCTACTATGTCTCACTCAATAGTAGTGTGTATAACAAGTAAACCAGATTAGAGGCGGAATAGATTGGAAACAGAGGGACTATGAGAAAATCTGACTACAGAGTCATGTTCTTAATAAACCGAGCTGATCTGCAGTAACCAGGCCTGGCCACTACTACAGTGAATGAAGCCAACTGCTTCAATTAGTAATTGATGCTCTTTCCTGATGATAGGACATCAGTTGTATTAGTGTATTAGCCCAGAAAACCCCTTTAAGGGCATGTTCACCCAATGGAATTTGTGCTGAATGTCAGCACGGACGTTCCACTGCAGCAGAGTCCCATTTATTTCCATGGGATTCTGTACCTCTGATTTCTATGAGATGGCACACTTCCATGCGGTCCTAGCGCCCTCTGGATAGGGCAAATGTGTGGAATATCCGCATGTGTTTTCCACATTACGCACATTTTTTTGCCGTGTGAACCCAGTCATAGGGGGAGGGATATGTGGAGAGTCTTTTGTCCCTGAATCTAAAGATCTTGATAAATGAGGGAGAACTAGTCTAGTCATACAAAATCTAGGAATAGAATAGAATCCAGGTATAGAAATTCAAAGGATATAAAGAATCAGAAATGTTGATGGGTATGGTTTGAAATAAGTACAAGGTGAAAGAACATTAATCTCTAAAGGGTACTTAATTTTTTTTTTTTTTTTTAAACAGCCTACATGCCTCTCCCCTGGTGACTCTGATATCCAGCTCTGCTGCTGTCTTTTTCCTCGTTCTTGAAGTCTGCTCGTTACACTTCGGCTCAACTGATCTATAGGCTGAGCGGCAGTGTAACATATTGGGGACTGGGGCTCAATACATCAAACTACCACTACTGCATTTACAACACTGTGGGATATGACTGCAGCTGCCGATCAGCTGAGCCACAGTGTGACAAGTTGCCTAAAAGAAGCAGGAAGACATTGCTGCGTTGGCGGGTGCAAGATCCCGGAGCCCCCAATGAGAGCTGCGGGAGGTAAGTCTATTTTTTACGGCTGGCATTCCGGGTAAGTTTTGAAAAAAAAAGTTGTATCCCAGAGTACCCCTTTGAAGGAAATTTGTCATCAGTATCACCTGCACTAATCTGTCAGTACAGACAGGTAGTGTACTGACAACAGCGGTACATACCTTGTCCCATTCCGTGCTGTGGTTCTCCGGCAAATCTCTTCGGTATCTTCAGCTTTGGGCCCAACTTGGAGCACATGCTGTTCTCTGCTGGATCCCACTGCTAGCAAACAGCAGCGTTGGCGCAACTAAGCTCCGCTCATGCTCCAAGTCGGGCCCAGAGCTGAAGATACCGAAGAGGATTGCCAGTGCCGTGTGAGGTCTTGTAAATTTATTTGGGAGGTAAGCTAAACAAAAAGCATCAATTTATTCTAAAAACAACATGATAAATTGTCCCCCAGCACAATACCATCCTGTTTATTCTGCTTTCCTAACCACAGTGCCATCCTGTCCATTCTGCTTCCCCCAGAACAGTGTCATCCTGTTTAGTCTACTTTCACCAGCACTATTTCATGGCATACTGTAGAATTTGATGTGTATTTGTATTGTTGTGCTGTGCTGTAATAGAGGAAGTAACTATGTGTGTACTGCTGGCAAACATCTCAGCTCTGGTTACATTACCTGAAATGTAAAGAATAAAAAATATCTGTGCACCATGAAGAGGTCTCTTAGGAGCTCAATAACAGCATGGGGCACTTCTACATTAATTTCTCTTCCCAGAACTCTTGCTTCCTAGATACATCCCCTGTAGAGAATGTTATTTGTATAAAACATTGTATCTGGAAAGTCAGGAATATGTTATTGTTTAAATGTTTTATGGAAGAAAATAATTAAAATCACTCTCTATGAAATGTATATATGTATTAGAAGATATTAGAAGCTATAGTTATTATTGCTGGAATTGCTGGAATTTATTTTTATTAATCCTTACATAGTTAGCATATGGTTAGAACAATGGTAGCAAATTCTACAACAAAACAGATATCGACAAATTATTAACAATATCTTTTGTCATTTTATCAACTGAAAAGCAATTTTAAAGGGAACGTGTCACCTGTTTCATGCTGCCCAAACCATAAGCAACATGAAAAGCTCAGGCGTTTAAAAAAGTTGCTGGGACCCAGGTAAGTAGTCACGGGAGGAGGATACTATGACTGCTCCACTCCCACCTTGAGTGATGCATGTTTCCCTAAGACTGTATAGGCAGAGATGCGGCACTCAAGGCCAGTGGGTCAAGAGGCAGCTTAAGGCTCCTCTTCCCATGACTGCTTAACAAGGTCCCGGTGTTTTTTTCTAGCTGTGTTTCTCTTAAACACCTGAGCGTTTTAGAGTGCATCAAAGTGTCCGAGCATCCCGCTGCCGATATCTGTTTCATGCTGCCTGTGGTTTTGGCAGAATGAAACGGGAAAGGCTCCCTTTTAAGCGTTCCATTGGGCATTACAACTTCTTCAAAGCAGTTGTTTTAATACAGGGTCCTCAATGATCGGCCCAGAGCCATGTCCCTTTTAGAACTTTAGCTTGAAAATGACAGCAAGGAAGCCATAGAGAGCAATTGGAGCACTGTCCACATGAGCTTAAAAAACAGTGTCCTCCTAGCTACAAAATAATTGGCATAACAATATGAAGAGCTTGTGGTTCCCCCCACCAATGTAAACTTCTGATTCATTACATTTGTGAGCAAATATCAGTAATCCTATTAAAATGTGGAGCACCCTGCACAAGAGTCATAATATTGTCCACCATATGGAAAGAGTTGTGTACAATGCCAATTATTCATTTGCATTGAGAAGAATTGAGTTGGGGTTTAATCTTGAGTATCAGTCTTGCTGCTTCACTGCAGTTACCATGCTGCTGAACTGTTCTGGGGCCTAAAATTTAGGTCTTGGCATCTGTGGCGAGTAGTCTGTCAGCAAAGAGGCCATCACCCCCTGAGGAACACAAATAGGCATTACGCTAAAACATTTATTTCAGAGCTTTTCATTTATGGAGTTTCACAACAATATACTATGCAAAAGAGTATATATAATAAAAGCCACAAAAAATTAAAAAAATGACAAAAAATTCCAAAAAAATAAAAAGTTTGACAAGAAAATAGTAAAAAAAAGCCTAACAGCCTTAGGTCAAAAGAAGCCAGACAGTAATCTGAAACATAGAAGATTGGGGTCTGAGCTATGTTGTCTATGAATCAGACCCCATAGTGACAGTGATGAGATTAAAGATTTTATTAACACTACAAGATATGATTGTTCCTGGATCAATTCATAATTATATACAGTCATGGATGTAAATGTTGGCACCCCTGAAGTTTTTCAAGAAAATGAAGTATTTCTCACAGAAAAGGATTGCAGTAACATGTTTTGTTATACACATGTTTATTCCCTTTGTGTGTATTGGAACTAAACAAAAAAAAAGGGAGGAAAAAAGCTAATTGGACGTAATGTCACACCAAACTCCAAAATGATTGGCACCCTTAACTTAATATTTGGTTGCACACCAAATTAAATATAAATAACTGAAATCAGTCGCTTCCTATAACCATCAATAAGCTTCTTACACCACTCAGCCGGAATGTTGGACCACTCTTCCTTTGCAAACTGCTCCTGGTCTCTGTTATTGGAAGGCGCCTTTTCCCAACAGCAATTTTAAGATCTCTCTACAAGTGTTCAATGGGATTTAGATCTGGACTCATTGCTGGCCACTTCAGAACTCTCCAGCCCCTTGTTGCCATCCATTTCTGGGTGCTTTTTGAAATATGTTTGGGGTCATTGTCCTGCTGGTAGATCTAAGATCTCGGCTGTAAACCCAGCTTTCTGACACTGGGCTGTAAAGTGCGACCCAAAATCCATTGGTAATCCTCAGATTTCATGATGCCTTGTACACATTCAAGGTACCCAGTGCCAGAGGCAGCAAAACAACCCCAAAACATCATTGAACCTCCACCATATTTCACTGTAGGTACTGTGTTCTTTTCTTTGTAGGCCTCATTCTGTTTTTGGTAAACAGTAGAATGATGGGCTTTACCAAAAAGCTCTATCTTGGTCTCATCTGTCCACAAGATGTTTTCCCAGAAGGATTTTGACTTACTCAAGTTCATTTTGGCAAAATTTAGTCTTGCTTTTTTATGTCTCTGTGTCAGCAGTGGGGTCCTCCTGGGTCTCCTGCCATAGCATTTCATTTCATTTAAATGTCGACAGTTTGTACTGACACTGATGCTCCCTTAGCCTGCAGGACAGCTTGAATATCTTTGGAACTTGTTTGGGGCTGCTTATCCACCATACGGACTATCCTGCGTTGACACCTTTCATAAATTTTTCTCTTCCGTCCATGCCCAGGGAGATTAGCTACAGTGCCATGGGTTGCAAACTTCTTGATAATGTTGCGCACTGTGGACAATGGCAAATCTAGATCTCTGGAGATGGATCCCTTGAGATTTGACCTTGATTTTTATATTGCCCACACCTGTTACTTGCCCCAGGTGAGTTTAAGGGAGCATCACATGCTTGAAACAATTTTCTTTTTCCACAATTTTGAAAGGGTGCCAATAATTTTGTCCAGCACAGTTTTGGAGTTTGGTGTGACATTATGTCCAATTTGCTTTTTTTCCTCCCTTTTTTGGTTTAGTTCCAATACACACAAAGGGAATAAATGTGTATAGCAAAACATGTGTTACTGCAATCCTTTTCTGTGAGAAATACTGTGTAATACTTTAATTTCATGGGTGCCAACATTTATGGCCATGACTGTATGTATATATATATATATATATATATATATATATATATATATATATATATATGTATATATATATATATATATATATATATATATATATATAAAATTAGTTAATTTTTTTCTAATAATGTTAATTCTTAAAACATTGTTTCCATACCAAAATTGTCCACTTTCTGTTTTCTGCTTCTTGGAAGACAAGTGACTTAGAAGAATAGAAAACCTCATCATCAACCTCTTCAGGCTTTCTTGGTAAACAGTGAAGGAATGTCCAGTTGGGTGCTGCTAATTTTGCTGTCTATATATTAAAATGAAATATAATGCTAATAAAATATCAAAAATGTATTATACAGTTTCATTGTACATAAAACTTTCATAGCAGCTCATCAGACATTGATTAGAATGCCTATATTATTACTGTCCCTTTAAGAAGTCTTGAAACAAGAAAAAAAATGTCTTCTACTCTCTTCTTATGCTTCTATTTAAAAATCTTAATCCTTCCAGTACTTCTCAGCTGCTGTATGCTCCACAGAAAGTTATTTTCTTTTTGAATTTATTTTCTGTCTGACCACAGTGCTCTGCTCTCTGCTGACACCTCTGTCTGTGTCAGGAACTGTCCAGAGTAGAAGAGGTTTGCTATGGGCATTTGCTCCTGCTCTGGACAGTTCCTGACATGGACAGAGGAGTCAGCAGAGAGCACTGTGGTCAGACTGGAAAGAAATTCAAAAAGAAAAGAATTTCCTCTGGAGCATACAGAAGTACTGGAAGGATTAAGATCTTTAAATAGAAGTAATTTACAAATCTGTTTAACTTTCTGGCACCAGTTGATTTAAAAAAAAAAAATAGTTTTCCACCGGAGTACCGCTTTAACCCCTTAACGACATCTGATGTAAATGAATGTCATAATGCGGCGGGACTTCCCATATATGGGTCTGTGGGTGAAAATATAAAAGAGTTATGATTTTTAGAAGGCGAGGAGGAAAAAACTAAAATGCCAAAATAAAATTGACCTGGTCCTTAAAGGGGTACTCCCGTGGAAAACTTTTTATTTTTAATCAACTGGTGCCAGAATGTTAAACAGATTTGTAAATTACTTCTATTACAAAATCTTAAAGGGGTAGTCCAGTGGTGAAAAACTTATCCCCTATCCTAAGGATAGGGGATAAGTTTGAGATCGCGGGGGTCCGACCGCTGGGGCCCCCTGTGATCTCTCTGTACGGGGCCCCGGCTCTCGGCCCAGATAGCGGGTGTCGACCCCCGCACGAAGCGGCGGCCGACACGCCCCCTCAATACATCTCTATGGCAGAGCCGGAGATTGCCGAAGGCAGCCTATCCTTAGGAGTCACTGGACTACTCCTTTAATCCTTCCAGTTCTTTTTAGGGGCTGTATACTACAGAGAAAATGTTTTTCTTTTTGGATTTCTCTTATGTCATGACCACAGTGCTCTCTGCTGACCTCTGCTGTCCATTTTAGGAACTGTCCAGAGCAGCATATGTTTGCTATGGGGATTTTCTCCTCCTCTGGACAGTTCCTAAAATGGACAGCAGAGGTCAGTAGAGAGCACCATGGTCGTGACATAAGAGAAATCCAAAAAGAAAAACATTTCCTCTGTAGTATACAGGCCCTAAAAAGTACTGGAAGGATAAATATTTTTTAATAGAAGTAATTTACAAATCCGTTTAACTTTCTGGCACCAGTTGAAAAGTTTTCCATGGGAGTACCCCTTTAAGGTCAAAATGGGCTTAGTCCTTAAGGGGTTAATAACTCTGAGATTATTTATCATTCTAATTCTGAAATAGTTTTTTTCATAACATATACTACTTTAAGATAGTGATAAATATTTGTTGATATTTGCATCATTTCTGTGCAAAAAAATTCAAAAATGTAAATAAAAATATTAAAAAAATTAGCAATTTTCTAAATTTTAAACTCTCTGCTTGTAAGGAAAATGGTCGTGCCAAATAAATGACATATTGATTCACATATAGAATGTCTACTTTATGTTGGCATAATAAAATAGATATATTTTTTACTTTCTGAAAACATTAGAGGGCTTCAAAGTTTAGCAGCAATTTTCCAAATTTTCATGAAAATTTCTAAATCTGAATTTTTCAGGGACCAGTTTGAAGTAGATTTGTGTGGCCTTTATGTTAGAAATTCCCAATAAATGATCCCATTTTAACAACTGCACTCCTCAAAGTATTCAAAATGACATTCAGAAAGTTTGTTAACCCTTTAGGTGTTTCACAGGAATAGCAGCAAACTGGAGCAGAAAAGTCAAAACCTCAATTTTTTATACTAGCATGTCGTTGTTGCCCCAAATATTTTATTTTTACAAGGGGTTAGCGGAGAAAAAACACCACAAAATTTGTGATCCAATTTCTCTTGATTCTGGAAATACCCCATTTGTGGATGTAAAATGTTGTGTGGGCGCACAACAAGGCTCAGGAGGGAAGGAGCAACTTTGATATTTTGGAGAGTGGATTTGGCTGGAATTGAAGTCGGGGGCTTGTCGCATTTACCTAGCCCCCATGGTGCCCCTCCCCCCCCCCGCAGTCATACATTTATCACCTATCCAGAGCATAGATGAATAATGTGCTTTGTGGATAACCCCCTTTGGCTTATCTCCCTCTAATGCTAATATCATTGTGACTATTCTAGTAGCCAGTGTAAAAATTTGAATATTTCAAGATATTTTTATATTTAGTAATAAAAACTATTTTTAAAATAATAAAAGTAAAATTAAGATTATAATAACTTGTGATTCTCTCATGATACTTTCCTTCAACATAACAGTGTTAAAGGGATACTCCGGCCCTGAGACATCTTATCCCCTATCCAAGGGATAGGGGATAAGATGTCTCACCACGGGGGTCCCGCCGCTGGGGACCCTCGCAATCTTGTATTTGCCACCCACCTAATGGAGCTGCACGCCACGGTGCCAGCTCACAAACAGCCGGGTGGCGACCACAGGGCTGGAGTATGGTGATGTCACAACTCCGCCCCCGTGTGACGTCACCCCCCCCCCCCACCCTGCTATGCAAGTCTATGGGAGGGGGCGTGACGGCCGTCACGCCCCCTCCCATAGACTTGCATAGCGGGGGCAGGGGGTGATGTCAGACAGGGGCGGAGTCATGACGTCACCATAGTCCAGCCCCGTGGTCGCCACCCGGCTGTTTGTGAGCCGGCACCGCGTCGTGCAGCTCAAACAGGTGGGTGGCAAATACAAGATTGCGAGGGTCCCCAGCGGCGGGACCCCCGCGGTGAGACATCTTATCCCCTATCCTTTGGATAAGGGATAAAATGTCTCAGGGCCGGAGTACCCCTTTAATTTTGTTGAGACACATATACATGCCTTCAGATATTCAGGTGGACTGATCTAGAAATAGATATCTAAGCACTGTATAGTACAAAGGTAAACGTGCTCCTGCGTTACATGGCAAAAAAGTAAAATCCTTGGCATTAGCGGGCTACAAAGGGTGGCAAGACTCACTTAGTAATTACCTGTCATGGAGGATGAGGGGTGTTCTGCCAAAGACTGATCTTTTCTTTTCTTCACAGAATTAAATGTGTACATGTAGCTGAACAAAGAGCAACAACATCCATCGTGTACCTGCATTGTAATCTGGTAACCTTTGAAATCCTGCAGACGCTTCTTCTTCTCCTCCTCTTGTCCCATGCTCACCCACGTGTCTGTAACCAACACATTAGCTCCACTGGCAGCTTGGAGCGGATCGTTTGTCATAAACAGCTTGGTTCCAGACTGCGAGACAGGAAAATGTGCAGATATCAGGGATTTTTCATGGCTACAGATTAACATAACAGTAAGTCGTGGAAGACAAGTAATGATATGATTATTGAGTACATGTGATAAAGTGGGCCCCATGCCGGGATCTTGAACGTATGTATCAGTTTCCTTTCAGTCAAAGCCACCCCTTTTTGTCTGTGCTATCAACATCATAGTGTTATGTAAAATACCAAATACGGTGTGCAAAAATTACACTGTATACTTACCTCTTTTGAAAATTGCTTAGCGGCTGCAATAATTGAAGAGTTTGGTTCATACCCCTGAAATAAAAATAATAGAAAATAGGAGTGATTAGTATATATGTGCAATATCAAAGTAGTATAAACACCTTGTGTATTTATATTTTTTGAATTGTTGAACAACATTGTAAAGGAAGGATGGTTCATGGAGAGTTAAATCCTGTTGACAATGAGTTTCCACTTTTTATTTTAACACCTATTAAAATGCCAGCAAAAATGCCAGAAGAACTACCACAGCTTTTTCCTGCATTTTGGCAGTTTTTCTGGTGTTTTTTCTGTAGTTTCTTAATGTGTGCGGAAACAGCCAATTTTGTAAACTTTAGCAGTTTTTTCACTGTATTCAGGTACCACTCTATGGGTCGGATGCTGAGCGCCCGATCTAGAGAGTGTAAGGAGACGAGGAGGGATGTACAGCATCAATACTCACCTCCCCCGGCCGTATAGTATACAGGGGTACATAGTGTACCTGTGTATACTATACAGGAGCCGGGAATCCTGTCACCAGACTGACAGGACTCTGTGCTCCTATAGCCCCTTTGGGCAGTATACACTATATACAGCTATCTATAGCTTTGAGATTGACATCACCTGGTCTTCCCAGATGATGATTGAGAACAATCAATGACACTGGCAGGTCTCAGCTTTGCAAAGGGGGAGGTGCATGCTATAAATTCTGCAGGGTGCCCAAACTTTTGCAGACGCCATTTCATTTTGAAAGTGTAAATGATGGAAATAAAATCTAACTTTGGTTGACATATTATAAGAATGTCTAATCTGTAATTTGATGCCTTTTGGAGATTTTTCCATCTTTCCTTGGCTTCTTTATGCACATTAATACAAATTTTTACCTGGGGTGCCCAAACTTTTGATCCCCACTGTAGCTTGTAGCTTGTAGCTTTTGGGCCCGATGCATAATCTGCAACAGGGCCCCATATGCAAAATATAATACTGGTCTCTTATGGGGCAGTTGTGCTCTGAGGCCCCCTTAGGCTCCAGAGCCCCGATGCGACTGCTACCTCTGCTACCTCTATAGCTACGCCCCTCCATACAGCATGTACTATTTTTCCACAGTCTTCTCCAGAACTCCATAAATCTTCCCTTTTATGCAGTTAATAAATCAGCTTTTTTCCATAATTATGGGACAGCACTCCCATAGAGACATGATCACATTTACCTTTGGTGTTGCAATGTGCAGATTCATTCCTAATTTTGCAGCACTCAGCATGATTGAATGTAGGACGTTATTCCCATCACCGATCCAGGAGATAGTAAGTCCTTTGAGGTGGCCATAATGTTCCTGTGCAGAAGATTATTAGCGCAATCATTTATCACTATAGAACATTTTTGCTAGTCAGATTTTTTTTTTTGTAATACTGTAGATAGATACTAAAGACAACGATAGGCAGTTCTGAACTTTATTAGCTTCAGGACATGACGACAAGTTGCCAATTTTCGAAAATGTTAGGGTAATTTAGGTAATTACATTTTTGGTACATGGACTGTGTTCCATTTCAATATCCTTATGTGAATCTATTGTAAAGCCTTAACTTGTACACGTAATACAGTTAGGCTACCAGACTGTATAAAAGATATAGAAAAGTCAAAGAGGGTTCAAAGCCAAGCAATTTGCTTCTTAAATGGAATGGAAGGTCCCTAGGAAATCTATCTTACTAGAAATTACCTTACTGCATGAGAGAGCATCCATGCAATTTTGGTTAAAGAGTACCTCTCATGATCTTGTTATATTTTATAATCCTCCCAGTTCACTGCCCCCATCATGAAAAACCACCCCCTGCCTTTATTTCTATAATTTTTTTAGTTTTCTACCTTGATATTGCTCTGTATTTTCTGCTCAGTCAGATTTACAGACTGGGAAGGGGTGTTTGAAGCCATACAGGGGAGAACTTCCTCCCTCACTCTGCTACACACAGCCCAGAGCAGTTCAGTGTGAGATAAGCTATGATTGGCTAAGGCTGCACACCCCCCTCTCAGCACTCCAGACGGCATTTTGTGATTTTGGACTTCTGCAGGAGTCCAAAGTCTGTGCAAGAGATGGGGGGAAATGGGGGGAAAAGTAGGGAGACACCTAGTGGCAGCTTTTTTAAACATGAATAAAACATAGAAAACATTCATTCTTTTAAAATAAAGTACATTAGAAAAATTTTGTATTTACCATAAGCAGTGCAAAAGCAAAAATTAGTTTTAATGACAGCTCCCATTTAAAGGAGTTGTCTCTTCGGAGACCCTCAGAGACCCTTTAGAATGTTACAGCTCTTCCTAGCACCTCCAGCAAACAGCTCATTTTAAAGCCAGCCATGAATTTCTCCTGTAGCAACCTCAGGGGACATGCAGTATTACATGGCACCGATACAAATAAATGGCTGTCCTTATAATACAAAGATGGCATAAGTGTACTATAATGGAAGTTCTCCTAAAACTGGTCAGAAACATGCCATTTAAATTTGTCGGAAGGTTACCTGTGTGTGTGTGTGTGTGTGTGGGGGGGGATCTGCGACTCTTATCAATATAATAAACATACGTCTCCACACTCATTTCAATAGAGGCGGTAACACAACCACTGGCAAAAGCATGGGGCATTCATATCCTGTTCAGGACAGTTCCTCCTGACATGGACAGAGGTGTCAGCAGAGAGCATTGTGGTCAGACAGAAAATTAATTTAAAAAGAAAAGGACTTCCTCTGCAGTATACAGCAGCTGATAAGTACTGGAAGGATTAAGACATGGAGCTGTTTTTTTTAAGAAATAATCTGTTTTTCTATTCCTGGATAACTCCTTAAGGTAGTGGTCTCAAATTGTGGCCCTCCAGATGTTGCAAAACTTCAACTCCCAGCATGCCCGGACAGCCAACGGCTGTCCGGGCATGCTGGGAGTTGAAGTTTTGCAGCATCTGGAGGGCCACAGTTTGAGACCACTGCCTTAAGGGAGTGTTTGTGTGAAAAATCTTGTATCCCCTACTCACAGGATAGGGAATAAATATCTGATCGCCCCCACGATCTCCAGAATAGTATACTGAAACAAGTGCTAGGGACCTTTCCTTCTGTTGTGGGGTCTGGTTTTGCAATCCTACCAGTGTAATATGATCATGTCAGACTGTTGGCCCTTTTATCTAAAGCCGAGATACAAAAGGGGCTACATAATAAGTATTTGTATATGAATCATTAATCCCCAACATAAAAAATATAGCAGCTTAATAAAAAAGAATTGAAAATAACTCAGAAACTCATAGAACAACAGCCTGGTTGCATGAATGTATGACTTCCACTAAGTTATACAAATGATGTGCAGTTCTAATGAACAATGTTTTTTATTCTTGAGCACCTATCTCCTATAGGATAGAATGTGCGGGGATTGATGTTTTTGCAGCGCTTATTAGTCACAGTATGGAATTGCTTAGCAACGGAGAGAACGGCAACATAACACCCACTGAGCCGAAGCCTGATTTTTATGTCGTCCACGCCGATACTAACTATTCTGAGGAATTCCCAGGATTGTCTGCCTCATACTTGGCTGGCAAGGCTACAGTATTCAATTGTTGATAGGGAATATGAACCGGCCATTGCAACTAACCTGAATAGTTAGATAGTCAGCTAGAATCTGAATGGGGTGAAAGTCATCAGACAATCCGTTCACTATTGGAATTGATGCTTCTTTAGCCAACAGTTCCAGGTCTGACTGGTGATAAACTCGAGCTAAAACAGCATCCGTCATTCCAGACAAGACCCTAATGGAAAAGTAATATGCCAGAAAAACAGAATTACTTATTCATCATGTTTCATTAAACATTATGTTACTATTTTATCTGGATCTTTTAAAGGAGTAGTGTAGTGAAAAATAACTTATCCCCTATATCCCCAAAGGATAGGGGATAAGTTATAGATTGCACTGGGTCCGACCACTGGGACCCCCTGTGATCTCCTGAACGGGGCCCCGACAGTCTGCTGAAAGGGGGCATGCCGACCCCCGCACGGAGCAGCAGCCAACACGCCCCCTTCATGTATGCCATAGAGATATATGGAGGGGGCATGCCGGCCGTGGATTCCTGCAGGGGTCAGATTAGCTGCTCCCGGAAGACCCCCCGCAATCTATAACTTATCCCCTATCCTTTGGATAAGGGACAAATTATTTTTCACTGCTCTACTCCTTTAACATCATGTTGATTTTAGGTTCATGAGTTATTTGTGCACATTAGGGGTTATACCAAGAATAAATCTATTTACTTATCCTGTGGATCAGCATCTGATCGATGGGGGTCTGGACGCTGGTACACCCACCAATCATGAGAGCATCCATTGTCCCATGTGTGAATGCAGACATGACTGTATGCCACTCCATTTACTCACTGTAGGACTTTTGGAGATAGCCAAGTATTGAACTCAGCTATGTTAGACAGTCTCATAGCAAATGAATAGAGAGGTACTGGAGCATTTGCACTGCAAATCCACACAAGAAACAGGGACCTGGTGGTGGAAACCCCACTGATCAGTTAGGCTGGGTTCACATATATCAGGTGACCGGCATAGTTTCCCTCCAGAATGCACCGGAGACAAACTGGTGCTAGAACTGATCCCATCCTTTTCAATGGGACAGTTCACAATCATCCAGCATCTCAATTTTGACACCGGATGGTTGGACACGCCGGAAAGCACCGGACAGGGGAATGCAGCTTGCTGATGCTGGATGCCATACAACTGATGAGAACTTGTTATCATTTGTGGCATCAGTTGTGTCGAGATCTAGGCTGAGTTCATCTATGCCGGATGTGAACCAAGCCTTATTTATCTCCTATCTTGTGGATAGGTGATGAACCCTTTAATATTTAATTATACAGTCAACAGTCCTAGTCATATTGTATGACATAATTGGTGGTCCACTTTTTTCTGTTTGAGTTAAAAGATTATTGGGGCTGGGAATAAGACTAAGGCTACTTTCACACCATGAACTAGGCTCTGTTACAAATGGATGTTAAGGGCTGTTTTTTTTTTTTTTTCACTTTTACTGCCCTTAACGTCCGTTATTGTAACAGAGCCTAACGGGAGTCATAACAGCAAAGAGGATCCCGTTCACTTGAATGGGATTCCTCTAACGTCCGTTATAACTCCCGTTATTTCAGCCGAAGATAGGAGGAGAAAAATACATTTTTCTCCGGCTATCTTCCTAACGGACGTCACCTACCGGGCACAAATGGTAGTGTGAAAGGAGCCTAAGAGACAAGGGAGAGAAAAGTATTTAAAAAAAAAAAGGGTCACACAGAGTCACCAAATCCCAACCAGGTAGACAACCCAGTCCACTGACATAGTTTAGTTGTTGTTAAGTTGTATTGGTTCATCATTTGTTATTGTTCTCTGAGTACCAAGTAGTGTTTTGGAATAGTTTTTGATATGATTTTAAGGATTTATACTATGGATTTCCACAAGTCAAATAAATATCAGTTTCTACTTTTCTTTAGTAGTTGTGTTAACCCAATCCATTCTTATAAGATACATTTTCCTAGGCTAGGTTTAACTATGTCTGTATGATTGCTTTTGTTGCTGTTTTTTTTTTTTTTTTTTTTGGGGGGGGGGGGGGGGGGGGGCATGTAAGAGGATACATGTGTGTTTGAAATATACAGCAGAAAGACCTGTATAATTAGACAAGCCTAAAGACAATGTTAGAGATCAGTTGATTCCTCTTGGCTGGAACACTGGTATACTCTGGTATATGAACCATCAAGATGTTTCTTAGAGCTCAATATGTAGTCTTTGTGGGCAATTTTTAAGGACATTTCTCAACTGGAAATGGTTGTAATGTATTTGAGAAACTCTTTTAGGTTTGTATTATATCGGGTGTAAATTCTGTATTATATTTAACCTATTTAGTATCCCTGTAGATTACAAGCCTTTTAACCTTTTCAATCTGACCATGCTGAATTTGATGGTGTATTATGGTGCTCTTACAGGTTCAAGTTTTGCTCAGGTTCTGTGAGGCAACTCTGTCAACCCTGTTGGCTTCTCTTTGCTCTAGATCCCTCTCTGTTTGGGTATACGGGGAGATCTATCTTTTACTCGAACAGTGATTCTGGTAGGTTCAAGAAAGTGATGACAGTTTTCCTTTAACACTTCTTCCTACTGGATTCTCTTCTGGTTTTGGGTCTCCAAAGTAAATAAAAAACCTGCCACAAAAGGCTGTGCCACCTCAAATGGGGCTTAGTTATAAGAGCTTGGCAACTCAGAATTCACCTACAGTATTATAAAAGTATAGCCCTGACTGACTGCACTGTTACTAGAATAAGTCTACATTTTTGTTGTGACTATAACACTGCCTATAGGTAGTCAAGGTGTTAACTATGCTACAAAGAATAATTAAGCAGTAAATCATGTGTAGGAAGTAGAATTTCCTGGCGGTAGTTATTTTATTATTCAGACATTTTTTTAATTGGAAACACAGCTTTATAGACAAAACTCTGGCAATGTATGTTGGATTAATACAAAACAGCATTTTTCTCTTACAAACAGATAACTCTGTAGGGAACAGACAACATGAAAGAGACCTTGCTGTGTCCTTCAGGCTTTCATTGACTCCCAAATGAATATCCTGCGTGGTGAGAAAACAAGGATGTCCTCCAAGTAAAGCAAATCCTATAAGTATATTATAGAAATGTAAAATTATATTTTTAAGACTGGAAAATTATGTGGCACAAAAAAACGTCTTAAGTTTAGCAGCTATGAGGCCATTTATCTCATAATTTCCTAAAAAAAAGGGAAAAAATTGCATCATCCTTTCCATCTAGAGATACATGTTATTGTGAACATAATCTATGAAGTGTTAGGGAATGTTTATTGGAAAGATGTGGAATATCTCCTATTAAAAAGATCTGTATGGTTTCATGAGTTGTTTTATGCACACTAAAGGGCAGGGTCACACGGGGCACATCCACAGAGTATTTCACACTGCGGATGCGCTCACAGCAGTCACAGAGAGACTGCAGAGCAAGTGACTGCTGGCGGCACATCAGCAGCATGAAATACACTGCGGATGCACCCCTTGTGACCTTGCCCTAAGGCTGTATTTTATGTTGCACCTGCCACATGTGGACAAGACCATGCACACTTGTGATGGTCAATGTACGCACAAGTTTGCTAACAAAACTGCAGTATTACCAGCCAAATTGGGTGGCAATTGGTCCCCGCATGCCAGCAACTTCATCACGAGAACCCATTCTGGAAGGGTAAATATTTTTTTAATAGAAGTAATTTAAAAAGTTGATTTAAAAAAAAAAATTCCACCAGAGTACCCCTTTTAGGACAATAAGGACAATGGACGTATATGTATATACAATGGACGTATATGGTGGTATATTTATATATGTATATTGTGCCTGCACAATATACATATATGTATGTATATATATTCACATACATGTGTATATGTGAATACAGAGCAGGGAGGTGGAGGGGATTGTATAAATATGTATGAGCAGGCCGATCATTGAACAAACAGTGCTGATGTCATAGTGATCGAGGCCGCCATCGTAACCCTGCTCATGTCCCTGGCTGATCATTTGCATAATCACAATTATGAAGATAACGGTGGAATGCCACAACGGATCCAGGCAGGGTAGGCATTGTTTTAACCAGCGTCACCCACACTACCAGCCGGTACCACTGGTTAGTGCGGGCGAGTCTGCTGACAGTTTTCCTTTAAGGCCAAAATGGGCAGTATCCTTAAATGGTTAAAGGGAGTCTGTCAGCTGCAATTTATGTTCCAAAATACTAGATCACTTTCAGTCCACCACTGGTTCATTACCTATAACCTTAGGGTCTATTCACACGGCGGAATTTCGTCCCTCAACTGAAAGCCCAATACACTTCTATGGGATTCCGCACTCCCGTTGACACTTCGTAATTTCCGATTGCGGATTTCCGCAAGTGGAAATTCCGAAATGTCAACAGGAGTCCGGAATCCCATAGAAGAGTATTGGGCTTTTATTTGAGGTGGAATTCCGCTGTGCAAATAGACCCCTTAGAGACGCACAGTTATGAATGGGAATTATAAACACAAATTAGTATTTTTCTATTTTTTTTCAAGAATATTTGTAAAGTTGCTTTTATTTTTTCATTTCAGAAATATTAGAGCAACAAAATGATGATAAAATGTTTACATAACCTTTAAAAAAAAAAAAACTGTGATCCTTTTTAGAAAAGATCACATTACCTGTTTCAGTGGAAAGTCTAGTTCTGGTGCTTCTCTTCTCAAATATCATCGCAAGAGATTTTCCCTGTAGTAAAGGCAGATACTAGGGAGAAAACAAAAGAATTATGCGATAAAACATGCCAACAACACCTGGCATGTACTTAGCTGTACTCTAAAGAAATTAATCTCATCTAGAAGGATACATGTGCTATTATTTGTATACCGTATATACTCGAGTATAAGCCGACCCGAATACAAGCTGAGGCCCCTAATTTCACCCCAAAAACCCAGGAAAAGTTATTGACTCGACTATAAGCCTAGGGTGGGAAATACATCATCCCCCCTGTCATCATCCAGACCCCCGTCATCATCCCCCCCCCTACATCATCACCGCTTGTCAATCCCTTCATCAGTGGTCTTCAACCTGCGGACCTCCAGATGTTGCAAAACTACAACTCCCAGCCATCGGCTGTCCGGGCATGCTGGGAGTTGTAGTTTTGAAACCTCTGGAGGTCCACAGGTTGAAGGCCACTGCGGCCTTCATCATCATCCAGACCCCCCCCCCCCCCCCCCCGTTTTGTTTTCTACTCACCTCCCCTCGGTGTGAAGGAAGGGTGAGCTGGTCCGGGCCATCTATGCTGCAGGCACCGTCCGGTGGGAGGGTTAGTCGTTCCGGGCTGTACATTTTCAACGGAGGGGCCCTCTTCTCTGCGCTCCGGGCCTGCCCCGAACTAGTGACGTTGCCTTAACGATGCCGCAATGGGACGTTCATGCGCGTCCCTGTGCGTCCTCGTCAAGGTAACGTCACTAGTCCGGGGCAGGCCCGGAGCACTGAGAAGACGGCCCCCCTAGTAAAAATGGACAGCCCGGAACGACTAACCCTCCCCACCGGACGGTACCTGCAGCATAGATGGCCAGGACCAGCTCACCCTAACTTCCCACCGAGGGGAGGTGAGTAGAAAACTAAAGGGGGGGTCTGGATGATGACGAAGGCCGCAGTGGTCTTCAACCTGCGGACCTCCAGAGGTTTCAAAACTACAACTCCCAGCATGCCCGGACAGCCGATATATTGGGCATGTGGTAAAGGGATTCTGTTGCACAGACATGTCAAAGGTTAAGATTTGTGAGGGTTCCAGTGTGGAGTCCCCCTCAGATTGCTAGTTATAGCTCGGTACAGTACATTGCAGCACACTTCTCTCTTCAGCTGGGCACGTAGTACGACTAATGCTTCATAAATTATAAAGGAGCATATCAAACTGACCGCACAGGCTTTACTGGCTATAACCCATACCAATCTTAAAGGGGTATTTCGGCCCTAAGACATCTTATCCCCTATCTAAAGGATGTCTGATTGTGGGGGTCCCGCCACTGGGGCCCCCCGCAATCTCTTATGCAGCACCCACCTGTGTGAGCTGGACGCCAGCGGTGGAGGCTCCAAGTCGGAATCCTCACGCCTATGGGGCCGGAGTATCGTGACGTCATGACTCCACCCTGTGTGATGTCACACCCTGCCCCCTCAATGCAAGTCTTTGGGACAGTCACAGTGATGTCACAGTGCCCGAAGCCCCTGGCTGATCGTTTGCATAATCGCAATTATGAAGATAACGGTGGAACGCCACAACGGATACAGGCATGGTAAGCATCATTTTAATCAACGTCACCCACACTACCAGCCAGTACCACTGGTTAGTGCAGGTGACTCTGCTGACAGTTTTCCTTTAAGGTCAAAATGGTCAGTGTCCTTAAAGGGTTAAAGGGAATCTGCCAGCTGCAATTCATGTTCCAAAATGCTAGATCACTTTCAGTCCACCCCAGATTCATTACCTACAACCTTAGTTACAATTAAATATAATTGGACATGCTATTAAAGCATTCTAAAGATAAAGAACTAAAGAACATGTCCACTTTTTCTGAAGCTATTGGCTTTTTAAACATGGCAATAATGTTGTTTACAACTGAATTTATATAGCCCTATATGGGTAAATACATATACATTGATAGATCGCTTTATAAACTCAGTCTACAGCTCTGTTTTAGTCATACATGCAATATATATACTGTATATCTATCTATATATATATATATGTATATATATGTCCTATCGAAATTTGGAATCCTGTGAGAAGTCATGTAAGCTACAGATATCTGCAGAAGTTTTGAAGGACCTTAGGTGACATGAGTATGCTGTGCAGGTTCGGGTCAAGTCCAAGGACCTGTTACTGTTTGGGCATATATATTCCAAGTAATTTCTGGAGACATTCATGCTTGTGGTGTGAGCAGAGCTTGCGCCCCCTATAGGAGAGGAAGGTATCCTCCTTTATAGGGGCAATCTTAGGGGATAATATATGGAGAACAAAGGGGCCTAATACTATGTGGAGGCAGGGTGAGGGGGTGTAATACTATATTGGGTCAGTGTAAGGGGCCTAATACTATATAGGGGTAGTGTGAGGGGGCCTAAAATTATATGGGGGCTGTGTGAGGAGGCCTGCTTCAATATAGGGCAATGTGAGGGGGCCTAATAATATATGGGGGAAGTGTGAGGGGCCTAATACTATATGGGGGCAGTGTAAGGGGCCTAATACTATAGGTGAGCACTGTTGCTGTTTGGAACAATACACATGGGTAATTTGTTTAGAGGAGGTGCTGGAACGAGGATTCTAAAATGTCTGTTCGGCAGATTCTGTGGAGATGGGTCATGGTTGGGAGCAATCCTCATAATTCCCAGGACAGATGGAGAATAAAAGGGAAAGTAATTTGCTCCAATCAGAAAAGACATTGAGGGAGATTTATCAAAACCTGTGTAGAGGAAGAGTAGTGCAGTTGCCCATAGCAACCAATCAGATTGTTTCTTTGTTCAAACCTTTGTAAAAATGAAAGAAGCTATTTGATTGGTCCCTAAAGGCAACTGCACCACTCTTCCTCTACACAGGTTTTGATAAATCTCCCCCATCATCTCTAAGTCACTGAATGATTCAGTAACAGTATAGTGGTATAAGTCAGCCATTAACCAGTGATAATGGTAGTGGCCATGGTGTGGCAGTATTAGTAAGATGGGTGGTGAAAAAAAGGGGTGCAACCAAGTGGTGGAAAAAATTAGGTTTTGCCTATGGTGAAAAAAAATATCCTTGCACCAGCCCTGTGTGGGAAGTGCAGCAGTAAAGGCTTAGTGATAGAGACAGCCTGCTACAAGAGCCGCTTTTCTGAGAGGCAAACGGTCTGCTATAAGAGCTGCTCCGCATAGATAGAGACAGACTGTTACAAGAGCTGCTTTGCAGAGAAGAAGACAGCCTATCACAAGGGCTACTTTGTAGAGACATAAACAGCTCATTAAAAAACCTACTTCAGGGATGGCCTGACACCACAGGTCCAAGTGGAGGTTCAGTAATGTGAGAGTACATGGAAAAAAATTAGTATAGAGCTCTAAATGGTATCGTTATTTGTACACTGTGTGGCAGTGCACCATGTAAAGAGGGCCAACAGTAGATACCTCATAGGGTCAGTCTAACCTAAGGCTAGCCCTGTGAAAGTGGCTGCTGATAGCAACCATTCATTTTCTAGATTTATTTTTCATGTACAGGTTGTACCATTTCATATTTCATTCCAAATGCCAGTGAATATTGTTTATTTTCCTTTTATGGCTACCACATATCCTGTAATATTTTATGCTCCATATACTATCTATAATCTCTTTTTGGAATGAACAGAACAATACAAAATGTAGAATAAAACCATCCCTAGACACTCCTTTTTTTCCTTCTACATTAAGAGCCAGATATGGACTGCTTGAAATGGAAGGCAGCTGTTTTTTCCCTTTTCATAAATAGGTTGATACTCCCGGAGTACATAAAATGGTACGTGAGCATAGCCTAATGTAACACATTCATGATTCACTTCTCACCTCTCCTTTTTGCTTTATCCTGTGTTTCAGATCTGCTGAGACCCACAGAAAATGCTTTATTTCTTCAGCATTGTAGTTTTTCAGTGTTAAGAGATCACGACCCTTTAGCTGTAGATTGGTGCGAGAAGACCTGTGCATGAAGAGAAACATCTTATAGTTAAAAAGAAATACGTATGTGTTGCTAATGCTGAGTTCACACTATTTTGGGCAATTTAGTTTGTGTTCTCTTCATTCTATTTCCTTTCCAAAGAAAAGATGTATCCTGTTTCTCTCTGCCAGAATTCATTCACACTTTTGGGGAGAAAAAAAATGCTGCCTAAGCCTGCCTTGGCAACTTTATTATTTAGTCGGTATATATATTATCACCAGTTATAATAAATACTCATATAACAACCATTTTGTGTTTTGTTTATTTTTTTTTTGTATCAAATTGCACAAAGCCACTGTACATGGTGAACTCTACATGCCGAACTCTGGGTTGAAAAGGTTTGCCTACACTATATATACACACACATATATATATATATATATATATATATATATATTGTAGAAAAACACTATTGTATTGTAGAAAAGTATCAGGCCATGAGATATGTGCTGCTGGGAAGCTAATAACCTGCACAAACTTTCACTATATACTGGTTAAACTTTAAGCAAGATTGGACTCTTAAGTTATTAAAGTGTCCATGTCAAATAGCAAAACCTTGGACAGTTGGGGTCTGAGTGTTGAGACCCCCACAGATCTAAAGGGGTTATCCAGGAATAGAAAAACAGCTACTTTCTTTCAAAAACCGCTCCCTGTCTGTCTCCAGGTTGGGTGTGGTTCTGCAGCTCATTTCCATTGAAGTGAATGAAGCCAAGTTGTAATACCACACACAACCTGGAGAAAGACATGGAGCTGTTTTTAAAAGGAATTAGCTCTGTTTTCTATTCCTGGATAACCCCTTTAAAATGACAGGGAGAAGCATTCTTATGGGCTTCACTCCCCAATCACAGTGACCTCTGTTCAGTTGCACTAGACAGGCTCCATCAACTTATAATGGGTGTTGCACTGTCTATTGATATACTGGTTTATTGAGATCACTGTGATTGGGGAACACTTCGACTTCAACCGAGCAATTTTGGTTAAAAAAAAAGGGACACTTTAGCATCTTAAGTCAGTTTCAGATGAGCATAACATGGCCGTATTTTACATTCTTATTACGATCGCACATATGGATTGAGACAGGTCTAATGACCTGAATGAACAGCACTGTAGGGATTTATGATCCTAATATAGTCAGATTTTTACTCTATTTATCTTTTTTGTACAGTGTAAATAAACATTTTACTTTAACTATAGGGACATAGGGGGAGATTTATCAAAATTTGTCCAGAGGAAAAGTTGCTCAGTTGCCCATAGCAACCAATCAGATAGCTTCTTTCATTTTGCCTTGTTAAAAATGAAAGAAGCGATCTGATTGGTTGCTATGGGCATTTGTATTTACTTTCTATTTGTTTTCTGTATTAATATTTGTGCTATATGTGACTTAGATTTCCATTTAAAGTGACCAATATATTCATTGTTATTATTCCATGGATCTAGTGCCATAAACTAGACCTGGTATGGCTGAAACTTCGGATTTATTACTGTGATCAGTGTGGCACATAGGTATTATCTCTACTTCGTCTATCAACTAATGTTAAAGGGTAACTCTCATTAAAACAACTTTTTGCTATTTCACTCCTTATGGTAAATAAGCATATTTTCCCCCATCTTAGACACAGCCTTAGGACCGAGGTCCAAACACAGGAAGTGCAGCCTGAAGTGCTGAGGGGGGTGTGTCCAGCCTCATCCAATCATAGCTCCTCTCACACTTAACTGCCATATGCTGTTGGTTGGACACACCTCCCTCAGCACTCCAGGCTGCACTTCCTGTGTTTGGGCTTCGGTCCAAAGTCTGTGGATGAGATGGGGGAAAATGTGCTCTTGAGCTTTTTTAAGCACAAGTGAAACATAGAAAAACTTCTTTTTTTTTTACCAAAATATATTAGAAATCTTTTTTATTTACCATAAGGAGTGCAATAGCAAAAATTTGTTTTAATGAGAGTGACCATTTAAAATTCTACTAACCTTTCATTGGTTCAAATGCAACATGTAATTCAGATGAAACATGAGTCCGTACTATAAAAGTATGAAACTAGCTTAAAGGGTCACTCTCATTAAAACTAATTTTTGCTATTGCACTCCTTATGGTAAATGAAAAATATTTGTAATATATTTTGCTAAAAAAAAAAAAAAAATGAAGTTTTCTATGTTTTATTTGTGCTTAAAAAGCTCAAGAGCACATTTCCCCCCATCTCATACACAGACTTAGGATCGAAGTCCAAACACAGAAAGTGCAGCCTGGAGTGCTAAGGGGGTGTGTCCAGCCTCATCCAATAATAGCTCCTCTCACACATAACTTCCATATGCTGTTGGCTGGACCCCCCCCCCCCCCCCTCAGCACTCCAGGCTGCACTTCCTGTGTTCGGACTTTGGTCCAAAGTCTGTGTATGAGTTGGGGGAAAATGTGCTCTTGAGCTTTTTTAAGCATAAATAAAACATAGATAACTTCATTTATTTTTTTAACAAAGTTTATAAGAAATATTTTTCATTTACCATAAGGAGTGCAATAGCAAAAATTAGTTTTAATGAGAGTGCCCATTTAAGGCTGGCATCATTACCCAAAGATTAATATAACTGAAATATTTTGAGCAATTTCATTGTGTATCCCCTGAGCAGATGCCTTTACAGTAGTGATAGTTGCAACTGTTGGGCATGTGTTTAATTCTTCCATCACTATTAGGCTATATTGATATCTGTTTAGGGCCAGGTTAACACTACCGCTATGCTTCATCCTGTTAAGGGTTCGTTAGGCTCTTTTTTTCTTTTCTTTGTGCTTAAAAGACCCTGAATGAGTTGGAGCACAACCAGCACCAACGGGTCCTAATGGATCCCATTGACTTTGCATTGGGTCCGTCAGGTGTCCGTTATTTTGAAGGAGTATGTGAGAGAAAAATACCCAACATGCAGTAATTCCCCGCCCACACACACACACTTAACTCCTGTCATTTTACAACGGAAGTCCCTTTAATGGTGCTCAGCGGTAGTGTGAAAGCTCTGTTATGAACAGCTCGTGATGTATCTGTTAAACAGATACCTGTGATGGGTGCATCCATAACCCATAGCATAGTCTACTATGCTAATTCATGCTTCATACTTTGTGGTAAACTAAAGTATACCCAGGAGATAGAGGCCAAAAGGAGACATTCCTGATATGCTATACAAAGGAGAAAAATGGGGAAAAAAAACCTGTAAACCAGTATATATGATTTCCACTTTTTCTCTCTAATTCTAATGTGTGTGAATAAAGGCACCAAGTGACGATGAGAACACAGGGTGCTGACAGAGTTACGCAAACAGCCTGTATTTGCTACTGTTCCTAAAGGTTTATGATGAAGATAAAACAAGATTTGCACATTCCTTGTTTACACTACGTGACATTGTGTTGACTTACATGGCACATGACAAATGACACACAGTTTGACTTGGAGCAACCAAGTGTGTAAAAAACAAGCAGGTATAAATCTTTGGTATTAAATCATCTTCTAATGAAATGGCTGAGAATGCACAAAGGTGCAATAGGTGCAGGGAAGCAATATTTACTATCTTAGTTTCTTACAATAAACAAAGGTGCAATAATATAAAAAAAAAACACAAAAATCACACCAGTTTGAACAAATAAATAAAGATTAATAGGACTTGTCTAAATTGGCTTTAAAAAAAAATATTTCTGCATAAGTAAGATTGAGGGTAAGTTGGTTGTGTGACGATACTACAGAGGTGTAAGTCATGATAGTAATGACTTTCCTTCAGCAGGACAAAGAGTCGATTTGTTGCCCTTGCTCTGAATTTAAGCTCCATGACCAAGGCTTTATTTGTTGGCAAACTCTGGTCACTAAGCACCTTGGGCACATGCCCTCACAGCCCCTGGATATGTCACTGGTTACTGTATATGTGGTTACATGGAAAATAAGCAATACTGTAACAGCTATCTGCATGGTGAGTATTAGAATGTAAATAGAGCCACATCATTTTTTTGTCCAACAATATATGCAGCATAAGGCTGGGTTCAGACAATGCAAGATCAAAACAAAAAAACAAATAAAAAACTGCAGAACAATATACAAAACTGTAGTATGTTTAACTCATAATGTGTTCCATTAAAGTATATGGAAAACCAGCTGCCAGTGCACACAATTTATAGAAAAAAATTAGTGAAATGTTGGCATTACCTATAAAAAATAACAATATTCCTGTACTTCATGTTCCAGGTGCAAAGAAAAATGATAACTAATCCTCCAGCTACACGAGCGTCATGAGAAACACCTGTTCAGAGGGTTTCTATCAAAAAGTTTCAATTTAGGTAGGGCCAAAGGGGGTGGGCTATGCAAGGGGGAACTTTACCCTCACCACACACACACACACACACACACACACAAACCACAGTTTTAGGTAGATGAGCCTCGTTCTAGACGAGGGTGTATCATAGCTCTCCTCTTTTAAACACTGTGGATATTTTAGTTATGTCACCTTTTGGTTAATTCTGTTTGATAAGGCATTACTATAACTCCCGTTAACCCTAAATTACTATCAATAAAAACTAAAGATCACTACGCAAAAAATGTGTCCTCGCAAAAGCTATAGTAGTAAAACATAAAAGAAATATGAATTCTGTATTTCTGTAATTGTACATCCCCTAAGAATAAAGATATCGATTTGAGCACAAAGTAAATGGCGTGAAAACAAAATTTCTTTAATTTCACCCCACACATAATTCTTCTTTAGTTTCGAATGACATTTTATGGTTATATAAAGGAGGCCATTGAAAAGTACATTTGGGTCCATAAAGATCAAGCCCTCACACAGCTCCATCAATGCAAAGGGGTTATGGTTCCTAGAAAGCAAAGAAGGAAAGAACAAAAAAGAAAAAATCTAATTTCCCAGTCATTAAAGGGGTACTCCAGTGGAAAACTTTTTTTTAAATCAACTGGTGCCAGAAAGTTAAACAGATTTGTACATTACTTCTATTAAAAAATCTTAATCCTTCCAGTACTTATTAGCTGCTGAATACTACAGAGGGAATGGTTTTCTTTTTGGAACACAGTGCTCTCTGCTGACATCTCGAGCACAGTGCTCTCTGCTGACATCTCTGTCCATTTTAAGAACTGTCCATAGTAGGAGAAAATCCCCATAGCAAACATATGCTGTTCTGGACAGTTCCTATAATGGACAGAGATGTCAGCAGAGAGCACTGTGGTCATGATGTCAGCAGAGAGCTCTGTGCTCCAAAATGAAAACCATTTCCTCTGCAGTATACAGACCCTAAAAAGTACTGGAAAGATTAAGATTTTTTAACAGAAGTAATTAAAGGAGTAGTCCAGTGGTGACCCAGTGGTGAACAACTTATCCCCTATCCTAAGGATAGGGGATAAGTTGCAGATCGCTGGGGGTCCGACCGCTGGGGCCCCCTGCGATCTCCTGTACGGAGCCCCGACAGCCCGCGGGAAGGGGGCATGTCGACCTCCGCACGAAGCGGCGGCCGACACGCCCCCTCAATACAACTCTATAGCAGAGCCGAAGCGCTGCCTTCGGCAATCTCCGGCTCTGCCATAGAGATGTATTGAGGGGGCGTGTTGGCCGCCGCTTCATGCGGGGGTCGACACCCGCTATCTGGCTGGAGAGCCTGGCCCCCGTACAGAGAGATCGCAGGGGGCCCCAGGGGTCGGACCCCCTGCGATCTCAAACTTATCACCTATCCTTAGGATAGGGATAAGTTTTTCACCACTGGACTACCCTTTAAAAAAAAAAAGTTTTCCATGGGAGTATCCCTTTAACCCTATAAAAAAAATGGTATATGGCTAGTGTGGGGCAATTTTTGTTTGCCATGAACTGTAGTTTTTATTGGTACCCTTTTTGTTTTGATGGGACTTTTTGATCGCTTTTTATAAAAAAATTTTTTAATTCTGATATGATGTGACCAAAAATCTGCATTTTTAGCATTTGGTATTCTTTTACATTTACACCATTTACCATTATTTTTTTATTATTACTTCTGACAATTACGCACGGGGTGAAATTATATTTTATTAGAGTTTATTTCACACTTTTTAAGTCCTGATAGGGGACTTTTCTATGCAATCACAAGATTGCTTTCCCTGCTATGCCTATTCTATAACATTGTGCAGTGTGATTGAAGCTCCACTGATACAACCTGACTAAGGGGGCAAGTAGAGGAACCCTCCTCTGCCATTTTAGCTCATGGGTCGCCATGACCACATTACGGGGGTTAGATGAGCCTGATCTAGCCGGAATGTAAGAATGACAGGCGGCAGCAGGATCCTGCGCTCGCTACTCCTGTTTAAATATTTAGTGTGTAATATTGGAATGTCTGATATTATTATTTATTTGTACCTCCAAAATTGTAAATGTTGCAGAATTTGTTGGTGCTATATAAATAAATATTCTTATTATTTCAGCCAAAACCAGGAATGAGTCCAAAACACAGTAAAAAGGAGCAACTCTTTCCATTATAGTTTTTCTCTGTGTTAGTTCCACTTCTGGCTATGGCTAAAAATACTGACCAAAATATGGGAGTGAACCCAGCCTAAGAGCAAGTCCAGACAATCTGCAGCAAATCCACCACATGTAAATCACTCTTACATATACATTAGCTTCTTTACTATATTCTGGAGGAAAATGTAAACCATGATCCACAATCCTATGTCCAACTGAACATAGAACACACAGTAGGGAAAATAACATATAAGCTGCGTATTTTGCTTAAAATTGTTGCAAATGTTTAAGAAAACTGCAAAAATTGTACGTGACTCACACTGTCTCTTTGACAAGGTCTATATTACGTGCTGAATTTCTTAAATGTGACTTTTCAAGTTTTATTGCGAATAAGTCTCATTTGGTGCCAGGGGGGGGGGTTATTCTAATGCTTAAATCAGGGGATGGTGTATTTAATGGCGTGTGTACTATCAGCGCACAGCCCATGAAATAGACAAGGTGTCCAACATGTGGTAAATTACACACTGGGAAAACCAGTCTATCAAAAGCAATATATGCGTAGCAAAAAAAAATAAAAAAAATTCTGCCAACAATTTCTGAAAAGTAGGTTCATGACCTGACCAAACAGGATTTTGCTCTACTTGTCCATAGTTAAAATATCAGAAAGTATTTACAGGTAAACTTCATGTTTGCACAACAAATTTACAACATTCCGCTGGGTCAAAATAGGTAAAATTCTATATATCTCTGTAAGTACTATTTTATACTGCCTAACAGTTATATGATGTTTTGTTTAGACATAAAACAACATTTAAAATAGATAGCAGTGCATTGTGGGAGCTCAGCTAACACACAATAAGAGCTGAGCTGGCAATGTCTGCAGTCAACAAAGGTGTAACATGAATTTACAGGGCCCCAACAAAAAAATCTGCAACATAGCCCGCAAGCTACCATAAGTCATTTAATATCCAGATCCAGTGGCAACTATTGGCCAATATCTTCTTCTCAATGGAACCGGTGGCAAACGGTTCAATCTACTCATAGTCAGTGAAGACAATGACCTTGTCTCCTATTACTGGACAATGGCTCGTACAAAGTTGTGCTAAAGCTTAACAAACTTGCCATCTTTCTGTATTAGAGCCAAAAAAACAAAAGGATGCACTCCGTAGTGTATTATCCTCAGGTGAGAGGCACAATGTGAACTGTGCTTACCAGATGTAGTTGTACTCGATAAAAGTACAACAATGGATAAATGTAGTAGAAGGTGATGAAACCAGAGGTCTCTGCAGCCGCTCCAAGCTTACATAATCCAGGATAGATAAAATTCTCCTCCAAATAACAGCAAGGTAAAATCAAACGCTGAGACCAAGATACAATTCAGGGTGTTTAATTACCCACAAGGCAACGCGTTTCGCGGAAGTTCCGCTTCTTCAGGCATCTGCCTGAAGAAGCGGAACTCCCACGAAACGCGTTGCATTGTGGGTAATTAAACACCCTGAATTTTATCTTGGTCTCAGTGCTTGATTTTACCTTGCTGTTATTTGGAGGAGAATTTTATCTATTATGTTTCTGTATTGTCTGCCTGTGGTCTACTTAGTGGCACCCACTCATTGGACTAATGAAAATGGGTCTTAATGGTTAACTATGATTTACTCTTTCCCATAAACAGACAGAGAAAACATAGAAAACTTTGTAATATATAATATTACACAAAGATATACACCTTTCTTTACTTATCTGACTCCTCCCCTTCAACCCTGTACTGATCACCCAGAGCAGGGTTATCTATTGCTTCTCTGAATGCTGTTCTGTCTAAAATCTGTCTCTTAAAGGACTCTATAACATGTAACAACAAAGTAAAAATACAAATGTTTTAACATATTACATGAATGCCCTGAGACCTAAATAGAGTGTAAGGGGTTTACATTTACTACTCAAAATTCGGTTTTCACTGTAAGAGCTTCTATAATCTGTCACATGTTCACCCCTAAGCCAATTAGGGCTCAGATCTGTCTGCTCTCCACCTCAGGGATAGGGGGAGGATCCTAAAGAGAACATGCTAGTTAGAGTCTGCCCTTGGCCAGGAAAGGGGGAACATTTGTCCTGCAGCTCTCTCAACTTCAGAGGCAGCTTGCATAGCACTAGTCTTGATGTTCCTGCAGCCAGGTCCTGACCCAAATCCTTCCACCAGTGGCGATGCAGCCGGCCGTGCCTACCCTGTGTGCGAAAGAGACTTCTTTCTCTGCTTCCCACTATTGCCGTCCTCCTCACTACTACACTTTTCAGAGTCCAGACAGAAATTCCAGGATTCAGGACTCAGGACTAACTGTAAGCCAGACAATGGGTGACACTAACTTCAGTATATATATATATATATATATATATATATATATATACATATATACATATATATATATATATATATATATATATATATGTGTGTGTGTGTGTGTGTGTGTGTGTGTGCACTGTACAAAATCAGGGTGCCTGATATATATAGGGGTCAAGTCCTGGAAAAAAGACCACTCAAGGGCTGGTGCTGCAAGATTCCTGCTAATAGGAATGGTGTTCCTGCTGTGGAAAAAGTGCAGGAACTCAGTTCCCACATGTTCCTGCAGGGCTTTAGCCCTGCATATATATATAAATATATGTAGAAAATCCAAAATCTCTGCAGCGCTCCATATTGGTGAAAAAAATAATAAACATGTAATCCATCAAAAAAACATGTAACAGCGACATTTCAACCCTCTTTAGGATCTTTTTCAAGCCTGGAGAGGGTCGAAACAGCGATGTAACATATATATATATATATATATATATATATATATATATATATATATATATATATTTGACGGATTACGTTTTTATCACTTTTTTTTTTTTTACCAGTATGGAATGCATTGATTTTGGGGATTAGAGTGGAACTTTCCCTAGCAATTGTCTGCACCTGTCAAATTTGGTTTAGCTTTGGCTTTTTCCTGACTACACCAGAGTGCTGCTGATTGTGGAATTGTCTATAATAAAAATAAATCTTCTTTACCCTTTAAGGACCACAGATTTTTTCATTTCTGAACTTTGGCTTTTTCCTCCTCACCTTCTAAAAATCAGAACTCTTTCAATTTTCAACCTATAGACCCAGGGCTTCTTTTTTGCATAACCAATTTTACTTTGTAAAGACATCAATAACTTCACCACAAAATCTACAGTGAAACCAGAAAATAAATATTTGTGGGGCAAAATTAAATAAAAAACAAGAAACAACATTTTGAAACTTTTGGGGGCTTCTGATTCTATGCAGAGCACTTTTTTGTAAAAATGACAATTAAATGATGCCCAACATATATACTATATTTACTCGAGTATTAGCCGACTCGAATATAAGCAGAGGCCCCTACTTTCACCCCCAAAACCTGGGAAAACTTATTGACTCAAGTATAAGCCTGGGAGGGGGGGGGGGGGGTTGGGGGGAATACATCATCCAGATCCCCATCATCATCACCCCCTGTCAAAAAAACACCATCATCATCACCCCCAGTCTATATCCCCCCTGCCATCATATAGACCGCCCCCTCCGTCATCATATAGGCAACCCTCGTTGTCTACTCACCTCCCCAGTTCTCTCGGTCCTGTTGCTTAGTAGCTGCAGGGACCGTCCGCATTCCGGTGGGGAGCGTGAGCCCAGACTAGTGACGCTGCATTGACGATGACGCGCTGGGACATCCTAGCGCAGGGATGCCCCTGACATCACGGATGTCTGCTGCGCACGGATGCAGCGTCAATGCAGCGTCACTAGTTGGATGGTCCCTGCAGCGAAGATGGATGGCCCGGACCAGAAAGTTAAAGGAGAATTGCGGCGGCAAAACTTTTAACTTCCCCCGTGCCCGGGCTGCAAAAACTAAAAAAACAAACTTTAACTCACCTTCCTACGTTCCCTCGTTGTGCTGGTATCGGCGTCCCGTTCCTCCGGCATTGCTTGGCTCCCTGCTTTTTAAGCTCGAAATGTCACACTGCAGTCAGCGTATCGTCGGCCTCATGTAATGTAAGGAGCCTGGGCCCCGCCTTCTCCCTGCTGCCTGGGTATTCGTACATGACAGTGCACTCAGCCTATCACTGGCTGAGGCAAGACACGCTGGCTGCAGTGTGATGGTCCGAGCCTAAGAAGCAGGGAGCCGAGCAGCGCCGGAGGAACAGGACGCCGATACCGGCGCAAAGGGGGAATGTAGGAAGGTGAGTTAAAGTTTTTTTTTTTTTAGTCTTTGCAGCTCGAGAACAGGGGAAGTTAAAAGTTTTGCGCCGCATTTCTCCTTTAAACAGATTTGTAAATGACTTCTATTTAAAAATATTAATCCCTCCAGTACTAATCAGCTGCTGTATACTACAGAGGAAGTTCTTTTCTTTTTTAATTTCTTTTCTGTCTGACCACAGTGCTCTCTACTGACACCTCTGTATCTGTGAGGAACTGTCCAGAGCAGGAGCAAATCTCTATAGCAAACCTATCCTGCTTCAGACAGTTCCCGACAAAGACAGAGGTGTTATCAGAGAGTACAGTGGTAAGAAATTCAAAAAGAAAAGAACTTCCTCTGGAGCATACAGCAGCTGATAAACACTGGATTACGATTTTTAAATAGAAGTAATTAAAAAATATGTTTAACTTTCTGGCATCAGTTGATTTAAAAAAAAAATTCCACTGGAGTACCCCCTTTAACCCCTTACTACTCTAGACTACAAGGGAGGCTGGCATTAACCCCTTCATTCCACTTAACTACCAGGAATTTAGATACTAACCCCTTTATTGCCTTACTATACAGAGATGTAGACAATAACTTTCACTATACTAGACCTGGATGTTTTCTAATACTTCTTGCCTGGATGCTATATGGCTCTGTATATTTGGTCCCTTTTAAAGCTAATTATCAGTTCACTATTTGTCTATATATACACTGCTCAAAAAAAGAAAGGAAACGCTAAGATAACACATCCTAGATGAGGATGTTTAACAGAAGCCATGACAGATGCCCTACAGAGGCGTTCTTCACCCATAAAGACTTACTGTAAAAAAAAAAATTATTATTATTATTATTATTTAAAAAAAGTATACTGCATTTTTTTACTTTTTCACAATAAGTGGCCATTTATTCCTTCTGGTAACTAAAAGCTGCCAATTTGTAATGGATGCCCATGATGGATTTCATACAGTGGCAGCCATTACCCCTAATCCCCTATTGTCAAAGACACATGTTTAGTAGGTGTGATATTCTGACATATATCGGCCAGACAGAGGCTATATAACCCTGTGGACACATTTAGTTGAAGCATTAGCCAGAGGTTAACCAGCATATATGCTAAAGGTACATAACATACATAAGACAGCCCCAAATTTTGAAAATTCACCTGAAGCAATAGGTACACTTTCTCCTCTACAAAACATGAATATCACTAATTAAAAACTTACTGTAAATGGCGGACAAAGAACCTGTTACTTTGTCCCCAGGCAGCGCTGAGCATGGTTCTCAGATGGTAAAGCATTATGTGTAACCTGAAGGAAGTCCAGTCCAATACAACGCTGTATGTACTGTGAATGTGCAGAGTCTATTGATGCATTTATAAAAGACTACAGTGATTTCCTAACCGATCAAAGGGTCACCTCAATGCTGGACTGTGGAAAATGAACTATATACACAGTCAGGGTAGTGTTGTGTAATATTTATCTTCTTTGGAATAGTCCGAAATACTCTAAAATACTGTAGCTTGAGTTAGTGGGATTCTAGTCAGTTCATGTTAAAGGTTTTTTCTTTAAACCAGTTCAATGATTAATACTGCACTGTTACTCCCACCAATGTTCCACAGTGTTCCACAGAAAATGAAGGCTGGCCACTGGGTAATGGTTCATTGGACTGCTTATATGCAATAGATTGGCCCAAACATGAAAAACACAAATTAAAAAGAGACAAGTCCCCCAATATATACAATCTTAGAAGATGAAAGTTGGATGGTGTCATATAAGTGATGGAAAGGACATTATATATAATAACCATGCATTTTGAGGGTGAGGATTGGGCGAATTTGTGTCTAGTGAACAATTTCTCTCTATAAAAACAGCAGCAAGTACTGGAGTCCAACATTTTATCCCATGATCTGCTGGTAAAAAAAACTCTGCTAGTTCTCAGGATGATGTAATTTTCCCCATAAGTGATGTATACCTCCAGAAACCATTGAGATGTTGTCACCTTTACTAAAGAGGCAAGAAAAAAAAACAATTTCTGCCGTACAGCGCTTGTAATTTTTTTCAACTCAGAGTTCTTTAGCAGATCGAAAGTTTAGAAATGGTCTGTCAGCTCAGATGCGTGGCCATGTTATCTCTGAGATGTGTTTCTCCATAATAAAAGTGTGAAAGCCGAGTTTTTCAGCACGATTTTTCGTGCTGAAAACACCCCCTCGGCTTATACTCGAGTGAACTCTCCGTCTGTCAATCCCTTCTCAGTGGTCTTCAACCTGCGGACCTCCAGATGTTGTAAAACTACAACTCTCAGCATGCCGTAGCATGTAGTTCTGAAACCTCTGGAGGTCCGCAGGTTGAAAACCACTGCGGCCTTCGTCATCATCCAGACCCCCCCTTTAGTTTTGTACTCACCTCCCCTCGGTGGGAAGGAAGGGTGAGCTGGTCCGGGCCACCTATGCTGCAGGGACAGTCCGGTGGGGAGGGTTAGTCGTTCCAGGCTGTCCATTCTCACCGGGGGGGGGGGGCCTCTTCTCCGCGCTCCGGGCCTTCCCCGGACTAGTGACATTGCCTTGATGACGCGCATGAACGTCCCTGTGCGTCATTGTCAAGGCGATGTCACTATTCCGGGGCAGGCCCGGAGCATGGAGAAGAGGGCCCCAGGAGCCTGGAATGACTAACCCTCCCCACCGGACGGTCCCTGCAGCATAGATGGCCCAGACCAGCTCACCCTTCCTTCCCACCGAGGGGAGGTGAGTAGAAAAAAAAAGGGGAGGTCTGGTTGATGACGAAGGCCGCAGTGGTCTTCAACCTGCGGACCTCCAGAGGTTTCAAAACTACAACTCCCAGCATGCCCGGACAGCCGATGGCTGTCCGGGCATGCTGGAAGTTGTAGTTTTGCAACATCTGGCGGTCCGCAGGTTGAAGACCACTGATGAAGGGATTGATAGGTGGTGATGATGAAGAGGGGATGATGACGGGGGTCTGGATGATGACGGGGGTCTGGATGATGACATGGGGGGATGATGTATTTCCCACCCTAGGCTTATAGTCAAGTCAATAACTTTTCCTGGGTTTTTGGGGTGAAATTAGGGGCCTCGGCTTTTATTCGGGTCGGCTTATACTCGAGTATATACGGTATATGAAGGAAAACAAATATCAGTTTAATTTAAGCTTGTGACACTTAAGAGTTTAAATAAATGAAGACATGCAGCAAAACAAACTGATAGGAGAACAAGTACCAAATATACAATTCAGAAAGTTTTAACTATTTGTTTTACCAATGAGAGTAACATGAAACGGGGTGTACGGTGATAAACATCTTATTCCCTTATCCACAGGACAGTGTCTGAATGTACCTGAGTACAGCACTGAGGCATCTCCAGCGCTCCCTTAGAATGGGGCTCTGCTCTGGAGATCGCAGGGGTCACAGTTGTCAGACCCCCAGCGATCAAACACTTATACCTTCTCCTGTGTTTTTCACCGACAACCCCTTTAACATATTAAGGCAATTTTCTACTCAGAATAATACTATATACTGTACCTATATATATATAATTCCCATACAGTTACTAAATAACAACATCTACAAGGATCAAATATCACTATACATGTTACCATTATACTGTAACTGACCAAATTCAGTATACCTAGAGCAACATTACCTATAATACCTCTATAGAAGGGACATATAATACAGCAACTCCATGACCACTACTATTACACCACATAGCAACTGGAATAAACTACCATACTGTTACTGAATAAAATCCACAATATACAGACCAATATTCTCATATACACTGACTCATATAGAGGTAGATACCAGCACTTCATGGAGTGTATAGGTGATCACAGTTACATGTAGTAACTCATGGGTGACACCTAATCTAATTTCTTTTCCATTCAGCCTGAACCAGCATGAAGACTTCTTATGCCACGACTCATCTCTGCAGAATCTGAAGGACAAAAACATTTTAGGCTTCTCATTCCTGCATCGGCCTTTTAGGTCCTTCCTTCCGCACCTAACTCTCCCTCTGTATTACACTGCCCTGATGTAGTAAGACGCACCCAACTTTAAATGAGGAAAATCTAGAATATAATGTAAAGTATAGGTCACAGTGATCTTCAACCAGCGGACCTCCAGATGTTGCAAAACTACAACTCCCAGCATGCCCAGACAGCTGTTGGCTGTCCGGGCATGCCAGGAGTTGTAGTTCTGCAACATCTGGAGGTCTGCAGGATGAAGGCCACAGGTATAGGAGGTAATACTCACGTGTCCCCGCCGCTCTGGACCCGTCACCGCTCGTCACTGCTGCCCTGGATGTCGCCCCGGGGGTGTCCCCGTCGCTCTGGAACATCTCTGCTACCTGGTATCCTCGCTCTCCGTCTCCGTCTCCGGCATCACGTCGCTACGCACGCTGCTCCTATTGGATGACAGGGCGGCGCGTGCGCGACGACGTGATGACGACGAAGGAGAGTGCCGGTCATGCAGGGGGTCCCGGCACGGAGCAGACACCGAGGAGGCAGGTAAGGTCCCTCCCGGTGCAGCCGGGTTAGTGTCACTTTCACTTCAGACGCGGCGGTTAGCTTTGATCGCCGCGTCTGAAGGGTTAATACAGGGCATCACCGCGATCGGTGATGTCCTGTATTAGCAGCTGGCCCCCCTCAGTTTTGGGGAAGAAAAAGTGCGTCTTATACGGCTAAAAATACGGTAGTAGTTAATTATCTTACACAAATGCAATATGCTTGGGTTGGCCATTACTATACTGGAAATTGGCGGTTACTTTTATGCATTACAGCATTTGGTTGAAGTGGAAGTGTTTCCTGAAATATTTTGGAATGCACGTCTGGATTTGGGGAAGTGATGTTACACGCCCTCTCAACCAATCAGCGGCTGAGGCAGGGCATTCCTGCAGTCACTGATTGGATGAGTGGGAGTGTGACATCACATCACAAAATCCTGAAGGGCTGGAAAGCAGGGAGCTCAGTCATATAGATGGCAGCACAGAAGCGAGGAAGTAATAGACTTTTTTTTTTTTTTTACTAATCGTATCCCTGACTAGATTTTAAAGAATCTTTTTTTGCCAAACTTCTCTATTACAGTTAAAGTATATTAGATCACAGGTATACATTTGCATTGACTAATTTTCAAAACCTTATCTTTACAACAAATGGAAGGTTTTAGCTGTCAGGGATACATTTTTTGTTTCATCAGACCAGAAAATCTTGTTTCTTTCAATCTGAGAGTCCTTTAGATAATTTTTTTTTTTTTGCAAACTCCAGGTAGGAAATGCTTTTTTTTCAGACCACTCTGCCATGAAAGGGGTATTCTGGCTTTATACATCTTATCCCCTATCCAAAGGATAGGGTATCAGATGTATGTTCACAGGGGTCCTGCCGGTGGGGACCCCCGCGATCTCAGTGCAGCCCCCTCCCATAGACATAAATGGAGGGGGCATAATGTGACATCACTAGGGGGCGTGGCCATGACATCACATCCCCGTCTCGAGGGCAGCGCCCGGCACAGTATGTAGGGGGCATCACCCAGCGGCGGGACCCCTGCGATCATACATCTTGTTGTATAAAGATGTATAAAACTGAAATGTGTGCTACAGTGATGGGTTGACTACAGTGCTACAGTGATGGGTTGACCTTTTAGAAATTTCTGCCATTACTTTGGAGCTTAACCATAGTAACCATTAAGTTCTTGGTCACCCTTTTCCCCTGATTACTAAGTATTGTAGGGAGCACAGCTCAAGATAGAGTCATGGTTGTTTCAAACTTCTTTCATTCAGGAATTATGGAGGTCATTGTGCTTACAGTACAGCAGTAACATTTTGTAGCCTTCCTCAGATATGTGCCTCCACACAATTTTGTCTCTGAGCTCCACGGGCAGTTCTTTCCCACTAATGGCTTGTTTTTTTTGCGCTGATATGAAATGTCAACAGTGAGACTTTACAGTGTCTCACATAAGTGAGTACAACCCTGTCATTGTTGTACATATTATATTATATCTTTTTGTGATGGCACTGAAGATATAACACTCTTCTACAATGTAAAGTAGTGCACAGCCTGTATTAGTGTTTAATGTTGTGTCCTATTAAAATAACTTAACACACAGCTAATAATGTTTAAACCATGGCAACAAAAGTGAGTACACCAATAAGTGGAAATTTCCAGTTAGCCATTTTCCCTCCTCAGTGCCATGTGACTAATTTAGTATTACAATGTCTCAGGGGTAAATGGGGAGAAGTTGTCTTAAATTTGGTTTTAACACTCTCACACTCTCTAATGCTGGTCAGTGGAAGTTCAGCATGGCATCCCATAGAAAAGAACTTTCTGATAATCTACTAAAAAGAATTGTTGCTCTACATAAAAATGGATTATGCTATAAGAAGGTTGCATGGTTGACAGAAGTTGAGTACACATGCTCAGCGTAATATCCAGAGAATGTCTTTGGGAAACAGACATATGAGTGCTGCCAGCAGTGGTATGACTACTATGGCACATGCCCTGGGCCGCACTAGAGGGGGAGCCCAGACTGATACTCGCTTGCTGGGCTGCTTTCAGCTGTATGTGCATATGCTCATTAAGCTGACAGCTGCCTTTTTAGTGTAAGCCATAGGCCTGCGACTAATGTTGACCGGAGTCCATGGCCTTTGCCCCCATCGGTACCTGTATTATGGAGGAAGAAGGACACAGTCCCTGCCATACTGGAGATCCCTGCGTGGGACTGGGTGAGTATGGGTTTTACTGTTATATTTTTTATTCTGCCACAAAGGGGGGCTTATGGTTACTAGGAAGGGGCTACCTACAGTACCTATCTACCTAGCTGGCTACCTACCTATCCACCTACCTGTCTATCTAACTAGTTGGTGACCTACCTACCTGGCCACCTACCTGGTTACCTAGCTGGCTACCTACCAGGTTACCTAACTGGCCACCTACCTACTGTCACGATTCGGCTGGCAGGAGGTGGATCCTCTGTGCCAGAGAGGGATTGGCGTGGACCGTGCTAGTGGACCGGTTCTAAGCTGCTACTGGTTTTCACCAGAGCCCGCCGCAAAGCGGGATGGTCTTGCAGCGGCGGTAGCAACCAGGTCGTATCCACTAGCAACGGCTCAACCTCTCTGACTGCTGAAGATAGGCGCGGTACAAGGGAGTAGACAAGAGCAAGGTCGGACGTAGCAGAAGGTCGGGGCAGGCAGCAAGGATCGTAGTCAGGGGCAACGGCAGGAGGTCTGGAACACAGGCTAGGAACACACTGGGAAACGCTTTCACTGGCATGATGGCAACAAGATCCGGCGAGGGAGTGCAGGGGAAGTGAGGTATACATAGGGAGTGCACAGGTGAACACACTAATTAGACCAACTGCGCCAATCAGTGGCGCAGTGGCCCTTTAAATCGCAGAGACCCGGGGCGCGCGCGCCCTAGGGAGCGGGGCCGCGCGCGCCGGGACAGGACCGACGGAGAGCGAGTCAGGTACGGGAGCCGGGGTGCGCATCGCGAGCGGGCGCCACCCGCATCGCGAATCGCATCCCGGCTGGAGGCGGTATCGCAGCGCACCCGGTCAGTGGATCTGACCGGGGCGCTGCAGTAGCGAGGATGTGGCGAGCGCTCCGGGGAGGAGCGGGGACCCGGAGCGCTCGGCGTAACAGTACCCCCCCCCTTGGGTCTCCCCCTCTTCTTGGAGCCTGAGAACCTGAGGACCAGACTTTTGTCTAGGATGTTGTCCTCAGGTTCCCAGGATCTCTCTTCAGGACCACAGCCCTCCCAATCGACCAAAAAATTTTTTTTCCCTCTGACCGTCTTGGAGGCCAGTATCTCCTTTACGGAGAAGATGTCAGAGGAACCGGAAACAGGAGTAGGAGAAACAAGTTTGGGAGAGAAACGGTTGATGATGAGTGGTTTAAGAAGAGAGACATGAAAGGCATTAGGAATACGAAGAGAAGGAGGAAGAAGAAGTTTGTAAGAGACAGGATTAATTTGGCACAAGATTTTGAAAGGACCAAGATAGCGTGGTCCCAGTTTGTAGCTGGGGACACGGAAGCGGACATATTTAGCGGAGAGCCATACCTTGTCTCCGGGAGAAAAAATGGGGGGAGCTCTTCTTTTCTTATCGGCAAACTTTTTCATGCGAGATGAAGCCTGAAAAAGAGAATTTTGGGTCTCTTTCCATATGGTGGAAAGATCACGAGTCACTTCATCCACAGCGGGCAAACCAGAGGGCAAGGGAGTAGGGAGGGGGGTAAGAGGGTGACGGCCGTACACCACGAAAAATGGGGATTTAGAAGAAGATTCAGAGACTCTGAAGTTGTACGAGAATTCGGCCCATGGTAGAAGATCTGCCCAGTCATCCTGGCGGGAGGAAACAAAATGCCGTAAATAGTCACCCAGGACCTGGTTAATTCTTTCTACTTGCCAATTGGATTGAGGATGATAAGCAGAAGAGAAGTTTAATTTAATCTTGAGTTGTTTACAGAGAGCCCTCCAGAATTTTGACACGAATTGGACGCCTCTATCCGAGACGATCTGCGTGGGCAAACCGTGAAGACGAAAAATGTGTACAAAAAATTGTTTTGCCAACTGAGGCGCTGAAGGAAGACCAGGAAGAGGAATAAAATGTGCCATCTTGGAAAATCGATCAACGACCACCCAAACAACAGTGTTGCCACGGGATGGGGGTAAGTCTGTAATAAAGTCCATACCAATCAGAGACCAAGGCTGTTCGGGGACAGGCAGAGGATGAAGGAGACCAGCAGGCTTCTGGCGAGGAGTCTTATCCCGGGCACAGACAGTACAGGCCCGCACAAAATCAACAACAATTGTCTCCAGAGTCGGCCACCAATAGAAGCGAGAGATGAGTTGCAAAGACTTTTTGATGCCCGCATGGCCAGCGAGGTGGGAGGAGTGACCCCATTTGAGAATCCCGAGACGTTGGCGTGGAGAAACGAAGGTCTTCCCTGGAGGAGTTTGCCTGATGGAGACTGGAGAAGTGGAGATCAGACAGTCAGGAGGAATGATGTGTTGCGGAGAGACCTCTACTTCCGAGGCATCCGAGGAACGAGAGAGAGCATCGGCCCTAATGTTCTTGTCGGCAGGGCGAAAATGAATTTCAAAGTTAAAACGGGCAAAGAACAACGACCACCTGGCCTGGCGAGGATTCAGCCGTTGGGCAGACTGGAGATAGGAGAGATTCTTGTGATCGGTGTAAATGATAACTGGAAATTTTGATCCCTCCAGCAGATGCCTCCATTCCTCAAGTGCCAATTTAATGGCCAGTAGTTCTCGATCCCCGATGGAGTAGTTCCTCTCCGCCGGAGAGAAGGTCCTAGAAAAAAAACCACAAGTAACAGCATGCCCAGAAGAATTTTTTTGTAGAAGGTCCGCTCCAGCTCCCACTGAGGAGGCATCAACCTCCAATAGGAAGGGTTTAGATGGGTCAGGTCTGGAGAGCACAGGAGCCGAAGAAAAGGCAGACTTGAGCCGTTTAAATGCGTCTTCCGCTTGGGGAGACCAGGACTTAGGATTGGCATTCTTCTTGGTTAAAGCCACGATAGGAGCCACAATAGTGGAAAAATGTGGAATAAATTGTCTGTAATAATTGGCGAACCCCAAAAAACGTTGGATAGCACGGAGTCCGGAGGGGCGTGGCCAATCTAAGACGGCAGAGAGTTTATCTGGGTCCATTTGTAGTCCCTGGCCAGAGACCAAGTATCCTAGGAAAGGAAGAGATTGACATTCAAACAGACATTTCTCCATTTTGGCATAAAGTTGATTGTCTCGAAGTCTCTGAAGAACCATGCGGACATGCTGGCGATGTTCTTCTAAGTTGGCAGAAAAAATCAGAATATCGTCCAGATACACAACAACACAGGAATATAAGAGATCACGAAAAATTTCATTAACAAAGTCTTGGAAGACGGCAGGGGCGTTGCACAGGCCAAAGGGCATGACCAGATACTCAAAGTGTCCATCTCTGGTGTTAAATGCAGTTTTCCATTCGTCCCCCTCCCTGATGCGGATGAGATTATATTCACCTCTTAAGTCCAGTTTGGTAAAGATGTGGGCACCTTGAAGGCGATCAAAGAGTTCAGAGATAAGAGGTAGGGGGTAGCGTTTTTTTACCGTGATTTTATTAAGTCCGCGGTAATCAATGCAAGGACGTAGGGAGCCATCTTTTTTGGACACAAAGAAAAATCCAGCTCCGGCAGGAGAGGAGGATTTGCGGATAAACCCCTTTTTTAAATTTTCCTGGATGTATTCAGACATAGCAAGAGTCTCTGGGGCGGACAGAGGATAAATTCTGCCCCGGGGTGGAGTAGTGCCCGGGAGGAGGTCAATAGGACAGTCATAAGGCCTGTGAGGAGGTAAAGTCTCAGCTTGCTTTTTGCAAAATACGTCAGCATAGTCCATATAAGCCTTAGGGAGACCGGTTACAGGGGGAACCACAGGGTCACGGCAGGGAGTACTGGGAACCGGTTTAAGACAGTCCTTGAAACAAGAAGTACCCCAGCTCTTGATCTCTCCTGTGGACCAATCAAGGGTTGGGGAATGGCGTTGAAGCCACGGTAGTCCAAGGAGAATTTCGGAAGTGCAATTGGAGAGGACCAAAAACTCAATTTTTTCGTGATGAGGTCCGATGCACATTAGGAGGGGTTCCGTGCGGTAACGCACGGCACAGTCCAATCTTTCATTGTTAACACAATTGATGTAGAGGGGTCTGGCGAGACTGGTCACTGGGATGTTGAACCTGTTGATGAGAGAGGCCAAAATAAAATTTCCTGCAGATCCGGAATCCAAGAAGGCCTTAGTAGAGAAGGAGAAGGTAGAGGCAGATATCCGCACAGGCACAGTAAGGCGTGGAGAAGCAGAGTTGACATCAAGAACTGTCTCACCTTTGTGCGGAGTCAGCGTACGTCTTTCCAGGCGGGGAGGACAGATAGGACAATCCTTCAGGAAGTGTTCGGTACCGGCACAGTACAGGCAAAGACTCTCCATGCGGCGTCGTGTCCTCTCTTGAGGTGTCAAGCGAGACCGGTCAACTTGCATAGCCTCCACGGCGGGAGGCACAGGAACGGATTGCAGAGGACCAGAGGAGAGAGGAGCCGGGGAGAAAAAATGCCTCGTGCGAACAAAGTCCATATCCTGGCGGAGCTCCTGACGCCTTTCGGAAAAACGCATGTCAATGCGAGTGGCAAGATGAATGAGTTCATGCAGGTTAGCAGGAATTTCTCGTGCGGCCAGAACATCTTTAATGTTGCTGGATAGGCCTTTTTTAAAGGTCGCGCAGAGGGCCTCATTATTCCAGGATAATTCGGAAGCAAGAGTACGGAATTGGATGGCGTACTCGCCAACGGAAGAATTACCCTGGACCAGGTTCAGCAGGGCAGTCTCAGCAGAAGAGGCTCGGGCAGGTTCCTCAAAGACACTTCGAATTTCCGAGAAGAAGGAGTGTACAGAGGCAGTGACGGGGTCATTGCGGTCCCAGAGCGGTGTGGCCCATGACAGAGCTTTCCCAGACAGAAGGCTGACTACGAAAGCCACCTTAGACCTTTCAGTAGGAAACTGGTCCGACATCATCTCCAAGTGCAGGGAACATTGTGAAAGAAAGCCACGGCAAAAGTTAGAGTCCCCATCAAATTTATCCGGCAAGGAAAGTCGTAGGCCGGAAGCGGCCACTCGCTGCGGAGGAGGTGCAGGAGCTGGCGGAGGAGATGATTGCTGAAGCTGTGGTAGTAGCTGCTGTAGCATCACGGTCAGTTGAGACAGCTGGTGGCCTTGTTGCGCTATCTGTTGCGACTGCTGGGCGACCACAGTGGTGAGGTCGGCGACAACTGGCAGTGGAACTTCAGCGGGATCCATGGCCGGATCTACTGTCACGATTCGGCTGGCAGGAGGTGGATCCTCTGTGCCAGAGAGGGATTGGCGTGGACCGTGCTAGTGGACCGATTCTAAGCTGCTACTGGTTTTCACCAGAGCCCGCCGCAAAGCGGGATGGTCTTGCAGCGGCGGTAGCAACCAGGTCGTATCCACTAGCAACGGCTCAACCTCTCTGACTGCTGAAGATAGGCGCGGTACAAGGGAGTAGACAAGAGCAAGGTCGGACGTAGCAGAAGGTCGGGGCAGGCAGCAAGGATCGTAGTCAGGGGCAACGGCAGGAGGTCTGGAACACAGGCTAGGAACACACTGGGAAACGCTTTCACTGGCACGATGGCAACAAGATCCGGCGAGGGAGTGCAGGGGAAGTGAGGTATACATAGGGAGTGCACAGGTGAACACACTAATTAGACCAACTGCGCCAATCAGTGGCGCAGTGGCCCTTTAAATCGCAGAGACCCGGCGCGCGCGCGCCCTAGGGAGCGGGGCCGCGCGCGCCGGGACAGGACCGACGGAGAGCGAGTCAGGTACGGGAGCCGGGGTGCGCATCGTGAGCGGGCGCCACCTGCATCGCGAATCGCATCCCGGCTGGAGGCGGTATCGCAGCGCACCCGGTCAGTGGATCTGACCGGGGCGCTGCAGTAGCGAGGATGTGGCGAGCGCTCCGGGGAGGAGCGGGGACCCGGAGAGCTCGGCGTAACACCTACCTGGCTTTCTACCTAGCTACCTATCTTCTTAGCTGGCTACCTACCTATCCACCTATCTAATTAGCTGGCTACCTACAGTACCTACCTACCTGGGTACCTATCTACCTAACTGGCTGACTTCCTAACTGGCTACTTACAAACCTACCTGGCTACTTAACTAGCTAGCTAGCTACCATACCTACCTAGCTGGCTACCTACCTACCCACCTACCTGGCTACCTAACTAGCTTGCTACCTACAGTACCTTCCAGGCCACCTACCTAGATACCTGGCTACTTAACTAGCTTTCCATCTACCATATCTACCTTGCTACCTGCCTACCCATCTACCTGGCTACCTAACTAGCTAGCTAGCTACAGTACCTACCAGGCCACCTACCTAGCTACCTGGCTACCTATATACCTAGCTGGTGGCCTACCTTGCTAGGTTACTAGCTGGCTACCTACCTACACAACCTGCAGTGCTGCAGAGGTTGAAGGGGTGGGGGGGGGGTCCGCCTGTCAGTGCTCTGCACACTGCATCAAATTGGTCTGCATGGCTGTCGTCCCAGAAGGAAGCCTTTTCTAAAGATTATGCACAAATAAGTCTGCAAATAGTTTGCGAAAGACAATCAGACTACGAAGATGGATTACTGGAACCATGTCCTCTGGTCTGATGAGACCAAGATAAACTAATTTGGTGTTTCAAGCTGGTGTGGCGGCAACCAGGTGAGGAGTCTTATATACAGTCAAGCATAGTGGGAGTGTCATAGTCTGGACTGTTAGCATTGGCAAGCTACAATTCATTGAGAGAACCGTGAATGCCAATATGTACTGTGACATACTGAAGCAGACATTAATGGTTATGTGTTAAGTTATTTTGAGGGGGCACAACATTAAACACTGTTATACAGGCTGTGTGCTTAGTACATGCACCAGAGTGTCATTTCTTCAGTGACAAAAATGTGAGAGGTGAACTCACTTATGTGAGATACTGTATATAGACAAGGCTATGTCTTCTCAAATCATGACCAATCACCTAAATTTATCACTGGTGACTCCAATCAAGGTGTAAAACTTTCCCAGACGAAGGAGGCCGAATAGCCACCTAAAACGCTTCAGCAAACGTCTTGTACTATACGCTAACCCGTAGTGACGTCACTCATCGCTTATTGTTAATTGGACTAGCATCAAAGTGTTAGCGGGAGCTGTAGAGATGCCACAGACCGGGGCAGTCTTCCGCTCGATCCCAGCACCAGAAGCTACACGGAAACATCCCCGAACGAACCAGCACGATACTCAGGTTGGAACCACCAGGACAATACATCGGATCAACATATACAGGTACCAAATACATCATTGCAACATAGGGAAAACTTGCACGGAGCACCTTAAGGAAAACTTGTTGAAAACAATCTTAATTTCTTCACAGCGCATATTCCCGATAACCACACTGTATTTCGTGGATATACACGAGATCTCCGTCTGTATTTAGATGCACCATATCTGACATATACTACCTCAACCTGTGGCTCCATTGTGGAAATACATCATATATGCAGCCACACACAATAGGTGCGTATAACATTATATATAAAAAAAGTACCACATACAAGTACTTACCTGTATTCATTTGTTGGTGCGCATCACCTACATAATACCATATGTATATATTTTTTTGCATACACAAGAACCCTGTTGATTGAACGATCCACCAACCTATCACAGAGGGGTGAATACATCGGGTCTTGTGCAATAATCCTACTCTTTTATCTCAAGTTCTGAAACATTTTTACATTCTAAATAAAATAAAAATTTTTATTCTATTTTCGCGCCAGTATATATTTATTATTATATTTATACATTTAGTAAGATTATTCACGCATATATATAGATTTTTTTGGGAACAGCAGGAACTGATTATATACAAGCCAGCATCCATACATATATCTTCTCCACCCACAAGAGCGCTAGTGACTACTCCTATTGCACATATTGTATGAAACAGCTAAGCAAATCTGCCTGTTTGTAAATCTCCTAGTTTAGAATGGAGAGTGACAGAGGACACTGAGCCACATTTCCTCAAAGATCAGTGACCAGCAGTTTGGTGTCAGATCCTACAACTTATGCTTCCATCCTGCACTGGGCCTTTCATCCCAGCAAGCTCAATCTACCCAAGCATCAGCAGGTTCAGAGGGTTGACAATCCAAGCATGGACCTGAAGATGAGCTAGGAAGCCATGTATTAGACTCCACTCCCTTATGACCACGACCACGGTTGCCTGAAGGCGGCGTTCTGAACATAAACGCTGGGGTGCCAGCCTGGAAATCGTGGGGGGCCCTGCAGCTGGGCCTCTCTCAATCAGACATCTTATCCCCTATCCTTTATAGATGTCTAGGGGCAGAGTACCCCTTTAAGCCATGGTGTTTTGGAGATGCTCTCAACCAATCGCCAAAAATTTTCAGTCGCTTAGATCCTTACACTTGCACATTTTTCCTAGTTCCAACACATTTCAAGAACAGGACAGGGGCTATAATGATCAGATAAACAATGTCATTTACTTTACCTCACCTATGATTTTAAAGTTAGGGACGATCTATCTATCTATAAAAACAGAAAAAACACAGGAATTGAAAAGGTCAAAGGTAGATGGAAGTAATGAACTAGAGATTGAGGGGGTGATAACGCCGCCAGAGCAAAACTTTAATGATTGATCAGAGCTAAAGGATAGGAAAAAGTTTAAACTTTAAAAGGTGATTTTATCCTTTTTTTTTCCTTCACGAGGGAACACTGGATTTTCTGTGCAGTTCTTTATTTGAACAAGTAATATTTCTCTGTGACTTATCAGTAGTAATCCTTGCAAACCCTTCTGTTTAGCTCACAATCGCATGAGCTTTAAAGAGTATCCATAATTATTTTTTTTTTCTCATAAATCGATAGTGCAAACAATGAGAAGAAACTATGCTCGCAGTGACAGAGATACAAAACTATGAAAGGAAAGCACATTCTCACAATACAGCTCCCATGTGGTTTTACTTCCTCGCATCCCAGAGAAAGCTTTTGACAACTTTGATTCTTCCTTATATCAAATTAATATTCAGCGTCCTTCGGGGTGACCCCCCTAGGGAAAAGACGCCCTCTATTTGGGATTCACTAAAATGTAACTTCTATTGTGTATATTAAAAGTAGTAGAAAATAATAGAAAACACACACGTGATTAAAATTATCAATGGTCTCTCACTACTTTGTTGTTGGATTAATTCTTGTCCCACTTAATTATACATCCACAATGTACTTTTTAAGACCAGTGGGTGGTCTCTCACACCTTCCCAAATGGAGTTATACAGCTCTCTCTATTGTACCATTGGGTGTACATTATTTCACCTTATATTAGGCTAGTCTTATGGAGCGGCCATTGTTTAAAATCATAACACCAGCCTCCCCCAATGTTTCGTCAGATCACTGGCTTTGTCAAGGGCACATGAGGCTTCTCGCTAAAATGTAACTTTTATTGTGTATATTAAAAGTAGTAGCAGTAGCCTCATGCGCCCTTGACAAAGCCAGTGATCTAGCAAAACGTTGGGGGAGGCTGGTGTTATGATTTTAAACAATGGTCGCTCCATAAGACTAGCCTAATATAAGGTGGAATAATATACACCCAATGGTACAATAGAGAGAGCTGTATAACTCTGTTTGGGAAGGTGTGAGAGACCACCCACTGATCTGAAAATGTACATTAAAAGTTACATTTTAGTGAGTCCCAAATAGAGGGCTTCTTTTCCCTAATGGGGTCACCCCGAAGGGCGCTGTATAGTATATTGTACCCACAGGGATGAGTTTTTTGGATTTATATCAAATTGAGACAAACAAAAATACTGTGATAGAATGCTAAATACTCAAAAGAATTGAACTCCTGGGCCAAACTAAGCTAGTCAACATAACCTCTTTAGAAACCTTCATAATTTGACTATTAACCTCAAAGAAGCTATAGTCTTCTCTGTTGAATTACCCCTCTAGCAAATCGCATGATCCCAACAACTTACCATGGTTGGCAGTAGGGATGAGCAAATCAAATCTGACAAATCTGAATTCGTTCCGAATTTCAGGAAAAATTTGATTTGCAACGAATGCGAATCTAAAATGGCGGATCCACATGTGAGGACATAGGGCAAGGAATCCTAGGAAGGCAAGAACAAAGGTTGGTGGGATAACCCTGAATCACATGCAGCATGCAGCCTATCAGCAGCCAGCCACTCCTGTGAAGTCACAGCCCTATATAATCGTCAGCCATCTTGCGGCCACTCACATCAGAGTTCTATTGCAGAGAGAGAGGGACAGACAGCAGTGTGTTGCACAGAAAAGCTTTTGTTACAGCAGCGATTCACCTCAAGCCAAAATCCAGCCTAGAAGCACTGATAGGGGATGGAGAGAGATTGAGAGAGAAAGTGCAATTGCGGGTGTATTACAGGAGCGATTCACCTCAAACCCAAATCCAGTCTAGAAGCACTGATATGGAAGGGAGTGAGATTAAGAGAGAGAGAGTGCAATTTTGGGTATAGTACACAGCGACTGTGTGCTGCAGCACTGGTGTGTACAACAACTGAAAAGCTAATAGTAGCCAGCCAGTTAGGGTGAGCAGAGCACTAAAAGCGTATTGTCCTCTATTAAGAGGAACCAGTGCGTACATGTACGTGGTGTACCATTTTGTTCCTGTTAAAGTCTTAAGGGCCTAGATACTGTGAAAGGCCAGCCAAAAGTACACACCTGTTGGTGTTGTAGACAAATACTGTTTTAAGCATAGTGGAGCGCATTGTACTTGCCTCATAAGTGCATACTACATACGTGTCACGATGCCGGCTGGCAGGTAGTGGATCCTCTGTGCCAGAGAGGGATTGGCGTGGACCGTGCTAGTGGATCGGTTCTAAGTCACTACTGGTTTTCACCAGAGCCCGCCGCAAAGCGGGATGGTCTTGCTGCGGCGGTAGTGACCAGGTCGTATCCACTAGCAACGGCTCAACCTCTCTGACTGCTGAAGATAGGCGCGGTACAAGGGAGTAGACAGAAGCAAGGTCGGACGTAGCAGAAGGTCGGGGCAGGCAGCAAGGATCGTAGTCAGGGGCAACGGCAGGAGGTCTGGAACACAGGCTAGGAACACACAAGGAAACGCTTTCACTGGCACAATGGCAACAAGATCCGGCGAGGGAGTGAAGGGGAAGTGAGGTATAAATAGGGAGTGCACAGGTGAACACACTAATTGGAACCACTGCGCCAATCAGCGGCGCAGTGGCCCTTTAAATCGCAGAGACCCGGCGCGCGCGCGCCCTAGGGAGCGGGGCCGCGCGCGCCGGGACAGGACAGACGGAGAGCGAGTCAGGTACGGGAGCCGGGGTGCGCATCGCGAGCGGGCGCTACCCGCATCGCGAATCGCATCCCGGCTGGAGACGGTATCGCAGCGCACCGGGTCAGTGGAGCTGCCCGGAGCGCTGCGGTAGCGAGAGAGAAGCGAGCGCTCCGGGGAGGAGCGGGGACCCGGAGCGCTCGGCGTAACAGTACCCCCCCCCTTGGGTCTCCCCCTCTTCTCACTTTTGTCTAGGATGTTGTCCTCAGGTTCCCAGGATCTCTCTTCAGGTCCACAGCCCTCCCAATCCACTAAAAAGAACCTTTTTCCTCTGACCGTCTTGGAGGCCAGTATCTCTTTCACTGAGAAGACGTCAGAAGAACCGGAGACAGGAGTGGGAGAAACTAATTTGGGAGAGAAACGGTTGATGATGAGTGGTTTAAGAAGAGAGACATGAAAGGCATTAGGAATACGGAGAGAAGGAGGAAGAAGAAGTTTGTAAGAGACAGGATTAATTTGGCACAAGACTTTAAAAGGACCAAGATAGCGTGGACCCAGTTTGTAACTGGGGACACGAAAGCGGACATATTTAGCGGAGAGCCATACCTTGTCTCCGGGAGCAAAAATGGGGGGAGCTCTTCTTTTCTTATCGGCAAACTTTTTCATGCGAGATGAAGCCTGTAAAAGAGAATCTTGGGTCTCTTTCCATATGATGGAAAGATCACGAGTCACTTCATCTACAGCGGGCAAACCAGAGGGCAAGGGAGTAGGGAGGGGGGGAAGAGGGTGACGGCCGTACACCACGAAAAATGGGGATTTGGAGGAAGATTCAGAGACTCTAAAGTTATACGAGAATTCGGCCCATGGTAGAAGATCTGCCCAATCATCCTGGCGGGAGGAAACAAAATGTCGTAAATAATCACCCAAGACCTGGTTAATTCTTTCTACTTGTCCATTGGATTGAGGATGATATGCAGAAGAAAAGTTTAATTTAATCTTGAGTTGTTTACAGAGAGCCCTCCAGAATTTTGACACGAATTGGACGCCTCTATCCGAGACTATCTGTGTGGGCAACCCGTGAAGACGAAAAATGTGTACAAAAAATTGTTTAGCCAACTGAGGCACTGAAGGAAGACCAGGAAGAGGGATGAAATGTGCCATCTTGGAGAATCGATCAACGACCACCCAAACAACAGTGTTGCCACGGGATGGGGGTAGGTCTGTAATAAAATCCATACCAATCAGAGACCAAGGCTGTTCGGGGACAGGCAGAGGATGAAGAAAACCAGCGGGCTTCTGGCGAGGAGTCTTATCCCGGGCACAGACAGTGCAGGCTCGCACAAAGTCCACGACATCCGTCTCCAGAGTCGGCCACCAATAGAAGCGAGAGATGAGTTGCACAGATTTCTTGATGCCCGCATGGCCTGCGAGATGGGAGGAGTGACCCCATTTGAGGATTCCGAGGCGTTGGCGTGGAGTGACGAAGGTCTTCCCTGGAGGAGTTTGCCTGATGGAGGCTGGAGAAGTGGAAATCAGGCAGTCAGGAGGAATGATGTGTTGCGGAGAGAGTTCAACTTCCGAGGCATCCGAGGAACGAGAGAGAGCATCGGCCCTAATGTTCTTATCGGCAGGCCGAAAGTGAATTTCAAAATTAAATCGGGCAAAGAACAGAGACCACCTGGCCTGGCGAGGATTCAGCCGTTGGGCAGACTGGAGATAGGAGAGGTTCTTGTGATCGGTGTAAATAATAACTGGAAATCTTGATCCCTCCAGCAGATGCCTCCATTCCTCAAGTGCTAATTTAATGGCTAGAAGCTCTCGATCCCCGATGGAGTAGTTCCTCTCCGCCGGAGAGAAGGTCCTAGAAAAAAAACCACAAGTAACAGCATGCCCGGAAGAATTTTTTTGTAGAAGGACCGCTCCAGCTCCTACAGAGGAGGCATCAACCTCCAATAGGAAGGGTTTAGATGGGTCAGGTCTGGAGAGCACAGGAGCCGAAGAAAAGGCAGACTTGAGCCGTTTAAAGGCGTCTTCCGCTTGAGGAGGCCAAGACTTGGGATTGGCATTTTTTTTGGTTAAAGCCACGATAGGGGCCACAACGGTAGAAAAATGTGGAATAAATTGCCTGTAATAATTGGCGAACCCCAAAAAACGTTGGATAGCACGGAGTCCGGAGGGGCGTGGCCAATCTAAGACGGCAGAGAGTTTGTCTGGATCCATTTGTAGTCCTTGGCCAGAGACCAAGTATCCTAGGAAAGGAAGAGATTGGCATTCAAACAGACATTTCTCTATCTTGGCATAAAGTTGATTGTCACGAAGTCTCTGAAGAACCATACGGACATGCTGGCGGTGTTCTTCTAGATTGGCAGAAAAAATCAGGATATCGTCCAGATATACAACAACACAGGAGTATAAGAGATCACGAAAAATTTCATTAACAAAGTCTTGGAAGACGGCAGGGGCGTTGCACAGGCCAAAGGGCATGACCAGATACTCAAAGTGTCCATCTCTAGTGTTAAATGCCGTTTTCCATTCATCCCCCTCTCTGATGCGGATGAGATTATAAGCACCTCTTAAGTCCAGTTTGGTAAAGATGTGGGCACCTTGGAGGCGATCAAAGAGTTCAGAGATGAGGGGTAGGGGGTAGCGGTTCTTTACCGTGATTTTATTAAGACCGCGGTAGTCAATGCAAGGACGTAGAGAGCCATCTTTTTTGGACACAAAGAAAAATCCGGCTCCGGCAGGAGAGGAGGATTTACGGATAAAGCCTTTTTTTAAATTTTCCTGGATGTACTCCGACATAGCAAGAGTCTCAGCTTGTTTTTTGCAAAAAACATCCGCAAAGTCCATATAGGCCTTAGGGAGACCGGTTACAGGGGGAACCACAGAGTCACGGCAAGGGGTACTGGGAACCGGTTTTAGGCAGTCCTTGAAACAAGAGGGCCCCCAACTCTTGATCTCCCCAGTGGACCAATCCAGGGTTGGGGAATGGAGTTGAAGCCAGGGTAGTCCAAGGAGGATTTCGGAAGTGCAATTGGGGAGGACCAAAAATTCAATCTTCTCGTGATGAGGTCCGATGCACATTAGAAGGGGCTCCGTGCGGAGACGTATGGTACAGTCCAATCTTTCATTGTTTACACAATTGATGTAGAGGGGTCTGGCGAGACTGGTCACTGGGATGTTGAACCTGTTGACGAGAGAGGCCAAAATAAAATTTCCTGCAGATCCGGAATCCAAGAAGGCCATAGTAGAGAAGGAGAAGGCAGAGGCAGATATCCGCACAGGCACAGTAAGACGTGGAGAAGCAGAGTAGACATCAAGGACTGTCTCACCTTTGTGCGGAGTCAGCGTACGTCTTTCCAGGCGGGGAGGACGGATAGGACAATCCTTCAGGAAGTGTTCGGTACTGGCACAGTACAGGCAGAGATTCTCCATGCGGCGTCGTGTCCTCTCTTGAGGTGTCAGGCGAGACCGGTCGACCTGCATAGCCTCCACGGCGGGAGGCACAGGAACGGATTGCAGGGGACCAGAGGAGAGAGGAGCCGGGGAGAAAAAACGCCTTGTGCGAACAAAGTCCATATCCTGGCGGAGCTCCTGACGCCTTTCGGAAAAACGCATGTCAATGCGAGTGGCAAGATGGATGAGTTCATGTAGGTTAGCAGGGATTTCTCGTGCGGCCAGAACATCTTTAATGTTGCTGGATAGGCCTTTTTTAAAGGTCGCGCAGAGGGCCTCATTATTCCAGGATAATTCTGAAGCAAGAGTACGGAATTGTACGGCGTACTCGCCAACGGAAGAATTACCCTGGACCAGGTTCAACAGGGCAGTCTCAGCAGAAGAGGCTCGGGCAGGTTCCTCAAAGACACTTCGAATTTCCGAGAAGAAGGAGTGTATAGAGGCAGTGACGGGGTCATTGCGGTCCCAGAGCGGTGTGGCCCATGACAGAGCTTTTCCAGACAAAAGGCTGACTACGAAAGCCACCTTAGACCTTTCAGTAGGAAACTGGTCCGACATCATCTCCAAGTGCAGGGAACATTGGGAAAGAAAGCCACGGCAGAATTTAGAGTCCCCATCAAATTTATCCGGCAAGGATAGTCGTAGACCAGAAGCGGCCACTCGCTGCGGAGGAGGTGCAGGAGCTGGCGGAGGAGATGATTGCTGAAGCTGTGGTAGTAGCTGCTGTAGCATCACGGTCAGTTGAGACAGCTGTTGGCCTTGTTGCGCTATCTGTTGTGACTGCTGGGCGACCACCGTGGTGAGGTCGGCGACAACTGGCAGAGGAACTTCAGCGGGATCCATGGCCGGATCTACTGTCACGATGCCGGCTGGCAGGTAGTGGATCCTCTGTGCCAGAGAGGGATTGGCGTGGACCGTGCTAGTGGATCGGTTCTAAGTCACTACTGGTTTTCACCAGAGCCCGCCGCAAAGCGGGATGGTCTTGCTGCGGCGGTAGTGACCAGGTCGTATCCACTAGCAACGGCTCAACCTCTCTGACTGCTGAAGATAGGCGCGGTACAAGGGAGTAGACAGAAGCAAGGTCGGACGTAGCAGAAGGTCGGGGCAGGCAGCAAGGATCGTAGTCAGGGGCAACGGCAGGAGGTCTGGAACACAGGCTAGGAACACACAAGGAAACGCTTTCACTGGCACAATGGCAACAAGATCCGGCGAGGGAGTGAAGGGGAAGTGAGGTATAAATAGGGAGTGCACAGGTGAACACACTAATTGGAACCACTGCGCCAATCAGCGGCGCAGTGGCCCTTTAAATCGCAGAGACCCGGCGCGCGCGCGCCCTAGGGAGCGGGGCCGCGCGCGCCGGGACAGGACAGACGGAGAGCGAGTCAGGTACGGGAGCCGGGGTGCGCATCGCGAGCGGGCGCTACCCGCATCGCGAATCGCATCCCGGCTGGAGACGGTATCGCAGCGCACCGGGTCAGTGGAGCTGCCCGGAGCGCTGCGGTAGCGAGAGAGAAGCGAGCGCTCCGGGGAGGAGCGGGGACCCGGAGCGCTCGGCGTAACAATACGTACATCTAAGTGGTGTACAATTTTGTTCCTGTTAAAGGGGTACTCCACTGGAAAACCTTTTTTTTTTTTAATCAACAGGTGCCAGAAAGTTAAACAGATTTGTAAATTACTCCTATTAAAAAAATCTTAACCCTTCCAGTACTTATCATCCGTTGTATACTGCAGAGGAAGCTCTTTTCTTTTTGAATGTCCTTTCTGTCTGACCACAGTGCTCTCTGCTGACACCTCTGTCCATTTTAGGAGCAGGAGAAAATCCCCATAGCAAACTTATCCTGCTCTGGACAGTTCCTGAAATTGACAGAGGTGTCAGCAGAGAGCACTTGTGGTCAGGCAGAAAGGAAATTCAAAAAGAAAAGAACTTCCTCTGTAGTATACAAAGGATGATAAGTACTGTAAGGATTAAAAATTTTTAATAGAAGCAATTTACAAATCTGTTTAACTTTCTGGCACCTGTTGATTAAAAAAAAAAAAAAAAAATGTTTTCCGGTGGAGTACCACTTTAACCTCTTAAGGACCCAGGGCGTATTGATACGCCCTCACACCCTGGGCCTTAAGGACCCAGGGCGTATCCATACGCCCTGGCATTTTCCGGTCCCTGCCGCGCGCCGGCATCAGCAGGCATCCAGGGCAAACGCCGATGGGGGCCATGTCTGCCACATCACCGCAAATCGCGAGGGAAATCGCCCCTGCGCTCTGTGGCGATACCGGGCTGATCGGGTCTCTGGGACCTGACCGCCCGGGTAATTTTGCATGATCCCGGTTGTCACAGACAGCCAGGACCATGCTGAAGGCTAGGAGCGAGGTGGCAAGCCTGCCACCTCCTCCTATCCCCTGCGATTCTTCGGTCAGCTAACCGACCAATCGCAAGGGGGGGCGGTTACTTCCTCCCGCCCTGCCCGGCCCCTGGAAGTCCGGAGAGGACGGGAGGAAGACCGGAGGACGCGGCGGGGGACGGGGAGTGCTGGGGACCGGAGTTGTAGTTTTGCAACAGCTGGAGGTCCCCCCCTCCCTGTGAATGTACAGGGTACATTCACATGGGCAGGAGGCTTACAGTGAGTATCAGGCTGCAAGTTTGCGGTGCAGCAAATTTTGTGCGGCAGCTCAAACTCGCAGCGGGAAACTCGCTGTAATCCCCCGCCCATGGGACTGTACCCTAAAAACACTACACTACACTACACTAACACAAAATAAAATAAAAAGTAAAAAACACTACATATACACATACCCCTACACAGCCCCCCTCCCCTCGCCAATAAAAATGAAAAACGTCTGGTATGCCACTGTTTCCAAAATGGAGCCTCCAGCTGTTGCAAAACAACAACTCCCAGTATTGCCGGACAGCCGTTGACTGTCCAAGCATGCTGGGAGTTTTGCAACAGCTGGAGGCACCCTGTTTGGGAATCACTGGCGTAGAATACCCCTATGTCCACCCCTATGCAATCCCTAATTCAGGCCTCAAATGCGCATGGCGCTCTCACTTTTGGAGCCCTTTCAAGGCAACAGTTTAGGGCCACATATGGGGTATCGCCGTACTCGGGAGAAATTGCCTAACAAATTTTGGGGGGCTTTTTCTCCTTTCACCACTTATGAAAAGGTGAAGTTGGGGTCTACACCAGCATGTTAGTGTAAAAAAAATAAATTGTTTACACTAACAGGCTGGTGTTGCCCTATACTTTTCATTTTGACAAGAGGTAAAAGGGGAAAAAGCCCCCCAAAATTTGTAATGCAATTTTTCCCGACTACGGAGATACCCCATATGTGGGCGCAAAGTGCTCTGGGGGCGCACAACAAGGCCCAGAAGGGAGAGTGCACCATGTACATTTGAGGTGATTTGCACAGGGGTGGCTGATTGTAACAGCGGTTTTGACAAATGCAAAAAAAAAAAACACATGTGACCCCATCTCGGAAACTACACCCCTCACGGAATGTAATGAGGGGTGCAGTGAGAATATATCCCCCACTGGTGTCTGACAGATCTTTGGAACAGTGGGCTGTGCAAATTAAAAATTTTGTACAGCCCACTGTTCCAAAGATCTGACAGACACCAGTGGGGGGTAAATGCTCACTGTACCCCTCATTACATTCTGTGAGGGGTCTAGTTTCCAAAATGGTATGCCATGTTTTTTTTTTTTTTTGCTGTCCTGGCGCCATAGGGGCTTCCTAAATGCGACATGCCCCCCGAGCAAAATTTGCTCTCAAAAAGCCAAATATGACTCCTTCTCTTCTGAGCATTGTAGTTCGCCCGTAGTGCACTTCAGGTCAACTTATGGGGTACCTCCATACTCAGCAGAGATGGGGTTACAAATTTTGGGGGGTATTTTCTGCTATTAACCCTTGCAAAAATTAGAAATTTGGGGGGGAAACACACATTTTAGTGATTTTTTTTTCTTTTTACGTATGCAAAAGTCGTGAAACCCCTGTGGGGTATTAAGGCTCACTTTATTCCTTGTTATGTTCCTCAAGGGGTCTAGTTTCCAAAATGGTATGCCATGTGTTTTTTTTTGTTGTTTTTTTTTTTGCTGTTCTGGCAACATAGGGGCTTCCTAAATGCAACATGCCCCCCAAAAACCATTTCAGAAAAACGTACTCTCCAAAATCCTCTTGTCGCTCCTTCGCTTTTGAGCCCTCTACTGCGCCCGCCGAACACTTTACATAGACATATGAGGTATGTGCTTACTCGAGAGAAATTGAGCTACAAACATAAGTATAAATTTTCTCCTTTTACCCCTTGTAAAAATTAAAAAATTGGGTCTACAAGAACATGCAAGTGTAAAAAATTAATATTGTGAATTTTCTCCTTCACTTTGCTGCTATTTCTGTGAAACACCTAAAGGGTTAAAAGGCTGACCGAATGTCATTTTGAATACTTTGGGGGGTGCAGTTTTTATAATGGGGTCATTTGTGGGGTATTTCTAAGATGAAGACCCTTCAAATCTACTTCAAACCTGAACTGGTCCCTGAAAAATAGTGAGTTTGTAAATTTTGTGAAAAATTGGAAAATTGATGCTGAACTTTGAAGCCCTCTGGTGTCTTCCAAAAGTAAAAACTTGTCAATTTTATGATGCAAACATAAAGTGGACATATTGTATATGTGAATAAAAAAATATATATTTCGAATATACATTTTCCTTACCAGCAGAGAGCTTCAAAGTTAGAAAAATTACAAAATTTTCATCACATTTTGGGATTTTTCACCAAGAAAGGATGCAAGTTACCAAAAAATTTTACCACTATGTTAAAGTAGAATATGTCATGAAAAAACAATCTCGGAATCAGAATGATAACTAAAAGCATTCCAGAGTTATTAATGTTTAAAGTGACAGTGGTCAGATGTTCAAAAAATGGCTGGGTCCTAAGGAGTAAAATGGCTGGGTCCTTAAGAGGTTAAAGTCTCAAGGGCCTATTAACTGTGAAAGGCCAGCCAAAAGTACACACCTGCTGGTGTTGTAGACAAATACTGTTTTAAGCGTACCGGAGCGCATTATATTCCCCTCATTAGTGCATACCACATACGTACATCTAAGTCAGGGGTTGGCAACCCCTGGCTCGCATGCCACTCATGGTCTGTGGGGTGCTTTTGAGTGGCCCTGGGCGGAGAGGCGCTCACTCTGCTAATGGGGATCTAGGACACATGTCCCGGATACCCAGGTGAGCGAGTGGCGCTTTGAGCTGTGTGCACACTAGCACAAACAGCGAAAACCTCCTCTTAGCATGAGCCGCAGGACCTGCGGCTTCACGGAGAGGAGACCTATGACCTCTGCCCGCACGCAGCGCAGGTGACGTCACTCATCGGTGCCTGCACTGTAGCGGTAGAAGAACTTGAGCTGCCCAGGGATCTCTGCGTGGGAAATAGGGGAGTAAAAGTTTTTTTTCTTAATTCATCCTGGCATCAGCAGAGCAGGGGAGGGAAGGTGATGGGAGGGGGAAGAGGGAAGTGCAAGTGGGGATGATGATAATGAGGGTGGGGGTGCAGGTGATGATGATGGAGGGGGGTGCAGGTGATGATGATGATGAGGGGGGCTGAGGAAGTGCAAGTGATGATAATGAGGGGGGGGGGGGGGGAGTGCAAGTGATGATGATGATGAGGAGGGGAGGGCAAGTGATGGTGATGGGGGAGTGCAAGTGATGATGATGATGAGGGGGGAAGTGCAAGTGATGATGATGATGAGGGGGGAGTGCAAGTGATGGTGATGGGGGGAGTGCAAGTGATGAAGATGAGGGGGTGAAGTTAAGTGATGATGATGAGGGGGAGTGCAAGTGATGATGATGAGGGGGGTGGTGGTTCAAGTGATGGGGATGCAAGTGACGGGGAGGGGGTGCAGGTGATGGGAGAGGGGGTGCAGGTGACAGGGAGGGGGGTGATGATTTGGATGTGAATGAGCACTGGCTACTTCCCTACCTTGCTATCTACCTATCTACTTACCTACCTGCATAACTACCTACTTATATCCAAGGAAAATCGTAGCTCACCAAAGTATAAAGTGCAAAATTCAGTGAGGTTTATTCCATTAATACAGGAATTTAGGTGCACTACTGTGGTAGATGTAAGCAATGAAATTGGCTAACCCTCAACACTGATGTTAAAATTGAGACATTAGCCAGTATATCCTTGTATGAAGGACATACCTGAGCCTGCACACTAATGCCAAGGCTTCTCAAGTGGCACGGGACCTAACACTAACCTACCTGTGCGTGATAAGCAAAACCAGGGGCCAGTGGGCAATTACGGCAGCATTAGGCTGACTCACAGCCTCCTCCCAGGTTACCTCCAGTGTGGCTGGGCACACATACAATGGGAGGAGGGAGAAAGACTAAAAGCCCCACCCAAGTTGGCTGATATAGTTGCTGGCCTCACAGGTGAACCTTAATGCTGCCTAAAAAGTGTTCAAGGTGCATTACATATGGAGTTTACACACCTCCAAGTGTGCGGGCTCAGGTGTGTCCTTCATTTAAGCATATACTGGCTAATGTCTCAATTTTAACATCAGTGTTGAGGGTTAACCAATGTCATTGTTTACATCTACAACAGTAGTGCACCTAAATTCCTGTATTATTCTAATTGTTACACATCCACACCGTCTATCTGGTGTAAGATTCTATTGTGGCACTTGTAGTCTGCTGCAGGCATCCCCCATTGTATGCATTTTTATGCTGGGGATTTCCCCTAGCAACAGACCACAAGAGCAGGATCTGCTCCCCCAGCACAAATGCATAAACTGCATTTGGGGTTGAGCACCTCCAGCCATTTGAGACCACGTCTTTGTTGTTGTTTACAGTTTATTCCATTCCAAACAGTGTTACAGAGCAGGCTACGTTTTGTCGCCTCTCATGCTTGACAAAAGCGAAGACAGGTCACTGAAACATAGCCTGCTCTGTAACACTGTTTGAAATGGAATAAACTCCACCAAATTCTGCACTTCTGGGGGGTGCACTGGAAAAATGCAGAAACTAAGATGTTTGTCCTGCAGATGCTGTAGTGATGGGTTTTGGCTGGAAGAAGTCATCATGGTAGTCTGAGCCAGATGGAGAACAGAAGGAAAGAGGACGACATCAACCGTAAAATATGTGAATTGTGAGTCAGTTAATGTAACTGTATGTATATTACTGTGCAACACACCTGGGGTTTGATCCTGGGGTCTGTATTATGGTGGATGGTGATTCTGGGGGTCTGTATTATGGTGGATGGTGATTCTGAGGTCAGTATTATGGTGGGTGGTGATTATGGGGTCTGTATTATGGTGGGGTCTGATTCTGGGCTCTGTATTGTGGTGGGGTCTGATTCTTGGGTTTGTATTGTGGTGGGGACTGATTCTGGGGTCTGTATAATGGTGGGTAGTGATTCTGGGGTCTGTATTATGGTGGGGTCGGATTCTGTGGTCTGTATTATGGTGAGGTCTGATTCTGGGGTCTGTATTGTGGTGGGGTCTGATTCTGGGGTCTGTATTAGGGTGAGGACTGATTCTGGGGTCTGTATTATGGTGAGGTCTGATTCTGGGGTCTGTATTGTGGTGGGGTCTGATTCTGGGGTCTGTATTATGGTGGGGTCTGATTCTGGGGTCTGTATTATGGTGGGGTCTGGTTCTGGGGTCTGTATTATGGTGGGTGGTGATTCTGGGGTCTGTATTATGGTGGGTGGTGATTCTGGGGTCTGTATTATGATGGGTAGTGATTCTGGGGTTTGTATTATGGTTGGGTCTGATTCTGGGATCTGTATTGTGGTGGGGTCTGATTCTGGGGTTTGTATTATGGTGGGGTCTGATTCTGGGGTCTGTATTATGGTGGGTGATGATTCTGGGGTCTGTATTATGGTGGGGACTGATTTTGGGTCTGTATTATGGTGGGGTCTGATTCTGAGGTCTGTATTATGGTAAGGTCTGATTCTGGGGTTTGTATTATGGTGGGTGGTGATCCTGGGGTCTGTATTATGGTGGGGTCTGATTCTGGGGTCTGTATTATGGTGGGGTCTGATTCTGGGGTCTGTATTATGGTGGGGTCTAAATCTGGGGTCTGTATTATGGTGGGGACTGATTCTGTATTATGGTGGGTGGTGATTCTGTGGTCTGTATTATAGTGGGTGGTGATTCTGGGGTCTGTATTATGGTGGGTGGTGATTTCGGGGTCTGTATTATGGTGGGGACTAATTCTGTGGTCTGTATTAGGGATGGTGGTGATAATGGGGTCTGTATTATGGTGGGGACTGATTCTGTGGTCTTTATTATGGTGGGGAATCATTCTGGGGTCTGTATTATGGTGGGTGGTGATTCTAGGGTCTGTATTATGGTGGGAACTGTTTCTGGGGACTGTATTATGGTGGGGTCTTATTCTGGGGTCTGTATTATGGTGGGGACTGATTCTGGGGTCTGTATTATGGTGGGTCTATCTTATGGTGGGGACTGATTCTAAGTTCTATATTATGGTGTAGACTGTTTCTGGGGACTGTATTATGGTGTGGACTGTTTCTGGGGTCTGTATTATAGTGGGGTCTGATTCTGGGGTCTGTATTATGGTGGGGTCTGATTCTGTGGTCTTTATTATGGTGGGGACTGATTCTGGGGTCTGTATTATGGTGGGGTCTGATTCTGGCGTCTGTATTATGGTAGGGACTGATTCTGGGGGTCTGTATTATGGTGGGGGCTGATTCTAGGGTCTGTATTATGGTGGGGTCTGATTCTGGGGTCTGTATTATGGCGGGGTCTGATTTTGGGGTCTGTATTATGTTGGGGACTGATTCTGGGATCTGTATTGGGGTGGGGACTGATTCTCGGGTCTGTATTGTGTTGAGGACTGATTCTGAGGTCTGTATTGTGGTGAGGACTGATTCTGGTGTCTGTATTATGCAGGTCTGAGTTAAAATGGTTGTTCTCACTGTAAGGTCCTTACAGCGAGAACAATACAGTATATAGGGACAATTCTGAAGAAAAACCCCTTTGTGACAAGCCACACCCCCACAAACCCCACCCCATAGCAAGCCACACCCATATTGCCGACACACCAAGCAGCTTCGAAAAAATTTTGGGTACAGCACTACCAAAAGGTTGCCTACCCCTGATCTAAATGGTGTACCATTTTGTTCCTGTTAAAGTCTCAAGGGCCTATTTACTGTGAAAGGCCAGTCAAAAGAACACACCTGCTGGTGCTGTAGACAAATACTGTTTTAAGCGTAGTGGAGCGCATTGTACTGCGCTCATAAGTGCATACCACATATGTACATCTAAGTGGTGTACCATTTTGTTCCTGTTAAAGTCTTAAGGGCCTAGTTACTGTGAAAGGCTAGGCAAAAGTACACACCTGCTGGTGTTGTAGACAAATACTGTTTTAAGCGTAGTGGAGCATATTGTCCTCCCCTCATATACGCACTAAGTATGTCAGGCAGAGAAGTGGCAGAGGCCCAAATTTATCAGGCAGAGGTCGCAGCAGACTAGGGGTAAGTGGCAGCAGGAGTCGCAACGGGTGGCCTGAGCTCCCGGTATCAGCTAGCGGTTGTGTCTCGACCAGCAACCCATCTGCCATCATTGATTTGGTTAACACGGTCATCCACTTCATCAAAAGTGACATCTGATACCCGCAGTCAACAGTCGGTGGGTTCCTCAGAGACAACCCTCAGTTGGCATGGCCTGTCCTCCCATTGCCTCTGTCCTATGCTGTCCCCTCCCCCACAGAAGTATCGTATGCTGTGGGTTCAGCTCCACTATTTAGTGAGGATGATCTAATAGAGGACAGTCAGCAACAACTGCCCAGCCATGAAGGGGAGGAGACATCCGCCACTTCCTCCGCTAGGCGGGCAAGTAGTGATGAGGAGAGTGGAATGGGAGGTGGTGTTGCGAGTGTTTGGGCTCCTAAAGCAGACACTGTTAAGGAACCTGAGAAGGATGTCAGTGACGTGCAGACACAACTTGATGATGATGAAGCCGATCGCACTTGGGAGCAGGGTGCAGAAGGGGCTTCATAATCATCAGAAGAGGGTTGCAGGTTGCCCGTGAGGCAGCAGCTGAGCCAGCAAGGTGGTAGCATGGCTGGCAGTAAGCATGGTGGCAGAAGTGGAAAGTCTGGAGCCAAACGTGCCCGGAGTAGACCTCCTGCTTCGTGGCAGCCTACCTTCCCTGGAGGTAGTGGAGCAGAGGTTCCTGGAGACGGCGGCAGTAGCAGTCAATCAGTGCATACTGTTGGTAGGAAAATCAGCTACTCGGCGGTGTGGCAGTTTTTCATAAAGCATCCGGAGGAGGTTAACATGGCCACATGCAAGATGTGTCGGCAGAAGGTAAAGCGTGGCCAGGGTCCCAATGTTGGCACCACGACCCTGTGTCAACATATGCAGAGTCACCATAAAGCGGCCTGGGAGAACCGTGGCTCCAATGTGGAGGTCCAGCCTGCTGCATCACCCAGTGGCACACCACTCCTTGTTTCAGCCAGCCAAGGCTCCACCAGTTCAGCTGAAGGGAGCTGTGTGTCATACCCATCTTCTGTTGCTCCAGATGTTCTTGCTCCTCCTACTTCGAGTCAGTCATTCTGCCAGCAATCCATCGGCAAAGCCATGTCCAAGAGATAACAGTATCCAATGGCCCCAAAGCTGAATGTGCTCCTGTCCAAGTTGCTGGGGCTGCAGTCCCACCCTTTTCAAATGGTGGACTCATCACCTTTCAGAGAACTGAAGGCTTTTGCCGAGCAGAGGTGGAGAGTCCGAAGCCATCATTTCTTTACAAAGAAAGCAGTACCAACCCTGCACAATTTTGTGGAAGAGAAGGTAGGCCAGTCCTTGAGCCTGTAGGTGTGTACCAAAGTGCATGGCAGTGGCAACATGTGGAGCTGTAACTATGGTCAGGGACAATACATGTCCTTTACGGCCCATTGGGTGAATGTGGTTCCTGCACAGCCACAACAGCAACTTGGACAGGTAACGCTGCTTCCGCCTCCACACTCTCAGGCAGTTGGTCCTGTGACAGTGTGCAACTCCGCCTCCTCATCCTCCACCGTGTCTTCAACCTCCACTAAACGGACAAGTCTCAGTGCCCCACCAGCATACCATGTGTGTAGGGCACGACGGTGTCCCGCTGTTCTTCACATGGTTTGCCTTAGCGAATGGAGTCACACAGGGGAGGAACTGCTAAAACTGGAACCATGGTGACTGACAACGGGAAGAACATCTTGTCAGCGCTGCGAAAAGGAAGCCTGGGCCATGCGCCCTGCATGGCACACGTGTTCAATCTGGTTGTCAAGTGGTTCCTGAAGTGTTGGACCGACTATACGAACAGAGAAAAGTCATCACCGATTTCTTGATGATCCAAGCGGATAGGGGGACTCCCCTGTGTAACTTCAATGTCAACCAGTGGCAGCTCATATGTGACACCTGCCGTTTGCTCAGACCCTTTGAGGAAGCTACTTTATTAGTCAGTCGCCAGGATTACGGGATGAACAATGTCATTTCACTGCTTCATCTACTACAACGCGTGTTGGAAACGATGGCTGGTCAGGGCACTGGAGACGTGGTGCCTACATCTTACAGCCACATGAGCCCTGTGGAGGCTGAACTGGAGGAGGAGGTGGAGGGGCACAGTGGAACACAGTTTAGGTTTTGCAAAATGAGCGGTTTTTCTAGTCATCTGACAGGAGAGGAGGAGCAGGAGCAGCCAGAGGAGCTAGAGGGTTATGAGGAAGGCGAGACAGAGGACCCAGACACACTGTGGCAGTATGAACTGGAGATGGAGGCAGGGAGTCCCTCCGAGTCACTTTCACAAATGGCACGATGCATGCTCACTTGCCTGCGTAGTTACCTCCGAATTGTCACCATTCGGCAGCAGGATGACTTCTGGCTCTCCACCTTATTGGACCCTCATTACTGGCACAAAATAGGGGCCTTTTTTACACCAACTGAGAGGGAGGACAAACTGACCTACTACAGAGACATCCTACGTAGTCAGTTGGCCAATGCCTGTCTACGCCATCGTCCATCCTCTCGCATGTCTGACTCGGGGCCCTCTGTGCTCACCTTCCACTGCCATGGCTACTGGGGAGGGGTGGGGTGGCAAGAGCAGTACCAGCTCCATCAGCAGCAGCCTGAGTCTACAGTCGCTGATGAGTAGCTTTCTTCACCCGCGTAGTGAAACAACTCATCAGCAGCCAGTAGACCTGGAGCAGGACCTGAACCAGCAGGTAGTGGCATACCATGACATGACCATGCCAACACACCTTGAAGATCCACTGGACTTCTGGTTAGCCAAACTTGATTTGTGGCTGCAACTAGCAGAGTTTGCCCTGGAAAAGCTGTCCTGCCCGGCCAGTAGTGTGCCATCAGAGCGGGTGTTTAGTGCGGCGGGGGCCATAGTAACCTCAAGGAGAACTCATCTGTCCACGAAAAATGTGGAGAGGCTGACCTTTGTGAAGATGAATCAGTCATGGATCAGCCAGGATTTCCACCCACCAATGCCTGATGAATCAGAGTAGATTGACCATGGTGCCACACCAACACTTCACAAATATGGATAGTGCTAAACATATTTAAGCTGGTGCTCCCCAGTTACAGACATTCCTCCGCCTCAGACCACAAGTAAGTGCATCACTACGCATTACGTAAAATTTAACTTTTAATAATATTCTTAGGATAAATTATATATACCCAACAATTTTTTTAAATAAAAAAAAACATTTGCCACCTACACCACAAAGTATTGATGTGACCTCTAAAAGGTAGAAGGGAACAATGTATGGTCCATTGTAACCGGTGGGGGTAAAAGGCCCTACTATCGCATTATTAATTCCCTTTTTGGCAAGTGTTACTGGCCCTAAAAAGGGCAGCCCCACACAGGAACCTCTCACTATTTCCCCCTACAAACACTGCCATTTCCCAGGGTTTTTAGGTGGACATAGGGAGAGGTTCCTGTGTGGGGCCGCCCTTTTTAGGGTGAGTAACACTTGCCAAGAAGGGAATTAATAGGGCGGAAGTTTTTACCCCCAAGGTCACAATGGACTATACGTTGTTCCCTACGACCTTTTAGAGGTCTTTGCATCACATCAATACTTGGTGGTCTAGGTGGCACATGGTGATTTTTGCACACCTTTGCTTTTGTTTGATTTCAAAAAATTTTTGGGGAACATATATTTTATCCTAAGCATCTTATTAATAGTTAAGTTTTACAAAATGCAATACCATATGTTCTCCTCGTGCTGATGCCACCTCCAGGCTATCTCATTCTGCCACCTTATGTTCTCCACATGCTGATGCCACCTCCAGGCTGTCTCATTCTGCCACTATATGGTCTCCTCATGCTGCCGCCACCTCCACGCCGTGTCATTAGGGCATTATATGTCACCTCATGCTGCCGCCAACTCTAGGCTGTGTCATTCAGCCACTATATGGTCTCATCATGCTGCCGCCACCTCAACGCTGTGTCATTCAGCCACTATATGGTCTCCTCATGCTGCCACCACTTCAACGCTGTGTCATTCAGCCACTATATGGTCTCCTCATGCTGCCGCCACCTTAACGCTGTGTCATTCAGTCACTATATGTTCTCCTCATGCTTGCGCCAACTCCACACTGTGTCATTCAGGCACTATATGTTCTACTCATGCTGTCGCCAACTCCAGGCTGTGTCATTCCGCCACAATATGGTCTCCTCATGCTGCTGCTACCTCCAGGCTGTGCCATTCAGCCACTATATGGTCTTCTCATGCTGCTGCCACCTCCACACTGTGTCGTTCAGCCACTATATGTTCTCCTCATGCTGCCCGCAACTCCAGGCTGTGTCATTAAGCCACTATATGGTCTCCTCATGCTGCCGCCAACTCCAGGCTGTGTCATTCAGCCACTATATGTTCTCCTAATGCTGCCGCCACCTCCACGCTGTGTCATTCAGCCACTATATGTTCTCCCCATGCTGCCCGCAACTCCAGGCTGTGTCATTAAGCCCCTATATGGTCTCCTCATTCTGCCGCCACCTCCAGGCTGTGTCATTCAGCCAGTATATGTTCTCCTCATGCTGCCACCACCTCCACGCTGTGTCATTCAGCCACTTTATGGTCTCCTCATGCTTCTGCCACCTACACACTTTGTCATTCAGCCACTATATGGTCTCCTCATGCTGCTGCCACCTCCACACTGTGTCATTCAGCCACTATATGGTCTCCTCATGCTTCTGACACCTCCAGTCTGTGTCATTCAGCCACTATATGTTCTCCACATGCTGCTGCCACCTCCACGCTGTGTCATCCAGCCACTATATGGTCTCCTTATGCTGCTGCCTACTCCAGGCTGTGTCATTCAGCCACTATATGGTCTCCTCATGCTTCCGCCACCTCCGGGCTGTGTAATTCAGCCACTATATGTTCTCCTCATGCTGCCGCCAACTCCAGGCTGAGTCATTCAGCCACTATATGCTGCCGCCAACTCCAGGGTGTGTCATTCTGCCACTATATGTTGTCCTCATGCTGCTGCCACCTCCACTCTGTGTAATTCACCCACTATATGTTCTCCTAATGCTGCCGTCACCTCCACACTGTGTCGTTAAGCCACTATAAGGTCTCATTATGCTGCTGCCACCTCCAAACTGTGTCATTCAGCCACTATATGGTCTCCTCATGCTGCCGCCAACTCCAGGCTGTGTCAATCAGCCACTATATGGTCTCAGCCACTATATGGTCTCCTCATGCTTTCGCCACCTCCAGGCTGTGTCCTTCAGCCACTATATGTTCTCCTCATGCTGCTGCCACCTCCACGCTGTGTCATTCAGCCACTCTATGGTCTCCTCATGATGCTGCAAACCCCAGGCTGTGGCATTCAACCACTATATGGTCTCATTCATGCTTCCGCCACCTCCGGGCTGTGTCATTCAGCCACTATATGTTGTCCTCATGCTGCCGCCACCTCCAGGCTGTGTCATTCAGCCACTATATGTTCTCCTCATGCTGCTGCTTTCTCCACGCTGTGTCATTCAGCCACTATATGTTCTCCTTATGCTGCTGCCACCTCCACGCTGTGTCATTCAGCCACTTTATGGTCTCCTCATGCTTCTGCCACCTACACACTTTGTCATTCAGCCACTATATGGTCTCCTCATGCTGCTGCCACCTCCACACTGTGTCATTCAGCCACTATATGGTCTCCTCATGCTTCTGACACCTCCAGTCTGTGTCATTCAGCCACTATATGTTCTCCACATGCTGCTGCCACCTCCATGCTGTGTCATCCAGCCACTATATGGTCTCCTTATGCTGCTGCCTACTCCAGGCTGTGTCATTCAGCCACTATATGGTCTCCTCATGCTTCCGCCACCTCCGGGCTGTGTCATTCAGCCACTATATGTTCTCCTCATGCTGCCGCCAACTCCAGGCTGAGTCATTCAGCCACTATATGCTGCCGCCAACTCCAGGGTGTGTCATTCTGCCACTATATGTTGTCCTCATGCTGCTGCCACCTCCACTCTGTGTAATTCACCCACTATATGTTCTCCTAATGCTGCCGTCACCTCCACACTGTGTCGTTAAGCCACTATAAGGTCTCATTATGCTGCTGCCACCTCCAAACTGTGTCATTCAGCCACTATATGGTCTCCTCATGCTGCCGCCAACTCCAGGCTGTGTCAATCAGCCACTATATGGTCTCAGCCACTATATGGTCTCCTCATGCTTTCGCCACCTCCAGGCTGTGTCCTTCAGCCACTATATGTTCTCCTCATGCTGCTGCCACCTCCACGCTGTGTCATTCAGCCACTCTATGGTCTCCTCACGATGCTGCAAACCCCAGGCTGTGGCATTCAGCCACTATATGGTCTCATTCATGCTTCCGCCACCTCCGGGCTGTGTCATTCAGCCACTATATGTTGTCCTCATGCTGCCGCCACCTCCAGGCTGTGTCATTCAGCCACTATATGTTCTCCTCATGCTGCTGCTTTCTCCACGCTGTGTCATTCAGCCACTATATGTTCTCCTTATGCTGCTGCCACCTCCAAGCTGTGTCATTCAGGCACTATATGGTCTCCTCATGCTGCTGCCACCTCCACGCTGTGTCATTCAGCCACTATATGGTCTACTCATGCTGCCGCCACCTCCAGGCTGTGTCATTCAGCCACTATATGTTCTCCTCATGCTGCTGCTTTCTCCACGCTGTGTCATTCAGCCACTATATGTTCTCCTTATGCTGCTGCCACCTCCAAGCTGTGTCATTCAGCCACTATATGGTCTCCTCATGCTGCTGCCACCTCCATGCTGTGTCATTCAGCCACAATATGATCTCCTCATGCTGCCGCCACCTCCACTCTGTGTCATTCAGCCACTATATGTTCTCCTCATGCTTCTGCAACCTCCACACTGTGTCATTCAGCCACTATATGGTCTCATCATGCTACCGCCACCTCCACACTGTGTCATTCAGCCACTATATGGTCTCCTCATGCTGCTGCCAACTCCAGGCTGTGTCATTCAGCCACTATATGGTATCCTCATGCTACCGCCACCTCCAGGCTGTGTCATTCAGCCACATTATGTTCTCATCATGCTGCTGACACCTCCATGCTGTGTCATTCAGCCACTATATGGTCTCCTCATGCTGCCGCCAACTCCAGGCTGTGTCATTCAGCCACTATATGTTCTCCTCATGCTGCTGCCACCTCCACTCTGTGTCATTCAGCCACTATATGTTCTCCTCATGCTTCCGCCACCTCCACACTGTGTCATTCAGACACTTTATGGTCTCATCATGCTGCCGCCACCTCCACACTGTATCATTCAGCCACTATATGGTCTCCTCATGCTGCTGCCAACTCCAGGCTGTGTCATTCAGCCACTATATGGTCTCCTCATGCTTCCGCCACCTCCAGGCTGTGTCATTCAGCCACTATATGTTCTCCTCATGCTGCTGCCACCTCCACTCTGTGTCATTCAGCCACTATATGTTCTCCTCATGCTTTCGCCACCTCCACATTGTGTCCTTCAGACACTATATGTTCTCCTTATGCTGCCGCCACCTCCAGGCTGTGTCATTCAGCCACGATATGTTCTCCTTATGCTGCTGCCACCTCCACGCTGTGTCATTCAGCCACTATATGGTCTCCTCATGCTGTCGCCACCTCCACACTGTGTCATTTAGCCACTATATGTTCTCCTCATGCTACTTCCAACTCCAGGCTGTGTCATTCAGCCACTTTATGGTCTCCTCATGCTGCTGCCAACACTAGGCTGTGTCATTCAGCCACTATATGGTCTCCTTATGCTGCTGCCTACTCCAGGCTGTGTCATTCAGCCACTATATGGTCTCCTCATGCTTCCGCCACCTCCGGGCTGTGTCATTCAGCCACTATATGTTCTCCTCATGCTGCCGCCAACTCCAGGCTGAGTCATTCAGCCACTATATGCTGCCGCCAACTCCAGGGTGTGTCATTCTGCCACTATATGTTGTCCTCATGCTGCTGCCACCTCCACTCTGTGTAATTCACCCACTATATGTTCTCCTAATGCTGCCGTCACCTCCACACTGTGTCGTTAAGCCACTATAAGGTCTCATTATGCTGCTGCCACCTCCAAACTGTGTCATTCAGCCACTATATGGTCTCCTCATGCTGCCGCCAACTCCAGGCTGTGTCAATCAGCCACTATATGGTCTCAGCCACTATATGGTCTCCTCATGCTTTCGCCACCTCCAGGCTGTGTCCTTCAGCCACTATATGTTCTCCTCATGCTGCTGCCACCTCCACGCTGTGTCATTCAGCCACTCTATGGTCTCCTCACGATGCTGCAAACCCCAGGCTGTGGCATTCAGCCACTATATGGTCTCATTCATGCTTCCGCCACCTCCGGGCTGTGTCATTCAGCCACTATATGTTGTCCTCATGCTGCCGCCACCTCCAGGCTGTGTCATTCAGCCACTATATGTTCTCCTCATGCTGCTGCTTTCTCCACGCTGTGTCATTCAGCCACTATATGTTCTCCTTATGCTGCTGCCACCTCCAAGCTGTGTCATTCAGGCACTATATGGTCTCCTCATGCTGCTGCCACCTCCACGCTGTGTCATTCAGCCACTATATGGTCTACTCATGCTGCCGCCACCTCCAGGCTGTGTCATTCAGCCACTATATGTTCTCCTCATGCTGCTGCTTTCTCCACGCTGTGTCATTCAGCCACTATATGTTCTCCTTATGCTGCTGCCACCTCCAAGCTGTGTCATTCAGCCACTATATGGTCTCCTCATGCTGCTGCCACCTCCATGCTGTGTCATTCAGCCACAATATGATCTCCTCATGCTGCCGCCACCTCCACTCTGTGTCATTCAGCCACTATATGTTCTCCTCATGCTTCTGCAACCTCCACACTGTGTCATTCAGCCACTATATGGTCTCATCATGCTACCGCCACCTCCACACTGTGTCATTCAGCCACTATATGGTCTCCTCATGCTGCTGCCAACTCCAGGCTGTGTCATTCAGCCACTATATGGTATCCTCATGCTACCGCCACCTCCAGGCTGTGTCATTCAGCCACATTATGTTCTCATCATGCTGCTGACACCTCCATGCTGTGTCATTCAGCCACTATATGGTCTCCTCATGCTGCCGCCAACTCCAGGCTGTGTCATTCAGCCACTATATGTTCTCCTCATGCTGCTGCCACCTCCACTCTGTGTCATTCAGCCACTATATGTTCTCCTCATGCTTCCGCCACCTCCACACTGTGTCATTCAGACACTTTATGGTCTCATCATGCTGCCGCCACCTCCACACTGTATCATTCAGCCACTATATGGTCTCCTCATGCTGCTGCCAACTCCAGGCTGTGTCATTCAGCCACTATATGGTCTCCTCATGCTTCCGCCACCTCCAGGCTGTGTCATTCAGCCACTATATGTTCTCCTCATGCTGCTGCCACCTCCACTCTGTGTCATTCAGCCACTATATGTTCTCCTCATGCTTTCGCCACCTCCACATTGTGTCCTTCAGACACTATATGTTCTCCTTATGCTGCCGCCACCTCCAGGCTGTGTCATTCAGCCACGATATGTTCTCCTTATGCTGCTGCCACCTCCACGCTGTGTCATTCAGCCACTATATGGTCTCCTCATGCTGTCGCCACCTCCACACTGTGTCATTTAGCCACTATATGTTCTCCTCATGCTACTTCCAACTCCAGGCTGTGTCATTCAGCCACTTTATGGTCTCCTCATGCTGCTGCCAACACTAGGCTGTGTCATTCAGCCACTATATGTTCTCCTAATGCTGCCGCCAACTCAAAGCTGTGTCATTTAGCCACTATATGCTGCCGCCAACTCCAGGCTGTGTCATTCAGCCACTATCTGTTCTCTTCATGCTTCTGCCACATCCACACTCTCATTCAGCCACTATATGGTCTCCTCATGCTGCTGCCACCTCCATGCTGTGTCTTTCAGGCACTATATGGTCTCATCATGCTGCTGCCACCTCCATGCTGTGTCATTCAGCCACTATATGGTCTCCTCATGCTGCTGCCACCTCCATGCTGTGTCATTCAGCCACTATATGTTCACTTCATGCTGCCGCCACCTCCACACTGTGTCATTCAGCCACTATATGGTCTCGTCATGATGCCGCAACCTTCACGCTGTGTCATTTAGGCACTATATGGTCTACTCATGCTGCCGCCACCTCCACGCTTTGTCATTCAGCCACTGTATGGTCTCCTCATGCTGCCACCACCTCCACGCTGTGTCATTCAGCCACTATATGGTCTCCTCATGCTGCAAGCAACTCCAGGCTGTGTCATTAAGACAATATATGGTCTCCTCATGCTGCTGCCTACTCCAGGCTGTGTCAATCAGCCTATACATGTTTTCCTCATGCTGCCGCCACCTCCACAATGTGTCATTCAGCCACTATATGTTCTCCTCATGCTGCCGCCACCTCCACGCTGTGTCATTCAGCCACTATATGGTCTCCTCATGCTGCCGCCACCTCCATGCTGTGTCGTTGAGCCACTATATGGTCTCTTCATGCTACCGCCACCTCCATGCTGTGTCGTTGAGCCACTATATGGTCTCTTCATGCTACCGCCACCTTCACGCTGTGTCATTCAGCCACTATATGGTCTCTTCATGCTGCTCGCAACTCCAGGCTGTGTCATTCAGCAACTATATGTTCTCCTCATGCTGCCGCCACTTCCACGCTATGTCATTCAGCCACCATATGTTCTCCTCATGCTGCCGCCACCTCCACGCTGTGTCATTCAGCCCCTATATGGTCTCCTCATGCTGCCGCCAACTCCAGGCTGTGTCATTCAGCCACTATATGGTCTCCTCATGTTGCCGCCAACTTCAGGCTGTGTCATTCAGCCACTATATGGTCTCCTCATTCTTCCGCAACCATCATGCTGTGTCATTTAGACACTATATGGTATCCTCATGTTGCCGCCATCTCCAGGCTGTGTCATTCAGCCACTATATGGTCTCCTCATTCTTCCGAAACCTTCACGCTGTGTCATTTAGACACTATATGGACTACTCATGCTGCCGCCACCTCCACGCTGGGTCATTCAGCCAATATATGGTCTCCTCATGCTGCTGACACCTCCACGCTTTGTCATTCAGCCACTGTATGGTCTCCTCATGCTGCCACCACCTCCACGCTGTGTCATTCAGCCACTATATGGTCTCCTCATGCTGCAAGCAACTCCAGGCTGTGTCATTCAGACAATATATGGTCTCCTCATGCTGCTGCCAACTGCAGGCTGTGTCATTCAGCCTATACATGTTTTCCTCATGCTGCCGCCACCTCCACGTTGTGTCATTCAGCCACTATATGTTCTCCTCATGTTGCTGCCAACTCCAGGCTGTGTCATTCAGCCACTATATGTTCTCCTCATGTTGTCGCCAACTCCATGGTGTGTCATTCAGCCACTATATGCTGCCGTCAACTCCAGGCTGTGTCTTTCAGCCACTATATGTTCTCATCATGCTGCTTTCACCGCCACACTGTATCATTCAGCCACTATATGGTCTCCTCATGCTGTTGCCACCTCCACTCTGTGTCATTTAGCCACTATATGTTCTCCTCATGCTGCTGCCAACTCAAGGCTGTGTCATTAAGCCACTATATGGTCTCCTTATGCTGCCGCCAACACTAGGCTGTGTCATTCAGCCACTATATGGTCTCCTCATGCTTCCGCCACCTCCAGGCTGTGTCATTCAGCCACTATATGGTCTCCTCATGCTGCTGCCAACTCCAGGCTGTGTCATTCAATCACTTTATGCTGCCGCCAACTCCAGGCTGTGTCATTCAGCAACTATATGTTCTCCTCATGCTTCTGCCACCTCCACGCTGTGTCATTCAGCCACTATATTGTCTCCCCATGCTGCCGCCACCTCCACGCTGTGTCATTCAGGCACTATATGGTCTCCTCATGCTGCTGCCACCTCCACGCTGTGTCATTCATGCACTATATGGTTTCCTCATGCTGCTGCCACCTCCACGCTGTGTCATTCAGCCACTATATGGTCTTCTCATGCTGCCGCCAACTCCAGGCTTTGTCATTCAATCACTTTATGCTGCCGCCAACTCCAGGCTGTGTCATTCAGCAACTATATGTTCTCCTCATGCTTCTGCCACCTCCACGCTGTGTCATTCAGCCACTATATGGTCTCCTCATGCTTCCGCCACCTCCAGGCTGTGTCATTCAGCCACTATATGGTCTCCTCATGCTGCTGCCAACTCCAGGCTGTGTCATTCAATCACTTTATGCTGCCGCCAACTCCAGGCTGTGTCATTCAGCAACTATATGTTCTCCTCATGCTTCTGCCACCTCCACGCTGTGTCATTCAGCCACTATATTGTCTCCCCATGCTGCCGCCACCTCCACGCTGTGTCATTCAGGCACTATATGGTCTCCTCATGCTGCTGCCACCTCCACGCTGTGTCATTCATGCACTATATGGTTTCCTCATGCTGCTGCCACCTCCACGCTGTGTCATTCAGCCACTATATGGTCTCCTCATGCTGCCGCCAACTCCAGGCTGTCATTCAGCCACTATATGTTCTCCTCATGCTGCCGCCACCTCCATGCTGGGTCATTCAGCCAATATATGGTCTCCTCATGCTGCTGCCACCTCCACGCAGTGTCATTCCACCACTACATGGTCTCCTCATGCTGCCGCCACCTCCACGCTGTGTCATTCAGCCACTATATGGTCTCCTCATGCTGCCGCCACCTACATGCTGTGTTATTCAGCCACTATAGGGTCTCCTTATACTGATGCCACATCCAGGCTCTGTCGTGCCGCTGATTCTAATAGCGATGTCTCTGATCTGCATGTCATACTGAATAACAGTATTATTTCACTAACCCAGCACATACCCTATGCGTGTTACAGCAAGGCAAAGTGTTCTACATCCCTACTTAGGCTCTCTGTAGGCCAGAAATAGCTGTTTTTAAAGGGGTACTCTGGTGCTTAGACATCTTATCCCCTACCCCGGTACGGTCCGAGTCATCTGCCACACAGGTCCAGCGGATCCACATCCACCGGTATTCCTGTCTTCTGAAACGTGGGTGTTACAATATTTTTATGCAGTTATTAGGTTGCCTCTATGCCATTTTTTTTTTAAACTAAATACACTAATTCTGATAATCTTTCTGGGTACTGTAGTCCCCAGTGTTTCCCCATTTAATACATAATCCCAGCCTGGATTTTTCCTTCCCATGTGCATAATCCTACATTTATCAGTGTTGAACCTCATCTTCAAGTTTCTAGCCCAAACTTCCAACCTATCCAGATCCATTTATAACAGTGCACTGTCTTCTAACCATTTTGCAAAGTTAAGTATCATCTGCAAAGATTGATTATTTACTATATAATCCTTCTACAAAGTCATTAATAAATATATATTAGTACCCTACTAGTAACAGTCACCTAATCTGAGTATGTACCATTAATAACCACCCCCTGTTCCCTATTCCTGAGCCAGTTACTTACCCATTTACACACATTTTTCCCCAGCCTAAGCATTCTCATTTCATGTATCCAACCTTTTAAGTGGCATAGAATCAAAGGCCCAAATATAGGTAGTTTCACTTCTATAGATAGTTCCCTCTTCTATTTAGGCCCCCATATAGGTAGAATCCCCCCGTTGGTTAATTTCCCTCTGTATGAAGGCCCCCATACAGTTAGCCCCTCCCATTGGAGGCTTCTCCCTGTATAAAGGCCCCCATATATATATAGTGTCTCTCTCCCCCATAGCTCGTTCACCCCTGTAAGTAGGCTCTCATATAGGTAGTTCCTCCCTGTATATAGGTGCCCTCCCCTTTCCAAAACAAAATAAAAACATGCTCACCAAGGCTTTTGGCTTCCATGGTCCGGCTTATCTTCTGCCTTTCCCAGCCTGAAAGGGCGGAGCGATGAAAAGTTGGGGAGAAATATATTCCATTGGTTTGAGTCAGATCACACAGCTAAGACAATGGCTATCCATGACTCCTGGCACACATCTTTCTGGTATACAGAAGTGATACTTCAAATAACTCTGGCAAGGTTCAAAGGATTCTTCTATTTTATAATGTGGATGAAATTAAATCATTTTGCCTGGTGAAATAAACATATGTTAGCCTCCATATTAAGACTGTAGAGTTATAATTATGACGCTATTACTGCAGAGAATAGGGGGTTCTGATCTATATCAAAGCAATCAGTCTTGTACAGAGGCAGCTTTAGGTGAGTTATGCAGCTTCTTAAGGCATTACACTTGCAGGGGCCTTAGAGCTGCCTGACTTTTCTCCTGGAGAAATTATTGTACAGTAACAGGAATCCCTGCTCCTGTACTTCACAACAGTTCCGTGTTGCTTATGGTGCAAGCTGCGCACATTGACGTTGTCTCATCGCTTGCAGCCTGCATTAGAAGTCCTGCACCGTACCAGAGAAACAGTCACAGACCTGGGAGTATGAGAAGAGAAGGTGCGCCAGCTCTAGAGCTCACACAGAGTGCTGCTGCACCACACAGAGTGCTTAGACTTGTTACTGGTGATACCTGTATCAAGGCAGCTGCCCACATTGCGCACCTCCATGTTGAGGGAGCAACTGCATCGACCTCAGAAATGTGGAAATTGTATTCACTGAGGTCACTTTTTGCAGTGGCTGACACAAGGACACAGTGCTGTGGGTATGGCCTGCAATTATCTCTAGGGCTGGCCCTGCTCATAGCCTAGAAGCTACAAGTCGACAGCTAAGCACCACATGCTACTCCTGCTGTACTCACTACAGCCTCTTATATAGGAGAAGGGAGGCTGTGAGCCTACCTAACTACCTACTGGGGCCTTCTATCTAATGGGGAGAAATGATCTACCTACTGTAGCATCTACCAACTAGATTACCTACCTACTACCCACACCCAATCCCCCTACTCTTCCCCCCCAAACACATTTGCTTACTCCCTCATACTATGCAGGGCACCAAGGAGGCATTCTTTGGGCACTGAGGGTAGGGATAAGGTTGGGAATGTTCTAGAAAAATGCAGAACCTAATATGTTTTTCTGTCAGATTCTGCTCAGACGAGTCATGGGTGAAAGAAGTCTTCATTGCTTTTTGAACCAGATAGAGAAGAAGAAGAAAAAAAAAAGATGCCCTCTGTTACCAGAAGTTGTTGCATTGTAATTACTTATATGGTCCTCATAGCCTGTGTGCAGCTGATATCTACCACTATATGGTCACTGTATGGAGGGATACTGGTCTGTGTACAGTCACTTTTATTCAGTATCAATATGGTAGTATTATCCAGTCTCTATGTGGTAGTGGTAACGGTGTGTCAGTTGTCCCTTGTATAGTGGTATTATTGGTGATATTGGTCTGTGTATACTGGTTTCTATTTAGTGTCAGCATTATGGTGTTAGTTAGCCACTGTAGTAGTAATATCTAATCCTGGTGGGGAGTTATTTTATGTTTATAATTCCAAGTATGTTCGGTCGGCACTTGGATCGGTGCGGGTGCCAGGGATAAGAGATCCAGTAAGAGTATAAAAGAATCCCGGCACACCAGTCTTTGATGCAAATAATTTTCCTTTTTATTAAGGCATAAGTTAACGCAGCACGCGTTCCGGCCTATACAGCCTTTTTCAACTGCATAATAATACAATGAACAGTGGCGCTATTTAAAGGCGCCAAATACTGCAAATATACGTCATAGCATAAATCAACGAATCCCCAGACAGAACGTGAACACCTCCCCCTGTGGCGTCATATTCCCACGTGGAGCAACAAGGCAAAGTAAACAATGCGTTTTCATGAATAAGAGCATAGTAAAGAGGAGGTGCTTCAAGTTGGGCGTTGTAGCTATAGAGAGAGAGAGCGAGAGAAACAAATCAGTTAATCTGTATAAACAATGTAATCAGTACAAAAGGCTTGACAGTTCATACTCACGATTAAGGCCGCGAGGTTCCAATGTATCGAGCTTATGTATCCAATAAGCTTCTTTTCGGGCAAGTAGTTTTTTTTATATCACCACCTCGTAGTGGTGGAATCACCTTGTCAATAACCTGAAACTGCAGTTGAGAGATATTATGGCTCTGTTTTCACAAACAGAGCCATAATATCTCTCAACTGCAGTTTCAGGTTATTGACGAGGTGATTCCACCACGACGAGGTGGTGATATCAAAAAACTACTTGCCCGAAAAGAAGCTTATTGGATACATAAGCTCGATACATTGGAACCTCGCGGCCTTAATCGTGAGTATGAACTGTCAAGCCTTTTGTACTGATTACATTGTTTATACAGATTAACTGATTTGTTTCTCTCGCTCTCTCTCTCTATAGCTACAACGCCCAACTTGAAGCACCTCCTCTTTACTATGCTCTTATTCATGAAAACGCATTGTTTACTTTGCCTTGTTGCTCCACGTGGGAATATGACGCCACAGGGGGAGGTGTTCACGTTCTGTCTGGGGATTCGTTGATTTATGCTATGACGTATATTTGCAGTATTTGGCGCCTTTAAATAGCGCCACTGTTCATTGTATTATTATGCAGTTGAAAAAGGCTGTATAGGCCGGAACGCGTGCTGCGTTAACTTATGCCTTAATAAAAAGGAAAATTATTTGCATCAAAGACTGGTGTGCCGGGATTCTTTTATACTCTTATTTTATGTTTATATACCTCAACCCTTGATAAAATCCTGCATGCACCCCTGGTGAGCAGCAATGCATATACTGTATCGAGTAAGTCGAGTCGAGTCGAGTATTGTGGTCAAGTTTTGCCTAAGGCCTTGCAAAGTCTAGAGCTGCCTCTCTTTGTGTGTTAAGGATTTGCTATTGGGTTGGTGGGTAAGTGTTCTTTATTGTAAAGCACAATTAAAGTTGTACTACACTACTTTAAGACTTATCCCCAATCCACAAGTCTGACCTCTGGGACCCCATCAATCTCCAAGAAGGGGCTGTGTCTCTCCTTTTGCATGGAGCTACTCAGTGTTGTACTCGAGAATCTCCACTGCTCCTATAATAAAATGCATGGAGTGAATGCCAGCAAGCTGCTCCATGCACAGGGAAAGAGGGGGCCCTTTTCTGGCAATCGCAGAGGGTCCGACATCCAGATAGGGGGTATGTTTTAAAGTAGTGGAGTACCCCTTTAACTTTACAAACTATAAAGTATACTGTATTATGTCACTGTATGTCATCATATTCAGCTGTGTCCAGAAAAAAATTCCTTCAGTTATAGAACAGCTCAGTACCACATATCACCACATATCATTCTGATGCATAAAAGCCAACATCAGCCTCCTGCTCTGTCCTATTCCTGGTGTTACTAGCAACTTTTTCTTGTAACCATTAACAATAAATAAATGTCTTTCATTGTAAGGTGCAATGAGCCTTTCTAAGCTCATTCCCTGCATGAGTGACTTAATAAACTTCATTGTAGTCCCACTCCTGGAAATCGGAATTATTATTAGAACAGACATTTCAGGTAGGAAACCCCACAGCTCACTAGTTTGACCTTGCACACAGAGCATTTGTACAACACAACGCAGTAGTCACTTGACTGTTTGATGTTCTTTATTAGAACAATATGCAAATTGTTGAGAAATGTGTACATGAAGGATGGTTTCGCACACATAATTGATTGAGTGTGTAGAACCATTTCCCCACTATTGTTACATGCTTCATCGAATCTAGATTGTTAACTCCCCAGGCGGTGTAGAAAGCCATTATTTCACAGTTGTGGCATGGTTATGTAACAGGATCGGTTGAGCTTTTCTGTGTTTCCTATTAGCTTTTCTGTTCAGTTCAGAAATGAGAAGATTAAAAGTTTGCATTCATCATTATTCTATTATTTTATTTTAAAGTAGATCTCCAGAAATTGCTATACAATTTCATGTGTCAATATCTATCCAGATCCTGAATAAACCCAGTAAATCGCCAGTGTCATTCCAAAAACCCTTTGTTAGGGATGTCCCAATACTGGTATCGGGATCAATACTTAACATCTGCACGAGACTTGTACTTGTGCAAATGTCCCCAATACCTAATCCGATACCTGCCGGTGGGACCCCCGCCGGCAGGTATCATGGAGGTGCCCTGTGCTATGCAGTGCACGTCATAGCCGGGACCTGTGTATAATGCCGAACATCACTGGTCGCGGTGGTCTGGCATTAACCCTTTGGACGCTGCGATCAAAGTTGATTGCGGCGTCTAAAAGTCCTGAAATTAACTGCCAGTAGCTCAGGGATGCTGATCAGGATCAATGCAGTGAAATGGCTGTGTCCCGATCAGCTCAGAGGATGGCCGGAGGTCCTTTACCGTGCTCCGTGCTGTCTAGTCATCGTTCCTATACTGCAGCCATCCACGGCAGGCAGTAGTAAAGGAGTGCCGATAACACTGAACATTGCAATGCTATGGCATATTGATGGCATATTGATCAGTGTATGCAATCTACAGACTGCATGTACAGTACAATCTCCCAATAGAGGACACTCACGGGGAATAAAAATGTGTCCACTATTGAGAGATGTCCCCTATGGGGAAAAAGGCTCAAAATTCTTCCTAAATGACCGAATACTGTACTGTACTTACTCCAGATCATAATTACCGTATTTATCGGCGTATAACACGCACTTTTTAGGCTAAAATTTTTAGCCTAAAGTCTATGTGCGTGTTATACGCCGATACACTCCCAGGAAAGGCAGGGGGAGAGAGGCCGTCGCTGCCCGCTTCTCTCCCTCTGCCTTTCCTGGGGTCTAGAGCCGTGCTGCCGGCCCTTCTCTCCCCCTGGCTATCGGCGCCGCTGCCCGTTCTGTCCCCCTGACTATCGGTACCAGCGCCCCATTGCCGGCACCGATAGCCAGGGGGAGAGAAGCGGTGCCGACAGCCAGGGGGAGAGAAGGGGCAGCGGCACCCATTGCCGGCGCCGCTGCCCCGTTGCCTCCCCCCATCCCCGGTGCCATAATTACCTGGGTCGGATCCGCGCTGCTGCAGGCCTCCGGCGTGCATCCCCTGCGTCGTTGCTATGCACGGCGCGGCGCACTGACATCATGCGCCGCGCCGTGCAGCGCATAGCAACCACGCCGGGGACGCACGCCGGAGGCCTGCAGCAGCGCAGACCCGAACCAGGTAATTATGCCACCGGGGATGGGGGAGGCAACGGGGCAGCGGCGCCGGCAATCGGTGCCGCTGCCCCTTCTCTCCCCCTGGCTATCGGCGCCGGCAATGGGGCGCCGGCACCGATAGTCAGGGGGACAGAACGGGCAGCGGCGCCGATAGCTAGGGGGAGAGAAGGGCCGGCAGCAGGGCTCTAGACCCCAGGAAAGGCAGGGGGAGAGAAGCGGGCAGCGACGGCCTCTCTCCCCCTGCCTTTCCTGGGGGTATATCGGGGTATACACGCGCACACACGCACCCTCATTTTACCATGGATATTTGGGTAAAAAACTTTTTTTACCCAAATATCCTTGGTAAAATGAGGGTGCGTGTTATAGGCCGGTGCGTGGTATACCCCGATAAATACGGTACCTATAAAACATGATAACAAGCAATATTACAGTAGAATCTCCCAGTGCTGTTTAATCACCCCTTATCCCTCCCCTGTATCATTTCACCCCCTTTATACCCTGTGCCCCCTTATTCCCCCGTGCCTTGTGCCAAATTATCCCCCTCTTACGCTCTGTGCCATATCCTTTCCCATTGATCCCCCTGTGCCATTTCATTCCCCCTTTATTACCCCCTTTGTAAATTCATCACCTTCTCTTTATGAAGTGGCACATGGGGACAAAGGGGAATGAAATGGCACAGGGGGATATAGGGGGAATAAAATGGCACAGGGGATGGCAAAGAGGGGGTGATGAATTTTCACAGAAGGTAATAAAGGGTAAATTAAATAGCACAGGGGGGGATCAAGAGGAAATGATGTGCCACAGTGGGCAATAAAGGTAGGGAGAATGATTTGGAACAGGGGAATAAAATGGCATGGGGGGGGATCAGGGAAGGAGAGGGGTAAATTATGTCACTGGCGGACATAAAGAAGCAGGAGACTACTGTTTAACTCCTTAACAACGCAGGACGTATATTTACATCCTGCGCTGACTCCCGCGATATAACACGGTGTCACGCGGTGACCCCACGTCATATCAGGTCGGTCCCAGCGGGACCCGCGGCTAATACAGGACATCACCGATCGGGGTGATGCCCTGTATTAACCCTTCAGACGCAGAGCTCAAAGTTGACTGCCGCGTCTGAAGTGAAACTGAAAGTAAATAGATGTGTGTGTTACGCCGAGTGTTAGCTCCACTGACCCGGTGCGCTGTGATACCGTCTCCAGCCGGGATGCGATTCGCGATGCGGGTAGCGCCCGCTCGCGATGCGCATCCCGGCTCCCGTACCTGACTCGCTCTCCGTCTGTCCTGTCCCGGCGCGCGCGGCCCCGCTCCCTAGGGCGCGCGCGCGCCGTGTCTCTGCGATTTAAAGGGCCACTGCGCCGCTGATTGGCGCAGTGGTTCCAATTAGTGTGTTCACCTGTGCACTCCCTATTTATACCTCACTTCCCCTTCACTCCCTCGCCGGATCTTGTTGCCATTGTGCCAGTGAAAGCGTTTCCTTGTGTGTTCCTAGCCTGTGTTCCAGACCTCCTGCCGTTGCCCCCGACTACGATCCTTGCTGCCTGCCCCGACCTTCTGCTACGTCCGACCTTGCTTCTGTCTACTCCCTTGTACCGCGCCTTTCTTCAGCAGTCAGAGAGGTTGAGCCGTTGCTAGTGGATACGACCTGGTCACTACCGCCGCAGCAAGACCATCCCGCTTTGCGGCGGGCTCTGGTGAAAACCAGTAGTGACTTAGAACCGATCCACTAGCACGGTCCACGCCAATCCCTCTCTGGCACAGAGGATCCACTACCTGCCAGCCGGCATCGTGACAGTAGATCCGGCCATGGATCCCTCTGAAGTTCCTCTGCCAGTTGTCGCCGACCTCACCACGGTGGTCGCCCAGCAGTCACAACAGATAGCGCAACAAGGCCAACAGCTGTCTCAACTGACCGTGATGCTACAGCAGCTACTACCACAGCTTCAGCAATCATCTCCTCCGCCAGCTCCTGCACCTCCTCCGCAGCGAGTGGCCGCTTCTGGTCTACGACTAACCTTGCCGGATAAATTTGATGGGGACTCTAAATTCTGCCGTGGCTTTCTTTCCCAATGTTCCCTGCACTTGGAGATGATGTCGGACCAGTTTCCTACTGAAAGGTCTAAGGTGGCTTTCGTAGTCAGCCTTTTGTCTGGAAAAGCTCTGTCATGGGCCACACCGCTCTGGGACCGCAATGACCCCGTCACTGCCTCTATACACTCCTTCTTCTCGGAAATTCGAAGTGTCTTTGAGGAACCTGCCCGAGCCTCTTCTGCTGAGACTGCCCTGTTGAACCTGGTCCAGGGTAATTCTTCCGTTGGCGAGTACGCCGTACAATTCCGTACTCTTGCTTCAGAATTATCCTGGAATAATGAGGCCCTCTGCGCGACCTTTAAAAAAGGCCTATCCAGCAACATTAAAGATGTTCTGGCCGCACGAGAAATCCCTGCTAACCTACATGAACTCATCCATCTTGCCACTCGCATTGACATGCGTTTTTCCGAAAGGCGTCAGGAGCTCCGCCAGGATATGGACTTTGTTCGCACAAGGCGTTTTTTCTCCCCGGCTCCTCTCTCCTCTGGTCCCCTGCAATCCGTTCCTGTGCCTCCCGCCGTGGAGGCTATGCAGGTCGACCGGTCTCGCCTGACACCTCAAGAGAGGACACGACGCCGCATGGAGAATCTCTGCCTGTACTGTGCCAGTACCGAACACTTCCTGAAGGATTGTCCTATCCGTCCTCCCCGCCTGGAAAGACGTACGCTGACTCCGCACAAAGGTGAGACAGTCCTTGATGTCTACTCTGCTTCTCCACGTCTTACTGTGCCTGTGCGGATATCTGCCTCTGCCTTCTCCTTCTCTACTATGGCCTTCTTGGATTCCGGATCTGCAGGAAATTTTATTTTGGCCTCTCTCGTCAACAGGTTCAACATCCCAGTGACCAGTCTCGCCAGACCCCTCTACATCAATTGTGTAAACAATGAAAGATTGGACTGTACCATACGTTTCCGCACGGAGCCCCTTCTAATGTGCATCGGACCTCATCACGAGAAGATTGAATTTTTGGTCCTCCCCAATTGCACTTCCGAAATCCTCCTTGGACTACCCTAGCTTCAACTCCATTCCCCAACCCTGGATTGGTCCACTGGGGAGATCAAGAGTTGGGGGCCCTCTTGTTTCAAGGACTGCCTAAAACCGGTTCCCAGTACCCCTTGCCGTGACTCTGTGGTTCCCTCTGTAACCGGTCTCCCTAAGGCCTATTGTTACGCCGAGCGCTCCGGGTCCCCGCTCCTCTCCGGAGCGCTCGCTTCACTCCCTCCGCTGCAGCGCTCCGGTCACGTCCTCTGACCCGGGGCGCTGCGATCCCGCTGCCAGCCGGGATGCGATTCGCGATGCGGGTAGCGCCCGCTCGCGATGCGCACCCCGGCTCCCCTACCTGACTCGCTCCCCGTCTGTTCTGTCCCGGCGCGCGCGGCCCCGCTCCCTAGGGCGCGCGCGCGCCGGGTCTCTGCGATTTAAAGGGCCACTGCGCCGCTGATTGGCGCAGTGGTTCCAATTAGGGTAATCACCTGTGCACTTCCCTATATTACCTCACTTCCCTTGCACTCCCTTGCCGGATCTTGTTGCCTTAGTGCCAGTGAAAGCGTTCCTTGTGTGTTCCTTGCCTGTGTTTCCAGACCTTCTGCCGTTGCCCCTGACTACGATCCTTGCTGCCTGCCCCGACCTTCTGCTACGTCCGACCTTGCTTCTGCCTACTCCCTTGTACCGCGCCTATCTTCAGCAGCCAGAGAGGTGAGCCGTTGCTAGTGGATACGACCTGGTCACTACCGCCGCAGCAAGACCATCCCGCTTTGCGGCGGGCTCTGGTGAAAACCAGTAGTGGCTTAGAACCGGTCCACTAGCACGGTCCACGCCAATCCCTCTCTGGCACAGAGGGTCCACTACCTGCCAGCCGGCATCGTGACACCTATATGGACTTTGCGGATGTTTTTTGCAAAAAACAAGCTGAGACTCTACCTCCTCACAGGCCTTATGATTGTCCTATTGACCTCCTCCCGGGCACTACTCCACCCCGGGGCAGAATCTATCCTCTGTCCGCCCCAGAGACTCTTGCTATGTCGGAGTACATCCAGGAAAATTTAAAAAAAGGCTTTATCCGTAAATCCTCCTCTCCTGCCGGAGCCGGATTTTTCTTTGTGTCCAAAAAAGATGGCTCTCTACGTCCTTGCATTGACTACCGCGGTCTTAATAAAATCACGGTAAAGAACCGCTACCCCCTACCCCTCATCTCTGAACTCTTTGATCGCCTCCAAGGTGCCCACATCTTTACCAAACTGGACTTAAGAGGTGCTTATAATCTCATCCGCATCAGAGAGGGGGATGAATGGAAAACGGCATTTAACACTAGAGATGGACACTTTGAGTATCTGGTCATGCCCTTTGGCCTGTGTAACGCCCCTGCCGTCTTCCAAGACTTTGTTAATGAAATTTTTCGTGATCTCTTATACTCCTGTGTTGTTGTATATCTGGACGATATCCTGATTTTTTCTGCCAATCTAGAAGAACACCGCCAGCATGTCCGTATGGTTCTTCAGAGACTTCGTGACAATCAACTTTATGCCAAGATAGAGAAATGTCTGTTTGAATGCCAATCTCTTCCTTTCCTAGGATACTTGGTCTCTGGCCAGGGACTACAAATGGATCCAGACAAACTCTCTGCCGTCTTAGATTGGCCACGCCCCTCCGGACTCCGTGCTATCCAACGTTTTTTGGGGTTCGCCAATTATTACAGGCAATTTATTCCACATTTTTCTACCGTTGTGGCCCCTATCGTGGCTTTAACCAAAAAAAATGCCAATCCCAAGTCTTGGCCTCCTCAAGCGGAAGACGCCTTTAAACGGCTCAAGTCTGCCTTTTCTTCGGCTCCCGTGCTCTCCAGACCTGACCCATCTAAACCCTTCCTATTGGAGGTTGATGCCTCCTCTGTAGGAGCTGGAGCGGTCCTTCTACAAAAAAATTCTTCCGGGCATGCTGTTACTTGTGGTTTTTTTTCTAGGACCTTCTCTCCGGCGGAGAGGAACTACTCCATCGGGGATCGAGAGCTTCTAGCCATTAAATTAGCACTTGAGGAATGGAGGCATCTGCTGGAGGGATCAAGATTTCCAGTTATTATTTACACCGATCACAAGAACCTCTCCTATCTCCAGTCTGCCCAACGGCTGAATCCTCGCCAGGCCAGGTGGTCTCTGTTCTTTGCCCGATTTAATTTTGAAATTCACTTTCGGCCTGCCGATAAGAACATTAGGGCCGATGCTCTCTCTCGTTCCTCGGATGCCTCGGAAGTTGAACTCTCTCCGCAACACATCATTCCTCCTGACTGCCTGATTTCCACTTCTCCAGCCTCCATCAGGCAAACTCCTCCAGGAAAGACCTTCGTCTCTCCACGCCAATGCCTCGGAATCCTCAAATGGGGTCACTCCTCCCATCTCGCAGGTCATGCAGGCATCAAGAAATCTGTGCAACTCATCTCTCGCTTCTATTGGTGGCCGACTCTGGAGACGGATGTCGTGGACTTTGTGCGAGCCTGCACTGTCTGTGCCCGGGATAAGACTCCTCGCCAGAAGCCCGCTGGTTTTCTTCATCCTCTGCCTGTCCCCGAACAGCCTTGGTCTCTGATTGGTATGGATTTTATTACAGACCTACCCCCATCCCGTGGCAACACTGTTGTTTGGGTGGTCGTTGATCGATTCTCCAAGATGGCACATTTCATCCCTCTTCCTGGTCTTCCTTCAGCGCCTCAGTTGGCTAAACAATTTTTTGTACACATTTTTCGTCTTCACGGGTTGCCCACACAGATAGTCTCGGATAGAGGCGTCCAATTCGTGTCTAAATTCTGGAGGGCTCTCTGTAAACAACTCAAGATTAAATTAAACTTTTCTTCTGCATATCATCCTCAATCCAATGGACAAGTAGAAAGAATTAACCAGGTCTTGGGTGATTATTTACGACATTTTGTTTCCTCCCGCCAGGATGATTGGGCAGATCTTCTACCATGGGCCGAATTCTCGTATAACTTTAGAGTCTCTGAATCTTCCTCCAAATCCCCATTTTTCGTGGTGTACGGCCGTCACCCTCTTCCCCCCCTCCCTACTCCCTTGCCCTCTGGTTTGCCCGCTGTAGATGAAGTGACCCGTGATCTTTCCACCATATGGAAAGAGACCCAAGATTCTCTTTTACAGGCTTCATCTCGCATGAAAAAGTTTGCCGATAAGAAAAGAAGAGCTCCCCCCATTTTTGCTCCCGGAGACAAGGTATGGCTCTCCGCTAAATATGTCCGCTTTCGTGTCCCCAGTTACAAACTGGGTCCACGCTATCTTGGTCCTTTCAAAGTCTTGTGCCAAATTAATCCTGTCTCTTACAAACTTCTTCTTCCTCCTTCTCTCCGTATTCCTAATGCCTTTCATGTCTCTCTTCTTAAACCACTCATCATCAACCGTTTCTCTCCCAAATTAGTTTCTCCCACTCCTGTCTCCGGTTCTTCTGACGTCTTCTCAGTGAAAGAGATACTGGCCTCCAAGACGGTCAGAGGAAAAAGGTTCTTTTTGGTGGATTGGGAGGGCTGTGGACCTGAAGAGAGATCCTGGGAACCTGAGGACAACATCCTAGACAAAAGTCTGCTCCTCAGGTTCTCAGGCTCTAAGAAGAGGGGGAGACCCAAGGGGGGGGGTACTGTTACGCCGAGCGCTCCGGGTCCCCGCTCCTCCCCGGAGCGCTCGCTTCTCTCTCGCTACCGCAGCGCTCCGGGCAGCTCCACTGACCCGGTGCGCTGCGATACCGTCTCCAGCCGGGATGCGATTCGCGATGCGGGTAGCGCCCGCTCGCGATGCGCATCCCGGCTCCCGTACCTGACTCGCTCTCCGTCTGTCCTGTCCCGGCGCGCGCGGCCCCGCTCCCTAGGGCGCGCGCGCGCCGGGTCTCTGCGATTTAAAGGGCCACTGCGCCGCTGATTGGCGCAGTGGTTCCAATTAGTGTGTTCACCTGTGCACTCCCTATTTATACCTCACTTCCCCTTCACTCCCTCGCCGGATCTTGTTGCCATTGTGCCAGTGAAAGCGTTTCCTTGTGTGTTCCTAGCCTGTGTTCCAGACCTCCTGCCGTTGCCCCCGACTACGATCCTTGCTGCCTGCCCCGACCTTCTGCTACGTCCGACCTTGCTTCTGTCTACTCCCTTGTACCGCGCCTTTCTTCAGCAGTCAGAGAGGTTGAGCCGTTGCTAGTGGATACGACCTGGTCACTACCGCCGCAGCAAGACCATCCCGCTTTGCGGCGGGCTCTGGTGAAAACCAGTAGTGACTTAGAACCGATCCACTAGCACGGTCCACGCCAATCCCTCTCTGGCACAGAGGATCCACTACCTGCCAGCCGGCATCGTGACAGTGTGTAGCTCACAGAAAAAATATACGAGGTTAACTGAGATATTCTCACACCCAAAGGAGAATTGATAAGGAAAAGGTTATGCAAAAAATTGATTACTCAGTCCTCAGCAGCTTGTATGTTATGCTGAGGACTGAGTAATCAATTTTTTGTGAAACTGAAAGTATCCCGGCAGCTCAGTCGGGCTGTTCGGGAACGCCGTGATGAAATCGCGGCATCCCAAACAGTTTACAGGACACCGTGAGGATCCCTACCTGAGGATCCAGGTAGGAACAGTGAGGATCCAGGTAGGACCAGTCAAGCGCCGATAACACTGATCAATGGCATGTTAATACACGCCAGTGATCTGTGTAAAACATCAGCACCCTATGGGGGCTATAACACTGCAAAAAAAGTGAAAAAAAAGTTAAAAGTTAATATATGTGATTTAACCCCTTACCTAATAAAAGTTTGAATAACCCCCCTTTTCCCATAAAAAAAAAACAGTGTAAATAAAAATTTAAATAAACATATGTGGTATCGCTGCATGCTTAAATATCCGAACTATAAAAATATATAATTAATTAAACCGCACGATCAATGACGTACACGTAATAAAATGCCAAAGTCCACACTAGCGTATTTTCGGTCACTTTTTATACCATAAAAAATGAATAAAAAGCGATCAAAAAGTCTGATCAAAACAAAAATGGTTCCAATAAAAATTTCAGATCACGGCGCAAAAAAATAGCCCTCAAACCGCTCCGTAAGCGGAAAAATTAAAAAGTTATACAGGTCAGAAGATGACATTTTTAAACGTATAAATTTTCCTGCATGTAGTTATGATTTTTCCCAGAAGTACGACAAAATCAAACCTATATAAGTAGGGTATCATTTTAACCGTATGGACCTACAGAATAAAGATAAGGTGTAATTTCTACCGAAAAGTGCACTGCGTAGAAACAGACCCCCCAAAATTTACAAAATGCAAAAAAAAAATTTTTTTCATTTTAGCCCCACACATATTTTTTTTCTGGTTTCGCCATAAATCTTGTGGTGGAATTATTGATGTAATTACAAAGTAAAATTGGTGGCGCAAAAAACAAGCCCTCATATGGGTCTGTAGGTGGAAAATTGAAAGCGTTATGATTTTTAGAAGGTGTGGAGGAAAAAACTAAAGTGCAAAAACGAAAAAAAAACTGTGGTCCATAAGGGGTTAAATAAAATTATATGAAGAAAATAAATATAAAAGTATTTGGTATCCTCATGTGCATAATCTCCAAACTATTAGAATATAACTTTAATTAAACCCCACAGTCAATGGCTTAAACGTAAAAAAAAAAAACAAGTCCAGAATTGCGTATTTTTAGTCAATTCATATACCAAAAGAGCAATCAAAAAGTCCCATTAAGACAAAAATGGTATCCATAAAAACTACAGACTACGGCACAAAAAATGGGCTCTCATATAGTGCCGTATATAGAAAAAATAAAAAAAATTATAAGGGTCAGAAGAGGACAAATTTAAAGGAAATCTGTCATCAGAATCAACCGCACTAAACCTGTTACACAGGCTTATAGTGCGGGTGATCCTGGTTAAAACGCTTCTTACCTCATTAAAAACTATGCAGCGGTTCGCCAGATATCTTCATTTTTAGTTATATGGTATTCCCAGGCTTGGGGCTCAGTGGGAGGTCTGCAGCATCAGCGCGGACTTGCTTACGTCATTTTCGCCGGGCCACGTACTGTATACCCGGAAGCGGCGTTCTTCTGCATAGATAGATATGCAGGAGAATACCGCTTCCGGGTGTACGGCGCGCGGCGCATGCGCGGCGCTACCCACGTGACCTACACCAGGAGGAAGACTGCGATGAGGCGAAAATGACGTGCGGACCTCCCACTGAGCCCCAAGCCTGGGAATACCATATATCTAAAAATGAAGATATCTGGCGAACCGATACAGTTTTTAATGAGGTAAGAAGCGTTTTAATCAGGATCAACCGCACTACAAGCCTGTGTAACAAGTTAAGTGCGGGTGATTCTGATGACAGATTTCCTTTAAGCATGCTAATTATAGTACGGAAAGTTATCATTTTCTAAAAGTAGTAAAATAGAACAAAGCCTATATAAGTTGGATATCGTTGTAATCGTATGTACCTACAGAATAAAGATAACATGCACTGTGTATAAATGGAAGCCCCAAAAAGTTGCTAAATTGCTTCTTTTTTTTTTTTCTCCCCACAATTATTTTTTTTTTATTTCGCTGTAGATTTCATTGTAAAATGAGATCATGCAGGCCTGAAACTTTGGATGTATGCTTTAAGGTTAATGCACTGGGGACATTACCAACCGCCTAGCATAACACCAACCCACATGTGATGCCTTTCACCAGTGACCATTCAAATGCCATAATTCCTCAGCATTACAGAGACTCCATCCACAGGATCCATCTCTTCATATGGCCCCACAGGCCTAAGCATGCCTGACCTCTCTCCAGACGCAAAAATATCACCTGGGAAGCTCAGGCTGTCTTAAAGGGGTACACCACTGGAAAACATTTTTTTTTTTTTATCAACTGGTGCCAGAAAGTTAAACAGATTTGTAAATGACTTCTATTCAAAAATCTTAATCCTTCCAGTACTTATTAGCTTTGTGATGTATTTCAGACAATTACTGGCCTTGGTGGTCTTGTGCTTCCAGGAATTGGCTGCAGCAATGATATGGGGTGCCGTGCTGGTGTGTACATATACCCAACATACCTTTTTTGCCCTAGCTACATTCTAGGCAATGTCTAATCACTTGCAGCTTTCATTTTGGAAAAGCAATAGAAGAAGTAAAGGTTGTGCTGTGCTCGGTTGCTATTCTCTTTTAGACTGACTCAAAATATCTAATTATAAAAAAAATGCTATGAAATATAGTCTGCTTTGATAAATGTTGACAATACATAGCAATGTGCTGACAAATTTGTAGTTACAGAAACAGTGGAGTTTATCACTTTAAAGGGGTACTCCGCCCCTAGACATCTTATCCCCTAGCCAAAGGATAGGGGATAAGATGTCTGATCGTGGTGGTCCCGCCGCTGGGAACCCCTGCGATCTCTCCTGCAGCACCCCTGTCATCTGGTGCACGGAGCGAGCTTTGTGCTTGATGACTGGCGATGCAGGGGCCGGAGGATCGTGACGGCCGCCACGCCCCCTGCCATAGACTTGCATTGAGGGGGTGGGGCTGTGACATCATCCCCCTTTCTAACTTTTCGAATAAAATAATGTAAACAAAAAACCATAAACATATATAGTATCATGTGCCGAAATTTCTGAACTAATAAAATAAGATGTTAATGCAACTGCATGGTGAATTGTGTATATTTAACAAAAAGTCCCATCGATACAAAAATGCCACCAATAAAATCTACAGATCACAGTGCAAAAATGAGCCCTCATACATCCACGTATACAGAAAAATAAAAGCGTTATGGGGGTCAGAAAAGGACAAAAAAGATTATTAAAATGTCAGGAGGAAAAAATAAAAACACAAAAATGAAAAATTGTTGTGTCCCTTAGGGATTGAAACTCCCATACACTTCATGGTAATTATGAAAACAGCAAAGCATTGCAACCCAGATTTCTCCACTTTGGCTGAACAGTTTATACAATAAGTATTATTATCAGACAATCCATTTGCTGGCTAGAACGTTGGTAGTGATCAAATAAGGCTCTGTTCACACCATCACTATGACGGCAGCATAGGACCAACTATACAACAAACACCAACTCTGCCTAATGGGCCTCATGGACAAATAATGGTGTCTGTTGGCTTCTTGTGTGGTGTCTGTTGATATAGGCTCTGAACCTTTGATATAGGTTCTTAAAAGGGTACTCCGCTGCCCTGTGTCGGAAGCTCCGCTCCCCAGCGTCCGGAAGTTTATTGTTCCAGACGCTGTGTGCAGGCTTCCGTGTTCAGGGCCGCCCCTCGTGACGTCACGCCCGCCCCCTCAGCGAAAGTCTATGGGAAGGGGGCGCGATGGTCGTCACGCCCCCTTTCCAAAGACTTTCGTTGAGGGGGCGGGCGTGACGTCACGAAGGGGGCGGGCGTGACGTCACAAGGGGCAGCCCTGAACACGGAAGCCCGCACACAGCGTCCGGAACAATAAACTTCCGGACGCTGGGGAGCGGAGCTTCCGACACAGGGCAGCGGAGTACCCCTTTAACCTATGATATATGCTCTAAACCTTTCATTTAGGCTTTGAATCTTTCTTATAGGCTCTGAACCTTTGATGTAGGCTCTGGACCTGTTATATAGGCTCTCAATCTTTGATATAAGTTCTCATCCTTTTATAAAGGCTCTGAACCTATTATTCATGCTCTAAACCTTGTATATAGGCTTTGAATATTTCATATAGGCTCTGAACCTTTGACGTAGGCTCTGAACTTTTGATATAGTTTCTTACCCTTTTATACAGGCGTTGAACCTTTTATATAAGCTCTGAACCTTTCATATAGGCTCTGAACCTGTAATATAGGCTCTGAACCTTTCATATAGGCTCTGAACCTTTTATATAAGCTCTGAACTTTTGATATAGTTTCTTACCCTTTTATACAGGCATTGAACCTTTTATATAAGCTTTGAACCTTTCATATAGGCTCTGAACCTGTAATATAGGCTCTGAACCTGTAATATAGGCTCTGAACCTTTTATATAAGCTCTGAACTTTTGATATAATGATATAGGCTCTGAACCTGTAATATAGGCTATGAACCTTTCTTGTAGGCTTTGAACTTTTTATATAGGTTCCAAACCTTTCATATAGGCTCTCAACCTTTGATATAGACTCTTAACTTTTCATATAGGCTCCAAAACTTTCATATAGACTCTGGACTGTTGATATAGGCTCTGGACCTTTTATATAGGCTCTGAGAGGGAGATTTATATGCGGAAGAAAAGTTGCCCAGTTCCCTATAGCAATCGATCAGATTACTTCTTTGATTTTTCAGAGGCATTTCTAAGCATTTCTAAAAAAAAAAATGAAAGAAGCCATCTGATTGGTTGCTATGGGCAACTGGTCAACCTTTCCTCTTCACAAGTTTTGATAAATCTTCCCCTGAATCTTTCATATAGGCATTGAGTCTTTTATATAGTTTACTAGCTGAATATCCGGCGTTGCCCAATTTTTCCTTCCTAATCCTTGTTGGGGAGGAAAATAAACAAAGGAGGAAGCTTTTGACTTCATATCCCGTCCTCATATATTGTTGTCATATCCCAACCCCATATCTCGACCTCCTATCCCGACCTATCCAGACCTCCTATCCCATCCTCCTATCCTGAAATCCTATCCCGTCCTCCTATTCCGACCTCCTATCCCATCCTCCTAACCCGTCCTCCTATCCCGGCCTCCTATCCCGGCCTATCCCGACCTCCTATCTCGACCTCCTATTTCGACCTCCTATTTCGACCTCCTATCCCGACATCCTATCCCGTCCTCCTATTCCGTCCTCATATCCCGTCCATCTATCCCGACCTCCTATCTCGACCTCCTATCCCATCTTCCTATCCCGTCCTCATGTTCCGTCACCCTATCTCGACCTCCTATCGGACCTCCTATCCCATCCTCCTATCCCGACCTCCTATCACGACCTCATATCCCATCCTCCTATCCCGACATCCTATCCCGTCCATCTATCCGACCTCCTATCTCGACCACCTATCCTGACCTCCTATCCCAACCTCCTATCCCGACCTCCTATGCGGTCCTCCTATCCTGTCCTCATATCCTGGCCTCCTATCCCGACCTCCCATCCTGTCCTCCTCATCTCCAGCCGTACAGAAGTTATGTGAGAACATACATTTCCCATTGATTTGCATAGGACATTAAACAAAACCCCAGACCCTCACAAATTGGGGTAGTTAAGGGTTAAATTAACTATCCTACATACACACACACACACGTTGAGTTTTATATATATAGATGAACCTTTCATTTAGGCTCTGAACCTTTCATACAGGCTCCGAACCTTTCATATAGGCTCCGAACCTTTCATATAGGCTCCAAACCTTTCATACAGGCTCCGAACCTTTCATATAGGCTCTGAACCTTTCACATAGGCTCCGAACCTTTCAAACTGGCTCCAAACCTTTCATATAGGCTCTGAACCTTTCATATAGACTCTGTACCTTTCATATAGGCTCTGAACCTTTCATATAGGCTCTGAACCTTTCATATAGACTCTGTACCTTTCATATAGGCTCTGAACCTTTCATATAGGCTCTGAACCTTTCATATAGGCTTCAAACCTTTCATATAGGCTCCAAAACTTTCATTTAGGCTCTGAAGCTTTCATATAGGTTCTGAACCTTTCATACAGGCTCTGAACCTTTCATACAGGCTCTGAACCTTTCATATAGGCTCTGAACCTTTCATACAGGCTCCGAACCATTCATATAGGCTCTGAACCTCTCATATAGGCTCTGAACCTTTCATATAGGGTCTGAACCTTTCATATAGGCTCTGAACCTTTTATATAGGCTCCGAACCTTTCATATAGGCTCTGAACCTTTCATATAGGCTCTGAACCTTTTATATAGGCTCCGAACCTTTCATATAGGCTCTGAACCTTTCATATAGGCTCTGAACCTTTCAAATAGGCTCCGAACCTTTCATATAGGCTCCAAACCTTTCATATAGGCTCCAAACCTTTCATACAGGCTCTAAACCTTTCATATAGGCTCCGAACCTTTCATATAGGCTCCAAACCTTTCATATAGGCTCCAAACCTTTCATACAGGCTCCAAACCTTTCATATAGGCTCTGAACCTTTCACATAGGCTCCGAACCTTTCAAACTGGCTCCAAACCTTTCATATAGGCTCTGAACATTTCATATAGACTCTGTACCTTTCATATAGGCTCTGAACCTTTCATATAGGCTCTGAACCTTTCATATAGGCTCCAAAACTTTTATTTAGGCTCTGAACCTTTCATACAGGCTCTGAACCTTTCATAGAGGCTCTGAACCTTTCATATAGGCTCTGAACCTTTCATACAGGCTCCGAACCATTCATATAGGCTCTGAACCTCTCATATAGGCTCTGAACCTTTCATATAGGGTCTGAACCTTTCATATAGGCTCTGAACCTTTTATATAGGCTCCGAACCTTTCATATAGGCTCTGAACCTTTTCATATAGGCCCTGAACCTTTCATATAGGCTCCGAACCTTTCATATAGGCTCTGAAACGTTTACGGTAGTGTGGATAGGGCTTTAAAAAGAGTGCTTATACCAGGTTTACCTCATAGTCAATGGTAAAATTAAAAGAATATCCATTTTCCCCTAAATAGAATAATACATTGTGGCAAGAAAAATATACACAATACATGCTTCCACTAGGAAGCCCCCTAAAAAAGTCACATATCAGTGTAATTGGAGTCAACATGAGAGCTGATACATAATGAAGCGTCCCCTATAGAAACCTGCTTACTGCAGGCTGAGCCCAATAACCCAAGTGCTCAACCCTCACAGAAGTTCGGTCCTCCGTCCACAAGATGGCGGTGTCGGGCCGCTGGTGACAATAGCAATTCACGCCTCCGTTGCTATAGACCAGCAGTTTGTTTACTTCCGGTGTCGCAGACACCAGGCAGAGAAGCATCTTTGTAGCCGGGGGGGTCAGTGTGACAGTTCGGGTGACGGCTCTGTGTCCTCCATCACCGTGTCTGGGGCATGGCTGCCGAGGAAGAGGAGAAGCCAGTGCCCGGTATGTGCCGCCTCCGCCTCAGTGATAGCTCCTGGTCCTGTCATGTGTGTTCTAGACGTGATTTGGTGCAGTGTATTCCAGTGTGACTCCAGCTGTTGCAAAACTACATCTCCCAGCAGGCCCGGACAGCCTTTGGCTGTCCTGGCATGCTGGGAGTTGTAGTTTTGCAACAGCTGGAGACACCCTGTTTAGAAAACACTGATCTATAGACATGTATTGTATCTGTGCAGGTTCATATGACTCGGCCTGTGCTGTGAGATGGTAAGGTTATAGAGCAGTGGTCTTCAATCTGCGGACCTCCAGATGTTGCAAAACTACAACTCCCAGCATGCCCGGACAGCCAACGGCTGTCCGGGCATGCTGAGAGTTGTAGTTTTGCAACATCTGGAGGTCCGCAGGTTAAAGACCACTGTTATAGAGTGTGCTCCTGGGTCTGGTGTGAGGTGGTGTCTCCTGCTCCTCACCATGGTACAGCCATATTGTACCTGCACATACTATGGCCACTGATAGATATCATATTGTGTTCCTTACATGTTCTGATTCATTCATTTTCATCAGTCTCCTTTTCTGACCACCGCAGCCTCATTGTTATTGGCTCAGGTTCTGATCCCCGCTCCTGTCCATTCTCCTCACATGGATATGTTGGGATTTGTCAGAATATAACTTAAATGAGCACTGACAGATACAAAAACTTTAGATATGTTGTAAAGTATGTATAACCAATAGGTTCTACAATAGCCTTCATGAGAACATTTTCTGTATTTCATACTAAAAAAGCCAGTCAAAAAACTGCCCCCCCCCCCGCCTGCTTGGACACATACTAGTCCTACTGTGTCCATGCATCATCACCTATGTCATGGACACACTCCCTTGATTGACAGCTGTGAGTGCACTGTCAGCTTGTGTCCCGCTACTGTCAGTGAGAACAAGCTGGGAGTTGTAGTTTTTCTAATGCTAGGGGAGATGTGAGCAGACAGCATACTGAGGGAGGGGACAGAGACCTGCACAGTGAGGCCACGTCCACTCGCTTTGAGAGGAATTCAGACTAGTGAGCTAAATTAAAAATGTAATAAAAAATAAATAAAGGTGCTAGACACAAAAATTTGATGTACATGGTCAGGATTAGGTACTGGGTGATATAAAAAATTATTTTTGTTGGATCTGATGGGTACGCTTTAAAGGAGGCTGCATGAAATTAATATGTAAAAAGAGCTTAAAAAGTGCCTGTCATATCGCAAAAAGTAAAGACAAAAAATCCAGACCTTAACCCCTTAACAACAATGGATGTAAATGTACGTCATGGTGCCATGGTACTTAACCCCTTAAGGACACAAGACATACTGGAACGTCATGTGTCCGCTCCCGATCTATAACACGGGGCCACGGCCGGGACCCGTGGCTAATAGCGCGCGGCATTGATCGCTGTGCCGCGCGCTATTAACCCTTTAGACGCGGCGTTCAACTTTGAAACTGAAACCATGCCGGTTAGCTCAGTGGGCTCTTCGGGATAGCTGCGGCGCAGCATCCCGAACAGCTTACAGGACAGCAGGAGGGTCCCTACCTGCCTCCTGGTGTCCGATCGCCGAATGACTGCTCAGTGCCTGAGATCCAGGCATGAGCAGTCAAGCGGCAGAATCATCGATCACTGGTTTCTTATGAGAAACTAGTGATCAATGATGAAGATCAGTGTGTGCAGTGTTATAGATCCCTATGGGACCTATAACACTGCAAAGAAAAAGTGAAAAAAAAAAGTTAATAAATATCATTTAACCCCTCCCCTAATAAAAGTTTGAATCACCCCCCCTTTTCCCATAAAAAAAAAACACAGTGTAAATAAAAATAAACATATGTGGTATCGCCGCGTGCGGAAATGTCCGAATTATAAAAATATATAGTTAATTAAACCACACGGTCAATGGCGTACGCGCAAAAAAATTCTAAAGTCCAAAATAGTGCATTTTTGGTCACTTTTTATATCATGAAAAAATAAGTCAATAAGTCCTATCAATGCAAAAATGGTACCGTTAAAAACTTCAGATCATGGCGCAAAAAATGAGCCCTCATACCGCCCTATAAACGGAAAAATAAAAAAGTTATAGGGGTCAGAAGATGACAATTTTAAACGTATTAATTTTCCTGCATGAAGTTATGATTTTTTTTTCCAGAAGTACGACAAAATCAAACCTATATAAGTAGGGGATCATTTTAATCGTATGGACCTACAGAATAATGATAAGGTGTCATTTTTACCAAAAAATGTACTACGTAGAAACGGAAGGCCCCAAAAGTTATAAAACAGCGTTTTTTTTTCAATTTTGTCGTCATTACAAAGTAGAATTGGTGGCGCAAAAAATAAGCCTTCATATGGATTTTTAGGTGGAAAATTGAAAGAGTTATGATTTTTTAAAGGCAAGAAGCAAAAAACGAAAATTCAAAAACGGAAAAAACCCCGGTCCTTAAGGGGTTAAAGCACAACTGTCATGAGTTTTAAACCAGCCCCAGCTTGACAAAGTTGTTAGAAAGAACAGTTAAATCATACCTTTTGCTGCTCTCTAGCAGCTTTAATGATGCTAAAATATGCTTTTAACGATAGTCAGCAACAGTCGGATAGGTGTGGCTATGCCCGCAGCCGCCACGCCAATGCCCTTTGTATCAGTGCTGGGGACGTTGTGTGATTGGGCCACAGGCCAATTGAGCCCTTATGACTGTACTGTACTGTGGAAGAATAAATGGCGCCCGTTCATCTATGCACTCCGGTGATGCGGGCAGCCAGCACTTACAGCAAGCACTAGCTCTCTTTCTGCTAGTGCTTGCTCCCTATAGCCCAATGCTGCTGCGGGCGGCCAGATCATTCTGCTACAGCATTACGCCACGCATTGGGCTATAGGGAGCAAGTACTAGCAGAAAGAGAGCTAGTGCTTGCTGTAAGTGCTGGCTGCCCGCATCACCGGAGTGCATAGATGAACGGGCACCATTTATTCTTCTACAGTACAGTACAGTAATTACGGCTCTCAATGCTGGGACCTGTGGACCAATCACACAGCATCCCCATCACTGACATACAGGGGATAGGCGTGGCGGCTGCGGGCATAGCTACGCCTATCTGACTGTTGCTGACTATCGTTAAAAGCATTTTTTTAGCATCATTAAAGCTGCTATAAAGCAGCAAAACTTATGATTTAACTGTTCTTTCTAACAACTTTGTCAAGCTTAGGCTGGTTTATGGGGGTTGAAACTCTTGACAGTTGCGCTTTAATGCACCATAACGTACATTTACGCGCTGCCATGACCGCGAGCACAGGGCGGGTACTCGCTTCACGTGCGGCAGGTCCTGGCTGCTACCAGCAGCCAGGGACCCGCCAGTAATGGCGGATATCCGCGATCGCACGGATGTCCACCATTAACCCCTCAGATGCCGTGATCAATACAGATCACAGCATCTGTGGCAGAGCGGTACTTTGAATGGATGATCGGATCGCCCGCAGCACTGCCGCGGGCATCCGATCATCCAGCATGGCAGCCGGAGGTCCTCTCACCTGGCTCCGGCTGTCTCTCGGGGTCTTCTGCTTTGGTCTGAGATCGTGCAGACCAGAGCAGTAGATGACCGATAACACTGATCAGTGCTATGCTCTATGCATAGCACTGAACAGTATTAGCAATCAACTGATTGCTATAAATAGGACCAAAGCAGACAATAGGACTATTAAAGTGTAAAAAAAAATGTAAAATATAAAATAAAAAAATTTTGAAAAATCCCCTCCCCCGATAAAAAAAAGTAAAACGTCCGTTTTTCCCATTTTACCCACCAAAAAAGCATAAAAAAATTATTAATACACATATTTGGTATCGCCGCGTGCGTAAAAGTCTGAACTATTAAAATATATTGTTAATTATCCCATATTGTGAATGGCATAAAAGTAAAAAAATAAAAAAAAGTCCAAAATTGCTGCTTTTTTATCACATTTTATTAAAAAAAATGTATAAAAAATTTAAGAGAAGTAAAACCTGAGTGGTACTGATAAAAACTAAAGATGATGGCACAAAAAATTAGCCCTCATACTGCCCCATATACGGAAAAATTAGAAAGTTATAGGTTGTCAAATATACTAATTTTGTTAAAATGGTTTGAGATTTTTTTAAGTGGTACAATTATAGAAAAGCATATAACATGGGAATCATTTTAATCGTATTGACCCACAGAATAAAGAAGACATGTCATTTTTACCGGAAATTGTACAGCGTAAAAACAAAACCTTCCAAAATTTGCTAAATTGCGTTTTTCTTTTCAATTTTCCCACTTAAATAATATTTGTTTGGTTGCGCCGTACATTTTATAGTAAAATAAGTGATGTAATTACAAAGTAAAATTGGTGACGCAAAAAAAAAAGCTCTCATATGGGTCTGTGGATGGAAATATAAGAGAGTTATGATTTTTAGAAGGCGAGGGGGAAAAAATGAAAATGCAAAAATAAAATTGGTCTGGTCCTTAAGGGGTTAAGAACTGCCCATAATAAAAGGAAATCCCCATAGCAAACATATGCTGTCTTGGACAGTTCCTAAAATGGACAGAGATGTCAGCAGAGAGCACTGTGCTCATGATGTCAGCAGACAGCTCTGTGTTTTAAAAAGAAAATAATTTCCGCTGTAGTATTTAGCAGCTAATACGTACAGGAAGGATTAAGATTTTTTAATAGAAGTAATTTATGAATCTGGCACCAGTTGATTTAAAAAAAAAAAAAAGTTTTCACCGGAGTACCCCTTTAATACTAAATAAAATATACTCTACAGACAATCATCAGACGTTTCATAGTCTGGCATCCAATAATCTGGCACCAATGAATAGATGTTATGTATTTACTTAGGTACATTCCATCACTTGGTGGATTGGTGGGTCCATCTTCTGGCCTCTCAAGCAAGCAATCCCAATTTTTTTTTCTTTCTGCACAGCACTCCCCTGGCCATTTAAGTGAATGGCTGCAGTTCCCGGGAGTGTCAAACAACAGCGAAACCTTAGAAGGGGGTACAGAGATAAATCAGTGTGGCGGTCTTAGAAGGTGTATCCTAGTCATGTGTCATATTTTGGGAATAATTTAAAGTGTACCTGTCGTCAACAAAAACTTTTGATATAATGTAGATAATTCCATTATATGTATATTTGTAATATACATTGATTAAAAATTGTGTATATTTTTGGGTGAAAAAATGGTGTCCCTGCAGCTTTTGTCTGTGTGTCTCTATGATGAGTCCAAAAACAGGAAGTGAGGGCAGGACAAGCAGGGATCTGTGCAGTCTCCTGGCTTGTCAATCATCCTCGTGTGAGCCAGGAGCATGTTATAGAGCCTCAGTGCACACTGTCCTGCTTTTTCTTACTGCGCAGAGCCCTGCTTGTCTACCCTCACTTCCTGTATTTGGACTCCTCATAGAGACACAGGCAATAGCTGCAGGGACAAAAATATACACATTTTTTAACCAATGTATATTACAAATTTACATATAATGGTATTATCTAGATTATATAAAAAGTTTTTGTGTTGACGACAGGTACACTTTAATGCTGTCTTAACATTAGGCAGCATTAAAGGGGTACTCCGCCCCTAGACATCTTATCCCCTATCCAAATGTCAGATCGCCGGGGTCCCGCTGATGGGGACCCCGGGGATCGCTGCTGCATCACCCCGCTATCATTACTGCGCAGAGCGAGATCGCTCTGCATGTAATGACGGGCAATACAGGGGCCGGAGCATTGTTACGCCATGACTCTGCCCCTCGTGACGTCACAGCCCGCCCCCGTCAATACAAGTCTATGGGAGGGGGCGTGGCGGTCGTCACGCCCCCTGCCATAGACTTGCATTAAGGGGACGGGCTGTGATGTCATGAGGGGTGGAGCCATGACGTCACGCTGCTCCGGCCCCTGTATCGCCCGTCATTACACACAGAGCGAACTCGCTCTGTGCAGAAATGATGGCGGGGTGCCGCAGCGGCGATCCCCGGGGTCCCCAGCAGCGGGACCGCGGCGATCTAACATCTTATCCCCTATCCTTTTGGATAGGGGATAAGATGCCATGGGCGGAGTACCCCTTTAAGCAGGAACAGGCTTCTTTATCACAATGGTGTATGAATCTGAATGGCCGTACTGTATCAGGGGTATCATTATTAGTGTTTCAGCCAGGATCAGATCTCTTGAGGCTGTATTGATAGATCTTTCCCTATGTGCAATTCGGTGTGCAGAGACAAACTGCCAGGGATCACCCAGATGGCTGGAGCCCAGTTCAGCTCTCAAGTTATAATAATGAGAGGTACAACTGTCCAGAGTGAACTATACAGCATTGTGGCAAGGAAGCCTGTCCCAGTTTTATATTGCTGTGGTCAGGACAGCATGACATTATGGACAGGTTCTCATAAAAAAAAATTAATGGTGGTTCATCCTAGCACTAAGCCATCATTTATAAAATGGAAAAAAAAATCCTTATGGCTTTAATCACTTGCCTCTGTTTGTCGAAGTTTTTGAAGCCAAGTGTGAAGGTGGCCTAAAGGGGTTTGTCAGGACATGCAGTTTAAAATATATTTAGGGCTTAGGAACCTCTTTACCAAATATTTAGGACTTATTCACGCTACAGAATCTTAGCCCAGAGATATTCACAAAACAAGGCAACCCATTAAAACAAGCTAGGGCCACTTGGAAATGTGTCGGCTCAATAGACATCAGTGCATTTCCGAGTGGATTGCAGTTGATTGCATAGTCTTGGATACAGAATTTCTGCGGCAGAATGTTCGTCACAGAAATTCCGTAGTGAATGGTGCAGCAGAAACCCATTGAGAAAAATAAGAGCCTGCTGCACCGTGGACTTCCACTTGGGAAATATGTAGTGTGAATGTGCTGCTAGGCATGATTACCAATTCCTTGATATATATAGCATCACATTGGAACACAGAGTCCGGCACTGTCACTGCATGTATCGCTAACGCATCCCAATCGCATCCCAACTTTTGACACGTTAAGTTGTAAGCATGGCATGTGGAAAACTGCTTCTGGTGGTGCTGCACATGTAAAACAACAAGCAGATAATGTCTTCATAGTAAGAAAAGGAACTGAGCACTCACCCGATTAGTTGGCTGCAGCAGTATTTCTCAGATCCTGGTAAGTCGATGACCGAGCACGGACCGTATCACACCGTTAGGTACTTCGTCAGGCCCCTCAGGGGCCTGACGAAGCACCTAACGCTGTGATACGGTACGTGGCCCGATGCCTGAACTCCGCCCGTTACGACCTACCGCCTTCCTGCTTGGTCATAGACTTACCAAGATCTGAGAAATACTGCTGCAGCCAACTAATCGGGTGAGTGATCCGTTCCTTTTCTTACTGTGAAGACATATTCCTTGATATACCTATGCCCCCGATTTATCAAAATGTGTGATAGAATGGAAATGCCCACAGCAACCAATCACAGCTCAGCTTTCACTTTACTGCAGCTTTTTAGGATATGAAAGCTGAGCTGTGATTGGTTCCAAGGGCAGCTATACTCTTATTACTTGCTGTTGGTCCCATTAACCATGGGGACATTCCCATAATACAGAGCTGGGTCTTGTGGAATTTTATATTCTCTATCCCTATCATGCAGATCTACAGATAACTGGTGACTGGAATCCAGATGACATTGTAAATGACATAGAATCACTTGGCTTATACAGTTCACTGACTGTTTCTCCCTCTGGAATACATCACTACCCCCATCTTTCTTCAACAATACAGTGGAATGGTTTTATGTTCAGTTTTGTCTATGCAGGAATCCAGCCATGAAAATACTCGTGTTCATAGTTTTCGTTGGGTCTTGTTCTGTTTCACTTATCTCCTACGATCCACTGACCAAACAACATTATAAAATTAAGATGGTGGATTCCTCCTAGACGGGCAATACATAGATGTTCATTTTGGTAAAACAACCATAGGGAGAGAAAAGTAGACACTAGCCAAAATATCCATATGTCTCTCCCTTTAATAAAGGCAATATCATTTCCATTTGGACTTCCTCCTTCCATTGCTCTTGAAAATAAAAATAATTGGGTATTTTTTTATTTCAGTCGCAATAAATTCATAGAAACGAATGATGAATAAAAAATATGTAGTTGCCCTCAGTGTTTGTCAGTTTGTATCATTTTCTGAGTAATGCCAAAAATCTTGTAGACGTCTTGCAGAGAACACAGGTTATTCTCTGCTGAACGAATACATCTTTGGCTGGTGACCAGCTCAGGGATGGGGCTTAGCCATGGGGATCTGGCTTAAAGGGGTACTCCGCCCCTAGACATCTTATCCCCTATCCAAAGGATAGGGGATAAGATGTTTGATCGCGGGGTCCCGCAGCTGGGACCCCACAATCACTGTGCAGCGCCCAGCGTTCGTTTAGAATGCTCTACAAGGACACACAGCTTTATTTCTTATTTTAAATAAAATAAAACAAAAGACAAAATAGGATTAAAGGAATTGAGGAAAGCCTTTTTCGTGCATTTTAGATTTAATGTAAAAGGAACTGTTCACCTGTTTTATGCTGCCAAAACCAAGGACAACAGGATGCCGAGACACTATGAGTTACTCTAAAACACTCCAAAAAAATCTGAGTTAAAGGGGTATTCCAGGCAAAAACTTTTTTTTATATATCAACTGGCTCCGGAAAGTTACACAGATTTGTAAATTGTCTTAATTTTGTTATTTCACATTTTTATGCACATTATTACTTAAAGGTGGTTTTTATTGTCTATGTTCTTCTCATATGGGCCCTGTGAGAAGTAACTAATTATAGTCTATTTATCTTATTTTAATAAATTGTTTATATTATTATTATTATTGAAGCACGATCCAGACCATTATTTATTTAATATCTATACTATTATTTACTCACTTAGAAGGTCTGGGCAACTTTTCTCTATTGGTTTTTCCTTTTTTTGTGCAATTAAGGTATAGTTGCATGCCCTAGTTTGACCTCAGTGTGTACCATTTATTGTGAGCTGCACATACACCCCTTTTTTTCTCAGATTTGTAAATTACTTCTATTAAAAAATCTTAATCCTTCCAATAGTTATTAGCTTCTGAAGTTGAGTTGTTGTTTTCTGTCTAACTGCTCTCTGATGACTCACGTCCCGGGAGCTGTGCAGCTCCTATGGGGATATTCTCTCATCATGCACAGCTCCCGGGAGGTGACATCATCATTGAGCAGTTAGACAGAAAACTTCAGAAGCTAATAACTATTGGAAGATTTTTTAATAGAAGTAATTTACAAATCTGTTTAACTTTCCGGAGCCAGTTGATATATAAAAAAAAGTTTTTGCCTGGAATACCCCTTTAATAAAAGCCGCCAGTTTTGACTGACAGGTTTCTTCCTATATACTCCTAGGAAAAGAGACATCACTCAAGACTGGCAGGACAGGGAGGAGCCTCTAGGAACAATCCCAATGACTAGTACTTGGGTCCTGGCGGCTTTAATCAACAACTTCTCTGAAATGTACAAGCGTTTCAGAATAAATAATGTAAGAAGATGTGACAGGCTCTCGCTGCTGTGGGTTGGGCAGCATGAAACTAGTGATCGGTTCCTTTAAAGGCAAGTCTGCTGTTACCTAGTGGAAGCCATATTGGTTGTCACACAGCTTTTCCTTAAACAGCTCAAAATTATAATTTTTTTTAGTCATACAAATTTCCCTCTATTTAATGCCTTCTGCCTTTTCTTCATGGACAAATAAGGGGTTCCTTGGCTTCGACAGCAGGTCGGGTTAAATCCCTTGACTACCTTAGTTCACAGCATAGACTTCTGAAAACTGAACATCTTGCTATCATCTAGTTGTACATTTTCTCCATAGCTATAAGAATTTTTTTGATATTGCTTGCAAAGCTGACAGTGGTGTCTAAATGGACATGTAAATGCTCCCTGGTGGTCCAGTGGGGTGGATTGCCCCCCTGCAGCATGACTGCAGGGGGGCAATCCACTGTGGAGGTAACCGTAGGGCTATCCTCTGCATCATTTGTGTCCATGGCTCTTTGTTTGATTGATCCTGGGTGAAGCAAACTCAACCAAATGAGCACAGATCACATGGAGTTCTATGGAAACAGCTCAATTATTGATTAAGATTGATTATTGTTTTGATCTTAATCGATCTAGCGGATAAAAATATCCATAGTGGAGAAGATCATTTTGTGAGTTAGATTAGTGGAGGGAGTTACTGAGGGGAGTGGATCGGACTGAAGATTTTCTGTGTGTTTTAGGTAAGGGGATACATTGTGTGTAAGAGAGAGTTTGTGGGGTCGCTAGATCCTGAGAGGAGGAGCTTTTGATTATATTTAAATACGTATATTAATTAATAATAATAATTAATAAATTAATTAATAAATATAATTTTTCTTTTTTCCCTTTTAAGGCTATACCTCTGTTTCTTATTTGTGGCCAGATAGGAGGAGCAGTACATTCCCTGGTTGTCCATCCTTCGTGCCACCAGCAGCCTATTTAGTGAAGAGGGGGTCAGCGTATAAGCCGACCCGAATATAAGCCGAGGCCCCTAAAAGCCAAAAACCCAGGAAAAGTTATTGACTTGACTATAAGCCTAGGGTGGGAAATACATCATCCCCCCTGTCATCATCCCCCCTGTCATCATCCCCCCTGTCATCATCCCCCCTGTCATCATCCAGACCCCCGTCATCATCCAGACCCCCGTCATCATCACCCCCGTCATCATCACCCCCGTCATCATCACCCCCGTCATCATCACCCCCGTCATCATCACCCCCGTCATCATCACCCCCGTCATCATCACCCCCGTCATCATCACCCCCGTCATCATCATCCCCGTCATCATCACCCCCGTCATCACTTCCCCCCCCCCCCCCTCCTTCATCATCACCGCCTGTCAATCCCTTTCAGTGGTCTTCAACCTGCAGACCTCCAGATGTTGCAAAACTACAACTCGCTGTCCGGACATGCTGGGAATTGTAGTTTTGAAACATCTGGAGGTCCGCAGGTTGAAGACCACTGCGGCCTTCGTCATCATCCAGACCCCCCCTTTAGTTTTCTGCTCACCTCGCCTCGGTGGGAAGGAAGGGTGAGCTGGTCGGGGCCATCTATGCTGCAGGGACCATCCAGTGGGGAGGGTTAGTCGTTCTGGGCTGTCCATTTTCACCGGTAGGCTTCTCCACTCCGGGCCGGCCCCGGACTAGTGACGTTGGCTTGACGATGACGCACAGGCTTCTAGGCTGACTAGGCTTCTCCGCTCCAGGCCGGCCCCGGACTAGGGACATTGCCTTGACGATGACGCACAGGGACGTTCATGCGCAGGTACGTCTGCTGCACACGGACGTCCCTGTGCGTCGTCGTCAAGGCAACTTCACTATGCCGGGGCCGGCCCGGAGCAGAGAAGAGGGCCTCCCGGGGAAAATGGACAGCCCAGAACGACTAACCCTCCCCACCGGACGATCCCTGCAGTATAAATGGCCCGGACCAGCTCACCCTTCCTTCCCACCGAGGGGAGGTGAGTAGGAAACTAAAGGGGGGGGGGGTCTGGATGATGACGAAGGCCGCAGTGGTCGATGGCTGTCCGGGCATGCTGGGAGTTGTAGTTTTGAAACATCTGCAGGTCCGCAGGTTGAAGACCACTGAGAAGGGATTGACAGGTGGAGAGTTCACACGAGTATAAGCCGAGGGGGGTGTTTTTCAGCACGAAAAATCGTGCTGAAAAACTTGGCTTATACTCGAGTATATACGGTAATCTTCTCTCTGCAACTATTGGGAATCTGGCGTTTACCACAGAGCCTGACAACAAGGGGACTCATGATAGCTGCAGAAAGGAGCTGCAGGAAGCAGAATATCGTTTGTGTTGGGCCCCTCTTCACGGCTGCCGAGGACCACAGTTGCCTATATACATAGTGATAATCGCTAAGTGTATGTGAACTTAAGAAATTGTCTGACCAACTAATCGATCAACCCATTATGAAAAAAGTTGACAACTATTTTCATAATCGATTAGTTGCAGATTAATCAATTTGTTGTTTCAGCCCTATAGGACCCCAGCTATTTCACTCAGGTTTTTTTTATCACATTTCTCTGTTTATTGTAGATTCTGGAGCTATATTCACATTTGGGAAAAGCAAGTTTGCAGAGAATTGTCCCAGCAAGTTTTGGTTGAAAAATGACAAGCCGGCATACATAGCATGTGGCGATGAGCACACAGCTTTAGTTACAGGTGAGTTAAGATGTCTTATGTTTCCAGCCTTCTAAGCTTTGTTTGTTCACAGCTTGAAGATGTCTACATACTGTAGCTTAAAGGCAGCTCTTCCTTCCAGTGGGAATTCTCATGAAGGCCTTTAACACAAATAAAAATTCACTTGCCTGAGCATCCATCCTCCACAGTTGGGGTCAAGAAACTATTCTACTTAGTACAATGCATCTGCAAAAGTGCTAGTGGTAGTGATGATCAAAAATGTCGCTAACTATTCTGCATTGTAGCAGGAGGAGGTTTAGCAATGTCACCTTCTGACTGCGGCACATATTGCTAGACAGTTGCACAAACACATCAAAACCTACAAAAATCCTTCAGTAGCCAATATCTACTGTCAGCCACTATTAATATATGTATATAACGTACAAAGAGCTAACGCTTTATTAATTCAAAGAAAAACTATATGCAAAATGAAAAGATAACACCAGCAGTGAATATATCCTGTACAAGCTGCCTAGATACAGCACGTGGATCTCGGCTAAAACCATAAAAAATGGAGCTGTATACAATATATATAAATGTGTATCGGCACTCTAATAATAAAAACTACAAATAGTAATATAGGCTCACTTACTAAAATCCTGATGGGGAGTGTACTCGGGATCTCTGCCCAGAGGGAAGTTCTAGTCTCCGCTTAAAGATCCCGCAAAGCTGTAAGTCTGTGTCCTTGATAGTATGGAACTTGTCCCGTTGTACTTGCTTTTTGTGCTTGGAGTAGTTTTCAGGAGTCCGTGGTTCCAGTCAGCCTATTAGCCGGGAGATCTGCCCCGGCCGGTGGTGTCTCACCGGCTTGCTGTACTGTTGGTGGATTACGGAGTGCTGTGACCTAGGGCTGTGAGTGACGTCACTACTACAGGGAGAGCGCAAGGCCAAAAAGCATCTAACACATTTGGAAAGTAACGCTTTCCTTCATCAGAGATGGATTATCCATCTCTGATGAAGGAAAGCGTTATTGTCCAAAACGCATTAGATGCTTTTTGGCCTCGCGCTCTCCTTGTAGTAGTAATGTCACTCACAGCCCTAGGTCACAGCACTCCGTAATCCACCAACAGTACAGCAAGCCGGTGAGACACCACCGGCCGGGGCAGATCTCCCGGCTAATAGGCTGACTGGAACCACAGACTCCTGAAAACTACTCCAAGCACAAAAAGCAAGTACAACGGGACAAGTTCCATACTATCAAGGACATTGACTTACAGCTTTGCAGGATCTTTAAGCGGAGACAAGAACTTCCCTCTGGGCAGAGATCCTGAGTACACTCCCCATCAGGATTTTAGTAAGTGAGCCTCTATTACTATTTGTAGTTTTTATTATTAGAGCACCGATACACATTTATATATATTGTAAAAACTATATGTAATTACCACAATTACAGAGAGAGACTACCACATTAAAAACACTAACCTTTAAAATGCTCTAAACCCAAAGAACAAGTGGGAAGCAGCCACATGGACCCCAACATTATCACAGCATCACTCTAATACAGGTGTCACAAAAGTACATAACTAGGTTACAAAGCATGTTGCACCATAAGCAAAAATATCCATGATTATTACCTGTAAGAGACATGCTGCCGCTCATGTGAACGCACCCCACTACCACCTCGACACTTGTTTTGACTCTTCGTCAGGGGGTCATTCATGCACCTACTCCAAGATATGTGATGGAAAACTCAGAATGCCTGTAGAATCTAAACAAGAAATAACTATTAATATTACTTTGAATTAAAGGGGTTATCCGGCCAAAGAGCAGCACCCGCATTCTATGCGGGGCTGCATCTCCAGTCTCGGGGTTGCGTCTCGGGGTTGCGTCTAAGATGTCTTTGGCTGGATAATGCCCTTTAATGCTCCATGCTCAAGCAGTCATAGATACTGTGCTGGTCTATTTCTTGCTTTTGTCATGAAGGTTCCAGTGGATAACATTACCCAAGGAGTAGTTTGTATGAAGCAGCCCCCTAGCCTGCATGTAGTTACACCCTACAGCGCTCTATACAGAAGTTCCAAAAATAGTCATGTGCTTTTACTTTAACTTTATCTGCCAATGCTTGTTTTAGAAATTTTAGACTGTATTTCTATAGGTTGTTACTAAGATGACTTTTTGTCTGACTAGGACATGGCAAACTTTATGTTTTCGGCAGCAACATTAATGGACAACTAGGCATTGGTTCTGGAAATGTTATCACCAAACCAACATGTGTCAAAGGTAAGACAGTCAAAGAATTCTTCTCCACAATTGAGCTCTGGGGGAAGTCCTTCTTCAGGGCCTCAGCACTGTAGTCAATAATAATAAAGGTATGCGTTGTTTTCATGATCCCATTTTCTATCTTTCACAATGGATTAGCACATACATGTATTTATGTGTTCAATGGACATGACTGAATAATATATACTATACAGGCTTTGCAGACGGTTAAAGAGTACCTGTCACCAAACTAAACTTTTAATATATTGTTCCTTATGTTATTATAAGACACTTTGCTATTTACTTGTGGTTAAAATTCTCAACCTTTTATATGTTTTTAATGTGATTGAAAAAACAGCCACTAGGTAGCTCTGTTCTGTTCCCTGCGCAAGTCAAACAGTTATTTTGTGTATTGCAAGAGGTCATGTTACGCTTGAGGATGTTTCCATCATTTGCAGAAACTGGGAATTTAGAGGGTATCGTGGAGCATCCGTTTTATATGTATAAAAGGGATCAGGGTGGTAAGTATGTATGCTTTTTTATGTTAATTATATATTAAAGGGGTACTCCGGTGGAAACCTTTATTTTTATTTTTATTTTTTTAAATAAATCAACTGGTGCCAGAAATTTAAACATATTTGTAAATGACTTCTATTAAAAAATCTTAATCCTTCCAGTACTTATCAGCTGCTGAATACTACAGAGGAAATTCTTTTCTTTTTGGAACACATAGCTCTCTGCTGACATCACGAGCACAGTGCTCTCTGCTGACATCTCTGTCCATTTTAGGAACTGTCCAGAGTAGGAGAAAATCCCGATAGCAGACATATGCTGCACTGGACAGTTCCTAAAATGGACAGAGATGTCAGCAGAGAGCATTGTGCTCATGATGTCAGCAGAGAGCTCTGTGTTCCAAAAAGAAAATAAATTCCTCTGTAATATTCAGCAGCCAATAAGTACTGGAAGGATTACGACTTTTTAATAGAAGTAATTTACAAATCTGTTTAACTTTCTGGCACCAGTTGAATTTAAAAAAAAAAAGTTTTCTACCGGAGTACCCCTTTAACTGGAAGTGGAAAGCCACTTTAAGACTGGCATTTCATAGCCTGCCCATGTGTAATTGAATTGAAGTTTTTGGCTATAATATTTCCAACTTAAGACGTAAATTATGGTAAATCTGTCAGGGCACAAAGGTCCACACTCCTTCCTAATAAACATCACCCACTTTAGTTTTCTTTGTGCCGGAAGCCACATAACTGGCAACCAATCAAAAATATTTGTGAAAATGGGACTTGCACAGATTTATGGCCTGACAAAATCCCCTTTAACCTCTTAAGGACCCAGGACGTACGGGGACGTCCCCGCACCCTGGGCCTTAAGGACCCAGGACGTCCCCGTACGTCCTGGCGTTTTCCGGTCTCTGCCGCTCGCCGGGCAGAGATCGGAACTGGATGCCTGCTGAAATCCTTCAGCAGGCATCCAGGGCAAACGCCGAGGGGGGCCATGTAGGCCCTCCCATGTCGGCGATCGCCGCAAATCGCAAGGGAAATCGCCCTTGCGATCTGCGGCAATACCGGGCTGATCGGGTCTCTGGGACCCGACCGCACGGTAATTTCGCATGATCCCGGCTGTCACAGACAGCCAGGACCATGCTAACGTATAGGAGCGAGGTGGCAAGCCTGCCACCTCCTCCTATACCCTGCGATCTGTCGGTTAGTTAACCGACCAATCGCAGGGGGGGGGCGGTTACTTCCTCCCGTCCTGCCCGGCCCCTGAAAGTCCGGAGAGGACGGGTGGAAGACCGGAGGATGCGGCGGGGGACGGGGGAGTGCTGGGGACCGGCCCCGGTACTTACCTCGTCCCTGAAGACCCGGATCCAGACGATGAAGATGGCGGCGGCGGCGACAGGTGAGTTCCTCTTCAGCCGCGGTCGGGCCCTTTACAGCAATGCACGTCGCCGTAAAGCGACATGCATTGCTGTAATAGGACCCTGTAAACTACAACTCCCAGCATGCCAAGACAGCCCTTGGCGTCTGGGCATGCTGGGAGTTGCAGTTTTGCAACATCTGGAGGTCCACAGTTTTTGGACCACTGTGCCCTTCCAGATGTTGCAAAACTACACATCCTCAGCATGCCCTTACTGTCCAGGCATGCTGGGAGTTGTAGTGCTGTAACATCTGGCCCTTCAGATGTTGCAGAACTACAACTCCCAGCATGCCTGGACAGTTTTGGCATACTGGGGATTGTAGTTTTGCAACATCTGGAAGGGCACAGATTGGGAACCACTGTATTAGTGGTCTGCAAACTAGTCCTCCAGATGTTGCAAAACTACAACTCCAAGCATGCTGGGAGTTGTAGTTCGGCAACATCTGGCTCTAAAGATGTTGCCGAACTACTACTCCCAGCATGCCTGAGAATGTTTGGGAGTTGTGGTTTTGCAACAGCTGTAGGCACACTGGTTGGGAAACATTGTTTCCTAACTCAGTGTTTCCCAACCCGTGTGCCTCCAGCTGTTGCAAAACCACAACTCCCAAACATTCTCAGGCATGCTGGGAGTAGTAGTTTTGCAACAGCTGAAGGTCCCCCCTGTGAATGTACAGGGTAGACTCACATGGGCAGGCGGCTTACAGTGAGTATCGGGCTGCAAGTTTGCAATGCAGCAAATTTTGCGCGGCAGCTCAAACTCGCTGTAACCCCCCGCCCGTGCGACTGTACCCTAAAAACACTACACTACACTACCACAAAATAAAATAAAAAGTAAAAAACACTACATATACACATACCCCTATACAGCCCCCCTCCCTCCCCAATAAAATTGAAAAACGCCTGGTACGCCACTCTTTCCAAAATGGAGCCTCCAGCTGTTGCAAAACAACAACTCCCAGTATTGCCAGACAGCCGTTGACTGTCCAGGCATGCTGGGAGTTTTGCAACAGCTGGAGGCACCCTGTTTGGGAATCACTGGCGTAGAATACCCCTATGTCCACCCCTATGCAAATCCCTAATTCAGGCCTCAAATGCGCAGGGCGCTCTCACTTCGGAGCCCTGTCGTATTTCAAGGCAACAGTTTAGGGTCACATATGGGGTATCGCCGTACTCGGGAGAAATTGACTAACAAATCTTGGGGGTCTTTTTCTCCTTTCACCCCTTATGAAAAGGTGAAGTTGGGGTCTACACCAGCATGTTAGTGTATATAAAATAAACTTTTTACACTAATATGCTGGTGTTGCCCTATACTTTTCATTTTGACAAGAGGTAAAGGGGAAAAAAGCCCCCCAAAATTTGTTACGCAATTTCTCCCGAGTACGGAGATACCCCATATGTGGGCGCAAACTGCTCTGGGGGCACACAACAAGGCCCAGAAGGGAGAGTGCGCCATGTACATTTGAGGTGATTTGCACAGGGGTGGCTGATTGTTACAGCGGTTTTGACAAACGCAAAAAAAAAAAAAAAACACATGTGACCCCATTTCGGAAACTACACCCCTCACGGAATGTAATGAGGGGTGCAGTGAGAATTTACACCCCACTGGTGTCTGACAGATCTTTGGAAGAGTGGGCTGTGCAAATTAAAAATGTTGTACAGCCCACTGTTCCAAAGATATGACAGACACCAGTGGGGGGTAAATGCTAACTTTACGCCTTCTTACGTTCCTCAAGGGGTCTAGTTTCCAAAATGGTATGCCATGTGGAGGTTATTTTGCTGTCCTGGCACCATATGGGCTTCCTAAATGCGACATGCCCCCCGAGCAAAATTTGCTCTCAAAAAGCCAAATATGACTCCTTCTCTTCTGAGCATTGTAGTTCGCCCGTAGTGCACTTCAGGTCAACTTTTGGGGTACCTCCATACTCAGAAGAGATGTGGTTACAAATTTTGGGGGGTATTTTCTGCTATTAACCCTTGCAAAAATGTGAAATTTGGGGGGGGAAACACACCTTTTAGTGTTTTTTTTTTATTTTTTTTTTACGTATGCAAAAGTCGTGAAACCCCTGTGGGGTATTAAGGCTCACTTTGTTTCTTGTTACGTTCCCCGAGGGGTCTAGTTTCCAAAATGGTATGCCATGTGTTTTTTTTTTGCTGTCCTGGCACCATAGGGGCTTCCTAAATGCGACATGCCCCCGAGCAAAATTTGCTCTCAAAAAGCCAAATATGACTCCTTCTCTTCTGAGCATTGTAGTTCACCCATAGTACACCTCAGGTCAACTTATGGGGTACCTTCATACTCAGAAGAGATGGGGTTACAATGTTTGGGGGGTATTTTCTGCTATTAACCCTTGCAAACATGTGAAATTTGGGGGGAAACACACATTTTAGTGAAATTTTATTTTTATTTTTTTACATATGCAAAAGTCGTGAAACACCTGTGGGGTATTAAGGCTCACTTTATTCCTTGTTACGTACCTCAAGGGGTCTAGTTTCCAAAATGGTATGCCATGTGGGGGATTTTTGCTGTTATGGCACCATAGGGCCTTCCTAAATGCAACATGCCCCCCAAAAACCATTTCAAAAAAAGTACTCTCCAAAATCCCCTTGTCGCTCCTTCGCTTCTGAGCCCTCTACTGCGCCCGCCGAACACTTTACATAGACATATGAGGTATGTGCTTACTCGAGAGAAATTGGGCTACAAATATAAGTATACATTTTCTCCTTTTTCCCCTTTTAAAAATTCAAAAATTGGGTCTACAAGAACATGCGAGTGTAAAAAATGGAGATTGTGAATTTTCTCCTTCACTTTGCTGTTATTCCTGTGAAACACCTAAAGGGTTAAAACGCGGACTGAATGTCATTTTATATACTTTGGGGGGTGCAGTTTTTATAATGGGGTCATTTGTGGGGTATTTCTAAAATGAAGACCCTTCAAATCCACTTCAAACCTGAACTGGTCCATGAAAAATTGTGAGTTTGGAAATTTTGTGAAAAATTGGAAAATTGCTGCTGAACTTTGAAGCCCTCTGATGTCTTCCAAAAGTAAAAACACGTCAATTTTATGATGCAAATATAAAGTAGACATATTGTATATGTGAATAAAAAAAAAAATTATTTGGAATATCCATTTTCCTTACAAGCAGAGAGCTTCAAAGTTAGAAAAATGCAAAATTTTCATATTTTTCATAAAATTTGGGGATTTTTCACCAAGAAAGGATGCAAGTTACCACAAAATTTTACCACTATGTTAAAGTAGAATATGTCACGAAAAAACATTCTCAGAATCAGAATAATAACTAAAAGCATTCCAGAGTTATTAATGTTTAAAGTGACAGTGGTCAGATGTGCAAAAAAAGGCCGGGTCCTGAGGTGTAAAATGGCTGGGTCCTTAAGGGGTTAAGGCTGGGTTCACACTGACAATCTTCCGAATACAAAACAGTGTCGATTTCAGAACCGCGCGTACGTTGCCTTTCCCATAGACTGAAATGTCTGCGGAGGGGATTCCACCAGGAGGAAGAATCAATTCATCCTTTTGGCTGTGGAATGGCCGCTTATATTCCGTAGTGTGCACTATGCAGCAGAATCCCACTGCCAGCAATGGAAATCTGCTGCACTAGAATTTCAGACCGAAATTCCTGAGCGGATTTCCGGTGGTATATTCCGTAGTGTGAACCCGTCCTAAGAGTCTACCTGACTACTCTCCTGGCATACTATACCCATGAAATAACAATAGTAGAGCGTCTTTTCTTAGAACACTGATTTGTTTTAAGAGCTGAGGTTATGTGCTCTCATTTCACCCAAGTGCAAGTGTTCACACAAAAATAATGTGCACCAGGATGCGGCCCATCGCAAGCCCTTATCTGAAAGGAGAGAGGCCCCCAATAAACCAAACCCTTCACCTCCGGGCACTTGCAAGGCTCCAGGTACAATGTCCCCTTTGGCTGAAGCTACTCAGGGACCAAAAGTGCTCCTGGAAAACAATCGGGCAAAAACAAATTTGTCATTGAGGAGCCAGTAAAACCAGTTTTGCACCCCTGCCGAAGCAAGGGTGCCTGGGGCATGGCAGGGATTCGAGGAACCTGATGGCCACACACATGCTCTAGACTGGCAGGAGGACCACCCAGAAGGGCTACCGTACCCTGTCCAATCCTTGTAAGCGAAAAGAACACAAAACGTGGACACAATGACCTAAAAATAAATAAATAGGGTGAATGTGCGCATTGTGATATTGCCCGGACATCCGTCCGGATCTATAAGAATTCCCAGATCCTAGCTAGAAGGCAGGGATACTAAGGGTGAGTGCCCAGAAAAGTGATAGAAAAACTGTGTGCTATGTGCCATCCTTCAAGTGGGGCGACTAACTCCCAAGTGAATTCCAGCAACCTGGGGTCATCACTGCCAGGACACTTTTGCACCTTGGCTCTTACTCTACCTAAATCAGGTAGGAACAGGTCTCATAAGGGATAGCTGCTGCTCTCCACAGCCATCCCTTGTACACCTGCCCCGCTGTGTGGTTCCCCATCCTGCCAAATATCAGGAAAGGTCTTAGCCAAAAGGAACACTGATTTGTGTGAATTCTCCTTTATTCCTCCTAGAGATGTACAGTACTGGGTGTTGTCATTCTGCATTGTCAGTGTCTATGTGCTTACATACTCTAAAACGAGCAGAGAAAGGACGTAATGCAGTTTTAAGGAAAGATGTTCAGTGTTGTTATTTCATGGGGATTACACAATTTCTATAACAGGCATGCCAGGAGAGGCAGCAGATTCTCTCTTTAGTTCACCTGCTGTCTGATACTCGATTTCATGCTGGGATTATCTGCTTTATTAGAGGAAAGGGCACGCATTCTCAAATATTGGTGCTTTTTTCTTGAGCAACAACTTTTATGTTTAGAAATCCTTAAAGGGGTATCCAACAAGAAATATGATGTGCATTTCCACAGTGTGTATGAAAATAAGAATTTTTCCATGTCTATTTGACTTCTTACATTGATGTTAGTGGTGGTACTCCCTGCTGTCCCTTGTTCTGCTGATTTTTGTGTCTACCTTTTGAAGTGTATATTGGTGGACACACAAGTTCAGTTGCTGGCCTTCTCTTCTGGCTCTGTGCATTAATATTTGTGTTAATAGGCATAAAATAGTAATAGGTGTAAAATCTAAACTTTCTTTATGCACAGCCATAAGCCTGTATATGTAAAGAGAGTGATCTGGAACGGCACAGACAATTATAAAAATGTATCTGTATTACAAATTATTATTTTTTTTTTTTGTTAATACTAAGGCTTATAGAAGTGCATGAAAGAAGTATATGAAGCACAAATAATATATAACAAACATAAAAAGGAGGAGACAGTAGAGAGAAAAAAATTCGGGGGAAATTAGATCCCAAAGGACTTTTTAGTAGTAATATCTCTGGAGCTATCTGTGAGGGACTACTTTATATGCAGGTCAGTGGAGGAAGACAGGAAAACTGAGCTCTGGTAACTAGGAAGACAACAGTTACCGTTCTAGACTGCAATGCACTTCTGGGAAATACAACTGCTTCCTGGTGACATGGTTTACACCCACAGAAAGTGAAGAGACCAGAGTTGCCGAGGGGTGAGAAGAATGACTGTTAAGGGTGAAAGTGACACTGGAGAGCGTCTTTTTTTTGCCTGGTTGATGTTGAATAGTGTGTATCACTCTAAAATGTTCTTTTATTTTGTGGGATAACTAAATTAGGAAAATTTTCTGGATATAATGGATTGTCACTAAAAGACTGTTTCCAATGCCCTAGGACAGGTTTCTTTTAATAAGGTTTACAAAAAAATCTCGTATTTTTTTTGTGTCAAATTTTTTTTAATTATCTCACTCTTTTTTTAAAATCATTTACCCAAAATTACGTGATGTACATCTACGTGAAAACACACACATTGCTACCTTGTTGGATATATACAGATATATATGAAAAAATATACTTATTTTATAAAAATGTTTACAATAATAGAAAAACTATATCAGCTTGGTATTGTTTTAATCATAGTAACTCAAAGAATAAAAGGAATATTACCATAAAGTGCACTGTATATAAATAAAATTTGCAAAACTGTGTTTTCTATTCAATCTTGCAGTTGTAATTTTTGGCCTTCAGTGTTAAAGGGGTACTCCGCCGGAAAACCTTTTTTTTTTTTTTTAAATCAACTGGTGCCATAAAATTAAACAGATTTATAAATTACTTCTATTTAAAAATCTTAATCCTTCCAGTACTTATCAGCTGCTGTATACTACAGAGGAAGTTCTTTTCTTTTTAAATTTCTTTTCTGTCTGACCACAGTGCTCTCTGCTGACACCTCTGTCCATTTAAGAAACTGTCCAGAGTAGGAGCAAATGCCCATAGCAAACCTCTCCTGCTCTGGACAGTTCCTGATATGGACAGAGGTGTTAGCAGAGAGCACTGTAATGGGAAAAAACAAAACAAAAAAAATTTCCTCTGTAGTATACAGCAGCTGATAAGTACTGGAAGGATTAAGATTTTTAAATAGAAGTAATTTACAAATTTAACTTTCTGGCACCAGTTGATTTAAAGAAAAATTTTTTTCTGGCGGAGTACCCCTTTTAAATACACATTTCACACTAACACAAAGCGTGCTCACAGGAAATCCGAGCACCTTTCTTAGAAATGACCACCCTCCTGCTTGACAGCTGCTACATGATCACTTATTTTAAATTGAGTTACCGTATATACTCGAGTATAAGCCGAGTTTTTCAGCACGATTTTTATACTCGAGTGAACTCTCTGTCTGCCAATCCCTTCTCAGTGGTCTTCAAACTGCAGACCTCCAGATGTTGCAAAACTACGATTCCCAGCATGCCCGGACAGCCATCGGCTGTCCGGGCATGCTGGGAGTTGTAGTTTTGAAACCTTTGGAGGTCCGCAGGTTGAAGACCACTGCGGCCTTTGTCATCATCCAGACCCCCCCTTTAGTTTTCTACTCACCTCCCCTCGGTGGGAAGGAAGGGTGAGCTGGTCCGGGCCATCTATGCTGCAGGGAGGGTTAGTCGTTCCGGGCTGTCCGTTTTCACTGGGGGGGCCCTCTTCTCCGCACTCCGGGCCTGCCCCGGACTAGTGACGTTGCCTTGACGACGACGCGCATGAACGTTCCTGTGTGTCGTCGTCAAGGCAACGTCACTAGTCCGGGGCAGGCCTGGAGCGCGGAGAAGAGGCCCCCCCGGTGAAAATGTACAGCCCGGAACGACTAACCCTCCCCACCGGACGGTCCCTGCAGCATAGATGGCCCGGACTAGCTCACCCTTCCTTCACACCGAGGGGAGGTGAATAGAAAACTAAAGGGGGGTCTGGATGATGACTAGGGCCGCAGTGGTCTTCAACCTGCGGACCTCCAGTGGTTTCAAAACTCCAACTCCCAGCATGCCCGGACAGCCAATGGCTGAAGGGATTGACAGGCGGTGATGATGAAGGGGTGGTGGGATGATGACGGGGATCTGGATGATGACATGGGGGGATGATGTATTTCCCACCCTAGGCTTATAGTTGAGTCAATAACTTTTCCTGGGTTTTTGGGGTGAAATTAGGGGCCTCGGCTTATATTCGGGTCGGCTTATACTCGAGTATATATGGTAATGCAGTATAGATAAATGTAAGGTTCTTAGTCTTCATTTTAATCAAATTGTATGACGCCATCTGCCACAACAAGGTAACCTTGTTCAGATGGGTCACTAAAATGAACAGGTTCTTCTGTCTTGCGTGGAGGCCTGTAAAATGAAGTGATGGGTGACAGTTATCAGCCCCAGTCTGTCAAACTTAATCCCTAGATAACATAGTATTCTGGGATAGTTGGCCCTGACCCTATATGAAGGATAGCTTTATGCCAATCCCATGCATGCTTAAACTCCTTCACTATATTGGCAGCTGCCACTTCTACAGCAAGACTATTCCATGCATCCACTACTGTCTCAGTAAAGTAATACTTCTTGATATTACTGCATAGACCTTTGCTCCTCTAATTTAAAACTATCTACTCTTATGCTAGTATTTTTTTGTTGATTTCCCTTTATGTATGAAAGTTTCTATCATATCTTGTCTGCGATTGCTGGGGTCCCAAGAGTTAAAATGGGGGTGCAGGTCCCCCTACCCTCTTCCTGCCGCCAGATTGTCACTCCTATGATATAGCCTGGCAGAGTCAGGCTGTATCAGTAGAGCGCAGACCTCTTTGTACAATGCTATGCAATAACATAGCATTTTACAGTGAATACAGTTTAATCATTGCATATAATAGTTCCCTATGGGGACTTAAAAGTGTATAATAGATCGGTATCCCCAAAACATTTCGTATCGCTGTGTGTGCAATTGTCCGAACTATTATAAAATATTATGTAATAAAGTGCAAATGTAAAAAAAAATACCAAAGACCAGAAATACAGATTTTTGGTCACTTCATATATCAGAAATTTTTTTAAAAGAAGTAATCAGAAAGTTCCATCAAAACAACAAAAGGTACCAATAAAAACCACAGATCACTGTGCAAAAAATGAGCCCTCATATAGCCCCATATATGACAAAATAAAAAAGTTATAGGGGTCATAAGAGGACAATTTTAAGCATACAAATTTAGTTAAAATATGTTTGCCTGTTGTTTTATTTTTAAGTACAAAAATAGAAAAACTATTTACATTGGGTATCGTTTTAATAATCATTACTCACAGAATGAAGAAGACATATAATTGTTTACCATAAAGTGCACTGCATAAAAACAACCCCCCCTAAAAGTTGCAAAACAGCATTGTGTGTGTTTTTAAGGCCATAATGGGCCATTTCCTTAAGGGGTAAAAAGCATGACCAAGATGGAGACAGTCACTATTGTTTGCATTCATCTTAGAGAGTATTGCTGTGTCTTTTATGTTTGCGCTGCAGTCACAGCAGATGTGCACCTGTACATTACCTTTACTTTGTTATGATGTGCAGACTAACTTTGTGTTTTGCACAAAATGCATAAAATTCGGGGGGGAACTTGGCTTCTGATTTTTCTTTAATAGTTACCATGGTGATCGTGTTTTTTCCAGCCCTGCATTATTCATTATGCCTTCAACAATCACTTGCATAATGTATAAGTGTTTGTAGGTACATACTGTTAAATCTGTAGTTGTCTAGTTGCCTTGTATGTCTGTCATCCTGTGTCCTTCAAACAACTGGAGACTTACAGAACACGCAGACCACTGATTTAGATCTAAAAGGGAAAAACATCATTGCAAATAATATTTTGTATTGACACACTGTGGCTGTACAGATGACCCAATCTGCATATGTGAATGAAGCACCTTCATTTTACTGGTTCATGGAGGTCCTAGTGGTCAGAACCTACTTATCAATCATTCATGGCTTATCCTTGGGCTGAGCATTTTTTTTTTTTTTCCATCGACCTTGGAAAAAGTCTCTTATTTTTATGGACTGTCTGAGAATTTTTTACAAAAATTCCAACATAACAGTTCCCCCGAACCAAATCAGTACAGTTGTTCAGCAGACCGTCCGGCTTCACAGTGGGGATATCCAAGAAACAAGAGATGTCCGGTATCGAGATGTAGAAGAACAATTCCTGCTTTATTTAGATATCAATATGCAGATAGAACAGGTAGAAAAAGGAATGAAACAGTCTAACGCGTTTCATAAGATGTCGGATCACGGAGGTCTTCCGTTGGGGACCCCCGCGATCTTGGCTGCGGCACCCCAGATATCCGGTGTACGGAGTGAACTTTGCTCTGTGCCGGATAACTGGTGATGCGGGGCAGAGGCTCGTGACGTCACTGTCACGCCCTGCTCGTGACATCACGTCCATGCCCCCTCAATGCGTTGAGTGGACGTGGCCGTGATATCACGAGCCTCCGGCTCTGCACCCGACGCTCTAAACGAACGCCGGGTGCAGCAGGGAGGTCGCAGGGGTACCCAGCGGCGGGATCCCGGCGATCAGACAACTTATCCCCTATCCTTTGGATAGGTAATTAGATGTCTAGGGGAAGAGTATTCCTTTAAAGGGGTATTCAAGGGAAAACCTTTTTTTTTTATTTTTTTTATATCAACTGGCTCCAGAAAGTTAAACAGATTTGTAAATTACTTCTATTCAAAAATCTTACTCCATCCAATAATTATCAGCTCCTGAAGTTGAGTTGTTCTTTTCTGTCTGGCAACAGTGCTCTCTGCTGATATCTCTGCTTGTCTCGGGAACTGCACAGAATAGAATAGGTTTGCTGGGGGTTTGCTTCTACTCTGGACAGTTCCCGAGACAGGGGTCATCAGAGAGCACTTAGACAGAAAAGAACCACTTAACTTCAGCAGCTCATAAGTACTGATAGGATTAAGATTTTTTTTTATAGAAGTCATTTACAAATCTGTTTAACTTTCTGGAGCCAGTTGATATAAAAAAAAATGTTTTTTCCTGGAATACCCCTTTAAGTCCTATAATGTAATCAGGAGCAAGGAAAGTGTTGTACGGAAGATTGTAGAGAGAAAAAAGGAGTCTACTTAGTCTGTGTTTTTTTTTCCAGCATCCATCTAAGTTAAAAACTTGAAACATTTTAAAATTGAAGACTTGTAGTTGACTGAACATTAACTCATTTCATCATCAGGATTGCTCATATTCATTGAGTGACTTATAGTCTTGTTTCTTGTTGGAGATCCCTATTGTCCTATTGCACCACTCCATTGGGCCACAATACATATGAAAGGGGTATTCCCATTATTTAAATGTATGATTGATGGAGGTTCCTCCTTAGTGTGGTGGCCCACAGCTCCCTTGTTCTGCAGTTCAGAGAGGACTCAAAAGAGAACTCTGTAAAAACATGTACTGTGTTATGCCTAGGGCAGTCCAAGACACAGGGATTCAAAGAGCACCAAAGAGAGAATACCAGTCAGTCACAGAATGCCATGACCGCAGGTTCTGCATCCTTGATTTAGACCATAGTGATACTTTAAAGCCGCTATTGGCTTTAAAGTATCCTCTCTTTAGGGGTTAACCTCTCTTAAGGGGTTAAAGGGGTGATCCAGGAATAGAAAAACAAAGTTGCTTTCTTCCTGAAACTGCGCAACTCTTGTCCTCAGGTTGTGTTTGGTATTGCAGCTCAGTTCCATTTAAGTGAATGGGGCCAAGTTGTAATACCACACAACCTGACAACAGATCTGGTGCTGTTTTTGAAGAAAAGCAACTGTATGAAAACTCTGAAATGACAATTCTGGCAATACCAGGCTCACCTAATCTCAAAGCATTCTTGTGGTTATCTGATTGGAATAATGATAGGGTAACCATCAATAAAATAAAGCATATATACAAGTGTTATGCATCTGCCTGTCATCTAGATTGTAGATGACACATCTAAAGGTAAATCTCCAGTCACATCCTCGCTTGTTATCCATACTCAGAAACAGACACACATAATCTTCTTTGATTCTTTGTAAAGCTTCCTGAAATTATTATAGCCAGCAGCAGGGAACATATCACTTTTGTCTCAAGGAACAAATATAACGTGATTCCCGCTGGTTAGAGATTATTCAAGCAACACAGGTATCTCTGGCAGCCAGGCGTACTGCATTATGCCTCTCGGCTCATTTGGGATTCTTACTTTTTATGTTTACTGGGGTTTTTTTGGCCAGGTAATTCTTCAAACTAAATGTAAAGCTTTCCCACATGAGTAGTGGCTACAGGCTGCCAGAAATTTTCCATTTTATATCATGTTTATGCAGGGGTTTTGTAGCTCTGTATCCAGAATATCGGGCTCCATCCACTACTAAACTATATTAAAAGAATATTCAGCGCATCATTTTGGTCCTAAAAACTATTTAGGTGTAAATGCACAAGAATTCTGGCACAGAACGCACCACATTTAATAAGTGTGTGAGATGCTTTTATCATTACGACTGATCATGGGCGTGGCTTTGCTGAAAAGAGGTGTGGCTTAATCTGAAAAAAAGGCAGGGCGTACATTTTCCACAAGGTTTTACTGCATATTAAAGCTTGGTTCACAATTCAGTCAGTGGCTTTGTTGGGGCTTCCATCACAGATTCTCTTCAGCAGTGTCAGCAGAGAGCACTGTGGTCAGACAAAGGAAATTCAAAAAGAATAGAACTTCCTGTGGATCATACAGAGCTGATAAGTACTGGAAGGGTTAAGATTTTTTTAATAGAAGTAATTAAAAAATCTGTTTAACTTTCTGGCACCAGTTGATTTAAAGTACAAAAAGGTAAAGGATAAAGTGCATTATGTTCATCAGATATGGAGGGTGATCATTTGGGTTAGCACTTGCACTCTATTTGCTTACTATATATGGATTTCTGGTTATGCACTCTATCGGCATATTGCCTTTTTTTTCTATATTTCCTTTGATAAATAATCCACTTGGGGGGGGGGGGGCGTAGCCTGCAGCGGACAAGAGCAGATGCTTCTCTAGAGCTCTCTCCCTCTAGCCCCGATTTCTGCTGCTCCAACCGGCAACTAACCCGCACATAGCGGATATTGCCTACACCTAAGGGTTTCAGCATTTTTCAGGGCACCGGCCGGTGCTACTCTGGCATATCTCCGTCCTCTGCAACGGGAGATACTCTGGGGCGACACTCAGTACCCTGGGAAAGGGAGCAGGCGCCATCTTCCTCCTCCCTCTCTGAGCAAGCAAAGAGAAGCAGTGCGGCCTTAGTTCATAGTAGTAACATAGTTCATAAGGTTGACAAAAGACCATCAAGGATGCCCCCTTGTTATAGAATCAGTCCTGGGTTTAAATAGATCATGGGAGAGATCTCTGTACGGTCCCCTGATATATTTATACATATTTATTAGGTCTCCCCTAAGCCTTCTTTTTTCTAAACTAAATAACCCTAATTCTGATCATATCATCTGCAACGATTGCTACTTTACTATTCAACCCCTCTTCAAGGTCATTAATGAATATATTAAAAAGGACAGGACCCAAGACTGACCCCTGTGGTACCTCACTTGTAACAGTCTCCCCAATCAGAATAAGTACCATTAATAACCACCATCTGTTCCCTATCACTGAGCCAGTTACTTACCCACTTACACACATTCTCCCCCAGCCCAATCCTTCTCATTTTATGCACCAACCTTTTATGTGGAACCGTATCAAATGCTTTGGAAAAATCCAGATATACGACATCCAGCGATTGCCCCTGGTCCAGTCTGGAGCTTACCTCCTCATAAAAGCTGATCAGGTTAGTTTGACAGGACCGATCCCTCATAAAGCCATGCTGAAATGGAGTCCTACATTTATTTTTATCAAGATACTCCAAAATAGCATCCCTTAGAAAACCCTCAAACAATTTACATACAACAGAGGTTAAACTAACAGATCTATAATTCCCGGGGTCACCTTTTGACCCCTTTTTAAATATTGGCACCACATTTGCCATGCGCCAGTCCTGTCACTATATAGTCCCTGAAAATTTTAAATAGGGGTCTGTCTATTACATTACTTAATTCCTTTAGAACACAGGAGTGAATGCCAGGAGGCACTGTACTTCTTCCTGGGTTAGACAGTTGACCTGTACTGGGGAGTTTGCCTTATCTCGCTGTATTTCAGCTGGCATTTTATTTTCCTCGGTGAATACAGTGGAGAAGAATTTGTTTAATATATTTGCTTTTTCCTGATCACCGTTTATAATTTCTTCTTCACCATTTTTTTTTTAAAGGGCCAACACTTTCATGTTTGACCTTTTTGCTATTTATTTAGTTAAAGAACATTTTGGTGTTAGTTTTACTCTCTTTGGCAATGAGTATTCCTGTCTCTATTTTTGCGGCTTTTATCTGTTTTTTTTCTTTTACATTTTTCTTTATAGCTTTTTAATGCTTCTTCACTGCTGTCCTGTTTTAGTAGTTTAAATGCTTTATTTTTGTCATTTATTGCCCCCTTAACGTTCTTATTCATCCATATTGGTTTTCTTTTATTTCTGACCCTTTTATTCCCATAAGGTATATACATCTTACAGTGAGAATTTAAGATATTTTTAAATGTCTCCCATTTAGAGTCCGTATTCTTGTTTTTGAGGATATTATCCCATTTTATATTGTTAAGGGCTTCTCAGTTGATCAAACTTTCCTAAAGTTCATTGTTTTTGTGGCCCCTCCAGAGATTCCCTTATTGATGAACAAGTTATAATGTATTATATTATGATCACTATTTCTTAGAGTAACTAATGTGCAAGTAAAAGGATACCTATCAGGTCTGTTCATTAATATTTAGTCTAGTAGGGTGCCCCCTCTGGTCGGGCCCTGCACCATTTGGGACAGATAATTGTCTTTAGCTATAGTCAGAAACCTGTTTCCTTTATGAGATTCACAGGACTCCATTTCCCAGTTTAAATCAGGATAGTTAAAGTCCCCCATTGTTATCACATCATTTTGATTTGCATTTGCAGTATTAAGTCCCCCCTCTCTATCTACACTATCTTCCTCCTCTATGTTGTAGGTTCGCTCCTCCTCCCCCCCCCCCCTCCCCAGTTCCTAGTTTAAACACTCCTTCACCCTTCTAGCCATCTTCTCCCCAAGCCTTGGAGCTGCGCATACAGCCCCGACTCACAGAAGCTCCGAAGCAGGCGGCAGACAGGCTGCAGACGCCTGGTATACTACACAGCGCAGCCCATTGAGGCAGAAGACTGCAGGCACACTCCTGGAGAACCTGCATGAGGAAACAGAAAGCCCTGAGAAGCCCTACACAGGGGGAGCGGCGGCCATTACGGGAGTCCACACAGTAAACAGCTTGCATAGTACATTCATAGAAACAGGCATGAGCGACTCTACATACCTCCTCTAAAGGATTCAGTACAGCTCTCCGGTGCTTATTCATAATTAAATAGTAGCTGTATACCCTTGGGGAGTGGACCCCACAAGTCCTCAAGCCATATACTTACCTTTTGTCAGTTTTATATCTACCTAACTGTTAGTTGGATAATTGAAGTTCCTTTGGTTAATTTTTTAACTGAATAATCAGCTTGAATAGAGACTTGGAAGATACAGAGATGGGAGCTATACATAAAATACTTAAAAGAGTACCCAGGCCGAGGATACTGCGTTGCACACACCCTATGTGCCTATAGACACTAATAATTAACAATAAACGGAGCAGTGCTACTAGGCTAGGGGAAAAAGTTTATAGAAATCAGAAGAATTGAAATAATAGGAGAGAAAAAGGTTTGTGTCAAATGTTGGACATTTTATTTCAATGTTGGACATTTATTTAAAATAACAATGATACTCTTGATGACTTAATGGTGATGTCCTTGGCAGGGCCCTTGCGTTGGACAACACACAATATAAGACAAATGATATATAAAATGTAAAATACATAAAAACACAATTGCTAGCTAAAATTGCACTAATGAAGTGGCTGGGACACAGGGTCTTTGCTATAGTAAGCACAGTGGGACAGTCTGGAAATTGCAAATGTCCTATTTGTCATAGGTGATGATTGGTGTGAATTGTAGTCTCAGTGAGGGTATTTAGCGCGAATAGCGCTGAAAGATTAAATCCACAGTGTTGGCCGTAGTTGCAGCGCTCGACAGCGCTGGAGACTCCCAGTACTGAGCCCACTCTCCCTGTCTGCGCAGGGCTGTCTGTAGAATAGGCAGATGCGTGTGGTAGCGCTGAAGCTTCACCAAGTTTCACACAGTATCACGAAGTTACGCCTTCTATACCCCGACAGCACAAGGACAAGTTAAAGAAGGTGATAAAGGATAGGCTCTGCACGTATCTGCGTTAGAAGTCATCCGGGCTCTGCCTTCTATACCAAAGCGGCATGGGGAGGATAAGAAAGAAGGACAGAGGTCCAAGGCTGAATGCCGGTGCTAGCTGCGGCTAGTTAGTAATGCAAGTCTCGGGCTCTGCTGGGGTAGCGGAGCGTCCCTGTTAAGTCCCCATCTCTGTGCAGCGAAACAGTCTATGACCAGACGCGTTTCGGGGAGCCACGTCCCCTTTTTTTATGGTGAGGGTAAGAAGACTGAGTGTCTGAATAAAGACTTTCCTTACTTCTGCATTTACTTTTTGGTTATATATATATATATATATATATATATATATATATATATATATATATACCACTACAATATTCTACAGAAAATCCCATTATTGTTCTCTCTCACCACTAGAGGGGCATAAAGCTCTGTTGATCTGCATACCATACTGATTCTACAGATCTACATGTTTCATCTTTGCATCTTACTTATTACTCCAATGCCTTACCAATCTGCACTGTTTAAAAGTGAGAGGCTTTTGTGAATGATGTCAAGTAGATGTTCCAAAAGGAAGACTCAAATTTAATTTACTGAATTCTACTCATTGAAAAATAAATCAGTTCCTGCATACAATTATTCAAAAGAGGATACTACCTCCCCTAACACCTCCATCTCCTATAACAGAAATGGAAATTTCAGCCCCTCAATCTGTCAGTGTCAATATGGAGTCTAAGGAAGGAACCACAGCACCTTCCAATATTAAAACAACTATGAGGTCCCTTTTTTCAGTAATTCAGAGACACATTGCAAAAAGATGTTATGTCTTCCTTAAGTGCTTTATCTAAAGAGGGGGCTCAAATTGGAGAACGCACCGTGCACATAGAGGATAAAATGGAAAAATTCACCATGGCCCACAATGCCTTGGTTGATATTCAAAATGAGACAACGGATGATATGCTATCAGTTCAACTAAATCTAGCAGACCTAGAAGACATTCGTTTCCATGGAATTCCATAATCTGTACAAAACTCTGATTTGAGGGAGTTCCTCATGGACTACTTTAGCATACTTACTCCTCAAGCTGATCAGAGAGATATGATCATAGATGGGGTGCATAGATTGCTGAAACACTCTCAACTACCCCATGAGGTTCCCAGAGATGTGTTGACGAGAATACATTTTTTCCATTACATAGAAGAAGTCCTTAAACCTCTATCTCTTCCTGAGCATTTCTCAAAGACTACACTGTTCGCAGACCTCTCAGCAGCCACATTGAAAAGGAGAAAAGCGTTCTCAACTCCTACAACCATACTGAAGAAAGAAGGGATTCCATAAAGATGGGGCTTCCCAGTGAAGCTCCTAATCATTAGACGTTCACCATACCTGGTAAGACCAGTATATGGAGGGTTAAATTTGTATGCTTATTTCCAATAGATTCCCTTTTGGGAATCCAAAAAAACCCTAATTTCCCATATACTACTTATTATAATTAAAATCCCATGAGCTTTATTATTTTCTACACATATATATTAAAATCAAACAGCGCTGTTTGCTCCAATTATCCTTTGATTATTAGATTCTCAATGCAGACTTCTCTGCTAGTTTCACTCCTACCCCTAACTTTAACCCTTTTACGTGGGTTAAAGATATTAACCTTTTTGCGAGAAAGCTTGCCTTGCATAAAGTACACGAAAACAACTCAGTTAATTCGAGTGAAGATAGAAGGAGAGATGAACAAGTGATAACTGACCTTACGGATCTTCTGGACGAGAACGAGACAGGAGTCCGGTCGGCGGTGCTTCCACCTTTCTCTTTCTCTAAATGTAAAACAACACCAACATTCAATCAATTCAATAATATAGACACCTTTGTTAAAATGGTATGTTCGGAAATCGAAAAGATAACACCCAGTAGACACAATAGTAATCTCACTAAGAAAGAAAATCAAGCTCTTCAAGAACTAGAGAAAAATGACCAAATAGTCATTAAGCCCTCCGATAAGGGGGGCAACATAGTAATAATGATGAGAGATGACTATAAAAATATGGTGTTAAGACTCTTAAAAGACCAAAGTACCTATAAGAGGTTAGATTCAAATCCCACAAACAGTTATGTCATAGAGCTAAAAAAACATCCTAGTGGATGGTAAATCAAAGGGCATGATTACAGAAGATGAATACAAAGCAATGATGAATGAAAAACCTACATTGGCAACGTTTTATGCGTTGCCAAAAATTCACAAACAAAAGGATCCGATACCAGGACGCCCGATAGTATCGGGAAATGACAATCTAACAGAAGGGATAAGCCTTTATGTAGATCAGATGTTATCACCCTTTGTGGCTTCCTTGCCCTCATATATAAAGGATACTAGAGACGCTGTCGCCAGGCTTGAAGAGATCACATTCCCATCTGGCACACAGATTGCGAGCCTCGATGTAGAGGCCCTGTACACAAATATTGAACATAATTTCGGAATAAAAGCAGTGGAACACTTCCTCACCACTAGAGGCACACAGTTCACTGATCACAATAAATTTGTTATTACTCTTCTTCACTTTTTACTCACACATAACTATTTCACATTCGATAGTCACTTTTATTTACAACACAAAGGCACGGCAATGGGCACAGCATGTGCACCTAATTTTGCAAATTGATTTTTAGGGTGGTGGGAGGACACGGTAGTTTTTTCAGATGAGCACGATGAGTTTACTAAGCACATTTTATTTTGGGGGCGTTATATAGACGATGTTCTTTTATTTTGGGATGGCACCACCACCTTATTTCACAAGTTTGTACAAAATCTCAACAACAACCAGATTGGTATGCACTTCACATCAGAAATTCATTCTCACTCACTATGTTTTTTGGACCTAGAGATCTCTTTTGAACCTGGTGGCAACGTCGAGACAAAAGTATACAGAAAAACCACATCTACCATTTCCTTAACTGGAAAAGTTTCCATCCGAGACATCTGAAAAGCGGTATACCTATAGGCCAGTATCTTAGGGCAAAACGTAATAGCTCCAATGAAGTTGCTTTCTTGGAGGAGAGCAAACTTCTATACCATCGATTTATAGCTAGGGGCTACCCTAAAAAGATTCTGCATCGTACATTTGCGAGGGCTAGAGACACCCCAAGGGCGGATCTATTGAGACCGAAAAAGATTGGTGAACAATCACGAACAGTGAGATGTATAGGAACCTTTGATCAAAGTAACAAGCAGGTTTTAGAGATTCTCAAAAAATACTGGCCGATCCTCTTAGAGGACAATGACCTTAAGGAGGTACTTACCGCGGGTCCCAGTGTGACCTATCGCAGAGGCAGAAATGTGAGAGAGTGCCTGGTACACAGTCACTATAAAGAAGAAAAAACGGAAACAATGTGGTTAAAATCAAAAGTAAAAGGATCTTATCCATGTGGAGGATGCAACTTCTGTAAATTTATGCCCAAAAAAAAGGAATTTGTTAACGTCACAGACGGACGTAAATATGAAATAAGAGATTTTATTAACTGCCAGACGACCGGAGTAGTTTATATAGTGGAATGTGGATGCCCTAAGATGTACGTAGGGAAGACTACACAACAGCTGAGAAGGAGAATTTCTAAACACCTTAGTACAATTAGAACGGGTGTCGATACTCCTCTAGCTAGACACACCCGTGAGGTACATAGAGGTGATTTGTCAAATCTAAAATTTTGGGGTTTTCTTAAACCCAGTCTGAGCCCGAGAGGTGGAAACCTAGACAAAAAACTGTTAAGAGAGGAGGCTACATGGATATATAGACTAAAAACCCTTAGTCCACATGGACTTAATGAAGGGTTTACTTTCTCCGCCTTCCTCTAAAATTGCCTGCCTATCATTCAATCAACATATTTTATTTTTAACAATTTGTTTATAAATTCAATACTAGTCTACACAAGAGCAGATGTCGTGTTATGAGTAGAAAAAAAGAAAAGAACGATTATTAAGCAGGTTGTGCCTATATCAATTTAATGCAGGCTCTGTTGGAATCAAAAAAGTAAGCGCCCTGTAAACTTAAACATCATAATAACTATTTAATCCTAATACCATTTAACAATGCCTAATAGAGATTCTTTAGAGCATGGTATGTATATATATATATATATATATATATATATATATATATATACAAAAAATATGATTCTAGTCAATACTTACCTGTGGGGAGGATAGATTCGAGTGCGGTGTTCACATTCGGAGGTTGGTTGAGGAGCAGGTTCAATCTAGATAAAGGTGACATAAAAATATTGTTAATCAATTCCCCGACACCCCCCCCCCCCCCGCAGCCGAGACTGCGCCACTCACGTCATGTACTGACGTAGTGAGTAAACAAAAGAATTGATTGGCTAACGGACCTGATAAGGATGCCACAAATAGGGCTGACCTTAGAGCAGGACTCTAAATGGAGCCAGAGCCCATCAATCAAAAGGGCCGATCCAATGAGCAGTCTGCAATTTGACAATTGCAGCTCATTGGTTGTCTAATACATCCTGCTGTCTATCAGTGACGTTACAAACGTAGGTTATAAATACGACCGACATCGCATCCACGCTCAGTTGCCCGCTACCTCTTGATAACGCTACGTTGTAGCGAAACATGTTGAGGGGGGCAGAGTGAATATTTTAACCATGGCAGCGCTCCTGCTCCTAAGCATTAACCCTGTATGACCTGCAGGCATACAGGACAAGAAGCAAAACTAGCAGAGAAGTCTGCATTGAGAATCTAATAATCAAAGGATAATTGGAGCAAACAGCGCTGTTTTATTTTAATATATATGTGTAGAAAATAATAAAGCTTATGGGATTTTAATTATAATAAGTAGTATATGGGAAATTAGTTTTTTTTTGGATTCCCAAAACGGAATCTATTGGAAATAATCATTAGACGTGGCACAACTAATTCCTTCATATCGTCTAGAGAGGCACTACAAGCTGTTGGAAAATGGTTCCTAGATCGGATCAAAAGTTCTATGATGGACTCTCCTAAATCAAGACCTGTGCCTCTACACCAGGAATGGTCTACTGTTTGTCATAAATCTCTAGGAGCGTCATCCCACTGCTCTCAAAGATCCAACTCGAGATCCAGATCTCCCACTTGACCGAATGTGGATCTCTTTTGATTTACATCATATCCTGAACTTTCTGGGATAGCGGACCGCTGACAATAGTTACATAATGTTGCTAATGCTTTTTTCTCACCAGATTATCCAATATTGTTTCTTCTCATTCCCTTCCCAATCCCTACTTTTCTGTTCCTGATTCTCCCTCTATCTTCCTCCCACCCTCTTTAACTCCATTTTATTCACAGACTTGTGACAGCTTTCTTCCATCAAGCTGGAAAGAAGCGACATGGGACTACCTCGAATTTCATGAGGTTGAAATCTCAGAAACTGTTCTTTATATGTTTTGCTTAATATGTATGGTTAGTGATAGCTAAATTTTCTAGTCAGGGTGTACCGTATAACTGCAGTTTTACTTGACTAGTAAGGTTCATTTAATTACTGTTTGCTCTAACTCTTCTTGCTTCCCTAACAGCCGAAATATACCTAACGGTAATGGCTTGTTCTTATAGAGCTACAGTCTTGGCCGTAAATGTTGGCACCCCTGAATTTTTTTCAAGAACATGAAGTATTTCTCACAGTAAAGGATTGCAGTAACACATGTTTTGCTATACACATGTTTACTCCCTTTGACTGTATTGGAACTAAGCCAAAAAAGGGAGGAAAAAAAGCAAATTGGACATAATATCACACCAAACTCCAAAAACGGGCTGGACAAAATGATTGGCACCCTTTCATGTGATGCTCCTTTTAATTCATCTTGGGTAAGTAACAGGTGTGGGCAATATAAAAATCACACCTGAAAGCAGATTAAAAGAAGAGAAGTTCACTTAGTCTTTGCATTGTGTGTCTGTGTGTGCCACACTAATCATGGACAACAGAAAGAGGAGAAGAGAACAAAATTGTGAGAAAATATAAACAATCTCAAGGTTACAAGTCCATCTCCAGAGATCTAGATTTGCCTTTTTCCACAGTGTGCAACATTATCAAGAAGTTTGCAACCCATGGCACTGTAGCTAATCTCCCTGGGCGTGGATGGAAGAGAAAAATTGATGAAAGGTGTCAACGCAGGATAGTCCAGAGCATCAGTGTCAGCGTGAACTATCCGTCGACATTTAAATTAAATGAAATGCTATGGCAGGAGACCCAGGAAGACACCACTGCTGACACAGAGATATAAAAAGGGGAGACTAGATTTTGCCAAAATGAACTTGAGTAAGCCAAAATCCTTCTGGGAAAACGTCTTGTGGACAGATGAGATCAAGATAGAGCTTTTTGGTTTAGCACATCATTCTACTGTTTGCTGAAAACGGAATGAGGCCTACAGAAAAAAAAACACAGTACCTACAGTGAAATATGGAGGAGGTTTAATGATGTTTTGGGGTTGTTTTGCTGCCTCTGGCACTGGGTGCCTTGAATGTGTACAAGGCATCATGAAATCTGAGGATTACCAACGGATTTTGGGTCGCACTGTACAGCCCAGTGTCAGAAAGCTGGGTTTGTATCCGAGATCTTGGGTCTACCAGCAGGACAGTGACCCCAAACATAAAAATCACATCAAAAAGCACCCAGAAATGGATGGCAACAAAGCTCTGGAGAGTTCTGAAATGGCCAGTAATGAGTCCAGATCTAAATCCCATTGAACACCTGTGGAGAGATCCTAAAATTGCTGTTGGAAAAAGTCACCCTTCCAATAAGAGAGACTTTGAGCAGTTTGCAAAGGAAGAGTGGTCCAACATTCCGTCTGAGAGGTATAAGAAGCTTATTGATGGTTATAGGAAGCGACTGATTTCAGTTATTTTTTTTTCAAAGGGTATGCAACCAAATATTAATTTTAAGGGTGCCAATAATTTTTTCCAGCCCATTTTTGGAGTTTGGTTTGACATTATGTCCAATTTGCTTTTTTTTCCTCCCTTTTTTGGTTTAGTTCCTATACACACACAAAGGGAATACACATGTGTATAGCAAAATGTTTTACTGCAATCCTTTTCTGTAAGAAATACTTAATTTTCTTGATTGTGTATTTCACATACCGTATTTATCGGCGTATAACACGCACTTTTAAAACTTAAATTCAAGGCAAAAAGTCTGCCTGCGTGTTATACACCGATAAATCTTTTTGTCACTGATTTAAAGTGGCCGCAGCAGCGGCTGCTTGTTAAGGATTAGCAGCCTGGCCGCGGCCACTTTAAATCAGTGACCAGCGCGCGGCTCCCCCTTTGTTTTTTTTACAATTTCCTTCTTTTCCCCTCTGCTTTTTATTGTATTGTTTTTTTTCATCTTCGTTACCTAGCCGCGCTCGGCAGGCCAGGTCCGGTGTCGGCTGCGGTCAGTGAAGCCGGATGAGTGATGTCCTCTGCTAGCTCCGCTGCACAAGATCAGGGACGTCCCTCATTCAATGCTGCTGCCGCTGTGACTATTCTAAGGTGGCTGCGGTTGGGCTGCCAGCGGCGACCACACTGACCAGCGGCGGATACAGCGAATGATGAGTGACGTCCCTGATGCTGTGCAGCCGGCAGAGTACGTCACTCATCCAGCTTCACTGACCGCAGCCCGCAAGACCCCACACCGGACCTGGCCTGCCCTGCCGAGCGCGGCTAAGTAAGGAAGATGGGAAAAATGTATATATCAAAAACTGAGGGAAAGGGGATGATGAAAAGGGGGCATGATGTGAGGGGGGCATGGTGAGAAGGGGGCATGATGAGAAGGGGGCATGATGAGAAGGGGGCATGATGAGAAGGGGGCATGATGAGAAAGGGGCAAGATGAGAAAGGGGCAAGATGAGAGGGGGCATGGTGAGAGGGGGCATGGTGAGAAGGGGGCATGGTGAGAGGGGGCATGGTGAGAGGGGGCATGGTGAGAAGGGGGCATGGTGAGAAGGGGGCATGGTGAGAAGGGGGCATGGTGAGAAGGGGGCATGGTGAGAAGGGGGCATGGTGAGAAGGGGGCATGGTGAGAAGGGGGCATGGTGAGTAGGGGGGGGCATGGTGAGTAGGGGGCATGGTGAGTAGGGGGCATGGTGAGTAGGGGGCATGGTGAGAGGGGGGCATGATGAGAGGGGGGCATGATAAGAGAGGGGTGGGGGAATGATAAGACAGTGGAGAATGATGAGAGGGTAAGGGGGGGGGGGGTAAATGTGGCACACGGGCTGATAAAAGGGGAGGAATTATGTGGCACTGGAAGGGGGGACCAAACTGAAGTTCAGGCAAAATCAAAGTTAGAGGGATGATATGGCATTTAGTCTGTCATTTATCTTATATGTATTTTTTTTTTTACTTAAATTTCCCTATTAAAAAGGGGGTGCGTGTTATACGCCGATAAATACGGTAATTAATGTCACAATTCAAAATAATACCTCTCAGCCGGTATGTTGGACATTATTATGCCAACATTTACGGCCATGACATTTATTTATTTTTTATTTTTAAGTATCTATTTATTTTTGCCATTTTAACCCCTTAAGGACTCAGCGTTTTTCCATTTTTGCATTTTCATTTTTTCCCTCATCACCTTCTAAAAATCATAACGCTTTCAATTTTGCACCTAAAAATCCATATGATGGCTTATTTTTTGTGCCACCAATTCTACTTTGCAGTGACATTAGTCATTTTACAAAAAAAACGGCGAAACAGAAAAAAAAACATTGTGTGACAAAATTGAAGAAAAAATTTCATTTTGTAACTTTTGGGGGCTTCCGTTTCTACGCAGTGCATTTTTTGGTCAAATTTACACCTTATCTTTATTCTGTAGGTCCATACGGTTAAAATGATACCCTACTTATATAGGTTTGATTTTGTCGCACTACTGAAATAAATCATAACTACATGCAGGAAAATTTAAACGTTTAAAATTGTCATCTTCTGACCACTGTAACTTTATTTTTCCATGTACGGGCCGACCATTTTTGTGTTGATCGGACTTTTTGATTGCTTTTTCTTAATTTTTTTTAGGATCTAAAAAGTTACCAAAATTACGCTATTTTGGACTTTGGAATTTTTTTGCGCGGAAGCCATTGACCGTGGTGGGAACCACATATGTAAAATTTTATTTTTATTTACACAGTTTTTTTTTTTTTAATGGGAAAAGGGGGGTGATTCAAACTTTTATTAGGGAAGGGGTTAAATGACTTTTGTTAACTTTTTTTTTTTTTTTTTTCACTTCTTTTTTGCAGTGCTATAGCTCCCAAAATTTTCGTTTTCAGACTCGGCGATCAACTTTGATTGCGGCGTCTGAAGGGTTAACAGCACGCGGCACAACGATCGGTGCCGCACGCTGTTAGCCCAGGGTCCCGGCTATCGTTAGCAGCCGGGACCGACCCGGTGTGACCCCGTGTACGCCCTGAGTCCTTAAGAGGTTAAATAACAACAACCAACAAGGTATACAGCAACAACACACCCCTTAGGGACTCAAAGCCCAACGCCACCACCATAGGGGACGGAAATATGCAACCAGGGAGAGCCCAGTACAAACAAACACTCATCCACTCACACATGCATGACCCCCGGGGGATGCCACAAATAGTAGGGTCATTACGGATGGCCGCAGCCAAAGGCTCCACCACCAAAGCGAAAAGAAATGGAGAAAGTGGGCACCCCTGCCTCATCCCATGACCCAGGATAAAGGGGGTTGACACATCCATGTTAGACAGTCCCCAGCCCTGGGACTGTCATACAACAACCGAACCCATGCACAGAAGCGGGGACCAAACCCAAAGGCACCCAGAACCTCCCATAAGAAGAGCCACCCCACTGAGTCAAAGGCCTTATAGACATCCAAACTAACTACCACGCCAGAAGGAAAACCCTCCCCCACAGCCGCGATATTGAGTTGAAGTCGCTTCACATTCACATCAGTTGCCCTACCCGGCATAAAACCTGTTTGGACAGGATGAATGATGGAGGAGACGACACCATGCAGGCGGTTAGCCAATATCCGAGCCAGGATCTTTATACCCACATTTAAAAGAGAAAACATTCAATAAGAATCCAGCTACAGAGGTTCTTTACCCGGCTTGGGAAGGACAACAATCAGCGCCTCCCTCATGGAATTTGGGAGAGACTCCTCCACAGCAATTGAGTGTAACAATTTAAGCAGTATAGGGTCAAACACTCCTCATTCATCCTGTACCAGTCCCCAACCATCCCGCCTAGACCCAGGGTTTTCCCATGGGGAATATCACGAATAGCCTGCCCAACTTCCTCAGCACTAAAAGCACCCCAGCGCATCTACCTGAGAGCAACTAAGCCAAGGGAGGGAGAGATCCTGTAAGAAACACACAATTTCCCCCTGGCAGGACTTTGGAGGGGCCAAATACACAGAGGAGTCTCTAAAAAGTCCCTAAAAAGCCGCAGGCCGGCTAGACCTCGCTAAATGGGCCAACAGCTTCCCATTCTTATCTCCAAACTGAAAAAGAGCAGCTTCCCTATCCGCCAAACCGCAGCTGGACTCTATCCTTCTGGATCACCTATAAGGACCTGAGCCCTGGCCCACGCCTGTTCATTATCAGAAGAGGGGTCCCTGCCTCCAAAACGCTCACCTCCTCCAGCAATATGCGTTCCATGGCTGACCTAATCTTCAGATGACCCGAGACCCCTCCTATAAAGGACCCCTTATCGTGGCCTTGTACGCGTCCCACTGAACTAAAGGGTCCGGATAGGAGGCATTATGGTCCCAATAAACAGAGCCTCTCCCACAGCTTCAGCCTGTAACCAACCCGGGTGCATGCGCCAAACACAGGAAGGGGGGGGCTAGGACCTAATTTGAGGACTACTACTACCGCAGAGAGGTCTGTGATCCCCCCTAGTGGTGTAGGAAACTTCTCTTACTGGAACAGATCAACAGATGCCAGGGCCAGATCAATGCGGGAGAAGGACCGATGGACTGAACAGTAAAAGGAAAAGGAAGTTGCATCCTGATATTTCCATCTCCATATGTCAGTCAGACCCAACCTCAGGCGCCAGGTATTAAAGGAGGAGGAGCCCGGGTCAGCAGCAGTGGTGCAATCGAGCCCAGGATCAGGAACCACATTGAAATCACCTACAAAGAGGACAGGGTCAGAGAGAAAAGATAACAATTTATATAACAATGCTCCAGCCATTCTGTCCGGCCGTGAGCGCCACCCCCCCCCCTCTAGTGCCTATGGTGGCATCGGGACTCGCTATGAGGGATGCCCGGGCGTCTCCGCACCTCCTGCTATCCCCGGTCATTCTGCTTCGCTGGCGCGCGCGACATTGCTAGATTTAAAGGGCCAGTAGGCCATAATTGGTCGCTTGCTGGGCGACCGGCACCTCCCCATCATGGTGCCAGATCTTCGTGCCTTGTGCCTTAGAGAAAGCGTTATGTTTAGTGGGCCATATTAGTGTTCCTGACCTCCAGCTTGTGACCTGACCTTGCTCCTTTGCCGCCTGTGACCTGACCTTGCTCCTTTGCCCCCTGCTTCCTGACCAAGTGCCTGTGACCTGACCTTGATCCTTTGCCACTTGCCTCCTGACTTTGTGCCTGTGACTCAACTACGCTCCTCTGCCACCTGCCTTCTGAACTGTTCTTCGTCCTGACTATGCTAACTATCTGCGCCAAGTTCCATCTGGGCAACCTGTGTGGATGGATCGTACCAGGGGTAGCCACCTGGGTGCCGCTGCAAATCCATCTCGCTTTGCGGCGGGCTCTGGTGAAAACCAGCGGCACTTTAGACTCCGCTCCCTGGTATGGTTCAGCCATTGTTCACACAGGTCAGCGGATCCACTACTCAGCCGTCATGGTATGACCACTATAGTAAGCCATGGATCCATCCCAGGTTCCTCTGCCAAGTGTAGTAGACCTTTCTACAATTGTGGCTCGACAGTCTGCACAGTTAGAACAGCAAGCACAGCAGATGTCTCCGCTTTCTACACTGGTGCAGCAACTCCTATCTTCACAACAGCCTCAACCTCCACCAACAGAACCCTCTTCTGCCCCTGCTCCTGTAGCTTCATTCGGCTCCAAAATTCATCTGTCTTTGCCTACTAAATATGATAATGATCCGAAGTTGTGCAGGGGCAGCAGCAAGTAGGCCTGGAGCAGGACCTGAACCAGCAGGTGGTGGCATACCTTGACATGACCATGCCTTGGGAGGCTTGAGAAAGGGAGAGATCCTGAAATGTCACCTTGCATCCTCACCTCCGGGTGAGCAGTTATCCGCTGTTCGGAAAGAAGGCAGGAGGTACGGCTAGCATGGACATTACCGCATGGAGCTCCGGACGGAGTTTGAAGTAATGCCGTAACACCTCATAAGCGACGAGCACTGGGTGAATATATGTTTTTGTATGAAAACACACGGCTAAAGTAAAGTTTTTTGACAACACTAAATCTGTGGTTGGAGTGCAGTTTGTATTGGACTATGTTATACTGAGAAACTGTGGAGACTCAGGTGCACTACATCACTCCCAGGTGCTGATTACACTCTCTACCATGTTTGCATTGAATAGATGCATTCTACCCAATAATTTATTTCATTTAGCTCACTATTCCACCCCAATAGAAGTATTGGCTGCGCACATACCTGACCTCTCAATTTCGCACTGGCCTGAAAAAGGTATCGGCAGCCTTGCTGATAAATGGATATATGGGATGGGGTATTATGCATACCATTTTGGGAAATTCACTCTAAATTCTTAATCAGTAACAAAGAATTCTATAAATATCTCCAAATACGACATGCCTTGACTTTCCTTAAACCACTCTATTCTTTAGTCAGTTCTGAATTACAGATGTGGCTTACCCGGCCTAGCCAGACAAGAAAAGGTATTTCTTGGTGCTATTCCTTTCTTATTACGAACAGCTCTCTAGTAAATGACTCATACAAGGCTAAGTGGGAGGGTGGCCTGGACGTCTCCTTCACAGATAACCAATGGAGCAAAGCTCATTATATGTTGACTAAATTCTCTAAATGTATTGCTCATCTGGAAACATCTAAAAAATTATTAAACAGTTGGTACCTCGTACCATCACGTTTATCAAAATTCACTTCCTCCTCTGGTGACTGCTGGAGATGTTCAGGCCCAGGCCCCTTTATACATATTTCATATTTGGTGGAGTTGTCCACGTCTTCTCTCCTTTTGGAGATGGCTTGGCAGGTTTATATCGCAACTGTGTGGGTTCCATGTTATACTAGACACATCTTTAGCTCTCCTAAATATTGATGTAAATATATATTTCCATTTCCATAAAACTATAATCTTACATATTCCTATAGTTGCCTGATATAACGTTATTAAACGGTGGGGCTCGAATCACATACCATCCGTTACAGATATTAAATAAGGAGTCAACTTTAATTGTTGGCATGAGTATAAAGTGGCCTCTGCATTAGACAAAGAATATGAGTTCATTTCCAGGTGGGATGTATGGCTACAAAGCCCACATAATACAGTTCAATTATAAAACTTAATGGTCTGGATGGACACTGTATCATCTCTGTCCTAGGTTGCTCATTCCTATATTAAGTTGCTCCTATCCCTCAAATTATCATTCTTTAGTGTTTTTTTTTATCGTTGTTATTTTTTTTTCGTACAGACTATGTTCTTTTAAGGTTATTTATTTATTTTTTATGCATTATGTCTGCTTCCTTTTATTTATTTATTTTTCTTCTCTTAACGGGCTGATGGAGAAATTTTGTATACTTTTGATTCAAAAAATTGTCTCACTTATGCCCACTGTTGTTGCATTTTGTATTTACTGTTTTGGAAAATGTAATAAAAATTACTTGTTATTAAAAAAAAATATATAAAAATCCACTTGACACGTTAACATTTTGCACTTAGCTGTGTATTGAGGAATATATTTTTCCTTATACATGAATGTGTTATTATTTCTCTTGTCCTATTTTTAATGATGACATTTTGGGATCCAGCTTTATTTTCTTTCCTTGTGCTGTTTTAGTCTAATATATGGATTAATAAAAATCCTAGAGGAGTTGTATCATTTACTGAGTGTAACATCTTGTAAACTATTGTGTTTTGCAGCATTAAAATCTGAAAAAATAAAGCTTGCTGCATGTGGAAGGAATCACACTTTGGTTTGTACAGGTATATATTTTTTTTAAATCCTTTTTTATACACAAAAATATAACGTTATTGTAAAATATGCTATAACTGTACGTGAATTGAACTCTTGCTCCCTATCACTTACATACTGGGGTCACTTGTTGCAGTCAATGTCATGTCTCTCCTGTTTCCTCTGAATTCTTTAGGCTGGCCATAAATCTGCTATATGGCTGTTGACGTTGACGTGTGCATAGTCATCCACACTAACTAGTGATCTATCTCAATAACATTTTTACACCTTGGTCTCTGTATCTTACATATAGCCAATACACTACACTGGTCCCTAAACTTACAGGTTACAATATTTTCAACATACAATGATCTTTTCTGGACCATTGTAACGTGAATCCATACAATGCTATGGACAGTCCAGATATGTGAAACGTGTCACTGGCTAGAAAACTGACCAATCGTTATGGGCATTCCACTGGTAAAACACCTGTATTACTATAATTACATTCACTGACTCTCTGTCTAGTAGCACCTTCCTACAGTACAGATAGGTACTGTATGCTCTTTACATGTGCCAGGGTTAGCTGCTCCTTTGGACACCAGGTAACGGCTGCTCTATTTTACTTTTTTGGGATACTCTGTGTTCTGTACAGGACCCTGAATAAGCTCCTGTGCACTACATGGAAACTAAGTTACATCTTCCAGCAACTCTTTCTTACTTTTATATGTAAGGATTTGCTTTATCTGTATTAGTGTTGTACTTATTTTTCTTTTATTCTTTATTCCTATTTTTGGATGACATTTTGTAAACTTCAGAACCACTTACCAGGTTTCTATAGAGTTGTGGTCTTAACGGACAATGGTCATCCTGAAGCCAATTATTGTTAGTTGAGGGACCACTGTGTAAACTATGGGGGAGATTTTTTAACATTGGTGCTTCATACACCCATTGTAAACATAGGCTGGTGGAGTAAGATGCAACAAATGAATTAAGAGGTGCATGTTTCTTAGTAAACTTGGTGCATCTTTCCATGCACAAAAAATTGAAATCTACGATAGCTGTGAGCTGGAGTATAAAACGAAAATGTCACAGACCTCCAAAATGCAGTGCAAAAGAGTAGTTCTTTTATTCCTTCATATCTCTGGATGTGACGTTTCAGTCCACTCTATGGGACCACTTTATGTGACGATATGAAAGTGCCGGACCAAACAAGACCACTCTGATATGCACTAACCTTCTTGGTTGTGCAAGGTTTACACAACACTATTAAAGTGTACCTGTTGTTTGAAAAATCTTTTTATATAATGTAGATAATAACATCATATGTATATTTGTTATATACATTCGTTAGAAAATGTGTATATCTTTGGGTGAAAAAATGCTGCCTTGTCCCTGCAGCTGTTACCTTTTGTGATTCTGTGCAGAGACAAATCAGCCTGCTGTGTGAACCAGGAGCATGTTACAGAGCCTCACCGCAAGCCCTGCTTGTCCTCACTGCAAAGAGCCCTGCTTGTCCTCAGTGCACAGAACCCTGCTTGTCCTTAGTAAACAGAGCCCTGCTTATCCTCAGTAAACAGAGCCCTGCTTGTCCTCAGTGCACAGAACCCTGCTTTTCCTCAGTGCACAGAGCCCTGCTTGTCCTTAGTGTACAGAGCCCTGCTTGTCTTTAGTGTACAGAGCCCTGCTTGTCCTTAGTGTACAGAGCCCTGCTTGTCCTCAGTGCACATCCCTGCTTCTCCTCACTGCACAGAGCCCTGCTTGTCCTCAGTGCACAGAACCCTGCTTGTCCTCAGTGCTCAGAGCCCTGCTTGTCCTTAGTGTACAGAGCCCTGCTTGTCCTTAGTGTACAGAGCCCTGCTTGTCTTCAGTGCACAGAGCGCTGCTTGTCCTCAGTGTACAGAGCGCTGCTTGTCCTTAGTGCACAGAGCCCTGCTTGTCCTCAGTGCACATTCCTGCTTCTCCTCACTGCACAGAGCCCTGCTTGTCCTCAGTGCACAGAACCCTGCTTGTCCTCAGTGCTCAGAGCCCTGCTTGTCCTTAGTGTACAGAGCCCTGCTTGTCCTTAGTGCACAGAGCGCTGCTTGTCCTCAGTGCACAGAGCCCTGCTTGTCCTCAGTGCACAGAGCCCTGCTTGTCCTCAGTGCACAGAGCCCTGCTTGTCCTCAGTGCACAGAGCCCTGCTTGTCCTTAGTGCACAGAGCCCTGCTTGTCCTCAGTGCACAGAGCCTTGCTTGTCCTCAGTGTACAGAGCCCTGATTGTCCTCCGTGCACAGTGCTTGTCCTCAATGCGCAGAGCCCTGCTTGTCCTCAGCAATTGTATTATCTACATTATATAAAAAGTTTTTGCAAACGACAGTACCCACTTAAGCTCCCAGTGTTGCTGACACTCCTGAAGAAATGGAAACAAGTTACCTCCATATTTAAGGGTGCAGCTTCACCAAATGTACAGAGAAAACCAGATATGTAAAATAATGTACCACTGTTTTTTATTGCAATGCATTTAGGCTCTTTAGCATCAAAGTCTTTCTTGTGCAAGTTTTAGCACAGATACTGCGTGCACCACTGTTTACGCCAGAAAACTGACGTGACAGCTTTATATATAATCCCCTTTATTTTTACAGTGTGGCTTGTAGCAAAAACAGATGCTTGAGAATAGTTACATGGGCATCACCATGCAATAAAAGGTAATAATTTAAAACTAGCTGACAAACGCCTTATTACTTTAGTTTTTTCGTTCTGCAAACATCCTGAAGCATCTGGAGCAAGGCCTTGTTAGTCAGAGACGTACATCATGATGGGTGATAAATGATTCAGCTCAGTCTGGAGGTTTCCTCTGCAGTTCAGTAACAGTAGCTGTCTCCAGGAGATAACAAAGTATGCTTGTATGTTTTGTCTTTTATAGCACAAGGAAAAATTTACTCTTCGGGCTGGAATAGTGAAGGACAGCTGGGACTCGGTGACACTACAGAAAGATCAAGTTTTCATGAAATTCTTTTCTTTAATGGGCAAAACAAAATCAAACAGCTGTCAGCTGGATCCAATACATCTGCAGCCTTAACTGGTAGGACATCTTAATGCACATTAACATCCACTGTACTCTTGGTTTATTTCATTTTCCTTAACCACTTGTAATGTAACAAGAAGACATCTATGAAGCTTTTCTTTTGAAGAACACATTCTTCAAGATCTTGAGGATAACATGACCCAGTCTTATTTCTGACCAGTGAAGTGTTGTCATAGAAACCTTGTGTGTGTTCTAACCTTGATCCACTTCAACATTGAAATCCTACCCTTATGCTTTAACCCCTTAAGGACGCAGGACGTAAATGTACGTCCTGGTGAGGTGGTACTTAACACACCAGGACGTACATTTACGTCCTGTGCATAACCACGGGATCGCAGCCAGGGACCCGCCGGCAATGGCCGACGCCCGCGATCTCGCGGGCGTCCGCCATTAACCCCTCAGGTGCCGGGATCAATACAGATCCCGGCATCTGCGGCAGTGCGCGGAAACATTTTTTATAGACATATTTGGTATCGCCGCGTGCGTAAATGTCCGAACTATTAAAATAAAATGTTAATGATCCCGTACGGTGAACGGCGTGAACGAAAAAAAAAAAAGTCCAAAATTCCTACTTTTTTAATACATTTTATTTAAAAAAAATTATAAAAAATGTTTTAAAAGTTTTTTATATGCAAATGTGGTATAAAAAGTACAGATCATGGCGCAAAAAATGAGCCCCCATACCGCCGCTTATACGGAAAAATAAAAAAGTTAGAGGTCATCAAAATAAAGGGATTATAAACGTACTAATTTGGTTAAAAAGTTTGTGATTTTTTTTAAGCGCAACAATAATATAAAAGTATATAATAATGGGTATCATTTTAATCGTATTGACCCTCAGAATAAAGAACACATGTCATTTTTACCATAAATTGTACGGCGTGAAAACGAAACCTTCCAAAATTAGCAAAATTGCGTTTTTCGTTTTAAGTCCTTAAGGGGTTAAAGCAGTATTGTCATTTTGGTTCTTCTCCCATAAATCTAACATAAAATTGGTGATAAGAAACTTTGTAATTTGTCTTAAAACTGGTAAGTGCCTCTTCTCCAGTTATCAGACTTCTCTGCTATATATAAACAGTGTTGAAATGACCCCAATAACCACCTTTTTTGGTAAAAAAAAAATTGGTGTTCAAAGAAAGCATAATGCAGTTTTGGTGGGCCAATGCAGTGCACATGCTAGATCAATAAGTGGCTTGTCTGTTCTTTGGGTTCCCTGAATCCTATTAAAGGTTTTTTTTCTCATCTAAAGGCTGCAGTAGGCTGGGTTCACACCACGTTTTTCAAATACGGTTACCGTATACGGTTTTCCGCTTAAAAACGTATGGAAAAAAACCGTATACAACCGTATGACTCCAAATACGGTTTTTCCCCGTATACAGTTCCAAAACGTATGTACGGTTCTATCCGTTTTTGCCAATGGTTTTGCTATTTTGTTGGAATTAGTTTTCAAGCAATTTAATAAAGTTACTATTGTTCTATTGAAATTCCTTCTGCGCATGTGTCAACTCCAAAAACGGATTAGAAAAACTGTGTGCAACCGTATTCTGAAATTCTGTGTACAGTTCTCATAGACAACAATGTTAAAAGAACCGCTTACGATTCGCATACGGTTTTCCAACCGGAGGCAAAAACGTGGTCGACAGCGTTTTTGCCTACGGTTGAAAAATCGGCAAAACCGTATCCGAGGCAAAACTGATGCAACCGTACACAACATTTGGAATGCGGTTTACAATGCATTCTCTATGCATACGGTTTTGGATACGGTCGTATACGTTTTTTTGCGGAAAACCGTATACGGTTACCGTATTTGAAAATCGTAGTGTGAACCCAGCCTTAGCAAAAGAGTGCACTTCTTGTTATGTGGCTCAATTATCATGCACCCATTTTTTACCCATCCCTATTACACAGAGTGATATTGGCCTGTTTGGCCGATAATCTCTCCCTGTATTAAGGCCCTAATATATTTGGACAGCTGACTTTGCCCCAACATTTGCTGTCAGGAATATCAAGGATTGGACTGGGTTCCCCAAGGGAATAAGCATCAACAAAAGTGTCTTCTCCATTCAAATTTGCATTTGAATGGGAGAGTAGGTAGAGATAACTTGGCACAATTGAAAGCCATCTTATGTGTATGGCAATATGGACTGCATAGAAAATTCAGATGCTGTTAAACAGCATGCAACAGAAATAAGAACATTTCACACGATTACTTCAATAATGGTCTGAAGGAAAACTATATATTGTGATACTGCGGGCAGACCGCTCCAGGTTATTGGACACACTTATTATAAGAAGCAAATGATCTGAAAGTCTCACTCTCCTAGTCTCTGAACCCGCTTGTAATACTGGCCATAATATAAGACCAGAGATGTGAATTATTGCTACTAAATAACCAATATTAAGACATCCTATTACAGTATTTCTGATTGATTCCAGTGGAAGGCAAGCTTTACATGTGGGGGGAGAATTCAGAAGGTCAGCTGGGCCTTGGTGATGAGAAGAACATCTGCACGCCTCAGCAGATAGATGCTGGAAAGCCTATTTCTTGGGTTTATTGTGGCTATTACCATTCAGCATTTGTAACACGTAAGTAACATTAATCCTATATATACATATTAAATGATATACTGACTCTTCACATCTTCTGATACCTCATTGAGACTCGTCAAAAATGATATTGTGAGGACTTGTGACCAGCGACTCTCCATACGTTTGACCTAAAATATGTTTGCCTTCTCCTTTGTCGTGATCTATCTGTTGTACAGGGCTGCAGCTAACGGTTATTTTAATTGGAAAAAACTACAAAATGCTAAAAAAAAAAAAGGGGTTAAGCCGATTCTACTTGAAAAATTATGTACAATGACCATATTAAAAGTTTCTAGCATGTGATGTGACCAAACAACAGCAATTTTGGAGGTTTTTCATTTTTTTTTTTTATGTTTACACCGATTACTGTACAGGATCATTATTAATGATCCTGTACAGAAACCAGTGTAAATTTGATATTGCCACATGGGTAACTATCTGAACTATTAAAAGAAAATATTAATGATTTACTAACAATTAATTTGAATAGTTCAGACAGTTAGCCATGCGGCAGTATCAGATATGTAAAACATTTTTTTTTTCTTTGCTTTTTTTGTATAGCAATTGGAAAAGGGGGGGCTAATTTTTATCGGTGGAGCGGTTTATTTACATTTTCCTTTTTTATATAGCACTCCTATACACATGGGGGTATGTGCAGACTCCAGAGCATTGCACCCGACCCATGTCTGTAGTACAGAATCTGTAGTACTACAAACACTAGGATGCAATGCTCTGCACATATTATCATGTGTATAGCAGTGTATATGTACTACATACACACTGCTTTACCTGTGGGGGTATGTGCAAAGCATTTGCACCCTTGTGTCTGTAGGAAGTACAGAGAGGGACAGAGATTCAGGGGCATAGCTTAAGTCTTAGATAGGTTTACCTTGTAGCGAGAGACCAGTCCATAAAAGTGTAAGGTCCGGTGAAGAGCAGGAAGGGAAAGGAGAGGGGGCGGGTGAGAGTTAGGAGAACATCATCCGCAAAGAGACAGATCTTGTAGTCCCTATCATGCAGGCAAACTCCAGAGATGTCTGGGTCATTCCGGATCAAAGCAGCTAAAGGCTCAATACAGAGGGCAAAGAGCAGGGGTGAAATTACTGGAGGGTAGCAAATAGGCCAACTCAGCCTATCAAAGGCCTTTTCAGCATCAAGACTAAGGACCAGGGCCTGTTCTGAGTGCCGGTTAAGTAAGTGTATCAGACCCAATACCTGCCTAGTGTTATTCCCCCCTTGGTGGCAGGGCATGAGACCAACCTGATCTTTAGGAATGAGGGAGGGAAGGAAACCACCAAGGCGAGCAGCCAAAACTTTAGTAAACAACTTCAGGTTGGAATTAAGAAGGGCAATGGGTCTGTAGCTGGCACAATCATGGCCAGGTTTAGGAATAAAAGTCACCAAAGAATGAAAAAAAAGATTGCGGGATCGTCTCCCCACCCAGGAAGGAATTGAAAAGAGAGAACAGTCTTGGCAAGAAGATTGGGGCAAAAGTTTTTTAATAAATGTAACTAAAGCCGTCTGGACCAGGAGAGCACCCCGCTGGGAGAGACTTAACGACCTCCGACAATTCCTAGGGAGTTATGGGGGCGTTCAAATAGCTCGATCCTCAACCGAGAGACAAAAATTGAGACAAAAAGGAGCTCAAGGCAGCGTCACGCTCCCCCGGGTCAGACGGGAGTTGCGAGGGGAGAAAGTAAAGTTTAGAATAATAGTCCAGAAATAGGTGAGAAATAGCTTCAGGGTGATAGGAAAGAGTACCTGCAGCATCCCGCAAGGCCGATGGCAATTGGGCAGCAGTCCAATCACGCAGATGTCTAGCCAACATAGTATGGGCTTTGTTCCCTTTCTCGTAGAAGCGCTGCTTAGCAAACAGGAGGGGTTCAACCTTTTGCAAGGCGAGGTCGCCTAGACGCGTGCAGGTCCCCACCAGAGTCCTCAGGACCAATAGGGAGGGTGAAAGCAGGAGGGATGCCTCCAGTCTGGAAATCTCTGCCCAAAGCTTCTGGGAACGAGCCAATGCATCTTTCTTCAATCAAGTACTCAGGGCAATACACTGCCCTCTAACAACTGATTTATGCGCCTCCCACAAGATAGCTTGTGAAGAAACAGAGCCATCGTTGGTAGCGAAATATTCAGAAATGCAGGCCTGGATCGAGTCCCTGGAAAGCAGAGATTCATTGAGACGCCAATGACAGTGTTCAGGAGAGGTAGACTGAGGAGAAAAAGAAAGCACGACTGGACAATGGTCCGACCACGAAATCTGTTCCAACGACGCATCAGTAAGCACCATGGGAAGGTTACCAAAGAAGTAGTCTATGCGCATATGCAACCGATGAGAATGAGAGTAAAAGGAGAAAGACCAATCCGTCGGATGATTTCTACGCCAATGATCATATAAAGATGAGGAACTAATCGCCCGTCGAAAAATTGAGGCCAGGCGCAGCGTAGCAGAGGAGGGAGGGGAACCCGTCGAGGAATGTCGGTCCATAGAGGGAGAAAAAAGTAAATTAAAATCGCCCCCTACCAGCCACGCAGATGGAGGATATTTGTGAAGCTTAGTAAGGACCCTACGGAGAAAAGGAATCTGAGAGGTGTTGGGTGCATAAACATTACAGAGCAATATAGGGTGTTCTCCTAGAGATCCCTCTACAATAACATACCGTCCCCCAGGATCCACAATAGAGAAGGTCACCTGAACAGAACAGGACCTAGATATTAGTATAGCCACTCCCGCTACCTTTCTACCCGAGGAAGCAGAGAAGACTTGGGGGTAAAGGTGGTGCAAAAACTGATAGGAACCAGTATGATCAAATGTGTCTCCTGAATAAATGCAATGTCGGCCTTCCAGCGTTCCACTGTAGAAGGCGCCTCTTAAGGGGGGAGTTGAGGCCTTTGGCATTCAAAGAGACACACTTAGTCATAACGAAGTCCAAGGGGAGGAGGATGCTAGGAAACAAAAGCAATCACCAATGTCCAGGACAGATGCCAGAACATCAGGGAAGCCAGAGGACCCGGGGCAGCCGCCAGAACCAGAGAGTCCGATCCCTAGAAGCCTGGGGGATGAAAAGAGACGGAGGGGGAGGGAACGTACACCAAGGGAGAGACCAGACAACAAAATGGAGACAACAGGACAGGACAACAGAAGACACAAAAGACAAAATGGACAAAGCAAAGTACACATCCAAAAAACTAAACAATGACCCAATGACACCAATAGGGTGTCGATCCGATTGGCACCGCCTCAGAGGGGAAGTGAGAGAACGACTAACCAAAAGAAGACCAACAAGCGAGTACCTCCACCCCCTAGGGCCATGCCAAGCCGAGGACAACAAGGGAAAACAGTGACTGGAAATAGCAAATAAGGTGCCTAGAAGAAATACGATTATGAAAAACATCTGGAAGAAACATAGACAACGGCAATGTGTGGTTCAGCATAAACAGTAACAGTTCAACTCAGCGGAAAACCAATCCCTAACAGGTCCATCATCAAAGAAAGAGACCCAGCATCAAGATCCAACCAGGTCATCATAGCATCGTAGCAGGACAACTTCAGGTAGGATCAGCTGGTGGGGTACGTTGAGCAGGGGAAGCAGTCTTCCGCCCCGAACCCGACCGCCGATTGCGGACCTGCTGCCGTACAGGGGGTAGAGGAGGGGGGGGGGGGGGGGGAGAGTGAGGCCCCAGTCCACCATAGAAGGAAAAGGGAGGTCAAGGGCAGAGCAAAAGTCATGGAGGTCAGCGAAGGATCTCAAAACTGTAGAGCGTCCATCCCTATGGGTATGTAGGGTAAATGGAAACCCCCACCTATAAGACACCTGATGACTCCTCAGTACAGCCAGGAGGGGGTGGAGCATTTTCCTCTTCCGCAGGGTGATCCAAGACAAGTCCTGAAACAGTTGGATGGGCGCACCATCAAAATCATTATAGTGGTGGAATGGTGATCTCCTATTCTGGATACCAACATACTTTACAGCCAGTATCCAGTATGCTGCAAAATACAGAGTAGTCTGTCTGCATGAAGACAGATGACTCCTAGTGGTGGCTATTTTCATTTTTATTTTTTATTTTTTAGTTTTTTTTAAATAAATGTATGTTGAAAAAAGTCATCATATCAGTAGTGCTACAAGATGTAAAACGTTTTTCATAATGACAGTGCCTCTTTAACATTATACCTGATAAACAATGTCACAGAGCAAACAACACCTCATATCTCAGCTTCCTAGATTCATGAGTGTGTGTGCGGGTGTCATATATAGTCCTGCCTTATATCCACTATAGTATGGTACCATCATAATCTGGGGTGCGAACATAAAAATACAGTTCTCTATTTCAAACACAAAAGTATCAAGATGTAGTACAAAAGAGCTCCGTCTATATCATTACAATGGTTAAGTTGTATATAGAGACATATTTTGCGCAACTGGTGGCATCTAATATTAACCATTGGGAAACCTTTGCTGCCCACTTTAAAGCACAGAAGACAAAAACGATTAGGGCATAGGGAATTGTTATAATATGTCATTATCTGTGTTTCATTAATTGTTATTATTATATAACACATCAGGTCAAAACTATACCTTTTTGTAAACATATATTAACATATTTTAACATTAAGGAATTAAAAAGAAGGAATTTATCAAAGTCTGTGCCAGATGCAGAGTGTCGAAATGTTAGAAATTCTTGTGCAGCCCTTGCCAAGTGGACAAGACATAATAAGTGGGGACATAAGGGACGTGTTTTTCCCATGTGCAAAATTTGCTTCAATTTTACACCTAAAGCTATAACTTGGGCTCTTTGAGTATAAAAGAAAAGCAAGGAGCCCTTAGATCTTGCCCTTAGCCCTGACATTATCTATAGCAGTGGTCTCCAAACTGTGGCCCGCCAGATGTTGCATAACTACAATTCCCAGCATGCTTGCTGGGGGTTGGATTGTTTTGCAACATCTGGCTGGCCACAGTTTGGGGACTACTGATCTATAGACTCATATATAACCTGAATACCTAAACCTTCTATTTTGTAGAAGATGGGGAGCTATATACCTTTGGGGAACCTGAAAGTGGGAAGCTTGGTCTGTCTGCTGAGAAGCTAGACAAGCACAGGAAACCTCAACGTGTCTCTGGTATATCTGGAAAGGTAAAGATGGTTGCCTGTGGTGGAGGACACACCGTTGCAGTCACAGGTTTGTTACTGTTTATTATACCTATTTAGTTAAAAGAATATTGCATAAGTCATTTTTGTACTTTTGGTAGGCCATAAGCTAAAAAATTACTAAATCTAATATATGCTGTAGAAAGTAAATGAGAGAAGAAATGACCATTCATCTCATTGTTACTTTTTAGACTGACTGGTTAAAAAGACTGTAAATGCCACCCAGATCACTTGGCTCTTTCCATGCCTTCCATTGGCTTTAATGGAAAGTCTCTTAGAGTCAGGATTGGCCTATTTTGGGCCTTCAGGGCTGAAGTATGTTTGATTTTTCATTTATGTATTTCAAGAGCTTAAACACTTATTTTTTTCTGTCTGTATTTAAATAATGTGCTGTCTTTTTTGCTGAAGTCACTGGGAGAGATTTATCAAAACATGTGCAAAGGAAAAGTTGCCCAGCTGCCCATAGCAACCAATCAGATCGTTTCTTTAATTTTGCAGAGGCCTTGTTAAAAATGAAGGAAGCAAGGTGATTGGTTGCTATGGGCAACTTTTCCTCTGGACAGGTTTTGATAAATCTCCCTCATTACAATTGCAGAATTAGCCTATATATTTTAGGGTACATACAGATGTAGCAGAAATTATGCAGATTTTTTTGTGTGGAAAATATGCACCAAATTGTGCCTCTTTGCTTTAAATTTTTTGCTCCGATTTTTAACACCGCATTGTAGATGAGATTTATTTGCTTCAGATTTTATACTGGTAAGTCAATGATGATATCTGTAGCATAAAACCTGCAGCATTCCTACAGTAATATTTATGAACATACCCTAATTATTGCAGAAAATACTGTTTTGTATTAAACTAAATTACATTTGTAATGGAATACTCTCTTTCATATTGATCTATTAGTCCATGCTTCAGACAGAACTTCTTGCCTTTGCCAGGCTCCTGAATGTTATGTAAACCCATAGGTTTCCTGCAGTGCCATTGAAACTCTGTACCTTTGTCAAAACTTTTAGATGCCCTAGTTGCAGATCACTGCACCATCTAAGGGATTAAGCAACCAGGAAAATTCTGATCCCAATTGTTTAACTGTGATGTGGACCAACTTGTTAGCACGAGGCAAAGCATCTGCAGTTGTTAGCACCAGGCATCTGTGCCTATTGCTGTAAAAGCACTGCAGTTAGGATGTAATAGTACCTCCATATGTGGGAAATGGTGAAACCTCATCTACCATTTCTCTGTAGACTTAGTTTAGTTAATGTAACTTGCAACTCTCTTGATGCTCAGTAGAGGGCACTTTTAGTTTTCTTTTTGCATTTAATCTTATGAAGGTAAATTGCACTTGATTGTTACTGAGAATTGAATAGGTAAGGAATAAGGCCTCATTCATATCAGCGTTGGAGCTCTGTTCATGGACCTCTGGTTGCTGAATCTGTTGAAATAGCACAACTTGAGCAGAGGAAAACAATACTGCAGATCGTGTTTGCCTTTTTTTTTTGATCAAATCCTTAAAACCAACAGACACTGATGGAAAACCAGACAGACCCCATTCAGTTCAGTAGGAACCGTCGGGTTCTGTTGGTGTCTTCTGTAACAGATCGTCCAGCTTAGTTTATTTCTGCCAGAACTGGACTATGTGACAGCTCTGATACAGATGTGGTCTTAGCCTTAGTAAGGGGTACTCCACTGCCCCAGCATTCGTAACATTTTGTTCTGAACACTTGGAGCGGGAGGCAGGGATTTTGATGTCACAGCCACGCCCTTCATGAAGTCACACCACGCCCCTTCCCATATACTTGCATTGAGGGGGCATGGTGTGACATCACGAGGGGCGTGGCCATGATGTCACGACCACCGCCGCCCGCACCCAGCATTTTAAATGAACATCGGGTGCTGCACAGAGATTGTGAGGGTCCCAGCTGCAGGACCCCCATGATCAGACATCTTGTCCCCTATCCTTTGGATAGGGGATAAGATGTCTAGGGGCAGAGTACCCCTTTAACCTGATTCACCAGTTTCAGAAAATGAAAGATCTCATTGGGAAACTGCTGCAGTATGAGTGATCGCTCTAGTTTACACTTTCAGTGGACTGGAAAAACAATGGACAAAGGGCAGCATTATTAAACATCAAATACAATGCAGCTTCTCTCTTGACTATACTTCTTCTCGTGCTACTGTTGTTGGGGTTCCTCAGTGCTCAGTCCTAAGTCCTTTCCACTCTACTTTGGGCCAATGATTAAAGACTGAATATTAACATCAACACTCCAGGTTCCAAACCTTCTACTCCCATCTCCAAGTCTTTCCTCACGCTGCCCTCTGGAATGCACTAATATCCCAACAATCATATTGATACCAAGATCCACAGTTTTAAGTGTGTCCCTTAAAGATACATCTCTTATGACATGTATATTGCATATTATAAATTGACTTCTATCCTTTTATGCGTCCATGCAAAAATATCATCGTCACTCCTTACACCCCATGTACTCCATATCTGCACATACACAGATACTAATATAGAGACATTTTCATCCACCATTGTGTTCACTACCCTATTTAGTATTATAGATGAATGAATCATTTTCATCTCTCTTCTCTTATCGATTGTAAGCTCTTGTGAACAGGGCCATGTCTATTTGTTTGGTACTATACAATGTCTGATTTTGTCTGTACATGTACCCGTTATATTGTAATGTGTTGTTGTACATGATGGAACTGTTGTAGCTGATCTCTCATACTGATGACCAAAGATCAATCTTACGTGTTGTTTTTCTTTTTTTCAGACAAAGCAGTGTATACCTTTGGCCTTGGTCAGTTTGGACAACTAGGACATGACACTTCTATTTTTGAAACAAATACACCCAAAGAAGTAGATGCTTTGAAGCTGCATAAAATTCGATATGTCGCTTGTGGAGAAAACCACACTGCAGTTATTACAGGTCAGTCAGCAAATAATATATATTTACTGAAAGGCAAAGCATTTATATGTGTTAGGTTTTTTGTGTTGGAACTAACATGTAACGGTACATGATATACATGTCATGTCTGAATCAAGTCATGGGGATTTTGGTGCAGATATGACAGCTAAGTATCTAAGATAAAAAATAAATAAAATAAAAAGTATCCTACTTACTTTCCCAATTCCTGTACGCACTTCCTCCAGCGTTGACATATTGACATGTGATTTACAGTGGTGGTGTTGACACTTTCCATACTGTTGGAGGCTAGGTATACAGTGATTGGTGGAGGACCAGGGAAGTGTTGTCCGGGTGTCAGGGTATTGGATAAAATGAATATAGTGTTTTTTTTGTAGCAAACTATTATCTGGACCTGCAGATATTTTTTCGGGAGCATAAGGTAATCCACAACAGTATGATTTGCTTGCGCTTCCTTCTTTCCTGTTGAATTTAGTGGCATAAATCTCCTACAGATCTGTGTGCGTTACAAAAATTAGAATGCTGCAGATTTTAAAAAAATCTGAGTGGAAATTTTCTGCTGCATGTCAGTGAGATTAATGTACATAAATCCATTTGGATAATCTGAACCAACTTGCCCTTAAATGGGCACTGTCATGAAAAATTTTTTTTTGCATATGATACAGCAGGTAAAATAAATTAAGATTTGTAATTTACTCCATGGAAAAAATTTTTTTTTATTTTTATGTCACTTTTATGGCCTTATAAATCTGGCCACTAGGGGTCTCCCTTCTGGTCCAGACGCCATACTGTCTTCTCAAAAGCACAGATTTTGGTCTTGTGGCAGGAGACCCAACTCCGGAAGTGCGGTCTGGCCATAGACAGTAAATAGCACTCACTCTCTTCCTGTATATGAAACAGGTAGAGTGAATGCTATTCACTGCCTATGGCCAGACAGCATTTCCTGAGTTATGTCTCCTGCCAGGAGGCAAAAGTCTCTGCTTTTGAGCAGAGGGAATGTAGTCTGTACCAGAAGGGAGACGCCTAGTGGCAAGATTTATAAGGCTGTGAAAGTGACATAAAAATACCTTTTTTTTTTTTTTACATGGAATAAATAACAATTCTTATTTATTTTACCTGCTGTGTTATATGCATAATTTTAATGACAGTGCTCATTTAAGTGAAGGATATATTTTACATGTGCCGGTTTTGCGCAGTTGATGCAGAATTGTGGCAGAAGTGCAGCGCATTTGCATAAGCATCATCAAAACCTCCACACAAAAGCCATATCGAAATATACAGGGGTAGGGTCACATTCAGTTGGTTTCCCGCAGCTGAAATACCATTTAAAGAATTTCCTCTGCGAAAAATGTGCAAGCTGAACCCATTGATTTTGATGGGTAGCAACATAATCTGCTTGTGGATTTTCCAGCAGGGGTAAAATCTGCAAACCTGCTGCGGGGAAACCTGCTGCGGGGAAACCTGCTGCGAGTGTGCTACGTGTGACTCTACCCATAATATATAAAGAGACTTAACTTTTTAATTCTCCACAACTAGGCCAATACATGGTCTGAACAGGGATTGAATTCACAATTTAGCTGTATGTTCTATTTAAGATGTTCAGATGTCTATCTAAATAGAAGTAAGAAATATCTTAAAGGCGATCTGTAGTACACATTTTTTATAATCCTCTGTGCCCGGTCTGCAAAAAGTAACAAAACAAACTAACTCACCTTCTGAAGACAAATGTAATCCCATGTACAAAGAATATAATATAGTTATCTGCCAAATCAGACAACAAAACAGTGTTACTATTTAGCACAACAATCATCAGAAGTGTATCAGTATCGTACCACCTACAGCTTGATCCTTGCCTCAGTTGAATTACACATGGCCATATTATGGCATCCATAGGCTTCTATAAGCATTATGTACCTCCCTATGCCTCTAATGCAGGAACACAGAAATCATCACATTAAAATCCAATAGAAACATTTTTCATATGTCGCATCAGACTATATAGTGTCACACTAAGGGTCTGCCGCCATGTCATGGCTGATTCCCAAGGGATTTGCTTAAATAACAAGCTGAATAGATTTAAGAACTATAAGGTCGATTTACTGAGCTTAATGAGTCAGAAATATGGCCCTTATTGTGCCAGAATATGCATGTACATGCTGTGCCCCAGATTTATAGTGCATTTTAAACACTTTTTGGGCCTCACTAGACAGTTTTTGTCTAGAAGAGATTTACAGCTAAGAGGAGTTCTAAAATGGGCCAGGTTTATTGATGCTGTGTGACTTTTTCTTGGCTCAAAATATTTGTGGAGCATAAGCCAACCAGGAGATGTCATAGAAATGTGTCTAACGTTTCCTGCAGGATGCGCCAAATATATCACACAGCATGCAGCGCTGTGATACATTTTGCGCATCTTCTGTGCAGTCTTAATTTAAGACATTAGGAAAAAATACATATTCACATGAAGATGTAGGAAGTCTTTATAATGAAATGTTAACGCTATTTATGGGAATTGTTTTCCCAGGCCAAGCCATCCAAATGTATAATTCTGAATATAGATCAGTAAAATCATATGCAATGGAAACACCTGCATGTAAATGTGGTGAATAAAACAGAAAGGAAAAGCACGTAATAAAGTCTGAATACAGGACGTGTTAAATCAAGATATAAGCAGTCAGCCTCTGTTATATAAGCAAATCTTATGTACATTGTCGCATTATTATACTAAGCAGTGCTATACATTAGCCAACAGATATTTATGAAAGCGCAACTCCAGTGATGGTTGGGCATCAGGATATATGTTTAAATTTTCGCATGACTCCGAGACTTATACGTGGCCATGGCATCCAATCTACGGATTTGGTGGAAATCCCATAGATTTATATGGGACTTCCGCAAACTCCGTAGATTGAAAGTTGTAGCCTCACGCAAGACTTGGGCTTGGATGGTGGTGCGAAAATTTAAGCAAATATTCTTCCATCCGAGCCATCAATGGAGCTGCGCTCTAAATACACAGGGACAATGTTTGGTATAAATTACATGGCTGAAATTGCTTTCGCAAATTACTTTCTAGGATATTAAAGTAACACTACCTAGTGCAGCCTAATATCAGAGGTGTTTTTTGTTTGAATATTAGATTGTCAACTGTCAGACAAATAAATAAAATGTAAATTTTTTATTTTTTCCCCTCCAAATAACATGTTTCATATGTTTGTGTTGTAGACAAAGGCCTTCTTTATACCTTTGGTGATGGACGATATGGAAAACTTGGGTTAGGGGAAGAGAATTTCACTAACCAGTTTTCCCCTACTCTTTGTAAGAACTTTTTAAAGTTCACCATCCAGTCGGTAAGCATATCTTGTCTGCTGTAGGTTTCTAATATACTGATATGGTGTAGGACTAACAGCCCTAAATAGGCAGTCGGAAGGGGAGAGCATACATACCCCTGCTCTCAGTTATGCACTTTGCTTGATTGAGAAATCAGTTTTTCAATGTACTGGCTGCCAGCTACTGAAGGCTCAGAAAGGCAGGATGTTCCCCCATGATCCCTGTATTGAGGCGGAATCTTCCCTTATTCTCCCTGTAATGAGGCAGGATTTTCCTCCATGCTCTCTGTAATGAGGCGGGATCTTCCTCCATGCTCCCTGTAATGAGGCAGGATCTTCCCCCATACTCTCTGTAATGAGGCAGGATCTTCCCCCATGCTCCCTGTAATGAGGCAGGATCTTCCCCCCCCCCCCCATGCTTCCTGTAATGAGGCAGGGTCTTCCCCCCCAGGCTTCCTGTAATGAGGCAGGGTCTTCCCCCCCATTCTTCCTGTAATGAGGCAGGGTCTTCCCCCATGCTCCCTGTAATGAGGCAGGATCTTCCCCCTCATGCTTCCTGTAATGAGGCAGGATCTTCCCCCCCCATACTCTCTGTAATGAGGCAGGATCTTCCCCCCCCCATACTCTCTGTAATGAGGCAGGATCTTCCCCCATACTCTCTGTAATGAGGCGGGATCTTGCCTTATTCTCCCTGTAATTAGCCGGCATCTTCCCCCATGCTCTCTGTAATTAGGCGGGATCTTCCCCCATACTCTCTGTAATGAGGCAGGATTCCCCCCCCCCCCCCCCAATACTCTCTGTAATGAGGCGGGATCTTCCCCCATACTCTCTGTAATGAGGCAGGATCTTCCCCCATGCTCTCTGTAATGAGGCGGTATCTTCCCCCATGCTCCCTGTAATGAGGCAGGATCTTCCCCCATACTCTCTGTTATGAGACGAGATCTTGCCTTATTCTCCCTGTAATCAGCCGGCATCTGCCCCCATGCTCTCTGTGATTAGGCGGGATCTCCCCCCAATACTCTCTGTAATGAGGCGGGATCTTCCCCCATACTCCCTGTAATGAGGCGGGATCTTGCCTTATTCTCCCTGTAATTAGCCGGCATCTTCCCCCATGCTCTCTGTAATGAGGCTGGATCTTCCCCTGAGCTTCCTGTAATGAGGCAGAATCTTCCCCATTCTCCCTGTAATGAGGCGAGATCTTTCCCCATTCTCCCTGTAATGAGGCAGATTCTTCCCCCTTGTTCCCTGTAATGAGGCAGGATCTACCCCCATGCTCCCTGTAATGAGGCGGGATGCCTAGAAAACCCTTTTAAATGCCATCTTGCGGCATACATAGGTGTTGCAGGTTACATCATGTTCAGGACCCTTTATTTGCTAGACTGGAGATGTGTTTCAAAGATGAGCTCACAATGGAGAGGACCCAGCACATTAGTACGGAACATTTATAGTCTTATCAAGACCTCCCCTGTCTATGTACTCTATTAGGACCTCTTTTCTCCAAAAGCCAGGCAGAGAACTGCTAAGGCCCAGAGCGGCCATTCATGAGCTGATAGGCTTGGAGACACTATTTTTTTAAGGACTATCCTATTTATATTTTTCTTTTATTAAAGGATATATCTTAAAGGGGTACTCCGGTGGAAAACATATTTTTTTTTTAAATCAACTGGTGCCAGAAAGTTAAACAGATTTGTAAATTACTTCTATTAAAAAATCTTTATCCTTCCAGTACTTTTTAGCAGCTGTGTGCTACAGAGAAAATTCTTTGCTTTTTGAATTTCTTTTTTGTCTTGTCCACAGTGCTCTCTGCTGACACCTGATGCCCGTATCAGGAACTGTCCAGAGCAGGAGAAAATCCCCATAGCAAACCTATGCGGCTCTGGACAGTTCCTGACACGGACAGAGGTGTCAGCAGAGAGCAATGTGGACAAGACAAAAAAGAAATTCAAAAAGCAAAGAATTTCCTCTGTAGCATACAGCTGCTAAAAAGTACTGGAAGGATAAAGATTTTTTAATAGAAGTAATTTAAAAATCTGTTTAACTTTCTGGCACCAGTTCATAAAAAATAAAAAGGTTTCCACCGGAGTTTTCCTTTAAGTCGGCCCTTTATTAAACCTTAATCGCGCTGTCCAGATTTGTAGAATGTAGCAAATATCTTGATATTGCTTCTATATTCATAAATCTGAATTTACTGTATGTGTTTTTAATACACTTCTAACTTATGTACTTGAGGACAGCATATTAAACATTAGACGTCCTCTGGATTGTGTTTCTTGGTTGTTGTCCAGAGATAAAATCCATCTGTGGATCCATCTGTGCACATAATTTCCAGATTCATGTCTCCAGGGTATGTAATCATGTACTGAGTCAGAGATCAGATTTTAAGGTTGTTTTTGTTAAATAAATTGCATTTTTGTGTATTTTTTTTTAATCAGGTTATGATTTTGTCAGTAGCTTGCGACAATGCTTCCCTTTTGCTCCATTAGGTATGTGCAGTTTGCACTGATGACATATTTTAATTGGTTAAATGGCTTAAGTCCAGGCTTGGGCAAACAGAACTTGTGAATAACACGCAAGTACTAGGCATACTATCATACAGTACTAGGCATATACACTATAAAAGGTTTCTGATAACAAAAAGTAGAGGCTTCTGTCCTCACTGCAACATCATCTCCCCCTAATCCCTAGGTTGGGGTGCCAAAAGTTGGAACTCCACTGATCTGATATTGACAACCCTTTCTTTCCCCTCATTAGTACAGAGAGAAAAGCAAAGGCGCTCAATAGTGGAGTATTACTAGTACAATGATGAGCCGGGGAGGGGTGAGCAGCCGCTTACCTCCACAGGTTGTGTACCTGCGTACACCAATGGATAGCGTGTACTATTGCACGATGTCCCGTCTGCAGCCTTCCTGATGTAGTGGATCAAAAATGGATCAAGAAGTCACAGGAATACACTTGGTGCTGACTGGGATAGTGGGAACAGGAGTCACAGCACTTCAAGTAGGTAACTTTATTTTTGACCAGGATGCACCGCGTTTCGCTGCGCATGCACAGCGAAACGCGTTGCATCATGGTCAAAAATAAAGTTACCTACTTGAAGTGCTGTGGCTCCTGTTCTGTCTTTAGTACAGAGCAGGGTGCTGGCTGGTAAGAGGCTTTCAATGCTGGGACTAGGGGAGTAGTTTGTCGTCTTGACCACCAAAGGAGTGTATCTAGTCTTGCAAACCATGCAATGCTCCATGTGAAATGAATATGCATAGTTATATCATTTCCAGAAGGAAAAGGACTTTTGCTAAAAATGTATTTCCTTCTGGAAATGAGCTACTCTGAAGGTCCTTCTCCGAGGGGCAAGATTCTTGCAACGCAAGCTCTTGACCCTGCCTAGGCCCATGATTAGACAACACAGTGGATGCAGGCTCCTGGCCCTAACTAGACCTCACAAAGGCTGTGGGCGACTATGTGACATGAAGCCAGATGAGTTCTTGCATCCCTCAGGCTTAATCCTCCAGCTTCCCTGTTACTGTCCAGCTTCTGCAGAGCTTGGATTGCTGATCCAGCTTCTAAAGATTAAGAGCAGGTATTATAACCATTTAAAAAACACCATAGGTTAAAGAAAATTGTAATTAAGTAACACTTTCAGACAAAATATATATATATATTTTTTTTGTTGTTGTTTTTGGGTCATAAAGGAAAGAATGAAATTTGTTTACAGCTTGCCACCTTGTGCTAAACAATGCCACAGGCAGAGGAGCAGGCAGGGAATGAATAGCTAATGCTGCATCCTCATTGATTGTGTATTAGTCTGCTGTGAAATGAGATGTTCTTAACAGTTCTGGGTGGAGAACTGGCAGGAGTGCTGTAAGAGAGCTGTGGGAAAGCAATGCTCTACCACAGATGTAGAGGATGCCCCCCTGTTATAGATACAGTCCTGGGTATAAATAGATCATGGGAGAGATCTCTGTATTGCCCGATATATTTATACATAGTTATTAGTGTTGAGCGCAAATATTGGAAATGTACATTTTTACCGCGAATATCGGCACTTTGCGATTTTGCGAATATTGAGAATATAGTGATATATATTCGTAATGAGGAATATTCATTTTTTTATGTGATTTTATGCAAATATTTATGCAAATGATTATGCGAATATCAGCACTTTCAGACTGGACACTGATCTATCCCCTCTTTTTTTTAGGTGAAAGATATAATTGGGCATGCGCACTATGCGAATTTCATTACGAAATTTCGCATGAAAAAAAAAAGAGAAGAACATAGGACGAATATTCATCCATATATTCATCCATATATATGTTTCGTGAACATAAGACGAATATTCATCGATATATTTGCGAAATATCGCAAATTCAAATATGGCCCCTGCCGCTCATCACTAATAGTTATTAGGTCACTTCTTAACCGTCTTCTAAAAAGATTAAATTAACCCTACTTCTGATAAGCTTTCTGGGTACTGTAGTCCTCTTATTTCCCGCATTACTCTAGTTTCCCATCTTTGAACCCTCTCCAGCTCCACCATAACTTTGTTGTACACTGGGGCTCAGTACTGTACACATTATTCCGTTATAACCAGCCACCAGAATTATACAGGACGACAGCTGTTATTGTGACCTGCCTTAAAGGGGGTACTCTGCCCCTAGACACCTCATCTTATCCAAAGATGTCTGATCGCACCGTGCCGCACCCAACGTTCGTTTAGAGCGTTGGGTTCAGTGTTGGAGGCAAGTGAGGTCACGGCCACGCTCGTGAGGTCACGGCCATGCCCCGCTCGTGAGGTAATGGCCCCGCCCCCTAAATGCAAGTCTATGGGAGGGGCGTGGCAGCCACCACGCCCCTCCCATAGACTTGCTTTGAGGGGGCATGGCCGTGACGTCACAAGCGGGAGGTGACCGTGATGTCACGAGCCTCCACATCGCCAGTCATCTGCCACGGAGCGAATTTCACTCTGTGCATCGGATGTTTGGGGTGCTGCAGCTGAGATCACTGGGATTCCCAGTGGCAGGACCCCCATGATTAGACATCTTATCCCCTATCCTTTGGATAGGGGATAAGATGTCTAGAGGCGTAGTACTCCTTTAACCCCTTAAGGACCAAGGACGTACCGGTACGTCCTTGGTCCTGCTCTCATGATATAACGCAGGGTTACACAGTAACCCCGCGTCATATCACGGCGGGCCCGGCGTCATAGTGAAGCCGGGACACGCATCTAATAGCGCGCATCGCCGATCGCATCACCGCGCGCTATTAACCCTTTAGCCGCGCGCTAAAGCGAAAGTGAAAGTTGCCGGCTAGCTCAGTCGGGCTGTTCGGGATAGCCGCGGCTAATTGCGGCATCCCGAACAGCAGACAGGACAGCGGGAGGGCCCCTACCTGCCTCCTCGCTGTCCGATCGCCGAATGACTGCTCAGTGCCTGAGATCCAGGCATGAGCAGTCATGCGGCAGAATCGTTGATCACTGGTTTCTTATGAGAAACCAGTGATCAGCATAGGAGATCAGTGTGTGCAGTGTGATAGGTCCCTATGGGACCTATAACACTGCAAAAAAAAAGTGAATAAAGATCATTTAACTCCTCCCCTATTAAAAGTTTGAATCACCCCCCTTTTCCAATAAAAAAAAAAAAGCACAGTGTAAATAAAAATAAACATATATGGTATCGCCGCGTGCGGAAATGTCCAAATTATAAAAATATATCATTAATTAAACCGCTCGGTCAATGGCGTGCGCACAAAAAAATTCCAAAGTCCAAAATAGTGCATTTTTGGTCACTTTTTATATCATTTAAAAATGAATAAAAAGCGATCAATAAGTCCTATCGATGCAAAAATGGTACCGTTAAAAACTTCAGATCACAGCGCAAAAAATTAGCCCTCATACCGCCCCATACACGGAAAAATAAAAAAGTTATAGGGGTCAGAAGATGACAATTTTAAACATATTAATTTTCCTGCATGTAGTTATGATTTTTTTCCAGAAGTCCGACAAAATCATCTATATAAGTAGGGTATCATTTTAATCGTATGGAACTACAGAATAAAGATAAGGTGTCATTTTTACCGAAAAATGTACAGCGTAGAAACGGAAGCCCCCAAAAGTTACAAAACTGCGTTTTTTTTTTCAATTTTGTCGCACAATGATTTTTTTTTCCGTTTCACCGTAGATTTTTGGGCAAAATGACTGATGTCATTACAAAGTAGAATTGGTGGCGCAAAAAATAAGCAATCAAATGGATTTTTAGGTGCAAAATTGAAAGAGTTATGATTTTTTAAAGGCAAGGAGCAAAAAAACGAAAATGCAAAAACGGAAAAAACCCCGGTCCTTAAGGGGTTAATGTATATTGGCATCACTAATGGAATGTTACATTTATCTTTACATTTGTGTGTTCCTAATAGACACTGATAACAGAAATATCATGTATTAGGTTGAATTATGAGGATTCAGAGTTAGTCTTATTCTCTATCTGTCTTTGTTTTTATGGTTTCATGCAATAGAAAGTGTTGGACTACAAGTCCAGTCTGTAATAATAAATAGAAAGCGTTGGGAGAGCTGAGCAGAAATGGCATTTCCAGCAGGCTGTAGATAGTTGGCAAGAAGCTGGTGATGATCTGTTATCTAAGAAATATTGATGTCATCTCCCTTTGTATTGTATACATTATACATAACTACTTTAAGGAAGCAGTCTGTTTGTTCAGGCTTATTGATTTACATACACTGAACATTCTCATGTGGTTGCCTTTCTTGTTGGATATTGATCTAATATTTATAAACACATGAATTGTTTTCCTGGTTGTTGTATAATATCTACATATCTTCTTCCAGGTTGCCTGCGGTGGCTGTCACATGCTGGTGTTTGCTATACCCAGACCTAAAGAATCTGAACTGGTCATCTGTGAAGAGCTAAAAGAGAACTACTTAATGGTCAATGGGGAGGGAGAAAGATCGACGACACTACAGAGATCTCCGTCTGCACGTGTAAGGCGGAGGGAGAAAGTATGTAGTCTTCTATTCAGATATTTATTTTTGCCTTGTATAAGTCCTATAAAATTATAGTACTATAATAAATCCCTGAATAAAATTATATAACAATGTAGACTATGGCTATGAAGAGAAGATGTTCAAAGGGGTACTCTGGTGGAAAAAAATAATTTCATATCAGCTGGCTCTTAAACAGATTTGTTAATTACTTCTATTAAAAAATCTTAATCCTTCCAGCACTTATCAGCTGCTGTTTGTTCCAGAGGAAGTTTTTTTTCTTTTTTTAATGTATTTTCTGTCTGACAACAGTGCTCTCTACTGACACCTATGTCCATGTCAGGAACTGTTCAGAGCAGAAGCAAATCCCTATAGCAATCCTCTACTGCTCTGGACAGTCGTTGACATGGACAGAGGTGTCAGGAGAGGGCAATGTGGTCAGACTATTTCCTCTGTAGTATACAGCAGCTGATAAGATTTTTAAATCAAAATAATTTACAAATCTGTTTAACTTTCTGGAACCAGTTGATTTGATTTTTTTTTCTTTCCCTCCAGAGTACTCCTTTAAAGGTTGAGCAAATTAAGTGGAATCTTTGTGTAACTATGTAGTTGTAATACATTTTGTATAGAAATGGCTTACCATATTCAGGATCTCTGTTTGCAGTCAGTAAATGAGGATATTTTTTGTTTCAGGCGTAAAATTAGTCTTGGTCATGTGATACACAGGTGGGATACAGTGCACTGTGCGATTCTGTATTTAAACAATGGATACCCCCAAAATTAACAGCAAACAGATCTGCTGTCATCAGAAAACTATGTATTATTGTGCCATTGTCCATTTTGTTAACATTGTTCATTTACGATTTTCCTCCTAGCATTTTAAGAGCCACAAGTCTCTTATTTTCTTTTAGAGAACCATAAGAGGGCCTATTTTTGCAGGACCAATTGTACTTTGTAATAAAGTTCATGACGAATCGAATTACTGGAAGTTCGCTCATCTCTAACACCTTATATACTTCATAACCACTGTGTAGTTAAACTGTGATATTGGCCCAGATTTATCAATCAGCCTGAAACCAAAACCAAAATAAGCCTGATTTGCCTGTCGAAAAATCCTGTACGGATTTGAAACGCGTTGCTAATAAACAGGAATATTTATTCACCTTTGGTGCCTTATTTACTGCGAGGAAGCGCCTGACATTGATTCTTTTTTGCACTGGCCTGTGCTTTCCTACATTGAAACAAAAACTCAGCTGTCATATTACCTGAGTTTGTTAAAAGGGTTATCCAGTGGGATGGGGGGGGTTAGAACATTGCCCACTTAAAAGCATATAAAAAATAAACCTTACTTACCTCCAGCGTTTCCTCAGGTGTCCTGCTCCGGTCCCCAGCTGTAATCCTATTCATGTCAGAAATCTTGATGCTTGGACCTGGAGGGATGTCGGGGCCCATAGTGTTACACTGCCACCTAGGTGGGACATTGCTGCATCCAGTAATTGACTGAGGAGCAATGTGACATTCTGGACCCCGACATCACCTAGGCCGACAGACTTTCCGACAGAAAGAGGACCTCAGCCAGGGACTGGAGCAGAACACAGGAGGCACAGCAGGAGACCTGGAGGTAAGAACATCCCCTCCCCTTCTGCTTGATAATTCCTATAAGATATGAAAGCTGAGCTGTGATTGGTTGTTATGGGCAAAACAAGACTCTTGGTTTCAGGCAGATGGATAAAATCATCTGTATTCTGTAGGCCAGCATGGTTACAGTATTGTCCAATTTATAGTGTTGGCTATGTTTAACTAGTTAAAAAACACTTAAAAATGCTTTAAAGGGGTTCTCCGGTGCTTACACATCTTATCCCCTATCCAAAACGATAGGGGATAAGATGCCTGATCGTGGGAGTCCCGCAGCTGGGGACGCCCGTGATCATGCACGCGGCACCCTGTTTGTAATCAGTCTCCGGAGCGTGTTCACTCCGGGTCTGATTAAGGGGCGACAACAGGGCCGGCGGCGTGTGACGTCACGCTCCGCCCCTCAATGCAAGCCTACGGGATAGCTATCACGCCCCCTCTCGTAGGCTTGCATTGAGGGGCGGAGCGTGACGTCACACGGGGGCGGAGGCGAGACGTCACACGCCGCCGGCCCTGTAGTCGCCCGTAATCAGACCCGGAGCGAACACGCTCCGGGGACTGATTACAAACGGGGTGCCGCGTGCATGATCACGGGACTCCCGCGATCAGGCATCCAAAGGATAGGGGATAAGATGTGTAAGCACCGGAGAACCCCTTTAAGTTGCCAGTTTCTGCCCACTTATGTTTTAATAGTTTTCCATCTTCAGAGCTTTGTTGGTGCTATTTTTTGTGGCCTGATCTGTAGCTTTTATTGTTACCAATTTAGCAAAGCTAAAAAAAAAAATTGATTGCTTTTTATTCCATTTTTTATGAGCAAAAACACCCCACTATTCTAGCATTTGTTTTTTTTTTTTTCTGTTTTCACCGCGTGGACTTAATAATGGTATATTTATTAGTTTGGCTCAATAACACATTTTATTTTGGAAGTGTTTTACTTAATTTTTTTTTAACCTTTTTTCTCTTCACTTTTTTAGTCATCCTAGGGGAATTGTATGAGCAATCTTTCAATTGCTTATACAGATCAGGGCAATGCTGTTGCATTGTATTGACCTATTAAATAATTTGCTAGTACAGGCATAACCTCCTGAGCCTGCTCCATACATCCTTAACACCAACATGACATGTAGGTACGGTTGTGGTGTGTTAAAGTGTTACCGTCTTTAAAAACCACTTTAGACATGCCACTCTCCGGCAGAGCAAGAGATCCATCCATTTATATGCATGACTGAGCATGCATATGCTCTTAAAGGGAAGAAGGGAAGAAAGTTGCTGTCAGACTCCTTTAGAGTTGGCTTATGCCCCCAATCTCTGCCTGAAATCTGCATTCTGGGAAGAATCAGCCATATTGTATATGTATGGCCATATGTAGCCATGTAATGATTTGAGAAAGTAATTTTAGTGATGGAACAGTGGAGTTGTTTTGTCACACTGTAAAGTGTTCTGCCTAGCCATTTGGAGCATACAGCCTATTTATATACTCATTGCAAGACTCTCCATTTAGGAATCAAAAGTTCAGCTTTATCACAGTTGTCCATAGGTTGGGGTTTAGTGTAAAAGATTGTGTTTAAATTACTTTTCTTTTATCATAAATAAAGCACACTTGTAAATTGTTTCTCTTTCTTTAAGAAATATTCACCTGAACAGATACGTGAATTGACCCGCACCCTGCCACCATTGAAAAATAATTTATTGGAATCTTCATTACCTGTTCCAAGCAGGACTGTTCCACCAAACCTTCTAAAAGTAAGACAAGTCAGTAGTGAATCAAGTGCCCATGACTCGGCAACAGCCTCACAACCAGGTAAAAGCAGTATAATTGTAAAATACTTGACTTTATTTGGATGTGCTGTATAACACAGACCATTTATAATGTAACCTAAATTAATGAAAATCTTTATTATTTAACCTACCATCCATTTTCATAGTGCATGTTGAATTATTCACTTGAATTAACACCATAAATCTTCTTAAGGCTTCCCTGAACCATAGTATATACTCTATAGGACAGATATTTCATCAGCATTCTTAAAGGATGGTCTTCATTTTCTAGTGTGTTTAGAAGAGTGTAGATTACATTAAAATCATTTACAGTTTAAAGGGTATTCTGGGATTTTTATTTGTTTGACTGTGTTGCAGATGCTGTAAAGTCAGTGTAGTTTATAATATAGTTTCTGTATCTGTGTTTGATGTCTAATCTCCCATTTCATTTGTGACCTTTGCCTCCATGTTCATTTTGGCAGCATACAAAATGAGTGTTATTTTGGCCTTTTCCCAAGACATTACATCATGAGTCAGGTTTTAAAAGGGAGCATGGCAGTGCTTCAATGGGTGGAGCAGCTGCTGGGCGGCTGGGAGATCATTCTCCACAAGGTTGCAGGGAATTGTAGTTTCAAGCTAAGCATGCATGGAAGGGAGCCTAGCTGTGCTGCAATGGGTGGGGTGACTGATGTATGGGAGGGAGAAAAGTGACTTCACACTTACAAACAAGGGATCCTCAGGCTTGTGGTGGAAAGGAAGTGGCCATTTCACCAAAAAGAAAGCAGCAGTGTTATGGTAATCTCCCAACACTGCAATTTAGCCCCAAGACAAGCACTGATCTTCCTAAGCATATCCATTATTGTCCAGCAGGTAAGTACTAAAGTCACCTTATGTTGGATAACCCTTTTAAAATGTTCCTCCTCAGGTACAAAGCTTTCAAGTAAATGTCTTAGTGTAACATGACCTATTTATTTTTATGTAAAAATGAAGCAAACCAAAATATAGCATGGTTCTCGAGACCTCAGTTTAAGCATGTTAAAATTATATATTACCATTTCATCTTTTTATTTGATCAGTTTGCTTTGGCTTCATATCTTGTATTGACCTTGTCTATCAATATACTTATTTTGTAGACAAAAAACAAAGGCATGACTTGGTGCAAAGCTTTTCTGCGGACGATGAATCTGAAACTGTGAGCCAGCAAAGTTTTGGGGGCACCACCGATATTTTGAACATGGTATATTATTTATGAAGATTTAATGAAATAATAATCAAAGATTAGATGTGGTTTATGTATTTAAAGGGGTATTCCAGGCCAAAACTTTTTTTTTATATATCAACTGGCTCCGGAAAGTTAAACAGATTTGTAAATGACTTCTATTAAAAAATCTTAATCCTTCCAATAGTTATTAGCTTCTGAAGTTGAGTTGTTGTTTTCTGTCTAACTGCTCTGTGATGACTCACGTCTCGGGAGCTGTGCAGTTCCTATGGGGATATTCTCCCATCATGCACAGCTCCCGGGACGTGACATCATCATTGAGCAGTTAGACAGAAAACTTCAGAAGCTAATAACTATTGGAAGGATTAAGATTTTTTAATAGAAGTAATTTACAAATCTGTTTAACTTTCCGGAGCCAGTTGAGATATATATATATATATATACATATATAAAAAAAGGTTTTGCCTGGAATGCCCCTTTAACCATTTGCATGGGTAGATGGCACTTGACCTTTAAAGGGAATGCCCACTCTTAAAAGCGCAACTGTCATGAAATTTTAGGGTAATAAGCCTTTGTACTGTGTGCAGGTGTTGTGTACAGCAATTATTTTACCTTATATATGCAGGCTTTGGTGACGCTAAAAAGTGCTTTTAATCAAAGCCACTGACGGTCGAATAGGCGTGGTGCGAGGTACGAGGTACGCGATGCCTCGCCGCCACCACCACGCCCACTTTGTATCTCAGTGCTGGGACCGCTGTGTGATTGACACACAGGTCCCAGCGCATGCGCCATTCAACTAATGTAATGTGCGCGCCGCTGCGTGTCATCCAGCTCCCGCTCGCTCCCGCCGCCGTCGTTCTCAATGCGCCTGCGCAGGGCTAGGTGCAGAGAGCGCTCTTCCTCTCTGCTCCCAGTATCCTGGACTATACTGATTGCCCACGCTCGTCTCCACCCGACAGAAGAAAGAAGATAACGGGCACTTACAGTATAATAACCTGCAAAAAAAAGGTGCATGTATGAATAAAGTTTTTTTTTTTGTTGATCAATTTGTACATGTACTAAATAAAGAATACAGGTTTTCTCCCTTTATTGTAGGTACCGGCCCCTTCATAAACTAACACATATATATATATATATATATATATATATATATATATATATATATATGTATGTGTGTGTGTATATGTATATATATATATATATATTATATAAAAAAGAGGATTGCAGCAGCACACATTGGTCAAAAAATGTAGGCTCTTAGCGCACTTTTTGATCAAAACGTGTCCCCCATCCACCACGGGGAGGTGGCCTCATTTAGGATGGGACCTTAGCACAAATTCTGAGACTAACGCTCAGATACCAACTCACCTCTGCTGGGCATATAGCCTCTGACTGGGTGACATGCTGGATCCATATACAATTTAAAACACCACCTGTGAGAAAGGGGGAGGGGTGTACAGGTGGTGTTTATTTCACGCTAGATGCGCTTCATCCGGCCTCGATCAGGCCGGATGAAGCGCATCTAGCTCAAAATAATCGGTAATCGCCTTACCTCTGAGCGCCCTTTCAGCGTCCAGTGTCCCCGGTCTTCTGGCCACATTCTCGTTGGAGCCTGGTGTCTTTAGCTTCTGGGTGAGTGCGGATATTTTTCTAAGTACTGTCTCTACATGCACATATATATATATATATATATATATATATATATATATATATATACACACACACACACACAAATATATATATATATCAGTGTTTTTCTACCGGGGTGCCTACAGCTGTTGCAAAACTACAACTCCCAGCATGCCCAGAAAGGCTATGGTTGTCCAGGCATGCTGGGACTTGTAGTTTTTTTTTGTAGTGTTAGCCACAGTTTCCTCTGTATTGGATACATTGATTATATCATAGTTCTCATTTCATATTGCAGTCGTGTGCAAGATCACCAATGTCAGTCCTTATACACACTTAGGTTGTTGTCCATCTGCGTTAAATGAACATCCAATCCAATCAATGTTAGTGAAACAGGGATTATTGTGAATAACACATCTTATCCTAAGCAGAACAGTCCATAAGTTGCAAGCACTAGTAGATAATTTAATAAATTAGATCTCCGGTGACCACAGCAATCATGAATAAGATATTTCAGCAGATTAACAAATACAATTCCAAATCCTCCGTGGCCGTCATCAGTGCCGCACGAATAGTGCAGTAGCACTGCTGTATATTTATGGAGACCAAGCTACAATAGGTCCCTGACGATTTATGGCTGAAAGAAACGCGTTGGACCCTGAATTCTTTGATGCGTTAAAGTGGTGGAGCCGCGAACAGAATACAGCACAGCCGCAGATCATCGCATTGAGGAACTACAAAGCTAAGTGTGACCACAGCATATCTAATAACAAGCACTGTGGAGATGGGAGGACTTAATGCAGATTATGATCTCTTCATAAGCACTTAGCCAAGATAAGATATATAGCATGACTAATATGGCTATGATATAGAAAGTTAACTATGCGTGAAGATTAAGTGGCTGTTGCTAATATAGTAGTCTGTAAGTCCTAGGCAAGACTTATTTGAATGGAAGCCCAATCATATTCCTGTAAATGCACCATCTTGGTATAATAACTGCACTATATGAACCTACATTTGCAATAATGGAATAACTTCTAAAAATGCATAAAGGATGGTTTAAAGAATGTGCGGTATGAAATATACTTACATATATGGGCAGCAGATAATTAATGCGGTAGATTGGAGTCAGTAAGACTCGATGTGTTGGAATACTATGACTGCTGATTAAGAATTGCTACTGTCAAGAGTTATAAGTAATATACATCTGGAGGTGCGTACTGGAGAATGTGAAGGTGTTTGAAAAATACTGGATATCGTTGACTAATGAATATATACTCCACGTTACTGCGGTGGATATGGAATTGTATTTGTTAATCTGCTGAAATATCTTATTCATGATTGCTGTGGTCACCGAAGATCTCATTTATTAAATTATCTACTAGTGCTTGCAACTTATGGACTGTTCTGCTTAGGATAAGATGTGTTATTCACAATAATCCCTGTTTCACTAACATTGATTGGATTGGATGTTCATTTAACGCAGATGGACAACAACCTAAGTGTGTATAAGGACTGACATTGGTGATCTTGCACACGACTGCAATATGAAATGAGAACTATGATATAATCAATGTATCCAATACAGAGGAAACTGTGGCTTATTGGACTTTGTCAGTATGGCTTTAACACAAATGTGTGAACTGTTGGCGCAATTTTTATGGAATTTTTGATATTCCACTGGGAGACCTAATTTTTCTATGGATTGATAATCAGTTATTATATAAACATACACACATAAGTCCCAGCATTCCCGGACAACCATCGGCTTTCTGGGCATGTTGGGAGTTGTAGTTTTGCAACAGCTGCAGGCATCCTGGCAGATAAACACTGATATATAAATAAATAAATAAATATATATATATATATATATATATATATATATGTGTGTGTTAGTTTATGAAGGGGCCGGTACCTACAATAGAAGGAGAAAACCTGTATTCTTTATTTAGTACATGTACAAATTGATCAACAAAAAAAAAAACTTCATACATGCACCTTTTTTTTGCAGGTTATTATACTGTAAGTGCCTGTTATCTTCTTTCTTCTGACGGGTGGAGACGAGCGTGGGCAATCAGTATAGTCCAGGATACTGGGAGCAGAGAGGAAGCGCGCTCTCTGTACCTAGCCCTGCGCAGGCGCATTGAGGAGAACGACGGCGGCGGGAGCGAGCGGGAGCTGGATGACACGCAGCGGCGCGCACATTACATTAGTTGAATGGCGCATGCGCTGGGACCTGTGTGTCAATCACACAGCGGTCCCAGCACTGAGATACAAAGTGGGCGTATTGGTGGGCGTGGTGGCGGCGGGGCATCGCGTACCTCGCACCACGCCCATCCGACCGTCAGTGGCTTTGATTAAAAGCACTTTTTAGCGTCAGCAAAGCCTGCATATATAAAGTAAAATAATTGCTGTACACAACACCTGCACACAGTGCAAAGGCTGTGTGCAGGTTATTACCCTAAAATTTCATGACAGTTGCGCTTTAAATGCAATAAAAAAAAAAAAATGTAAATAGAAAGAAAATTTGTTCTTAATAATACCGTAATGTGGTTATTGTAGCCTTATGTTTGTGATCTAGAGCTCTAAATAAATTGAGGGTACATAAATGATAAAATTCAGGGAGGCAACACTAGAGGGCACTTAGGACCTTAATGCATACTGTGTTGTTATTGAGTTCAGTATGATATATATATATATATATATATATATATATATATATATATACTGAATATATGATGATATAATATATATATAATGACATTTTGGCATATTGAAAAAAAGATGAAAAATGAAAATTCTGCATTGATAATCTCTGAGATGTTTCTACGCTTTGATATGAGTGACCTGTGGTAAATTTAGGTGATTGGACACGATTTGGAAAGACACAAGCCCTGGCTATATAAGGCTATATAAGGCCTTACAGTTCTGCAAAAACCGAACCATAAGTGAAAAGAACTAACTGTAGAGCTCAGAGACAGGATTGTTTAGAGGGACAGGTATGGAGAAGGGTACAAAAAATTCTGCTGCAAAATCACAGTGGCCTCAATAATTCATATGTGAAAGGAGGTTGGGACTACCAGGACTCTTCTTAGAGCTGGCTGACCCACCTAACTAAGTAATTGGTGGAGAAGGGCCTTGGTAAGAGACATGAAAAATAACCCAATGGTCACTGTGGCCGATCCTGTGTGCAGATGGGAGAAACTTCCAAAAGGTCACCCATCACTGCAGAGTGGTCAAAAATAAACCGAGTCTTCGTAAAAGACACATAAAAGCCCACCTAAACTTTGCAAAAAAGCCTTGAAATGACTGGTAGAAACAATGTTGTTTGATCAGATGAAACATAGATTGAACTTTCTGGCCTCAATTCTAAGCATCATGTCTGGAGCAAACAAGGCACAGGGAGATATTCCTTTTTTTTTAAAGTATTTTTTTTTTTTTTTTTTGTCCATGTTAAATAACAAACAACCAACAAGCTATACAGCAAAAACACACCCCTTAGGGTCTCAAAGCCCAATGACACCACCATAGGGGACGATAATATGCATTCAGTCAAGTCATTAGCAATGAGATGAAAGCGTCAGAGACCCAACCAGGGAGAGCCCAGTACAAACAAACACTCATCCACTCACACATGCACACCTCCCGGTAACCCCAATCCACCCCAACCCAAGAAACAGGAACACACTGTACGAGATTCACTAGAGCAATCAAGCTGGAGAGTCAGCTGAGACGTCCAGCAGTAGCCAGGGGGTCCACACCATGTCAAACTTCCAAGGGCATTTGCGACTGATGTACAAAGCCTGATACAACGGAACATATCTGTTCTCCAGATTCAGCCACCTAGACAGAGGGGAGGGGAGGTATCCTTCCAGGACACTACTAGCTTTCGGGGACAGATTAACAGAAAGCGAATTAAGAAACGTCTATGAGGACCAGAAACAATGTCATTGATGACTCCTAACAGGCATACCATAGGGGTATGTATAAAGGGGTAATCCAGATTATCTGCCAAAAACCCCATGACCTCCCTCCAAAACCAGGTGATGACAGGACCATCCCAGACAGCATGGATAAAGGTACCAACATCCAGAGAGCACCGGAAACACAGATCAGAGTGAGAAACGCCAATACGTTTCAGCATAGCAGGAGTATAGTACAGCCACAAGACGTATCTAGATTGGATCAACATGACTCAGCTACTAACAACAGTAGAGTAATAAGTACCCTCTACCTCTCTCCAATGGCAGTCCGATAAATCCGGAACATCCTCCACCCATTTAGGAAAGGCCCGTAAAAAGTGACTGAAGGAGAGCATAGGACTGAGTAAGAGGTTTAAAAAGGTCCGTAGTGCCCAGGAGAAGCTCCACTTCAGAAAAAGCCAGAGTAAATGTCAGGGAGCCAAACTGCACCTGAACCGCATGCCGTAGCTGAAGATACCTATAAAAGACACTTCCAGGGATGCCATAGCGTTCAGTCATGTCCGCAAAGGATAAGAAAACTTGATCCTCAGCAAGCAAATGGATCACAAATTTGACTCCATGAGAACCCAAGAAACCGGCCCCCTGTAACCCATGTAGGTGAGGCAGATGTACATTCCCCCACAAACTTTAGCAATAATCAGAAGGGGGAGAAAAAAGGTAGAGTGAGAGTGGTACCTGTATAGTGAGTTAGTGAGAGCTTCATACGAACCCATAAGTGTGCCAACCAAGGCGTTAGTAGAGTTCAGCAAATCCAGGTCTATCCACCACGCTGCATAAACCAGTTGGGAGGCAAGAAAATAGTTATACACATCAGGGGCAGCTAAGCCACCGTGTTGCTTTGGAGCCTGGAGAAGAGCCTGACCTAGTTTAGGAGGTTTTCCCTGCCAATAGAAGGATCCCAGAGCACCACAAAGCACACTGAAGTATTTCTTAGGGGGAATTACCAGAGCTAAATGAAAAAGGTATAGGAATTTAGGGAGGTAAATCATTTTAAAGATATTGATCCTGCCAGCTAGGGAAAGAGGGAGTGAAGACCAGTCATTCAACTGCTCAATGGTGGAGCATAATAGCGGATCTAAATTCAGGGAGATATAATTTGTCAGAGATGCAGTAACCTCCACCCCCAGATATCTGAATCGGGAGACCAACTATACCCCAGCCGGTAGAGAGGGAGGGAGGAAAATCGTAGGTGAAAACGCCATTAATGAGGACTTAGCCCAGTTCACCCATAAACATGAGAGCGACCCAAACCGGTCTAGAAGAGCTATTAAGGACAGGAGAGAACCCTCCGCATCCACCAGATACACTAACGTATCATCTGCATAAAGTAAAACCTTCTCTACAATTGACCCCCGGGGGATGCCACAAATAGTAGGGTCATTACGGATGGCCGCAGCCAAAGCCTCCTCCGCCAAAGCGAAAAGAAATGGAGAAAGCGGGCACCCCTGCCTCGTCCCGCGACCCAGGAGAAAGTGGGTTGACACCATGTTAGTGTGAACCCGGGCCCTGGGACTGTCATACAACAACAGAACCCAGGCACAGAAGCGGGGACCAAAACCAAAGGCACCCAGAACCTCCCATAAGAAGGGCCACCCCACCGAGTCAAGGGCCTTATAGATATCTAAACTAACTACCACGCCAGAAGGAAAAGCCTCCCCCACAGCCGCGATATTGAGTTGAAAGGGCTTCACGTTCACATCAGTTGCCCTATCCTACATAAAACCTGTTTGGTCAGGATGAATGATGGAGGAGACGGCACCATGTAGCCAATATCTGAGCCAGGATCTTTATATCCACATTTAAAAGAGAAATCGGACGATAAGAATTGGGCAACAGAGGGTCTTTACCCGGCTTGGGAAGGACAAAAATCAGCGCTTCCCTCATGGAATCTGGGAGACAGGGAGATATTCCTAATGAGAACCTAATGCAGAGTGCTTTGGACCTCAGACTGGGCTGAATGTACACCTTCTAATAAGACAATGACCTGAGGTGAACCCAATCAAACATCCCTGGAGAGACCTGAAAATGGCTTCCACAGGTGCATCAGCTAGGTACTGAGCAAAGGGTCTGAATACTTATGTCTATTGCAGATTTTGATCACATGCCAGAAAAAAAGAAATAATAAGTTTCATATTTGCAAGTGGTACTGATAAACACTACAGATGATGGAGCATAAAATGAGCCCTCATACTGCCCCATATACGGAAAAATAAGAAAGTTATAAGGATCAGAATAGGAAAATTCTGATCCTACACTACAGTAGTAAGTGACTAGCCTTACAGCATGTAAAATCTATGCACAATAACTTTTCAGAGTTGGAGAACCCCTTTAAGCATTGTGAATTGTTCACTAGAAAATGCTATTATAATAATTACAATGTGTTTGGAATTTCAGACACACGCAGTAAGCATGAACCGGGGTAACAGCACTTTCTCACCAGTTCACAAGCGAAAGGTAAGTGGTGTTCTTATCAAGTTGACATAGATGTGTGTGTATATACATATATATATATATATGTATATATATATGTGTGTGTATGTATATATATATATTTTATATATATATATATATATATATATATTTTATATTATATATTTTTAACGTAAAATCTAAATTTTCAACAAAAAGTTTCTTTATGATCTACTAACAAAAGACGTTTGCCATAATATATATTAGTACCTTATAGATACTCACTTCTTTCCTGGTGGAGAATTTGAGACACACATACAGCCACTTACCAATATACACTGCTCAAAAAAATAAAGGGTATACTAGATCTGAATGAATGAACTAATCGTATGAAATACTTTCGTCTTTATATAGTTGAATGTGCTGACAACAAAATCACACAAAAATTATCAATGGAAATCAAATTTATCAACCCATGGAGGTCTGGATGTGGAGTCACACTCAAAATCAAAGTGGAAAACCACACTACAGGCTGATCTAACTTTGATGTAATGTCCTTAAAACAAGTCAAAATGAGGCTCAGTAGTGTGTGTGGCCTCCACGTGCCCGTATGACCTCCCTACAATGCCTGGGCATGCTCCTGATGAGGTGGCTGATAGTCTCCTGAGGGATGTCCTACCAGAACTGGACTAAAGAATCTGCAAACTCCTGGACAGTCTGTGGTGCAACGTGTCGTTGGTGGATGGAGCGAGACATGATGTCCCAGATGTGCTCAATCGGATTCAGGTCTGGGGAACAGGCGGGCCAGTCCATAGCATCAATGCCTTCCTCTTGCAGGAACTGCTGACACACTCAAGCCACATGAGGTCTAACATTGTCTTGCATTAGGAGGAACCCAGGGCCAACCGCACCAGCATATGGTCTCACAAGGGGCCTGAGGATCTCATCTCCGTACCTAATGGCAGTCAGGCTACCTCTGGGAAGCACATGAAGGGCTGTGCGGCCCCCCAAAGAAATGCCACCCCACACCATTACTGACCCACTGCCAACCAGTCATGAGGGAGGATGTTGCAGGCAGCAGAATGTTCTCCACGCATCTCCAGACTCTGTCATGTCTGTCACATGTGCTCAGTATAAACCTGCTTTCATCTGTGAAGAGCACAGGGTGCCAGTGGCGAATTTGCCAATCTTGGTGTTCTCTGGCAAATGCTAAACATCCTGCATGGCGTTGGGCTGTAAGCACAACCCCCACCTGTGGACGTCGGGCAGGGCCGGTGCAAGGATTTCTGCCTACACAAGCGAAGCTCCATTTTGGCGCCCCCCACCCGGTCGAACTGCCCCCCCTACCTGTGCATGCTGGCATGCTGGGAGTTGTAGTTATGCAACAGCTGGAGGCACACTTTTTCAAAGAAAAAATTATCTGACAGCTATTGCATAACTACAACCCTCAGCAGACACAGACAGCTAAAGGGCATGCTGGGATTTGTAGTTTTGTAGCAATTGGAGTCACAGTATGTGGAAAAACTTCCCTATAGGACAAAAAAAATGGAAACTAAAGGCGATAATTGTAAAAAAAAAACCTCCCCTAATAAAAGCTTAAATCACTCCCCTTACTCCCCATTTTTCAAAAAAGAAGTAAATACAAATAAACCAACATATTTGGTATCACCGAATAAATGTCCAATAAATGAAAATATAAGAATTCCCACGGTCAATGGCATAAACCTTTATTTAACCCCTTAAGGATTCAGGGTTTTTCCGTTTTAGCATCTTCAATTTTTCCTCTTTAAAAAATCATAACTCTTTCAATTTTGCACCTAAAAATCTATATTGTGGCTTATTTTTTGTGCCACCAATTCTACTTTGTAATGACATCAGTCATTTTACCCAAAAATCTATGGCGAAATGGGGAATAAAATAATTGCACGACAAAATTGAAGAAAAAACACTATTTTGTCACTTTTGGGGGCTTCCGTTTCTACGCAGTACATTAGTCGATAAAAATTACACCTTATGTTTATTCTGTAGGTCCATGCGGTTAAAATGATGCCCTACTTATATAGGTTTGATTTTGTATCACTTCTGGAAAAAATCCTAACTAGAAAATTTATACGTTTAAAATTGTCATCTTCTGACCCCTATAACTTTTTTATTTTTCCGCGTTCAGGGCGCTATGAGGGCTCTTTTTTTGTGCCGTAATCTGAAGTTTTATCGGTTTTATCGTTTTTGTATTGATCTGACTTTTTGATAGCTTTTTTTTTCACTTTTTCATGATATAAAAAGTGACCAAAATTACGCTATTATGGACTTTGGAATTTTTTTGTGCATATGCCATTGACCGTGCGGTTTAATTAGAGGTATTATTTTTATAATTTGGACATTTCCACACGTGGCAATACCACATGTTTATTTACATTTTTTTTATTGCACTGGGGGGAGATGGGGAGTGGCCACATAAAGGTAACCGGGACATCCTTGTGTCCCGAAAAGATCTTTCAGGACACAGGGATGTCCTGCTGAATGTGAGGGGGGGGGGGGGGAGGGGGAATTACAGTATTTATCTGCGTATAACACGCACTGGCATATAACACACACCCTCATTTTCACAGGAAAATTTGAGGGGAAAAAAATAAATGTAAAATAAATGACTATAACTCTGAACTATATGCCTCATCATCCCCCCAACTTTGATTCCCCTTGATCCTCAGTTTGCCCCCCTCCTTCCTCCCCCTTTTATCAGCCCCTGTGCCATATTTAGCCCCCCCCCCTGTCTCCTTTACCGTGTTTTCCCCTGCTCATCATTCTCCCCCCCCTGCTCATCATTCTCCCCCCCTGCTCATCATTTCATCTCTTCCTGCTCCTCCTTGCACTAAGGTGGAGGTAGCTGTCCTGCTGCTGGGTTGTTGCCTTCCTACGGTCTCCTCCACTTCTCCTGGCCTGACTGGCCTGTCTCCTGGTAGCGCCTCCATGCTCTGGACACTATGCTGACAGACACAGCAAACCTTCTTGCCACAGCTTGCATTGATGTGCCATCCTGGATGTGCGGCACTACTTGTGTGGGTTGTAGACTCTGTCTCATGCTACCACTAGAGTGAAAGCACTGTCAGCATTCAAAAGTGACCAAAACATCAGTCAGGAAGCATAGGAACTGAGAAGTTGTCTGTGGTCACCACCTGCAGAACCACTCCTTTATTGGAGTTGTCTTGCTAATTGCCTTTAATTTCCACCTGTTGTCTGTTCCATTTGCACAATAGCATGTGAAATTTATTGTCAATCAGTGTTGCTTCCTGAGTGGACAGTGTGATTTCACAGTAGAGTGACTGACTTGGAGTTACATTGTGTTGTTTGTATTCTCTTAATTTTTTTTGAGCAGTGTAGTAAATGGGAGCTATTAAAACAACTTAGCAGAATCACCTGGGTTTGGTGAAGCTGTCCTCACTCATCACATATTTGTGGCATACACAATAAATATTCCCTAGATATTAGTCATGTGAAACAAAAACTGGCCTCACAATTAGAAAGATGTAGTCTTTTATAAAGGCAGTTCCCAGAAGATGTATAGAAGATGTCCAGCACAAGCTTACATTGAAAAGAAAAATAGGGGCAATAGAAATATATAATGGGCACTTTCACACCTGAGAGAACAGCCTCTGTCTATGTGCATATAGATGTTCAGAAGGGGAGAAGGTCCCACCCTTCTATCAGCCAGAGTAAAAAGATGCTACAAAAGCATTTTGGAGAGCCTGTTGCAGCCATGTATTGCACGGTCACTTATTGGCTCCTTAGAGCTCCAGGGGCGTTGGTGTTTATTTATTACTAGTTTGATAACTGTTGGTATATGGATAACATAACAGACAGGTTAGTTGTTTTATAAATATTCATTGGAAGACACAGATGAAATTATTTATCATCTACTGTTACAGTTTTTTTGTTGAGTAATTTTTTTAATGTGTAAAGCTTTATTAGCCTTTGCACAGTTCATGGAAAGTATTGTGATACTGCTATCAGTTCCTGAACTACTATTAGGGTGTGGTAAAAAAAAACAAGACTTGTGCTTTCATTTTTACGCTTTTATATGACTTTTCATTTCCCATCTTTTCTGTCTTCCTTTGATTTTGTTTTTGTTTTTTAATTTTACATCAGTCCTATGCAGTAATGAAATTGTGCTCCAGATGCTAGAAATACCATTTACGTTGGCTGTTTTTGTACGAATTGGACTCTTTCCCAATTTCAGCCTGTAAGGCACAATTTTGTTATGGTATAAGTACTCCTTTGACACTTTGTTTTCTTTTGATTTCTCATGCATTTATTCATCTGCTGTTCTCATGCTTTCCATTTTTGTCTTCTTCATTGTGTTGCTTCTCGGTGGAATAGAAGAACATTAAAAATGTGGAACTGAAAGGTGATGGTAAGGTTGAGATGAAGCAAATGAAGGAAAGGAGCGGATCTCGATCTCTTTCATCACTGTCCTTAAAAAATAATTCATTTAGCTCTAATGGAGATAAATCTGAAATAGCTAGTGTAGATGCCCAAGCAGAGGCAGTTAAAAAATACATGCAGGCCAAATTTCGAAAGGCATCTGACTCTGGAAAATCCAAATTTTTTGCAGGTCAAGAATTGTTGACTAGTTCTAAAGATGCTAAGCTAGATCAAGTCACTTCTAAGGCCAATAGAAGAAGACAAGTAAAGCAGATATCAAAAGATAGCCAAGCAGATGTAATTCAAGTTAAGTCTGGTGTCAACTTTCTAAAAGCTAGTGAGTCAGGTGGCACTTCCCAGATTAATAAACCACGTGATAGACCCCCTCAGATTATTCGCGTCATGAGCCAAGAGGCTAATAAAGGAGTAAAGACAAGGAGCAGTAGAGATGGTCATACATCATACTCATCATCTAGTTCAGATAATTTAGCAGAAGAAAAATTCAGAAAAGGTGTTAGTTTAGTAAAAGATGACAATAGAGTGCTATGTTTTAAGGATGAACATAGTTCTGCTAGTACTGAGTGTTCAGATGAGCGAGCAAGACCTAAGTATTTTAAGAAAAAGGAAAGTAAAATACTTGTTGTTAAGCAAAAAGAAAGTGTGGGGGCATTTGCATTGAAAGTAAAGGGTGAATTAAAATATGACGTTACAAAGAAAGGGGAAGATGATGATAATGAAGAAGAGGAGGTGAATCGGGAAGAAAGGGAAGTTGTGGATGAAGAAGAAATTAAAGATGATGTACAAAAAGATAAAAGGGTAAAGAAATTAAAAATGCTATTGGATGAAGATACCAGTGATGAATCAGAAGTAGAAGAATCTGAAAATAATAAAGCTGAAAGAGAAGCAGATGAGAGTGAAGAAGGAGAAATAGAAAATGAAGGCAATGAGGAGGGCGAGGAGGATAGTGAAGAAGGGGAGGAGGAAGAAGAGTGTGATGATGATGAAAGGGAAAATAAAGAAAGAGAGGAGAATAAAATGGAGACAAAAAATGAACTAGTAAAGTTGGAGCGGGGAAATGAAGAGGGGGAGGAAGACGACGAAGAGGAGGATGATGACGAAGAGGAGGAGGATGAAGAGGAGGAGGAGAATGGAGAGGGGGAGGAGGAGGAGGAGGATGGAGAGGGGGAGGAGGAGGAGGATGGAGAGGGGGAGGAGGAGGAGGATGGAGAGGGGGAGGAGGATGAGGATGAAGAGGGGGAGGAGGAGGAGGATGAAGAGGGGGAGGAGAAGGAGAAGGAGGGAGAGGAGGAGGATGAAGAAGAGGAGGATGAAGAAGAGAGAGAGGTGGAGGAGGATGAAGAAGAGGATGAGGTGAAGGAGGATGAAGAAGAGGAAGAGGATGAAGAAGAGGGAGAAAAGGAGGATGAAGAAGAAGAGGGAGAGGAGGAGGATGAGGAAGAAGAAGGAGAGGAGGATGAAGAAGAGGGAGAGGAGGAGGATGAAGAAGAAGAGGGAGAGGAGGAGGATGAAGAAGAAGAGGGAGAGGAGGAGGATGAAGAAGAAGAGGGAGAGGAGGAGGATGAAGAAGAAGAGGGAGAGGATGAAGAAGAAGAGGAGGAAGAAGAAGAGGGAGAGGAGGAGGATGAAGGAGAGGAGGAGGATAAAGAAGAAGAGGGAGAGGAGGAGGATGAAGAAGAAGAGGGAGAGGAGGAGGATGAAGAAGAAGAGGGAGAGGAGGAGGATGAAGAAGAAGAGGGAGAGGAGGAGGAGGATGGAGAAGAGGGAGAGGAGGAGGAGGATGGAGAAGAGGGGGAGGAGGAGGATGGAGAAGAGGGAGAGGAGGATGAGGAAGAAGGAGAGAAGGAGGAAAAAGAGGAAGATAAAAAAATAGTAAAAGAAAAAAAAAGTGAAAAGAATAAAAAAGAGGAACAGAAAAGTGTTGGCAATAAGTTTATATCAAAGAAAAGTAACAAAGATAATGATAAGCAGAAAAAGAATGTCAAAAATATTAAGAGACGTGAACTTAAAGAATCTGATTCTACTAAATCAGAAAATTTGGCAAAATTAAAATCTCTGGACCAATCTTTTCAGTTCTGGGATAATATTTTACCACAATACCTAACGCTAAAGTAACATTTGGATAATTGCTTTTACATTTTTTAAATGTCTGTGTATGATGCCACTCCAGTATCAGATGGTTTAAACCTAAACCTTCACTGTATGCGTGTGTGTGTGTGTGTGTGTGTATATATATATATATATTTATATGTATACACACACATATACATAGTTTACTGTAATCTCTGGCAAAAGTGGCTGCTGATAGGTGAAGGATCATCAAGTATTATCAAGTAGCTATAGAACATAGAAGAGTACTATGTATAGTATGCATTTGGTAGTGTAGATAATATTCAGAAAGACAGTTTTAACACTTTAGTTAGAGATTTTCTTTTGATTGGTCATCTTACTTAGTCTACTACTTCTGATCTTTGAAGCTACACACTATATTGCAATTCTTTGCTTACTGGATGTCAAATTAAGATAATTTTCCATCTTCTATGAGCTACTGTGGAGAAGTTCTCGTGCAGGGATAGCTGTCTGAATCCTCTCCCTGTGGGACCAGCTTGTGCCAAATGTCTCCAGACCTAGACCCATGGCTGATCGCTGAGTCCGCTTCTATATTAAAGGGGTTGTCTGTGGTGAGATAACCCTTTAATGTCATCTTATTGTATCCTCATGTGTACTTCTTCTATTTACTGTTAGACCATTTTTCTATTAAACAGCTAGCTATAGAGTAGTGGAAAAAATCTGAATCTCCGCCACCGTTTTGTTTATGTCACCGTTTTGTATATGTCAAAGATATATTTTATTACAGCTGCGTTTTGTGTCTGTTGATGTGCAAGTAACATCCTTCTGGTGCTATGTATGTGTTAATGTTGACTGCCTTTATTTCCTTCTGTTCCTAACATTTTTGTTGTGTTTCTGCCTTGCTGCCATTACTTGTTTCTGTATGTCTTTTTGTACTTTAACATGTTTTCTTTTCTATGTGTGTTGGTTGATAATTATGATTTCTAAGTAAAAGTATCGGCAATCATTAATATGGTGTTGTAATCTGTTTTTTTAATACTTAGCTTAAATAATAATAATTCTAATGATTTATAATTTTTTGAGGTCTGGGTGTTCACGCACCTACCAATCAAAACTTTTATCAGGGACACCATAACCCCTTAAGGACTAGGGGCATACTGGTACGCCCGTGGGAATTCAGGTCCCCACCGCTCGCTGGGGACCGGACCAAGATGCCTGCTGAAATAATTCAGCAGGCACCCCATGCAAACCCCATGTCGGCGACTGCCGCAAATCGCCGGTCAGTTCAGACCGGCGATTTGCGGCGATTCCGAGTCAATCGGGTCTCCGGTGACCCTGAAAAAAAGGGTGAATGGGGCTGTCCGTTACCAGTGATCACAGCCGGCAGGGGTCTCCTACCTTTGCGTGGCCCGGCGGGGGTCCCCTCAGGAGAGGTGGTGGCGGTGAGGTCCCAGCGGGGCAGGTGGCAGTATACAGCAGGAGGTGAAGCCTGTTCACCTCCTGCTGTTGCTTAGCAACAACTCGCTAAAGGGCATGTTGGGAGTTGTAGTTTTGCAACAGCTGGAGTTCCATCTAAAACTCCCAGTGTGCCCTTTGGTAGTCTTTGCATTCTGGGGGTTGTAGTTATGCAACAGCTGGAGGCATATTTTTTCTATGAAAAAGTGTGTATCCAGCTGTTGCATAACTACAACTCCCAGCATGCATGGACAGCCAAAGTGCATGCTGGGAGTTGTAGTAGTGTGCCTCCAGCTGTTGCAAACTACAACTCTCAGCATGCCTTTCGGCTGTCAACGCATGCTGAGAGTTGCAGTTTTGCAACAGCTGAAGGCACACTGGTTGTGAACAGAGTTTGTGTCCTAACTCAGTGTTTCGCAACCAGTGTGCCTCCAGCTGTTGCAAAAATACAACTCCCAGCATGCACTGAGAGACCGTACATGCTGGGCGTTCTATCTTTGCAACAGCTGGAGACACACTGGTTGCAAAATACTGAGTTAAGTAACAAACTCTGTTTTGCAACCAATCTGCCTCCAGCTTCATAACTACAACTCCCACAATGTATGGTCTGTCAGTGCATGCTGGGAGCTGTAGTTTTGCAACAGCTGAAGGTTCCCCCCCCCCCCCCCCCCCCCCCATGTGAATGTACAGGGTACATTCTTACGGGCGGAAGTTTACAGCGACTTTTCTGCTGCAAGTTTGAGATGCGGCAAAATTTCCGCCTCAGCTCAAACTCCCAGCTAGAAACTCACTGTAAACCCCCGCCCGTGTGAATGTACCCTAAAAACACTATACTACACTATACCCACACAAAATAAAAAGTAAAACACTACATATACCCTTACACAGTGTCCCCCCCCCCCCCCCCAATAAAAATTATAATCTTGTACGGCACTGTTTCCAAAACGGAGCCTCCAGCTGTTGAAAAACAGCAACTCCCAGTATTGCCGGACAGCCACTGTTTTGCAACAGCTGGAGACACCCTGTTTGGGAAACCCTGCCATAGGGTATTTTGATGGCGGATGCAAATCCCCAATTTAGGCCTCAAATGTGCAAGGCACTCTCTCACTTTGGAGCCCTGTTGTATTTCAAGGAAACAGTTTAGTACCACATATGGGGTATTTCCGTACTTGGGAGAAATTACATTACAAATGTTGTCTTTTTCTCCTTTTACCCTTTATGAAAAGGTAAAAGGGGGGTCTACACCAGCATGTTGGTGTAAAAAAATAAAAAAATTTACACTAAGATGCTGGTATTGCCCCATACTTTTAATTTTTACAAGCGGTAAAAGGAAAAAAAGACCCCCAAAACTTGTAACGCAATTTCTCCCAAGTACGGAAATACCCCATATGTGGACGCAAAGTGCTCTGTGGGTGCACAACATGGCTCAGAAGTGAGAGCGCACTTGTGGTCTAAATTGGTGATTTGCACAGGGGGGGCTGATTTTACAGTGGTTCTGACATAAACGCAAAACAATAAATACCCACATGTGACCCCATTTTGGAAACTAAACCCCTCAGGGAACGTAACAAGGGGTATAGTGAGCCCAAATGTGTTTGATGAATTTTTGTTAAAGTTGGATGTGAAAATGGGAAAAAAAAAAACTAATTTTTTTCACTAAAATGCTAGTGTTGCCCTACATTTTTTTATTTTCACAAGGGAAGATAAAAAGAAAGCCCCCGCCCCCCCCAAAAAAAAATATTGTAACCCCATTTCTTCTGAGTATGGAAATACCCCATATGTGGACGTAAAGTGCTCTGCGGGCGCACTACAATGCTCAAAAGAGAAGGAGCGCCATTGGGCTTTTGGAGAGAGAATGTGTCCAAAATTGAAGGCCATGTGTGTGTACAGAGCCCCCATGGTGCCAGAAAAGTGGACCCCCCACATGTGACCCCATTTTGGAAAATACACCCCTCAAGTAATGTAATAAGGGGTGCAGTGAGCATTTACACCCCACAGGTGTCTGACAGATTTTTGGAACAGTGGCCAGTGAAAATTAAAATTGCAAAAGTGTATCCCTTGCTATATTTTTTGAGGGGTTTAGTTTCCAAAATAGTATTACATGTGTTTATGTATTTATTTATTTATTTTTTTTGCTGTTCTGGCACCATAGGGGCTTCCTAAATGCCACATGCCCCCCAAAAACCATTTCTGCAAAATTTGCTTCCCAAAAGCCAAATGTGACTCCTTCTCTTCTGAGCATTGTAGTGCACCCGCAGTGCACTTGGCATCCACATATGGGGTATTTCCATACTCTGAAGAGATGGGGTTACAAATTTTGGGGGGCATTTTCTCCTATTACCCCTTGTAAAAATGTAACATTTGGGTAAAAAACTGCATTTTATTTTCATTTACACATCCAACTTTAAAGAAAAGTCGTCAAACACCTGTGGGGTATTAAGGCTCACTGTACCCCTTGTTACGTTCCTTGAGAGGTGTAGTTTCCAAAATAGTATGCCATGTTGTTTTTTTTTTGTTGTTTTTTTATAGCTGTTCTGCCACCATAGGGGCTTCCTAAATGTGACATGCCCCCCAAAAACCCTTTCAGAAAAACTCACTCTCCAAAATCCCATTGTCGCTCCTTCCCTTCTAAGCCCTCCACTCTGCCCACAGAACACTTTACATACACATATGAGGTATTTCCTTACTCGAGAAAAATTGTGTTACAAATTTGGGGGGGGGGGGGATTTCTATCCTTTTACCCCTTGTAAAAAATGTAAAACTGGGTCTACAAGAACATGTGAGTGAAAAAAATTAAGATTTTGAATTCTCTCCTTCACATTGCTGCTATTCCTGTGAAACACCTAAAGGGTTAACACACTTACTGAATGTCATTTTGAATACTTTAAGGGGTGCAGTTTTTATAATGGGGTCATTTATGGGGTATTTCTAATATGAAGGCCCTTCAAATCCACTTCAAAACTGAACTGGTCCCTGAAAAATGCAGATTTTGAAAATTTTGTCAAAAATCGGAAAATTGCTGCTGAACTTTGAAGCCCTCTGATGTCTTCCAAAATTAAAAACATGTCAACTTTATGATGCCAACATGAAGTAGACATATTCTATATGTGAATCAATATATAATTTATTTGGTTTGTCTATTTTGCTTACAAGCAGAGAGCTTCAAAGTAAAAAAAAAAAAAATGCAAAATGTAAAAAAAATAACATGATTTTTTTTTTTTTTTCACTTTGAAATGATGCAAGTATTGACGAAAATTTACCACTATGTTAAAGTAGAATATGTCACGAAAAAACAGTCTCTGAATCAAATTAATAAGTAAAAGCATCCCAGAGTTATCCCAGTGGTCAGATGTGCAAAAAATGCTCTGGTCCTTAAAGGGGGTACTCCGGCCTTAATACATCTTATCCCCTATGCAATATCCTTTGGATAGGGGATAAGATGTATTAGGGCCGGAGTACCCCTTTAAGGTGAAAATGGGCTTGGTCCTTAAGGGGTTAAATATAATTGTGTAGGAATAACAACAGCTTAGTCACAAAGCAGGAGGCCATATAAACTTTCAGAAAATAACTTACGAGTGTTCCATCTGTTCTGTTCCTGGGAGCACTAATAGCACAATATTTGCTTGTCTGGAGCCTTTTGGACTTTGCAGCCATAGCCAAGCAACCACAAGCAAGCTTAAGAACACCATGTACATAGAAAGCATTATCAGCAGTCCTATAAAATACCCCTCTATTGGAAGTATGAAAATACATTTTTCTTCTTTCCTTTGTAAAGAATCACATTTACCTTCTTCCAGTGTAACAGGAAAAAGCTTACTGCCCAAATGTGGAAAGTTAACTGGAATAATTGTCTGGGGCTATTTTGGTAGCTTGGGCTGGACTCTTTTAATTCAGAACAGGGGTTTTCCAGCCAGTTACTAAACATGTAAAAAACACACATAATATTGCCAAAACATTTGTATGTGTGTCTTTTTCTGCGCACAAGTAGTTTTTGGACCAGGTCTGCCTTTCCCCCACCGCCTGCCCCTCATGCTATATTAAACTCACTATAGCCTCTGCTTATGTGACCTACATATACCAATATATATATATATATATATATATATATATACACATACATACATACATACAGTCATGGTTGTAAATGTTGGCACCCCTGAAATTTTTCTAGAAAATGAAGTATTTCTCACAGAAAAGGATTGCAGTAACACATGTTTTGTGATACACATGTTTATTCCCTTTGTGTGTATTGGAACTAAACCAAAAAATGGAGGAAAAAAAGCTAATTGGACATAATGTCACACCAAACTCCAAAAATGGTCTGTACAAAACTATTGGCACCCTTAACTTAATAAAAACTTAAATAATAACTGAAATCAGTCGCTTCCTATGACCATCAATAAGCTTCTTACACCTCTCAGCCGGAATGTTGTTCCACTCTTCCTTTGCAAACTGCTCCAGGTCTCTCTTATTGGAAGGCGCCTTTTCTCAACAGCAATTTTAAGATCTTTCTACAGGTGTTCAATGGGATTTAGATCTGGACTCATTGCTGGCCACTTCAGAACTCTCCAGCGCTCTCCATCCATTTCTGGGTGCTTTTTGACATGTTTGGGCTCATTGTCCTGCTGGAAGCTTTCCGTTGGTAATCGTCAGATTTCATGATGCCTTGCACACATTCAAGGCACCCAGTGCCAGAGGCAGCAAAACAACCCCAAAACATCATTGAACCTCCACCATATTTCACTGTAGGTACTGTGTTTTTTTCTTTGTAGGCCTCATTCCATTTTCTGTAAACAGTAGAATGATGTGCTTTACCAAAAAGCTCTATCTTGGTCTCATCTGTCCACAAGACGTTTTCCCAGGAGGATTTTGGCTTTCTCAAGTTCATTTTGGCAAAATGTAGTCTTGCTTTTTTATGTCTCTGTGTCAGCAGTGGGGTCCTCCTGGGTCTCCTGCCATAACGTTTCATTTAAATGTCGACGGATAGTTCGTACTGACACTAATGCTCCCTGAGCCTGCAGGACAGCTTGAATATCTTTGGAACTTGTTTTGGGCTGCTTATCCACCATCCAGACTATCCTGCGTTGACACCTTTTATCAATTTTTCTCTTCCATCCACGTCCAGGTAGATTAGCTACAGCGCCATTGGTTGCAAACTTCTTGATAATTTTGCACACTGTGGACAAAGGCAAATCTAGATCTCTGGAAATGGACTTGTTACCTTGAAATTGTTGATATTTTTTCCCAATTTTGGTTCTCAAGTCCTCAGACAGTTCTCCTCTCCTCTTTCTGTTGTCCATGCTTAGTGTGGCACACACAAACACACAATACAAAGACTAAGTGAACGTCTCTCCTTTTTTATCTGCTTTCAGGTGTGATTTTTAAATTGCCCACACCTGTTACTTACCCCAGGTGAATTTAAAGGAGCATTACAAACATTGAAACAATCTTATTTTCCCCAATTTTGAAAGGGTGCCAATAATTTTGTCCAGCCCATTTTTGGAGTTTGGTGTGACATTATGTCCAATTAGCTTTTTTTTCCTCCCTTTTTTGGTTTAGTTCCAATACACACAAAGGAAATAAACATGCGTATAGCAAAACATGTGTTGCTGCAATCCTTTTCTGTGAGAAATACTTCATTTTCTAGAAAAATGTCAGGGGTGACAACATTTACAGCCATGACTGTATATATTGAACATCCAATTGGCCTGCATCTGCTGAGCACTGGCTCTTTTACATGGACCAGCTACCAGGAATGAATGCTTATTCAGCCCATAATCGGCCTGTGTAAAGCACCCTTAATGCGATGTGAACAGAGCCTTTTGCTGTGTACAGCGGTTTATACTTACATTTTGTAGCACTGGAGCCTAGCGTTTAAATCTGACATTGGCCACATGTACATGGAGTTTCTGTGTCCTCTCTCTGTTGTCACCGATTTGCTAAAGGTACCCTAGTTTCTTTCCAAACTGACTAAATTGCTTCTTGCAAGGTTTACCTTATAATTGTGTATGTGTGTTCAGGCATGTGCCTAAGATATGAATGTAAGGGCTCATACACGAAGCATAACCATATGCACAGCCTGTATAGCGGCACATGTAGTCCTTGTGGCTACAGCTATAGGCTCCTTCTGTGCACAGTGTGATGCTTCCATACCGCACTATAATCCCTGGAACATATAATATATATTTATTCTGCTGTATTCCTTATGAATCAGAGGCAAACCCATGTATGTGTCTGTCTAAACTATAGTATGGACCTCTACACTTTTTTTGGTGCGATCATACAGCTACATCCAGTTTGTAGCTTATATGGAGCTGTAACAAGGCCATATAAATTATATCTTATATTTTAAGTCTTTAAAAAATAATAAGTTACTATTATAAGTAAATAAATTTAGAAACACTTGAAAACTATCCGAGCAGCAGAGAAGGTGACTACAAACTGCACTATGTGTATCCTAGGAGTTTCTTTTTGTCTTTTATACCTCCACCTTTGGTAAGACAATAAGTCTGTAGGTGTGTGTTTCTGAGATAGGCTTTATAATTACAGCCATTTGTTATAGCTTTATGCATATTGTTACCTCTTCAACACTGAACGTTTCTTTGATGTGAATGAATACACTGCATGTTATATTGAACAATGAATGATAATGGTATAGTTGCTATACGCCTCTGTACAATAATCCCCTTTTTTACTTTTATGTGTTTTGTTCTTTTTATCTTTGTTGTCTTCATTTCCTGTCTATTCTAGGATGTCTGTGTCCATATGCATGTATTAAGTGATACATGCTTATAATGACAGCTGAAAATAAATAAAAACTCTTACAGGTGCCTGTCTTCTCCATCTTCTGTACAGTATGTGACGGTAGCTGTTTTGTAACATTTGGTGGAAATCTTTTCTTCTAAAAGTCTTGGTGCCTAGCCAAATAGCCTTAACCCGTCTTTGCAGTTCACTCTTCAGAGATCCAGCCCCCTAGAAGTTGTCCTAAGTCCACTCTATAAGGTCCTGGGTATGATTTAATATGACAGGAAGTCACTCTCAAAGTCTTTGAATGGTAATTTCCACTACACAAGCCTAATAACATGAATGGGTACTTGTTCAACATAGGCCTTTGCTTTGCATTTTAGTTATGTTATCCTGTGTCATCCATCCTTTTGTCTTGTATAGTAGTATTATTAGTGAAACTCCCTATATATGTATTGTGTACAGTGCAAGTTGCTGGCAAAGTGACAACGGCTTTACAAGCCCAGTAGACACGTCATTGAAATGTTCGAAAAAAATTGTTCTTTATCATTAGCAGAAAGCAGATAAAGGTGAAGAGGAAGAGGAGGATGAAGTAGAAGATGAAGAGGAAGAGGAGGAAGTGGAGGATGAAGAGGAAGTTGAAGAAGAAGAAGTTGAGGAAGAAGAAAATAAAGAGGTAGTAACCGTAAAGACTGAACCAAAAGCACAAGAGGGCAAACCTGAGGAACAAGTGAACACAGCACAAGAGGTGAGATAACAGGTGTACTGATACCATTGTCAGATTGTCCATCCAGAAGCAGTACAGACAAACAATGTTGGTTAATCTGGTGGTTCCCATTACACACACACATATACACCAATGCAATGTTTACCTACCTTCCCATCTCCTACTCCTCCGAACCGTTTACTCCCTGCAGCCATTTACAATTGGGTATGTATGAAAGGTCTGTGTGTAGATTATACTAGTTTGATACCTAACACTATAGATAAGTTCTTTCTTTTTGCTAAAGGGAACAGTTGTTACAATTGTTTACATTTTTTTTTATTATATGTACAGTCTTTGTTCTTTGTTCTTATTAGGCCACACAAATGAAGCAAGAAGAGAGCACAGCCATCACAAATGTGGAAAATGGTGTGTAATGTTTTTTCCCCTATATAATGCAGTGTAGTTATTGTTATATAATAATGACATAATGGGGGGGGGGGGAATGTAGATAAAAACTTGTATGATCAGTAATAATGTAATTTCATGGTTTTGCTTTTTAGAATGGTTATTTTTTTTCCCACTAACTTCTTATGGCATTTATAGTGGAACTGAAGCGCCAAGGCTAAAACTGGTGCACAACACTTTTTTATTTATTTATATCGAATACACTTAAACATACATGTCTGTATGTTAACGTGCATCTCTCACTTAATATATAGCTGTTAAACAGATGACACAGTATAGTAGGGGTTAACAAGCATATGCATGGGCGATACAGGGGCCGGAGTATTGTGACGTCATGGCCCGCCCCCTCAATGCAAGTCTGTGAGAGGGGGCGTGGTGACCATCACGGCCACTTCCATAGACTTGTATTGAGGGGGCGGGCATGGCGTCATAAGGGGGTGGGGCCGTGACATCATGATACTCCAGCCCCTGTAATGCCCGTCATCAGGCACGGAGCAAACTTCGTTCCGTGCAGCAGGTGACACAGGGTGCTGCAGGAGAGATCGCGGGGGTTCTCAGTAGTGGGACCCCCACGATCAGAGATCTTATCCCCTATCCTTTGCATAGGGGATAAGATGTCTAGGGGCAGAGTACCCCTTTCACTTTCATGTCAGATTTGTCAGAAAAGGTTTAGAGTTGAAAATATAATCATTTGTTAATCAGAAATACTAGTTCTTATGATTTTAAGTGGGATTTTTACAGATTTTCATCTCAAAAAGGTTTTCATTTATCCCCCTATAAGTTACAAGCTGAAAAAGTATTAAAAGGTTATTCCGAGCAACCATGAACAAGTCAATTGGGATAGTGATAGACCAGCACAAGTTAATCTTTAGATGGAATACTATAGATTGTTACACTTTCTAGTATAAAAGCGAAGCAGATACTAAATAGAATTAATGTATATAGTCCTACTAGTATATAGTGTTACTGTATATGTGGACAAGTTGTTTTATCTAGACGTTTCATGGAATTTGGTGTTAAGCCGACCCACATATAGTTTAAATATTGTATATACATTCATTGCATTCTTTGTTTGCAGAACTTGAACAAGATAAAACAGTGAATGGGGTCAACTCTTCTGAAAACAATTCGGGCAAAACAACATTCCTTGAGAAAACTAGAAGAGTGAGTATATTTTTTTTATATTTTATAAATCTAGAAAAGTTCTAATGATAAGAGATCATTTTCACTTTGTAAAGAGGTGTTCCGGCCATAACATATTGATGGAGGAATAATGAAGAAAAAGACCCTTGCAGCGCCTGGTACCAAGGGTCTTTTTTTTCATTATTTCTCTATGTATCCCAGGACAAGTTGCCCTGGTTTCCTGTGACCCATCGGCATAGCCGCAGTACCAGGATATCAGTACCCCATTACACGGGTGATAGGCGCTGTTTCTACTACCTAGAGGTGAGCAGCCATCTACTAGGAGCACGGGTATCCCCTGCACCCATACTGTCGTTTTGCTGAGGGTAATACACAAGGAGCCGGTATCGGTCCCCCTTTTTATCTACTTCTATAACATATTGATCGCCTTCTGAAGCCTTCAGCTTGTGGCTCAGGCTTACAGCTGATTGATACAGGTGCCCAGTATCAGCACCTCCCAATCTGATATTGATGGCCTGTTCTGAATTTAGGACAGGAATTGTGACCCAACATAAGTGTTTGGAATGAAACTTGATTTGTGTGAATATAATGTTGAAATATGAAAAAACAGTCCAATTGAAAGGAGGCTCTAGTAGCCTGTTTGGCTACCTCTAGTCAGGATACAAAATAACAAGGTTAGGCAAAAATTGTAAGCACTGCCATGAGAGGCAATACATGTTACTGCAGGATGTCCTGCACATATCACTGGGCTGTTCGTGTCCCTGTTCGTGTCTTGCTGCTAAAAATATGGGAAACTCAACAGAACCCTGACAGTCTATATTAACGTAAGTAGATTTCATCTGTGTTTTGTTATAGTGCCCAGTCTTTTGTTTGTGTTATCAAAGCCTTAAAGGAGATATCCAGCCAAAAGTGTTAAAAAAAAACAACTTAAATAAGATATAAGCTCACCATGACTCCACAAGGCATTCCATTTGTTTGATTTGTTTCAAAATCAAACCCTATAAACAGCCTTTGAAAATCCTGCTGAGTGAGCATCTGCATCATGAAATAAAGCTACTACATTAAAGGGGTATTCCAGGAAAAAAATGTTTTTATATATCAACTTGTTCCGGAAAGTTAAACAGATTTGTACATTACTTCTATAAAAAAATCTTAATCCTTCCAATAAATATCAGCTGCTGAAATTGAGTTTTTCCTTTCTGTCTGGCAACAGTGCTCTCTGCTGACATCTCTGCTTGTCTCAGGAACTGCACAGAGAAGAAGAGGTTTGCTATGGGGATTTGCTTCTACTCTTACATGTTCCTGAGACTGGTGTCATCAGAGAGCACTTAGACAGAAAAGAACAACTCAACTTCAGCAGCTCATAAATACTGAAAGGATTAAGATTTTTTAATAGAAGTAATTTACAAATCTATTTAGCCAGTTGATATATATAAAAAAAAGTTTATTCCTGCAAAACTCCTTTAATGTTAATTATAGAAAAAATGTATTATACAACTAACAACTCTAATTTTAAGGTTGAAAATACACACTGCACACAAAATTTTGAAATTAATGTTGTGTTAAAATAGAATAAGGCACAAAATAATTGTGTAAGAAATTTTACAGACTACGTCAAAAACCCATATGTGGCACAGAAATGTTCCCTTTAAAAAAAAAAAAAAAAAAAAAAAAGGAACATCCATGTGGGTACCATTTGCGTTTTTTTTTTTTATTTTTTTTTTTGAGGCTTCACTATTGTTCATTGTTTGTTGGTGCTGCACTGTCTTCTTTCCCGTCGTAAGCTTCGGCCTCAGCGCAGCGACACAAGACTGCCCACCAACATCACAAAATGCGAGCACAAAATTAAACAAAAAAGCCTCCAGAGTACGGATATTCATGATGCGGTATAGTACGTTTTTAATATTTTTACATTTCTGAGGAGAGTGGATGGGTTGTTGTGGGATAGTTGGAGTGCAGCTATTTAGTGCCAGGCAGGCCAGTCTGGGTGTCACCCGATGCGGTATGCCCCCCCTCCCCGCCACTCTCTAGCAACGCTACTGGTAATAAAGGGTAGATAAAGAACTTCGGCTATTAACATAAGGGAAAACTTTTCTGCTTTAGAAAATGATTTTGTAAGCGGGTTTCCCGGGTTTTGCTTATGTGCGATTTATTTATCAAGATTGTGCGACTATTTGATAAATAGGTCGCATGTAAGCAAAAGTAACTTATAAAAATTGTTATATACAGTCATGGCCGTAAATGTGGGCACCCCTGGCATTTTTCTAGAAAAGGAAGTATTTCTCACAGAAAAGGATTGCAGTAACACATGTATTGCTATACACATGTTTATTCCCTTTGTGTGTATTGGAACTAAACCAAAAAAGGGAGGAAAAAATGCAAATTGGACATAATGTCACACCAAACTCCAAAAATGGGCTGGACCAAATTGGCACCCTTTGAAAATTGTGGAAAAATAAGATTGTTTCAAGCATGCGATGCTCCTTTAAACTCACCTGGGGCAAGTAACAGGTGTGGGCAATATAAAAATCACACCTGAAAGCAGCTAAAAAGGAAAGAAGTTCACTTAATCTTTGCATTGTGTGTCTGTGTGCCACACTAAGCATGGACAACAGAAAAATAAGAGAATTGTCTTATTACTTGAGAACCAAAATTGTGAAAAAATATCAACAATCTCAAGGTTACAAGTCCATCTTCAGAGATCTAGATTTGCCTTTGTCCACAGTGCGCAACATTATCAAGATGTTTGCAACCCATGGTACTGTAACTAATCTCCCGGGGCGTGGATGGAAGAGAAAAATTGATAAAAGGTGTCAATGCAGGATAGTCCGGATGGTGGATAAGCAGCCCCAAACAAGTTCCAAAGATATTCAAGCTGTCCAGCAGGCTCAGGGAGCATCATTGTCAGCACAATATATCCATCGACATTTAAATGAAATGAAACGCTATGGCAGAAGACCCAGGAGGACCCCACTGCTGACAGAGACATAAAAAAGCAAGACTACATTTTGACAAAATTAACTTGAGTAAGGCAAAATCCTTCTGGGAAAACGCCTTGTGGACAGATGAGACCAAGATAGAGCTTTTTGGTAAAGCACATCATTTTACTGTTTACTGAAAACAGAATGAGGCCTACAAAGAAAAGAACACAGTACCTACAGTGAAATATGATGGAGGTTCAATGATGTTTTGGGGTTGTTTTGCTGCCTCTGGCACTGGGTGCCTTGAATGTGTGCAAGGCATCATGAAATCTGAGGATTACCAATGGATTTTGGGTCGCACTGTACAACCCAGTGTCAGAAAGCTGGGTTTGCGTCCGAGATCTTGGGTCTTCCAGAAGGACAATGACCCCAAACATACGTCAAAAAGCAGCCAGAAATGGATGGCAACAAAGCGCTGGAGAGTTCTGAAGTGGCAGCAATGAGTCCAGATCTAAATCCCATTGAACACCTGTGGAGAGATCTTAAATTTGCTGTTGGGAAAAGTCGCCTTCCAATAAGAGAGACCTGGAGCAGTTGCAAAGGAAGAGCAGTCCAACATTCCGGCTGAGAGGTGTAAGAAGCTTATTGATGGTTATAGGAAGCGATTGATTTCAGTTATTTTTTCCAAAGGGTGTGCAACCAAACATTAAGTTAAGGGTGCCAACAACTTTGTCCGGCCCATTTTTGGAGTTTGGTGTGACATTATGTCCAATTAGCTTTTTTCCTCCCTTTTTTTGTTTAGTTCCAATACACGGTTTAGTTTTGAATAAACACGTGTATAGCAAAACATGTGTTACTGCAATCCTTTTCTGTGAGAAATACTTCATTTTCTTGAAAAATTTCAGAGGCACCAACATTTACGACCATGACTGTAAAAGCCACACGTTTGCAAAGAATGATAAATCTCCTTTATAGTGTATTGCACATGTAGCTGCAACAAAGGCTAAGGATTCTACCCGAAATGCTCTTATATCATATTTCTATTATTTTCTAGTTATCGCTCTTTAAAAAAAGGTCAACAACAAGTCAGAAGTCATTGCAAGAAAATGGGAATGTAGCTGCTGCTTCAAATGAAGAAAATAGTGAGGAAAAGTCCAGAATTAAGGAAAGTAAAGATGAAAATCAAAATGGCAATTCAGAAAATCCCAAAGTCACCACTGACACTGGGCAAAATTCTCAAGACCGAAAATCCAAGTCATGTGTGTTGTTATGAGGGGGTGACCTGCAAAATAGGAACTCGAGACTTAGTCCATTAGGTCATGTTGGATAAGCTGCTTGCTCGCTTGTCCTGTTGATCCAAAATAACTGGAGAGCCTGGAACTGCGTTGTACATACAATCCAGGGAAACTGTGAAAAGCAAATTACTTTACAAGATTTCCATTTTTTTCTCCCATGCTACTTTACACCACATTATCATGCATTTCCAAAAGCCTAGACCATTTTATACAACTGGTTAATGCATCTTTTTCCTGGGCACACTTTCCATGGGGTTGTGTTTGAAGTAGAATCTATGGGGAAAAAATCCAAAACAGTCAGACCCCTGCGATCTCCGAATTATAAGGTCATTTAACTTGGAAAACTCCTGAATGGTCTATTCTGCACAGATTTGATGCTCAGGATTTTCTGCTTCAGATTTCAATGTAAACTGAATGGCTGAGCACAGCTTCTAATACTGCACAATAAATCTGCGCAGAATACTGTGCATGCGAATAAACCCTAAAAGCATAATCTACTTTAATTTGACCTAAATATGTCTTATGTCCTGTAGATGTGATCCTACATATGATGGTGATGCATTCCTATAGAAGAAGCATACCAATGTATTTCCATGTAGCCTTATACAGTGTGTGTGTAGGCTGGGGGGTATGTAAAGTCTACCAAAATATTTATTAGAGATTCCCTTGCTGTGGCACATCCTTAGGCACTTTGGTCTAAAAGGCGTTATCCAGATACTAAAAACTTTCTATGTTGCTGTGGTTGACATGAAAAAATAATCACATACTTGTTGACCGAGGTTCCCCAGGGCTCCTACTGTGACATAATCTCGTCCCCCACAACTTCGGCTACTTCTTACTTCCGAGAGGAAAACTTCTCTGCAGTGATGGCTGCTCAGCCAATCACTAAATGAGGTGGGACGCTGCAGCCTTCAGTGATTTGCTGAGCGGCTGTGACTTAAAAGAAGGGCTGGTCTCGAAAGTAAGAAGTAGCCGGATTTGAGGGGAACCAGTTGATGTCACAGGGGAAGCTCCAGAGGACCCCAGAAGGTGAGTGTGTTTTTTTTTCTTTTTTTGTGCAAATAGTGTCTAAAACAGAGGTTTGTTTTTTTGTTTTTCACATATAAAAACGCACCAAAATTCCAGCGCATTTACAGTAAAAAATCTTTACTGTTCCATTATTTCTGGGGGGAAATACGATGTTACATTCAGCACACAATCCAAATGGATCACAGTACTGAGAACCTTATGGTTCTCTATATGAGGTTTAAAATGAATACAATTTTTCTTTATTTTATGAAGATGAATTAGTAATATATTTTTCTAGTACAGAGCTCTATATTTTTTGCTTAGACTTTTATGTAAAGGGACACTAAACCTGGAAATAAATAGTGATAGTAAACAAGAAATTTACTTTCCCTCAATGTTTCTTAGTCTGCAGGTTTTCCTACCTGCAGTGAGCATAAGGGTTAATTTTCTACAAATTTGCTCCACTTTTGACTGCACAGCTGCTAAGGAAGGGATTAATTGGGGCTGGGGAGGGGGTGGCTTACTATTAGGGTAATGTGCACCAAATAATTGGCTTACATGAATTGCACCAAATTTATGTTTTTTTAGGCAACTAGCATGGGGTTTGTACAGTTCCACACGCAAAACTTATGGCATAATATTTTGGCATAAAGTAAGCTTAATAGTTGGTCTTGGCTGAGACTAGACAGTCTAAAGATGTGCCAGATTTAGCAACAGCATGAAACAATGGCATGTTTTTGGACTGTCTAGTCTGTTTGCAGTAATTTAGACAGTATTAATAAACCTACCCCTCTTAAAGGAAATCTATTACCGAGATTTTTTCCTGATTAGAGACAGACACTGAAACATGTCAATTTTTTTCTCATCTGTTTCTATTCTGTAATTGTATTTTTTATTTAATTGTTTGCGCATTATTATGGGGGGGGGGCTGTAATTTTGCCCAAGCCCTTTACAGCAATAGACAGGACCTGTCCCATTCAGATGAATTGGAGATGCTATTTGGCATGCTCTGGGACCCTCCCAGAGGGCATTCTACAAGATGGGGGTTGCTGATCTCTGCTGTGAATGGTGGTGGATCCAGACTGTTGTCACCTTTCACTGTACTCCTGGATTTACTTTAAAGAAAGGCATTACTGGGAAATGATCTGCACAGAACAGGAACTCTCAGTTTTGTTTTTGGCCTTTTGGCTAGAATGAAAACTGCAAGATTTAAGGATTATCATAAAATAACAAAAAAACATGGTAAAAATAGAAAATTTTAAAATACATCAGCAAAAATTCTTAATACCTTAAGAAATTGTGATGATACCTGGCATTAACCCCCTTAGACGCGGCGATCAAAGTTGATCGCCACGTCTAAAACAAAACTAAACCGTTCCCGGCAGCTCAGTCAGGCTGTTCGGGACCGCCACAGTGAAATCACGGCATTTCAAACAGCTGTATGGATGGGGGAAGGTTCCTACCTGCCTCCATCTCTGTCTGATCAGCGCTCTGCTGCTCCATGCTGAAGATCCAGGCTGGAGCAGCAGAGCACCGATAACACTGATCAATGCTGATCAACACTGATTGAACAGTGTATGCAGTCCCTATGGGGACTGAAAAATGGTGTAAAAAAAAAAGTTCATCAATAGGATTTAACACCTTTCCTAATAAAAGTTTGAATCGCCCCCCTTTTCCCATAAAAAAAATGTAAACATAAATAAACATATGTGGTATCGCCTCGTGCGTAAATGTCTGAACTATAAAAACATATTGTTAATTAAACCGCACGGTCAATGGCGTATACGTAAAAAAAAATTCTAAAATCCAAATTTGCATATTTTTGATAATTTTGTATACCCAAATTTTTTTTTATAAAAAGCGATCAAAAAGTCCCATCAAAACAAAAATGGTACCAATAAAAACTTCAGATCACCGCGCAAAAAATGAGCCCTCACACATCCCCGTATGCGGAAAAATTAAAAAGTTATAGGGGTCAGAAGATGTCCATTTTAAACATACTAATTTTGGTGCATGTAGTATGTAGTATGCATGTAGTAAATAAAATAAAAAAAAAAACTTTATAAATTAGGTATACTTGTGATAGTATGGACCTACAGAATAAAGATAAGGTGTCATTTTTTCTGAAAAGTGCTCTGTGTAGAATTGGAAGCCCCCAAAAGTTACAAAATGGCGGATTTTTTTAACCCCTTAAGGACCAGGGGTTTTTCCGTTTTTGCACTTTCATTTTTCCTTCTTACCTTTAAAAAATCATAACTCTTTCAATTTTGCACCTACAAATCCATATGATGGCTTATTTTTTGCACCACCAATTCTACTTTGTAATGACGTCAGTTATTTAACCCAAAAATCTACGGGAAAACGGAAAAAAATATAATTGTGAGACAAAATTGAAAAAAAAAAGCCATTTTGTAACTTTTGGGGGCTTCCGTTTCTATGCAGTACATTTTTCGGTAAAAATGACACCTTATCATTATTCTGTAGGTCCATATGATTAAAATGATACCCTACTTATATAGGTTTGATTTTGTCGCACTTCTGTAAAAAAACTACGTGCAGGAAAATGTATACGTTTAAAATTGTCATCTTCTGACCCCTATAACTTTTAATTTTTCCGCGTATGGGGCGGTATGAGGGCACATTTTTTGCGCCATGATCTGAAGTTTTTAGCGGTACCATTTTTGTGTTGATTGTACTTGTTGATCGCGTACGCCATTGACTGTGTGGTGTAATATGATATATTTTTATAATTCGGACATTTCCGACGCGGCGATACCACATATGTTTATTTTTATTTACACTTTTTTTTTAATGGGAAAAGGGGGGTGATTCAAACTTTTAATAGGAGAGGTGTTAAATGATCTTTATTCGCTTTATTTTTTTTTTACTTTTTTTTTTGCAATGTCATAGCTCCCATAGGGACCTATAACACTGCACATACTGATCTATTACATTGATCACTGGTTTCTCATAGGAAACCAGTGATCAATGATTCTGCCGCTTGACTGCTCATGCCTGGATCTCAGGCACTGAGCAGTCATTCGGCGATTGGACACCAGGAGGCAAGGTAGGAGACCCTCCTCATGTCCCACAGCTGTTCGGGATGCCGCGATTTCGCTGCGGCGATCCCGAACAGCCCCCTGAGCTAACCGGCAGTGATTTACTTTCACTTTAGATGCGATGTTCAGCTTTCACTGCCGAGTCTAAAGGGTTAATAGCGAGCAGCACCAAGATCATTGCTGCGCGCTATTAGCCACAGGTCCCGGCCGACATGGCCCGACCCGCTATGACGCAGGGCCACATCGTGGCCCCGCGTTATAGAAAGGGAAAGGACTCAGGACATACCGGTACGTCCTTGGTCCTTAAGAGGTTAATTATGCCCCACAAATAATTTTTCTTCTGCTTTTGCCGTAGATTTTGTGGTCAAATGATTGATGTCATTACAAAGGAAAATTTGATGGCACAAAAAAAAGCCCCCTTACGGGTCTGTAGGTGGAAAATTGAAAGTGAAATGATTTTTAGAAGGTGAGGAGGAAAAAACATAAGTGCAAAAATGAAAAATGGCCCAGTCCTTAAGGGGTTAAGAAATGTAGTTAACATAAAAACCTCATGTAAACAATAGGTCATTTTGTGATGACACATTCCTTTTAAAATATAACCTTCTGTTTACCTGCAGCCACCAATAGAGAGCAGTTAGGAGCTTAAAGGGATTGTTGTTTCACTGATTGCGGCTGCTAAAGGTGATCGGAAAAGCCGAAAGCAGTCAAAGCATAGATGTTAAAGGGGTTCTCTGGTGCTTACACATCTTTTCCCCTATCCAAAGGATAGGGGATTAGATGCCTGATCGCGGGAGTCCCGCCGCTGGGGACCGCTGGGATCTTGCACGCGGCACCCCTTTTGTAATCAGTCCCCGGAGCGTGTTCACTCCGGGTCTGATTACAGGCGACCACCGGGCCGGCGGTGTGTGACGTCATGCCTCCGCCCCCGTGTGATGTACCGCTCCGCCCCTCAATGCAAGCCTATGGGAGGGGGCATGATAGTTGTCACGCCCCCTCCCGTAGGCTTGCATTGAGGGGCGGAGCGCGACGTCACACGCCGCCGGCCCAGTGGTCGCTCCGGGGACTGATTACAAACGGGGTGCCGCGTGCATGATCCCGGGGGTCCCCAGCGGCGGGACTCCCGCGATCAGGCATCTTATCCCCTATCCTTTGGATAGGGAAAAACATGTGTAAGCACTGGAGAACCCCTTTAAGCAATTTGCATAACTCTCATGGACTCTAATGGTGTTACGCTTCACAGGGCTATGCCTTTTGTGCAGCTCCCATAAAAGTAAATTGGAGTAACAAATTGCAAATTTAGCTACAGCCAGCTTTTCCAACCACCTCTAGGGGCTGCAAATAGGCTGAAGTTAACCTTAAAAGCAAAACGGCGAGATGGGACAACCCCTTTAATTATAATAATACGATAGGAAGTAACATTCCAGGCTTCATTTGCTACAAGTAAGCCAAGTGTTATTTGTGAAATTCTTTTCATGCACGGACTTATTGCTCTGTATCTAAAAAAATGCATATAAATATATATATATATATATATATATATATATATATAATGTTTTCCTTCCAGAATTTTGGACCTAAAAGGAGGATTCTACTTTCAGACTCAGATGGTCACTTGTGAGCACTTTGTGCAGTAAACAATCTTTTTTTATTTTCTCCTGTGTCAATTCTGGGCCTTGTACATTTATAAGATATTTATATACCATTTCTAGTGTCACTCTTTATACAGTTTTGGTAAAGCTGAACACGTCTTTATGTGATTATGTTCCTTACACTTGCACATGAAAAGTAAGTTTGATAAAATTGCGTTCTTGTAAACCACATGTATTTATAATTTTCTATATTGTGTGCATGATATTGTGAATACACTGAAACTTTTGTAAAATATAACCATAATGTGTGAACAAAAATCTATTTAATTCCTGTGGCCTTTACTTGTTCAGTGTTGTTAAAAATATAAAGAAAATATATATTTTTGTACATGGATCTGGGTTAAACCACAATGTCCCACACCTAGACTTTTTAATCACTTCCAGTAAATTGTGGTTTGAATAATATGCTGTAAAAATATTTTATGAAATGGCGTGGACTTGTGTTGTGTCCCCTTACTCAAATAAAGTTTACAAATTGTAAAAGTTGTTTTTATGCGGTTTGTTACTGGAAAGTTAAATTATAACCATATGCACAAATTTACAGAAAAGCCTATTGTTCTCTGTTGTTCTAAAGCAGATAACATAGAGCGCAGTTTAGATCAGTTTTTTGTGTAAATCAACATAATGGGAAAATCCGGTATTCTGAGCAACTGGACAAGGCACCAGGCCTTGAACAGTTGCTCAGAATACCGGATTTTCCCATTATATTGGGGCTAGACTAGTCAGAACCAGACTTTCACAAACTGACAATCTTGTAGGGTCAAGAGAGTATATTGAGAACGGTAAAAGCTTCCAGCCAAAGGGCGTTATTTGGATGTAAACAACTCGTTGATGAAGAAGGTCAATGAAGGATGTCAAGAACTGTTCTGATGACAGGCGGAGCACAGCCAAACAAATTGTAGCCAAATTGAAAGCATTTCTCAGCATGGAAGGGCTATAATAGCAGAGAAAGCAGTTAAAGGGGTATTCCGGGCAAAAACATTTTATCCCCTATCCAAAGGATAGGGGATAAGATGTCTGTTTGCAGATGACCCGATGCTGGGTCCCCCCATGATCTCCCTGCAGCACCCATATTCTATACGAGAGCTGCGTCTCCAGTTTTGGAAACCTCCGGGACTGGGGACGTGACGTCATGCCACTCCCCCTCCATTCATGTCTATGGGAGGGGGCGTGATGGCCCATGCTGATGGGAGGATCAGATAATCCCCCTATTATTTAGATGCCCCCAGGTAGTTAGGTTACTCTCCAATAAGTAGATACCCCTAGTAGGAAAGGTGGTTTCTCCAAATAGGTCCCCTCCAAAAAATTAGAAGTCTTACTTATCTTCCTCTGCTCCTGCACTGAGGCCAGGCCCTCTTCCTCTGCAGCTTTGTGCTCCATGACCTGGAGAGGCACAGAAGTCCTCACGCATCTCTCCCAGCAGAAGCCGTGTCATACAGTACAGGAGGAAGTCTTGTTCACCGCCGGACTCCTTGCTCCTGTGCAACTTTGAGTATACATTGTACTCATCAACACTTACTTTAGATTTTAGGGGCACAACATTTTGCATCTCAAAGAATTTTGTGCCTCCAGAACAGCTTTCACCCTGTTTAGTTTTGTTCACAATGCATAAAAAAGGCTGTAAAATACATAAATACATGTGCATTCATTAGCATGTGTTTTTTGACCTACCGCACATGCTGTATTTCCAGGTGAAATCAATGTGTACTGATTACAAGTGTATTTGGGTGCATCTTTGAACCCTTGTGTTATGCACACTCGCCAGGCCCTATTCTGCATTTTTGGAGGGTTCCTTTAAGGCTGCATTCACTGTTACACATCAGAAATGCAATATTCAGGGAAATGAAACCTTCTTTGCTCTATTACTGCATATAATTTAGTTTTCTGAATCTGCTTCTCCAGTACATACATCTTTTAGCATACCAATGATCTCCTGTTAGCAGTAGTATAAAACTCTGCTTTCTATGAATGAATGGCAATTACTTTTTCTCAATTTACTTATGATAACATTGCGCACAAATTAAGCCACTGTCCAGCTGCCAGCCGTGCGCACATAAAACCGAATCATTTGCCAATTCCAGCTTCCTTTCTTGAATACTGAGGATTCTTCACAAAACCAAACATTGAAGGATTGAGGGTGCACAGGAGGCACTTTACACTACATACACTGGAGTGTTTTACCTGTCGTGCACTTTCAGTCCAGTAAAAAAAATGTTCAAATATTTTCTTCATACTGAAAGTACGGTAAGTCTAACATTTTGTATACAGTATTACTATAGTATCATAACAGTATCATATATTGACATTCTGGAAATTCTTTGGATTTACATGAAATATAAATTAAAGTGTTTTGGGGGGTATCTTAATTTAGCTGATTTTAATTTTTAAACATTGGCTCAGATTTTCCCATCCTCTACATGAATTGGTGTTATGAAAATCCTGTAGTTCAAGGACAATGAACCATATGTTGACGTACAGCACCCTCAGGCTTCTATACAAATACTTTTTCCACTACCAGCATTTATAATCTATACACAGGATAGTGGCTAAATATATGATCAATGGGGGTCCAACCACTTAAAGAGTACCTGTCACCAAATAAAACTTTTAATATAGTGTTCCTTGTGTAATTAGCAGACACTTTCCCATTCACTTGCTTTTAAAATTATCAACATAAATATGTTTAAAATGTAATAGAAAAAAACGGCCACTAGGTGGCTCTGTTCTGTTCCCTGCCACTATTAATACAGTGAGTTCGGTCTCCTCCTGGCCTGGCAGGAGTCCAAACTCAGGAAGTGCTTCTCTGCACTGAGCTTGATTGACAGCTGCACAGAAAGTGAAAGCTCCACAGATTCTCACAGAAAGCTGCACAGACTGAAAGCTACAGGAGAGCCTCACTGATAGCAACACAGATTGAAACATGCACAGAGCCTGATGTCTTCTATTCATCACAGCACTGCAACCATGCGAGGGCAGAAGTGGTCCCCCAGCAGGCTTCAGTGATGTCATGCCTGCTGGGAAACGCCCACTTTCTCCTGCTGGGAAATTGCACTATGTGAGCAAGAAGAAAGCTTTTTAAAGCTCTGAAATGGCTGGAGGGGTGTTTTAGGAGTAGTTGGGGAACATAGCCTGAGTTAGTTTAGAACAGTTTATTTGGTGACAGGTACTTTTTAAACTCCCACCGATCATGAGAACTGCAGTCCCTTAGTGTACCCACAGTGGCGGCACTCAGGGACTGGCATTTTCTTGATCGGCAGGGGTCCTGGTTGTTGAAACCCCAGCAATCATACATTTATTACCTATCCTTTGGATTGGTGATAAATGCTGTTATTGGGACAACCTCTTTAACCCCTTCAGGACCCATGACGTAACGTTACGTCCCGACACCCTGGGTCTTAAGGACCAAGGACGTACAGTTACGTCATGGGCAGTTCCGGTCCCCGCCATGCACCGGGCGGGGATCGGACCGGGATGCCTGCTGAAATCATTCAGCAGGCATCCCGTGCAAATGCCCAGGGGGGCCCTGAGACCCCCCCCCCCATGTCGACGATCGCAGAAAATCGCATGTCAATTCAGACATGCGATTTTCTGCTATTCCGGGCTGATCGGGTCTCTGGTGAGGTAAATTACTTTGATTAAAAAATCTTAATCCTTGCAATAGTTATTAGCTTCTGAAGTTGAGTTGTTTTTTTCTGTCTAACTGCTTTCTGTTGACTCATGTCCCGGGAGCTGTGCAGTTCCTATGGGGATATTCTCCCATCATGCACAGCTCCCGGGAGGTGACATCATCATTGAGCAGTTAGACAGAAAACTTCAGAAGCTAATAACTATTGAAAGGATTAAGATTTTTTAATAGAAGTAATTTACAAATCTGTTTAACTTTCTGGAGCCAGTTGATATATAAAAAAAAGTTTTTGCCTGGAATACCCCTTTAAATCCACATTGGTCAGAACTGTAGTGAGATTTACTTTCTATGCAGCCACAGTATGTTCATTATGTTGTGGATTTGTGATTGATTTTACCTTGTTCTGTGTATAGGGCTGACATCCACAGTAAGGGTAGCGTCACACGTAACACGTAAAATACGCTGCAGATCCGCCGGTGACCCGACCCATATTGTGCCTCCTGCTACTGCTGAAAACAAACCCGGCCCCCCTCGCCCCTGCCCCCTGGCCTGCGAGCAGGCCAGGGGGCGGGGCAAGGGGGCCCGGGTTTGTTTTCAGCAGCAGGAGACACAATATGGGTCGGGTCACCGGCGCATCCGCAGCGTAAAATACGCTGCGCATCCATTACGCGTGACCCTACCCTAAATCTTGTGTATTTGTGACATATGTATATTAAACATTTCAACGCTTGTGAAATCGTCCTACTGGGGTGTATTCAGTCCAAGTGCCTAGGGCAGCGCCGACTCCAAATACAGCCTCCATTACAGGGCCTGAGCTTCATTTTTCATGGGAGCCATTTTTGCCAAAATAAAAATGTCAACTTCCCACTGTCATTTTATTTCAAGTTTAATGTCAGATGCCAAGAAGCTAATTCAATAGTGACAACTAGAGATGAGCTAACTTACAGTAAATTCGATTCGTCACAAACTTCTCGGCTCGGCAGTTGATGACTTATCCTGCGTAAATTAGTTCAGCCTTCAAGTGCTCCGGTGGGCTGGAAAAGGTGGATACATTCCTAGGAAAGAGTCTCCTAGAACTGTATCCACCTTTTCCAGCCCACCGGAGCACCTGAAAGCTGAACTCATTTATGCAGGAAAAGACATCAACTGCCGAGCCGAGAAGTTCGCGACGAATCGAATTTACTGTAAGTTCGCTCATCTCTAGTGACGACCAATATGGCTGCAAACAAAATTGTGGCTCCTGTTTAGAAATGACTTATTTGGCTCTACTCCATCTATATGCTTGTATCAGCTCAGCACTGTGTATACTATGCCATTATGACTTCTAGCCAAAAGGACCCAACAATACTACATGTCAGTAAGATGTGTCTGGATGGAAATTGTAGTGTAAACTTGTCATTAGTATCTGTTACTACATGAGAACTGTTCTCAGTCATGGTAATTACAGACTGGTTTCATGGACGCACATCCTGCTTCCTGTGCCACATCATGCTCTTTTGTCTCTATATTGTGCACTCTTTTTGTTTTTTTTTGGGCTGGCTGGGTATTCTTGCACATACTTTTCTTGCTTATTACTTTTCCTGAACATTAGTATTTTTTTTTTTGACCTTTTAAAAAAATGTTTAATTAAACTGTCAAAAAATAAGAATATTTTATACTATTCAAGGCCTAATTTACAATATAGTGAATTGCCTGACCTTCTAAACTAGAAGTATTTAAATAATAAAAGGCAGTGCAGCAGCCCAGAGGGAACATCACAGGGAATAGAGCTTGTGGGATGGCTGGGAACAGTAGTAACACAAGTTGTGGAAGTCAGATTGGCACAAGGGGCTTTGATGGACTGTAACCAGAAGGGAGGGGCAACAACAGGTGTAGGTAGTAGAATATCCCCTGGGACACGCTCTGTGTAAGTCTGGTTGCAGGAAAGGTTGGGTGCCCTTGATGGTGAGGATGCAAATGATCAGACAAATGGGGCACAATCATTTGTAGAGTAACAGATAAAGTGATAGAGTGAGGGGGTGCCCCTTCGGAAAATGAGATAGTAAGTTTGAGGTCTCTGAAGCAGTCCATGTTCTCTTTTAAAGGACATCTATAGTGCAAAATAACTTATCCCCTATCCGAAGGATAGGAGATAAGTTATAGTGCTGGGGCACCCCGCGATCTTCGGTACGGGGCCGCAGCAATGCACAGGAAAGGGGGCGTTCCGTCCCCGCATGATGCGGCAGCCGACACGCTCCCTCCATGAATCCCATAGAGATACATGGAGGGGGAGTGTCTGCCGCGGATTTCTGCTGGGGACGAAACTTCACTTCCTACAGACTGCCGCGGCCCGGTCCAGGAGATCCCGGGGGGGCCCCAGCGCTCGGACCCCCGCGATCTATAACTTATCCCCTATCCTTTGGATAGGGGATAAGTTATTTTGCGCTGGAGTACTCCTTTAACACCTTTGAGGAAAATGCATTAGTTTCTGGTAGCTTCATGGAGGGATGTACAATATTAGTACTCACTTCATCTGAGCTGCACTGCCCACTGTGGGGTGCAGGTATTTTGGCAAATTCTGTGACGTGGGCATGGCAGCCTCAAAGTTTTAGGTCCAGTCTGAAGCCCTGGAAGTGCTTGTCTTTTGCACCACACTTCTGGAATGACATCTCAGACACTTAATGCAAACAAGAATATTTCTCATCTAAAGGCAGTTAAAGTCACTTTAAAGGTTTTAGTCTGTAGACGAGGTACACAATAAGGATAGAGTCACACACAGTGCATCCACAGCGTATTTGACGCTGCGGGTGTGCGGCCGGCAGTCACAGAGTGATGGCAGAGCGAACTCCCTGCACCCTGTAGCTCTGTGTGCACTCTTGTAGTGACGGATTTCCTGCCATCAGTCACGAGCTGACATACAGAGCTACCCGGCTGCAGAAGGGAGCTCACTTGGCAGTCGCTCTATTACTGCCGGCAGTGTTAGATCTGCTGTTTTTCTCCAACTTGACACAGTCTCTTTAACAGCAGAACCAATACAGAAAACTTTACCGTCTTTCTTTAAGGTTAATGGTCAGGTTGCGCTCTAGATTTCTAATGGTTTTTGTACAAAACATCTGTGCATGCCATCCTGGCATTATTCAAGGGGTTGCACCAGCTTTAGTTTCCATTTCCTTTAGTGCAGTTCAAGAAAAAGACTTTCTAAAACGTTCTTAATCTCTCAGCCTTCTTTAGTGTATGTGCATGAAATTTGCCACATATTGTGAATACTTTTAATAAATGTGCCTTAACTCCAGGTGTCAGCAGAGAGCACTGTAGTCAGACAGAAAGGAAATTCAAAAAGAAAAGAACTTCCGCTGTAGTATACCTAAGCTGATAAGTACTGGAAGGATTAAGATTTTTAAATAGAATTAATTTGCAAATCATTCTGTTACCTGTTGATCTAAAAATAATAATAATAATAATAATAATAATGTTTTCCAGTGGAGTACCCCCTTTAATATAGAGGTATTACCCTGTTTAATTTCTTAAAGAGTAGCTCCCACCATCACTTTTTTTTTTTCTGTCCCTGCCTATTACCCATCTATCCCTAACCCCTCCCTGCCTTAAATTTTTTTTTTACATATTAAAAATGCTTTTTTGTCTGCCTGGTAGGGTGCTCACTACCAGGCAGACTTCCCCAGCAGGCACCACGTCACCGATGCCTGCTGGGGCCGGCACTTCCGCCCGTAGTTCACCTATACAGGGTGCCTCCAGCTGTTTCCCCACTGCAACTCCCAGCTTGCTGGGAGTTGTAGTGGGAAAACAACTGGAGGCACCCTGTATAGGTGAACACCGGAGCACATACCGCTTCCCGCCGCACAGCCCTAGTGGCCGACCCCTAGTGGCCGAATTTAAAAGTGATTTTAAACTGTTTTAAAATCACTTTTTTTTTCTTTTTTATTAAACTATATTAGAGATATGTTGTAGTACTTAAGTACTACAACATATCATTTTTTTGTTTTCAAGACAGTGCCCATTTAACGAAACCATGAGGGAGAACTTCTAAAACTGGCAAAGTGAAAAAGTGGAGTTTCAGCATCAAAAACTTTACTATAGTGATATGAACAAGGTCTCTAGTTTTCACCTCTGTACTGAGACACCTAAAGTCCTTGTGCTTCTATACTACACTGGTACCTCTGTACAGCGCTATAGTATGAAGCTTTTGGAGCCATAGAAGTAATGCTATTAGAGTAGTATAACTCCATAATACCTTGTCTGATTCTGTATGAATCTGTCAGATAGGGAGAGGTACAGTAGGGTCCTAAACTCTGTATACAGTAAAGCAGAGGTTATACAGAGTCCTAATACAGTTGTGTAAATAAGGTCATACTCTCTCAGAATGTGTAATACTGCTATCATCATGAACATTGTACAGTGGTCCCTCAAGTTACAATATTAATTGGTTCCAGGACGACCATTGTATGTTGAGACCATTGTATGCTGAGACCAGAACTCTATGGAAACCTGGTAATTGGTTCTGAAGCCACCAAAATGTCATCCAAAAATAGGAAAATGTCAGGATTAAACAAAAATAAATAGATAACTAATAGAGATAAAGCAAATCCTTACATATAAAAGTAAGAAAGATCTGCTGGGAGCTGTAAATCACTGTCTGTCAGTGTTTCCCAACCAGGGTGCCTCCAGCTGTTGCAAAACTACAACTCCCAGCATGCCCAGACAGCATGCAACAGCTGGAGGTACTTTGGTTGGGAAATGCTGGTCTATGTTGAGGACAGGAGCTTCTTCAGGGTTCTGTACAGAATACACAATGTCCTAAAAAAGTAACATGGAGTCGCCCTCACCTGGTATCCAAAGGAGCAGCTAACCCTGGCACAGGTAAAGAGTACAGAACATGTAATACCTCCCTGTACTGTAGGGGGCGCTACCAGACACCAGTCAGTGCATGCACTTCAGTAATACAGGTAAAGAGTACAGAACATGTAATACCTCCCTGTACTGTAGGGGGTACTACCAGACACCAGTCAGTGCATACACTTCAGTAATACAGGTAAAGAGTACAGAACATGTAATACCTCCCTGTACTGTAGGGGGCACTACCAGACACCAGTCAGTGCATGCACTTCAGTTATACAGGTAAAGAGTACAGAACATGTAATACCTCCCTGTACTGTAGGGGGCACTACCAGACACCAGTCAGTGTATACACTTCAGTAATACAGGTAAAGAGTACAGAACATGTAATACCTCCCTGTACTGTAGGGGGCGCTACCAGACGCCAGTCAGTGCATGCACTTCAGTAATACAGGGGTTTTACAAGTGAATGCCCTTTCTGATTGGTCAGATCTTCCAGCCATTGACACGTTTCACAGATCTGGACTGTCTTTACATTGTATGTTGAGTCTGGTTTCAAGTTACAATGGTCCCTAAAATACCATTGTATGTTGAAACTATTGTATGTTGAGGCCATTGTAAGTTGAGGGATCAATGTATGCAGTAACAACGTTCCACCAGATCATATAAAGGCGTAATACTGTATAAACACAATAATTCATTAAAGCAAATCTCAATTCATTGGAAACCTAAAGCATCTAGTAAATCTGGCATTCCTCCAAGCTAAACATCCTGGGAAAACGATGTCTATGAGCAGTCCTGGAGGAAATACCCCCTTGACAATGCAACCATTAATAAAACTAATTCTGCCGACATGGCAAACAAGCAAAAAAAACCGAAAAATAAATAAAAACTACAGCTTCCATTTCATAACAAGGTAAGTCTATGTAGCAGTAAGTAGAAGGGGTTTCATTCAACCCATTCGCCTGACTTTGATCAAAGCAAATCTTAGGAAATAGCCCCTGGCTGCAGAGTGTTACAGTACATTTGTGTGGGGAATCTGCTGTGTCCAATAAGGGATTGCGGCACTCCCCCCTTTTTTCCTGGCAGAGTTTCAGTTCTCCAAGGGAAAAAAAAAAAAAAAACTTGCGGTATCTTGCTTCTTGCCTGAAGCTTAAACACTGTGTAGAATTCTTTCCTCTCTGTCTGTGTCTTTATGCTTCCTTCCCCACTTATTCTACAGAAGGACTTCTTTTTAAAGTCATGGGGACTTCATTGTACATACTTTGGCTGTTCGCCCTGCATGTGTACCTGACAAGTGGATATGAAGGTAGGGCTACCTGGATATGGTGTACTTCATTACTTCTTGGAGCCATTTCTGTACAGACAATCTGAGGGCCAGAGGTTTTCTCCACCTCTCCAGTGGTTATCTCCACTGTATGCTGATAGACTTCCTATAGTAGCAATGTATGGGAGTCTGCTGGAGCCTAATATGTATTGTAGACATATGTTCTGCACTTTATGTATCTTTTCTTGTACATTTGTGTGTAGACGTTCCATGTCTACCCGTCCGTCAGTGATCTGGAAAGATCCCTGCCCGTAATGTTTTTTTCTGGGATTTCATCCCTTATGTTTGCTTTACTTTGTAGTAGATCTGTTTGTTTTGTGTGAGAGTATGTTATAGCCAGGCATTCCTTCATGTCTGTGTTAGCTACTATGTGTGGATATTTGACAGTAAACTTATTAACCTTTAGTTGGAGACGTGCCATGACTAGGGTTGCCACCTGGCAGGTATTTTACCAGCACTGCCGCTATTTTAGCCACCCTGGCGGTATTTTTAGATTATTTTTATGTTAAATCTTTATATTTATTTATTTATCCATCCTGGAATGTTGTACCATATACTATCCCAGTGTTTCCCTACCAGAGCGCCTCCAGCTGCTGCAAAACTACAACTCCCAACATGCCTGGACAGCCGAAGGCTATCCAGGCATGCTGGGAATTGTAGTTTTGCAGCAGCTGGAGACATTCTAGTTGGGAAACACTGACCTATACTATGTACTACTATATAGTCCAACATGCTGAGAGTTGTAGTTTTGCAACAGCAGGAGGTGCCCCTGGTTGGAAAACACTGACCTATACTGTATACTACTATATAGTCCAACATGCTGGGAGTTGTAGTTTTGCAACAGCTGGAGGCATTCTAGTTGGGAAACACTGACCTATACTATGTACTACTATATAGTCCAACATGCTGAGAGTTGTAGTTTTGCAACAGCTGGAGGCACCCATGGTTAGAAAACACTGACCTATACTGTATACTACTATATAGTCCAACATGCTGGGAGTTGTAGTTTTGCAACAGCTGGAGGCACCCATGGTTGGAAAACACTGACCTATACTGTATACTACTATATAGTCCAACATGCTGGGAGTTTTAGTTTTGCAACAGCTGGAGGCACCCATGGTTGGAAAACACTGACCTATACTGTATACTACTATATAGTCCAACATGCTGGGAGTTGTAGTTTTGCAACAGCTGAAGGCACCCCTGATTGGAAAACACTGACCTTTACTGTATACTACTATATAGTCCAACATGCTGGGAGTTGTAGTTTTGCAACAGCTGGAGGCACCCCTGGTTGGAAAACACTGACCTATACTGTATACTACTATATAGTCCAACATGCTGGGAGTTTTAGTTTTGCAACTGCTGGAGGTGCCCCTGGTTGGAAAACACTGACCTATACTATATACTACTATATAGTCCAACATGCTGGGAGTTGTTGTTTTTGTTTGGGGCAGCTGCTGAGCCACAGGCTGTATCAGGGCATGCTGTGAGTTGTAGTTAGAACTAACTGCAACTCAAGAATTCATTAAAAAAAAAAAAAAAACAATCAAAAAATCACATGTAAACAAAAACGGTACTGTTAAAACCCACAGATCTGGGCACAAAAAATGAGCCCTCATACAGGCCCGTATAAGAAAATATAAAATAGCTATAGGGGTCAGAATAGGACCAAATTTCCCCCCGCATATGTGTATCCTTTGATGTTACGCATATATAATTAATTATGCAAATAAGCATGGGCGGTATGTTTTTTGCAAGAAAGTTGGCAACCCTAGCCCTGACCCTCCATTGTTGGGGAGGGTTAAATTGTTCTACCAGAAACCAATGTCATACTGGGAGTTGTAGTTATAAACTACTTGCAGATCATCAAGCCAGTCATTGCGAAAGTAGACATGCAATTTGGGTATGAAGTTGTACAATGTAAGGCACCATGATACAGATTTAGCAGCATTGAGTTTGTCATGTGGTTCGACTCTTTTCGACTCCATGTTTTACTGGACTGCAGGTAAACCTGAAAAGTGGATTGCAGCCAGGACCCTGTTGGCTTATTATAGGCACTAATGCTATTCCCAGAAGTGCATTAAATTACTGTACTTTCCATAGACTGGTAGAAGGCAGCTTCTAGAATAATAGCAGCCCTTAAAGCGTGCCTCATTTGTGGATGTCATATGGTATGCAAATGGAACTATACAGCTAAACAATAAGCTAAAGCCATATGCTTTATAGCCGTCTATGGGAAATCGGCCATAATTGCTTAATAATAGCTGTCAATCCTCTGACTGAAGAACAGAAGATACAATTACAGTCAACAGTCACATTTTCACATATTCCTATCTTTTTTTTTGTATAAATACTGAAAATGTAGACACTTTCACAATGTATGGCAATAAACTTGTCAGAGCAGTAGTTTGTCTGTGGTATTTCCTGTAACTATAAATTTCTATGACAAACTAGCAGTCTATCAGTAAAAAAAGGTTTTCTTTCAATGAATGTAATGACTGAAATATGGAGATCTAACCTATTGTACCCTTATTGACCCATTGATCCAGTGGAGATCTACCCTATTGTACCCTCATTGATCCAGTGGAGATCTAACCTATTGTACCCTCATTGATCCAGTGGAGATCTAACCTATTGTACCCTTGTTGACCCATTGATCCAGTGGAGATCTAACCTATTGTACCCTCGTTGACCCATTGATCCAGTGGAGATCTAACCTATTGTACCCTCATTGATCCAGTGGAGATCTAACCTATTGTACCCTTGTTGACCCATTGATCCAGTGGTTCCTTCACAGTTTTCCCCTACATTTCGCTGCCCCTAGCAACCCGCTATTCAGGGTACTGCAGCATGGTACCATTTAGGTGTATGCCATTTTCAGGATTGGTGGGGCTCCTGGCACAATGTGCTGTTTACCTACCAGTGTTTTTATTTTAAAGCCTGATAATCTGTGTGTTTTTTTTTTAAGTTTTAAAAATAAGAGTTCGATGTGGGGCCCCAGAGCAGAAACGATAGTAGGGCAGGGTCCACTGGAGCCAGTAGTCCTACTTGTTTAGGAACAATGATGCTGCAGGTGTCATGTGTGTGGTGTCCCAGCACCAAAAGTGGTCCTCTGGCTTTGGACTTCCTCAGGCAGACCTGCAGCACAGGTGTTGGGCCCACTGAACGATTTATGGATGTGTTTGTTATGTACTGAAATAATGAAGAGGAAAAAGAAAATCCAGCAACTCACCGCAAAAAGCATTCAGTGAATAACGGCCGCCATGGATGTCCGGGATCTTGCGGGAAGCTCAGAGGCTACAAACTGGTAGGTTTGGTGCAATCAGCACTTCTTTCGGCCCCAGGGGTTCACACTGAGCACATGTGAAAGATGTGACAGAGTCTGTAGATGCCATGGAAAACGTTTTGCTGCCTGCAACATCCTCCAGCATGACCGGTTTGGCGGTGGGGCAGTAATGGTGTGGGGTGGTATTTCTTTGGGGGGCCGCACAGCCCTCCATGTGTTTGCCAGAGGTAGCCTGACTGCCATTAGGTACCGAGATGAGATCTTCAGACCCCTTGTGAGACCATATGCTGGTGTGGTTGGCCCGGGGTTCCTCCTAATGCAAGACAATGCTAGGCCTCATGTGGCTGGAGTGTGTCATCAGTTCCTGCAAGAGGAAGGCATTGATGCTATGGACTGGCCTGAGTCCGATTGAGCACATCTGGGACATCATGTCTCGCTCCATCCACCAACGCCACGTTGCTCCACAGACTATTCAGGAGTTGGCGGATGCTTTAGTCCAGTTCTGGTAGGACATCCCTCAGGAGACCATCCGCATCCTCATCAGGAGCATGCCCAGGTGTTATAGGGAGGTCATACGGGAACGTGGAGGCCACACACACTCCTGAGCCTCATTTTGACTTGTTTTAAGGACATTACAGCAAAGTTAGATCAGCCTGTAGTGTGGTTTTCCACTTTATTTTGAGTGTTACTCCACATCCAGACTCCACATCAAATTTATCAACCCATGGAGTTTGTATCCACATGCAACCTCCATGGGTTGATAAATTTAATTCCCAATGATAATTTTTGTGTGATTTTGTTGTCAGCACATTCAACTAAGTAAAGACGAAAGTATTTCATACGATTAGTTCATTCATTCAGATCTAGGATGTGTTATCTTAGTGTTCCCTTTATTTTTTTGAGCAGTGTATATAAAATATGTGTATTGAGACACTGGACACTGTATACATTTTAGATGAGCAGTGCTTCTGGTAGTGTCACCCCATAAAGACGCAGAGGAAGGAAGTGGAATTATACCTTAGGTCTCAGTCATGCAGTTTACCTGACCAAGAAAAACAGTGTTCCATGCCTCGGTCTACACCTCAAATTACAAAGAGGAGAGGTCTTCTTCAGTAGTGTTGAACACGAATATTTGTAATGCTAATTTTTATCGTGAATATTGGCACTTTGCGATTTCGCGAATATTTAGAATATAGTGCTATTTATTCGTAATAACAAATATTATAATTTTTTTATTATTCACATGCACATGTTTATGCAAATTTTTGGATGGAAAAAAAAGTGAACGAACATAGCGAATATGCGAATTTCAAATTCGAATATGGCCCCAGCCGCTCATCAATATTCTTCAGGTCTGAGGGGCCAGTAAAGCTGTCAATGCAGGGAGCCCAGTGGACTGATGAAGCCAGCTGGGGCTGAGAAAGCATTGTATGACCCAAGTTGCATGAATCTGAGATATGATTCCGTTCCCTTCCTTGATGTCTTCATGGAGCTTTCACCAGTTATGTACAGAACTGCTGACACATTCTATTTAAAAATACAGTAGGATGTCTAAAGCTTAAACCTGCCTGACAGGAAAGCACTTTTAAAGTATTTTCATAGCTACACAATGAAATTGGATCATTGGTGTGTTCAGGAGGTGCTAATGTCTTATTCAGGCAGCCGCTTACATGATGACACAATAGATTATGAACTGGACAAGGAAACGGAAGACTGTAGGTCTTGAAATTATTATTTTATATCATTTTTCCACTGGGCACAAATGTTGCTTATAAAGGGGCATTCCGCCTTTATACATCTTATCCCCTATCCAAAGGATAGGGGATAAGATGTATGATTTCAGGGGTCCCACCACTGGGGACCCCCAAGATCTCGGTGCAGCCCCCGGCATTCTGTACGCTGTCTCCGAGATGTCATCACCATGCCCCCTAGTGACGTCACACCACACCCCTTCCAGTCATGTCTATGGGAGAGGGCGTGTCATCCGACACGCCCCCTCCCATAGACCTGAATGAGGGGGTGTGGTGTGACGTCATGTTCCCATCTGGGAGTGAGGCAGCGCCCGGCACAAAATACCAGGGGCTGCACAGAGGTCGCAGGGGTCCTCAGCAGAATTCCCCTTTAAGGGCCAGAATATCCCTTATGTAGTTATGAAGATCCTAACATGATCCACATTCTTGTGGGTTATTTAGAAGATGTGGGTAGGTGCTGAGGAGGGAGTCTCTGAATTCTACTTATTGATAAGTCATTAGCATACTAAAGCAATATAGTAGAATTTTATCTATCATTAAAGTCTCTGTCATTAATGTATGATATCACCAAGGTGAGAGAAAACAGTTGGTTATATCATACTTGAGATCATTTAAAAAGCTCCAGCTATACTGCAGGGTCTTAAAGGGCTACTGCAGCAAAAAGTAACATCCCTTATCCAGCGGATAGGATATAAGTGTCAGATCATGGGTGGATCCGACCGCAGGGACCCCCGCGATCTCCTGAATGGGCCCCGGATCTCTGAGAGGAGCACAGTTGGGGTCAGCACGCACTTCATTCATTCTATATGGGAGCACCAACATTTTATCACTTCAGCCCCACTATTGTATTAACTAGGCAAAACAAAACTACTTGCTTCTTAACCTTGTTGCTCGTGTGTTTCTGTGACATGTATATGGAAAAATCAAATTGTACGCAAACTTATGTTTTTTATCCAGTTAACAAAATAGTGGCTTCATGGGGTCAAGGAAAGAAGCATTGACTATTATATTCTACAGAATGACTGTTTTGTGATAAGTGCTGACCACACTGTTTTTACATGTCAGAAGAAAGCACAGGAATTCATGCATTTCAGGTTATTTTCCAGGATACGCTGGTGTGTAAACTTGATAGCCAACACTATTTTTTGCCCAACATATGTTATATAAATGACATACCACATATACTCGAGTATAAGCCGACCCGAATATAAGCCGAGGCCCCTAATTTCACCCCAAAAACCCAGGAAAAGTTATTGACTCGACTATAAGCTTAGGATGGGAAATACATCATCCCCCCATGTAATCATCCAGACCCCCGTCATCATCCCCCCCCTTCATCATCACCGCCTGTCAATCCCTTCATCAGCTGGGAGTTGTAGTTTTGAAACCTCTGGAGGTCTGCAGGTTGAAGACCACTGCGGCCTTCGTCATCATCCAGACCCCCACTTTTGTTTTCTACTCACCTCCCCTCGGTGAGAAGGAAGGGTGAGCTGGTCCGGCCCATCTATGCTGCAGGGACCGTCTGGTGGGGAGGGTTAGTCGTTCCGGGCTGTCCATTTTCCCCGGAGGGGCCCTCTTCTCCGCGCTTCGAGCCCAGACTAGTGACGTTGCCTTGACGACGACACACAGGGACGTTCATGCGCGGAGAGTTCACTCGAGTATAAGCCGAGGGGGGCGTTTTCAACTGAAAAACTCGGCTTATACTCGAGTATATACGGTAATTTAAACAGTTTTCCCCTCTGCAGCTATGATGTCTCAAACACACACAGAAAAGGCTTCTGCTTCCCTATATCTCTATAATCCCTATATCTCAGAAGTGGCATTAGCAGCATTAAAGGGGTATTCCAGGATTTTTTTTTTATTTGATTATGCTACAGGGGCTGTAAAGATAGTGTAGTTCATAATATAGTGTCTGTACCTGTGTGTGTGATGTTTTTTTTTTTTATGACAGCATACAAAATGACTGTTGTCTCAGATCACTAGTCAGCTCATCACAGGGAGCCTGTCTGCTTCAATGGGTGGGGGAGATCGCTTGGTGGGAGAGAGATCAATCTGCAACAGCTGTAGGCACACTGATTGAAAACCACAGGTCTTTTGAATGGATGCAGCTTTATGTTTCAATGGGTGGGGTGGCTGATGTGTGGGAGGGAGGAAAATGGAATTGTGGGATTTGTAGTCAAAAAAAGAAAAGTCAAACAGGAAATACCAGTTCACAAAAAGCTAGCCACAGTGTTATGGTTATCTCACAACACAGCCATTTAGCCCCAAGACAAGCGCAGATCCTTCTTGAGCATGTCCATTACTGTCTGCCAGGTACGTACTAAAATCACCTTATGGTGGATAACCCCTTTAAGGAAATTCTAAAACAGTTCTGGGCATTTTAAGATGTTAATTCTTCACAGGGGTGAGATATTCTGTTGCTCATAATTGAGTTATGATTTTCCCTTAAAATTGACGACAATAACATTCACTACGGACTGCAGCAGTGTCTATGTGTTTCTGTCTGATTCTGTTCCTCTTCAGTCAATCCTTTCCTCCCTCCCCTCTTCATAATCTTTTGTGGGCAGCTGTAACCTGATACATCATTGAGCTGATCTGCCTTGAGACAGACATGGGCACTTTTTTCAGAGTAAATAATAAGTTTTGTGGGGGTAGGACATTGTTTTTCTTTGATAAGATATCATATAAAGCTTCCTATATCGGCGTGTTGATACCTATTACCTAATACCTATTTAACATTCTACATTGTGATGACGCTACAAATAGTTTCTATCTGTGGAACTGAGGGATGGTACATTTTGTAATTCATTACATACATGTTATGTCTTTAACTTCTGAACCTATCACACTGAACAATCAGGGGCTGTAGTAAAATATTTAAAGGGGTACTCCACTGGAAAACATTTTTTTTTTAATCAACTGGTACCAGAAAGTCAAACAGATTTGTAAATTACTTCTATTAAAAAATCTTAATCCTTCCAGTACTTTTCAGCTGCTGCATGATCCACAGGAAGTTATTTTCTTTTGGAATTTCTTTTCTGTCTGACCACAGTGCTCTCTGCTGACACCTCTGTCCATATCAGGAACTGTCCAGAGTAGGAGAGGTTTGCTATGGGGATTTGCTTCTACTCTGGACAGTTCCTAAAATGAACAGAGGTGTCAGCAGAGAGCATTGTGATCAGACAGAAAGGAAATTGAAATAGAAAAGAGCATATAACAGCTGCTAAGTACTGGAAGGATTAAGATTTTTAAATGTAATTTACAAATCAGTTTATCTTTCTGACACCAGTTGATTTAGAAAAAACGGTTTCCCAGTGGAGTACCCCTTTAAAGGGGTATTCCAGGAAAAAACTTTTTTATATATATATCAACTGGCTCCTGAAAGTTAAACAGATTTGTAAATTACTTCTATTAAAAAATCTTAATCCTCTCAGTACTTATGAGCTTCTGAAGTTAAGGTTCTTCTTTTCTGTCTAAATCTTCTCTGATGACACCTGTCTCGGGCAACGCCCAGTTTAGAAGAGGTTTGCTATGGGGATTTGCTTCTAAACTGGGCATTTCCTGAGACAGGTGTCATCAGTGAGGATTTAGACAGAAAATAACAACCTTAACTTTAGAAGCTCATAAGTACTGAAAGGATTAAGATTTTTTAATAGAAGTAATTTACAAATCTGTTTAACTTTCTAGAGCCAGTTGATATATAAAAAAAAAAGTTTTCTTTTCCTGGAATACCCCTTTAACCCCTTAAGGACGCAGCCCTTTTTCACCTTAAGGACTGAGCCCTTTTTCGCAATTCTGACCACCGTCACTTTACGAATTAATAATGCAAAAGCGCTTTTACCGAATATTCTGTTTCTGAGATTGTTTTTTCGTGACATATTCTACTTTATTTTGGTGGTAAATTTTCGGCATTAATTGCATCCTTTTTTGGTGAAAAATCCCCAAATTTCATGAAAATTTGAACATTTTGCATTTTTCTAACTTTGAAGCTCTCTGCTTGTAAGGAAAATGGATATTCCAAATAAATGTTATTTTTCTTCACAAATACAATATGTCCACTTTATGTTGGCATCATAAAATGTACATATTTTTGCTTTTTGAAAAAATTAGAGGGCTTCAAAGTAGAGCAGCAATTTTCAAAAATGTCATGAAAATTGCTAAATCTGAAGGGACAGATGTTACAGAACTACAACTCCCAGCATGCCTGGGCAGTCGAGGCATGCTTAGAGTTGTAGTTTGGCAACATCTGGAGGTCTACCGTTTGGGCACCACTGTAACAGTGGTCTCCAAACTGTGACCCTCCAGATGTTGCAAAACTACAACTCTCAGAATGCCCAGACAGCCTTTGGCTGTCTGGGCATGCTGGGAGTTGCAGTTTGGCCTTCCTAGTGGTTGCCACAGTAAAGATCGTTTTTCTTTCACTTTCAAGTCCTGCGCTGCCATTGGTCAGAACTCCGTTCTGCTAATGGCAGGGGATAGGAGGAGGGAGATCGCAGCTTTGCGACCTCACTCCTATCCCTTAGGCTGATCAGGGCTGTTGCTGACAGCTCCGATCAGCCCTATTTTCCAGGTGATCGGGTCACCAGAGACCCGATCAGCCCGGAATTGGAGAAAATCGCATGTCTGAATTGACATGCGATTTTCTCCGATCGCCGACATGGGGGGGTCTTAGGACCCCCCTGGGCGATGTGCCGGGGTGCCTGCTGAATGATTTCAGCAGGCATCTGGCTCCAGTCCTTAACCGGCTAGCGGTGTGGACCGGATTTCCCACGGGCGTATGGATACCCCCTCGGTCCTTAAGGACTCGGAATGCAGGGTGTATCCATACGCCCTGTGTCCTGAAGAGGTTAAGCCTGAGTGTTAACATGCAACAAATGTCATTTTTTTATGCTTAGGATGGTAATGGAAAAGATGTCAGTCAAGAAAAGTAAAAAAAAAAAAAAGAAGGTAAAATAAAAGCAGACCTAACTATAAAAATGATTCTATTCATAGACAGGATGTTGAGATATTGAAACTATTGATACAACCAATATGATTTGCAAATGTGAAAGCACAACCCCTATAAAAAGAAGCATCATGCATTGTATGCCATTTCACATGGACTGTCTTGATTTTCAGATTTTTGGCTCTGAGTTTTGACTCATATTTCTTGCCTATTCAATATTCTTTCTGGAAAAAAAGCGATATCATTGCTTTCAGTTTATATGCACTGTGACTGGAATGGTTTAAATTTTCTTTTGGAGCACGGAGCACAATAAAGCAATAATATTATTATATTTGAGCCTTAACTTACATTTGGCAATCCATGTCACCTTGGAAATTCACGTTTGGATCAGTTATTATTTATTTATAGAGCTTCCAAAATGTGTTTTGGAACAGTGAGAATGTGAAAGGAAAGCTCATGTTGCTGCTCCCTTGGGGGTATCTAGGAAATGCCAGCTAAATGACAAACAAAAAGGGCACATGGGGCAGTCAGCTGCTGGATGGGGGCATAGAAGAAATGGACTGCATCTTATTATTGTACTCACGTTATAAATGCACACTAGGAAATTCCACAGGAAAAATCTTAAAGGGGTACTCCACCCCTAGACATCTTATCCCCTAGCCAAAGGATAGGGGATAAGATGTCTTATCGTGGGGGTCCCACCGCTGGGGACCCCCGCAATATAGCATGCGGCACCCACCTGTTTCTGGTCCGGAAGCGCTGGAGTGTCTGGGTCCAGACCACGGGAACGGAAGTTCGTGACATCACGACTCCGCCCCCGTGTGACGTCAGGCCCCGTCCCCTCAATGCAAGTCTATTGGAGGGGCGTGACGGCCGTCACGCCCCTCCAATAGACTTGCATTGAGGAGACGGGGCAATATATATCTTCTTTATTATACGATATACAAGGTCAAAGTTCAAATTTTTTATATGACATAGGAAGATGGGAGCATGAGAATATGTGTGCGCAACAGTATGACGTTATGTATCTTACTCTTATTACAGTACTTTGATTTAACAAATACACTTTCATGCAATTTGGCTATGTTATTAGCGGAAAATCAATGCTAAATGTTTTTTGTTTTCTACTTATATATAAGAACTAAGTCACTTGTTTCAAGCTATCATAGATCCGGCCTTGGTTGTCTTGCAGTAGGGCAGGCAGTAGATGATAGGAGGAACAATGGGGGAGATTTGTCAAAACCTGTGCAGAGGAAAACTTGCCCAGTTGCCCATAGCAACCAATCAGATCGCTTCTTTCATTTTTCACAGGCCTTCATAAAAATGAAAGCAGCAAGTTGATTGGTTGCTATGGGCAACTGGGCAAGTTTTCCTCTGCACAGGTTTTGATAAATCTCCCCCAATAGGTTGTTCTTTTTCTTTCATATTTAGCTATCAAGCTATTGACCTAGGCCTATTTATCTTAGAAAAACATCCATGGCAAAAGCTTATTTCTTTGGTGCTAGACTAAATAACACAGAAAATGTTAGAAATGGAAACCATCAACCATAAAAACGTGTGTATTTCCACATAACAGCATTTAAAATTGCTAGTATGAGAAACCATAAATGTTTATGTATTTCATTTTATGGAATAAGTAGTTAGGGCTACCAAGGAATAGTTTCTCCTGTATCAGCCAAAATTTAAGTGGTGAGACAGACTTCTAGCCACAACCCTGTATATTCAAACCCAACATCGTAACCACGCTGCCGCATTTTATTTGGATCAGGACTAAGTTGTCAACACTAAATAATAAATTCCAATGATCCCAAAAGTACACATCAAAGCTAAAGCAGATAGTATAGATATTGGGGGAGATTTATCAAAACCTGTCCAGAGGAAAAGTTGCTGAGTTGCCCATAGCAACCAACCAGATCGCTTCTTTCATTTTGCAGAGGCATTTTCAAAAATGAAAGAAGCGATCTGATTGGTTGCTATGGGCAACTCAGCAACTTTTCCTCTGGACAGGTTTTGATAAATCTCCCTTATTGTCTCCTCCATATGTGACTCCTCCTACATCCTTCACGCCCACAAGCACTAATTAATACACTGTTGATATGTTTTAATGCAATTTTATATAATCTTCGCCCATAAGGCGTCTTATGTGCACTGAGTATGATGATGGGATTTTTAAATATGATTGTGATCACTTGTAATTGCATTATATTTGAATATCTCGTATTGTCATTATAACTATTTATGCATTTATGAGATGTGATGATGTCATGGAGATACTTCCTATTTAAAGGGTACCTCTCATCAAAAAAACTTTTGATGTAATATAGATTAATGTATGCAGAATAACTTTACAATTGCCTGTTATTAAAAAATATGCTTCTTTCTATTTAATTTTCCACTTTGAAGAAATGACCACTAGGGGTCTCCCTACCAGTCCTGGCAGCAAGCATTTCAGACTCATGCTGGAGTCCTAAACACTACGAGCTGCCAGTCTGCTTTGTTCACAAAGGAGAACACTCAGAGCTGCCAGCCTGCTTTGTTCACAGCTTGTTTGGCTGTGAACAAAGCAGGCTGGCAGCTCTGAGTGTTTAGGACTCCAACATGAGTCAGAAATGCTTGCTGACAGGACTGATCGGGAAAAATACAATAGAAAGAAGCATATTTTTCATTAACATGCTATTGGAAAGTTATTCAACATTCATTAATCTAAAATATATCAAAAGTTTATTTAATAAGAGGTACCCTTTAAGAAACCACTTGAGCACATGTTACTTGCTTGACAAAGACCGTGTGAGACGGTCAAAACATTGTGTACTGCACTTGATGAATAAAGCCTAACTCCACCTTTTTCATCCACCACGGAGTGCTGCTGCATTTTTTTCATAGCATACATATTGAGAATGATGGGAAGACAGACTATGTTATCTACATAAAAGTTATTAAACTGATTTTCTGTCTTTGATTTTTTAACCCCTCATGACATATTATGTAAATGTACGTCCTGATGCCCTGGATTTTAACGCACCAGGACATACATTTATGTCCTGTACATGAAGCGAGCACAGGAGCTGCATTCACTTCATGTACGACAGGTCACAGCTGCTGTCAGCAGCCAGGTACCCGCCAGTGATCGTGTTGGTGTCCGCTATTAACCCCTCAGATGGGTCATGAATGGAGTAGGTGTGGTGTGATGTCATTAGGGGTTGTGGCGTGAAGTCATGTCTCCTGCCGCGAGAACCTTTCGTTCTAAATATACTGTTTAGAATGCAGAAGTCTGCACATCCTTTGGATAGGGGATAAGAAGTATAGGGGCAGAGTATCCCTTTAACAATCCCATAAGCAGGGCCGGCCTTAGGTGTTCAGGCGCCCTGTGTGAGCTAACCTTGTGGCGCCCCCCCCCCCATTACCCGATAAACATACCCCCAATGTTTTTGTTTGGCACCCTCTAGACAATTTGAAGCACACAATATTCCACAAACACTTTAACGTAGGTAAATTTCCATGACCAATAATACTGGTATACAAGGAGTAAATATATATCACGACACAATAACTGGATAATACCACCATACTGTACTGAATAAAACCACTATACATAGACCAGCATACTATACAGGATCTGTATACAATATAAGTGATTATATACAGGACCATATGGCGGTAGATAACAGCTGTACACAGGATGTGTATTACCATATAAGTGATTACAGTTACATTTTGGGACTCACAATTACGTATTTTCTGATCAGCAGCGTCCTCTTTCCTTTTCTTCTCCATCCGGATAAGACCACCATGTGGTTCTCTTAACATCTGCAGGAAAAACATGTCAGACTCTGCATTTTTCCAGTGCCCTCCCCTCCTCTACACAATCTTTCCATCTATAGGCCCACAAACTGTAATAATGCCCTCATTGGTGTCCTGCACAGTAAAAGGGCATGTAGGTAGGTAATATAGACTGACGAACAGGGAACCTTTTTGAAATTTCTTTAATAATAAAATTAAGAACACTTGTCGGGTATATAGTATTAGATCGCACCTTAGCTGCCTATTTCTTGCCTTGAACGTAATTACCATAAAGAGACATGTGTCTTGCTTCTGTCTTCTTGTTGTGTAATATCAGGCAGTATTCAGACTTGCATATATTGTGCGTAATATTGCTATGCACAGTTTTGGCAGAAGTGTGCAAATTCCTTCTTTTACTTTCGCAATTAGTATATCAAGCAGTGTTCAGACTGTGCATATATCATGCGTTGTGTTGCTGTGCATAGTTTTTGCAAAAGTGGCTATGTGCAATATTCTTCTTAACTTTCGCAATTTATATATCAGACAATGTTCAGACTGTGCATTTATCATACGTTTATGTTGCTGTGCACAGTTATTTGCAAAAGTGACTATGTGCAAGAAATTCTCCTTAACCTTCGCAATTGATATATCAGGTAGTGTTCAGACTAAGCATATATCATGCGTTATGTTGTTGTGCACAGTTGTTTTCAACAATGGCTATGTGCAAAAATTCTTCCTTACTATGTCCATAGTTATAGTGCTTGTTCATGTGAGTACATTGCATATATAGTCCTCATTTGCTCATAGCCATGAAGTTGTTCTTGCATTGTCCACAATTTCTTATTGCACTATTGATTATTACATATGCCACTTAGCTTATTTTCTTTTTCTTTTGGAGATAAGGTGCGTCTTTGGCATCCTTGGAGCTTGAGTGTGCCTGTTAAGCCGATCCTTAGCCGATCCTACGCGTTTCCTCTATGCGATTCTTCCGGGACCTTGTTGCGGCTTTTCAAAATCTAGGCTTGCATCTTTGTTTGATAAGCGGCTCCTTTTATGTGTGTGGCTCTGATGCCGGCCATACTCCATTTGATTTTCCCTCTGTGCTTTATACTCAATACCTCCTCCTTCGCTCCACCCATTACTTGGTCCGCCAATCTCCAGCTTGCGCATAGAACCTGCGCTCTCTATTGCCGCGGCTGGACTCTCTCAGGTATGGCTGGAGGGGGGGAGTGTCTTCAATACTCAGGTGTGCTGTTCAGCCCTCGTTCTGAGCTCTGGACAGACAGTGGACAGGTAGCTTTTCTTGCGTTCCAGCTGTATTTTAACTCTTTTATCACTGGATTACGTGTTCTTGTTTTTCATTATTTGCATTATTTGTTTTTCATCGCGTATTGATTAATGTTCCATTTACAATTGATATATTCGCTTTAGTGATAAGGTTTTACTAGTATTATAACCAGCTATAGATGTATTATTTGATAAAACATGCGTAGGATATAAAGTCATTTAAACCCTCCGGTTTTACTGCTTCCAAAGTGAAGGTCCAGAAGGCTTCTCTCTGAAGGAGCATGTTGTCCCAGTCTCCTCCTCTGTTTGGTGAGGGTATAACTTCAATTATTTGTGCTTGAAGACCTTGTAAATCACTTTGGTGATGGGAGGCAAAGTGATTTGCTACCGGGGTGTCTCGCATGTGCACTATATCCCCTACATGTTCTTGGAGTCTTCGTCTAAAATTCCGAAAGGTTTTGCCCACATAGTTTAGTGGACATGTGCAGGTTAGGAGATAAATTACTCCTTTTGTTTCACAATTGGCAAAGTGTTTGATCTGATATTCCTGTTTTGTTACTGCACTACTAAATTTGTTTCCTTTTTTAATATATCGGCACATTGTACATTTGCCACATTGAAATGTTCCATTGGGTTTCGTTGTAAGCCATCTCTCACTTGGGATTCTCTCAAAGTTACTATGGACTAGTTTGTCCTTTAAATTGCATCCTCTTTTGTATGTGATGTGAGGTTCATTAGGAATCAGTTCTTTCAAAGTATCATCTAGCCTTAGTATGCTCCAATATTTGTTTAGAATTTGTTTTGTCTCTCTGGCTTTGTCATCATACACCCCTATTATTCTGGATATTTCTTTTCCTTCTTTCCAGTCTTTTTTCTTTGGGGTTAGAAGTGAAGACCTATTTGCTTTCAATGCTCTATGATAAGCTCTTTTTATTATTTTGTTGGGGTATCCCCTATTTCTGAGTCTGGTACGAAGCTCCCCTGCTCTGCTTATAAATTCATCCAGAGTGGAACAATTTCTCCTAATACGGAGGTACTGACCCGTTGGGATTCCCTGCTTCAGTGGTCGTGGATGGCAGCTGTCCCACCGAAGCAGGGAATTAGTAGCTGTTTCTTTTCGGAACACAGTAGTTTGTACATTCCTGTCTTTTGTGACCCAAATTTTTAAGTCTAGAAATACCATGCTTTCAGAACTGATGGAACTCGTGAACCTAAGTCCTAGTTGATTGACATTGAGTTCCCTCACAAAAGTCTCAAATTTTTCTTTGGTGGACGACCAAATGATCAAGATGTCGTCAATGAATCTAAGCCACAATGTTATGTGGCTAGTCCATGACGACATCCTTTCACTAAAGACCACTTGGTCCTCCCACCAGCCGAGGTACAGGTTAGCGTAACTGGGGGCGCAGGGGCTCCCCATCGCTGTACCTCGGCTTTGGTGGAAGGACTCCCCTTCAAATTGGAAATAATTTTTTGTTAGAACAAATTTCAATAGTGCCATTACCAATCTATTATGGGGGACATATTGGTTACCCCTTGATTTGAGGAAAAACTCCACTGCCTCCAGTCCTTTATCGTGGGGGATGGAGGAATACAAAGCCTCAACATCCAGGGCTGAACAGCACACCTGAGTATTGAAGACACTCCCCCCCTCCAGCCATACCTGAGAGAGTCCAGCCGCGGCAATAGAGAGCGCAGGTTCTATGCGCAAGCTGGAGATTGGCGGACCAAGTAATGGGTGGAGCGAAGGAGGAGGTATTGAGTATAAAGCACAGCGGGAAAATCAAATGGAGTATGGCCGGCATCAGAGCCACACACATAAAAGGAGCCGCTTATCAAACAAAGATGCAAGCCTAGATTTTGAAAAGCCGCAACAAGGTCCCGGAAGAATCGCATAGAGGAAACGCGTAGGATCGGCTAAGGATCGGCTTAACAGGCACACTCAAGCTCCAAGGATGCCAAAGACGCACCTTATCTCCAAAAGAAAAAGAAAATAAGCTAAGTGGCATATGTAATAATCAATAGTGCAATAAGAAATTGTGGACAATGCAAGAACAACTTCATGGCTATGAGCAAATGAGGACTATATATGCAATGTACTCACATGAACAAGCACTATAACTATGGACATAGTAAGGAAGAATTTTTGCACATAGCCATTGTTGAAAACAACTGTGCACAACAACATAACGCATGATATATGCTTAGTCTGAACACTACCTGATATATCAATTGCGAAGGTTAAGGAGAATTTCTTGCACATAGTCACTTTTGCAAATAACTGTGCACAGCAACATAAACGTATGATAAATGCACAGTCTGAACATTGTCTGATATATAAATTGCGAAAGTTAAGAAGAATATTGCACATAGCCACTTTTGCAAAAACTATGCACAGCAACACAACGCATGATATATGCACAGTCTGAACACTGCTTGATATACTAATTGCAAAAGTAAAAGAAGGAATTTGCACACTTCTGCCAAAACTGTGCATAGCAATATTACGCACAATATATGCAAGTCTGAATACTGCCTGATATTACACAACAAGAAGACAGAAGCAAGACACATGTCTCTTTATGGTAATTACGTTCAAGGCAAGAAATAGGCAGCTAAGGTGCGATCTAATACTATATACCCGACAAGTGTTCTTAATTTTATTATTAAAGAAATTTCAAAAAGGTTCCCTGTTCGTCAGTCTATATTAATAACCTGGGAGACCTCTAAAAAAATTTAAAATAACGGGCTAACCGATCAGTGATATTACATGTAGGTAGGTAGCCAGGTAAATATGTAACTGTTACGCCGAGCGCTCCGGGTTCCCGCTCCTCCCCGGAGCGCTCGCTTCACCTCCTCCGCTGCAGCGCCCCGGTCACGTCCTCTGACCCGGGGCGCTGCGATCCTGCTGCTAGCCGGGATGCGATTCGCGATGCGGGTAGCGCCCGCTCGCGATGCGCACCCCGGCTCTCCTACCTGACTCGCTCCCCGTCTGTTCTGTCCCGGCGCGCGCGGCCCCGCTCCCTAGGGCGCGCGCGCGCCGGGTCTCTGCGATTTAAAGGGCCACTGCGCCGCTGATTGGCGCAGTGGTTCCAATTAGAGTTATCACCTGTGCACTCCCTATATTACCTCACTTCCCTTGCACTCCCTTGCCGGATCTTGTTGCCTTAGTGCCAGTGAAAGCGTTCCTTGTGTGTCCCTTGCCAGTGTTTCCAGACCTTCTGCCGTTGCCCCTGACTACGATCCTTGCTGCCTGCCCCGACCTTCTGCTACGTCCGACCTTGCTTCTGCCTACTCCCTTGTACCGCGCCTATCTTCAGCAGCCAGAGAGGTGAGCCGTTGCTAGTGGATACGACCTGGTCACTACCGCCGCAGCAAGACCATCCCGCTTTGCGGCGGGCTCTGGTGAAAACCAGTAGTGGCTTAGAACCGGTCCACTAGCACGGTCCACGCCAATCCCTCTCTGGCACAGAGGATCCACCTCCTGCCAGCCGGCATCGTGACAGTAGATCCGGCCATGGATCCCGCTGAAGTTCCTCTGCCAGTCGTCGCTGACCTCACCACGGTGGTCGCCCAGCAGTCACAACAGATTGCGCAACAAGGCCAACAGCTGACTCAACTGACCGTTATGCTACAACAGTTGCTACCACAGCTTCAGCAGTCATCTCCTCCGCCAGCTCCTGCACCTCCTCCGCAGCGAGTGGCCGCTCCTGGGATACGCTTATCCTTGCCGGATAAGTTTGATGGGGACTCTAAGTTTTGCCGTGGCTTCCTTTCCCAATGTTCCCTGCATCTGGAGATGATGTCGGACCTGTTTCCCACTGAAAGGTCTAAGGTGGCTTTCGTAGTCAGTCTTCTGTCCGGAAAAGCCCTGTCATGGGCCACACCGCTCTGGGACCGCAATGACCCCGTCACTGCCTCAGTACACTCCTTCTTCTCGGAAATCCGAAGTGTCTTTGAGGAACCTGCCCGAGCCTCTTCTGCTGAGACTGCCCTGTTGAACCTGGTCCAGGGTAATTCTTCCGTTGGCGAGTATGCCGTACAATTCCGTACACTTGCTTCGGAATTGTCCTGGAATGATGAGGCCCTCTGCGCGACCTTCAAAAAAGGCCTATCCAGCAACATTAAAGATGTTCTGGCCGCACGAGAAATTCCTGCTAATCTACATGAACTTATTCACCTAGCCACTCGCATTGACATGCGTTTTTCTGAAAGGCGTCAGGAACTCCGCCAAGATATGGACTCTGTTCGCACGAGGCGTTTCGTCTCCTCGGCTCCTCTCTCCTCTGGTCCCCTGCAATCTGTTCCTGTGCCTCCCGCCGTGGAGGCTATGCAGGTCGACCGGTCTCGCCTGACACCTCAAGAGAGGACACGACGCCGTATGGAGAACCTCTGCCTGTACTGTGCTAGTACCGAACACTTCCTGAGGGATTGTCCTATCCGTCCTCCCCGCCTGGAAAGACGTACGCTGACTCCGCACAAAGCTGAGACAGTCCTTGATGTCTACTCAGCTTCTCCACGTCTTACTGTGCCTGTGCGGATGTCTGCTTCTGCCTTCTCCTTCTCTACAGTGGCCTTCTTGGACTCTGGTTCTGCAGGAAATTTTATTTTGGCCTCTCTCGTCAACAGATTCAACATCCCAGTGATCAGTCTCGCCAGACCCCTCTACATCAATTGTGTAAATAATGAAAGATTGGACTGTACCATACGTTTCCGCACGGAGCCCCTTCTTATGAGCATCGGATCTCATCATGAGAGGATTGAACTTTTGGTCCTCCCCAATTGCACCTCGGAGATTCTTCTTGGACTTCCCTGGCTTCAACTTCATTCCCCAACCCTGGATTGGTCCACTGGGGAGATCAAGAGTTGGGGGTCCTCTTGTTCCAAGAACTGTCTAAAACCGGTTCCCAATAACCCTTGCCGTAACCCTGTGGTTCCTCCAGTAACCGGTCTACCCAAGGCCTATATGGACTTCGCGGATGTTTTCTGCAAAAAACAGGCTGAGACTCTACCTCCTCACAGGCCTTATGATTGCCCTATCGACCTCCTCCCGGGTACTACTCCACCCCGGGGCAGAATTTATCCTCTCTCTGCCCCAGAGACTCTTGCCATGTCCGAATACGTCCAGGAGAATCTAAAAAGGGGCTTTATCCGTAAATCCTCCTCTCCTGCCGGAGCCGGATTTTTCTTTGTCTCCAAAAAAGATGGCTCCCTACGTCCTTGCATTGACTACCGCGGTCTTAATAAAATCACGGTTAAGAACCGCTACCCCTTACCCCTCATCTCTGAACTCTTTGATCGCCTCCAAGGTGCCCACATCTTCACTAAATTGGACTTAAGAGGCGCCTATAACCTCATCCGCATCAGAGAGGGGGACGAGTGGAAAACGGCATTTAACACCAGAGATGGACACTTTGAGTATCTGGTCATGCCCTTTGGACTGTGCAATGCCCCTGCCGTCTTCCAAGACTTTGTCAATGAAATTTTTCGTGATCTATTATACTCCTGTGTTGTGGTATATCTGGACGATATCCTAATTTTTTCTGCCAATCTAGAGGAACACCGCCGGCATGTCCGTATGGTTCTTCAGAGACTTCGTGACAACCAACTCTATGCCAAAATTGAGAAATGTCTGTTTGAATGCCAATCTCTTCCTTTTCTAGGATATTTGGTCTCTGGCCAGGGACTACAGATGGATCCAGACAAACTCTCTGCCGTCTTAAATTGGCCACGCCCCTCCGGACTCCGTGCTATCCAACGCTTTTTGGGGTTCGCCAATTATTACAGGCAATTTATTCCACATTTTTCTACCATTGTGGCTCCTATCGTGGCTTTAACCAAGAAAAATGCTGATCCCAAGTCCTGGCCTCCTCAAGCAGAAGACTCCTTTAAACAACTCAAGTCTGCCTTTTCTTCGGCTCCCGTGCTCTCCAGACCTGACCCTTCCAAACCCTTCCTATTGGAGGTTGATGCCTCCTCAGTAGGAGCTGGAGCTGTTCTTCTACAAAAAAATCCTTCCGGGCATGCTGTCACTTGTGGTTTTTTCTCTAGGACCTTCTCTCCAGCGGAGAGGAACTACTCCATCGGGGATCGAGAGCTTCTAGCCATTAAATTAGCACTTGAGGAATGGAGGCATCTGCTGGAGGGATCAAGATTTCCTGTTATTATCTACACCGACCACAAGAACCTCTCCTACCTCCAGTCGGCCCAACGGCTGAATCCTCGCCAGGCCCGGTGGTCTCTGTTCTTTGCCCGATTTAATTTTGAGATTCACTTTCGTCCTGCCGATAAGAACATTAGAGCCGATGCTCTCTCTCGTTCCTCGGATGCCTCAGAAGTTGATCTCCCTCCGCAACACATCATTCCACCTGACTGCCTGATCTCCACTTCTCCTGCCTCCATCAGACAGACTCCTCCAGGAAAGACCTTTGTTTCTCCACGCCAACGCCTCGGAATCCTCAAATGGGGTCACTCCTCCCATCTCGCAGGTCATGCGGGCATCAAGAAATCTGTGCAACTCATCTCCCGCTTCTATTGGTGGCCGACTCTGGAGACGGATGTTGGGGACTTTGTGCGAGCCTGCACTATCTGTGCCCGGGATAAGACTCCTCGCCAGAAGCCCGCTGGTTTTCTTCATCCTCTGCCTGTCCCCGAACAGCCTTGGTCTCTGATTGGTATGGATTTTATTACTGATTTACCCCCTTCCCGTGGCAACACCGTTATTTGGGTGGTCGTTGATCGATTCTCCAAAATGGCACATTTCATTCCTCTTCCTGGTCTTCCTTCTGCGCCTCAGTTGGCTAAACAATTTTTTGTACACATTTTTCGTCTTCACGGGTTGCCTACGCAGATTGTCTCGGATAGAGGGGTCCAATTCGTGTCTAAATTCTGGAGAGCTCTCTGTAAACAACTCAAGATTAAATTAAATTTTTCCTCTGTATATCATCCCCAGTCCAATGGACAAGTAGAAAGAATTAACCAGATCCTGGGTGATTATTTGCGACATTTTGTTTCCTCCCGCCAGGATGACTGGGCAGATCTCCTTCCATGGGCCGAATTCTCGTATAACTTCAGGGTCTCTGAATCTTCCTCCAAATCCCCATTTTTCGTGGTGTACGGCCGTCACCCTCTTCCCCCCCTCCCTACCCCCTTGCCCTCTGGTCTGCCCGCTGTGGATGAAATTTCTCGTGACCTTTCCATTATATGGAGAGAGACCCAAAATTCTCTCTTACAGGCTTCTTCACGCATGAAGAGGTTCGCGGATAAGAAAAGAAGAGCTCCTCCCGTTTTTTCCCCTGGAGACAAGGTATGGCTCTCCGCTAAATATGTCCGCTTCCGTGTCCCTAGCTACAAGTTGGGACCACGCTATCTTGGTCCTTTCAAAATTCTGTGTCAGATTAATCCTGTCTCTTATAAACTTCTTCTTCCTCCTTCTCTTCGTATCCCTAATGCCTTTCACGTCTCTCTTCTCAAACCACTCATCCTTAACCGTTTTTCTCCCAAATCTGTTCCTCCCACTCCTGTTTCCGGCTCCTCGGACGTCTTCTCGGTCAAGGAGATTTTGGCTGCCAAAAAGGTCAGAGGAAAAAATTTTTTTTTAGTAGACTGGGAGGGTTGTGGTCCTGAAGAGAGATCCTGGGAACCTGAGGACAACATCCTCGACAAAAGTCTGCTCCTCAGGTTCTCAGGCTCCAAGAAGAGGGGGAGACCCAAGGGGGGGGGTACTGTTACGCCGAGCGCTCCGGGTTCCCGCTCCTCCCCGGAGCGCTCGCTTCACCTCCTCCGCTGCAGCGCCCCGGTCACGTCCTCTGACCCGGGGCGCTGCGATCCTGCTGCTAGCCGGGATGCGATTCGCGATGCGGGTAGCGCCCGCTCGCGATGCGCACCCCGGCTCTCCTACCTGACTCGCTCCCCGTCTGTTCTGTCCCGGCGCGCGCGGCCCCGCTCCCTAGGGCGCGCGCGCGCCGGGTCTCTGCGATTTAAAGGGCCACTGCGCCGCTGATTGGCGCAGTGGTTCCAATTAGAGTTATCACCTGTGCACTCCCTATATTACCTCACTTCCCTTGCACTCCCTTGCCGGATCTTGTTGCCTTAGTGCCAGTGAAAGCGTTCCTTGTGTGTCCCTTGCCAGTGTTTCCAGACCTTCTGCCGTTGCCCCTGACTACGATCCTTGCTGCCTGCCCCGACCTTCTGCTACGTCCGACCTTGCTTCTGCCTACTCCCTTGTACCGCGCCTATCTTCAGCAGCCAGAGAGGTGAGCCGTTGCTAGTGGATACGACCTGGTCACTACCGCCGCAGCAAGACCATCCCGCTTTGCGGCGGGCTCTGGTGAAAACCAGTAGTGGCTTAGAACCGGTCCACTAGCACGGTCCACGCCAATCCCTCTCTGGCACAGAGGATCCACCTCCTGCCAGCCGGCATCGTGACAGTAACTAGGTAGGTAGATCAGGAAGCCAGATATGTAGGTATGTGACAAGCCAGGTAGTTAGAGGGCTAGCTAGGCAGTTAGGCAGCAATGTATGAAGGCCAGGTATGTACATAGTTAGATAGCCTGGTATGTAGGTAAATAGTTTGGCATCCAGGTATAAAGTTTGGTAGCCCCCCCTTCCCTGTAGGTATAGACAGCAGAGTTAACCCCTCCCCTTCCTGTAGGAATAGGCAGCAGAGTTAGCCCCCCACCCTTCCCCATAGGTATAGGCAGCAGAGTTAAACCCCCTTCCCAATAGGTATAGGAACAGAGTTAACCCCCTTTCTCCTTAGGTATAGGCAGCAGGGTCCCCCCACCCCCTTTCCCCGTAGACATAGGCAGAGTTAACCCCCTTTTCCCCATAGGTATAGGCAGAGTTACCCCCCCCCTTCCCCATAGATATAGGCAGAGTTAACCCCCCCCCCTTCCCCATAGGTATAGGCAGAGTTAACCCCCCCTCTTCCCCTTAGGTATAGGCAGAGTTAACCCCCCCCTCTTCCCCATAGGTATAGGCAGAGTTACCCCCCCCCCTTCCCCATAGGTATAGGCAGAGTTAGCCCCCTCTTCCCCTTAGGTATAGGTAGAGTTAACCCCCCTCTTCCCCTTAGGTATAGGCAGAGTTAACCCCCCTCTTCCCCATAGGAATAGGCAGTGTTAACCCCCCTCTTCCCCATAGGTATGGGCAGATTTAACCCCCTCCCCTCTCTTCCCCAGCCCCTTTCCCCATAGACATAGGCAGAGTTAACCCCCTTTTCCCCATAGGTATAGGCAGAGTTACCCCCCCCTTCCCCATAGGTATAGGCAGAGTTAACCCCCTCTTCCCCATAGTTATAGGCAGAGTTAACCCCCTCCCTCTTCCCCTTAGGTATAGGCAGAATTATCCCCCTTCCCCATAGGTATAGGCAGAGTTAACCCCCTCTTCCCCATAGGTATAGGCAGTGTTAACCCCCCCCTTCCCCATAGGTATAGCCAGAGTTAACACCCCCCCTCCCTCCCTCTTCCCCATAGGTATAGGCAGAGTTAACCCCCTCCCTCTGCCCCTTAGGTATAGGCAGAGTTACCCCCCTTCCCCATAGGTATAGGCAGAGTTAACCCCCTCTTCCCCATAGGTATAGGCAGTGTTAACCCCCCCTTCCCCATAGGTATAGCCAGAGTTAACACCCTCCCTCTTCCCCATAGGTATAGGCAGAGTTAACCCTCCCTTCCCCATAGGTATAGGCAGAGTTAACACCCACACCCCTTCCTCTTCCCCATAGGTATAGGCAGAGTTAAAAAAAAATTAGGCTCACCTGATGTCCCACGCAGCAATCTCCGCAGCAGCAGGGGCCCGCGTCTTCTCCCCTCCACAGTACAGGCGCCGATGAGTGACGTCATCGGCGCCTGTACTGCGTGCTGCGTGGGGGCGGAGGTAACGTCTTCTCTGTGTAAGCTGCAGATGCAGCTCACACAGAGGGGACGCTGTCTCCAGTATGTGCGTGTATCGCGCATACAGGAGAAGGCAGCATGGTCTGCTGGGGATCTGGGACGAGTGTCCCGGATCCTCAGTAGCGGCGTCGGGCCCTTAACCCGTCCGGGCCCTCGGACGACGTCCAGTCAGTCCGCCCCTGATTGTGAGCTGTGTCGGCCGCCCGGCGCCCCTGTTGATATGGCACCCTGTGCGGCCGCACAGCTCGCACACCCCAAAGGCTGGCCCTGCCCATAAGTTTCCTCCTTCTGGTTACATCTGCGCTCCCTCTGGGCTGTCACAGATCCTTCCTCTAAACATCAGCTCGTTCTAGTTCTAGTAATCCAGTGTAGGCCTTATATGAAATCCTAGGACACAACAGCTTATGAATAGTGATGAGCGACATTGGCCATATTCGAATTCGCAATATTTTGCAAATATATAAAATAATTTTCATCCTATATTTGCAAATTTCGCGTATTCATTATATTCGCATATGCGAATATTCGCAGATGTAAATTTTTGCATATTCGCGTATTCGAGGAAGAAAACAGTGAGGGGGTGGGCAACTTTACTATTGGTTGCTAGAGATGTTGATAACCTCTGACAAGTGTATTTGCATCATTCAAGTGAAAAGAAGGAATATGCTAATATTCACATATGCGAATATGCGGGAAAAATGAATATTCGCAATTCCGAATATATAGCGAATATATTCACAATAGTTGCGAATTTGCAATATTTTCGATAAAAATTAAAAATGCGAATATTCGCGCCCAAAACTACGTATGAATTATAAATGTGAATGGTCCCCATGTTAGTCATCCAAAAAAATATTGTGAGAATGTCAAATTAATGTAATAAGTAAAATGGCTGTGCATTGTATAGACTTGATAGGCAAGATAGACTTCTAATGACTTATACACTTATCAAGCTGAAATCAGACATCTGTATTTAATTTAATGTACTAAACTACAACTTGCAACTAATCATAAAAGAATTCTGGTTTATACTTTTTTGGATTGTTAAGAATTAGAATGGTGCCTTGAACAATTAAATACAGTGTATTAAAATATATCTGTTGTGCTTCTTTGGTTTTACTGTTCATTAAGTATTCATTAGTTCCCCAAAAGATCACTGTGGCTTCCTTTACAGCGAGAATGTTATAATTTAAATCGAGAGCAAATAGCTAAGCGCAGTAGTAACAGCTTGCCAAGCAGCTACATTTGTTTTGGCTGCTGAGAAAACCCCTGGCTGTAGCTTTTGGCTTGAGGCTATGTTGGAAGTTATCCTTAAAGAGAAAGAAGCATTTCCCGTTTGCTACTCAACAGCAGGACACATACATGTTAAGGACCATTATATCAATTCATTCTAAGCAAAGTAAAGCACTGATATTGCTATAAAGGCAATTATGGCATTAATATAGGTCTAGCATAGACATATACAATGGCCCACATTTATCATTGTCTTTACAGTTTTTTTTGTGTCTAAAAAAGGGGCAAAAAAAATCACAAGCAGGGTTTTTTGCGCCTTTTTTTGCCCCTTTTTGTTTACACATTTCTGCTGATTTTGAGTTGCAATCCACTGATTTTGGCAATAGACGTGATATGGAAGGGATTTATCATTGCGCCTTTTTGTAAAAAGGAGCAAAAAAAGGCGCAATGCCACTAAAAAGTCTCTAAAACTACACCAGCCCAGACTTGGTGTAGCTTTTTGGTGTATGTGTAGAATGAAATTTCAGAAAATGTGACCTCCACAAAATTTATCAAAGCTCTTTTACCATTTAATAAATTCGGTGCTCCTACACATTATCAGCACACAAAAAAAAAGGTGTAAAAAAATGCTTAATTTGCACTGCAATTATATATGTGGGCCAATATGTCTAAAACATGCATGTATCAGCTAAAGGGTTATTCTATTTAAATGTTAAAAAATGTGTCAAGAAATTAAATCTTTTTTAAAGACTCCATTGCCCCAGCATTCCGAACATCCTGTTCAGAAGCTTGGTGCGGGTGGCCGGGGTCATGATGCCATTGCCACGCCCTCTCGGGATGTCACATCATGCCCCCTCCATTCATGTCTATGGGAGGGGGCATGACAACCGCCACGCCCCCTCCCATAGACATGAATGGAGGGGGTGTGGTGTGACGTCATGACCGCAGCCATCCGCTCCAGGCTTTTGAACAGGATCTTCAGAATGCTGGGGCACGGAAGTACCCCTTCAAGGACCCTGATCAGGGATCCATTACAATTACAGAAGTCCTTTGTCTTCTATTGAGGAGTATAGCTCAAGAGTAATATGTGAGCTCAGATGTAGGGAAGAGTGACTGACTATATGAAGTGTTAGCAGAATCATTCTACTGTCGACCCCTCTAGGTTACAGGTGAAAGGTTAAGCTTTCAAAAATGTTTTAAAATATGTAAAAACCTGATCTTATTACAATTGTTACATTATTCATTCAACTGCCAAGACCTGTGTCTATGATCAGTTGAAGCTAATTAGCTAGTGGGTGTGGGACTATCCCTTGGATAAAGACCAACATTTCTAAACCCCTTCAGGGCTTACACCTCTCAGGGACTAATTCCCTTAAATTTAGGGACCCTCCCCAAACCTTTTACTTTATTATACTATTAAACTATACTATTATACTATTATTGTATTATACTATTAAAATAAATCACAATATGCTCCAAAATAAAGCAAATTTGTCAAGGGCAAGTGCATCTCTTCCCTTGACAAAGCCAGCTTATCCAGTGAAACATTGGGGGGGGGGGTCATCGTAGTGTAAGTTTTAAATAGGAAAGTGTCTCATCTAGTGTAAGTTTTAAATAGGAAAGTGGCACAATATAGAGGCAATATACAAAGGGGAATCCACAATCCTCCAGGAGGTAGTGGTATAAAAAACTGATGAATGTGGTAGGCCTGACTCTTCCTAGTTGGAGGTTCCAAGTTGCCTAATTTTTGGTGCACAGCACTGTCCTCAGGAGGAACATGAGGCAAACATGTTCCTCCTGAGGACAGTGCTGTTGCGCTGAAACATGTAGGGGGGGGGGGGGGAATAATTAGTTTTAAGACACTGTTCCTGTGCTAGTTTCACTGGGAGTACTGCAGACTCCGTACTGATTTATACAGAAATATGTGATAAAGAGAAAGGTGTTCCCAATCAATATAGTATTATTCGTCAGTGCATAGGAACAGTACATATCTTTTAACATACATTTTTGATTGTCACCTATATGTTGTCTTTTATATTTAATTTTTTGTTCATGCAATAAAGTTAAGTCTTAAAAGGGTACTCTGCCCCTAGACATCTTAAGGGATAAGATGTCTGATCGCCGCGATCTCGGCTGCGGCACCCCAGACATCCGATGCACTGAGCGAACTTCGCTTCGTGCCGGATGACTGGGGATGTGGGGCGGAAGCTCGGGACGTCACATCCCTTCCCATTGATTGCATTGAGGGGGTGTGGTTGTGACATTGCAGCCACGCCCCACTCGTGCCCTGGGTTTTTGTAATTGACAGTTATGTGCTGGAGGCCTAACAGAGAGCTGGATTCATTATAAACAAATAGCGGAGCCCATATCTTATTAATACATTTTTGTGGGAGTGCATTTGGCTTTAGGACATGTGTTACGCCTAGCGCTCCGGGTCCCCGCTCCTCCCCGGAGCGCGCACGGCGTCTCTCTCTCCGCAGCGCCCCGGTCGGTCCCGCTGACCGGGAGCGCTGCACTGTCATGGCCGTCGGGGATGCGATTCGCACAGCGGGACACGCCCGCTCGCGAATCGCATCCCAGGTCACTTACCCGTTCCCGTCCCCTGCTGTCAGGTGCTGGCGCGCGCGGCTCCGCTCTCTAGGGCGCGCGCGCGCCAGCTCCCTGAGACTTAAAGGGCCAGTGCACCAATGATTGGTGCCTGGCCCAATTAGCTTAATTGGCTTCCATCTGCTCCCTGCCTTTATCTGACCTCCTCCCATGCACTTCCTTGCCGGATCTTGTTGCCTTGTGCCAGTGAAAGCGTTTTGTGTGTCCAAAGCCTGTGTACCAGTACTATTGCTATCCACCCTGACTACGAACCTTGCCGCCTGCCCCCGACCTTCTGCTACGTCCGACCTTGCTTCTGTCTACTCCCTTGTACCGCGCCTATCTTCAGCAGCCAGAGAGGTTGAGCCGTTGCTAGTGGATACGACCTGGTCACTACCGCCGCAGCAAGTCCATCCCGCTTTGCGGCGGGCTCTGGTGAAAACCAGTAGTGACTTAGAACCGGTCCACTAGCACGGTCCACGCCAATCCCTCTCTGGCACAGAGGATCCACCTCCTGCCAGCCGGCATCGTGACAGTAGATCCGGCCATGGATCCCGCTGAAGTTCCTCTGCCTGTTGTCGCCAACCTCCCCACACTGGTCGCCCAGCAAGCCCGACAGATTGCCCAACAAGATCACCAGCTGTCGTACTTGACCACCATGACTCAGCAACTCCAGTCGCAGCTACAGCAGATTCAGTCTCAGCTACAGCAGCAGCAACCATCTCCTCCGCCAGCTCCTGCACCTCTTCCGCAGCGAGTGGCCACTCCTAGCCTCCGCCTGTCCTTGCCGGACAAATTTAATGGGGACTCTAAGTTTTGCCGTGGCTTTCTTTCGCAATGTTCCCTGCATTTGGAGATGATGTCGGATCAGTTTCCTACTGAAAGGTCTAAGGTGGCTTTCGTAGTCAGCCTTCTGTCTGGAAAAGCCCTGTCATGGGCCACACCGCTCTGGGACCGCAATGACCCCGTCACTGCCTCTGTACACTCCTTCTTCTCGGAAATTCGAAGTGTCTTTGAGGAACCTGCCCGAGCCTCTTCTGCTGAGACTGCCCTGTTGAACCTGGTCCAGGGTAATTCTTCCGTTGGCGAGTACGCCATACAATTCCGTACTCTTGCTTCTGAACTTTCCTGGAATAATGAGGCCCTCTGCGCGACCTTTAAAAAAGGCCTATCCAGCAACATTAAAGATGTTCTGGCCGCACAAGATACTCCTACCAACCTGCATGAACTCATTCATCTAGCCACTCGCATTGACATGCGTTTTTCTGAGAGGCATCAAGAGCTCCGCCAGGAAAAAGACTTAGATCTCTGGACACCTCTCCCACAGTCTCCATTGCAATCTGCGCCTAGGCCTCCCGCCGAGGAGGCCATGCAAGTGGATCGGTCTCGCCTGACCCTGGAAGAGAGGAATCGCCGTAAGGAAGAGAATCTTTGTCTGTACTGTGCCAGTACCGAGCATTTCTTGGTGGATTGCCCTATCCGTCCTCCACGCCTGGGAAACGTACGCACGCACCCAGCTCACGTGGGTGTGGCGTCTCTTGGCTCTAAGTCTGCTTCTCCACGTCTCACGGTGCCTGTACGGATTTCTTCTTCAGCCAGCTCTTCCCTCTCAGCCGTGGCCTGCCTGGACTCTGGTGCCTCTGGGAATTTTATTCAGGAGTCCTTGGTGAATAAATTCCGCATCCCGGTGACCCGTCTTGTCAAGCCACTCCACATTTCCGCGGTCAACGGAGCCAGGTTGGATTGCACCGTGCGTTTCCGCACGAAGCCCCTCCTAATGTGCATCGGACCTCATCATGAGAAAATTGAGTTTTTGGTCCTCCCCAATTGCACTTCTGAAGTTCTCCTTGGACTACCCTGGCTTCTACACCATTCCCCAACCCTGGATTGGTCCACAGGGGAGATCAAGAGCTGGGGTACCTCTTGCTTCAAGGACTGCCTTAAACCGGTTACCAGTACTCCCTGCCGTGACCCTGTGGTTCCTCCTGTATCCGGTCTCCCTAAGGTCGTTATGGACTCTGCCCGCCTTAAGAAGTGCCTCTCCCCCCCTCCCAGTCCAGTCAGGCAAGCCTCGGTGCCTCCTCATGGCCCTCGTCCTGGTGTCACACTGCCCCGTGCCAGGCCTCGCCCTCTGCCCTCCCTCCCCATTCCCACTCCTGCTGTACTGCCTGCCGTTGAGGAATCCCTCCATCCTTTCCCGGTGTCCTCATCCCAGGGGAGGCAGTTACCGGACAAAGAGAAGGGGAGACCTAAGGGGGGGGGTACTGTTACGCCTAGCGCTCCGGGTCCCCGCTCCTCCCCGGAGCGCGCACGGCGTCTCTCTCTCCGCAGCGCCCCGGTTGGTCCCGCTGACCGGGAGCGCTGCACTGTCATGGCCGTCGGGGATGCGATTCGCACAGCGGGACGCGCCCGCTCGCGAATCGCATCCCAGGTCACTTACCCGTTCCCGTCCCCTGCTGTCAGGTGCTGGCGCGCGCGGCTCCGCTCTCTAGGGCGCGCGCGCCAGCTCCCTGAGACTTAAAGGGCCAGTGCACCAATGATTGGTGCCTGGCCCAATTAGCTTAATTGGCTTCCATCTGCTCCCTGCCTTTATCTGACCTCCTCCCATGCACTTCCTTGCCGGATCTTGTTGCCTTGTGCCAGTGAAAGCGTTTTGTGTGTCCAAAGCCTGTGTACCAGTACTATTGCTATCCACCCTGACTACGAACCTTGCCGCCTGCCCCCGACCTTCTGCTACGTCCGACCTTGCTTCTGTCTACTCCCTTGTACCGCGCCTATCTTCAGCAGCCAGATAGGTTGAGCCGTTGCTAGTGGATACGACCTGGTCACTACTGCCGCAGCAAGTCCATCCCGCTTTGCGGCGGGCTCTGGTGAAAACCAGTAGTGACTTAGAACCGGTCCACTAGCACGGTCCACGCCAATCCCTCTCTGGCACAGAGGAGCCACCTCCTGCCAGCCGGCATCGTGACAACATGTTAATACTTCTATTCTATAGCATTTGGTGCTCTGTATTAATAAGCGACCTGGACTCTGATACCTGCAGTTGGAGATCTAATGATATCTAAAATTATCCCCTTTGTCCTCCTATTTCTAATGCTCCCTAGACACCCTCTGACCCTTTGTCCCAGTCCTGCATGTATTCGTCCTTCAGTAGAAGAGCTATGCACAACACATGTGATACTTTTAGTACGTCACTTGGCCCTTTTCCCATACATAACAAATGTATTCATATTGTTCTAGAAGAGTCCTGTGAGTACTGAAAGATCTATCAGACTAATTATACAGCAAAGATGTGAATTATGTTTATAAATCTTAGTAAATAAAATAGCTGGAGGGAAGCTCTTCAGAGGATGAATTCCATTTCTAGGATTGGAGCATTATTAAACATTCACAACATCCAGTTAGTTTGTGCTTTTGTAACAGCTTTTTATGAGGCGTTTAGGAAATTGTAAATGTAAAATGTGTTATTATATATTTAAGCTGTCTGTCATACAAACAAATAAAAATCCTACCCTTTTTAATTTAAGAACTAAATGTGTCATATGTAAAAGTGGGACAGGTACAATGGCTTTTTAAATGTATCCCCCCCCCCCCCAAGTTCAGTGTGATAACTCTCAAATATTCCAACATTCCAGATTTTTCCCCCCACACATTTATAGCCCCCATAGGGAACTATAACATGCAATCTTCTGATTGCAAATACTGATCAATGCTATGCAACAGAATAGCATTGATCAGTGTTATTGGCGCTCCATTGCTCCAGCCTGGATCTCAGGCATGGAGCATTCGAGCGACGATCGGACGGAGAGGAGGACGGTAAGGACCCTCTTCGTGTATCCTCAGCTGATCGGGGCACAGGTAACACAACTGTCATTATTTTTTAACCCCCCGAAACTACTACAATGTTGTTGCTGATGACCATAAATTGAATGTAGTCATACCTTTATCGCCGCTTTTCCTTTTTTTTATAAGTTATAAAAATCCTTTTATCCAGCAGTTAGGCACAGTCGGATAGGTGTGGCTTGGGGTTCGCAAAGTCCTGCCACTGCCACGGCTATCCTCTCTTTCAGCGCTGGGACCGCTGTGTCTTACTACACACAGAGCAGGCGCCTGCGGGCTCTGACATGCGGGCGCCACCGTGGATTGACAAAGCAAGCACTCGCTCCTTGCCTCTAGTACTGCACATACGTATTGAGCGCTTAGACGGTGGGAGTGAGCGCTCGCTCTGTCAATTCATGGCAGCGCGCGCACACCAGAGCTCGCCGGGAGGGACGCATATGCTGTGGATGCACTGTGGACTGCTGTGTCCCAGCGCTGAAAGAGAGGATAGGTGTGGCGGTGGCGGGGCTTTGCGGGCCCCAAGCCACGCCTATCCGACTGTGCCTGACCGGTGGATAAAATAATTTTATAACTTATAAATGAAGGAAATGCGTGATAAAGGAATGGCTACATTCACTTTATGGTCCTCAGTAACAAGATAGTAGTAGTCTGATGATGTTACGCTTTAAGCACATCTATTTGCAGACACTCCAGACAAACTGGAATCTTGGCAGCAACTGGGTCTTTTTAGGCCCATGTGGTGAGGTACAGATCCCAAAGCAGAGGCCTGGACATGACACCCACACTTCTCTGCTCTACACAACTCCTCACCGGTCACTAATTCCTCCCTGTCTAGAGAGACCTGGGGGAGCAGCACATGAGACCCTGATTGGCCAAAGTACACATGTGATCCCCTATGCATCCTCCCTCACAGTTATAGGTGACACTTTGCTGACAATAAAACATATACAATAAGTGCATTTAACAGTAGAAATCACATTATAATAATCGACAAAGCATATGACTTTTAAACCTGGAGCTGTGGGTCGGAGCAGACACAATATAGTGACATTCACCTGACAGGACAAGTATGTTCCACAGGGGGATTGATTACAAAGATGTTCTTCTTGCTATACCTTCCCCCCCCCGGTTCCTAAGATATAGGGGTTTTACTATTTTGTTTGTCTATCAGTGCCTTTTACACACCCCTCAGCCTCCTAATCCCTCCTTAGCCAAGCATTTACTGTCTATTTAGAAGCAAATTACCCGCTCATCTTACTATTAAAGCATACAGTAACTCCGATCACACTCCAGGGCAGGATATCTGAATCCCCTGTAAATTCGTAGCCTGAGACTACAGCGATCAGCATATGGATTTGCCAGATGACTTTTAGACTTGCATAGAAGATTTGAACATATATCCTTTTGCCAGAACGTGATCAGATTTAAGCTTTTAAGTAAAAAGTACAGATAATGAATTCTTAAAACTACCATGGGTATTTCAGGAACCAGGGGGTGTAGTAAGAAAATAAAACACTGCTAGAAATCAGGGCATCCAAAACAACAAGATGATATAAATGCTCAACTCAACTGCCCAGAGGTCCTCTTAAAGGGGTTATCCAGGAATAAAAAAACAGACTTATTTTCTATCCAAGACCGCTGTAACAGCAGGTGGTGTGGATCCACTATATCTGTTGTGGACGATGGCATGAGCCACACCGGGGAGCGGAGTCTAAGGTGCCACTGGTTTTCACCAGAGGCCCCCCCCCCCAAAGCAGGATGGACTTGTTGCGGCAGGCGGCTCACAGGTCGCTACCCCTGGCACGACTCATCCACAAAGGCTGCTGAGGAGATGCATCAAATAAATCCTCCAAACCACTCAGGGTTAATTCAGGCGCAGGCAATGGAACTAGGTATATACAGCAATGCTGGTGAATGGCTTAAGGAAAGTAGGGTCAATGTGAATAACCAAAGGTCATTTATTGCAGAACAACGCGTTTCAACGCCAGAGCAGGCGTCTTCCTCAGGTTCATAACAACAATACAATTAAATATAATTTATACAAAAAAGTACCGTATTCCTAAGGGCAGTTGACCCACTTCACGCCGCAAAACTGGGATCCAGGAGCGGGGCGGAAGCCGCGTACGCCACAAGAACAGGGCAGAAGCCCCGTCACACCACTCACCTGGACACCCAGAGGAAGGGCGGAAGTGAATCAAAAAGACCGAAGGAACAAAAATAACATCAACAAAATAATGTAAGTAAAAACATATAAATATATATTAAAAAAACAATGACATAGTAATAATATAGGACAGGTATGTGAAAAAATTATAATTCAATGCAGCTATAATGTGTTTTCAATGGTCTCATTTAGTCCATCCGGGTGCAAGCATTTCAATTTATAAATCCAATAGGATTCTTTATTTATTAATTTTTGAAAACGATTATGTGTGTCTACCGGTATTTTATCTATAATAATTAGTTTTAAGAGATCTTGGTTCTTATCATGTAATTGTGCAAAATGACGCGATACACTATGTAAGGGAAAACCTTTCCGAATATTGAAACGATGAGTGTTCTTGCGGGACCGCACCGTCTGAATGGTGCGGCCCACATACTGTAATTTGCATGGACACTCTAACAGATAGACTGCATAGTCAGTCTCACAATTATAGTTATTTTTTATACGAAATGATTCGTGTGTAATATTAGATTGAAATCGATTGCAGTTATCTTGAATAATATTGCAACATAAGCATCGTGTCTTATCACATTTCTTATTACCTTCAATGTTTATGAATTTTTTAGACTCTTTATTCGTATAAATGTCACTTTTCAATTTATTAGGAGCCAAATAGTTACGTAAGGACATAGGTTTTCTATATGTAATTTTTGGTTGAATAGGTACCAGACTTTTCAAGATGGGATCAGTTCTCACTATTGGCCAGTGCTTGGTTAAAATTCTACGAACGGACTTAGATGCACAATTAAATGTGGTTAAAAAATTGTGTTTAATGTCAATATTCTGCGCGTTATTAGCAGGTTTATTTTTGACTTGTATTAAGTCATTTTGTTTGAAATCTTTAGTTTTGTTATACGCTTGTGTCAAAATTTGCTGGGGATAGCCCTTTTCAGTAAATCTCTTTCTTAATATACCCGATTGGATGTTAAAATCGGTGTCATCAGAGCAGTTTTTTCGTATTCTAAGATATTGCCCGTATGGCACATTCCGGAGCCATTTAGGATAATGGCAGCTCCGGAAATCTAAAAAGCTATTGACGTCTACGGATTTAAAAAAAGTTTTTGTTTGCAAAGTACCATGGGGTTTTTTAAAAATTTCTAAATCAAGAAACTGCACAGATGACTCTGAATAGTGTGGGGTAAAATTGAGTCCATATGTGTTATTGTTAATAAATGCGACAAAGTCTAATGCTTGCTGGTGTGTACCTGTCCACAAAATAAAAAGATCATCGATGTATCGTCTATAAAAATATATAAAATTAGCAAAAGGATAATCAGGCTGTGCGATATGTAGGGACTCGAATCGCCCCATAAACAAATTAGCATAGCTGGGGGCAAAACGAGTCCCCATCGCACAGCCTTTGATCTGCCTGAAAATCTGACTATTAAAACTAAAACAATTGTGATCTAAAATAAAACGAATTCCTTCAATCAAAAAGTCACATTGGTCCACATTTAAAACTTCATTCGGTTTTAAGAAATGTAATATGGCCTGAATGCCTAAAGTGCTGTCAATATTAGAGTAAAGTGCCGACACATCTAGAGTGAGATGCATGGCACAGAAGGAATGAGACGGAGTTGTAGTGAGGGACTGGTAGGAGATCAGGACTGGCGGCACTGTAGAAAGGTCAGGTCACGTAGCAAGAGGTCAGAGGGCAGGCGGCACAGGAGCAAGGTCAGGATGCATTGCAATGGGGTCAGATACACGGCAAGGCAAGACACAAACAGAACCCTTTCTCTTAGGCTGTAATGGCACAAAGATCTGGCAGGGGTCAAGAGGAAGTGCAGGGTAAAATAACGTCAGGACCAGACAAGCACCAATCAATGGTGTGCTGGCCCTTTAAATCACAAAAAGCCGGCACGCCATGCCCTAGGAGGCGGGGACGCACACGCTGGCAGCCAGGGACAGCGACGGAGACATAAACGCAGGGAGGTGAGTGACGGCCCGGCGTTCACATGCGGGCGTTTCTCGTGATGTGAACCGCATCAGAGCCAGAACGGGAGGACGGTGCAGGAGTGCGCTCGTGGCCAGCACGTCTGGCCGCAGCGCTACTCGTAACAGTACCCCCCCTTAGGTCTCCCCTTCTATTTGGGCTGCAGGGACCTCAGCACCAGATCCCGATCTAAGATGTTCTTGTCAGGTTCCCAGGGCCTCTCCTTGGGAACAAAACTCTTCCAATCCACCAAGAAGTACCATTTCCCCCTGATGGTGTTGTGGGCAAGAAACTCCTTAACCTCAAAAACATCGGCAGCGTCGGACACGGGAGTAGGAGAGACTTTGCCCTGGGAGAAACGGTTGAGGACCAGTGGCTTGAGGAGAGAGATGTGGAAGGAATTTGAAATACTTAAGGAAGGAGGCAGGCAGAGCTTATAGGAGACCGGATTGATTTGACAATTGATCTGTGACAATCCACATGTGTTGTTAGAGGAGGGTGGTAGGTCAGTGATGACGTCCATGGAGTTGTGTGTCCAAGGGCACTCTGGAATAGGCAAAGGTTGAAGAAGGACTGCAGGCTTAAGACGTGGAGTCTTGTCTCCGGCACAAGTAGTGCAGGAACGGACAAAATCAGAAACATTGCGTTCCAAGTTCGGCCACCAATAATGACGGGATATGAGCTGAGTAGACTTACCAATTCCACGGTGCCCAGGGAAAAGATAAGAATGTCCCCAATTCAATACCTTAATTCTAAGGCGGGATGGTGCAAAAGACTTCCCAGGTGGAACTTGCTGTTGGTCAAGAGGTGCGACAGAGACCAAATGATCAGGAGGGAGGAGTCCAGACCCACCACATCAGAAGACCTGGAGAGAGCATCGGCCTTGATATTCTTATCCGGGGGCTGAAATGGATTAGGAAATTTAATCTGGAGAAGAAAAGAGACCACCTGGCCTGCCAGGGATTCAGACACTGAGCAGACTGAAAGTACAAAAGGTTCTTATGGTCTGTGTAGATACTGACTGGATGAGTAGAGCCTTCGACTAGGTGACGCCATTCTTCCAAAGTGAGCTTAATGGCCAATAGTTCACCATCTCCAATGGAATAATTCCTCTCGGCAGGCGAAAAGGTCTTGGAGAAAAAAAACACAAGTCAAGGTTTTACCCCTGGAGGTCTTTTGGGTCAGAATAGCTCCAGCTCGTACCAAAGAGGCCTCTACTTCGAGGAAGAAAGGTTTTTCTGGGTCAGGTCTCGATAAAACTGGAGCAGAGGCAAACGCTGATTTCAATAGGAAGAAGGCTTCTTCAGCCTCCGGAGACAAGGATTTGGGGTTACTGTTCTTCTTAGTAAGGGCCACTATCGGAGCAATCAAGGAGGAAAAGTGTGGAATAAACTGTCGATAATAATTGGCAAACCCCAGAAAGCCTTGTATAGCCCGCAGGCCAGTAGGTTGAGGCCAGTTAAGAACCGAAGACAACTTATCAGGGTCCATCTGGAGGCCTTGATCGGAGACTATATATCTAAGAAACGGAAGACTTGTCTTCTCGAAGAGGCATTTCTCGGGTTTTGCGTAGAAACAATTGTCCCGTAGGTGTGGTAGGACCTGTCGCACATGAGTGCGATGAAGCTCCAAGTTGGGTGAGAAGATCAGGATATCATACAGATAGACCACGACACCAAATGGCATCACAAGGTACTTGAAGTGCCCATCATGGGTATTAAAAGCGGTCTTTCATTCATCTCCTTCCCTTATTTTGATGAGGTTGTACACGCCTCGCAAATCCAGCTTACAGCAGATCTTGGCACCCCGCAGGCGATCAATCAGTTCTGTAATCAAAGGTAAGGGGTATCGATTCTTGACAGTGATTTTATTAAGTTCCTGGTAATCAATACAAGGGCGGATAGAGTCATCCTTCTTTTCCACAAAGAAGAATCCAGCAGCGGCAGGGGAGGAGGATTTACAGATGAAACCCTTCTGGAGATTCTCCTTGATGTATTGAGCCATTCCTCGAGGAGACGTAGTTTCAGGCAGAAGGTCAATTGGGCAATCATAGGGATGATGTGGAGGAAGACTTTCAGCCTGCTTTTCGCAGAACACAGGCCCGGCAGGGAAGGAGGCGGCGAGACACTCTTGGGTTGCAGAGTCGCCAGGCAGTAGGACCCCCAGTGGGTGATTTCACCAGTTTGCCAGTCTAGAACCAGGGCGTGACATTGTAGCCAAGGGAGACCGAGAAGAAGTTTGGAAGTACAATAAGGAAGCACATGGAACTTTATCTTTTCCTAGTGCAATACTCCCACTTGCAATAAAAGAGGTTCAGTGCGGAATTGCACAACATAGTTTAGGCATTCTCCATTTGATAGAAGAAATGTACAATGGCTTAACGAGCTGTGTCACCGGGACACTGTATTTGTAGACCAGGGAGGTGTTGATAAAGTTTCCAGAAGGGAGGTGTTGATAAAGTTTCCAGCAGAAGAGTCCAAAAAGGCTGAGGCGAAGAACGAAGCACTGGTAGAGGTTTATACTTGAACCGGTGTGGTCAATTGAGGAGAGGTGGAATTGACGTCTAGGGACGCCTCTCCCATGTTTCCTAAGTGTGTGCATTTCCCGGACGTGGAGGTCACAAAGGACAATTTTTGAGGAAATGTTTCGGGCTGGCACAGTAGAGACACAAATTTTCATTTAGTTGGCGGAACCTCTCCTGCTGGGTTAGACGGGCACGATCCACCTACATAGCTTCTTCGGCTGAGGGCAAGGAGGGTGGTTGAGGTGGCCGCTGAACACAGGCACCAAACGGAGAAGACAACATTTCCAAACTGGTTCACGTTCTTAGCGAAGTTTCTCCTGCCTCTCGGCAAAACGCACATCTATTCGAGTGGATAACTAAATGAGGTCATACAGGGAAGATGGAGGATCTCATGCAGCAAGAGCATCCTTCACTCTACTGTAGAGTCCTTTCTTAAAGGTAGCACACAGGGCCTCGTCATTCCAGGCCAATTCGGAGGCTAGGATATGGAACAGGACCGCGTAGTCACCAACAGTAGAGTCCCCTTGACGGAGGTTCTGTAGTGCTGTTTCGGTCAAGGAGGTCCGTGCAGACTCTTCAAAAACACTGCGGAAAGCTGAGAGGAAGGCTTGCAAGTTGAAAGATACAGATCATTTCGGTCCCAGAGAGGAGTAGCCCAGGCCAGGGCTTTCCTTCAGAGTACCACAGCAGAGCCAGCACGGGAGGACGGTGCAGAAGTGTGCTCGCAGCCAGCGCGTCTGGCTGCAGCGCTACTCGTAACAACCACTCCCTGTCTGTCTCCACTTTGGGTGTGGTATTACAATAAAGGCTAGGTTTTAAAGTCACAAGGGGGTCTTTAGTCACGGTTATCCCTGAGGGAATAAATACCCAAGGAATGTGTATCTTATGAGTTGCCCTAGGATCCCCTGGGGACCTTTTTGGTATTACAACTCGGCTCCATTCACTTCAATGGAACTGAGCATCAGAACCACACCCAACCTGGAGAGAGACAGGGAGCGGTCTTTGAAAGAAATTATCTCTGTTTTTCGATTCCTGGATAACCCCTTTAAGGTCATTTCTATTTCAATATTGTAGGGTTTCTAAGGCCTTTGCTTGGAAACTAAGAAAAGTCTTTTATTTTCTTTTGTGTTATAATAGTTCCATACCATGATTTCATTTGCATAAAATCAATCATACCTGTATGCAATCTTCATAGAAAAACATTTAAATGGGTCATATAGAAAAGATCAGAAACATAGCAGTGTCATAGGATGATTCCTTTCCTATGGGTCACTTGTTAGGGTATGCTCACACTGCGGAATTCCCACGGAATTCCGTGAGAGGAATTCTGCGAGTGGAATTCCACGCAGTGAACATTCCCATCAGTGTGAACAGGTCTTCCGCGAGACCCGTTCACACTGTGGAATTTCCGCCACTGAAATTGTTCCCCGCAAAGAAAGAACGTTCTTTTTTCTGTGAGCAGTGCATAGCCGTCAATGGTGACTCCGCAGTGCCGCGTGGTCCTACCGCCGAAGTATCTTCGGCGACGGCCGCCAGACAGAATCTGAATTCAGCGAGCGGAGATTCCGCAATGTGAACATACCCTTATGCTTCTGTCATGTGTGATCTTCTCCGGGCATCTTACACATATATGAGTTTGACAAGCTCCTACACAAAAAAAAGAGCAACACACAAGCTCCTAGAAGATAACCAAATGAGTTCCAGGCTACTTTTCGAAGCAATGTCAGCCAAGGAATCTCTCATTACGAGCTTTATGGATTGGATTTCCACAATTAATCAGCTGCATAAAAGTCACAGGTCAAAATGTTCAATGCCAACAATTGGTTAATCTGGAGGGATGAATTATACTTTACATCTGGCTTAGACTCTGGAATGACAAATTATGCTTCACTGATGAGAACCTGATGGCTGAATGGAGCAGCCAGGAGAGCACTTACTGCCGAAACCCATAGTGCCGACTGTAAAAAAAAAAAAAATCCAGGACACTTTTTCCTAGATTAGACTTGGTACTTTAGTTCCACTGAAGGGAAATCTTACTGTTAGAATGTACTGTACTGTACAATGGTAGTCTTGTAGTCTTGATAGTAGAATTGATAGTAGTTTTGTGTGCTCCCAACTGTGTTGCGAGAGATAAGGAAAGGCCCATCCTTGTTTCTCCACGAAAATGCTCCCATTCAGAAATCAAAGGCCACAAATAAAAGATGTGCTGCGCTTGGTTTGGAAAAACGTATCTGCCCTGCGCAGAGCTCTGACCTCAACCTTTGGATTGAATCGAAATGCGAACTGTAGACCAAGGGTTAATGCTTTTCTTCATACATTCTTTTGTCAGCCATGTTTTAGTTTAGCTACAACTATACTCAATAAAGTGGAGGTCGCCACAGCAGGAAAGGGAGAACATCTTCATATCAATACCATTAAATCAGTGGTCTCAAACCGTGGCCCTCCAGATGTTGCAAAACTTCAACTCCCAGCATGCCCGGACAGCCGCTGGCTGTCCGGGCATGCTGGATGTTGATGTTTTGCAACATCTGGAGAGCCATAGTTTAAGACCACTGCATTAAATGGTACACTTAAAGGGGTACTCCCCTGGAAAAAAATAGTTTTTTAATCAACTGGTGCCAGAGAGATAAACAGATTTATAAATTACTTCTATATAAAAAATATTAATCCTTCCAGTACATATCAGTTGCTGTATGCTCCATAGGAAGTTCTTTCCATTTAGAATTTCCTTTCTGTCTGACCACAGTGCTGTCTGCTCTGGACAGTTCCTAAAATGGACAGAAGTGTCAGCAGAGCCGCTGGGGCCCCCGCGATCTCCGTGCTGAATGTTCTGAACATTATGTTTAGAATGCTGGGTTCGGGCAGCCATGGTTCTTACATCACGCCACGCCCCCTGCATTTATGTCTATGGGAGGGGATGTGACCGCTGTCTTGACCCCTCCCATAGACATGAATGGAGGGGGCATGGTGCCACGACTACATGTGCATTCTGAGCATAAGGGGAGATTTATCAAAACCTGCCCAGAGGAAAAGTTGCTGAGTTGCCCATAGCAACCAATCAGATCTCTTCTATCATTTTTGAAAAGGCCTGTGAAAAGTGAAAGAAGTGATCTGATTGGTTGCTATGAGCAACTCGGCAACTTTTCCTCTGGACAGGTTTTAATAAATCTCCCCTTATGCTCAGAATGCACATGTAGTCGTGGCACCATGCCCCCTCCATTCATGTCTATAGGAGAGGTCATGACAGCGGTCACATCCCCTCCCATAGACATAAATGCAGGGGGCGTGGCGTGATGTAAGAACCACGGCTGCCCGAACCCAGCATTCTAAACATAATGTTCAGAACATTCAGCACGGAGGTCGCGGGGGTCCCAGCGGCTGGACCCCCGTGATCAGACATCTTATCCCCAATGTCATGAACCGAGACGTGAGGGTGGTAGGATTATCTATAAAATCACTATTTGTCTGCACTAGACCAAAAATAATGATAAAAAAATCCCTCTTACCCCACCCAATTTAAGGTATCGCTGCCACCACCTGTCAATTTCAAGCCGACAGGAAGCTATCAATCCAATCTGGATATGCTACAATTCCCAAATATAATCTTCTATCCCCAGTAGTATATAAAAACAGGAAAAAGATTAATCCAAATCTATAATGTAGCCGAACCGGTAAGTAAATTTAAGACTATAACTTAGCTCTCTTCAAGGACAATGTATGTCCGTTTTACCAGACATAAGGCGGTACTTAATAAATGAATGATTTATTATGAAAGAAAAATATTCACAGTACATATAAAAACAGATATTAACAAGACAAAGTTTCACCATAAAGAAAATAAAATAAAAGGGAAAAAACATTTTACTTACAAAAGTTAGAGTTCTATCCCATGGGGTCTGGTAGTAAATGGCGTCTGGCATCCAAAATTAGATCTCGTCCCCCCATGCAAGCGCCCCTAGTCCCCCCAGGTCTGCAGTTTTATCCCTGCTATGGACAGGAGACACCTCTATGTTCAGCCCCTGGACAGGACAAGGAGGAGAGATAGATTCTGCCCCCTTCCTCCTGATAACCTTATGCCCAAAGAATAGGAAATTACCCCTAACTTTTATCAAGGATCAGGCACCCACATAATTTTTGTTATATTTGTGTTCTCCATCAAATCCTCTTTCTAGGGGTACCTGACATGACCCCCTTATTGTATATGATTTACCTAGCGCATACAGTTCGGGCAGGGATCAATACCCAAGGGTCATGTGAGGACTAATTTTAAAGGTAGTATGATGGAGAATCTAACCGTATAATATAGGGGCTGTGGACATACTTCTCTGACCCCCATATTTCATATTTGGAAGATATGGCATCTACATCAATTGATCTATTGACATCAGGCCTTGGAGTCTGCTTGGCTGTGAAGGTGTTAAATTTACCATCCAGGCAAGCAGTGTCCATTGATTAGCACTTGTTAACTGCCCCCAAATGGTCACAGGAAGCCATAGCTTAGACGGTCGTCTCCTGGCAGCTAGATCACAACAGGCTAGATTCTTTGAAATGTTAAGTAATGCAGAGAGGTGTTTAATGGAATTAACAGTTGTGCATACCGATAGAAATTTTGCAGATCATGTATCACAGATGACAAGCAATCACAATGCAACATGAATACATATTTTGCCATGGTATGTGACACCCTATCCTATGGATAGGGGATAAGATGTCTAGGGGTGGAGTACCCCTTTAAGGCCCTGCACTGTATACTACTGTATATCAATTCACCATATGAATAATTTCTCCATTATGTTTTTCTCATATGACCAATTTTATTTGCTTTTGAAACATTTAAAAAGAAATTTAAAAAGCAAAAGAAGCTTCTGTATTGAGCTGAACATCATCTGGACGTTGAATTCCTTGTCATCCAATTCATCCAATTCTGTAATAATGGAAATCTTAGGAAAATATCCAATGGGTGATATGTTTTATTAGTAGTATATGAGTTCTACACTCATCATGTTTTCTTCATAATGTATTAGTTTACACAGTACGTCTTTTAGGTGTGATAGGTGATAGAAAGATTGTTATAAAACTGGCAGAGGCCATTGTTTGTCTTCTCCAGTGCAATATGATAATCGTAGTATTTGGTGTAAAGCTGACACATTGCAAGTTGGAAAGTGTTTGGATAAGGTCCTTGCCAATATGAAGTGTATAAGGTACTTGCCAATATACCTTCGAGTGGAATAAAAAGTAATTATTCTTTAGGTCGTACATGTTATTTAAGGTGAGCAATGCATTTGATGTGCCATACTTGGATATCTTCCGGAAAGCTGTTATTTATTGTATGTTGAGACATTTATCCTTTTTTTTTTTCTTTGGCCATTTGTTAGAGCCAACTCCCTATTCTTAGTGTTGCTACCTTTGTTTTCCTAAGATAGATACTGTATTTAGTCACTCATTGCTTGCTGATTGTGTAACAGAAAATGTTTATATTTTACTAAATCCTAAACTTCTAATTATTTAGTTTAGTAAACATGTTTATATAAAAATTTTAAGAAATGAAAAATGGCAGGGAACTCAGAAGCGACTGACCAATAGCAGATCGGGGGTGGGGGGGAGGGGGTTAAAGTTCGGTTCCTTCATTCTGCCCACCCACAGTAGTCCAGGCAGAACAGGGTGCTCAATGCACCCCTTATTACATTACGTGAGGGGTGTAGTTTCCAAAATATTATATAAAATTCTGTGCTAAAACCAGCATTTTTTCGTAACCCCATTTCTTCTGAGTATGGAAATACCCCATGTGTGGATGTCAAGTGCACTGCGGGTGCACTACAATGCTCAGAAGAGAAGGAGCGCCATTGAGCTTTTGGAGAGAGAATTTGTTTGGAATGGAAGTCTGGGGCCATGTGTGTTTACAAAGCCCCCATGGTGCCAGAACAATGGATCCCCCCCACATGTGACCCCATTTTGGAAACTACACCCCTCACAGAGTTTAATAAGGGGTGCAGTGAGCATTTACACCCCAAATTTTTGAATTTTTCACCATGAAATGATGCAAGTATCGACAAAAGTAGAATATGTCATGAAAAAAACTATCTCGGAATCAGAATGAAAAGTAAAAGCACCGCAGAGTAATTAATGCTTAAAGTGACAGTGGTCAGATGTTCAAAAAATGCTCTGGTCCTTAAGGTGAAAGGGGGCTTGGTCCTTAAAGGGTTAAGTACAGGACACCAGGGTGTACCTGTACACCCTGCATCCTTAACATGTTAAAGCATACCTGTTTATAGGAAAATAACAAACAAACAAAAAAAAAAAAAGGATGTTATTCACACTGAAATGAGGATTAGGTTGTGCTGCTCACTTCCTCTGTATTCCTCTCCCTAGCAGGGGGCGTGTCCCTGAGCATGCTGTGTCAGCTTTTATTTCCTCTCTCGGTTTCTCTCAGTGCCAGCTGCTGGGATCCAGATGAGGAGCACTGAGAACCTAGATGACTCAGAAACTGAAGATCAGATTAGCCTTTATGGGGACATCTAGTGGCTAAAATTATAATGGCAAAATATAAGGTAAAGACCTCTAAAAAGATATACAGTGGTCCCTCAACATACGATGGTAATCCGTTCCAAATGAACCATCGTTTGTTGAAACTATCGTATGTTAAGGGATCTGTGCAATGTAAAGTATAGGAAGTTGTACTCACCTGTCCCCGCCGCTCCGGACCGTCACCGCTCATCACCGCTGCCCTGGATGTCGCCCTCCATCGCTGTCGCGCGTCCCCGTGATGTCCCCGCCGCTCCGGAACGTCTCTGCTGCCCGTGATCATCGCTCTCACGTCGCCACCATCACGTCACTATGCAAGCCGCTCCTATTGCATGACGGGACGGCGTGCGTGGCAACGTGGTGACGATGATGGAGAGCGCTGGCGATGCAGGGGATCGTGAAGAGGACGCTCCGGAGCTCCGAGGACAGGTAGGAGACCATCACCGGAGCACACGGGGCACCGTAAATGGCTTTCCGGTGGCAGCTGAAGCAGTCAGCATTGCCGGATAGCCGTTTATGTGATGGCCCCGACATACAAAAGCATCGTATGTTGATGCTGCCTTCAACATGCGATGGCCTCTGAGAGGCCATAGCATGTTGAAATTATCGTATGTCGGGGCCATCGTAGGTTGGGGGGTCACTGTATAGTAGAGTTAGTCTTAGTTACAATTACTATATCTGCAACATATCAATATTTTATGTTGGGGACAGTGTGACCAAAATGTTCATTACATGAATAGTAAATAAGCAGAAATTTTTGTCTGCACCATTTAGCCTTCATGGCATTATGATTAGTGCCGATGCCTTGCCCTGTGCCACAGCTTGGAAAAAAAGCAACACCATGAAGCTTCCATGCTTGAGGACCCAAAAAAATACTGACAGTTTACTTTGCCTTTTGGTAAAGTTGACTCTAGCGTGTGTGTGTGTGTGTGTGTGTGTGTGTGTGTGTGTGCATATTAACATGCAGGTTGGCAGAATATGCATAAATAATGAAATAATTCAGGCACAACTTTGTAATACAACTTCATACAACTCCTGATATACAGTATATGTACTTACCATGGGCAGGTATTGGTATATCTTATATGTACTATGCAATGTGATGGCTGCAGTAATTTCTCTCTTTCTGCTAAGAAAAAAGGACTTCATCCTCACATGACATCATGATGCTTTCTCAAGGCATGATGTCATGCCTTGAGAAAGCGCCAATTGACCCGAAACTTGCGCTCGTCGGCTGTCTGACCTTACACCTCTGTTATCTGCTATGCCGCAATAAAAAGAACCTTTTAATTGCATCATATACCCGGTGCCGCTGTGCTCTTCTTTTCTGAGGAATTACACATTGTTGCTGTTTTCTGCCGAGTACGTGATTGGAGGACTCGTTCTCTCACTACATCCAGGAATTTAATGCAGCGCGAGTAGTGACGGAGCAAGCTGCTTCTACTATCGTTTGTTTTTAATTTTAAATATCAGGTAAAACTCACTGAAAATAGAGCTGTTGACCTAGACCTTCTCCTCCTCCCTACATAGTGAGCCTGCCCATCTAATGGAGTCATTTAGGACTAGGCATGTGAAATTTTGTAGAGGTTCTGCAGTATTACAATTTTACAGAACTCGGAGCAGTAGAGAACCTCAGTGATCGGTCTGACTAGATTGGTGCCAAATTTAGGGTAAGAATTCTCACTTCTCTTTTACATTTTCAATGAATTTTAACTAATGTTTTGAAATTAGAAACTCTTGTATAAATAAATGTAATGTTAATTACTACAGAATACATACATGTTCTCCATGTTTTCAGTCCGAGTTATCCATATTTCCCTTGTTTACTTAAGAAAAACTGTTACATACACTGTTACATACATACACTACAGAAATCCTGTGGGATACTATTAAGCATGCCGAGAGCCTTGTTGCTTTTATGCTGTCTATTAAAACTTGTATTCAAATAGGCATAGCATGGGAGCTTATAAATAGGTACATTTACTTGCTAAGTATTTTATGTACCCAGCATGAAGCTCCCCAGATAGGAGCTAGTGGATGTTTATATAAAAGACTTGTTGTGAACCTAAAATTTCAACTGACAGAAAACTAAAAATGATTGTCTCTTTACTTTTTCATTATTTATTTTTTTATTTTTTTAGAGACAGTGATAGTTATTGATAAAAACTGGCACACTGTGGTGTACTTATGGTTGGCCCATTCACTTTACTGGACCAATCAAAGTCTAATCACAACTATATGTGATTTATTTTCTGCCCAGACTTTAATTTTTTTGCTTCTCAAAAGCAGGGGAGGCTACATAAAAAAATGGATACTTCCCGGTAATAGATTATAGACTGTAGACTACCGTATATACCCAAGTATAAGCCGACCCGAATATAAGCCGAGGCCCCTAATTTCACCCCAAAAACCCAGGAAAAGTTATTCACTCGACTATAAGCCTAGGGTGGGAAACACATCATCCCCCCCTGTCATCATCCAGACCCCCATCATCATCCAGACCCCCGTCATCATCACCACCTGTCAAATCCCTTCATCAGTGGTCTTCAACCTGCGGACCTCCAGATGTTGCAAAACTACAACTCCCAGCATGCCCGGACAGCCATCGGCTGTCCGAGCATGCGTGGAGTTGTAGTTTTGAAACTAGTGACGTTGCCCTGACAACGACGCACAGGGACGTTCATGTGCGTCCCTGTGCGTCGTCGTCAAGGCAACGTCACTAGTCCAGGGCAGGCCCGGAGCGCGGAGAAGAGGGCCCCGGAAATGGAGAATGGACAGAGTTCACTCGAGTATAAGCCGAAGGGGGGCGTTTTCAGCACGAAAAGTCATGCTGAAAAACTCGGCTTATACTCGAGTATATACAGTATATTCAGTCCATTAAAGTGAATAGGTGCACGGTGCACCATAGTACACCAAAGTATATGTTGGCATATAATTTTGCCATTATCCCAATGTACAGTGGTGATATACATCCCAGATAGCCTAAATGTATATCTGGTCTTGCCTGTGTTTCCCTGGAAATAACATAAAAGATTTAAAGGGGTATTCCAGGAAAAAACTTTTTTTTATATATCAACTGGCTCCAGAAAGTTAATCAGGTTTGTAAATTACTTCTATTAAAAAATCTTAATCCTTTCAGTACTTATAAGCATCTGAAGTTAAGGTTGTTCTTTTCTGTCTAAATCCTCTCTGATGATACCTGTCTCGGGAAACGCCCAGTTTAGAAGCAAATCCCCATAGCAAACCTCTTCTAAACTGGGCGTTTCCTGAAACACGTGTCATCACAGAGGATTTAGACAGAAAAGAACAACCTTAACTTCAGAAGCTCATAAGTACTGAAAGGATTAAGATTTTTTAATAGAAGTAATTTACAAATCTGTTTAACTTTCTGGAGCCAGTTGATATATATAAAAAAAGTTTTTTCCTGGAATACCCCTTTAATTGAACTTGTAATTTATTAATTTATATTCCTGCTCATTCTGGGTTTAGCAGTCCATTGGGTGGACCTACTCAGTAAATGCAGTTTTTGCTGCATGTGCACTACAGAGACAGCTGTCAATCAATTATTGGGAAATAATATAAAGTAAGAACATATAGCAAGAATACACTGATAACATAAAATAGTTTTTGTAAAGGGTGAAATAAAGGGCCAAATGTATGTTAAATGGGCACTGCTATAGATAAATGTCAAAAGTTTTTATCGGTCAGGGTCTGAGTATTCATCAGGGTCTGAACACTTAGACCCTAGCCAATCAAAGCTTTGGTTTTGTCTCTAGAACATGTGAAAAGTTTTTTTTACAGCGACAGGTACACTTTAAAGAGTGTCATTTTTTTTATTATTTAGTTCAATACAGTGTCAATGCCCTTTTGAACATTGGCCATTTTTTTGCCAAACATGATGAAAAAAAAAGCCTTATTTTGAAATATTTACATGTACGTCAATCAGTATTTTCTGGTGGATATACAGCAATATGCAGAACTCACCCATAGTATACATTGGTTGACTTGCCAGTATAATATTTGTCAATGTTCCCAGAAAGCCTTCCACACACTCTACGATTCAGCTCACTTTTTATGCACTGCAAATAAAATGTCTAATAAGAAACTAAAGTATTAACCTCAGCTGTGTCATAAATTCCAGCTTTCTGGAAGATGCAGCGTACAGTTTTGGTCTGAGAGGTGCTGATTCAGTTCTGTGGTATTCTTGGACTCGTAGTCTAGTGGTGTGTAGTAATTATTCTATCATGTATCTGTCTGTCCCTGTCAGTGAGTTTTGAGTTGTGAGCACTGTTTGTTTTTGCTGATCTCTTTGGCAAAGTCAGGTATAGTTTCGAATTTTCAGAGCTTAAAGGGGTTGTCCAGCAAAAGTCAAAAAGTATAGTAAGGCAACTTACTAATTTAATGTTATTAGCCATCGTGCACAGATCTCTCAATATGAGCTGAGCTGCCTGGCTTGTAACTGTGGCTGTGAAGGCAGAGAGCTCCCATTCCTGCCCCCTCCCCTCCTCCATGAATGTGAAGGGGGAAGTTTATATTACTGCTCATTAGATTTTAAGACAGTAGTGAGCCTGCTGTCATAAAATCTAATGAGCAGCTCTTCCCTTCACATCACTGGTCTCTCCCTGAGCAGACAAGATGGGAGGGGGGAACAGGAAAGGAGCTCTGAGTGTGACGTGATGTCACAGCTACAAGGGAGAAAGCAGAGATGATATGGAGAAATATGTGCACTTTGGCTAATGACATTATATCACTAAGTTGCTGTATTATACTTTGTGTGGTTGGTTGTTTTGCGGGACAACCCCTTTAAGACAAACTCATCCTGCAGCCCCCTCCACATTCCTAGCTAAATGAATAAGAGCAATTGCCCGATTTGCTACATTTTCTCCCTTTAACCACACTGTTGTTACAAGGTAGCTTATTAAGTTGCACTAAAAAAATCTGCACACATGGATGTTTAACATGACCTTGTTTCTCCATGTCACTCTGTACAAAAAATTGATATATATATATGTCTAAAACTGGCCAAAGATTTTTGTCTGCTAATTTCTGAACAGCTTGTCTTTCATGGTTAGTCTGTAAAGGTTGTCATTCTGGATGAAACAGGAGGAGGAGCTGAGCAGAGTAATATATAGCTTAACCCGTTGCGGACATTGGGTGTGCAGGTACACCCTTGCTGCCTGAGACTTAATGCATCAGGGCGTACCTGTACGGCCAGCGGAGGTAAGAAGTGATGCTATGCATCACTACTTACCTCCTTACCAGGGGCGGACTGACACCACTCAGGACCCCCAGACCAAATAAAGCAAGGGCCCCCAGCAAGACTCCACCCCTAGCCCCACCCCTATTCCCGCCCAGTATGTATATGAATATTTTCCATAGAAAGGAATAGGGGGTACAGTGCACTTGAGGCTATGGTGTACTTTGAGAGATGGCAATGCCAATCAATTTAACTACACCAAACACTTAAAAACACTGAACTATTCTCCTCCTTTTTATGCCAACTTGGGATCTCTGTCTGTGATGCCCAGTTCAACTTAAAGGGGTACTCCGGTGGAAAACTTTTTTTTTTAAAACAACAGGTGCCAGAAAGTTAGACAGTAAAGTAAGTAAATTACTTTGATTAAAAATTCTTAATCCTTCCAGTACTTATTAGTGGCTGTATACTACAGAAGAAATTATTTTCTGTCACGACCACAGTGCTCTCTGCTGTCACCTCTGTCCATTTTATGAACTGTCCAGAGCAACATATGTTTGCTATGGGAAATTTCTCCTGCTCTGGACAGTTCCTAAAATGGACAGAGGTGTCATCAGAGAGCACTGTGGTCGTGACAGAAAAGAAATCCAAAAAGAAAAGAATTTCCTCTGTAGTATACAACCGCTAATAAGTACTGGAAGGATTAAATTTTTTTTAATAGAAGTAGTTTACAAATCTGTTTAACTTTCTAGCAAAAAGTTTTCCACCTGAGTACCTGCTTTTCACCGCTCACTACATGATGGCACAGTCGGAAATATAACTCATCTCTGACTGTGCCATCATATAGTGAGCGGTGAAAGGCAGGTAGAAAATAGCAACTAGTTCATTTATAAGGCACACACTTTACCTTTCTTGGGTGAGGCTGAGGCTTCTTAGATTAATTACAGAAATAGCACAGCAGCACAGAGTATTTCTGGAGGGAACTGTAGTGAGGCAGACTGTCTGCCTCACTACAGTCCCTGACAGAAATACTCTGTGCTGCTGGGAAGCCTACTCCATCTTCTTCCTGCCTTTCACCGCCCCCTACATGATGGTACAGTCAGAGATATCTCAGACTGTGCCATCATGTAGGGAGCGCTGAAAGGCAGGTAGAAGATACATACAATTAACTATACAATCCATAAGCCACCCACCCAGCATGTTTTTGTGTCCATTCAGATGTCCACTGGGAAAGCTTGCAGAGAGATCAGAGCACTTTTTCATCAGGGCTCTGTACACTGAGGACAAGCAGGGCTCTGTACACTGAGCACAGACAGGGCTCTGTACAATGAGGACAAGCAGGGCTCTGTACACTGAGGACAAGCAGGGCTCTGTACACTGAGGACAAGCAGGGCTCTGTGCACTGATTACAAGCAGGGCTCTGTACACTGAGGACAAGCGGGGCTCCATACACTGAGGACAAGCGGGGCTCCGTACACTGAGGACAAGCAGGGCTCAGTACACTGAGGACAAGCAGGGACCTGTACACTGAGGACAAGCGGGGCCCTGTACACTGAGGACAAGCGGGGCCCTGTAGACTGAGGACAAGCAGGGCTCCTTACACTGAGGACAAGCGGGGCTCCGTACACTGAAGACAAGCAGGGCTCTGTACACTGAAGACAAGCAGGGCTCTGTACACTGAGGACAAGCAGGGCCCTGTACACTGAGGACTAGCAGGGCTCCGCACACTGAGGAAAAGTGGGGCTCCGTACACTGAGGACAAGCAGGGCTCTGTACACTGAGGACAAGCAGGGTTCTGTACACTGAGGACAAGCAGGGCTCTTTGTACTGAGGACAAGCAGGTCTCTGTGTTCTGAGGACAAGCAGGGCTCTGTACACTGAGGACAAGCAGGGCTCTGTACACTGAGGACAAGCAGGGCTTAGTACACTGAGGACAAGCTGGACTCTGTACACTGAGGATAAGGTGGACTCTGTACATTGAGGACAAGCAGGGCCCTGTACAATGTGGACAAGCAGGGCTCTGTACACTGAGGACAAGCTTGGCCCTGTACACTAAGGACAAGTGGCGCTCTGTACACTGAGGACAAGCGGGGCTCCGTACACTGAGAACAAGCAGTGCTCCGTACACTGAGGACAAGCAGGGAGGGAACACTGGTCTTCGGCGGCAACAGTGAACTCCAGCGCTGCCACACTTAGACGTGAGGTTCACGTCACAGTGGGGCGTGACCTAAGTGCCTCTCCCAGGTTCTCTTAAAGGGCCGCCACTACAGTGGCTGTCTGGTAACAGCTCCAAGCCTGGCTCCTACATCATAGCCGCACAGACCTAGGGGCCACAGCGGGCCCTTTCCCCGTGTTGTTAAGAAAAAAAAAGTTAGATTTTATATGATAGGCGGTGGACGGTGAGCCCTTTTCCTGGCCAGGCCTTCGGACAACGTCCGAATGGACCGGCTGGTCAGTCCGCCCCTGCTCTTTACACTCCATGAGTCAAATGCAAGGTGTCTGGCCTATGGAGTGTACGGAGGGAATAGTTACCTCTGCCAGCCGTATGGTATACAGCGGTGCATAGCGCAGAAACCGTCCATGCTCTTAAAGGGGCTGAGTTATGCCCACAGCTATATAGCCAGTACTGGCTGTATGAAAAACTGCCATAGGGTAAATAAAAGTAAAGTAAGAAAAAAAAATATTGAAAAAGCTGTGTTGGAAGGCAGCCTAAAGAAGATTTATCATTGTGTTGCAGCTGTTTTTTACGTCTGAATTATTAGAGATATTTGTCATGACCCCCTTATGTTTAAACATAAGAAATGGGCACAGCGCCAGACCTCATCCTTGTGATATTAATAATAAATCTGCCTCTGTATCTTTCTAATGTGAAACAAAGGATTCTTATATTTAATTATTTCCAGACCTGCAAATGTTGAGATCTCTAAAAGCCACACAGTACTTTCCGACTGGATATAATTATGGCACAGAGGAATGAACTTTATATTTAATTTGCTCGGCTTTTGCTATAGCAGAAAGAAAGCCTTTTATTCTACTAGTATAAAAAGAAGCAGCAAAAATGACAAAAAAGGAGCCAACAAGCATGTTACACATCTGCATGGTATTGTATAAAACCTGAAAAGAAAAGCATCCTAAAAGGGCAAAATATATTATTTCTTTTTTTATAATGTGTGTTTGTGTCATAAAATATTTGTTATGTGTTGTGAGATAATGGGGTCTTCACACAACTTATACTTGTTGTATGTAGAAAGAATTAGTAATAAAGGTATGATTGGTGGGGTTACCACCAGTAGGTAGTAGTAGTAGGTAGATCATACTACTATTCAGTGAGGGAGGCTACAGGAGAAAATATACTCCTACCCTCTACACACTTGTCCCTGAAGAGTTGGGCCGATTGAAAATGCGCCGCAACGAAACGCGTTGGATTTATGTGGCTTAAACTGTACAATATTTGTATGCAATCTATGTATCCTATAATTGATGTGCCTACAATTTGTATACTCACCGAATAATTAGGTTGAGGTTCTTACAAACCAGCTGAGTTTTTGCTGGTAACGTGCTATACTCACTGCACCCGACGCCTCCATTCCCTCCAGAACCAGGGAGAGATAGGAGGTTCCTGTTGCAGGTTGGCATTCTCTCTGCAGTAGCAGGTAGGGGGTCCTATGCGACCAAGCAGGGCTAGTATAGCCTCTACTCCAGCAATATATCCAATACTAGGATAAGCTGGGTTGCTATCTATATACTGTTTTGTATATCTTTTTGTTTTTGTGTGCCTATATTTTAATTGTACACCAATAAAAGTATGTTTTATGATCTTAGTGTTTTTCCTATTACTTTACCTTGGTGTGGCCTGAAGTGGTGGATACAGAGGACATCATCCCTGGAAGCACCATGGCTTTAAAAGGAATTGGAGGTGTGCGGCCTGCTGTGCCCATGGCCCGTGTGTACCTGGATTGGGGTACAGGCAAAGGTTTGCGGGAGGTAGGGATCTCTGAGGACATCCCTGTTAATGTTCTGCTGGGGAATGATTTGGGTCGGATGCTCTGTCATTATGCTCCAGAGGACACTACCTGCACACCGGATGGGCTAGGAGAGAGCCCTGTTCATTCTGAGGTACTGTGAGAGACTTTGGGAGACACTGCGAAATGTGGTAACTGGGAGGCAGTGCAGGGGATTGATAATTGTTTACCTGTGACTGAACCAGTAATGTTTTCCAAAAGTGAAATGGGGTGTATTGTGAAATGAGGTAACTGAGAGGGAGTGCAGGGGATTGATAATTGTTTACCTGTGACTGAACCAGTAATGTTTTCCAAAAGTGGAATGGGGTGTATTGTGAAACGTGGTGACAATACATTGCCAATGCCAGAACCTAGTGGAGATCGGCTAGGGGGAGGGGTTGGTGTGCCCCTGGTGACATGTAAGGATGAGGGACCAGCAGTGAGTGATATGTCCCAATCCTGTGAGCCTAAGGAGGAGGAGGGAAGGAGTGATAGCCCTGTGTATGATGCCTGTATTGTTATGTCTGGACCTGAGGGGGAGGAAGGTAAACCCCAGGGAGGCATACCAATGGTGGCAGTGGTAACATGTCAGAAGCATGCCTGGGCTGCAGCTTTAAAAGGAAGGGAGGATGGTGATGCAAGGGGCAAGCTGTGTGACTTGCAAGCCCCAGCAGAGGAAGGTGGAGATGCTAGTTCACCTGGGGGAAATGTGCTCCCTGATACCACGAGATGGGGGCGGGGAGGGAAATGAGCATTTCCGGGAAGCTCTGCACAGTGACCCTTCCCTTGAAGTGCTGAGACAACGTGCTGAACATACAGGTGTTGATACAGATGGGCATCGGGTATATTGGGAAAATGATATCTTGTACTGGGAGTCCCTTTCCAAAGGCATGCTAGGGGCCCAGGAGAGAGAAAAGCAGTTAGTGGTTCCTAGGCAGTACAGGAAAGAGCTGCTGAGGTTGGCCCATGAGACCCCCCCTGGCAGGACATTTGGGAGTGGCCTATGCGGTCATAGAGAAGGAATGTCTAGCTGTGGTCTGGGCTTAGTAAAATCCCTGCCATACAGGTATGGCTGTAATTTTTGCAGTCATAACTGATCACAACCCTCTACATTGGTTGGACAGAGTGTCCGGTAACAATGGCACTGTGAAACAAATGCTAAAAACATTTGTAGAATCAGAGGGCAGAGACTGGGAAAAGTATTTACCCCATCTCTTATTCGCTTACAGGGAGGTACCCCAAGAATCTACAGGTTTCTCGCCGTTTGAATTATTATATGGTCACAAGAGATTTAGTTAGGGAAGAATGGGAAGGGGGGCTACATGCCCCTGAGACTTCTGTGGTGGAGTATGTTCTGAGATTCAGGGACAGGATGCAGGCACTGACTGGGCTGGTACATGACAACCTCACAGCAGCACAGTCCAGGCAGAAGTACTGGTACGATCGCATCAGGGAGAAATAGAGGAGTAATGGAGACAGATCTATTAGCCTGGAAAGGCAAGATCTCTCTGTCTCCATCTTAAGGGGGAGGTGTCAGGCCCAAGGCCTGATTATGGAAGCATACATGTGTTTTATAAGACATGGGTGAGGGGTCATGCAGACGGTGTATCCTTTGTTTTTTGTGTATTGCATTTTATTGGGGGGTCTGGCTGTTTGTTTGTATCTCCTTTGAAGTCATGCACTCTAGTCTCATCATATAATCAAAGAGATAAGGGGTCAGGAAGAGAGATGCCCCACCTGGTGGGATCAGAGGGGAGGGGGGGGGGAATGGAGTTTCCCTCCAAAGAAGCAGATAAGACTTAAAATGCTGGACTCAACTGGTGTTCAAGGCTGTGCCCAAAGCTGACAAGACCATCCTAAGAACAGCTGGACTCATGGACTGCTATATCATCATGCTGTAAGAACTTCATCTTTTGTTTTCTGAAATTGTCTTGCAAAACTCTTTTAGATATTTTTATACCTGTATGTCATTTGTTTCTGTATATATATATTATATATATATATATATATATATATATATATATATATATATATATAGCACTGTGATACCTTTTATCAGATTAAATGTTTAATTAATCAGCTCTGGTCTTTGATCTCTAAATATAGGAGCTCACCTTTCTGAAGGCAGCTCTGGTGGCAACACGTTTATCTAAGGGTTAATTTGGTGACTTGCTGGGACTAGTAGTGGATACCCAGAGGTCTGGTGGCATTAACCCTTGCACCATCACACTCTCTCTAGCATCTTAGCTGGACCGATAGGGTGTGATCGTGACAAGCGGTATTAAAAATCAATTTAAAAACACATCTGACATATACAGCAGAGATGGTTTTAAGTGAAAAAAGGCAAACTCAGATGCCCAATGAAAAGTTGCACTCCTGTGTAACTATATAATACCAAGAACAGTATGACAGTATGTGACCATGAAGAAGGTAGTAAGTGTCGAAACAATTGTAGGGGCAGCGTTCTTGTGATATCCCAGAGCATTTTTTTTTCTTTTTTTTTTCCTCATGTGGATATTGTTACTGTTTGACCTGTTGCCTCCGTATGTTTGCTGGCACTTGCACTTTATTTGTTCTTTTTTGTCCTGTTGCCTTTGTGTGTTTGTTAGCACTTGCACTTTTTTGTTGCTGTTTGACCTGTTGCCTCTGGATGTTTGCTGGCACTTGCACTTTTTTGTTGCTGTTTGACCTGTTGCCTCTGTATGTTTGCTGGCACTTGCACTTTATTTGTTATTTTTTGTCCTATTGCCTCTGTATGTTTGCTGGCACTTGCACTTTTTTTGTTTGGCATTTACTTACAGCCCATACCCGCAATGATTTCATGTTTACATTCTCTTCTTGGTATATTATATAGTTTCACAGGAGTGTGACTTTTCATTCTGGGCATCTGAGCACACGTTTTTTCAGTTGCCCCCAGCTCTACTGTATATGTTGTTTTTAAACAGATTTTTAATAAAGATTGTTTTTTTTTTTTTATTGTGAAGCTTCTGCTGCAACAATTCTTTGTAGGTTGGTGGGCCCCATGGGAAGTAAAGATAAGTAGTAGTGCAGAATATTGGGAACATTATAACTGTATGTATGTTACATACAGTATGGTTTTTCATATTTTTCATAGTTTTTCAAAATCTGAAATAACCCTTTCAGTGCCTAATGCTCTATACTATCACTGTTTATTCACATACAAGTTACCCTGCAACAAGCATCCTACACATGTCTATTTTCAGTATACATGCTGTGAGGAATGACACTTGCCAGGCATATAACCCAGCGGCTGGTGACGCCCTGTTTTCAGCCAGCATCTAGCACAAATGTTAATATAACCCAGTTTTAGCGTGGTGTCTGAATTACTATCCTTTCAATGCAATCTGTAATCTCTAACCTCTCGCTTCCTTTTGCATTTGAAGCTTTTCAGACACTGTAATTGCGGGGTTTGTGAAGGCGCAAAGACACAGAGTGGCCTTTTATTTCCAATGCTTTTATATTTTATTTTACTACAATCAAAGAAAAATAAGGATTTCTCTACAGCTTATAAATATTTGTGTACCAGCCCCAGTAGAATAGATTAGCACTAATAATCTTAATATATTACCATACTGTGCTTAAATAACAGTACTGTATACTATTCACATAATACACAGTTCCATATTGTGATCGCATAACAATGCCATGTAGTGTGCAAATATTCATTCTATATATCACCATTATAAATCTCTTTACAGACATCACCTAAATAGTACAGTAGGCAAGAAAAATAGGACATTTTCAATAGGAGTGGAGGAAATGGGCTGAATATGACTGGGATCTATCTCTGGTGACCACAGCCCAATTGCCCTTTAGGGCCAAACCATTTAATACTTTCCTGTCTCTACTATAAGGGAAATCAGTCTGATTTGTGTAGCTAGCTGCTGAGTTCCCTTACTCTTTTCTTTTTTATCAGATCATTGTTATTAAAGTTTTACAAGACAAGACATAAAAATGCTACATTAAAATCATACCACTCCCCCAAAAACTGAGCAGAAATGCCCATTCCACTCTCCTAATTCATCAATGCCCTTAACCCCTCCCGCACCTACAGACAAGGACAGTGGGATATTGTCAAGTAATATGTTACACGACCAGTATTATAGATGTGTAACAACTGACTGCAATGTAAATACAGCATTATAAGAAATGGGAAATTGAACATCTGACTTTTTTATTTGCTCCCCATAAGCAGAGGCACAGATCAGTCCAGTTTGTTATCTCTAAAGGGCAACCATCTTACCCAATTACTTTATGGGCTTGATATAATATTCTGTAATATCTAAAGCTGTAACTCATTGACAATGCTTTGCCCATTATGTGCAGTAAGAAAATATTAGACTCCGCTGGCAGATCCAATAGCATACACTTTCTTAATGCCTTTATTCCAATGTTGATTTTATTTTGTTGGTATGTTCCCCATCATGGGATTTTACTATTTGGTTTCACTTCTTTTTCCTCTTATCAGCTCTTTTCTTGCCCAGTCCCAATTTAGATGTACTCAGAAAAACAGCTCAGTTCTGTCTTGTCTTTATAAGGCAGAGTCCACACCAAGTTTTTAGCAATACGGGACCGTATACGGCTGGGGGGAGCAAAAACCAGGCGCTCTCATATGCCAGCTGTATCTGGCCCGTATGTATAGCATTTCAATGAGCCGACCGGAGTCAAATGCTGACTCCGGTCGGCTCTTTTTTGCCCCGGTTTTAAAACCGTATACGGGGGCAAAAATGAGCCGACCGGAGTCAGTTTTTGACTCTGGTTGCCTCATTGAAATGCATTACATATGGCTAGATACAGCTGGGATACGGGAGCGCCCAGTTTTCGCTCCCCCCCAGCCGTATAGGGTCCTGCATTGTTAAAAACGTAGTGTGAACCCAGCCTAAATAGGACTAACAGCTTACTGAGGGATCAGCATACATGCTGCCCATACAAGTCTACACAGGGGAAATTGTAGCATAAGAAAGGAAATCTTTAAGCAGTGTTATCAACAATGCACAACTTACAACTTGTGGAAGCTGCCCTCATAACTGGGATTCTTCTCCCCACTCTCCACACTCTGATCTACCATGTCCTACCTTCACGCCTCCCTGATGATATCTATAATTCCAAGGAATAAGGACAGGGAAGAGCGGAGTGAGCCGTTAGAGACAGGAGCAATGCTTTTGCAGGGCAGCTATCTAGGTAACACAGTGCTACAAAGACTCATGGCTGCGAAATGGTCAGAAATTTTTAATGACAACTATTTAGGAAGTTGCATAATTTTGCATTTAAGAAGAAAATAAACAACAAATAATATTTACCACTGGGGAGGAGGGGAAGGGGTGTAACTACATAACTAGTGAGGTGTCCCAGCACCAAAGGCTGTCCTGTGGGCTGAGGATCTCCTTGAACTTGCCTGCTGCACATGTGTTGGGCCCACTGAGAAACTGTCTGTTGTATTTGATATGTTCATGCACTTTATTACATACTTATTAATGTTTCCTATGTGCACTGTATAATATGTTATTTATGTGTACTATGCCTTTAAGAATGAGGAGCAGTGTAAACCACTGTCTGTCCAATGGGAACCCCTAAATTATCAGGTATATAGTGTAGTGGGGGAGGAGTTGCCCCAGTCTAAGTTCAGTGCTGAGTCACTGGTGTATGCTGAGCTCAAGTGAGGTAAAGAAGTGAAGTGGTGTGTGGAGAAATCCTGAGGGAACCCTAAGAACAAATCTCTTCTCAAGTCAGCCCCGCCATTCACCATTCTGCAAGTGGAAAGTCAAGAACCCTAGCCAGCGTGGAGAATATACAATCTCTAATCTCAAGTCAGTATTAATCAAGTGGTTGAAAAGCCCCATAAGTCCCAACAACGCAACAGGGCTCCCAAAGGGTTACACTGCATCTCTTCTACTCTGCTCCAGACTGTGTGTAATAACATCGGCACCCTGCTCAGTAAAAGGCAGTTATCCATATCCCGACGTCAGTGTGTTTCTTTACCCCTGTGTCTGGCCCAGGAGAAGCTGTCTCCACCTCAGACCGTGTATAGGCTAACGGTGCCCTGGCGTCACAAAGTGATTAGAAATTCCTTGCACCCCTGTGTCACCACACTAGGATTGGCTAAGTGGCAATGCATGTATATATTTTTTTATTAACCCCTTAAGGACGCAGACCATTTTCACCTCTAGTACGAAGCCCTTTTTTGCAAATCTGACCACTGTCACTTTAAACATTAATAACTCTGGAATGCTTTTACTTGTCATTCTGATTCTGAATTTGTTTTTTCGTGACATATTCTACTTTAACATAGTGGTAAATTTTTGTGGTAACTTGCATCCTTTCTTGGTGAAAAATCCCCAAATTTGATGAAAAAATTTAAAATTTAGCATTTTTCTAACTTTGAAGCTCTCTGCTTGTAAGGAAAATGGATATTCCAAAATTTTTTTTTTTTGATTCACATATACAATATGTCTACTTTATGATTGCATCATAAAATTGACGAGTTTTTACTTTTGGAAGACACCAGAGGGCTTCAAAGTTCAGCAGCAATTTTCCAATTTTTCACAAAATTTTCAAACTCACTATTTTTCAGGGACCAGTTCAGGTTTGAAGTGGATTTGAAGGGTCTTCATATTAGAAATACCCCATAAATGACCCCATTCTAAAAACTGCACCCCCAAAGTATTCAAAATGACATTCAGTAAGTGTTTTAACCCTTTAGGTGTTTCACAGGAAAAGCAGCAAAGTGAAGGCGAAAATTCAAAATCTTCATTTTTTACACTCGCATGTTCTTGTAGACCCAATTTTTGAATTTTTACAAGGGGTAAAAGGAGGAAATGTATACTTTGTAGCCCAATTTCTCTCGAGTAAGCACATACCTCATATGTCTATGTAAAGTGTTCCGCGGGCGCAGTAGAGGGCTCAGAAGCGAATGAGCGACAAGGGGATTTTGGAGAGTACGTTTTTCTGAAATGGTTTTTGGGGGGCATGTCGCATTTAGGAAGCCCCTATGGTGCCAGAACAGCAAAAAAAAAAAAAAACACATGGCATACCATTTTGGAAACTAGACCCCTTGAGAAACGTAACAAGGGATAAAGTGAGCCTTAATACCCCACAGGTGTTTCACAACTTTTGCATATGTAAAAAAAAAATTATAATTTCACTAAAATGTGGGTTTCCCCCCCAAATTTCACATTTTCGCAAGGGTTAATAGCAGAAAAGACCCCCCAAAATTTGTAACCCCAGCTCTTCTGAGTATGGAAGTACCCCATAAGTGGACCTGAAGTGCACTGCGGCGAACTACAATGCTCAGAAGAGAAGGCGTCAGGACAGCAAAAAAAACCACATGGCATACCATTTTGTAAACTAGACCCCTCACAGAATGTAATGAGGGGTACAGTGAGCATTTACCCCCCACTGGTGTCCGACAGATCTTTGGAACAGTGAGCTGTGCAAAATTTTTCATTTTCACAGACCACTGTTCCAAAGATCCGTCAGACACCTGTGGGGTGTAAATTCTCACTGCACCCCTTATTACATTCCCCCAGAGCACTTTGCGCCCACATATGGGGTATCTCCATACTCGGGAGAAATTGCGTTACAAATTTTGGGGGGCGTTTTTCCCTTTTACCTCTTGTGAAAATGAAAAGTTTAGGGCAACACCAGCATGTTGGTGTAGACCCCATCTGTTCCTTTTCATAAGGGGTAAAAGGAGAAAAAGCCCCCCAAAATTTGTTAGGCAATTTCTCCCAAGTACGGCGATACCCCATATGTGACCCTATACTGTTGCCTTGAAATACAACAGGGCTCCAAAGTGAGAGCGCCATGCGCATATGAGGCCTGAATTAGGGACTTGCATAGGGGTGGACATAGGGCTATTCTATGCCAGTGATTCCCAAACAGGGTGCCTCCAGCTGTTGTTAAACTCCCAGCATGCTTGGACAGTCATTTGCTGTCCAGAAATGCTGGGAGTTTTTGTTTTGCAACAGCTGGAGGCTCCATCTTAGAAACACTGCCGTACAATAAGTTTTTCATTTTTATTGGGGAAGGGGGGTGGTAGGGAGGGCAATGTACGTGTGTATATGTAGTGTTTTACTCTTTATTTTATGTTAGTGTAGTGTAGTGTTTTTCTCTTTATTATGTGTAGTGTAGTGTTTTTAGGTTACATTCACACTGGAGGCAGATTACACTGAGTCTCCCGCTAGGAGTTTGAGCTGCGGCGGAAAATTTGCTGCAGCTCAAACTTGAAGCAGGGAACTCACTGTAATCTGCCGCCAGTGTGAATGTAGCCTGTAAATTCACATGGGAGGGGGGTCAAAACTACAACTCCCAGCATGCACTGACAGACCATGCATGCTGGGAGTTGTAGTTTTGCAACAGCTGGAGGTACACTGGTTGGAAAACCTTGAGTTAGGTTCTATGACCTAACTCAGTATTTTCCAACCAGTGTGCCTCCAGCTGTTGCAAAACTACAACTCCCAGCATGTGCTGATTGCGGAAGGGCATGCTGGGAGATGTAGTTATGCAACGGCTAGAGGCACGCAAGTACAACTCCCAGCATGCCAAGACAGCCTTATGCTGTTCCTGAATGCTGGGAGTTGTAGTTTTGCAATATTTAGAGGGGTTCAGGTTGTAAATCACTGTTCAATGGTCTCTAAACTGTGGCCCTCCAGATGTTGCAAAACTACAACTCGCAGCATGCCCACTGGAGGGCTACAGTTTGAGACCACTGCATAGTGATCTACAACCTGAACCCCTCTAAATATTGCAAAACTACAAGTCCAAGCATGCCCACACAGCAAACAGCTGTCTGGGCATGCTGTGAGTTGTAGTTTTGCAACATCTGGAGGGCCACAGTTTAGAGACCACTGTAAACTGTGGCCCTCCGGATGTAGGCAACAATTCACCTGGCAGGACCCGGATGAATTGCTGCCGCCGCTGCTGCTGCGCCGCCGCCGCACGTGGGGGATCCCCGCGACGTACATGTACGTCGCCGCGCGCCAAGTGATACTTTGCGGCGCCATACATGTACGTCGTGAAGGGGTTAAAGTCTATTATTACCAAGCAGTGTGACATAATGGGGTCGGTTTACTCTCAAAAAATGTGTTATTCGTTTTTTAGAGAAATATTGCCATGAGATGAAAGTGGTTTGACCCTTAATCACAAGTGAGCTGTTTTTTTCAAAATGTGTAGTCTTTTGGCTGTTAAAAAACTGAAACAACTGAAAAAACCCAGCAAAAAAAAAAAAAAAAAAACGCAATGTGTGAACACAGCCTCAGGGGAGGTGTACAACTACTATATATTCCAATCCCTCAAAATTAGTAGCAGCATTCAGATCTGGGAGGGGAGGGATCTAAGAGCTAGCAGTAGAGGATCTGATAGGTGATGATGTCATCCTGTAGTTTAAACAGAATCTTTATTGGGGGACGTCTGTTCCATTGTGTTAGATGAGCATTGATATGCAAAAGAAAGAACTGTCAGTCATAGAATTGGTTGTTTTCTTTTGTGTAGTATACTGGTCTGGATGTGACATACCCTGTTATTACCCTAAGGGCAGATGGCATTAATCCCTTGTATTCGTGACGCCATGGCGTGAATTACCTCTGCACCACCCGAGGTATGGCCGCTGGATCCTGGGCTAGATGCGGGGCAAATAATGACTCTGATGCCAAGTTAGTAAAGTTGCCATTATTAAGGCAGACAGATGGAATAGTCTTTACAGCTCAGTTAGGCCCAAGGAGGTGACCAGTGACTTTAGGGACTTAAGGGCTCACTAGGACTTGTAGTGGATTTGGACAGAATGCTGCAGACCCATCAACTAGCTCCTCCCTGGGTTTATAAGGGAGTGTTTTAGAGGAGTCCTATAGGTCATCCACAAGTCACCTGGTCACTGACACCTTCCCTGGTTACATGACTTGGTAACAACATTTAAAGGTTTATGAACATTATAAAGACAATCTCATACATAACATAAGGCACCTATTAACCATTTAGAGTCTGTGAAAGAGGGGTGGACTCTGGAGACTGAAATAGAGTCCGCCACACAAGACGGAAAGGGTACAGGAGTGCAATTCCTGTACTGGGCCACCACAATAGCATAACTTATTTTAGAATTACCATTCTAATTTTTTTCTGAATTTAGATACTTATGGGCCTTTTAAAATGTATTCAGAAGCTTTGACCAATTATGTTTTACAGTAGGACATTTGTTATAATTTAAGGGGCATTCCAGGATTTTTTTTTTATTTGACTATGCTACAGGGGCTGTAAAGTTAGTGTAGTTCATAATATAGTGTCTGTACTTGTGTTTCATAGTGATCTTGCAATTCTTTTGCCACAAAGTTTACTTTTAACAGCATACAAAATATCGTCTCAGGTTTTCCGAGTACCGCCCAAAACATTACATCAGTCAGCCAGTCTTTACTTAAATGGGTGGAGCGACCACTGGGTTGGAAGGAGGTCACTCTGCAATAATTTTAATTTTGCAACAGCTGGAGGCCCCCTGGTCAGAAAACACTGGTCTATTGCATTAAAAGGGTCACAGCTGTGTTTCAATGGGTGGGGTGGCTGATGTATAGGAGGGAGAAAAGTGACCTCACACTTACAAACAAGATTTGTAGTTTGAGAGAACAAACTCCCACAGGAAAAAGACACAAAGTTCACAAAAAGATAGCCAAAGCATTATGGTAATCTACCAGCACAGATCTTTCCTAAGCATGTCCATTACTGTCTGACAGGTAAGTACTAAAATCACCTTATGGTGGATAACCCCGGTAAAACAGAAATCAGGGGAAAAATGTACCTTGTATGAAGCCCTTTAAGTACCATTCGGAGTGCTAAAAGACTTCAGAGCTGTACTCTACTTTTTTAAGACTCCTTATGGTATAGAAGTAAAAATTGCATGAATGACAGAAAAAATCACATGCACCCGTTTATCAATTAAGTTGTTTTGCATGCCATTTTTCAAGTCACTTTTGTAGTTTTTTTTGTTTTTTTTTAGGCAGACATGCACGTAATTTATCATACTGACCAACATCCCCCAAAACTAACAAAATCACTTTACAACACCATTTCGCATGTCAGAAGAGGCTGAAGTGTACAGAGGCAGTGCTGTGCGTATGTTTATAGTGCAGAGAAGATATAAAGTGTAGATTAATGTGACATTCTTTGGCAATGGCTCAAAAAAAACCTATTGAGCAACTCAAATGGCATGGCCTCCACTTCTACTGCTGTTTCCATCTTGAATTATATTAAAGGAGATGTCCGGTGCTCACTTTTCTTATTGTATCCGTTCCGGGCTGAAAAATAAAAGAAAACACATTTTCTCTTACCTGCCTAGGCTCCCCCGATGCTTCAGTACAGGTGTTCGGTCCCCGGGCTGTGTTCTTCTTACTTCCTGTTAGCCCGGGACGTCACACGGAGCTTCAACCTATCACCGGCCGCAGCGATGTCCTGCCTCGGCCAGTGATAGGCTGAAGCTCCGTGTGACGTGCCGGGCTAACAGGAAGTAAGAAGAATACAGCCCGGGGACCGAACGCCTGTACCGGAGCACCGGGGGAGCGTAGGCAGGCAAGAGAAAGCGTATTTTCTTTTTTTTTTTTTGCAGCCCGGAACGGATACAATAAGAAAAGTGAGCACCGGACATGTCCTTTAATCATGGGAAATGAGGGAAGCTGTAACCTTACATTGGATGTTTGGAGCACAAAAGGATGGACAGATGTTGGAATCAATAATAGTAAAACTAAACTGGGGAAATTTTATAGAAATGAAGTGACAGCAGACATTTTTGGCTTTTTAAGCGCCAAAGAAGAATGCATTGTAAAGCAGGTTTCTACCAGTAGCATTGAGGGTGGCCTACAGTTGGGGTTTATTTACATGTTTTGCTGTGTAAAATTGTGACTTTTTGAATATTCACCAATAATAAATTAGTGACCACGCATCCAAAAGTGTCTACCAAGACCAGTGTGGAAAAAGCACTTGGCTAGTAGAACAGAATTAAAACATGCAAAAGAAGCATTGCACAAAAAAACTGCAAAATAGAACAGAAGAAAGAAAAAAAAAAGAAATGATAAATTCCTCTATTGGGTTTTGTAGATGTCAGATTAAAGTACATGTGTTATATATGTCTGTTGTATTATGCTTTGTATTGTGAATGCTCTATGGATTTTCGAATATTAAAGTGTTGCCTTATGGTCAGAGTTCTGACTACATCTGGTTTCTGGTCCTGCATGAAGACGTTTTTTGGTTCAGAAATCTGTTTCAAAATATTCTGTTAAAGGGATCCCAGATTCAGGACCCTGGTCTATTAGATGGGTAGGAGAGTGTCTCTCACTCTTATGGTATCCAACATGTCCTCTCAGTACATAGACAGTCCACTGTGGGACACAATTCATAATTCTAAATTCATAACCCAGTGTTATATGAGATCTCTTGGTTACTCACGCTCCATGAAGAGAAATTATTCAATGAGTCTATTGAGCATATTTTATTGACTTGTTATGACATGGAGTACTAATTGTAACCCACAACAATGTATATGTATCTCTCTCATGAAGAATGATGAATTTCGGCTTATCGTGTAAATGTCAATCACCAATATACATAATGTACAATACACTTAACCATTACTACCTGCTATTTTTTTCAGGTTTGATAAACTATTTTTAAAGTTTTCGGTTACAGGAAAACTAAAAAACCACTAAGCTACCAGTACTGTAAAAAAAAGATGGACTTCAAACTGATTCTATTCTAAAAGCCTTAAAGAGGTACCCTGGTGGAAAACTTTTTTTTTTTTTTTTTAAATCAACTGGTGCCAGAAAGTTAAACAGATTTTTAAATTACTTCTATTAAAAAATCTTAATCCTTCCAGTACTTATTAGCTGCTGAATACTACAGAGGAAATTCTTTTCTTTTTGGAACACAGTGCTCTCTGCTGACATCTTGTCACGATGCCGGCTGGCGGGTAGTGGATCCTCTGTGCCAGAGAGGGATTGGCGTGGACCGTGCTAGTGGATCGGTTCTAAGTCACTACTGGTTTTCACCAGAGCCCGCCGCAAAGCGGGATGGTCTTGCTGCGGCGGTAGTGACCAGGTCGTATCCACTAGCAACGGCTCAACCTCTCTGGCTGCTGAAGATAGGCGCGGTACAAGGGAGTAGACAGAAGCAAGGTCGGACGTAGCAGAAGGTCGGGGCAGGCAGCAAGGATCGTAGTCAGGGGCAACGGCAGGAGGTCTGGAACACAGGCTAGGAACATACAAGGAACGCTTTCACTGGCACAATGGCAACAAGATCCGGCAGGGAAGTGCAGGGGAAGTGAGGTGATATAGGGAAGTGCACAGGTGAAGACACTAATTGGAATCACTGCGCCAATCAGCGGCGCAGTGGCCCTTTAAATCGCAAAGACCCGGCGCGCGCGCGCGCCCTAGGGAGCGGGGCCGCGCGCGCCGGGACAGGACCGAGGGAGAGCGAGTCAGGTACGGGAGCCGGGGTGCGCATCGCGAGCGGGCGCTACCCGCATCGCGAATCGCATCCCGGCTGGCAGCAGAATCGCAGCGCCCCGGGTCAGTGGATCTGACCGGAGCGCTGCAGCGGAGAGAGTGTAGCGAGCGCTCCGGGGAGGAGCGGGGACCCGGAGCGCTCGGCGTAACAGTACCCCCCCCCTTGGGTCTCCCCCTCTTTTTAGGGCCTGAGAACCTGAGGAGCAGACTTTTATCTAGGATGTCGTCCTCAGGTTCCCAGGATCTCTCTTCAGGACCACAACCCTCCCAGTCCACTAAAAAAAAAGTTTTCCCTCTGACCTTTTTAGAGGCTAAGATCTCTTTGACAGAGAAGATGTCCGAGGAGCCGGAAACAGGAGTGGGAGGAACAGATTTGGGAGAAAAACGGTTGAGGATGAGTGGTTTAAGAAGAGAGACGTGAAAGGCATTAGGGATACGAAGAGAAGGAGGAAGAAGAAGTTTGTAAGAGACAGGATTAATTTGACACAAAATTTTGAAAGGACCAAGATAGCGTGGTCCCAACTTGTAGCTAGGGACACGGAAGCGGACATATTTAGCGGAGAGCCATACCTTGTCTCCAGGGGAAAAAACGGGAGGAGCTCTTCTTTTCTTATCCGCGAACCTCTTCATGCGTGAAGAAGCCTGTAAGAGAGAATTTTGGGTCTCTCTCCATATAATGGAAAGGTCACGAGAAATTTCATCCACAGCGGGCAGACCAGAGGGCAAGGGGGTAGGGAGGGGGGAAGAGGGTGACGGCCGTACACCACGAAAAATGGGGATTTGGAGGAAGATTCAGAGACTCTGAAGTTATACGAGAATTCGGCCCATGGAAGGAGATCTGCCCAGTCATCCTGGCGGGAGGAAACAAAATGTCGCAAATAATCACCCAAGACTTGGTTAATTCTTTCTACTTGTCCATTGGACTGGGGATGATATGCAGAAGAAAAATTTAATTTAATCTTGAGTTGTTTACAGAGAGCCCTCCAGAATTTAGACACAAATTGGACGCCTCTATCCGAGACGATCTGCGTAGGCAACCCGTGAAGACGAAAAATGTGTACAAAAAATTGTTTAGCCAACTGAGGTGCTGAAGGAAGACCAGGAAGAGGGATGAAATGTGCCATTTTGGAGAATCGATCAACGACCACCCAAATAACAGTGTTGCCACGGGAAGGGGGTAAATCAGTAATAAAATCCATACCAATCAGAGACCAAGGCTGTTCGGGGACAGGCAGGGGATGAAGAAAACCAGCGGGCTTCTGGCGAGGAGTCTTATCCCGGGCACAGATAGTGCAGGCTCGCACAAAGTCCACAACATCCGTCTCCAGAGTCGGCCACCAATAGAAGCGGGAGATGAGTTGCACAGATTTCTTGATGCCCCCATGACCAGCGAGATGGGAGGAGTGACCCCATTTGAGGATTCCGAGGCGTTGGCGTGGAGAAACAAAGGTCTTTCCTGGAGGAGTTTGCCTGATGGAGGCTGGAGAAGTGGAGATCAGGCAGTCAGGTGGAATGATGTGTTGCGGAGAGAGTTCAACTTCTGAGGCATCCGAGGAACGAGAGAGAGCATCGGCCCTAATGTTCTTATCGGCAGGACGAAAGTGAATCTCAAAATTAAATCGGGCAAAGAACAGAGACCACCGGGCCTGGCGAGGATTCAGCCGTTGGGCAGACTGGAGGTAGGAGAGGTTCTTGTGGTCGGTGTAAATAATAACTGGAAATCTTGATCCCTCCAGCAGATGCCTCCATTCCTCAAGTGCTAATTTAATGGCTAGAAGCTCTCGATCCCCGATGGAGTAGTTCCTCTCCGCCGGAGAGAAGGTCCTAGAAAAAAAACCACAAGTGACAGCATGCCCGGAAGAATTTTTTTGTAAAAGAACAGCTCCAGCTCCCACTGAGGAGGCATCAACCTCCAATAGGAAGGGTTTGGAAGGGTCAGGTCTGGAGAGCACGGGAGCCGAAGAAAAGGCAGACTTGAGTCGTTTAAAGGCGTCTTCCGCTTGAGGAGGCCACGACTTGGGATCGGCATTTTTTTTGGTTAAAGCCACGATAGGAGCCACAACGGTAGAAAAATGTGGAATAAATTGCCTGTAATAATTGGCGAACCCCAAAAAGCGTTGGATAGCACGGAGTCCGGAGGGGCGTGGCCAATCTAAGACGGCAGAGAGTTTGTCTGGATCCATTTGTAGTCCCTGGCCAGAGACCAAATATCCTAGAAAAGGAAGAGATTGGCATTCAAACAGACATTTCTCAATTTTGGCATAGAGTTGATTGTCACGAAGTCTCTGAAGAACCATACGGACATGCTGGCGGTGTTCTTCTAGATTGGCAGAAAAAATTAGGATATCGTCCAGATATACAACAACACAGGAGTATAACAGATCACGAAAAATTTCATTGACAAAGTCTTGGAAGACAGCAGGGGCGTTGCACAGGCCAAAGGGCATGACCAGATACTCAAAGTGTCCATCTCTGGTGTTAAACGCCGTTTTCCACTCATCCCCCTCTCTGATGCGGATGAGGTTATAGGCGCCTCTTAAGTCCAATTTAGTAAAGATGTGGGCACCTTGGAGGCGATCAAAGAGTTCAGAGATGAGGGGTAGGGGGTAGCGGTTCTTAACCGTGATTTTATTAAGACCGCGGTAGTCAATGCAAGGACGTAGGGAGCCATCTTTTTTGGACACAAAGAAAAATCCAGCTCCGGCAGGAGAGGAGGATTTACGGATAAAGCCCTTTTTTAAATTGTCCTGGACATACTCAGACATGGCAAGAGTCTCTGGGGCAGAGAGAGGATAAATTCTGCCCCGGGGTGGAGTAGTACCCGGGAGGAGGTCGATAGGGCAATCATAAGGCCTGTGAGGAGGTAGAGTCTCAGCTTGTTTTTTGCAGAAAACATCCGCGAAGTCCATATAGGCCTTAGGGAGACCGGTTACTGAGGGAACCACAGAGTCACGGCAAGGGTTACTGGGAACCGGTCTTAGACAGTCCTTGGAACAAGAGGGCCCCCAACTCTTGATCTCCCCAGTGGACCAATCCAGGGTTGGGGAATGAAGTTGAAGCCAGGGAAGTCCAAGGAGAATTTCCGAGGTGCAATTGGGGAGGACCAAAAGTTCAATCCTCTCATGAGATCCGATGCTCATTAGAAGGGGCTCCGTGCGGAAGCGTATGGTACAGTCCAATCTTTCATTGTTTACACAATTGATGTAAAGGGGTCTGGCGAGACTGGTCACTGGGATGTTGAACCTGTTGACGAGAGAGGCCAAAATAAAATTTCCTGCAGATCCAGAGTCCAAGAAGGCCACGGTAGAGAAGGAGAAGGCAGAGGCAGACATCCGCACAGGCACAGTAAGACGTGGAGAAGCAGAGTAGACATCAAGGACTGTCTCTCCTTTGTGCGGAGTCAGCGGACGTCTTTCCAGGCGGGGAGGACGGATAGGACAATCCCTCAGGAAGTGTTCGGTACTAGCACAGTACAGGCAGAGGTTCTCCATGCGGCGTCGTGTCCTCTCTTGAGGTGTCAGGCGAGACCGGTCGACCTGCATAGCCTCCACGGCGGGAGGCACAGGAACAGATTGCAGGGGACCAGAGGAGAGAGGAGCCGAGGAGAAGAAACGCCTCGTGCGAACAGAGTCCATATCTTGGCGGAGCTCCTGACGCCTTTCGGAAAAACGCATGTCAATGCGAGTGGCTAGGTGAATAAGTTCATGTAGATTAGCAGGAATTTCTCGTGCGGCCAGAACATCTTTAATGTTGCTGGATAGGCCTTTTTTAAAGGTCGCGCAGAGGGCCTCATTATTCCAGGACAATTCTGAAGCAAGAGTACGGAATTGTACGGCATACTCGCCAACGGAAGAATTACCCTGGACCAGGTTCAACAGGGCAGTCTCAGCAGAAGAGGCTCGGGCAGGTTCCTCAAAGACACTTCGGACTTCCGAGAAGAAGGAGTGTACAGAGGCAGTGACAGGATCATTGCGGTCCCAGAGCGGTGTGGCCCATGACAGGGCTTTTCCGGACAGAAGGCTGACTACGAAAGCCACCTTAGACCTTTCAGTGGGAAACAGGTCCGACATCATCTCCAGATGCAGGGAACATTGGGAAAGAAAGCCACGGCAAAACTTAGAGTCCCCATCAAATTTATCCGGCAAGGATAGGCGTAGCCCAGGAGCGGCCACTCGCTGCGGAGGAGGTGCAGGAGCTGGCGGAGGAGATGACTGCTGAAGCTGTGGTAGTAACTGTTGTAGCATAACGGTCAGTTGAGACAGCTGTTGGCCTTGTTGCGCTATCTGTTGTGACTGCTGGGCGACCACCGTGGTGAGGTCAGCGACAACTGGCAGAGGAACTTCAGCGGGATCCATGGCCGGATCTACTGTCACGATGCCGGCTGGCGGGTAGTGGATCCTCTGTGCCAGAGAGGGATTGGCGTGGACCGTGCTAGTGGATCGGTTCTAAGTCACTACTGGTTTTCACCAGAGCCCGCCGCAAAGCGGGATGGTCTTGCTGCGGCGGTAGTGACCAGGTCGTATCCACTAGCAACGGCTCAACCTCTCTGGCTGCTGAAGATAGGCGCGGTACAAGGGAGTAGACAGAAGCAAGGTCGGACGTAGCAGAAGGTCGGGGCAGGCAGCAAGGATCGTAGTCAGGGGCAACGGCAGGAGGTCTGGAACACAGGCTAGGAACATACAAGGAACGCTTTCACTGGCACAATGGCAACAAGATCCGGCAGGGAAGTGCAGGGGAAGTGAGGTGATATAGGGAAGTGCACAGGTGAAGACACTAATTGGAATCACTGCGCCAATCAGCGGCGCAGTGGCCCTTTAAATCGCAAAGACCCGGCGCGCGCGCGCCCTAGGGAGCGGGGCCGCGCGCGCCGGGACAGGACCGAGGGAGAGCGAGTCAGGTACGGGAGCCGGGGTGCGCATCGCGAGCGGGCGCTACCCGCATCGCGAATCGCATCCCGGCTGGCAGCAGAATCGCAGCGCCCCGGGTCAGTGGATCTGACCGGAGCGCTGCAGCGGAGAGAGTGTAGCGAGCGCTCCGGGGAGGAGCGGGGACCCGGAGCGCTCGGCGTAACACATCTCTGTCCATTTTAGGAACTGTCCAGAGCAGCATATGTTTGCTATGGGGATTTTCTTCTACTCTGGACAGTTCCTAAAATGGACAGAGATGTCAGCAGAGAGCACTGTGCTCGTGATTCAGCAGAGAGCTCTATGTTCCAAAAAGAAAAGAATTTCCTCTGTAGTATTCAGCAGCTAATAAGTACTGGAAGGATTAAGATTTTTTAATAGAAGTAATTTACAAATCTGTTTAACTTTCTGGCACCAGCTGATTTAAAAAAAAAGTTTTCCACCGGAGTGCCCCTTTAAATAACCTTCAGTTTAACTGGCTTAGTACGATACTTACAATGCTGCAATGATTGTGCTAAATATATTACACTAAACTAATATATTGTATTAACTGTGTTGTCAGCTTTTATCTAATATATATAATTAATTCATATGTATATATATTATTTAATTAATATATATAATATAATTAATACAATTGGTCTTACTGCATAATATTGTGATTTGTAGATAGCATAATGCAGCCATGTACAATCTATAAAGCATACTATCTGTTTATAGACTGGCAAAAAGTTGTAGGCAATGTCAAACTCAACCAGTTGTCAAGCTCTACTGCCAATGCCTCCTATTGCTAGAACATTATGTTATATCAAAAAGGACTCATCAGAGAATAATAAATTCTGCAGTTCCCTATGTTATCTATTTTTTTTTAAGTAATCAGATATGTTCCTTAAATGGTAACTCTCATTAAAACTAATTTTTGCTATTGCACTCCTTATGGTAGATAAAAAATATTTCTAATATACTTTATTTTTTTTTTTTTAAATAAAGTTTTCTATGTTTTATTTGTGCTTAAAAAAGCTCAAGAGCACATTTTCCCCATCATATACACAGACTTTGGACCAAAGCCCATACACAGGAAGTGCAGCCTGGAGTCCAGGGGGGGGGGGGGGTGTCCAGCCTCATCCAATCATAGCTCCTCTCACACTTAACTGCTATATGCTGATGGTTGGACACACCCCCCTCAGCCCTCCAGGCTGCACTTCCTGTTTTTGGGCTTTGGTCCTAAGTCTGTGTATAAGATGGGGGAGAATGTGCTCTTGAGCTTTTTTAAGCACAAATAAAACATATAAAACTTCATTTTTTTTAAACAAAGTATATTAGAAATATTGTTTTATTTACCATAAGGAGTGCAATAGCAAAGTGCCCATTTAAAGAAGCTACCCAGGAATAGAAAAATGGAGCCGATTTCTTCCAAAAACAGCACCACCCCTGTTCTTGGGTTGTGTGTGGTATTGCAGCTTATTTCTACTGAAGTGAATAGATTCAAAATGTAATACCACACACAACATCAGGAGGAGGTGGGGGGGGGGGGGGGGTCTCTGTTTTTTGAAGAGGATAGCTCTTTTATTCTATTTCTGGATAACCCCATTAAAGTGGTATTCCCAACCTGAAATGTAATCCCCTAACCACAGAATAGGAAATAATAACCTAATTGGTGAAGGTCCAACTGTAGGGTTCGGTGCTCTAAGCTCGACAATATTTGAATGTCGCACAGAGAAAAGAGTGTTTGCTTTGCATATAAGCTGCACTTCATTCATACAGGGGACTATTTTTCTCCATTCTCGGGAATCTGAGGGGGTCCTAATGGTCAGGCTGCTGCCAATCAGCTTTCCCTATCCTGAAAATCAAACAGTAAGAAAAAGAAAATAATCAAGCTTGTTTTTCTAGATCAGAGGATTGTAAAATGTTACTCGAGAATGGCGCATGTATTACTTCCATTCTTCAGTTTGTCCAAGTGAATAAGGTATCAAAAGGGTTGTCTTGATGTACTCCCTCCTGATCTACCATTAGGTGTCGAGAGAGAAAACCACACGCTAGGATCCTGTACAACTGCATCTTTCCAAAAACATTGTCAGAATTGTTGGAGAGAGGTCCTGGGTATCCTCTTTTAATTTAATAAACTGCAAAAAAGGAAGGAAGTTTACAAAAGACAATGAACATATTTTCTACTTCCCTTTGAGCACATTCCTGCTATTGACCATTGGCTTCTTCAGCTGTCAAAGGGGGTGCCAACCAAAAATTCATGACTAGATTAGATCTTTACTTATTCTAGGTCAGTTGAAACAATTTTGGAACTTGCATTACCATAAAAATGCTTCTCAGGACCATAACTACAAAAATATATTTGATAAAATACTTAATATTGTAATTTTCTCCCGTCTTTGGGTTTACCTTTTGTTCTCTTCTTCATACTGATGTTTGTCCATGGACTTCATATCATATGACCTGGGCAGGCAGTCTCTGGACTGGCCACATTGATGATAAGTAGCAATCCATAGGGAAGGCTCCTGATACCGGTGGCAGGAAACCAGAGAAGAATTAGTAAGTTAGGCTTTGTTGAGATTTATAACATAACCATGACACCTTTGATGGATCGGATTTCAAATGGATCACAATTGATTACATTTTGACTCATTAGGTTCTGTCATGTTTCCGTTTACCTGTATGGGAAGAATAGAGCTGGAAACTTCCCTGTTCTTGGCCGGATGAATAATTCTAGTGTGAACAGACCCTAAACATTTTGGCACATTTGTTTTTGTATCTTAAATGCAACAATAACAAATGTCTTAAAATATTTGGGATCTGTTCACACTAGAATGTTTCATCCTGCCAAGAATAGGGACATTTCCAGCTCTATTCTTCCCATAAAAAGTAAACAAAAACTGGACAGAACTATAATAAATCAATGTGATCATCAAGATTCATTGTGATCCATTTGAAATCAGATCCATTAAAGGAGTTATGCAAGATAGGGGATAAGTGTCAGATAGCGGGAAGTCTGACTGCTGTGACCCCAAGCTATCTCCTGTATGGAACCCCTCTCTTTATGAATGGAGGCATGTTGGCTACCACACGAAGCTGTTGCCGACATGCCCTCTCCATGCATCTCCATAGAGATGCATGGAGGGGGTATGTCGGCCACAGCTTTGTGCCATTGTGTTGACAAATGTCATTCATGCAGAGAGTTGGAGTGCCGGCAGGAGATCACGGGGGGTCCAAGCGGACAGGGGATACTCCTTTAAAACTGTCATGGTTATGTTGTAAATGTCAACAAAGCCTAACGTTAACCTCGCTGGGGTGGTCCCGGCGGCCATCAACATCCAGGACACATGTCTAATGCCAGACATCACCGATCGTGGTGATGCCCGGCATTAACCCCTTAGACGCGGCAATCAAAGTGGATCACCGCGTCTAAAGTGAAAGTAAACCATTCCTGGCAGCTTAGTCGGCAGCTGAAAGGACTGGGGGAGGGTCCCTACCTGCCCCCGATTGGTGATCTGCTGCTCCATGCCTGCTCAGCAGGCTAGAGCAACAGAGCACCGATAACACTGATCAATGCTATGCTATGGCGCAGCATTTAACAGTGTATGCAATCAGAAGATTGCATGTAATAGTCTCCTATGGGGAATGAAAAATAGTGTAAACAACAGTTTAAAAAAAGTTAATAAATGTGAATTAACCCCTTCCATACTAAAAGTTTTAATCACCCCCCTTTTCCCAAATTCCATATAAAAATATATATAAACCTAATAAAAATAAACATATGTGGTATCGCCGTGTATGTAAATGTCCAAACTATAAAAATATATTTAAATAATGTTAATTAAACAACACGGTTAATGGCGTATACATAAAAAAATTCCAAAGCCAAAAATTGCGTATTTTTGGTCATTTTGTATACCCTAAAAAAAAAAAAAAAAAAAAGTGATCAAAAAGTCCCATCAAATGGTAAAAATAAAAACTTCAGATCATGGCACAAAAAATGAGCCCTCATACATCCCCGTATGTAGAAAAATAAAACAGTTATAGGTTTCAGAAGATGACAATTTCAAACATTCTAATTTTGGTGCATGTAGTTATAATCTTTTTAAGTAGTAAAATAAAATAAAACCTACATTAGTTGGGTATCCTTGTAACTGTATAGACCCACAGAATAAAGATAAGGTGTCATTTTTACTGAAAAGTGCACTGCGTAGAATCAGAAGCCCCCAAAATTTACAAAATGGCCTTTTTTCTTTTCAATTTTACCCCCCAAATTTTTCTTTTCTGGTTTCACCCTAGTTTTTGTGGTGAAATGATTGATGGTATTACAAAGTAAAATTGGTGGCGCAAAAAACAAGCATATGGGTCTATAGGTGGAAAATTGAAAGTGCTATGATTTTTAGGTGAGGTCCAAAAATTAGAAAACCCATGGTCCTTTAAGGGGTTAAGAAAACCTTTTTATTATTCCTAGAAACCAATTTGACAGAAACATTAACAGCGGCCTATGAAAAATAAGCAACATGTGAATAAATAAATAAATAAAATAAATATTTTAATAGGAGTCATGGGTTCCTGAAATTACAGATGTCTGGAGCATCTGTGCCCTGGTGAACTCAAAACACTTCCTGCCTGAGCTCTGGCTTGTGTTATCAGTGGATATAAATCACCGGCAACATCAATAATTATATAAATTACTTTTATTATGGTAAGTTCATATGTCAGGATACATGTTGTGGTGGGGATTTAGATCCTCACGATGCTTCTTGTAAGGCACTAAATATAAGAGACAAACTGAAGAACCACCTCATGTGGTTTACTGTGAATGAAACTGTACTTATGGCGCACTTACCTTCACCAATGCTTATAATTCCAAATGATTCTAAAGAATTCTTCCAATATTATTTCTTGCTGATCCATCTCTCATATCAGTTGTGTCTGGCTTTTTTATTTTCTATCTTTGTTTTCTTATTCCAGGATCGGGATATTCACCACTAGAAGATGACGAGGATGCTGCTTATGCTCGCTCTAGATACCGCTACGGAGGTGAATGCTTTGCTTATACTGCTTGCTAAACCCAATTCATTTTCTGCTTCACTAAGTATTACTTACAAAATTGCTGAATTCTTAAAATAATGATTCTTTATATTCCATTAATTCATGAACTTTATTTACATAATTTTTTTTTAGGAATTTCTGTTTTTCACATCTTTCATGATGTTTTTTTCCCAGGAATGTATTTACTAGAATTGGTTACAACAAAATGTGTCTTGAATAAATAGATTTTAATAAATGTTACTCTAAAGATGTGCTATGATTTTACTTACTTTTCTATATTTTCTTGTTAAAGGGGTACTCCAGGGAACTAAACCCATAGCCCTTCCTTTCACTCTTATCATTCAGTTTAATTGTCTTTTTATCATTCATTAGCTATATGGAACAGTTTTCCCTCTTTAGCTGTGACTTACATGCATGAAGTGAAGGAATTACATAATCAAACCACACACCATATGATTTCTGTTCTGCATTGATGAGTCATGCTCTCTTTTGTGCTGAGAACTGGGAGGTGTGGGCAGCCTTAGCCAATCAGACACTGAACCTCTCTCTGCTGCTAAGAGCAGGAGGGTGGGGGCTGGCGGAGCAGAAGAGCAATGATTGCTGGGAGATGTAGACAGGGAGAGAAAAGGATGACAAAGAATATTAAGCAGCCAGAGAAGACAACAATGGCCACAGGAGCCATGCATATCAGGCAGAATGGTTTAAGCAGTACATTATTGACCAATATATTACACCATATATTATACTTAACTGTTTATGTATAGATAGAGACTAATTAGTCAAAGTCATCATATGGAGTTGGGTTAAGGGGGAGCCACTGGGGATTCAGGCTCAATAACATGTGTTCTTCAAAATGTTGCATATTGTAGTTTCTCACTTAAAAACACATATATTGATTCAGTTCATCTGTTAATACTTCCACAAATCAGATGTATCCAGGTTCATATAACAGGAAGGACACATGGGAAGTTTTCTATGACCTCCACTATATTTGGGATCTAGGGGCCTCCACCACCCAAACACTGAGTGATCCTACTCAGCCAAAAGGAGGAAGCCATGCATGTTGATATCTCCATTAAAGGGGTTGTCCCATCTCATCTTTTTCACTTTTTCGGCCACCCCAGCTTGTTTGCAGCTTCTAGTCCTGAAGTTACGTAAACAACGTTGCTTGCTTTCCCTTTTTGGCTGTTTACAGCTCTTCCAACCACCTCAAACAGGCTGGAGGTATCTGAAAAAGCATGGGACAACCCTTTAAAGTCTTAACAGTCAGTGTCTCGGCTGTCTCTTTTACCATACTTCTGGAGTGTTGCAGTGCTTTCATCACTGCTATATATATATATATATATATATATATATATATATATATACATATCACTTGCGTGATAGCTCTCCTGGAACAGGGGGTCTGATGGGATCTTTGTCCTAGATAATGGGGCCTGTCTTATTATGTGTGTTTTAACAAATTCTACCTCCGTATCATCTGTAAGGCCCAATCCTGCAGGGAACGTGAACAACCCATGATATATTAGATACTTTTATATATACCACTTGCGATGCCTTTTGGTTGTACTGATTTGATCATTACATGGTACTAGAAACTAAACGATATGGAAGGAAATTGCAAAGTGAACAGGAAAATGTATTATATATTCCAGCCAAAAAATGAGCATCTTCTGTGCTAGAACAGATAACATATTGTACCTGCTGTGACATTTAGTTCTGTTCTCTATTCTCTCTTCCAGAATTTTCAGATTTTTAAATGAAAGAATGGATTACAGAACAATTTTGGTTACACATGTTGCCCCTGTAGACAGCAACAAGAACGCTGCATAAGACATCTTCTCCTGAGGGATATAACAAGTAGAAATGTTCTTTATTTGTTTTTTAGGCTGGAATAGACAAGGAAAAAAATGAATACTTGTCTGTGATACTTGCCAAAAAGATGCAAAAATAGAAGAATAGATAGATTTACAGAACAGTAGATAAAATTATTAATTGATAGATGAATAGATTTATAAATTTAAAGGTGAAGAGTTAGAGATAGATAGATAGATAGATAGATAGTGGAGGTGGATGAGGGTAAGTATGCATTTTTATTAAAAATAAAGAAAAAGAAAATATGGGAAACTCACCGTTGGTTGCTAGATGATCCCAGAAGACACCGTTGTGTGAGATTAAAGGTGTAGCAAACTGTAGAACAAGGAAAAAAGTTGCTCCCACATCCAGAAGAGAAACGGTTAAAAATGTATAAACTTAACTAGGGTATCATTAAAATAAAAAATAAAAAATGGTGAACTAAAACGCCCATCTTATAAATATTCATGAAACACTTTGTCTATGTGATTGTGAGGTAGGTGGGCATATGGGAGCAAAGAGGAGAAAGGCAGGGATGGTGGGTATGCAGGGTCCCGCCTCAATTGCAAAAATATGTCAATTGCCATTTTAGCAATAAAGTTTAATACTTTGTATATCTCTGGAACCAAAGCACTGATCCGGGTGAGCAATACATGATTTTAATCCCATTCCTCCACAATATAACCCTGTGTATTGGGTTTAGGGGGGGGGGGGGGGGTGAACCAGCTCCCAGTTTCCATGTAAACAAAAGTAACACTTGTTAAGTACCCCTCACTGGTGGAGAACACCTCAATGACTGGTGAGCCACAGATTCCTGCCAGCACCAGATACGTGCAGGTCACAGCTTTAGACAGGCACAGGGTATTGCTGTTCAATTTCATTATCTAGTTCCCCATCACCTTAGTGAATAAGCATCAGCGGGGGAGGAACTACAATTAGGCAGTATTACTATCTCTCCTTCAGGACTGTTACGGCTGTGGTAAGGTGGATCCACTGACCTGTGAGGATGATGGCATGGGCTGAACCAGGGAGCGGAGTCTAAGGTGCCACTGGTTTTCACCAGAGCCCACCGCAAAGCGAGTTCTGTATGCGTAGAGATGGAGGCAGGTGGAGTTTGTAAGACACAGGATTAATGCGTTGCATGACTTTAAAAGGACCCAGGAAGCGGGGACCCAACTTATAGCTGGGTATCTTAAAACTAATATACTTGGCGGATAATCAGTCTTTGTCCCCAGGTGAAAAGATCGGAGGAGGTCTTCTCTTCTTGTCAGCCTGCGACTTCATGCGGGAGGATGCAAGAATTAAAGAACGCCAAGTCTCTTGCCAAATAGAGGAAAAGTCCCATAACAGAATATCCACCGCAGGTACTTCAGAAGGAACAGGTAGAGGAAGAGGGGGACGAGGTGGATGGCCATAGATGATAAAGAACGGGGAAGTTTTGGTAGCTTCAGAGTCCCAGTGGTTATACGAAAACTCTGCCCAAAAAAGCATGTTGGCCCAATCGTCTCAGCAGAAACAAAATGACGAAGATAATCTCTGACAATCTGATTCACCCTCTCTACCTGTCCATTGGACTGGGGATGGTATTCAGTAGAGAAGTCAAGCTTGATCTTGAGACGAGAGCAGAGAGCCTTCCAGAATTTGGAAACAAACTGAACCCCATGATCAGAGACAATGTGAGATGGTAAGCCATGAAAACGTAAGATATGCTGAAGGAATTGATCTGTCAGTTGTGGAGCAGAAGGCAGTCCAGGGAGGGGCACAAAGTGAGCCATCTTGGAAAAACAATCAACGACCACCTTGTTACAGGAGGGAGGCAGATCGGTAGCAAAGTCCATAGCAATGTGTGACCAAGGGCACTCCAGGATAGGCAAAGGAAGTAAAAGTCCTGCAGGCTTGAGCCGAGGAGACTTGTCACGGGCACAGGTCGTACAGGAACGTACAAAATCAGGGACATCATGCTCCAGATTCGGCCACCCGTAATGTCGGGTGATCAATTGAATGGACTTCCGTACTCCAGCATGTCCGACTTGTAAAGAAGAATGGCCCCGAAACAACACTTTGCGTCTCTGACGAGGAGGCACAAAAGACTTCCCTGGAGGAACTTGCTGAAGAACAACAGGCATCCCAGTAATCATTAGTTCAAGAGGAACAATATGTTGAGTAGTCCAGACCTTTTACATCAGAAGCTTTAGAGAGAGCATCAGCTCTAACATTCTTGTCCGCAGGTCGAAAGTGAATAAAGATAAGAGACCATCCGGCCAGCCGGGGATTGAGGCGCTGTACAGACTGAAGATATAAAAGATTTTTATGGTTCGTTTAGATACTGACAGGATGAGTAGATCCTTCCAATAGGTGACGCTACTCTTCTAAGGAAAGCTTAATGGCCAAGAGTTCCCGGTCTCCAATAGAATAGTTCCTCTCAGCAGGCTAGAACGTCTAAGAAAAGAAACCACAAGTCACCATTTTACCCCTGGAGGACTTTTGAGTTAAGATGGCGCCGGCTCCTACTGAAGAGGTATCAACTTCTAGAAAGAACGGCTTTTCTGGGTCGGGTCTAGAAAGAACAGGTGCAGAAGCGAAGGCATACTTCAATTGGGTAAATGACTCTTCTGCTTCTGTGGCACAAAACTGGGGATTACTGTTTTTCTTGGTGAGAGCCACAATTGGAGCAATCAAGGAGGAGAAATGTGGATTGAATTGTCTATAATAATTGGTGAATCCAAGAAAACATTGTATGGCCCGTAGGCCAGAAGATCATGGCCAATTGAGTACCGAAGACAACTTGACTGGATCCATCTGGAGGCCTTGGCTAGAGACAATGTAACCCAGGAATGAAAGACTCATCTTTTCAAAGAGACATTTCTTGATTTTGGCAAAAAAATCCGCAGGCGATGTAAGACCTGGCGCACATGAGTGTGATGCACCTCCAAGCTGGGAGAGAAGATCAGGATGCCATCAAGATAAACCACGACACACGTGTAAAGAAGATCCTGGAAGATGAAGATGTAATTTACAAATTCTTGGAAGACAGCCGGGGCATTACAGAGTCCAAACGGCATCACTAAGTACTCAAAGTGACCATCACATGTATTAAAAGCCATCTTCTATCCGTATCCCTCATGAATCCTGATTAAATTATATGCCCCTCGCAGGTCCAATTTGGTGAAGACTTTTGCGCCCCGCAGACGGTCGAAGCTCAGAAATAAGAGGTAAAGGAATCGGTAAAGGATACCGATTCTTGATGGTAATTTTATTGAGACCATGGGAGTCAATGCAAGGGTGAAGAGAGACGTCCTTCTTTCCTACGAAAAAGAATCCAGCTTTCCGGATAAAACCTTTCTGGAGGTTCTCCTTAATTTACTGAGACATGGCTTGCTTTTCTGCCACCAAGAGAGGGTAAATTCTTCCCCGGGGAGGTGTGGTACCAGGCAAAAGCTCAATAGGACAATCATAGGGTCAATGTAGAGGAAGACTTTCGGCTTGTTTCTCACAAAACACATGAGCAAAGTCCTGATAAGGAGAGGGCAGACCCGGCAGAGAAGGAGGTGAAGGAAGAGAGCGCTTCAATTGTGGTGCCAACAGGCAGTGTTTCTGACAGTGTCTTGACCCCAGTGAGAAATTTATCCAGTTTGCCAATGGAGAACTGGTGTGTGAAGTTGCAACCAAGGTAATCCCAAGAAAATAGCAGAAGTACAAAAATGAAGCACATAGAACATGATCTTTTCCTTGTGTAAAACCTCCACATGCATTGTCAGAGGATCTGTGCGGTATTGTACCATGAAGTTCAAACTTTCACCATTGGTGGAGAAAATGTATAGGGGTTTGCAGGGCAGAGCTGTGACACTGGAATACGATACTTGTGGACCAGGGATACTTGCAGAACCAGACTCCAAGAAAGCAGTGGCATGAAACAAATTCCCAGAAGTGGTGTAGATTTGGACCGGCATAGACAAACGAGCAGAGGAGATATTCTCACCTAGGGACGCCTGTCCAACTTACCCTAGGTGCGTGCGTTTCCTGGACGAGAAGGACAAAGAGGACAGCCTTTGGATACGGGATAAGATGTCTAGGGCTGGAGTACCCCTTTAAAATATTAATCCCTGATGTCTGACACTCCAGAATTTCTTTTAAGTTCCAATAAAAGGCTTTCTAACTTTTTTTTATGGCTATGGTTACCTTACCGTTGGGTCCTGTGTTATCTGGGATGTATGTACAACAGGTATCCCCAAACATTTAAATACCCCTCCTTTCTCGGCTAAGATCATATCTAAGGCGATCCTATTTTGAAACGTCATAGTAGATGTGGCGCGATGCTGTTCAGCATGTCCTTTGAAGGCTTCTATTGAAAAGTTTACAAATCTTTGTTGATTGTAATAGATATAATTAATCCAGTCTACATTCTTATTTATGGTGACTAGGGGTAGTAGGAAAGATTACAATCCTTCTTTTACTTGGTCTCTAGCCTTAAACTCATCTGGGACCCCCCTTGAGACTCCAATGGCAACAATATACACATGGGGGTCAAGGCTCCCTTTAGGAACTTGTCGCCAGTTCCTATGGTGAGTTTCTTGTTCTGTTATTGGTTCATGTTTAGTGCCATTTATACTAGACAAAGGATATGTATGATCTTCATGATTGGGTTGGACTGGTTGCTTAGTCTTCTGGCGTTGGCACCTTCTTGCAGTGGGAAGCATGGATCCAGGTGTTCTTCCCTTCCACCTTGACTGAAGTGGACGTGGTCAGCAGAACTTGGAATGGACCATCAAATCTGGGCTCAAGAGGATTCTTTCCCACAAACTTTTTCACTAGTACCCAATTACCAGGCAATAGCTTGTGAGTCCCAGCAACTGCTTCAGGGCCCTGAATAGAAGAAAACACTCAGGCATGTATTTTAGTCAGCTCCCTTGACAATGTGGCCACATAATTAGTTAGTGCATCAGACTATACTTGTAACTGCTGAGGATAGTAACACCCTAATCTTGGGGCGGTGCCAAACAAAATCTCATAGGGGAATAGGGAATGCACTCCTCTAGGGGTGTATATGATGCTATAGAGGGCAATGGGTAGACTATCGGGCCAAGGTAGACCAGTTTCTTGGGACATTTTCAACATTCGGGTTTTAAGGGTGCCATTCATTTTTTCAACCTTTCCACTGCTCTGGAGTGATAGGGGGTATGGACGGATAAAGTGACTTCTAGGGCAGACCAGATTTCTTTTGTCACTATAGCTGTGATAGCAGGTCCTTGGTCACTTTCTATGACTTCAGGTACTCCATACCAGAATACTATTTCATTGAGGAGTTTCTTGGCCATGTTCTTGGCTGTCATATTGGTAGTTGGGTAGGCTTACGGCCACCCTATGAACATGTCCACCACCACAAGGGCGTATTCAAATCTTCCGCCCTTTGGCATTTGTATGTGGTCAATCTGTATCTTTTGAAACGGGTACTGTGGTCTGGCCAAGTGTTTCTGGGGTGTTTTCTCCATACGGCCTAGGTTGCACTTTGCACAAATAGCACACGACTTGCAGTAGTTGTCTGTTAGTGGTGTACTTCCTGGTGCTATGTAGTACTTTTGAATTAGGGCATTGATGAGAGTTTTTGACAAGTGGGCAGCTCCATGTGCCTACTGCACCACTGCTGGGTACATATTTCTTGGTACGCAGGGCTTCCTGTTATTTTCAAATAGGCCATTCCTATTCAACACGGCTCCTTTCTGTTTCCATATGTCCTTTTCTTCAGGGCTTGCTGCCTCTTGTAGTTCTTTCAACTGGGTTTTGTCTACTGGTAGGGTCTGTAGGCCCAATGTCGGGGTGTCCTCCACTTTGCTTTTCACTTCCTCTGAGTTTCTGGCTGCTTGTTCGGCCGCAGAGTCTGCTAGTTGGTTGCCCTTTTCTTCCCTAGAGTTCAGTCGTCCATGGGCCTTCACTTTCAGAACTGCCATTTGAGCTGGGAGGAGTAAGGCATCCATCAGATCCTTGATGGCCATGCTGTGTTTTACTGGTGTTCCTGCTGCTGTCAGGAAACCTCTGGTTTTCTACAGTAATCCAAAATTATGGGTTTATATATTTGCTGTTTGGCCTTCTGGCAATTTGCATGCCATGATGAGGGCCGGAAGTTCAGCTTCCTGTGCAGAGACAGTAGGAGTTAGGGCCTCCTCTTTTAGGACTGTATCTTCTGTCGTGACAGCATATCCTGTATGGTATTTCCCATGCTCGTCTGCAAATCTGGAGCCATTCACAAAAGATGGTGAGGTCTGGTTTGGGCAGTGGAGTTTCACTTACAGATGGCAAGTGTGTTGTTTCCATCTTCATCAGCTCAAAACAATCATGGGAGTGGTTAAACTGATCCTCTTGACCTTGATCCTCTTCATCACCTTCATTTCCCCCCTCAGAAAGTGGAAGCTGGGTGGAGGGCTTAACATTGCATGTTAGAAGGGTGTTATTGTCAGGTATCAAGTGTGAGCACTGTAGTCTGAGATGTGTTGCTGTGAAGAGATTTTTTGGCTGAGTCTGGTTAAGAATTGCAGAGATGTCATGAGGAGCCAGCAGAATGAGATCATGACCAAGAACTAGGTCAGAAGTTTTGGCCAGGAGTGCATTTGCAGCAAAGACAGCTCTAAGGCAGGACGGGCTTTCTCTGGCCACAGCATTGAGTCCGCAAGAGTAATGTCCAATAGGTGTTGTCCTGCTATCGTAAGACTGGGCTAGGACACCAGTGGCATGTCCCTGTCTTTCCCGAGACATAGAGCTTGAAGGCTTTGTCAGGCATGCCAAGTGCAGGTGCTGAGGAGATGGGATCCTTGAGTTTCAGGAAGTTGGAGATGTCCTCCTCAGAGAGGTCAAAGGGATCTGTATTCAAAGCATCTTAGAGAGGTTGCATCAATGGAGAGGCTTCTGAAATCCATGACTGACAGTAGGAGATCAGTCCAAGGAAGGCATGTAAAGCCTTGGGTCTTGCTGGTAAAGGGATATCCTGTATGGCTTGAATTCTGTCTTGAGTAAGGTGTCTGGTGCCTTGTGAGATGCAGTGGCAAGGGAACACAACTGAGGTGGAACACCACTGAGTTTTTTGTTTTGAGGCTTTGCAGCCTTGGTCAGCTAGATAACAGAGGAGACTTTCAGAATGTTTTTCTGCAAATGGGAGGTCCTCAGCACATAAAAGAAGATCATCCATGTAGCTAAGAAGTACCACGGATGGGTTCTGTTCTTGCCAGGTTGATAGCATGAAAGTAATGGCTTTAGCAAACTGGCTGGGTGAGTTTTAAGCTCCTTGGGGCATGACAGTCCAAGTGTACTGCTGTCCTTCGTGGGTGAAGGCGAATAAATACCAGCATCTGGAATCCAAAGGTATGCTAAAGAAAGCATTGCTGAGGTCGACAACAGTGAAATACTTTGCAGTAGGGGGCACCCTTTACAGCGGAGTATGGGGATTGGGGACAATAGGGGTGTCTAGTACTGTGGCTTCATTCACAGCTCTAAGATCTTGAACGTTCCTGTACTTCTCAGTAGTGTTGAGCGGCATAGGCCATATTCGAATTCGCGAATATTCGCGAATATATGGACGAATATTCGTCATATATTCGCGAATATTCGCATATTCGTTACATTCTCGTTTTATTTTCGCATATGCGAATATTCACGTATGCGAAAATTAACATAGGTGAATATTGGCATATACAAAATTAACACACGCGTAAATTCGCATATGCGAACATTAGCATATGCTAATTTTCGCATATGCGAACATTAGCATATGCTAATTTTCGCATATGCAAATTTACGCATATGCGAATTTTCGCACGCCAGTCTCACACAGTAGTATTACAGCCTTCTTTACACCACACAAGCTGGAAGCAGAGAGGGATGATCACTGTGATGTGTACTGTGAAGAAAAAAAAACAAAAAAAAAAAAACGAATATTCGTAATTACGAATATATAGCGCTATATTCGCGAAATTCGCGAATTCGCGAATATGCGATATTCGCAAATAATATTCGAATTGCGAATATTCGCGAGCAACACTACTTCTCAGGTTCCCCTTTGGCTGTCTTTTTCTTGACCGGGAATAGGGGCGTGTTGCTGGGGGAGGTGCATGGCGTGAGTGCCCCATTGCTGACCAGTGTCTGGACTTGTTTAGAGAGAGCCTCAGATTGGGCAATCTAAAGTGGGTACTGGGGTTTTCTAGGCAGCAGGGCTCCTGGCTTGAGAGTGACCATGACAGGTGGGACCTTATGCTTGCCAATGTCTTCTGGACCAGTTGACCAGTGACTGACTGGTATACGGGCAAGTACATCTGATTGGATTGTCGAGGTGGGAGTTTTATGGAGAGCCAACATGATCGGGATGGAGCATAGAGCAGTGACATCCTCAATCTCCAGAGGGGAGGAGATGGATATAGTTCCATCTTTGCTAAATTTAAAGGAGTACTCTGGGGCAGAGTATTCCTGCTCCGTCATGCCCGGGCTGCAAAAAAATGAAAATAAACCACCTCCCACCTTCCTGGGTTCCCGCGGAGCGCCACTACAGCTGATCGGTCCTCCGGTCCATCTCCTTCATACTTCCGTGTGAACGAAGCGTCACATGGCGCTCAGCCTATAGCTGGCCGCCGCGATGTTCAGCCTTGGCCCATAATAGGCTGAGCACCATGTGACTCTTCGTTCACACGTAAGTATGAAGAAGATGGACCGGAGGACCGATCAGCTGTAGCGACGCTCAGCGGGAACCCAGCGAGGTGAGTGATGGTTTACTTTCATTTTTTTTGCAGCCCGGGCAGGACGGAGCAGGAATACTCTGCACCAGAGTACTCCTTTAATGGAGGCTTGGAGTCTGGAGAGAGCATCTGCCCCTAGCAGGTTGAGAGGTTGATCTGGCCAGTAGGTGGGGGAAGTTGGCTACGTGGAGAGGCTTTGTGAGGGGATTGGTTCTGGGGACACCATCAACCCATATACATGACACATCTATATTTGAGAGAAAAGATTCAGTTGGCAGGTCTTGGGCCCTAATTACTTTTCTAGCTGCACCTGTGTCTATAAGAAAGGTTGTAGGGTGCCCTTCAAAGGGTAGTGTCACTTCAGCCAGAGGGCCATCCATGTTCGTTGAGGATGCTGCCATAGAAGGTGAGTGAGACACAGGCTTGCCCAAATCCTATGGTAGCAGATCCTGGGTAGGTCGTTGCCCTTTGGGGAGTATCCAGGGGGCTCTTGATTGCCATGTGGGTCATTGGGTTGTTGGTATTGGTAATTGTCAATAAACCATGTTATTTGAGTAACTTGCACTGTGAATTAACTGTTTGGGAGGTAATACTAGCACTGCATGGCTTTATTTTTTGCATTCCTGGGAAAGCTCTGCCATCAAAATTGTTTATCTGTGCCCCCATACAGTAATAATGCCCCTCGTTCTTCCATACAGTAAAAATGCCCCCTGGGCCTCCATACAGTAATAATGCCCCCCTGTGTCCTGTGCATACAATAATAATATCCATGTGCCTCCATACAGTAACAATGCTCTATGCTCTCACAGTAAAGTAATAATTTTCCCTTTGTGCCACATGTACCAATAATGCTCCAATATAGTAATAATGTCCCCTGTGCCCAATACAAAAAATGTCCCGATGTGCCCTAATACTATTAAAGGGGTATTCCCGTAGAAAACTTTTTTTTTAAAAATCATCTGGTGCCAGAAAGTTAAACAGATTTGTATATTAGCGCACCAGTCGCCGAGCGCTCCGGTCCCCGCTTCCCCTCCAAAGCGCTCGTGGCGTTACTCTCTTGCCTGCAGCGCCCCGGTCAGACCCGCTGACCGGGAGCGCTGCTCTGTGTCCCTTGGCGGGCATGCGATCCCCGTGGCGGGACGTGCCCGTCCGCGGATCGCATCCCGTATCACTCACCGGCCCCGTCTTTCTGCTCAGTCCCGGGGCGCGACGGGTCTCTCAGATTTAAAGGGCCAGTGCACCATTAATTGGTGCCTGGCCCAATTAGTTCCAAGCACTTCCCACACTATATTAACCCACCTCCCCTTCCTGTCCCTGCCGGATCTTGTTGCCTTGTGCAGTGAGAAAGTGTTTCTGTGTGTTCCATTGCCTGTGTATCCAGACCCTTGCCGTTGCCCCTGACTACGAACCATTGCTGCCTGCCCAGACCTTCTGCTACGTCCGACCTTGCTCTTGCCTTGCCCTTGTGTACCGTGCCTGTCTCAGCTGTCAGTGAGGTTGAGTCGCTATCGGGTGGAACGACCTGGGGGTTACCTGCCGCTGCAAGTCCATCCCGCTTTGCGGCGGGCTCTGGTGAAAACCAGTAATCCCTTAGATTCCGTTCCCCTGGTACGGCCCACACCATCTCCTCACTGACACAGAGGATCCACCACCCGTGTCCTCTCCGCATACTAGTCCGGATCCTGACAATTAGATACAAAACAAAAGGTTGTGCAGCTCACAATTAACTAGCCGAGGTAAGGAGGTTGTTAGAAAGGTTGTTAGAAATTTAAAGCAATATTTTCAAACAGTAACCAACCCCTCAAGACTAGTATCAGTTACCTGATACATAGATGAAAGATAATATATATAGTAGTAATAGATCACTGGATCGTGCTTCAATTATAAGATACAATATTATTTAAAATGTATAACATTTCAATTGTTGCAACTTGACCTCATAGCACAGGGCCCTTGTGCTGAGAAAAAAAGATATACGTGCTTATAACATACAAATACGATAAAAACAAACACCGATATTTAGCATTAATAGAAAAATATGAAATTGATGTCACTTTCGGTAATCCGGTAACTGATGGTCCAGAAATAATCTAAAGTCCCGTAAATAGTATGGGATCCTGATATATTATGTAAGATGGATGGGTTAAGATTACCAGTCTGATACAAGTCCCATGTATCGTCACCTGAGGATAGATAGTGAGGTCCGCAAGTCTCGGGTGGTAAAAGACGCTGGCATGCGTCACCGCGGCCGTCTGCCTGCCACAGACCAGTTTGGATGAAAGCCGCTCCCGAGATCTCTCGCTGTAGTTAGAATCGGTGAACAGGTGCAGACCTTGTGGTATCCTGATGGCGTGTGACATCACAGGCGCTTGGCAATGCTGCCTGGATGATGGACTTGGATGATATTGCTGGTATAACCCGAAGTGGATCCTTCAAAATAGGTGAGTATTGGATATCGGTGATGTAGTAATAACTCTTGTACACCTACATGCGTTTCAGGGCTCTTATAAATGGAACACGGCCCTTTCCTCAGTAGGCATGTATACTAGGTTGAAGAAACTGATCCTTTATATGTTGCTTTGGTTGTGATCAAATCAATTGCACATAGGTGATATTCAGGGGAACAAAAACCTGGGACAGATTACCATGAAGGCTGCTTCATTTGTAAGATCCGAACTGGCATTGGCATCGATCGATAATTAGATGAATGCCAGCGGATTTAAACTACCTCATCGTGTGTAAAGACATATAAAATTAGAATGTAACAACAATAATATGGACAACATAGGTAAACGAATAAATATACAGTAGACTATATCCCTACACTAAAAGATATTCCATGTTATAAAATGTAATAGAAATTCTGGTAAAAATGAAAATAAACATGAAAAATAAAAATAGGCATAAATAGATAAAAAAAATTCAATACAAATGAAAATAAAAATAATATAAAAATAAATAAAAATAAAATGAAAATAAAAATAAAATAAAAATAAATAATTCTGTAAAAAAGATCATGTGACCAAAATGCGACCTAATATGCATGAGTAACAAACCTACACATTTTGCTGTGAAAGACTACACAAATTGCAATATACACAACCCAAACCCACATCGCACATATATCCATTTTCTTGAATAAAAATCTTGTTGTGAAGAATATGGAGGGGACTAGGAATCCTCCAGAGTCCACCCTGGATATAAAAGAAGGAGGGACCCTGGAGAACTGCACGTCCCCTACAGAAAACCAAATAATTCAAAAGTTCAATTCAGCCCATTTGGCTCTAGGGTATTAAATTCATAAAATTTTTTACCCTCTGCTCTAGACATCCTTATAATTAGACTTCCCCCTCTCCAATCTTTTTTTATTCTCTGTATCCCGATAAAGTAGAAATGTTTTAAATCTCTGTTATGAACATTCGCAAAATGTGCCGACAAAGGGTGTTTCTGGTTGCCATTTTTAATATTCGTAATATGTTCCCCAATGTGTATCTTTAATGTTCTCTTAGTCCTTCCAATATATTGTTTCATACAACTGCATTCTATTATGTATATAACACCAGTGGTGTTGCAAGAAATATGGTCTTCTATGGACCATTTAAAATTATTACTGCAAGATATTGCTTCTATGTTTTTTTTTAGGACCCCTCACTTTTAAGCAATTGGGGCATAGGCCACATCGGAAGAATCCCTTTGTGCTAAGCCAAGTGTCTGATGATTTTTGTGTTACATTTATTGGAGGTTTGACGGAAGGTGCCACAACCAGCCCAAGATTTGGGGCTTTAGTATAGACTATTGTAAATTACTTCTATTAAAAAATCTTAATCCTTCCAATACATTTTATGGGCTGCATACTACAGAGGAAATGCTTTTCTTTTTGGATTTCTCTGATGTCTCCACCACAGTGCTCTCTGCTGACCTCTGCTGTCCATTTTAGGAACTGTCCAGAGCAGCATATGTTTTCTATGGGGATTTTTTCCTGCTCTGGACAGTTCCAAAAATGGACAGCAGAGGTCAGCAGAGAGCACTGTGGTCATGACATCAGAGAAATCCAAAAAGAAAAGCATTTCTTCTGTAGTATATGGCCCTAAAAAGTACTGTAAGGATTAAGATTTTTTAATAGATTTTTTAATAGATTTTTTTTTACAAATCTGTTTAACTTTCTGGCACCAGTTGATTAAAAAAAAAAAAAGTTTTCCACTGGAGTACCCCTTTAAAGGGGTTCTCTGGTGCTTAGACATCTTATCCCCTATGCAAAGGATAGGGGATAAGATGCCTGATTGCGGGAGTCCCGCCGCTGGGGACCCCCGGGATCTTGCACGCGGCACCCCGTTTGTAATCAGTCCCCGGAGCGTGTTAACTCCGGGTCTGATTACCGGCGACCACACGGCCGGCGGCGTGTGACGTCACGCCTCCGCCCCCGTGTGACGTCACGCTCCGCCCCTCAATGCAAGCCTACGGGAGGGGGCGTGATAGCTGTCACGCCCCCTCCTGTAGGCTTGCATTGAGGGGCGGAGCGTGATGTCACACGGGGATGGAGGCGTGCATTCACACGCCGCCGGCCGTGTGGTCGCCGGCAATCAGACCCGGAGTGAACACGCTCCAGGGACTGATTACAAACGGGGTGCCGCGTGCAAGATCACGGGGGTCCCCAGCGGCGGGACTCCCATGATCAGGCATCTTATCCCCTATCCTTTGGATAGGGGATAAGATGTCTAAGCACCGGAGTACCCCTTTAATGCCCCCTCTGATCACAAAAGTGTCATAATGCCCCCTGTGCCCTTTTACTCATAATGACCCGCTGTGTCTAAAGAGAAAAAAATAAATAAAAATTATATTCACCAGGTTCAGGTACCCACCATAAATGGAGCTGACATCTCTTCTGGCCTGCAGCCTTTGAGCCACAGGTACAGGATCCCACGGCAACCAGGATAAAATTGTATCATCGCCCTGGCCAATGCAGTGATTGCATCTCGGAGACTCATAGACTGCAGTCCAGAAGTGCCTGCGGCCTATGGGAGCGAATTCTGGAGCAGGAAGCTGACAGGTCCCTATGCACCCTACTGCATTACTGTCTGAAGGACACAGATGCAGCAAAGGGTGGCAGTCACCTGAATGATCCAGTAGACTGCTCTAAACACAAGAAAATGGAATTACTACATAACACAGGGAAATAAATAAACTGTTCTATAAAAGTCGAGCTGACATTTAAAATTACAATGAGCTCACTAGGGATTGTCATCAAAGCCATAGAACAGAATCTATGGCTTTAGACTGAAGCTAAATCCCAGATGAAGATATAAGCTGCTGGATATACGCTATTTCAATTCTGTAATTATTTCAAGGTAAGTGGGCAGTAAATTACAATATATAAACAGTACCATCAGTGTGATCCATAAACATTGACAGCAAAGAGTTCCCAAAAAACAATAAAACAAGGAGATTGCTACCCCTTAAACAGTGCCAACAAAGCAAAAAATGTTGCATCCCTATACTTAGAGGAAAGTCATCCTGCTTTTTAGTTTATAGCAAGTACCCAAAGCTTAGTGTGGTGTACTACTGGGATGATGCACAGTTCGTGATGCCAGGGTAGCGTTAACCACCACGCTCCAAGGTTAGACAGTTCTCTTGGGCCAACCACTGGGGAAAATAACAACTACAGATGCAGGGTTACGGAAAACGATCTTTTACTGAGGTGAGTATAGATGTTATAATCCATTACAGTACAAATCAGAGCAGGGGAAATACAGAGTAACCCTTGGAAGCCTTTTGCCCTGCTGGGACTTGTGATACCTTTCACTTGACTGACTTCTAGTTACGGCAGACTTTAGACTTTAAACTTGAAACTACCCATTCTGACTTGAGATTAACTGTTGTAATTCTCCCAGAGCTTCAGCTTACCACTAGGCATGGACAGTAGACTATTTATACCAAGATTTGCCTGAGGCTTTCTATCTCTTGCTATCCGAGACTTCCAGACCAGACCTGTGTGGTGGGGTGCTTGTCGATGCGTGGTTACTGATTTTTTACTTCTTCACAGGACTCCTTCAGTTTACCCCAGACCTCTCCTAACTCCTTTCCACACTGTACCTTAGCTCTATAATAACTGACTAACTCCTCCCCCCTTACACTACTTAAAGACTAAGGTAGGGGCTTCTCATTTGTTATCAGGATCACATGGTTTACTCTACATGAGCACAATAACACAAATTAACATTTACATATACCTTACTTTACATATACCTAAATCCCAAGATAAGATAACACAATATACCCTGGAGTAGTGGGCCCAGAACAGAGATGGCAACTGTGCCTGAGGCAATGTTTACCTGACATCCTGTATTGGGTCACCACAATAGACAGTGTTTGTTTATTGGTTGAGTATAAAAAATGTCTCAACAAATAACAGTAAATTATTTGATTTCATGACATGTGTTTTTTTGATCAAGAGGAGAAATAATTAACAAAAATTCTCAGCACTTTGTTGTTCCTCTTTGGGCTTTTATGAATTATTTGAGGCTTAGATTTCATAAACAGTATTCTGCATCAGGCTGGTTCCATTTTCCAGTGATAGATCAGCTTTGCAGAATGTGGTCTTGTAATGGGAAAATTTCTTCTATATTTTCATCATAAATTTTCAATTGGACTGAAGTCTAGACTGTTTTCTGCAGTCATTGAATTTATATGCCTCTCCTGAAGAAAAGCGTTAACACTCCTAGCTCTGCAGCAAACACATTATCATTATGAAAACAACTTCATCATTACCAAACTTATGATCTATTAATGAAATTAGTAAAGTGTCCAAACCTTCAATGTAGGTAATGATTGATATCTTTTGTAAAGATGCTAAGACTGTCTGCTTTAAAAAAACAAAGCTGTCCATACCTCCTGCGCTCCCCCACTGCCTCCAGTAACACTGCTCCTGGTCTCTGGTGTTCTCCTTTTCCGGGTGTTAGGGGTGAATACTCAGCCTATGCCTGGCTGCAGTGGTGTTCTGTCTTAGCCAGTGATTGGCTAAGCAGCAATTTGACATTTTGGACCCCAGCACCAGGAACAGGAATGTGGCTGTGGGGCAGAGGCAGGACAGTGCTGTCGCCAGTCATTGACTGAGCAGCAATTAATATATTGGCTCCCACACACCCACAAGAGGAGAGCAGTGGGAATTGGAATCAGCATTATCGGAAGCACCAAGGAAGCACAGGAGGTATGTACAAGTTTGTACAAGTACAAAAAAAAAAAAAAAAAAAAAAAAAGGTGTAGGTGTCAGTGATTTTGTTTGGCATTTTTTTTATATGTAGATCTAATTTCATTGACGTGATTTCTTACAGTTCTGTCACAAACGTTGACTCTCACTTCCTCTAATTTATTTTTCATTTATTTTGTTGTTTATTTTCTATGTATCATATTGCTTTTAATTTGTGATGCCTTCATTTCTACGTTTATGTTTTATTTTTATGGCCTTCCTCTTTTGTTACTTACACCAAATTTACGCATAGGTTATTGGGAACAACCAACATCTTTCATCACACTATTTGTTGACTGATATAAATTGTCTTAGCTAATATTAATAAACTTTTATTAGTCATTGCATATCCTTACAGAATATTAGAACAATAAACATATCAACCATTCTTTTGGTCATGCATAAGGCATTAAATATTCGGATACACGTTCTAACAACAAGAAAAATATATATTCTTACCGGCTTCCAAAAAACTGTCTTGATGGCCCGAGGTCTTCAAAAGCCCCGAAAAAAATATTATTATTATTATTATTATTATTATTTTGCTGCAATGATATTTCCTTTGAATTAACTAAGTCCACTTCTTAGTAAGGCTGGGTTCACACCACGTTTCCTTAAATACGGTTCCCATATACGGTTGGGAGGAGGGGGGGCGGGGTTTAATCGCGGCGCCCGCACTCAGCCGTATTCGGCAACCGTATTTAATGCAAGTCTATGAGCCGACCGGAGTGAACCGCAGTCTCCGGTCGGCTTAGTTTTCGGCCGTATGCGGTTTCCCGACCGCAGGTAAAAACGTGGTCGACCACGTTTTTGCCTGCGGTCGGGAAACCCCATACTGCCAAAAACGAAGCCGACCGGAGGCTGCGGTTCACTCCGGTCGGCTCATAGACTTGCATTAAATACGTTTCCCGAATACGGCTGAGTGCGGGCGCTGTGATTAAGCCCCGCCCCCCTCCTCCCAACCGTATACGGGAACCGTATTTAAGAAAACGTGGTGTGAACCCAGCCTAAGGCCTGTATTTACCATTGTAACCAAGAACTAATGTGCATTTTAGACTTAGGCAAGTTACGAGACCATTCCCTAATTTTTCCCTAAACTTTTAACTTCACTTGTTTATGGTAAGTTTTATGAAGTAAAACTGTTTAGCTATTGAACAGCAATGAAGTTTGATCCCCATAGTGGCAAGTTTTGTTGAAGGATTATTTGCTATGTCAAGAGTTGAGGAGAGCTAATCTATTTTGCTAGACTTAGGGTGCATTCACACCACATTTTGGCTATGCAGCAGCCGGATCCAGCAGGGGAATTTAAAACCCAGCCGCTGCTTTATCCCCGCCTTTCCCACGCCATACCTCATTCACTTCAATGAGACATACAGAATCAACTAGTGACTCCAGCTCATATTTGAACTGTATCAGTTTTGTTGCCCGACTAAATACGTGGCAGACCACGGTTTGAAGTCCGGAAACAAAACCGGATATGGTTGAAAAATGGGGTACGGCGCACGTCCGTTGGGGATACATCAGCAGCTAGTTCTAAATTCTCCGTCCGGCTGCCGTATAGCCAAAATATTGTGTGAGTGCTGCCATAGGGTGCGTCAACACGCTATTACTATCAGCGGATTTCACGCTACGGGAAACCTGCTGCGAGTTACACTACCATTGATTTGAATGGGTCCACAGACAGTCCACAATAGTGTCAGATTTGCGGACTGTCCGCGGACTTTCTGCTAGCTACTAGCGTGTGAGCGCACCCTTACAGACAATCTAGGAGAGAAGAATAGTCCTACTTAAAATAAAGCTAATAACATTTAGCAGGTTACTGTTTACTGGTTTTAACAATCTTGCATTTGACTTCTAGCCAAGCACATTTCTGTTCTTACACCACATATTCCCTGCCATCCGAACTGATGTATTGGTTGCCTGCAGAGATCAGTCAATTTGGCAAACTCTCTGATAATTATTGAGTCTCTTTGATCACCGACTTATCTCTGTATGATCAAAAGTAGCTCTTAAAGTAATATGATTACCCAAAATTCAAGCTAATAAATTAAGCATCATTATGTTATTTTTTTTGTAAGAAATTACTGGGTTTCCTGCTCATCTTTAGAAGTCTTAATGAAGATAAGCAAATTGTTAAGGCAGTAAAAAAAATTTATATCATCAGTCAGTAATGGAACAGGAAAGCTGTGACTAGAAGGCCTCATGCATGCAGCCTTATAATGGCTCTGATATATGCCATAGAGATGTATGAGCATTCTACTGTACCTGACAGAATATGACAGGAAAAACTTAGTATTCCTCCCATGTTGAATTAGATACATGCAAAAGTATAACAGAGTGCTCAATGGGCAGATTTACAAATTTTAAAGGGGTACTCAACTGAAAACATCTTATCCCCTATCCAAAGGATAGGGGATAAGATGTTAGAACGTGGGGGTTCCACCGCTGGGTACTCCTGCGATCTCCACTGCGGCACCCCTGTCATTTGGTGCACAGAGCAAACTCCTCTCAGTGCCAATGACTGGTGATGCCAGCCGCCATGCCCCCTCCATTCACGTGTATGGGAGGAGGCGTGACAGCTATGTACTTGCCATCACGCCCCCTCCCATAGATATGAATGGTGGCTCATGGTGCTTGATACAGTTAGTGTATCTCTAGACTTTAATAAATTTATACACCGATTGCTGGTTAACTTACATTTTTACACCTAAATCTTGGCGTCATCCTGTTGTATTTTAAGCCGCACCCCTACCTTGAAGCCGTACGCATTCACATCTAAGTAACGCCACCTTGGCAGATGAGGTGGAAAAAGTGTCAAAAACACATAACAAACGTAACTAAAATAAGGTGCTAAAAATTCTTCCAAAATATGCCAGACTTTTGCCTGACCCTTACAAAAAAAATTCAATCTTGTCAGAAAACCCAAGTTCAGTTTATTTTTTTTATGCTTTGATTGTATACACATGTATATAATATAAATATAGTTTTTTCTTTGTCTTTCTGGCAGATACCCCATGGTGCTCACCTATAAAAATAAAAAATGGTCATGTCACCTGCACCAGTCCTTCCCGATCTTATTACAAAACTGTGAAAGGGACGAGGTGCAATATCTACTGTCAGAAAGGCTATGAGATAAGTGGAGCTTCTCAGGTTATTTGCCAATCGGATAAACGCTGGTCTAGCAAGTCTATATGTAAACGTAAGTATCTGTGATTATCAATACTTTAGAATATTAGGGGCTGACTCCTGGGACCCCTGGTTATCAGTTGTTTAAAGGGGTCTTGCTGCTTGAGCAAGTGCTGTAGATTCTAGTGATTTTTTAAACACATTTCAGCAATTTATACCAGTGTTGCAAAGTATTGCCTTTTGTCCCATTTAAGTGAACTGGACAATGCTATCTATTTTGAAAGGCTGGATAATGTATTTGTTAATCTGTACATTCCTCGGGGGCATTATAATGTGTTTAAGTTTTAGTACTCTGCACAGTGTCTTAGGCCAAGTTTTCCTCAAGTTGACTTTTAAAGAGTATGTTTTATAGTGAATATAAGACAAAATTAACAAACTCACAAAATCCATAATATGTGTACATGTGCTAGTCTGTAAGAACTTATTGAACTATATCAGACCTATATTAGACTGTTTATTATTTTTCAATATATAGCCAGACAGTAGAACAGCCAGTGGTAAAAGATGAAAGCTTTTTTCAGAACGAAGTAAAAAAAATGCAAGGCAAGAGGTGCAGCCAGCATAAAACTGCAACAGTAGAGACAGTGTGGACAGGTTTCGGGTAAAGATCCTTCGTCAATGCACACTAGAACTCAAATTCAGTCAGGTATATATAGGGATCTGGAAGTGTGGAGGAGGAGCAGGGAGAGAAAACACCTCCCTTTAACCCCTACCTCCCCAATAAAGGATCAACCTTGTCAGGATCCGGAGTGGTATGCGGGTAGACACAGGTAGTGGATCCTCTATGTCAGTGAGATGATGGCGTGGGCCGTACCAGGGGAAAGGAATCTAAGGGGTTACTGGTTTTCACCAGAGCCCGCCGCAAAGCGGGATGGACTTGCAGCGGCAGGTAACCCCCAGGTCATTCCAACCGATAGCGACTCAACCTCACTGACTGCTGAGTCAGGCGCGGTACAGAAGGACTAGGCAAAAGGCAAGGTCAGACGTAAAGGACACACGGGAACGCTTTCACTGGCACAAGGCAACAAGATCCGCCAGGGACAGGAAGGGGAAGTGGGTTTTTATAGTGTTGGGAGTGCTTGGAACTAATTGGTCCAGGCACCAATTAATGGTGCGCTGGCCCTTTAAATCTGTGAGACACGGCGCGCGCGCGCCCTAGAGAGCGGGGCCGCGCACGCCGGCACTGAGCAGGAGGACGGGGCAGGTGAGAGACATGGGGCGTGATCCGAGAGCGGGCACGTCCCGTGCCTCAGATCGCGTCCCCTCCGGTGACGCAGGAGCAGCGCTTGCGGTCAGCGGTGCCGACCAGAGCGATGTTTGAAGAGGCACGCCCTGAGCGCTCTAGGGAGGGAGTGGGACCCGGAGCGCTCGGTGTGACAAACCTGTACACAATACAATCGTGATAAAACACTGACTTACATAAAAATGCCGTCATAGACAGAAAAAACTAAGTAATATTTACATAAAACAGAAAATGTTACATATGGGACTGAAGCAAAATTGACATCCATTCTGAAATAATGAAAATACAAAAGAAAAACACAAAGAAAACCAAAACACTAACACAGTTAGTAATGAAGTATTATATCGGCTCTGTAATTAAGCCAAACGGTTGGGTAGTGTGTAAAGTGTGTATCCAAAATACCTCTCTGTTTTGCAGCAAGTTTACATGATCACCACGGTTTTCATACTAGCTCCACACCATAGAAGCTTAACGAAGAGATGTCTCCTGAGTGGATGTCACGAAATGTCACATGGTGCGGATTCGTTATAGCATGAATGTGCTCCTGAATACTCTTCTTCAAAGGACGTATGTGCTACCGATATACGATGAGTTACATGTGTTGCAGCAGATTCTATAAACTACACAGATAGACTGGCAATTGATAAATGCATGTATTGGAAAACATTTGTTGGTGTCCTGACTAGAAATAACATTGGTTTTAAGAGCATATTTACACACTACACAACATGGAGAACAGCATTTATGAAAACCTTTAACATGCAACCAAGTAGTGCTACAAGGACACTCAGAAACAAAAGCACTGGGGGGACAATATGTTTCCTAGAGTGGGTGCCCGGCGAGACGAGAATCTACAACCCTTATGTGTGAACCTAGCCAAAATAGGGCCTTGGGATAGCATGGATAAATATTTTTTTTTAGAATTTTAATTATTTGATTTTAATTATTTGATGGTACTGTAGGTGGTAACAAATGTAACAGTATCTTTATGAGTGGAACAGCCATAATTTATAGATTTATTTTTGGAGGTAACTAATAAGTCATCTCTATTTCTATTAAGTACTTTGGATTTAGCCCTATTGATAAGTTGTGAAGAGTAGCCCCTGTGTGCAAGATAATCACTCACCACAATCAACTCACTGTGGAAAAGCTCTTCTGAGGAGCAATTACATTTAGCATGTATGAATTTGCCCACAGGCACGGCAGAAACTGTATGTCTGGGATGACATGATTCAGCCCGTAAAAGGGAATTACTGGTTCTTGTCTTACGGTAGGTGGAAATCTGCACATGGGAGCCACTAGCAACCAATAAAATGTCCAGGAAAGGAGTCTGAATTGGTTTCCAAGAAAAAGTGAACCACAGATCACAAGGATTATTATTGATGTAATCTACAAACTGGGTTGCTCTATTCTTATCAGATGACCAAATAACGACAATGTCGTCCACATATCTCCCAAAGTAAACAATGTCTTTTGAAAGGGATTAATATCACAAAATATATAATGTAATTCCCACCAGAAAACAAAAATGTTGGCTATAGATGGTGAGGCTTTCGCGCCCATAGAGGCACCTGTCTTTTGGATAAAAAGATCCCCATCAAAGGAAAAAAGTTTTTTAAGGGAAAGTAAGTATTTAAGAGCCTCCAACACAAAATATTGTAAATTGGTGCTATATGTGGAAAACTGAGACATGATATCAGAGACTGCTTGAATAGAAAGATAATGTGGCAAGGAGGAGTATAATGCCTCAATGTCTAGAGTGAGCCAGGAAAAAGAAGAATTCCATTCAATCTGATTCATAAAAGACAGTAAGTGCTGTTAGACTTTGATATAGCTGGGGCAAAGGGGTACCAGAGGTTTCAACACTGAGTTCTCCCATTGACTAAGGCACTCATTAAGTGAGCCGATCCCCGCTACTATCAGCCTCATCGGAGGGGGAATCGGCCCTGGTGCATCTTAGACAATGAGTGGAAAATCGGTGTGGTAAGGTTCAAAACAAACATGTAATCAAATTGCTTCCGTGAAAAAAACCCTAGTTCAAGGCCTAGATTAAGCATCTAACTAAGGTCCTCCCCAAATTGAGATGTAGGATCTGTGGGTAAGGTACCATATGTGCGCTGATTTTTATTGATTAAGCTATACAGGTCTAAATTTAAGCACACCACCGCACCCCCCTTGTCTGCAGCTCTAACTATCAGCTGGCGATTTTCCTTAACTTGTTTCACAGCTAGTTTTTCCTGCTTGGAAAGATTTTCATGGTGGATAGAGGAAGAAGAGCTCTTTAAAATAACTAGCTCCTGCATCCCGAAAACTATCCACAACAGAAGACCTAGACTGGATAGGATAATATTCTGGATTACACACATAGAAATCAAGAGAAGAGTTGACAACATGTTGCGATTTCAATGACTCTATTTCTAGAAATCTGAGATTACATAAGGGCACTTGCTCATGAAAAGAAGTACAATTGAAATCGGTATTGATACAACATAGTGAGTCAGCCGAAGAAGGAAGATGTAGCAGACTCCTCAGGAGCATTAAGGGCTGCCAGTGCAAAGTGTCTCTTAAGGGTTAAAATCCTTACAAACCTGTTAACGTCCAATATAGTGTTGTAAACATCAAAATGAAATTTGGTGGAAAAACACAGACCTTTGGACAAAACATTAATTTGCTGTTCACTCAAAATGAAGGAAGAAATATTGAGTGCCACATCACAGTCTTTTACTTGATCCTTGGTTTGCTTTCCCGAGTGGAGCGCCTTGCCCCAATGTTTCCTCCCCGCTCCCCTCCCCCCGTTATGGTACCTTACCCACTGATCCTACATCACAATTTAGGGAGGACCTTAGGGAGGTGCTTAATCTAGGCCTTGAACTAGGTGTTATTTCTCAGAAGTTCTCAGAATTTGATTACATGTTTGTTTTGAACCCTACCACACCAATTTTCCACTCATTGCCTAAGGTGCACAAGGGCCGATCCGATTTTCCATGGCGGAATTTCCGCTGTGGAAAATCTGCCACAGACCCAACTGACTTCAATGGGGCTTGCGGCGGATTTTCCGCAGCGTAAATTCCGCCGGGGAAAATCTGCTGTGGACATTCGAGAAAAGCCCGCCCCCTTTCAAATAAGCAGCGGGAAACCCGCAAATAAATACACCTGTGTGAACGTACCCTAAGGGCTGAATCATGTCATCCCAGACATACAGTTTCTGCCATGCCTGTGGGCAAATTCATACGTGCTAAACTTAACTGCACCTCAGAAGAACTTTTCCACAGTGTATCGATTGTGGTGAGTGATTATCTTGCACACAGGGGCTACTCTTCACAACTTATCAATAGGGCTAAATCCAAAGTATTTAATAGAAATAGAGATGACTTATTAGTCACCTCCAAAAATAAATCTATAAATAATGGCTGTTCCACTGTTCCACTGATGAAGATACTGTTACATTTGTTATCACCTACAGTACTGAGTACCATCAAATAGTTGAAATGATAAAAATAAAAATACTTACCCATGCTAACCCAGGACCCTATTATGTTCACACATAAGGGTTGTAGATTCTCGTCTCGCCGGGCACCCACTCTAGGAAACATATTGTCCCCCAGTGCTTTTGTTTCTGAGTGTCCTTGTAGCACTACTTGGTTGCATGTTAAAGGTTTTCATAAATGCGGTTCTCCATGTTGTGTAGTGTGTAAATATGCTCTTAAAACCAAAGTTATTTCTAGTCAGGACACCAACAAATGTTTTCCAAAACATGCATTTATCAATTGCCAGTCAATTTATGTAGTTTATGGAATCTGCTGCAACACATGTAACTTATCGTACATCAGTAGCACCATACGTCCTTTGAAGAAGAGGATTCAGGAGCACATTCGTGCTATAACGAATCCGCACCATGTGAACATCTCGGGTGCTTCTCGGCACTTTTGTGACGTCCACTCAGATGATATCTCTTCAATAAGCTTCTATGGCGTGGAGCTAGGATGAAAATCGTGGCGAGGTAGTGATCATGTAAAGTTGCTGCGAAACAGAGAGGTGTTTTGGATACACACTTTACACACTACCCAACCATTTGGCTTAAATGACAGAACAGATCTAATACTTCATTACTAACTGTGTTGGTGTTTTGGTTTTCTTTGTGTTTTTCTTTAGTTTTTTCATTATTTCAGAATGGATGTCAATTTACTTCGGTCCCATATGTAAAATATTACTTCATTTTTCTCTGTCTATGACGGCATTTTTTTCTACGTCAGTGTTTTATCACAATTGTATTGTGTACAGGTAGATCTGTTCTTTGGGAGGTAGGGGTTAAAGGGAGGTGTTTTCTCTCCCGACTCCTCCTCCACACTTCCAGATCCCTTCATGTACCTGACTATATTTGAGTTCTAGTGTGCATTGTGAAAAGTTTTGTGGATCACATGTCTCCTAGGGTCTCTTGAACCACTGTCAACCTTGCAGAGTTACTCAGTTTATGGAACCTTCTTTCACCATGTTTCTCTGTTGGGTTCCTGGAATTAGGCTCCTCACAGGGATCTCTCTCTCTCTCTGCCGCAAAATAGTGCCAAAATAAGGAACAAGTAGGCCTCACCTAAGCTAGTCCTTTGTCACTAAGTTTACAGTGCAAACACTAGACAGGATCTGACTTTTATGATAGCTCTCGTGGGACTACAGTTTGCTAAATGAGCTACATAGATTTCCCAGGCACATCATGTGGTCGCAACCACGCAACTGACTAACATTCTACATGCAGTTATGGCTAATAAGTGTGAATCTAATGCTCCTATAGGCTATCTTAGATAGACAAATGTGAAAAAAATGCTATCTGGTATACATTCGGCTAGTATCAATGATCCACCTTTGCCTCAACTGTGTTGAAAAGCAAATGAAATGTAGAGAGAAAAATAAAGCATTCATCATGTTATACATTTCCTTTCACATTTTTTATGCCCTAATGTTATGTGCTTCTAGACTCACCTTGTTTTTGCTGCTTTGTAACACCAACAGTGTAAATTTCCTTTTGTATAGAAAAAAGATGCCATTCTCTCACCATGCCAGTAAATGGAGGATTCAAATGTACAGATGGTGCATACTTCAACTCCAGATGTGAATATTATTGCTCGCCAGGGTTCCAGCTGAAGGGGGACAGAATTGCCACCTGCATGGATAGCAAGTCCTGGAGTGGACGGCCTGCAACGTGCATAGGTAAGTTAACTACATACTGAGGGAAAAAAGGAGAATCATTCATTACATATACTGATTGACAAAAAATAATGCACCAACAAAGAGTTGTTAAAAATGGAATGAAACTTTAATATTGTGATCACTTCCATATATCATCATTACATTCACGTATGTAGAGTGAAAGAAGAACTTTATTGGGGAAAACTATATAATGGAAGCTCTAGTACTCTGTTGGGCTGCCTGTTGGTTAGTTATGGCATTCATAGTTTGGATATTCCTGTATGCAGCAATACCAATTACGTAATTTTTTTTTATTTTGTAGATTTTTTATCTAACAAAATGGGGGAAGGGGGTGATTTTAATTTTTTATATGGGGAACTGAAATGTTAGGAACAATATTTGCATGCTTTTGTGTGCAAATAATAAACATAGTTTACCACATGAAGGATCCCTGCAGACTGTGGCCAAAAGTAAGAAAGTGGTCATTTCCTTATGTTTTATCTTTCTGTTTTTTTCTTTAGGGCTATTGAGAGTTCAAGGAATTCTCCATGATAATGTTTTATGTCTTTAATGAGCCAACACATATAGTCAATTCTCCGGTGATCCTTCACATAATTCACAGTCCGTGACCATAGACAGTAGCTTCAATAATGTACTGTGTTAACCTATGAGAGCAAGGTCAGGAAAGGGTGTACATGTTCATGTCTAACTGTGTGTGTTCTGTCATTAGTGTCATCACATTTCTAGTAAGCAATGTGCATGCAGCAAAGCCATTCTTCTCTAATAATTTATATACTTTGCAACACATACTGGGAGCACTGGGAGTGTGTATAAGGCCTCTTCAAATGCTGCTCTGGGCTGGTAATTTCACCTGTTTCTCTGACCATGTTTCCATATGCACTTTTGTCTGTCTGAGCACATATCCTGAGTTTTGCCATGGTTAACTGTCCTGTCTGTTTTTTTATATCTGGATTTTAGTCTGTCGGGTTTTAGTACTCTTGCATTGCATATATCTAGTGTTCCTTGTTTAGACCTGTGTTCAGGTTGTATCTGTTTTGCCTTTGCCGTAGTCTGTGTTCACATTATGCCTTTGTATCAGTCCTGTTTGACCTTGTTGGATCCTGGATCTCCTAGGATAGAATCCTGTTCCGAGCTTTTTGCTAATCTGTCTATCTAGGAGTATGTTGGAGTCTGTGCCCGTGTTTCATGTATTTTTATTTATGTTTCCTCCTTGGCTGGTATCTATTCCACACTATTGAGTGTGCCACTAGCAAGGAGTCCATTTTATATTTGCTGACACTTTTCTGTAGTGTCTTTTTGTCTTGTGTAAACAGTGCTTTTGATTTCCTGACCCTTTAGTGTTCAGACATTCAGTTAACCTGTTCACCCCCTGCATCTCCTGGTTTTGTCTGCTGTATACTTATCCTCATATCTGGTCTTGTTCATATTATCTGGCGTTAATCTTTATTATGGTTCCTAAACTGTTTGTTAGTATGCTATATCCTGCCTGGTATATCTGTTTGTAGCTTTGTAGCATTTCCGTTATGTTCCTGACTTGTTTCCTGACATGTACAGTTTGGTTTGTTTTGTTTGACTCTTATGCCGATGCACTTTAGCGCATTGCCAAGCATTCTATACACAAGTAAACACAAGTAATATTAAGCTATTCAGTCTCCCAAGACTGCAATCTGTACAGGGAATAGTGCAGCGACATATATTTATACTATATACCTTCTGCAGGTGTGCACACGTTCATGGTGGTGGTGGTGGTGGGGGCGACCAAATTCTACACTGGATTCTTGGCTTAAAGGGGTACTCCGCTCCTAGACATCTTATCCCCTATCCAAAGGATAGGGGATAAGATGTCAGAACGCCGGGGTCCCGCGCTCTGCGCGTAATGACGGGCAATACAGGGGCCAGAGTATCGTTATGTCACGGCTCCGACCCTTGGGACGTCACGGCCCGCCCCCTCAATTCAAGTCTATGGGAGGGGCATGACGGTCGTCACACCCCCTGCCATAGACTTGCATTAAGGGGGCGGGCCGTGATGTAATGAGGGGCGGGGCCATGACGTCATTCTGCTCCATCCCCTGTATCACCTGTCATTACGCACAGAGCGAACTCGCTCTGTGCAGTAATGATAGCGCATGCTGCTGCAGCGATCCCGGGGGTCCCCAGCAGTGGGACACTGGCGTTCTGACATCCTATCCCCTATCCTTTGGATAGGGGATAAGATGTCTAGGGGTGGAGTACCCCTTTAAGGCAGCCAATGGAGAAAATATCTGTAGGCAATGACATAACATAAAATATCTGTGGGCAATGATATAACATCCAAGAGGAGATCTTTGGAGCCGTGGATGAGTATGCAACTAGGTTTATTAAAGCGTACCTGTCATATCAAAGAAAAGATAATAATGCCAATATATTTCACTCAAAAGGTCATGCACATTATGACTTCCATTGCTCAGGAAGGAGTGTGTCGAAGGCAAGCACTGAACCCACCCCCTCACTCATCATGCATTCACTTCCTCCCTGACCGTGCTATGCTGGTTCTCTTCATCCAATCACTGCAGGCTGCTCTGTAACCCCCTCCTCTCTGTATTCATGCTGCACATGCTATGAGATGCATACATAGAAGAAACTATTCAACAAGTAGAAAGACAGGTGGCTGGCACTAGTATGGTATGGATGTACGCGTCTGGTCAGCAATCAAACATGCGGGTCTCAGCAGTGAGGCTATAGTTCGGAGCCCTCTCTCCATCGCACCTTGGTGCACAACCCGCCAAAGGAAACAAAGTCCATGCATAAACCAAGAAAGAAACACTGCGGTGGCACTCACGTTTCAGGTGATCAGGTAGGCTTCTTTATTTTCTTTGTGCATATAAAATCAATGCATAGCGGGGCGTCAGAGGACGATAGCTATTTCGTGCCGCTCCCGGCACTTCTTCAGGTCACTAAGAAGTGCCGGGAGCGGCACGAAATAGCTATCGTCCTCTGACGCCCCGCTATGCCTTGATTTTATATACACAAAGAAAATAAAGAAGCCTACCTGATCACCTGAAACGTGAGTGCCACCGCAGTGTTTCTTTCTTGGTTTATAGAAGAAACTATATCTACAAGTTTAGTCACTTACTCAGTCACAGTATTTTTTCATGGAAAGAAGGAATTGCTTGCATGCTGTATAGCACTGTCTGTGCATTAAGAGTGCTCAGTTCTTGTAGGCCTACCTCATAAAGCAGTTTTTAGTTATTTTACTACAAGGTTCCATGTAACTATCTTGTCGGAAGAACAGATGAGACCAAGGATGTAGTCGATAAAAATAAAGTTGTTTTTAAAGTTGTTCTGTTTTGGATGCATTCCGAGTGACCGCTCTAGGTTGATGTCCTGAGCCAAATTAGATAAATACGTGCACAGAGAAAACATACGCTGACTCTCATTGGATAAAAGCAGTTCTCTGATTTATTATATAGCGTACACACAAGATGTATCCTTCAGTAGGGCTTAGCACATTGTGTAAGCATTCTAAGTAGTGTTTGTTCTGGTATGGGCCTTGACCTTGATCACCGCAACCTGTTTTGGCAGTAGCCTGTTTTGGCTGACATTAATTCCGCTACCGCTTGCGTGGATCCTGCACCATTTTTCAAGTTTGTGTCAAAGCCTGTAACTCAACCTCTCGGGCAGACTGATCTGGCTGTAACTGTTCCATGTGCAGCACTTGGTGCTCAGACATTACTGCAAAGCCAGAATGGTACCTGCCATTGTCATCAGCAAACCGGGAGCCATCCATGAACAGTACGTGGGCTGGGTTGTCGAAGGGTGTATCTTGCACGGTAGGAGGTGGTCTGACTTCAGCGTCCATCAATGTGAGGCAGTCATGTGGTTCCCCACCATATAAGGATTCTGTGGTAGCCCAGAGGTCTTGTTCTTGTAGTACTTCTTCTGCCGTGAGGTCAACTTTGTTTTCTCCATCCTCCTGCTCATACTCCATCCTTGGGAGAGGAAGAAGTGCAGCTGGGTTAAGGATGTGACAGAATTGAATGTTGAAGCTGTCTGGAAGCAGTAGGCTGCACTGGAGCCGTGGGTGATGGGCAGCAGTGAGGTGCTATGGTTGAGTCTGTTGGAGAATGGCTGAGATGTCATGAGGAGCCAAAACTGTAAGAGGGTGTCCAAGCACTATGTCAGAGGTGACATTCAGGAGTAGTGTTGCTCGCGAATATTCGCAATTCGAATATTATTCGCGAATATCGCATATTCGCGAATTCGCGAATTTCGCGAATATAGCGCTATATATTCGTAATTACGAATATTTATTTTTTTTTTTTTCTTCACAGCACACATCACAGTGATCACCCCTCTCTGCTTCCAGCTTGTGTGGTGTAAAGAAGGCTGTAATACTACTGTGTGAGACTGGCGTGCGAAAATTCGTATATGCGAAAATTAGCATATGCTAATTTTCGCATATGCGAATTTACGCGTGTGCTAATTTTGTATTTGCTAATATTCACATATGCTAATTTTCGCATATGCGAATATTCGCATAAGCGAAAATAGAACGAGAATATAACGAATATGCGAATATTCGCGAATATATGACGAATATTCGTCCATATATTCGCGAATATTCGCGAATTCGAATATGGCCTATGCCGCTCAACACTATTCAGGAGAGAACTGGCTGCAAGATGGGGCCGCTCGGGCCACAGGGTCCAAATATTTGAAGTAGTACCCAAGGGCCGTGAGCTTGGGTGAGGACTCCTGTGACGTGGCCTTGTCGTTTCGTAACATAGAGCCGAAATGGAAGGGCATAACTGGGGATATCCAGTGCTGGTGCAGAGGAAATGGAGGCCTTGAGTGAGTGAAAGGAGCAGACAGCAGCTGCAGTGAGTAAGAAGGGTGTTTGAGGATCCCTAGGAATGCAGTCATACAGTGGTTGCATGAGGAGGGAGGCATCCTGTATCCATCGGCGACAGTAGGAGACAAGGCCCAAGAAAGTTTGAAGCTGGTGTGGAGTGTCCGGTTCCTGGATATCCAAGATGGCCTTACGACCTTAGTCCATAAGGTGTTTGACTCCTTGGCTGATGCAGTGGCCTAGGAAAACCACTTTAGGAAGACAAAGTTGGAGTTTCAGCCAGAATCCACCAGGAAAGTCAAGAGTGAAGTGGTGGTGTTGAAGCAAACTGCCTGGTTGGGAGCACAGAGTAACAGGTCATCCATGTATTGCAGGACCTCCACTTCTGGGTGTTGGGCTTGCCAAGGTTGGAGTACAGAGGCCATGGCCTTGCTGAAGGAATCACTGTCCAAGTGTATTGGCCTCCATCATGGGTAAAGACAAACAGAAACTGGCTGTCTTTTGCCAGGGAGATTGAGAAGTAGGCATTGGTCAAGTTGATCACAGTGAAGATGGCTGCAGTAGGAGGAATGCTTGCTAGCGAGGTATGAGGGTTGGGCACTATTGAGGTCCCATCACAGTAACCTCATTTACTGTCAGTAGGTACTAGAGGGTAGGTGAAGCTGCAGCGATGTAACCGGGAGAGGGTGCGTAATAGAGTTGTGCTGAACATTCACCTCAAGCCCAGTACAAGGAAGCTACATATCGGTAAGCCAGGAGCGAGGTATGGCCTGATCATGTAGAATGCTGCGGGCTGCACCAGTGTTGACCAGGAAGGGAAGTTCCTGCCCTCCCACTGTGTTACTTGCTGCAGGCTGGGGGAGGATCCTTAGGACTTTCAGTCATGACTGCCAGCACAGCCTTCTTTTTCTTCTTAGTGGAGACTTCCAATCCCTTTGCTTTCTGAACCAGGGCTTGCATATCTAGCATTCTCTATTCAGGGCGGCAAGTGGTCAGGATTTATTACTGGGTAGAGAGAGATTGGATTGATGATTGATGGGGGGGAATATGGGAAGCACCCCACATCACGGAAGTTTCAATATCACACAGGAGTAAGATTTACTGACAAAATTCACAGAACCTTAACCTGCTCTCAGACTGGGGTTCTTACTCTAGCCCCTCGAAGATGCACTCTGCTGGCCGTGCCTCCCACACCAGACATCAGACTAACCTTAACAATTGGACACTATGAGAGGTAAGATTACTGATTTTCTTACCCTAATTTACAGGCTGCAGTCCCGGTGTCCATTGAAAGGTTATCCTGTCCTCCGGCGTGCGGGGCTGCTCGCTCAGAGGTGACCACCTCGAGCCCCATGTTTGGACACCAACTGTTTTGAATGTGTTCCAAGTGACCGCTCTAGGTTGACGTCCTAAGCCAAATAAGATAAATACGTGCACAAAGAAAACATACACTGACTCTCTCATTGGGTCAAAGCAGTTCTCTGATTTATTGTATACCGTACACACAAGATATATCCTTCAGTAAGGCATAGCACTTTGTGTAAGCATTCTAATTGGTTAGCAGCACCCAGCCTTAAATACATAGCCAATCATGAAACAGTGTGATGTTATAGAAAATGGGGCCTAAATTAAAGGGGGTTGCATGATTCAATGAAAAACTATGTGCTTGTTATGGTGCTAAAATAAAATATACACTAAACTTACCTATTTAATGCTTAGCTCATCCAGAACCACTTTTCCAGCTTTGTTTACAGAGAGGATGAATCCATGTACCCATGACACTGCTATAGCATAACACTGGCCTCTGTATTTTCATGATATACACCCCCGAGGCCAGAGTTGTTTTCATGAGTTGAAAACTAACGAGAAGTGCTGGAGCAGTGGCATTGGAACAGGTGGGGATTAAATAGGTGAGTATAGCATTTTTATTTATTTTGACAACTGTGCTAGGAAAATTTGGACAATTCCCTTTAATGACCCATATTGTGGTAATCACAACTGAGGTATAACAGGATGCTATACTGCCTGATTACCACTAGATGGTAGTATATACTTTTGATAGAACTGATTTCACAATAGGTTGCCATGAAGCTGAGACGTTTAAGGCCTGGACTACATGAACACTTTTTGTAGCACAACCCATTGATTTTAACTATTCAGGACAATTCTGGGCCTGAGGAAATGCCCAGAGGGCGTGAAACGGCGCTGTCGCTCCAGACGGGGCTCCTTACCACCTACTGCCCAGCCATTAGACCTGTCCATGTGTAGCCACCCTTGTACTTTAAAATAAAGGAGCACAGCATTGGGACTTGGTGAGTGATCCGCGTCTTTCTTTCTATTTTCTATATTTTAACTATTCAGGCTACAGCTGCAGTCTAAAGAAATACATTGAGTTGTATTCTTGTGGACTGCAGCTGCAACTGCATAGTTAAGATCAAGCAGTAGCACAAAAATCCTCAGTGTACCCAGGCCTGATAAGAAACTTCTCTTTCAATCTTTTCTGCTGATGCCAGTATAACATTTCTTCAGTGTAAACACTATAATGCAGCTGTGTAGCAGTAGGGGATGTGGAGGTTGCGTTGCACATTTGTGCCTTTATCTTTGCCCTCCCACAATCCCCCCTAGGACATAAGAGAGCAGTGAAATTATCTGACTAGTCACAGATATCCTGCAAGAATCTGAAATGGAAAACTGGTGCAGGCAGGTTTACAGCAAAGACCCTGAGAATCCAAAACTTACAGCATTTCTGAAATCACTGCAATCTGTACACAATTCGATCCCCATAGGGAATAAAAGAAATTGCATGTAATTTTTCCACTTCCATGAGGAGCCCTTGAAGATGCCACTAGGTGACATTAAAATGTCATCTAGCAAGGCCTGGAGAACATCACTGGGGAGCAGACTATGAGCTGACAGAGGGAATCCTTGCTGCTTTAAGAGTCTGTGTATTCTGTCACTGAAGGGGCTCTGTGTATTCTGTCACTAAAAGAGCTCTATGTGGGCAGTCACTGAAGGAGTTCTGTGTGGGCTGTCACTAAAAGAGCTTGGTGTGGGCTGTCACTAGAAGAGGTCTGTGTGGGCTGTCACCAAAGGGGTTCTGTGTGGGCTGTCACTGAAGGGGCTCTGTGTAGGCTGTCACTAGAAGAGCTTGGTAGGGGTTGTCACTAAAAGAGCTCGGTGTGGGCTGTCACTGAAGAGGTTCTGTGTGTGCTGTCACTGAAGGGGTTCTGTGTTGGCTGTCACTGCAGTGATTCTATGTGGGCTGTCACTGAAGGGGCTCTGTGTGGGCTGTCACTGAAGGGGCTCTGTGTAGGCTGTCACTGAATGGGCTCTGTGTGAGTTGTCACTAAAGGGGCTCTGTGTGGGCTGTCACTAAAGGGGCTTTGTGTGGGCTGTCACTGAAGGGACTCTGTTTGCTGTCACTGAAGGGGCTCTGTGTGTGCTGTCACTGAAGGGGCTCTGTGTGTGCTGTCACTGCAGGGGCTCTATGTGGGCTGTCACTGCAGGATCTCTATGTGGGCTGTCACTGAAGAGGCTCTGTGTTGGCTGTCACTGAAGAGGCTCTGTGTGTGCTGTCACTGTAGGGGCTCTATGTGGGCTGTCACTGAAGAGGTTCTGTGTGGGCTGTCACTGAAGGGGCTCTGTGTGGGCTGTCACTGAAGGGGCTCTGTGTGGGCTGTCACTGAAGAGGCTCTGTGTGGGCTGTCACTGAAGTAGCTCTGTGTGGGCTGTCACTGAAGAGGCTCTGTGTGGGCTGTCACTGAAGAGGCTCTGTGTGGGCTGTCACTGAAGAGGCTCTGTGTGGGCTGTCACTGAAGGGGCTCTGTGTGGGCAGTCACTGAAGAGGCTCTGTGTGGGCGGTCACTGAAGAGGCTATGTGTGGGCTGTCACTGAAGGGGCTCTGTGTGGGCGGTCACTGAAGGGGCTCTGTGTGGACGGTCACTGAAGAGGCTCTGTGTGGGCGGTCACTGAAGAGACTCTGTGTGGGCTGTCACTGAAGACGCTCTGTGTGGGCTGTCACTGAAGAGGCTCTGTGTGGACGGTCACTGAAGAGGCTCTGTGTGGGCGGTCACTGAAGAGACTCTGTGTGGGCTGTCACTGAAGACGCTCTGTGTGGGCTGTCACTGAAGAGGCTCTGTGTGGGCGGTCACTGAAGAGACTCTGTGTGGGCGGTAACTGAAGGGGCTCTGTGTGGGCTGTCACTGAAGGGGCTCTGTGTGGTCGGTCACTGAAGGGGCTCTGTGTGGGCTGTCACTGAAGAGGCTCTGTGTGGGCTGTCACTGAAGAGGCATGGGATGACTTCTGTCTGGAATGAGTTTTTTCAGGGAAGTCTGCTGGAGGCTGTGAGAGAAGTCAACTGGGTGGGAAGCCATGGAAGGTTGAGGGAGGCTTTAACCCTGTGCACAGGCTGTAGCTAAGACTGTGTTGAAGGGAAAAATTCTCTTTACCCACATTAAACCATGTCAGTTTGCATGTAAGTTTTACCGTATTGCGCAGTTCCAAATTTTTTTCAATTTTCCCCTACATTTAAGTTTTTTCGGGCTTTGTAATACATTATATGAGAAAATAAAGTATACCAATAAAAAGTACAACTTGTCCTGCAACAAATGTCGGTAGAAAAATAAAAAAAAGTTATGGGTCTTAGAAGATGAGGAGGGAAAAAACGTGAGACAGAAATCAAAATTTGCTGTGTCATGAATGGTTAAATGCCAGCCTGAGGATGAACTTAGCTCTCATAGCAGGAGATTGACTGGCCTCTATCTTTATTGTATGGGTTGTGATGACTATAGTGATACTATATATATATATATATATATATATATATATATATATATATTAAAACAGGAAATACTAAAACATGGGGGGTACTCTATCTACCACACAGAAATCTGACCGAGAATTTAGCCAAGGAGTGATACCCTCTCAGCACTCCAGATAATAATAAAAATAGACAATCCGTGGTTTGGCTTCTTCTCCAGGGCTAGATATGCTACGGGTGTGTTTGAGCTGTATTGGGTGGGTGTATGTGTATGTGTATATGTCAATATGTATGTGTATAAATGTGTGAATGAGTGAGAAGAGAATGTATGAGAGTGGCAGTATAGTTAACCCGCTTGTGGTTAGAGGATGGTATGTAGTTCCTAATATTATGGCTGTAAATATAATGTGGGTTAGTTGGAATGTGACTATGTGGAGATGTGAAACTATGTAGGTGAAAACTGTTACAAATGTAGTGTGACTCTGTATCAAATAAATGTCTATGTCCAAGATATAAGAAAAAATACTTTTATTGAGCTACAGTAAAAAATTTTACATATAATGGGAGTGAAGGATCCTTGCACTCGCTAAGGCAATTGTACTAATCAGATACAGTCAGTTGCCTATGATAAAATTAATAAAACATATGATAAAACATAGATAACAAGTGTAATAGAATGTCCAGATAATAGTTAGCGACCAGTGTAGTGTGGTAAGAGCGCCTGCAGTGCACTTGCAGGCGCTGGAGACCCCCTGTTAGGAGCCCACTGTTAATGCAAAGAGCAGCTCAGTTCAATAAACTAAAGTATAATCAATAGGTTAGCTGAATCCACCGGTGTATAAAGGTAAATTCTAAAGTTAATTGTGACCAGATGTCGTGTTTGGCTCAGCGGCTGTATGCTTGAGAAAGGTAAAAATAGGCAGCACGGCGGCTGTCAATGAACAACTCACAGCACAGCGGCTGTCAGGAGATGAAGCCCGGCCGCTACACAGTACCGCTTACCCTTAGGTGGAGGATGTGGCGGTCCTCAGTGTTGGAGTCGGGTACAGCGGTGCAGGGTCCGGTCCGGTCCTGGGGTCGGGCAGTAGTGGAGTCGGAGGATATGGCAGTCCTCAAAGATGATGTCGGGCACAACGGTGCAAAGTCTGGTTGTAGCGCTGCTGGAGTTGGAGGATATGGCAGTCCTCGGTGGTGATGACATGCCCAGCGGCGCAGGGCCCAGGTGCAGGGGAGCACGGTCCGGAGTCCAGATGCAGATCTTGAGTAGGAACGCACGCTCCTAGGCCTTGTTGAAACGCTTTAAATGTCCTGGCCGCAGCTGCTGAACAGTTTAAAAGGTAGGCATTTTCCCTGAGCTCGATGTAATGGGAGGGTCCCCGGTCCCACCTCTTACCATTGTTGACAGGTCTAGAGTCCAGTCAGAAAACCTCTAGAGCAGTGTTTCCCAACCAGGGTGCCTCCAGCTGTTGCAAAACTAAATTGCCAGCATGCCCAGACACCCTTTGGCTGTCCGGGCATGCTGGGAGTTGTCGTTTTGCAACAACTGGAGGCACCCTGGTTGGGGAACACTGCTCTAGAGCTATGAATCATATGGTATTTACACAGCTGCTGTGGCTGGGACATTAAAGTGATGTTTTTTCGGTCATGCAAAGTACTGAGAACACCGGTATGTATGCATTAAAGGGGTACTCCAGTGGAATTTTTTTTTTTAAATCAATTGGTGCCAGAATGTTAAACAGATTTGTAAATTACTTCTATTTAAAAATCTTAATCCTTCCAGTACTTATCAGCTAATGTATGCTTCACAGGAAGTTCTTTTCTTTTTGAATTTATTTTCTGTCTGACCACAGTGCTCTCTGCTGACACCACTGTCCAGAGCAGGATAGGTTTGCTATGGGGATTTGCTCCTACTCTGGACAGTTCCTGACATGGACAGAGGTGTCAGCAGGAGAGCACTGTGGTCAGACAGAAAAGAAATTCGAAAATAAAAGAACTTCCTCTGTAGTATACAGCCGCTGATAAGTACCGGAAGGATTAAGATTCTTTTATAGAAGTAATTTACAAATCTGTTATACTTTCTGTCTGGCACCGGTTGATAAAAAAAAAAAAAAAATGTTTTCCACCGGGGTACCCCTTTAACCTTCCTTGTGGCTTTAAAGACTGTCAGCAGTTTTACCACCATAAACCTCTGATTCATTTAAAGAAGAACTCTAGACCACTCGTTGACACAGTAGCACAGGAGGCTGGCAATGTCCGGTAGGGATGCATTCCTGAAGCTAAATGAAAATGGTAGGGCTCTAGCTTTAGTAAGGGAACTTTATGTTGCATATTTTGTTTTGTAGATTTGGAGCCTCCAAGGATTCAGTGTCCAAGTGTAAAGGAAAAAATTGCAGAACCAAATAAACTTACTGCGAGAGTCTTCTGGGACACTCCGGAAGGACGGGACACAGCAGATGGAATCCTAACAGAGTAAGTTAGAGCAATAGTAAATATGATCCCTTCCTGTCTGCTAGAATATTAACCTGTTGTACTAAGTAGATGTGTCTGCCCATAGCAATTGTGTCATATCTTTATCAGCAGATATTAACATTTTATATATTTATAAATGATGCCAAGTAAAACAAGTACATAAAGCCAAATACAAACAATTTGAGAGGTAAAAGCATAAATCACATACACTACTGTATGTATAGTAACTTGGATTTGTAATTAACCACAAGATGTTTAAAGAGGTACAGAGATATATTTTTGTAGCATATTCAGAACGCGCCCCCTCATTTCATACCTCAACGCTAATGAATCGAACTGACAGTATTAGGCTAGGTTCAGACTACGGAATCTCCGGGCAGAAAGTTTCCGAGTGCGGCCAGCGCCGACTGATTCAGGACCGCGCGGACACTGAAGTCTCCAATAGACTGCAATGTGTTCCGCGAGTATTTCCGCCTGGAGAATGAGAAATGCCATTCTTCAGACAGACATTTCCAAGCGGATTTTCCGTTCACAAATTCCGCTTCGCAAATTCCGAAGAGTGAATTTGTGAACGGAAAACCATTCACTAGACTATAAATTTTAGTAAGCAGAATTTCTGCCTGCAATTTCAGAGAGGAATTGCAGGCGGAAATTCCGTATTGTGAACCTAGCCTTACAGATCACTCCATCATTCACATGTCCATTCTATCCATATTATGCTGGTGTGAAAGCTAACTAAGGTGGGGTTCACATCGTAAAATAACATGAAAAATAGGCTATCAAAGAGGTATAAAAATGTCTGTACTATTCATGTAATCATGTGCAAAATATAAGTCTGTGAAAAACAGGCCATCAGTGCGCACACTGTTTAAAAAAACATCTATAATATCAATGTTGGGATTATGGAGCTTTTTTAAAACAGTGTGTGTAAAAATACAGCTTTTTTTTAACACCTAATTTATGGCTGTATTTTTGATGTAATTTTATGAAGTGTAAATTCGGGTAGAAAACAGACATGGTGCACATCTACAATCTTGTATAATGATATGATTGCTTCTCAGCATAATATCAAAAACTAACAGGTTGTTAGAATACATTTTTGATCAAAAAGTACAAGCCCACTCGCCACGTCAAGGCCACCTATTCAGAGTGGGTCCCTAACGTCCCTAGCATAAAATGGTGTAGCACTGGGCGGCGACCACCACCGCCGCGACACCAGTGCCCATGGGGTGGAAACGACCCACTGGCAGAGCGGCCCCAATGCCACTCAAACCAGTCTATGGGTCGCACCTCCCTGTAGACACGGCGCCACGGCACCAACGGACGCCGCACAGCACCACACCAGTGTGAACAAGGTGTAATAGCTCACTTACCATGCTCTCCCAGTCAGACTGGGAGGCTGCTAGGAAAGAAATGGCCCTTGTGTAGCTAAATACTGCTTATATAGGGTTGGGCTGAGGGGGTGGGGAAGAGTGCAGCACATGTTCAAACAAAAAAAAAAAATTTATGAAGTGTGAACCAGCCTTAGACTGAAGAAAAAACCAAAACTTCTAGTTTTGCCTGCAATCTGAATCTAAGTTTCACCATTAAAGGGGTTGTTCAGGTTTTATTAACTTTCCCGTATTTTGTCAAGCTATGTCTTAACCTCTTAAGGACCCAGCCATTTTACACCTTAGGACCCGGCCATTTTTTGAACATCTGACCACTGTCACTTTAAACATTAATAACTCTGGAATGCTTTTAGTTATCAATCTGATCCCGAGATAGTTTTTTCGTGACATATTCTACTTTAACATAGTGGTAAAAAAATTTTGTAACTTGCATCCTTTCTTGGTGAAAAATGTGAAAATTTTATGAAAAATTTGAAAATTTAGCATTTTTCTAACTTTGAAGCTCTCTGTTTGTAAGGAAAATGGATATTCAAAATATTTTAATTTTTTTTTCACATATACAATATGTCTACTTTATGTTTGCATCATAAAATTGACAAGTTTTTACTTTTGGAAGACATCAGAGGGCTTCAAAGTTCAGCAGCAATTTTCCAATTTTTCACTAAATTTCCAAACTCACTATTTTTCAGGGACCAGTTCAGGTTTGAAGTGGATTTGAAGGGTCTTCATCTTAGAAATACCCCACAAATGACCCCATTATAAAAACTGCACCCCCCAAAGTATACAAAATGATATTCGGTCAGCCTTTTAACCCTTTAGGTGTTTCACAGGAATAGCAGGAAAGTGAAGGAGAAAATTCACAATCTTCATTTTTTACACTCGCATGTTCTTGTAGACCCAATTTTTGAATTTTTACAAGGGGTAAAAGGAGAAAATGTATACTTATATTTGTAGCCCAATTTCTCTCGAGTAAGCACATACCTCATATGTCTATGTAAAGTGTTCGACGGGCGCAGTAGAGGGCTCAGAACCGAAGGAGTGACAAGGGGATTTTGGAGAGTACGTTTTTCTGAAATGGTTTTTGGGGGGCATGTTGCATTTAGGAAGCCCCTATGGTGCCAGGAGAGCAAAAAATACCCACATGCCATACCATTTTAGAAACAAGAACCCTTGAGGAACGTAACAAGGAATAAAGTGAGCCTTAATACCCCACAGGTGTTTCACGACTTTTGCATATGTAAAAAAAATAAAATAAAATTTCACAAAAATGTGTGATTTCCCCCAAATTTCACATTTTTGCAAGGGTTAATAGCAAAAAATACCCCCCAAAATTTGAAACCCCATCTCTTCTGAGTATGGAGGTACCCCATAAGTTGACCTGAAGTGCACTACGAGCGAACTACAATGCTCAGAAGAGAAGGAGTCATATTTGGCTTTTTGAGAGCAAATTTTGCTCGGGGGGCACTTCGCATTTAGGAAGCCCATATGGTGCCAGGACAGCAAAATAAACCCCACATGGCATACCATTTTGGAAACTAGATCCCTTGAGGAACGTAACAAGGGGTACAGTGAGCATTTACCCCCACTGGTGTCTGTCAGATCTTTGGAACAGTGGGCTGTACAACATTTTTAATTTGCACAGCCCACTGTTCCAAAGATCTGTCAGACACCTGTGGGGTGTAAATTCTCACTGCACCCCTTATTACATTCCGTGAGGGGTGTAGTTTCCAAAATGGGGTCACATGTGGGGTTTAGTTTTTTTTGCGTTTGTCAAAACCGCTGTAACAATCAGCCACCCCTGTGCAAATCACCTCAAATGTACATGGCGCACTCTCCCTTCTGGGCCTTGTTGTGCGCCCCCAGAGCACTTTGCGCCCACATATGGGGTATCTCCGTACTCGGGAGAAATTGCATTACAAATTTTGGGGGCTTTTTTCCCTTTTACCTCTTGTCAAAATGAAAAGTATAGGGCAACACCAGCATGTTAGTGTAAAAAATGTATTTTTTTACACTAACATGCTGGTGTAGATCCCAACTTCACATTTTCATAAGGGGTGAAAGGAGAAAAAGCCCTCCAAAATTTGTTAGGCAATTTCTCCCGAGTACGGCGATACCCCATATGTGACCCTAAACTGTTGCCTTCAAATACGACAGGGCTCCAAAGTGAGAGCGCCATGCGCATTTGAGGCCAGAATTAGGGATTTGCATAGGGGTGGACATAGGGGTATTCTACGCCAGTGATTCCCAAACAGGGTGCCTCCAGCTGTTGCAAAACTGCCAGCATGCTTGGACAGTCAACGGCTGTCCAGCAATACTGGGAGCTGTTGTTTTGCAACAGCTGGAGGCTCCATTTTGGAAACAGTGGCGTACCAGACGTTTTTCATTTTTATTGGAGAGGGAGGGGGGCTGTGTAGGGGTATGTGTATATGTAGGGTTTTTTACTTTTTATTTTATTTTGTGTTAGTGTAGTGTAGTGTTTTTAGGGTACAGTCACATGGGCGGGGGGTTACAGCGAGTTTGAGCTGCCGCGCAAAATTTGCTGCATCGCAAACTTGCAGCCTGATACTCACTGTAAGTCCCTGCCCATGTGAATGTACCCTGTACATTCACAGGGGGGGACCTCCAGCTGTTGCAAAACTACAACTCCCAGCATGCACAGTCTATCAATGCATGCTGGTAGTTATAGTTTTGCAACAGCTGGAGGCACACGGGTTGGGAAACACTGAGTTGTTTCCCAACCAGTGTGCCACCAGTTGTTGCAAAACCACAACTCTCAGCATTCTCAAGCATGCTGGGAGTAGTAGTTGGCAACATCTTTAGAGCCAGATGTTGCCGAACTACAACTCCCAGCATGCTTGGAGTTGTAGTTTTGCAACATCTGGAGGACTACAGTTTGCAGACCACTAATACAGTGGTTCCCAATCTGTGCCCTTCCAGATGTTGCAAAACTACAACTCCCAGTATGCCAAAACTGTCCAGGCATGCTGGGAGTTGTAGTTCTGCAACATTTGAAGGGCCAGATGTTACAGAACTACAACTCCAAGCATGCCTGGACAGTAAGGGCATGCTGAGGATGTGTAGTTTTGCAACATCTGGAAGGACACAGTGGTCTCCAAACTGTGGACCTCCAGATGTTGCAAAACTGCAACTCCCAGCATGCCCAGACGCCAAGGGCTGTCTGGGCATGCTGGGAGTTGTAGTTTACAGGGTCCCAATACAGCAATGCATGTCGCTTTACGGCGAGGTGCATTGCTGTAAAGGGCCCGGCCGCGGCTGAAGATCTACTCACCTGTCGCCGCCGCCGCCGCCATCTTCCTTGCCGGGATCCGGGTCTTCAGGGACGAGGTAAGTACTGGGGCCGGTCCCCAGCACTCCCCCGTCCCCCGCAGCATCCTCCGGTCTTCCTCCCATCCTCTCCGGACTTTCAGGGGCCGGGCAGGACGGGAGGAAGTAACCGCCCCCCCCTGCGATTGGTCGGTTAGTTAACCGACAGATCGCAGGGAATAGGAGGAGGTGGCAGGCGTGCCACCTCGCTCCTATTCTTTAGCATGGTCCTGGCTGTCTGTGACAGCCGGGATCATGCGAAATTACCGGGCGGTCGGGTCCCAGAGACCCGATCAGCCCGGTATCGCCGCAGATCGCAAGGGCGATTTCCCTTGCGATTTGCGGCGATCGCCGACATGGGGGGCCTACATGGCCCCCCTCGGCGTTTGCCCTGGATGCCTGCTGAAGGATTTCAGCAGGCATCCGGTTCCGATCTCTGCCCGGCGCGCGGCAGAGACCGGAAAACGCCAGGGCGTATGGATACGCCCTGGGTCCTTAAGGCCCAGGGTGTGAGGGCGTATCCATACGCCCTGGGTCCTTAAGAGGTTAAAGGGGTACTCCCCTGCTAGACATCTTATCCCCTATCCAAAGGATAGGGGATAAGATGTCTGATTGCTGCGGTCGTCCCGCCGCTGGGGGCCCACACGATCTCTCGCAGCACTTGGCGTACTAAACAAACGCCGGGTTCCGGCGTCAGTGGTCGTGATGTTGCGGCCACGTCCCTCTTGATGCCACACAACACCCCCTCCATTCATGCCTATTGGAGGGAGCCTGACAGCTTACACACCCTCTCCCATACATATGAATGGAGGGGGCGTGGTGTGATGCCACAGGGGGCATGGCCGTGACGTCACAATCACGACCGCCCGCTCCAAGCATTGTGAACAAAATGTACCCCTTTAAGTGTTTTACTTGCCTTACATGTGTGTGGTGGATTTTTTATGATTTCAGGCTCAGCATTTCTCCAGTTCCTGGGTGACTGTTGTCTCAAACCTTTCCCAGGATCCTGTTCGGCTCAACAGCTGATCCCAGGAGGCTTGGCTTCCTCTTGTCTTCTCTGACAAGCCAGTCCCCTGATGACATGTGTGGTGCAGCTGTATGTGCCACCGCCCCTATGATCAGCTGTTGTCTCGGGCCGTACAGGATCCTGGGAAAGGCTCCAGACAACAGTTATCCATAGACGGGAGAAATGCTGAACCTGGAGGGACCAAGAAATCACAAAAAAGGGGTCGATCCACCCCACACGTGTAAGACCAGTAAAGCACCTAATGCTAAAAGACTGCTAAGGCAGGCTCAAGCCATTTACAAGTAACAATAAGTGTGCTGCCTTAGAAAAGTCTTTCATCAATATAAAGCGCACTCCTGATTAGCAAAAATATTAAAACAATCTTTATTAAAGGGGTTATCCACCATAAAGTGATTTTAGTCCGTACCTCTCAGACCATAATGGACATGCTTAGGAAGGATCTGTGCTTGGCTTGGGGCTAAATGGCTTTGTTGTGAGATTACCATAATGCGGCGGCAAATATCAGAGGAATTGCGAGACTACCATGAAACACAGGTACAGACACTATATTATGAACTAAACTAACTTCACAGTACCTGTAGCATAGTCGAATAAAAAAAATCCACAAACATTACATACAGGATGTACATAGTATTAAAAGCAATTAAAAAGCTCCTGCCGAGCTTATGCCAAAAGCACTTAAAGTGGATCTGTCGTTAACAAAAATCGTTTTATATAATGTAGATAATACCATTATCTGTATATTTGTAATATACATAGGTTAAAGAGGTTATCCAGGAAAAAAACTTTTTTTTATATATCAATTGGCTCCAGAAAGTTAAATAGATTTGTAAATCTGTTTATGAGCTTCTGAAGTTAGGTTGTCTTTTTCTGTCTAAGTGCTCTCTGATGACACGTGTCTCGGGAACCGCCAAGTTTAGAAGCAAATACCCATAGCAAACCTATTCTACTCTGTGCAGTTCCCGAGACAAGCAGAGATGTCAGCAGAGAGCACTGTTGCCAGACAGAAAACATCAACTCAACTTCAGCAGCTGATAATTATTGAAAGGATTAAGATTTTTAATAAAAGTAATTTACAAATCTATTTAACTTTCTGGACCCAGTTGATATTAAAAAAAAAAAGTTTTTTCCTGGAATACCCCTTTAAAGCAGGACTAGCAGGGCTCTGAACATTGAGGACAAGCAGGGCTCTGTGAACTGAGGACAAGCAGGGCTCTGTACACTGAGGACAAGCAGGGCTCTGTACACTGTGGACAAGCAGGGCTCTGTGCACTGAGGACAAGCAGGGCTCTGTGCAGTGAGGCCAGGCACGGCTCTTTGAACTAAGGACAAGCAGGGCTCTGTACACTGAGGACAAGCAGGGCTCTGTACACTGAGGACAAGCAGGGCTCTGTACACTGTGGACAAGCAGGGCTCTGTGCACTGAGGACAAGCAGGGCTCTGTGCAGTGAGGGCAGGCAGGGCTCTTTGAACTAAGGACAAGCAGGGCTCTGTACACTGAGGACAAGCAGGGCTCTGTACACTGAGGACACGCAGGGCTCTGTACACTAAAGACAAGCAAGGCTCTGTACACTGAGGACAAGCAAGGCTCTGTGTAGTGAGGACAGGCAGGACTCTGTACACCAAGGACAAGCAGGGCTCTGTACACTGAGGACAAGCAGGGCTCTGTACACTGAGGACAAGCATGGCTCTGTACACTGAGGACAAGCAGGGCTCTGTACACTGAGGACAAGCAGGGGTCTTTGCACTAAGGATAAGCCGGACTCTGTGCAGTAAGGCTCTGTGATGCTCCCGGCTCACACATCAGGATGATTGACAAGCCAGAAGCCTGCACAAAGTCCTGCTTGTCTTGCCCTTAATTCCTGAATTTGGACTCCTCATAGAGACACACAGGCAATAGCTGCAAGGACAGCATTTTTTGTCACCTAAAAATATACAAATTTTTTACGAATGTATATTACAAACTATACACATAATGGTATTATCTACACTATATAAAACATTTTTGTTAACGACAGGTATACTTTAGGAGATAACTTGGCATCATAGACAGGATAGTGACAAGTTAATAAAACTTGAATAACCCCTTAAAGTTGATCCCAATCCTTTAGATGTATAAAAAGGACCCTTTTCAGTGAAGCTCTGTGCAGCTGTCAATCAAACTCTGTGCAGACTAGAGGTAGGTTGCAGGTGTCCCTGGCAGGGGACAGACCCAAAGCCGACTCATTCTTCAGTGCTTTACCGGGATGAAAAAGACAAGTTCTGTAGGAGTACTGTGATAACTTTTTATTTCCAATGTACAGATGGTATACACGGGCATAACAAGTTTTACAGTTTTTTAGGTGCACAGGACAATGCGTTTCCAGAGGGGATTCCTCTCTTCGTCAGGTCTTCTGAGAGGAAACCCCTCTGGAAACGCATTTTCCTGTGCACCTAAAAAACTGTGAAACTTGTATTGCCTGTGTATACCATCTGTACATTGGAAATAAAAAGTTATCACAGTAATCCTACGGAACTTGTCTTTTTCATCCCGGTGAAGCACTGAAGAACGAGACGGCTTTGGGTTCCTCCCCTGCCAGGGACACGCTCAACCTGCCTCTAGCCAGCATTCCCGACCGCTGCCAGCAGTACCGACGGACAGCGGGTCCCAGAACCTCGCTGTACACCACCCAAAACGCATCCCGCAGTTGTGCCTGTACATTGCACAACCACAATAGGTGAGCGTCATTTCTGTTAATCTTTGCGATCGCACTAAATTTAAAAAAAAAGATAACAGCACTATCAGAGCACCATCTCTGTTCCCTCTTTTTTCTACATACCCCCCTATAAGCTCTGTGTAGAGAAACACTTCCTGAGTTTGGACTCCTGCCAGGCCGGGTGGAGAGTGAACTCACTGTATTCATTGTGGCAGGGAACAGAACAGAGCCCCCTGGTGGCCGTTTTTTCTATTACATTTTAAACATATTTATGTTGATAATTTTAAAAGCAAGTGAATGGGAAAGTGTCTGCTAATTACACAAGGAACACTATATTAAAAGTGTTATTTGGTGACAGGTACTCTTTAACTAACTGTCCCTGTAATATTGCCACAAAAATGCTATTACACCATCTAAAACTAGACATGATTCCGCAACATAATTCAGAATAGACTTGACTATTGTCAGAACAGCTTTTATAAAACGTTAAATTCCCCAATGTTGGCAGGAATCAGAATTGTAACCAGTAAAATGCCAGACACCATTACAGAGAGCTAATGGACCTCATTAAAGGGGTTGTCAGGTAAAAAAAAAAAATTATATTGTCCCCAGCTTGTCTAATAAAATAACAAAAATTTTAACTCCCCTTCCCTGCTTCCTTGTAGCCTCTGGTATCAGGTGGTCCTGTCCACAGATGGTGACTCTACTGTCCCCGAAGCTGCAGAGCTGGCTAAGGTGGGACACCATCTACAGCTGTGATATCATGTCTACAGTTCCGGTCAACTCCATGAGGCAGCGCAGCCTACAAGGGAGTCTGCCTCCTGGAGTTTTTTTTAGTAATGCTGGGGACAATTGTAAAATAAGAAATATCACTGGACAAAAGTCAGTAGGGTCCGTCAGATGCTGTTGGTGTCTATTGTTCAAATAATGAACCCAGTCTAAATGAAAAGCAAAGACATAGTGTAAATGTTCCCTTCTTTCCCTTTAGACTACTGTAGTAATACAGGTTTTGTTATTATTTTATCGATGTTAGTTTAAATATGATTGAACACTTACATTGTGGCTTATAGAATTAATTGGTCAATATAAATGTAAATTATAATAAAATGTCCCAGAATGCCAAATAAATTTTTGTCTGTTTTGCCATTACCATTTATTATTATTGACTCACAGAATATTGATGCAACCCCTCAATAATAATCATACCTGACAAATCATCATTGAGTCTAGTGAGGGCTTTTGTAATATTTTCTTAGAATAAATACATTTCCCTGCTATGATGTTACCGGTATGATGGATGATTTAATTTTTTTATTTTTTTTTCTTCAGCGTCACATTAAAAGGATTGCCATCAGGCTCGGACTTCCCAGAAGGAGATCATAAAATCCAGTACACGGTATACGACAGAGCTGAGAACAAAGCGTCATGTAAATTTACTGTGAAAGTCAGAGGTATGTAAACTTATGATTGTATGGGACCAAATCTTCATCCTTGCCCTCATGGGACTTACATGTGGGTTTGAAAGTTCCTATTCTGTAAGGCTTTATGCAAATGGTCAAGCTGTGAACTAAGGAGCAGCAGGCACTATGAGTGCCACCACTGTATAATGCCCCTTCATGGAACTATATTTTGTAGTATATTGTAGGTACATGATCACATACACGCTATGGTTGCTGTATTGCAGTTACAGCGAAATATTTCACTTGTACCTAGGGTCAGGAAAAACATTTTGAATTTTATTTTCTTCATGTTGAGTTTGAGAAAGTGGAAAGAGAAGAAGGAAGATATAGCTGAAAGACAATCTGGGATTTTGGATAGGAGGGAGGAGACATCTAGACTAAGGAGGTAGGTCTGAGTGCCGTCAGCATAAAAGTGGTACTTGTAGCCATGGTATTCTATAATCTGTCCCAGGCCAAGGGTATAGATAGATAAGAGTATGGGCCCCTGGACAGTACCTTAGGAATCTAACAGCAAGAGGGCGAGGTGAGGAGCTGGTGTGTGTGGGAGACACTGAATGTACGGTTGGTAATGTATGAGGAGATGCAGAAGAAGGCTTAAGTTGTGATGCCAAGGGATGAAAGAGGTTGTAGCATGAGGGAGTGGTTGACTGTATCAAAGGAAGAAGAGAGGTCAAGGACAAGTGTAAAATATTGGTGTGAGGTTTTGGCAGTCAGCAGATCATTGACCACCTTATTTAGGGTGATTTTGTTAGGCCGAGAGTGGTGAGGACAAAGACCAGGTTGCAGGTGGTCAAAGAGTGAGTTTGATCAGAAGTGGGAGGACAGTTCAAGAAATTTTGTTCACAGAGTTTTAGAGGGGAGAAGCGAGATGAGGGTGGTGGCTGGACAAAAAGAATGGGTTAAGAGATGGCTATTTTAGTATATGAGAGAGAGGTGGATTAGGGCAGGGATAAATACTGTAGTCAGGTTGGGAATGAGGTGGGATGGGATTGAGTCAAGTGCACAAAATGTGAAGGGAGAAATAGAAAGTAACACCGAAGAGATGAGTTATGGAGAAAGAGTGAAGATGGGTTGTGGGGACTGTAAGATAAAGCTTTCTCTGATGATGTCGATCTTGTGTTCAAAGTATGTAGTAAAATCGTCTGCTGAGATGAGAGATGTGGGAGTGGTGGGGGATCAGAGAAGGAAGTGAAAGGTGCCTTGGGTTGTGGAAAAAGAGAAGACATGACAGTGATTAGTTCTGTTTAGCAGAAGTGAGTGCAGACTTGAATGTGAGGAGTGTATATTTGTATGCTGTGAAGAATTTTTGGAGTGGGTTTTCTTCCAGTACCGCTCTGCAGCCCTAGAGGCTTGTCTCGGTTGTTTTGTCACTTGTGCCAGGGCTATCTATTGTTATGTTGAGTTCTGTTGTATGGTAGAGGGACAACTGAGTCAAGGGCTGAGGTGACTGTGGTTAATAGAATGTAGTAGATCGTGGAGAGTGGTAGAAGAGGTGGGAGAGTGTGTTGATGTTGAGATGTTTGAGGTTCCTATTAGGGTGGGCAGGGTTTTGGAATGGGAGGGGGTAGTTGAAGAGAAGAGAGAATAGAATGTGAGGCGGTCATGGTCAGATATGTGAAGAGGGGTGTTTGAGAGGTTCGATATTAGGCTGAGGGGGACATTAAGGGGGGGAGCATAAGGTCTGCTCCAATTACTTTTCTCTAGAAAATGCCAGGAATAAGAAAGGATTTCTTGTAATCTACATGTCAAACAATCCCTGCATATATCTTGAACCAAATACAACCTGACACCTTATCCATAAGCCTTATCTATGAAACAATTTGCTTGTCTCTCTGTCTTTCTACTAAGTAAGGCGCTGTGCTAAGCTGAATGCTCCAGAGAATGGATACGTAAAATGTTCAGGCGTGGGAGACAACTATGGTGCAACCTGTGACTATTTTTGCATGGGGGGTTACGAACTACAAGGAAGCCCAGCTCGTGTGTGCCAGTTCAATTCAGAGTGGTCAGGCTCGGAGCCCACGTGTTCCTGTAAGTATTTGTTTTCATGTTTACACTGTGGACCATAATGAAATGTATTAATTTGCTCAATTCTATCTTATATTAGTAATTTAGATTGCATTTATGTTTTGTGGAAAGTGTGGACATTAGATTGTAGAGTAAAAGGTAAGGGGGGAAACGAAGTGGTGAACAACTAATAAAAGATACATAGTTATAAATAGAGGTAGTTTTATTAGAAAAAAAAAAGTAAAATAATCTTCCTGCTTTCCATTTGTAACCAGCTGTTTTAGCCCATATTAACAATGTAGTATTTCAGGTGGCAGGCTCAGGCAGAACCACTCGAAAATGCGCCGTCAATGCATTTTCGAGCAAATTCTGTAGAAATAATTGACATGTCCTGAGGAGTGGAGCCGGTGAACCTGTAGTGGGAGGACATTGTATGCTAGAGTATATAACAGGTCCTGGAGAGGGGTATTGAAAGGGGTAACTTGTAAAAGACTGTTTGTAAAAGTACAGGTAGCAATGTATAGTCTAGAAAAATGTTTTAGCCCCAACAACTTTGGTTGGTTGCCCACAACCTGGCCATAGGCCATTATAGACTCAGACAGAGGGAAAAGGTATTGTGTCTACAGGTGATGACACCAGGGAATAACTCGTATGGGGTTAGTGTCAGAGATAAGGATTGTAGAGAAAAGGCCCAGATTTATCAAACTGTGCTAAAGAAAAAGTGGAGTGATTTTCCCACAGCAACCAATCACAGCTCAGCTAACGAGCTCTGGTAAAATGAAAGCTGAACTGTGATTGGTTGCTGTGGGAAAATCACTCTATTTTTTCTAGTTTGATAAATCTGGGCCAAAGTGATTGACAGAATGTGCTGTGAGCCATAATTGTTGTATTCTTTAGGATGTGGTACCCCAATTCTAAGGACCAGACTGTATCGGCCACAAAGTGGTCAGGGACCAAACTCTGGTTTGGTAACAAAAGTTATCCCGCATACACATTCAATGTTCACATCTGTGGGTCTCCAGGACCAGTTATTGGGAAAAGTAATGGCCTAGTGGTCACAAGGACTCTCAGGGCTGCAGAGGTAAGGTCTGCTGCAACCTTGAGCATATCAGCTAGGTCGGGCATGCTGTGGTAGGGAGTATCCTCTCTCCCAGAGGCTCAAGTCGAGCCATTTAAGATGATTTACCCTCTAAGAGTGAGAGAAACCATAAAGCTGTGCACCTCTGCTAGAAACTATAACCATTGTGCCTATGTGTCACTTAAAATGACATTAACTTCTAAAAGTGTAGTGCTTCGCTGTATTGTACAGTCATAGGGGGAGATTTATCAAAACCTGCCCGAAGGAAAAGTTGCTGAGTTGCCCATAGCAACCAATCAGATCGCTTCTTTAATTTCTAAAGAGGCCTGTGAAAAATGAAAGAAGTGATCTGATTGGTTGCTATGGGCAACTCAGCAACTTTTCCTCTGGGCAGGTTTTGATAAATCTCCCCATACAGTATACATATTGCTGTTCAGGGTCAAACAGTATGGTGCCAAAATAACATTTGCATATACTGTAGTTACCTCAACAAGAATGCTTTAATAGCTAGCTGTCACTTAAAAAAAAAAAAAAAGATAACAGATCATAACAGGAAAGGCTGGAGAGGACAATCAATAGCTGAGGCAGGACATCCTTAAAGTTATGGGCTGGGTGGGCATCACTACCTATGTGTCGAGAGGACATCAGGAAACATCCAGCAACGGCGGCCGGTGTGATAAAGTTCACTGCGAGACCATAGTAAACTGCGAGACATGAGTTACACACATGCGTTGGAGTCACTGGGAGAAATATATCAAAATCTGTCTAGTGTAAAAGTGGTGCAATTGCCCATAGCATCCAATCCGATTGCTTCTTTCATTTTTAAGAGACCTTCTTATTGGTTGCTATGGGCAACTGCACCAACTTTCCTTGACACAGGTTTTGATAAATTTTCCCCACTGTCATTGCTTTTCGCAGGATTCTTTGCAGTTTCAGGCTATATCCTATAACATTGTGACATTGTATCACAGTATATTAAAGCAGACTGCATGCATCCATATATATATATATATATATATATATATATATATATACATATGTGGTGCCCAATTATGGGGGTACTGCGTGCAGGGTGTTTGAATATGATCGTGATGCCAGAGCACTGTTAACCTACATGGTCCAAGAATAGGGCAGATTCTCCTAGGCCAGGCGCAGGATAAGAAATACACCAATGCCAGTTTAGGGATAACTGTCTTTCCTGAGGCAGGAGTAGATGTTACAATCCTCACAGAGTAGATTAGAGTAGAGGAGATGCAGAGTAACCCTTAAGAGCCCTGTGGACTTGCTGTGACTTGTAGTATTGTACACCCACTTGACTTTACTTGTTGCAGGCTTGGGACTTTTGGCTTAATTCTGAGGCCTCCCACACTGACTAGGGATCCGATAGTGTCCAATTAACGCTACAGCACCAGGATATGAACTAGCACTGTGTGGCCCATCGACTCACTTGCTCTTGTGCTCATAGTTAGGAATTTCCAACTCCTCCTAGGCAGGGAACACTTGCTTGAAGATTTTTTTAGGCTTCCCTTGAATCACCTCATACTCTTACTGTCTCTTCTCCACACTGCAGTTCACACTAATCTCTGCACTCCACACACACACACACACACACACACACACACACACTCTACTCCACTTAACACTCAATAACTCCTCCCCCCTACACTATATATGGCCTAGCTAGGGGGCCTTCCATTGGGCACTCCGTACATGGGTACTCTGCATCAAAAGTATATTTTTATGTTTAATTTCATTTTTGAAAACCCACCACTAGAGGTTTCCCTACATGTCCCGGCTGCTAGTCTCTTATTGATTTCGGACTCATGCTGACCTGGCATGAGTCCAAACTCAGATTGTAGCCGGGACACGTGACTGCTGCTCCCTGCCTGTCAATCAGGCAGCTCAGCTCTTGCTCTCACCCCCACTGACCACTTGTGGCTGCCCCCCCGGACAAAATCCCCCCCCCCCCACTGTCTCACTCATACACTGCCCTATCCAAGCCCCCAGAAACCCCCCGCTCTCGCACTCCACTCCCACTGAACTCCGCTGCTCGCTGACAGTCCCTGCGGCTGTGACCCCATCTCTCCGCTCACAGCCGTGGGCACTGTGACAGCCAATATCCTTCTGCCGGCAGCTCACACTTTGTGAGCAAGAATAATGGTAAGATACAGAGCTTTTAAAAAAAAAAAAAAAGTAAGGGCAGGGAGGGAGTTAGGTGTAGTTAGGGAACATAGCCTGAGTTAGTTTAGAAAAGTTTATTTAATGACAGGTACTCTTTAAAGTGGTAATAACACCATTTAATATACCAGCAAATCTACAGCAGCCGTAGGTCTGATTGGAAAGGTACACCTAGGGTTAGCTTCACATTGGTGTAATACAAATATGCAAGTCCCAGCTTGACTATGGGTCTGATGACCCAAACTGACAGCTTTCAGTCCGGGTCATCAAACCAGTGGATTGGCCAGGAATTGCGGCTGTAATGTAGAGACGCACAAATGTGTCTGTATTCTGCATGCGTGAAGCTGGCCTATAGCTGTGATGAGAATACTGGGTTTTATACAGAATAAAATGCTATACACGGTATGCTAAATATTTTTTGGTTAACTTGTTAGAAGAACCGTAGGATGTTTTACCACACAATGTACATTGCTGCTACTGGCAAGAGTAGTCACGTTGTGTTCCCTAGAGGCTAATAGGATTAAGTATGGAAATGTAGCCAGTCAACCGATACAGTGCAGTATGTCCACACTAGTTATTCAGGATTCAGTTACATTATTCATTTACATTCCTAATAGTATTGATATTTTGTAAGCAGTTTTTGTTATTTATAAAAAAATTTTGTCATAAAATTCATTTCTGGAAATAATAAATATATACAGCATGGTGTCTATATGGTTTGATACAGGTTACAGCATTTTGATATTGTTTTTGTTTTTCCATACAGTTATGAATATTAATGTGGGATTAAGAAATGCGGTCGAATTTTTGGATCAGTTTTATGAAAAACGAAGAATTATAGTTATATCCACACCTAGTGCGGCGGATTTTTACTACAGGTTACAAGTGGGAACTCTTCAGGTACTGAGAGAAAATGCTATGTTATGTTCGTTCACAGGTTGTCATGGTAGATTGTATTATCTTTCGTAATCTAATGTATCTAATGTATTCACTAGCCATATAGCTTTAGACAAGTGTTTTCCAAACAAAGTGCCTCCAGCTGTGGCAAAACTACAACTCCCAGCATGCCCAGACAGCCAACGGCTGTCTGGGCATGCTGGGAGTTGTAGTTTTGCCACAGCTGGAGACGAACTATTTGGAAAACACTGCTTTAGACTCAATCAGTGATTTCCTTTGCTCCCATTTCTACCTCAAAGAAGCTGAATGTTGAGCAGTTAACCAATTTTTTATTCTTAATTCTGGTTTAGATTTGTTGAGTGCATTGCTTGGCCCAATGCCACATGTATGTTCAGGCTGTTATTTGTCTACCATTCATACCATATAAGTCATAGTACTTAAAGGGTACCTCTCATGATCTTGTTACATTTTATAATCCTCCCAGTCCACTGCCCCCATCATGATAAACCACCCCTGCCTTTATTTTTATTGTTTTTTAGTTTTCTACCTTGATATTGCTCTGTATTTTCTGCTCAGTCTCAGTCAGATTCACAGACTGGGAAGGGGCGTTCCCCAGCAGGTGTGAAATCATCTGAAGCAACTCAGGGGAGAACTTCCTCCCTCACTCTGCTACACACAGCCCAGAGCAGTTCAGTGGGAGATGAGCTATGATTGGCTAAGGCTGCAAACATCCCCCTTAGCATTTCCTGATTTTGGACTTCTGCCAGGCCAGCAGGAGTCCAAAGTCTGAGCAAAAGATGAGGGAAAACGTCCTCTGGACAAGTAGGGAGACATCTAGTGGCAGCTTTTTTAAACACAAATAAAACATAGAAAACTTCATTTTTTTTTTTAACAATGTACAGTACATTGGAAAGATTTTTTAATTACCATAAGGAGTGCAATAGCTAAAATGAGTTTTAATGAGAGTACCCATTTAAGTGATGAGACATTTGTGACAAGGCCCACAACTTTACATGAAACCTATAGTACTGCCAACCCCTTAAAGAGTTTTCTGGAAAGATTTTTTTTTTTTTTCAAATGAACTGGTGCCAGGAAGTTATACACATTTGTAAATTACATCTATTTAAAAATCTTAATCCTTTCAGTACTTATCAGCTGCTGTATGCTCCAGAGGAAGTTGTTTAGTTCTTTCCAGTCTGATCACAGTGCTCTCTGCTGCCACCTTTATATGTGTCAGGAACTGTCTGGAGCATCAGAGGCTTGCAATGGGGATGTGCTCTTACCCTGAATAGCTCCTAACATGGACAAAGATGGCAGCAGAGACTGTTTAACTCTGGCATCAGTTGATTTAAAAGCTTATTTTTCTACTGGAGTACCCCTTTAAATAGATATTGATATACATTTCTGTCAGGCAATAGCATAAAGAAGAGTGTTTAAAATTCAGCAAATTTATCATGATAAATTGCCAAAATGTATTGAAGATTTATGCACCCCATGGCAATATTCATATGTCTCCCCGCATTGTACTTATCATTTTGGAATACTGTGTTAGTTAGCTATTTTTGTGTTACCTTTGTATAAGTTTAGTGTTTTTTCTTCTTCTAGCAAGCTCAGTGTGGCTTGGACTTAAGACATGTGACAATCATTGAATTATTTGGTGTATATCCAACGTACATTGGAAGAATAGGACGCAGGCTGCTCCCTCCAGCATTAGGACTACAGCTAAGGTATGCAGAATTGAATGTGTGTCTATCAGACTTGACAAGCTTAAAGGGGTACTCCGCCCTAGACATCTTATCCCCTATCCAAAGGATAGGGATAAGATGTCTGATCACGGGGATCCCGCCGCTGGGGACCCCCCACAATCTCCGTGCTGCACCAGGCACTCGTTTAGAGCGTCGGGTTCAGCGCCGGAGGCTTGTGACATCACGGCCACGCCCCTCAATGAAAGTCTATGGGAGGTGGTGTGATGGCCGCTCCGTGCACTGGATGTCTGTCCTTTGGATAGAGGATAAGATGTCTAGGGGCGGAGTACCCCTTTAAAGGGGTTGTGCGCTGCCCTGCCTTTCAGAGCTCCGCTCACAGCGTCCAGAAGTTCATTACTCTGAACGCTGTGTGCGGGCTGCCATGTTAGCTGCCGCCCCCTCGTGACGTCATGCCCGGCCCCTCGTGGAGTCACGCCCGCCCCCTCAACGAAAGTCTATGGGAAGGGGGCGTGACAGCGGTCGCGCCCCCTTCCCATAGACTTTCATTGAGGGGGCGGGCGTGAGGGCACGAGGGGCCGGGCGTGACGTCACGAGGGGGCGGACGCTAACACGGAAGCCCGCACACAGCGTTCGGAGTAATGAACTTACGGACGCTGCGAGCGGAGCTCCGAAAGGCAGGGCAGCGCACAATCCCTTTAAGCAGAAACAAATAAGCAATGACTTGAGTCCCAGGCTTGAATGGTGCAATTTAGTTGCATTTGTCAAAAAGTTGCAAAATCAGTATAACATGTAATAAATGTTCAACTTTGTAACAATAACAAGGACTTATACAAGGCGTAAGGGATACACCACTAAAGATATTTAGCTGTGAAAAAATATTTTAATAAAAAAAAAAAAAGCTGGAAAAAAATCAATCATTCAGCAGTTTTACATGAAAAACTGCTGTTTTAATACCAAAAAATATGGTAAAAATAAATTTTGTGAATGTGGCCTTATGGTCAAATTGTCCCCGAATGTCTCTGCAACCACAATCACACAGATTACTTTTTGTATATCTGTCAAACATAAAAGCTGTAGAAGATGTCACTGCAATATTGTAGTGTTGTGTTAGCACTGGTGCCCTTTGTATTATGACTAATTCTTTCTGATGACTGTATTACCTAATTAACTGATGTTCTAACCCATCCGTATCAGTTTGTTACTCCTCTTATTTTGTTTCCTATTTATTATGATTATGTGTTTTCCTGATGCTCCCAAAATATCTCATATTTAATTACTGAAATTAAATATTATCAAGGGGATCGGGTGTGGAGTAAGCTCTCTTGATGGTTGTGAATCATCCATGCTGTTTAAATTATTGAAATTTTAATATTTTAATAAGACAAAATAAAGAATACTGGTGACTGTATAAAAAATATTTTGATGTCTATATTAACTTTTTGGATACATTTTTCTTTTACAGTTTTTTTTTTCTATTTACTTAGGTTAAATGCTTCTCATGTATTCTTTCACATTTCTTAATGTTAAAGGGGTACACCAGTGGAAAACTTTTTTTTTTTAATCAACTGGTGCCAGAAAGTTAAACAGATTTGTAAATTACTTCTATTAAAAAAAAATCTTTACCCTTCCAGTACCTTTTATGAGCTATATGCTACAGAGAAAATTCTATACTTTTTGAATTTCTTTTTTGTCTTGTCCACAGTGCTCTCTGCTGATACCTGCTGCCCATATCAGGAACTGTCCAGTGCAGGAGAAAATCCCCATTGCAAACCTATGCTGCTCTGGACAGTTCCTGATACGGGCAGCAGGTGTCAGCAGAGAGCACTGTGGACAAGACAAAAAAGAAATTCAATAAGTATAGAATTTTTTTCGGTAGCATACCGCTGATAAAAAGTACTGGAAGGGAATATTTTTTTTATAGAAGTCATTTACAAATCTGTTTAACTTTCTGGCACCAGTTGATTTAAAAAAAAAAAGTTTTCCACCGGAGTACCCCTTTAAGAATGTTTCATGGGGAGAACAGAATAATAGATATACACCAAAATGAAAAAAGGTATTATTATTAAATTATGTTGATGAACGCTGAGCACAACTTTACAAATAATGTTTAGTATAAAAATAACTAAACTCTCCACCACAAATGCAAAATTTGTAAAAGGGCCATTTAGTCCAGAAACAATTAATTTTAAATAGTGTGCAATCCCTGGGGTTGGCAGCTGTTGTTGTGCAGCACATCCCCCTGCTTACCTCGGCCAAGCTGCATGCAGACTCCATGGCATCTTTCTCTATAAAGGCTAAGCGTGTGCTTGGGCTCTTTTTTTAATGGTCTGTTTGAGTCATTATTCTTCCGGTCCTCCTCCAATCCCTGCCAGGTGCAACCTATATTTGAGCACTCCACCCTTCTTGTGGTGCCTAAGCAATTTTGTGGTTTCTGCTAGCAAACGTGTTCTGCTCTGCTGTGTTCTGGACCCAAGATTGTTACCTAATTCTGCCTCTATCTGATCCTGCTGTACCTGGCTGATTCTCCAGTGCATGACCCAGACTGTCAACCATACCTTTGTCTTCTGAGTTAACTAAACACCACCTGGATGCTCCTGAGCTATTCAGCTCTGCTACCAACCCCAAGTCAGACTGTAACGGACTCTGTTTGCTACACTACACCATCAGCTTGCCCTTTCTGACTGCATCACCAGTGCTTGGTGTTCTTTCCTGTCAGGCCAGCTGCCGCTTAACTGAAACCACTCTTTCGGTAACGACCTGGAATCTTCCCTGCAACTGAAGTCCAGCTTGCGCATGCAGGAATGGAATATGGGTTGAAAGCCAGTAGTATACTTAGAATCCACTCCCAAGTGTGGCCCAAAGCCAAATCGGTAAGTGACACAGCAGGGGTCACCCATGGGGTGTTACATAGTGCTGGTCAAATTTGAATTGTTTACAGGCCCAGGTGGCTTTATGGACAAATTTTTTAAAACATTTCTGGAACCTCTGTCTGATTTTTATTCTATATCCCACTTTGACTCCTTTTCCAATTGCCTTCACGGCCCAAACCAGGAAAGATCTCTAATCTTTTAATAGTAATCACCTAATTTCCCTGTTAAACGTGGATCTAAAAATCTATTCCAAACTTCTGGATAATCAAATAAATAATATTATCCCTTCTCTCAAACAGCCTGACCAAGTGGGGTCTGTTACTGGGTGGGAAGTCAGGAATACTACCAGTAAAACGCTGGATATCAAGCATTGCATATGCTCCCAGAAGATTTAATTAACAATATATTTTTATAATTCGGACATTTCCGCACGCGGCGATACCATATATGTTTATTTTTATTTACACTGTGTTTTTTTTTATGGGAAAAGGGGGGTGATTCAAACTTTTAATAGGGAAGGGGTTAAATGATATTTATTCACTTTTTTTTCTTCACTTTTTTTTGCAGTGCTATAGGTTCCATAGGGACCTATAACACTGCACACACTGATCTTTCACATTGATCACTGGTTTCTCATAAGAAACCAGTGATCGATGATTCTGCCGCTTGACAGCTCATGCCTGGATCTCAGGCACTGAGCAGTCAATCGGCGATCGTACAGCGAGGAGGCAGGTATCCCGCGGCTATCCCGAACAGCCCACTGAGCTAACCGGCATGGTTTCAGTTTCACTTTAGACTAAGGGTTAAATAGCGCACGGCACAGCGATCAATGCCGCGCGCTATTAGCCACGGGTCCCGGCCGTTGTTAGAGGCCGGCCCGACCGCTATGACGCGGGGCCACGCCGTGGCCCCGCGTTATAGATCGGGAGCGGACACATGACGTTCCAGTACGTCATGTGTCCTTAAGGGGTTAAACTGACAAGGAGCCCAAAATAGCAGAAAAACGCCAAAAGAATTAAAAAATAACGTAACGTCAAGTGGATACGGCATTTTGCAGTTCCCTATTGACTTGCAGCTAACATCTGGCCACAGCGTTTTTTCACATAAAAAAAAAACACTAAGTGGCAGAATGGGAGTTTTTATTGGCGTTTTTGAAAAAAAAAAGTGGAAACCTAGCCAAATACTGGCACTTTATCAATCCCCTGCTGCTTGATTAAAGGTTAATGGTTTCCTATCAGACTTCCTATTTGTAATGCCACACGACAAGAGAGTCGTCTGTCCCCACTGTTGTATGTTCTGGTAATGGAACATTTGCTAGCGTTGAACAGGGTAGACCCCAATATCCACGGTGGGGTTGTTGGTGGTGGGGAATACAAATGCTCTGCCTTTGGGGATGACCTTTTTATTTATATTGATCTAATTGACTAATCCTTTAGTTTCTCTGCACTCCCTGATGGCCTGCATGTCAAAGTTTGGGTCTAACTTCAAAATAATCATTTATTTTTTTTTTTTTAAATCTGAGGCACTGAATCTTTCATTGCCAGGACACATAGTAGATTCCCTACACTCCTCCTTTCCCCTTACATGGCCATTGCATGGCATTTACTAGTTGGGAATGAAAATTCTTCTTCCAGCTGTTTAGTTTCAATTACTCTCTGCTACTGGCCCAGTTCTGCACAGTCCAGAGAGCCATGGACCTGGTCCCCCACTGTCCATGACTTTGTCCCCCTGTCCTGTTCTACACACCCCACCCTAGTCACATTGCTCCCTAATTTACCCCTTCTTCTGATCACAGATCACTCAGCATTTCCACCGGGATTATCCTCAGTTCTTCTTGTCTAACTTTTTATAGTTCCACCATGTCATAGCTGGAGATTTTCTGAAGCCTATTCATTCCTTATTAAGTGACTGGCCGTTGTCTCATCATGCTCCTTTTGTATACCTCCAGGTACAATATTTTTACTTCTCCCTATCAGGGCTGGCCAATTTCCATTGCTCGCGTATGCCTTTTGAACAACTGTGTTTAGCAAAATATGGTGGGAATGTCCTAGACTTGCACCATTTTGGAAGCCAGCCCTTAAAGGGGTACTCCGTAAAAAACTAATTTTTTTAAATGTATTGGTGCCAGAAAGTTAAACAGATTTGTAAATTACTTCTATTTAAAAACCATAACCCTTCTAGTGCTATATGCTCCACAGGAAGTTCTTTTCTTTTTAAATTTATTTTCTGTATGACCATAGTGCTCTCTGCTGACACCTCTGTCTGTCTCTGGAACTTTCCAGAGCAGGAGCAAATCCCCTTAGCAAACCTATCCTGTTCTGGACAGTTCCTGAGACAGACAGAGGTGTCAGCAGAGAGCACTGTGGTCAGACAGAAAATAAATTTAAAAAGAAAAGAACTTCCTGTGGAGCATACAGCAGCTGATAAGTACTGAAAGGATTACGATTTTTAAATAGAAGTAATTTACAAATCTGTTTACCTTTCTGGCACCAGTTGATTAAAAAAAAAAATTCACTGGAGCACCCCTTTAAGGTTATGTCTGATGTAGAGTGGGGCAACAAAGTATTTAGTCAGCCACCAATTGTGCAAATTATGGTGGAAAATAAGTATTTGGTAACCTGCAAACAAGCAAGATTTCTGGCTCTCACAGACCTCTAACTTCTTCAAAAGACTCCTCTGTCCTCCACTCGTTACCTGTATTAATGGCACCTGCTTGAACTTATCAGTATAAAAGACACCTGTCCACAACCTCAAACAGTCGCACTCCAAACTCCACTATGACCAAGACCAAGAGCTGTCAGCCCTATTGAGACTGAATCTGCAATAGGCAAGCAGTTTGGTGTGAAGAAATCAACTGTGGGAGAAATTATTAGAAAATGGAAGACATACAAGACCACTGATAATCTCCCTCGATCTGGGGCTCCATGCAAGTTCTCTCCCCGTGGTGTCAAAATGATCACAAGATCGGTGAGCAAAAATCCTAAAACCACACTGGGGGACCTAGTGAGTGACCTGCAGAGAGCTGGGACCAAAGTAACAAACGCTACCATAAGTAACACACTACGCTGCCAGGGACTCAAATCAGGCAGTGCCAGATGTGCCTGATTTGCAGGCCCCCCCCCCCCCCCCCCCATTAGACAGCAGCAGGGCCCCCCTATTAGACAGCAGCAGGGCCCCCCTTTAGACAGCAACAGGGCCCCCCTTTAGACAGCAGCATGGACCCCCCTTTAGACAGCATCAGGGCCACCCCCTTTAGACAGCAGCAGGGCCACCCCCTTTAGACAGCAGCAGCCCCCCCCTTTAGTCAGCAGCAGGCCCCCCTTTAGACAGCAGCAGGGCCCCCCCTTTAGACAGCAGCAGCCCCCCCCCTTTAGACAGCAGCAGGCCCCCCCTTTAGACAGCAACAGCCCCCCCCCGTTTAGACAGCAGCGCCCCCCCCTTTAGACAGCAGCAGGGCCCCCCCTTTAGACAGCAGCAGGCCCCCCCTTTAGACAGCAGCAGCCCCCCCCCTTTAGACAGCAGCAGGGCCCCCCATTTAGACATTAGTAGCAGCCCCCTCCTTGCATGCAGCTCACCTCCTCTGTCGGTTGCTGCTGCCGCTCTGCTGCCCCGTTCTCCCATCCTCCGGTCCTCATTGTGTCGTCCTATGGAGGAGCATGTGACATATATACGTCACTCTGCTTCCTGCGTAGCGTTACGCTGGGCGCAGGGGAGGAGGCGGAGTGACGTGTGTGTCACATGCTCCTCCATGGAACACTATGATGCGGATGGGAGGATGGAAGAACGGGGCAGCAGAGCAGCACCAGGTATCGGGCATAGTATCGGGGACATTAAACGAGTCCCCGATACCATGTAAATGGCTAGTATCGGCCCCAATACCGATACCAGTATCGGGACATCCCTAGTATTTATGATATACAGTCATGGACGTAAATGTTGGCATCCCTGAAATTTTTCAAGAAAATGAAGTATTTCTCACAGAAAAGGATTGCAGTAACACATGTTTTGCTATACACATGTTTATTCCCTTTGTGTGTATTGGAAATAAACCAAAAATAGGAGGTAAAAAAACAAATTGGACATGATGCCACACCAAACTCCAAAAGTGGGCTGGACAAAATTATTGGCACCCTTTCAAAATTGTGGAAAAATAAGATTGTTTCAAGCATGTGATGTTCCTTTAAACCGCCCTGGGGCACGTAACAGCTGTGGGCAATATAAAAATTACACCTGAAAGCATATAAAAAGGAGAGAAGTTCACTTAGTCTTTGCATTGTGTGTCTGTGTGTGTGCTCCACACTAAGCATAGACAACAGAAAGAGGAGAAGAGAACTGTCTGAGGACTTGAGAAACAAAATTGTGGAAAAATATCAACAATCTCAAGGTTACAAGTCCATCTCCAGAGATCTAGATTTGCCTTTGTCCACAGTGCACAACATTATCAAGACGTTTGCAACCCATGGCACTGTAGCTAATCTCCCTGGATGTGGATGGAAGAGAAAAATGTATGAAAGTTCTCAACACAGGATAGTCCAGATGGTGGATAAGCAGCCCCAAACAAGTTCCAATAATATTCAAGGTGTCCTGCAGGCTCAGGAAGCATCAGAGTCAGCGCGAACTATCCGTCGACATTTAAATGAAATGAAACGCTATGGCAGGAGACCCAGGAAGACCCCACTGCTGACACAGAGACATAAAAAAGCAAGACTACATTTTTCCAAAATGAATTTGAGTAAGTCAAAATCCTTCTGGGAAAACATCTAGTGGACAGATCAGACCAAGATAGAGCTTTTTGGTAAAGCACATTATTCTACTGTTTACTGAAAATGGAATGAGGCCTACAAAGAAAAGAACACAGTACAGTGAAATATGGTGGAGGTTCAAGGATGTTTTGGGGTTGTTTTCCTGCCTCTGGCACTGGGTGCCTTGAATGTGTGCAAGGCATCATGAAATCTGAGGATTAACAATAGATTTTGGGTTGCACTTTACAGCCCAGTGTCAGAAAGCTGGGATTGCAATCGAGATCTTGGGTCTTCCAGCAGGACAATGACCCCAAACAAAAAGCACCCCGAAATGGATGGCAACAAAGCGCTGGAGAGTTCTGAAGTGGCCAGCAATGAGTCCAGATCTAAATCTCATTGAACACCTGTGGAGAGATCTTAAAATTGATGTTGGGAAAAGGCACCCTTCCAATAACAGAGACTTGGAGAAGTTTGCAAAGGAAAAGTGGTCAAACATTCCGGCTGAGAGGTGTAAGAAGCTTATTGATGATTATAGGAAGCGCCTGATTTGTTATTTTTTCCAAAGGGTGTGCAACCAAATATTAAGTTAAGGGGGTCAATAATTTAGTCCAGACCATTTTTGGAGTTTGATGTGACCCTATGTCCAATTTGCTTTTTTTCCTCCCTATTTTGGTTTAGTTCCAAAAAGCACAAAGGGAATAAACATGTGTAAACATATGTTACTGCAATCCTTTTCTGTGAGAAATACTTAATTTTCTTCAAAAATTTCAGGGGTGCCAACATTTACAGCCATGACTGTATGTGTGCACCTTTATTTATTTATCAATTTAGCTTAACCCATTGCTTTGGGGTTTTATGTGCAATTTATTTAACCCTAAGGCTACATAAGCATGGTTTGTGAATCATAGATCATGATCCAATAAAATCTCAGTTTAATTTGAAATCCCAATAAAATTGAGACATATAACCAAAGATTTGGTACACAAAATGGCACTACTGCAGTTCAAGCAGGTAGCTGCTTGTACTCAATGTATGATATAAAGAGGGTATGAACTCAAAATGCATTAGCACCGTTTTATGGGCAGGGGGAAGCAATCCTTCTTAAGGGCCTATTTTTGGCAGACCAGGCCAATTTTGCCCTGTGTAATTAGCTCAGGGATTAATTGATGAACGTGCAAACGCTCGTTTGTCAGCTGATCCTATACTATATGCCGGCCAAAAATCATTGCTACTCAGCCTTTTTTTTTTTTTACTATTAACTGTGCATCTAAGACCTCGTTCACATCAGTCAGGGAGCTCTGTTCACTGATTCTGTTAAAATGATAGAATTTTAGCAGAAAAAAAATTCTGCTGGTCTTTTTTTTTTTTTTTCTAAAATCCTGCAAAATAACAAATCCGGCAGACCCCTTTAAAAATCAGTGGGACCTGTCAGATTCCGTTTTTGTCCTTTGTGACATAATCCGCGGTACTGATGTAAACATATCCTAACTCTAATTTACAACTTATTACTTCCTTTGTCTCACCATATTTTATTATCTCTAGATTGCTTCTAAGAATACCAGAAAGAAAATTTCAGATGGTCATTCTGGATAAACATGGCGTGGACAAAGAAAGATATGCCATCCCTATAAACAATTCAGACCTTTTCACACTCATTGACTCCTTCCCTCTTCGAAAAGATGAGATGGCATTTCAAGCTGAAGTAGGACACACATGTAACTGACATGTACCGAACAACTTTGAATAAAGTGATGGAGAGCTGCTGCTGCATATTCCTGCTGTACAGATTTTTGTGAATTTCCTTTCTATATTTCGGCTTTTAACATCACAAATGCATGATCAGTGCCAGATTTATTGGATTCAGTATTACGTACACTCGGGGGGATACATTAGCCTTCCCATTCTACTGCTGCTTGGCAAACCCATTGAATGGTCAGTTAAAACCGCTGGGGCTGTTATTTTTAGTAACATTTGGATACAATTTTAACCCATGTTAGGCTTGTTTCACACTATAAAATTACTCAGTTTTAAAGATCCGTACGAAGTTCCGTCTGAAAATCAGCTGAAAACGTCAGTTACAAAATCCTATACGGCCGTTAGAAAATCGTGCATGCACTATTTCTCCCGTTACTATCTTCCATCACAAAATAACGTCCGTTATTATTAACGGGCTATAACGGGTTAAACCGGCTATTAGAAAAATCCCATAGACTATAATGGGATTTTCTAACGGCCATATAGGATTTTGTAATCCAGAGAATAGTTAGGACGTCACTGTAGAGTTACGAAGAAAGAAAAGGAATCCTGGCACACCAATATCTTGCTGAAGGTGAAGCTTTTTATTCAAGCATGTATTACATGGGTGAACGCAGCACGCGTTACGGCCATTCCAGCCTTTATCAACTGCATAGTAATAGTACAGACTAACGTGCTATTTATGCGCCAAACACTCAATAATTACGTCATCAGTGATCCCAGACCGCCTCCCCCCGTGACGTTGTGCTCTCACAAATTTATGAATGGAGACAAGACTGTAGTATCAGGGGTAGTTACTTCAGACCGGACGTTGCAACTATGGAAAGAAGAAACAATACATAAGTGGCTATATGGTAATTATATTCAATATAAAAGTCTAGATAGTTCATAGTCGCGGTTTAAACCACGAGGTTCCAGTGTACCAAGTTTATGAATCCAATAAGCCTCCTTGCGGGCTAACAGTTTTTAAAAGGTCAGCGCCCCTTCGTGGGGGAATTACCTAGTCATTTACTTGGTATTGTAGCTGAGCAATGTTATGAATTTTAGCATGAAAATGGTTCGGTATCGGCAGCAGTAAATTTTTACATCGAATACTGGATTTATGCCTGTTAATGCGGTGCCCCACACGCTGAGTAGTCTCCCCAACGTATAGGAGACCGCACGGGCATTTGATGAGATAGATAACATTCCTGGATTGACATGTAAAAAAAACCTTTATTGGAAAAGATTTGCCGGAGGATTTGCAACGTATACAGGAGCTGAAGTAACCACCCCCGATACTATGGGCTTGTCTCCATTAATATTTCAAATATTTCAAATATCCATTCAAATTTGTGAGAGCACAACATCATGGGGGGAGGCAGTCTGGGATCACTGATGACGTAATTATTGAGTGTTTGGCGCATAAATAGCATGTTAGTCTGTACTATTACTATGCAGTTGATAAAGGCTGGAATGGCCGTAACCCATGTAATACATGCTTAAATAAAAAGCTTCACCTTCAGCAAGATATTGGTGTGCCGGGATTCCTTTTCTTTTATATAGTGTTTTGTAACTGACGCTTTACAGCTTATTTTCAGACGGAACTCCGTACAGATCTTTAAAACGGAGTAAATTTGTAGTGTGAAAGGGGCCTTATAATATCAGCAAAATGTTCCAGAAACATAGACAGTCATGGATTTTAAGCAATGTTCTTCTATCATGACTGTACCCAAGAAATTAAATTGAGCTGAGCTTTGGTGCTGGTCAACGCTCTCTTGTAGTCACTATCTACCATGTCATAAAATGCTTTGCAAAGAGACATCATAATGGACATTGTACTCTCGGCAATGCTTCTAGCTGTCTCCAGAATGCTGAGATGAAGAAGGTACAGGCACCTTCACAAACATTTTTCTTTGCTCTACTGCATTTAAATGGAATATGCTATAAGACATTACATATTGTGGTTTTCATGTTTTCACAGTAAAGTGAACCTTCAGTGTTGTGGGCCTTATTATGAAAAAAAAAAAACCCACTGTGCTAAATAGTCTTTCTTCTAAATTACTTTCATTTTGAATTCAGCACTGAAATACCTTCACCAAGCACCTATTCTCCCCGCTTCCTACCGCTTGAAACTGTGCATTAGGGGACGGAACTCCCTGCCCTGTCTTTGTAGCACCCATAGCCAGAGCAAGACCCAGTGTTAAGTGATCCTAGGGCCCTGGGTATTGTGCTGGCTATGGGTGCTATGCTATGGAGATGGAGCAGGAATTTTTCTCTTATTGCACAGTTACAAGCAATGGGAAACGGGGAGAATGAGCATGCGATGAAGGTTTTCTGGCGCTAAATTCAAAATGTAACCAATCTAGAAAAATATTGTGCACAATGCTACACCTTTTCATAAAAGGGCCCACAAGATTAAAGGTACACTTTATACATACGTTGTTTATTCTTTTTTTTATATTTCCATGCTACTTTTGATTTTTCTAATAAATTCTGATATATTGCAGTTTTCACAATAACCTTTGAAGTTCACAATAGACTGACATTTCCTTCTCATCAATCATCTCATTATCCCCATCAAGTTTACAATGAATAACACCACTATAAGACAGCTGGAAGCAGATCTAAACCATTTACAATAGGAGATGACCATAGCTCCGTTCCACCTCCATGTATAGATCACAGAGCATGCCTAGAAAACTCTCTAGACCACTGGCTCTTATGATCCATGGGGCTGCTATAAAGCAGGGTAGCAGCTCAGGTAAAATGTATTTCCCCCATAAACTTGTATAAAGTAAAAAAAAAATCTGAAAATGAATTCAGATTAGAAAGAAATAATATTAGTCAGTATCTGATTGAAGTTATGGTATAGGTGATACAGTTCTTCAAAGTAAAAGATTAAGCAAGCCTAGGAGGTAGGAACACGCTTCACAAGGAATGCCCCCTCCGCTCAGAATACAACAGAATACAAAATCAATCTCACCACAGACATAGGTAAAATAATGTTACCATAACAATGCTGGATATACCGTCTCAAGAAAACATGCAGTTTGCTTCTACCCTTTAGAGCTAACCATATCCTGGCTGCCGTCTTCGAGCACCATGTAAAGTTCAAAGAGTTGCGATCAAGCTTATCTGACCAAGAATTACATTGATTAGCTTTGCTTAAACCATTGGTCCAGGATTACAAAAATATGTCTAACTACGGTTGTGTCTGGTATCACAGCTAAGCTCCATTATGGGGATGAGCAGCATTGCAATATACAACCTGTGGTAGGTATGGCACTGTCTTCATAATAACTCATTAATGTGTTTCAAATCGTAGACAATGCCTTTAACCCCTCCCACCATGTCGATAACATCATACAGTTGGTACAGTTGTGTGAAGCAAGCTCCCGCACTGTGCTCACTTTATAGACTGTGAGTGTCGGCTGCTATTAGCAACTGGCACTCACTGTAAGTTGACAGTATGGTGATGTCAGTTACTAAGCTTCATGGATGCCGCGATGAATAGTGATCATGACATTTAAGAAGTGCATTGACATGGCAGCTGGAGTCCTTCTGAAGGCCTCTGTGCCTACCCCAGGCAGGCTGTAGCAGCAGAGGACGAATCTAACTTATCAACGATATGCAATAGTTTAGCACTGATCAGTATAAGCATTCTCACGGCTGCATATAATAGTGTAAAACAGAATATAAAAACAGAATATAAAAAATAAGAAGAAATGATCAAAAACTGCCATCTAAGCCATAATGGTACCAATTAAAACTACAGGTCATTGCATAAAAAATTAGCCCTCATACAGCCCTGTAGATGGAAATATAGAGAATATTTTAGGCAAATGTATTTTGTAAAAGGAAGTGTTTTACTTTTTAAAAGTGGGTATTCTTAGAATTGTATTGACCTATAGAATAGAAATTACATTTCAGTTTTACTATAAAAATGAAAAACGTTAAGATTTGCAATATGTTTAATATTTATTTTTATATTTATTTCACCCCACAAATTATATTGTTTCAATTCCGCCTTACATTTTATGGTAAAAAATAAGGTGTCACTAAAAATGTTACGGTTCACAAAAGGCAAGAAAAAAAAACTTAAATGCAAAAATGATTTTTATTAGCTGGGTCATCGAGGCCCAAACAGACTGGGTTGTTAAGGGGTTAAAAGAAAGTCCCAACAGATTTCACTATTCAGTGTCTGTTATCATTGAAATCCACATATCCATAAAAACCTGACTGAAGCTTTCTTGCATTAGTTTTCTATGCCAAACACATTGGAGGCACAGGATATGCGTGATGTTGCTTTACGCCTTATGTACAGTTTCTTTTTTTCTTTTGTCTTCCATAAAGTTATACAGATCATGTGACTTAAATACTGTACAATTTGGGGGTTTCTAGAGGACACATTTTTATATATGGTAATAATGAAAGCTTTTAAGAATAAAATATTTTTTATGCAGAGATGCTATTGTATATTATATTGTGGAAGAGGAATATACATTATTTTCTGTGGATAATTAAAATGAATTGTTGCATGCTCTCCTGGTTGTTGTTTTTGTGTTCTTTATTATATTAAAATCACATTGTAGTTTTAAAAGAGACTTCTATAGAAGCGAAAGCAAAGTATTTCTTCCATTAAAGGGGTTATCCAGGAAAAAAAACTTTTTTTAGACATCAACTGGCTCCAGAAGGTTAAACAGATTTGTAAATTACTTCTATAAAAAAATCTTAATCCTTTCAGTACTTATGAGCTGCTGAAGTTGAGTTATTTTCTGTCTAAGTGCTTTCTGATGACACCTGTCTCGGGAACTCTCCAGAGTAGAAGTAGATACCCATAGCAAACCTCTTCTACTCTATGCAGTTCCCGAGACAAGCAGAGATGTCAGCAGAGAGCACTGTTGCCAAACAGAAAAGAACAACTCAACTTCAGCAGCTGATAATTATTAGAAGGATTAAGATTTTTTAATAAACGTAATTTACAAATCTGTTTAACTTTCTGGAACCAGTTGATATAAAAAAAAAAAGTTTTTTCCTGGAATACCCGTTTAAACATATTACCTCCCATTCACTTATTGTGGAATCATTTTCATGTATACAGTATTTTCTTCATCAGTTCTTCACAGCTGCTAAGACCATTGCTTTCTGGTATTAAATATTGGCTTTTGTTTCATTTTTTACAACTCTGTCCTGTTGTGTGACAAATATACAAGTGAACAGCTTGTTGTAGTTGTGTTATTTGAGATGTGTCTTGTAATGTCTATTATCTATTAGAGATAAACAATTAGGCTGTGCTGACATGGAGTATTTTGGTCAGTGTTTTGTCCTCATTGTGGTCAATATCTTTTGCCAAAAGCAGTGGAACCAACACAGGGAAAATCTATAATAAAAACATTAGCAAATGGATCTGCGGTTTAGACGAACTCCTGGTTTTGGTTGAAAATGCTGACAGAGATAAGGACCTAATTCTGATCAAAATACTATGTGTGAACCTAGCTAGTATTAGATGACTGCAAGCAGAGATTTTACAAAACTGTGGGGAACTGTTATGCAGAGCGAATATTGGAACGCTGTTTAACTTTTCATTTTAGAGTTGGCTGAAAACAGGATATTCCAAGGATAATTCCAGAATAAATTGTCATTTCGCAATGTAAATCTCTGCTCATTCTGGGTTACTACTGTGTATATAAGTGTGCATTAGAGAGAGCTGTCAATCATTGAGTAGAAACACCCACTTGATTACATTGCTTATTCTTGACCAAGTAGTTAAAGGTTATTCCGACATACGTATTTTTATTATTTGACTGTGCTACAGTAGCTGTAAAGTCAGTGTAGTAATATAATATAGTGTCTGTATCTAAGTTCGATGCCGATCTCGCAATTCTTACGTGAACTTTATCCCGATACAAAATGAGTGTTGTCTCAGGCTTTTCCCGGGTTGCAGTGCGGCCCAAGACATTGCATCACTAGCCAGGTGTTGAAAGGGAGCCTGTCTGTGTGAAATGACCGCTGGGTGAGAGGGAGATCATTCTCCACAGGGCTGCAGGGAATTGTAGTTTAAAGCACAGCACACATATAAGGGAGCTCAGCTGTGCTGCAACGGGTGAGGTGGTTGATGTGTGGGAGGAAGAAAATAAACCTCCCACCTAGAAACAAGGGATCCTGGGGATTGTAGTTGGATGGAGGAAATTCAATAGAAAATAGCCATTTCACAAAAAGAATGCAGCAGCATTATGGTGCTCACAACATAGCCAATTAGCCCCAAGACAAGTACGGATCCTTCCCAAGCATGTCCATTACTGTCTGGCAGGTAAGTTCTAAAGTCACCTTATGGTGGATAACCCCTTTATGTGGGCAGTGGTATTCATGAATATTTATCATCTATGGCCTGCTGACTGTTTGTTAGACCCATTTACAGAGAGGTACAGATGCAAACTGAGTATGGTCCAGGCCAATAGCCCATATGACATGTTTAAAACCTTGTATCTTTTGTTGTATTTGATTATAAGGCTATAATTTCCCCCAGGCACTGCTCAAATGGATATTCTCTGTTTCAGGCTCTGTTAACATTGTTGCTTGGTGCTTCCGTCCCTTTTGCAGCACTACCCTTTGCAGTGAATGTGGTCCATCAGGTGCCATTTGGATCTATGGTATATAGTTATCAATGGAAGATGTGACACCAGTGTTAGCTGAGTTTTAGAATAAACCATTAGAGGATGTAGGAAAATACTGTAAAAATGATTTTTTATTAATGAAAACAATGTTAACATGTCGATAACATTTTCATTTGAATACATTTTAAGTAAATCTAAAGTGAATTGCTTCCAACATCAACTTTATTGTGTCTGTAGGGCCTGTCTCAGAGACTAAAGTAACCAAAATATAGACTGAATATACAGTTCTCTGCCTGAGATTTATATGGCTCTCTAAGCTCCGAAAGTAGTACTACTCCAAACATACACATATACAGTATTGTGGGGCCAAGACGGATACATGCACTGATCTGTAGTAAGCAAGAACATTGTATTAAACTGCAGAAATCCTCTATATACAATAAATAGACTGTACAGTGACATTTTTAGAGCCTCTTAATAATAATAAAATAAGATTTCTTCTGGTATGAAATGCCTCAGAATGCTGCTGTTAAAGTCATTTGAATCCACATATTTAAATGTTGCTGTTTATATAATAATAGTTTTTTTTTTCAGAAGAGAAATGTATGGTACAAATAAAACATTCACAATAAGATGTAGTACGCAACATAACTGGCCTAATCCCTGACAACTGACAGGGAGAACATTTGCCATGTTGCCCATACGAACCTGAAAGTATTTCCAGCACGGTTTAGAAAATATAATCTGAAGTGTGATTGGTTGCCATGGGCAACAAGGAGCCTTTATTCTGAGATTTAAAGGGGTACTCTAGTGAACAAAACTTATCCCCTATCCACAGAATAGAGAATAAGTGTCTGATCACAGGGGGTCCGACTGCTCTTGTTGCTCTACTTACCATTTTCCTGAGCACCCCCACCTTTAGAGATGAGTAGGAATAATGGCTGACAGGAGACATCGCTGTGGCCAGTGAATGGAGGAGATGGCTGTTACTTGCGCGTGTCCAGAAAGGTTGGGGCTGGAGTGCGACAAGGACGAGTAAGTAGCCAGGGCCCCCCGCCCAGGAGATTGCGGGGTGTCTCAGCAGTCAGATACTTATCCATTATCCTGTGGATAGGGAATAAGTGCCTGATAAGTTTAGTTCTCTGGAGTACCCCTTTAAATCATGGTTTATACTGTGCTTCTGAATATATCTTTTATTCAGCCTCAGAGGTTCACAGGAATACAGTAAACAATCTGTATTCAAATCTGTATTATGTGAATTTACTTGTTAGGTAATCACAGTCCAGAGGGAGCGATAGAAGGACAATAGAGAAGGACAAGGGGAAGAACGCAGAGGGTAATGGATGTTGTGAGACGATTTCTGCTTTAGTTTGTAATAGCAGACAAACACTTTAAAGCCATATATGACTTAGCATGTGGCTACTTTCAAAAGAGTGGTTCAAGCTTAAAAAATGCAGAATAGTATCTATTTGTGAGCTACCATCATTTAGAATCAGTCACGCTTCATTACCACCATCTTTCTCAGCTCTGTGTGTCACAGTTATTTTCTGCTGCCTGGACTTGCTGTGGATTAAAGGGGTACTCCAGTGGAAAACATTATTTTTTTACATCAACTGGTGCCAGAAAGTTAAACAGATTTGTAAATTACTTCTATTAATAAATGTTATTCCTTCCAGTACTTATCAGCTGCTGTATGTTCCACAGAAAGTTATTTTCTTTTTGGATTGTTTTTCTGTCTGTCCACAGTGCTCTCTGCTGACACCTCTGTCCATGTCAGAAACTGTCCAGAGCAGGAGGAAATCCCCATAGCAAACCTATCCTGCTCTGGACAGTTCCTGATACGGACAGAGGTGTCAGCAGAGAGCACTGTGGTCAGACAGAAAAGAAGTTAAAAAAAGAAAAGAACTTCCTCTGTAGTATACAGTAGCTGATAAGTACTGGAAGGATTAAGATTTTTAAATAGAAGTAATTTACAAATCTGTTTAACTTTGTTGCACCAGTTGATTTAAAAAAAAAAATTCCAATGGAGTATTCCTTTAACAATGTGAAGAACTATAATCTCCATGATTCCTCTCCCTTCTCATAGGAATTGTCTCCTGTCCTTTACAACTGCTTATACCCCCCCCCCCCCCCCCCTTTATAACAAGGCATAAAGTAGTGTGGTAATATCTCACTCTCAGAGTATGGTTGTTACGCCGAGCGCTCCGGGTCCCTGCTCCTCCCCGGAGCGCTCGCGGCGTTCTCCTCTCTGCAGCGCCCCGGTCAGACCCGCTGACCGGGAGCGCTGCACTGACACTGACGACGAGGATGCGATTCGCATAGCGGGACGCGCCCACTCGCGAATCGCATCCCAAGTCACTTACCTGTCCCGGTCCCCGGCTGTCACATTCTGGCGTGCGCGGCTCCGCTCTCTAGGGCGCGCGCGCGCCAGCTCTCTAAGATTTAAAGGGCCAGTGCACCAATGATTGGTGCCTGGCCCAATCAGTCTAATTAGCCTCCACCTGCTCCCTGTCTGTTAACCTCACTTCCCCTTAACTTCCTTGCCGGATCTTGTTGCCTTGTGCCAGAAAAAGCGTTATAGTGTTTGCCTTACCAGTGTTCCTGACCTCTTGCTATCGCCATTGACTACGAACCTTGCCGCCTGCCCCGACCTTCTGCTACGTCTGACCTTGCCTCTGTCTAGTCCTTCTGTCCCACGCCTTCTCAGCAGTCAGCGAGGTTGAGCCGTTGCCGGTGGATACGACCTGGTTGCTACCGCCGCAGCAAGACCATCCCGCTTTACGGCGGGCTCTGGTGAATACCAGTAGCAACCCTAGAATCGGTCCACCGACACGGTCCGTGCCAATCCCTCGCTGACACAGAGGATCCACATCCAGCCTGCCAAATCCTAACAATGGTCTGATATGCATCATCATGGAACTGGACGGATATGGCTGCATTAAAGGGGTTATCCAGGATTGGAGAAAAAAACTATTTCATCCAGAAACAGCACCACACCTGTCCTCAGGTTGTGTGTGGTATCACAGATCAGTTCCATGTGGCAGTTCAGTTCAAATCCTGGACAACCCCTTTAATTCTCTAAAGTTTATGAAATGATACTATGGTTAAAGAATTTGCTTCAAAAGTCCATGTAAGTTTGAAATGTTTGCCTCCTGTACAAAATAGTTCTTGCTAAATGCTAAAGTCTAAATGTGCAATTCACATAATAGGAATTATCCCTAGATTCAGATTGTCCAAAAATAAGATACGTAGAGTTCTGTTACCCAGGACCTCCACTTATGCCCCAAACAAAGAAACCCATTGTGCAGATACCAGACAATAGTTCTTAAAGGGGTACTCTGGCGCTTAGACATCTTATCCCCTATCCAAAGGATAGGGGATAAGATGCCTGATCGTGGGGGTCCCGCCGCTGGGGACCCCCGTGATCTTGCACGCCGCACCCCATTAAAATCAGCCCACGGAGCGTGTTCGCTCCGGGTCTGATTACTGTCGATCACGGGGCCGGAGCGCTGTCACGCCCCCTCCCATAGGCTTGCATTGAGGGGGGCGGAGTGTGACGTCCTTTGGATAGGGGATAAGATGTCTAAGCGCCGGAGTACCCCTTTAAAATCTATTTGGATTGAAAATTGTGCTGTAGAAGTTGTGCTGCTAGTGTTCAGATGATCCACAAAACAACATCTGCTCAACTGTATATTGGTGGAACGGTTACGGCCCCAAGATCACATATCCAACCGTTATTGTCCAATATCATCTTTTTACATACTGTATCTATATAATGTCATTCTGTGGATCACTACTTTTAATTCAGGTAAAATAATTCTATGGATTTCTGCTTGTGAATTGTGCTTGGAATCTTTAGCAATACCTTAATGTTTATCATAGACACTTTTCACACCTGCATTGTGGCTTTTCATAGACATATGATGGGTCTACTGTGGTCCTGTTATTGTCTGCATTGTAACTGTACAAAAAGTTGGAAAAAAATCTGTAAAAAGGGACATAGGCTCCCAACCGAACACCTGTGAACATAGTAATATAGATGTCTAGTTACATAGACTATAAAGTTACATTATTATTTCCTATTATCGTCATTTCTCATTAAGAACTAATATTATACAAAGAAACTATACTAAAAAATCAGATTAATCTCTAGTGTTACATTGATTCATTGTTCTTGTTTTTCATAAGGCTGCGAAAGAGGTGTAAGTTTAAAAGTAAATTGAATATCGTATTTTTCGCCGTATAAGACGCACTTTTTCTTCCCCAAAACTGGGGGGAAAAGTTGGTGCTTCTTATACGGCGAATACACACCTATCGCGGCGGTCCCTGCGGCCATCAACAGCCGGGACCCGCGGCTAATACAGGACATCACCGATCGCGGTGATGCCCTGTATTAACCCTTCAGACGCGGCGATCAAAGCTGACCGCCGTGTCTGAAGCGAAAGTGACACTAACCCGGCTCAGTCGGGCTGTGCAGGACCGCCTCGGTGAAATCGCGGCGTCCCGAACAGCTTACAGGACACCGGGAGGGACCTTACCTGCCTCCTCGGTGTCTGCTCCGTGCCGGGATCCCCTGCATGGCGGCGCTTTCCTTCGACGTCATCACGTCGTCGCGCACGCCGTCCCGTCATCCAATAGGAGCGGCGTGCGTAGCGACGTGATGACGGCGACGGAGAGCGTGGATAGCGGGGAAGAAGACGTCCGGAGCGTCGGGGACACCCCGGGGACGAGGCGACAGCGATGGAGCGACATCCAGGGCATCGGTGACGGGTCCGGAGTGGCGGGGACACGTGAGTATTACCTCCTATACCAGTGGTCTTCAACCTGCGGACCTCCAGATGTTGCAAAACTGCAACTCCCAGCATGCCCGGACAGCCGTTGGCTGTCCGGGCATGCTGGGAGTTGTCGTTTTGCAACATCTGGAGGTCCGCAGGTTGAAGATCCCTGTTGGGTGCAGAATCTTTTTTTTCTAGATTTTGCATCTTTAAAATTGGGTGCGTCTTATCTGCCGATGCGTCCTATAGGGCGAAAAATACGGTACATACGCAAGTTGTGATTTCTTTGTCCACATTTGTTGAAAATACGATATGGTCATGACACTTCACACAAGAACAGGGCACAGTCATGTAGCAAATTTTTGTTGTGTAGCAACTAGGGAATCATAAATCCATGGAGAGGGGTCCTTAGTTTAGGATCCTGATCTCTTGGCCATAGTGGAGCACAGTTACACAGAGCATTTGTCTCCCTGGAGGACTTATCCCGTCCTGTATTACACAGACAATAAATGAATTTGAATGGACACTGTGCAATGCCTCCAATCCCCTCTAGTAGTGCTGTAGGGAAAAACTTCCAGGATTCTCCACAGATTACAGCAAATCAATGGGGGTCTCAGCAGGTGGACATTGTGAGAAACGCTTATTTTCAAGGGACCTTTTTTAAAAAAGTAAGGATTGTTCAAAGCAGGGAACCCCTTTCAGTATTATGCTACACAACCTATGAACAGACCGCAACTTAGAAAAAAGTAGGCAAAATGTATCCACAGCATCTGATGGTCAGATCATAATAAGATAAAACAAATACAGCAAAGTATAAAAATATTGAGGTTACTGGCCTTTCAAGATTATCTTGTAGTGTGCTGTCAAGTAAGGAATGCTCCGTATAAGCCACAGACCTGTCTAAGAATGTATTTAGAACTAAAGTACGGTCCAGCACATGCAAGGAATGAATCATATATACAGATCATGGTAACTATTCTCTTGTTACGGTACCACAGACAGTCATCTCTCAAGCATTACAGTGAAACCAAGCAGGAGAATGCTGCTGAGAAAGAAATAAATGATGGCCTGGTCATCGTGTGCTACAATGTCCCCATTGTGTTAAGAGCTCTGGTTGGTATTCTTGCGCCTGGACATGGTAGATCTCAGCATCAGGGTTCCTTCGACTGTGTTGCCAGGATCGTCCATCATCTTTTGCCACAAATATTTTTCTTCCCCCTGAGCATCCATCCAAGCAACTTCATTTCCATAACTTGTCCCTGTAGAAGTAAAAGTGTGTAAAATCAGTATGAGAGCAAGTTCATCCGACAAAGTGTCCCTTACTTTACATATTACACTTTAGAATAGATTCTTTCCTCTGCTCAGAGCCTCTCATAAGACTTTTTCCACAGTTTGGATTTCTAGTTCTTAAGCATCAACCTTCTAGACTTAAAGTGTACCTGTCGTTAGCAAGAACTTTTTACATAATGTAGATAATAAGATTATATTTATATTTGTAATATATATTGGTTAAAAAATGTGTATATTTTGGGGTAAAAAAAATGCTGTCTGTCCCTGCAGTTATTTCCCTGTGTATCTCTGTTAAACCAAATACAGGAAGTGAGGGCGGGACAAGCAGAACTCTGTGTAGGCTCCTGGCTTGTCAATCATCCTGCGGTGTGAGCCAAAGGCATGTCACAGAGCCTGAGTACACAGAGCCCTGCTTGTCCTCAGTGTACAGAGCCCTGCTTGCCCTCAGTGTACAGAGCCCTGCTTGTCCTCCGTGTACGGAGCCCTGCTTGTCCTCAATGTACAGAGCCCTGCTTGTCCTCAGTGTACAGAGCCCTGCTTGTCCTCAGTGTACAGAGCCTTGCTTGTCCTCAGTGTACAAAGCCCTGCTTGTCCTCAGTGTTCAGAGCCCTGCTTGTCCTCAGTGTACAGAGCCCTGCTTGTCCTCAGTGTACAGAGCCCTGCTTGCCCTCAGTGTACAGAGCCCTGCTTGTCCTCAATGTACAGAGCCCTGCTTGTCCTCAGTGCACAGAGCCCTGCTTGTCCTCAGTGCACAGAGCCCTGCTTGTCCTCAGTGTACAGAGTCCTGCTTGTCCTCAGTGTACAGAGTCCTGCCTGTCCACAGTGTACAGAGCCCTGCTTGTCCTCAGTGTACAGGGCCCTGCTTGTCCTCAGTGTACAGGGCACTGCTTTTCCTCAGTGTAGAGCCCTGCTTGTCCTTAGTGTACAGAGCCCTGCTTGTCCTCAGTGTACAGAATCCTGTTTGTCCTCAGTGCACAGAGTCCTGCTTGTCCTCAGTACACAGAGCCCTGCTTGTCCTCAGTGTACAGAGCCATGCTTGTCCACAGTGTACAGAACCCTGCTTGTCCACAGTGCACAGAGTCCTGCTTGTCCTCAGTGTACAGAGCCCTGCTTGTCCTCCGTGTACGGAGCCCTTCTTGTCCTCAATGTACAGAGCCCTGCTTGTCCTCAGTGTACAGAGCCCTGCTTGTCCTCAGTGTACAGAGCCTTGCTTGTCCTCAGTGTACAAAGCCCTGCTTGTCCTCAGTGTTCAGAGCCCTGCTTGTCCTCAGTGTACAGAGCCATGCTTGTCCACAGTGTACAGAACCCTGCTTGTCCACAGTGCACAGAGTCCTGCTTGTCCTCAGTGTACAGAGCCCTGCTTGTCCTCCGTGTACCGACCCTTCTTGTCCTCAATGTACCGAGCCCTGCTTGTCCTCAGTGTACAGAGCCCTGCTTGTCCTCAGTGTACAGAGCCTTGCTTGTCCTCAGTGTACAAAGCCCTGCTTGTCCTCAGTGTTCAGAGCCCTGCTTGTCCTCAGTGTACAGAGCCCTGCTTGTCCTCAGTGTACAGAGCCCTGCTTGCCCTCAGTGTACAGAGCCCTGCTTGTCCTCAATGTACAGAGCCCTGCTTGTCCTCAGTGCACAGAGCCCTGCTTGTCCTCAGTGCACAGAGCCCTGCTTGTCCTCAGTGTACAGAGTCCTGCTTGTCCTCAGTGTACAGAGTCCTGCCTGTCCACAGTGTACAGAGCCCTGCTTGTCCTCAGTGTACAGGGCCCTGCTTGTCCTCAGTGTACAGGGCACTGCTTTTCCTCAGTGTAGAGCCCTGCTTGTCCTTAGTGTACAGAGCCCTGCTTGTCCTCAGTGTACAGAATCCTGTTTGTCCTCAGTGCACAGAGTCCTGCTTGTCCTCAATACACAGAGCCCTGCTTGTCCTCAGTGTACAGAGCCATGCTTGTCCACAGTGTACAGAACCCTGCTTGTCCACAGTGCACAGAGTCCTGCTTGTCTACAGTGCACAGAGCCCTGCTTGTCCTCAGTACACAGAGCCCTGCTTGTCCTCGGTGTACAGAGCCCTGCTTGTCCACAGTGTACAGATCCCTGTTTGTCCACAGTGCACAGAGCCCTGCTTGTCCTCAGTGTACAGAACCCTGCTTGTCCACAGTGCACAGAGCCCTGCTTGTCCTCAGTGTACAGGGCCCTGCTTGTCCTCAGTGTAGAGTCCTGCTTGTCCTTAGTGTACAGGGCCCTTCTTGTCCTCAGTGTACAGAATCCTTCTTGTCCTCAGTGTACAGAATCCTGCTTATCCTCAGTGTGCAGAGCACTGCTTGTCCTCAGTGTACAGAGCCCCGCTTGTCCTCAGTGTAAAGAGCCCCGCTTGACCTCAGTGAACAGAGCCCTGCTTGTCCTCAGTGTACAGAGCCCTGCTTGTCCCCAGTGCACAGAACCCTGCTTGTCCTCAGTGTACAGAGCCCTGCTTGTCCTCAGTGTACAGAGCCCTGCTTGTCCACAGTGCACAGAGCCCTGCTTGTCCTCAGTGTACAGAACCCTGCTTGTCCACAGTGTACAGAGCCCTGCTTGTCCTCAGTGTACAGAGCCCTGCTTGTCCTCAGTGTACAGAGCCCTGCTTGTCCACAGTGCCCTGCTTGTCCTCAGTGTACAGAACCCTGCTTGTCCACAGTGTACAGAGCCCTGCTTGTCCTCAGTGTACAGGGCCCTGCTTGTCCTCAGTGTACAGGGCACTGCTTGTCCTCAGTGTACAGAACCCTGCTTGTCCTCAGTGCACAGAGTCCTGCTTGTCCTCAGTGTACAGAGCCCTGCTTGTCCTCAGTGTACAGAGCCCTGCTTATCCTCAGTGTACAGAACCCTGCTTGTCCACAGTGTACAGAGCCCTGCTTGTCCTCAGTGTACAGAGCCCTGCTTGTCCTCAGTGCACAGAGCCCTGCTTGTCCTCAGTGCACAGAGCCCTGCTTGTCCTCAGTGTACAGAGTCCTGCTTGTCCTCAGTGTACAGAGTCCTGCCTGTCCACAGTGTACAGAGCCCTGCTTGTCCTCAGTGTACAGGGCCCTGCTTGTCCTCAGTGTACAGGGCACTGCTTTTCCTCAGTGTAGAGCCCTGCTTGTCCTTAGTGTACAGAGCCCTGCTTGTCCTCAGTGTACAGAATCCTGTTTGTCCTCAGTGCACAGAGTCCTGCTTGTCCTCAATACACAGAGCCCTGCTTGTCCTCAGTGTACAGAGCCATGCTTGTCCACAGTGTACAGAACCCTGCTTGTCCACAGTGCACAGAGTCCTGCTTGTCTACAGTGCACAGAGCCCTGCTTGTCCTCAGTACACAGAGCCCTGCTTGTCCTCGGTGTACAGAGCCCTGCTTGTCCACAGTGTACAGATCCCTGTTTGTCCACAGTGCACAGAGCCCTGCTTGTCCTCAGTGTACAGAACCCTGCTTGTCCACAGTGCACAGAGCCCTGCTTGTCCTCAGTGTACAGGGCCCTGCTTGTCCTCAGTGTAGAGTCCTGCTTGTCCTTAGTGTACAGGGCCCTTCTTGTCCTCAGTGTACAGAATCCTTCTTGTCCTCAGTGTACAGAATCCTGCTTATCCTCAGTGTGCAGAGCACTGCTTGTCCTCAGTGTACAGAGCCCCGCTTGTCCTCAGTGTAAAGAGCCCCGCTTGACCTCAGTGAACAGAGCCCTGCTTGTCCTCAGTGTACAGAGCCCTGCTTGTCCCCAGTGCACAGAACCCTGCTTGTCCTCAGTGTACAGAGCCCTGCTTGTCCTCAGTGTACAGAGCCCTGCTTGTCCACAGTGCACAGAGCCCTGCTTGTCCTCAGTGTACAGAACCCTGCTTGTCCACAGTGTACAGAGCCCTGCTTGTCCTCAGTGTACAGAGCCCTGCTTGTCCTCAGTGTACAGAGCCCTGCTTGTCCACAGTGCCCTGCTTGTCCTCAGTGTACAGAACCCTGCTTGTCCACAGTGTACAGAGCCCTGCTTGTCCTCAGTGTACAGGGCCCTGCTTGTCCTCAGTGTACAGGGCACTGCTTGTCCTCAGTGTACAGAACCCTGCTTGTCCTCAGTGCACAGAGTCCTGCTTGTCCTCAGTGTACAGAGCCCTGCTTGTCCTCAGTGTACAGAGCCCTGCTTATCCTCAGTGTACAGAACCCTGCTTGTCCACAGTGTACAGAGCCCTGCTTGTCCTCAGTGTACAGAGCCCTGCTTGTCCTCCGTGCACAGAGCCCTGCTTGTCCTCAGTGTACAGAGCCCTGCTTGTCCACAGTGCCCTGCTTGTCCTCAGTGTACAGAACCCTGCTTGTCCACAGTGTACAGAGCCCTGCTTGTCCTCAGTGTACAGGGCCCTGCTTGTCCTCAGTGTACAGGGCACTGCTTGTCCTCAGTGTACAGAACCCTGCTTGTCCTCAGTGCACAGAGTCCTGCTTGTCCTCAGTGTACAGAGCCCTGCTTGTCCTCAGTGTACAGAGCCATGCTTGTCCACAGTGTACAGAACCCTGCTTGTCCTCAGTGCACAGAGTCCTGCTTGTCCTCAGTGCACAGAGTCCTGCTTGTCCTCAGTACACAGAGCCCTGCTTGTTCTCAGTGTACAGAGCCCTGCTTGTCCACAGTGTACAGATCCTGTTTGTCCCCAGTGCACAGAGCCCTGCTTGTCCTCAGTGTACAAAACCCTGCTTGTCCACAGTGCACAGAGCCCTGCTTGTCCTCAGTGTACAGGGCCCTGCTTGTCCTCAGTGTACAGAATCCTGCATGTCCTCAGTGTACAGAATCCTTCTTGTCCTTAGTGTACAGAGCCCTGCTTGTCCTCAGTGTACAGAGCCCTGCTTGTCCTCAGTGTAAAGAGCCCTGCTTGACCTCAGTGTACAGAGCCATGCTTGTCCTCAGTGTACAGAGCCCTGCTTGTCCACAGTGCACAGAGCCCTGCTTGTCCTCAGTGTACAGAACCCTGCTTGTCCACAGTGTACAGAGCCCTGCTTGTCCTCAGTGTACAGAGCCCTGCTTGTCCTCCGTGCACAGAGCCCTGCTTGTCCTCAGTGTACAGAGCTCTGCTTGTCCACAGTGCCCTGCTTGTCCTCAGTGTACAGAACCCTGCTTGTCCACAGTGTACAGAGCCCTGCTTGTCCTCAGTGTACAGGGCCCTGCTTTTCCTCAGTGTACAGGGCACTGCTTGTCCTCAGTGTAGAGTCCTGCTTGTCCTCCGTGTACAGAATCCTGCTTGTCTTCAGTGTACAGAATCCTGCTTGTCCTCAGTGTACAGAGCCCTGCTTGTCCTCAGTGTACAGAGCCATGCTTGTCCACAGTGTACAGAACCCTGCTTGTCCTCAGTGCACAGAGTCCTGCTTGTCCTCAGTACACAGAGCCCTGCTTGTCCTCAGTGTACAGAGCCCTGCTTGTCCACAGTGTACAGATCCCTGTTTGTCCCCAGTGCACAGAGCCTTGCTTGTCCTCAGTGTACAGAACCCTGCTTGTCCACAGTGCACAGAGCCCTGCTTGTCCTCAGTGTACAGGGCCCTGCTTGTCCTCAGTGTACAGGGCCCTGCTTGTCCTCAGTGTAGAGTCCTGCTTGTCCTTAGTGTACAGGGCCCTGCTTGTCCTCAGTGTACAGAATCCTGCATGTCCTCAGTGTACAGAATCCTTCTTGTCCTTAGTGTACAGAGCCCTGCTTGTCCTCAGTGTACAGAGCCCCGCTTGTCCTCAGTGTAAAGAGCCCTGCTTGACCTCAGTGCACAGAGCCCTGCTTGTCCCCAGTGTACAGAGCCCTGCTTGTCCTCAGTGCACAGAGCCCTGCTTGTCCTCAGTGTACAGAGCCCCGCTTGTCCTCAGTGTACAGAGCCCTGCATGTCCTCAGTGCACAGAGCCCGGCTTGTCATCAGTGTACAGAGCCCTGCTTGTCCTCAGTGTACAGAGCCCTGTTTGTCCTCAGTGTACAGAGCCCCGCTTGTCCTCAGTGTACAGAGCCCCGCTTGTCCTCAGTGTACAGAGCCCTGTTTGTCCTCAGTTTACAGAGCCCTGCTTGTCCTCAGTGTACAGAGCCATGCTTGTCCTCAGTGTACAGAGCCCCGCTTGTCCTCAGTGTACAGAGCCCTGCATGTCCTCAGTGCACAGAGCCCGGCTTGTCATCAGTGTACAGAGCCCCGCTTGTCCTCAGTGTACAGAGCCCCGCTTGTCCTCAGTGTACAGAATCCTTCTTGTCCTTAGTGTACAGAGCCCCGCTTGTCCTCAGTGTACAGAGCCCTGCTTGTCCTCAGTGTAAAGAGCCCTGCTTGACCTCAGTGTACGGAACCCTTCTTGTCCTTAGTGAACAGAGCCCTGCTTGTCCTCAGTGTACAGAGCCCCGCTTGTCCTCAGTGTAAAGAGCCCTGCTTGACCTCAGTGTACAGAGCCCTGCTTGTCCACAGTGTACAGATCCCTGCTTGTCCCCAGTGCACAGAGCCCTGCTTGTCCTCAGTGTACAGAACCCTGCTTGTCCACAGTGCACAGAGCCCTGCTTGTCCTCAGTGTACAGGGCCCTGCTTGTCCTCAGTGTACAGAATCCTGCATGTCCTCAGTGTACAGAATCCTTCTTGTTCTTAGTGTACAGAGCCCTGCTTGTCCTCAGTGTACAGAGCCCCGCTTGTCCTCAGTGTAAAGAGCCCTGCTTGACCTCAGTGTACAGAGCCCTGCTTGTCCTCAGTGTACAGAGCCCTGCTTGTCCACAGTGCACAGAGCCCTGCTTGTCCTCAGTGTACAGAACCCTGCTTGTCCACAGTGTACAGAGCCCTGCTTGTCCTCAGTGTACAGAGCCCTGCTTGTCCTCCGTGCACAGAGCCCTGCTTGTCCTCAGTGTACAGAGCCCTGCTTGTCCACAGTGCCCTGCTTGTCCTCAGTGTACAGAACCCTGCTTGTCCACAGTGTACAGAGCCCTGCTTGTCCTCAGTGTACAGGGCCCTGCTTTTCCTCAGTGTACAGGGCACTGCTTGTCCTCAGTGTAGAGTCCTGCTTGTCCTCAGTGTACAGAATCCTGCTTGTCCTCAGTGTACAGAATCCTGCTTGTCCTCAGTGTACAGAGCCCTGCTTGTCCTCAGTGTACAGAGCCATGCTTGTCCACAGTGTACAGAACCCTGCTTGTCCTCAGTGCACAGAGTCCTGCTTGTCCTCAGTACACAGAGCCCTGCTTGTCCTCAGTGTACAGAGCCCTGCTTGTCCACAGTGTACAGATCCCTGTTTGTCCCCAGTGCACAGAGCCTTGCTTGTCCTCAGTGTACAGAACCCTGCTTGTCCACAGTGCACAGAGCCCTGCTTGTCCTCAGTGTACAGGGCCCTGCTTGTCCTCAGTGTACAGGTCCCTGCTTGTCCTCAGTGTAGAGTCCTGCTTGTCCTTAGTGTACAGGGCCCTGCTTGTCCTCAGTGTACAGAATCCTGCATGTCCTCAGTGTACAGAATCCTTCTTGTCCTTAGTGTACAGAGCCCTGCTTGTCCTCAGTGTACAGAGCCCCACTTGTCCTCAGTGTAAAGAGCCCTGCTTGACCTCAGTGCACAGAGCCCTGCTTGTCCCCAGTGTACAGAGCCCTGCTTGTCCTCAGTGCACAGAGCCCTGCTTGTCCTCAGTGTACAGAGCCCCGCTTGTCCTCAGTGTACAGAGCCCTGCATGTCCTCAGTGCACAGAGCCCGGCTTGTCATCAGTGTACAGAGCCCCGCTTGTCCTCAGTGTACAGAGCCCCGCTTGACCTCAGTGTACAGAATCCTTCTTGTCCTTAGTGTACAGAGCCCCGCTTGTCCTCAGTGTACAGAGCCCCGCTTGACCTCAGTGTAAAGAGCCCTGCTTGACCTCAGTGTACAGAGCCCTGCTTGTCCACAGTGCACAGAGCCCTGCTTGTCCACAGTGCACAGAGCCCTGCTTGTCCTCAGTGCACAGAGCCCTGCTTGTCCTCAGTACACAGAGCCCTGCTTGTCCTCGGTGTACAGAGCCCTGCTTGTCCACAGTGTACAGATCCCTGTTTGTCCACAGTGCACAGAGCCCTGCTTGTCCTCAGTGTACAGAACCCTGCTTGTCCACAGTGTACGGAACCCTTCTTGTCCTTAGTGTACAGAGCCCTGCTTGTCCTCAGTGTACAGAGCCCCGCTTGTCCTCAGTGTAAAGAGCCCTGCTTGACCTCAGTGTACAGAGCCCTGCTTGTCCACAGTGCACAGAGCCTTGCTTGTCCACAGTGCACAGAGTCCTGCTTGTCCTCAGTGCACAGAGCCCTGCTTGTCCTCAGTACACAGAGCCCTGCTTGTCCTCGGTGTACAGAGCCCTGCTTGTCCACAGTGTACAGATCCCTGTTTGTCCACAGTGCACAGAGCCCTGCTTGTCCTCAGTGTACAGAACCCTGCTTGTCCACAGTGCACAGAGCCCTGCTTGTCCTCAGTGTACAGGGCCCTGCTTGTCCTCAGTGTACAGGTCCCTGCTTGTCCTCAGTGTAGAGTCCTGCTTGTCCTTAGTGTACAGGGCCCTTCTTGTCTTCAGTGTACAGAATCCTGCTTGTCCTCAGTGTACAGAATCCTGCTTGTCCTCAGTGTGCAGAGCACTGCTTGTCCTCAGTGCACAGAGCCCTGCTTGTCCTCAGTGTACAGAGCCCCGCTTGTCCTCAGTGTACAGAGCCCTGCATGTCCTCAGTGCACAGAGCCCGGCTTGTCATCAGTGTACAGAGCCCCGCTTGTCCTCAGTGTACAGAGCCCCGCTTGTCCTCAGTGTACAGACCCCTGTTTGTCCTCAGTGTACAGAGCCCTGCTTGTCCTCAGTGTACAGAGCCCTGCTTGTCCTCAGTGCACAGAGCCCCGCTTGTCCTCAGGGTACAGAGCCCCGCTTTTACTCAGTGTACAGAGCCCGGCTTGTCATCAGTGTACAGAGCCTTGCTTGTCCTCAGTGCACAGAGCTCTGCTTGTCATCAGTAAACATATATATTACAAATATACATATACTTTTATATAACATTATATATAAAAAGTTTTTGCTAATGACAGATACACTTAGTAGGGGTACTCCAGTGGAAAAAAAATCAACTGGCTCCAGAAAGTTATATAGATTTGTAAATTACTTCTATTTAAAAATCTTTATCCTTCCAGTATTTATCAGCAGCTGCATACTACAGAGGAAGTTCTTTTCTTTTTGAATTTGTTTTCGGTCTGACCACAGCGCTCTCTGCTAACACCTCTGTACATGTCAGGAACTGTCCTGAGCAGGAACAAATCCCCATAGCAAACCTCTCCTGCTCTGGACAGTTCCTGACATGGACAGAAGTGTCAGCAGAGAGCACTGTGGTTGTATCATTTAACCTCTTCAGGACGCCGGGCATATGCATACACCCTGCATCACGAGTCCTTAAAGACGTGGGACGTATGCATACGCCCGTGGGAATTCTGGTCCCCGTCGCTAGCCGGTTGGGGACCGAACCGGGATGCCTGCTGAAATCATTCAATTCAGACATCAATTCAGACATGCAATTTTCTGCTATTCCGGGCTGATCAGGTCTCTGGTGACCCGATCACCCGGAAAATAGGGATGATCGGAGCTGTCAGTGACAGCCCTGATCATCCTGAGGGATAGGAGCAAGGTCGCAGTGCTGCGTTCTCCTCCTATCCCCTGCCATTGCTCAAAACGGGGCAACCCCCCGGTCGGCCCACCCCTGGGTGTCGGGCAGAACGGGGGGAGAAGATGGAGGCCGGTACCTGCAAAGAAGATGCGTGGGGACTGCCGATCGTCGCTGTAGACAGCGGAGATCACGGCGCAGGTAGGGAAACGGGGGTGGGGGGTGGGGGGAAAGGTAGGGGGCAGTAAGCGATATTTACTGCTGCCCTTCCTAGTGGGTGACAAACTGCAACTCCCAGTGGGAGTTTTAGTTTTGCAACATCTGGAGGGTCACAGTTTGGAGACCACTGTTACAGTGGTGCCCAAACGGTAGCCCTCCAGATGTTGCCAAACTACAACTCTCAGCATGCCTAGACTGTCCAGGCATGCTGGGAGTTGTAGTTCTGTAACATCTGTCCCTTCAGATTTTGCAATTTTCATGAAATTTTTGAAAATTGCTGCTCTACTTTAAAGCCCTCTAATTTTTTCAAAAAGTAAAAATATATCCATTTTATGATGCCAACATAAAGTGGACATATTGTATTTGTGAATAAAAATAACATTTATTTGGAATGTCCATTTTCCTGACAAGCAGAGAGCTTCAAAGTTAGAAAAATGCAAAATTTTCAAAATTTTCATGAAATTTTGGGATTTTTCACCAAAAAAGGACGCAAGTAACGACGAAAATTTACCACCAAAATAAAGTAGAATATGTCATGAAAAAACAGACTCAGAATATTCGGTAAAAGCGTTTTAGAGTTATTAATGCGTAAAGCGACGGTGGTCAGAATTGCGAAAAAGAGTGCTTAGACATCTTATCCCCTATCCAAAGGACAAAGCTATCACGCCCCCTCCCGTAGGCTAGCATTGAGGGGCGGAGCTTGACATCACACGGGGCGGAGGCGTGACATCACACGCCGTTGGCCCTTATGGTCGCCGGTAATTAGACCCGGAGCGAACACGCTCCAGGGACTGATTACAAACGGGGTGCCGCGTGCATGATCACGGGCGTCCCCAGCGGCGGGACTCCCGCGATCAGGCATCTTATCCCCTATCCTTTGGATAGGGGATAAGATGTCTAAGCACCGGAGAACCCCTTTAAGATGAAAAAGGGCTGCGTCCTTAAGGAGTTAATATTTTAGTTTTTTTTATTATATGTATTGTTTTCATTGATTTGTTCATATTGTACATTATAAAAAGTATCTTCTAGTCAACTTCTCATTGTTTCAATTTAATTTAGTGTATGGTTGCTAGTGCACACATACGCCCTTAGGTGGAAGGAACATTGAGCTTGTTTTGTTATGCTGTGGTGTGTATTATATTCACAGCTCAGCTCTTTATATAGCTAAGCCATTATTTAACATTTTCTGCTATTATCCTTACACTTTTTAATAATAAAAGATTATAAGCATTGTGTATTGGGGCTAAATAGCTTATTCATGTACATGCACATACAAGGTTCCCAATATATTTTAACACACGCCGTATATACACAGCCTGTGTGTCGTCAGGAACTATAAAGCAAGCTCAGAAGCTGAGCTTGCTTTATACCCTGTGAGTACCGGCTGCTATCAGCAGCTGACACTCACCGCTAATGACAGACACCAGCAGTCACATCACATTGATATCCATCATTTAGCCATTTAGCTGCTGCAATCAATGCCGATTACTGCATTTAAAAAGCAAAATGGCAGGTGTCAGGGGTGTTGGGAGACTAATAGGTCCATCAGTTAAAACAGTGGCTGGTGGCCCTCTGAAGGCCTACTTGCTGGCCGTATTGGCTCAGGCAGACTGTACTAGCAATGTACCAATTTAACTTATCAATGATCTGACACAGTATTGAACAGCATAAGTAATCCCTTGATCGCTTATAATAGTTCCCATATGTGAAATTAAAAGATAGAAATGTCTGCACTGTTAAAATATAATGTTAATGAAACCACATGGTAAATGGCGTAAATGTCAAAATATACCAAAGTCCAGAACTGCTGATTTTGAGTTACTTTATACAACAGAATTTTTTTTTATAAAAAGTGATCAAAAAGTCTCATCTAAACAAAAATGATACTGATAAGAAATACAAAAGGCAGCCCTCCTACAGTCTCATATACAGAAAAAGAAAAGTTACAGTGGTCAGAATAGGCCAATATTAAGCACCAAGTAAATAAGTAAATAACCAAGGTTTCATATGACTGGATAAATTATAAAATATAGAAGCTCAAAGTAGTGCTATAGGCACTATGATGTTTTCCAGAGAAACTGGATTTTCAAAAGAAACGGCTTATACATAAAATAAGCACATTTAATTTTTAATTACTTTTTTCCATTAAATGCAAAGACATTACTGAAGTCAGGCAGCATATTAGATGTGATGGGAGCTTTAAGTAGATCAAGATTAATTTAGTAACTTGTACTCACTGTAGACATAACATCTGGAGTATCGGAAAATATGTTCACTATTAAAATCAAATTTATACCTTGAAGTTCTGTTCAGCCCTCCCCCCACATGCCATGTGTAATTCATAAGTCCACGTAGAAACAAAATAATTGAGTTCCTATGTGATATTCACATCAAAGATGAATGCCCGTACTCTTGGAGCTCAACTCAACCCATTAAACACACTGGATAATACACATACGTAGGGCAATGATACCCTGACTGCTCGCCAACTATATTACATAATTACATTATGCTGCTGTTTTCTGCTGCTAATATGCTGTCATAAAATGTCGTGTGAGACGAGCCGTTGTGCAATAAGAATGAACAATTAAAGCCGGAAGAATATTTCCATGAAACCGTGAGTTATCTCTTGATTTTCAACTCACCTGTTGGCATGCAGTCAGTGTATCATTGCCCTACGTATGTGTATTATCCAGTGTGTACCGTATTTTTCGTCCTATAGGACGCACCGGCGTGTAAGACGCACCCTATTTTTAGGTGCAAAATCTAAAAAATTTAAGATTTTGAACCCAATAGTGGTCTTCAACCTGCGGACCTCCAGATGTTGCAAAACTACAACTCCCAGCATGCCCGGACAGCCGTTGGCTGTCCGGGCATGCTGGGAGTTGTAGTTTTGCAACATCTGGAGGTCCACAGATTGAAGACCACTGCATAGGAGGTAATACTCACGTGTCCCCGCCGCTCCGGACCCGTCACCGCTGCCCTGGATGTCGCTCCATCGCTGTTGCCGTGTCCCCGTCGCTCCGGAACGTCTCTGCTGCCGGCCGGGTATCCTCGCTCTCCGTCGCCGTCATCACGTCGTTACGCACGCCGACGCACGTACGCGACGACGTGATGACGAGGAAGGTGAGCGCCGGCCATACAGGGGATCCCTGAACGGAGAAGACACCGAGGAGGCAGGTAAGGTCCCTCCCGGTGTCCTGTAAGCACTAGCCCGGCTATTCAGTCGGGCTAGTCGGGACCGCCGCGGTGAAGTCGCGGCGGTCCCGAACAGCCGGGTTAGTGTCACTTTCCCTTTAGACGCGGCAGTCAGCTTTGATCGCCGCGTCTGAAGGGTTAATACAGGGCATCACCGCGATCGGTGATGTCCTGTATTAGCCGCGGGTCCCGGCCGTTGATGGCCGCAGGGACCGCCGCGATAGGTGTGTGTATTCGCCGTATAAGACGTACCGACTTTTTCCCCCCAGTTTTGGGGAAGAAAAAGTGCGTCTTATATGGCGAAAAATATGGTAATTCATAATACTAGTGCCATTTTTTGTGCCAGAGGCCTTTGTATGGTGTGACTTTAATGGTGTGAATATGGTCTGCCAGTGAATACATTTGGGTCTAAAAGTGACTAGGAGTCAGATCCTAAAGTGCAGCAAATCATGCTGTAGAGTCCAAGACTGGACTTGTGCCTTTCTATGTACGGATAAGACATCCCATTTGCTAACGTATTCATGCAACATAGGAGGCTGTGAATGCCCTCTTACCGAGATTGGCAAGAGAGAATAGCATTTGTGTAGGCTGGAGTGGCTTTCATGTATTGAATGCAGTAATATGAAATGAGTTAAATGAGTTAAATGTAATTTAAAGAACATTTTCTGTTGAGACATGTCAAAAGTTTTCATTGGTCGGGGTTCAGACTCTGACCGATTGCTAGAACTAGCTGGGAGAAGAGAGAGCTAAGTGTATGACATTGTTTCGGTCAGCCTTGCTCTTCAAGACGCTTTTTCTAACAATTGGTCAAAGTCTCAACACTCGGACTTAGAATAAAACTTTTAACATGTCTCTAGGACATGTCAAAAGTTTTTATAAGTGACAAGTACACTTTAGAAGTGACCTCAAGTTACACAAAATGTCCTCTGATCAGCTGTATGTTCCAATATTTATCAAAAGTGTTTGAGACAAAATCTTATTTACCCATAGCAACCAATCAGAGCTCAGCTTTCATTTTAAAAGAGTAATATGAAAATAAAAGCTGTGATTGGTTGCTATTGGTTGCTATGGGCTAAGCAGTTTTTGTCTTAGAGAAATTGATTAATGAGTTTCTTATAATCATGCTCAGCTTTTGACCACCTTGACGCTAAATAACAGTATCCCAGAGGGCAATAAACTGCAGTACTCAACATCTAGGGTATACAACCCTTGGGGTTCAAAACCCCTTTAACTAGAAACGCCCCTAAAAAACTGCAACATATTCTAAAATTAACACATATAGAGAACCAAGGGTACCAATAATATTAAAAACACATTTGATCACGGCTACCAGTTAGTAATTGTACAAATACTGTATTTATTCATATATATGTATAAAGTTTCATGTAAAGGGTTAAAGTTTTCACTCATTACGGCAAAATGATGGTGTCTATGGGCCACCAACCTCTGAATATGTCTGCACTAATGTTATATTCTCCTTTAGAAGGAAAAATACACCATAATCAGTTTAGTGATTCAGTACTTACCACTGCCACAGCCCAAGCAGACGCCACCTAAAAATATGTTGCTTGATAAGGACTCTTTATCCCATACGGTAAGCTCTAGGCAGACATTTTGCAGGTCATTGGGCTGAAGGTTGGTGAAGGAGAAGGTGTGGTTCCACTGAGGATTGACAGACTTTTTAATTATGGGAGTTTTGTGCTTTGTGGACTTGTTGTTATCTGGCAGCAGATATCTGAGGAGGGAAACAGCTTTTTAAATGTATATCACAAGCCAAATATACATGACAACATCATTAAGGAGTCCTTATGGGGTAATTATTATAATAGCCATATACCGTATTTATCGGGGTATACCACGCACCGGCCTATAACACGCACCCTCATTTTACCAAGGATATTTGGGTAAAAAAAAGTTTTTTACCCAAATATCCATGGTAAAATGAGGGTGTGTGTGTGCGCGTGTATACCCCGATATACCCCGAGGAAAGGCAGGGGGAGAGAGGCCGTCGCTGCCCGCTTCTCTCCCCCTGCCTTTCCTGGGGTCTAGAGCGCTGCTGTCGGCCCTTCTCACCCCCTGGCTATCGGCGCCGCTGCCCATTCTGTCCCCCTGACTATCGTGCCGGCGCCGATAGCCAGGGGGAGAGAAGCGGCGCCGCTGCCCCCGTTGCCTCCCCCCATCCCCGGTGGCATAATTACCTGAGTCGCGGCAACGACGCCGGGGACGCACGCCGGAGGCCTGCAGCAGCGCGGACCCGACTCAGGTAATTATGCCACCGGGGATGGGGGGAGGCAACGGGGCAGCGGCGCCGGCAATGGGTGCCGCTGCCCCTTCTCTCCCCCTGGCTGTCGGCGCCGCTTCTCTCCCCCTGGCTATCGGCGCCGGCAATGGGGCGCCGGTACCGATAGTCAGGGGGACAGAACGGGCAGTGGCGCCGATAGCCAGGGGGAGAGAAGGGCCGACAGCAACGCTCTAGACGCCAGGAAAGGCAGGGGGAGAGAAGCGGGCAGCGACGGCCTCTCTCCCCCTGCCTTTCCTGGGGGTGTATCGGCGTATAACACGCACACAGACTTTAGGCAAAAAATTTTAGCCTAAAAAGTGCGTGTTATACGCCGATAAATACGGTAGTTACACATGTAATGCCCTATCATTCAGATAATGAAGCTGCTTCTATTCTGATAACATACTTAACAAGTCTAGATTTATGTGCTGCACCCGGCTTTCGTTTAGAGCGTTGGCTGCAGTGCCGGAGGCTCATGATGTCAAGGCCGTGCCCCGCTCATGATGTCACGACCACACTCCCTCAATGTAAGTCTATGGGAAGGGGCATGACAGCCGCCACGCCCCTTCCCATAGACTTGCATTGAGGGGGCGTGGCTGTGACATCACGAGTGGGGCGCAGCCGTAACATCACGAGCCTCCGCCCTGCATCGCCAGTCATCCGGCATGGAGCGAAATTCGCCCCGTGCACCGGATGTCTGGGTGCCGCAGCCAACATCGCGGGGGTCCTGCTGCGTCATCTTATTCCCTATCCTTTGGGTAGAGGATAAGATGTCTAGGGGGTGGAGTACCCCTGTAAGTGTTTTATAACATATTTGCAGTGGCAAAGTGCAATAAAAAAAAACACCTATACAGTACTATAGTACCATATCTTAAGACTATTAACTAACAGGCTCAGCTGTTTATCTAAACAGAATAGTATATGTCTAGCCGTACCCTTTAACAAAGGTATCTGAAGTTCCCCCAGATTTCACAGCAGTTAAGTTTTTGGCCTCCTTCACAAGTACTTCAAGGATTCCCCCTGTTGGCATAGGAACTTTCTTTGACCTCTTGAAACTTTTCTTTCCTGTTAAAATAGCAAATTGTAATTTATAAAGACATTTCGCTTGTACTGCATTGATCATTACAAAGCACTAGTAATTTACATTAAAATAGACAGGACAAATAGCTTAAATGTCTAACATTAGACATAAATTCTCCATAGATATTCTCCAACACCTAGTGGAAAACCTTTTTTTCGACATCATAAATGTAGTAAAATACAGCATAACAAATAGTCATAAACCAAACTGTATGTTTAGAAAACAGGTATACACAATGAAGAATATACTTAACCCAGGACATAAAAGGGCAACACAAAGTAGGCGGTAGCCCAAATAATATCTATTTAAAGCCTAGCCAATATCTAATAGGCCCGCTAGATCAGTGTTTCTCAAGCACGGTCCTCAAGTCCCCCCAACAGGTCATATTTTCTGGATTTCCTTAGTCTTTCACAAGTCATATAATTATGGTCAGTGAATCAGGCATCACCACAATTATATCACGGATATAAAGAAATCCAGAAAACATGACCTGTTGGGGGGACTTGAGAACTGTGCTTGAGAAACACTGCTTTAGATGCTATACCAGGGGGAACAAAACAAGCATCCCAAAGTTTTATAGAAAACCTTCTTAGTAAGTAGAGGCTGTTATGGAAGCAAATAGAAATCGACTCCATAATAATAGGCGTAGCTTTGTAATAATAAAAATAATCAATGAAAAGTATATGGAGGCACATAAAGTTCAGGTGTCCAAAACATTTAGGCCAGTGTTTTGTTCTATATTCGGTTATATTGTTAAACAAAACTACACCTAATAAGACAAGAAAGTCTTTCAAGTTTTTAATACTACAATAGTGAACGTTGCAGCAGTTGTAAAGACTGAAGGACCACTTTATAGGGCAGAGTAATACCACTGAAAGCCTGTCGAAGTGTCTGGCACCAGGTAAAAGGTGCCTACAATGATGAGAATAACCAAGACTGTGAGAGTATACGCTCCTCCTGTAAGCAATGTAAGTTTTAGTGGTACCTCACAAAAACAAAAGATAAAGATAGTGTGACAGAGGAGACATGTAGACATATACTGTATGTACCCCTTTTCTAGACAGACATGAACAAGAACTGCAACTGTTCTCTGGTTGGGCATAGTTTTGGGAGGTGAGTATGCTTAGAAATGTTTGTATACACCAAAAAAAGGAGAACAGGAAAGAATTCTGAGAAAGGAGCAGTCTACCGGCTGTAAGGACCTACGGAGGTGTCTGGAAAACCTAGTCAAGTGGCTGGTGAGTAATGCCTAGGCAGGGTGGGCTAAAGCAGGCATTTACCACCCAGAGACCGACAGCAGCACAGCAGAGAGTCAAACGTTATCTAGTGTACAAACTGTTTCTCAGGGAAATACCCCTTCTTAAAGGGGTACTCCACTGCCCCAGCGTTCAGAACATTTTGTTACGAACGGTGGGTGTAGGCTGCGGGGCCGTGAGTCATAACTACGCCCCTCATGACATCATGCTACGTCCCCTCAATGCAAGTCTATGGGAGGGGGCGTGGCAGTCACCATGCCCCCTCCCTTAGACATGCATTGAAGGGGCGTGACGTCACAAGGGGGGATGGCCGTGATGTCAAAATGTTCAGATGACAAAATGTTCCGAACACTGGGGCAGTGGAGTACCCATTTAAGAACAAGATTAAGAGTAAGAGTAAAGTTTATTCCAGTAATAGAGCCTATGAATATTTTACTTATTTGACTTTACCTGTTGTAACTGGTTCCAATGGAAGAGTCAAATTCTTTTCTGGAGGTATATATCGTAAGCCAATTATAATTTCTCCTTTATACTGCAGAGTGACTTCTGATGTTGAATCCATCTTAAAAATAATTTTTAAAAACGCATATTACACTTTATTTACTCTTCTAAAATGTATATGCAATTTACAGTAATAAGATTTTCTTAGATTTTATATTTGCCAGGTAGAAAGCCGCTTAATGTGGCTAACTGAACTGTTGTTAGGCTCACCAACAGAAACTGTGTGCATTTTAATGACACCAAAATTTACATTTTGGGGGGTCGGCCAAAATGTAATGCAAAATGCAAAATCCCATAACTTTGTTTAAGAGTCTTCCAAATAAAAAGTACAATTAGTTATAGCTTATAGAAACACTGGTAAATATTATATAAAAGATCATTTTGAGCTTCTGAAAAATAGTGTGGTTAAAAGGCCCTTATGAGACATGAGATTTGTAGCAAAATATTTATAAAAGTTATAGAATGAATTAGCGCAAAATTAAGTCCATCTGGAAATAAGTGTCAGGAGATTTTCTTAGGCATTTCAAGGCTCATTTAATCTATCTCCTATATTTTTATATAGACTGGCAAATGTTCTACAGATTGACTGCTCTATACTTTAAACATGGAACAGATGGTGATATGTCTGACACCCTTTTCTAAAGAGTTCTAATTTTATGATGTGAAAAAACAAACTTAGTTCTGCAACTGGTAATGTAGAATTACTAAGAAATATTTCATAAAGCCCAAGTTATTACCTACCATAGGATAATAGGTATTTATATAATGAAAAATGTAGTATCCTGGAAGGCATAGTGCATGATCCCACTGGTGTGAATTGCATGCTGTGGCCTCGGGTTATGGGATATTGGTAAAGTCGTTTGAAGCATAATTGCTATGGGAAATAGCTAAATATAAGCAAAGGCACAAATGTATTCTTAATTTAAATGTCTGGTGGCCAAATAGCAGACAAGAAGCATTCATCGGAATCTATGATTTTATACAGACAGACTTTATACGACATTTTTATTATTATTTGCCTGATCTGGATAATCTGTTTCAGGATGGGGGTAAATTGAAACATTTTGTAGCATTACTTTTCATTGATTGAGGAAGTTGTACTCACTAAAAGCATCCAAAAGGTTGTATTACTAGAGTTATAGTTACTAAATTCTGGAGAAGTCTCATTGATTCAGGGATTCGTCGCTGGCTTTTGATAAATCCAGTACGATCCTTACTTGAGATAGACATGTGAAACATGTAAATCCCACCCAGCTCCCATTATCTGTATAACAGAATCCAAGATATGTCCCTATTATTAAAGGGGTACTCCACTGGAAAAAAATGTCTTTAAATCAACTGGTGCCAGAAAGTTAAACAGATTTGTAAATTACTTCTGTTAAAAAATCTTATTCCTTCCAGTAACTATCAGCTTCTATTTGCTCCACAGGAAGTTCTTCTCTTGTTGAATTTTCTTTCTGTCTGACCACAGTGCTCTCTGCTGACACCTCTGTCCATTTTAGGAACTGTCCAGAGTAAGAGAGGTTTGCTATGGGGATTTTCTCCTACTCTGAACAGTTCCTTAAATGGACGGAGGTGTCAGCAGAGAGCACTGTGGACAGACAGAAAGGAAATTAAAAAAGAAAAAAACTTCCTCTGTAGTGTACAGCAGTTGACAAGTACTGGAAGGATTAAGATTTTTAAATAGAAGTCATTTACAAATCTGTTTAACTTTCTGGCACAAGTTGATTTAAAGAAAACTGTTTTCCAGCAGAGTACCCGTTTAAAGGAGTACTCCAGGATCTGAAAACCTATCCCCTATCCTATGGATAAGGGGATAAGTTTCAGATTGCGGGGGCTCAGACCGCTTGGACCCCCCCACAATCTCCTGTATAGGGCCCCCGGCAGTCCGCACAAAGGGCGTGTTATGACCACCACACAAAGCGGCGGCTGACACACACCCTCAATCATGGAGGTTCCAGCGGTCAGACCCTCACGATCTGACACCTATCCCCTATCCTTAGTATAGGGGATACGTTTTCAAATCCTGGAGTACTCCTTTAAAGTGCAATTCCAATGTTTTGAGCACTTTCCTTAAAAAAAAGACTATAGTGCACATCACTCTCATTTAGAACTTTGCAGAAAAATACCTTCATTCTCCTTGCTCCCACCACTTATAACTGTGAATTAGGAGACAGAGAAAAAAGATCCAAAGTAATGTGAGTCTATTGCGATAGAGATGGGGAATATTAAGTCCTAATGAAGCTATAAACATATTCCAGAGCCTTAATCTAAAGGAAAATAACTTAGAAAAATTACTATAATGCACAGTGCTGCACTATAGGTATTTTTCATACAAGCGCCCAACACCATTAGATATACATTTTAAATGAAACTTGGCGCTCACCTTGGGTTGAAGAGTAAAACATTCATCTTCTTGACTTTCAAAATTCCATGTATCAAGGGGGATATTCACTTCACCCAAGAAGCTGTTATGTCCAAACCGGTCATTGTGCCAGACAGACAGATGTAAAGTCCGAGTTTCCAATTGAGTGTGACTGATAACATACTGAAATGGAAGAAAAAACTATTCAACAGAGATGTAGGGATAAGTAAAGTTTACTCATATGTTTTATGAATAAACCAAAACATATCGAATGACAATAAAATGACTTTCATGCATCATGGCTACCATCAATAATCTAAAAAAATCTGCCACCTACAATAAAAGAGTTCCATATTTTATAAACTATTGAAGATATATTAATACAGTACATTAAAGTGGATGTCCAGAAATGTTAAACTGATTAAGGGTAGGGTCACACATAGTGTATACACAGCGTATTTCACGCGGTTAATTCTGCTGTGCAGATGAAAATACACTTCATATTCTCCTATGAGCTACACACAAAGCTATCCGGCAGCAGCCCTGTGTGTGTGTGCAGTGAGGTTTGGAGGCGGGGTCAGTGAGCCAACGTAACTGGGACAGGCAGGCCCACCTCCAAACCTCACTGCACACACAGGGCTGTTGCTTGTTTGCCCTGTGTGTCTGCTCATATGAGAATATGTCGGATATTTCCAGGTGTGCAGCGGATTTGACGCAGCATGAAATTTTCTGCGTATAGGCTGTGTGTGACCCAACCCTAAAAGAAAAAATATTGTTGTACAGTTATGAACAATAAAATAAGAATGTAGAGCAAACCATTACTACCATCTGAACAGTTGAGTTTACATGTTTAGGTTTTTCATTGTAATTATTAAATATAATGCCAGGAATACATTTAAAATGAGGAGAAGTCTCAGTCTTTTGTTTATACGTGGCCTTCATTTCTAATCTGTTCCTGGCTTTGACAAACGATCCAACAATTCTTTGTTGGCTGATCGTTGGGATTGTATGGCACAAAAAAATCACTGTTAGTCGGCCACACACACACACACACATTTTTTTTTGCCCCCACCTCCTCAAAAAAAAATCTGGTTTTTAAATTACATAAGAGCATTTAATGAAGCAAAAAAAAAAAAAAAAGACTACAAATGATTCAATATTTTGTTTTAATAATGCAAAAAAAAATCCATGTCTGAAAGTGTAAGACTTTTTTTGCCTTAAAAATGAATGCATCACTTATCCATACTCTCTGGTATCAAGAGGCTTCTATTAAATATGTGCTGAAAAGTTCAGCATCTATTAGGTGTCTTTAAGCAATATTTATTTAAATCATTTGTATAAATCTGTGTTATCTCTTAGACAGTAATGACTCCGCTCCTCCGAGATGCCTATGACATTTGTGTTTCCAAACTTTAATGAAAATGAACGGAGGATTCACAGTCATTAAACAGAAATTACCTGCCTTGCAAACTATTAAATACCAAGATATACTGAACCTCACTAGACACAGCAGCCATAACCTGAAAACGTTCTGTGGATGATTCTAAATATACCATTAAAATGTCACTTCCTAGGGTGAGATCCACAAATGGAGGAACTAATGAGCTTTATCTTATGTGTTACCCATTATTAAACCATCCAATGCCTTACATTCAATTTCTTTAAAGGGGTACTCTGGAAAAAAAATTCAAACCAACTAGTGCCAGAAAGTGATACATATGTAAAAATCCTATTATGGAGTTATTCACCATAAGGTGATTTTAGTACTTACCTGCCAGACAGTAATGGACATGCTTAGGAAGGAATTGTGCTTGTCTTGGGGGCTAAATGGCTATGTTGCGATTTCACTATAACGCTGATGATTTCTTTTTGTGAAATGGCTATTTCCTGTTGGAGTTTGGAGCTCCAGGATTCTTTGTTTGTAAGTGTGAGGTCAGTTTTCTCCCTCCCACACATCAGCCACCCCACCCATTGGAACACAGGTGTGGTGCCCGCCATGCTTTGCTGTGAACAAAAGACCAGTGTTTTCTAACCAGGGTGCCCTCAGCTGTTGTAAAACTACATGTGGTAGCCTAGGGGATGTAGGGTATGGGGAGTGTAGCTGTGCGGGTATTAAAGGGTGCTTGTTAACCCTTGCTATTTGTGAAGCCAGGGTGAGGGCTCCTCGATAAAGCTTTTCCTACCGCCGCCCTTCCCAGGAAGGATAGGGAGGTAGATGATAATAGGTTTGAGGTAGTGAGTAATAATGGATTGTCCACAACCGGAAAGCTTCTGTAAACAGCGTTAACTTTACTGAAGATTTTCTGTTCATTAACATAACAGTCTCTGATAAATACAACAGCTTCCTTTTGGAGACTGACAATGGTTGGGACTTTAGCTTTAACAGTTTTTAGTCTATCGCGCTGTTCCAATGGATTTAGGGGAATTAGTTGCGGTCCAGTAGTCACCCTAGCATTAGCAGGAATTAGCCCTAACGCTAATATGTCCAAACGGATGTCAATCACCTTTACAGAGATTTGCGGGTAACACGTGACCCAAGGACCTCCTAAGATCCTACAACATACCATAGAGGTTACTAGCATGGTCACATGACTGAAGGTCCTGCGACGCTGAACAAGGTAAGTACTATACATTTCTATACCCTTCTATATACTATAGCTATAATTATTAATATATACATTCATGAACATTAAAGTTAGACGTAAGGAGATGCGACTAGGGGCTGTCCCACCTGAGAAACCCTACATGAACGTAGTTACTCTGACTTTGGGGACCTCTACACTAGGTACTGGATGCAATACGGTACTGGGACACCACGTACAATTCCCTGCAGATTGCAGAGTCTCTCTCCCACCCAGTGGTCGCTCCACCTATTGAAGCAGACATGTCTTGGGCTGCACTACAACCTGGATAAACCTGAGACAACACTCATTTTGTATGCTGTTAAAAATAATTATTGGGGCAAAGATCACATAAGGATTGCAAGACCACCGTCACACACAGGTACAAACACTATATTATGAACTAGACTAACTTTTACAGCCCCTGACATGGCGGTGAAATGCCTAAGCTTTGGACATGGTCGGCCTGAAGAAAGTGATAACAGCAATGTCCTCAAGTTGAAGAAGCAGCAAGTGTATTGGTTCTGCTTGAATAGCAAACACACATTAAACCAGATATTCATAGAGATGTGCTGGATAGGAATTATATCCTCCTGTAGTCATCATAACAATCTGTAACCTCATTGGTTAGCAGAACATTATGAGCATTAATATACTGTACAGCGATACAGCAGAAATAATGGGGGGCGCTCACAAATGTTGCAATCACCAACCAGCTTCTTTATTCTTCGGGTGCAGTATACGAGTCAGGACAGGTGTGTGATAGCTATTTTGCACCGCGTCTGGCGCATCCTCAGACCACGCCTCCTGTGACACTGGCAGCCAGGTAAATACACTTCCTGCTGACTGCGTCATAGGTAGGGGCGTGTGACACATATCCATCTTAGCACTCACTAAAACTACATCCAAAAACTACAAAACAAATACTAAAAACAATCTGTATATTAACAATAGCAATTTTCACAGACCTTTGTCATGGAAGCGATTTAAATAAAAGGACTCAAGTCTAGACGATCATTTAGGCCTAACTGACCCTGCGCTTTTGTGCGCAGGATCCATTTCGCTTCATGTGTCAGGAGTGCCTTGCATCTATCCAAACCTGGAACCAGCATGTTCTTCTAAAATGTGTGTAATGAGACGTGGGGAGCCTTTTTGTGTCTTGCTTGAGTGGACGTGTTCTCTGAACCTCGTATGTAGAGGACGTATAGTACATCCTATATAAAATATCATACAGCTACAAAGAATAGCATACACTACATACGAGGTTCTGCAACATATCATGTATTTTAGCTCAATCTGAACACCATCTAAACGAATGGTCTTGCCTATGTAGAAATAAGGACACCAGGACATGTTCCACATTTGTACATCGCTGGAGTAAGTTACCTCTGCAACCAATTCTTATTATCTTTCTTTACTCTTGCATCTTTAAAAGTACTACTTACTAGGACATCCCTTAGATTTTTACTTTTTTTAAACTTATCATAGGTCTATTGCTTGCTACCTCTGAAGAATCCGGGTCATTTTGAATTAGAAACCAATTATCAAAAATGGATTTCTTTATCTGGGTAGCCATTGGGCTACATCTAAATGAAAATGATAAGCAAGAATGTTTAGGAGAGGGTTTTGGGGAAGTTCTATCTGTGTTTTTATATTTATGTTTGCGTTCTGATAGCAGATCTTTTCTGTTCTGTTTTTCCGCTCTTTCCATTGCTTTCAAAAGTACCTGTTGAGGGTATCCTCTTTGAGAAATCGTTCCTTTAATTCCTCAGCTTGTGTAGGGTAGTCTTGGTCCCTGCTGTTTATTCTCTTGAGCCTTAAAAATTGCCCAAAAGGGACAGCTTGTTTGACATGCTCAGGGTGATAGCTCTCAAAGTGGAACAATGAATTGCAATCGGTCAGCTTACGATAGCCCTTAGTGACCACATTATTGTCTTCTATGACCACAAGCACGTGAAGGAACTCAAGTTATCGTGGGCCTATCTTAGAGGTAAAAGGGAGATTCATGTCATTTACATTAAATTTGTCTATGTCCCCCATCCAAACCGTAAAGACGTCATCAACAAAACGCCTGTAACATGCAATATATTTCAGGTACCGGTTACTCTCAGAGAAAATGTAGAGCTTTTCAAACATTGCTACATAGAGATTGGCTACTGGTGTACCCATGGCACACCTCCCGTTTGAAGGTACCATGTTTCACCGAACCTGTAAAAATTGCATGTTTAAATGAACAGCAGGGCGTCACAAATAAAGTTAATGAACTCCTACGATTTATCTGAGTATTAGAGAAACTCCCTGATGGTCTCTACACTCTGTTCCTGCGGTATGAATGAGATTCTATATCTAAGGACACCAATATGCCTTTTTCTGGCCAAATCAAACCTTCAATGGTTCAATGGTTCAATTACTTTCTCCATACCATTGAAGGTTTTAGTTGGCCCAAAAACTGCATATTGGTGTCCTTAGATATAGAATCTCAAGCATACCGCAGGAAGAGAGTGTAGAGACCACCAGGGAGTTTCTCTACTATTCGGATAAATCGCAGGAGTGCATTAAGTTTATTTGTGACGCCCTGCTGTTCATTTTAACATGCAATTTTTTCAGGTTCGGTGGGACATGGTAAATTCAAATGGGAGGTGTGGCCAAGGGTACACCAGTAGCTTTTACCCTGGCCACCTTTTATGTAACCCCCTCCAACACACACTTTCTCACTGCCACGGTCTCTGAAGTTCACAGCGATAGTTGCTGGATAGGCTTATAGTGATCACTGGACCTCGGCAGATAGTCATCTTCACCGGGCGACTGCTCTGCCCGGCTGATCAATATTAATAACCCCCCTCTCTGCTCCTTTACCTGTGTTGGTGTATGGTGCATGCACCACTTCATATGTACTCCCAGAAGCGGCATTCCCCTTGGCTTCTTACTTATCCCCTTCGGCAGTGAAGCCGAGGGGAATGCCGCTTCCGGGAGTACACAGTAAGCTGCGCATGCGTCATACACTAACACGTGGGGTTTTGAATTTTGATGAGGCGGGCGGAGCAGCCGCCCGGCAAAGATGACGCCAGCGTGCCTCAAGCTCAGATCGGAGCTCTGCCATGCCCCAAGGCCCTCATTACCATAAATAGAAAAATGTGATTTGCGGTGGAACAGCTGGGCGAATCTGGACAATGTGAGTACCGTTTTAATCAGCATCACTCGCACTATAAGTCTGTGATACAGGTTTAGTGCGGGTGATACTACCGACAGATTTCCTTTAAAGGGGTAGTCTGCTGCCCCAGCATTTCTAACATTTTGTTCCGAATAGCTGGGGGTCTTAAGGTCACGGTCACGCCCCCTCCCATACACTTACATTGAGGGGGCGTGGCATGTCATCAAGAGTGGCATGACTGTGATGTCACGAACGACCCCCCCCCCCGCGCCGCCAGCACCCAGCATTCCAAATGAATGCCGGGACCCCCGCAATCAGCCATCTTATCCCCTATCCTTTGGATAGAGGATAAGATGTCTAGGGGCGGAGTACCCTTTAAAGGCAGATTATTGCCTTAGATCCAGTGGCACTCCAGGATTCCACATATTGCACTACCAGTACCTGTAAATCATCTTTACACCTCTTTTACTTGGTGTAAAGGATGGTACGCACCTGGTCTGCACCAAAAGGATGCAATGAGTCAAGAGTCTGTAAAAAGTCATCCAGCAGAGCTCTCAGAACATGCCGGACAATTTTCTATCTAGCGTTCTATCTAGAAGAGAAATCTGGTCTGCACTCTAATCCGGTAAATAGATGTCATGTTGATTATATCTAATGAATAAATACAGATTGTAATTGTTATGATGGAAGAAAATGTTTCTTGATAAATGTCCCTTATAAGAGGCACTTAAGATCTTAACTGTAGTGAGTCAAGAGGTTCACATCATAAAATACCTTCCTTTCCACCAGCATTTCTTCTTGTACTGTACATATTAAAGTAAAGAGCACTTACTTGTGGAGGAATACTGCCAAGGCAAACAGAGCTCATTTGATTTTGAATAAACTATGCCCGTAACAATTATATTATGCTTGTATTTTCATTACCTTACCTCCAACCATTTGGGTTCCAAGTTATTGGTGTAATTGGTATTTGAAGGTCCAACATTTGCAAATAAGTGTGCTTTGTCATGCACTACATTTCGGAGATCTGCTTAGCTGATTAAACTAAGACCCCACAAAGAAGTTATACTGTGCAGTATACTCTTTAGGTATACAGTTATATAAGGACATGCACAATAAATGTCACAAAAAAACAAGGTCTGAACAGAGTCTAAGGGTCAATTTATACTATGGAATGAAATTTCCGCTCTGAATTTCCACAAGGAACTTTTGCATTGATTCCGGTTGCAGAAGACTCCTGTTGATCTCAATGGGATTTTGCTGCTCAATCCATACTATGGAAGATCTGTAGAGGAACTTGCATTGCAGAATTGGAATCTGCCAAAAGATTGAACTAATTTAATCTTCTGGCAAAATCCACTTGAGAAGTCCTTACTCTGCGCTGTAGTGAATGGGATGGCGCTTACTGTCTGCAGCAGATTGAGGCAGACATTAAGACATCGGAGACAACTTTTTCCTTCAGAAGCAGGGGACTTCGATGGGGTCCCCTGTGGCCCCAAGTCTGGCGAATATCTTTATGTGTAAATTTGAGGACAATTTTGTTAAAGACATGTCTTGAGTGAGAAGGTGGGACTGTGGGTCCGCTATGTGGATGATGTGTTCGTCCTCTGGATGGGCACACGGCCCCAGCTTCTCGAATATGTAGAATATCTCAATGGATGCCATCCTCTCATTGAATTCTCATGTGAAATTAATGAAAAAGAGATACATTATTTAGATGTAAAAAGGATGAAAAATTCAGAAGGGATGCTTGATACCACTTTGTATGTGAAGGATACAGATCAGAATAATTTATTACAGCGTGACGGAGGACATGCTCCTCAGGATTTTAAAGGTATACCAAAAGGCCAATTAATTAGAATAAAAAGGATTTGCAGTAAAGAAAGTGAGTTTCAGAAAAATAAAGAAATGGTGATTGAAAAATTTGTACAGAGAGGATATGATAAGAAAGAAATGGATGAAACTAGTAAAGAAGTTGAAACATTACCGAGAGAGGATTTAAGGAATAAACCTAAGAAAAAACAACAGGAAACAGAGGTTGGTTTTTCTCTACCTATAACTGCCATTCTAAAATGATTAAACAAACTATATGTAAATACTGGGGCTTACTGAGCGCAGACAAGAAGGTCGGCCGATTGTTTTGAAATCGCTTGAGATTTATATATAGAAAGAATAAATCTATTGCCAACCATCTAATAAGGGCAGATGTAAAAGATAAGAAACCAGGGAAACAGACGTTTTTACGGGCTTGACAGTCAGGCACATTTGCCTGCCTGTCATGCTAGAATTGTAATGCCATCATTAAAGGTGACATAGTGACACATCCCATAAGGGGGACTAAGATTCCCATCAAGGGATGGCATTCTTGCAATAGTACCCAAGTGGTTTATTTGTTGAAGTGCCCCTGTGGGAAAGGTTATGTTGGGCAAACCATGAAAGCTATTAAACAGAGAATTAATGAACATAAGAGTGCCATTCATACATATAAAAAGGGACTCGATGAAAGTGGTCAGAAACAGAAAGAAAAATTTGAAACTAGTGTAGCCAGACATTTTTTGGAGAAGGGACATAACGTTAATGAATTGAGATGGCAGATCTTGGAGAGTATAGAAGGAGATAATATAGAACAGATTAAAATAAAATTATTAAGAAGTGAGGTACACTGGATTCAAAAACTGTACACTTTACAGCCCCACGGGATCAATGAGATTTGTAATTTTAATGTATTCCTTTAAGTGTTTGCCGATTCTGTCCAAATCCATATACATTGAAATGTTTTATTCATTGTAATATGTTTTGTACGTTTTTTACCTCAGAAATGAAATCTCGTGAGAGTTTTTGATCTATATATTGTGGTAATATATTGTGGGAATTTACACCAGGTTTGACAAAGGAGGTGTTGCCTCTGAAACGTTGCAGATGTTCCTACCAAACCAGCAGCAGCGATGTCCCGCCCCGGCCTGTGATAGGCTGAGCCCACTGTCATGTAAGACGCTAGCCAGAGCTCCTTTTTATGACAGTGGGCTCAGCCTATCACAGGCCAGGGCGGGACATCGCTGCGGCCAGTGATACGGCGACGGCTCTGCGGCGTCCCCGTCCCCAGGAAATGGAATGAGGTCAGCACCGCCAGACCATGAGGCCTGTGCCGGACCAACGGGGGCTCGTAGGAAGGTATGTATAAGTTTATTTTGTTTATTTTTGAGGCCCGGGCACGGGAATATATAAAAGTGTTCCACTACAGTTGTCCTTTAAATTCCAGTGTTTTTATGTCTTAAAATTACTTTCAAGATCTTCAGGTCAGTATCAACAGTCCACGCATTATGCCACAGGTTAGTTTAACCTTGTGACTTGCAGCAAATTGCTTGCACCTTCGTTGTTGGCAGGAGAAAGATTTCTTCTCTAAATCCATTTTTCTTCCAGGGTCTCCCATCTGGCCCCTTTGCAGGCTACAGAGGGTGCTTCCTAAAGCAGAAAATTTACCTGAAATTGTAATTTCCTATAGGCAGCAAATGGGTTAAATCAGACCTCATCTGATTGGATAGAAGAGGTGTTATCTAGCAATAGACACAATAATTATTTGTTGATTAACCAATTAACACAGGTGCACCTCCTATAGGAACACATGAGACCTTACATTAATGTATAGTATAAAGCAATACTTTATGGGGGGGGGGGTATATTGTGCTGCCTTCGGACTGCAGGAAATGAAAATATTAGATAAGGGAGGGACTATATGTTTGAGGGGCCTTGTATTATTCTCCTGCCAAAGGCTGACCTCTCAGAAGCCTGTATGTCTAGTCTATAATGCTTGATAAATAAATTTCTTCCAGAAGCATATGGCCTTTTTCCGCCCATGAAGCAGCAGTTGCCCTGGTCAATTGAGCCTTAGCATAGAGTCTAAAGTCCAATTCTTCAGCCACATAGCAACTTCTAAGGCTGGGTTCACATATGTCCGGCATCCCGCATAGTTTCCCTCCGGCGTGCACCGAAGGGAAACTGATGCAAGAACTGATTCCATTCATTTGAATGGGACAGTTCACAATCATCCAACATCTCAATTTTGACACCGGGCGGTTGGACAGGCCGGACGGCACCGGACAGGGGAACGCAGCTTGCAATGGATGCCGGATGCCAACTGTTGACAACTGATGCACATTGTCATCAGTTATGGCATCAGTTACGTCAAGATCTAGGCTGTGTTACGTCAAGATCTAGGCTGTGTTCACCTATGCTGGATGCCGGACATATGTGAACCCAGCCATATCAGATCTTTGATCCACCTGGCTAGAGTAGACTTACTGAAATTTTGACACTTGTTGGGAACCTGAAACTGTACGAACAAGGCCTCTGAGGACCTGACCTATGATCAGCTTTCTAAATAATGCATTAAGGTGCTTTTAACTTCCAAAGACTGAAGATTATTTATCTTTTTACACTTTCATTTTCTTCTTAACCTTTTAATAACCATAACACATTTAATTTTCCACCCAAAGACCCATATGAGGGCTTGTCTTTTGTACCACCAATTGTATTTTGTAATGGTATCACCCATTTTACCTTAAAAATCTACAGTGAAACAAAAAAAAAACTATTTGTGGGGCAAAATTGAAAAAAATAAAAAAACAACATTGTGGGGGCTTCCGCTTCTATACAGTGCACTATTAAGTAAAAATGACGTTATGTTTTTCCTGATAACCATCTAGAACCTCTTTTTGATTAAAAACTTAAGTAGGTAAAATCGATCACTAGACACTAGCCTCCTGCCGACTCAGGTGCCCTCGTCCACTTTAAGAACAATAGCTACTGGTAGCAGACGTGCCATGTGAGCCATGCACAAGAACCTCAGCTTGAAAATGCCCCTGATGTGTCCCTTCCCAAGCAGCCCCCTAAAAAGGAGTGTAGCAATAAGAACACACCTGCATTGTGAACACTACAGTCATCCTGATCCTAGTAGACTCACATCTTCATCAGTTACCTGCCTACTGGGGAGGCATACCGGGCTAATGAGGGGCTACCTTCCTACTGGGAGGGGACAAATCTGGCTAATAGGGGGACTACCTGTTTACTAGGGGAAATTGGACATGCTTGGATAATAGAGGGACTACTTGTCTACTGGGGGGACATATCTGGTTAATTGTGGGACTCCCTGTCTCATGTGGAGACATACCTGCCTAATAGGGGGACATACTACCTACTAGAAAGACATACTTGACTAATGGGGCAACTACCTTTGCACTGGTGGGACATACCTGCCCACTGGGGAAAGTTACTGGATGTAACTGTTTTCACATATCTATCTAATTGGAAGATTTGCCTATCTACCTATTGTGGGGGTCTGCCTATGTATGTAATGAGGGGTAGTCTGCCTAAATATCTAATGAGGGGGCTGTTTTCCTTTGTATCTAATGGAGGGGTGGTCTGCCTAACAATTTTTTTGGAGAAAATCAGGCAAAATTAAGGGTAGGGGAGACCTACCTACCTAATGTGAGGGAAAATGTGCAAAAAGGGCACCATTAGGGTGCGTTCACGCGGAGTAAATGAATATTAATTCACGCGAAAAAATTTACAGGCGGAAAGAATAATTTTATTTTTGCGTAAAATTCGTGGGAAATTTCCGCGCAATTCGTGCGCAATTTGCGCAGAATTGCGCACAGAATTGAGCACGGAATTGCGTGCGGAAATGGGGAAGAAAGAAGTGAAGGTTTTTTCAGCAATTTCTGTGCGAATGCTGCGCAAATTGCGCGCGAAAACGATGTCGGGCGGAATTTTTTTTTACCATTGACTTCAATTGATTTCTGCTAGCGGATCCCACTTGAAGAATGAACATGTTCTTTCTTCAAGCAGAACGGAATTCAGGAAATAACATTAAAGTCAGTGAGCAGAGGAGATTAATTTGGAGCAGAGAATTCAAGAGGAATTCCTCGAGTAAATTCCTCTTGAATTACTCCGTGTGAACGCACCCTTAGGGAGGAGTGAGAACCTATCCAATGCAATTGACTAAGGGGCCAAAAATGGGGCTTTACCTACCTGGCTACCTAATGGAATCCACCTACCTTCTGTGTTGGGGCACAAGTGGGACATAATGTTTATGTATCAAAGAAAAAGTAAGGAACCTGCGGAAGTCACCATAGTGGTCTGGACAAGATGGAAAAGAAAAGCAACTCCAATCAGAAAAGACATTACTTAAAGGTGTACTATGCTGAAAACATCTTATCTCTTGTCCAAAGGATAGGGGATAAGATGTTAGATCACGGGGATCCCGCAGCTGGGGACCCCCGCAATCTCCGGGCCAGAAGCAGCGGCGTCCGAAACACGGAAGCTTGCTGTTTCCGCATTCATGACGTCACACCACGCCCCCTCCCTTCATGTCTATGGGAGGGGGCGTTACGGCTAGTACATAGCCGTCACGCTACCTCCCATAGACGTAAATGGAGGGGGAATGGTGGCTTGCATCGCCAGTGATCAGGCACGGAGCGGAATGACGGAATGCTGCAGCGGAGATCGCGGTGGTCCCCAGCGGTGAGACCCCGCCATCTAACATCTTATGCCCTATCCTTTGGATTGGGGATAAGATGTTTTCAGAGGAGTACCCCTTTAAACATCTCCAAGGCGCTATTACACCTAGCATCTTTGTGATGTGCATGTAAAGCCTTACACTGGGCCTACCAATGTGTAATAAAAGCCTGGCAGGAGAACAAATTTGCGCAGCGGGACATGAAGGCAACAATGCTGGAGCAGTGGTGGATTTGACGGTTCAGTATTGTGTTTTTTACTACATAGTCTATTGATCGTTTTATTTTCAAGCATTCCTTTAAAACCACACTATAATATTTTTTTCTCTTGGTCTCGACACACGGCATATATTGTGAACACTAAGATATCATTTAATGTGTTTTTTTTTATGTGTTTATTAGAAAAATAAGATTGATTTGTACTGCAAAACACTAAATAGCCAAAACTGATTCCTGCTTAAACCCTTCGATGCTTCATTTGTCAAATTTTTACTTAAATGTCTGATAGTTGCTAGGTTACATCAAAAGGAACAAATACAGTATGTCTGGTTCACTGTTGAAGAGACACATAGAAATAAAAAAACAACATATGACCAAATCTAAGGAAAGGGATAGGGGGAAAACTGGTGCTCAGCAGTAAACGGGAAATGTTAATCTGCTGCACTTTGTTCTGTAATGTCTTATTTTACGTCCCAGGCAGTTAGAGCAATCAGAACCCATTATGCGTGAATGACAGGAATACATATGAGGAGAGACTTTGCTAAAGTAATGCGAGAGCACTTCTGCTTCACAAAACTAATGTTTGGCAAATATATCTCTAATACCATAAAAATGAGAATGCAGGCAACAAAATCTATCCAGTGAACACTTTTGTCTTTTAAAGGGGTACTCCACTGCCCCAGCATTCGGAATATTTTGTTCTGAATGCTGGATGCGAGGGTCATGATGTCACAGCCACACCCCTGGTGGCATCACGCCACACCCCCTCAATGCAAGTCTATGTGAGTGGGCGTGCCCCCTCCCATAGACTTGAATTGAGGGGACATGGCGTGATGTCACAAGGGGCCATGACAGTGACGTCACGACTACTGCAGCCCACACACAGCGGGTTCTCCACACTGGGGCAGTGGAGTACCCCTTTAACATCAAAGTTCCAGCTTCATTGTCGAAAACAATGTAAACATCAGAATACCTTAAACAAGGTATTAAGACATACAGATTTTACATTACATTTTACATTTACATATATCTAGGTTAGGATGCCTTGATTATACATCTTTTCACAGTTTCTTGATGCGTCCTCCCATTTCCGTGATATCTGGGTTTTTAGATTGTTTGACACTGTAGAGAATCAAGGACATTGTCCTCTGTCAGCAGGTGTAGTAGAACTGGTCGCTGTAGAGAGGGATACTGGACATTTGCTACTGTAGGGAATCGTTAGATGGGCGTGAACTTATTTTTGAAAATGGGAGTGAATACCAGGTGATGAGTGGGATTTTGCAGTCAGGGGGTGTGAGGGGTGTGTATGTTGAATATACTCTATAATCCTGCACATCATGTGATATTGCCCTCCATTATTAAAATTAAGTTTGTCCATGAATTGTCAAATTATAAACCTATATATCTCAAAATAGGAGTAAATATAAAAAATACTGTAAAAAGAATGTTATTAGGGCACCTTAAAGGGGTTATCCACCATAAGGTGATTTTAGTACCTACCTGCCAGACAGTAATGGACAAGCTTAGGAAGGTTCTGCGCTTGTCTTGGGGCTAAATGGCTATGTTGTGAGATTATTATAATATTGTGGCTAGCTTTTTGTGAACTGGTATTTCCTATTTGAGTTTTTCTTTTTTGCATACAAATCCCATAATTCCATTTTCCTCCCTCCCACACATCAGCCACCCCACCCATTGAAACATCCATTCAAAAGACCTGCTGTTTTCAATCAGGGTGCCTACAGCTGTTACATTAGTTGCAGATTGATCTCTCTCCCACCAATCGATCGCTCCACCCATTGAAGCAGACAGGCTCCCTGTCATCAGCTGACTAGTGAGTCAGGTCTCGGCCACATTGCAAGCTGGGAAAAATCTGAGTCAACAGTCATTTTGTATGCTGTTAAAAATAAATATTGGGGTGTAAATCATATAAGAATTGTGAGAAAACCATCACACACAGGAACAGACACTATATTATGAACTACACTAACTTGACAGACCCTGTAGCATAGTCAAATACCCCTTTAAGCTATTTAATGATAGTAAAGGCTTATTTTAGAGGTTGGTAACAGGTCAACTTTAATAGATGGAACATAACCTACTAGTAATTTAATTTGATCCATTTATAAAATATATTTATTTTGTTTTACTACGTACACTATGTTCGGTCTACTATAATCAAAGGCGGCCTTGCTAGAATCATATACAATGAAATAGCTTATTGAACACTCGTGTTCACATGGGTGAAGACTTTAGGAATATTCATGAGGTGGGCAGGCATATCGGAGTAGAGAGGAAGGAGGCAGGGAAGCTCAGGTCACCAGATCCTGCCTCCAAAGAGGGTTAATTAATATATTAGCATCGGGGGCTAATAATGCGTGTAACTCAGACTTCGGATCCTGGTGAGTGATAAATAATTAGAATCTGGTTCACCCACACAAAAACTTGTGTATTGGATGTAATGTGGGTAAACTAGCTGTCAGCTTCCCTTTAATCACACACTGTCAAATTGCTGTGGGTTTTTCATAGCAGAATTTTTTTTTGACTTTTTGTGGTTTTTATTGGTCGCATCACATCAATCTAGGTAGGCATAAAAGTAGTGTGGCCTAATCACATACCGAATTTACTCATATAGACGCTAAAGCGATAGCATATATGGTAGATAAAATCTACGCTAACTTGGAGCTGGGTAAATTCTGAAGCATGACGCATTAGCTGCAGCTGCGGTGTTTGATTCATTTAAATGTACAGTATGTCTTACCTTGAGAACTTCGTTGAACTCAGGATTAGTTGTGTTGGTCTTTATTTTTGTCTTTCGTTTGCTCTGACGTGACTTGTCTGGGAGAAGGTATGCCTTTACATACCTAAAACATAAAATTGGACATACAGTAATATATATGTGAGAATACCTGCAGCTTCTCTATAGAGAACTGCTAATGGTGTTGGCACTGCATGTAACCACTCTAGCTTACAAAAAATAGATAAGAGGTGTTGTTGTGTTTAGAAAACCCATTTTCAATCACTGAAGCAAAGAATTCTTTATTATTAAAGGTGGGCCCTCCAGTCAGGAACCTCATTTATGTGGTGTCTCTCCTAAAAGAGCCACTTGTTCAAAATGGTTTATGTATTGCTCAAGTGAATAAAAGCACAAGAGCTCAGTTCTCCTGTCTTCTTCCACTGACCTGCATAGAAAGTACGGTAATCCCTTAAACACAGCTCCTGAGATGTCACTAATACACAGTGCTATGGGATTTATTCTCTTCTGAATTTTCTTCTCCACTGTCTCCATCTTTTTATCCTTCTCATTTAATATTTGTACTTATATACAGTACTTATAATGTACATACAGTACAGACCAAAAGTTTGGACACACCTTCTCATTCAGAGTTTTCTTTATTTTCATGACTATGAAAATTGTAGATTCACATTGAAGGCATTAAAGCTATGAATTAACACATGTGGAATCATATCCATAACAAAAAAGTGTGAAACAACTGAAAATATGTCATATTCTAGGTTCTGCTTTGCACACTCTTGGCATTCTCTTGTTGAGATTCAAGAGGTAGTCACCTGAAATGGTTTTCACATCACAGGTCTGCTGGTGTGGAGGAGGAGGAGGTGTGATGGTGTGGGGGTGCTTTGTTGGTGACACTGTTGGGGATTTATTCAAAATTGAAGGCATACTGAACCAGCATGGCTACCACAGCATCTTGAAGTGGCATTCTATTCCATCCGGTTTGCGTTTAGTTGGACCATCATTTATTTTTCAACAGGACAATGACTCCAAACATATCTCCAGGCTGTTTAAGGGCTATTTGACCAAGAAGGAGAGTGATGGGGTGCTGCGCCAGATGACCTGGCCTCCACAGTCACCGGACCTGAACCCAATCAAGATGGTTTGGGGTTGAGCTGGACCGCAGAGTGAAGGCAAAAAGGGCCAACAAGTGCTAAGCATCTCTGGGAACTCCTTCAAGACTGTTGGAAGACCATTTCAGGTGACTACCTCTTGAAGCTCATCAAGAGAATGCCAAGAGTGTGAAAAGCAGTAATCGAAGCAAAAGGTGGCTAGAACCTAGAATATGACATATTTTCACAATTTTTTGTTATGTATATCATTCCACATGTGTTAATTCATAGTTTTGATGCCTTCAATGTGAATCTACAATTTTCATAGTCATGAAAATAAAGAAAACTCTGAATGAGAAGGTGTGTCCAAACTTTTGGTCTGTACTGTATACTACCCTTATGCCTGTATATGTAAAGAGAGAGAAAATAATGCTATACATGAATTCACTCTCTCTGAAAGAGATATATATTACTGTGAATTTCTGTGTAGTTCTAGTACACAAAGAAACTACATAAGGTATACATTTTACACAAGTGTTAATGCAAGAGAAGAACAGTGATGGAATTTGTGTGCCCACTACTGTATGCTATAGAAGGTAGGACACTACCAATTGAGTAAATATAAGATATCTCCAAACAGAAACAAATCTATAGATCAATTGCAATGGATAAAATGCGTATTTTTATACATAGTGTTGAAATACAAACAATGGGGGGAATTCATTCTGCCTCATCAACAGATTTATTGAGAGGTGCTGACTGCGCTGTGCCACCTCCAAGCTGGCATAGATTTCAGCTATGCCAAAAATCTGAAGTAAATGCTTAATAAATTACCCGCCATATTTCTTGTGGAATGGACCCTTCAATAAATATGGCCTAAACTACGTCTTCTTGCACCTATATAATCAAATATTGTCTTTTTATTGTCTGGCCTAAACTACGTCTTCTTGCTCCTTTATAATCAAATATTGTCATTGGTAGAAAAATGTTGGTGTTATTTGAAAATGTGGATCATTTACAAAGTATATGGGCCCAGATTTATCAAAGAATGTGTAAGGTAGAGCTAATTTCCCACATTTATTTGGGCAGTGGGTTTGACTAGCGTGCATCTTATTTATCAAAAAGGTGCAGCAGGATGATGATTTTTGCGCAGCTCTGCTGTGGTGGGAAAAGCTCTACCACATATACTTTTTCTAGACGCTTGTGTGGGAGGGAAGTAGACACTTTCCCGGGTCCTGAATTTGGCAGGTTAGGTGTTTCTACTTACTTTCACAGAGCTGCCGGCACATTTTTCCTTGCATTTTAGACGCTACAATCAAATCTATTAGGACCCATCTATTAGAGATGGGTCCTGGAGGCAGATAGCTGCCAGGACCACCCAGCTATGACCTGCGCTAAGCTCCTGAGCATGTGTCATTGAAGGGGAGTGGGACGCTGTCGTCCACAAGAGATTAAAGGTTGAATTGCGGAAGGTAGAAGTGATTCTCACGCCTACTGGTAGGTGGTGTAGCTTTGCACCTAAAAAAGTCGCAAATGATAAATACGTGACCACTGCATGGTCAAAAAGAAAAATTTCTATGGGTAGGCAAAAAGAGTGAAACTGTCTATATCAAAAGGCGCATAAAAGTCGCTAAATTTGCTGCTTGCGCCTGAACTGCGCCAAAACATAGACCAAAAAAAATGCTCTAAAAGCAATGATAAATCTCCCCCATGGTGTATATGGTATAAAGTAATAATGAAAGCAAAAGCACGTGAAGACAGTCTAAATGCAAGTCTGCTGTTACAGAATACTGAAGATGCATCGCCTATTGATTCTTGTGCTAAATTTGAATTTGTGGTAAGTGATTTACAAGAATACATAGAATAAGTGTCTAGAAACTATAATTGTTCTTCTCTAAAACAATGAATATAATATAGAGGAGGATAGTCTTACGGGTCTGTTCTGTTCTTCTTCTCATCAGCCACTGCTAGCTTTTTACAGCTCTTCACCAGAACGTTCAAAGCTCCTGTTTTATAGCTGTAATTTAGATTTAGTGTGATCTCCCCGCTGACTTTCACATTATCATAGTCCCAAATTTCACTGTAGGCACTTGTCATGCTGTTAATACTTGTCTGAAATAAAACAGATAATAAGGAAACCATTACTTTACATGGAGCGTGTGGCAAGATAAAGTATGTATACTTTTGGTTAGTTTGTTCATACAGTAGTGTAAATGCAAAAACATATTTAAAATTGGATTTGCATTCAACCCAAAGTCATGGCCATTGGTTATTCTAAATAGCAGGCAAGATGTTGACGAGTGGACGATTGTGCTATGGGCTCATGGGAAATTTCTCTTTCCAATGGACAATGTGGTAAATCTTCTATAATACAATACATAAGTAGATTAGAGGTAAATGTATGTTGGCTTTTCCACATAATCTTTAATATTAGACCTAAATATTCTTCATTTCACAGAATAGGGGTTAACTCGCGGATCAGTGAGGGTCTTACCAGAACCCCCATAGAGAATGAATGGAGGACTTGTACAATGAACTAATTGCGTCTCAGCATAATTTTAAAAACTAGCAAGTTGTTAGTGTACCTTGATCAAAACATGCAAGCCTACTCGCCACATATTCTGTCCCCTTTTTTATGGGTTTCCTCCTAACATTCTCCCAGCCCTATGGCAGGGAGCATTCGGTATATATTCACACTGGTGTGGTTCTCCGCGGCGGCCGTTGTTGCTGTGATGCTTTGTCTGTGGTGTGGTCCAGAGCCTGGGGCTTGGTCGGGCAGCAATTGGGCTGCCTGGCTACAGGGTCATTCCCCCTGTGGGCTTGGTGTCGCAGCCACGGTGGTCACCAGTTGCTAGTGTTAGTTTAGGGACCCACTCTTATCAGGTGGTCTTGATGTGGTGAGTAGGCTTGCACATTTTATTAATAGGTACCCTCACAACCTGTTAGTCTTTTAAATTATGCTGAGAAACAATTGGATCATTGTACAAGTTGTGGAAGTGTGGCCATGTCCTGTTTCTCTACATGAGGATAGAATATAACTTTAGGAAATTGAAATACTCCTTTAAAACAAAAGTGGGAAACAGTCAAATGTGGGTGCCCAGCTGTTTCTGATGGTACCACTTATTTCTATTGCGACTGAATACCCAAATGTCTGGTATGGAACTATGAATTAGGGCCCTTTATTGTCAATACTGGTGGGAGCCCCAGAGGACAGACTTTCCCCTCTTTGATCACTGTACATTTTTGACAGGAAAAAACTAGAGATAAACGAGCTGAACCCTAAGAGACTGTTAAAACTCTATGAACTGCATTGCGGCCACCATCTTGGAGAAAAAGCTGAGCATTGAGCACTGCACTGAACAAGTCACCGTGGAAGTACTGATCGCAGAGAGCTTTCACACGACAATACAAAGCAATTGGAGCAAAGCATTGTATAGTGGGCTAACCTATGTTTTACCTGTATTTTCTGGGTTAAACCAAATATAGAGCAATTCTGGATTTAACAAAAAAACTAATTTCTAGCAGTGAGAGGGAAATTTAACTAGGTCTTTTGAGCTATGTTACCTGTATTTAATGGGTTTTAGCGATAGCTGGGTTTAGTAAAAAGCAGCATTTCCAGCTATGGGAGTGAAATTTGTCTTAGGCTTTTATGCCACGTTACCTGTATTTTCTGTGTTTTGGCAAAAAAAAAAAAAAAAGTATTTCTAAATTGGTTTAATAAAATAATATATAAATAATAAATAATATATAAATATTATTTATTTATAAAAAGATCAGCTCACCCACTCATATGGAACAGTCTTGCACAGCAACAACACAAATCTTGTATGGAGGCCTGGAAAAGAACACTGAAGCCGAGTCTCCAGGTGCAGTAATCCACAATGAAAAGAACACCCGGAAGCACCTGTATTTTTCATTGTGGATTAGTAAAAAGCAGCATTTCTAGCAGTGAGAGTGAAATTTGACTAGGCATTTCACATCACAGTATCTGTATTTTCTGGGTTTTACTGAAAACAGAGCATTTCTTACTGGGTTTAATAAAAATCAGTATTTCTAGCTGTGAGAGTGAAAGTGGACTGGCAGTTGCTTGACTAGTTAATAAAGGAATGGTTGGACGAGGACAGGGTGGAGAAAAGAGAACCCCTGTCATGTCCTCTCATTAAGCATGTTGGAGGCAGTGACCACACGGTGGGCAGCAGCCTTTTGCCCATGCCCAGTACAGGTAGCATCAACAGTCAGGTGCCTGGTGGTAGAAGGAGCAGCAGCACCAGCAATAGCTCTTTTATTCTGCCGTGTAGACATTCTGTTTAATTTTACCAGATGCAGAATAGGTGGCACAGTGCCGTGGCCAGAGTTTAGAAACTATGTCTCTATGTAAGCACATGGATCATCATCACAAGGCCACAAGGGATAGTCGTGATGCCTCACAATGTAAAGTAAACCTTGTCCTCTCTGCTGCTGTTCCCCAAATCCCCCTCATCTGTCTAGCAGCCAGGCAGTCCAGGCAGTTTTCTTTCATGTCTTCATCACTGTCATGTCCTCCTCCTCTATCCTGTAAGTTACCTATTGGGGAATCTATGTCATACAGACAACAGTATTCACCTAGTCACCATACTGTAGCTTAATTCACACCTGGACAAGTTGTTTGTGGAGCAGGCGCTAATGCACCATCTTGTTGATTATATGGCCTTTAGGCTACTGATGAGGTGTGCCCAGCAAAGGTGGCACATAGCTAGTCACCATTATTTTTTCAAAAAAGCCATCCCCACTTTGCACAATCATGTGGTGGAGAGAGTGTGCCACTCCATGCAGTTGTCGGTGTGCAGAACAGTGCATGCCACAGTAGATATTTGGAGTAGTAGTTATGGCCAGGGCCAATACATGCCTTTTACTGCCCACTGAGTCAAGAAATAGTATTGACATGTCAATGTTCATAATTTTTTCCATCCATGTCAAAAAGGGACATGTCATTTATTTATGTGGATGGAAAATATACAACCATTTTTTATATACTGTGTGCACAGACAACCACAAATAATTTAGCAAATACAGATACAACTTTTTTGTGATTTTACGGACCCAAAAATAAAATGTAGATGAATATATACTGTATGAACAGTGTATACTGTTTTTTAAATAACACTTTAAAAAAAGCTACAGAATAGGAACATGCTCCTCACGGTCTTCATTACTTCATTTTTCATGACTGAAAAAAGGGATAAGATGGCCCCAAAAAGCCCATTATAACAGCTAAACAGCAAGGATTTTATAGGATTGGTGTGATTGGGGGGTTAACATCTCACCTTTGTCTTGTCTAATGTCCTTCTCAATATATATTGATTAAAAGTGTTAGAATGAATAATTGTTGGGATTGATATGAATCCAAAAGAGTACATTGTGCTGTGTAATCCTTTCCATTTGTATTGTATAGTAGTAAGGTCTATATGAGGTTCTGCACCATCTATGTTATTTCAAGTGGGATCTTCAAACCTATGCATTAACTCCCAAGTGGCTGACAAGGGACTGAAGGTAACAGTCTTTGAAATATCTCATATTGATTTTCTCTTTCTTTTCCTTTAACAAAATCTTTACAGTAGCTGAACAACCTAATGCACAATTTAAAAAGAGCTTTAAAATAGCTGTAAACCTAATCACAGCTTCAGAGGAAGAATGCCAAAAGTTGTTAAAAAATAAGGGATTATAGAGACTTCTTATATTAAAACTACGGACACATACAGACTTGGGAGTTCATCATTTCATCATTTGGGTCAGCGCATTATCTATAATAAAAGTGTGGATCACTAGCATAGTGATCAGTATGTGCCACCCATTCCCTGCAGATCCCGTTGTTAAAGGGATATTCCAGGAAAAAAACTGTTTTATATATATCAACTGGCTCCAGAAAGTTGAACAGATTTGTAAATTACTTCTATTACATTTTTTTAATCCTTTCAGTACTTATGAGCTTCTGAAGTTAAGGTTGTTCTTTTCTGTCTAAATCCTCTCTGATGACACCTGTCTCGGGAAACGCCCAGCTTAGAAGAGGTTTGCTATGGGGATTTGCTTCTAAACAGGTGTCATCAGAGAGGATTTAGACAGAAAAGAACAACCTTAACTTCAGAAGCTCATAAGTACTGAAAGGATTAAGATTTTTTTAATAGAAGTAATTTACAAATCTGTTTAACTTTTTGGAGCCAGTTGATATATAAAAAAAAAGTTTTTTCCTGGAATACCCCTTTAACTTACAGCTAAGAAAAAAAGCAAATGCAGATAAAAAGTATAAATCATTGAATAATTAAAATAAGAAATTGTTTATGATACATTTCCACCTTTAAGGGGTACTGTAAATATAACAGTGTAGTTCAACAGATTTTAGGTTGAAATGATTATTAATAATATACTTTGTATTTGCACCATGTGCCATTTATAGTACAGGAATCCTATGGGGCAGAGATGCCTTAGGGGCTCCCTTAAGGCAACAGGGCCCCTGATGTGACTGCAAACCCCATAGTTACGCCTGCATATCTGCATATATGATACATGAAGCAAATCAAGAGCTCCAATCTGATAATATACTCGGGGGCGTTGGTGCTGGCAGCAGTTATTGAATACCGACACTGTTTTTTAATGTAAGGGATATACACATGTTCCATACTTAAAGGGAAACTGACAGCTGATCCTCTCTGCTCCCTTATGCCCTGCCACTTCATAAATATTCATGGAGGGCCCTTCACCAATGTGAACGAACTATGGCACATGGGAGCGGAGGGGACAGAGACAGAGAAGCGCTGTATGCTAGCTCCAGCCTCCATTGTGCAAAGAATGGCATAAGCATATTAGCAACGGACCCTAATACTACTTGTATCTCTTCTTGTGTATTTGGGTTTAGTGTGGGTGAACCAGCTGTCAGGTTCCTTTTAAATATGCACTGCCATTTGAACAAATTTGCATAGATCAATATGGCAAGCAAATATAGGAAATATGTTCGTCAGTTACCAAATTTACCCCCCCCCCCCCCTACCCCTTGAAAAACTAGCTCAGCTTTGTCCTGTGTCCGCAAAACAAGGAATACAAATCTACATCAGGGGAGCTTTGCCTACCAGCTCTGGTAGAAATGCAAATTGGTGATGTACCCTGCAGAATAATTTTTTTTTTGAAAATGCCATATCCAGTCAGGTCCATAAATATTGGGACATCAACACAATTCTAAATTTTTTGGCTCTATACACAACCACAATGGATTTTAAATGAAACAAACAAGATGTGCTTTAAATGGTATAGGAATTACAACAGTTTGCATAAGTGCCCCCCACTTGTTAAGGGACCAAAAATAATTGGACAATTGACTTCTCAGCTGTTCCATGGCCAGGTGTGTGTTATTCCCTCATTATCCCAATTACAATGAGCAGATAAAAGGTCCAGAGTTTATTTCAAGTGTGCTATTTGCATTTGGAATCTGTTGCTGTCAACTCTCAAGATGAGATCCAAAGAGCTCTCACTATTAGTGAAGCAAGCCATCATTAGGCTGAAAAAAAAAAAACATCAGAGAGAGAGTCAAAACATTAGGCATGGCCAAAACAACTGTTTAGAACATTCTTAAAAAGAATCAGCAACACCAAAAGACCCGGAAGACCAAGGAAAAAAACTGTGGAGGATGACCAAATAATTATTTCCCTGTGAAGAAAGCCCCCTTCACAACAGTTGGCCAGATGAAGAACACTCTCCAGGAGGTAGGTGTTTGTGTGTCAAAGTCAACAATCAACAGAAGACTTCACCAGAGTGAATACAGAGGGTTCACCACAAGATGGAAACCATTGGTGAGCCTCAAAAACAGGAAGGCCAGATTAGAGTTTGCCAAACAACATCTAAAAAAGCCTTCACAGTTCTGGAACAACATCCTATGGACAGATGAGACCAAGAACAACTTGTACCAGAGTGATGGGAAGAGAAGAGTATGGAGAAGGACAGGAACATGATCCTAAGCATACACCTCATCAGTAAAGCATGGTGGTGGTAGTGTCATGGCGCGGGCATGTATGGCTGCCAATGGAACTGGTTCTCTTGTATTTATTGATGATGTGACTGCTGACAAAAGCAGCAGGATGAATTCTGAAGTGTTTCGGGCAATATTATCTACTCATATTCAGAAAAATGCTTCAGAAATCATTGGGCGGCGCTTCACAGTGCAGATGGACAATGACCCAAAGCATATTGCAAGATTTAACCAAAGAGTTTTTCAAGGGAAATAAGTGGAATGTTATGCAATGGCCAAGTCAATCACCTGACCTGAATCCGATTGAGCATGCATTTCACTTTCTGAAGACAAAACTGAAGGGAAAATGCCCCAAGAACAAGCAGGAACTTAAGACAGTTGCAGTAGAGTCCTGGCAGAGCATCAGGGATGAAACCCAGCAATGTCTGCTGATGTCTATGCGTTCCAGACTTCAGGCTGTAATTGACTGCAAAGGATTTGCAACCAAGTATTAAAATTTGAAAGTCTGATTTATGATTATTATTCTGTCCCATTACTTTTGGTCTCTTAACCAGTGGGAGGCACATATGCAAACTGTTGTAAATCCTACACCATTCACCTGATTTGAATGTAAATACCCTCAAATTAAAGGGGCATTCCAGGCAAAAACTTTTTTATATATATATATATCAACTGGCTCCAGAAAGTTAAACAGATTTGTAAATTACTTCTATTAAAAAATCTTAATCCTTTCAGTACTTATGAGCTTCTGAAGTTAAGGTTGTTCTTTTCTGTCTAAGTGCTCTCTGATGACACCTGTCTCGGGAAACGCCCAGTTAAGAAGAGGTTTGCTATGGGGATTTGCTTCTAAACTGGGCGTTTCCCGAGACAGGTGTCATCAGAGAGGACTTAGACAGAAAAGAACAACCTTAACTTCAGACGCTCATAAGTACTGAAAGGATTAAGATTTTTTAATAGAAGTAATTTACAAATCTGTTTAACTTTCTGGACCCAGTTGATATATATAAAAAAAAGTTTTTGCCAGGAATACCCCTTTAAAGTTGACAGTCTGCAGTTAAAGCATGTCATGTTTCATTTCAAATCCATTGTGGTGGAGTATAGAGCCAAAAATGTTAGAATTGTGTCCCAATATTTATGGACCTGACTGTATAATGGGCAGAAATAGTGCTGCTCCTCATGTACACACACAGGACAGCTTATACTGAAAAGTCACCTGAACAAACAGGTACATTTTAATGACAAATAGAAACAAGCAATGCCTCTCACTTGCTTCATCTGTAGTCCCTGAATTTAGGGATTAAGGATCATCCCCTTCCACAATACCGCACAGTATAGCATATGGATATTGTATGATTGAATTAGCAATACATAAATATAATGTAACTGGAAATGCTTTAGATTAATACTATATATTTGTGTACTTCATCAGTGGTTCTTCTAAGCAATGTATACTGACAGTGCTGACATTCTTGCTGTATAAGCCATACTTAATGCAGTTGTTTGTTTCACTCCTGAGCTTTACAAGATCCGCCATACCACTCAACCAGTCTCCAGGGAACCATAAACAGCAGTACTATACATTAACATTGACTTCCATTACCTTAGATGAAAGTGTGTCACATCAAGCTTAATGCCTGTCAGCCTAATCTGCTATTGATTGGAAGAATGTGTCAGGGCGAGGAGCAGCAAGTAACACTATAAAATACCTCCTAAGCCCTAGGTTCTAGCTGACCATCCTTTCCTGAAATTGTTCAATTTGTCAGAGATAATAAAAAGATTGTGAGTAGGTGTTTATCACAAACATGGCCATGGACACTCTTCTTTTATTGAAACACACAGATCACTGGTGAGAACTGAAAATTGCTTCTGCTTATCACCATAGTTAAAATTTCACATTGAGCCACATGAATATTATTTGTCTGAACATTATGCTGACAGAAAAAAGTCTATCAGTTAGAGACAACTGTTTTGCGCCAATTACTGATAAACTGCAAAAATGTAGAAAAGGTATATATAGTACCTATGTTTTTTCCCCAAAAAATGGATAGGATACTGGCGCCGACCTTGTGTATTAAAGATCACAGCCACTGTTGAAAAGTAGACTCAAACAGGGTTTATTGATTGCTAGCAGCGATCAATAAACCCTGTTTGAGACCATTTTTCAACAGTGGTTGTGATCTTTTTTTACACAAGGTTGGCGCCAGTATCCTATCCATTTTTTTGGGATAAAAACATATATACCTTTTCTTCATTTTTGCTATTTAAAAACCGCTGATCCTAGAAGAACAGCCTGTTCATACCTATCTTACCGCACTTGGAAGCGCATTATTTTTCAGTTTTTTCTTCTATAATTACTGATAAATTGGGCATAAAGACTTATTGGCATCTCTGTGTCACACTTAAAGGAGTACTCCGGGATATGAAAACTTATCCCCTATCCTAAGGATAGGGGATAAGTTTTAGATTGCAAGGGGTCCAACTGCTGGCAGTCAGCGGCAAGGGGGCATGTCCGACCACATGATACGGCGGCCGACACGCCCCCACAATACATTTCTATGGGAGAGCCAGAGTGCCGTCTCCAGCTCTGCCATAGAGATGTATTGAGGGGGAGTGTTGGCTGCCAGGTCATGCAGTGGTCGATATGCGCTATTTCGGCAAAGAGCCAGGGGCCCTCTATGGGGGGACCGCCTCAGCGGTCGGACCCCCCACGATCTCAAACTTAAGTTTTCACATCCCAGATTACTTCTTTAAAGGTACTGCCTGTTGACTCCTGCAGGTAAGATGCAGTATTACACCCTGCCTATTTAAATTAATCACCATTTAATAAAGGGTTATGTCATGGGTGTCAAAATTTAAGTCTTCACTGTTTTTTTGTCTCTAAGACATGTCTAAGGTTTTTTAAAGTGACAGGAACATTTTAAGTGATGGGCATATTGACAGGGATAGTGGTCTCAGCGGGCGCCGCCAAAGTCAGTGGGTGCTATGACCACGCAAACATGCATTGTCTCCACTGATGGCAATGCAGCCTGCGTGGAATTTTGCCGAAAGAATGAACATGTTAGTTTTTTGGGCAGAATCCGAAATGTTGGCTGCAGAAATTCTGCAGTGTGCATGCAAAATGGCAGTTTGAAATTCTGCTCAGAAATTCTGTAGTGTGAGTAGGCCCCAACTCTCATTTCAGGTAACTTTTCAGCATAAGCAGTCTTGTATGTGTACATGAGAAGTAGCACAAATTCTGGCCATTGAATGACTAATAAATACATATATACATGTTACCTCCCTTGTAGGCTCTATCTTTGTGTCAGCTTTTCTTGAGGTCAGTTGCAGGGAAGAGGCAGACTAGCCTGTATGATGGCTCCCATACACTACACCCACACAAAAACAGGGTATTCTGCTTACTTACCTCTCTGTAACAAACTTTGAGATGTTGCAGCAGCATACGGAACAGTACTGAGCAGTCTAGCCCCGGGGTTCTCAACCAGGGTTGTGCATACCCCTAGGGGTATGCCAAGGGTTATGCAGGGGTACGGCAATTCGCTGACAAATACCAGCCATGTCAGCGCAGAGTGGGGATTGGACGCAGCAGTCGCCGGGGCAGCTCACTATATTGTACCACTATATTGGCCACTTTACGTGAGCTGCAGTGGTTGCCAGGCCTGATGTGTGATGTCCTTAACGTTGCGCGGAGGTGTCGGCACAGCGCAGAAGGACGTCACCCGTAAGTGCGGCCCTCCGGCTCCAGTCAAACAAGATAGACACATGCCTGGTAAGCATGTTAAACTAAGTGTAACGGCAGTATGGGAGGGTGTTATTGCATGAATCTCATATATTGGCCCTGGGGGATCTGAGGGGGGGGGGGGAGAATGGCACAAGGGGATTAAGATGGAGGGGGGGGGATAATGGCAAAATGGGATTAAGATGGAGGGGGGGATAATGGCAAAATGGGATTAAGATGGAGGGGATGTAATCATTATCCCCCTCCATCTTAATCCCCTTGTGCCATTATTCTCCCCTTCCCCTGAATCCCTTTTGCCATTATCCAATTATGGCAAAAGGGGATCAGAGGGGGGTGGGGGGAATAATGGCACAAGGGGATTAGGATGGAGGGGGAAAATAATGGCACAAGGGGAATAAGTATCGCATTAGTATTGCATTAGACAGGTAAGCACACGCCATTATGAAATTAAGTAATTTTATTACGTATTTTGTCCGCGGGTACCCCGCGAACTTATGAGCGAGGGGTACTCGCGGACATACTTTCAGTCGCGAAAAAAGTTGAGAACCACTGGTCTAGCCTGTGAATTCAGTACTTTGTGTGCACTTTCAATAAACCTGCAGAATCTGGTGTCTGTGTGCCTGCATTTTCACTCATCCTTGCTCATCCACCTTAGCCACTCTCCTCTTTATAGACTATTATGGGCAGTATAACCTGATCTCAAAGCAGCTGAAAGTGAGGCATAAAAGAAGTGAGGCAATGAGGAGAAATGCAGCCTTGTAAGTGCAGAAGGAAGAAAATGTATCTGATAAAATATATTACAGTTTATTCCTTATATCTGCTTGTATTATGGATTTGAGCAAATTTTTTTGAAATAACAGAACTAAATCCTACTACTGCCCAATATGTCAGTTTGTTCTTATCCATTTATCCAATCTATATAAGATATAAAAACTTGGGTCAACTGAGCAAATGATGTTACATTCAAAATGTGTTTCAAAAATGTTGACAATCAAGTACAGTGAAAATTCCAAAGAATGCTACCCTTTTGATCAGCCCTCCTACCTAAGATCAGCTTTTTCTGTCACCGGTTTTTCTCCCATTATATTCTTTGGACCCCGCATCTCTTTAAGCAAACCATATTACCAATGACCCCCACCCCCCACCCACACCCCCTAAAAGACCGCTAATTGGACTATATCCTCTGAATCATCTGAACACAAATCTGCACTGTGCCTCAGCACCAAACTGGATCAAGAGACTTGAAGAGAGAAATAGTGCCAGCATTGTGCCACATCATTAGATCTAAGAGAGTAAGAGGAGGGGAGCATTTTTAGCACCAGCTGGCATAAATGGATAGGAGGAGGGAGACTGTCAGAAACAGAGAGAGTGCAACCCAATTTATGCTGCACTGGGGAGAGGATCCATGCTGGCAACAGGAATGAGAGGGAAACCCATGCTAAAAAATAGGAAACAGTGGGGGAACATGCTGGGAGCCAGAAATGACAGGGGAATCCATGCTAGGGGCAAGGAGTGAGAAAGGAAGCCATGCCAGCGACCAGGTAGGAGTCATGCCCGAGACAAAAAATGAGGGTAAAAAACCATGCTGTGGACAAGGAAAGAGATGGGGAGTCATACTGAGAACTAGAAATAAGATAAGATAGGAATCCCTGCAGGGGATCAAGAAAGAGATAAGTAGCATTTCTGAGGACCAGGACTGAGACGGGGAGTCATTTCGGGGATGAGGATTAAAACAGGTAGCTATGCTAAGGAAAAGCACTGAAATGGGAAAACATACTGGGAACCAAGATTGAAATTGGAAGCCATGCTGGGGACCCAGAATGAGATGGGAAGTCATGCTGGGGACCAGGAACATGATAGGGAGTAATAGGGGGACCTAGAATGAGTTGAATTAGACACTTTATAATTGTGTATACATTTTCCTTTCAGAGGATCACCCCAATAAAAGACCACTTTTTGTGCAAATTTAGGTGGTCGGCTTAAAAGGGTTTCACTGTATATCCAAGCAGTGCATTACAAAGGAGAAAACAAGTAAAGGATTAAAGGAAAACAGGAAAGTAAGTATTGAGTAAGAACTTACAGTATCTGCATCAGCATCAGGGACATTTAGGTGGGTCCACTTTCTGTCCGAGACAGGTTGGGCATTCTTATAGAAAGAAGAACAGTAAAAAGCAGCAATGATAACAGAATTAGAAACACGTACCAAGAGAAAAGCCAATAAAATAGTAGACTGTCAGAAAGAGATTCACAGCAACATTTAAGTAAATGTAGAAAGTTTTAAAAATGCTAAATATGTTGTATCTCCAAAGCTCAAGGCCTGAGGGAGCCATTTCCTCCTAGTAGATGTCAGCAAAGCCACCTAACAAACATGGCCACCAAACTTTGTAACTGTTATTCTTCTAAAGTACAAGAGGGAAATTTTACTTTTTTATTTTTTTTTATTTTTTTGGAGGGGTCCAAATTGGTAATGCTTAGAAGTATTACTACTACACTAATATTTACCTGCTATTAGCTATTTAATTTGTTATTATTACAGTATTTCACATTATTGGCCAAATAAAATGTTGTCGGTAGGAAGTTAAATTGCACTTGAAAAGTCAAGCGCAAGGAATCATATTGTAATAAACAATTGTATAAAAGGAATAATGGTCACAGATTGTAAACATTGCCACGGATCTAATGATCATTTTGGTAAAGTAATGCACTAAAAGATCAGAATAATTTTCCTGATTAATTTTCCATTATTGTAATTATCATATGTTAAATTATATTTTTATATACAGTATTTGTATAATAGCTTACTAAATGCCAAAAACTGAGAAAGGTCCAGCATTAAGAAAGGTTCTGCACCTGTTGTAACAGGTGAAAAACCTTCCAATGGCGCAAAGTGATCACTTAGTGTCATGGGCATATGATCCTATATAGTCAGATGAGTAATTACATTGAATTCTATTGTTGGCTTAATCTAGAAGCAAATAGCGGTAGACTGGTAAACCTACTGCCCCAGTGAGCTGTCCAAACAACCAGATGACAAACACAGCTATCCTACATCTCTGTGCTTCACACATTAACAGGTAATGGCTCATTAGAGAATCTGGCTTGTAGATAAGACTTAAATAGGAAAAACATTTGGACCCGAGTAATGATATTCCTGCCAATATGAAGCTGTTTTACTTCAACAAAAAGTTATTTACTTAATCATCATAGATGCTGAGCCAAAGCCAAACATTTGTAATCTTTTTGTTTTTTATCACAAAGGCACTATTATTTCTATAGTAAATATTTTACATGAATTTAGACAAATGCAGAACCTTTGGGATCTACATACGATTCAGATCTAGGAAGTTGGCATCTCAGCCAAAGCTAAAGTTGTGCAATCGTGATTTACTTGATTTTACGTTCTTTTATACTATTATTTTTATATCCTGTTTTATGTAAGACCCGTTTGATTTACATAATGAAATATAGGATGTTGAAGAATTGTTGGTGGTTCATATTATAATTTTACGAATCCTGAGCCTAAAAAACTAACTATTTTCTCAGTTATTTTAAATTGTCTTGGCTATTCCCTTACTTATCACACCTTTACAAGAGGATATTGTGTTTTCATCATTGCCATAATAACTAGACAGTGGGGACAAGACCAACTGCAGATCTTACAAGAATATCTGTCTCCTTTGTGTTCTTTGATGTCTCCTTGTCAACATCCATAAACCACAGGGTAAAACTGTGAGATAACACAGAATAATGTCACAGTCCTGCTTGGCTTTGTGTTGAACCAAACTATAATAATATCTTGACCCAGACTATGACAAAGACATCTAAGGATGATGAAACCATTTCCATTACTCCGACTATCCAAACAAATCCTTGTGATTCTTATCTTATCATTAACTTAGACATGACTTGAATAGTATGTGAAAAGGATAAAATAACATTTTCCTAAACATGCTTTATAATTTGGTGGAGAGAGGCCTTCTGCCCCAGACGGGCTGCTGGGGAGCGGAGGGGGAGGTGTAAAAATCACTGAAGGTCCAATAGATTCACCTTCAGCAAAGTGTACTACTGTATTCCTAGGCTTGCGAATTGTATCCAGAGAAGCCTAGAAGCATAGACGAGTTGGAGACAGCCGTCCCCGGACTAGAAATAATACCACAGGCAATAGCTAGCTGTCATGGTGGACACCAGGAGTGGAGAATTTTTTTTTACAGCTGTTCAAAGCCAGAGATACTTGGGTAACAGGTTATCACCACAGGTTAAATGTCTGTAAAAAGTGAAGGAGTGATGCAACAAGAATTGAAGAACAAAAAAAAAAACAACAAAAAATGTTTGTTCCTGTGTACCACATATAGCGTTTGGATACATAGTTTCAATTAGATACAAAGAAAATAAAACAAGTAGGGCAGTTTAGAGGTGCTGTAACTCCTTTGTTCTCTCCAATGAATGTAATGACATAATAAAATGTATCACATTCAATATAGTCGGCTGGAGGCTGGCAGCATGAGAATGGAACGAAATTAATATGTGTATTAAAGAGTAAAGAGGTTGTCCCAGTACTTTACTGCAAGGTGCATGCTGACACTGCCTGATAGCTTTCTCCCAACTTGAAGACGTCGGCCATGCCACAGGGCATGTACTAGTTGTAACAATCCTGGCAATTGCGCTGCCATTGGCTGCTGCTTGTGGACATGGTTTTGCCCACATACAGCAATTTAGTATATGCCCCAAACTTTGTCAGCACACACCAAGGTGAGAGACGGAGAGCAAGGATGCAGGGGTACTTTTGACGTGAGGCAAGTTGAATTACTCGCCTCAGACGGCACCACCTAGCATCAGAAAGGAGTGGCATGGGCAGGAGCAGATTACATTTACTGTAATAATCATTAGGCTTTGGAATAAGGTTTCTAAAAGATTTTATTATACGTGTCATAGAAGTGTCTGCCCAATCCTAACGCTAAGACAACAAACATAATAAACAAAGTCTTACTTACAACAGAATATCCACTCCGCAAACTGGCTGGATGATGTGTCGCTGACTCAATAAAATCTTCTTCATTTTCATCTAAATAGTCCTGGTAAAAAATATAATAACTTTCATATATCATTTAATTACTGTAACATTTATTTCACGGTAACATTTATTTAATCAAAAATCCTGCTTGTGGACAGATGTTGTTTAACACTGAAATTAATTGAGGTTCCAAAAGTAGAATAAATCTCTGCTCACACTGTATTAGTGCCATAGAATGCTGCCAAATGTTCACCCCAGACAGATGCAACCATACTGTCTATTCAAATGCATACATCTGCCATTGACTTCCATTGCAAAAACAATTTGTGGCATCCAGTTGTATTGAAATGCATAGCTGATGTCTGCTTGTGAGAATTAAATCTGAACAGATAAATCATATTTATACCAACATACCAATACATACAAATGAATGGCAAATGGACATTTTTTGGCATGCTAGGCATATTTACTATAGCTTTTTCTTATGCAACAAACCTAGTCTTAATGCCTTAATATCAATGGTTGGATCAGACACTTATCCCCTATCCTGTGGGCGGATAGTTGGGCTAAAGCCTACGTTGATGCTGGGAGCACTTGTGGTCCCCTAGTAGCTTTGGGGAAAAGAGGAAGGGTGGTTTCGTTGTGGGGCCTCTCTACTATCGGAGGTCTGTGCAATGGACCGCATCCTTGTGCATGTTTTTTTGAGTGTAACACATTTGCACTTTTTTCTTGCACTTGGGTGATGGAGAGCACGTTCCTCGGCCTCAGTATTTTATCAAATGTATTAGCTCTTGGTACCCTGTATGTCATTACTTTGAGTTCCAAGTTTTTATCTGAGCAGAACACACATTAGAACTAACTGCAGAGACATTATTCGCTTTTACAGTTCTTGGCTCTCATTTGAGCTAATTTGCTAACAGTGAATATCACAGTTTCCCAAACACTAGCAGACTGTGGAGTGTAATAAGGGACGACATATCCTGAAGCTCCATTAATGCTAATCAATAGTGTGAACATGCGGCTGAGCTTTATCTGGAGTGAACCAGGGCACTGCCTGTTTAATCGGCTATGCCTCACCCGATATAAGATCACAAAGGGCTAATAGGATTGACTTTTTTTTTTTACCTTGGTGGAGGAGCAAGCACATTATTGTAAGCAGCAAAAATAGTATTATTACTGAAAATGTGTTTAACAGGTCATAGACACAGCAAAAATAAAAATAATCTAACTGCAAGCCTGGTGTCATACATAGCCTTTTTAATTTAAAAACAACAGTGTTTTATGCTGTAAAAAATCTCAAGTTCATATGTGTGTTGTGTTTTTGTTTGTTGATTTTTTCAAGTTAAAAATAATGTGATTCAAAATGGAATCATTGACACATGATCTGTCAAAAAAAGCTACAGAAGTAAAAACACCAGCACAAAACAGGTATTAAAAATGCATGGTGGAAAATATCCATATCATGCTTTATCTCCCCTAGAGGCATTGCCCAAAATGAAAGGGGAACTCCAGTGGAAACAAGTTTTCAAATCAACTGGTCCAGGACAGTTAAACAGATTTGTAAATTAACACACATACACAGAAAAGAGGTTTCTACCAGGCACTGCGAAGTGTGTATGAGCTCCATGTGGGCATATGGCGTGCCTATGGCACTGTTATACAGAACTATAAGGACATTGGGGGAGATTTATCAAAATCTGTTCAGAGAAAAAGTTGCTGTGGCCTGTGAAAAATTTAAGAAGCAATCTGATTGGTTGCTAGGGGCAGATCAGCAACTTTTTCTCTGGACAGGTTTTGATAAATCTCCCCCATTGTGTTCTACTGTAAACACATATCTTTGTATAACTGATAATGGCCCCTTTGATTTAGGTGCAGACAGGTCCTAACTCCTTGAAAGGTTTTCTTGATGGCCTATCCAACTGATAGCCCATCAAGATCCAATCACTGGGGGTCAGATTTCCAATGTCTGAGCCATTTTGGTGATTAAAAGGGGTCCTCTGTCCAACCCACAGACTTGCATTAAGGGGGTGTGGCCGTGACGTCAAGAGCGGGCATGACTGTGACGTCACAAGCCTCCGCCCCGCATTGCCAGTCATCCAGCACGGGGCGAAGTTCGCTCCGTGCACCAGATGTCTGGGGTGCTGCAGCCAAGATCGCGGGGGTCCCCAGCGGAAGGACCCCCGCGATCAGACATCTTATCCCCTATTCTTTGGATAGGGGATAAGATGTCTAGGGGTGGAATATCGCTTTAAGGGACCACTGCACAATGTGAACACTGCATTCTTTTGATTCCTACGAGGCACATTGGGTAGCTTCTGTGTATAGTACTGCAATGCTCACATTGAAGTGAATGACACAGATTACAAAAACCAGGTACAGCCACTAATAAAATACAGTTTTCAGCACTATGCCTGCCAGGAAATAAAGATGCTGCAGCGCTCATCAGCGAGTGCAAGTGCCCCCCACTGATTATATACTGATGGCCTTGTAGCTGTCCTATGGTTTGGAGGCTGTCAGGAAAACTGTATGACACTAGTGTTGGGCGCGAATATTCGCATTTTGAATTTTTATCGCGAATATTGCAAATTCGCGAATTCACAAATATTGCGAATATATGCGCTATGTATTCAAAATTACGAATATTCACTTTTTTCCGCATATGCGCATATTCCTTCTTTTCACTTGTGGGCCAAATAGAATGATGCAAATACACTTGTCAGAGGTTATCAACAACATCCCTAGCAACCAATAGTAAAGTTGCCCACCCCCTCACTGTTTTCTTCCTCGAATACGCGAATATTCGAATATTCACATATGCGAATATAACGAATATGCAAAATTCGTGAATATAGGACGAATATTCGCCTATATATTCGCAAAATATCGCGAATTCGAATATGGCCAATGCCGCTGATCACTATATGACACTACTGAATAACTGATAAATAGATAAAAGTTTCTTGTAGTTGCTGATGCATTGTATTTTTCTGGTAAAATGAGGAGAGCCCACAGAAGATATTTATAAAGGAAAACTTAAAGGGGTTCTCTACTTGGACAATGCCTAGTTGATAAAATGGTCCCTTTAAAAAGTTGTTTTTCCAACTCAAAAAGTTATCCCCCTTGTGATCTTGAGAGTCACCCATCAGAATGGGGCGCAAGGACGTTCTTGCTCATCTCTACTCCATTCATTCTCTGCCGGAGCTGCTGGAGATAGCCAAGTACAGTGTTTGGCAACCTCCGAGGCTTCCATAGAGAATGAAGAAAGTGGCAATGCCAACGCACCTTCCACTACTCCATTCTGATGGGAGGGAAATTAGGGTTCCTGTGCTTCCATTCAGGGTCACCCTTGCGGATGGGAACACTGGGCCCAGGTTGCTTCCTCCTAACACTGGCCCTGTCTGTGGGGAAAACTGGCAGTGTTTATTTATATGTTAGACAAAACTGCAGAATTCGGTATGATTTCAGAAATTTGTAGCAAAACTCACAACATGACAGTGATGTATCATGAAACCTTAAAGGGGTACTCCGGTGAAAACCTTTTTTCTTTTAAATCAACTGGTGGCAGAAAGTTAAACATATTTGTAAATTAGTGCATGAGAAGATAAAGAAAAGTCGGCACTCACCGGGTTTCCAATTCAGCAGATTTTATTGCACGTTACTCACAGCCGTAGTACAATTCTCGGGGAGACGACGGATGGTACAAGGGGGGTACCACAGAGAGGCGACACCTGTGTTTCGCACTTAGTAGTGCTTCAACGGGCTTTCAGGTTCAGAAGTTAGCAGTGCCGAACTACTCATCTATACGCTACAATATTTGTAAATTACTTCTATTAAAAAATCTTAATCCTTCCAGTACTTATTAGCTGCTGAATGCTACAGAGCAAATTCCTTTCTTTTTGGAACACTGATGACATCACGAGCACAGTGCTCTCTGCTGACATCTCTGTCCATTTTAGCAACCATGCATAGCTGATGCATAGCTGATGTAAGCTAAGGGCAGCATGGTGGCTCAGTGGTTAGCACTGCTGCCTTGCAGTGCTGGGGACTTGGGTTCAAAACCCACTAAGGACAACAATAAATGAAGCGTTATTATTATTATAATAACGTCAGCAGAGAGAACTGTGCTCGTGATGTCATCAGAGAACATTCCAAAAAGAAAAGAATTTCCTCTGTAGTATTCAGCAGCTAATAAGTACAAGAAGGATTAAGATTTTTTAATAGAAGTAATTTACAAATATGTTTAACTTTATGCCACCAGTTGATTTAAAAGAAAAAAGGTTTTCACCGGAGTACCCCTTTAAGTGTTCAATTTCCATGCAATGCCACCAAAGGGAAATGAAGCTTTACATACGAGATAATGATTGTCTGTCTGCTACAGGACAGCACTGGTCCTCTGGAGCAAGAAGTTACCAATAATGGCCTGTCCTAGGATACATGATAAATATTTAATAAATAGGGGCCCAACTGCCTATGCCAGTAAGCTGGATGAAGAGGCCATGGCACTCCAGCAAGCATCACATTACTGTTAAAGGGGAACTTCAGTATAAAACATGTTACTTATCCACAGGATAGGGGATAAGCGCCTTAACGCTCTCCTAGTGTTTGAATCGCCCTGGTCGTGTCGCCCCCTTCATTAATTTTTGTGGGAGAGATACAGCAGAACAAGCATTCGTGTATCTACGCCTCTCCCATAGAGATACATGGAGAAGGCGTGTTGACCACAGCTTTGTGCATGAGAATATCGCTCAGTGAATAAGGATTACTGGGGTGCCGGGTAGGGGATTGTGGGGGTCTAACCCTGCGCAATCAGACAACATAGGATGTCCTGTACCGGAGTTACCCTTTAAGCAGTTTATCCGCAGGGGTGCTGGAGTTGGAACCTGGCCTACCTTCTGTAATTTGGCTCTAAACCTCATTTTACACACACAAATATACACTTAAGCACACACATATAGGGGGGTATTTATCAATTTTGCCTGTTGACGGTTTCTTTTTACCCTTTTTTTTTCACTTTGGTTTTCGTGGACATGCACCAAATTTATCATTTGGTGGAAGTTGTTAGTCATTTTGGCTCAAATGTTGAAATCAGCTGTTCACAGCGCCTTTTACACAGAACTTACCACCACAGAGGACGCGTATTTTACCCTGTAGAGCAGCTATTTCGGAGTCCCTCCTGCAGGATATCAGCAAGTTATTTTCTTTTGTGGGGTTTATAGCCACCAGGTGAAATGAATTTTCACTGCTTTAGTGCTTACCACTGCTTTAGTGCTTACCTTTCCTTAACCTGTGTGGCCATCTCCAATGCTGGCTCAACGGAGGGTGAAGGTTCCTCAGAGAAAACTATGCGTCGCTGCTTTCACAAAAAAATTTTTTTATGTATTTTAACGCCTTTACATTTTCTGACATTGTTATGTGTGTTTTCCATGTGATTTTGAGAAAGTTGTAAAAATGACAGTGGAGAAGATGCGCCAAACTTTGGCACAAACAGACACTGCGCCAAAGTATTGCACCAAATTTACGTGGAAAAAAAACACATAAATCCTTTGATAAATACCCCCCCCCCCCCCCCCCCATAATCTTCAACATCAGTGTAGTGGTAAATGTAGAAAGAAAATATAGTTTGATCTGTTTAATCGGTAAAAGGTTCATCTCCATAGTTCACATTCAAGATAAGATGTATTGAATAGAGAGCAAACCCCAAACACTCACTGTTGTGAATGTATTAGTGGATCCTGAGCCCAGCAGCTGAGCAGCCCCCTCACAATGGAGCAGAAGATTTGGAGGTGTGAGCCTCAAGGCTTCTAATAAACAGAACTTAAAGGGTACCTTTCATCAAAAAAACTTTTGATATATTATAGATTAATGTATGCAGAATAACTTTCCAATAGCATGTTATAAAAAAATATGCTTCTTTCTATTTAAGTTTCCACTTTGAAAAATGACCACTAGGGGTCTCCCTACCAGCCCATTTTTTTATAGATTTCAGACTCATGCGAGTCCTAAATCTCAAACTGAAGCTGGAACACAGACAAACTCTGCACTGCTCACTGCCAGGGAGCAGTGCTGTGCTTGTCTGTGTCCCGGCTGCAGTCTGAGATTTAGGACTCCAGCATGAGTCTGAAATCTATAAAAAAAAAAAGGACTGGTAGGGAGACCCCTAGTGGTCATTTTTTCAAAGTGGAAAATGTAATAGAAAGAAGCATATTTTTAATAACATGCTATTGGAAAGTACAGACCCATCTGTATTTATTTCCTGCCATAAAAAAATAAAGCAAGGCAAACCATACTTATTTCCAAATTGTAACATTTGGAAATAATGAATACATTTACACAAATGAATAACAAATATTTATTTAGTGTATAAAATCTGATCCACTTGTGAACCTGGAAAGCATTGCCTCTACTTCACCATAAACATGCACGATCAGCGAAGCCAAAAACAGAGAAGAGGATAAAGGGTTGCCAGGCACATGTAATGATGTTAGTCACCAGGGGAAATAAAAAGATTAGTTATATTAAACCTGTAAGATACTACCGGGCAATCCCCATATACAATGCATGACATTGTCAGTGGAGCTAGTCGAAACTGGGGATGGCCAGATTGAGATGTTTACTTTGTCGCTTTATCTTCAATAAGTGAGAAATTAATGTTCAACTCACCAAGTTGGTGTTCAGTCCTCCAGGAACAGATCTGCTTCTTATGCTTCCTGTGTCCCCATTGCCCTCTGTAATCTGTCTGCTGAGGTCCAGCTCTGATCGACTGTGATCTGAAAAAGGATTATTCTACAGTTTTATCTGCTACGTAGGACAGGGGCACTCTAATCTGTATAAATACATGCTAAATAGAGAAACTTGTTAAAATTAGGGGGAGTTTACTTGTCACATGTATTGAATTTTTTGTTGTTATGGTTACATGTTTAAATGAACAAAGGAAAAGTGCCAGTGTTAAGTTATAGATTGAAGATATTGCTTCGGGCTGGGATGAACTCGTAGTTGACTATGTTTTTGTATACAGCAAAATTAAAGCGCAACTGTCATCATTTATTACCCCCCAGACTACCACAATGTTGTTACAGACTACCATATAGTGAGTCTAACCATACCTTTCTGGCCGCTCTTTCCTCTTTTATGACTTATAAAATACTTTTATACACGTGTCAGGCACAGTCGGATAGGTGTGGCTTGGGGTTTGCAGAGCCCCGCCGCCTGGGACCACTGGGACCGTTATGTAGGAAGACACAGCAGTCCACAGTGCATGTGCCCCTCCCTGTCGGCTCTGTGGTGCGCGAGCTGCCGCCCTGCATAGACAGAGCGCATAGACGGCGGGAATGAGCGCTCTTGAAGTAAGGGAGCGTGCGCTCACTCTGTCAATGCAGGGTGACGGCGCGCAGACGTCAGAGCCAGCAGGGAGGGGTGCATGCGCTGTGGACCTATATAGCGGTCCCAGCACTGAAAGAGCCATACGACTGTGCCTGACACCTGTATAAAAGTATTTTATACAGTAAGTCAGAAAAGAGGAAAGAGCTGCTATAAAGGTATGGTTAGACTCACCATATGGTAGTCTGTAACAACACTGTGGTAGTCTGGGGGTAATAAATGATGACAGTTGCGCTTTTAAACATACTGTAATAAAAACAGTAAAAATGAGACTAATAAGCAGTATGAACCCACCCTTACAGGGTGCCGTACTTTGTTGCATATTTTCCTTCCCATTGAAGTCAATGGGTAGCAAAATGTCACGATGCCGGCTGGCAGGTAGTGGATCCTCTGTGTCAGAGAGGGATTAGCGAGGACCGCGCTAGTGGACCGGTTCTAAGTCACTACTGGTTTTCACCAGAGCCCGCCGCAAAGCGGGATGGTCTTGCTGCGGCGGTAGTGACCAGGTCGTATCCACTAGCAACGGCTCACCTCTCTGACTGCTGATGACAGGCGCGGTACAAGGGAGTAGACAGAAGCAAGGTCGGACGTAGCAGAAGGTCGGGGGCAGGCGGCAAGGTTCGTAGTCAGGGTGGATAGCAGAAGTACTGGTACACAGGCTTTAGACACACAAAACGCTTTCACTAGGCACAAGGGCAACAAGATCCGGCAAGGGAGTGCAAGGGAGGAGACTAGATATAGCCAGGGAACAGGTGGGAGCCAATTAAGCTAATTGGGCCAGGCACCAATCATTGGTGTACTGGCCCTTTAAGTCTCAGGGAGCTGGCGCGCGCGCGCCCTAGAGAGCGGAGCCGCGCGCGCCAGCACACGACAGCAGGGGACGGGAACGGGTAAGTGACCTGGGATGCGATTCGCGAGCGGGCGCGTCCCGCTGTGCGAATCGCATCCCCAACGGCCATGACAGAGCAGCGCTCCCGGTCAGCGGGACTGACCGGGGAGCTGCAGGGAGAAAGACGCCGTGAGCGCTCCGGGGAGGAGCGGGGACCCGGAGCGCTAGGCGTAACACAAACTACGCAGCTGATCTTGCTACCCATGGACTTCAATGTGTTGGAAAATACGCAGCAGCAAATACGCAGCAAACTATGCCACGTGTGACCCTAGGCTAAACTGTTAGCAAACAGAGAGCTGGGCAATTGACCCAAGTGTCATGGAAAAGGGTAAAAAAAAAACACGAGATGGGGGTAAATTTAATAAACAATGTATGCCAGTTTTTCATGAATTGTAATTTACGGTTAAATTGGCATGCTGTCTTTATTCTCTGGGTAAATACAATTAAAACAATAGACTTGATTACATGTTTTCTATTATTATACTGCTTTTAAAAAAGTCAAACGTATTTGTTAGAAATTGTCCTTTTCTGACCCCCTATACCTTTATTATTATACCGTATATGGGGCTGTATGAGGGCTCATTTTTGTTTCATGATCTTTAGTTTTTAATGGTACCACTTTTGCATATATTTAACTTTTTGGTCACTTTTTATTGAATTTTTCTGGGATGTGATGTGACTAGGAATTTTGGACTTTTGGATTTTTTTTAAGTTTACGCAGTTCATTATACAGAGTCATTAACTAATTTTAATAGTTCAGACATTTCCACACACAACGATAACAAGTATGTTTATTAATGTATTTTTACATTTTTTTATTAGAAAAAAAAGAAGTGATTTACTTTTAAAAAAAAAAAACATTTTATTGCTTTTTAAATTTTTTATGTCCCTACAGGGAACTATTTATAGAAATCTATCAAAAGCTATAGTATTATAATATAGCACTGACCAGTGTTATGTGCGATTCATTTGTATAGTCTGTCAGAAGGCAAACTATACAGATAGATTGCAGAAGAGTGGCACGGAGGAGATAAGGAGACCTCTGGCCACCATCTTGACTAATTGGACCCCCAAAATCATGCTGTGGATGGTCCGATGAGTCCTCCCAAGCCCCAGAGATATTTAGATGTTGTAAGCAGTATCGAGAATGGCATCTTAGGGGTTAATGATGGACATCAGCGTGATCACTGATGTCCGCCATTATCCATGAGGTCCATGTAGGACATGTACGTGAAGGACGTATACAGTGGGGATCAAAAGTTTGGGCACCCCAGGTAAAAATTTGTACTAATGTGCATAGAAGCCAAGGAAAGATGGAAAAATCTCCAAAAGGCATCAAATTACAGATTAGACATTCTTATAATATGTCAACCAAAGTTAGATTTTATTTCCATCATTTACACTTTCAAAATAACAGAAAACAAAAAAAATAACAGAAAACAAAAAAATGGTGTCTGCAAAAATTTAGGCACCCTGCAGAATTTATAGCATGCATTGCCCCCTTTGCAAAGCTGAGACCTGCCAGTGTCATGGATTGTTCTCAATCATCATCTGGGAAGACCAGGTGGGAAAGCCCAGACTCATCTGACCAACAATCAGCACCATGGGTTCTTCTAAGCAGTTGTCTAGAAATCTGAAACTGAAAATAGTTGACGCTCGCAAAGCTGGAGAAGGCTATAAGAAGATAGAAAAACTTTTTCAGATGTCAATATTCTCTGTTTGGAATGTAATTAAGAAATGGCAGATATCAAGAACAGTGGAAGTTAAAGCAAGATCTGGAAGACCAAGAAAAATATCAGACAGAACAGCTTGCAGGATTGTGAGAAAAACTATTCAAAACCCACGTTTGAGCGCACAATCCCTCCAGAAAGATCTGGCAGACACTGGAGTTGTGGTACACTATTCCACTATAAAGAGATACTTGTACAAATATGGTCTTCATGGAAGAGTCATGAGAAGAAAACCTCTTCTACGTCCTCACCACAAAAATCAGCGTTTGAACTTTGCAAATGAACATATAGACAAGCCTGATGCATTTTGGAAACAAGTTCTGTGGACCGATGAGGTTAAAATTGAACTTTTTGGCCAGAATCAGCAAAGGTACGTTTGGAGAAGAAGGGGAAAAGAATTTAATGAAAAGAACCTCTGTCCAACTGTTAAGCATGGGGCTGGATCAATCATGCTTTGGGGTTGTATTTCAGCCAGTGGCACAAGGAACATCTCATGAGTAGGAGGAAAAATTGATTCAATAACATTTCTGCAAATTTTGGATGCTAACTTGATGCCATCTGTGAAAAAGCTGAAGTTAAAGAGAGGATGGCTTCTACAAATGGATAATGATCCTAAACATACCTCGAAATCCACGGGGGATTACTTCAAGAGGCGTAAACTGAAGGCTTTGCCATGGCTTTCACAATCTCCTGACCTCAACATAATTGAAAATCTATGGATAGACCTTAACCCCTTAAGGACTCAGGGTTTTTCAGTTTTTGCACTTTCGTTTTTTCCTCCTTACCTTTTAAAAATCATAACCCTTTCAATTTTCCACCTAAAAATCCATATTATGGCTTATTTTTTGCGTCACCAATTCTACTTTGCAGTGACATTAGTCATTTTACCCAAAGATTCACGGCGAAATGGAAAAAAAATCATTGTGCGACAAAATCGAAGAAAAACGCCATTTTGTAACTTTTGGGGGCTTCCGTTTCTACGCAGTGCATATTTAGGTAAAAATGACACCTTATCATTATTCTGTAGGTCCATATGGTTAAAATGATACCCTACTTATATAGGTTTGATTTTGTCGTACTTCTGGAAAAAATCATAACTACATGCAGTAAAATGTATACGTTTAAAAATGTCATCTTCTGACCCCTATAACGTTTTTATTTTTCCAAGTACAGGGCGGTATGAGGACTCATTTTTTTTTTTTTTGCGCCGTGATCTGAAGTTTTTATCGGTATGATTTTTGTTTTGATCGGACTTTTTGATTAATTTTTATTCATTTTTAATGGTATAAAAAGTGACCAAAAATACGCTTTTTTGGACTTTGGAATTTTTTTGCGTGTACGCCATTGACCGTGCGGTTTAATTAATTATATATTTTTATAGTTCGGACATTTACGCACGCGGCGATACCCCATATGTTTATTTTTATTTACACTGTTTTATTTTTTTTATGTGAAAAGGGGGGTGATTCAAACTTTTCTTAGGGAAGGGGTTAAATGACCTTTATTAACACTTTTTTTTTACTTTTTTTTGCAGTGTTATAGGTCCCATAGGGACCTATAACACTACACACACTGATCTCTCATGCTGATCACTGGCGTGTATTAACACGCCTGTAATCAGTGTTATCGGCGCTTGACTGCTCCTGCCTGGATCTCAGGCACGGAGCAGTCATTCGTCGATCGGACACCGAGGAGGCAGGTAAGGGCCCTCCCGGTGTCCTGTAAGCTGTTCGGGATAGCCGGGATAGTTTCCCTTTCACTTTAGAAGCGGTGGTCAGCTTTGATCGGCGATGTGTGGTATTAGCCGCGGGTCCCGGCCGTTGATGAGCGCCGGGACCGACGAGATGTGATGCGGGGTCGCAGCGCGACCCCACTTCATATCGTGGGAGCCGCCGCAGGACATAAATATATGCCCTGCATCGTTAAGGGGTTAAAAGAGCAGTGCGTGACAGACAGCCCAGAAATCTCAAAGGACTGGAAGACTTTTGTAAGGAAAAATTGGCAAAGATACCTCAAACAAGAATTGAAAGACTATTGGCTGGCTACAAAAAGCGTTTACAAGCTGTGATACTTGCCAAAGGGGGCAGTACAAGATATTAACTCTGCAGGGTGCCCAAACTTTTGCAGACGCAATTTTTTTTTTTTCTGTTATTTTGAAAGTGTAAATGATGGAAATAAAATCTAACTTTTGTTGACATATTATAAGAATGTCTAATCTGTAATTTGATGCCTTTTGGAGATTTTTCCATCTTTCCTTGGCTTCCCAAACTTTTGATCCCCACTGTACGTCGCAGTGTGCTAAATACCAGAGCAGAGCAACGTACACGTACATTGCGCATCCTTTGTGGGTTAAAAATATCTAAGACAACCTTTTTCTGGATCTCTGCTTGATTTACGCTTCATTCATTTCTGAGCCCTCCAAAAAAACTGTTTTGCAAAAATCACAATTTGCGAAATATTTGTGCAAAAGGATACATGTGAAAAAATATCTGAAAGATATACACCAAATTGAAGACAAAAGTCAATGATAAATTCCCCTGATGATTCTTAATGATTTTGCCAAATAAAACAGCTACAGGATTTTACTGAAGACCAGCATTTCACATGTTTTTCTTAGTAAATTCAAAATCCCCCCCCCCCCCGCCCCCTCCGGAGTTCCTTTGACCAGAATGGTACTATGAATATCCCCTCCTCTAGGCACCACTCTGCCTATAGTGGCACAAATATAAAAAATGTGCTTGTAGTTATCATATCCCACTTAACTCACACAGCTAGCGTGACAATATATAATTACAATTCATGTACTTTATTCAAGGAAAATGTAGAACATGAAATTACATGGATTGCTGTGAGGGTGTCTTGGCACCAAGTAACAGCAAAGACATAAATTATTAATGTCTAAGAGAACAGTTACTGCCTGCTTGATGTCAACATTGCTGCCATTTTTCAATTGTAAGAAATATGGACAAAAGGATGTGTAGCTCACTTAAAGATAAAGGTAAGGAGAGTGTTCGAGGTTAAAGGTGATGCCTTCACCCAATCAGGCCTAGTCAAAAAATGGGAAAATATATGTATATACCAGAAACCTTCTTCTTTCCTCTTTATTCTACATATATTAATAAATCCTTATTAGATCCACTATTTTCTTTCCTCTTTATTCTACACATCCCTAGTGTTCTTGAGGACTGGTATATACATATATTCTCCCATTTTTCAATTGTGTTTGATTTAACCATTCTTAAGCTTTTTTTTTTTTTTTTTTTTTTTTGCAGATTCAGATAACCCTAGTTTAATGGCAACAACAGTAAAAAAAAAATTATAAAATATATATATATATATATATATATATATATATATATATATATATATATTTTAGCAGATGTATGCTCTGGTCTTGTGGGATTTCAAAATTACAGGACTTTAACACAAGGGGAAAGCTTTAGCCTGAGAGGTATAGAGTGGAACTAATGAAAACCTCAACGTGAAATGAAGATCTGCTTTCAATTCTAAAAATGAAATATTTATTGCTACAAATAGGAAGAAAGTAGAAAGGAGATGCTGTACATTAGTGAAAATGACAAATAGTCATTTATATAATGTATTTTCTATGTCTATGGTATAGCATATTTGTTGCCAGTAAGTTTTTGCTATTCAGGCTGTGTTTTTGTTTAAGATATTTTAAAAATAGTAAAATGTGGTGGAATAGATAAAATAGTAGAACTAGTAGTATAAAGTTTAGCATTATATTTCTCCTCCCTTTAGGATACTCCTGATTTAGTTACATATGCAGTAGCCCAGTGGAAGCGTGTAGTTGCAGTTGCGTGTAGTTGGGAATGTCAAGATAATTGTTATGGTCTGGTTGACAGTGGTCACAGTGACTGGGGTCATTCTAGCAAACCTTTAACACTCTTTGGCTTGGCACAGAGATGATGGGGTTGCACTTGGATATGATGATGGTAGTAACTCCTTAGGGCACTATGTTTGTGTATATCTCCTGGCTGGTGGTGTTAGGGGTGCCCTTAACTCTATTGGTCGCTAAGTGCTGAAGGCACCATTGGATAGCTGCTAGGGAATTATGGCAAACTGTACTTTACCTAGAGCTGATGGTGGCTGCCAAAATTATAAAATCTCTTTCTATTTCTTAGCCAAGTGTCAAGTAGGTATGGAGATGAGCTGCCTAAGTGCCAAAGCATGGCATGTCTCCTCTCTTGCTCTCGCTCATCTGCCTCTCCTTGACTTGTATACTGAAGCAAGAAGGTTTCCAGGCTGTGGTAATCGAGGAGGTTGGCTCCTGCTTCTGTATACCATTATACATTATACTTACCAGATGCTATAGATACTCGAGATAAGGCCAGGGATGGAGTGCCAGAACCACTTCTTTTATGTCTTTTTGCTATGTCCTCTGGTATGCTAGAACTTGTTTTCATTGCACTTCCTATTGACTGCTGAAAATAAAAATCTGAGTATAAGCAAAAGCATTTTTTTTATATTTAATTCAAAGATTCTTTTCTTGCCCCTTTAACGACATTGAGACAACATTCTGGCTGCCTGAAACCAACACAATGAGGGATTGGTGCTTCTATTTGTGGTGGCCAAGTTCAGCTGCTACCCATCAGAGAGTGGTCAGGTGGGGGAGGTATAATATGTTTGCTGGATGCATAATGCATCTCTCCATTTTTGTATGGTCATGCAAAGACTATTTTATGCATTAAAGGGAATTTGACAGCAGGGTTGCCCTCACTAACCTGAATATACAGGTAATAGTGCAGATGTCCCTGTTTGTAATCCTTCTTACCCACATGTATGTCCTTCGCTCCTGGTAGGTAAATTTTGCCTTGGTTACGTTTAGTATGGCCTTTGCCAAATGTCTTATCTAGAGATGAGCGAACTTACAGTAAATTCGATTTGTCACAAACTTCTCGGCTCGGCAGTTGATGACTTATCCTGCATAAATGAGTTCAGCTTTCAGGTGCTCCGGTGGGCTGGAAAAGGTGGATACAGTCCTAGGAAAGAGTCTCCTAGGACTGTATCCACCTTTTCCAGCCCACGGGAGCACCTGAAAGCCGAACTAATTTATGCAGGAAAAGTCATCAACTGCCGAGCCGAGAAGTTCGTGACAAATCGAATTTACTGTAAGTTCGCTCATCTCTAGTCTTATCCTTCAGCCCAGTTTATCTTGAGGAGACTAAAGTTTAGTGAGCCTAGGTATTGCTAATGCCAGGAATACCTTCTACATATAGGCAACTAGTCATCTATTAGAAAATCACTTCTCTTACTTTATGTTCCAGTCCTGCTGTAAAGATACAATCTACAGTCTTCATTCATTTTTTTAGGGATTTCAAAAATTGGTCCTGCCTTTCACTGAATGCAGTGGCCTCTGATCAGACAAGTGCTAGCCTGTCTGTCAAATCAGGGAGGACTTCTCTGGATACCCTTCTATGAATGTTGTCTTGATTTCCAAGTTGTTTACCAGAATTTTGGTTACAGAAGTCTCTTTCCTGGGCTTTGTATGCAGAAATGGCTGTATTTTAAAAGGGATGCGGTACACAGAGGAACACCTCTCATGTGATAATAACGTCAGCAACTACTATCCATATCATAATCCACAACACCAGCCCTAGTGCGTACCACATATAATTATGGCTAAATCCTGGGGGTTGTCTGCTAGGACCTGTAATTTTACTGGAATGTTAGTGGTGCAGAGAGTGGTGTGTCAGTCCCAAGTAACCCAGCTCTAGGTTACCCGGCTGTTGTTAATGGAGGGGGTGCAGGTGTTGGTACAATAGCAAGTACCCTCAAGCATGTCCCAGTGTCATGTGTTCTGGTGATTTTGGTTGGGAGGCCCTTGGTGTTTGTTGGTGCATGCAGATCACCAGATACAGGAAGAGAAGAGAAGGTGTAACACAATTTACATAAAACCATCAGATGTAAACAGCAGTATTGTTTCACAGTTTAATTAAAAATTCCTAGGCTGCAAATTCTGCAAGGGTTTTCCATTGTGTGCAGAAGAGAGGGGTACGTTGCAGTGCATCAGTGACTAAATAAACTTGGCTTGAATTAATACTTTCTTGTTTAGAAGTTCTGGACTCAGCGGTCGTGTCTATCCCAGGACGTGACTTTGGTCCCTAATTAGAGTTTAGCCTGACTTGACTCACTATGATATGTCACTATGACTTGTAGGGGTTCCTTAGTGCAATCTCACAATTGTTTTTACTGATGCAGAGTCTTCTAAGGGTTATAGCTGACATAACTTAAAGAGTTTTGCACATGATCCCATACCAATTGAGTTGATCATCAGAGACACATTACAGCTGGCACATTCGCATGAGTATCCTCTGAATAACAATTGGTCTGCCTAACCTGACCAGGATCAAGAGCCAAGCATCGCCCAGTTTTTTTCTTTGTGTGCTATCAGGCCCTTGATAACTTCTCCTGAAAGCTCCCTTCTTGAATGTAGTAGACACCCTGTCAGCATGGAATAAGCTAGGTGTCTCTCTTTCTCACTGGTTCTCCTCATGTTCCGCTATGGACAGATGAGCAGGGTCATTTGTAGACTCTAACCTACCTGACATGTGATTTTACCCTTGAAGGGGACTTGACTCTCTTGTGCAACTTCGGCAACATGTGTGTGTAGTGCATTAACCCTTACTGTTCCTTACAGTGACAGCTGATCTGGGCACAATGCAATAAATCATACAAAGACATGTTTTATCTGATATAAAGACATAAGCATACATAGAAACCCAGGACTACTACCCCTTGTGGGACATTACAGCTGCTTTCCCCTATTGGTGAATAGCCTAGTTCTTCAATACTAGGTAGTAGAGGGATAGGGTAACTTGTAGAGGATGGGCTGTAAATGTAAAATTAAACAATAGGCATCACTTTTAGATTTTTAACTACACGTGACATGTTAGTATGGGACAGCTTTTCAGGGACACAGAATCCAAGACTCACCGTGTGGCTGTAATTGGAGGTTACACTTCGTTTACTTGGTGTGGGAGAACTCTGGTGCACTACAGCACTAGTGCTGGTCCTGGGACTGTTGCTTTGAGCAGCTGTTTGTGAATTGTTACTGCCAGAAGGGTCGAAAGAATGGACACTTTCACTGGAATTAAATTTAAAAAAAATTAGATATAGCACCACATTTCACAAAGACAAAGGAAGTGATATATCAAGCAGATTTGGTGAATATTAAGGGGAATTCATCATTGTGCAAACACCTTTAAAAAGTCACAAGTATATACCAGCCTGGACATGATTAGCTTTTCAGTGTATGTAGAAAAGTCTCACATTTTGCACAACAGGATAAAAAGTCACAACATTTTGTGTAATTAGAAAACCATAGAAAATGGTCTAAGGAGGTGAAATTTAAGGAAATGTGTATGTTACGCCGAGCGCTCCGGGTCCCCGCTCCTCCCCGGAGCGCTCGCTACACTCCTCTCACTGCAGCGCTCCGGTCGGTTCCACGGACCCGGGGCGCTGCGATACCGCCTCTGGCCGGGATGCGATTCGCGATGCGGGTAGCGCCCGCTCGCGATGCGCACCCCGGCTCCCGTACCTGACTCGCTCTCCGTCAGTTCTGTCCCGGCGCGCGCGGCCCCGCTCCCTAGGGCGCGCGCGCGCCGGGTCTTTGCGATTTAAAGGGCCACTGCGCCGCTGATTGGCGCAGTGGTTCCAATTAGTGTTTACACCTGTGCACTTCCCTATATCACCTCACTTCCCCTTCACTCCCTCGCCGGATCTTGTTGCCTTAGTGCCAGTGAAAGCGTTTCCTTGTGTGTTCCTAGCCTGTGTTCCAGACCTCCTGCCGTTGCCCCTGACTACGATCCTTGCTGCCTGCCCCGACCTTCTGCTACGTCCGACCTTGCTTCTGTCTACTCCCTTGTACCGCGCCTATCTTCAGCAGCCAGAGAGGTTGAGCCGTTGCTAGGGGATACGACCTGGTCACTACCGCCGCAGCAAGACCATCCCGCTTTGCGGCGGGCTCTGGTGAAAACCAGTAGTGACTTAGAACCGATCCTCTAGCACGGTCCACGCCAATCCCTCTCTGGCACAGAGGATCCACTACCTGCCAGCCGGCACCGTGACAGTAGATCCGGCCATGGATCCCGCTGAAGTTCCTCTGCCAGTTGTCGCTGACCTCACCACGGTGGTCGCCCAGCAGTCACAACAGATTGCGCAACAAGGCCAACAGCTGTCTCAACTGACTGTTATGCTACAACAGTTACTACCACAGCTCCAGCAACCATCTCCTCCGCCAGCTCCTGTACCTCCCCCGCAGCGAGTGGCCGCTTCTGGACTACGACTATCCTTGCCGGATAAATTTGATGGGGACTCTAAGTTTTGCCGTGGCTTCCTTTCCCAATGTTCATTACACTTGGAGATGATGTCGGACCAGTTCCCCACTGAAAGGTCTAAGGTGGCTTTCGTAGTCAGCCTGCTGTCTGGAAAAGCCCTGGCTTGGGCCACACCGCTCTGGGACCGCAATGACCCCGTCACTGCCTCTGTACACTCCTTCTTCTCGGAAATTCGAAGTGTCTTTGAGGAACCTGCCCGAGCCTCTTCTGCTGAGACTGCCCTGTTGAACCTGGTCCAGGGTAATTCTTCCGTTGGCGAGTATGCCGTACAATTCCGTACTCTTGCTTCTGAATTATCCTGGAACAATGAGGCCCTCTGCGCGACCTTTAAAAAAGGCCTATCCAGCAACATTAAAGATGTTCTGGCCGCACGAGAAATGCCTGCTAATCTTCATGAACTTATTCACCTAGCCACTCGCATTGACATGCGTTTTTCCGAAAGGCGTCAGGAGCTCCGCCAAGATATGGACTCTGTTCGCACGAGGCGTTTCTTCTCCTCGGCTCCTCTCTCCTCTGGTTCCCTGCAATCTGTTCCTGTGCCTCCCGCCGTGGAGGCTATGCAGGTCGACCGGTCTCGCCTGACATCTCAAGAGAGGACACGACGCCGCATGGAGAACCTCTGCCTGTACTGTGCTAGTACCGAACACTTCCTGAGGGATTGTCCTATCCGCCCTCCCCGCCTGGAAAGACGTACCCTGACTCCGCACAAAGGTGAGACAATCCTTGATGTCCACTCTGCTTCTCCACGTCTTACTGTGCCTGTGCGGATGTCTGCCTCTGCCTTCTCCTTCTCTTCTGTGGCCTTCTTGGACTCTGGATCTGCAGGAAATTTTATTTTGGCCTCTCTCGTCAACAGGTTCAACATCCCAGTGACCAGTCTCACCAGACCCCTTTACATCAATTGTATAAACAATGAAAGATTGGACTGTTCCATACGTTTCCGCACGGAGCCCCTTCTAATGAGCATCGGATCTCATCACGAGAGGATTGAACTTTTGGTCCTCCCCAATTGCACCTCGGAAATTCTCCTTGGACTTCCCTGGCTTCAACTTCATTCCCCAACCCTGGATTGGTCCACTGGGGAGATCAAGAGTTGGGGGCCCTCTTGTTCCAAGGACTGTCTAAAACCGGTTCCCAGTAACCCTTGCCGTAACTCTCTGCTTCCTCCAGTATCCGGTCTCCCTAAGGCCTATATGGACTTCGCGGATGTTTTCTGCAAAAAACAAGCGGAGACTCTACCTCCTCACAGGCCTTATGATTGTCCTATCGACCTCCTCCCGGGCACTACTCCACCCCGGGGCAGAATTTATCCTCTCTCTGCCCCAGAGACTCTTGCCATGTCTGAATACGTCCAGGAGAATCTAAAAAAGGGCTTTATCCGTAAATCCTCCTCTCCTGCCGGAGCCGGATTTTTCTTTGTGTCCAAAAAAGATGGCTCTCTACGTCCTTGCATTGACTACCGCGGACTTAATAAAATCACGGTTAAGAACCGCTACCCCTTACCCCTCATCTCTGAACTCTTTGATCGCCTCCAAGGTGCCCACATCTTTACTAAATTGGACTTAAGAGGCGCCTATAACCTCATCCGCATCAGAGAGGGGGATGAGTGGAAAACAGCATTTAACACCAGAGATGGACACTTTGAGTATCTGGTCATGCCCTTTGGCCTGTGCAACGCCCCTGCTGTCTTCCAAGACTTTGTTAATGAAATTTTTCGTGATCTGTTATACTCCTGTGTTGTTGTATATCTTGATGATATCCTAATTTTTTCGGCCAATCTAGAAGAACACCGCCAGCATGTCCGTATGGTTCTTCAGAGACTTCGTGACAATCAACTCTATGCTAAAATTGAGAAATGTCTGTTTGAATGCCAATCTCTTCCTTTTCTAGGATACTTGGTCTCTGGCCAGGGACTACAAATGGATCCAGATAAACTCTCTGCCGTCTTAGATTGGCCACGCCCCTCCGGACTCCGTGCCATCCAACGTTTTTTGGGGTTCGCCAATTATTACAGGCAATTTATTCCACATTTTTCTACCATTGTGGCTCCTATTGTGGCTTTAACCAAAAAAAATGCCGATCCCAAGTCTTGGCCTCCTCAAGCGGAAGACGCCTTTAAACGACTCAAGTCTGCCTTCTCTTCGGCTCCCGTGCTCTCCAGACCTGACCCATCTAAACCCTTCCTATTGGAGGTTGATGCCTCCTCAGTGGGAGCTGGAGCTGTCCTTCTACAAAAAAACTCTTCCGGGCATGCTGTTACTTGTGGGTTTTTTTCTAGGACCTTCTCTCCGGCGGAGAGGAACTACTCCATCGGGGATCGAGAGCTTCTAGCCATTAAATTAGCACTTGAGGAATGGAGGCATCTGCTGGAGGGATCAAGATTTCCAGTTATTATTTACACCGATCACAAGAATCTCTCATACCTCGAGTCTGCCCAACGGCTGAATCCTCGTCAGGCCAGGTGGTCTCTGTTCTTTGCCCGATTTAATTTTGAAATTCACTTTCGGCCTGCTGATAAGAACATTAGGGCCGATGCTCTCTCTCGTTCCTCAGATGCTTCTGAAATTGAACTCTCCCCTCAACACATCATTCCTCCTGACTGCCTGATTTCCACTTCTCCAGCCTCCATCAGGCAAACTCCTCCAGGAAAGACCTTTGTTTCTCCACGCCAACGCCTCGGAATCCTCAAATGGGGTCACTCCTCCCATCTCGCAGGTCATGCGGGCATCAAGAAATCTGTGCAACTCATCTCTCACTTCTATTGGTGGCCGACTCTAGAGACTGATGTGGTGGACTTTGTGCGAGCCTGCACTATCTGTGCCCGGGATAAGACTCCTCGCCAGAAGCCCGCTGGTTTTCTTCTTCCTCTGCCTGTTCCCGAACAACCTTGGTCTCTGATTGGTATGGATTTTATTACTGACTTACCCCCATCCCATGGCAACACTGTTATTTGGGTGGTCGTTGATCGATTCTCCAAAATGGCACATTTCATCCCTCTTCCTGGTCTTCCTTCAGCGCCTCAGTTGGCTAAACAATTTTTTGTACACATTTTTCGTCTTCACGGGTTGCCTACGCAGATCGTCTCGGATAGAGGCGTCCAATTTGTGTCTAAATTCTGGAGGGCTCTCTGTAAACAACTCAAGATTAAATTAAATTTTTCTTCTGCATACCATCCTCAATCCAATGGACAAGTAGAAAGAATTAACCAGATCTTGGGTGACTATTTACGACATTTTGTTTCCTCCCGCCAGGATGACTGGGCAGATCTTCTACCTTGGGCCGAATTCTCGTATAATTTCAGAATCTCTGAATCTTCCTCCAAATCCCCGTTTTTCGTGGTGTACGGCCGTCACCCTCTTCCCCCCCTCCCTACCCCCTTGCCCTCTGGTCTGCCCGCTGTGGATGAAATTTCTCGTGATCTTTCCATCATATGGAGAGAGACCCAAAATTCTCTCTTACAGGCTTCTTCACGCATGAAGAGATTCGCGGATAAGAAAAGAAGAGCTCCTCCCATTTTTTCCCCTGGAGACAAGGTATGGCTCTCCGCCAAATATGTCCGCTTCCGTGTCCCTAGCTATAAGTTGGGACCACGCTATCTTGGTCCTTTCAAGATTTTGCGCCAGATTAACCCTGTCTCTTACAAACTTCTTCTTCCTCCTTCTCTTCGTATTCCTAATGCCTTTCATGTTTCTCTTCTTAAACCACTTATCATTAACCGTTTCTCTCCCAAATCTGTTCCCCCCACTCCTGTCTCCGGCTCCTCGGACATCTTCTCCGTCAAGGAAATTTTAGCATCTAAAAAGGTCAGAGGGAAAACCTTCTTTTTGGTGGATTGGGAGGGTTGTGGTCCTGAAGAGAGGTCCTGGGAACCTGAGGACAATATCCTGGACAAAAGTCTGGTCCTCAGGTTCTCAGGCTCCAAGAAGAGGGGGAGACCCAAGGGGGGGGGTACTGTTACGCCGAGCGCTCCGGGTCCCCGCTCCTCCCCGGAGCGCTCGCTACACTCCTCTCACTGCAGCGCTCCGGTCGGTTCCACGGACCCGGGGCGCTGCGATACCGCCTCTGGCCGGGATGCGATTCGCGATGCGGGTAGCGCCCGCTCGCGATGCGCACCCCGGCTCCCGTACCTGACTCGCTCTCCGTCAGTTCTGTCCCGGCGCGCGCGGCCCCGCTCCCTAGGGCGCGCGCGCGCCGGGTCTTTGCGATTTAAAGGGCCACTGCGCCGCTGATTGGCGCAGTGGTTCCAATTAGTGTTTACACCTGTGCACTTCCCTATATCACCTCACTTCCCCTTCACTCCCTCGCCGGATCTTGTTGCCTTAGTGCCAGTGAAAGCGTTTCCTTGTGTGTTCCTAGCCTGTGTTCCAGACCTCCTGCCGTTGCCCCTGACTACGATCCTTGCTGCCTGCCCCGACCTTCTGCTACGTCCGACCTTGCTTCTGTCTACTCCCTTGTACCGCGCCTATCTTCAGCAGCCAGAGAGGTTGAGCCGTTGCTAGGGGATACGACCTGGTCACTACCGCCGCAGCAAGACCATCCCGCTTTGCGGCGGGCTCTGGTGAAAACCAGTAGTGACTTAGAACCGATCCTCTAGCACGGTCCACGCCAATCCCTCTCTGGCACAGAGGATCCACTACCTGCCAGCCGGCACCGTGACAGTGTACCTGTGCAAAATTTAGCAAAAAAGCCCTGCAACTACTTTATAAATACGGATGCACATACACATTGGCACCACACAAAATAAAGGTGCACAAAAATTGTTAACCTATACGTTCAATGATAAATTCCCCCCACCACTGTGTACTAATAGCTGCTCTGTGTTTTATTTGCAGAATTTATAAATATGTTTTAGATAGCGATTTTTAAGTTTTCTCTCTGTTCTCCATTGAGTAGATTATTAGCCTCTAGGGGCCGTAGTTTCTCATTTGTATGTGTTTTTAAGCTATTTAATGTTTGCACAAATTTTTATAATTGTGCAAAATTGTGCGCATCTGTACCAAGACTGGCCAGCCACGGATTATACAGACTCAACCCAAAGGTTGAAAGGGTTTGTTTTGGAATAATGTATGAAGAAGTCTGCACATTTTAATGAATTTTGCACAAAAACTGCATGCGCAACAGCAGTGGGGAAAAAAACACAAAAACAACAATAAACACAAATGCTACATGTCCCCCATAATGTTTATTGATATCAACATAAAACCAATCAGATTTTTATATGGACTTTGTATAAGAATTTTGATCTAGTCTTTCAACTCCTTGAAACATATATATTTTTTTCTAGAAATAGTGAAACATATTGGGGGAGATTTATCAAAATTCGTACAGAGTTAAAAAGGAAAAGTTGCCCATAGCAACCTATCAGATCGCTTCTTTTATTTTCAAAATTGAAGATTGTATCATAAATTTTTCTGTATAGGCTTATAGGGGAAGATTTGTCACAACCTGTCCAGAGGAAAAGTTGCAGAGTTACACATAGCCACCAATCAGATCGCTTCTTTCATTTTTGAAAGGCCTTTTCCTTTTCCATGGAGTGGGGACTTTAGTGAGCTGTTGTTAATAGCATTTAGAGATATTATTTCAAACAGCAATATGGACCATAGGACATTGCATTATATGGGGAGAATACGGGTATTCTCTGTGACCTGTGCAGTGGGGGAAGGGGGCTATTACCATCACCTACAGTCAATGATGGATCCTCATTCTTTGTAATCTCCCTCCAGCTTTATAGTAGAGGTGTTACCTGGCATTGTAAATCTGCCTTTGTTGGTAATGAGAAGACTGCTGAGAAGTGACCTCTTCCAAACAGAAGGTGTTGGCCAATTTTTGAGACTCAGTGGCCAGAGTGAAAATTAAAAGATTTTAGGATTTTTAGTTGATGTAGATTGTGATATGGAGAATTTAAAAAGTAGATATTTTAATGAGGTTGTCTGAGCAGTATGTATTTATGAATATACTTAGGGTTTAAAAAAAAAAATACACTCAGTTACCTTCCTCACTCCCTCCCAACATCAGTATTACGGAGCTCCACTCTCTGACATGCAGTGCTTCTGGGTTTGGGGACTAGAAGTCACCGCCTGCTCAGCCAATCAGTGTCTGTGGCAGGACACTGCTGTGGCTGCTGATTGGCTGTGCAGGCCTGTGGTGTCCATTCCCTGAACCCAGAAGTGCTGTACAGCAGGGACTTGAGCTCTGTTATAAGGGACCAAAGAAGGTAACTGTGTGTAACATGCTGCCCGGACGATATGTTTAATACACACTTACGGTATTTAAACAATAGTTCATTTTATGACGACACATTCCCTTTAACACTAGGATTCTAAATATGATGTTTTAGCATTTTCAAGGATGAATGTTGGTCTGTGAAAATGTTTTTATGCACAGTTTCCATAAGTCTGTGATATAGAACCGTAGCCATAAGTCGGTAGCCTAAGCACAGTATGATATTGCTAACATTGAGCACTCAAAACATTTGAAGGTGACATGAAAATTCAATCAGTTAAACTGTTACCGTGCAGATATTGGCGAGCTGCGCCTAGATTCAGAGCGGGAGTCGATTTTGATGCTTGCTTGACTGATTTCATCAACATTATCCTTATTCTGTAGAAACTCTGCTTGGGAAGCTTCAGGGAGACTGTGCATAGATCTCCTGCAAAACAAAAATGTGTATGTCAAAAGGTGGAAGAACAAAATCTGAAAATATGCTAGTCACAAATATTAGCATGCACATCTGGACAATTTGGAACATTTTCAATTTTCATTTTTCTTTTCAATAAATGCAAAGATTTGCACACAAAAATGTAATGTAAAGGGCTCATTCACAACTGAGTCAAGCATTTCCCTTGTTCTGCTGTCTTATAGGGGCAAAACAACAAAACGTACGGCAGTGCTGGATCTACTAAATGAAGTCTGTCAGTTCATTTAAACTACACTTAGTGTGAGATAGATGCTGGCAAATGTATTATATGCATCTTGGGTATAAAATCCCAATTGCAGAATAAAGAATATATTTGATACATTCCTAACCTAAGGGTCTGAAGAAAGGGATTTAGAGGTCATTATTTCAGAAGACTTGAAGGTAGACAGAAAATGTCATAGAGCAGCAGGAAACACTAGCAGAATGCTTGGGTGTATAGGGAAAGGTATTAGCAGTAAAGATGGAAGTGCTCATGGGTGTATAGGGAGAGGTATTAGCAGTAGAGGGGAAGTGCTCATAGATGTATATGGAGATGTATTAGAAGTAGAAAGGGAAGTGCTCAAGGGTGTATAGGGAGAGGTATTAGCAGTAGAGAGGGAAGAGCTCATGGGCGTATATGGAGATGTATTAGAAGTAGAAAGGGAAGTGCTCATGGGTGTATAGGGAGAGGTATTAGCAGTAGAGAGGGAAGTGCTCATGGGTGTATATGGAAACGTATTAGAAGTAGAAAGGGAAGTGCTCATGGGTGTATAGGGAGAGGTATTATCAGTAGAGAGGGAAGTGCTCATGCCGCTGTACAGAGCACCGGCAAGACCTCACTTGGAGTATTGTGCGCAGAACTGGAGGCCGTATCTCCAGAAGGACATAGATACAGTGGAGAGATATCAGAGAAGAGCTACTAGATTAGTACATGGATGTATACTCGTCAATATCTTGAGAAAAAGATGAATATTAAAGTAGATCTTGCTGCTGTGCATGTGGTGCTGCGTACGAGTGGGGATCAGGGTCCATTTACTCCATTAATGTATAGAATATTGTTTTGTGCTAAGTTGTTGATACTTAGACTATGGTTATCCGGAAAAAAAAAACTATGGTGTTAGAATGGGTGAATCTCATATTAAAGGGGTACTCCAGTACTTAGACATCTTATCCCCTATACAGCTATCACGCCCCCTCCCATAGGCTTACATTGAGGGGTGGAGCGTGATGTCACACGGGGGCGGAGGCGTGACATCACACGCCGTCGGCCCTGTGGTCGCCGGTAATCAGACCTGGAGCGAACACGCTCTGGGGACTGATTATAAACGGGGTGCCGTGTGCAAGATCACAGGGGTCCCCAGTGGCGGGACTCCCGCGATCAGGCATCTTATCCCCTATCATTTGGATAGGGGATAAGATGTCTATGCACCGGAGAACCCCTTTAAGGATTAGATCTTTTGAGTGGATGAGTGCTAGGGGGAATCAATGTAGAGAGAAGAAATATAAGAACATATGGTTAGCCTGGAAATCGTATTAATTATTACCCCCACTCCCACCCCCCATGCCTTTATGTGGGTTTTCTTTTATTTATTTCTTCTCTCTTCCTCTCTGGTATTTCCAGGGGTGGGGGTGGTTTGGAGTGGGGGGATTTGTTTGAGCTTTTAAGAATCTCTCATGGGGAATATGTTATTGGGATTTTGTATTCCTGCTTTGATGTATGGAAATTATGTATGGTATTGTATTTATTAGGTTAACCCCTTAAGGACGCAGGCTTTTTCCGTTTCTGCATTTTCATTTTTTCCTCATCAGCTTCAAAAAATCCTAACACTTTCAATTTTGCACATAAAATTCCATATGATGGCTTATTTTTTGCGCCACCAATTCTACTTTGCAGTGATATTAGTCATTTTACCCAAAAATCCATGGTGAAATGGAAATAAAATTCATTTTGTAATTTTGGGGGCTTCCGTTTCTACGCAGTGCATATTTCGGTAAAAATTACACCTTATCATTATTCTGTAGGTCCGTACGGTTAAAATGATACCCTACTTATATAGGTTTGATTTTGTCGTACTTCTGAAAAACATCATGCAGGAAAATGTATACGTTAAAAATTCTCATATTCTGACCCCTATAACTTTTTTTATTTTTCTGCGTACGGATCGGTATGTGGGCTCATTTTTTGCACTGTAATCTGAAGTTTTTATCGGTACCATTTTTGTATTGATCAGACTTTTGATCGCTTTTTATTAATTTTTACATGATATAAAAAGTGACCCAAAATATGCTATTTTGGACTTTAGAATTTTTTTGTGCGTACGCCATTGACCGTGCGGTTTAATTATCAATATATTTTTATAATCCGGATATTTTCGCACGTGGCGATACCACATATGTTTATTTTTATTTTTATTTACACTCTTTTTTTATTTATGGGAAAAGGGGGTGATTCAAACTTTTATTAGTGAAGAGGTTAAATGACCTTTATTAACTTTTTTTTTTCACTTTTTTTTTGTAGTGTTATAGCTCCCATAGGGACCTATAACACTGCACACACTGATCTTTTACACTGATCCCTGCAAAGCCATAGCTTTGCATGGATCAGTGTTATAGGCAGTCGAATGCTCAAGCCTGTATCTCAGGCTTGGAGCAATCAAACGCCGATCGGACGCGACGGAGCAAGGTAAGGGGACCTCCACCCGTGTCCTAGCTGATCGGGACATCGCGATTTTATCGCGATAGTCCCGATCAGCCTGACTGAGCTGCCGGGAAGCTTTCACTTTCAATTTAGACACGGTGATCAACTATGATCACCGCGTCTAAAGGGTTAATAGCGCACGGCACAACGATCGGTGCCGTACGCTATTAGCCCAGGGTCCCGGGTATCATTAGCCACGGAACTGACCCGGTATGATGCGGGGTCATGGCGTGACCCCGTTTTAAATACCGGGACCGGGCGTAGGGCATACAGGTACGCCCTACATCCTTAAGAGGTTAAAATGTATAAATAAAAATGTATATTAAAAAAAACTAGTACAGGGATTGCAGGATAAAACTTACCAGGAAGGTTAAAGGACCTTAACCTGTATAGCTTGGAAGAAAGATGAGACAGAGGGGATACAATTTAAACTTTTAAATGCATAAAGGGAATCAACACAGAAAAGGAGGAGAGTATATATAAGATCTGTGCATATGCCACATTCAGAGATCATGGTGCAAGGTCTTTGACATAAAACTCGGTGCTGAAAGCTGAGCCTCAACATGTCAATCAAGGCTGAAGTTGTGGGTTAGCAAGGAGGGGAGTGATGCTGTGGATTGTGAGAGGTTGGGCTATTGATCATTAAAGGGGTTCTCCACTGGAAAAAATTTTTTTTTTTTTTTTTATATCAACTGGTGCCAGAAAGTTAAACAGATTTATAAATTACTTCTCTTAAAAAATCATAATCCTTCCAGTACTTATCAGCTGCTGTTATGATCCACATGAAGTTCTTTTCTTTTTGAATTTCCTTTCTGTCTGACCACAGTGCTCTCTGCTGACACCTCTGTCCATTTTAGGAACTGTACAGAGCAGGAGAAGTTTTCTATGGGGATTTGCTCCTACTCTGGACAGTTCCTAAAATGGACAGAGGTGTCAGCAGAGAGCACCGTGGTCAGGCAGAAAGGAAATTAAAAAAGAAAATAACTTCCTGTGGATCATACGGCAGCTGAAAAGTACTGGAAGGATTAAGATTTTTTTTATAGAAGTAATTTACAAATCTCTCCAAGTAAATAAAAATATTTGAACCACACCTCAAGAGCATCACCCCACTGGGTGCACAATAAATATCAATTGAGAACAGTTTGTTTGAAACAAAATTACAAATTTATTAAAATACAATAAAAAATATAAACGTAAAAATATTTGTCAGAGCAATGTTATAAATTGCATTAATCTGCCATTGGGCCCTAATGGCAGAATAGATTAACCCTTACAGCAATCGCCTGATGTTTAAAGTGCTAGCAGTAATGGATGCCGTTAATCCGGAGTATACTGTTGGTCCGGCAAATGTGGTATATATAAAAGATAGAAAGTCAATCTCGCAATAGATCTAATCTGTACTGTCCACACTTGATGGAAAAAACATAGTGCGCTACCTCACCGTGACAGCTGGTCCCGTGTAGCAGCGGGCCGAAGATGGTATATCTCGAATGAAGCTGTATATTGGTGAGCAGGCAGCGTAATTCTCCCGTGCTTGTTGCGAAGGAGCTCCGGCAAGAGACTCCCAGGTAGGCGGTCCGCAATGGCAATCTGCATCGGTTCTCGGTGTCGGACCCCTCTCTTTATTGCAGAACCAAGGCACAAGTGGATTATGTGGTAGTTTTGATCCACCCTGAAACGCGTCTAGGCATCCAGTCTGAACAGAGCAATAACCAATACCGCATTGCCTGATTTTGAGCGGTTATTCTACAAATTCTCCGAGCCGTGCACTGCACCTGCAGTAATAAATCCATCCCACCAACCGGGCGTAGGATCAAAACTACCACATAATCCATTTGTGCCCTGGTTCTGCAATAAAGAGAGGGGTCTGACACCGAGAACAGATGCAGATCGCCTACCTGGGAGTCTCTTGCCGGAGCTCCTTGGCAAAAAGCACGGGAGGATTACGCTGCCTGCTCACCAATATACAGCTTCATACGAGATATACCATCTTCGGCCCGCTGCTACACGGGACCAGCTGTCACGGTGAGGTAGCGCACTATGTTTTATCCATCAAGTGTGGACAGTACAGATTAGATCTATTGCGAGATTGACTTTCTATCTTTTATATATACCCCATTTGCCGGACCAACAGTATACTCCGGATTAACGGCATCCATTACTGCTAGCACTTTAAACATCAGGTGATTGCTGTAAGGGTTAATCTATTCTGCCATTAGGGCCCAATGGCAGATTAATGCAATTTATAACATTGCTCTGACAAATATTTTTACGTTTATATTTTTTATTGTATTTTAATAAATTTGTAATTTTGTTTCAAACAAACTGTTCTCAATTGATATTTATTGTGCACCCAGTGGGGTGATGCTCTTGAGGTGTGGTTCAAATATTTTTATTTACTTGGAGCGATTTTTGATCGGTGGGGATCGATCTTTTTGGCCGCATTGACCTCGAGCATTTGATTGTGAGCTGCACACACTTTCTGTTTAATTTACAAATCTGTTTAACTTTTTGGCACCAGTTGATTTAAAAAATCAATGAAATGTTTTCCAGTGGAGTACCCCTTTAACACTTGCAGCCATTAATAAAAGTTGATTTTGCAAGCCATCTAATACCCATCTGAAGCCACAGAGTTATGTTTAAAATACATTTTCCATTATCTAGTCCCCACTGCCTGCAGTTTATCATGCTAAATCTGAACTGACAGATTATTTTAACATGACAGGAACACACAGCACCCAATGGACCTTGTTGACTATAATGGGGTTTGTCAGGTTTCTGGCATGGTTTACAACTTTTCTGTGATTTTTAACAAAACCTGAGACACAGGCTTCTTCAGGAGAACTTTTGCTAGTTGGGGTTGCATGTAGCAATGGAGCTCTGGTCCTCATAAAATAATTTATATATATATATATATATATATATATATATATATATTATAATCCCAGCTACTGAGAGCTAAGTTAAATTGCCAACTATAATGTATTTATACTGGTTGGAGATCTCATTGGTAACTTTATTTCTAATTTCTATTTATCAAAAATTCCTAAAAAAAAACACGCTTTGTAGGCTTCAGCAACCAATAAGAATCAGTTCTCATCTATTAATACAGCCCTGGAAAACAATGCTTCCCTGTGAATGGTTGACACAAAGTAGCAAGGAGTGCTGATAAATGATCGCCAAAGAGTCCCATCAATGAGAACTTCGGCTCACACAGTGCAGTTTGTCCACATTTTTTGTGGGTTTTTACAGCTATTTTGTGTAATATTGTTTGTTCCCGGTGATTTCCCCAATATCACAGCATGGGAAAATACATGAAAAATGCAGAAAAAGAACATCACTGTGTGAACACAGCCAAAAGGGAACCTGGAAAGGTTGTCTGCAATCAGAATCCATTTGTGTGGAAGAAAACTAATAGAATAATTCTGATACAGTGTTTGCTTAAAATGCAACAGATGGTATTAAAGGGGTACTCCGCCCCTAGATATCTTATCCCCTATACAAAGGATAGGGGATAAGATGTCTGATCACGGGAGTCCCGCCGCTGGGGATCCCCTCACGATCTCCCTGCATTCCTTTAGAGCGTCGGCTGCAGCGCAGGGGACTTGTGACGTCATGGCCACGCCCCGTTCATGATGTCACGGCCACGCCACCTCAATGCAAGTCTATGGGAGGGGGCGTGACGGATGTCACGCCCCCTCCCATAGACTTGCATTGAGAAGGTGTGGCCGTGACATCACGAGCAGGGCATGACCATGATGTCACAAGCCTCCCCCTTGCATCGCCAGTCATCTGGCACTGAGCAAAGTTTGCTCCATGCACCGCATGTCTGGGGTGCCGCAGCCCAGTGGCGGGACCCCCTTGATCAGACATCTTATCCCCTATCCTTTGAATAGGGGATAATATGTCTAGGGATGGAGTACCCCTTTAAGGCTGTTTCCACAACCATTTCTCTGTGTTTTTGTTGAGATTTTGGTTAAATTGTGTAAAAATGCAGCCAATATACTGAAATCATGCATATCAACTTAGGAAAAATAACAACGCATTTTGCATTGTGTGAACGCATCCCAATAACAGAGTTACACTGGGTTTAAACACTGAAACCTGATTTCAGTGACACCTAATCCATACTGAGCAGAGTATTAAGTACTCTGTCATCGTGTTTCTTATTCTTATTCTTTCAAACATGAAAGAACTTGGACGTACATATAAAAAGTATTGACTGACACAGAGGATCACTAAATTCTTCACCTTTCAGAGCGGGGGATCGATGAGATGCTTCTCAAGCTCTGTGCGTCGTGGTTTGAATGAATGCTGACCGCATCTTCTCCGCTTCTTGTCTGTTTCCCAAGTCTTCTGTCAGGACTGCAAATAAAAGAGGAATCAATGCCTGACTTATTTATTTCTTTATTTTTAAACACTCTGTTTTTCCTAACAATAGCAAGAGGAAACACCCATTAGGTTTACAGTGCATATAAAATAGATGTTTTACACATTAGATGCAGAATGAATGTATTTCAACAACAGTCTAGATACCAGTCAGGCGTGACCAGGTAAACTCTTGCTCCATAACAATTATAATGCTATAACGGCTAATTCCACTATCAAACATGACAGGCGCGCTCCGTCCCCTATTATTAGAATCTCTGCCATCCTGCATTATAATTAAATCATCAGTCTTATCTTCACTCCCTATTCCGTCTCTGTTCTTCTTGCTTTCCTACCGCTGTGACCAACCTAATATCCCCCCTTGTTCTATCCCCTCAGTTCATATCAGGGGGCATTTTTTATTTTTCAGCACATCAAAAAGATCTTATTCACTGATCGGCTTATTGCTAAACCTATTACATGGGGTTATTAGAAGCTGAACAGAGTCCACATTTATCTGGTGCATCAGGATCAGTTTTTAGTCAAAAATAGACCACAAGTGATGCATTAATATGTCAGTTATTATCTGTCCTACTCACCAAGTTCAGAACTAGGGATGAGCGAATCGAATCTGACAAATCCGAATTCATTATGAATTTCAGGAAAAATTTGATTCGCAACAAATGCAAATATTGCCACAATTCGATTGCGCAAATCGCTTCATTATTCATTACTCCATTTAGTGTGGCCCATGCTCCAGGGCATCTAAAATGGCGGATCCACATGTGAGGACATGGGGCAAGGAATCCTGGGAAGGCGGGAACAAGGGTAGGAAGGATGACCCTGAATCACATGCAGCATGCAGCCAGCCACCCCTGTGATGTCACAGGCCTATATAATCGCAGCCATCTTGCAGCCAGTCACTTCAGCCTTTTATTGCAGAGAGATAGAGAAGGACAGACAGCAATGTGTGTTGCACAGAAAAGCATTTTTCCAGCAGCGATTCACCTCCTAGTCGCTTCAGCCTTTTATTGCAGAGAGATAGAGAGGGACAGAGAGCAGTGTGTTGCACAAAAAAGCATTTTTACAGCAGCAATTCACCTCCCAGTCACTATGGCGTTCTATTACAGAGAGGGACAGAGAGCAGTGTGTTGCACAGAACAGCAGCGATTCACCTCAAGCCGAAATCCTGCCTAGAAGCACTGATATGGAAGGGAGTGAGATAGAGAGATTGAGCGTGCAATTTTGGGTGTAGTACACAGTGACTGTGTGCTGCAGCACTGGTGTTTATTGCTGTGTTGTACACAAATACTTTTTTAAGTGTATAGGAGCGCATTGTCCTCCCCTCATAAGTGCATACCACATACGTACATCTAAGTGGTGTACTATTTTGTTCCTGTTAAAGTCTTAAGGGCCTAGATACTTTTTTTTCACCCACCTTCATCACCGGGTACTAGTATTGCCACCCACCGCAGCACTCCTCATGCTGCCGCCAACTCCAGGCTGTGTCATTAAGCCACTATATGGTCTCTTCATGCTGCCGCCAACTCCAGGCTGTGTCATTTAGCCACTATATGCTGCCGCCAACTCCAGGCTGTGTCATTTAGCATATATGTGGGCTCCTCATGCTGCCGCCACCTCCACGCTGTGTCATTCAGCCACTATATGGTCTCCCCATGCTGCCGCCACCTCCACGCTGTGTCATTCAGCCACTATATGGTATCCTCATACCGCCAACTCCAGGCTGTCTCATTCAGCCACTATATGTTCTCCTCATGCTGCCGCCACCTCCACGCTGTGTCATTCAGCCACTATATGGTCTCCTTGTGCTGCTGCCACCTCCACGCTGTGTCATTCAGCCACTATATGGTCTCCTCATATCACCAACTCCAAGCTGTGTAATTAAGCCATTATATGGTCTCATGCTGCCACCAACTCCAGGCTGTGTCCTTCAACCACTATATGTTCTCCTCATGCTGCCACCAACTCCAGGCTGTGTCATTCAGCCACTATATGGGCTACTCATGCTTCTGCCACCTCCAGGCTGTGTCATTCAGCCACTATATGTTCTCCTGATGCTGCTGTCAACTCCAGGCTGTGTCATTAAGCCACTATATGGTCTCCTCATGCTGCTGCCAACTCCAGGCTGTGTCATTCAGCCACTATGTGCTGCCGCCAACTCCAGGCTGTGTCATTTAGCCAATATGTGGTCTCCTCATGCTGCCGCCAACTCTAGGCTGTGTTATTCAGCTACTATATGGTCTCCTCAAGCTGCTGCCAATGCCACGCTGTGTCATTCAGCCACTATATGGTCTCCTCACACTGATGCCACCTCCAGGCTCTGCCATTGTGCCAGTCCGTGACAGTGATTCTAATAGCGACTCCTATGATCTGCATGTCATACTGAATGATAGTATTATTTCACAAACCCAGCACACACACTATGCATGTTACAGCAAGGCAAAGTGTTCTACACCCCTATTGAGGCTTTCTGTAGGCCAGAAATAGTCATTTTTAATAGCGATTTGCTGCAAATAAATTCGGACCAAAACAAATTTTTGGAGAAAATTTTCAAAAATTCGCTCATCTCTATTGAGAACCTGATAACAAAATTCTGCACTACACTCCTATATGGCATGAATTTGGTTTTGGCATCAGCTTATCTCTAGCGTTTTATTCTTTGCTAGGGAAAAATTCACTGGATCTCCAAATATATGATAATGAGTCCATAGATGAAATAATTTTTATGCTCTCTAATAAAGTCATGTGAGATCTGTGGCGATCTAAACCCAGGTCCTCCATGATCGAGAGAATGAAATTAAAAGTTTGTTAAAATTACCTTTGGGCTATGTTCACACAGCAATTCCGCACAGATTATATTCAGCAGAGTTAGCTGAATGAAATTGTGGCAGAATTTCAATGGAATTCTATGTTCTCTACACAAAGGATTCTGCTGAAATTGAAGCCCCATAGACTTCAATGGGATTTCGCTGCGGAATTCCGCAAAATATAAGACTGATAACCGAAAATATGTTACACCAAACTGAATCATAAAATCCCACTTTATTGAGAATATTTATAAAACACACATATTATAAAATACATAGCACATGGAATGTGGCTGGCAAGATATACATATGGGGAAATACAAGATATGAGGTGGTCAGTATAGTGAATGTACAATAAAAATGCAAGTGAGGTGTAGGTAGGACACACTTACCAATGGAGTCGACATGTAAAAAACAGAAAGGTGGAGGCAAAAACATATCATATGCACTAACACCAGTATCAATCCCAATATGGTAAGATTGAGTAAGTAGCAAAATATAAAAAATATATGTGACCATGCAAGACCCACAAGCAGAAACATAATCCAAGGGATCTCCCTTGGATAAAGCGGTCAGCAAAACATGTGTCAGGGGTCTGTGAAGTGGTCTTTATGGTGTATCCTTACTCTCTATTACTTATGCTTGTGGGTCTTGAATGTTCACATATATTTTTTGCATTTTGCTACTTACTCTTTCTTACCATATTGGGATTGATACTGGGGTTAGTGCACATTATGTTTTTGCCTCCCCCTTTTCTGTTTTTTAAATGTCGGCTCCATTGGTAAGTGTGTCTTATCTACACTTCACTTGCATATTTATTGTACATTCACTATACTGACCACCTCATATCTTGTATTTCCATGTACTATGTTTATAATATGTGTATTTTATAAATATGTTCAATAAAGTGAGATTTTATGATTCAGTTTAGTGTAACATATTTTTGGTTGTTATTATTATAGTAGGTGTCGTTATACCTATGATATGATTCCAGGTTTTTGGATAGTACTAGTATAGGTTGTAAAATATAAGACTGGTCTTATATTTTTTGCAGAATGTGGAAGGTTTCTTACACTGAATTCCGCACTGAGATTTTGCCATGTGAACATAGCCTTATGTTGTAAGGAATATTTTCTTCATATACAGATAAGTGTTCCATGGTTGGTCATGTGAGATCTGTAAAGGTACAACCACCAGTTTCCCCATAGTCAGCCCCAAAAAAAGGGCAGATTTGCAATACCAGACATAACACAAATGTGGGTGCACTTGTAATGTGGTGATCAAGTCTTCTAATGTGATGATCAAGTATTATAGGATTGTCCTCATAAGAAATGGTTATAGACCATAACAGTAAAAAGAAGCTTTTACTTTCTTACATACCAGCACAGCAATGTCTTTGACAGCAGGGTCTTTGATAGGGCACAGTAAGCAAAGTAGTTGCAGTTCATGCTAGGTGGCACTACAGTGTTGTAGAACACAACTTGAACAATCTTTAGAATACATTGGTTATAACTTGGGTAGATCACTATTAGTTCCATAGGGTCCTGAAGCCCAAGATGCCATTAAAGGGGTTAGCCAGGGAAAAACTTTTTTTCATATATCAACTGGCTCCAGAAAGTTAAAACGATATGTAAATTACTTCTATTAAAAAATCTTAATCCTTTCAGTACTTATGAGCTTCTGAAGTTAAGGTTGTTCTTTTCTGTCTTAGTGCTCTCTGATGACACGTGTCCCAGGAACCGCCCAGTTTAGAAGAGGTTTGCTATGGGGATTTGCTTCTAAACTGGGCAGTTCCCGAGACACGTGTCATCAGAGAGCACTTAGACAGAAAAGAACAACCTTAATGTCATCAGCTCATAAGTACTGAAAGGATTAAGATTTTTAATAGAAGTAATTTACAAATCTGTTTAACTTTCTGGAGCCAGTTGAAATATATAAAAAAAAAAAAAGTTTTTTCCTGAATAACCCCTTTAACATGGACGACTGAGACAGTGTTAAATTCTCAGCATTCTCTGGAGCTCAAACTCAGCAGTCTTTAACACAAACACTCCAACTTCATTGTTCACCTCCTCTGTTCCTGGAGTCTGTGTTACCCTCAGACTGACACAATTCCACAAGGTTCAACTTCACCTTACAAAACAACTCATTTTGTTAACTCAGGAAAGGAGGGCCATTTCCATTCCAAAGAGCCCCTACTCAACTGACCCTCCTTGCATTGAGGTTTAGTTTGCCCAACTAAAGAGTTGAACTATTCAGGTCATACCACAGGCCTCAGAACAGCCAATCTCTACACATTGGTCACCAGTCCCAACAGTCTCAGTTGTATCCTTTCCTGTGTAGTCGAACACCTCTTAACCCACTTTGGCTCCACTCCAGGCTGCTGTGTTTTTAGTACTGTCTCCTTCCAAGACTGAAAATTAATTTAGCCAAATTCATCCATTCGGTTACTATTATTATCTGATCCTCCTATTCAAAGTGACAATGATTCTACAGCCAGCTCACAGTTTGTCACCTAAAAAGACCACCTATGGGTCTCAGTACTGGACATGTCTGCCGGCCCTGCCACCATTTTCCTTACCTCCAACTGAACACCACCTTGCAATTGACAAGAAACTTTGGCCTTCAGACCTCCAATGCTTCCTCCCTGATGAACTCCACTTTGACTCTGGTTCACTGAAGGTTATTTGATGGACAAGCCCAGAGTTAAGAGTTACACAGCCCAATAACATGGACATGGTCACCATGGACCACATGTAGTCCAATCATAACTACCTCCTTTGGTACCAAAACCTCTATCCACAGCTGTACACGGGAACTCCAGAGAAGAAAAATGTGCCAGCTGACCCAGAACTAAATCCTCACACATTACGTGGCTAGGCAATCACGTTGGTAAGAGGAAATGCTGTGCTCCCTGGTTGGGTCCTAAGAATAGGCTATCATTATGCCAAAATAACCCTTCCTCCTGTTTGAATCCTATTTTAGTAGAATAAAGTTTGGGGCATTACTTGTATTAGTATGTATTCAATTTATTTACCTTACTAAAACTTGTAACATTTAATCATATTTTTCTGTTGTGTATGTCAGTATGATATCATTATTTTACATGTAAGATATGGCATGGTCGTATTTTTATGGGGATTTCTAAAGTATTTCCCACTTCTCCATGTAAAAAATCAAATGTACAGAAATTCCACCCTAGTTTTATTTCTCACCCGTTGGCACGTGGCAGCGATCTTGTACTTCGAAGACTCTGAGCATCGTAGTTGGAATGTATGCTTCTACCGTCCTCACTTTTTCCTGAATGTTGACTAGTTTTTTTGTCAGGAGTTTGACTGCTAAACAAAAATCAGTTAGTAAAAAAAAAACAACAACAACAAGTGGGGTTTTAATAGCCTATTTAAAATCCTATACAAACATTTTTTATATATATTTTTAAGGCAGCTTATATATGTCAAATGCACATAAACGAACTGGTAAATTGCTGCTGATATGACTCTAAAATGTGTTAAACAGGTATACGTAGATAACGTTTACTAAATGTAAAATGCTTTGTGAATCAATTTATTATTATTTAAAGTAGTACTTCGCCCCTAGACATCTTATCCCCTATCCAAAGGATAGGGGATAAGATGTCTGATCGTGGGGGGTGTCCCCATCGATCTCCCTGCTGCACCCGGCATTTGTTTAGAGCATCGGGTGCAGCGCCGGAGGCTTGTGAGATCATGGCCATGCCCCCTCAATGCAAGTCTATGGGATGGGGTCATGCCCCCTCCTATAGACTTGCATTGAGGGGGTGTGTCCATGACGTCACGAGTGGGGCGTGACCGATACGTCACGAGCCTCCGTTCCGCATTGCCAATCATCCGGCACCGGATGTCTGGGGTTCCACAGCCAAGATCCTTTGGATAGGGGATAAGATGTCTAGGGGCGGGGAACCCCTTAAGGACCTCTGCTTGCTGCCATTGAATGGAAATGTGTCTTTCTATCTAGAGGCCAAAAATTGGTACTGGTTGTGTCTTGCTCGCACATCTGATCTGCTTAATACAATGTATCAGTATAGGAAAGAGCACCGCAGAATGGAGGAGGAAAGATTTGTGATGCTGCTTATAAGGGCCCATCCAGAGAGAAGAATATCTGCTCAGAAAAGTTCTGGGCAGACATACCGTGCGCGGCCGGTGATAACTCAATCAATTGGCACTAGACTCACTGGGACATGATTGCTATTGAAAAATATCAGGCATTTTTTAACCTTTACATGTCTATGGGAGGAAAAACATCATAGCGAGGGTATACTGTGACTAAATAATAAAAAAAAAAACTACCACTGACCAAAATAATATTATTTATGCTGGAAACAGACACAGTGGGCCTCATTTACTTAGGCTTTTCTGAGTAGATTTTGTAAGGTGTTTTGTGTCGCATGTATCTTGCGACAGAATTTCCGACACAAGATCCAAAAGACCTTACATACGCTACATTTTACTCAGAAAACCCTACTAAGGGGCGTGGCCATCATGAAAAAGAAACCTACAAATTTACTAATGTTTGGTGGATTTGAACTCTGGAAAACCTGAAAGCTCAGAGCATGTGTGGAAAATTGCCAAATACAAGATACAATAGTAAATACCATGGAAAACCTGTCGGAAACAAAATCCCACAAAGAAAACTACACTTTACTCTTAGTAAATGAGGGCCAGTGTTGGCAAAAAAAAAAAGCACAAACTTTTGGGGCTAAAAGGCTGTGGCCAGATGTTAGCTAATAGGGAAGAATAAAATGCCATAACTATACAGTGTTTTTGTTTTTTTTAGCAATTTCTCCTCCTACAGTATCGTTTTTTGGAAATACATATATAGATAGATATATACACATGTATGTGGGCATTTTCCCTGCAATTTTTAAATAGAAATTCTTGAGTCAAATGCAGGTGGAACAAACGCCATATAAAAAACCTTTAATACTACACACCCTTTTTGTAGGAAAACATAACAAAAACTACATCACTAAGGATAAACAGGAGAGGGAAGTTCTTTGATGGCCTATTTTCCAGATCAAAAAAATGCTGAACAAAATTTGTGTCTGTTTGTAGCCTTAAAGGGGTACTCCCACCCTAGACATCTTATCCCCTATCCAAAGGATAGGGGATAAGATGTCTGATCGCGGGGGTCCCGCAGCTGGGGACCCCCGCAATGTTGCATGCGGCACCCACCGGTTTCTTGTCCGGAAGCGCTGGAGGGTTTCAGTCGCGACCACGGGAACGAAAGTCTGTGATGTCAAGACTCCGCCCCTGTGTGACGTCATGCCCCATCACCTCAATGCAACATTGCGGGGGTCCCCGTGCCGCATGCAACATTGCGGGGTCCCGAGCGGCAGGACCCCCACCATCAGACATCTTATCACCTATCCTTTGCATAGGGGATAAGATGTCTAGGGTGGGAGTACCCCTTTAAGGGAAAATAAAATGGCACAAACAAAAAAAGCCATGTCGGTATGTTGTTTCATGTTTCCCTATAAAAAGGGCTATCCCCTTTAAAAACGTCCTTTATCCCCTATCCTGTGTATGTGTCCGACCACTGGGACCCCCTGTGATCTCTAGAATCTACAGACTGAGTGCTCCACTGAGTGCTCCAGGCCTCACCTTTCAAAATGTACAAGTAATGGCAGATATGGTGCCAATCACCAGCCGCAGCAGTGTCTGTCATTGGCGTTTTTTTGTGGCTTCGTTTTCTAAACACCAATGGTAAATATACCCATATTCTGACAGTATTCAAACACAGAGTATATTTCTGCTTTTTTATCATATCAGAAAATAATGTAGGCCACTTACCGCTTTCCAGAGGTATCACTCTCTAAAAGTGCAGGCACTGGGGTGTTTTCTTTGATATCAATGCTGGATTTTTCAGCTTCTTCCCCTCTTTTAGCAGCCACTGTGCAGCCATAAAAAAGGAAATAATTCTTGTTCAAAACTGCAGCCAATTTTTCCAGGTAATGCTTTAGCATTGGCATAAATTCCTCTAAAACATCATTTTACTTCTATCTCCAAAAATGTTCTTACAAGATATACAAACTAAACATAGGGGGGATATTTATCATAGTCGCAGCTGAGACTCTTGTGAGACTTTTTTGCGACTTTTTTCTCACATACGGAAGTTTTGTACTCCAGGTCAGACCGGGAGCAGACTTGCGACTTTTTGTAAGAGGTTAGCAAATTTTTTTGCCTACGTGCAACTTTTGCACATCATAAATTCGTGACCACTGCAAAGTGAAAACTGAAATTTGCTTAGGTAAGGCTGTTTGTAACTTTTTACTTACCCACAAAAGTCGCACAAAACAGTGCGTAGGCACATATTCAACTTTTGCAAAAAATAGGCTCTAAATACCTTGATAAATGTCCCCCATAGAGAATTCTAGTGTGGGTATATAGTCTATGCGGCAGCTACATCACCCTTTAATATCCAGAGTCTCGCTTACAATATATCCTACCATAAATACCTGATACCCTAGTTTAGGCCTAGAATATCTTTTGTACTAGGAATCCTTGCTAGTCAGTCTTCACAAGAATACCTACTTGCTATCAGTAATATCACAAAAAGCGCAACACAAATGTTTATCCATACATTACATCAATTTCCATACATTTCCCAGTGTAAAACTGGGTTCTTGCTTAGCAGGTATTAAGACTATTTTACATAGTTCCAACATGATTCCCTATGGCTAACAAGACCAAGGTTCATCAGGGAAATATATGTAGCATTAACTGAAAGCACTAAACTGTCCAAGACCATTCATCTAAAATATTTTGCGATTGTGTGATGGCCAATTAAAATTTACCAAAACCTGATATGGTCTAGTGATACATTATCCCCAATGGCTAGGATAATGCCAATACTTGTGTTAAGTGACAGGTAGATGCTGCATGTTGACTATCACAATTGAAGTGCTAAGAGTATATTAATGACAGGATATCAATGCTGTAATGTCTCCTCTGGCCAGTTTGTGCATGCTGCTCTCTGGCCAGTTTAGTTTTATTGATTCTATCCATTCAGAACATAGGTGTGGGTTATTTTTGTCCTCCAGCCTTTGTGGCTGTTGCTGTTGATTGAATTCAATATACATTTGTCTCTGTGTGTATATATGCACTTTTTATTAGCCATGGCTTTTTGTCCTGTTATGCTTTTAGCTCTGTTTGATATTCTGATATTCTTGTTATTATGTGTACCTGGTCGGTTTTAGCCTGTGCCTAGTTCAGTGTTCTCTGTTGGTGTGTGTTCTTACTTGTTTCTGTGAGTCAAGTATCTGTACCCATGTATAAATGTGTTCTGGTATTTGAGTTTCCTCCAAGGCTAGTCCCTGTTCACACAGTGTTGGGCCTCTCTAGCTTGGAGTCTATTTGGATTTGGTATGTACTGTATGTCCCTCCATGATTGGAGCTTGGGTTTGTAGTGTTATTCGGTTTTTCCTATGGTTGGTCACAAGATATATTCCCTTTAGGGATTACGCCCCTCAGGGACTAGTTCCCTATGCTAGGGATGCCCTTTAAAATCTCACTTTTATTTCCACTTTTTTAAAATATTCAAAATGTGCAAGAAACTAGTAATACAAAAAAGTGTATTGAAAACACAATGCAGTAATAGAGTTATTGGCCATATAGATTTGGTACATCACTCACAGGGATATTTATAATGGACCGTTTCTCATATAGCATACACTTTTTTTGCACAATATGTCTTGCCCTCTTTAAATTGTCTATATCAAATCGCTCTCTTTTTCCAATCCTTATTGCTGTCTAAAATACTAAACACCCTAGCATCCCCCCGATGTTTCGCCGATCGCAACCGGCTTTATCAAGGTATAGGATACTAATTCTGAGTTCATGCATCCACTGGGGTTTAAAAAAAAAAACCTGTTTGTAGGTTTTTCCTAGTGAGCTTTATTAGTCAGTCAATAGAAAGATTCTGCGTCATGTTCACATCTGTAAATGATTAACCCCAATACTCTCTGCTCCAGGAAGTCATCTGGGTCCATCTCCAGGGTTCAGGTATCACGTATTCAATCACATGAGTAAATGTAATCACGTGACTTGAGCATTTCCCTGCCTGGAGGTTACGCGTTCACAATGTTTCCAAGCCATGGCGCGTGTGCGCACTGCTCTCAGAGTGGGTGCAGGCGCACTGGGTCTAATAGTTCCTACTACAGTCCTATTTCTACCACGCTTGTGTCAGAGGTCTCATTGATCTTAAATACAATATCTGACAAATGGAGGCTATTGGAGACCCATTCTGGTGAGCATCGAGCTGGCAGTAAGCCGCGAGGTGAGCTACCATCTGTTCCAGCCCCTGCCTCTCAGCGTCCCTGCCCCCCGACTGTCTAACTCTGTGTGGAACTGCGAATGTTTCATTTAATCAGTTATGGTTCATTGTTATCGCTCCAACCTGTTTCATTGGATTCTTGTCCTAATTCTAGAGGTAATGTATGACAACGACTATAGAGGAGTGAATTTTTAAAAAGTTTGATTTGTCCGATTTGATTTGCTCCTCTCTATTGAGGACCCATTAGAGAGCAAGTGTGGTGCCAGCTGCCATGGTAATTCCAGCTTCAATAGTGTATATTTACTGCAGTGTAAACTATGAAAAAGCTCCTAGTTGTATCTTAAAATCGAGCTGGCGGTCCACAGTGAGGCCAGCTACCGTCCCAGCCCCTGCCTCTCAGCGCACCCCCATGCTCTGAGTGTCCACTTGAAAAGGGAGGGATTGCAGTACCAGCAACTTGGACAGGAGCACATTCAGCTTCTGTGCTGTTGGATAAGTGGGCCCATAAAGCTAGAAGTGGCTGCAGTGAAAAAGCTTGTACTTGTATCTTAAAATTGAGCTGGCGGTCCTCCACCAGGCAAGCTACCACCTGTTCCAGCCTCTGCCTCTAAGTGCCCCCCAACTGTGAAAGTGCGAATGTTTCATTTAATCAATTATGGTTCATTTTTATCGCTCTAACCTGTTTCATTGGATTCTTGTGGTAATTCCACAGGTAATATATGACGTCGACAACCGTAGGGCCTCAATCTTAAAAAGATTACATTGATTTTTTTTAATTTAAATTTAAGATTTTGATTAGATTCACAAGTTTAACCCCTTCACGACGAGCGACGTACATGTACGGCGCCGCGAAGTGTCACTTGGCGCGCGGCGACGTACATGTACGTCGCGGGGTTCCGGGAGCGCCGCGTCGCCGGGAGCGGTGATCGGACCGGGATGACTGCTGTTATCTAACAGCAGGCATCCCGGCACATCGCCGAGGGGGGTCCTGAGACCCCCCCCATGACCGCGATGCGCGCAAATCGCAGGTCAATTCAGACCTGCGATCTGCGCGATTCCGGGTCATACGGGTCACTGGTGACCCGGTGACCCGGAAAATAAGAGGGATCATAGGTGTCCGAGACACCCTCGATCCCCCTAAAGGGATAGGAGTTTGGTGGCAGGGTTGCCACCCCTCCTATCCCTGCTATTGGTCGGCCGAGCGACCGACCGATAGCAGACCGGGGGAGGGGGGGTTAAAGTTTGGTTCCCCCGCTTTGCCCACCTATCGGTGTCCGGGCAAAACGGGGGAACCGTCCAGGGAGGGTCGGCGCCGAAGGTCCCTACCTGGATCCCGGATCGCGATCCTCCATGCGGGGATCCCCCACGTGCGGCGGCGGCGGCGGCTTCCGGGTCCTGCTAGGTGAGTTGTTGCCTAGCAACATCCGGAGGGCCACAGTTTACAGTGGTCTCTAAACCGTGGCCCTCCAGATGTTGCAAAACTACAACTCCCAGCATGCCCAGACAGCTGTTTGCTGTGTGGGCATGCTGGGACTTGTAGTTTTGCAACATTTAGAGGGGTTCAGGTTGTAGATCACTAAGTGGTCTCAAACTGTAGCCCTCCAGATGTTGCAAAACTACAACTCTCAGCATGCACAGACAGCAGTTTGCTGTCTGGGCATGCTGAGAGTTGTAGTTTTGCAACATCTGGAGGGCCACAGTTTTGAGACCACTGGACAGTGATTTACAACTTGAATCCCTCTAAATCTTGCAAAACTACAACTCCCAGCATTCAGGAACAGCATAAGGCTGTCTTGGCATGCTGGGAGTTGTACTTGCGTGCCTCCAGCCATTGCATAACTACATCTCCCAGCATGCCCTTCCGCAATCAGTACATGCTGGGAGTTGCAGTTTTGCAACAGCTGGAGGCACACTGGTTGGAAAATACTGAGTTAGGTCATAGAACCTAACTCAAGGTTTTCCAGCCAGTGTGCCTCCAGCTGTTGCAAAACTACAACTCCCAGCATGCATGGTCTGTCAGTGCATGCTGGGAGTTGTAGTTTTGACCCCCCTCCCGTGTGAATGTACAGGCTACATTCACACTGGCGGCAGATTACAGTGAGTTCCCCGCTGCAAATTTGAGCTGCGGCAAATTTTCCGCCGCAGTTCAAACTCCTAGCGGGAGACTCAGTGTAATCTGCCGCCAGTGTGAATGTAACCTAAAAACACTACAATAACATAAAATAAAGAGTAAAACACTACATATACACACGTACACTGCCCCCCCCCCCACCCCCCTTCTCCAATAAAAATGAAAAACGTATTGTATGGCAGTGTTTCTAAGATGGAGCCTCCAGCTGTTGCAAAACAAAAACTCCCAGCATTTCTGGACAGCAATTGACTGTCCAAGTATCCTGGGAGTTTAGCAACAGCTGGAGGCACCCTGTTTGGGAATCACTGGCATAGAATACCCCTATGTCCACCCCTATGCAAGTCCCTAATTCAGGCCTCAAATGTGCATGGCGCTCTCTCACTTTGGAGCCCTGTCGTATTTCAAGGCAACAGAATAGGGTCACATATGGGGTATCGCCGTACTCGGAAGAAATTGCCTAACAAATTTTGGGGGGGCTTTTTCTCCTTTTACCCCTTATGAAAAGGAACAGTTGGGGTCTACACCAGCATGTTAGTGTAAAAAAATAAATAATTTTACACTAACATGCTGGTGTTGCCCTATACTTTTCATTTTCACAAGAGGTAAAAGGGAAAAACGCCCCCCAAAATTTGTAACACAATTTCTCCCGAGTACGGAGATACCCCATATGTGGGCGCAAAGTGCTCTGGGGGCGCACAACAAGGCCCAGAAGGGAGAGTGCGCCATGTACATTTGAGGTGATTTGCACAGAGGTGGCTGATTGTTACAGCGGTTCTGACAAACACAAAAAAAAGCAACACACCCACATGTGACCCCATTTTGAAAACTACACCCTTCACGGATTGTAATAAGGGGTGCAGTGAGAATTTACACCCCACAGGTGTCTGACGGATCTTTGGAACAGTGGTCCGTGAAAATGAAAAATTTTGCACAGCCCACTGTTCCAAAGATCTGTCATACACCAGTGGGGGGTAAATGCTCACTGTACCTCTCATTACATTCTGTGAGGGGTCTAGTTTCCAAAATGGTATGCCATGTGGGGGTTATTTTGCTGTTCTGGCACCATAGGGGCTTCCTAAATACGACATGCCCCCCGAGCAAAATTTGCTCTCAAAAAGCCAAATATGACGCCTTCCCTTCTGAGCATTGTAGTTCGCCCGTAGTGCACTTCAGGTCCACTTATGGGGTACCTCCATACTCAGAAGAGATGGGGTTACAAATTTTGGGGGGTCTTTTCTGCTATTAACCCTTGCAAAAATGTGAAATTTGGGGGGAAACACATTTTAGTGAAATTTTTTTTTTTTTTTTTTACATATGCAAAAGTCGTGAAACACCTGTGGGGTATTAAGGCTCACTTTATCCCTTGTTACGTTCCTCAAGGGGTCTAGTTTCCAAAATGGTATGACATGTGTTTTTTTTTTTGCTGTTCTGGCACCATAGGGGCTTCCTAAATGCAACATGCCCCCCGAGCAAAATTTGCTCTCAAAAAGCCAAATATGACTCCTTCTCTTCTGAGCATTGTAGTTCGTCCGCAGTGCACTTCAAGTCCACTTATGGGGTACCTCCATACTCAGAAGAGATGGGGTTACAAATTTTGGGGGGTATTTTCTGCTATTAACCCTTGCATAAATGTGAAATTTGGGGGGAAACACACATTTTAGGGAAATTTTTTTTTTTTTTTTTACATATGCAAAAGTCGTGAAACACCTGTGGGGTATTAAGGCTCACTTTATTCCTTGTTATGTTCCTCAAGGGGTCTAGTTTCCAAAATGGTATGCCATGTGTTTTTTTTTTGCTGTTCTGGCAACATAGGGGCTTCCTAAAGGTGACATGCCCCCCAAAAACCATTTCAGAAAAACGTACTCTCTAAAATCCCCTTGTCGCTCCTTTGCTTCTGAGCCCTCTACTGCGCCCGCCGAACACTTTACATAGACATATGAGGTATGCGCTTACTCGAGAGAAATTGGGCTACAAATATAAGTATACATTTTCTCCTTTTACCCCTTGTAAAAATTCAAAAATTGGGTCTACAAGAACATGCGAATGTAAAAAATGAAGATTTTGAATTTTCTCCTTCACTTTGCTGCTTTTCCTGTGAAACACCTAAAGGGTTAAAACATTTACTGAAAGTCATTTTGAATACTTTGGGGGGTGCAGTTTTTATAATGGGGTCATTTATGGGGTATTTCTAATATGAAGACCCTTCAAATCCACTTCAAACCTGAACTGGTCCCTGAAAAATTGCGAGTTTGAAAATTTTGTGAAAAATTGGAAAATTGCTGCTGAACTTTGAAGCCCTCTGGTGTCTTCCAAAAGTAAAAACTCGTAAATTTTATGATGCAAACATAAAGTAGACATATTGTATATGTGAATCCCAAAAAAAATTATTTGGAATATCCATTTTCCTTACAAGCAGAGAGCTTCAAAGTTAGAAAAATGCAAATTTTTTAATTTTTTCATAAAATTTTGGGATTTTTCACCAAGAAAGGATGCAAGATACCACAAAAATTTACCACTATGTTAAAGTAGAATATGTCACGTAAAAACAATCTCAGAATCAGAATGATAACTAAAAGCATTCCAGAGTTATTAATGTTTAAAGTGACAGTGGTCAGATTTGCAAAAAAGGGCTTCGTCCTAGAGGTGAAAATGGGCTCCGTCCTTAAGGGGTTAATGTCCCGGGTGTTCAAAGCGTTTACTTTGAACTAATACTGTATGACCACAAAACCCAATATAACAAGGAGTCACATGGCGGCACAATGACAGAGCCTAGAGGAGGTAGCAGCCCGACGAGACAATGGGCCTCACAATAGAAAATATTAAAGATATGTTGTAAAATTTCAATTTAATATTTTAGATAGATTAACATTTTAAAAGTTTAATTCAAGGGGACAACAGCACGAGGAGACCATATAGTGGCACAATGACACAGCCTGGAGGTAGCAGCACCATGAGGAAACCATAATGTAACATGTTTGTTTTAAATATGTTTTGGCTTGAAGAAATCGACATGGCGGTCTGATGCGGACAGAGAAGAAAATGAAAAAGGACGACACTGATCAGAAAAAATGTTGATTGTGAGCCCTCAAATGTAACTGTAATAATTTATATGGTATACACATCCTGTGTGCAGCTGGTGTCTATCTCTATATGGCCCTGTATATAATCACTTATATGGTATACAGATCCTGAGTACAGCTGGTATCAACCGCTATATGGGAACTGTATGGGAGAATACTGTGTGTATAGTGGTTTAATTCAGTGAAGTATGTTGGTATTATCCAGTTATTGTGTGGTGGTATATATATTTCCTCCTTGTATACAGGTATTATTGGTCATGGAAATTTATCTTACCTACAGTATATATATATTTCATTTTATTTTGTATGTAGAAGTGGTGCATGAGGACGGATTTGGGTAGAATAGGGACCGGGCAGAGGTGTGGCCAGGGGCCAACTGGGGGCCCTTTCTTTATTTGGTCTGGGGGCCCTGAGTGTTATCAGTCCGCCCCTGCGCAGGAACTATCACATGGTGACCCTATAATTATGGAGCGTGGCAACTCCCATCTCAGCAAACTATTACTTGGGAAATAATGTGGTATGTAAGACAGTATTGAGTCCCCTCTTGATCAAAACATATAGAAAAGGGATCCAATTTTAGTCCGTATCTGCTGTAAGAATAATCCTATGCTATTCTAATAAAGAAATTCCTCTTTGGCATGTGACCAGATGATGAACACATCAAATATATATCCTGTCCCTAAAAATATATATTTTGTCCAATTTTGGGATGCCTCAGAAAAGATGTGGGTGTCTTCCCACCATCTGAGGAGCTGTTTTGGAGGTGATTTATGCCAATGCTAAATGATGAGACAATCCCATAGTGATTACTCATCCTATCCCTGTGACAATAGATTGGTTGCTACGATTTATTTCAGGTAATGTCTGAACTCTTATGACAAAGTCATGAAAGCTGTTCTTTTGTTATATAAAACTATGACTAACTAATCAGATCTTTCTACTCTTTCTAAAAGGCAACATTTGAAGATCACATGACAGTTTGGGCAGGTCTAGCCAGTTTATCTAACAACACATATAAAATTACCAATTCAAGAATAATTAATAGCACAGGACAATAGTTGAATATAATAATCTCGTTCCAATCTTTTGTACCTAACAGTGACATTAAACAAAGCTATTCATATCCTTCCTACATGTCTACGCTAAATAGCCAAGATTATTTAGGCATCCAACTCTGCTATGTGCTTGTTGAACATCTCATTCCAAAGCTATGAATTTTACTATAGAGTTAGTCCTCCTTTGATTATCTAAAGAGACTGCTAAACATTTGGATATATGGCTCAGTTTGCTAAAAAGAAATAAGAGCATATGGGGTGGGACACTATGTGAGCATTAAAGGGGTTCTCTGGGAATTTATACATTGATAGCCTATCTATATGGAACAATCTTGACAATTCTGTACACAGTGCTGGAAATTACGACACATTTGAATACCTGAAAACTTTCTCATAATAGATTTTCGGACAACCTCACTTCCTTGGACAGTGGAACTTTTGAAGCGCTTGGCTCTTTCCTCGAAAAACCAGTCTCCTGTTGCTATTCTTATCTGCCTACAAGTAAAGAGATTACATACCAAGATATGATACATATCACACAATAATAACAGTTAGTTATATGCTTATTTGCTCACAGTTTTGATTTTTTTTTTCCAGAAAAGTACAATTCTTGTCTATGGTCTGTTTTGTTATTATTGCAGATCCTCAATATCAGACAAAGCCAATGATCATGATTAGAGATGAGCGAACCAGGTTAGCCAAACTTTTCCATATATTTCCTGTTCGGTTTGGCTTGGTTCGAAACTACAGGTACACTTTAAATCCCTCTATGTTCAAAAGACTTCAAGAATCCATGGAGTTCACACTTTTTGAGTTTATTGTTCACATTGAAAAAGATACAATTTTATGATATGAATATGATGTGCAGCTATTTTTGTATGAATCTTGTGGTTTGGGGTGTATTTTGTAACATAGGCTAGGAGTATTATAGCGGGGCTCACCCATCCTCTTTTGTGTGCTTAGATTTCAAACTAGTTTAGAAGATTAAAACAAATAAAACAAATGGTCAATGAAGATTTCTTTCCATAATATTCAGACAGTGCTATCTTTACACTATCATATACATAATGGTGAACTCTTTTAGATGGTTTGGAGGCAAGGCTTCTGGAAGCTTTGCATCCTTGTACTTTATATTTTGGACAGCACATCATACTTCTATCATTCATTTAGCCACCTCCCCCATGCACAGTCTGCCCGTCCCAGCTACTGAATATTTATCCCACACAGAGGGTGTTGTTCCTGCTGTAGGTGTATACCACGGGTGGGCAGGATGGTAATCAGGGGAGTTGACATTCTTTCTGCATGAGCATGTGAGATCTAAAAAGACGTAGATTCGGGCAGCATGTGCCTCACTCCATAAACATAGAGGTGCTCTAAATTTCAGGTCAATGGTAAGACCAAACAAAAAACATAGGGCAGACATAATGAGCATCTACGTATGTTTAGTTAAAAAAAAAATTCTGATCTCTGAAATTGGTTAACCCCTTTAATTCTGCCCAGGGCATAGGCAGCATGATACTGGGACAGGCTCTCTTATTACAACTGTGGATGATACACTCTGAAATGCTGAAATCAGAGAATTCATAGTCATAAAACCAGTCAGGAACAGGGCTCTAAGTCATCAGGGCAGTCACTGTTGATTTCTTCTCACTCCACCAACTCTGATTTATAGATCTCTCATTGTTTGGTTGTGGTAAGAGATTTATCTGTGGTGGCCCAGTACAGAAGTGGCCCTTCTGTACAATGTTGGTCCTATCAGGTGGACTCAGTCCCAGTTCCCTGGCCAACACACTCCTTAGAACTCTCAGAATTTCTTCTGTGATATAAATAGTTAATGTATTATACTCATGTTAATGTGCCTTTAAAAGTTGTTACTAAATCTGTGTAACCAAGGAAGGTGCCAGTGACCAGGTGACTTGTAGGTGACCTATGGGAGTCCTCCATATTGCTCCCTTATATAGCTGGGAGGAGCTAGTCAGTTCACATGAGTTGAGTCTAAGCTGAGGAGCAGTACAGTCAAGACCTGGGAGTGCCTGATGTCCTGAGGGAGACCAAGGCCTAAACATGCAGCTGCGCTTCCATCATCAGTGAACCCCCTTTAGGTGAAAGTCAAAGCCTGGTAAGCAAATACAGGGGGAGAAGTCTAGTCAGAATAGTCAAGTCTGTCAAGTCTAAAGTCAGCGTGGGACTGCATAATTGAGTCCAAGTCCACTACAAGTCCTAGCAAGCCCGCAAGTCTCCTAAAGTCACTGGTCATCTCCTTGGGCCTCAACTGAGCTGTACAGACTATGACATCTGTCTGCCACAGTAAAGCTGCCGTTGTTCCATAACCTTGCATCGGAGTGATTATTTGCCCAGTGCCTGGCCCAGAAACCAGCGGCCATACCTAGGGTGGTGTAGAGGATAACCACACCCTGGCATCATGAATACTGAGGATTAATAACATCTGTCCTTCATCCAACACCCTCACCACACATCAATCCATGATAGCCGAGAAGAGAAAACTGCCAGAGACTGCCCTGATGACTGCCTTGAGAGTCTCATTTCCGGGCAATTTTACAGCCACGACATTTTAGAGTGAATCACACACCATTGTAATAAGGAAGCCTTTTCCTTATTTCAAGCTTCCTATGGCTCGGGCAGCATGAAAGCAATGACATGTTCCCATTTAAGTCTTTTATAATTGTTTGTGCAATAATTATCCTATAGTGAATTTTGAAGCCACTCAGAATTTCATCTTTTAACTCTATGGCTATCTAGGTAAAACAAACTCTTCATTGTGACTTATACAACGGAATCATCTATAGACTCAGACTCACCCTGAAGAGTCATGTTTACTAACCTTGGTTGTTTCATGAATAATGTATTATAATAATTTTAAACAGCAGTTCTATACTATCCTATAGAAAAGGCAAAATTACAACAAGTGTTTATAATTGTAATGAATTTATATTTCCCACAGATTCCCTCCCAAAACGCCTGTATTCATCTTCATCCTATGGAGCAGGAAACAACTGCCAGCTGCACCAGAGACATCTAGTAAATCAGAGAAGCTGCTGGGCACTTGTATCCCACAGGGATCCCCTGCTGTATTATTGGAGTAATTTTGGTACTATATTTTAGAATTATTCTTGTTAATGGGCACTTCTACATCAACTAAAAATAGGAAAAATACTTTATTCTGTGTACTTACGTAATTTTGGCACACACTGTACATTTCCATACACCCTCTTTCACCGGTACACGGCATGCTTTGCACACCCTGAATTGGCAGGCTGGACAAATATCTCCTCGGTCAAAGATCAGACCCAAAGCTTTCTGGCAGCGGACACAGATTTTGGCACTGTTTTGGCGTAATCGATGAATTTTGGCACCTTTCTTTTTGATTTCCAGAAGTTCATTTTTTAATCTTCTATATGGATAAAACATAAGAAAAAAATACATTAAACTAAAAGTACTATTTGTCAATGAATATATCTTAGCAGTGATTTATATGGCAGCAACTAGGAACAATAGGAACAAGAGGATCATTTATTGTTCAAACCAGATGTCAGAATGAGGAAGAAATACAACCTGAATGATTTACCCACTGGAATTATTGTTACGGTTGGTGATGCCGTGGGGAGTGCTAAGAATTTCAAGATAACTCATCCTCCTGTTCTGCAGGGTTTTAACAAACAGTTGTCTACAGAGTTCAAAGAGGACATGTATCTTTGTATTTCAATGAGGGAGGTTAGAGGTGAGTGACCAGACTGGTCCAGTCTGGCAGGATCGTTACAATAACAAGTCATATATTCATGGGTTATGACTGTAAGATACAAGTGAACCTCTCTGAATGCACAACACCTCAAACCTTGAAGTGAAAAGATTGCAGAAGCTGTGGCCGACATGCCCCACCACCACCCCCAGGTAGCTTTATGGGAAAACTGGCGATACATGGTTTGCCGGTATCTCAGGCTCATCCACAGGGGTTAGGAGATAAGATGTTCTGCAATGGAGTAGCCCTTTAAACACTCAACTAATCCTGACTCGTCTTGTTTTTTTTTTTATATATACAGTACTATCCAGGCCGTATGGTTGTAACCTAGTGTAAACAATATGAATGCATAGACCCATGCCGCTCTTTAGAAACAGTCCATGTTTGTGCAGGTATAATATTGCTCTTTATGACCACAGTCTACACTTTCAATAACCAATTCTAAAAGGATAATGAATTCACTGCACTACAATGGCCTACAGAAGTGCAAGATATCAATCCGCCAGCATACCAGGGATTTTGTTGTACAGGAATTTAAATAGGCACTGTCAGGTTTAAAAAAAAATTCTATGTTGTAAAGCTTGGTAAAACATTAACCTTTCTAATATACTTCATAAGAATTGTATTTTCCTTTTTATAGAAATCATGGCTAATATAAATAAATACCCCATACCATCCAGGACACAATCCTGTCTGACTGCAGCATCATCTTTGTCCAAGCTGAAGCAAAGGTATGCACAAAGTCCCATAAGTGAGGGTGGGACTAGCACTACTCTGTGCTCTCTTTTGTACTGCAGCAGGGAGGAGGAGGTTACAAGAGCAGCCTGCAGTGATTGAATAAAGAGACATGGCACTAAGGGAGGAAGATGAGTCATGCTGAGAGAGGACACGCCCCCTCCAAAGCACAGAATGAAAAAGCAAGTGAGCAACAGATAGAAGGTATTTGTGAGAGAAATATAGATGCTAGACACATGCAAGTCCAAGTACTGAGTAACATATGACTTTTTTTGTGGGATATGACAGGTACGCTTTATATATGTATATAATTAAAACAGCAGCTTTTCAGCAATAAGGGATATAAAATCCTGTGGACACAATGCAGTATGATTTTCCTTACTCATGGGGAAAAACAGAGCAATGGAATCCCTCCTAACTGTCCATTCACATGCAGCATTTTTAAATAGCACTCCATGCTTTAGGTTTGTTATTATGAAGATTACTGAAATATTAAGTCTTTCTAAAATGAAGCATGTATGCAGATAACTGGAACATGAGGACTGCCAGACTGAGCATGAATTAAACATTAAACTCACAATATGGCGAATTAATGTAAATGATATTGTTGCAGAATCTTATCTCACGGTTTCATTTCAGTGAAATGGATAAGATCTGGGCTTGATCATTTTAAAGGCCTTTTGTTCAAAAGAATAATAAATGGTGTCATTTATAGATGGATACATTTTGTGAACAAATAATATACATTCTGATTACATTAATTTCCCTGTAGAAAATTGCTTAACCTACTTTCTGAAAATTGGCTGCCGCTTCTTGTTATGTCAGCTGGAGCAGAATTTCATTTTTATTTTCCCTGGAGGGTTATTATTGGGAAGGAATTGGACTGGACAATCCCTGGTATGTCCACATATACTGATACAGCAGTAGTTGTTATTCTTTTACACTCTGTCTTTAAAAATTAGCATTTAATAGATTTGGCAAGATTACCAGTTTGTAGCATTAATGCTAGTGAATCTGATCATGGGGGTCACATTCTTCTGTAAAGTGAAAACCCTTTGTGAAGACCACCGAAAAATCTAAGAACATAAACTATATGCAAAATGGTAGACAGAAAATTCTGATATATAAATATATTAGAACACAAAGAAATCCCCAATAGTAACAGACCCAACGCTAAGCATAGCAAAAACAAGAGAACAATTGCGTTTATATGGATCAAAATTATATTAACGCTGAATTTACAAAAAAAACAGACAAGATCATATGAACAATTAAAAACCAGATGGAGATTGGCTTGTAACCAATGAATCCAAACCATGTTTTATAGAAATCATTCATCCCTACCATGTTTTCCAAGTCTCTTTTCATCCAGGCTGATGTAAGATCACATGACCATTTAGTTTTATATAAAAGGAATATGTTTTAATGTTTGTAATTGCCATGACGAAGGACCGGGTGTAGGTCCGAAACGCGTCGGCTGATGTTCTGTCTGAATACTACCCAATAAAGAAAACACTGCTTTTACCTGCTACCTTGGGCTGGACCGTCCTTCTTTGTTTGCTGCTTAGAGGTGGTAGGTAGTCCAGTGGACAAGAACTAACAGGCGGTGACTGGGAACATGAAGAAATATTACAATGGAGATCAAGAGCTGTTCATAATGGTAAAAACACCAGGAAAATATAAATAAAGTGCATCCATCTACTCATGCATAGAAAAGTTTACATGAGCATGGTATAATAAAGTGCAAATGTCATATGCATTAATACCCCCATTTTTCCTGAGTTACCAAAGGTACGGTAAGTATTTCAGATAAGGTGCTATAAATGAATGGGGAAAAAAGTGCATAATAATAGTAAGCAAAGCCTATACTGCCTGTAAGAGACTACATATAGGAAAAGACATGTAAGAGCTTAGTAGAAATTACATACTACAACCTGGTGTAAGGTACCCTGGTCACCCGCCAGACCCGACGTTTCGCTTCTCGCTTCAACTGGGGTGAAACCAAGGAGTGAGAGGGACACTGTTTAATCAAGAAAGGTGGGGTATTTTTAGGGTATACTTAAACTGTGGATGTTGGTGTAGCAGTCTATGATATGACATTGGGGGCTTCATTTTATGGAAAGCCATGTTAGCAAAACATAGAGCTCGCATGGAGCCTGGATAGGGTAGAAGACAGAGATGAGGAAGAAGACATAGAGAAGTACAGCATCGTGGGGAATTATGGGTGTAAAAGTGACAAATTAATATTCTATAATAATTTAGCACCAGTGCAGTGCCTGGTAATCGAGAAAGCAATCCAGAATGAAATGGAATCGAGACCAGAATAAATCAGAGCCATAATGAGAGTTTTGCTGTATCCACAGTAAGAAGGCTGTTTCTGACGAATCCGAATTCATTACGAATTTCATGAAAATTTTGATTCGTAACTAATCCGAATATCGCCACGATTCGATAAAATAAATCCAGGCTCCTGGGCATATAAAATGGCAGCTCCATATGTGAGGGCATGGGGCAAGGAACTCTGGGAAGGCGGGTAGGCGGGATCACCCTGAATCACATGCAGCATGCAGCTTATCATCAGCCAGCCAGCCCTGTGATGTCACAGCCCTATATAATAGGCAGCCATTGCTGCAGCTTTATTGCGTAGAGAGAGCAGTGAGAGAGCAGTGTGTGTTGCACCGAAAAACAGCTTTACAGCAACGATTCACCACAAGTCCAAATCACTGCAGAAAAGCACTGACAGGTAAGGGAGAGAAAGTACACTTTTGGGTGTACTACACAGCGACTCTGTACTGCTACATTTGGGTGTACAACAACTCTAAAGCTAATAGGGGCCAGATAGGGTGATCACTAGAGATGAGAAAAGTTACAGTGATTCGATTCGTCACGAACCTCGCGGCTCCGCGTTTGCTGACTTTAGCCTGCATAAATTAGTTCAGCTTTCAGGTGCTCCGGTGATCTGGAAAATGTGGATACAGTCCTAGGAGACTCTCTCCTAGGACTGTATCCCCCTTTTCCAGCCCACCGGAGCACCTGAAAGCTGAACTAATTTATGCAGGCTTAACTGTGACAAATCGAATTACTGTAACTTCGCTCATCTCTACTGAGCACTAAAAGCCATAGCCACCTGCTATTAGTGCATAATAATACTGTACTGGGCTGTACTACACAGCGACTCTGTGCTGAAGAACTAGTGTGTACTACAACTCTAAAGCTAATAGGGGCCAGTTAGGGCACTGAGCACTAAAAGCTATAGCCACCTGATTTTAATGCCTGATACAGGTTTCGTAGCAGAGCGTATTGACCTCTCAACCTGTGCGCACGTGTACTTTTTTTTCTGTCAAACTAATTTGGGTCTAGTTACTGCGAAAGGCCAGCCAAAGCTACACACTTGTTTTTGTAGCCCAATACAGTTTTAAGAGAAGCGTATTGTCCACCTCTCATAAGTATAAACTGTACGTACACCTACATGGTGTACGTTTTTTCCTGTTAAACTAATTTGGGCCAAGTTACTGTGAAAGGCCAGCCAGAGCTACACACTTGTTTTTGTAGCCTAAAACAGTTTTAAGCGGAGCTTATTGACCTCCTCTCATAAGTGTAAACTGTACGTACAACTATGTGTTGTTCTTTATATTTTTCCTGTTAAACTAATTTGGACCTAGTTACTGTGAAAGGCCAGCCAAAGCTACACACTTGTTTTTGCAGCCTAATACAGTTTTGAGCATAGTGAAGCATATTGTCCTCCCTCATAAGTGTAAACTGTACATACACCGACGTGGTGTACGATTTTGTTCCTGTTAAAGTCACAAGGGCCTAGTTACTCTGAAAGGCCAGCCAAAACTACACACCTGCTTTTTTAGCCAAATACAGTTTTAAGTGAAGTGGAGCATATTGGCTTCCTCTCATAAGTGTAACATATACGCACTCAGCTGGTGGATAAGTACGTCAGGCAGAGAAATGCCAGGACGTGCACAGAGGAGTGGCAGAGGCATAAATTCATCAAACGCAGGCCGAGGTCACAGAAGACTAGGGGCGAGTGACAGCAGGAGTCGCAGCGAGAGGCCTGAGCTCCAGATATCAGCTAGTGTCTCGACCACCAACCCATCTGCTGTCATTGATTGTTGATTGATTAACTCGGTCATCCACTTCATCACAAGGGACATCTGACACCCCCAGTCAACAGTCGGTGGGTTCCTCAGACACAACCCTCAGTTGGCATGGCCCAGGTGCAGTCCCTGTCCTCCCATTGCCTCTGTCCTATGCTGTTCCCTCCCCCACAGAAGTATCATATGCTGTGGATTCAGCTCCACTATTTAGTGAGGATGATCTAGAGGACAGTCAGCAGCTACTGCCCATCCAAGATTTGGAGGAGACATCCGCAGCTTCCTACGCTAGGCGGGCAAGTAGTAGTGAGGAGAGTGGCGTGTGAGGTTGTGTTGCGAGCATTCAGGCTCTTGAAGCACACACTGTTGAGAAACCTGAGGAGGACATCAGTAACGAGCAGACACAATGATGATGAAGCCGATCGCACTTGGGAGCCGGGTGCAGAAGGGGCTTCATCATCATCAGGAGAAGAGGGTTGCAGGTTGCCTGTGAGGCATCAGCTGAGCCAGCAAGGTGGTAGCATGGTTGGGAGTCAGCATGGTGGCAGAAGTGGTTAGTCTGTAGCCAAACTTTCCCGGGGTAGACCACCTGCTTTGCAGCAGCCTACCTTGCCGGGAGGTAGTGGAACAGAGGTTCCTGGAGTTGACGGCAGTAGCAGTCAGTCAATGCGGACTGGGGGGAGGGGGGAATCATCTACTTGGCGGTGTGGCAATTTTTCATTAAATATCCGGGAGAGGTTAACATGGCCACGTGCAAGATGTGTTGGCAGAAGGTGAAGCATGGCCAGGGTCCCAATTTTTGCACCACGGCTCTGAGTCAACCTACGCAGGGTCACCATGAAGCGGCCTGGGAGAACCGTGGCTACAATGCGATGGTCCAGCCTGCTACATCAGCCAGTGGCAGGCGGCTCCGTTTCAGCCAGCCAAGGCTCCACCACCTCAGCTGAAGGGAGCTGTGTGTCATATCCATCTTATGACGCTCCAGATGCTCCTGCTCCTTCTACTTCGAGTCAGTCATTCCAACAGCAATCCATCGGCGAAGCAATGTCAAAGAGACAACGGTATGCGCCCATTCCTAGTGAATGTGCTCCTGTCCAAGTTGCTGGTGCTGCAGTCCCTCCCTTTTCAAGTGGTGGACTCTGCACCTTTTAGAGAACTGATGGCTTGTGCCAAGCCGAGGTGGAGAGTCCCAAGCCGTCAATTCTTTGCAAAAAAGGCAGTACCACCCCGGCACAATTATGTGGAACAGAAGGTGGGCCAGTCCTTGAGCCTGTTGATGTGTACCAAAGTGCACGGCAGCATCGTCGTGTGAAGCTGTAAATACGGTCAGGGACAATACATGTCCTTTATGGCCCACTGGGTGAATGTGGTTCCTGCACAGCCACAACAGAAACTTGGACAGGTCACGCCGCTTACGCCTCCACAGTCTAAGGCTGTTGGTCCTGCGACAGTGTGCGACTCCGCCTACTCATCCTCCACCATGTTCTGTACCTCCACTGCATGTACAAGTCTCAGTGCCCCTCCAGCATACCATGTGTGGAGGGCACGGCGGTGTCATGCTGTTCTTCACATGGTTTGCCTTGGCGAACAGAGTCACACAGGGGAGGAACTGCTAAAAGTGATTGATCAAGAAATCAAATCATGGCTTACTCCACAAAAACTGGAAATGGGAACCATGGTGACCGACAATGGGAAGAACATCTTGTCTGCACTGCGTCAAGGAAGCCTGAGGCATGCGCCCTGCATTACACACGTGTTCAATCTGGTTGTCAAGTGGTTTCTGAAATGTTCCGCCCATCTGCAAGACATACTAACAATGGAAAGGAAACTTTGCATGCACTTCAGCCACTTGTACACACCCTCCTTGAGCTGCAGTGTCAGAACGGCATCCCACAACATAGTCTGATATGTGGCTTTTCCACTTGTTGGAATTCCACCCTCCATATGTTGGACCGACTATACAAACAGAGAAAAGCCATTAACAATTTCTTGATTATCCAAGTGGATAGGGGGACTTCCCTGTGTAACTTCAATGTCAACCAGTGGCAGCTCATACATTACACCTGCCATTTGCTCAGGAGTCAGGTCCTTTGAGGAAGCCACATTATTAGTCAGTCGCCAGGATTATGGGATGAACGACATCAGTCCACTGCTTTATTTCCTACAACAGATGGTGGAAACAATGGCTGGTCAGGGCACTGGAAATGTGGCGCCTAAATCCCACGGCCACATGAGTTCTGTGGGGGCTGAACTGGAGGAGGGGGACAGTGGAGCACAGGCAAGGTTTCGCAAAATGGGTGGTTTTCATAGTCATCTGACAGGAGGAGTAGGAGCAGCCAGATGAGCTAGAGGGTTATGAGGAAGATGAGACAGAGGACCCAGACACACTGTGGTCATGTGGTCTCCTCATGCTGCTGGCACATTAAATAAAACTTTTTATTAAAATTTGAATTAAAATGTAAAAAAATATCTATCATCTTTTCAATTGTGAGGCTGTATGGTCTCTTTAGGCTGCTGCCACCTCCAAGCTGTGTCATTCTGCCACCATATGGTCTCCTCATGCTGTTGGCACATTAAATTAGACTTTTAAAATGTTAATCTATTTAAGATCTTAAATTACATTTTTACAATATATCTTTAATCTTTTCAATTGTGAGGCCCTATGGTCTAGTCGGGCTGCTGCCACCTCTAGGCTCTGTCATTGTGACGCCATGTGATCTCCTTGTTATATTGGGTTTTGTGGTCATACAGTATTAGTTCAAAGTAAACGCTTTGGGCACCCGGGACATTAAACTTGTGAATCTATTCAAAATCTTCAATTTAAATTTAAAAAAATCTCTTCAATCTTTTCAACTGTGAGGCCCTATGGTTGTCATATATTACCTGTGGAATTACCACAAGAATCCAATGAAACAGGTTGGAGCAATAACAATGAACCATAACTGATTAAATGAAACATTGGCAGTTTCACAGTCGGTGGGGGAGGGGGGGGGTGGCGCTGAAAGGCAGGGGCTGGAACAGGAAAGGAAAGGATTTAAAAAAATGTAAAAAAAACTTAAAAATAAATTAAGTAAAATAACTTAAATAACCCAACCCTGCTGCCACATCCAGACACTCTGCGTCAGTGATTCTAATAGCAAAGCCTGTTATTTGCATGTCATACTGAATAACAGTATTATTTCACTACCCCAGCACACTCCCTATGAGTGGTACAGCAAGGAAAAATGTTCTACACCCCTACTGAGGCTCTCTGTAGCCTGGAAATAGCCGTTTTTAATAGCGATTCACCGTGAATAAATTCGGATTGAACTAATTTTTTTCAAAAACATCTCTAGTTGTGAAGTACCAGTGGCATAAGCATGTAAGTGACTGAATATGGGAAGTGAAGGACAGACATGTGTCGCTCATCACCCCCAAGACAGTGGGTATAGTGCTTAGAGTTTCTACAACATGCTAAATGGCAGAAACACTGGAAATGCAATTTTTTTTTACATTTTTTCTTTTTTTAGATAAAAAGAGGTCATGATGTTAAAGACATTCTTGGTGCATCATCTTTTACATGTACCTGTACTTTTCAGTAACATTTCAGGATAAGCTGTCACGTGTGTACATGAGGAGTAGCACTATTTCTGGAAATTATGTTACTTGGATATGATATTTTTCACCAGTTTTCTCTTCTACATGTTCCATGTGTAATTTTCAGTTGTCCCAAAGCTAATGGGTAGAGACTTTCTAATATGATGTCTCCATACACTGCACACACAGAGGAGGAGATCCTGATCTACTATATCTCTACAGCACACCCTCAAAATCAGCATTGAGGACATTACAGAACAGTATTAGGCAGTGACATTTGTGAATCAAGCATTAGGGAAGATATAAGACTCACTACAAGCTGTAGCCCTGTCTTTGTGTATGTTTTCTTCTCACTCCTGCAATTCCCTCTATGCTTTCTATAGACTTCTATGGGAAGCTGTAACTTACTACTTCAGTGGGCTGACCAATCTGAAATTTGATTTTATCAGTTTATAATGTGAAGGATTAGTATGGGAGGCTCATAGGTGTAGATGGAGCACCTTCACAAAAGGAGCAAGCAAGTGATGGGAGAAGGGAACAGACAGGTATATCCACACCCCAAACGTAGACCCCGGAACATAGGGGAAACAATAACTAACAGCAGTATACTTGAAAAAGCCCACGAAGAATATATAGCACAAATAAGGATATACTATAAAGACCAATTTACAGGGGTCTGTGAATTGGTCTGTATAGTATATCCTTATTTGTGCTATCTATTCTTTGTGGGCTTTTGCAAGTATACTGCTCTTAGTTATTGTTTCCCTTATGTTCCGGGGTCTACGTTTGGGGTGTGGATATACCTGTCTGTTCCCTTCTCCCATCACTTGCTTGCTCCTTTGGTGCTCTATCTACACCTTATATATATATATATATATATATATATATATATGTATATATGTCTGCACGTTCACTATATTGACCACTTCATATCTGCTACTTTTGTTTTTGTATACCTTTTTAGCCTCCATTCATATATTTTGTATTTTATGATATGCCATGCTTTTAATATATTTTTAATAAATTATAATATTTTAAGATTATACCTTGTGTAATACTTTCGATTCTATAAGTGCAGCAATAACACAAATCTTCCAAGTTTATACTACTGTATACTTTGACCTTTTATTTTCACAGCGTTTATTTGTTTCTTTGTTTGTAGCACAGGGAACTTTAGGCATCCTCAGGCACCAGGGCCCAGGTGTGAATGCTCCTTCTGCACCCTCTATAGCTATACCCCTGGTAGATGGTATATGCTGACAGCTGGCCTTTCTTTTGTCATGTCCATTCATCCCAGATTCTAATAATAATTTGTGTTTATGAAAACTAACACAAAGGATAATCTTACTGCCACAGTGTAGATTTTTCCAGAGCAATTTTACCAGTTTAGACAATGTGATAAATGAGACATTGCTAATAATATGATCTGCTTTGTAGGATGATTTCATCCCATAATCCAACTGGCCAGTTGGACCATTAAAAAGCAGCAAATTATTATAAAAGCTTCTAGGTGAAGTGAAAAAATTGCAGACACTGTATAGTGACACATGGGCCTTGAAGGATATTTTGTTCAGTTAAACAAATTCAGTGCATGCAGCACGGAAATGTGTACAGACCCTTATGTTTATATTTATCTTTTATTTACCTTTTATGGTATTACCTAATTGTACATAAAATATTTCAAATGAAGACTTTAAGCATAAACATATATTATACTTTATTAAAAAGTAATTACGATAATTTAAAGGGGCATTCCACCCCTAGACATCTTATCCCCTATCCAAAGGATTGCCGGTGGCACCCTGGGTTCCTGTGGCGGGAGACCTGACGTCACAGCACGCCCCCACCATTTATGTCTATTTATTTATCTTTTTTTTTCGCATATTTTAATACATGAGGTCATTTTTTATTTTTGCAGACTGTATGCTTACTGCCTTGGTACAAAATCTGTACCATCACAGCACATGGGTAATGACCAAAGTGAAGTAACACAAAGCAATAATAGTCATAGTGATGTTGCAGAGCAGGGATGCCCTGATAACGGTGGGCCAGTTGAAGCACAAACGCAACGCGAAACGACACTGTTCTTGTTTGTTTGTCCGTCTCATGTATCCACCATATTTATATTCAAGTTGTTAAGAATAAATGAAAACTGAAGCAAGATATCCTGGGGAGAGCCCTGTTATTTTCTACATTGGATATGTTCATAATAAGAACTTTGTACCTGTGATACAGTGAGCACCATAGGATTTATACTTGGCTACATTGGGAATGAGGAAAACAGTTAGTGGTCATGGTTTTTATAATTGATGAAGTGACGAGTTTTTGCTTAACTGTGGGATTGTGTTGATGCCCAGATTATGTTTACAGTATCACCATATAGGCAAAGTGATGTCATAAAAAAAGGGAATAACAAACAGTGATGTTGCAATACATGGATAATAAGCACTATATTCTAGTGAAAGGCTTACCGAATAAGGTTATTGCAATAATATGCACAGTGATGTCACAGTACAGGGATAATGTCACAGAATAGGGTTTAATAAACAAAGTAGTGAATAAAGATAACAGTGATGTTACAGCACACATTGTGACATAATACAAGGATAATACAAGGATAATGTACACAGTTATGTCACAGTACGGAGGTAATGAACATAAAACAGGTATAATAAATGCAGCACTGTTACAGTACACATATAATAAACAGTGATGGCATAGTACAGAGGCAGGTGAGCAGGTGCAACAAGAAATTGAGAATCTTATGTCGTTCCACCTCCTGCTATTACTAACATATCACATTTTGGAGTATGTTTCCAGTACACGTTTGTATCCTAGTCAAAAAGTATACTTTAGGTGAATAGGACATAATACATCATACATTCCAAAAAGTTTACATACCAAAGTGCAGTTAAAGGGGTACCCAAGTGGAAAACTATTTTTTTCAAATCAATCTGTTCTAGAAAGTTAAGAAGATTTGTAAATGATATCTATTAAAAAATCTTAATTCTTACAGAACTTATCAGCTGCTGTATGATGATAAGTGCTGTGTAGTTCTTTTCAGTCTGACCACAGTGCTCTCTGCTGACACCTCAGTCCATGTCAGGAACTGTCCTGAGTAGGAGCAAATCCCCATAGCAAACTTATCCTGCTCCGGACAGTTCCTGACATGGACAGAGGTGTCAGCACTGTGGTCAGAAGGACAGCTCAACTTCCTCTGTAGTATACAGCAGCTGATAAGTACTGGAAGGGTTAAGATGTTTTCCATAGAAGTCATTTACAAATCTGTTTAACTTAAAAAAATATATGTTTTCCATGGGTGTACCCCTTTAAAGCATACATGTCAGATCCCACAAAAAAATGATAATAATAGTACAGTAATATGTTACTCAGTCTCTAATCTTGCCCACATGCATCTAATTTGTATGCCTCTTTAATCGATATTTATCATAAAAATACCTCTTTTGATTAGCTCACAGTGCTATAAATCCTCTCAGGTGAAGGGGGCTTGATTGCCTTGTCCATGAGTCATCTCTTGTTTATGACTTATGGACAAGGCTGATGCTGCTACAAGGCTGGTTACTGTCCCAGTAGGTATGGGGACCCCTAGTGGTGGGATTTTAAGGAGCCGTTTTCTTTATTAAAGGAAATCTGTCATCAGAATCACCCGCACTAAACCTGTTACACAGGCTCGTAGTGCGGGTGATCCTGATTAAAACGCTTCTTACCTCATTAAAAACTGTGCAGCGGTTCGCCAGTGGGAGGTCCGCAGCATCAGCGCGGTCTCGCTTACGTCATTTTCGCCAGGCGGAGCGGCTGCCCGGCTCATGAATATTCATGGCTGCCTCATCGCAGTCTTCCTCCTGGTGTAGGTCTCGTGGGTAGCGCCGCGCATGCGCCACACGCCGTACACCCGGAAGCGGCATTCTCCTGCATAGATAGATATGCAGGAGAATGCCGCTTCCGGGTGTACGGTGCTGATGCTGCGGACCTCCCACTGAGCCCCAAGCCTGGGAATACCATATAACTAAAAATGAAGATATCTGGTGAACCGCTGCAGAGTTTTTAATGAGGTAAGAAGCATTTTAATCAGGATCACCCACACTACAAGCCTGTGTAACAGGTTTAGTGCGGGTGATTCTGATGACAGATTTCCTTTAAATATTCAAATAATTTTAAACAAATATATAACAAAAGGTCTGTTGAATAGACATAAACTGACCAGTCAACTACATTTTATTTGCACAATGACTTTTCATGCCGTGTCTGAGTCATGCCAAGGCCCCTATGTCAAATAACTACAATGTAGCAGTCAGGTCAGTGGATTGAGGACGTGTAAGTGGCTAGAGATAAACAAGGAGTGCATCCAGGAATGTTGATACTTCAAGATCTTGAATTCTAATAGATTATTGACCTTTGGAAGAATCATTATCCTTGACTCCTACTGACCAAATGAATTGTAGATGAACAGAAATGTACTCTGCATACCATATGATTAATTGTGAAATGCAAAGAGAACATTCTCCTGTCTTATCTGTTTTATATAGCAAATTCTACTTGAATTTGCCGGATGGAAGACTGAGATTATACTAAAGATGCTTGAAGCAGTACTTCAGGAAAAACACTGTTCTGCTGAGAAAACAAAATTATACATCTGGCAAAAATAATAATTCAAAACAAATTCCATGGGCAACACTTAAAAGGGTATGTTGGAGGAATTTTTTTTTTTTTTTTTTTCCAAATTAAATGGTGACAGAAAGTTATACAGATTTGTAAATTGCTTCTATGTAAAAATCTTAAACCTTCCAGAGGAAGTTGAGTAGTTCTTTCCAGTCTTACCACAGTGCTCTCTGCTGCCACCTCTGTCCATGTCTGGAACTGTCCAGAGCAGGAACAAATCCCAATAGCAAACCTATCTTATTCTGGACAGTTACTAACACAAAGAGAGGTGTCAGCAGAGAGAACTGTGGTCAGACTGGAAAGAACTACACAACTTCCTGTGGAACATACAGCAGCTAATAATTACTGAAAGGCTTAAAGGGGTAGTCCAGTGGTGAAAAACGTATCCCCTATCCTAAGGATAGGGGATAAGTTTGAGATCGCGGGGGGTCCGACCGCTGGGGCCCCCTGCGATCTCTCTGTACGGGGCCCCAGCTCTCCGCCGAGATAGCGGGTGTCGACCCCCGCACGAGGCGGCGGCCGACACGCCCCCTCAATACATCTCTATGGCAGAGCCGGAGATTGCCGAAGGCAGCGCTTCGGCTCTGCCATAGAGTTGTATTGAGGGGGCGTGTCGGCCGCCGCATCGTGCGGAGGTCGACACGCCCCCTTCCCGCGGGCTGTCGGGGCTCCGTACAGGAGATCGCAGGGGGCCCCAGCGGTCGGACCCCCCGCGATCTCAAACTTATCCCCTATCCTTAGGATAGGGGATAAGTTGCTCACCACTGAATCACCACTGGACTACTCCTTTAAGATTTTTAAATATAAATAATTCACAAAACGATATCACTTTTTGGCACCAGTAGATTTAATAACATTTGTTTTTTTTCCAGAGCACCCTTTATGTTCATACATATCATTGTTGCTTCTATCTCAGTGTCCCTATATTCAGTCTTAATAATGAAACAGTAGGATACTAAATATTCACATAGGACTGTGTATTCGTTGATATGTCTTTATACATGGGAAATAAAGGTCTACAAATTCCAAGCAGGCAGGTTTCCATGGGATCACCAGATGATCTAATGTATGGGGGCCTAGCAATTCTCTGACAACAACAGATGTCTGAGGAAAGAGGGATTGGGCATGTTAGATTTAAACAGGCTCTGACGCCAATTTTCACTGGGCCTATTCTACCCTCTCCCCTGAAATAAACATGCACATTCATTGAGAGCTATCTCGTGTGTATGGCCTGCTTTAGAGAAATAAACATAAAAAGGAACAGTCGGAAGGTTTAGGGATGGTTCATGATGTCAGGACTAGGGTACAACATTCACCTGGCATAAGAGAAGTTCCTTCTTGGCAACCCTGGAAATCAGATAGAGAAGAGACAATCTTTGTTGTATCTCTTGCCTCTACTACAGTCAATTTTCCAGATCCTTGATCCCCAATGAGGCCCAAAATACTGAGGTGTTTTAGGGTGTGATTACTTTTACATGGTTAAACAAAGAAAAAATTCACTAGATCTTAGATTTGAAGTCTATAATATATTTGTGCTATGGTCTTAGATGCAGTTAACTTCATTGGGATCTCAGGCTGTATTCACATAGGGGGAGATTTATCAAAACCTGTGCAGAGGAAGAGTGGTGCAGTTGCCCATAGCAACCAATCAGATTGCTTCTTTCATTTTCCACAGGCCTCTAACGAGGCCTGTGGAAAATGAAAGAAGCAATCTGATTGGTTGCTATGGGCAACTGCACCACTCTTCCTCTGCACAGGTTTTGATAAATCTCCCCCATAGTGTGTGATCAGTAGCTGAGTGCTGTGTATGCTGTGTATACTGTATCACAGATCCCTTAAGAGCCTGTGACGTTTGCAGCATAACCCCATTCACATCCATTAGCCCAAATCAGTGAGCACAACGTGATATTTTGATCATGTGACCCGCATGACATTTCAAATTAGTCTAAAACCAGCCCTGGATGACAACAGATGTTTAATTTGACTTCATAATACTAGGGGTGTTCTAGTTATTTTGCCTCACCAGGGATTTTTACATTAATCCTTTTTCTCACCTAGATTATCTAGGAGTTTTCAGGGAGATTTTACTGACGGCCTATCTTCAGGATAGGTCATCAATATCTAATTGGTTGGGGTACTGACACCAACAATCCGCTGATAAGCCAGTGAACCAGTAGACTTAGGTGTCCGATCTTGGGTCTAAAATAATTTAGGTTGTTGGTCTGCATCCATTTAGAGGTGTGCAGTCTGAATTCATTTAGCAATCTGATCTTAATTAATTGAAGGATCTATTCTGGGGTTGTATTTAATTAGGAATCTGGTCTGGAGTCTGAATTTGTTTGTGTTGCTCTATAGTGAGGGATCAAATATGTCAGAAGTTGTCATAGTGTTCTGGGCCACATGAAAAAAAAAAAAGTAAAGAGAACAAATATAATCAGAGAGAACGCCACCTGTGAGTTACTGGATTTATAGAAGAGTAGCTGGAATACCTTACATCTCTGTTTAGTAAAAACTACTATTTCATCAGAAAAAAACAAAAAAACAAAATGGGAACCAAGTGATTGTTATCTAGCATTTCCCCAGGTAAAAACTAGCCTTTATTCCATCATGATTAAAAGATACCATGTAAGAAAAAGGAGTACTCCATTAAAGGATATCTGTAGCAAAAACAACTTATCCCCTATCCACAGGAGAGGGGATAAGTGTCTGATCGCAGGGGTCAGAACGCTGGGATCTCCTGCACAGGGCCATGGCTCTGCCGCGGCTCTCCTGTGCAGGAGGTGTGTAGGCCACAGCATGACGCCGCTGTCGACACGCCGTCTCCATGTAGTTCTATGGGAGAGGCGGGGATGCAGCATTCGTGCCTTCCCGCCTCTCCCATAGAGCTATATGTGGAGGGGGCGTACCTTCGAACTCACTGAGGTTCATAGTCGTTCTCACAGAGCAACAATGCCGTTTGGGAGATCGCAGGGGGTCCCAGTGGTCAGACCCCCGCGATCATACACTTATCCCCTATCTTGTGGATAGGGGATAAGTTGTTATCGCTGCAGATGTCCTTTAACATGTTTCTGTTCAAACACATCTCTTACTTATAGCTATGGTGGGTATGGCAACATGGATTTTTACTTGAGTAGAAAGAATCGCTCTTAAAACAGACAATAGAGCTATATAAACAACATCATACAAACAGTAATTATAAAAGTATCATTCAAATTCAGATCAAATCTATGATTGAGATCAGCTGTAAATGTTGCGGGGGTCCCCAGTTGACACAGTGTTCACACTACTTTGTAGACTAACCACACCAGCTATACCATTGCATGACAAAGTAAGTGAACTGTTTGGATTCACCTGCATTTCTGCATAGATTATTAATAAAACATGATCTGGTTATCTGAATAATACTTATAGAAAAACACTTTCTAACCAAACTTATAACAAACAAGGGGTTGTGGAGTTCACATATTTTACTAAGCACACTGAGCAAACATCCATAGGGCAGGGAAAAAGTAAGTGAACCTCTGTGTTAAAGGGGTACTTAAATCAACTGGTGCCAGAAAGTGAAACAGATTTGTAAATTACTTCTATTAAAAAATCTTAACCCTTTGTGTACTTATTAGCTGCTGAATACTACAGCAGAAATTATTTTCTTTTTGAAGCACAGAGCTGTCTGCTGACATCATGAGCACAATGCTCTCTGCTGACATCTCTGTCCATTTTAGGAACTGTCCAGAACAGCATATGTTTGCTATGGGGAATGGACAGAGATGTCAGCAGAGAGCACTGTGCTCATGATGTCAGCAGACAGCTCTGTGTTTCAAACTGAAAAGAATTTCCACTGTAGTATTCAGCAGCTAATGAGTACAGGAAGGATTAAGATTTTTTAATAGAAGAAATGTATAAATCTGTTTAACTTTCAGGCACCAGTTGATTTAAAAAAAAGTTTTTCACCGGAGTACCCCTTTAATGACTTTTCCAAGAGCTAATTGGCAAAAGTTAAGGAGATGAGATTAGAAGTGTAGATTCAGAGGTGTTTTTCCTATTAAATAAAGGGGCACAAAGCCTAACAAATCTGTTCATAACAAAGATTGGTTAGTGTGATCCATGTATCACTGCAAACGCCTTTCAGAAAACTTCATAGACATTAATAGAGATGGAGAAAGCTGGAAAAAGCATTGCTAAAGGTCTTGGGTCTACATAAATCCATGGCTAGACAAATTGTCTACATATGGAGAATATTCAGGTCAGTGGCTACTTTCCCTAGAAATGGGCACAAACTGCAAAAATAAATGTGTGCATTGTTAGAAAAGCACTGAACAAAAGTGGCAGTCATGGAAGGACCCTGGAAAGAAGGACATGAAGTCATGGAAGGACATCAAGAAAGCTGCTGCGGTCCATCACAAGTTTGCCAAAGACAACCTGGGTGTTCTACAATGCTTCTAAGAAAATGTTCAATAGACAGATGAGACAAAAGTGGAACTTTTTAGCACAGATGCATGATGCTACAGTATGTTTGGAGAAAAGAAGTACAATGTATTCCAACACTAAAACCTCATTCCAAGTGTGCAGCACGGTGGAGGAGGAATCATAGTTTGTGGATACTTTGCTGGCTCAGGGAATGTACAACTTGCTAACATTGAGGGAACAATGAATTAAAAAATGTATCACATTATATTACAGAATAATGTAAGGATAACAGTTCATGACCAAAAGAATAAATGGTGGGTAATGCAACAAGACAATAAAGTACACAAGTAAATCAAGAATGGTTAAAGAGAAAAAGATCTGTGTTTTGTATTGGCCAAGCGGAAGTTCTGATCTTTACCCTATTGAGATGCTGTGGCATGTCTGAAGAGGGCGCTATGCATAGAAGGCATCCCATAAACATTGGTTATGTGAAAAACAATGGCAGGAAGGAACGGTATATAATTCCTCCTCAATGTTGTGCAAATCTTATCTCAGGAAATATTTGGAGGAGATTACTGCTGCTTAAGGAGGATCTATTAAAGAGTTTACAAATGAATAATGTGCGTTGCATGGAGTATCTGACTGCTTAGGTGAATAACAAGATGGATCTCTTTGAAGCAGTCTGGTCTCTATGAAATGCACACTGGCTCCATTGGGATACTTCAGGACTTCAAGACCCTATCATGGCTAATCTATAGGATATAATTTACCCCCCGTGGTGCCAACCTGCCCCCTGCCAACCTAACTTTTTTAATATACTTCTTAATAAAAAAAATTATCTTTATGTGTTAAATTAACTCCTTATAGTTTGGCCACCAGAGGTCCTTCTTCTGGTCCTGTCTGCAGTCCTGCTAGCAGATTGTCTCCTGCAGCAGCCTGGCAGAGACAAAAGTCAGAAAATGCAGGTGGGACCTCAGCTCAGTACAGTGTATAGAGCTGAATATTTTATCTCCCTTCCTTATGAGCTCAGCTAGACTGTAAAGAAGTGTTTCCCAATCAGGGTGCCTCCAGCTGTTGCAAAACTACTACTCCCAGCAAGTCTGGACCGCCAAAGGCTGTAAAAACATGCTGAAAGTTGTAGTTTTGCAACAGCTGGAGGCACCCTGATTGGGAAACTCTGCTGTAGAGTCATAATGTCTTCAGTGAAGAGTTTTGAATATTGTGCTAAACATTGCGCTGAAAATTTCTGCTCCCTTTTGCAGATGCCTGGCAGAGCTGGCCACAGTACACTGTAAAGTTCAGAGCTGAGGGGGGGGGGGGGGGGGGGGTATGTGGTCTCAGCCAATCACAGCCTATCACACACTGAACTGCTCTGGGCTGTGTGTAGCAAAGTGAGGGAGGAAGTTCTCCCCTGCAGGCCTTCAGATGATGTCCCACCTGCTGGGTAATGCCCCTTCCCAGCCTGTGGCGCTGACTGAGACTGTAGAATATACAGCAGAATATCAAGGTAGAAAACAAATAAAAAATAAAGGCAGGGGGGTGGTTTATCATTATGGGGCAGTGTAGTGGGAGGATTTTTTAAAATGATCAAGTTCATGAAAGGTACTCTTTAAAGGGGTATTCCAGGCAAAAACTTTTTTTTATTTATCAACTGGCTCCGGAAAGTTGAACAGATTTGTAAATTACTTCTATTAAAAAATCTTAATCCTTCCAATAGTTATTAGCTTCTGAAGTTTTCTGTCTAACTGCTCAATGATGATGTCACGTCCCGGGAGCTGTGCATGATGGGAAAATATCCCCATAGGAGCTGCACAGCTCCTGGGACGTAACATCATCATTGAGCAGTTAGACAGAAAACTTCAGAAGCTAATAACTATTGGAAGGATTAAGATTTTTTAATAGAAGTAATTTACAAATCTGTTCAACTTTCCGGAGCCAGTTGATAAATAAAAAAAAGTTTTGGCCTGGAATACCCCTTTAAGTTTATTATATAAATAACCCATAGTTCAGACATTGCCTACAGGGAGAAGTGAAATCTAAGAAAATAGCCCTTCATACATAGATTATAGGGACAGAAAACAGACATCTTTCAATGGCCTTAGTAAAGCACACAAACGTTTTTCTATTTCAATAACTTTTGAGCTTACCTTACTCTTTTATCCTCTATTTTCTTAAGATTTTCATCACGCTTTAGCACAGCTAGAATAGCTTCTTTTTCTTGGTCCAACAAATAGGACAGGTTGAGTATTTCTGAGGTTTTAGACATAATTCTAAACAATCTAAAGAGCCGTGTTTGGAATTGTCAACATTCAGACGAGATAGTTAGGAAAAAGAATCAGAAATATTCTCCTCTGGTTGTATATGGTGCAGAGATGTTCTCACTTAGTTCTTGAATAACTACAGAGTTGTTGAAGTTGACTTGTACTTTATGGCTGCAGATCGATAAGTGAAAAAAAATCTTCATTGTCATCCAATCTGAAAAAAACAAACAAAAAAAGAATAAATGACATATAAAAAATGTATGACTTCATAATTCATAAGAAGCATGATACTAAGTGCTTCTTCCGGCCTTGAGACTGGCAGAAGCACAGGGTAGCTTGTGAAACGGCCGTCAGTCGCCTCTGAGCGCTCCACACCGTCTTGTTATGCTTCCCGGTGAATCCGGTGTTCTGTATGCCTAGATGTTCTATGCAGTGAGCACTTACCTGCCTTCTTTACTTCTGAGCTTTTCTTGTGTCTTCTATGAACCAGCTATTACGAAGTAAGCCATGTAAGGGAGGGTTCAAACTGTGCTTTTGTTTCTGTTTAACATATAGATTTTATACACTTAAAAAGGATATGAACAGATGTTCAAAATGGATGTAGCCATATAGCAGTATCCATTTCCCATTAACTTACAGTATAAAAAAGGATTGCAGCATATGTTTTGTTTTGCAGTTGACAATAGCGTGGTAATTAGCTACATTTTTGTATACAGCAAAATTAAACGTACTGTAATGGAAACATAGAAACTGAGACAAAAGCGAAGAGTGAACCCACTCTCACTATATATTAAATTTAAGGTCACATAATTGTCAATGGTTCCTCAGTTTTCAATATTAGGACATCAGTACTAATAATAAAGTAAAAGAAACCAAATTGATCTTATCATACCATAAAATAAACTATGACATGCTATGTGAATGATGACATATACTTTGCATGTTCTACTTAGGCATGCTGGGAATGTGTTTCCTTACTTGAGGGCAGCATGTAAAATAATTCTACAGGATTGGAAAATGTCAAGTATGTTTAGGAGGTGTGGGTTATTAACACAGTCTTTCTAAGAAAAGAACAGAATTCAGTGGATAAGACGTGTACTCATATTTTCCAAACAGAATCACATAAGCTGAGTCAATAGTCTTAAGCAAACAACTCCACACACGCACAAATATATACTGTATGTATACTACACTGACACACAAACACATAACAAAACACCTTTATTGACTTGTACCTACTACAAATATTTATAAACACCCCAATTTATTCGAGTTTTTATCTATACATCTATTTTTATGCTTAACGTGATTGAACGTTACTTAAACCATTAGAATAAAGGAGAGTGAACAACATTAAAAATTTTCTCTCTTTTATTAAAGTGTACCTGTCGTTAACAAAAACTTTTTATATAATGTAGATAATACCATTATATGTATATTTGTAATATACATTGGTTAAAAAATGTGTATATTTTTGTCCCTACAGCTATTGTCTGGTTTTCTCTGTGCGGAGTCCAAATACAGGAAGTGTGGTAGGACAAACAGGGCTCTGTGCAATGAGGACAAGCAGGGCTCTGTCCACTAAGGAAAAACACGAATCTGTGCACTGAAGACAATCAGGGCTCTGTGCACTGAGGACAAGCAGGGATCTGTGCACTGAGGACCAGCAGGGATCTGTGCACTGAGGACAAGCAGGGCTCTGTGCACTGGGGACAAGCAGGCATCTGTGAACTGAGGACAAGCAGGGCTCTGTACACTGAGGACAAGCAGGGCTCTGTACACAGAGGACAAGCTGGGCTCTGTGCACTGAGCACAAGCAGGGCTCTGTACACTGAGGACAAGCAGGGCTCTGTACACTGAGGACAAGCAGGGCTCTGTACACTGAGGACAAGCAGGGCTCTGTTCACTGAGGACAAGCTGGGCTCTGTGCACTGAGGACAAGCTGGGCTCTGTGCACTGAGGACAAACAGGGCTCTGTAAACTGAGGACAAGCAGGGCTCTGTACACTGAGGGCAAGCAGGGCTCGGTGTATTGAGGACAAGCAGGGCTCTGTGCACTAAGGACAAGCAGGGCTCTGTGCAGTGAGGCTCTATGACATTCCCCCCGGTTTACACATCAGGATGATTGACAAGCCTGCAGCCTGCACAGAGCCCTGCTTTTCCTGCCCAGACAAGCAGGGTTCTGTGCACTTGAGGACAAGCAGGGTTCTGTGCACTGAGGACAAGCTGGGCTCTGTGCACTGAGGACAAGCTGGGCTCTGTGCACTGAGGACAAACAGGGCTCTGTAAACTGAGGACAAGCAGGGCTCTGTACACTGAGGGCAAGCAGGGCTCGGTGTATTGAGGACAAGCAGGGCTCTGTGCACTAAGGACAATCAGGGCTCTGTGCAGTGAGGCTCTATGACATGCCCCCCGGTTTACACATCAGGATGATTGACAAGTCTGCAGCCTGCACAGAGCCCTGCTTTTCCTGCCCAGACAAGCAGGGTTCTGTGCACTTGAGGACAAGCAGGGTTCTGTGCACTGAGGACGAGCAGGGCTCTGTGCACTGAGAACAAGCAGGGCTCTGTGCACTGAGGACAAGCAGGGCTCTGTGCACTGAGGACAAGCAGGGCTCTGTACACTGAGAACAAGAAGGTCTCTGTACACTAAGGACAAGCAGGGCTCTGTACACTGAGGACAAGCAGGGCTCTGTGTACTTTGGACAAGCAGGGCCCTTTGAACTGAGGACAAGCTGGGCTCTGTGCACTGAGGACAAGCAGAGCTCTGTACACTGAGGACAAGCAGGGCTCTGTACAGTGAGGACAAGCTGGGCTCTGTGCACTGAGGACAAGCAGGGCTCTGTACACTGAGGACAAACAGGGCTCTGTACACTGAGGACAAGCAGGGCTCTGTACACTGAGAACAAGCAGAGCTCTGTACACTGAGAACAAGCAGAGCTCTGTACACTGAGGACAAGAAGGGATCTGTGAACTGAGGACAAGCAGGGCTCTGTGCACTGAGGACAAGCAGGGCTCTGTACACTGAGGACAAGCAGGGCTCTTACACTGAGGACAAGCAGGGCTCTGTACAATGAGGACAAGCAGGGCTCTGTGTACTGTGGACAAGCAGGGCCCTTTGAACTGAGGACAAGCTGGGCTCTGTGCACTGATGACAAGCAGGGCTCTGTACACTGAGAACAAGCAGGTCTCTGTACACTGAGGACAAGCAGGGCTCTGTACACTGAGGACAAGCTGGGCTCTGTGCACTGAGGACAAGCAGGGCTCTGTACACTTAGGACAAACAGGGCTCTGTACACTGAGGACAAGCAGGGCTCTGTGCACTGAGGACAAGCAGGGCTCTGTACACTGAGAACAAGCAGAGCTCTGTACACTGAGGACAAGAAGGGATCTGTGAACTGAGGACAAGCAGGGCTCTGTGCACTGAGGACAAGCAGGTCTCTGTACACTGAGGACAAGCAGGGCTCTGTACACTGAGGAAAAGCAGGGCTCTGTGCACTGAGGACAATCAGGGCTCTGTACACTGAGGACAAGCAGGTCTCTGTACACTGAGGACAAACAGGGCTCTGTGCACTGAGGACAAGCAGGGCTCTGTGCACTGAGGAAAAGTAGGGCTCTGTACACTGAGGACAAACAGGGCTCTGTACACTGAGGACAAGCAGGGCTCTGTACACTGAGGACAAGCTGGGCTCTGCGCACTGAGGACAAACAGGGCTCTGTACACTGAGGACAAGCAGGGCTCTGTGCACTGAGGACAAGCAGGGCTCTGTACAATGAGGACAATCAGGGCTTGGTGTATTGAGGACAAGCAGGGCTCTGTGCACTAAGGAAAGCAGGGCTCTGTGCAGTGAGGCTCTATGACATGCCCCCCCGGTTTACACATCAGGATGATTGACAAGCCTGCACCCTGCACAGAGCCCTGCTTTTCCTGCCCACACTTCCTGTGTTTGGTCTCTTCATAGAGACACACCGGCAATAGCTGCAGGGACAGACTTTTTACACCCAAAAATATATAAAAAAATTTTCATCAATGTGGTATACATATAATATTTTATCAAATATACATATAATGGTATCATCTACATTTTATTTAAAGTTTTTGTTAATGACAGGTACACTTTAACGTATTAATGGTCTTGGCATATTGGAGAGGGTCTGTTTGGTGGGGCCTTCAAGTCAAAAGGAACCATAACACTGTATCTATGACCATCAGTGGGGTTCTACCTTTTTCTGTATGTTGCTGATTTCATATAAAGGTTTCTTTGGTCAGAGTCCATATTGAAGGAGTTCCCGTCTTGAAGCAGAATAAGTAAACAGCGCATCATATGGTAGCAAATGCAGTGCAGTAAGAACTGAAAAGCCGGAATCCCATGTGCCTCAATATAGCCTCTTACACACAACCAGACCTTACTGGAATTCTGACTGCAGGGCATAAAGTCTAAAATCTTTACATAGTACGGGTGTATTTACAGGATCGGCTGCAAATTTCAAACTGTGTTCAATCATTTCATTTACATGGAAATATGTAGCATAAATAAGAACTCTGTTCTGTACACATGATTGTCTCTGACTAGGTAGGACATTTGGAACACAGCTCTGGCTTAAAGAAGAAACACTAATGTTCTCTAGCACAGGACCAAGAGCAGAATGTAATTACTCTTGGTCTCGCTTAACGTACGGTTTCCTGGGAGACCAGCGGGAGGCACCGTCATACAGTGCCGATAACCATTTGCCAGGACCTGGGGAAATAGCCTGTCAGAAAAGGTATGTATGATTTTTAAATGATCACAGTTACATAGATTCTTATCGTGCTATGGGCTGCACGATAGTAATGAAAAGTGAGTCACGCTTAACGCAAACACATATATACCTCACAAACCTTTGCACTTGAGCGGTACTCCAGTGGAAAAAAAATAAAAAATTCAAATCCACTGGTGCCAGAAAGTTATGGACATTTGTAAATTACTTCTATTTAAAAATCTTAATCCTTTCAGTACTTATCAGATGCTGTATGCTCCACTGGAAGTTGTGTAATCTTTCAGTATGACCACAGTGCTCTCTGCTGACACATCTGTCCCTTTCAGGAACTGTCCAGAGCAGGAGCAAATCCCCATAGCAAACCTCTCCTGCTCTGAACAGTTCATGAAATGGACAGAGGTGGCAGCAGAGAGCACTGTGGTCAGACTGGAAAGAACTATACAACTTCCAACTATACAGCTGATAAGCACTGGAAGGATTACGCTTTTTAAATAGAAATCATTTACAAATGTCTATAACTTTCTGCCAAGGGTTGATTTGACAACATTTATTTTCCCCTTTAACTTTGTCTATACCAGCTACAACCAAATCATTGCCTATAAATAGATGTTTATTCTTGTGTTTCACCAACTAGCCTATATGTATACCACACCAGAGAATAAAATAGTCCCAATGGACAACTTTACAGAAAATGTCATTTCAGTTTAGATGCAGCAGCTGCAGCAAGGAACGTTGAAAAAAAAAGCAAGCCAATCACCAAGCTGCAAAACCCTTCCCTTCTGACATCAACCGTGAAATAGATCTGCAGGCTGTGTGAAACATTGGTATGTTTTGCACGTTTTCTTTATATTCAAAGGTATATGCCACAAAACAGTACTAAGTCCTAAAAAGAATTGTTACAGAACTGTACTGTGTCGCTCACTTAACTGAATTCTGTGTCATAATATCTTTTAGTCTAGGGCTGCAGCTAACGATTATTTTAATAATCGATTAGTTGCCAATTATTTTATTGATTAATCAAAATGCCAAAATAAGGGGTCCAGCTGATTCTACTTGAAGAAGTATGTACAATGACCATATTAAAAGTATTCTAGCATGTGATGTGACCAAACAACAGCAATTTTTTTTTTTTAAGTTTACGCCTTGTACAGAAACCAGCGTAAATTTGATATTGCTGCATGGGTAACTGTCTGAACTATTAAAATAAAATGTTAATGATTTACTAACATTTAATTTTAATAGTTCAGACAATTAGCCATGCAGCAGTATCAGATATGTAAAAAGTTTATTTTAATTTTTTACAAATTTTGTATAGCAATAGGAAAATGTGGAGCTAATTTTTGTTGGGGGGCGGTTTATTTACATTTAATTTGTTTTTACTTTACACTTTTTCTATAGCACTACTATACACATGGGGGTATTTGCAGAGTGCAGAGCATTGCACCCGACCCATGTTTGTAGTACAGACACTAGTTTTCCCCCCCCCCCCATGTGTATAGCAGTGTATATGTACTACATACACACTGTTTTACCAATGGGGGTATGTGCAGAGCATTGCACCCTTGTGTCTGTACTACTGACACAAGGGTGGAATGCTCTGAACAAACCCCCATGACTAAAGCAGTGTGCACGGCTTACCGATATAAACATAGGGGTATATGCAGAGCGTTGCACCCATGTGTCTGTAGTACAGACACAAGGGTGCAGTGCTCTGCACATACCCCCATGTGTATAGTAGTGTAAGTGTGTACTACATGCACACTGCTATACACATGGTAGTATGTGCAGAGCATAGCATCCTAGTGTCTGTAGATGACACTAGGGTGCAATGCTCTGCAGATACCCCCCGTGACTGTCAATAAGCAATGCGGCAGTAACAGGGGCAGGGCGCATTAAACTGAAGGAAACTGTCCTACCGGCAGCAATAGTACAGAGTCCTCCACAGCCGGCTAAGGTTCCATAAGTGTAGAGCATCCACAAGCGGCGGGGGAGGAGAGGAGTTCAGAGAAGCAGCCGCACACGTGATTGGTGAGCAGTGGGTAGCGGAGGGTGGGACAGGGACTAAACTAACTTAACAGAGGCTGCAGCAGTGCGGACTAGCGTCTGACCGCGCGCCCGCAGCAGTGTTATCACAGCCGGAACTCGGACAACGAATCGGCCGATTATTCGATAACTGGATTCGTCGACAACGAATCCCGTTATAGAATTTTATCGATAATGTTGATTAATCGTTGCAGCCCTATTTTAGTCTTTAGATCAGAGACTAAAAACAAAATATCCCTCCAGTCAGTTTCCATATACAGTAACCTACACAGAAAGTCTACAATACTGAAATACTAATACTAAGAGTGCATTCACACCACATTTTTGCAATACAGTTCCCGTATCAGGTTTTTGATGAAAAATGGATTCCTCAAAACCTGACTAAACTGTATCAAAACGTGTGTACAAATTTTAACCCGTATACGGTTTGAAAAATGATGTCCGGTTGCATCTGTCTTTTAAGAAAAAAACTTTATTTTAACTTTAAAAAATAAGTTTTACATTTTCCACTCCATTTTGAATAAAGTGTCACTTGTTTGATTGAAATTCCAAGAAAAAAATCTGTGCAAAGTCAAAAACCGTATGGTGGAAACCCAATGGAACCGTACGAACATGCAGTTCTGTACGGTTCCCATTGATTCCCATGTTTATAAAAAAAAACATATACAGTTTAATACGGTTTTTCACCAAAAAACGTGGTAGGCTACGGTTTTGGGTATGGGTAAAATAATAGACAAAACCGTATAAGACGCAAAATGGACTAAACCAGATGATGCGTTTGACATACGGTTTACAACGTTAAATCAATGCATACGGTTTTCTATACAGTTCCGTACGGTTTTTAACTTGAAACCTTATACGGGAACTGTACAGCAAAAACGTGGTGTGCATGCACCCTAAGAAAGTTTTTTGCACCAATAACTAACAGCCTATTCTTTTAGTTTGGTATTTATTGCACATTAAATTTTATCAAGCTATTGTTTTTACGAGAAACAGAAGAATGCCATCTCTCGATTTGAAGTGATTCAGTCAACAACCCAAAAATTAATACAGTAATTTTGTCTGCATGATAAGAAGAGCCTGAGGGACATTAACCATGTCAGCACTAAAAACCTGATAGTATGTTTATCTAACAGCCTGCTGGGATGGATTATGATAGCCAGAGGCTATACCAATATATGACAACTGGTAATGGCAAAACATTATAAAATATTTTAATTTATTTATAACGTCAACAACAATGAAAGAAAACCATGGCACTCACAGTTGTAGAACTTGCTGTGGTATTCATTATTCAAACACATTATTCAAACGCTCAAAACATCAGTGCTTTAAGATGAGACGGACAGAAAGTTGCAGGGGATGCTTTTCTTGGCGATGGTGCCATTTCCCACTCAATTAGTGGTTCTACTGGGTGCTATATGGACAGAAATGCAGGGGATGCTTCTCTGGGCGGGGGTGTCATTTTGCGCTTGCTTGGTGCTTCAAATGGCCCCACGATGGACAGAAAGTTGCAGAGGATGCTTCTCTGGAAGATCGTCCTGTTTTGTGCTCAATGGCACTTCAACTGGCCCCTAGACATAATACAGAATGTTGCAGGGGATGCTTCTCTGGGTGGCAGTGCTGTGATGCGCTTAGTTGGCACTTCAAATTACCCCTAGGCAAGTAGCAAGTCACAGGGAATGCTTCTCTGGGTGATTGTGCCCTTTCGTAATTGATTGGAGCTTCAACTGGCCCCTAAACAAATAGAAAGTTGCAGGAAATGCTTCTCTTGGCGGCTGTGCTGTTTCATGCTTGATTGGCACTTTAAATAACCCCTAAACAAACAGAAAGTTGCAGGGTATGCTGCTCTGGGCACTTTGACTGTCCCCTACACAAACAGATTGTTGCAGGAGATGCTTCTCTGGGTGACAGTGCCATTTCGTGCTCACTTGGCACTTAGACTGATCCCAAGACAGACAGAAAGTTGCAGGGGATACTTCTTCGGGCAACAGTGTCATTTCGCGCTTGATTAGCGCTTCTGGCACGATTGACCAGAGAAGCATCCCCTGCAACTTTCAGTCTGTCTCGTATTACAGCACTGATGTTTTCATTGTTCGTTTACCACAGCAGGTTCTACAATGGTGAGTGCCCTGGTTTTCATTCTTTGCTGTTGAAGTTATGAATGGACTGTCTGTATAGTGACCAGTGAGCACCTCCTGCTCGGGTATAGCTATCTAAAGTGGGACATAGTGTCCTAAAGTTGGATTCGTTACACTATTGCAACAGTGCCAAGGAATGTTTTCTGTGTGGATTTCATAATTTATTTAGATTTAGGTGTCTACGAAAGCTCTGAATACAAAAGGTCTAAGCCAACAAAGTCAATGGCAAAGCAAATGAGGGCTATAAAAATCGTCTGGTATCTGTGTCACTCCAGCAGAGGGTAACAAACAGTATTGAAATCCAATCATACATGTTTGATTCAGATACAGGGTAAAAGAAGTAGAATAACAGGTTTAACAATGACTCCTATCCCCTAATGTCTACAACCCTTATGTTTCAGGAAGCGCAAAGAAAAATGCAGTATAGTGACGTTGGAGGAAATACTAGATTCTAAAACTTGAAACTAAAGGAAAGAAGTAATTGGTGCTTTCCCTATAGGAGCAAAAAGAAAAAACAATGAGGCCTTTTTACATATAGTTTTTCGCTATCAACAGCTGTAGTTCTTGTGTTTTGTGAAACTTCTTGTAAAGTCTGGAATACTTCTAGATACTATTTTCGATACTGTTTTAGAATAAAGTGTATCTATCTTATAAAAAGGCGAAGCTGTGTGCTCCCCGTTCTGTGCATGAGACGGTAGATGGTCCCATAGACTTTATATTAAAGGGGTATTCTGGGATTCTTTTAACTTAACTATGCCACAGGGGCTGTAATGTAAGTGTAGTTCATAATATACAGCCTGTACCTGTGTTTGATGGCTGGCCTCGCAATTCTTATGGAATTGTTGCCCCGATGTTCATTTTTAACAGCATACAAAATTAGTGTTGTCTCAGCTTTTCCCAGGTTGCTGTGCGGGCTGAGACAGTACATCAATAGTCAGGTGTTGAAAGGGAGCTTGTCTATGCTTTAATGGGCAGAAAGGAGATTAGTATCCACAGGGCTGCAGGGAATTGTAGTTTTAATCACAGCACAGCATGAAAGGCAGCCAAGCTGTACTGCAATAGGTGGGGTGGCTCATGTGTAGGAGGGAGATAAGTTACCTCACACCTACAAACAAGGGATCCTGGGACTTGTACTTCGAGGGAAGGAACTCCAACAGGAAATAGCCAGTTCACAAAAAGAAAGTAGCAGCGTTATGTTGGACTAACAACAATCCTTCTTAAGCATGTGCATTATTGTCTGGCAGGTAAGTGCTAAAGTCACCTTATGGTGGATAACCCCTTCTGTTGCGTAGATAGCACAACTTCTGTTGCGCAGACAGCGCAGAGAGTGAACATGCTTAGCATGCATTTCCTTCTGCCCATTCTAGTGATCAGAGTTTGAACACCCACACCCTGAGTCCCTGACCAATCGAAACTTTTCACATGGCACTAGGACATGTGAAAAGATATTTTTCAAATGAAAGTGCCCATTTAAATTCATATCCACATGTAATATGTGGCAAAATCCTAAACAATATACAATATCACAATATAAGTCATTAGGGAAAACACAACAAATCAGCAACAGAAAGTGAACTGCTTGAACACCAAACTCACAATTATTGTGATCTCTTAGAAATGCAGAGGAAAGTGGCTTTGAGTCCATACAGTATTAGCTGTGAGATTTGGACACAAACTCAATCACATTAACAAGAATAGGAAACTGAACAACTGATTAAAGGGAATCTGTCATCACTGTCACCCACACTAACATGTTGTTACACGCTGGTGGTGCAGGTGACACTGATGATTACAATACTTACCTACCACCTATCTGTGGTCCTGTTCGTCTCTCTTGCTCCTTATTCTGGCGGCAAGCTTGGTGCATAGCTAGAACACGCTGCTGCTTCTTTGCTGGGTCAGGCTGTGAGAGGGTTTGGGAAAGAAGTTATGGTGATGTCAGAGTGCTCCTGCCGTGCACCAAGCCTGCTGCTGGAATAAGGACCATAAAAGACAAACAGGACCACAGTTAAGGGTTGGTAAGTATTGTTTTCATCAGTGTCACCCGCACTACATGCCTGTACCACTGACAGATTCCTATTAATTATCACATGTTACTCATGCAGAGTGGTTCTTTAACCATGACAGAAGCACCAATTAAAACCTATAGATGTTTAAAAAGAACCCAAACACCATGTGAAAAGGCCCAAAATCTTTTTTTTCTTCTAAACAACTGTGAGCTTTTTCGAGAAAGAACAATTCGCATATTTTTAAAGGGGTTTTCCCTATGTACAAAAAAGATGGCTTCCCAGTCATCTTCATCCTGTGGCCACCTGAAATGGTCAGAATGCGAAAAATTGCCCAGTTGTTTGTCTTACACAATTTGTGTGACTCCCATGGGCGTTAATGGAAGACGCATAACCGACGTAGCCTCACAAACTGCGCTGTTTACATCATTCCCAAAACTACATAAACAGCGTAGCACCCAGTGCTACACTATTTGCTCGCCTTCAGTTCATGCCATTTGGAGATACGTAATTTGCGCAAGACAGACAATTTTGCTGGTTTTGGTTTCCTAAACAACTCTGGTGGCTGCAAACCAGCTTTTATTGTTCATGGGAAAACCTTTCCAATATCTTTGTCTAGGAGAAGGAGTGACATGTCTAATAGTATATTAGGTTATTGCTCCTCATGTCATTTCCTAAATTTTATGCAAATTACCTCCAAAAAAAGAGGTGTGGATTAATAAAATAGCATTCTAAATACTCTAATCTGATTTCCCCCATGTACTAAACTATAAATAATAAATAGTAGCACTGAATGGATAATATAAGTATTATAGACATATCTGCATAGCAATACATTGTCTATTAGGTTTTCTACATTATAGCATGCTTTATAGTCACAGTCGGCTCCTTTACAATCAGATGGATGGGAGGTAATTTTCTCATTATAGTCCCAGCCTGCCATCTGCGTAGCACAGCTCTGACAATGATGCAGTAATAATGATTGACCTATCAAAGATAACGTCCGCTGCCTATGGTGAAGAAGAAGGTCAAAACCTTTATAGCCTTCATTTCACTGTAATTAACATATTCAAATCCCAAGGCAGGCACTGGAAGAATGAGCAAATCTATACAGAACCCACATGTAAAATATAGAAAACCACAAATCAAATTTTATACACTCCAAAGTATTACCATATAATGTATAATGCGGGGTAAATGGAAAAAAAACACATGGTTTTTGTGCTATAAGCAACTGGTTAGCTTTTCCTCTGCACAGGTTTTAATAAATCTTCCCCTATGTGAGTAAATTCCTCATCAATTCCTCAGCGTGAACATACCTTAGAGAGAGATTGCTGGTAACTGTAGCATACCATGATATCTGCAAGAATTGTTGTTTTGCAACATCTGGAGGCACCCTGGTTAGAAAACACTGGTCTATTGCATGGAAAGGATCACAGGTGTGTTTTAAATGGGTGGGATGGCTGATGTGTAGGAGGGAGAAAAGTGACCTCACACTTACAAACAGGGAATCATGGGACTTGTAATTTGAGGAAACATGAAATAGCCAGTTCACAAAAAGCTAGCCACAGTGTTATGGTAATCTCACAACATAGCCATTTAGCCCCAAGACAAGCGCAGATCCTTCCTAAGCTTGTCCATTACTGTCTGCCAGGTACGTACTAAACTCACCGTATGGTGGAGAACCCCTTTAAAATCAATGGGGGAAAAAACTAAGAAGAACCAACTCAAAAACCAGCACCAAAATCCACACAGCAGATTCCACACTGATCTTGAGCTGTTTTTATCACAGCAGTTATGCCCAAGTGAACATACCCTTATGACAATTTTGCAGGTACATCGGGCGCCATTCCAAAAGTATCCATATTTAGTACTGCTACTGTCATAGCGACCCGCGCTCCAAGCTCATTCATATATCCAGAAGACCAGGGTTAACAGAAGAACGGAGCCACAGACAGATCAGTATTCAGTAAGTATGGTTTTCATCACTGTCACCCGCAGTTAGTGTGGGTGATACTGATGACAGATTCCCTTGAATATTTACTCCGCATAACACACTACATAACAAAGTATGGTGGAATTACTGTTCTTTCCGTTTCATTTACCCGTTCCACAAAAAAGTTACAAAAAATTAGCTAATAAAGAATCCAGCTCATGATAGGAAAAACAGGCCCTCACAGGGTTATGTGGACATAGAAATAAAATAGTTAGGCTTGGTTCACACACAGGAACATAACTTATGGTTAAAATTGACTAAACAGGAAGGCTATTGCACTTAAGTGGATGGACCCCGGCCCTCCTACTTTATCTCAATGGAAGGCTTTGGTGAATGCAGTGATACCCTTCTCCCATTTGGTATATAAGCATAGGAAATTTCCTGGTAAATTTCTTTCAGTGTGGGGTGAGTGGTGCTCCTCTCCGTCCACGCATTGCTCATACTCTATGTCTCCTCGTGGGCCTCCATCTCTGGTTCCTGGAGACCGTGTGTGATTGCATGGTGCGCTTGTCGTCTTCTCTCTTTTATGTGTCATGTTAGCTGGTCTTCTCTGTTCTCTTTTCTTGCACGGGTCTGCTTTCTTTCATTTCTCTCCCTTCCCACCCTCCCCCTTCTCTCTCTCCATCTCTTACCTTTTCTCTTAACTATGATGGTACACAACTTTGCCCAGGGTGTGCTCCGTGGGGATGCTCCAATTATTAGTATCTAGAGTATCCCGGGTTCTCCCGGTTTGAGGTTGCCTGTTTAGTGTTCTTTATTTTGCATTCTAAGATAAGTAACCCTGTCGTTTACATTCTGTCAGACTGTACTTTTGCTCAGGCGCCCTTGAATTAATGTAACGTGTACTACCATGTAGTCACTTTATTGGGCCTGCGAGCCGATTGTTCCTTACTTTCCAATAAAACGTGTTTAAAAAAAAATTGACTAAACATTAAAACATGTGCACATTTTCTATAAGCTCCCATTGGCCTCTTCTAATGTTTCCATATGTGCACTTACATGATATACAGTGATCCCTCAACTTACAATGGCCTCAACATACAATAGTTTCAACATACAATGGTATTTTCTGGACCATTGGAACTTGAAACCAGACTCAACATACAATGCTACAGACAGTCGAGATCTGTGAAATGTGTCAATACCTGAAGAACCGACCAAACAGAGTGGACATTTCACTGGTAAAACCCATGTATTACTGAAGTGCATGCACTGACTGGCTGGTAGCGCCTCCCTACAGTACAGGGAGGTATTACATATTCTGTACTAGTCCTTACCTGTGCCAGGGTTAGCTGCTCCTTTGAACACTAGGTGAGGGCGGCTCCATGTTACTTTTTTAGGACATTGTGTATTCTGTACAAAACCCTGAAGAAGCTCCTGTCCTCTACATAAACCAGTGTTTCCCAACCAGGGTGCCTCCAGCTGTTGCAAAACTACAACTCCCAGCATGCCCGGACAGCCGAAGGCTGTCCGGGCATGCTGGGAGTTGTAGTTTTGCAACAGCTGGAGACACCCTGGTTGGGAACAACTGACAGACAGTGATTTACAGCTTTCAGCAGATCTTTCTTACTTTTATATGTAAGGAATTGCTTTATCTGTATTAGTTATCTACTTATTTTTCTTTAATCCTCACATTATGGTCTCAACATACAATGGTCTCAACATACAATGGTCGTCCTGGAACCAATTAATATTGTAACTTGAGGGACTACTGTATCTGAATATAACTGTTGAGTGACTCGGATGAGCCCTAAGGTAATGTTTGCCTGGAAACATAATTACAGTCATTAGAAAACAGAAATGTCAGGATGGTGAGAGTGCTGTCACTGCCCGTGGAGCCTGATTAGTGAGGGAAACATTATCTAAGTCAAAAACGAGTTTTCTGGTTATCTAAAATGTAATAAAATACAGTTCACAGTGGAAAGGACGTCACATGTTCCTACTGAAAACAATATTATCATACAGTATGTGTCATATACACAGCATCAGGTATAAGCCAAATAGGCAGCCGCCTAGAGCGCCCTCTTGATGGGGGCACTGCTCTGCCTCCTGCAAGAAAGTTAGAAGACAGCCTCCGAAGCACCCCCTCATCCAAAGAACCCGCCCAGCCAGCACCACCGTCACAGGGAGGGGGGTGTTACAGAGTGGGATGTTACCCCAGGAGTAAGGTTATTACATGACGAGGAGGTTTGTTACAGTGTGTCACCCCAGTAAGAAGGTGGGGCGTGTCAAAGGTAGAGGCAGTGGGAGGGGTTAAGAAAAATTTGTTTTCACCAGGGTGGCAAAAATGCTTGCACCAGCCCTGTAGAGTATGAACATAGAAGCTAAAGCCTTCCCTAAAGGGGTGTGGCCACACACTGTGGATTTTATTTACATAATATTTCCTGATTGCTGCAGGAAGTTAACGTTGGTGCAAATGGGTTTTACATTCTCCCGCACACTGTACAGAAACAGCGGATTGTGGACTCTCCAAAAGAATGGACATGTTATTACTTTCCGCTGAATTCAGCGCGGACTACATTACTGTCAGTAAGGACGGCGCAGGTCTGTGAGGCCCTAGTGCTGATTGATGTCGGCAGCGGTCAATGCATTTGGAATATCTGTAGTGTAAATGTACTCTATGCACTCTAGGCTATGTTCACATGGGAGGATTTCCATTTTTTCTCAGCAGCAGAGTCCTATCGATTTCAATGGGATTCTGTGGCACTGCGCCAGTGTTTCCCAACCAGGGTGCCAACCTTACTAAATCCCATCTACACACTGGTCCAAATTGACTAAAACTGTCTATTTCTTAGACAGTGTAAATGTAGACTAGACATTCTAAGGCTATGTTCACACTCCAGAACGTCCGCACGGAAAATCTCTGCACGGACATACTGCAGACTGCGGGCACTGGCATGTTATGGAATGCGCCGTATCGTAGATACGTCCTGCGGACACCGGAATCGGAATTTCCGGAATCCGAAATTCAGATATTCCGCCGTGTGCACAGTGCAGTGTTTACAAACCTGGGTGCTTCCAGATGTTGCAAAACTACAACTCCCAGCATGCCTGGACAGCCAAATTCTGCGGACTCCACACGGAATGCACTGCCATCTACGAGACATTCCATAACATGCCAGTGCCCGCAGTCTGCAGTATGTCGGTACGGAGATTTTCCGTGCGGACGTTCTTGAGTGTGAACATAGCCTTAGAATGTCTAGTCTACATTTACACTGTCTAAGAAATAGACAGTTTTAGTCAATTGGGACCAGTGTGTAGATGGGATTTAGTAAGGTTTCGTCCACATTTCCGCTACTATGATGCACCGAAGATTTTGTACATGAAAATCTGCAGCATTTCTAGTCTGTGGAAACATATCCTAAGGCTGGGCACTGTGCAGTCATGATGTGGCCGAAGCCGTGCTGACATGTAATCTGGTGCAGTTTGACCTTGTAGCTTGCGTTTCGCCTGCACCTTATTCATAACATGGCTATGTTAACTGAGCTGAGTGAGGGAAATATCCATCTGTCAAATTCCCACAGACGCAAACACAGAGGACACACAAGATCCATTCCCAGTAACATTTTATTATAGACTGGGACAGCTGTGATTACAATGGTTACTGCAAACCTTTATGCTCCAGATCTTCCCTGACAAACGACATAGATCAGTCGTCTCAAACTGTGGCCTTCCAGATGTTGCAAAACTTTAACTCCCAGCATGCCCGGACAGCCAACGGCTGTCCGGGCATGCTGGGAGTTCAAGTTTTGCAAAGCCTGGAAGGCCACAGTTTGAGACCACTGATATAGATTATGGGTCAGCCTGGAAATGGTTTTCCAGAAATTTTCTGCTCAAAATACCCCAGAAAGTAAAGAATTATCTGAATAACACAATGGATTCCATCACAACAAAGACATGGTAGATCAACGTTCGTATCCAAACCTTACAAAAGTTCTTCTACATTTGGAACCATGGAGATTTTGTTTAGGAAAGGGGCATTTGTCATATTGTCCCATTACATTGCCTCATGCAGTATGTACTTTTCTCCCATAGTGGACAATATGACATACCATATCTATAAAATGTGCTTCGTAAAGTCTAGAAATATGCAGATTCAGACTAAGGCTCCTTTCACACTACCGTTTAGTCCCGGTAGATGACGTCCGTAAGGCTAGGATTCCACTTGTTTTCTTTTCTGGAAGTTTTTGGAATACTGCCACTGCAGTTTTTGAGCCAAAGTCAGAAGTGGATCCATAAGAGAGGAGAAGCGTAAGTCCTTCCTTTATATGTCCTATTCCTTATGGATAAACTTCTGGCTTTGGCTCAAAAACTGCAGTGGCAGTATTCCAAAAACTGCCAGAAAAACAAAACAAGTGGAATCCTAGCTTTAGGAACATAGCGGGAGAAAAATTTGTGAATGACACGTCTTTTTCTTCCGCTATCTTCGGCCGCAATAACGGGAGTTATAATGGACGTTAAAGGAATCCCATTAAAGTGAATGGGATCTTCCTTGCCTGTCAAAACTCCTGTTATGCTCCGTTACGGACGTTAATGGCAGACAAAGTAGAAGAAAAATAAAATAAACAGCCATTAACATCTTTAGCTAAATGTGCAAAAATTCTGACTCCATTTGCGCCAAATTTATCAAGCAATTTAGACTTTTTTTGTCTAAATTTTTCACAGGAAAAGTCGCAAGCTGGTTCCGTGCAACTTTTCCTGAGACATTTCATTTAAAATGTTTAATTTTTATTATCACAAACTGATCTGATTTAGATCACTTTGTGCAGTGGTCACTAATTTATCATGTGCGACTTTTCTGCGAAAAGTCGAAAAAAGCCACACGGACCAGATTTTGAAGAAATCACAGGGCAATTCAACCCTGCCCTATATGTTTTATGCAACAATGGTATTAAGGACCGTGCGACTTTTAATATAATTGTCACATGGCCCATCACTGCTCTGCGACATTTGAACAGAGCAGTTCAGCGGGCATTCATCAACGTCCGTGCACCATATGATAAATGTGGCGAACAGACACCACTTTTCCCACAACTTTTTTTTATCTGAAGTGAACAAAAACTAACTTCACTTTTGATAAATGCCCCTAAATGTGTGCCTCATTAGACCAGTGTTTCCCAACCCAGTCCTCAAGGCACACCAACATTCCGTGTTTTTTCAGTTACTCCATTGGAATAGAACAGGGAAAAATTTAAATCCTGGACTGTTGGTGTGCCTTGAGGACTGGGTTGGGAAACACTGCACTAGACAATGGAGCATGGCTTAGGGCAGTAGTGGGGATAGTTACGAGAGAAAGGGGTGTACTTTAAATGCAACAATGTTCAACAAAAAGTTTTGTTGGGGCTTCTCCTGCCCCAGCCTCTGCCTCTGTGCTCCAGCTCGCGTGTCCCCGTCCCCTAGGGCGCGCGCACGCCGGAGCTTTAGGATTTAAAGGGCCAGTGCGCTCATTAATGTGTAATTCACCTGTGGCTCATTGATAAATTCTTCCACCCTCCTCACTTCCCTGCCGGATCTTTGTTGCCTTGTGCCTGAGAGAAAGCAAATGCTACTTTGCCGCCTGCCTTGACCTTCTGCTATCCTGACTACGAGCTGCCTTATCCCTACTGTGCCTCGCATCTCCTCAGCCGCCTGTGTGGTCAAGTCGTGCCAGGGGTAGCGACCTGGGTGCCGCCTGCTGCAGCAAGTCCATCCCACTTTGCGGCAGGCTCTGGTGAAATCCAGCGGCACCTTAGACTCCGCTCCCTAGTACAGTCCGAGTCATCTGACACACAGGTCCAGCGGATCCACATCCACCGGAGTTCCTGTCTTCTGAAACGTGAGTGTTACAGTAACATTGAGTTACTTTTAAGTAATATATTCATATACTGGGGCAGTAGACGACTAAAGTATATTTACAACCCATAAAAATTAGGCAATAGAATAAAAGGCAGTGTAAACTGAAAGTAGTAGCTGAATATTATGCATAACAATACTGCAGGACATCACACCAAGGCTCATTCATGGTATTGCATCGTATATGCTTTCCACGTCATTGTCCAGAGGTGGCATCTAATCTGATCCCCTCACCAGAGATATCATCGGATATATCATAGTCACCAGAGGCATAACTTGTAGCTTCTAGGCCTCTATGCAAAATCTGCAACAGGGCCCTATGTGCCAATTATAATACTGGTCTCTTATGGGGCCCCCATAGGCACCAGTGCTCCGGTGCGACTGCTACCACTGCAACCTCTATAGTTACGCCCCAGCGCCCAGTGAACGCAACTGATCAAGCATGATTTCCTTCAGAGTACCAATAATGTTATCTGATCCCATAAGAAATCATATTTTAGATCACTATGCAGAATATACAAGTAACTTAATCTATGTACAGTATAATACAAAGAACAGAAGAATGTACATTATGTTCTCCTCATAAAAGTTTCCCAGTGGCAGGTCCTCTAATACTTCCACCCACAACAAGCAACTTTGTCCTGGACTAAAGTGACTAATACAGTGAGCTGCTGTGATCTAGAAAGCTATATAACACCCGGGTCAGCTTGCTTACGTTGTCACACGATCACATGACAAAGATGACATACTGACATGAAAAACTCATACACCAAGGAAGAGAAATCATAGAACAGATCTACAAGTGTCAGATAGATACAAAAAACCTGGCAATTTGATCTATTGCCCTGTGAGCTCTTTATTACTCGGGGCTCAGTCACACTTGCGTATGAAAATACAGATCACATACAGATATGTAGAATGGATTGTTTGCTTTAACAATTTGTTTTATTTTTCTTTTCAAGTTGTATTCATTTTGTTCTGAGTTTTCTGCTTTTACCCATATCTGTTAAAAATTTTTGTTGAATTTATAATACTGTAGAAGATGTAAAAAAAAAAAAAAAAAAAAAAAAAAATATATATATATATATATATATATATACTGCTCAAAATAATAAAGGGAACATAGGCTAAGTTTCCACTTGCTTTTTTTTGTCCTGTGCTTTTTTTTTTTTTTTTTTGTGTGTGTGTGAAAAAAATGCCAGAAAACATGCCAGTGCAATTTCTTGCATCTGACGTTTTTTTGAGTGGACATTGCATTTTTGGCCCCTTTGGCGTCTTTTTATTTTTCATTTGTTGGGTACCAAAAAAAAAAAAAAGGATGCAGTAGGGATGGGAAAAATTTATTTAACGGAATCTTTATTTTTTATAATGAAATTTTAATGAATTTTTAATAAAGTGTGTGTGTTTCACTTTTTTCTTTATTTTTATTTTTTTTAGGTAGTACTACTACTCCCAGCATGGAACAGACTGTTCCATGATAGGCATAGTAGTTCCCGTACTAACAGACAGATAGCCCTTTGTGTCACTCCTGACACCCGATTCGATCATCCATAATATAGCAGAGATGCGGAGCAGCTCTATACAGCGCTCGCATCTCTGCTCTGTACTCCGGGCCGGCCAGTGATGTGAATAGAAATTCACCTCATTCATTCATATTTTCCGCCCAGAGTGGGGATTGGCCGAATGGTTGCAGCCAATCACCGCTCTCAGCAGGAAATATGACTGAGTGATGTTCTATTCATATCACTGGCCTGAGTATAGTGCAGAGATGCGGGGCTGTACAGAGCCACTCCACATCTCTGCAATAGTAAGGACTATCGCAGCAGGTGTCAGGAGTGACACCTGCTGTGATCTGCCTTTAACTGCAGGTACTACTGCTCCCAACATGGAGCACACTCTGCTCCATGCCGGGAGCTGTAGTACCAGCATTAATAGACAGATCGCAATGAGTGTCACTCCTGACACCAGCTGTGATCCTCCTGTATAATTTATAGATTCGGGCGGCCGCTCTTCTATGGTCCCCTGCACTGACATATATATATACATTTATTCATATTTCCCACAGAGAGTTGTGATTGGCTGGAATCATCTGGCCAATCACAGCTCTCTGCTGGAAATATGAATAGCTGTATACATACGGCAGTGCAGGGGACCATAGAAGAGTGGCCGGCCGCATCTATAAATTATACAGAAGGATCACAACGGAGACGGAGTGATCTGTCAATTAGTACAGGTACTACTACTCCCATCATGGAACAATGTGTTCCATGCTGTGAGTAGTAATACTACCTAAAAAATTTAAAAAATAAAGAAAAAAAAGTGTAAAACACACACACACTACATTTTTATTATTGTTGGCTATATTTTTAGTGCCCTGCCTGCACACATAAATTGATCCCTGTTTAAAAATTAATACGAAATTAGTTATAAAAAAAATACATTTCGTTAAATACAATTTTTTCCATCACTACTGTATCTTTTTTATTATTATTATTATTATTATTATAAATTTTTTTTTCTTTGTACCCTATGAAATTTTATTAAAAAAGGTATCTCCATCACTTTTGGATTGCTGAAGTCCAAAAAAGAATAAAAACTGCCTCCAAAAACACCAAAGTTAAAACCCACATGGCATTTTTCTTGGCGTTTTTTTTTACTCCCCTAGACTTCTATGGGAGAAAAATGCCACGATTTAAGGGAGAAAAACACCATAGGCTCAACATGCTGCAACTTTGCAAAACCACCAAGGAGCTGAAAATTGCCAAAATAATATTGAAAAAATGCCTAAAGGATTTTAAAAAAGCCAAACTGAAAAATGTAACGTGGGAAAAAAAATGTGCGTTTTTCATTGATTTACAGCTAACATCTGGCCACAGCATTTTTTCAATGAAAAAACACCATGGGGGCTGTTTTGGTGTATTTTGGGGGAAAAACGCCCCAAAAAAAAAAAATGTGGAAACTCAGATAGTGCAGCTCATCCAGGATGGCACATCAATGCAAGATGTCTGTGTCTCTCAGCGTAGTGTCAAGAGCATGGAGTCGCTACCAGGAGACAGGCCAGTACATCAGGAGATGTGGAGGAGGCCGTAGGAGGGCAACAACCCAGCAGCAGGACCACAACCTCCGCCTTTGTGCAGGGAGAAGCACTACCAGAGCCCTGCAAAATGACCTCCAGCAGGCCACAAATGTGCATGTGTCAATTTAAACGGTCAGAAACAGACTCCATGAGGGTGGTATAATGGCTTGATGTCCACAGATGGGGGTTGTGCTTATAGCCCAACACTGTGCAGGACGTCTGGCATTTGCCAGAGAACACCATGATGGGCAAATTCGCCACTGGTGCCCTGTGCTGAAAGCAGGTTCATACTGAGCACATGTGACAGATGTGACAGAGTCTAGAGATGCCGTGGAGAACATTCTGCTGTCTGCAACATCCTCCAGCATGACCGGTTTGGTGGTGGGTCAGTAATGGTGTAGAGTGGCATTTCTTTGGGGGGCCGCACAGCCCTCCATGTGCTTGCCAGAGGTAGGTCTGACTGCCATTAGGTACCGAGATGAGATCCTCAGACCCCTTGTGAGACCATATGCTAATGCCGTTGGCCCTGGGTTCCTTCTAATGAAAGACAATGTTAGACCTCATGTGGCTGGAGTGTGTCAGCAGTTCCTGCAAGAGGAAGGCATTGATGCTATGGACTGGCCCGCCCGTTCCCCAGACCTGAATCCGATTGAGCACATCTGGGACATCATGTCCCATGTCAGGAGAAGAAAAAGTTTAGTCTCAAGGGGCGACACGCCTTCTTTACCGTGAGGACTGTGAATTTATGGAACGGTCTACCTCAGGAACTGGTCACAGCTGGAACAATTTACAGCTTTAAAACAGGATTAGATACATTCCTGGAACAAAATAACATTAATGCTTATGAAGAAATATAAAATCTCATCCCTTCCCAATATCGCGCCACACCCCTACCCCTTAATTCCCTGGTTGAACTTGATGGACATATGTCTTTTTTCGACCGTACTAACTATGTAACTATGTCTCGCTTCATCCACCAACGCCACGTTGCACCACAGACTGTCCAGGAGTTGGTGGATGCTTTAGTTCAGGTCTGGGAGGACATCCCTCAGAAGACCATCCGCCACCTCATCAGGAGCATGCCCAGGCATTGTAGGGAGGTCATATGGGCACGAGGAGGCCACACACACATTACTGAGCTTCATTTTGACTTGTTTTAAGGACATTACATCAAAGTTGGATCAGCCTGTAGTGTGGTTTTCCACTTTGATTTTGAGTGTGACTCCACATCCAGACCTCCATGGGTTGATAAATTTGATTTCCATTGATAATTTTACAATCAACTATGCAGATGCAAATCAAAAAATGTTGCAGTATCTTGTAATACCTTTTTTATTGGACTAACAGAATTTTGTAGAGAAGCTTTCGGGATTCCTCCCTTTATCAAGTCTAAAGCAAATCTAAGCTCACAAGCAGAAGACACAGGCTACATCTCACAGATATGCAGGGGTTAAGACAATAGATGTGGAGAATTCACACTAAGATGGGCCATAAATTGTCCTGCTATAGGAACATAGACTACATAGATAAGGATGATAAAAAGGGGGAGGGAGGGGGGGAGCAGGGGAGAGACTGGTAATTAAACAGGACAAAGTGAGATACAAAAGAGAATCCAGTACAGTACAGGTTATAAGAAATTTTGATAATGAGATAAGAAGCTCAAATCCACATTCTCCACATCTATTGTCTTAACCCCTGCATATCTGTGAGATGTAACCTGTGTCTTCTGCTTGTGAGCTTAGATTTGCTTTGGACTTGATAAAGGGAGGAAACCCGAAAGCTTCTGTACAAAATTCTGTTAGTCCAATAAAAAAGGTATCACAAGATACTGCAACATTTTTTGATTTGCATCTGCATCACTGGACTAATACGGCTACTCAAATTTACTACATTCAACTATGTAAAGACGAAAGTATTTCATACGATTAGTTCATTCATTCAGATCTAGGATGTGTTATCTTAGTGTTCCCTTAATTTTTTTGAGCAGTGTGTATATACATATATATATATATATATATATATATACATACACACACACACACGAAGAAAAAACATTGCCACTGCATTCACAAAATGGTGTAAAAAAATGTGGCTTTATTCAATCACAGACAAAAAATTGAAACAAATATGGGTAAAAGCAGCCAACTGAGAACAGAATGAATACACCGCGAAAACAAAAAATGAAACTAATTGTTAAAGCAAACAATCCATACTACAGTGATCCCTCAACTTACAATGGCCTCAACATACAATAGTTTCAACATACAATGGTCTTTTCTGGACCATTGTAAGTTGAAACCAGACTCAACATACAATGTACAGACAGTCCAGATCTGTGAAACATGTCAATGGCTGGAAGAACTGACCAATCAGAATGGGCATTTTACTGGTAAAAACCCCTGTATTACTGAAGTGTATGCACTGACTGGCTGTCTGATAGTGCCCCCTACAGTACAGGGAGGTATTACATTTTCTGTACACTTTACCTGTACCAGGGTTACCTGCTCTTTTGGACACAAGGATCGGGCGACTCCATGTTACTTTTTTAGGACATTGCATGTACTGTACAGGACCCTGAAGAAGCTCCTGTCCTCTACACAGACCAGTGTTTCCCAAGCAGGGTGCCCCCAGCTGTTGCAAAACTACAACTCCCAGCATGCCCGGACAGCCTTTGGCTGTCCGGGCATGCTGGGAGTTGTAGTTTAGTAACAGCTGGAGGCTCCCTGCTTGTGAAACACTGACATAGACAGTAATTTACAGCTCCCAGCAGATCTTTCTTACATTTATATGTAAGGATTTGCTTTATCTGTATTAGTTATCTACTTATTTTTCTTTAATTCTCACTTTCTCCTATTATTGGATGACATTTTGGTGCCTTTAGAACCAATTACCAGGTTTCCATAGAGTTCTGGTCTCAACATATAATGGTTTCAACATACAATGGTTGTCCTGGAACCAATTCATATTGTAACTTGAGGGACCACTGTACATATCTGGACTACCGGACTACCATTCCGTCCGAAAGTCTGTGGCGTCCCACTGTCTGAAGTCTGTCCACTGCACCGTCCACTGAATAAAGCTACCACCTGCAATTCTCTTTAACCGTGAGTGCTCCCTCTGTTTTCTGTTACTCTCCAAATGAACTATATTATTACCGTAATCTAAGAGGTTGTAGCACGGGAAAACTGCATGCCTGAAGTGGGATCATATCAGAGAACCTGCTGCTGTTGGGAATACCTGTATAATTTTACGCTAGTTGCCGATCGCTGTATCTTGGTATTCTACATATCTGTATGTGATCTCTATTTTCATACGCAAGTGTGACTGAGCCCCAAGTAATAAAGAGCTCACAGGGCAGTAGATCAAATTGCCATTTTTTTTTGTATAAATATTAGAGATGAGCGAACTTACAGTAAATTCAATTCGTCACGAACTTCTCGGCTCGGCAGTTGATGACCTTTCCTGCATAAATTAGTTCAGCTTTCAGGTGCTCCGGTGGGCTGGAAAAGGTGGATACAGTCCTAGGAAAGAGTCTCCTAGGACTGTATCCACCTTTTCCAGCCCACGGGAGGACCTGAAAGCTGAACTAATTTATGCAGGAAAAGTCAGCAACCGCCGAGCCGAGAAGTTCGTGACGAATCGAATTTACTGTAAGTTTACTCATCTCTAATAAATATGCATATATACATTTATCCCATTGACTTCTAGGGGGTAAAAATGGTATTCACATGCATCGGTTGGAATGTGCTATATATATAAAAAAAAATATATATATATATATATATATATATATATATATATATAAACACAACATGTGAATAAAAAATTAGCAGAGAAATACAGAAATTTGCATAAATCCATTGAAATGTATTGGCAGTCTTTTTTTCTATGAAAAGAAACAGAATGACTACGGATCTGTCATACACAGGTGTAACTGAGCCCTTAGTCTGTGACTAGATATAGAAGAAATCTATAGGCCATACAGAACAGCCGTGTCTAACAGGATGAGACTTGTACGTAATTTATCCAGTTATCGGTACAATTATCATTTGTCTTACCTTATGTAGCGCCAATTTGTAAGTATGAAATGAGACAAAAACTTTCCCGTGCTTCATCAAAGCTCATTATTTCCTGTGTAAAACAACCTCCCCAGTCCCCAGATCGCTGGACTGGAAACCTGACAAACCAGACTGTCTTGTCCCTGAGACCTGGAGAAAATACACACCCAGTGGTACAATGTTTGCCTGCCAGAATAGCAGGTACACCGGCTGTAAACGCCCCTTGCTGCATTTTACAGTTAAAGGGAATGTATCGCCTAGATGTTTTTTTTTTCCTTATTAGGGTCAATTCACACGTCCTTATATTTGCTCTAGATTTGATGCAGCAGATTTTGCTGCCAATTGACAGTCAATGGGCAGCAAAATCTGCTGCAGCAAATCTGCAACAAAAATAAGGACATGTACAATAACCCTTAGAGACAGATACTAAAACGTGTTCTTTTTTTGTAATCTGTTTGCATTTTCTGCTTTAAAAAAAAAAATCTATACATTATTATAGGGTCAGCCATCTTGTCTGAGTTGTTTCTTAACCACATTTAGATAATTTGTGGGGAAACTTATTAAAACCTGTGTAGAGGAAATATTGACCAGTTGCTATGGGCAACTGTTCAACTTTTCCTCTGCACAGGTTTTGATGAATACCCCCCATGGACATAGGCATGCTCTTTGACCTTTGCTCTTTGACCTTTGAAGAGGTCATTTTACATGGAGGGAGGCTGAGCTGTGAACTTCAGCTATTGTCTTTTCTATTTACTGGTGTCATCTTTCATTGTAATGCAGTACATATCACTTTCCAGCAGCCTCCTCCTTATCATTACAGACAGAACAGGAAGCCACAGCTTAGTTTAAAGGAGTAGGCTAGTTTTAAACAAATGTATCTGCGAATAGTGGATAAGTGTTGGATCCCCTCTCCCCGACGTGCCGCCTCCATGTATATTGGAGAGCTGAAGATACAGCAATCTCCTACAGATAAGGGAAAACTTTTTAAAACATGACTACTCCTTTAACCCCTTAAGGACCCAGCCCATTTTCACCTTAAAGGGGTACTCCGGTGGAATTATTATTTATTTTTATTTTTTTGAATCAACTGAAGCCAGAAAGTTAAACAGATCTGTAAATTACTTCTATTAATAAATCTTAATCCTTCCAGTACTTATTAGCGACTGTATACTACTAGGAAATTCTTTTCATTTTGGATTTATTTTCTGTCATGACCACAGTGCTCTCTGCTGACACCTGCTGATAACAAACATATGCTGCTCTAGACAGTTCCTAAAATGGACAGAGGTGTCAGCAGAGAGCATTGTGGTTGTGACAGAAAATAAATCCTAAAAGAAAATAATTTCCTCTGTAGCATACAGCAGCTAATAATTACTGGAAGGATTAAGAATTTTTAATAGAAATAATTTACAAATCTGTTTAAATTTCTGGCGCCAGTTGATAAAAAAAAAAGGTTTTCCACTGGAGTACCCCTTTAAGGACCTGAGCAATTTTTGCACATCTGACCACTGTCACTTTAAGCATTAATAACTTTGGGATGCTTTTAATTTTCATTCTGACTCCGAGATCGTTTTTTCATGACATATTCTACTTTTTGTTAGTGATACATTTTCTTCGATACTTGCATCATTTCTTGGTGAAAAATTCCAAAATATGATTTTTTTTTTACTTTGAAACTCTCTGCTTATAAGTAGTGTTGCTCACGAATATTCGCAATTCGAATATTCGTTGCGAATATCGCATATTCGTGAATTCGCAAACATTACAAATTTCAAGATTAAAATTCGCTATTACGAATATTCGTCTTTTTTTCAAACTGTTTTAAAAACTGAGCACATTGTAGGGATCTCCTTCGACTGATAAATGCAATGCTTGTATCATTTCATTAAAGACCCAGGGATGAGACTGTGAGGCGAAAGGTTTATGCATGCGAATATTGGCATTGCGAATATTCGCAATACGAATATTCGCAATGCGAATATTCGTGGAAATTCCACCCTACTTATGCCTGTGAGCCAATGAGAGTTCTGCAAGCACAGTTGTCAGAGCTTAGCAACATCCCATGCAATGTCCCTCACATGATGTTATAGCGCGCATGCGCAGACAAGCGAAATTTCACTATTAATTTCACATTCGCAATAGCGAAATTTAGCAATTCAAAAAAACATCACGAATATAACGAATATTTGAATTTCACGAATATGGGCCGAATATTCGTCCTCATATTCGCGAAATATCGCAAATTCGAATATGGCATATGCCGCTCATCACTACTTATAAGGAAAATAGACATTCCAAATAAATTATATATTGATTCACATATACAATATGTCTACTTTATGTTGGCATCATAAAATTGACATGTTTTTACTTTTGGAAGACATCAGAGGGCTTCAAAGTTCAGCAGCAATTTTCCAATTTTTAACAAAATTTTCAAAATCAGAATTTTTCAGGGATCAGTTCAGTTTTAAAGTGGATTTGAAGGGCCTTCATATTAGAAATACCCCACAAATGACCTCATTATAACAACTGCACCCCTCAAAGTATTCAAAATGACATTCAGTAAGTGTGTTAACCCTTTAGGTGTTTCACAGGAATAGCAGCACAGTGAAGGAGAAAATTCAAAATCTTGATTTTTTTACACTGGGATGTTCTTGTGGACCTAGTTTTTGACTTTTTCTAAGGAGTAAAAGGAGAGAAATCCCCCAAAAATTTGTCACCCAATTCCTCTTGAGTAATGAAATACCTCAAGTGTGTATGTAAAGGGTTCGGCGGGGGCGCAGTAGAGGGCTCAGAAGGGAAGGAGCGACAAAGGGATTTTGGAGAGTGAGTTTTTCTGAAATGGTTTTTGGGGGGCATGTCACATTTAAGAAGCCCCTATGGTGCCAGAACAGCAAAAAAAAAGCCCCACATGGCATACCATTTTGGAAACTACAACCCTCAAGGAACGTAATAAGGGGTCCAGGGAGCTTTAACACCCCACAGGTATTTGACGACTTTTCGTTAAGGTTGGATGTGTAAATACAATTTTTTTTCAATAAAACGCAGTTTTTCCCCCAAATTTTACATTTTTACAAGGGGTAATAGGAGAAAGTCCCCCAAAATGTGTAACCCCATCTCTTCTGAGTATGGAATTACCCCATGCGTGGACGTTAAGTGCACTGCGGGCGTACTACAATGCTCAGAAGAGAAGGAGTCACATTTGGCTTTTGGAAAGCAAATTTTGCTGAAATGTTTTTTGGGGGGCATGTCGCATTTAGGAAGCCCAGCACATGGCATACTATTTTGGAAACTACAGCCCTCAAGGAATGTAACAAGGGGTACAGTGAGCCTTAACACCCCACAGGTGTTTGATAACTTTTCATTAAATTTGGATGTAAAAATTATAATTTTTTTTCACTAAAATGCTGTTTTTTCCCCAAATTTGAACTTGAGCATTTACTGAGCTACTATGGAGCCAGAACAGCAGAACCCCCCCCACCCCCTCAAGGAACGTTACATGGGGTACACTAAGTTAGTAAAATGGGGTACAGTGGGCCGTAAAATTACAAGAGACCCACACATGACCCGTATGACCGGAATCTCCAGTGTGAATTCTCAGGACCCCCCCTCAGCGTTGTCACGGGATGCCTGCTGAATGATTTCAGCAGGCATCCCGCTTCGGTCCCCACCTGGCGCGCGGCGGGGACTGAAATTCCCACGGTACACCCTGGGTCCTTAAGTACCAGGGCGTACCTGTACTCCTTGGGTCCCTAAGTGGTTAAGGCTTAGTGATAAAAATGTCAAGTGCAAGGTTTCAGGATTGTTTTAAAAAAATGGAGAGTAAATTGAAAAATTTAAAAAAAAACACACCAAAATTCTTTAAAAATTTGTTTAACCTGTAAAGACCCAGGGATTTGCAATGACATTCTTAATTGGTAAATAAAATATGTTGTAAAACTGAAAAAAAAAAATATCTTTGTGAAGTGAAATTGAAAACAAAATGCAATTTAGGTGTGTGGGGAGATATGTTATCTAGATTGCTCAGATCAGTACCCAATGATACCCAATTTACCCTTCTCCAAAAAATAAAGTGAACACTTAAACAACACAATGTAACTCCAAGTCAATCACACTACTGTGAAATCACACTGTCCACTCAGGAAGCAACACTGATTGACAATCAATTTCACATGCTGTTGTGCAAATGGAACAGAAAACAGGTGGAAATTATAGGCAATTAGCAAGACACCCCCAAAAAGGGTGTTCTGCAGGTGGTGACCACAGACCACTTCTCAGTTCCTATGCTTCCTGGCTGATGTTTTGGTCACTTTTGAATGCTGGTGGTGCTTTCACTCTAGTGGTAGCATGAGACGGAGTCTACAACCCACACAAGTGGCTCAGGTAGTGCAGCTCATCCAGGATGGCACATCAATGCGAGCTGTGGCAAGAGGGTTTGTTGTGTCTGTCAGCATAGTGTCTAGAGCATGGAGGCGCTACCAGGAGACAGGCCAGTACATCAGGAGATGTAAAGGAGGCTGTAGGAGGGCAACAACCCAGCAGCAGGACCGCTACCTCCGCCTTTGTGCAAGGAGGAGCAGGAGGAGCACTGCCAGAGCCCTGCAAAATGACCTCCAGCCGGCCACTTTGCACCACAGCCTCATCAGGAGCATGCCCAGGCATTGTAGGGAGGTCGGGCACGTGGAGGCCACACACTACTGAGTTTCATTTTGACTTGTTTTAAAGGGGTTGTCTGCTGCCCTGCCTTCCTGAGCTCCGCTCGCAGGGTCCGGAAGTTCATTACTCCATGTGGGCTTCCGTGTTCGAGGCCACCTCCTCGTGACATCACACCCGCCCCCTCGTGACGTTATGCCCGCCCCCTCAACGAAAGTCTATGGGAAGGGGACGTGAAAGCGGTCGCGCCGCCTTCCCATAGATTTTCATTGAGGGGGCGGGCGTGACGTCACGAGGGGGCGGGCGTGACAACACGAGGGGGCGGCCTCGAACACGGAAGCCTGCACACATCGTTTCGAGTAATGGACTTCCGGACGCTGCGAGCGGAGCCCCGAAAGGCCGGGCAGCGGACAACCCCTTTAAGGACATTACATCAAAGTTGGATCAGCCTGTATTGTTGTTTTCCACTTTGATTTTGAGTGTGACTCCATATCCAGACCTCCATTGGTTGATAAATTTGATTTCCATTGATAATTTTTGTGTGATTTTGTTGTCAGCACATTCAACTATGTAAAGACGAAAGTATTTCATACGATTAGTTTATTCATTCAGATCTAGGATGTGTTATCTTCATGTTCCCTTTATTTTTTTGAGCAGTGCATATATAGATTAGTTATGATTTACTAGTTTTAAAAATAATTAAAATTTTAAAAACAAATGATATGCTTTACATTACCTGGTTCTGACCCCTATACCTTAAAGGAGTATTCCAGGCAAAAACTTTTTTATATATATCAACTGGCTCCGGAAAGTTAAACAGATTTGTAAATTACTTCTATTAAAAAATCTTAATCCTTCCAATAGTTATTAGCTTCTGTCTAACTGCTAAGTTTTCTGTCTAACTGCTCAATGATGATGTCATGTCACGGGAGCTGTGCATGATGGGAGAATATCGCTTGCATGATGGCAGAATATCCCCATAGGAGCTGGACGTGAGTCATCAGAAAGCAGTTAGACAGAAAACAGCAACTCAACTTCAGAAGCTAATAACTATTGGAAGGATTAAGATTTTTTAATAGAAGTAATTTACAAATCTGTTTAACTTTCCGGAGCAAGTTGATATATAAAAAATAGTTTTTGCCTGAAATACCCCTTTAATAAATGTTCTGCCTAGTTTTTATCAGTACCAAATAGCCATAAATTAAACTTTTTGGTGGCTTTTTATTCCATTTTTTTCTGGGGTTTGATATGACAAAACAAAAAAAATTGTTCCATCTGGTATTTTTTTCCCGTTTATGTCATTTAACAGGATCAACGACATTATATTTAAATAGTTCTTACAATTCCACATGCGGGAATGCCAAAAAGATTTATATTTTTTGTATTGCTTATACAGGTCAGATCAGTACATCTGCGCTCTATTGGTAGAACCTGCCATAGGTAGATGATATTAATAGCAGCAACACTAGCAAGGGCCCTGGGATGCCATGACAATTGATCTGAAGGATCTGCTCTGCACACACACACATCATGGGTCATTAAAGGGTTAAGCAATAGGTAATTTTCTTATGACGTTGTCACAGACCATGGAATGTGAAAGGAAAGGAATGTGCACTTCTCTCTGAAATGTTTATTGCTATTTCTCCTTACAAAAATCTCATCCAGTTGTCACTCTCTTATGAGGTCCTATAGCTAGAAATAAATATGGCTGAGCACATGTAGAACTCTGTTTATTGTTATAGTTTGCATTATTTGGTTCTACCAACATTGGCTATGTTATTTGGGTCGGTTTTAGCCTGCAGAGGCACATAATTGTTTGGGCCGTCTGGCAATATATTTTGCTTGTGGCAGAATATGCACACTGTGTTATGTCTAAATAAGGGCCTGGGGTGAGAAAGCATGACAAACGGACTTAAATAATTTTTATTATAATATGTCAATTTGTTGTGTATTTTTCCCATTGACTTTAATGGGAAGGAAAAAATTTGCAATACAATCCTTGTGCTGCAGAATTTGTTGTGGCTCTGCACCAAAATCCACAGGGGCATTAGGCACTATAAGGACATTCCCTAGCGTCTCCGTTCAGCAGCACAATATGGGGTATTTCACGCCCCTGTGCGCCGACGGGACCTAGGAATTTTAATAGTAAAAACAATTAAGAGCCCCCTCCCCTCTAGCCCATATAATGGGCTCACTGACATACAGCATCAGAGTTTTTCTTGGTCCCGCTGTGCGTCGCACGGGCTCTTGCGTCCCCCGTGTAGCAGTGCTGAAGGGGGTGGGCAGTGCTCTGCACCGCTCTCACGTGGGAAATAAACCGGAAGTACACACTGTGCTTCTTCCGGTTTACTTTTTAGCTATTTTTTCACGCTGTTTAACTCATAATAGCGCAATTTTTTTCTATCTCCTTTTCTTATTATATTAGCTCTCTGTATTTTTGCTTCTAATCTAAAAAATCTAATTTTTTTCTTGCCTCCTCTTGACTCTTGGGTCAGGTGATTTCAGAGGGGGTGGGGCTTGAGTTTCAAGCCTATTTAAGCCCTGCCATTACTTCCTCTCTCCCTCTGCTGTCAGACACTTGTGTCAGCTGGACTGAGAGATTTCCTTGCAGATTTTCTTGCAGATCTGAGAGATTAATATATATTTTCTCTGCCCTTTCTAGCTAAAGCATGTATGCCTTATATTTTAGCTTCTTCTAAGGCATTTCTTTAAATATACTTGCTAATAGAATTTTTTCCTTTTTATTTTTATTTTTTAGTTGCCATGGATTCATCTGGCAATGCTGGGGACGGCAAAGCCACCATCAAGAGAAAACATTTCTCTTGCAGGAAATGTGACAACCCAATTCCGGACGATTACCCTTATGCTGAGTGCAGTATCTGTAAACCCAATCCTATGGACACTGACAAACCCACTGTCAGGGACGTAGTGATTTGGGTTCAGGACTCTTTTAAGAAGCTAGAGGACAAATTAGCCTTGTCCGCGTCCAAGCCTAAGAAATCCAGAAGAGATGTGGCTCCATCTCTAGGCGAGGATTATAATGTACTTGACGTGGCATATCCTTCAACTGACTCTGAAGAGGAGAGATTCTCAACACAGAGTCTGTTTCCAATTGAAAGGATCCAAAAATTGATTAAATTGGTGCAGACTGAAGGTCTGCCTGATGACGGAGAGACCCCTTCTACTTCCAAGGGTCCGAGGGTCTTCTCTTTTTATGAGACCAAAAGGTCCCTTATGAAAAGAGAATTTAAAAACCCTGAGAAGGCTCCAGTTATAGCCAAGAGGTTCCGTACTTTGTTCCCTTTCTCTGAAGAGGAGACCTCCTCCTGGGTTGAGCCACCCAAGGTAGACTTTACAGTTTCCAGACTATCTAAAAGGACCTTTCTTCCCACTGAGGATGTGTCGAACTTGAAAGATCCCATGGATACACGCATGGAACTTACTTTAAAAAGAGCCTATTCTACTGCCTCAGGGTCTAATCTGGTGGCTGCTGTCACTTATGAAGTCTCAAGAGCGTTAAAAAGATGGCTATCTCAAGCCGAAGATGATATTGACTCTGGAGTCAAAAGAGACGATATCTTGGAAAGCTTCAGGAAAGTCAATCTAGCCATAGATTTTTTGGTTGATTCAGCTGCACAACAAATTACCCTTGCCTCTAGAGCTATGGCCCTCTCTACTGCTGCCCGTAGGGCTTTGTGGATACGCCTTTGGGGGGCAGACAATTCTGCCAAATTTCAACTTTGCAATCTTGATTTTGTCCCATGAAAGTTATTTGGCCCTCAGTTAGATGAGATTATGGAGGGTATGGCTGACTGAAAGGGGAAAGTCTTACCCCTTGCAAGACCCGCACGAAGGATCTCCAGTAGAGAATACTCATCTCCCGGATCCAGACGTGGGCGGCAGAGTTACAGAGGGAGAGGTTCTAGAGGTCAGAGAAGAGGTGCTGGTTCCTCTAAAGTGGGAAATAAGAAACCTGACTTTTGATGTTTTGCATCTTCCTGTGGGGGGCCGTCTTCATTTTTTTTCTTCCTGTCTGGGAACGTTTCATACAGGACAAGTTTGTCCTATCAATAATTTCATGCAGGTATTTGCCTCTTCTCCATGCCCTGGAGAAAGGTAAATTTTTTCTCCCCAGTTGAGTTCTCCAAAGAGAGAGATACTGGAGGAGTCCATTCTGGAACTTATTGCCCTAAGAGCAGAAGAACCAGTTTCCCCTTCCGAAGTAGGAAGGGAAGTGTACTTTCCCGTCTTTTTAGTTCCCAAACCTTCAGGCAAAAATCGGTTGATAATAGATCTCAGATATCTAAACCAGTTTATTGTCGGGAAGAAATTCAGAATGGAGACTATCCGCACAGTGTAGACAATACTTCAGCAGGGGGATTTTCTAGCATCCCTGGACTTAAAGGATGCATACTTCCAGATCCCCATTCACAGGTCTTTTCGGAGGTTTTTAAGGATTGCAGTGTGGGTTCAGAGAAGCCTGTTGCATCTACAGTTTCGATTCCTACCCTTCGGGATCTCGACAGCCCCCTTCATTTTTACGAAGGTAGTCTCCGCCATGATGGCAGTGCTTCGCTTAAGGGGAATAAAAGTTGTCCCTTACCTGAACCATCTTTTCTTGGATTCAGAATCAACACAGATCAGATGATGCTTTATCTGTCATTAGAGAGAAAAGTTCGTCTAATAGCCGCTGTGAAACATTTACTCAGACTTCGCCAGATATTGATAAGAACCTTAATGAGGGTCCTAGGGCTGATGTCTTCTTCTATAGAGGCAGTTCCCTGAGCGCTCTGGCACCTTAGACCGCAACAGTCCGAAGTCCCCAAACAATGAAACAGATCTCTATCCAGCCTAGACAGGAAGATAAGTCTGTCAGCGTCAGTTCGAGGCTCCCTAACTTGGTGGACACGCCTACAGGATAGCGAGCACTTAGAGGAGCCGAACTGGATCATACTTACCACCAACGCCTCAGGCACCGGATGGGGAGCCCATATGCTTCAGGAAACAGTTCAGGGAACTTGGAAGCAGGCAGTAAAGATGTCATCCAATGCCAGGGAACTGAGAGCCATTTATTTGGCCCTCCTACACTTTGCCCCTCTCCTCAAGGAGAAGCCAGTAAAGATCATAACCAACAACATAGCGTCGGTATATTACATCAACAAGCAAGGGGGCAACAGATCAGGAACCCTACTAAGAGAAGTAGACAAGATCATGTCTTGGGCGGAGAACTGGTTATCACGGATATCTGCAGTTCAGATCAGGAGGACACACAATGTGCTTGCGGACTGCCTATCCAGGGACACCACACTACCAGGGGAATGGTCACTAAACCCGTCAGTTTTTCTCCAACTAACCAGAATGTGGGGAGTACCAGAGGTGGACTTGATGGCCACAAAAGTCAACATGAAACTTAAGACTTTTTTCTCCCTATATCCAGAGACAATCCGTCAGTAGGGGATGCCATGACCATTCCCTGGACATACCATCTAGCGTATGTGTTTCCCCCTGTACCAATGATTCCCAGGGTATTGAGAAAGATCAAGAAGGATCAAGTATCAGTAATTGCAATAATGCCATTCTGGCCCATGAGATCCTGGTTTGCCCTACTCAAGTCTATGAGTCGAGGGATTAATTGGACACTTCCTCTCAGGCAAGATCTGGTGACACAAGGAACATGGTTCTGTCACAGCCTCAGATCATACAATCTGACAGCCTGGAGGTTGACCGCTCCCTATTAAGAAGCAGGGGCTATTCTGGAAGAGTATTGGACACTTTAGCACACTCAAGGAGTGAAGCTACCAACAGGTCTTAAACCAGAATTAGAAAAATATTTCAGACCTGGTCCTTGTCTAAGGGCATTAATCCTGCTAACCCTTCCAATCCTGATATCCTGGATTCCCTTCAGGATGGCTTCGATAAAGGACTTTCACCCATTACATTAAAGGGTGAATTTCGGCTCCATCTGCGGTTCTTCATAGGAGACTTCTTTTTGTACCAGAATTCAAATCTTTTATTAGGGCTGTGTCTCATCTCAGACCCAGAATTATTAGACCAGTTGCTCCCTGGGATCTTCCTTGGTTTTTAAGAAGTTGTCTCTTTACCTGTTAGAACCCATCCAGGATATTGATATAAAATTGCTTTCCTTGAAGACAGCATTCTTATAAGCCATCACCTCGAATAAAAGGGTAGGTGAGTTACAGGCTCTATCTTCCAAGGAGCCTTATACTAGTTTTCTCGAGGACAAGGTCCTATTGAGATTTCTCCCTACTTTTCTACCAAAATGTTCATCCTTCCAGAACATCAATCAGGTGATTGCACTACCTACTCTTCCAGAAAATGCGGACCAACTTCTAAAGAATTTAGATGTCTTCCGATGTCTCAAGACCTATCTTGAAAGAACACTTCCATTCAGGAAGGAGGAAAATGTATTTGTTTCTTTCCAGGGTCCTAATAAGGGCAAGAAAGCCTCTAAACCCACTATATTCAGGTGGATATCCGGCTGTATACATTTTTGTTACACTTTGGAGGGATTAGACCCTCCTTCCTTTTGCAATGCTCATTCTACTCGGTCGGTAGGTCCCTCCTGGGCAGAGAGATGTTCTGTTCCAATTGAACAGATATGTCTAGCCGCTACTTGGGCTAGTCCAACTACATTTTTTAAATTTTATAGAATACAGTCCAGACTGTCGGAACAGCCGAGTTTTTCTAACTCCATGCACCGAATGACTTGGGGGCCGCATCCGAGATCTCCGCGATCAGACATCTTATCCCCTATCCTTTATTGCTTATCTGTGAGACAATTGGGGAGTCTCTATCTTTGTCCCTGAACGTTCAAGGGCTCTTGTCATACCTCTAAAGCAGAAGCGGTCTGCAACCCCGTTAAATCCTTTGTGGACATCTGTCAAAGTGCCTCTGTATCACAGCAGAGATAACAATACAATGCTTTATGATTGGGTTTCTAGCTTATGTATGCCTGCAGGGAAAAGTATTGCATTAGTAGAGGCAATAATACATTCATTTGCAGAGTAATGCTATTGTCTGAAATGTTATGTCTATCTTAAATGGCTTAATGCCTTTTAATTAGCCTTCAGCTAATATTTCTCAATATGCGGTTAATGGTTTAGAACCAAGTCTGTAAACAAGAAACATTAATTCATAGGAGACTCATAGTAATTTGTGGTGACAAAATATCTCTTTTTAATACTTTCAAATCCTCTACCTCCGCCTCTGGGTAAAAGGGCTATAGATGGGGGCACTGAAAGGATGAATTATTAATGGGAATTTTCAGTGTTGGCCTAGGGAAAATAAAAAATATAGTTATTGAACTCTAGGGTAGTAAGGTTATTTGAGGAAATACCCATAGCAAAGCATCCCAATGTAAAATATTCACCTTTCTGTTTCTGCAAATCATTGTCATGCTTGTCCATTGGTGACAATGATAGAAGGACGGGCAGCATGTTTACATTGTGCACTACTGGTCAGTCAATGGTTGACTCTGCCAAACATCCAATTGGAAAGTTTTACTGCTGATCCAAATATGAGGCTTGGTCAGTGGACCAATAAGGGGCAAGGTTATTACAGTCAATCCATGAAATTGGCATTCTATTTGAATTGGCTCTTCCTCTATGCCAGTTATTGTATTTCATATGCCATTTGGTGTGTTTGTAGATTGTTATTTCTGTATTAAAACCTGGCTGTCTGGTTACTCTCTTGGCCTAACCTTTTGGCTTTGATGTATATTCTGTCTACCCTTTATTTACTTTTGGCTTATTTGTTCCTTTAATGCTAGTCAGCTCCACCAGTCATTAACTACTCTGTAGACAAAACGTTGGGAAACGTAGCGGTAGAATCCAGTCTCATGTATAGGGATTAATGTATGAATATCTATGTCTTCTTAGACTGTGCTAACTAGAGGGACCAGAACTGTGGACTGTAGTGGGGGGAAATCTCAACACCCAGACCCCTATTGATTGAAACATCTATTAAAAATATACTTACCCTTTAAATTTATCCAGAAGATATAAAGGAACAGGTTGTGTCAGTTAAAGTAAATTAAGTGATTTGGTAAAATACAACATAAGATTAAGTAAAATACAACATTATACAAATTCCATAGAGAAGAAAATAATCAATCTCAGTATTATTTTCAGTAGTTAAAGGGGTACTCCACTAGAAAAAAAACATTTTAAATCAACTGGTGCCAGAAAGTTAAACAGATTTGTAAATTATTTCTATTAAAAAATCTTAATCCTTCCAGTACTTATCAGCTGCTGTTATGATCCACAGGAAGTTTTCTTTTTGATTTTCCTTTCTGTCTGACCACAGTGCTCTTTGCTGACACCTCTGTCCATTTTAGGAACTGTCCAGAGCAGGATAGGTCTTCTATGGGGATTTTCTCCTACTTTGGACAGTTCCTAAAATGGACAGAGGTGTCAGCAGAGAACACTGTGGTCAGGCAGAAAAGAAATTCAAAAAGAAATAACTTCCTGTGGATGATTAACAGCAGCTGATAAATACTGGAAGGATTAAGATTTTTTAATAGAAGTAAATTACAAATCTGTTTAACTTTCTAGTACCAGTTTTCCAGTGGAGTACCCCTTTAACGTAATCTGTTCATAGGGGTGAAAAAAGCCCCTTATGTGCTGAATCCATAACACCACAGCATTTAAATGATGAAAGGTAGGTTTAAATGAATGAATGGTAAATGATAGTACATTGTAGTGAGTCCATGGTTCAGACAGCACGAAACAGCTAACAGGTTCTCAATAAAGTTGTCAAAGCACAATAGAAATTGTCTGGTTTTCCCATAGCAACCAATCACAGCTTAGGTTTTATTTTACAAGTGCTCATTAATATATGAAAGCTGAACTGTGATTGGTTCTTATGGTAAAATCCAGACAGTTTCCGGCCTCAGACAGACTGGGAAATCTAGGCTGTAGAGTACAGAAGAGGTCTACTAGAGTAGACTAAATAAGTGATGCACCAATACCAATACCGATACCAGTATCGATATCGATGGCCGTAATGGACATTGCACAAGTACTTATACTTGTGCAAATGTCCTGTTACCTATACAGATACCTGCTGCCCATCATCTGCGCCGCAACCACCACTTACATTAGTTTTCAATAATTTCAAGAAGCCGTCTCCCGGCCAATCATTAAAAGGCCAGTGTCAGGGGGCCAATCGTTAAATTGAGGAGCGGGCAAAGAGATATATTGGCCGTCATTTACTAAGAGTGGAGTGTAGGTTTCTTTGTAGGTTTTAATCCCTACAATTTATTTCCCACGGTATTTACTAAGGTTTCCCTACATTTTCCACTTTCCCTACACTTTGCTTTTTTTACACATGCCCTGATCTGTCGGGTTTTCCTCAGCTCAAATCCACCACATTTTATGTGGAAACCTTAATAAATATGTTGTTTTTTAGCGAAAATGTCGGGAACATACCCCTTTTCAGAGACCACGCCCCCTTTCCCAGGCGGTCATGCCCCTTTTCGGGTTTTCTTAGCAGAATGGAGAGTTAGTCGGGCTTTTTTCAATTCTGTCGCAAATTCTGGTGCAAAATCTGGTGCAGACAGAATGTCTCGCGCAATGCGACAGAATCTGGCGCACAACCCGACAAAACATGTCGGGTTTGCAATAGTAAATGAGGGCCATTGTGGGAAAAAGTATTAGTAATTGGTATTGGTGCATCCCTTTGGCTTGGATATAGCAATCAATGTATATATCATATAACAATCAGTGTATATGTCACATAGCAATCAATGTATATATCACATCGCAATCAATGTATATGTCATATAGCAATCAATGTATATATCACATAGCAATCAATGTACCGTATATACCAAATAGGAATCAAGCTATTACACGTCTTGGAGGCTGTTGTATAACTATTTAATGGACCTATCTAATTACTACCCTTCATTTCAATAGTGTTATTTAGGGGGTGCAAACAAATGCTACACATACAATAATGTATTCAGCTAGTTTTACAAACTCTAAATCTATGTAGAAAATCTAAAAAATGATACCTTATTCTAAACAGAATAACAAATTAAATAAAATTACTGGCCCATAAATAACAGAAGAATAGGACGATAAAGAACAAAAAAAATCTAATTGCTCACAAAGAATGTGCCATGTGAAATAATTCAACCTAATCTGTAATTAAGTTTTTTTTTTTCCTGTCTTCAGTCTTTCCCATGCTATTATTTATTTTTAATTTGTGGGTTTGATAGAAAACAATTCTCTATTGTTCCTCAAAATTATCTTTTCATTAATAGGAGGAAGCTCAGAAGTGATCATTACTCTCTAATAATTACATTTTAATTGACTTTCTCAAACCGGCGGAATTCAAATGTTTCATGAAAACAGAATGCTAAGTAGAACTATTTTCCTATATTCTTCATGACATGCCTAATAGAGCCCAGTGGGGCATAAGAGAAGAAGAATTTACAATTTTAATGAGTATTCTGTGTCACATATATTACCAGAGGAAGGAAACTGTAAAAGAGTTTACAATAAAATCACTTAATCTAGAAAATGTAATTTTTAAAGAGGTTTGTCCATAAATGAAAAGATGGCATCCCCGACCATCTCCAACCTTTTTGCGTCCGTCGAAAACAACCAAGTCAGTTGTCTTACACAATTTGCATCACTCCCATTCAAATGAAAATGAGTAATCTCCGCAATATGCAGGAATAAAAAACGAAATAAAAACAATAGCACCGAAGGCTTAAAAGGAAATAATGTCTGGCCAAGTAGTATGCACCAAATGCCAAGGAACGTCCTTATTATCCACTTTGGATATAGCATTAACCCAACAGGTAACCTGAGGAGATGTCGGACGTGTTTGGTAATTAGACTTTAATCATAGCATCTCTACATCTTCAGACCTGGTATTTGAAAGACTAACCTCATGTCACATGACCTGAAATTACATCACAGCACTTAAGAACAGTTATTCCAATACACAAGAAATAAACAAAGAAGAAAGGGGTAGGCAACAATATATGTAAAGACCATGTAAAGATGTATTCCCAGCATGTAAAGGGTGGTGTAGGTGAACGATTTTCCTACACCATTATTTGTATAGTGGTAATGTGTATGTGCGCCAAATTTATTAAATGGTTGCATGGCATGTGATATATATGATGCTAGTATACGGGGCTGGTGTAAATTTGAGACAGCTGGCCAGCATTCAAGAGTAAATGTTCCGAATGAGGTTTTCGTGCTGTGGGGGTCGGCCACGCCCCTCATGACATTACGGCCATGCCCCCTCAATGCAAGTCTATGGGAGGTGGTGTGATGGCTGTCACGCCCCCTCCCATAGACTTGCATTGGGGGGGCGTGGCTGTGATGTCACAAGAGCCCCTTTAAAGGGGTATTCCGCCCCTAGACATTTTATCCCCTATCCAAAGGATAGGGGATAAGATGTCAGATCGCCGCGGTCCCTCTGCTGGGGACCCCCGGGATCCCCGCTGCGGCACCGCACTATCATTACAGCACAGAGCGAGTTCGCTCTGTGCGTAATGACGGGCGATACAGGGGATGGAGCCGCGTGACGTCATGGCGCCGCTCCTCGTGACATCACGGCCCGTCCCCTTAATGCAAGTCTATGGGAGGGGGCGTGACGACTGCCACGCCCCCTCCCATAGACTTGTATTGAAAGGGGCGGGCCGTGACATCACGAGGGGCGGAGCCGTGACGTAACGATGCTCCGGCCCCTGTACCGCCCATCATTACGTGCAGAGCGAACTCGCTCTGTGCAGTAATGACAGCGGGGTGCCACAGCGGGGATCCCAGGGGTCCCCAGCAGCGGGACCGCGGCGATCTGACATCTTATCCCCTATCCTTTGGATAGGGGATAAAATGTCTAGGGGCGGAGTACCCCTTTAAGGGCTTTGGAACTTTTTTTAACTTTTCACTAAAAGTCGTCTACATGAGAAGTCGCAAAAAAGTAACTGCAAAAAATTTACAGCAAAAATATAATCTACATACAATGATGCATTTCCCATGTAATCTTCCAAGGCATAAATATAATTATAATACAAAAGGTTTTTTTCACCATAGACATCCATGGCATATATCCAGGATATTCTATTAATGTCTGATAGATGGAGTCTGACCTGAGAGAGAGAGAACAGGGGTCTTGCTCAGCTGTTTCCCTAACTTGCAAAGATTTTAGTGGGCATGCATGGCCACCACTCCATTCAATCTCAGTTACCACCTTACCTGGCAGAACAAAGATTGTTAAGACAGAAATAGAGAGGTGGTTGCATATGTTTAAAGGGGTACTCTAGAAGGAAAAATTTCAAATCAACTGGTGCCAGAAAATTAAACAAATTTGAAAATTACTACTATTGAAAAATATTAACCCTTCCAGTACTTATCAACTGCTGTATGCTCTTTCCAGTCTGATCTCACAGCTCTCTGCTGCCACCTCTGCCCCTATCAGGAACTGTCTGAAGCAGGAGAGGTTTGTTATGGAAATTTGCTCCGGCTCTACACAGTTCCTGACATGGACAGAGGTGGCAGCAGAGAATACTGTGGTCAGACTGGAAAGGACCACACAACTTTCTCTGTAGTATACAGCAGCTGATAAATACTGGAATAGATAATGCTTTTGAAATAGAAGTAATTCACAAATCTGTATAACATTTAAGCATTAGTTGATTTGAAAAAAAAAGTTTCCCCTCCAGAGTACCCCATTAAAACTCTTCATTCAAGTTCATGGGAGTTACAAAAACAGTCAAAAAGACTACTGTTTTTTTAGTAGGTGACAGTCTCAGAGGGCATCTCACCTGTCAGACATTCCCATACCTTGTGGATATGCAAAACACATCTATTGGAGGAGAATGACCCAAAAAGTATATAGCTATATATATATATATATATATATATATATATATAGCTATAACTGCCTAAATTATTATAATTAGATTCAAAGTAGGTAGAAAGCAACTTGCTATATCAGATATGTTCTCACTGCCGTGCTTCAATCTCTTTGTAAGGCGTCTAGCAATTTCTCCGCTAAAACTGGAGAGAACCAGGAGGTTGATGTCAAAGGTCTACTAGATTGTTTCCAAACATGTTTTAGAATTAGAAATCTGTGTTTTTCTACAATTCCTTTGTAGGCTGTCACTTTATAATAGCTGCAGTTACAATGCTCCACTGAAGAAATCAACGTGAAAGTAAGTAAAGTATTTACAAACAAATTGGAACAGCACAATGTCAAAACACCAGCTTATCCTTTGTACCGTCAGACTTAAGTAGTCTCCATTGGATTGTTGTAATGTGCTAGTCATATGAAAGAACAGCAAACTACAATCTTTGTTTTATTAAATCTGTAGTGCTTTTATATTAACATTTCATTGCCTTGTATATGGTGTAAACTAAACCCAGCAACATTGTCATGAATTATAAATTGTTATATAGTGAAGCTTGGAAAGATCTTTGATCTCTGCACATTCACGTAACTTTCATAATTGTTTCCACTGTGGATGCGATGTTATAAACTGGAAAAACTTCACCAATTCACCTTGATTTATCTGTTGCCCAGGGGTAGATGCTATTAACCCCTTCGTGTTTGTGACGCCAGAGCGTGGTTTGCCTATGTGACCAGCCGAAGGTAGTACTGCTAGTCCTAGGTTAAGCTGGGGCAAAGAATTGTCCAAGGCCAAGTTAAGGTTAACGGTAGCTTTTACTGAGGTTAGACAGGTATTACAGTCTATACAGTTTGACCAGGATCCCTGAAAGATGACCAGTAACACAGGGGACCTCGCAGCTTGCTGGGACTTGCAGTAACTGGAGAGACTAAAGGTGCAGGCTATGCTGACTACAATTGACTTGACTTGACTGAAGATGATGACAGTAGATAAAGATGACTTGACTTACTGAATTGTGGCTGCAGTTTAGGTTGAGGCCTCCAGATGTGCTGGACACTGACCCTGAGAAATCTGGACTGGACTTGACCTCAGCAGAAAGTGAAACACAAGAAAGAAAAAAGAGAGATTGTAGTACCTCCCCCTCTTATAAAGAGGGCTGAGCATGGAGCCCATAGGCCAACTGCAGGTCACCTGGTGCACTCTGGGTAACAAACATATGACTTAAACATGTGACTAACAATCATGTGACCCACGTCAAAGGTCCTTTACACTTAATATACAACCTATTCACATTATGGCGGAACACTGCAGGAGAGCCCTGAGGACGTAAAGGGACTCAACATGACAGGACTGTAGGAACCTATCCCATACTGGGACATCACACCTCAATATCCTTCTTCTCCTGAGCCTCCATACCCTCACCCCATTAGCCTTTATGTAATCTTTCCTCCTTAGCCTCCATATTTTCTCTTGTCCTCAGCTTCAATGCCCTCACACCCCTTAGCCCAGTGGTTCTCAACCTGGGGTACAAGTACCCCCAGGGATACTTAGCAGTTCTCCAGGGGGTGCTTGAAAAAAAATCAGTAATGGCAGCCACTGGCTACTGGTCTGGACCACTTTGAAAATAATGGTAGGCTGACGTCACTGCACCGAGAAGCAGAGCAGGAGGACAGCAAAGGGGAAGTGCGGGCACTTGGCTGCTGTGGGCAGTAACTACCATCAGCTTTGTTGCTCCACTGCCTCTGCAGACAGGGGACCTACTGCTAGGACCCATAGCAATAGGTCCCCAGAAAAGAGGAGCAGTGGAGCAACAAAGCTGGACAGTATGGTGTCCTACAACTATAAATGTGGGGGCAGTTTGGAGGCCTACAACTATATTTGGGGGCACAGAGGGGGCCTAACAAATTTATGGGGAAGCCAAGCGGGTATTATTACTGTGTTTGAAAATAAACATGGGGAGTTTGTAAATAGGTGGGTACTGTACTGCAGAAAGGAGCCTAAAATGTTTGTTTGGCTGGTTCTGTGGAGAAGTCTTGTATGGGAGAAATCTTAATGGCGGTCTAGGCCAGATAGTGAAGAAAAGTAAACAACTCCGCTTGGAGAAGACGTCACCTGTAAATCGGGGGACTGGGGAGATAGGGAGAGGAACAGGGGGCCTGTTATAGAGGAAAGTAAAGCATATCAATTATACTATAATCATTACAAAATGTCTCTAATATGGGGGTACAATTTTTAGGGAATGGGCTGCCAAGGGGTACTCAGGCAAAAAAGGTTGGGAACCACTGCCTTAGCCTCTATGTCAGTGGTTCCCAATCAGGGTGACTACAGCTGTGGCAAAACTGACAAAAATACAACTTCCAGCATGCCGAGACAGCCAAAGTCTGTCTGGGCATGCTGGGAGTTGTAGTTTTGCAACAGCTGGAGGAACCCTGGTTGGCAAACACTGCTCTATGTCCTCATTTCTCTAAGGCCATGTTTACATGGCGTAATGTCCATGTGTAATTCCGATGGATTGTTCTACATGGACATTCAGCTGCAGCACAGTCCCATTGATTTCAGATGTTTATCAAAATGTTCAACCAGAACAAAAATGATACCAACAAAAACTACAGATCACAGCCAAAAACGACCCTCCTACAGCTTTGTATCAGGAAAATTAAGAGTTATAGGGGTCAGAAGATGACAATTTTAAGCATACTAATTTTTGTACAAAAAAGTTATAATTCTTTAAAATTATAAAATAAAACAAAACCTATATAAATCGGGTATCTTTGTAATCGTATGGACCAACAGAATAAATAGAACATGGTATTTTCACCGGTAAGGGCACTGTGTAGAAAAATGGCATTTGTTTTTAGTTTTTTTAATTTTGCCTCACAAATAATTTTTGTTGGATGTTACCATAGATTTTGTGGTAAAATTTGTGATGTCATTAAAAAAACAATTGGTGGAGCAAAAAACAAGCCTCACATGGGTCTAAAGTTTGAAAGTCAAGGGTTATGGTTATTAGAGGGCAAGGAGGGGGAATAAAAAAATGAAAAATCTCTTATGAGTTTAAAATGGTGTTTTCTCGGTCATTCAAAGCAAACAACTAACCTTCTTTGGCTATTTAGGGCTGTAAGCAGTTTTACTACCACAAAACTGCTAACATATTTACTTTCACATTTCCTTTACAAAAATTTGTTGAGTAGTGCCCTTTTTTTTTTACTTGAGCACCTGCCCCCCAAAATGTCTGTGCACGTCCCTGTGTAAGTGTATATGTTTTTTGTGGCCAGTTCTTATGATCATGAGGATCCCACTGGTCATCCCCAGTGATAACCTTATCAACTATCCTGTGGATAAGTTTTAACCGCTGAGCCCCCCCCCCCCCCACATAAATATGAGAACGCCACTCTAGGTGTTTCATATGGGAACTATGTAGACATCCGAACACTGTATTTGGCTATTTTTGGCATCTCCCATAGAGAATGAATGAAGTGGTGGCGTGCATGCTAATGGGGGACTCATGGTCCTCATTCTCAAGATCGTAGGGGGCCTCAACAGTTAGACTCATTGTTATCAGATATTTACCCCAGATGCTGAGAATAGGGGATAACTTTGGGAAAACCCCTTTAATTTCATAAATTTATATTTATTTTGAAATATGATACATTTACTTACTGGAGACATTTATCAAATGCATTGTTTTTTATGCTCTCTTATCACAAGCTGAGAGCGTATACCTTACTGCAGAGTCTGGAAGTAGATATAGGCGGTGATATCATCAGTTCTCTTCAGTTAAACCCCAACCATCTGTGGTGTCCTGGTACAGAACATGGTTCTGTACAGTACTAAAGTCCCCTCAGGTAGAGTCCCTCAAGTCCTCTGGGCTCTTCTGCAGGATCCCCCATGGTCATTATTATGATTTCTATTGTATATTACTCATGTACATTTATTAAAAGTATTGTACAGTGAATATAAGCTATGTTTAAAGGTTAAAAGGATGATTACCCTGTATAGGACCTTCCTAAGGTCATGTTATATGTCATGTCATATGTGATCACATGATACCCAGAGTTCCATGGGCACAGGTAACCACAGGCAACCAGCTACCAATGGGCTTTAGTCCAGCCCCTGATATATAAGGGGCTGTAGTCACCACTCTTTCTCTCTTACTTACTGGACCTTAAAGGGGTACTCCGGAGCTTAGACATCTTATCCCCTATCCAAAAGATAGGGGATAAGATGCCTGATCGCGGGGGTCCCGCAGCTGTCACGCCCCATCCCATAGGCTTGCATTGAGGGGTGGAGCGTGACGTCACATGGGGGCGGAGGCGTGACATCACACGCCGCCTGCCCCGTGGTCGCTGGTAATCAGACCTGGAGCGAACATGCTCTGGGGACTGATTTTAACTGGGGTGCTGCGTGCAAGATCACGGGGGTCGCCAGCGGCGGGACCCCCGTGATCAGGCATCTTATCCCCTATCCTTTTGATAGGGGATAAGATGTCTAAGCACCGGAGTACCCCTTTAAAGCAAGCACAAGTCCTGTACAAGTCAAGTCCTGTATATCTAGGCCAAAGCCTAAAAGTCTGCAGCCACATCAAATCTGTGAGTACAAGTCAAGTCTCTACTGTCCCTATCAAAGCCATAACAGTAGTACAGTGGCCTGCATCATTATTATAGCAACTACAAGTCCAAGCAAGCCTGAGCGGTTCCCTGTGTCCCGGTCACCTCTGTGGAAGTTGGCTATTTGTAAAGATTGCTATACTGCCTTCTTCAGTAAAGTTCCAGTTGCATCAAAACCCTGTTTTGGACTCTCATTTAATATATGCTGTTTTGGGTTGGTTGTCGGTGGTACCCTACACAATACAACCACATCCTGCCATCACAAACACTAGGGGTTGACAACATCTTGCCCCAGGGGTTAATACCATCTGGCCCCGCTACCTACATCACTACACTCCGTGGTCCCGCCATACAATGGTGGCTCACCACACATCATGTGATTGGACTCAGGAGGACCCCAGGACAGGCAGGGGGAGAGAAGCGGTAGGCGGCGGCGGTCTCTGGCACCGCAAAAGCCACTGTAGTTCATTGATTTAAAGCGCCCGCTTTAAATCAATGATCTGCAGCGGTGTCGCGGTGGGGGGGGGGGAATAAATAGCCGATAACTTATACCGGAATATCGGTATAAGTTATCAGCTATCGGCCCTAACCTCCACAGAGTATTGGTATCGGCCCTAAAAAATCGATATCGGTCGATCCCTAGTGGTTACCCAGTGGTTGTGATGTAAATTGCAGCCCGTTTAGGGTTTTGCTAGCATGTCGCCAAACCATATTATATCATAAAAATATTGGAATACCTAACTGCATTTAAGGGGGTACTCTGGTCCCAAGACATCTTATCCCCTATCCAAATGATAAGATGAGATGTTTGATCGCTTACAGGTGAGTGCTTACCGGTGGGTGCTGCATGCTAGATTGCGGGGGTCCCCAGCGGCGGGACCCCCGCGATTATAGACATCTTATCCCCTATCCTTTGGATGGGGGATAAGATGTCTTGGGGCAGAAGTATCCCTTTAAGTAAAGGCAAAAGTGAATACATCTTAGTTTTAAAGTAAAGCAGTGGGAAAACTAACTGCCTCATCATGACTACTAGGACAGATACAGAGAACATCTTTTACAATTGAAGAGACAGGAGAATGTTATGATTTCTTATTTATTAACCTGAGCATCTCACAAGGTACAGACAGTGTGGCACAGCTGCTATATCTATTACATATTTTGAGTGATTCTTACTCTTAAGGTACCCATAAACCATTACAGCTGACAAACAATCAGCCGACAACTATATCCTCCGACTCTACCCCCCCCCCCTCCTTGCCATACACATGCACACTCAGCTCGACCAAGCATGTGTGGTATGGGGTGGGATGCAGGGCAGATGGAACTACCCTAGGGGCAGATAAGATTAACCCCTTGTATTCGTGATGCCAGGGTGTGGTTTATCCTCAATGCCACCCAAAGGTATACCACTGTACCCTGGCTAGGCACGGGGGCAATAATGACTCCGACGCCAAGTTACAGACAACAATAGCTTTACTGAGTGACAGATAGAACAGTCTATACAGTTCAGCCAGGCCCCAGAAGGTGACCAGTGACTTCAGAGACCTTAAGGGTTTGCTGTGACTTGCAGTAAATTTGGAAGTTTTAGTGCAGGCCACTCTGACTTGACAATAGATGACAATGACTGACTTGACTTGAGACTGACTAAACTGTGACTGTAGCTTACTTGTAGACTTGTAGCTTGTGGCTGCAGGACGGACTTGGGGCCTCCTATGGACTCCAGACACACTCTAGGACTTGACTGCACTGGAACTCGGCAGAAAGAGCAAGAACAGAGGCTCCACCCAGGGCTTATATGAGGGAGACTCTGAGGGGTCCCGCAGGTCACTCTAAGGTCACATGGTCAGTGATACCTCCTGGGTTACACTCACATGACAACTAACATGACAACTGGTGATCACATGTTAACCTCTCTTAAAGTAATAACGCTTTCTATATACATTATACAGTATAACACATAACAATATATACATAAGGGGACAGGTGTAAGGGGGCCCAGGGGATACTGCAGAGAGGCTGCCTGACAGGGCAGCAAGGGTACGGGGTTACAATTCCCGTACTGGGTCACCACACATGCATGTGTTGTCAATGAGGAAAGAGGAGTAAGTATTTACCACATCTCTGACAGAGATTTATATTCTGGAAGAACAAAAGAATTGGGCATTGTACTACAACATGCCCACTGCTACTCATCCCCCCCATTGTCTGTTATGGGAGAGTTTGGAGGCCCCTATACACATAGAAATGCAATCTGGTCCTGCCAAAATTTGTGAGTTTTGTAGACTTTTCTTTTATGATTAAGGTTTTTTTTTTTAACCCTAGAGTACATATGTGATGAAGCAGTCTCACGTTTAAGGCACAGTCTTTGATTTAGTAAAAGCGTTATCACCCAAGAGAGATACCAGACACTTGCCTTTATCAAGAGTACAGCTGGCATTTGGTAGATAACAGGCCAATAAATGGCGCGGCATACGGATGAATATTAGAAAGAACTCCTGTTGAATCAAACTGCACAGAATATAAATTAGTTTTCTCCAGATTCTCTGTTTTGTTTTCAGATGTTTTTATAACTTTGGTTGTTAGACATAAGAGATAAAAGGACAGTCCAGCATAAATGGAATTGGTTTTATGCATTTTTAACCAGCAATGCCTGCGTGCAGAATTCTTATTTTTCCCTGGCCAGTATTTGTTTTCTGGGAGGAAGAATTTAATGGGAAATTGTAAGAAACACATGTTTCTCACGTATACATCTACATACACACACTGTATATATATATATATATATATATATATATATATATATATATATATACCGTATATATATATATATATATATATATATATAGTCAAACATTTTGTTGTTCCTCACACGATGCGGCACACATGCCCCTCATACATAAGATACATGGGATGCATATTGCATACACAACACCGAGAACACACACCATATAAAGACCACACATGTATAGGACAAATGTAGCAAGTGCAGCCCACACATATCGCTTATGGATCGGACATATGCCACACACATGTCTATTATGCAGGGGACACGTGCTACAAATGCCCCATGCCACACATGTTTTGCACACTCCACTTTCCCCCATTTCCTTTCCTAACTAACCCCACCCCCTACACACACACACACAACCTTTCTCCTGCACCCTGACCTCTATCTGTACTCCACCTGTTTTCCATACATGTCAATAGGATGTTTCCTTCTCCCTCCCTGGGAGGACACTGGCACCGGGGTCATGGCACATGGTGCATCTAATTCCCTCATCATGACAGTGCTGATTCTCTGCTTGTGTGCTTGCCTGGGAGCTCCAATTCTCCAACATGAACACTGCTCCCAGCTTTGGGGCCACCTACCTTGAAATAAGGGGGACAAGATGATAAGAGGAGCAGCAGAATATCATATATAAAGGACATACAGAGTATTAGCTGAAGGAGATAAGGGCTAGCCCTCCTTACTCATGTAGGTCATCCTGGACCCATAAGTCCAGCTCATTCTTCTGATAGGTGGTAGTCTCAGCTCTGAAAGTCAGATCGATTAAAACTTTTGACCTGTCTCTATGACATGTCAACATTTTTTTTTATAGTGACAGTGATACTTTAATTCATTGCAAATACATAATGAGAGAAAATGTTATGTCCACATGGAAGACAGGAGATGTAGTGAAGGCCAGCTGGGAGTAGAAGTACCACCTTGTGGCCTCAACAACCTTTGTCAATGGGTATCTGCACATTAAGATAAGTCTATGACCCCAGGGCACTCTACGGTGATGGTCTCTAGGTGCATGTGTGCCCATGATGCCCATAAAAATTGGAATTGGCACAGGATTACACTGACAGAGGTGAATCTACTGCCACACCACAATTCTATCTTAAGCAGCAGGTAGATTGGGTACTGAGGGATCAGTTATATGCTGTCCATAGTAGTCTATGAGAGATAAGCCTAACTGATAATTAGAGATAGGGAATGGAGAGGTTTTGCTGAAAAATATCATATACAAGTCATATAATGGGCAGACATAGAGCTACTCCTCATGTACATGCGCATGACAGCTTATTTTGAAAGGTCATCTGAAAGTACAAGTACATTTTATGTACTTTGTTACCTAATTCCTGAATAATCCACTACTTAGCAATAGCTTATATTGGAGATAACCAGTTATTTCAGTTACTTTATATATGCACTTACACATGTGAGGTCGGTATTGTTAATCACAAGGCAGTAAATAGCTATTTCTGGTACTTTTTCAACTCATTGAAGGAGATTTATCAAGCTCCGTAATAGATTTTTTTGCGTAAAAAAGTTGCACGTATTTGCGAACATGCGACTTTTCTATACATGCTGCGACTTTTTGATATTTGCTTATTCCAAAGCACATTTCTGAAATCTGCTCTCGTAGTAATTTTTTTTTTTACTTTGCAGTGCTCATCAATTGCGATAGTTGCTATTTATGAAGACAAAAAGTCGCATCTCCATTTAAAAGTCGCATATGTATTCCAGGTCCAACCTGGCTTACAGAGAGTGCATACGTCAGCAGAAAAGGAAATTGACTCACACTTTAACAACTGTTCTTGTTCTGCATCAAGAAACAAAGCTACTACAGTTAATTATAGAAAAAATGTATTATAAAACTAATAATTTTAAGTTTGAAAATACACACTGCACACCTTGTTAATTTTAGGACATGTACATGCTGACATCCCCACTACATTTTAAAATTAATGTTGTGATAAAATAGAATAAGGCACAAAATAATTGTGTAAGAATTTTTACAGACTACGTAAATAACCCATATGTGGCACTATTATTTTTCCTTAATAAAAAACCATCCACAGTAATACAGCTTCATGCACATTTTGAGGTGGGTAACGTACCGAGCTATTTTTTTTTTTTTTTGTGGCTTCACTATTGTTTATGTGCCCGTTGGTGCTGCGCTGTCTTCCTTCCTGACGAAAAACTCTGGCCTCAGTGCACTCCGCCCACCAATGTCACAAAATGCGGGCTCAAAATTAAACAAAAAAAGCCTCCAGAGTACGGATATTCATGATGCGGTATAGTATGTTTTTAATATTTTTTTAATTTCTGAGGAGGGTGGATGGGTTGTTGCGGGATAGTTGGAGTGCAGCTATTTGGTGCCAGGCAGGCCAGTCAGGGTGTAATAAAGAAGGGTAGATAAAGAACTTCGGGTATTAACATAAGGGAAAACTTTTCTGCTTTAAAAAATGCTTTTGTAAGCGGGTTTCCCGGGTTTTGCTTACGTGTGATTTATTTGTCAAGGTCGTGCGACTATTTGATAAATAGCCTCAAATTCTCATTCACCATACCTGGTCAAGACCAGTATATGGAGGGTTAAATTCACTTTTATTTTCATAAAGATTGCCCCTAGGGGCAATCCACTAGGTTATCCTATTTTCCCATATACTAAAATACCCACAAGCTTTAATCTTATTGGTTCTACACACTCATTAAAATCCGATCTTCCTGTCACCCTTTTTGAATGATAGTATATACTCAGATTGTCTCTCTCTGAGAGCTCATTCCAGTGGCATTCCTTTGTATCAGATCAGTGTGCCTGCAGGTCACACTGATATTGCGACTTAGGGTGCAGCAAAGATTCTGTTTTAAAATGTCCTACACAGCCCCCCTCGACATGTTTCGCTACGTCAGTAGCTTCATCAAGAGGTAACGGGCAACTTGCTTGGGTATAGTTAGTCTCAGTCAAGTCAGTCAAGTTCAGTCTACATACAGTGAGCGTGGGCCTGCAGCAAATTGTCCAAATCCACTATAAGTCCCAGCGAGCCCTAGAGTCTCTGAAGTCACTGGTCACCTCCTCGGGTCTAGCTGTCAAGACTAATACCCCTGTCTACCTCAGTAAAGCTGCCGTTGTTCCCTAACTTGGCATCAGAGTCATTATTTGCCCTGTGCCTTGCCAGGGATCCAGTGACATACCTTTGGGTGGTGCAGAGGTTAAACCACGCCCTGGCGTCATGAACACAAGGGGTTAATGCCATCTGCCCTTAGGGTAATAACATCTGCCCTCATTACACCCTCACCACAACTCTTTGATTGGAGTCTGTGTGCTCTACAGTTTTTCAGTAGATCACTGTTTTCTCCTTAAAGGGGTACTCCTCCCCTAGACATCTTATCCCCTATCCAAAGGATAGGGGAATAAGATGTCCGATTGTGGGGGTCCCCAACGACCGCGATCTCGGCAGCAGAACCCCAGACATCCGATGCTGTGCGGAGGTTCGAAACGTCACGTCACACCCTGATTCTGATGTCACGGCCATGCCCCCTCAATGCAAGTCTATGGGAGGGGGCGTGACGACACAAGCATCCGGAACTGCACCTGATGCTCTAAACGAACGCCAGGTGCAGCAGGGAGATCATAGGGGTCCCCAGCCGCTGAATCCCCGCGATCAGACATCTTATCCCTTATACTTTGGATAGGGGATAAGATGTCTAGGGGTAGAGTACCCCTTTAAGGAAATGATATACTATTCTATACTGTCCAACAGTTTTCCATTAAGTCATCAAGCTGTTAATGTGGTTTAGTGATGCTGCCACATAGTATTACCTTATTTTCCAAAGCAATTAAGTATGTGTCACTGTTTTGCCTTATCTTTCACTGCTTAAAGGCTTACAGAACGGTGTACCGCCCACAGAACGGTGACTTCAGAAACGGTAATTATGGGGTTCAAGACTTTCAAGGGAATCTGAAAGCATTCAATCCCCTGAATAGGTATTAATTGTAATGTTCTTCTTATGCTCCGTTTACAATAGTTAACTGGTGCCTTTATAGTTTCCTTTATGTTGTACACTGTGTAAAGAAAATGGAATTGGTTCAGGAGAATCTAGCAGAATGTATTTTATTTTGAATATCCCAATAATTATATTCTACCTGTAAAGTGTCAGCAAACTTTCCAGGCATTTCCAGTACCAATTTTTAACAGATTCTTCAATGTATTATATAATTTTAAAGAATTCCGTTGAGAAATACAGCATCTCCCACATCCAAGTTAGAAGACTATGGATTCAATATCCTGTACTTAGAAATAAATAAGATAAGTAAACAGGAGGTAAACTTGCCGCCAGTGCTTGACAGTGTTCTGGAGGTTCCTGAAACAAATAGACCTACAAAAATCCTTCCATTTTGAGAACAAATGATTTCAGATATAAGAAGTTAGTTACACCAAAACAGACCTATGTGTCTACAATAGATAGAAAACCAACCAACTCCTGGGCTGAAGCCCGGAGAAACACACACCCCTAAATAATGTGCCCCCTATAAAATATAACTTTTATTGTTTATAAATAAAACCCTTTAAACAGTGAATTAACATCTGGCTGTGACAGTGCTGTAATCAATATAGGATGTACCGTATGTCGCGGGGTGACTTCCTGTCTCAATATTATAAGCGGTGCTGCAGACACCTTTCTATAGCACCATCACAGTGTGCAATTAAATGTTAACACTTTGCCACCCTCATCATGTTTCGCCGTTACAACGGCGTTGTCACGAGGCTGAACATTGGCAAATGTTAAAAGGTCCCGTTACTTTGGCCGTCAGTGACGCCCCCTCGGGTTGATTGATGGGTGCGTCATCGCTCTGCTCACTGAACAGACAGAGCAGAGCGATGACGCGACCCGTCAATCAAGCCGAGGGGGCGTCGATGCCGGCCAAAGTAACGGGTAAGAGGAGCTCCCCGCCCAGGGGACTACTTGAGGGGCCGGCAGGGACTAGTTTATAACTTCATATCTTCACCATCCCTGGGGGCTGGAACGTCCCCCCGGGGATGGTGAGGATAAAGATTTTACCCTATATAACGCTTTGCCAAGCGTTATATAGGGTAGAATCTGATGATTGGTTCCCTTTAAGGGGCCTAATACACTGGGGGACATTTATCGAGGCTTATACACATGTTTTCTGTGTAAGCCTCAGCTGCGCAAAAACTGTGCAACTTTTTGACTTTCACTTACCATGTGACTTTTGCTTCTGCTTTTTCACCTTGTAGTGGTAAGAGGAAAAGTTTCCCAGTTTTGCTTTGGATAGTGGATATATTTTTTAGCATCACACTACTTTAAATCTGACAGCACTGGTAGAAAATTGCATCTCACAAAAAAAGACTTTGCATATAGCAGCTGTAGACCAAACTGTGCCACATTGACTACTCAGCAAATAAAACAGTGTATTTTTATAGTCAAATCCCATTCACCATGACCAAAGATCATTTAAAAGTAATCTAAGGTGTGTTAGTCGGTTTGCAAAGTCACAGTCAGGGGCCACCTCACATTTACATCAATTCAGTCATCCTATGATTAACGACTTCCTGGTTTTTAGTACCTTTTACAAGATTTTTGTACATTTCTAATGTCTTAAGAGCAAATAGAATCCATAGCAAATACAAAAACTACAATATATTCCCATTCCAGTACCTGCCATGAGACATGTCTAGAATTTGCTGATCATAGGGAAATATAATAAATACTATTTATATTCAACAGTCAGGCCGCACATGTCCTCAGTACAGCGGCATTGCTGTTTATAAGAGGCTGCCTCCAGCATAAATTTTTACTAGATTTGCCATTCCTATTGGAAGAGATACGCATTCATCCTACTTTGGCTGTGACTCACTAAGGAAATACAGAAATTATAGGCAAAGAGGTGATTTATTAAATGTGAACTGTAATTTTTTTGTGGGTTTTTTTCTTCCTGACAGGCATTTTTCTATGGTATTTACAAATTTGGCACTTTCCCATGCTTTAAGCTGTCAGGTTTTCCAGAGCTCAAATTCACCACATTTTGCGTAGGAACATTAGTAAATTTGTTGGTATTTTTTTTTTTTACTGTCCGGGAAATGCCCCTTTATCAGGTTTTCTGAGTAAAATGAAGAGTCAAAACTCAATTTGGGCACAAAACTCAAGAAAAAAGACTCTGGGTCACATAAGTATTTCACCCCCATGGCTTTAAATGGATTGCTAGCAATCTGTACAGATACAGTGCATAGTGAAAGTATTCGGCCCCCTTGAACTTTTCGACCTTTTGCCATATTTCAGGCTTCAAACATAAAGATATAAAACTGTAATTTTTTGTGAAGAATCAATAACAAGTGGGACACAATCATGAAATGGAACTTATTGGATATTTCAAACTTTGTTAACAAATAAAAATCAAATAAAAAAACTGAAAAATAAATAAAAAACTGAAAAATTGGGCGTGCAAAATTATTCAGCCCCTTTACTTGCAGTGCAGCAAACTCTCTCCAGAAGTTCAGTGAGGATCTCTGAATGATCCAATGTTGAACTAAATAACTAATGATGATAAAAGGAATCCACCTGTGTGTCATCAAGTCTCTGTATAAATGCACCTGCACTGTGATAGTCTCAGAGGTCCGTTTAAAGCGCAGAGAGCATCATGAAGAACAAGGAACACATCAGGCAGGTCCGAGATACTGTTGTGGAGAAGTTTAAAGCCAGATTTGGATACAAAAAGATTTCCCAAGCTTTAAGCATCCCAAGGAGCACTGTGCAAGCGATAATATTGAAATAGGAGTATCAGACCATTGCAAATCTACGAAGACCTGGCCGTCCCTCCAAACTTTCAGCTCATACAAGGAGAAGAATGATCAGAGATGCAGCCAAGAGGCCCATGATCACTCTGGATGAACTGCAGAGATCTACAGCTGAGGTGGGAGACTCTGTCCATAGGACGACAGTCGTATACTGCACAAATCTGGCCTTTATGGAAGAGTGGCAAGAAGAAAGCCATTTCTTAAAGATATCCATAAAAAGTGTCATTTAAAGTTTGCCACAAGCCACCTGGGAGACACACCAAACATGTGGAAGAAGGTGCTCTGGTCAGATGAAACCAAAATCAAACTTTTTGGCAACAATGCAAAACGTTATGTTTGGCGTAAAAGCAACACAGCTCATCACCCTGAACACACCATCCCCACTGTCAAACATGGTGGTGGCAGCATCATGGTTTGGGCCTGCTTTTCTTCAGCAGGGACAGGGAAGATGGTTAAAATTGATGGGAAGATGGATGGAGCCAAATACAGGACAATTCTGGAAGAAAACCTGATGGAGTCTGCAAAAGACCTGAGACTGGGACAGAGATTTGTCTTCCAACAAGACAATGATCCAAAACATAAAGCAAAATCTACAATGGTTCACAAAAAAAACATATCCAGGTGTTAGAATGGCCAAGTCAAAGTCCAGACCTGAATCCAATTGAGAATCTGTGGAAAGAACTGAAAACTGCTGTTCACAAACGCTCTCCATCCAACCTCACTGAGCTCGAGCAGTTTTGCAAGGAGGAATGGGCAAAAATTTCAGTCTCTCGATGTGCAAAACTGATAGAGACATACCCCAAGCGACTTACAGCTGTAATCGCAGCAAAAGGTGGTGCTATAAAATATTAACTTAAGGGTGCTGAATAATTTTGCAGTAATTTTCAGTTTTTTATTTGTTACAAAAAGTTTGAAATATCCAATAAATTTCGTTCCACTTCATGATTGTGTCCCACTTGTTGTTGATTCTTCACAAAAATTACAGTTTTATATCTTTATGTTTGAAGCCTGAAATGTGGCAAAAGGTCGAAAAGTTCAAGGAGGCCGAATACTTTCACTATGCATTGTACATTTATGTTGTCTTCTGATATGCTTAAAGTTATACCTTTTAAGAGTTAATCATCAGAACAAAGTAAGTCTTTTTTTATAAAACATATTTTTAAGAATTGTTGAAACTTTCTTAAAAGGGTACTCTCACCAAACTATGTATTTGTCTAAATATCATTAATTAGCTATATAGAGCAGTTTCCCTCTTTTAGCTGTCAATTACATGCAGGGAGTGAGAGAAAGATGTCATTCTCAGATCCTCCTTGTTGCAAGGCCGCACCCCACCCCCTTCCCTCCCTGTGTGAGGATCATGCCGGAAGAGAAGCCCAGTCTCTTCAGCACATAACTCTGCTCTTTTCCTGCTGTAGATCTTATCGCTGACTGCTGCCATTCAGAGAATATCATGATTTATTGCTGGCGGGAAGGATAGTTTGAAAGAAAAAACATGTACAGTGTGTGCTGCTGAATGTGTTTACAGAAACACATCATGCACACAGATAGCAAAAGCAATTGGCTGGCAGCCATTACACAAAGCTGCACTCGGAGTTGTAATCTGGGCTGCAAACAAGAAAAAGGAATATTCATGAGACAACAGGGGCCACAGTAGCTGGCAAAATCACATGGATAACTACAGGGGACACAGAACCAGTAGTGTGGTTGCTTTGGGGCTTTTTACATTTTCTTAACTTCCCTGGAGCACCCCTTTAATTCTATATTTCCATCTATATTTTGTTTATTTTATCTTCCAGTTTTCAGTCTGACCACTAGGCCTAAGATTAAGCTGACACGTTCTGTTTTGTACAGATTCCTTTCCAGCAGTCTCCCTTTCATCATCTCAGACAGGAAAGGAGACGCATAGATAAAATACCATCCAGAATATTTTAAGGTACAGGTTTATAGTGTGGGTGGACCCTCTTTCTATTGACATGGAGATATGAGGCTGAATGTATATATGCAAAGGTACAGAAAATAGAAAAGGGGCTGTTACCATTGCTCTTTTAGCAATGGTAATGCTGTCATCTGCCCTTGATCTTAATCTTCCTCTTCATCAATATTTATCTCCTCTTCATGACATGCTGAGCCCATCCACATCACAGCTTCTTTTTCGGGTGGAGAGAGTCCAGGTTAGCACATCATGAAGAGCAGGTGAATATTGATAAAGGAGTTGGGTGGGACCAGATATAGATGACGGCGTTACGATTGCTAAAAAAGAAATGGTAACACCCTCATTGCTATTTTCTGTACATTTGCAGGTTGTGTGGTATTGCAGCTCAGTTCTATTGAAGTAATTGCAATACCACACACAACCTGCAGATAGGTGTGGTGAGGTTTTTGGAAGAAAGCAGATATGTTTTTCTAATCGTGAATAACCCCATTAAGTAGGTATTCTACCTAGAGGTATTAGCATCTACCATGCAGGGAAAAATATGGTGTATCTGTAATACAGAGACCCAATAGGCTACCATACATTTCAATCATTGCAAGCATTCAAACATTTGCCATAATTTATTTTAACATTAAAGCTCTATTAAAATTGTTGGAGATTGAGCTTGGGAAGTAAATTTTCGTTTTTACAGGGACAGTAGATATAGGACTGGTAATATACAGAGGGAGCGAGTAATAATAAGTAATAGCCTTTCATAGTGCCATTAAATTACAGTATTATTGCTTGTGTTTATGCTTTTATGCTAAATTGTTTAACACAGCATGAAGCCAGTGACTCAGCAGCAAGCAGAAAGTATAGGCTTAACTGATATGACTGTTATTACGGTAATTAGTGCTGAAAGGCTTCATACATTTTTCTATGATTCATGTCTTGACAGTGACATTTACAATAACCAGTGACCCAGACACTGTATCTTCAGGGCTTCCAACAAAGAGAAAGAAATTATCAGAACAAAAATATAAGTAACAGAGATGAAAATCTGTTTGATCCATTGGAAAAAGTATTGTATATGCTGGTTGTTCCCACTACTATTGTATTTGTGTTAAACTATTTAGCATTTATCGAATGTGCTGGTTGTTCCCACTATTATTGTATCTGTGTTAAATGATTTAGCATGTATCGTATATGCTGGTTGTTCCCACTACTATTGTATCTGTGTTAAACTATTTAGCATGTATCGTATGTGCTGGTTGTTCCCACTATTATTGTAATTTTTATGAAGAGCTGCAACTACAAAACGTAACTGGCAGTACTGACTAAGGTCACTCGCATCATTATGTACATTCTTGGGGGTATGCCCCCCTTCCTTTCCCTGGCATGCTCGATAAAAAAATGTCTTTGTGGCTCTAGCCAGCTGCTGACTCTTAAGGTACGCAGGTGCAGAAAGCGCTGGAGCAGTTGAAGGTCAGATTAAAGGGGTACTCTGCCCCTAGACATCTTATCCAAAGGATAGGGGATAAGATGTCTGATCGTGGGGGTCCCACTGCTGGGACCCCCCGCGATCTCTGCTGCGGCACCGCAGTCATCAGGTGCACTGAGTGAACTTTGCTCCGTGCCTGATGACTAGCGATGTGGTGCTGACATCACAGCCATGCCCCGCGTGACATCACAATCACGCCCCCTCAATGCAAGTCTATGGACTTGCATTGAGGGTGTGTTATCATGACGTAACCAGGGGGCGTGGCCGTGACATCATGAGCCTCTGGTGCAGCAGCCAGTGTTCGAAACGTGTGCTGCAGGGAGGCGGGCCCCCCTGCGATCAGAAATCTTATCCCCCATGCTTTGGATAGGGGATAAAATGTCTAGGAGCAGAGTACCCCTTTAAAGGGGTTGTCCAGTGAAAACTATCTTATGCACTATTCACAGGATAGGGGATAAGTATCTGATCACAGGTGTCCAACCACTGTGACCCCTGCGATCTCCAGAATGGGATCCTGAATCCCAGAGAGAAGTGCATGCTGTAGAGGGCACACACGTCATTAATTTGTATAGGAGCCAGAAGATACTCAGATCTCGATTATCTCCAGTGCTCCCATGTCTACAGCGCATGCTCCTCTCTGATAGCACAGGTCCCATATTAGAGATCTAGGGGGAGTGTAATAGCAGTTGGACCCACACAATCCAATACTTATTGCCTCATGCTCCCAGCTTAGGTTTTAAGGCAACCCCCCCCCCCCCCCCCCCTTGACATTTTCATGACTATTGTGACCGCCCTATTTAATTGTTTAAAATATCAAAATAAAACCAAGCATGAGATACAACACCACTGGAACACACTCTCTGCCAACAATGTAGTCCTTCTGGAAAAAGATGTGGTGGAAGAAGACAGGATAAGAGTATGATGTAGCGCAAGTTTACAACATAACGAAACGTGAAAAAAGTGAATGGGTCTGAAGACTTTCCAAATGCATTGTATGTGGTGACCCCCCTGTGGAGTAATATTAGCCTAATATAGGTAGACTGCATTTGCTACATTCTGTTTCTTCAATAACTGGATTAAAGCCATTCAACAGAATGTGTGGGGGTGTCTGTGGGCAAGCGAGCAGTACAATGTGCTCTAAGGAATATACACTGTTCAGATACAGCATAAAACCACCTGCCTAATGTTGTGTAGATCCCCCTTGTGCCACCAAAATGGCTTTAAGTTACCGTTACCTAACCAGTGTGCCTCTAGCTGCTGCAAAGGCTGTCCAAGCATGCTGGGAGTTGTAGCTTTGCAGCAACTGGAGGCACACGGGTTGGGAAAAACTGTTCTAAGTAGTCAATGCATGACCTCCCCAAGATCTTTAAATGTATACTGCGTTATTAAGAACCATGACATTGGCAGTACATTCTTTAACCCCTTAAGGGTTTTTCTGTTTTTGCACTATTGTTTTTTCATCATCACTTTCTAAAAACATAACACTTTCAATGTTTCACCTACAGACCCATATGGAGGCTTGTTTTTTGCTCCACCAATTTTACATTGTAATGACCTCAAACACTTTACCACCCAACCTATGGCGAAGCCATAAAAAAAAATACTTGTGGGACAAAATTGAAAGAAAAACCAAAATTTTTTTTACTTTTGGGGACTTCTGTTTCTACGCAGTGCACTTTTCGTAAAAATGACACCTTCTCCTTATTCTGTAGGTCTAAATGATTAAAATGATACCCTACTTATGTAGGTTTGATTTTTTTTCTTCTGGAAAAAAAATCCTAACTACATGAACAAAAATGTATACATTTAAAAATGTCCTTTTCTGACCCCTATAACTTTTTTATTTTTCCACCTACAGGGTGGTATGAGGGCTCATTGTTGCGTCGTGATCGGTACCATTTTTGTTTTGATCTGACTTCTTGATCACTTTTTATAAAAAATGTTATGGTATAAAAAGTGACCAAAAATACGCTTTTTTTGGACTTTGGATTTTTTTTACGGGCACGCCATTTACCGTGCGGTTTAATTAATGATATATTTTTATAGCTCAGACATTGTTTGGAGATACCACACGTCTATATTTATTTTTTTTTTAAAGGGAAAAGTGGGGTGATTTAAAATTTTATTAGGGAAGGGGTTAAATCACATTTATTAACTCTTTTTTTACACTTTTTTTTGCAATGTTATAGCCCCCATAGGGGACTATAACATGCATTACACTGATTGAATAAACTGATCAATGCTATGCCATAGCCTTGCATTGATCAGTGTTATCGGCGGTCGATTGCTCAAGCCTGGATCGTAGGCTTGGAGCAATCAAGCGCCGATCGGACAGCCGAGAGAAAGGTAAGAAGACTCCTGCTGTCGATTTTACCGCAGCGGTCCATAACAGCCCATTGAGCTAGCCAGCAATACTTTTCTCACGTTTTAGATGCCGCGATGAACTTTGATCGCGGCGTCTAAGGGGTTAATATAGGACATCAGCCAGATCGGCCACGTCCGGTATTAGCCCCGGGTCCTGGGTGCTGATAGCAACTTTAAGAGCTCTTAAATATGGTTGAACACTATCCCCTGTATCTATGATTAAGGCCCGGTAGGGCGGAAACGCGTCAAAGGAGGGGGAGGTCTTGCTTTCGACCTCGCTTGTTTGTTTGTTGCACCTTGTCCCTGTTTGGATTCTACATGGATTTATATTAAAGGACGTTTTAACCAGTGCCGTGGATTCAAAAATTTTTCTAGATTTGTAAATTACTTCTATTACAAAATCTTAATCCTTCTAGTGACATATCAGCTGCTGTATACTCCACAGAAGTTCTTGTATTTTTGAATTTCTTTTCGGTCTGACCACAGTGCTCTCTACTGACACCTCTGTCCATGTCTGGAACTGTCCAGATTAGGAACAAATCCCCATAGCAAACCCATCCTGCTCTGGACAGTTCCTGACATGGACAGAGGTTGTAATCCTTAGCATGCAGAACAGAGCAGGGGAAATGCAGAGTAACCCTACATATCCTTTGTCTTGTTTGGGACTTGTAGTACTTTTCAATTAACTGAATATTAGTTACTGTAGACTTTAGACTTTGACTTTTAGGCCTTAGACTTGTGACTTAGACAAATTACACTGACTTGAGACTCACTATGGTGCTTTCCCAAAATTAGCTTACCACCAGGCTTGGACTGTAGACTTTGGACCAAGAGTTGCCTGAGGCTTTCTATATCCTGATATCTTAGACTTCCCGTCTGGACCTTTGGCAGGGCCCTTGTAGATGCGAGGTCACAGGCTTTTGACTTCTCCACAGGACTCCTTCAGGTTACCACAGACTTCTCCTAACTCCTCTCCCCACTGTTACCTAAGCTACTGTTACCTAACTAACTCCTCCCCTACACTACTAAAAGGAAATCTGTCACCAATGTCACCTGCACTAACCTGTTGTTACCGACAGGTAGTGCAGGTGACACTGATCTCCGGTAATCTTCTCTGTTAGCTCCGGCTCCAGCCCGGCTTGGGGCACGGGTGGAGCTACGTCACTGCTGCTGTTCCCTAGCAGCGGGACCCAGCAGAGAACAGCAGCGGTGACGTCACTAAGCCCCGCCCCTGAAGGGACAAGGTAAGTACCACTGTCATCAGTGTCGCCTGCACTACCTGTCTGTACCGACAGGTTAATGCAGGTGACCCTGATGACAGATCTCCTTTAAGGCACAGACTAGGGGGAATCCCATTGGATATAAGGATCACATGGTTTACCCTGCATTATGTCAGCTAAAAGGTACAGTACCATTTAATGAAGGTAACATAACACTTACTTAACATCATTACACAGTACATTAGAGCACAGTACAATATAGCACCCTAAGCAGTGGGGCCAGCACAGGCACCTGAGGCAGCATTAACCAGACAGGGCCACATCCTGTATTAGGACACTACAATCGGACTATAGAAAAGATTTGTCTGTTCACAGTTTCCATGGAGGCAAATAGGTCTACAGAAGAGTTATATCTACAAAATGGCAGGATATATTAATAAAGATATGAGTATAAAGATATGAATATATTCAACTATGTTTTCATACGTTTTAGCAGTAAAGAACATATGTAGTACAAGTGTTGTTCTATAAGACAGTAAATTTACCAACCCCATTCACCAAGTACTTCTAACCAGATCATTTCTAACCAAAGAGGGAACAAACAAAGTGATGCTTTTCTGATTGTGGAAAGTGTTTCTTTTTAACATTGGAAATGCATCTGTTAATATCTAAAGGGATAAGACAACATGCTGCTCACAGACATAAATTTAAAGTCAATTTAGGTGAACTGGAAAGAAAATGCCCTATACACAAATACACTGCATAAACAAGACAAGATATGAAGGTAGAATATAGGGTTCCTGAAGTCATAGCTTTTCAGGCATTAAAGGGGTACTCCGGGGGAAAAATATTTTCTCAAATCAACTGGTGCCAGAAAGTTAAACAGATTTGTAAATTACTTCTATTTAAAGATCTTAATCCTCCCAGTACTTATCAGCTGCTGTATGTTACAGAGGAAGTTATTTTCTTTTTTAATTATTTTCCAGTCTGACCACAGTGCTCTCTATGCTAGGGGATTTGCTCCTGCTCTGGACAGTTCCTGACATGGACATAGGTGTCAGCAGAGAGCACTGTGGTCAGACTGTGTTGTTTGTTGTTGTTTGTTTTTACAATAAATGGCCATTTAATGTCTCCAGGCAACTAAAAGCTGTCGAGGTATTTAGCAGATGCCATACAGTGGCACCCATCTCTCATGGGAACTCATTGTATAAAAATGTATATGTTTAATGTATGTTTTTTGCATTGGGCTCCGTGAGATGTAATAGTCTATTACACTGTTCAATCCCTTATTTTTGCATTGTATTGACATATACTGGCTAGGCAGAGGCCAAAAAAGGACAAACTTTAAGGCTCTGACAAGTTATTTAAAGGGGTATTCCAGGGAAAAACTTTTTTTTTTACAGTGGTCCCTCAACATACCATGGTAATCCGTTCCAAATGAACCATCATTTGTTGAAACCATCATATGTTGAGGGATCTGTGCAATGGAAAGAATAGGAAGTTATACTCACCTGTCCCCGCCGCTCAGGACCGTCACCGCTCGTCACTGCTGCCCTGGATGTCGCTCTCCATCGCTGTCGCCACATCCCCGGGGTGTCCCAGATGCTCCGGACGTCTCTGTTTCCCCGGGATCCTCGCTCTCCGTCGCCACCATCACATCACTACGCACGCCACTCCTATTGGATTACGGGATGGCGTGCACTGCGACGTGATGACGACGAAGGAGAGCGCCGGCGATGCAGAGGATCCCGAAGAGGATGCTCTGGAGCCCCGAGGACAGGTAAGAGACCATCACCAGAGCACACGGGGCACCGTAAATGGCTATCCAGTGGCAGCTGAAGCAGTCAGCGCTGCCGGATAGCCGTTTATGCGATGGCTCCGACATACAAAAACATCGTATGTTGATGCTGCCTTCAGCAGAGGCCATCGCATGTTGAAATTATCATATGTCGGGGCCATCATAGGTCGGGGGGGGGTCACTGTATATATAAATTGGCTCCAGAAAGTTAAACAGATTTGTAAATTACTTCTATTAAAAAATCCTAATCCTTCCAGTAGTTATCAGCTGCTGAAGTTGAGTTGTTCTTTTCTGTCTGACAACAGTGATCTCTGCTGGCACCGCTGCTTGTCTCAGGAACTGCCCAGAGTAGGAGCAAATACCCATAGCAAACCTCAAATGCTTCGGACAGTTCCTGAGACAAGCAGCGGAGTCAGCAGAGAGCACTGTTGTCAGAAAGAAAAGAAAAACTCAACTTCAGCAGTTGATAACTACTGGAAGGATTAGGATTTTTTAATAGAAGTAATTTACAAATCTGTTTATCTTTCTGGAGCCAGTTGATATATATATATATATATATATATATATATATATATATACATATATATATATATATATATATATATATATATATATATATTTATATAAAGTTTTTCCCTAGAATACCCCTTTAACTCTATGGAGAAGTTTAGCATGCTTGTCCAGGCATACACTCTAATTGCACATCACAACTATGTTACAGAGAACAGACCCTTAGTTACATCTGTTCATTTCATATAACTGATTTGCAAGACGGCGATGGTTTCCTCATATTTCATGCTCTGATTATATAGGACACTTTCAAGTACAGACAATTTAATCTTTAGTGAGAGCTGAACGGATGCAGAAGACATATTTCTCACACAGAAAGAAAATGTCTTTCTCTGCTAATTTCAGAATGGTAAATGCTTTTTTAATCAAAACAATCAAAGCAAAAAATAGAATTACAATCTTCAAAGGAATTATCCAGGACTTAAATGGGTACTCCAGTGGAAAAAAAAATAAAAATGTTTTCAAATCAACTGGTGCCAGAAAGTTATACAGATTTGTAAATTACTTCTATTCAATAATCTTAATCCTTCTAGTACTTATCAGCTGCTGTATGCTCCAGAGGGAGTTGTGTAGTTCTTTCCAGTCTGGCCACAGTGCCACCTCTGTCCATGTCAGGAACTGTCCATAGCAGGAGGGATTTGCTATGGGGATTTGCTCCTACACTAGACAGTCATATGAACTGTAAAATAAATCTTAATCCTGCATTTTTTTTAATTTAAAATGGTAAATAAAATTTTTTTGTCACCATAATCTGTTATTTGTATGCAAATGAAGCCTACTCACTGCTTTTTGAGTGTAGGCATCTGTTCATTCAGCTTTTCTGCTATCATGATCGCCATCTGCTATGAAAACAATTAAAGTTGATTCAACATGGAGGGGCTAGAGCCTGTTATGAGGGATGCCCAGCTCTGCATGACTAAGTGCACTTATTTACTAGGCAAAATACTTTGCCTTTTAGATGAGCTTAAAGGGGTACTCCGCCCCTAGACACCTTTGGATAGGGGATAAGATGTCAGATTGCGGGGGTCCCGCTGCTGGGGACCCCCGGGATCTCACCTGCAGCACCCACGTCACGACTCCGCCCCCGTTTGACATCACGCCCCGCCCCTCAATGCAAGTCTATGGGAGGGAGCGTGACAGCCATCACGCCCCCTCACATAGACTTGCATTGAGGGGCGGGGCGAGACATCACACGGGGCAGACTCTTCCGCTCGCGTGGTTGGGATCTGAAGCCTCCAGCGTTGCCGGAAGCCGTTGATCTGACATCTTATCCCCAATCCTTTGGATAGGGAATAAGATGTCTAGGGGCGGAGTTTAACACTTTAACACCAGCAGTTTAACACTTATTCTCTATTCACAGGATGAGTGTCTGATCGCAGGGGGTGTCGACTTCTAAAACACTGGAGTACTCTGAAATCCATGTGTATTTATCTTTCTCTCATGCCTGTCAGAAGATAATGGTGGACATCCAAAATGCTTTTTAGATTTAGGAGGTATGAATATTTTACATTGAGGGGGGTGTCTGTCCTCCTGGACTGTATAATCCCTCTCATCAACTGATGAGTCACTGTCACTACCATTTTTAAAATGTTCACGCCCATCTGACTGATTCCCCGATTGTCAAACAAACTATAAACCCTCATATCTTGGGAACGGAAGAGAATATCAAGAAGCAGTAAAAAAAAAAAAAAAAAAAAAAAAAAAGAATAAAAAGGTGTGAGATCAGGGCACCCAAGTTATTTAACGATAATGTAATCTCATTTTGGGGGTTGGCCACAGGTCCTCTTTAAAAGGGTACTCCACCCCTAGACATCTTATCCCCGATTCAAAGGATAGGGGATAAGATGTCTGATCACAATACAGCATGCGGCACCCACCTGTTTCTTGTCCGGAAGCGCTGGAGGGTCTGGGTCGCGACCACGGGAACGGAAGTCCGTGATGTCACAACTCCGCCCCCGTGTGACATCACGCCCCGTCCCCTCAATGCAAGTCTATGGGAGGGGGCGTCACGCCCCCTCCCATAGACTTGCATTGAGAGGACGGGGCGTGTCGTCCCTAGCGGCGGGACCCCCGCGATCAGACATCTTATCCCCTATACTTTGGATAGGGGATAAGATGTCTAGGGGTGGAGTATCCCTTTAAGTAAACACTTCTTCCTGCTTGTTCTAGTGGTGACCCCTGACTGATCACAGCTTTTGAAATTTCTCTATTTAAAATTTTTTTTTAAATGACAGTAAGACTTTAAAGATTTTTTAGATGGTTGATTTTTACATTAAAATGTTTAACACAAGCATTATCGTTTTTGTTAACAAATATACGGTACTTTCTGTGGCTATATATTGGTCCCCAGGTTCCCAAAAGCAGCATGGGCTGATCTGTGAGAATTGTGCCAGTAAGAGCAGAGATAAGACTTTCAACTTCCTTTCCATGCCTTAAGGTACGTTCACACGAGCGGACCCACAGCGTATTTTATGCTGCAGATCTGCCGCTGAGGGACCGCTGCATGGTGGCTTTATATATGCCTGCTAGGAGCAATACGCCGCTACAAGCAGACGCATTCGCGGTGTATTCGCACACATCGCGGCCGCCCCCCGTGCTCCATGAGCTAGGCCGAGAGCTGCCGCGATGTGCAAGTATACTGTGCATGCGCGCTGCAACTCGCACATCGCAGTATGTCTGCTCATAGCGGCGCATTGCCGCTCTGAGCATGCACATATAAAGCCACCATGCAGGGGTCCTTCAGCTGCGGATATGCAGTGTAAAATACGCAGTGGGTCCGCTCATGCAAACGTACCCTTACACACAGCCTTTCCACTTGTCTTACACAGAGCAGGTGAGGTAGCGGAATCTTGGAGACTGGTAACACATGCTCGGGTATTACACATACAAGGAGATATATCATGAACAAGAACGTATCTCGTATCTCCGCAGAATGGGGATAAGTTTTAGATCACAGGGATCTGACCACTGGGAACCCCTGCGATCTCCTGCACGGGGCCCCAGCTCTCCCCAGGAACTGAGCTTGTTGACCTCCACACAAATCGGGCGCCAACACACCCCCTCCATATATTACTACCACTGGGACCCCCCGCGATCTCCTGCACGGTGGGGCCCCGGCTCTCCCCAGCCAACATGCCCCCTCCATATATTTTTACCACTGGGACCCCCCACGATCTCCTGCAGGGGGCCCCGGCTCTCCCCAGGAACAGAGCTTGTTGACCTCTACATGAAGCGGCGACCAACACACCCCCTCCATATATTTCTATGAAAGAGCCATTCACTATCTTCGGCTTTCCCATAGACATATATGGAGGGAGCGTGTTGGCCGCCGCTTCATACGGGGGTTGACGTACCCTGTTCCCGGAGAGAGCTGGAGCCCCATACAGGAGATCGTGAGAGGTGGTGTCCTGCGGATAGGGGAAAAGTTTTTGTGCATGATATATCTCTTTTAATACACAAACAATGGTAAAACAATGGGACTTCATCTAGAAGGCTTGGAGTATAACATTTTTTTCTAAAAAATCTTTTATACTCCATGCTTGCTGGATGTATCTTTTGAAGTTGCTATGCTGATGCCCAGAATAAGGGTTATGTCCAAGCGTGAGCATGAGGGAATGATTTAACGAAGGTACAACATACCACATATGAATAACATTTAAATAGGTGTAAATTGACAAAGTAATTAAAATAATGCAGGTCATATAATTGAACACATATGTGGCGAGGCACAACTACTTTAATAATGGGTGGTGTTTTAAATTAAAGGGGTTATCCAGGATTAGAGAAACATAGTTACTTCGAAAAACAGCACCACACCTGTCCACAGGTTGTGTGTTGTATAACAACTGGGCAGCGTTCACTTCAATGGAACTAAGCAGCAGTACCAAACACAAACCGAGGACAGGAATGGTAGACATGTAAGACAGCAATGAGTGTTTGTAATACAAAAAATTTTACCTTTTCTAATGCATGGACAAATAGGAATAACAGATAAATCTGCTGTCTAGGGCCTATGGAATGTCCTATTTAGCTTACAGCTGAAGATTTATCTCCACTACACAGCTATACAATTCAATCGAAGTCTTGCTATAAAATGTAATGGAGATAAATGACAAATCCGGTATATAAAATCAATACACATTTCCTTTTTTATTTCAGCTGCTATAGATTATATCTGCAGAGAAAATACAGTACGGCAGCACCCACGGACCTATAGAGGTGTGGATGATAGGTACCAGGATAATAACACTCTTTATATCTGATTCACATTGCAAGAACTGGTCACAAGCCAGTAAAACTCTAAACTTTTGTAATTATTATCCCTAATTTCTTTTATTTTTAATATATATATATATATATATCACTGCTCAAAAAAATAAAAGGAACACTTAAACAACACACTGTAACTCCAAGTCAATCACACTACTGTGAAATCACACTGTCCACTCAGGAAGCAACACTGATTGACAATCAATTTCACATGCTGTTGTGCAAATGGAACAGACAACAGGTGGAAATTATAGGCAATTAGCAAGACACCCACAATAAAGAAGTGGTTCAGCAGGTGGTGACCACAGACCACTTCTCAATTCCTATGCTTCCTGGCTGATGTTTTGGTCACTTTTGAATGCTGGCAGTGCTTTCACTCTAGTGGTAGCATGAGACGGAGTCTACAACCCACACAAGTGGCTCAGGTAGTGCAGCTCATCCAGGATGGCACATCAATGAGAGCTGTGGCAAGAAGGCATGCTGTGTCTGTCAGCGTAGCATCCAGAGCATGGAGGCGTTACCAGGAGACAGGCCAGCACATCAGGAGACATGGAGGAGGCCGTAGGTGGGCAACAACCCAGCAGCAGGACCACTACCTCCACCTTTGTGAAAGGAGGAGCAGGAGGAGCACTGCCAGAGCCCTGCAAAATGACCTCCAGCAGGCCACAAATGTGCATGTGTCCACTCAAACAGTCAGAAACAGACTCCATGAGGGTGATATGAGGGCCCGACATCCACAGGTGGGGGTTGTGCTTACAGCCCGACACTGTGCAGGACATTTGGCATTTGCCAGAGAACATCAAGATTGGCTAATTCGCCAGTGGAGCCCTGTGCTCTTCACAGATGAAAGCAGGTTCACACTGAGCACATGTGACAGACTTGACAAAGTCTGGAGATGCTGTGGAGAATGTTCTGCTCCCTGCAACAGCATCCATCATGACTGGTTTTGGCGGTGGGTCAGTGATGGTATGGGGTGGCATTTCTTTGGGGGGCCGCACAGATCTCCACGTGCTTACCAGAGGTATTCCTGACTGCTATTATGTACCGAGATGAAATTCTCAGACCCCTTGTGAGACCATATGCTGGTGCGGTTGGCCCTGGGTTCCTCCTAATACAAGCCAATGCTAGACCTCATGTGGCTGGAGTGTGTCAGCAGTTCCTGCAAGAGGAAGGCATTGATGCTATGGACTGACCCGCCCATTCCCCAGACCTGAATCCGATTGAGCACATCTGGGACATCATGTCTCGCTCCATCGACCAATGCCATGTTGCACCACAGACTTCCAGGAGTGCCGCCACCTCATCAGGAGCATGCCCAGGCATTGTAGGGAGGTCATAAGGGCATGTGAAGGCCACACACACTACTGAGCCTCATTTTGACTTGTTTAATCCCTTAAGGACCAGGCCATTTTATACCTTAAGGACCGGAGCGTTTTTTGCAATTCTGACCACTGTCACTTTAAACATTAATAACTCTGGAATGCTTTTAGTTATCATTCTGATTCCGAGATTGTTTTTTCGTGACATATTCTACTTTAACTTAGTGGTAAAATTTTATGGTAACTTGCATCCTTTCTTGGTGAAAAATCCCAAAATTTGATGAAAAAAATGAAAATTTTGCATTTTTCTAACTTTGAAGCTCTCTGCTTGTAAGGAAAATGGATATTCAAAATATATTTTTTTTGGGTTCACATATACAATATGTCTACTTTATGTTTGCATCATAAAATTTATGAGTTTTTACTTTTGGAAGATACCAGAGGGCTTCAAAGTTCAGCAGCAATTTTGAAATTTTTCACAAAATTTTCAAACTCAGTATTTTTCAGGGACCAGTTCAGTTTTGAAGTAGATTTGAAGGGTCTTCATATTAGAAATACCCCATAAAAGACCCCATTATAAAAACTACACCCCCTAAAGTATTCAAAAAAACTTTCAGTAAGTGTATTAACCCTTTAGGTGTTTCACAGGAATAGTAGCAAAGTGAAGGAGAAAATTCAAAATCTTCATTTTTTACACTCGCATGTTCTTGTAGACCCAATTTTTGAATTTTTGCAAGGGATAAAAAGGAGAATATTTTTACTTGTATTTGAAACCCAATTTCTCTCGAGTAAGCACATACCTCATATGTCTCTGTTAATTGTTCGGCGGGCGCAGTAGAGGGCTCAGAAGGGAAGGAGCGACAAATGGTTTTTGGGGGGCATGCCGCATTTAGGAAGCCCCTATGGTGCCAGGACAGCAAAAAAAAAACACATGGCATACCATTTTGGAAACTAGACCCCTCAGGGAACGTAACAAGGGGTAAAGTGAACCTTAATACCCTACAGGTGATTCACGACTTTTGCATATGTAAAAAAAATATATATTTTTTTTACCTAAAATGCTTGGTTTCCCAAAAATTTTACATTTTTAAAAAGGGTAATAGCAGAAAATACCCCCCAAAATTTGAAGCCCAAATTCTCCCGATACAGAAAACACCTCGCATGGGGGTGAAAAGTGCTCTGCTGGTGCACTACAGGTCTCAGAAGAGAAGGAGTCACATTTGGCTTTTTGAAAGCAAATTTTGCTCTGGGGGCATGCCGCATTTAGGAAGCCCCTATGGTGCCAGAACAGCAAAAAAAAAAACACATGGCATACCATTTTGGAAGCTAGACCCCTCGGGGAACGTAACAAGGGGTAACGTGAACCTTAATGCCCTACAGGTGTTTCACGACTTTTGCATATGTAAAAAAAAAAATTTTTTTTTACCTAAAATGCTTGTTTTCCCAAAATGTTTACATTTTTAAAAAGGGTAATAGCGGAAAATACCCCCCAAAATTTGAAGCCCAATTTCTCCCGATTCAGAAAACACCCCATATGGGTGTGAAAAGTGCTCTGCTGGCGCACTACAGGTCTCAGAAGAGAAGGAGTCACATTTGGCTTTTTGAAAGCGAATTTTACTCTGGGGGCATGCCGCATTTAGGAAGCCCCTATGGTGCCAGGACAGCAAAAAAAAAACACATGGCATACCATTTTGGAAACTAGACCCCTCGGGGAACGTAACAAGGGGTAATTTGAACCTTAATACCCTACAGGTGTTTCACGACTTTTGCATATGTAAAAAAATATATATTTTTTTACCTAAAATGCTTGTTTTCCCAAAAATTTTACATTTTTTAAAAGGGTAATAGCAGAAAATACCCCCCAAAATTTGAAGCCCAATTTCTCCCGAGTACGGCGATACCCCATATGTGGCCCTAAACTGTTGCCTTGAAATACGACAGGGCTCCAAAGTGAGAGCACCATGCGCATTTGAGGCCTAAATTAGGGACTTGCATAGGGGTGGACATAGGGGTATTCTACGCCAGTGATTCCCAAACAGGGTGCCTCCAGCTGTTGTAAAACTCCCAGCATGCCTGGACAGTCAACGGCTATCTGGCAATACTGGGAGTAGTTGTTTTGCAACAGCTGGAGGCTCCGTTTTGGAAACAGTGGCGTACCAGACGTTTTTCATTTTTATTGGGGAGGGGGGTTGTATAGGGGTATGTGTATATGTAGTGTTTTTTACTTTTTATTTTATTTTGTGTTAGTGTAGTGTAGTGTTTTTAGGGTACAGTCGCACAGGCGGGGGTTCACAGTAGTTTCTCGCTGGCAGTTTGAGCTACGGCAGAAAATTTGACGCAGATCAAACTTGCAGCCGGATACTTACTGTAATCCTCCGCCCATGTGAGTGTACCCTGTACATTCACATTGGGGGGGGGGGGGAATCCAGCTGTTGCAAAACTACAACTCCCAGCATGTACGGTCTATCAGTGCATGCTGGGAGTTGTAGTTTTGCAACCGCTGGAGGCTCCGTTTTGGAAACAGTGGCGTACCAGACGTTTTTCATTTTTATTGGGGAGGGAAGGGGGGCTGTGTAGGGGTATGTGCATATGTAGTGTTTTTTACTTTTTATGTTATTGTGTGTTAGTGTAGTGTAGTGTTTTTAGGGTACAGTCACACGGGCGGGGGGTTCACAGTAGTTTCTCGCTGGCAGTTTGAGCTGCGGCAGAAATTTTGCCGCACCTCAAACTTGCAGCCGGATACTTACTGTAATCCTCCGCCCATGTGAGTGTACCCTGTACGTTCACATTGGGGGGGGGGGGGACATCCAGCTGTTGCAAAACTACAACTCCCAGCATGTACGGTCTATCAGTGCATGCTGGGAGTTGTAGTTTTGCAACAGCTGGAGGCACACTGGTTGTGAAACACCTAGTTTGGTAACAAACTCAGTGTTTTGCAACCAGTGTGCCTTCAGCTGTTGCAAAAGCTACAACCCCCAGCATGTACGGACAGCGGAAGGGCATGCTGGGTGTTGTAGTTATGCAACAGCTGGAGGCATACTACTTTGGCTGGGGATGTTGGGGATTGTAGTTATGCAACAGCTGGAGACACGCTGGTTTGCTACTTAACTCAGTGTGCCTTCAGCTGTTGCAAAACTACAACTCTCAGCAGTCACCGACAGCCAACGGGCATGCTGGGAGTTGTAGTTATGCAACCACCAGATGCACCACTACAACTCCCAGCATGCACTTTAGCTGATTGTGCAAGCTGGGAGTTGTAGTTACACAACAGCTGAAGGTACACTTTTCCATAGAAAGAATGTGCCTCCAGCTGTTGCAAAACTACAAGTCCCAGCATGCCCATAAGGGCATGCTGGGAGTTGTGGTGGTCTGCCTCCTGCTGTTGCATAACTACAGCTCCCAGCATGCCCTTTTTGCATGCTGGGAACTGTTGCTAAGCAACAGCAGGAGGCTGTCACTCACCTCCAACGATCCTCGCCGCACAGGTCAGTCCCTCGTCGTCTCCGCCGCCGCCGCCGCTGCTCCTGGGGCCCTGATCCCAACAGGGGCGCCGGGGATCGGGGTCCCCAGCACCCGAGGTGCACGTCCCGCACCCGCTCACGTCCTCCGGAAGAGGGGCGGAGCGGGTTGCGGGAGTGACACCCGCAGCAGGCGCCCTGATTGGTCGGCCGGTAATCCGGCCGACGAATCAGGGCGATCGTGAGGTGGCACCAGTGCCACCTCACCCCTGCTGCCTCTGGCTGTTCGGGGCCGTCTCTGACGGCCCCGATCAGCCAATAATTCCGGATCACCAGGTCACTGGAGACCCGATTGACCCGGAATCCGCCGCAGATCGCTGGACTGAATTGTCCAGCGATCTGCGGCCATCGCCGACATGGGGGGTCATAATGACCCCCCTGGGCGATATGCCCCGATGCCTGCTGAACGATTTCAGCAGGCATCGGCTCCGCTCCAGATGGTTGCGGGGGACCGGTAAAACACATGACGTTCTCATACGTCATGTGTCCTTAAGGACTCGGAAATGGAGACGTATGAGAACGTCATGTGTCCTTAAGGGGTTAAGGACATAACATCAAAGTTGGATCAGCCTGTATTGTTGTTTTCCACTTTGATTTTGAGTGTGACTCCATATCCAGACCTCCATGGGTTGATAAATTTGATTTCCATTGATAATTTTGGTGTGATTTTGTCGTCAGCACATTCAACTATGTAAAGATGAAAGTATTTCATACGATTAGTTCATTCAGATCTAGGATGTGTAATCTTAGTGTTCCCTTTATTTTTTTGAGCAGTGTAAAAAAATAAATAAATAAATAAGAAGTCAAACAAAGGTTTCTGACTATGATATACTGTTGCATACTAATAAAGCTCTACAAACCGACTGAATCTCCTAGATGCTCTGTTGCTAAGCACTGTCAAACTTTGTTCACGAAAATGAGAATGCCAGATACTTGAGACATTATTAAGATGGTTTCAATGCAGACTATATTAGCAAGAGTTCATTTTGGTGTTACATAATGCAATTATCTGCTTTTAGAGGTTTACAAGAATTATGGTCACCTGGTTGAGGAGAAGATGTTACAGCAAAGAAGAAGGGAAATGGGATAAAGAAAATATGCTATCATTATAGGAATAAATCTTTTTAGCTAATTCAAGTTTTATAGAAACACAAGTTAGGCTGGGTTCACATATAACCAGCGAACCAGCTCAGTGAACCCAGCCCAAAACTGGTTGCAACTAATGACTAATGACATCAATTGTCTTGGATCTTGCATCTATATCCCTGAAGATGTGGCTGGTGCCATGAAACATGTTGGGGAGACATAGGGTATATTATCATTTTAAGTCAGCATTAAGTCTACAAGTCCTGAAGCGTTCAATTTCTCTGACTCTCGGCCTGGAGCAAAAATTAAGTTAGGGTCGGGGTCAGCTTTTTGTTAAGGGGTTTTAAACCCCACATCCAGGGATTTATCCCTTGGTTAATTGGGATTTGGGGTTTCTATATTTAGAGTACCCCAGCCCTCGCCTTGGGTTTTGCTATTTACTTATATAATAATTATTATTATAATATTTTAGCAAAGTAGATACCTATCAGATTAATAAAATGCCATTTAGCACTTTCCCAACACACAGGCATCATTAATCCCCAGACCTAATAAATATAGGGCATTAAAGGGGTACTCTGCCCTTAGACATCTTATCCCCTATTCAAAGGCACCCCAGGCACCCCAGTCATCTGGTGCATAGAGCGAACTTTGCTCCATGCCGGACGGCTGGTGATGCGGGGGCCAGTAGCTCATGACTTCACGGCCACGCCCCTTGTGGCGTCAACGCTACACCCCCTCAATGCAAGTCTATGGGAGGGGGCATGACAGCTGTGGGACAGAAGGATAATCACAGACCCGCCTTCTCTTCCTGCACATTCCCTGCTGCCCCCAAACTTTGGAGACACAAGTATATACAGTTTCCACTTTACCCTGTCCTAGCTCAGCTAGATCAGGGCTAGAAGACACAATTTTTGCCTTGTTTAAGGGAAATATTACCGACCCTAAAACTTTAAAAGAAGAAAAAACCACCACAAGAGAACATGGTTTTATATTAGAGGGGCAAAGGTTTATGCAGTAATATGAGGACTTATTACTTTACTGAGAGAGTAGTGGATGCATGGAATAGCCTTCCTGCAGAAGTGGTAACTGCAAATACAGTGAAGTTTAAGAAGGCATGGGATAGGCATAGGGCTATCCTTCATATAAGATAGGGACAGGGACTATTCATATGTATTCAGAATATAGGACAGACTAGATGGACCAAATGGCTATTATCTGCCGACACATTCTATGTTTTTTTATGTTTCTATCCAGCTGAGAATATGAAATGTCCCCTCCTATTTGATATCAGAAAAGAAAGGACCTACGGACGGCGCCTCGTGTATTTACCCTCAATAGATCGGGTGGTGGGTGGGGGGGGCAACCCCACGGGGCCTATAGATGGCCTCTCACCTTGAGATCTATGCAAAAAAGCATATCACCCACGATATAATCTGGGTACTGTAGTGCGAGTCGCTGCTATGCCGATGGGTTGCAGGAGGAAACAAGTCGTCCTGGGAGTCAATATTAGAAGTAGAGCAGGAAAAAACCCTCAGGTATGGCGCTGCAGACTCTTGTAGACAGTTGAGGCGGATGCCAAAGGTAATAGGAAAGTCCTCAGCAGGACATTTTATTTAAAAAAACAATAAAATGGACAAGATTACGTGTTTCGGGAGGATCCCTCCCTTCCTCAGATCAGGATCCTGATCTGAGGAAGGGAGCGATCCTCCCGAAACGCGTAATCTTGTCCATTTTATTGTTTTTTTTAAATAAAATGTCCTGCTGAGGACTTTCCTATTACCTTTGGCATCCGCCTCAACTGTCTACAAGAGTCTGCAGCGCCATACCTGAGGGTTTTTTCCTGCTCTACTTCTAATATTTGATATCATGGAACATATACAAATCACCTTCCTGTCTACCCAAAGCAGACCCAGGATCTCAATGGGGGAGAGGAAGAGTGGTTCATTTGCCCATGGCAACCAATCAGATCGCTTCTTTCATTTTTAAAGAGACCTGTGAAAAATTAAAGAAGCAATCTGATTGGTTGCTATGGGCAACTGCACCACTCTACCTCTTCACAGGTTTTGACAATTCTCCCCCAATATGGCTACACCACCTAAAACCAACTGGACATTACAAAATATCTCTTAAGCCCTATGGTAACTCATGTCCTTCTCTACTAATTTGGGAACAAGGTAAAATCACCAAATGGTTAACACAGTGGTGCAGTGGTTAGCACTAGAGATGAGCGAACTTACAGTAAATTCGATTCGACACGAACTTCTCAGCTCGGCAGTTGATGACTTATCCTGCATGAATTAGTTCAGCTTTCAGGTGCTCCGGTGGGCTGGAAAAGGTGGATACATTCCTAGGAAAGAGTCTCCTAGGACTGTATCCACCTTTTCCAGCCCATCGGAGCACCTAATGAGCACCTGAACTAATTTATGCAGAATAAGTTATCAACTGCCGAGCCGAGAAGTTTGTGACGAATCGAATTTACTGTAAGTTTGCTCATCTCTAACGACGATGTTTAACCTGCTGGACTTGAAAACATAAAGCTTTATATTAACTCCTTCCATTTATTTGTATGACTGGTAGAGAGCTAGAAATAATTCAGCTGATAAAACACCATGTCTACATTTTAAGCGACAGTCTGTGTGTCTATGGTAACAACAGTTACATTTTGTATACCCAATGGAAAACGCATCGTACAGGCAGGAATATATTTTTGTGCAGATGGTTGAATCGCTTAATGTAAAGAATGGCAGCCTATGCCAAATACAATGCCAGATCCTTGTGAAAAATATCTGTACGCACTGATCTAAGCATGGAGTCCTCGACCTTACAATAATAATCAGAGAGGTAATATAGAGCTATTCAAAACTTCTGACATCACAGTAACATCAAAAGTTTCGATCCGTGATGGTCTATAGCAGTGGTCTTCAACCTACGGACCTCCAGATGTTGCAAAACTACAACTCCCAGCATGCCCGGACAGCCATCGGCTGTCCGGGCATGCTGGGAGTTGTAGTTTTGCAACATCTGGAGGTCCGCAGGTTGAAGACCACTGGTCTATAGTAGAGATGAGCGAACTTACAGTAAATTCAATTCGTCACGAACTTCTCGGCTCGGCAGTTGATGACTTATCCTGCGTAAATTAGTTCAGCCTTCAGGTGCTCCGGTGGGCTGGAAAAGGTGGATACATTCCTAGGAAAGAGTCTCCTAGGACTGTATCCACCTTTTCCAGCCCACGGGAGCACCTGAAAGCTGAACTAATTTATGCAGGAAAAGTCATCAACTGCCGAGCCGAGAAGTTTGTGACGAATCGAATTTACTGTAAGTTTGCTCATCTCTAGTCTATAGACTTCCTGTGAATCCATATAGCAAGTGTGCTGCTCGAAGCCAGTGATTCCCAACCAGGGTGCCTCCAGCTGTTGCAAAACTACAACTCCCAGCATGCTGGGAGTTGTAGTTTTGCAACATCTGGAGGCACCCTTGTTGGGAAACACTGTTCTAAGCAAAGTCGAACGGTGACAACTAGAAACCAAACTCCACAGCCCATAGCTGACTGTTTCTCCTCATTTTAGCACTTGGTAGGAGTCTCAGCATGTGGATCCTTACCGATCAAAACTTCGAACATGTGGCTATGACATGTCAATTTTTTGAAGTGATACGTAGCTTTTAAAGAAGGGCTGCAAGAAGAAGAAAAAATTCTGCCCTAATGGTAATATACATCACACCAGTGAAATCATTCTCTCAATGCATTCCTATGAGACATTCAATGCAAATTTCAAAGGAAAATAAGGACTTCCTTCCAGTCCACATAGAGGACACTGTATGGAGGCATCATTTAAATAGGCACTGTCAGATATGAAAACTTTTTATACGTTGTAAAAACATTAACCATTTTATTATACTTCATAAGAAAATTGTATTTCATTTTTATAGAAATCATGGCTATGTCCAGATTGAAGCACAGGCATGGACAAAGTCCAGTAAGTAAGGGTGGGCTAGTACTCTTCTGTGCTCTCTCCTGTCTGATAGTACTCCTCTGTGCTCTCTCCTGTCTGATAGCACTCCTCTGTGCTCTCTCCTGTCTGATAGTACTCCTCTGTGCTCTCTCCTGTCTGATAGTACTCCTCTGTGCTCTCTCCTGTCTGATAGTACTCCTCTGTGCTCTCTCCTGTCTTATATGACCCCTCTGTGCTCTCTCCTGTCTGATAGCACTCCTCTGTGCTCTCTCCTGTCTGATAGCACTCCTCTGTGCTCTCTCCTGTCTGATAGCACTCCTCTGTGCTCTCTCCTGTCTGATAGTACTCCTCTGTGCTCTCTCCTGTCTGATAGTACTCCTCTGTGCTCTCTCCTGTCTGATAGTACTCCTCTGTGCTCTCTCCTGTCTGGTAGGACCCCTCTGTGCTCTCTCCTGTCTGATAGCACTCCTCTGTGCTCTCTCCTGTCTGATAGCACTCCTCTGTGCTCTCTCCTATCTGATAGTACTTCTCTGTGCTCTCTCCTGTCTGATAGCACTCCTCTGTGCTCTCTCCTGTATGATAGTACTCCTCTGTGTTGTCTCCTGTCTGATAGCATTCCTCTGTGCTCTCTCCTGTCTGATAGTACTCCTCTGTGCTCTCTCCTGTATGATAGTACTCCTATGTGCTCTCTCCTGTCTGATAGGACTCCTCTGTGCTCTCTCCTGTCTGATAGGACTCCTCTGTGCTCTCTCCTGTCTGATAGTACTCCTCTGTGCTCTCTCCTGTCTGATAGTACTCCTCTGTGCTCTCTCCTGTCTGATAGCACTCCTCTGTGCTCTCTCTTGTCTGATAGGACTCCTATGTGCTCTCTCCTGTCTGCTAGCACTCCTCTGTGCTCTCTCCTGTCTGATAGTACTCTTCTGTGCTCTCTCCTGTCTGATAGCACTCCTATGTGCTCTCTCCTGTCTGATAGCACTCCTCTGTGCTCTATCCTGTCTGATAGCACTCCTCCGTGCTCTCTCCTGTCTGATTGTACACATCTGTGCTCCCTCCTGTATGATAGGACTCCTCCGTGCTCTCTCCTGTCTGATAGGACTCCTCTGTGCTCTCTCCTGTCTGATAGTACTCCTCTGTGTTGTCTCCTGTCTGATAGGACTCCTCTGTGCTTTCTCTTGTCTGATAGTACTCATCTGTGCTCTCTCCTGTCTGATAGTACTCCTCTGTGTTGTCTCCTGTCTGATAGTACTCCTTTGTGCTCTCTCCTGTGTGATAGGACTCCTCTGTGCTCTCTACTGTCTGATAGTACTCCTATGTGCTCTCTCCTGTCTGATAGCACTCCTCTGTGCTCTCTCCTGTCTGATTGTACACATCTGTGCTCCCTCCTGTATGATAGGACTCCTCTGTGCTCTCTCCTGTCTGATAGTACTCCTATGTGTTGTCTCCTGTCTGATAGGACTCCTCTGTGCTCTCTCCTGTCTGATAGCACTCCTCTGTGCTCTTTCCTGTCTGATAGTACTCCTCTGTGCTCTCTCCTTTCTGATAGTACTCCTCTGTGATCTCTCCTGTCTGATAGCACTCCTCTGTGCTCTCTCCTGTCTGATAGTACTCCTCTGTGCTCTCTCCTGTCTGATAGTATTCCTCTGTGCTCTCTCCTGTCTGATAGGACTCCTCTGTGCTCTCTCTCCTGTCTGATAGTATTCCTCTGTGCTCTCTCTCCTGTCTGATAGTACTCCTCTGTGCTCTCTCCTGTCTGATAGTATTCCTCTGGGCTCTCTCCTGTCTGATAGGGCTCTCTCCTGTCTGATAGGACTCCTCTGTGCTCTCTCCTGTATGATAGTATTCCTCTGTGCTCTCTCCTGTCTGATAGGACTCCTATGTGTTCTCTCTCCTGTCTGATAGCACTCCTCTGTGCTCTCTCCTGTCTGATAGGACTCCTCTGTGCTCTCTCCTGTCTGATAGTACTCCTCTGTGTTGTCTCCTGTCTGATAGGACTCCTCTGTGCTTTCTCTTGTCTGATAGTACTCATCTGTGCTCTCTCCTGTCTGATAGTACTCCTCTGTGCTCTCTCCTGTCTGATAGTACTCCTCTGTGTTGTCTCCTGTCTGATAGTACTCCTCTGTGCTCTCTCCTGTCTGTTAGGACTCCTCTGTGCTCTCTCCTGTCTGATAGTACTCCTCTGTGCTCTCTCCTGTCTGATAGCACTCCTCTGTGCTCTCTCCTGTCTGATTGTACACATCTGTGCTCCCTCCTGTATGATAGGACTCCTCTGTGCTCTCTCCTCTCTGATAGTACTCTTATGTGTTGTCTCCTGTCTGATAGGACTCCTCTGTGCTCTCTCCTGTCTGATAGTATTCCTCTGGGCTCTCTCCTGTCTGATAGGGCTCTCTCCTGTCTGATAGTACTCCTCTGTGCTCTCTCCTGTCTGATAGTACTCCTCTGTGCTCTCTCCTGTCTGATAGTACTCCTCTGTGCTCTCTCCTGTCTGATAGTACTCCTCTGTGCTCTCTCCTGTCTGATAGGACCCCTCTGTGCTCTCTCCTGTCTGATAGCACTCCTCTGTGCTCTCTCCTGTCTGATAGCACTCCTCTGTGCTCTCTCCTGTCTGATAGCACTCCTCTGTGCTCTCTCCTGTCTGATAGTACTCCTCTGTGCTCTCTCCTGTCTGATAGTACTCCTCTGTGCTCTCTCCTGTCTGATAGTACTCCTCTGTGCTCTCTCCTGCCTGATAGGACCCCTCTGTGCTCTCTCCTGTCTGATAGCACTCCTCTGTGCTCTCTCCTGTCTGATAGCACTCCTCTGTGCTCTCTCCTGTCTGATAGTACTTCTCTGTGCTCTCTCCTGTCTGATAGCACTCCTCTGTGCTCTCTCCTGTATGATAGTACTCCTCTGTGTTGTCTCCTGTCTGATAGCACTCCTCTGTGCTCTCTCCTGTCTGATAGTACTCCTCTGTGCTCTCTCCTGGATGATAGTACTTCTATGTGCTCTCTCCTGTCTGATAGGACTCCTCTGTGCTCTCTCCTGTCTGATAGGACTCCTCTGTGCTCTCTCCTGTCTGATAGTACTCCTCTGTGCTCTCTCCTGTCTGATAGTACTCCTCTGTGCTCTCAACTGTCTGATAGCACTCCTCTGTGCTCTCTCATGTCTGATAGGACTCCGATGTGCTCTCGCCTGTCTACTAGCACTCCTCTGTGCTCTCTCCTGTCTGATAGTACTCTTCTGTGCTCTCTCCTGTCTAATTGCACTCCTATGTGCTCTCTCCTGTCTGATAGCACTCCTCTGTGCTCTATCCTGTCTGATAGCACTCCTCCGTGCTCTCTCCTGTCTGATTGTACACATCTGTGCTCCCTCCTGTATGATAGGACTCCTCCGTGCTCTCTCCTGTCTGATAGGACTCCTCTGTGCTCTCTCCTGTCTGATAGTACTCCTCTGTGTTGTCTCCTGTCTGATAGGACTCCTCTGTGCTTTCTCTTGTCTGATAGTACTCATCTGTGCTCTCTGTCTGATAGTACTCCTCTGTGTTGTCTCCTGTCTGATAGTACTCCTCTGTGCTCTCTCCTGTCTGATAGGACTCCTCTGTGCTCTCTACTGTCTGATAGTACTCCTATGTGCTCTCTTCTGTCTGATAGCACTCCTCTGTGCTCTCTCCTGTCTGATTGTACACATCTGTGCTCCCTCCTGTATGATAGGACTCCTCTGTGCTCTCTCCTGTCTGATAGTACTCCTATGTGTTGTCTCCTGTCTGATAGGACTCCTCTGTGCTTTCTCCTGTCTGATAGCACTCCTCTGTGCTCTTTCCTGTCTGATAGTACTCCTCTGTGCTCTCTCCTTTCTGATAGTACTCCTCTGTGATCTCTCCTGTCTGATAGCACTCCTCTGTGCTCTCTCCTGTCTGATAGTACTCCTCTGTGCTCTCTCCTGTCTGATAGTATTCCTCTGTGCTCTCTCCTGTCTGATAGGACTCCTCTGTGCTCTCTCTCCTGTCTGATAGTATTCCTCTGTGCTCTCTCCTGTCTGATAGGACTCCTCTGTGTTGTCTCCTGCCTGATAGTACTCCTCTGTGCTCTCTCCTGTCTGATAGTACTCCTCTGTGCTCTCTCCTGTCTGATAGCACTCCTCTGTGCTCTCTCCTGTCTGATAGTATTCCTCTGGGCTCTCTCCTGTCTGATAGGGCTCTCTCCTGTCTGATAGGACTCCTCTGTGCTCTCTCCAGTGTGATAGTATTCCTCTGTGCTCTCTCCCGTCTGATAGGACTTCTATGTGTTCTCTCTCCTGTCTGATAGCACTCCTCTGTGCTCTCTCCTGTCTGATAGGACTCCTCTATGCTCTCTCCTGTCTGATAGTACTCCTCTGTGTTGTCTCCTGTCTGATAGGACTCCTCTGTGCTTTCTCTTGTCTGATAGTACTCATCTGTGCTCTCTCCTGTCTGATAGTACTCCTCTGTGCTCTCTCCTGTCTGATAGTACTTCTCTGTGTTGTCTCCTGTCTGATAGTACTCCTCTGTGCTCTCTCCTGTCTGATAGGACTCCTCTGTGCTCTCTCCTGTCTGATAGTACTCCTCTGTGCTCTCTCCTGTCTGATAGCACTCCTCTGAGCTCTCTCCTGTCTGATTGTACACATCTGTGCTCCCTCCTGTATGATAGGACTCCTCTGTGCTCTCTCCTGTCTGATAGTACTCTTATGTGTTGTCTCCTGTCTGATAGGACTCCTCTGTGCTCTCTCCTGTCTGATAGCACTCCTCTGTGCTCTTTCCTGTCTGATAGTACTCCTCTGTGCTCTCTCCTGTCTTATAGTACTCCTCTGTGATCTATCCTGTCTGATAGCACTCCTCTGTGCTCTCTCCTGTCTGATAGTATTCCTCTGTGCTCTCTCCTGTCTGATAGGACTCCTCTGTGCTCTCTCTCCTGTCTGATAGTATTCCTCTGTGCTCTCTCCTGTCTGATAGGACTCCTCTGTGTTGTCTCCTGTCTGATAGTACTCCTCTGTGCTCTCTCCTGTCTGATAGTACTCCTCTGTGCTCTCTCCTGTCTGATAGCACTCCTCTGTGCTCTCTCCTATCTGATAGTACTCCTCTGTGCTCTCTCTCCTGTCTGATAGTATTCCTCTGGGCTCTCTCCTGTCTGATAGGGCTCTCTCCTGTCTGATAGTACTCCTCTGTGCTCTCTCCTGTCTGATAGTACTCCTCTGTGCTCTCTCCTGTCTGATATGACCCCTCTGTGCTCTCTCCTGTCTGATAGCACTCCTCTGTGCTCTCTCCTGTCTGATAGCACTCCTCTGTGCTCTCTCCTGTCTGATAGCACTCCTCTGTGCTCTCTCCTGTCTGATAGTACTCCTCTGTGCTCTCTCCTGTCTGATAGTACTCCTCTGTGCTCTCTCCTGTCTGATAGTACTCCTCTGTGCTCTCTCCTGCCTGATAGGACCCCTCTGTGCTCTCTCCTGTCTGATAGCACTCCTCTGTGCTCTCTCCTGTCTGATAGCACTCCTCTGTGCTCTCTCCTGTCTGATAGTACTCCTCTGTGATCTCTCCTGTCTGATAGCACTCCTCTGTGCTCTCTCCTGTCTGATAGTACTCCTCTGTGCTCTCTCCTGTCTGATAGTATTCCTCTGTGCTCTCTCCTGTCTGATAGGACTCCTCTGTGCTCTCTCTCCTGTCTGATAGTATTCCTCTGTGCTCTCTCCTGTCTGATAGGACTCCTCTGTGTTGTCTCCTGTCTGATAGTACTCCTCTGTGCTCTCTCCTGTCTGATAGCACTCCTCTGTGCTCTCTCCTACCTGATAGTACTCCTCTGTGCTCTCTCCTGTCTGATAGTATTCCTCTGGGCTCTCTCCTGTCTGATAGGGCTCTCTCCTGTCTGATAGTACTCCTCTGTGCTCTCTCCTGTCTGATAATACTCCTCTGTGCTCTCTCCTGTCTGATAGGACCCCTCTGTGCTCTCTCCTGTCTGATAGCACTCCTCTGTGCTCTCTCCTGTCTGATAGCACTCCTCTGTGCTCTCTCCTGTCTGATAGCACTCCTCTGTGCTCTCTCCTGTCTGATAGTACTCCTCTGTGCTCTCTCCTGTCTGATAGTACTCCTCTGTGCTCTCTCCTGTCTGATAGTACTCCTCTGTGCTCTTTCCTGCCTGATAGGACCCCTCTGTGCTCTCTCCTGTCTGATAGCACTCCTCTGTGCTCTCTCCTGTCTGATAGCACTCCTCTGTGCTCTCTCCTGTCTGATAGTACTTCTCTGTGCTCTCTCCTGTCTGATAGCACTCCTCTGTGCTCTCTCCTGTATGATAGTACTCCTCTGTGTTGTCTCCTGTCTGATAGCACTCCTCTGTGCTCTCTCCTGTCTGATAGTACTCCTCTGTGCTCTCTCCTGTATGATAGTACTCCTATGTGCTCTCTCCTGTCTGATAGGACTCCTCTGTGCTCTCTCCTGTCTGATAGGACTCCTCTGTGCTCTCTCCTGTCTGATAGTACTCCTCTGTGCTCTCTCCTGTCTGATAGTACTCCTCTGTGCTCTCTCCTGTCTGATAGCACTCCTCTGTGCTCTCTCTTGTCTGATAGGACTCCTATGTGCTCTCTCCTGTCTGCTAGCACTCCTCTGTGCTCTCTCCTGTCTGATAGTACTCTTCTGTGCTCTCTCCTGTCTGATAGCACTCCTATGTGCTCTCTCCTGTCTGATAGCACTCCTCTGTGCTCTATCCTGTCTGATAGCACTCCTCCGTGCTCTCTCCTGTCTGATTGTACACATCTGTGCTCCCTCCTGTATGATAGGACTCCTCCGTGCTCTCTCCTGTCTGATAGGACTCCTCTGTGCTCTCTCCTGTCTGATAGTACTCCTCTGTGTTGTCTCCTGTCTGATAGGACTCCTCTGTGCTTTCTCTTGTCTGATAGTACTCATCTGTACTCTCTCCTGTCTGATAGTACTCCTCTGTGTTGTCTCCTGTCTGATAGTACTCCTCTGTGCTCTCTCCTGTCTGATAGGACTCCTTTGTGCTCTCTACTGTCTGATAGTACTCCTATGTGCTCTCTCCTGTCTGATAGCACTCCTCTGTGCTCTCTCCTGTCTGATTGTACACATCTGTGCTCCCTCCTGTATGATAGGACTCCTCTGTGCTCTCTCCTGTCTGATAGTACTCCTATGTGTTGTCTCCTGTCTGATAGGACTCCTCTGTGCTCTCTCCTGTCTGATAGCACTCCTCTGTGCTCTTTCCTGTCTGATAGTACTCCTCTGTGCTCTCTCCTTTCTGATAGTACTCCTCTGTGATCTCTCCTGTCTGATAGCACTCCTCTGTGCTCTCTCCTGTCTGATACTACTCCTCTGTGCTCTCTCCTGTCTGATAGTATTCCTCTGTGCTCTCTCCTGTCTGATAGGACTCCTCTGTGCTCTCTCTCCTGTCTGATAGTATTCCTCTGTGCTCTCTCCTGTCTGATAGGACTCCTCTGTGTTGTCTCCTGTCTGATAGTACTCCTCTGTGCTCTCTCCTGTCTGATAGTACTCCTCTGTGCTCTCTCCTGTCTGATAGCACTCCTCTGTGCTCTCTCCTGTCTGATAGTATTCCTCTGGGCTCTCTCCTGTCTGATAGGGCTCTCTCCTGTCTGATAGGACTCCTCTGTGCTCTCTCCAGTATGATTGTATTCCTCTGTGCTCTCTCCTGTCTGATAGGACTCCTATGTGTTCTCTCTCCTGTCTGATAGCACTCCTCTGTGCTCTCTCCTGTCTGATAGGACTCCTCTGTGCTCTCTCCTGTCTGATAGTACTCCTCTGTGTTGTCTCCTGTCTGATAGGACTCCTCTGTGCTTTCTCTTGTCTGATAGTACTCATCTGTGCTCTCTCCTGTCTGATAGTACTCCTCTGTGCTCTCTCCTGTCTGATAGTACTCCTCTGTGTTGTCTCCTGTCTGATAGTACTCCTCTGTGCTCTCTCCTGTCTGATAGGACTCCTCTGTGCTCTCTCCTGTCTGATAGTACTCCTCTGTGCTCTCTCCTGTCTGATAGCACTCCTCTGTGCTCTCTCCTGTCTGATTGTACACATCTGTGCTCCCTCCTGTATGATAGGACTCCTCTGTGCTCTCTCCTGTCTGATAGTACTCTTATGTGTTGTCTCCTGTCTGATAGGACTCCTCTGTGCTCTCTCCTGTCTGATAGCACTCCTCTGTGCTCTTTCCTGTCTGATAGTACTCCTCTGTGCTCTCTCCTGTCTGATAGTACTCCTCTGTGATCTCTCCTGTCTGATAGCACTCCTCTGTGCTCTCTCCTGTCTGATAGTACTCCTCTGTGCTCTCTCCTGTCTGATAGTATTCCTCTGTGCTCTCTCCTGTCTGATAGGACTCCTCTGTGCTCTCTCTCCTGTCTGATAGTATTCCTCTGTGCTCTCTCCTGTCTGATAGGACTCCTCTGTGTTGTCTCCTGTCTGATAGTACTCCTCTGTGCTCTCTCCTGTCTGATAGTACTCCTCTGTGCTCTCTCCTGTCTGATAGCACTCCTCTGTGCTCTCTCCTGTCTGATAGTACTCCTCTGTGCTCTCTCCTGTCTGATAGTATTCCTCTGGGCTCTCTCCTGTCTGATAGGGCTCTCTCCTGTCTGATAGGACTCCTCTGTGCTCTCTCCTGTATGATAGTATTCCTCTGTGCTCTCTCCTGTCTGATAGGACTTCTATGTGTTCTCTCTCCTGTCTGATAGCACTCCTCTGTGCTCTCTCCGGTCTGATAGGAGTCCTATGTGCTCTCTCCTGTCTGCTAACACTCCTCTGTGCTCTCTCCTGTCTGATAGCACTCCTCTGTGCTCTCTCCTGTCTGATAGCACTCCTATGTGCTCTCTCCTGTCTGATAGTACTCCACTGTGCTCTCTCCTGTCTGATAGGACTCCTATGTGCTCTATTCCTGTCTGATAGCACTCCTCTGTGCTCTCTCCTGTCTGACAGCATGCCTCTGTGCTCTCTCCTGTCTGATAGTACACATCTGTGCTCCCTCCTGTATGATAGGACTCCTCTGTGCTCTCTCCTGTCTGATAGGACTCCTCTGTGCTCTCTCCTTTCTGATAGTACTCCTCTGTGATCTCTCCTGTCTGATAGGACTCCTCTGTGCTTTCTCTTGTCTGATAGTACTCATATGTGCTCTCTCCTGTCTGATAGTACTCTCTGTGCTCCTTACTGTATGATATGACTCCTCTGTGTTGTCTCCTGTCTGATAGTACTCCTCTGTGTTGTCTCCTGTCTGATAGTGCTCCTCTGTGCTCTCTCCTGTCTTATAGTACTCCTCTGTGCTCTCTCCTGTCTGATAGTACTCCTCTGTGCTCTCTCCTGTCTGATAGTACTCCTCTGTGCTCTCTCCTGTCTGATAGTACTCCTCTGTGCTCTCTCCTGTCTGATAGTACTCCTCTGTGCTCTCTCCTGTCTGATAGTACTCCTCTGTGCTCTCTCCTGTCTGATAGTACTCCTCTGTGCTCTGTCCTGTCTGATAGTACTCCTCTGTGCTCTCTCCTGTCTGATAGTATTCCTCTGTGCTCTCTCCTGTCTGATAGTACTCATCTGTGCTCTCTCCTGTCTGATAGTACTCCTCTGTGCTCTCTCCTGTCTGATAGTACTCCTATGTGATCTGTCCTGTCTGATAGTACTCCTCTGTGCTCTCTCTTGTCTGATAGGACTCCTCTGTGCTCTCTCCTGTCTGATAGTACTCCTCTGTGTTCTCTCCTGTCTGATAGTACTCGTCTGTGCTCCCTCCTGTCTGATAATACTCCTCTGTGCTCTCTCCTGTCTGATAGCACTCCTCTGTGCTCTCTCCTGTCTGATAGAACTCCTCTGTGCTCTCTACTGTCTGATAGGACTCCTCAGTGCTCTCTCCCGTCTGATAGTACTCCTCTGTGATCTCTCCTGTCAGACAGAGCACAGAGGATACAAATGAATATCTGAGTGCTACCGGTGTGAGGGAACGCTCTGCTCCCTGCCTGTCCAGCGCTTTTCCTATGATGCAGACTGCTCGATTGTTACGGTTAGTGATCCGGTCCGGTGCTCCGACTGTGAGTGCTTACTGCCCCGTTCCCCCGGCGGGACCGTGATTCGCATGAATCGCGGCCTGTTCCTATACCAGCTTCTGCTCGGCTCTCTGGGTCCCTGTGCGCGCGCACTCTAGGAGGCTTCTCCAGCTTCTCGAGATTTAAAGGCCTAGTGCACCACTAATTGAGATTAAGCGTTCCCTATTGTCTGCTGCCTTGCCCATGTATTTTGACCCTTCCGGCTACGTTATTAAACTACGCACCTTTGCCGCCTGCCTTGACCTTTCTGCTAAGTCCGACTATGCCTCTGCCTTATCCTTCTGTACCTCTTCTTGCCCAGATACCTTTGTGGTCGAGTCGTATCGGGGGGTAGTGTCCTGGGTGTCGCCTGCCGCAGCAAGCCCATCCTGCCTTGCGGATGAAGACCAGCGGCACCTTAGACACCGCTCCCCCATACGGCCTGTGTCATCTGCCACACAGTTCAGAGGATCCACATCCAGCATCGTTACAGCGATTAGCACTGGCTGCATCATCTGGTCTGGTGAGGCCTGACAAGAAGAGGCCAGTGCAATGGAGCTGCGGTATTTTCAACCAGCAATTTCTTGCAAACGGACGGAATTTTACATTCAGGGTCGGCAATAGTGAATTTTCCCCTGTCGGCCACTGCGCAGAAGTTGCCACTCACTGTCCTATGTGGCTGCGGCTGCGCCCTGGCATTCCCTCTGCAGGAAGTGCGTGCCGTGGCCACTTTAAATGAGTGAGCCCTGCAGCGGTGAAGAGTGACGTCCTCTTGCGGTAAGCGCCGCTGCCACCAACACAGTGCTTCAAAGATGCCTGCAGTCACGCAGTGAAGAGGTACAGGCAGCTCTCTGTGGCTGGCACCAGCGGGGAAATGAAGGAGGGGTTTGAAAATAGTGTTGTGGTGGGGTTTTATCGATTAAAATTGCACAGGGGGGTTTAAATCGAACCCCCCTGATCCTCCTTTGCCATTTTAATTGACCCCCTCTCCATTGGGGGGGGGTCAATTAAAATGGCACAGGGGGATCGGAGGTCAAATAAAATAGCACGGGGGGATGTCAATTAAAATGGGGGATGGGGAGGTCAATTAAAATGACACAGGAGGATCGGGGGGGGGGTTTAAATGACACAGGGGCCCTGTGTCATTTCAATCCCCCCTCCCCATCCTCCTTCTGCCATTTTAATTGACCCTCCCCCCTCCCCCCCCCCCCCCGATTCCCCTGAGCCATTTCAATTTCCTCTGTCTGATCCCCCCGTGCCATTTCAATCCTCCTCTGATCCGTTCTGTACGATTTCAATCCCCCCCCCCCTGTGCTATTTGAATCTTCAATCCCCCCTACTGTAATACTCCTCCGGCGGCGGTGCCTTCAGCAAGTGGACATTCCAACGACTAAATGTCCACAGTGTGAAGAAGCACTTAGGGGTCTGCAGGAGGAGGGGGAAATGGGTCTGAGGGGAGTACAGGGGTGGGATTCTGACAAACAGAGGAAACAGTGTCTGGCAGTATTATTTTAGGGGTCATGATGTCTGGCAGGGTTATAATGATTATTGTTGTCATACAGAGGATGAGGCTCTGCCATCAAAGTAACCAATGATGTCCGGGCGTCAGACTCTGCAGGGGAAGATGGAGCTGAACGAAAACAAGGACCAAAGGAAGAAGAAAAGTAAAGACGACCTCGGACCTTCACCGGATAGCAGACCTGGATAAGCGGACCCCTATTAAAAGTAGCTGAGTACCCCTGATGTAGAATATAACACCCGGCACTGCCCACGTCTCCTAGGCGGACACCTGAAGCGTAATGTGGCTATGGGTTCACTATAGTACAGGTAGCTGTCGGTGAGAATACGGGTGGTGCAATCTATGTACTGCAAGTCCATCAAACAATCCAAAGGTAAGTAGAAAAAGACGCACTCACCCAGTCAGTTCCCTTGCTTGATATTTATTCATTATTCATATAATATGAACAAGAGCGGTATAAAAATACAGCTTCCCCGAAGTTCAGTGTGTAGAGCGTCATAGGCAGGAACTTCTCACCTGGATGACTGCGGTCATTTCACACCAGGTGACCAAGGGGCCTGAGGAAACGCCAACAGGCGTGAAACGGCCGCTGGTCTCACAATTCTTATGTGATCTTTGCCCTGATCACATAAGGAGCGTGAAACAGTCTGTCCCGGTTACTTCCCCTGCTATCCTGTTACCTGTCACTGTCAAGATGCTTGAATAAATCGAAGTTTGGAGGGTGAGTGCTGTCCTGTCTTCTGTAGCTGCACATACATGATACCTACCATTGGGACATTGCACCTTCCACACCAACCATATATCGAGTTACCCTGTGACATCCCTCCATTGCTTATGCCTTAGTTGCCCTAGTCATGCATGTGCCGGGTCATTGTTTCTTTACGTTTGCATACAAATCTCAGTTTTTCCCAGGTTGCACTGTGGCGTGAGATATTACATCACTAGTCAGGTGTTAAAGGGAGCCTGCCTGACTGCTGGCTGGAAGGGAGATCATTCTCCACAGGGCTGCAAAGAATTTTAGTTTCAGATACAGCACGCATGCAAAGGAAGCTCAGCTGTGCTACAATGGGTGTGGTGGGTGATGTGTAGGAGGGAGGAAAGTGACCTCACACTTACAAACAAGTGATTCTGGGACTTGTAGCTGGTGGGAAGTAACTCCAACAGGAAATAGCCATTTCACAAAAAGAAAGCAGCAGCATTATGGTGGACTCACAATATAGTCATTTAGCCCCAAGACAAGCACGGATCCTTCCTAAGCATGTCCATTACTGTCTGTTAGTTAAGGAGTAAAGTCACCATTTGTTGGATAACCCCTTTTATGGCTCAACTGTCTATCTTATGTACATTAATAGTGCTTCTTTAAAGCATGACTACAAAGTTATCTGAAAAATGACTATTTTGCATCTCTAAAGATGGAGAAATAGAAGCTCTGATGGGACCAGCGCCAGCAGAGACTAAGCAGCAGATATGTGCTTTTATTTTTCCTGCCACCTCTGTTTTTTCTGACAGTCTTCAGTTCAGGATCCTTGTCTTTTAGCCAGAATAACGAATCATTACAAAGAGAGGCTTTTTTTTTGTGGGGGACCTGTCCTGTACCTTTCTACACTGTGTTATTCTTTGTTTTTCCTGTGAAGATGCTGCAGAGAAACTGAACACAGACTGCAGGTTTCACTCCAGTTTACAAATGATCACTATGGGTTTCAGCAGGGTGGCATTTTGTGATTAGCTTATAGTTAATGGTTGTAACAATTAGGTATTGCCCAAAGCAGAGAATCCCTTTAACCCCCTTCCCGTTATGGGACATGTGGATATGTCCTTGCAGCAGGTACGTTCTCGCAACAGGACGTACCCATACTTCCTGCATATTCCTTGCTCTTTGGGACCTGGCGCAGTGATGGCCCAGGATCCCTCTGCAACTGCCAAGATCGCGCCAGTCAATTTTAACCCTATAAATGCTGTGATCATTACTGTGGAAGGGGAAGGGGCTCACCATGTACCCCCACTTAAAGAGATACATGTCAGATTTGAAAAAGGGGCTTGGCCATGAAGGTCAAAACAGACTTAGTCCTTAAGGGGTTAAAGCCAGATTTAAACAAAATAAACATGCAATCAAATCATGTATCAAGCATAAAATAGACCATATAATGTTCTAGTGTCTTTGGTCTAGCACTGAATGACACTACAAACAGTAAATGACTGAATAAATGTTATACAAGTAAAAGTATTCTGCGGTTTTATATGATCAGGACGGTCTATTTCAGTGTTCCCCACAAGGGTGCCTCCAGCTGTTGCAAAAGTATAACTTCCTGCATGCCTGGACAGCCTTTGGCTGTCCAGGCTTGCTGGGAGTTGTAGTTTTGCAACAGCTGGAGGCACGCTGGGTGGGAAACACTGGTCTAAGGGTACCACTAAGAGAACAAGAGGTGTCATTTAATTCCACACTAAACTAACTTTAACATATAAGGGCTGACGGTAAGTTATACACATACTAGACATGATACCTACCTCTGTCATCTGTTTGTATTGCAGCGTGACATGGTTCTGACAGTCAAATTGAATCGGCTGCCCATCTGTTCACAATATATCACCACCACCCAACATATACACAATGCCTGTATTTTCTTTAGACGATTATATAGCTGTAAATGCTTTTTTCTTTCTTCATTGACATTTTGCGCATTTCATAAGCAAGGGTCAAAGATGCCGAAACCCTTAGCATAAGAAGCACATAAATCATAGTTGCACATTATTAGAGAAGCACACTGCTTAAAAAATAAATAAATAAACGACGACAACCCAAAAAACCTAGTTGTAATGCATATTCTACTTACTCTGGAGAGTGCGGGTTACTCAGGGAGAAGATATGTCCTCTTACTTTGTCTCCATGCACATCCCTCATCCTCCAGCTGATTTTGCTACTACTGAGGGGAACAAGACCACATGATATGCCAGAGCAGAAGACGTCATGGTGATTTGCATCCTCAGCAATAAAACGCTCTACTGTACGCTAGTGCCATCTAGTGGATAACATTAGGTTGCATGGCAGACAGCTAAAATTTACTTGGATTTTTTTTTCTTCTTTCCAGAGGCTATATACAGTAATCTCCAACTGTGGACCTCCTGCTGTTGCAAATGTGGTGTCCCGGTACAGAACATGCTCTGTACAGTCCTAAAGTCCCCTCAGGTAGAGTCCCTCAGGTCCACAGGGCTCTCCTGCAGGGTCCCCCTAAGTCATGATATGGTATTCTGTTGTATATTAAGTATGTGCATCTATTATAAGTACTGTACAGTGAATGTAAACTGTATATAAAGGTTATTGGGATATTTACCCTGTATAGGACCTTCCTAAGGTCATGTGATATGTCATGTGATATGCGATCACATGATACCCAGAGTCCCATGGGCACAGGTAACCAGAGGCAACCTTCTACCAATGGGCTTTAGTCCAACCCCCTGATATATAAGGGGCTGTAGTCTCCACATTCTCTCTCTTAGTTCCTGCAATCAAAGCAAGCACAAGTCCTGTACAAGTCAAGTCCAGCATATCTAGGCCAAAGCCTATAAACCTGCAGCCACATCAAATCTGTGTGTACAACTGTACAAGTCAAGTCTCTACCAAAGTCATAGCAGTAGTACAGTGGCCTGCATCATTATTATAGAAACTACAACCCCAAGCAAGCCTGAGAGGTTCCCTGTGTCCTGGTCACCTCTGTGGAAGTTGGCTATTTGTAAAGACTGTTTTATGCCTCCATCAGTAAAGTTCCAGTTGCATCAAAACTCTGCTTTGGACTCTCCTTTACTATATGCCGTTTTGAGTTGGTTGTTGGCAGTGCCCTACACCATACAACCACATCCTGGCGTCACGAACACTGGGGGTTAACAGCATCTTTCCCCAGGGGTTAATACCATCCGACCCCACCACTCAGTCCACAGCACCCGTGGTCCCGCCATACAACGGTGGCTCACCACACACAGCTATGACTCCCAGCATGCCCGGACATCCGTTGACTGTTCGGGCATGCACCACTGCTATATACTTTCTACCAGAGGTCAGTTTAGGGTTGCCACCTTTATTGAAAAAAAAATATATATATATATATATATATATATATATATATATATATACCAGCCATGGGGGGAATTGAAATGTCATGGAGGGATTAAAATAGCACAGGGGGATCAGGGGGAAATAAAATGGCACGGGGGGGGGGGGGGGGGGGGCTTAAAATGGTATAACTTATCCATGTGGATAGGGGATAATTTTTTTTCATGAGACTACCCCTTTAATATTATGGAAGTGTAATAGAAGTGAAACCTTTATTGGGTAACTAGAAAGTTTTGATTGTGTAAGATTTCAGAACACAGGGGTCCTTGGTAAGTTTACAAATAATTGAGAGGCCAGCACCATATTTAGGAGATGTTACCCTATAATATAATACCTGCACTGACAAGACAAGGCGATAAAACTGATACAGGAAGATTTATAATTGCATATACAGCTTACAGTGTACAAAATGTTGCCCGTACGCCTAAGCACTTATTTTTCCGACTTTTCTGGGTCCTGGCTTACAAAACTGCCTTTGGAGAGCACTTTTAAAATGTGTCTCATGAAAAGTCGCAAAGTCTAGGGTCCCACCTTGTAACATGGAGGGAAAAGGAGCGTTTACCAACCGTCATTCCAAACTCCTTCTAGTTGTGGACCTGAGGCTAGGGGAACATGTGTTCCCCCATTATGGCGATTAGTGGGGTCTCAGTGGTCAAACCCCCATCTATGTAGCATTTATCACTTTTAATATAGAGGTCTGACCTCTGGTCTGTGGTGTGAATTGGTTTACGGAGTCTGAGTAAGGTTGTGTTACATTTCAATGGGATTCTGCTGCACTGTTCACACGGTGGAATTTCCACAGAAGATTTTTCTGTTGCAGAAATCCTGATTCCAGCGTCCACAATAAGAATAGACTTGTCTATGCTTTTTGAAGATTTCACTTGGAAATGCATTGCCATCTACTAGTGCCCACCAGATTCTCAAATGTGCAAAATGTCCATCCGTGGTTTCCGGGCGGACATTCTGCACATTCTACGCTGCGTGGATATGGCCTTATGCTGCAGATTGGTCAGTGGTCAGAAGAAAAGGGATGTGTATCTATAGTCTGGCATAGCACTGCAATCCTAATGTGCAGGGACACAAGCCCAACTAGTAACAGATGAGTAAGTAAAAAGATGAGATGTTCCAGATGAAAAGATGTTCCAGATTTGTTCCTCCATGGAGAATACAAGCTTTAACTAAAACAGATAATACAAGAGAGGTGTCAGGTACTCTTGAAGGGGTATTCCACCCATAGACATCTTATCCCCTATCCAAAGAATAGTGGAGAAGGTGTCTGATCACAGGGGTCCGGCCACTGGGAACCCCAGTGATCCCTGTGCCGGCACCCCGGTAATTCACTGCATGGAGCGAACTCTGCTTAGTGCCGGATAACGAGTGACCACTGCTGTCATGCCCCCACCCATGGACATTAATAGAGGGGGGCGTGATGACCACGGACGTCCGAAGCCTAGCAGAGCCAGCATTTTAAACAACCTTTGGATAGGGGATAAGATGTCTAGGGCGTAGTACCTCTTTAAGTTTAGCTCTAGGCTCTACTATTTTGGGTTCTCATCTAAAAAAAACATCTTTATAATAAATGGTCTGACAAAAATAAAAAGAGAAAAAATTCTTTATGTAAACCCAGGGCTCAAGTCCTGCAGGAACACAGTTCCCATTAGCTGGAATCCTAAAAAACCACCCCTTAAAGGGGTACTCCGCCCCTTGACATCTTATCCCCTATCCAAAGGATAGGGGATAAGATGTCAGATCGCCATGGTCCCGCTGCTGGGGACCCCTGGGATCCCCGCTGCGGCACCGCACTCTCATTACAGCACAGAGCGAGTTTGCTCTGTGTGTAATGATGGGCGATATGGGGGATGGAGCAGTGTGACGTCATGGCTCCGCCCCTCGTGACATCACGGCCCATCCCCTTAATGCAAGTCTATGGCAGGGGGGCGTGACGACCACCACGCCCCCTCCCATAGACTTGTATTGAAAGGGGCGCGCCGTGACATCACGAGGGGCGGAGCCGTGACGTAACGATACTCCGGCCCCTGTACTGCCTGTCATTACGTGTAATGATAGTGCAGTGCCGCAGCGGGGATCCCGGGGATCCCCAGCAGCGGGACCACGGCGATCTGAGATCTTATCCCCTATCCTTTGGATAGGGGATAAGATGTCTAGGGGCGGAGTACCCCTTTAAGTGGAAATCTTAGGCGAGTTCCCACACTTTTTTTCAAAGGACTTGACCCTTGTGTAAACCCCGGTCATACAATGCTGTTCTTTATTCCCCTCTACCATCTGGTTCAATTTCTTTAACTGTGGATGGTGGGATCCACTTTACAGGAGGATTTTTTTTCTGTTAGCTTCTAAACTTCTGTTCTATCAAGCTCAAAGAATAGAGAGTACTAAGCATATAAAGAATAGCACTATAGCCCCATTTATGTATCTAGAAGCATAGAATGTGTCAGCCGATAAGAACCATTCGACCTATCTAGTCTGTACTATATTCTGAATAATATAAATAGTCCCTGGCCCTATCTTATATGAAGGATAGCCTTATGCATCCACTGATATTACTGCATAAATCTTTGCCCCTCTAATATAAAACTATGTCCTCTTATGGTAGTTTTTCTTCTGTTAAATATCTTCTCCACTTTTACTGTTGATTCCTTTTATGTATATAACATTTTCTATCTTATCCCCTCTGTCTCTTCTTTCTTCCAAGCTATACATGTTAAGGTCCTTTAACCTTTCCTGGTAAATTTTATCCTCCAGTCCATGTACTAGTTTAGTAGCTCTTCTCTGAACTCTCTTCAATGTGTCTATATCTATCTGGAGATAGTGTTCAGTACTGTACAAAATACTCCAAGTGAGGCCTCAACAGTGTTCTGTTCAGCAGCATAAGCACTACCCTCTCTACTGCTAATACCTCTCCCTATACACCCATGAGCACTTCCCTCTTACAACTTATAATACCTCTTCCTATACACCCATGAGCACCTCCTTCTCTACTGCTAATAGCTTTCCCTATACACCCATCAGCACTTCCCACTTTCTAATGCTAATACCTCTCCCTATACACCCAAACTGCTAGCATTTCCTGCTTCTCTAATACAATGTCTATCATTAAGTCTTCAGAAATAATGAATCCCTTTCCTCGAATACTGAAGTTAGGACAATATGCAATATCTTTCCATCAAGACCTTCTGCAATATCACTGCAAGATATTAAACATAATGGGTCCCAGTACAGATCCCTGAGGTACTCCACTGGTAAAAAAAGACCTTGCTCTGAATATACTCCATTGATTACAACCCTCTATTTTCTGTCCCTCAGCCACTGCCTAATCCACTCAACAATTTGGGAGTCCAAGCTCAATGACTGCAGTTTATTGATAAGTCTTCTATGTGGGACAGTGTCAAAAGCCTTACCAAAATTTAGATAAGCGATGTCTACTGCACCTCCACCATTATTATTTTAGTCACCCAATCAAAAAAATCAATAAAATAAGTTTGCCATGATCTCCCTGAAGTATCCATTATTCTTCCACAAAACTGATAACCATGCAAGGAGCCAGTGTACTTTTTATGCAGCAATTTAAAGCTCTCACAAGTGGTAAGTTTGTGATGCCTACGGACTCCAGGAAATTAAAGCTTTGGTAAGTGCATTTTTGTTTTCTTGATAGTCCAAAACAGCACAATAACAAATGGGACTTAAAAAACAGTGCCCTAAGTGGGTGGGGCAGATGAAGCTGACTAGAGCACTTTTTTTTGCCATAATTTAATTCCCCTGTTGCAAAACTGTCTTGCCTGTAATGTTTTAGATGACTAAAGTAGATGACTTTACAGATTGGAACATGCTACAACTTTGCCCAGGAGCTGACAGTGGAACAAGCCTTTATTTGCAAAGGAAACTGTAGAGCATACAGTTAGTAACATTTTAACATACTCCAATGTGCGCCAGATGAACCTGGCTAAGAAAAAAAAAAAAAATTCTGCAAAGGCTTAAAAAATGCCTTTGGAGAGCACATGACCCTCTTCCTATTGAAAAAAAACAAAAGTTGGATTCATAATGGCCGACTTCAAAATGGCCACCATGGTCACCACACATCTTGAAAAGGTTCCCCCCCCACACACATATACTAATGTGCCACAAACAGGAAGTTAATATCACCAACCATTCCCATTTTATTAAGGTGTATTCATATAAATGGCCCACCCTGTATAAGGTTAACTGTCAGGATAGGAGCTTTACTCCTGACCAGTGATGAGCGAACTTACAGTAAATTTGATTCGTCACGAACTTCTCGGCTCGGCAGTTGATGACTTATCCTGCATAAATGAGTTCAGCTTTCAGGTGCTCCGGTGGGCTGGAAAAGGTGGATACAGTCCTAAGAGAATCTTTCCTAGGACTGTATCCACCTTTTCCAGCCCACAGGAGCACCTGAAAGCTGAACTAATTTATGCAGGATAAGTCATCAACTGCCGAGCCGAGAAGTTTGTGACGAATCGAATTTACTGTAAGTTCGCTCATCTCTACTCCTGACCATTGAGTTGGGTTGTGTATGACGGCCAATTCCAGATGCAATCACATAGGCTCAGCTTCTGAGCCCGCAAACGCTCAGTGATGGTCATAGCCATCACAGAGCATTCAACAACTTCCCGCTACGATTTGTATACATGTCATTTAACGGGAAGGGGTTGAACTTGAACACTTTCATTTTGTGATTGTTTTGTAAGGAACTTGCAGGGATAAAACCCTTGTTTACTTTTTACTTCTTCCACAGATAGAAAATAACACAAAAGTAAAAACAGTGGTGTCCTTCAACACGAAAATACATTCCGGTACTTAACCCCTTAAGGGTTTTTTCAGTTTTTGCACTTTCATTTTTTCCTTCTTGCCTTTAAAAAAATCATAACTCTTTAAATTTTGCACATAAAAATCCATATGATGGCTTATCTGTTGCCCCACTAATTCTACTTTGTAATGACATTAGTCATTTTACCCAAGAATTTATGACGAAACAGAAAAAAAAAAATCATGTGCAACAAAATTGAAGAAAAAACATAATTTTGTACATTTTGGGGGCTTCAGTTTCTACGCAGTACATTTTTCGGTAAAAATTACACCTTATCTTTATTCTATAGGTCCATAAGATTAAAATGATACCCTACTTATATTGGTTTGGTTTTGTTGTACTTCTGGAAAAAATCAAACTACATGCGGGAAAATTTATACGTTTAAAATGGTCATCTTCTGACCCCTATAACTTTTTTATTTTTTTGCGTACAGGGCAGTTTTTGTATTGATCGGACTTTTTGATCGCTTTTTATTCATTTTTTTCATGATATAAAAATTGACCAAAAATACACAATTTTGGACTTTTGAATTTTTTTGCGCGTACGACATTGACAGTGCGGTTTAATTAACGATATATTTTTATAATTCAGACATTTCCACACGTGGGGATACCACATATGTTCATTTACAACGTTTTTACAACTGAGCAGTCATTCAGCGATCGGACAACAGGAGAGCGGTAAGGGGACCCCCGAGCGGTCCTACAGTTGTTCGGGATGCTGCAATTTCACCGTGGCGATCCCGGACAGCTCCCTGAGCTAACCAGCATTGGTTTGCTTTCACTTTACACGCGGCGTTCATCTTTGAACGCTGTGTCTAAAGGGTTAATAGCGCGCTGCACCGCGATCAGTGCTGCGTGCTATTAGCCACGGGTCCCGGCCGTTGTTAGAGGCCGGGCCCGACCCACTATGATGCGGTGTGGCCCCTGCGTTATATTAAGGGAGAGGACTCAGGACATACCGGTACGTACTTGGTCCTTAAGAGGTTAAGGACCGAGGGCGTACCTATACTCCCTTGTCCCATTACCAGGGTTTGAAGTGCGCTAACGAGCTGAGCGCATGTCAAATCTGGTGGGCCCCAACTGCTATTAGCAGCTAGGACCCAGGCTAAAAGCCAGGCACCACTGATCAGGCTTATGCCCAGCATTAACCCCTTAACGACGCAGAACGTATATTTACGTCCTGCGCCGGCTCCCGCGATATGAAGCGGGATCGCGCCGCGATCCCGCATCATATCGCGTCGGTCCCGGCGCTTATCAACAGCCGGGACCCGCGGCTAATACCACACATCGCCGATCGCTGCGATGTGCGGTATTAACCCTTCTAAAGTGAAAGTGACCCAGCTGCTCAGTCGGGCTGTTCAGGACCGCCGCGGTGAAATCGCGGCGTCCCGAACAGCTTGCAGGACACCGGGAGGGCCCTTACCTGCCTCCTCGGTGTTCGATCGGCGAATGACTGCTCCGTGCCTGAGATCCAGGCAGGAGCAGTCAAGCGCCGATAACACTGATCACAGGCGTGTTAATACACGCCTGTGATCTGTGTAGACGATCAGTGTGTGCAGTGTTATAGGTCCCTATGGGACCTATAACACTGCAAAAAAAATGTAAAAAAAAGTGTTAATAAAGGTCATTTAACCCCTTCCCTAATAAAAGTTTGAATCACCCCCCTTTTCCCATAAAAAAAATAAAAGTGTAAAAAAAAAAAAAAAAAAAAAGCATATGTGGTATCGCCGCGTGCGTAAATGTCCGAACTATAAAAATATATTAATTAATTAAACCGCACGGTCAATGGCGTACGCGCAAAAAAATTCCAAAGTCAAAAAATGCGCATTTTTGGTCACTTTTTATACCATTAAAAAATGAATAAAAAGTGATCAAAAAGTCCGATCAAAACAAAAATCATACTGATAAAAACTTCAGATCACGGCGCAAAAAAATGAGTCCTCATACCATCCTGTACGTGGAAAACTAAAAAAGTTATAGGGGTCAGAAGATGACATTTTTAAACGTATAAATTTTCCTGCATGTAGTTATGATTTTTTCCAGAAGTACGACAATATCCAACCTATATAAGTAGGGTATCATTTTAACCATATGAACCTACAGAATAATGATAAGGTGTCATTTTTACCGAAATATGCACTGCGTAGAAACAGAAGCCCCCAAAAGTTACAAAATGGCGTTTTTTCTTCGATTTTGTCGCACAATGATTTTTTTTCCCGTTTCGCCGTGCATTTTTGGGTAAAATGACTAATGTCACTGCAATGTAGAATTGGCGACGCAAAAAATAAGCCATAATATGGATTTTTAGGTGGAAAATTGAAAGGGTTATGATTTTTAAAAGGTAAGGAGGAAAAAAACGAAAGTGCAAAAACTGAAAAACCCTGAGTCCTTAAGGGGTTAATCCTTTAGACGCCACGATAAAAGTTGATCACGGCATCTAAAAACTAAAGTAAAATGTCCCGGCAGCTTAGCGGATAGAGGGTCAGAAGATGACAATTTTAAACATACTAATTTTGGAGCATGTAGTTATTTTTTTTAAAGTAGCAAAATAAAATAAAACCTATATAAATTTGGCATCCTTGTAACCGTATGGACCTGCAGAATAAAGATAAGGTGTCACTTTTACTGAAAAGTGCACTGCATAGAAACGGAAGCCCCCCCCCCCCCCCCCCCCAAGTTACAAAATGGCACTTTTTAAAATGTTATCCCACAAATACGTTTTTTTTTTGTTTCGCCACAGATTGTTATAAAATAAGTGATATCAGTACATAGTACAGTTTGTGGCACAAACAAAAGCCCTTATATGGGTCTGTAGGTGGAAAATAAATATAGTTATGATTTTTAGAAGGGGAGAAGGAAAAAATGAAAGTGCAAAAATGAAAATTGGCCTGGTCCTTAAGGTCAAAATGGGCTTCGTCCCCATGGGGTTAAATATTCAATAAATACAAATGTTTTTTTGAAATGTTTTCTTAATTTATATGCTGTGCTGGAGCATTTTGTGGTTAACTGTAATGCTGATAGGGACAAACTTTCTAATAAAAAAATAAAAATCTTGCTGCCATTACAGTGGCCGAATCTAGAGGAACAAGCATCTTGATAGATGTGGCACGGCAGATCACCAAGTTGGTATGGATTTCAGCTACGATCCCAGGCATTTTTACAGGTGTACATCACAGTAAATATGCCAAGATCCCCTTTATGTTATGCACAACTATGGTCATTTATTTTTCAGTGGTAGTCAATGTTTTCCATAAACCCCTGGTTTGCCCTACAATATGTCTCTTGGCAAATTTATTCTGACCTAACCAATTTTTTTTTTGTCTTCTGATTTTACCATTGGCATAAGTGGCATTAGTTGATTCATCCTCAGAGAACATAACAATATACTTGGTTTTTATGGCATTCAGAAGGTGGGCAGGTTTGCATATTACTAATGGTAGATTGTACGCTCACGAGTTAAACACTGGTAATTTCTTGACTGTTTAGAACATTAAAATTCATTTTTCCAACATTCCTACCACGTGAGCCTAAACTTCTAGCTCTATTTTACCCCTGTGTTTCATAACCCCGGTCTCTCTGAATTATTCTCTTTCCAGGATGCAGAATTCTGGGAGAGGAAGGACCTTAGTTGGGTGGAGCAGCTCTGTGTGAATGGAGTGTTTAGGACTTCTGAGGATCTCCAGTTTGACCTGCTTCGTTCCTCCTTTTATAGATATTTACAACTACAACATGTGTATGAGGCGCAGTGTAGGTTGCGCTCACGAAATCCATTCTAATACTGTACTGTGTTAGACTCACTGGTTACAACACTGACTCTGGAGTTATCTCCTGGATAAATCAGGAACTCCTTCTTTCCTATCATGACCAGTTCCCCTTGACGGTGCAGGGTAGGTGGGAGAGTGACCTGGGTCCCTTGCCAGATAAGGAATGGAACATTGCTTTGTCTCATTCCCCCCCTTGCTGTCCCTTTCTTAGGGAAATCATCTGTTGCAGTTGTTCCTTCTACATAGGGTATATAAGATCCCGGTACTCTTACGTAGACTAGGTCTCCGCCCTGATTCTGGTTGTCCATGTTGCGGTCAGGTGGGTGCTGAAATATATGGTCTGGGACTGCTCCTTGTTGACTCCCTACTGGAGGGATATTCTCCTCCTTGTGCGTACAGTGTATGGAATTGCTGTGCTGCTGGAACCATAGTCTTGTGTATTGGGTCTTATTGGCTGTGACTCTTGAGCCAATGGGGGGTGGAGTTGGGGATCATACGCATTTTGTATCAGGCTAGGAAGCTTATTGCCCAGTACTGGCTATGGGCTAGCCCTCCCTCAGTGTCTGAACATGTAGAGTCTCTCTTATTGTTAAATGATAGAAGATTTATTAAAAGCCAAAGGTCTTGCGTAAATTTGATAGGGTGTGGGACCCATGGAAGCAGAAGTGTGGGTTGGGATCGGGTGGTCCCTAGCCAGCCTGTCATCCTTGTGTGGTTAGGGTTCTTGAAGGGTGCCTCCTGGTGTGCAAACCGGCCCAACTGGCCTATCCACCCCACTCTTCCACCTTTATTTGTTTTCGTGCAAGTGTTATCCTTAATGTTGTTGGTCAGTTTTTGTTTCACAAGAGATGGTATGGATAACTTGCTGATCTCAGAGATTTCAGTCTCTGCTCTTTGTGTGCGTGCGGTCTGTCACTTCTGGTGGGGACCGGTTAAGTTGCTATTTCGGAACTTCTTGTTTTACATTTACCTATTCCGCCAGAGGACGCAGAATCATGTGGGCATGGACTTGTTGTGTTGGGGGTGGCTGTGGTTGTGGGGGGAGTTTAGGATATTGTGTGCTCTTTTGTACATATTTTATACTGTTAAAAAACTTTATAAAATTATCTAACTTTAAAAAAAAAATTAAGACATCAGAAAAAAATTGGACAAAACAAAAACCTTGTCATAATCAAAGCTAATGTAGAGATGAGCAAACTTACAGTAAATTTGATTCGTCACGAACTGCTCTGCTCGGCAGTTGATGACTTTTCCTGCATAAATTAGTTCAGCTTTCAGGTACTCCGATGGGCTGGAAAAGGTGGATACAGTCCTAGGAGACTCTTTCCTAGGACTGTATCCACCTTTTCCAGCCCACCGGAGCACCTGAAGGCTGAACTAATTTACGCAGGATAAGTCATCAACTGCAGAGCCGAGAAGTTCGTGACGAATCGAATTTACTGTAAGTTTACTCATCTCTAGTAGAGAGCTTTGAAAGTACAGACAACAACAAAAATAATACCTTGTACTAGATTAGATTTCTATAACATTCTTTTAAATATTCTTCTGGGGAAAAAAAATAAATAAAATGGTTAACCCTGAAGAGTCAGGGCATAAATTAAAGGGGAACTCTGGTACACATCTTATCCCCTATGTACCTCCTAACAGGTCATGTTTCCTGGATTTCCTTGGTCTTTCACAGGTGATATAACTGTGGTGATGCCTGATTCACTGACCATAATTATGAAATGTGAAAGACTAAGGAAATCCAGAAAACATGACCTGTTGCGGGGACTTGAGGACCGTGCTTGAGAAACACTTCTATAGAGAAATACATGGAGGGGCATGTCGGTCATCGCTTCGTACCATGGTTGACAGTAATCCATGCAGGTAGCAAAGGTCGTTCCTTGCATGAAGAGATTCAGGGTGCCGGGCAGGAGATCGCAGGAGATCCCAGCATTCGGACCCTTGGTGATCAGACACTTATCCTCTATCCTGTGTATAGGGGATAAGATGTTCTGTATTGGAGTTTCCCTTTAAGATTTCACAGTACCTTGACGAATGCTTTTTTTTTCCTTCACAACATGTTCAGACTTTCTCTTTCTTCTAGTTTATTAAATATTGCTTCTTTTTTTTTGCTTTTTTTTTAACGACATGTTCTTAACATGCCCAGGTGCTTTTGTATTAGGTTTTTAAGCAGTCATATTAAAATACAGATTCATTATAAAGTCTGTCACAGCTTTACAGTATTCCAAATGACAAATCATTCTTTTAAAAAAATCTGTTACGCCAAAGAAAAAACACATTTACAGAAAAGAACAAAAACAAAAATTTGGCATTTTCATATTTCATTCAGTATAAAACAGAATATTAAATGTGTTCCTGGGATGTGAATATTACGTTTTCATTATAACTTGAAATGAGTTATAGTAAAACACACTATACAACAGCAATATACAAAAAAATTCTTTTTGATCATCTATATATAATTTCTGGTGAAGTGCATCTTTGAAAAATATCTGCCAGCTTTTGTGTCATTGTTCATACAGACGAAAATATCAAATGGTAAATTGTCCCATGTCCAATCCATATTTTCATCTGAACAAAAAAATATATATTAAAAAGAAAAAAATAATATTAATCCATGCGACTTGTAAATAGTGTTCAAGGTCGTCCTCCAGGTGGCAGTGTAAGATTAGCCATAAGGTCACGTACTGCAGCAAATATTGTACATTCCCCTGTGGACACAGAAGTAAAGGGCAGAGTATTAACAGGTTGTATGACATAAACAAATCGTCCAGTTACATAGCAGTATTTTTCCAAAAAGGAGGAGAGGATCCCAGCCAGGCTGTTGGCACAGATCTCCTTACATAGGCATAAACTAAATAAGTGATGTCCTTCAAAGTGAGTGCTGCTTGTTTTAGAGTAAACAAAAAAATTGGGTAGTTGTCACTTTTAACCCCATCCTTCCCCAGGACGTATGGGAACATCCTGAAAAAGGGGAGTGGTACAGAGTAGGAATGTGACGTCATCCGGATCTGTACCCGTGGCCCTGGCTGGAATAGACAGCCAGGAGCCACAGCTTTCCCCTTTTATAAATAAAATAACGTACAAAAACTTATGTGGTATTGCAGTGTGCGTAAATGTCTGAACTAATATATAACATTAAAGTCAATGGCGTTAACGTTAAAAAAAATTTTTTTAAAATGAATTTTTGGTTAATAAAAAGCGATCAAAAAGTCCCATCAAAACAAAAAGGTCATCGATAAAAACTACAGATGAGAGTGCAAAAAAATGAGCCCTAAGCCAGAATTGGGTACGAAGAAATAAAGTCAGAAGGGGACAATTTTAGGCATAGTAATTTCCATACAAAAAGTTATCATTTCGTAAAAGTAGTAAAATAAAACAAAATCTAAAAAAATTGGGTATCACTGTAAAAGTATTAGTCCTGCAAACAATAAGCCGTTCTATGGGTCTATAGATGGAAAATTTAAAGAGCTAAAAAAGGAAAACATTTAAATGCTTTAAAAAAAAAAAAAACAACTGAAAAATCGCCGTTAATTTGGCATCTCAAAAACTCATCAAGTACTAAGAGAAAAATAATCTCCGGATGTTTGATAAAAGTTTCATAACTTTATTAAATGTCCATCATAACAAACTCAGACACAGGAGAAGCAACAGAAGAGCTCGTCCCTGGTCTGGTGACCGCTATTGGCAATTACGCTGCTTGTTTTTAGGATGGCCATTTAGTAAATTCATGAAGCTTTTATCATCTGGTGAGTGCCACTATATTTTTCTCTATGGACTGCATATATTTTTTGCCTTATTTTTTAAATGGTTGAGCACCATGGATTGTTTACTTTTGTTTTCTACCCTTTGCTGTGTGTGTAGAATTTAGGTTATACTCTAATACAGATAACAGTGCCGTCTCTTGACTTCTCTCATTTGTTTCAAAAACACATGATGACCTACTTCTTTATTAACATAACAAAATGATAGCCAATTCTAAGAAGCTAACAACATGGCTGGAATTCCAGTTGTCATTACCTCTACAAAACAGGAAAAAAACTAAATTTGGGACCGGGTGCATTGAAAAATGGGAATTACATGCCTTAAACAAAAAAGCAAAAAAAAAAAAAAAAAAAAAGATTAATTCTGGGGGAAAAAATAGAGCTCTCTTGTGTAAGAGAAATCACTTTTCCCCACACTTTATAGGCTAGTGAGAAGAATAAAAGTCTTTTTTTTCCAGGCACTTGCGGATTGGGAGGTAAACAACAAATACTGGTTCTTGAACTTAGACTTTGCAATCTAAAGAACAAAATGATAAATACTCTATCATTTAATGCATTAACATATGGCTAACCTGGGCGTGGTGGATTCATCTCCGCAAACCTTTTCAGAATGTTGCTGACCATCAGAGGAGCTGCCACTGAGGAGTTCTGCTGTCGGGGGATGTCTGCTTGTTGTGTTGTTCCCGACGCCATGTCATATATGATTGGAACAATAATACTAACTGGCTCCGGTGGCACAGACGTCTTTTGCGTTAACTGAAGCTGTGAATTAAATAAAACAGTGTTACAATGCAAACTATGCAGTTATAGAATTAGCCTTCAGAAACCATGATAAACAATGTGACACTATCCTTGGTAACAACCTTTAAAGAAAATAAATCATTCAAATAAAATCATTCAAAAGATAAGAGAAGCATAAAAATATACACTGGAGATCAAAATTAGAGAACACACAATTTCCTAAATGTCAATGTCATAGAGTAGTCCAATGTGAATATGTCCTAACATGAGTAAAATAGCAGTATTTTAAGCTTATTTCATAAATTATATTTAGTCTAAAGCACCGAATAAAAATGTAAAAGACAATTGAAAAATACCACTGATCAAAATTAGAGAAAAATTTCAGATACCTGCAAGTTATTGGCGTTAATTTGGCAACTGGTGCTAATTTCCTTAATGATCTCACAAACTATTTAATTGAGAGCCTAACTGTCCAGTTTTCACAAAAATGTTGTGCCGTTCCAAAGTGACTGAGACCCTCCGGCAGCAGATTGTCCACATGAAAGCCAAAGGGGTGACCCTATCAGCCATAGCAAAAGAAGTTGGTCGTTCCAAGTCTTTGATTTCTAGAATATTGCATCTTTACAACATCACAAACTCATTCAAGTCCCCCAAGAAGGCTGGTCGCTCTCGAAAGACAAATGCAAGAGAGGACAGGATAATGCGGAGAAGCTCCATGGGTAATCGTTTTTAACACTTCAGCTGGAATTGCTCGCCAGTTCAGCAGTGAACAGGGTAAGGATCTGTCTCGTCATACAATGTCTCTATGTTTAAGAGCATTTGGACTAAAAGCCCAATCTGCAGTGACCACTCATTAGCATAAAGAATCAAAAGGCTAGATTCATCTTTGCTGAAGAGCATATTGGGTGGACAAAGGAGAAGTGCTCCAGAGTTCATTTTAGTGATGAAAGAAAGTTACATTTATTTGGGTCTGATGGGAAACATTATGTTCGTTGACAAACTGGAGAAAGACTGAACCCAAAGTATGTCAAGAAGTCAGTGAAAGGTGGAGGAGAAAGTGTCATGGTTTGGGGAATGTTTTCTGCAGCAGGAGTTGGACCTCTCATACAGCTACATGTCAGAATGAATGCAAGTGTGTATCAGAACCTTCTTCAACAACACATGGTTCCTTCCTTTTGTTCATCACTCAATCAGCAGCAATTTCCATGCAGGACAATGCCCAGTAGCAAAACAGGGAAACCAGTTCACTGAAACTGAAAACCGTGAAACAATGAAATGGCCAGCCCAGAGTCCTGATCTAAACCCAATAGAAAACCTCCGGAAAATACTTTGTGACAAAGTTATGGCCAAGAAACCCACAACTGTGGAAGAGACTGGAAGAGTGGAGCAAAATCCCACTAGAGCAGTGTGAGAGACTAGTGATGTCCTGTGGGGGGCGCAGATGTGCTGGAGTCATTGAAAGCAAAGGCCTGTACACTTCCTACTGATTGGTGACTGTTGTAAACTTCTGAAAATTTACTTACAATCTTTCTCTGTGCTACAGTCATTGCTGTTCTCTATAATCACGTTTTATGAATAATAAAGGTTTTACGTTGATATACTTTGCTTATTTTGTAAAACACTGTTCTAATGGCATGATGTACCCCTTACAATAAAATCCTACAAATGATGATCAATGTAGATGACATTATTTCGGGAAAAATCAAGTGTTCATAAATTGTTCTCTAATTTTGATCTCGTGTATGTGAAAGGGAGCCCCTTCCATATGATTGATTTACAAACTATTGAATTCTTATTGTAACAATGAAAGAAAGCACTGGCATTTTAGAATTATTACATGTAAATTCACAATCAAGAAATATTAACCTATACTGATATACTGGTGCAGTTGCGAAATTATTATGAATGTCATGGATCCTGTAAAACCAGAAGCCTTAAAAGTAGTAGTCCAGCTTAGCAAAATGTATCCCCTATCCAAAGGACCCCTCGCAATTTCCTGACCAGCGCCCCGGCTCTTCTCCTGCACGGAGCTGTGTCGACCACCACACGAAGTGGTGGTCAACATGCGCTCTCCATGCATCTCTATCGGAGAGTCGGAGATACACAAGCAAGGAGTCCCTCAGTAGTCAGACCCCCGTGATCATACTCTTAGATAGGGGATACATTTTACTAAATTGGATAATCCTATAAATGAGCCTCTACACATCACCATGTAAACACTGTACAGACCTGTTTTTTAATATCCAGAGGTTTCTTAATTTTATTTGCAGCTTATATGTATTTAAGATCAGGCTTATTTGTTTGTCACATTAAATAGAATGAACTTTACTTTTACAATACTTACAAAGAACAGCATTTTAGATTTAAGGACAACAGCTGGGGTTCCAGGTGGAGCAATAGGTGGAGCACTTGGAGGGATGGTCAAACAGAACTGCACATTCCATTTCAACTGCGTTGCTTGATCTGGAAACTTTTAGTTCAAAGAGAAGGAGTTAGTGTCCAAAGGACCAGTTATCCACAATACTCCAGGGTTAGCCAGGTACAATACACAGAATGTCTTAAAACATCCCTGGTTTAGTTAATCCAATCTCAATACATGTAGTTCTACTTGTAGGGCACTTCAATTGACGTATTTTTGCAAATACATTCATTTTTGCAAACTTTCCTCCTACTCCTGTCATTCCTGCTCCTTTCCTCCCCTTGTTGACAGCCCAATTTTAGGTTACCAACCACTGCTCCACTTAAAGTGGTGGTCGAACAGATAGACAGAGTCTGAGCACAGCTTTGAGAGTGGAGCAGTGGCAGGTAACCTAAACATCGAGCTGTCTACAAGGGGAGAAAAGGAGCAGGAATGACAGGAGGAGAACACTTTGCTAAATGACTGTATTGGAAAAATTTACTACATGATTTGAGACCCTTCAGAGTGGTGAGTGGGGCCCTTACTGAGCATCAGATTCCCATCCCCGATGCACAGATCTCTCATTATCTCCATTTTAGGGGTGGTACCAGAGCTGTGCTGTTTGTCAGCAGTACTCACACAATGGACTGCTTTCTCACATCTCTGACTAATCATGACAGTGTATCTGCTACATCATGACAAAGTTGAAGAAAGTGCTCTGGACTGAGCAAGCTGGCATTGTGTTGGGGGGTTGATGTACAGTATTAAAGATGACATGTGGCAGGAGAAGGGACTTATTGATGCACACATTACAAAGTGCTATATGAGCAAACAACTGCATCACAGCAAAGCAAGAGTTAAATCACAAAAGGAGCCCATGTCTAAGCAGTGAACTGCTGTTGCTAATGATAAGCTAAAAGGTAGTGAGGAAAAGGTGATGTAGCAAGGCAGGGATATATATATATATATATATATATATATATATATATATATATATATATAAAAGCAGCCTCGTTTTAAGCAGTGAACTGTTGATTATGACAAGCTTCACTTCCTGAGTCTTCCTTCCCTCCTGGTCTCTGCAGGCAGGGGACAGCAGTTTGCAGGGATGGGAGACACCTAGTGGCCAAGACTTTAGGGCTTTTTATGGGGTAAGGGTAATTTTTGACTAATGAAGTGAATTACAAATATGCTAGAAACCATACAAGGGAAGTTGTTTTAACCCCTTGCAGCAGAATGCAGTTTATAAACTGCGCTGCGGCACGGCAGAGTTATGAAGTGAGCTCAGCTCAGAGCTGAGCTCTCATCATACCTGCACGGTCCTGGCTGCTATGAGCAGCCAGGACTCGTGGCTAATGCGAACATCGCCATTCAGGCTGATGTCTGGCATTAACTCTTTAGACACGGCGATCAAAGTCGATTGCCACATCTAAAGTGAAAGCTTCCCGGCAGCTCAGTTGGGCTGATCGGGACCACCGTGGTAAAACCGCGGTATCCTGAACAGCTAGGATGCACGAGGAGGGTCCCTTACCTGCCTCTTCGGCTTCCGATCGCTGAATGACTGCTCCGTGCCTTAGATCCAGCAGGAGCAGTCAAGCGGCGATAACACTGATCAGTGTCTGCAATAAGTATAATGCATGGTATAGCCCCCTATGGGGGCTATAACATTGCAAAAAAAAAAAAGTTTATATGACTTCACCCCTTCCCTAATAAAAGTTTGAATCACCCCCCTTTTTCCATAAAAATCAAAAAACAAAACTGTAAATAAAAATAAACATATGTGGTATCGCCGCATGCGGTTAATTTAACCGCACGGTCAATGGCGTACACACGCAAAAAATTTCCAGAGTCCAAAATAGCGTATTTTTGGTAGCTTTTTCTACCATAAAAAATAATATATAAAAAGCGATCAAAAAGTCTGTTCAAAACAAAAATGGTACGGATAAAAACTTCAGATCACGACGCAAAAAATGAGCCCTCATACTGGCCTGTATGCAGGGGGAAAAAAAAAAAAAAAACGTTATAGGGGGTCATAGTTATGATTTTTTCCAAAAGTAAGACTAAATCAAACCTATATAAATAGGGTATCATTTTAATAGTATGGCCCTACAGAATAAAGATAAGGTGTCATTTTTACCGAAAAATGTCCTGCTTAGAAACATAAAATTTACAAAATGGTGTTCTTCAATCCTGTTGCACAATGATTTTATTTTCTGTTTCATCGTAGATTTTTGTGTAAAATGACTGCTGTCATTACAAAGTAGAATTGATGACGCAATAAAATAAGCAATGATATAGATTTTTAGGTGCAAAATTGAAAGGGTTATGATTTTTAAACGGTAAAGAGCAAAAAAACGAAAGGGCAAGAACGGAAAAATGCTATGTCCTTAAGGGGTTAAACAATGACCATTTAAAAAGAAAGAAAAAAAAAAAAAAAAGCTGCACTTTTCAGGCTACAAACTTTATTAATGCAGACCCCTGCTACACAGTTTTCAGCCTTAACCCCTTAAGGACCAAGGGCGTACAGGTACGCCCTTGGACCTGCTCTCCTGATATAACGCGGGGTTACACAGTAACCCCGCGTCATATCACGGCGGGCTCGGCGTCATAGTGAAGCCGGGACCCGCCTCTAATAGCGCGCAGCGCCGATCGCGGCACCGCGCGCTATTAACCCTTTAGCCGCGCGCTCAGAGCTGAGCCGCGCGGCTAAAAGTGAAACCGAAAGTGGCCGGCTAGCTCAGTCGGGCTGTTCGGGATAGCCGCGGCTAATCGCGGCATCCCGAACAGCTGACAGGACAGCGGGAGGGCCCCTACCTGCCTCCTCGCTGTCCGATCGCCGAATGACTGCTCAGTGCCTGAGATCCAGGCATGAGCAGTCATGCGGCAGAATCGTTGATCACTGGTTTCTTATGAGAAACCAGTGATCAGCATAGAAGATCAGTGTGTGCAGTGTTATAGGTCCCTATGGGACCTATAACACTGCAAAAAAAAAGTGAAAAAAAAAAGTGAATAAAGATCATTTAACTCCTCCCCTATTAAAAGTTTGAATCACCCCCTTTTCCAATAAAAAAAAAACTGTAAATAAAAAGAAAAATGAACATATATGGTATCACCGCGTGCGGAAATGTCCGAATTATAAAAATATATCATTAATTAAACCGCTCGGTCAATGGCGTGCGCGCAAAAAAATTCCAAAGTCCAAAATAGTGCATTTTTGGTCACTTTTTATATCATTTAAAAATGAATAAAAAGCGATCAATAAGTCCTATCAATGCAAAAATTGTACCGTTAAAAACTTCAGATCACGGCGCAAAAAATGAGCCCTCATACCGCCCCATACACGGAAAAATAAAAAAGTTATAGGGGTCAGAAGATGACAATGTTAAACGTATTAATTTTCCTGCATGTAGTTATGATTTTTTCCAGAAGTCCGAAAAAATCAAATCTATATAAGTAGGGTATCATTTTAATCGTATGGACCTACAGAATAAAGATAAGGTGTCATTTTTACCGAAAAATGTACTACGTAGAAACGGAAGCCCCCAAAATTTACAAAACTGCGTTTTTTTTTTTCAATTTTGTCGCACAATGATTTTTTTTTCCGTTTCACCGTAGATTTTTGGGCAAAATGACTGACGTCATTACAAATTAGAATTGGTGGCGCAAAAAATAAGCCATCATATGGATTTTTAGGTGCAAAATTGAAAGAGTTATGAATTTTTAAAGGCAAGGAGCAAAAAACGAAAATGCAAAAACGGAAAAAACCCCCGTCCTTAAGGGGTTAATAGCTGTAGGTGTTGTTCTTACTCATACACACAGCTTGCGTGATCTCCACACCATTCCCCTGCAGACTGCCTTGTGCATTCTTTTCCTCTTCTTTAAAGTCTGTGAGGGGAATGTATCGATGTTGGTGTGGGTGAATCAATTTTCTACACGGCTTGAAGTTGTAGGGTATTTTTTGGTGGGCTCGTGTCACATTTATCAAAAAGGCGCACACCGTATGATAATTTAGGGGGAGGTCTGCACACCTTACATCTCATGTAAAAATTTTGATAAACACTTTGTTTAGCCTCGCAATAAAACGTCATGCATTGTATAGTTAAATTGAAATACCAGAGACAGTCCATGGACAAATGCAGCATTGTTTCTGGAACCACTTAAAATCTTTAGATACTCTATAGACCATGCTGAGATCTATGATGAGACTATTGCACAATATTCCAAAACTGCCATCATTTTCTTTGTTGGCCTATGGAACACAGGAAATATTCTTACCAGCTCTAGTTTCATTATATGTACACAATCTCTGAGTATGTGCGTTGGTGCTCCTAATAACTTTGTAAAAGCTATTAGAGTGTTTGCTTTAAAAGGAGGACCCGCAACCTAAAAAGTAGTTAAAAAAAAACTGTTTTAGGTTATGCACATTTTGAATGTTCTAGCTTTTATTATATTTTTAAACATTTAAACTAACAGGTCATAATATTTTAGTTTATGGCTTCCTCTGCTATCCCTTTTTACAAGTACAAAATCAATACTTTTGGGTCCAATGTTGATCCATAAAATGGTTTGCCATAATGTTGTACAGAGCTGGCAATACTCTAGGGTAAGTTAGTTAATGAGAAAAGTATGACTAAAAGGCGATTTCAGAGGAAATTTTTTTTCAAAATTCCCAGGCTGCAAGAAAATAAAACAACAAACATGACTCACCTGCTGCCATTCCCCCGGTGTCCTGGTAGCTCTCTCCATTCCTCCACCACCACAGTCTTCCTGGTTTGGCTGTAGTCAGTGCGTTATGCTGCCGACCAGCAAATTGTTGGTTGACGCGATGTCCCAACTCGGCCAGCGATAGGCTGAACCAGCAGTATGATGCACTGAGTCTAGGTGAACATAGCCATGGCTCAACGCATTACACTGTCACTCAGCCTATCGCCATGCGAGGTGGGACATCACTGCAGCCAGGAAGATGACGGCAGTGGAGGAACAGAGCAAAATACCGGTGCACCGGGTTGTGGCTGCAGGTGAGTCCTCTTTATTGTTTCATTTTCTTGCAGCCCAGGCATTTTGGAAAAAAGCTGATTTTTTGTGCTTACCGTAAAATTCTCGGAGGATCCATTGGGGGACACAGAACCATGGGTATATGCTCTTTCCACTAGGAAAGAAAAAAAGTCGGCCCCTCCTACCATGCTTACTGACCCTGAGCTAATCAGTTTAGTCCCAAAGTAGTAGGAGGCAACCGACAGAGAAAAACCAGCAGGAGTCTGAGGGAAACCAGACAAAAAGAAAGGAACCAAACCACCCCTAAGACAAATGAATGCAAACCACACACCATGGGTGGGTGCTGTGTCCCCCAACGAATCCTCCAAGAAAGAGATTTTACAGTAAGCACAAAAAAAAAAAATCTACTTTTCTAGGTCGGAACCATTGGGGGACACAGAACCGTGGGACATACCAAAGCATTCCCCGGGGTGGGAAAACAGTACCCCATAGAATTAGGCAGAGGACTGAGCAACTGCCACCTGCAACACCTTGTGGGCCAAACCACTGTCTTCTGACGCGAAAGTGTGTACTTGATAGAATTTGGTGAAAGTGTGCAGGGATGACCAGGTGGCCGCCTTGCAGACTTGAAGGGCCGAAGCCCTATTGTGGAGAGCACAAGAAGCCACAACGGAACGCGTGGAGTGCGCAGTCACCTGAAAGAGCGGGACCTATCCTTTTCGAAGGTACGATTCCGAAATGGCAGAACGGATACAGCGTGAAATGGTTGCCTTGGAAGCTGAAAGACCCCTGCGACTACCCTCTGGGATCACAAAGGAGGAGTCACCCTGCCGAAGAGAGGAGGTGAGCGACAGATCCGAACCACCCGAACAACATCCAGGCTGTGCAGGGAATGTTCTTTAGCATTGAAAGGAGCCGGACAAAAAGAAAGAAGAACAATCTCGTCATTCACATGAAAGGGGGAACCACTTTGGGCAAAAAGGAGGGAGGTGGTCGAAAAACCACCTTGTCCTGATGAAGGACCAACAGAGGAGAGCGACAGGAAAGAGATGCCAATCAGAGACCCTCCTAATGGTAGTGATAGCGATGAGAAAGGTAAACTTCCAAGAAAGGATGTGAAGAGAAGCGTCCCAAAGAGGTTCGAACGGAGCTTCCCTCAAAGCCCCAAGCACAAGGTTGAGGTCCCAAGGAGGAGTGGGAGACCTGAAAGGCAGCGCCACATGAGCAACGCCCTGCAGAAAGGTGCAGACATGAGAATTAGAAGCCAACTGCCGTTGTAACAGAATAGAAAGAGCAGACACTTGACCCTTAAGAGAGCTGAGGGTCAAATGCTGATCTAACCCGGATTGGAGAAAAGCAAGAAGTTGCGGCAAGAACATAACCGGGGAAACGGACTGTGCCTCACATCACCGGAAATAAGCCTTCCAAGTGTGGTGGTAAATCTTGGCAGAGGTGGGCTTTCGTGCTCTAAGCATGGTGTGAATCACTACAGAGGAAAACCCCCGAGCCCTCAAAACCGCGGTTTCAACCACCACGCTGTCAAATCAGCGACAGTAAACTGGGGTGGCAGAGGGGGCCCTGGGAGAGCAGATCGGATCGAAGTGGGAGACGCAGAGGAACATCGGCGACCAGCCGAGTTACGTCTGCGTACCACGCGCGTCTGGGCCAGTCTGGAGCCACCAGAATGGCGGGAACGCCCTATGCCTTGAGTTTCCACAGAACCCTGGGCAGGAGAGAAAGAGGCGGAAAAAGGTAAGGAAGATGGAATGACTAGAGCGTCCACCGCCAGAGGGTCTTGCGACTGTCACAAAGCTGGGAACCCTGTTGTTGCGTCGAGACGCAAAGTGATCCACGTCCGGGGTCCACCAGAGATCGCAGATCTGAGCAAACACCTTCGGATGGAGAGACCACTCCCCCGGACGCTCCGAAGAGCGGCTGAGAAAGTCCGCTTCCCAATTCTCCACCCTCGGAATGTGGATCGCAGAGAGGGCGGGAACTCGACCCTCGGTCCAGGCCAAAATCCTGGAGACCTCCATTGCTGCGCAACTTCACGTGCCGCCTTGGCGATTGATGTATGCGACAGCCATCGCGTTGTCTGATTCAACTTTTTTGCGGCTGGCCAATGACAGCTTGCGCGCAAGCAGTCATTGGCCGGCCGCAAAAAAGTGGAAGGAGCTGTGCCGCATGACCAAACACTGGCGGGAAGAAACTTTGGCCCCAGCCCCCGCCATTAAAGTAAAAAAAAAAAAAAAAATTGCCCCTCGACAGTAGAAGTCGGCGCTGTGAATGCCGGCGAACCCGAAACGAAAGATGCCAGCCGCGCGAGAGCAGCTGCGGCCAGCATACAGAGACGGGAGAAAAAGAAAAAACGTTGGCCGCGTGATCGCAGCGCAGCTGCCTGAGCTGCGGCCGGAATCAAGATAAAGCTGCCCTCTTGCTCAAAACAGTAAGCAGTACCGGGGAGGCAGGAGGGGAGGGGGAGGAAACTGCCCTGTTAGTATTTGTATTCTGTCTGGTATATCTGGTTGTCTAGAAGTTTTCTATTTCTGTTCTGGTCTGTGACAGACTATGTATATTAGGGCCCCAGTGCTGAAGAGAAAGAAAAACCCCAATCCCCCTAGTGAAAATAAAAAGGAGAGAAGTCCCCATTTTCCCCCCAGCAGGAGACCCCGAGATAAGGGAAACCCAAGAAATAGGTAGTAGATGGGAGGTGGGAGGGTGGCGGTGGGGGGGAGGGCAAGGGATATAATTAGCCTATATCCGACATACTTACCTACAGATGTCTTCAGCCAGCTTTTTAGATACCTGCATCACATAAGGTGCAACAGCAGGGAGAATAGGGGGACCTGGACCCAAGGTGCAACCCCAGGCGTTGGCGGGAAGGGGTTAACAGTGCATACTCATGTCCTGTGCCCCTTAGCCACAAATGGGGGAACAGGTAGTGCCATGCTCCTGAACCCCCACCTGAAAACAAGAAAATAAAAGGATAAAAGAACCCAAAACAGGCCCTAACTATGAAAAAATAAAAAGAAGACCAGGTCTGGAGAGAGCTCCAGAACTGTGTCTGGTTCCTATGACACTAAGCTAAAACTGATTAGCTCAGGGTCAGTAGGCGGGGTATATCCTTCCTGCCAGGAGGGGCAGACATTTTTTTTTTCTTTGTATGCCTAGTGTCAGCGCCTCCAAGTGGCAAGAGCATATACCCACGGTTCTGTCTCCCCCAATGGTTCCGACTGAGAAAAAATTATTTTTGAGACTTCTTTAAAACAAAATATAACAATCTCCCAACGCTCAATTTATTACTAATAAAACAGATGAAGAATACAGCTGTAACACAGCAAATACAGAATGTGTTAATGGGCTACATTATGCTGTAAATTCAAGCCAATAGACCGGTTTTCAAGCCAGGATTTGCAGGAGTGATATGCCTGCAGTTCTGCATCCATGTACTATCCTCAAGTCCCGGTGTGATAGCAATGTGAATCTGCCATGGTTCTATACAGAAACCTTTCCCTCCATCCAAGATAACAGTCAGGTCAGATTTTCTGTACACATAAATTGCTTTCAATCATTAAATTGGAAAGTGCAACAAACACATACCCTGGTCTCAAAGAACTTTTCAAGGACCTGTAGTTCTTCAGGCTTCCATTGCCCCGCATTTTCAGGCGTCACTTTTAGCTGCAGCGTCTGGTGTGTGGTGGGGTTAAGAGCTACTCTACACTTTAGAACATCTGTCTTGAACATAATGACTCCTGGCTCATTGGAGTTTATGAGTTGCAGCTGGAAGGAATAAAATACTTTAAGAAAGAACGTACTAGACACATGCCATCTAATATTCACATTAAGTTATGTTTAATCAAAATATAGTTTTTTGATTTACTGTAAAATAAAAAATAAAAAAGTGTCTCATTCTATTGCTTATAATTAACTCGAAGGAGTAATGATAGGAAGTATGTATGATTGAATACGTACAGTCTCCTGCTGGATTATCCTTTGAAGATGCCGCCTCATGTTTACAGAGCCTAGAAACCTCTCAAGAGGAGAACACAGGTAGCTTCCGGCCAGTGCAGGAGCTAACCCAGGAGTCGGAGATGGTAGAAGTAGTACGTGCAAGGCACTGTGAGTTAGGATTGTAGGGATAGATGCAGCCCAAGGACGTTGAGGTAGCTTGCGAGGAGGAGGCATATTCGTTGGCAGAGATTGAGAGCCTTGAAGAAATAAAAAGGAAAAGAAAATGTAACAACTTTTTGTTTAAGGTGTTGGCAGAAATTGATCTTCATCTACATTTTTGACTACATGATTTCTTTGACTTTAAATTAAAATTTAATGTAAGAAAAGAAAGCATGGTAAAGATAAATTACCAGCCCCAGTATTACGTCCTGAAACCAGTATCAAATACCAGGGAGGACACTTTGGACAAAATTTATACTGTTATGCCTAGTGCAATGAATTGGGATATGGGAAGTGACCCAGGGACTATGTATTTTAGATCCCTGTTTTGTGTACCTTCACCTCAGACCCTGCCATAGGCATAACCAGGGTAAAAATTGCCCAAAGCTACAGTTAACCTATTGTCTGATGGAATTCAGCATAACAGCATAGGCATTACACTTCATTGTAGCCCAGAGACAATGCGTTGTGTTATCACACCAATTAACCTGAACAGGTACAGCACAATGTGGTGACATGGTGGCCACAGGTTAGCACAGCACGCTGCTCAGCAGCTTGATATCACAGGCAAGAAGAACCAGAGCAATGGGAGCTACATGTTTGTGCAATTTTGCATGACAGTATGGGCTGAAATGTTTCCAGTTATTGCAGATTTTTCATTTAGTCTGATTTAACGGACACAATTCTGATCAACTGTTAATGCCCTGACAATTCAAAATGCAAAGAAATATGCAATCTCATCATGTGTTCTGAAGAAAAATCTCTAGTAGAGATGAACTAGAATCACTAAATGAGAGCATGATTGGAACTACAACATACTTGTTCCAGCTCGTGGGGAGTGAGACACATCAGGGACAGGAGAGTGAAGAGATGGATTTGCTGGTGACATTCCAGGCATGCGAGCTGCTGGAGAAGGACCAGACACTTGAGGAGACCCTGGCCAATTGCCTGCACGTTGGCTGGGTGACATCATGGCGTACGGAGAACTAGGGTCTAACGTACCTGTGCAGGTTGCAAAATGAGATTTTGTCACATTACCTCCTCTTCTACTATAGACTTGAAGGGATATTAGATTGAGAAAATTTGAAATTTTGAAAACAATATAGCTCTGCAGATTTATTTTAAATAAATAGAACAAATGTACAACTAAGAACTAGATGTTTATCTTCTAAGTAAACCCCTAACAGAATTCTAAGATTTAAAGAGCAAGGTGTACGCCACAAGCAGCAAAACCTAATGTAATTCTAGACAAGTATTGCAGTATATGTGACTTCACTAAATTTGAGGCAAAACAGACTACTGAGTGTGTTGGGCAAAACATGTCTACAAGAACATTAACTAGTCAGTTAAAAGGGTAAGTGTCTTATCAAAACTTTTGATATGCTGTGTAGGTATGTCAAAAGTATAGATTAGTCAGGGTCTCAGTGCTGAGACCCCCTCTGATCTTCAGTCTGACTGCAAGAGCCAGTTATACAGGCTTACAAATGTCTCCTTCCAATCAGACAAAGCTGAGCATAGGAATGAAAAGCGCCGCTGCTTCACCCACCTATAGCTAGAGATCAGAAGGGGTATCAGCATCAAGACCTGGACCGATCTAAACTTTTGACATGTCAGCATGACACAAAAACCAAGTACTATTCATTCTGTCCAAATGAACACCATGATGGAAAAACCAAAGACCCCTATTTAAAGGGGTTCTCCAGTGCTTACACATCTTATTCCCTATCCAAAAGATAGGGGATAAGATGCCTGATCGCGGGAGTCCCGCCGCTGGGGACCCCCGGGATCTTGCACACGGCACCCCATTTGTAATCAGTCCCCAGAGCGTGTTCGCTCCGGGTCTGATTACCGACGACCACAAGGCCGGCGGCGTGCGACGTCACGCTCCGCTGTCACGCCCCTTCCCGTAGGCTTGCATTGAGGGGCGGAGCGTGATGTCACACGGGGGCGGAGGCATGACATCACACGCTCCGGGGACTGATTACAAACGAGGTGCCGCGTGCAAGATCCCGGGGGTCCCCAGCGGCGGGACTCCCGCGATCAGGCATCTTATCCCGTATCCTTTGGATAGAGAATAAGATGTGTAAGCACCAGAGAACCCCTTTAAGTGAATAGTTACCACTGGATGCTGTTGGGGTCCTCTGTACATCGTATTTGCCACTGTCAACATTGGAAACAAACATGGTAGACTGAATGGAGTTTTTTTGTCCTGTATACTCCGTCAGGCAACAAAAACATTATTGTTTACACTGTAGATAAAAGGTGTCCTGATCATCTCCAGCCTCATGAACTGAGCCCTAAAGGCTGTGTGAGCAGGGCATGACAAGGAAAGGTTTACATAAACCAGAAATCCCATTTAAGTGTGTGTTTTGGTACTGTGAGAATAACTAGGTATTAGGATTTTGTAAATTCACCTAAATTGGCCTATGTAGAAAAAAGGGCAATTAAAAAGCACCTAAGAATAATATCACATACTCTAAATTAAACAGTCAGTGGGCAGTTGCTGGGCACAGAGTAGATGCCATAGACAGAGAATATAATTATATAATGCATTGTGTAGAATTGAAAACATGACACGGAGCAAGCAGACATATAAGATAGCCTTTACATAGAATAAGCCTCACAATAAAACAGCACATAAAAAAATGAACAGTCATTGAAATATAGATATGCTTATGTCCTATGACCCTAAAATACAGAACATGATGATGATAACAGGAAGAGTTACAACTATAATATGCTGAATGTCAGTTCATCTGGAGACACAAGAATTAAAACTGAACCTGACAGGACACTACTAAAGTGAGTTCTCCTTACTCCTTCCAGGAACAGTGATTGACAGCTTTCACTGAATCAGTGCCAGTAGAGAGAAAGCTGTCAATCATCCTGTGTTAGTGGAGTAAACAGCATGGTCACTGAATTCCTATCAGACTGGACAAGACAAATTTCTAAGGTGAATGGTGGACTCCTGACTCTACCCAGACACACGATCTGGAGGCAGAGAAAGTAGGTGGATTTTAATATGCAAGATCCTTTTGGATTTAGAGAGATAAGCTGCTGCCAAAAGGTGTCTGGAAGTGGCTTACTCTCCATTAAAAACACATGCAGGCTCAGCCAAACCCAGCCTGAAGAGAAAAGGGGGTGGTATGGGAGGGTACTCGGAAGAAAATGCTGCTGGCCCAAAGGCCAACAGTTATTTAATGTTTATTATCTTGGGGCTCTCTCAAAAAAAATTTGGGTTGGGATTGTAGACAAAACCAAAGTTCAAAACACAGAAAAAGATACGAATGTTTTAATTACAGTTATTCTCTATAACTCCTGGTTTGGGCTACAAAAATACTGATCAAAATACTAAATGTAAAAGAGGCCTTACCAGAAGGACAGAATGTCCTCCATTGCGATCCTGAAGACTACAGCTCCATAGGAAGGGAAGGGGAGGACAGCCAGCAGCTCATTGGATGCCTTCAGCAAGATGCTGTAGGCTATTGGCTATGGCTGCACGGGGTGGGGGGTTGCCTACACGGAGCTCACAGTAGAAGCCTGCATGAGCAACGTAGAAGCCTGCATGAGCACCGTAGAAGCCTGCATGAGCAACAGGACAACATGCGAGTACCAGGAGGCAGAACAGGGCACATTAAACAGCTATCTGGCAGCTGCTAAAGCAGTCAGCACTGCTGGATAGCTGTTTTTTTGCGGTGGTCCTGACACACAGCAGCATCGTATGTTGATGCTGCGTTCAACATACGATGGGCTCTGAGAGGCATATGTTGAAATTATTGTATCTCGGAGCCATCGTATGTCTGGGGATCACTATACTGCTCAAATCCACCTCCTCTAAACGTCTTCTTGCTCAAGTCAGCACAAAGATAAAGAACTGGTAATTTGGTTCTGACATTTTCTATTTCTAACAAAATAGCAGTTATCAGTTAAAAATCCATTCATCACTGCATCCTCACTACTAGTAACAAACAGTATGAAGAAGTAGCTAAACAACTTCACATGATCCCCAGCCATATATAATATATATATTATTCACACACATACACACACACACACAAGTACCCCCCCACCCCCCCCCCCCCCCCCCACCCACACACACACCCCCCTTTATGGCATATGGCTATAAAACTATGCAGGTACCCTGTTTGAGACTGACCCTGTGTATCAGACAGAGCAGAGGGCACCTCTAAATCTAGGTCAATGCATTCCTACATTGACCCATCTACTTTAATGTAATGAGCACCAAAAGACTATGTCCCCGAGTGACACTAGAAGATCAAGACTCCCCATGATTGGTTTGTTGTCAGGGTTTGTTTCTGATAAAAGAAAAGGGGTTGTCCAAAACCAAAACCCAAGCCCCTTTAAGACAAAGTAAAGAAAGGCAAAGCCAGTGAGCATTTATATGTTACAATTCAGATCATTACAGGGTGGTAAAGACAAGTGGCCAGACTACTGGATCACATTAGTATGAAATGATAGCTTGAGTTAAGTAGTTGCTATTATATTGGCAATAGTCTTAAAACACATTAACTAGCTTTCACTAAAAATGGATGGCATTGTTTTAGTTGATCCTAAGAAAAGCTTGGAATTTTAATTTAGTTCTCATAATTTAAACTTCCCAAAAAAAATGCTTACTATAAAAACAGGTCACGATAAACACCACAAAGGAGATAACCCCCGACAGTCGTGAACAATGTTACAATTCTATATCATGCACTCACCATGAGGACTTGCAAAGTTAGGTGTTGGAACCATTGTAATTCCAAGGGAGGAAGGAGACTGTGTGGGACCAAATGACGCAGGAGAAGGTGCTCGGAGTGCTCCACTAGGAGAACTTTGCAAGTTTCCTAAGAATGAGATCATTTTGGGGTGGAGGGGGGGGTGGAGTATACATTTAGTGCAAAATACTCAATGGGTTTAACTACTGTAATAAGCAAACTAAACAAACATTTCCCTGCAGCGCCCCTAGAGACAGAAATACATATTGCTCTTCTTTAGAAATTGCATTTTCAGTATTTGAATTGTATTCCAGAATTAGTTTTTCCTTCAGGTGAGACTGGAAAACTTACAAAGATTCTCAGATGTATTATATGAAGATCTAATTGTTATATAGCTTGAATATCATATCAACATTATCATTATAAAAAGAACATCATTCTTACTCTTTGGGTTATTTTTCCAGAGAAAAACTAAAACAAAAGAAGCTTATCCTAATTCTTCAGTTTTTCCCCCCAGGCTCTCTCATGTTTAGTCAAGCATACATTAAACAGGGAGGAATTTTACAACATTTCACACACTTTCTAAATTTTTATAGCTGTCCCATTTAAGAACTTCTTGTAGGTTATAGAGAGGGAAATCTGTTTATGACATCCAGTGTACCCTACAGGATTAGAAGGTACATCCTACCCTAATACTAAAAAAGGTTTACACACTTTAAATGACTGGAAGAGAGAATATTTACACACAGGATTTCCACAGACCTATTTATGTGACAGCAGGTGTCATTATACCGCATTACATATATTTTTAATTACATGGGCAAATAAAGCAGATTGCAGCTTTCCATACAGAAAGCCAATGGAAAAAAAGATGCATGTGCACATAGCCTAAGCTAGATGTGTCCTATTGGCTGTAAGATGTTTTTTTCATAGAAACCAATGGAAGCTCACCTGGTGACTGAGAGTGCATCATCACTGGGGAAGGAGTAACAGTGTTGTGGTATGAAGATGGTGGGGACGTAAGAGGATAAGCGCCAGATGTTCCAGACTTGCTTGCAAACTAAGTATAAAACAAAAAGAGGTTGACTTTAAACTTATAACTGTTAAAGTTAAACTCTAACCCAACTTTAGAGAATATAACTCTCCCAATAAAGAACCGTTCACAGAGTATTTGCTATACACATTTGGTAGCATAAATTGCACAGAAATGCTGTAAGGCACTACAATATTAGTGAATGGTGTTTTAACAAACTCCCTTCACTAGCACCATAAAAAATACACAGTAGATTCCAGGCATGCAGCAGATTTTTAAAGGGGTACTCCGGCGCTTCGACATCTTCTCCCCTATTTAAAGGCTAGGGGATAAGATGCCTGATCGCTGGGGTCCCACCACTGAGGACCCCCGTGATCTTGCACGCCACACACCGTTAAAATCAGTCCCCGGAGCATGCTCGCCGGGTCTGATTACTGCCGCCCCCCTCAATGCAAGCCTATGGGAGCTGTCACGCCCACTCCCATAGGCTTGCATTGAGGGGGGCGGAGCATGACATCTCACGGGATGGAGCCTTGACGTCACAACACTCCGGCCCCGTGATCGGCAGTGATCAGACCCGGAGCGAACACGCTCCGGGGACTTATTTTAGCGGGGTGCGGCATTGCAAGATCACTGGGGTCCCCAGCGGCAGGACCTCCGCGATCAGGAATCTTATCCCCTATCCTTTGGATAGGGGATAAGAAGTCTAAGCGCCGGAGTAACCCTTTAAGGCCCCTTTCATACTATAAAATTCATCCGTTTTAAAGATCCTTTTAACGTTCAGTTATTAAAATTGGCCATTAAATGGGCGTTCCAAAATCCTATTATAGTCTATGGGCTTTTTACATTATCCATTTTAACCCGTCATAGCCAGTTATTAATAACAGATGTTATTTTGTGACGGGAGAAAGAACGGAAGAAATAGTGCATGCACTATTTCTCCCGTTACTTTCTCCAGTCACAAAATAACATCTGTTATTAATAACGGGCTATGACGGGTTAAAACGGATAATGTAAAAAGCCCATAGACTATAATGGGATTTTGTAACGGCCGTATGGGATTTTGTAACGGCTGTTTATTGGTCGATTTTAAGGGTTTTCATTAAACGGAACATTAAACGGATCTTTAAAACGGATGAATTTTATAGTGTGGCAGGGGCCTAACATGCAGCAGGATCTCTGCATATCTACAGAAACACACAAACTAAGCCCTCTGAAAATCTCAATAGCGGTTCAAGAACATGGAAAATAACATCTGGCCCCAGCAGTAAAACATTAGAAAACATATTTTTGCACTAGTGCTTTGTAATTTATGGAAAATACCTGCTGTGCCTGAGGCTGGAATTGGGATAATAAGGAGTCCATCATATCACCCCCAATAGGTGATGGTGGATTGTCATCTTCATTAACCGATCTTCGCCGTGCATCCTGATTGCTGTCCACAAACATGTTTAAGAACGTCTGAACAGTATAAGAAAAAAAAAAAACTCTTTACATGATGAAATGGCCAACAAATTAAAAACACGGCACTTAGAAGCATTTTTTTTTCTTTATGACACCCTATTTGTAATCCCTTTGTGTGGCAATGGGTTATACCTTTGAAGCAAATATGAATTGTTTTTGGGCCTAAGGCTTCAAGCATGTACAAGCAGTATAAAACTCTTCATAAACTGTATGCAGGATGCTTTACAGTGCAACAAATATAGGATATTTGATCCTAGATTAAAGGAACTTTATTATATAAAACTTGTGCTGACACCACCACAAAAAAAAAAAAAAAAAAAAAAGTCTGCTTGGCAAATATGTAGATGATTCCAGCTTTCCAGCATCTTGTACCTTTCTAATGAATTGCAGCTTGTGTTTTAAGTGAAATTACTAAAGATAATTATATAGAAATAAGTTGCAAATGTAATGCCAGATAACAGAGATGCTAACTGATGTGTAGGACATTATACAGTGGTCCCTCAACATACAATGGTAATCCGTTCCAAACGGACCATCGTTTGTTGAAACCATCGTATGTTGAGGGATCCGTGCAATGTAAAGTATAGAACAGTGATCTACAACCTGCGGACCTCCAGATGTTGCAAAACTACAACACCCAGCATGCCCGGACAGCCAACGGCTGTCCGGGCATGCTGGGAGTTGTAGTTTTTCAACATCTGGAGGTCCACAGGTTAAATACCACTGCTATAGGAAGTTGTACTCACCTGTCCCCGCTGCCCTGGATGTCGCCCTCCATCGCTGTAGCCGCGTCCCCGGCGCTCCGGCAAGGCCTCTGCTTCCCCGGCATCCTCGCTCTCCGTCGCCGCCATCACGTCGCTACGCACGCCGCTCCTATTGGATGGCAGGACAGCGTGCGCATCGACGTGATGACGACTATGGAGAGCGCCGGCGATGGAGGGGATCCTGAAGAGGACGCGCTGGAGCCCCGAGGACAGGTAAGTGATAGTCAGCAGACCACACGGGGCACCGTAAATGGCTGTCCGGTGGCAGCTGAAGCAGTCTGCGCTGCCGGATAGCAGTTTATGCAATGGCCCAGACATACAAAAGCATCGTATGTTGATGCTGCCTTCAACATGCGATGGCCTCAGAGTCAGGGCCATCGGGGGTCACTGTAGTTGCAAAACAAGAGTATGTTGTGTCTCTACATTTGCACAGCCACTCCTATCACTTATTATCCCATTATAGTACTTCCCCCTGGAATGATAGAAAATAAACTAAATTAAAATATTCACACGGCACACACCTTAAGTCCTGGTGCAGGATAAAAACCTTCAACAATTTTGCTGTTGTCAAAAAGGCTGTAGGCTCCATCACGTATTGCCACTACTCCCCTGCTTCTACAGTAGATGTCTATACAATACATGTTTCTGAAGGCCAATCGAATGTGTGTAGGAGATTGGGGAAGTATAGAAAAGCACTGGTATGCAGTATTTATCCGCTGGGTGAGTCCTAACATCGGCACTGTTGGAAGCTTGTTGATGGCATTTAAAGGAGCTTGAGTATCAAACAATACCTTATAAAGAAAATAAAGAGAATATATTACGGATATCCATTAATGTTTATATATAACAAGACGCAATATTGCTTTTCTCTACCCTACAATTTGTAATTCATCGATAATAAATGCATCCCTCTTGTTTTAAATAGTAGTTATTGCGGGGGAAGGGGTAAACCAGGCGCTCCAGTACCCCAGCTGGATCAGCCCGTAAGTCTATCTACTTTAATGAGCCGTTTGTAGCCGACCGGAGTCAAACGGTGACTCAGGTGTGCTCAGTTTTGACCTGTATGCGGTTTCCTGGCCGGACCTGAAACCGTAGTATACCGCATATGTCCAAAACCGCATATGGGTCAAAACAGAGCTGACCGGAGTCCCCGTTTGACTCCGGTCGGCTCATTAAAGTAAATGGACTTAAGGGCTGATCCGGCTGGGGTACGGGAGCGCCCGGTTTGCCCCTCCCCCCGCCGGATCCGGCGCCCGTATGTACAAAACGAGATGCGAATACAGCCTAACTCTCTCCCCTCCCCCCTACTGCTATACATATTTACCTTTGATACATGTATTGTACCTTCGCATTTCTGTACTATGTTTCAATATATTTATTTTAGACTAATTATTAGTTATGAAAATATTTAACTAAATATACTTTTGTTGTTTTAAGTACATTTTATATTATGGTTTCATTATAATAACTAAAAAAAATGTTTATTTCATGGTTGCAACCTTCTTCTACAGATCTGTTTTCACAAGCGGAGTAGGGCAGCTTTAAATGGGCACTGTCAGATACAAAAACTTTTGATATGTTGTAAAGCATGTATAACCAATAGGTTTTGCAATTGCTTTCATTAGAAATTTTTCAGTATTTCATACTGACAAAGCCAGTCAAACAACTGCCCCCCCCCTGCCTGCTTGGACACATATTAGTCCTGCTGTGTCCATGCACCATCACTTATGTCATGGACACACTTCCTTGATTGACAGCTGTGAGTGCAGGGCTCATAGCTGGAGGAAAGATCCTTCCACTGTCAGCTTCTGTCCCGCTACTGTCAGTGAGGACAAGCTGGGAGTTGTGATTTTGCTAATGCTAGGGGAGATGTGAGCAGACAGCATACTGAGGGAAGGGGCGGAGACTTGCACAGTGAGGCCACGCCCCCTCCCTTTGAGAGGAATTCAGAATAGTGAGCTAAATTAAAAGTGTAATAAAAAATTAAATAAAAGGTGCTAAATACAAATTAAATGTACATGGTCAGGATTAGGTACTGAGTAATAAAAAAAAAATTGTTGAATCTGACAGGTACACTTTAAAGACTGCTGTAAAACAGGAGGGATGCAGCACATCATTCTCTAGACAGTATGCACATATCACACTGCAATACACAGGGTCATGTGTATTATCGTGCTACAGGTGTATTCCCTCACATGCAGAAACAGAGAGAGAATCCCTGAAATCAATAACTGCAGCATGTGGGCAATATAAACCTCCATAACAACAATACAGACAACTGTGTATTGCAATGGGAAGAGGTGTTATCCCGTGCACTTATAAGAGGGTCCATGCTGGGGGAGGGAAATTGCAGCTGGCATTGGGGGAAGAACTAAGCATGACAGCGGCTGGTGATAATTTGGGGGGGGGGGGGTAGACATGGTACAATGTAAATTAAATTTGTTTCACATGTTTTAACAAAACAGTCTGCAGTAACAATCTACTATAGGAGGTGTTTTTTTGTAACTAAAAGGTACAGTTCAAAGAAAGGTTTAATGAACATGTCAGATGATTGCAGTCCTGAGAGAGGGATATCATACTGAGCATTAGTGATATAAAATATATAAAATCAACTGGTGCCAGAAATTGAAACAGATTTGTAAATTGCTTCTATTTAAAAATTTTAATCCTTCAAGTACTTATTAGCTGCTGTATGATCCAGAGAAAGTTGTGTAGTTCTTTCCAGTTTGACCACAGTGCTCTCTGCTGACACATCTGTCTGTGTCAGGAACTGGTCCTCTGTTTGTGCAGAGAGCCAGGGTGCTGTGCTGGAGATCGCGGGGTGACCCAGAGACCAGACCTCCTCCGATTAGACACGTATACCACAGTACTCGAAGATTTGTAAATTGACATAATTTGGGGGGGGGGGGGGGGGGGGGGTTTGTCCTCTGGAGTTCCCCTCTAAAGTAGGATATCAAACTGAAGACGAGTAAATACTGGCAGGACTCCTAAGACAATTGTCAGCTTTCCCAGTATCACCGTGTGTACAGAGAAGGCTGTCAATCATCCTGTGTGCAGTAAGCATTTACTCAGAAATCCTGCCCCAAACCTTATAAACCTATGTATCACAGATCTCAGCTTCTCTCCACTCATATATTTTGTGTCATTTCAAACTTTTCAGGATCTTACCAACCACTTAAAAAAACAAACAAAACAAAATAAAATAAAGCTTGTATACCTGTAATAACTGTACCACGTTTGGTAATTTGTTGAACATTTCCTGCAGCTGGTGGAGGATGATATTATGACAGTTACTACAACCTGAATTAGGTCCAGTTGTCCCAAGTGATATGTGAAATTTATGGTGAACAGAATTCCACTGAATACTTATCTGAAAAGTGGATGAAAAGAAATGATAGTTCAAACCATTTAGCAGAAAACTGTAAAGCATGGCATATAAGAAAATGGGATGTTTAAGAAGAGCTTTTCACATACCGAGCTTCCCTTTGTCTGTCCGTAACACAAGATAAGTTTGCGATAATTGTATAACCTGACCTCAGAGAAAAGGTTTAAGTGGGGTGGTATATCTGAGAGAGAAAAAAAATGTTAGCTTACAGTAATGGTAAACATTATTTAAAAACCATATCAAAACAGAGATTACCTTGTAAACATCGTGAAAATTCCAAAACGCATTCATATAATCGTGCAATGCTGTTCCAGTCATTTAGGAACATTTCAACCACTTTGCGTCCACCTACAGGTTCGGAAAGTGGATTTTCATATGTCAAGTACACGTGTCGTGTTGGACCTGTACATAAAAAATAATGTAGGTTTATGATTTCATTTTGACAAATTAACAAAATACAAATACTGCAAAGAATTACGCCTACCTTGCTCCCTAGAGGAAGTACTGTTTAGAGGACAATTTGCAAATACGAGCTCTGCTACCCATGTGCGATTATTCCTGCCTTGCAATCGGAAAGTGCAATCGAGAAGTGACTGTTCTAGTGCCTTCTGAGTTTCTTCACAAATTCCTTTACATGGAGGAATTCTTTACACACAAAAGACAAAAAAGGTAAAACGAATTAGGTCTTACCGGTGAAGTTGTTGCAAACTTTGAACAGTGAACATTAATGCAAACATGATTTGTAAGGATAATTAATCCAAATTTGAGCTTTTTGGTTACAACCAATGTGCCTCCATCACACACAGAAGATCCATGGGTGCATGGTTTCCACTTTAATCCAAAGGAGAAGGGGTGTGATGGTGTGGGTGCTGTGCTGGAGACAATATACACTGCCCAGAATTATAAAGGGAACACTTAAACAACACAATGTAACTCCAAGTCAATGACACTTCTGTGAAATCACACTGTCCACTCAGGAAGCAACACCGATTGACAATCAATTTCACATGGTGATGTGCAAATGGAACAGACAACAGGTGGAAGTTATAGGCAATTAGCAAGACACCCCAATAAAGGAGTGGTTCTGCAGGTGGTGACCACAGACCACTTCTCAGTTCCTATGCTTCCTGGCTGATGTTTTGGTCACTTTTGAATGCTGGCAGTGCTTTCACTCTAGTGGTAGCATGAGAAGGAGTCTAAAACCCACACAGGTGGCTCAGGTAGTGCAGCTCATCCAGGATGGCACATCAATGCGAGCTGTGGCAAGGTTTTCTGTGTCTGCCAGCGTAGTGTCCAGAGCATGGAGGCGCTACCAGGAGACAGGCTAGTACATCAGGAGACCGGCTAGTACATCAGGAGACGGGGAGGAGGCTGTAGGAGGGCAACAACCAAGCAGCAGGACCGCTACCTCCGCCTTTGTGCAAGGAGGAGCAGGAGGAACACTGCCAGAGCCCTGCAAAATGACCTCTAGCAGGCCACAAATGAGCAAGTGTCCACTCAAAAAGTAAGAGGGTAGTACGATGGCCGAGGTCCACAGGTGGGGGTTGTGCTTACAGCCCAATACCGTGCAGGATGTTTGGCATTTGCCAGAGAACACCAAGATTGGCAAATTCGCCACTGGCGCCCTGTGCTCTTCACAGATGAAAGCAGGTTCACTCTGAGCACATGTGACAGAGTCTGGAGATGCCGTGGAGAACGTTCTGCTGTCTGCAACATCCTCCAGCATGACCAGTTTGGTGGTGGGTAAGTAATGGTGTAGGGTGGCATTTCTTTGGGGGCTGAAAAGCCCTCCATGTGCTTGCCAGAGGTAGCCTGACTGCTATTATGTACCGAGATGAAATCCTCAGACCCCTTGTGAGACCATATGCTGGTGTGCTTGGCCCTGGTTTCCACCTTATACAAGATAATGTTAGACCTCATGTGGCTGGAGTGTGTCACAAGTTCCAGCAAGAGGAAGGCATTGATGCTATGGACTGGCCCGCCAGTTCCCCAGACCTGAATCCGATACACATCCAGGACATCATGTCTCGCGGCGGGACCCCCGCGATCAGACATCTTATCCCCTGTCCTTTGGATTGGGGGTAAGATGTCGAGGAGCGGAGTACCCCTTTAACCTGCATGGCTACCACAGCATTAGGCAGCAACACACCATTCCATCTGCTTAGTTGGCCTTTCAATAGGGAACTCCTTCAAAGAAATTCATTCCATGTAGCTACCTCCTGAAATAGGCTAACAGACTACAGAAAAGATGTAACTGGAGGCAACTAGTTTAAAGATTTAGGAGAAAATTTTGATTTGTTCACAGCAAATATCCTTATAAGACCAAAGCTATCTTTTACAATACAGTGTTCATTATGTCCTTTTTGACAGTCATGTCACCTCTGCCCCTCTATGCCAGCTGGATACCCACAGTGCAAGATATTGCTGGTCAATAATTTTGGCCCAATTTATAGCCAATATCAACTCACGGTACAGTAGTCAACTGACAAACAGTCCATTAGTATTGACTAGCTGTTTTGAAAGATATGGCCATTCCCTGTCAATCATCTCTGCCATTCTATCTCTATGCACAGACATCTGGTGACATCTGAAGAAATTGATCAGTGAACCAATCATTGGACACAATAGTGACCCGCCTCCATTAGCTGTCACAGAGTGATCTTTGATGGCTATTAACAAAGTCAAAGCTGACAGCGGCATTTAAACAGTTGTCCTACAAATCACTGGTGGGGCAGCAGTTGAATCAATGCCTTTTTTAGGCCTATTTGGGACTATGCAAACAATACAGCACATATCTACTATAATAATGCATATTTACGGAATTGATCTATATGAGCAATCAAAATGATTACTCAAACAAGACCCCTAAAGTGACTAAGTTTTAAAAAAATAATAATTATTACATATATATATATATATATATATATATATATATATATATATATATAACATTTTGTTATATATTTTCGAAAAACCTACAGAAGAAAAAAAAATGTAACCCTTCCTTTTCCAAAATTATAAATTTAAATAAAAATAAACATATTTGGTATCACTCTGGTGGAGTGCGGAATAGTCTGAACTAAAAAAACAACATACTGCATGGTACAAAAAAAAAAAAAAAAAAAAAACAGAATAGCTTTTTTGGTCACAAATTTTTGTGTCCCATCTACCCCAAAATGGTACATTAAAATAAATAAACTATAGATGACAAAGCACTGTCGATGGGGAAAAAAAAAAAGAAAAAAAAACTGTTACAGGGGCAACGTGGGAAATTCAAGCAATTTTTTTTTTTTAAAGTTTGTCATTTAAAAAAATAAGAAAATAAAAACTACACAAATTGGGTATCAGTGTAATCGTAAATAAACATAATTCATTTAATTTAACCACACAGTGAAAGGTGTAAAAACAAAAAATGTTTTTACAATTTCCCTTCAAACTATTTTAGTATATTTTATGGTAAAATGAAGGGTATCTTAGAAAGTACAACTGGTCCCACAATAGACAAACCCCTATATGGCTGTGTCAATTGAAAAATAAGAGGTATGGCTCTTAGAAGGAGAGAAAATTAAAATGTTCTGAGTCATTAAGATGTTAAAACTGCCAAAAAAAAAACATTGCAGAAAAATACAGAATTTACCTTAGTATTCTAATAGCGTGGCTGAAGCCATCCCCTTCTATCTGAACACCTTGATGGGGAATGTCCATGTTGGACAACTGTAAAGACACAAAGAACATACAAATTATGATAAGCCAAAATAAAGTGGTGCTCTGTTTGTGGTGGAGAAGCTGAGCAATGAACACAGCTCAGTCACAGACAGGGCTGTAATCAAAGCCCCTTCTAGGCATGTGCGAGGTGTGCCAGGTTCCAACCAAAGAACGTGATCAAGAAGAGCTCTGCCTGATCAGAGGGAAAACGTGGGGCTGTGCAAAATGTATTGTCAGTGCTAGGCAGGGAGAGGGAAGCTTTACACAAGGAACACATGGGGGGAGATTTATCAACACCTGTCCAGAGGAAAAGCAGACCACTTACTCATAACAACCAATCAGATCGCTTCTTTCATTTTCCAGAGGCCTTTTCAGAAATGAAAGAAGCGATCTGATTGGTTGCTATAAGCAACTGGTCAGCTTTTCCTCCGGACAGGTTTTGATAGATCTCCCCCATTGTCTTCAGTTTACCTATTAGGGGTAGGGAAGCACGCTGTAGTCTGAGGAGGTGTGTTACCTCTGGAGACCAAGTAATATTGCCAACACTATCCAAAATTACCAAGAAAAAGAAATTAATTCTGCCACTAGCTTAGACTACTGTGAAAGCAGACAACCACTCTACTACCCAATACCAGAGAAGCTGACAATAAACCCTCTATTACCATAGACTTCATGAATCTTAAAATTTGCAAATCAAATCATAGGATGCTCTTAAATAACACAAAACTGTTTCTTTTCGTTCAAGTGGAGGGCAAATGTTATGTACGGATAGACTACTAGCTCAGCTGGGCTTGCAGATGGTATCTAGAAAAGAGGCTGAACAACACTAACCACACCAACCAAATGGAGGAGAATCAGCTAAGTTCTGGAACTATTTACACACACAAATAATAAGTCCCCAAAGAATGAATATTTAGTTAACACACTATATTATGCTAGTATGACAAATATTTGGACTTATAGGGAATAACAGGCATCGACAGACTATGACTACTTACTTCTGTTCGGAGTCCAATAAACGGCATGTTTGAGTCACACATGGCCACAAAGTGAGCAAGCACTTTATTAAAGGCACACATTTCTCCTGTCCGCTTGGGCTTCTTAGACTCCGGAGAACCCTGATCACCAGAGAGCTGTAAGAAATGAATTGTAACTTAGCAAAGAAAATCTCTAAAAAGAACAGGAGCTGCAGTTTTACATGATAGTGCACTCTACTATACTGTAACAATTATTTTTAAAGATGTAAACCTTACTTTTCGTTTACAGCCAGCTTTCCCCTGCTTTCGCCATGTTCCATCAAAAGATAGTTCATCAACATTTGTCTTGAATCGCTGCAGCAAAACTGCAGTCGGTGGGTTATCTTCCCCGTCTGTGTGATTGACGGACAAGAAGTGGTAGCTGTATTCCAGCTCTGTTGGGTTACCGGCAACATCAAGCATCTCCACTACCTAAACTCACAAAAAGAACTGGTTAAGAGAAAAGATATATAGAGTAAATGTATATACAGTACTTTTTATCTTGGTGCTGTGATGGGACAGTGTATGTAAGCTACAGCTGCGTTTATATTAAGATTTGTTGTCAATCTGCTGAAATCATCTGTGCACGGACAGGCACCGACACCATTCACTCCTATTACCTGCAAAGACCCAATCTTAACTACCGTATTTTTCGTCCTATAGGACGCACCGGCGTATAAGACGCACCCAATTTTTAGGGGCAAAATGTAAAAAAATAAAGATTTTGAACCCAATAGTGGTCTTCAACCTGCGGACCTCCAGATGTTGCAAAACTACAACTCCCAGCATGCCCGGACAGCCAAAGGCTGTCCGGGCATGCTGTGAGTTGTAGTTTTGCAACATCTGGAGGTCCGCAGATTGAAGACCACTGCATAGGAAGTAATACTCACGTGTCCCCGCCGCTCCGGACCCGTCACCGCTGCCCTGGATGTCGCTCCATCGCTGTCGCCATGTCCCCGTCGCTCCGGAACGTCTCTGCTACCGGCCGGGTATCCTCGCTCTCCGTCGCCGCCATCACGTTGTTACGCACGTAGACGCACGTACGCGACGACGAGGAAAGAGAGCGCCGGCATACAGGGGATCCCTGAACGGAGAAGACACCGAGGAGGCAGGTAAGGTCCCCCCCGGTGTCCTTTAAGCACTAACCCGGCTATTCAGTCGGGCTGTTCGGGACAACCGCGGTGAAATCGCGGCGGTCCCGAACAGCCCGACTGAACAGCCGGGTTAGTGTCACTTTCCCTTCAGACGTGGCGGTCAGCTTTGATCGCCGCGTCTGAAGGGTGAATACAGAGAATCACCGCGATCAATGATGTCCTGTATTAGCCGCGGGTCCCGGCCGTTGATGGCCGCAGGGACCACCGCGATAGGGGTGTATTCGCTGTATAAGACCCAGTTTTGGGGAAGAAAAAGTGCGTCTTATACGGCAAAAAATACGGTACCTAGTAACTATGTACGAGCATATCTGACTTGATTTGGACTTAAAAAAAACATGGACTTCCTTCTGAAATCATAAGTACTAAGTACTTTATGCTTGAAAAGTAAAAAACAAAAAAGTAAAAAAAAAATTATCGATTACTCACTATATAGTACTGTGGAAGACGCGTCAGCTTGATGAACAGCTTATGTTTGGAAAGATTGCTAATAGGATGGTTGGCATAATTGGTCAAATGCAACGATTCACTGCACACAGTGGGCAAATGCTTCACTGAATGCTTACAACGCTGCTGTCCAAGCCAGAATCTAGAAGAACAACACACATCACAAAGTTAATAACATATTAGTGTGTAAGAGAATTCCAGCAGCTGGGCTCATATAATAACAGCTGGAAGGATGAAGACTAAATAAAGAGAAGCTAAAAAAACATCAATAGTATACCATAGATAATATATCTAGGGGCTCTAGTGCATGGCCTGACACTGTACTGTATAAAAATATAAATAAAAGACATAAATAAATAGGTGCTTGTTTACAAAGCCTTTACACGGCTTAAGGGTGCATTCACACCACGTTTTTGCAATACAGTTCCCGTATCAGGTTTTTGATGAAAAACGGATTCCTCATAACCGGACTAAACTTTATCAAAACGTGTGCACAAATTTCAACCTGTATACGGTTTGAAAAATGATGTCCGCTTGCATACTTTTTTTAAGAAAAAAAAAAAACGTTTTTAACTTTCCACTCCATTTGGAATAAAGTTTCACTTGTCTGATTGAAATTACAAGAAAAAAAAAAAACTGTGTAAAGTCAAAAACCATATGGTGAAAACCGGATGGAACCGTACGCGCATACGGTTCTGTACGGTTCCTATTGACTCCCATGTAAAAAAAATATAAAAATATATATATATATATATATAATATTATATAATATTATATAATATTATATAATATTATATAATATTATATAATATATATATATATATATATATATATATATATACACATATACATATACATATATATATATATATTTTAATACAGTTTTTCACCTGGACCAAAAAGCTTTGACAACGGTTTTGGGTACAGATAAATAAAAAGGACAAAACCGTATAAGACGCAAAAAGGACTAAACCGGATGATTCGTTTGACATATGGTTTACAATGTTAAGTCAATGCATACGGTTTTCTATACGGTTCTGTACGGTTTTTAACTTGAAACCGTATACGGGAACTGTATAGCAAAATTGTGGTGTGCATGCACCCTAACACTATAGTGTAGGCCATCAGTCATCACCTGCACATCCTATATTACACAGAGAATGTTCGGCAAGAAAATTACCAGGCAGACATTACACATGCAGCAGGACCACTCAGAAATGCACCCTCTCTCCATAAAAGGCAATGCATTTTACGAGAGAATTAACATGTTAACTCTTTCTGCAGAGGACAAAATTGGAACTTCTGCAAACAATTTTTTTGTATGTGCACAGTGCCACAGAATCCCATTGAAAACAATGGAACTTTGCTGCAACGGCATTCCCGAGCAAAATTTTTCCACCAGATTCCACTCGGAAATACCGCCATGTGAGTGAAAAAGATAATATATATTTCTGTATTCTAGTTTTTTTCATTTACACTTACTTTAGCTGTTGAAGCCAAGGGATTATTTTTTTCATGTCGTCATTGATTGATTTCTCAATATCATCTAATGTGGGCTGATCTACAAAAGAAAACATGTTCAATATTCATTAATCTTATGGCTTAAAAACCAGAGATTTAGGGTTGTCCCATCCTTTAATTCTTGTAAGTTATGAATTCTCTATAGGACCATTTTGGAGATTATCTACCACAATTTGCCAAACTTGCCAAAGTCAGTCAGACATTCTCAGTTCTCTTGCCTCCAACACAACTTTAAGAACAGACTGTCCTGCCATATCCCACCCCTTGACAGGTGCAATTGAAACAAGATAATTGTGAAAACAGTGTTACTCTCTTAAAGGGGTACTCCGCCCCTAGATGTCTTATCCCCTATCCCAAGGATAGGGGATAAGATGTCTGATCACGGGGGGTCCAGCCACTGGGAACTTCCATGTTCATGACGTCACGCCACGCCCCCGTCATTCATGTCTATGGGAGGGGGCATGATGGCTAGTACAAAGACATCACACATCCTCCCACACACATGAATGAAGGGGTAGTGATGGCTGTGGTACCCCGTCATCCGGAAAAGAGTTTGCTCAGTGCACCGGCTGACTGGGGTGAGGAGCCGGAGATCGTGCGCGATCCTAGCGGCACCCCTCCCGTGATTAGACCTCTTATCCCCTATAACTCAGCCTTTTTATTTATAAATAGTAGCCAACTCATCTGAATGGGTGCCATTTACAATGTAGAAGTTGCTTTAACCCCTTAACGACCACGGACATAAATGTACGTCCTGGTTTGGCGGGACTTTAACGTCCTTTGTATGACCGCGAGCATCGGAACGGTGCTCGCGTCATACATGGCAGGTTCCAGCTGCCCATAATGGCATAATGGAAGACATCCGCGGAAAAAAAAAAAAAAATGATCTAAAAGTTTTAGATATGCAAATGTGGTATCTAAAAAAAGTACAGATGATGGCGCAAAAAATGAGCCCTCATACCGCCCTATATACGAAAAAATGAAAAAATTATAGGTGGTCAAAATAGGGCGATTTTAGATTACTGATTTTGTACAAAAAGTTTTTGATTTTTTTTAAGCGGTAAAAAAAAATATAAAAGTATCTAGCCATGGGTATCATTTTAATCGCATTGACCCACAGAATAAAGAACACATTTTTACCGTAAATTGTACAGTTTGAAAACGAACCCCTCCAAAATGTGCAAAATTTGGGTTTTCATTTAAATTTCCTCCCTGAAAAATGTTTTGGGTTCGCCGTACATTTTATGGTAAAATGAGAGGTTTCATTACAAAGTACAATTGATCACGCAAAAAACAAGGCCTTATATGGGTCTGTAGATGGAAATATAAAAAAAGAGTTCTGGATTTTAGAAGGCGAGGAGGAAAAAACGAAAACGCAAAAATAAAATTGGCCTGGTCCTTAAGGTGAAAATGGGCTTTGTCATTAAGGGGTTAAGGAAAATTAAATGAACACCCACATTTTTATTTTTTTAAAGACTAGTTAACTTAATTAGCATTTTCACTTTGTTTTTAGTTTTTTTTTATCACAGGCAGTGCCAAAACCTTCAAAAGACAGATACAAAATGAACCAAATGAACCCCATTGACTACAACAGGGTCCACTGAGTTTTAAAAGCAAGAATGCTTTGCTGACTTTACTAGCATTTTAACAAAATCTTACCAAATCCATAAAGCATGAGCTGGAACATTCCTGAATGAAGATCTACAAACACATGGAGACACTCTGACCGCCCACAGGGCTCAAGAATAGGGATGACTAATGTTGGTAGTGCAGTTTCCACAAATGCTACAACACAAGAAGAAATCTTGAATCAAAAAGCATAAAAAGGAGATTTTTTTAACACTTACCGTAAAATCTCTTTCTCGAAGGATCCATTGGGGGACACAGACCGTGGGTGTATACTGCTGTCTCTAGGAGGTGTGACACTATGGTAATAAAAAAAAGTCGGCTCCTCCCAGCAGGATATGCCCGCCTTCAGGCCCTGAGCTAATCAGTTTAAGTTCCAGAGCAATAGGAGGAGACCAACCGGTCAAAGAAAAACCCCAAACTGTCCGAGAACCAGAAGAAAAAACATAACTGAGCTATGGACAGATAACCAAAGGAAATCCCATAAAGGGTGGGAGCTGTGTCCCCCAATGGATCCTTCGAGAAAGAGATTTTATGGTAAGTGTTAAAAAAAATCTCCTTTTCTCTATCGGCTCCATTGGGGGACACAGACCGTGGGAAGTACCAAAGCTGTCCCTTGGGTGGGCAGATAAGCAGTCAGGCAGACGGCCGATCCACTGCCGCCTGCAACACTTTACGACCCAGACTAGCATCAGCCGATGCAAAAGTATGAACTCTGGGGAGGGAACAGATAGGGTAGGACAAACCCCGCCCAAGGAATCACTAGGGCGTCCACGGCCAGAGCCTGAGGGTCCACATCCGGAATGCCCCAGAGGTCGCAGAGTTGCGCGAAGACCTCTGGATGTAGAGACAACTCGCCGGGGTCGGGTGAGGACCGACTGAGGAAGTCCGCTTCCCAGTTGAGCACTCCCGGAATGTGAATCGCCGAAACGGCCGGAACCTAGTTTACGCCCAGGTGAGAATCTTTGTCACCTCGGCCATGGTTGCCGAGCTGCGAGTGCCGCCCTGTCGATTTATGTACGCCACGGCCGTGGCGTTGTCCGACTGGACGCGGACAGGACGGGACTGAATACAGGACTCCCAATGAAGAAGACGAAGAAGAATTGCCTGTAATTCCAATATGTTTATCGGAAGAAGGGTCTCTCGGGGAGACCATAACCCCTGAACCGTCCAATCCCTGAACACGCCGCCCCAGCCCGACAGGCTGGCATCTGTTGTAATAACCTGCCAGTGAAGGGGAAGAAATGACCGCACTTGGAGAAGAAAGGGGGAGCGGAGCCACCAGAGCAGAGACTGACTGACCCTGCGAGGGAGAACAATCTGATGATAGAGGGACAGAGGAGACCTGTTCCATCGAGAGAGAATCGCCAGTTGAAGGGGGCGGTAATGAAACTGGGCAAAGGGTACAGCCTCCATAGTTGCCACCATGCGACCCAGGACTTCCATACAAGTGTGGATGGGGACTGAGACCTGGGTTCGAAGGGAGCGGACCCCCGACAGAAGCGCCAGACGTTTGTCCGGCGGGAGACAAATTCGGGCAGAGGCCGTGTCGAATCGAAGTCCCAGGAAGGTTAGAGACTGGGTAGGACGGAGGACTGACTTGTCCCAGTTGACCATCCACCCGAAGCGATGCAGAGTGTGGAGGGTGATGTCCAGATTCTCCAGAGTCTGGGCTCTGGTTGGAGCATTGATGAGAAGGTAGTCCAGGTAGGGTATCACCGAGATTCCCCTCGACCGTAACAGGCCCATCACTGGCACAAGGATCTTTGTAAAGACACGAGGAGCCGTGGCTAGACCAAAGGGGAGGGCTATGAATTGAAAGGGCCCCTCCGGAACCGCAAAGCGGAGGTACCGATGATGGCCTGGAAATATTGGCAAATGGAGGTAGGCATCCTTGATGTCCACCGATGAAAGGAACTCCCCTTGTTCCAGGGACGCCACCACCGAATGGAGAGATTCCATTCGGAAGTGGCGGATAAGAAGGTGACTGTTGAGACGCTTGAGGTCTAGGATTGGTCGCACAGAACCGTCCTACTTGGGGACCAGAAAAAGATTTGAATAGAAACCCCTAAACCGTTCCCCTGGAGGAACGGGAACGATAACCCCCTGGCAAAGCAGAGACTGGAGAGCTACTCGAAAAGGAGGAGGAGACCGGGGGGCCCGGGATCGAAAAAAGCGATCCCTCGGAAGGGAGGCAAATTCGATTCAGTAACCGTTGGACACCACGCCCCTGACCCAAGAGTCCTGAATGTGTGAGGTCCAGATGTCTCGAAAAAGTGAGAGACGACCTCCCACACGAGAAGAAACCGCGGGTGGGGGCCTTACTTCATGCAGAAGTGGGTTTGCGGTTGCCTTATTTGGGTGCAAAACGGCCGGACCGGTTGTAGTCAGACTTCCAAGAGGGGCGGGCCCGGAACGAGGGAGCCTTCTTGTCCCGCGAGGGTGCCTGCCCGGACCCTTTACTGGAGCCAGAGGTCCGAAAGGACCGAAAGGAAAAGTACTTCCTTTGGGAAATAGGGCGAGCCTTATTTTGAGGTAACAAGGAACTCTTACCTCCCGTTGCTTCAGAGATAATCTCATCAAGGCGTTTGCCAAAAAGACGGCCACCCGTATAAGGAAGCTCAGTGAGAGACCTTTTGGAAGTGGCATCCGCATTCCAAGCTTTAAACCACATAGAGCGGCGGAGAGACGCTAGGTGACCCACAGCAAAGGCAGAACAACGGGCTGACTGCATGGAAGCTGTGCACAGGAAGTCCCCAGCTTTAGAGCATTGGAGAGCCAGAGCAGATAGATTTTCTGGGGGGTTCCCGCTAAGATATCCTGAAGGAGCTTTTGGCACCACTCCGACCGTGCCTTAGACACCCATGTCGAGGCGAAAATGGGAAGAAGAGAAGAGCCAGCTGCTTCAGAGGCAAACTTCGCTAAGGATTCTACCTTCTTGTCCGTGGGATCCTTGAAGGCAGCGGCATCTGCCAGAGGCAGTGTAGTCGCCTTAGAGATCTGGGAGATTGGTGGATCCACTGAGGGAGGGGAAACCACCTTAGTGACAAAGACCTTGTCAAATGGATAATGTTCTTGAATCGACTTGATTCCCGGGAACCTCTTGTCTGGATGTTTCCATGCAGATTCCAGAATTTCATCAAAGTCAGTGTGAGAGCTGAACCTTTGAGGTGCTGGCTTAGCACGATGAAAGAATACTCCTGGAGTGACATCCGAAGATCCTGGGTCCTCCAAGTGAAAGGTGTCTCTTATGGCTGTCACCAATGAGTTCACTCTTGCAATTGAGTCAGAGCGGTCCTGAGTCAGATGCCGGCTCGGAAGCCTCGTCCACCAGTTCACCAGGAGAATGAACGAGTAGAGGCAGTCCTGGAGGGGGGCGACCCTGACCAGGTATGCAGCTCTGGCGTGGCAGAGTGGCGACTCCGAGAACGTCCTCTGGAGGAGCAACGTTTGTGCCCAGATGACAGGGGGGGGGGGGGGCGGGACCCACGAGGGGAACGCTCACGTCTATCTGAAGACTCAATGTCAGTGTCAGACGTGGCACCCTTAGTACGCTTATGAGAACGTGAAGTATGTGGAGACGAGGAACGGGCCCTCTCAGAGGCCCTGCGCAGGGAAGACCCCTTCAAGGCGGACACCACTTCCCGGGAGGCCTCAGCCACCGAACGGGAGACTTGGGTCAAGTCAGCCATATACTGGGTAAGGGAAGAAACCCAGGCTGGTGGACCGAAAGGGCATCAGGGGGTACCAGGGGGTCTGGGAGAGCAGTGGAGCAGGCAGGGCAAGTGGGCTCAGTAGAGCCAGACATTTTGGTACTACAGTGCTTACAGACAAAATAAGTCACTGATGTTCCAGGTTTCTGTTTAGAGGGAGGAACAGCTCTGGGTACGGACATTATGAGAAAAAGACAGGAACTTTCTCACCCTAGTCTGTGTCCCCTGACAGCTGCAGTGAGGAAAAAACAGCTCCGTGCAGCTAGTGTGAGAAACAGGCCAGCCAATAGTAGAGGGGGGCGTGCCTGCAGCTGAGGCACTAACAAATTGGCCCCCCTCTGACTGAAAATCGTGCCCACAGCGCTGATTGGAGGCCAATTCGAACATCAGAAAAGCTCCGACAGCCCTGTGGGCGGAGCTAAGGACAAGCCGAGAAGAAACTGTAATGGCGCCTGCTCCTTGTCCCGAGCGCACATGTCAGTCGCATATGCGCTCGGGGAAACAGAGCGGGCGGCCAATACGCCAGCAGAGACTGCCGGAGAAAGCGAAAGTAAGCCGGCGCTGAGAGCGCCCGGCCCGTACCAGCGCCGCAGCTGTCAGCCGCATATAAGGCGCAGCAGTCTAGTCCCAGTAACACACACACCCAGTGAAAAAACAAAGTACATGCCCCCTCAGGTGCCACTGCTCCCCCAGAATAAAGTCCAGAATAAAAGTCCATCCCCAGTAAGTCAGCCTCATAACATGAAAAGGTGGGCCAAAAACAGGGGGTCTCCAGAGGTTGCAAATCCGCACCTGAAGAGAAAAGGGGGGGGGGGGGAAGTACTTACCTCATTCAGAAGAACTTACCTGATGGAGTCTTCAGTGAAGTCTTCAGTCAGCTTTAGTTACCTGCATCACGCCTGGCTGCTATGCGTGAGCGAGGCGAGCAGGGAAAATAGGGGGACCCGGACCCATGAGGTACCAACCCAGGCGCTGAGCGTTGGTGAGGGGGGGGTGAACAGCGCATATACGCAATGTCTGTGCCCCCTTACTCGCAATGGGGAAACAGCGAACAGGAGTCCCCGAGTCCCCACCTGAAAACAGAAAAGAAAAAGGAATAAAAAATGAACACGTCCCTATACTAGGAAAACAAAAAAATCAGAAGACCTGGTCTGGAGAATTCCAGACCATGTCCACCTCCTTCAGACATGAAGCTTAAACTGATTAGCTCAGGGCCTGAAGGCGGGTATATCCTGCTGGGAGGAGCCGACTTTTTTATTACCATAGTGTCACACTTCCTAGAGACAGCAGCATACACCCACGGTCTGTGTCCCCCAATGGAGCCAATAAAGAAATTATAATATAGTATGTACCAATATATCAATAGTCAATATAACAATCTGTGAATGAGCTTGTCCGTCAATATCACAGCGCAACTTCTAAAAGGGATTTTCCCACAAAGATAAATACCGTATCTACTCGAGTATAAGCTGACCCGAGTATAAGCCGAGACCCCTAATTTCAACCCAAAATCCCAGGAAAAGTTATTGACTCGAGTATAAGCCTAGGGTGGGAAACACATCATCCCCCCAGCATCATCCAGACCCGTCATTAACATCCTCATCATCATCACCGCCTGTCATCATCCAGACCCTCATCATCATCACCTGTCATCATCCCCTTGTCATCATCCCACACATCCCCCTTCATCATCCCCTTGTCGTCATCATCCCCACCCCCCTTCATCATCCCCTTGTCATCATCCCCACCCCCCTTCATCATCCCCTTGTCATCATCCCACACACCCCCTTCATCATCCCCTTGTCATCATCCCACACACCCCCTTCATCATCATCCCCACCCCCCTTCATCATCCCACCCCCCTTCATCATCCCCTTATCATCCCACACCCCCCCTTCATCATCCTCTTCTCATCATCCGCCCTCAGTGGTCTTCAACCTGCGGACCTCCAGAGGTTTCAAAACTACAACTCCCAGCAAGCCCGGGCAGCCATCGGCTGTCCGGGCTTGCTGAGAGTTGTAGTTTTGAAACCTCCGGAGGTCCGCAGGTTGAAGACCACTGCGGCCTTCAACATCATCCAGCCCCCTCTCACCCCCCTTTAGTTCTGAGTACTCACCTCCGCTCGGCGCTGGTCCGGTCCTGCAGGACTGTCCAGTGAGGAGGTGGTCCGGTGGGATAGTGGTTCCGGGCTGCTATCTTCACCGGGGGCGCCTCTTCTCCGCGCTTCCGGCCCGGAATAGAGGCGTTGCCTTGACAATGAAGCAGAAGTACGTTGGCAATGAACGTACCTCTGCGTCGTTGTCAAGGCAACGTGACTATTCTGGGGCCGGGCCCGAAGCGCTTAGAAGAGGCCTCCCCGGTGAAGATAGCAGCCCGGAACCACTATCCCACCGGACGACCTCCTCACCGGACAGTCCTGCAGCACCGGACCAGCGCCGAGCGGAGGAGAGTACTGTACAGAACTAAAGGGGGTGAGAGGGGGCTGGATGATGTCGAAGGCCGCAGTGGTCTTCAACCTGCGGACCTCCGGAGGTTTCAAAACTACAACTCCCAGCAAGCCCGGACAGCCGATGGCTGCCCGGGCTTGCTGGGAGTTGTAGTTTTGAAACCTCTGGAGGTCCGCAGGTTGAAGACCACTGCGGGTGGGGGAGTTCACTCGAGTATAAGCCGAGGGGGGTGTTTTCAGCACGAAAAATCGTGCTGAAAAACTCGGCTTATACTCGAGTATATACGGTAGGTCTAAACTATTGATGTACCAATAGGTTTATTAAAATGTACTGAGAGAGATATACTTACAAATCACCCTATTTTTGTTTTGTCCTGTTGCCCTTGTTTACAACAGTCTTTGGGCATCCACCAAACATGCTCTGTACATTTACACCCTGCATTCTTAAGGGGTTAAACCCATTTCCAAGGCACAAGCATTTCTCAAAATGTACTGTTTGAGAGATACTTATCCCCCCATGTGACATCTTTACTTTGCTGTGTTGGGCATTCACTTAGACGGTCAGGCATGGTCAGTACAACTGCATATTACTTTAGTTAACTACAGTGCATGCAAGAACGGGGGATTGTGGGAAAGTGTGAGCTTGTTGCATTGAAACAGCAGGATCTTAGTTTAGAGAGGAAACCAGGAAGTGATCAGATCCATGGAGAAGGAGAATAGTACTGTCATATAGGTCATTTTATCTTTAAAAAAAATAAAAAATAAATTAAAAAAAAGCACAGTAATACATTACAGCCTGAAACATCAGTGCAGAAAACAGTAGAGATAACCAATTATGTGACGGCCCAAATGAAAGACTGTGATACTAGCAGATATGGTATCCTGAAAGTACTAACCATTTTTGTTCATCCAACAATACAGAACATTTGATAATTATACATCTATTAAGTACAGTTAATTATTGAATAAAGACATGCCATTATATACGTAAGCAAACTACAGATGTAAATATACCTACAGTTGTCATTTGGGTTGAAATTCTTTAAGATGGCTTTTAACTCCTGTAACTTCTGATGTGATCGAGCATGGACACTGTCTATTAGCAGTTTTTCTATAGACAAATGGTCAATCTATAAAACATGAGAGGATTCATAAACAAAAAAAGATTTATAAACTTTTTATTGCTAAAAGATTATAAGACAAAAAGGTATTAACAACTTACCCGCATAGCTCTTTCTATTAATTTAGAATCACAAGTTGGCAGTGGAGGCTCGTGTGAAATTTGCAGTGGTTTTGAGCCATCGTTCTCATCTATCTTTATTGTGACCTTGTGAACAGAGGCTGTACCTGTTTTTCTTCCCAGTACCTGTTGGCTGTACAAAAAAAAATAAAAAATACACAATCAAACATATCAGAAATAGTTGGTTAAAGAGATTGCCTGGTTTTAAAAAATTCATAGCCTATCTTCAAAATGGCCATCAACATAACATTGGTGGGAGCCTGACTCAGTATCCCCTTAGAATGGTTGGTGTCTTGAGAGTTGGACGCCCACCAATCTAATATTGATGGCCTATGGCTGAGGCTAAAGTATCCTTTTTTAAAAACCCATATCACCTCTTTAAAATGTAGCGGTGACAACTGGTACTGAAATATAAGATAACAGAAGTCATTTCTGGGTAAAAACTTATTTAGGCACCACAACTTCTTTACTGTGCCGATTGGCCCTAAAAGTCAGATCCCCATTAATAAAACATTCACAGGTAATCCCAAGAATATGCCATTATTAAAAAAAAAATTTTTATTATCCCAAGGTGTACATTATGGTATTAGATATGCAACCAGAGCTTGGTTAGTGTTGGCCTAGATGGTGGGACCCTCAAAAGCCAGCAAAAACAGCAGGTCAGTTTAAAGGGGTTAGACTATGAACAAAAATTGGCTGCCTGGCAGTCTCCAGCCTGTTTGCAGCCGGCGGAGTTTGTCAGGTGTCAGAAACAGCCAACTCGTCTGTGATGCAATATGCGTAACTCCCGCTGACATTAATGGGAGGTGTGCAAACGGCATAGCATCTGGAGCATTGTTTACATAACTTTAGGTGTTATATAAATAGCGTTATTTTCATAAACCCATTATGACACCAATGGAGAGCAACTCCTACCCGGAAACCTGAGATATATATAAAAAAAAAAGCATGCCATTCCGCATCTTATTTCTTCGAATAAACATCCAGTTAGAGGTTAGTATATAAAAGATTATTACATATAAAGTCTAAATCAGACATAAAATTAAAGTTTAAGTTTTTAAAGTTTACTTTATGTGGCAAACTCTAGAGAAGAGTTATCCTTTTCTGCCCAGTTGGTAGACACTGTTCTAGTGGACTGGGCCCCAAAGGAGTCAGAGCTGGCAGGTTTCACAGGCTTGAGCTACTGCTAGACAAATAGTGACCTTACAAACTACTAGTCCCTTCTTCTTTCCCCCCAAACTGGTTCTGTTAGGTGCCAATCTCTGATTGCCTCTAGATAAATTATAAGACACCACCTCATATCTAGAAAAGGCAAGCACTCCTCTTTAAGCTTTGGACATCTAGAGCCTACTGGATGCCAATAACCAATACTCAGAGCTTTTTAGAACTGCTGCCCACCTATGCCAGAAGAGATGAGGCATTCAACAAAGTGAGGTTGGTATGTAAAGCCTTTATTGACCAGCTCGCTCCCATGCAAAGGCAACTGGTATCCCAGGCTCCCTGAACGTTCCTGCATGGCGGGAACAGATCAGACTTTGCTGCCCAGACAGCAAGCTGCACAAACTGGGGGGAATTAAGCCTTCTGGGGGATCCCTTATTGCTGTGACACCCTACAACAGTGTTTCCCAACCAGGGTGCCTCCAGGTGTTGCAAAACTAGAACTCCCAGAATGCCTGGACAGCCTTTTGCTGTCCAGGCATTCTGGGAGTTCTAGTTTTGCAACACCTGGAGGCACCCTGGTTGGGAAACACTGCCCTACAACAACTGGAAGATCAAATTCACAAATAATAATACTTATTGTCACAGGCAAAAAACAGACCAATGTACCAGTTATTGAGCTAAATAAAAAAAAAAAAAAAAAACTTAAACTTTGATAGTTTACAGTTTGCAAGGATAAATATTTAAAACAAACACTATATGGTGCCTAGTGCCTCTTTTAGAACGTACATACAAAAGATAACACAATGGTTGGGTCAAATGGTGTAAAACATCACTCTTGTGGGCAAGCGAAGATACTGACAAAAATAGTATGGGCCTTATAAACTGGGAAGGTTAAAAAAAAAAAAAAAATAAATCATTAAATAAGACTATAGTAGTCTCACATCAAACCAAATGTACTTATGCCAGAAAAGTCCACCAACAACTCTGAGCCAGACTAAAGGTCACCAGTACCAAAGGTCTCACACAGCTCAACGCTGTTAAGTATAGACTGAGGAAGTAGAAAAGAAGTATAATGACGCTCTCATGTGCAGCTGCTGTCTGCTATGGAAGTCTTGGTTGATACTATAAAGTTATTTGTTTACAGACTGTTCTCGAAATTGGTATAATGTACACATCCCATAAGAGCACCACAACATAAAAACCACTCCACACCAGCTTATTGCCAGAGAGGATGGCATTAGAGAAACACAGACACTGTCCGAAAAATGCATCTAAAGTCGTCTTGAGCACAAGAGAAGCATTGTCCCCAATGTTTTGCCAGACAGACTTTACCAAGTGGTATTAGGGGTATGCATGGCCTCTATTGACCAGCCGTCTCCCAGCAGCCATGCACAAGGCACTCGGCGCCCCCAGCTCCCTGGGCATTCTGGTGCAGCTAAGGTCCTGCTTCCAAAACTGCAGGGCAGCAAGCTGCACGAAGCACTAAAGGCAAACATGTAGGGATGAAAATACTGGGGGATCCCTGTACCAGACTTCAGGCTAACTCCACCAGGAAGCCACAAAAGGGGATAGTGCTGTAAGATGACCTGCAGCCTAATGTGGCCGGGCTCTTCTATATCCCACAATGTCTCCCTGAGGAATCTTCCATGTCGGACAGCATAACTGAACTGAGCTGTGGAGATAAATGTTCCTTATTTATCTTTCTTGTCCTGAGGTGGGAGGTGCTCTCCAGGGTTGATGTCAGAGATGAAGGGGTAAAACCCCTTTAAGGACTTATAAAGGGAAGCAGCAACCAGATTCCAGTTGTGTATTTATTTATTTATTTATTTATTTTTTTAATGGCAAGGTGATGCTCCACTGTTCCTCCTGACAACTCTGATACACCTCCACCATTTGCTAACCATAACACCAGGTGCATAAATATAAAAAGGAAAAAAAAATAAAAAATCAATCCTTATAAAACACACAATTATAAATACATACTTCCAAACAGCCAAGATGAGGCATTTCCCTGCAAGGTATCTTTCAATCTGAACAAGATCACCCCAGCGTTCCCTGATTAACATTTGCGCCTGTGAGTGGAGGACTTCTAGCTGAAGTGATAAGCAGAAAGAATCTGGACAGCACACACTTAAGGAACCTTAACGTAAATATTGTACATGCTACAAGAGCAACCAGTAAAACATTACTATTATGGCATTTAAACAGCCCCCATAAGCTTGTTCCACCTGTTGGGACCTCTATTACACACAAGGTTAATATACAAGGTAACAGTTTGTTTACATAGTGATGGCTAATGGCCAAAATTGTCCCTAAAGAAGATGACAAAGTTCAATTCTATAGATTCATTCACACATAGATAATCTCAGACCGAGGTCTCAGTCCTGAAAAATGACACTCTAAAAAAGTTAAACATTATGTAATGAACTATTCCCATTAGAATATATAATATATATATAACTACCATTCCTCCACTTCTCCCATTATTATATTAAATAAATTAATGATACAACATTAACCCCTTAACCCCTTACCCTCTTGGGGACGCAGGGTGTTCGCATACGCCCTGCATCCCCGCTCCTTAAGGACTCAGGGCGTATCTGTCTGCTGAAATCATTCAGCAAGCATCCAGTGACAACACCTGGGGGGGGGTCCTTATCAAAACAAATCAGCGATTTGCGGCAATTCCGGGTCAATCGGGTCTCAGGAAAAAAAAAAAAAAAAAAAAGATGATGGGTGCCGTCCGAGAGGGCACCTATCATCCCTTAGCAGCAGGAGTGAGGTGGCAGTGGTGCACCCTCATGATACTCCTGATTCTTCGGCCGTTATCGGACGACTAATCAGGGCGCCTGCTGAAGGGGTATCCCTAACAGCACCCGCTCCGCCCTTGTTCCAGAGGGCAAGAGCAGGTGTCGGGAGCCCTCAGCTGAGGCACCGATCCCCAGCGGGATCGGGGGCCCCAGCAGCGGAGGCAGATCTTCACTGCGCAGCAGCAGGTGGTAAGGCGGGCCTCCTGCTGTTGCTAAGCAACAACTCCCAGCATGTACACAAGGGCATGCTGGGAGTTGTTATGCAACAGCAGAAGGCACAACTACAACTCCCAACATGCCCTTTGGTAGTTTGTGCAAGCTGGGGGTTGTAGTTATGCAACAGCTGGAGGTACATTTTTGCGCCTCCAGTTGTTGCATAACTACAACCCTCAGCATGCACGGACAGCCAAAGGGGATGTTGGGAGTTGCAGTAGTGTGCCTCCAGCTTTTGCATAACTGCAAGTCCCAGCATGCCCTTCGGCTGTAAGTGCATGCTGAGAGTTGTAGTTTTGCAACAGCTGAAGGCACACTGGTTGCAAAACACTGAGTTTGTTACCTAACCAGTGTGCCTCCAGCTGTTGCAAACTACAACTCCCAGCATGCACTGAAAGACTTATGCTGGGAGTTTTAGCTTTTCAACAGCTGGAGGCACACTGGTTGCGAAACACTGAGTTAAGTAACAAACTTAGTGTTTTGCAACCAGTGTGCCTCCAGCTGTTTCATAACAACAACCCCCAGCATGCACGACAGCCAAAAGGCATGCTGGGAGTTGTAGTTTTGAAACAGTTGGAGGCTTGACACAATCCCCCCCCCCCCCCAATATGTGAATGTACAGGGTACATTCACACAGACGGGTTTACGGTGAGTTTCTCGCTGCAAGTTTGAGATGCAAATTTTCCACCAGTGTGAATGTACCCTAAAAACACTACACTACACCAACACAAAATAAAAAGTAAAACACTACATCTGCATAAACCCCTACACAGTTACACCATACACCCCACCGCCCCCCCCTCCCCACAAAAAATGAAAAACGTCTGGTGTGGCACCGTTTCCAAAACAGAGCCTCCAGCTGTTGCTAAACAACAACTCCCAGTCCGAACAGCCAGTGACTGCCCTGACAGGCTGGGAGTTTTGCAACAGCTGGAGGCACCCTGTTTGGGAAACACTGCTGTAGGTTAATTTTGGTATCAGAGGCAAGTGTAATTCTTGCATCTGGGTCAGTCCCCATGCAAATTCCTAATGTAGACCTCACACGCGCATGGTGCTCTCTCACTTTGGAGCCACATATGGGGCATTTCCGTACTCGGGAGAAATTGCCTAATAAATTCTGGGGGGGGGGGGGGCTTTTTCTCCTTTTACCCCTTTTGAAAAGGTAAAGTTGGAGTCTACACATTTTTTACACTAACATGCTGGTGTTGCCCAATACTTTTCATTTTGACAAGAGGTAAAATTTGTAACTTAATTTCTCCCGAGTACGAAAATATCCCATATGTGGGCGTAAAATGCTCTGCAGGCGCACAACAGGGCTCAGAATGAGAGCGCACTATGTAAATTTGAGGCCCAAATTGGTGATTTGCACAGAGGTGGCTGATTTTACAGCGATTCTGACAAACGCAAAATACCCACGTGTGACCCCATTTTGGAAACTACACCCCTCACGGAAAGTAACAAGGGGTATAGTGAGCCTTAACACGCCACAGGTATTTGACAATCTTTGTTAAAATTGGATGAGAAAATGAAAAAAAAAAAAAATCACTAAAATGCTGGTGTTACCCTAAATATTTCATTTTCACAAGGGAAAATTGGGAAAAAAGCCCCCCAAAATGTGTATCAACATTTCTTCTGAGTAAGAACATACCCCATATGTGAATGTAAAGTGCTGGCAAACTACAATGCTCAGAAGAGAAGGAGCGCCATTGGGCTTTTGGAGAGAAAATTTGACGGGAATTGAAGGCCACGTGTGTTTACAAAGCCCCCATGGTGCCAGAACAATGGACCCCGCCCACGTGACCCCATTTTGGAAACTACACCCCTCACGTAATGTATTAAGGGGTGGATTGAGCATTTACACCCCACAGGTGTCTGACAGATTTTTGGAACAGTGGTCCATGAAAATAAATTAAATTTTTCATTTGCACAGCCCACTGTTCCAAAGATCTGTCAAACACCAGTGGGGTGTAAATACTCACTGCACCCCTTATTAAATTCTGTGAGGGGTGTAGTTTCCAAAGTGGGGTCACATGTGGGGGGGTCCACTGTTCTGGCACAACGGGGGGCTTTGTAAACGCACATTGCCTCCCACTTCTATCTCAACCAAATTCTCTCACCAAAAGCTCAATGGCACTCCTCTTCTGGGCATTGTAGTTCGCCCAAAGAGCACTTTACATCCACATATAGGGTATTTCCATACTCAGAAGAAATGGGGTTACAAATTTTGGGAGGCTTTTTCTCCAATTACCCCTTGTGAAAATGAAAAATTGGGGGCAACACCAGCATTTTAGTGAAAAAAAATCAAATTTTCCATTTTCACGTCCAAATTTAGCGGAAATTTGTCAAGAACCTGTGGGGTGTTAAGGGCTCACTGTACCCCTTGTTACATTCCTTGAGGGGTGTAGTTTCCAAAATAGTATGCCGTTTTTTTTTTTTTTTTGGCTGTTCTTGCAACATAGGGGCTTCCTAAATGCAACATGCCCCCCAAAAACCATTTCAGCTAAATTTGCTTTCCAAAAGCCAAATGTGACTACTTCTCTTCTGAGCATTGTAGTGCGCCCGCAGTGCACTTGACGTCCACACATGGGGTATTTCCATACTCAGAAGAGATGGGGCTACAAATTTTGGTGGCATTTTCTCCTATAACCCCTTGTAAAAATGTACAATTTGGGGAAAAACCATCATTTTAGTGAAAAAAATTTTTCTTCATTTACACATCCGACTTTAACGAAAAGTCATCAAACACCTGTGGGGTGTTAAGGCTCAGCAGACCCCGTTACGTTCCTTGATGGATGTAGTTTCCAAAATAATATGCCATGTGTTTGTTTTTTTTGCTGTTCTGGCACCATAGGGGGTTCTTAAATGTGACATGCCCCCCAAAAACCATTTCAGAAAAACGCACTATCCAAAATCCCACTGTCGCTCCTTCCCTTCTGAGTCTTGTAGTGCACCCACACGTATTTCCTTACTCAAGAGAAATTGGGTTACAAATTTTAGGGTGATTTCTCTCCTTTTACCCCTTATAAAAATTCAAAAACTGGGTCTACAAGAACATGCCAGTGTAAAAAATTAAGATTTTGAATTTTCTCCTTCACTTTGCTGCTATTCCTGTGAAACACCTAAAGGGTTAACACACTTACTGAATGTCATTTTGAATACTTTGGGGGTGCAGTTTTTATAATGGGGTCATTTATGGGGTATTTCTAATATGAAGACCCCTCAAATCCACTTCAAAACTGAACTGGTCCCTGAAAAATTCAGATTTTGATAATTTTGTGAAAAATTGGAAAATTGCTTCTGATCTTTGAAGCTCTCGGATGTCTTCCAAAAGTAAAAACATGTCCACTTTATGATGCAAATCTAAAAAGACATTGTATATGTGAATCAATATATAATTTATTTGGAATATCCATTTTCCTTACAGGCAGAGAGTTTCAAAGTTAGAAAAAATGCAAAATTTTCTAAATTTTCATGAAATTTGGGTATTTTTCACCAATAAAGGATGCAAGTAACAATGAAAATTTACCACTAAGTTAAAGTAGAATATGTCACTAAAAAACAATCTCGGAATCAGAATAATCGGTTAAAGCATCCCAGAGTTATTAATGCATAAAAAGTGACAGTGGTCAGAATTGCAAAAAAAAGGGCCAAGTCCTTAAGGGTTAAGGTGAAAATGGGCTGAGTCCCTAAGGGGTTAAGGACAAAGCCCATTTTGGCCTTAAAGGGGTACTCCACTGCTCAGCGTTTGGAACAAACTGTTCCGAACGCTGGAACCGACATCGGGAGCTCGAGACGTCATAGCCCCGCTCATGACAGCTGTCACGCCCCCTCCCATAGACTTGCATTGAAGGGATGGTGTGTGTCGGCATGAGGGGGTGGGGCTATGACGTCACAAGCTCCTGGCGCCTGCTCCAGCGTTCGGAACTGTTTGTTGCAAACGCTGAGCAGCAGAGTACCCCTTTAAAGCGCAACTGTCATGATTTCTGAGCTATATAGCCTAACAGTCTGTGAACTGGGCTTATATCTATCCACCATTACCTTTGCCTTCTTTATAGCTGGATTTATGATCATAAAATACTCTTTTGTACAGCCATTAACAGTTGGATAGGCGGGGCCAGGGGTCTGCTATGCCCTGAGGCAGCCATGCCTATCTTTTCCTTCAGCGTTGGGATGGTTGTGTAATGGACACACAGGTCCCAGCGCATGCGCCCTGTAACTCTCCTATGTGCCGCACCCTCTGCCTTCCTGCTTACAGCTTCTGTGTAATGCTAGAGGCAGAGCTTAAGCATGCTCACTGCCTCTAGTAACCACAGAATGTAGCGCGTCACCGGCAGTGTGTTCACACAGAAGAGGAGAGTCGGCACATAGAAGTGATACAGAGTTGAGAGTTTGAGTATTTTATGACCATAAATCCAACTATAAAGGCAAAGGTAATGGTGGATAGCTGTGATAAATCCAGTTCACAGATTGTTAGGTTATATAGCTCAGAAATCATGACAGTTGAGCTTTAAAAAGGACACCAGTTTTCTTTTTGCACTTTTTTTCCTTCTCAGAAACCAACATATACTTTGTGCCGCTCCCCTGGTGCCTCCGCTGCCCTAATGTGCTCCCTCTTCAGTGTTCCCTGTGGTCAACACGTCACACTGCGGCTCAAGAATCGACAGCTGCAGGGATGTCTGGCCTCGGTCAGTGATTGCTGGGCGGCAATATGACGTATTAGGCCCAGGCCCTGGTCTTCTTCCTAATATATCAGTTTGTTGCTTAACCAATCACTGGCCAAAGCAGGATATCGCTGCAGACAGCCATTGCTGAGCCACAAACTGACTTGTTAATTAAAAGGAACCCAGAAAAGAAGCGCACCTGGGACCACAGTGGGACAATAGAGGCACAGGGGAGTGGCAGAAGTTTAAGAAGGGTTTTTTTTTAATTTTTTATACCAGACAGAATGGCAACTCCACAGATTGAGAGTCCTTATGAGCTGAAATTATGGCTGGATCTGCAGTCTGTTTCTGATAACACTGATCATTGCTATGCTAGTAACAGCATATAAATCAAGAGTTTCTTGGCCCTAGAATTAGCTATAATACCTAATAGCTCCAAAATAAGTGACCACTAGTGGAATTCATTTTATAAGATTTATAAGAAAAACATAGATATAATGGAAAGGATACGCAAACATGTGTACATGTCCTGAAGGGGTTTCTCATCAGCAAAAAGCCGGGATTGAACCAATTGATGAATGAAATTTATTTGCATGCTATGGACTAGTGCACGACCATCTGCAAGATAGGAAAAAAAGAAGTGTTACTATTATATTAACGGACAACATATTAAATCAGTAAAATATGCAGAAACAGGTATTTTACGTAAAAGGAACAGTAAAACAAAAAAAAAAAAATACACATTCTGGTACCAAGACTACAAGAATGAACAAAGGCAATTCCAGGCATTAATGCTACATTATTACTTTTTTAAAGTACTTTTTTTGTCAGGTGATCTACACCCTCCAGTTATCTATCTTTTAATATATTATTGTGTGGAAACTACTGATGGAACTTCATCTGTTTTATCTCAAGGTTAAGGCCAGTTGCTGTTTTATTATATTATTATAGCTGCTGCAATAGCTTGACCTGTATGATTAACTTAAAGGGGTAGTCCAGTGGTGAAAAACTTATCCCCTATCCTAAGGATAGGGGATAAGTTTGAGATCGCGGGGGGCCCGACAGCTGGGGCCCCCCGCGATCTCTCTGTACGGGGCCCCGGCTCTCCGCCGAGATAGCGGGTGTCGACCCCCGCACGAGGCGGCGGCCGACGCCCCCTCAATACATCTCAATGGCAGAGCCGGAGATTGCCGAAGGCAGCGCTTCGGCTCTGCCATAGAGTTGTATTGAGGGGGCGTGTCGGCCGCCGCTTCGTGCGGAGGTCGACACGCCCCCTTCCCGCAGGCTGTCGGGGCTCCGTACAGGAGATCGCGGGGGGCCCCAGGGGTCGGACCCCCCGCGATCTGCAACTTATCCCCTATCCTTAAGATAGGGGATAAGTTGTAAACCACTGAGTCACCACTGGACTACTCCTTTAACTATTGTGCAGAGATGTTTAATATATTTAACTATAAAAAAAAAATGTTTTAAAGATTTATTTTTTATCTATTAAAGGGATACTCCGGCCCTTAGACATCTTCTCCCCTATCCAAAGGATAGGGGATAAGATGTCTCACCGTGGGGGTCCTGCCACTGGAGACCCCGGCAATTTTGTATTTGCCACCCACCTGTTTGAGCTGCACGCCGCAGTGCCAGCTCACAAACAGCTGGGTGGCGACCACGGGGCCAGAGTATTGTGACGTCACGCCCCCTCCCATAGACTTGCATAGCGTGGGTGGGGGGCGACGTCACCCGGGCTCGGAGTAGTACGCCACGATACTCCGGGCATGTGGTCGCCACCCAGCTGTTTGTGAGCTGGCACCGCGGCGTGCAGCTCAAACAGGTGGGTGGCGAATACAAGATTGCGGGGGTCCCCAGCGGCGGGACCCCCGCGGTGAGACATCTTATCCCCTATCCTTTGGATAAGGGATAAGATGTCTCAGGGCCGGAGTACCCCTTTAAGTTTAAGAATTGCTACCACACAAAATAGACATTACAAATGATAAATAATCACCTTTTGCTATCAATTGTAACGTTTCACCTTAACCCCTTAGGGACTCAACCTATTTTCACCATACGCCCTGCGTCCCCAAGAGGTTAAAGAGTACCTGTCAACAAATAAACTTTTTATTTTTTATAGATTGAAGTATTCGGAACAACTTTCCAATTGAATGTGTTTAAAAATGATCTTCCTTTCTATTTTTACGTTGAAAAGGTGACCACTAGGGGACTCCTTAGTTGTCTTTGGATAAACATTTCAAACTAATGCCGGCCTGGCATGAGTCCGAAATCTCATGGCGCAGCCGGGACACATGACAAGCACAGCGCAGCTCCGTGCCTGTCAATCAGACAGACGGGAGCGAGTGCTGTGCTCGTAGCACAGCAAGGCGTGCTCCTGACTTGTCCGGCAGCGTCATCAGGCTCTGCCCCCTTAGGAGAGCCGTTGCACGCTGGCCAAGTAAGTGTAGCGATGCGCTCCACATGCATCGGGTCTGCCTTCCCTTACCTGCGCTGATCGAGGTCTTCCTATTAATGATCATAGTTAATGATTTTATAAAATCGCTGAACAAGATTCACTGAATCCACTGATCACGGTACTGAAGTTTCCGATGTGGAGGAGTAATGCAACTTTAATGGAGCAACTTAAGCTCACCACCATATGCGCAACAAAATGCTAGAAATAACCAGGATTTTTTTAGAAGTGGATACCAAAAAGACAAAAACAAAACTGCAGCACAAAAAGGAGAGGAGCAGATCCAGATGTAGGAGAGCAGGCAGTAAACACAAGAACAAAATATACCAGACATCTGTTAAGACAGACATAACCACTCACAAACGGAAAGATTTATCAGTGGTAAACTTATCCGTATCGATATTAAAGGGGTACTCTGGCGCTAAGACATCTTATCCCCTATCCAAAGGATAGGGGATAGATGCCTGATCACGGGGGTCCCGCCGCTGGGATTACTGACGATCACGGGGACGGAGCATTGCGACGTCACAGTCCAGCCCCATCAATGCAAACCTATGAGAGGGGGCGTGACAGCCATCACGCCCCCTCCCATAGGTTTGCACTGAGGGGGGCCGCACGTGACATCACACGGGGCAGAGCCGTGATCGGCAGTAATCAGACCCGGAGCGAGCACGCTCCGGGGACTGATTCTAACGGGGTGCTACGTGCAAGGTCACAGGGGTCCTTTGGATAGGGGATAAGATGTCTTAGCTCCGGAGTACCCCTTTAAGTGAAGAACAGGTGCAGGTCCTTTCAATGGGGCTCAATTTTGTCCCAACACAGAGGTGTGATTTGAACCAGAGAATCAGAGATGTTAACAAAATTTGTCAGATCTATTACTGTTAAAAAAACATTTCTATTGCCCTGACATTCCGCCAGAAGAACCTCAAACTATTACAGCCAACTCTAATAAACCATATCTGAGTAGTACGGCCATGAGCTCTTTGCCACTACATGCATCTTTCCAGGACCAAAGTTAGTTATTGAATCTTATTGATCTCCTGAGATTGACGCAGGAAGACACACAAATAGAAAGGAATAACATCATGGACAATTTTCCAACACCAAATCAGTCTTTCTACCCTGTACATTCTAGATGCGATGCCATGGATACTTTTCAATCAAGGGTGGAACACGATTTAAAAGGACTAACAAACACGCAAGTTCCCCTCAAACAATCTGAACTGGGCCCAACGGAAGGCCTTGGGCGAATTAGCCAACAACACCTATATAGAGATCCGCCAAGCGGATAAGGGGGGGAGGGCGGGTCAGTTATAGTATTGGATAAAAAAAAAATAAAAAAAATATGAAAAACTTATAATGGAGCAGCTAAGTGATATCTCCACCTCCAAACCCCTACCGAGTAATCCTATGAAGGAAGTCACCAACCGAGCAGCCTGCTAGATGAAGATTTGGCCTTAGGAGTGATCAGAAACAAAAATTACAGACAAGAGAAAGCGAAAGCACACAAGGGTGAACACCAATAGATAAATGACGATAAATACTTTATTCAGATCATATGACAAACAGTGATTGTAGCACACATTTAAAAACAAAATATGGGAGTCAGATAACATGTGGTCTCCCAAAGCCACGGAGGAGAACCCCCAGTCACCTGGAGAGTCCCCCCCAAGGGACACCAGCACATCCAAAATAATGTGCAAAAAAACACTCCCTTGCTACCGTGTACCCCTGTACATTTAAGTATAAAAGTATTACTGCACAATTCCAAGCAGCCAAAGAAATGTAAGACTAGCATGCAATGAGCAAATTCCTATGCAGACACAAGCAATAGTAACAAATACACAATAAGCAGCCAATGTTCACAGCCAGAACATTAGCAATAATACTAACCAGCGTACGATCAAGGAAAGTGAAATTTTTTTTTAATAATACATCACATGATAGGTACATGAGCGGGTGTCCCCCCCCAGAAACAGGTCCCCACGCATTCCGTTTCAAAGGGCGACTTCCTCAGGGGCCCTGTGCCGTCCGGCTCCTTACATGACAGTGCGCTCAGCCTATCACCGGGCGAGGCAGGACATCGCTGCGGCCGGTGATACACTGACTGCTCTGTGACGTTCCCGTCCCAGGGAAGCAGCATGAGGACCACAGTGGAGGACAGTGAGGCAGATAATGGAGCAACAGGGGAACGTAGGAAGGGTAGCCAAAGTTTATTTTGTTTATTTTTGCAGCCCAGGAATATGTAAAATTCATCATCAGTACAGATGTCCTTTAATCATTTCCATTGCCGCAGCAGGCAACACATTCATTTAAAGCGCCGGCGGCTCACAGGGGAAGCAGCGCCCTTGGGTCACATATGATTAGTTCCCCGATCTGGGGACAGCCGCTACGGCTCATAATTCATTGAAAGGGGCCCGACCGCTATTGCGGTATAGGAAAAATTAATATCGTAAAGAAAAAACATACTGGTATGAACTGGTATACTGCCCAGCACTACCTTGGGATATTTTAAGGACACAAACACTATTGGAAGCTGTGAAGTCTATATCTTGGAACAAAAAGAATAAATGGTTGTCATGTGACATAACCGCTTTCTATACTTTCATCCCGCATCAAAAAGCTGTGGAATCGGTAGAATATCATATGTGCAAATACAGTAACTACACATTCACACTAAGACAATACATTCTAGAAGTTTAGTTTTTTGTCTTAATTTTTTCTCATTTGATGGGCACTTTTTTTCTTCAGTTACTTGGATGTCCCATGGGAGCCAAGTTATCCCCATCACTAGCAAATCTCTACATGTCACACTGGGAGGAGGTCTACGTCTATGTGGCCATCAATCCCCACCATTCTTTGGTGAGGTGGTATGGCTGTTATATTGCCGACCTCCTCCTCGTGTGGATGGGCATGGCAGCACAAGCCTTTCCTCGGTACATCAATGACAACACATTTAAATTTAAAATTCACCTGCAGTTTGGAAGATAACACTATAAATTTCCTGGACCTCACCCTTACTGGTGACACCAATACACATACATACTGCTATGTATCGCAAGCCAACGTCTGGCAACAAAAAATTACATGCCCAGTTGCCATCCTCATCATACCGTCAGAAACTTACCCATTGGAGAGTTTGTAAGGGCAAGGAGGGCTTTCTCCTCCCCGGATAATTATAAGAACATTGCCGAGGACATTGGCAAAAGGTAGAAAATCGGGGATACAAACCTACTACTCTCATCAGAGCAAAAGCAATTGCAGATACAAAAACTAGAGATCAATATCTACAAACGATTACCAGGAAGAAGGTTCAAGATCCTAAGTGTACATCACAAATAATTACATTCCCTACACCTTTTTCAGTGGACTTTAGTGCCATACGCAACATTATCCAGAATCATCTCCCTGTTATACATCAAGTTCCCACTGTTGCTAAGATCCTTCAATCGGGGGTCAGATTTGTGGCCAGGAGGGCAAGGTCCCTCAGAGATCATTTATCTCCCAGCGAGTATCATGACATGTCGAAAATGGAAACTGGATATTACAAATGTAATCAATCACGATGCCCTATGTGCAAATATGTTATCACAACCCAACGCTTCACATCTACAGTAAACCAACTGACTTTTCCTATGAAAAGGGCTATTAAATTGCAACACCAGCCATGTCATATACTTGGCCACATGTCAAATATGTAATCTTCTATATGTGGGGTGCACTATAAGAAAGCTCAAAACACGTATAGCTGAGCACTTAAGGGGGAGCATACCAACACATACCTTAAAACAAATACCAGGGCAGCATCTGGTTTCAGTAAACATATCCGAGACACACATGGTAGTGACAGCTCTTGTATACAAATAATTGGCACTGAAAAAATTCAACAACCCCACAACGGAGGGGACTGGGCACACCTGGTTTATACGTGGGAGGTGTTCTGGATTTTGTCCTTGTTGTCCTGTGTACCAGGCGGTCTCAATTACAGAAATGATCTGATGTATATATATATTAGTGCCCTCTATTACTGCGGTTTCATATGCCATCCTCATTTATATAAAGGATTACTTTATGTCTCATTCTACAGTATGTATTTATAACACCAATGATACTGTCAGTATTGGCATATTCAGTCATGGCCGTAAATGTTGGCACCCCTGAAATTTTTCTAGAAAATGAAGTATTGCCCAAAGAAAAGGATTGCACTAACATATGTTTTGCTATATACATGTTTATTCCCTTTTGTGTGTTGGACCACTCTTCCTTTGCAAACTGCTCCAGATCTCTCTTATTGGAAGGGCGCCTTTTTCCAACAGCAATTTTAAGATCTCTCCACAGGTGTTCAATGGGATTTAGATCTGGACTCATTGCTGCCATTTCAGAACTCTCCAGCGCTTTGTTGCCATCCATTTCTGGGTGCTTTTTGACATATGTTTGGGGTCATTGTTCTGCTGGAAGACCCAAGATCTCGAACGCAAACCCAGCTTTCTGACACTGAGCTGTACAGTGCGACCCAAAATCCATTGGTAATCCTCAGATTTCATGATGCCTTGCACACATTCAAGGCACCCAGTGCCAGAGGCAGCAAAACAACCCCATCATTGAACCTCCACCATATTTCACTTTTCTTTGTAGGCCTCATTCCATTTTCGGTAAACAGTAGAATGATGTGCTTTACCAAAAAGCTCTATTTTGGTCTCCCCTTTCCACAAGACATTTTCCCAGAAGGATTTTGGATTATTTAAGGTCATTTTGTCAAAATGTAGTCTTGCTTTTTAATGTCTCTGTGTCAAAGTGGTGTCCTCCTGGGTCTCCTGCCATAGCATTTCATTTAAATGTTGACGGATAGTTCGCACTGACACCGACGCTCCGTGAGCCTGCAGGACAACTTGAATATCTTTGGAACTTGTTTGGGGCTGCTTATCCACTATCCAGACTATCATCCGTTGACACCTTTCATAAATTTTTCTCTTCCGTCCACGCCCAGGGAGATTATCTACAATGCCATGGATTACAAACTTATTGATAATGTTGAGCATTGTGGACAAAGGCAAATCTAGATCTCTGGAGATGGACTTGTAACCTTGAGATTGTGGATATTTTTCCATAATTTTGGTTTCAAGCCCTTTGACAGTTCTCTTTCTGTTGTCCATGCTTAGTGTGGCACACACACACACACAATGCAAAGACTAAGTTAACTGCTCTCCTTTTTAACTGTTTTCAGGTGTGATTTTTATATTGCCCACACGTTTTACTTGCCCCAGGTGAGTTTAAAGGGACATCACATGCTTGAAACAATCTTATTTTTCCACAATTTTGAAAGGGTGCCAATAATTTTGTACAGCCCATTTTTGGAGTTTGGTGTGACATTATGTCCAATTTGCTTTTTTTCCTCCCTTTTTTGGTTTAGTTCCAATACACACAAAGGGAATAAACATGTGTATAGCAAAGCATGTGTTACTGCAATCCTTTTCTGTGAGAAATACTTCATTTTCTTGAAAAATTTAAGGGGTGCCAACATTTATGGCCATGACTATATGTAGATATTGGATATTTATTCACTATTATCAATTTGGGAATCCATTCCATTTTATTCTTTGGTATCATCACCCGTCCATGTACAATAGCTTTTTTCTGCCACATATTGCCTGTGTAGTATTATGTTCTCTGGGCCAGCTAGTGCTTGAATCTGCCATACTTATGAATCCATGTTGTTCTATTGCTACAACACTATCCAGACGTTGCGGTTCTACAGCCTATCGACAGGCTGCAAGTGTTGGGCCATGAGTTGAGTTGCAACACAGATGCTAATTATGTATATTATGGGCGAGTCCAGCCCGTTTAGTAATTCTCTAAGGCTAGACATGGTCTTACTGTCATATGTTAAATGATGTATGGAACTACAAGCTATGCATTTGAAATAACTTAATTTCGGGACTAGCATACACTTGTGCTATGTGCACACGATGTGAACTAGTAATACTTTAATAAACTAATCTGGTGCTACTAAATAAAAAATAATTTAAACAAAGATTAAGTATAAGTGTTTTGCCCCATATCAATCTAGAATATGTGAATAGTTCCTTTGTAATATAATCAATGGGGGAGATTTATCAAAACCTGTGCAGAGGAAAAGTTGACCAGTTGCCCATAGCAACCAATAAGATCGCTTCTTTCATTTTTAACCAGGCCTCTGCAAAATGAAAGAAGCGATCTGATTGGTTGCTATGGGCAACTGGTCAACTTTTCCTCTGCACAGGTTTTGATAAATCTCCCAAATGTCTGCTAAACTGTAATATATATACGGTTTACCTTGCTCACTGTGCAGATGATGCGGTTCTTATCCCCTATGCCTGCAGACATATGAGCTGATATCCATGCCCTGTTTTGCTTGGTGCTTGTTTATCATTGCAGCCGGAACTGTCATCACACGCCAGGAATCATTGCTCTGGTAATCACTCCTTTTGTATCTTGTGTATATAAGCGAGCATTAAGCCCAAAACGCATCGGTGTGTATGTTTTTATGCACCTATCACTTGATTTTTGCACCATGGTTTAATTACATTTATTAAAGCTCAAGTTTTAAACAGAAACCTACTACGCTTGAGCTGGACTTCCATTCTCCTTCTCTGGCGAAGGATAATTTTCTGTTGCCTTTTAGTGATTTGAAGGAAACTTTTATGCTACTGTACAGTATCCTTTATCAGTATCTTCAGCTTCAACATGCTATAGGGTCGCAGAGGGGGGACCGACTTACAAACCACCCGTTGTTGTTGGCACAAAGGGTGCCCATAGGAAACAATATCTTCTGCTTATGGTTCGGGAGAAGTGAGAGACTGATCTTTGCCCTATATCTGACTCTTTGTGGATAGAGATGTTGGAGACAGTACCCCTGTTATCTATTAGTGAGGAGCACATCCTCTCTCATACCTCATTTACAGAGTGTACAGAACCCCTTAGGTTCCTCCATACTATTGGGGTACGCCCTAACTCTACCTTTCCCAGATGTTAAACGGAGGATGACAGTATCCTACACGTTTTGGGAGTGTAGAGAGCTAAAGGAGTATTGGCAAGTGATTATTAAACTAATAACTGAAGTATATCAAGGCCCCTTCCTTTATCTCCTAAGGTTTGTGTGTTGAGTAGCCTGGATAAGATCTTGATGACGAGTTTTCCGTTCCTGGAATACAGCGTATGTTGTATGAGGCCCGTAAAACGATTGCGTCACACTGGATTCATGCTGCACCTCCCACATTGCAAAAATTTAAGAATAGAATGAATGCTGTTATTAGGTTGGAGAGAGGGGTGCATATGAAGAGGAAGGGTATCAAAATTTGAAAGCATTTGGGGGGAGATGGGTTGATGTCCCAGGTTGCCCACTTCGGTGCTTGTGCAACTCTGTAGGAACCCTATGCAGCTCCTGCCAGGTGTGAGAGGGAGATGATTGTCAATTCTATAGTGCGCTCTTTGTCTAGTCATGTACTCCTTTTTCGTTAGTTGTGCTTGCTGGGCTGGATGCCCCCGAATCCCACAACAGTTTTCTCTTTATTTGCATGTTTATTTTCTTCATTATTCTTCAGGTACAAGAAATTGAAATGTTGCCTTCCCTGTAAATACTTTACCTGACTAATTGTTGTTGCTAATTGTATGTATGTTAAATTTCTTTTATCAATAAAAATGATCTGATTTAAGGGGGGAAAAAATCTAAATGCAAAACATTACCTCCAGTTTCTTTATCTTCAACCAGAATTTCCAGTTTTAGAAGTCTCCATGGAACATCAGGATCATCTCCCATGACTGTCAGAGTAGCTTCAAACTCTCCCTCGACACGAAACTTCACCCTTCCATTGGCTATAGAGTAATTGTTGACAAAAATGTGAGCATACAGGTAACACAGCAAGCAGATAAAATATAGGTATCAAACCATAAAAACTACAACTTAGTTATTCAGATAGGTGTTGTACTGCAGTGCTTCGGGAGAAGAGAAAAGAATAGCACTCATCCATACCAACTGTAAGATTTGCCAACTGCGGAGGGAGGTCTGTAGTGACCAGGCGATGCCTCAGGATTTGATTGAGTTGGTGAAGTGTTGATTGTTTTTCAGTTTTGGTAATAGGATCAGGAGGGATAATTTTATCCTGTGGGTAGAAAGTGGGTAGAAAAAAATAAATAAATCGTCAAGTTGTAGAACAAAAGGCACTATATTAACCCCTTAACAGTCACAGACATATTTACGTCAGTAGCCGGCTCCCGATCTGTGAAGCGCGCTCAGAAGCGGAGCTCGTTTTGTATCTGCGGGGTCCCAGTTAATACCGGACATCACAGGTCAGGCTGATGTCTGGTATTAACTCTTTAGACGCCGCAATCAAAGTTGATTGCAGCATTTAAAAACCGGGAGAATATGCTGCCGGTTAGCTCAGCAGAGCTGTTTGGGACCACCGCTGTGAAGGTGCAGCGTCCCGAGCAGCTGAGAGGACAGCGGGAGGCTCCCTACCTGGCTCCACGCTGTTCAATCAGGGTTTGAATGCTCCAAGCCTGAGATCCAGACTTGAGCAATCAAGTGGAGATAACACTGATCAATGCAATGCATTGAGCAGTGCCTGCAATCAGAATAATGCACGTTATAGCCCCCTACGGGCTATTAATAAATGCGATTTAACCCCTTCCCTAATAAAAGTCAGAATCACCACACATTTCCCATAAAAAAAAAAAAAACTGTAAAAAATTATTAACATATGTGGTATCGCCACATGAATGTCCAAACTATAAAAATATATCGTTAATGAAACCGCAAGGTCAATAGCGTACATGCAAACAAATTCCAAAATAGCGTATTTTTGGTACATTTTTATACCATAAAAAAATTAATAAAAAGCGATCAAGAAGTCCGATCAAAAAAAAATGGTAACGATAAAAATGTCAGATCACGGCGCAAAATAGGAGCCCTCATACCACCCTGTACACGGAAAAATAAAGTTATAGGGGTCAGAAGAGGACAACTTTAAACATATACATTTTCCTGCATGTAGTTCAGATTTTTTACAGAAGTACGACAAAATCAAACCTATTTAAGGCTGGGTTCACACCACGTTTTCTTAAATACGGTTTCCGTATACGGTTTGGAGGAGGGGGGCGGGGCTAAATCGCGGCGCCCGCACACCGTATTTAATGCAAGTCTGTGAGCCGACCGGAGTGAACCGCAGCCTCCGGTCGGCTTCGTTTTCGGCCATATGCGGTTTCCGGACCGCAGGCAAAAACATGGTCGACCACATTTTTGCCTGCGGTCGGGAAACCGCATACGGCCGAAAACGAAGCCGACCGGAGGCTGCGGTTCACTCCGGTCGGCTCATAGACTTGCATTAAATACGGTTCCCGAATACGCCTGAGTGCGGGCGCCTCGATTAAGCCCCGCCCCCTCCTCCCAACCGTATACGGGAACCGTATTTAAGAAAACGTGGTGTGAACCCAGCCTAAGTAGGGTATCATTTTAATCGTAAGGACCTACAGAAGATAAGGTGTCATTTTTACAGAAAAATGTACTGTGTAGAAACGAAAACCAAATTGTGTTTTTGTTCAATTGTCGCACAATGATTTTTTTTTCCAGTTTCGCCATTGATTTTTGTGTAAAAAGACCTGATGTTATTACAAAGAAGAATTAGTGGCGCCAAAAATAAGCCATTATATGGATTTTTAGGTGAAAAATTTAAAGGGTTATGATTTTTAAAATGTAAGGAGGAAAAAACAAATGTGCAAAAATGGAAAAACGCTTTGTCCTTAACGGGTATGCTTGTAATGTCTAAGTTAGAATAATAAGGGACTGGATGCATAAAGAAATGCTGCTGTCATAAATTCTGCAGTGTTTTAATCAGCTCAAAAAAGCTGCAGACCACAATTGTAGTTTCTTTGTTTATAAACATACCCTGATACATGTTGGCAGGCGAGGATAGGACCCTGTTGTAAGAACATCAATGGCGTAAGGAATTGCAAAGCTAGGTAGTCGTGCGTGCACAAGGGCATCTCTAGCCAATGATGCAAGCCTGTCAGCTGTGTCAACGAACAAGATGGTTTGCTGGTCGAGGAAACTTGATATCATCTACAGGGGAAAAAAAGGAATATTTAAAGTAGAGAAATAGATAAGAATGTAAGACCATGTCCACACGCGATGAACTGTTTGGATTTGAGATAAACCGTTATTCCAACAGAAATATATGTAACTGGGGTACCTTATTACCCATGCCTCTGTGTGAAAATGACTGCACCACAGAATTCACAACCCGGGTGTTTATTACTGGCATTGATCTCGGTTTTTAAGGATGGATCATCCCAGGTGCACAACAAAAGGTGAAACTTTGAATTAAGAGCTGTATGTCAATACATGGAAAAGTGTAAGATTAGGATATGTTGTCAAAGTGTTTGACCTAAAAAAAACTGCCATTTTCCACGCAAAACACGGATGAAAATGTAATTTTTCTGTCATTAGATTAGAAATTTTTTTGATCCTTTAAGAAAAAAATTATAATAATTCCTTGCTATTGAAATTAACTTACAAAAAAAAAAACCCCTCCTAGTATGAGGTTTTATGTATTCTGCAGCGCTGGAGTTGCACGGGTGGGCTGATCACATCAGCACCGTCCTGCTCTTTGCATCGCTGCTGTTCACTCATGTCATGCTTACATCAGTACTACAGCTGATTACAGGCCTCAATCCGGAGTTCATTCATACACTGATCGCTGTGTTTACAGCACAGCGCGACCATGCATCTATGCAGATCTGAATCTAACTGCACTATATGTAACTTGTCACACATGCATATTCTTTGTGCATTATGGTTTTCATTTTATGAGTCCATTTTGGCAATTTTTACAGTTTAATTATGTATTATGTAATTCTATGACCCGGTAGTAGTTGCTCCGAGTCCCCGAGTCCCATATATACATTGTCTATGTTTCATTCACCATGCCTGATGGAGAGTTCTGCTCGGGCTCTAAACTTGACTGTTCTTTTCTGCACATCCACCAAGTGTTGTCTGGACTGTCAAGAGGAGAAGCACCTGGTAAAATCCTGTTTTAACGGATCTGATCCACTTGATGTCTACATGCTTGATTTTGGCTTAGACAATTTTGTATAACGGGAACGTAAGTGTGAAAATTTGCAAAGTTACATTTTCATTTTAAAATCCATTATAGCAATAAAATGCTTAAATGGTCACTCTCATTAAAACTAATTTTTGCTATTGCACTCCTTATGGTAAATAAAAAATATTTCTAATATACTTTGTTAATAAAAAAAAATAAAAAAAATAATAATCCTAGCTCCTCTCACCCTTAACTGCCATATGCTGTCAGTTGGACACAGAACCCCCCACCCCCAGCACTCCAGGCTGCACTTCCTGTGTTTGGGCTTCAGTCCAAAGTCTGCATGAAATGGGGGGAAAATGTGCTCTTGAGCTTTTTTTTTTAGGCACAAAAAAAATAGAAGACAATTTTTTTTAAACAAATAAATTAGAAATATTTTTTATTTACCATAAGGAGCGAAATAGCAAAAATGAGTTTTAATGAGAGTGACCATTTAAGGCCTTGTTCACATTGCCGTCGGACTCTGCTATTCTAAGTTCCGTCTGCAATCCGGCTAGAAGGAAAGGAGTTTAGCGGAGAATAAAAAAAAATTGTACTTGCACTGCTAAATTCCTGTAAAATTACCGGATCACCGACAGACCCCATGCAAGTAAATAGGGTCCGTCGGGCTGCCCGCCCCATTGCCTGCTGTTTGGTCCCCTGTCACCGGATTCCCAATGATTGGCAGGGACACGGTTTCTTGAATTTATTCACCCTCAACAACACTGCACAGCATTCATTTTTAATTTTTGAAGCAGGTGTTGGAGTGCAGATGATGGGTAGCAGGTATTGGGACATTTGCATGCCTACAGGAACTGGTGCAAATGTGCAGTTTCGGCACTGATACCAACCGATGCCTCACTACTTGAAAAAGAGCACATAGCATTTAAACAGAAAAAAGATGTGGAAGCAAAGGCTTAGGTTTCTTCTATAGACTGGTAATACTCACCGCGCACTTCTCCACTTTGCCGGCATTGTTTGCCCATTTCACTAAAGCTAACAATCTTACGAAGAGCTGACGTGTACGGCTAGCAAACTGCACAATTTCAATCTTCCTATAGTAACAAAAACAAACAACATTATGTTAAACGTTAAAACATTAACATTATGGTTTCAGTTTAATATAACAGTAGTAGTCTAAACACAACAGTGAGAGCACCACAACCATTAAAGCATCAACGTGTGTGAGCAATATATATGGGATACAGCTACCACAGCATTGCCAGAACTATCTCATTTTCAGAAAGAGCACTTCCAGACAATGACCCTTTTTACACGGGCTGACTGCAGAACGACAGTGAGCACCGAATCTAAAGAGACTTTCCACGTCTCTGTCTAGCATGCAGGGTCACACAAGTGATTATTGGATTGTGCGGCTCTTCTAGACTGGGAAATGTGCGGCCAGCTAGGACTGTGCGATAAGCCAAGCGAGCGTTTACTTGTTCATCAAGTGATTGCGGAGCCTATTACACAGGACAATATTGGCCTATTCGGAAGATAATCACCCATTGTAATAGGGTCCTTTAATTAATCCAAATTGTGAAACAACTAGAAATATTTCCAAAGATTACTAAGTAAAAAGTTTTCAATAACACCAACAATCTGTCTTGACAGCAGATGTGGTTGGTAAAACTATAGTGAATTTTAGTATGCCTGAGGTGAACATATTTATCCTAATGTAAAAATAAAAGTGAAATTACATCAGGGCAAGGCTAATCAGAATCTGCTCACTTTCTTAAAGAGGTACTCCGCTCATAGACATCTTATCCCCTATTCTGTTGTGGGGGGGGGGGGAGGGGGGCTGTAATCTCTGGCCTGGCACCATGGTGTTCTGAATACCCCCTCCCATAGACATGAATGGAGGGGGCGTGGAGAGATATTACGACCAAGGCCACCCATAGTCAGTGTTCTGAACATAAATGTTCAGAACGATGGGGTGCCGGCCCGAAAATCACAGGAGGTACCAGAGGCTGAACCCCCCTCCACAATCAGACATCTTATCCCTTATTCTCAGGTCAGGGGATGATTTCTTTAGGGGGAGCTCCCCTTTAAAGTGATGTTCAAACCAGGCAATACAATGCTATCTAGTGAATGGAATCCTTACACTATGTTCACACGGCAGAATGTCGACAAGAATATTCTGCATTGACATTCCGCTGAAGCAGAGTGCCATTGATTTCAATAGGAATCTGCTGCACTGTGCACACGGCGGAAACCTCTGCCGTGGAAATCCCTATCCTGGCGTCCGCGGAAAGAATAGACTTGTCTATTCTTTCTACGGATTCCACTCAGAAATGCATTACCGTGTATGAGACAGCGCATTTCTGAGCGATCCAAATGCCCGTCAGAACATTCCGTGTTTTCAGGGCGGACATTGCGCACATTTTCAAGCATGTAAAACCGGCCTTAAAGGGGTTATTCACAGATTTAAAGTTGTCACCTAACCCAGTGTTTTCCATCCAGGGTGCGCCCAGCTGTAGTTTCGCAATAGCTGGAGGCACACTGGTTGGAAAACACTGACCTAACCTGTGGATTGGTGCTGGGACATCCACTGCTCACAAGAATGCAAGTCCCTAGCCTGGGTGCAAGGAGCAGCAGAGCACAGGCACGACCACCACCCCATTCACATGCAAGTAACCTGCAGATTTTTTAAACCGAGACATTTGTATTGTGTTGAGATTCGCTGAGGTAACATGTGCAAAGTATTGCTGCAGATTCACTAATACCAAGTACATTATTAGAAGGCTCACCTTTCCATGTCAGTCTTTCTTGGAAGCCTAAAAACAAATATAAAAGTAAATAGATTTTAAATTTAAAGGAGGACAAAAACATAAAATGCGGATTACATTTTTACTTACAAAGTTAAACATTATAATCAAAAGAGAAAAAAAAAGAAACACTTAGGTCAATGAAAAAGAGAATTTGGGAAAAAGTTGGATTTCGGAGAAAGAAAAAAAAAAAGTTGTTAGGGGTTGTAGGCTGTAAAGTGCTCTTCTGGCTGCACTCCACAGTAACTATACAGTGGGGAGATGTGCAAAGAGACTGTGTCCTCGACCTCTGGTGACAGTGAGTGGGCAGCAGGGATGGAGTGACATGGAGTGCAGAGTGTGAGTAGATGGCAAGGATGGAGTGACAGGGAGCAGGAATGGTGAAATCTGTGTCTCGCTGTAAAGAAGAAAATTGTGCCCCCCATAGACGACATTTTGCTACAAGGACACAGTTTTCTTCATTACACCAACACCATTCAATATTATGAGGAGTTTGATCTTGTTTACACATGGAAACAAGATTAGGGTATGTTCACACACAGATTTGATGCGCAGGATTTGTAACTGCAGATTAGAATCTGTGCTCAGTCATTTAGTTTACATTGAAATCTGCAGCAGAAAATCCTGTGCATCAAATCTGCGCATGTACCCTTACAGTGGAAAAATTAATTAAAGTAAAGAGAAAAAGAATAACAAACAAAATGATACAATACACAGTACACCGCTTAAAGCGTACCTGTCAGATCTAACAAAAATGTTATTTTATATATCACTCAGTACCTAATCCTGACTATTTTTATGTGTCTGGCACCTTTATTTTTTATTTTTTTTATTACACTTTTAATTTAGCTCACAACTCTGAATTCCTCAGTATGCTGTCTGCTCACATCTCCCCTAGCATTAGCAAAACTACAACTCCCACTTGTCCTCACTGACAGTAGCAGGACACAAGCTGACAGTAGGAGGAGTTTTCCTCCAGCTATGAGCCCCGCACTCACAGCTGTCAATCAAGGAAGTGTGTCCATGACATAGGTGATGATGCATGGACACAGTAGGACTAGTATGTGTCCAAGCAGGCAGGGGGGGCAGTTGTTTGACTGGCTTTTTCAGTATGAAATACTGAAACATTTCTAATGACAGCAATTGCAAAACCTATTGGTTATACATGCTTTACAACATATCAAAAGATTTTGTATCTGACAGTGGCCATTTAAAGATCAAGTGAGGGAAGCAAATCAACCACTTAAATGCTACAGCTAAGTCACTGAAAACTGCAAACAATACAATACACATTCTGTTGGCCATTCAAGTCTCTCGTGTACAGTTGCCATACACAACACAAATCACAATACAGGCTCCGCAAGGGGCAAAACTTAACTAGGACCTGTGGGCCTCTCCCACCTGTTTTAGTTAGTACATGTATTCCCTATGAATTGACAATTCTCATCTTTTCTTATAGCTGTGTACCTGTCCATCAGTTAGTGTATGTGAGCACTGAACTATTTCAGGTAAAACCCAAACTCAATTTAAAATGTGCTTCAAGTCAAATTTAGTGTGAATTCTACCTGTATCAAACCTCAATTGATTTCAATGGGATTTCTAGGACTAAGTTTACAAACAGTAATTTCCGCATGTAAATTTCTGAAGTGATTTGAAATCAGCTGAAAACACACACGTCAATTCATAAGACAGAATCCGCGAGGAAACATCCACTCTATTTCTTCTCCAAATTCTGCGCCAATTAAATTTTACTTTGTTTCAGCATGGAGCAAAAATAAGATGTCACGGTCCTTTTTGGGCACAAGGCCTTATTCTTACTTAGAAATACGTGAATAAATTGCCAATAAGTGTATTCAGCTTTGTCCAATCAAAGCTGACAGTGACAATGTAGAGGGACGCATCCCTAACTGGTAGCACGCAGTGTGCTATTCACATCCAGAATTGCTATTTTTATTGGACTTACAATAATTTACTAAAACAGGTCAGCAGAGTGCACAGATCCTCTGTAAGGCTAAGCTCACATTGCTCTTTTACATCAAACAGCCCCCAAAATGGGTCAGCGCACAACTGACACCACCAGGTCCTGACAGATTCCGTTGACTTGAATGGTGTCGTTCACAGAGAGAAAAAATAGCGCACGCGCTCTTTTTCTCCGCTACACTCCTGTCATTTCGACAATTGCCGACAGAGTTTCATATGGCAGAGCCTAAACACACTGTGAAAGAGGCCAAAGACACTAATGTGTTAAAAGCATGCTACAGTGTATCCCATTCTTGTGGCAGCAAAAGAGCAGTGACCGGACTGCACTCTTACTACACTTTTAGGCCCCTTTCACAATAACGGATGAAAAAATAAAAAATAAACAGATGCAATAACTGGTAATAACAGATAACTGATGACAATCATCCATTATTTCTCTTTTTTTTTCTTGAAAAAACTGATGTTTTTCATCCGTTATCATCCATTACCAGCAACATTTTTTTTCTTTCTGGTTTTTAACCCTTTTTTGTAAAGCTGTACTGAGCATGCTGAGTACAAAAAAACGGATGATTAAAAAAAAACTGACAATAACTGATGATAATGGATTTTTTTTTTTTAACATCCGGTTCTCATAGAATGTTGCAGTATCTTGTAATACCTTTTTTATTGGACTAACAGAATTTTGGAGAGAAGCTTTCGGGATTCCTCCCTTTATCAAGTCCAATGCAAATCTAAGCTCACAAGTAGAAGACACAGGTTACATCTCACAAATATGCAGGGGTTAAGATGTAACCTGTGTCTTCTGCTTGTGAACTTAGATTTGCATTGGACTTGATAAAGGGAGGAATCATGAAAGCTTCTCTACAAAATTCTGTTAGTCCAATAAAAAAAAAGGTATCACAAAATACTGGAACAGGCTTAAATGGGCAAAGATACAAAATCTTTTAATATGTTGTAAAGCATGTATAACAAACAGGTTTTGCAATAGCTTTCATTAGAACATTTTCAGTATTTCATAATGAAAAAGCCAGTCAAACAACTGCCCCCCCTGCCTGCTTGGACACATATTAGTCCTGCTGTGTCCATGCATCATCACCTATGTCATGGACACACTTCCTTGATTGACAGCTGTGAGTGCAGGGCTCACAGCTAGAGGAAAAATCCTCCCACTGTCAGCTTGTGTCCCCCTACTGTCAGTGAGGACAAGCTGGGAGTTGTAGTTTTGCTAATGCTAGGGGAGATGTGAGCAGACAGCATACTGAGGGAGGGGGTGGAGACCTGCACAGTGAGGCCACGTCCACTCCCATTGAGAGGAATTCAGACTAGTGAGCTAAATTAAAAGTGTAATAAAAAATAAATAAAAGGTGCTAGATACAAATTAGATGTACATGGTCAGGATTAGGTACTGGGTGATCTATTAAAAAAAATATTTTTTGTTGGATCTGACAGGTACGCTTTAAGTCATCATCAGCAGAATTCTATGTGGGCCTCTCTACTATTGTATAAAGCAGTGTTTCCCCACCAGGGTGCCTCCAGCTGTTGCAAAACTGCAACTCCCAGCATGACCAGACAACTGGGCAGTTGTAGATTTGAAACATCTGGAGAACCACAATCTGGAGACCATGCCCTATACTGTCAAGGTTTTCAGGTGATGGACATGATCAGGTCTATCCATGTCTATATGGGATGCAAAACTACAACTCCCAGCATGTCCTGACAGCAAGTTTTGCAACATCTGGAGAGCATGCCCTATACCAGTGTTTCCCAACCAGGGTGCCTCCAGTTGTTGCAAAACTACAATGCTGGGAATTGTAGTTTTGTGATCAGGTCTCACAACCTCTTTATAGGATGCAAAACTACAACTACCAGTATGCCCGGACAGCCAACAGCTATCGTGGCATACTGGGAGTTGTAGTTTTGCAACATCTGGAAATCCAGTTTGGAGATGATGCCCTATAGCAGTGGTCTTCAACCTGCGGACCTCCAGATGTTGCAAAACTACAACTCCCAGCATGCCCGGACAGCCATTGGCTGTCCGGGCATGCTGGGAGTTGTAGTTTTTCAACATCTGGAGGTCCGCAGGTTGAAGACCACTGCCCTATACTGTCAAGGCTTCCTGGTGATGTACAGGATCAGGTCTCACAATGTATATAAAGGATGCTAAACTACAACTACCAGTATGCTCAGACACAGCCAATGGCCATCATGGCATACTGGGAGTTGTAGTTTTGCAATATCTGGAGATCATGCACTATACTGTCAAGGCTTCCAGGTGATGTACAGGATCAGGTATCACCATGTCTATATTGGATGTATCCAAGCCAACACATCCATAGAACTGACAGGAAGAATGTATCAGTGCCAGTATCTACAGATCACCACAGATCCCAGCGATCACTGATCTCATCACCTCCAGTCACAATAGGAAGGAGCAGCACCCTGCTGTGTACAGTCTACTAGGTGACTGCTACATATGAATACACAGTAATGCCCCTGACACACTTACAGGTCGGCCAGCACATTAATCTCCTGGTAAGTCCTCTGCAGCAGAAAGTCGATGAGGGTGCTGAGGCGATAGCCATGGCTGGTGGAGCTGGCGGCCACTACGGTACCGGGCGGAGGCGGCTGTGCAGCGGTAGTAGGACCCCCAGTCACCACCAGCTGACTGCTCTCCAGCTGTACAGGAGGCATCCTGCCTGCCGCTCACTCTCTAGCGCTCATAGAAGCCGAGCCTGCGGAGGAAGGACATGGAGCACAGGGGCCGGAGACCCCCCACACACACACTGAAGCCCCCGGAACACCAGATACAACAAATGTGTACGAGCCCCGGGCCCTACTGGCGGCCGCCTCCTTCACGCACCGGAAGGGAAAGTAGCAGCAGCGGCAAGGGGAAGGGGCTAAACCGGAAGAGACTCGCTCCTCCATAGCAGCCACAGAGCGCATGCGCGGTCTACACCGATGGGCGTTGATCTAAAGTTTCTGGGGATGCCGTAGAAAACCGGGAGCGCATGTGCGCGCATGCCCAGTTCACTACGGCTCCGCAGTTAGTGTAAGGGGTAGCGTAGGCAGCGAGTCCGTAGTAAACTGCGAGCGTATGCGCAGTTTACTAGGACTTTTGAGCGTAGTTAGCTGAAGGATTCTGTAGAAAACGAGGAGCGCATGCGCGTCTGACTATCGCTCCGCAATTAGCGTAAGGGGTAGTGTAGGCAGTTAGCGTAAGGGGTAGTGTAGCGAGAGCAAAGTTAGTTTAGGGTGCGTTCATTTCTGCTGCATATCTGCTTTAGCAGATTTTGTGGCCCATTGACTTTTATGGGCAGCAAAATTTGCAGCAGATCTTAGTGAAGCAGGCGGGAAAGGAGAGAGACAAGTGTAGGCAGCGTAGCACGTGTAGTTTACATCAGTGTGGGGGTAGTTAACTTAGAGTGTAGCATAGGGTATCTTAGGTTTTAAAGTTTAAGGAGTTAGCTTAAGTTTTAAAGGAAAAGGACTACAACTCTCAGCATGCCCATGCAGCCAAAGGCTGTCCACACAGGATGGGAGTTGTAGTTTTACACCATTGTGGTGTAGTTAGTGTATTGTAGGATTAGCGTAGTATTACACGTAGTAAGTGTAGCATAGGGATAGCGCAGTTTATGTTAGCGTAGTTTTACACAGGTGTAGTGCAGTTAGTGTAATGTATTCTTAGCATAGTTTTACACAGGTGTTGTGTAGTGTAGGGTTAGCGTAGCTTTACACAGGTGTAGTGCAGTTAGTGTAATGTATTCTTAGCATAGTTTTACATAGTTGTAGTGCAGTTAGTGTAATGTATTCTTAGCATAGTTTTACATAGTTGTAGTGTAGGGTTAGCCTAGTTTTACACTGGTGTTGTGTAGTGTAGGGTTAGCGTAGCTTTACACAGGTGTAGTGCAGATAGTGTAATGTATTCTTAGCATAGTTTTACATAGTTGTAGTGTAGGGTTAGCCTAGTTTTACACTGGTGTTGTGTAGTGTAGGGTTAGCGTAGCTTTACACAGGTGTAGTGCAGATAGTGTAATGTATTCTTAGCATAGTTTTACATAGTTGTAGTGTAGGGTTAGCCTAGTTTTACACTGGTGTAGTGTAGGGTTAGCGTAGTTTTACACTGGTGTTTTTTTTTTTTTTAAGCCGAGGAACGTGCACCCAAAGTGCAAGAAAAAGTGCAAACGTGTTACACTAAAAAAACGTGCACAAAGGATGCGGTCTATCGCAAGCCCTTCTCCGATAGGAGAGAGGCCCCCCAACAAAGCTTACCCTTCGCCTCCGGACCAAAAGGTACCTGCGAGGTTCCAGGTTCGATGTCCCTTTTCGCCGAAGCTACTAGTTTTACACTGGTGTAGTGCAGTTAGTGTAATGTATTCTTTGCATAGTTTTACATAGTTGTAGTGTAGGGTTAGCCTAGTTTTACACAGGTGTTGTGTAGTGTAGGGTTAGCGTTGTTTTACACAGGTGTAGTATAGTCAGCGTAGTTTTACACAGGTGTAGTGTAGTTAGTATAGTGTAGGGTTAGCGTTGTTTTACACAGGTGTAGTATAGTCAGCGTAGTTTTACACAGGTGTGGTGTAGTTAGTATAGTGTAGGGTTAGCGTTGTTTTACACATTTGTAGTGTAGGGTTAGCGTAGTTTTACACAGGTGTAGTGTAGTTAGCATAGTGTAGGGTTAGCATAGTTTTACACAGGTGTAGTTACTGTAGTGTAGGGTTAGCGTAGTTTTACACAGGAGTAGTGTAGTTAGCGTAGTTTTTCACAGGTGTAGTGTAGTTAATATAGTATAGTGTAGGGTTAGTGTAGTTTTACAGAGGTGTAGTGTAATTAGTGTAGTGTAGGATTAGCATAGTTTTACACAAGTGTAGTTAGTGTAGTGTAGTGTTAGCATAGTTTTACACAGGTGTAGTGTAGTTAGCGAAGCATAGTGTTAGCGCAGTTTTACACAGGTGTAGTGTAGGGTTAACGTAGTTTTACACAGTTGTATTGTAGTTAGTGTAGTATAGGGTTAGCGTAGTTTTACACAGTTGTAGTGTAGTAAGTGTAGTATAGGGTTAGCGTAGTTTTACACAGTTGTAGTGTAGTAAGTGTAGTGTCGGGTTAGTGTAGTTTTACACAGTTGTGGTGTAGTAAGTGTAGTGTCGGGTTAGTGTAGTTTTACACAGTTGTGGTGTAGTAAGTGTAGTGTTGGGTCAGCGTAGTTTTACACAGGTGTAGTGTAGTAAGTGTAGTATAGGGTTAGCGTAGTTTTACACAGTTGTGGTGTAGTAAGTGTAGTGTCGGGTTAGTGTAGTTTTACACAGTTGTAGTGTAGTAAGTGTAGTGTTGGGTTAGCGTAGTTTTACACAGGTGTAGTTTAGTAAGTGTAGTGTCGGGTAAGAGTAGTTTTACACAGGTGTAGTTAGTGTAGTGTAGGATTAGCGTGAAGGGACGTAGCTCAGGTTTTAAAGTGAATGGACTACAACACCCAGCTTGTCCATGCAGGATGGAAGTTGAATTTAGCGCAGCTAGCTTAGTTCGTAGTGTAGTTAGCGTAGCTTAGTTTTACAGTGAAGGAACTACAAATTCCAGCATGCCCAGACAGCCAAAGGCTGTCCAGACAGGATGGGAGTTGAAGTTTTGCAACAGTAGCAAAGACAATTGCACTCTGCTATATTAATGTAGCAGAGGCCATTGCGCTCTGCTATGGTAATGTAGCAGAGGCAGTTGCGCTCTGTTACGTTAATATAGCAAGGCGAGTGTTCCCTGAGCTGCGAGAGTTAACTCATTAGGGGTATACAGCCATCTATATAGATGGCTGTATATAGTGATCAGAAGGCCACTTACCCACCTCCGTTCCTGCTCTGTCACTAGAGGTGGAGCTACACAGGAAGATAACAGAGCTGGGATGTGGGTGGTAAGTTAGGCTCTCTCCGTTTCAGATATGTGAATGCGGAGGACTACGTCAGATTCGGTGGACTATGTCGATTATCTGCATTTTTTTTTGTTTATATAAAATGGTTAACTGTTGGAAAGTGTTTTTTCCTAATAAAAATGTTTTAACGTGTGTTGTTTTTTAAAATTATTTTTCAGAATTAGTAGAGGAAGCCGTCTTATAGACGGAGTCCATTACTAAGTCAGGGCTTAGTGTTAGCCCCAAAAACTGCTATACCCTGGTATCCATTGCCACAGGGGTACTGGAAAGAGCCGATACCAACAGGCCCGGAGTGTCAAATATGGCGCTCTTGGGCCTAGGTGTACACAACCCACAAAAAAGGGATCATTTTCATATTGCCATCATGACAGCACCACCATGAGATTATCCTCTGTAGCTCTAATAGGAACAGGAAACAGGTTAAATAGGCCCTCCCCATCCATCCCTCAGTGTTTTAGTGGGCTGGTTTCTGCTCCGGATGGGGCTGCCAGACAGCAGGGGTCTTGGTCATGCTAACATCTCCCTCCCCCTGTGTTGCACCGGGTTGTACTTCCTTCGGGCTGCTGCCTCCTGGTCTCTTCCTCCTGCTGTGGGTTTATGTGGCAGGGGGGTTTGTTCTGGCTGTTCGCGGTCCTCCTTGGTGGTCCCTGGCCGTTCTGGGCTCCATGCTGCTGGGTGGCGTGTATGATGTCACATGCACACGGACGTGTACGTGCTCATGCATTGGCTGGGGACCCGAAGTCCCTCCCCCAAGATAGCGGTGCTCACCGGCACGCCGGAAAAACATGGAGGGGCCCCTAGTTTGAACAGAGGACTATAAATTGCTCCTCTGTTCCATCATATATCCCTCTGAGTCATGGATGTGTCTGCTGCCCCCCCCCCCCCCCCCGCTCTGCTCATCTGGAGAGCTTGGCATCGGCTGTAACTGTGAGTAGCTGGCCCTTAGGGGGTTCACTTACTTTCTGTGCTGCTTTTTTCTTATGTATCACATGGGGGGGGGGGGAGATTTATCAAAACCTGTCCAGAGAAAAAGTTGCCTAGTTGCCCATAGCAACCAATCAGCTTGTTTCTTTCATTTTTCAAGGCCTCTGCAAAATGAAAGAAGCGATCTGATTGGTTGTTATAAGCAACTGGGCACATTTTCCTCTGCACGGGTTTTGATAAATCTCCCCCATGGTGTTTTTTTGGCAGTGGTTTCTTTGGGGTTAGCACCATATTGCTCTGCACTATGCTGCTTTTTTCCCCCCTATACAGTATTCTACTTTCTTCAAGTAGTATATAGTTTGATTCTTATGGGTGTTCCTTTCCCCTCATAGAGAGACAAGGAGGCCCCAAAGAAATCAAAAGAAAGAGAATCCTTTAAAGAAACCTTTAAAAAATCCAAATCTAAGTCTAAAAAATGTGGTATCTGTGCTGTAGTATTACCGGATATCCATCGTAAACCTCTTTGCAAAGCCTACAGTGACAGAATTGTTTTCCAAGAATCCCTGTCCTTTATGGATGAGCTTCATTCACTTATTAATGAACAAGCACAATCTGCCATAGCTACTGCTTTGCCTAGTACTTCAGCTCCCGCTACTTTTGATATGCCTGTGGCTGAACCTCCTCCATCAAAAAAGCAAGAAATTGCTATTACTTTGGACTCAGACTCGTATTCTAATGAAGACTTAAATTCTAGTGTTACCTTTTCTGATAAAGAGGGTGAAATTCAGAATATTCGTACTAAGAGGGATGATTACAAATATTATTTTTCTTCTGAAGATACAGACATATTACTTACTGCCATAAGAAATGCCATGAATATTGTTGACACTGCAGAACCTATGTCTGTTCAAGATAGAATGTTTGCTGGCCTAAAACCTCAAAAAACGAAAGTTTTTTCGGTTCATGATAGTATAAAATCTCTTATCACAGATGAGTGGCAGACTCTGGAGAGGTGCTTGCAAATACCTAAAGAGTTTCGCAACCGTTTGCCCTTTAAACCTAATAAGGTTAATTTGTGGAATGAACCTCCAAAAATGGGTGTGCAGCTTTCAGAGGGGGTTAAAAGTACTGCACTCCCATTTGAGGATGCGGCTTAACTTAAAGGAGTACTCTGCCCCTAGACATCTTATCCCCTATTCTTTGGATAGGGAATAAGATGTCTGATCGCAGGGGTCCCGCTGCTGGGGACCCCCGGGATCTTGGCAGCAGCATCCCGCTGTCATTACTGCACAGAGCAAACTCGCTCTGGGCGTAATGACGGGCGAATCAGGGGCCGGAACATCGTGACATCACGGGTCCGCCCCCTTGTGGCGTCACAGCCCACCCCCTTAATGCAAGTCTATGGGAGGGGGCATGATGGCCGCTTCCCTCTTCCATAGACTTGTGTTAAGGGGGCAGGCCGTTATGTCATGAGGGGGCGGAGCCATGATGTCATGATATTGCCCGTCATTACGCACAGAGCGAGTTTGGATAGGGGATAAAATGTCTAGGGGTGGAGTACCCCTTTAAAGACACTCTTGACCACAAAATGGATGGTCTTCTAAAAAAAATCTTGGAAAGCCTCTTCGGCTTTAATCAACCCTAATATCGCAGCTCAGCTACTACAGTAGCCAGGTCTCTTTTAATTTGGCTAGAGAAATTAGAGAGCCATTTCATCAATAAAACATCTAGAGAAAATATTTTATCTTCCATCCCAATGTTAAAGCTTGCCACAGCCTTTTTGGTGGATGCATCAACAGAATCCATTAGATTTGTGGCAAAAGCTACTGCCTCATCTAATTCCGCTAGAAGGGAAGAATTGGCAAGGTGATGCTACCTCTAAGGTTAAGCTTTGTGCAATCCCTTTTCAGAATAAGCTTGTTTTTGGCTCGGTTCTTGAAAAAATTCTTGAACAGGCAGCTGACAGGAAAAAAGATTTTCCTTTACAGAAAAGACCTAAACAAAATAAAATTTTTCGTTCCTTTAATAAGAACAAAGACTATAAAGGAAAATGTAAAGGATGACGCTGGAGCTATCCCAAAAGTGGGAAAAGCAAAGACTTTATCCTCAATCCCAATTCCGATAACAAAAAGCAATGGCAGTCTTGTGGGGGAAAGATTGTCTCTATTCAGTCAACAGTGTTCCCTGATCACAAAAAATCCCTTCATTCTGAATTCCATATCTCAGGGATACAGAATAGAGTTTATCAGCCTTCCCCCTCCAAGATTTTGTTCTACAGATCTCGGATCAGACATCTTAAACGAAGGCATTTCAGGCATAAAGGATCTCTTGTCTCTAGGAGCTTTTATTCTGGCCCCCATCTTGGAACAGGGTCTTGGTCACTATTCCCATCCATTTTTGGTGCCCAAGCAAAGCAGCACATTCAGAACTATTATATATCTAAAAAATCTAAACAAGTTTATTTATTACAAAAGGTTCAAGATGGAGACCCTGAAGATAGCCATATCTCTGATTCAAAAAGACTTCTGGATGTGTACCATCGATCTAAAAAATGCCTACTTCCACTTACCAATTCGTCCCTTTCATCAAACATTTCTCAGGTTTGCAATTCAACACAATCACCCTCCAATTTCAGGCCCTTCCTTTTGGAATATCCTCCGTCCTGAGGATATTTATGAAGGTAATGGTAGAGGTGATTGCTCATCTGAGACTAAAATGATTTTTAATAATTCCTTACCTGGATGACTGACTAAATATTGCTCTTCAGAGGAGACTCTTCATCAACACCTCCTTCTGACTTTGTCTTGTCTTCAGAACCTCGGCTGGATCATAAACTGGCAAAAGTCAGATTTAATTCCAGCAAAGAAAAAGACATTTCTGGGCATGATTTTAAACTCAGAGAAACAAAAGACCTTTCTCCCAGAAGACAAGATTCTCTCCCTTCAGCTAAAAATAAAAAATCGGATTCGGAGAAACTCTTGTCCTATAATAACAGCCATGTCAGTCTTAGAATCAATGACATCCTGTGTACCAGCAGTACCGTGGGCTCAAAGCCAATCGAGACCTCTGCAATCCCTATTTCTGAAAGTATGGGACAGATCCCATCTGTCCTTAGAAAAGAGGTTGCAAATTCCTCATCAGGTAGAAGCCTCCTTAGCTTGGTGGCTGAAGAGAAAGAATCTCTCTGGGAATTCATTGGATTCTCTCTCCTGCTGTTACAGTGACGACAGATGAGAGTCTTTGGGGTTGGGGTTCTCATGTTGAGCACCTTCATCTTCAGGGCTCATGGTCCCAGAAAACCCGATGTCACTCCTCCAACTTTCGGGAATTGAAAGCAGTTTTATTGGCATTTAGAGCTTCAGAACACCTCTTAAAAACAATCATGTGAAGGTAACCACAGTGGCTTTTCTCAATCACCAAGGGGGAACAAGACCCTCCCCTCTAAGAGATCTCTCCTCAAAGATTTTCATCTGGGAAGAGAAAAATGTTCTTTCCCTTACAGCTGTTCATCTGAAGGGTGCAGAAAATTAGGAAACATACTTCCTAAGCCGGAACCAAGTGGATCCTGGGAAATGGGAACTAAATTCTCAAGTCTTTCAGTCTCTAGTGAAAGTTTGGGGGAGCCCAGTAATAGATCTCTTTGCCAACAAGAGAAATTGCAAAGTCCAGAACTTTTTCACTCTTAATCCAAGAGAGAATCCTCTTGGAGTAGATGCTCTTCAACAAGTTTGGGACTTTCCTTCTGCTTACGCATTTCCTCCTCTGCCTCTTATCCTGAAGGCACTTCAAAAGATCCAAGCAGAGAAACTTTGAGTCATCTTCATAGCTCTTTGGTGGCCCAAGAGAGGTTGGTTCAGTCTCCTAAATCACTTCTCAATAACAGATCCGATCCGGCTTCCTCAGATGAAGAATCTTCTGATGCAGGGACCTCAATGTTACCAAGAACTAGAAAACCTACAGTTAAAGGGGTACTCCGGTGGCCAATGCGTTTTTTCAGTTTCTACTTACCCTTACAGGTGAGTTTTCTTGTTATCTCTGGTCCCATGCTTGCTCTTTGTTTGTCTTTCTTTTCCTTTCTTTGCACAAGTGTGTCCATGTAGTATAGCATCTATTTCCGTTTTGCCTTTGTTTTAGAAACTACAGCTCCCAGCATGCCTTGTAGTCTGTCTCCTCTTTCAGTGCCCTGCCCAACTTATTTTGCGTTGCCGCCCAGCCCTGTTTGTGGGCGGCTTTTTTTTTCTTTCCCCCTTAGCACTCACTCTCCCCACCCTACTCATTAGTATACTCATCCCACCCTCACTGTCAACTTCTCACCCCACAGTCCCCACATCAGGGAATTAATGAATTGCCAGCCACAGGGCGCTGTCCCCACATCAGGGAACTAGTCATATGTGACACGCGGGTGCTGCTCTGCTTCTTGACCACCCCCCCCCCCACACACACACACCCCCAAGCAAAGTCCCCACAAGGGTTAACTGTGTGCCGCAGCAGCGCTGTACATTCTCCGCACATCAGGGAATGAATGAATTGCCAGCCGCAGCGCGCTGTCCCCACATCAGGGAACTAGTCATATGTGACATGCGGGCACTGCTCTGCTTCCTGGGGGGGGGGGCAGGAAGCAGAGCAGCGCCCGTGGGTCACATATGACTAGTTCCCTTAGTTGAAACTAATACATTTAAAATATGTTCCAAAAAACAGTCATAGAAGTACTGGGTCTAAAATAATAAGTTTTGAAAGTAGACTCTGTGGACCAATTAGCAGTTTTCAGCATGTCTGATAACGAACAACCAGCTTTTCTAACCTTAGTGGACATGGCACCTCTGGTAGAGTGAGCTCCAAAAATGGATGTATCTATACCTGTTAAGGACATGACTTGCTTTATCCACCTAGTAAGAATTGGAGGGGATATAGGTATGTGAGGTTTACAATATGAAATCATTAATTGAGAGTTTGAGGGGCTTCTAATAGGTTCAGTTTTATGTTCATAAGATTTTAGACAACTAACTACTAACTTTTTGTATGTTTATGTATAGAAAAAGAGAGAATTGTCTGTGGGAAATTTCTAAGACTTTAACATCAGAGACTCGTTTAAAAGATATTACGCAAAAAAGCATTATAAGTTTGTAAGATAAAAGTTTTAATGGTAAAAGGTCATTATCTCCCCAGGAAATAATTAAATCTAAGAAACATATGGAAAAATCCCCTGTAGACTGATATTTAGGTAATGGGGACGTCTATATTTAATGCCCTTCATTAGTTTACAAACTAAAGGATGTTTACCTACTGAAATGGAATGTATTGGGGCATGATAAAATGATATGGCTGAAGGGTATACGTTAATAGTACAATAAGCCTTACCTTCATCATAGGAATGGGAAAGGAAATTAATGATTTGATTTATAGATGCATGTATGGGATCCAGATCCCGTTGCATGCACCAATTAGACCATAGTTTCCAGGCTGATCCATAAGCTGATCCATAATAGGTCTAGAAATTCTACAGAGGTGGCACTAATATTTGGAGTGAATTTAAGATAAAAATTATTAATATTAAGAAATGTAATAAAATTGTCCAGATTGTGTTTGGTACCTCGCCATATAAAAAATATGTCCAGCTGTGGATCAATGGTGGTAGTTCCCCAATTTGCCATGAACAAATTGGCGTAGCTGGGGTTGAATCTGGTGCCCATGGCAGTGCCATTGGTTTGTAGGTAAAAATCTGTATCAAATTTAAAATAATTATGTGTTAAAATAAAATTGATACTCTCAAGTATACAATGGATCTGTTCCGATGGGAGGTCTGCATGGCTTTCTAATGTATTGCCAATCGCTGTCAGTCCCTGTTTGTGGTTGATAATTGTGTACAGGGAACTGATGTCTAGTGTTCCCAAGTACCAAGATGGGTTCCAGCTGATGGATTCTACTATTTGGAATAATTTGTGTGGTATCTCGTAAGCATGATGGGGTTGTTTTGACATAGGGTTGTAACAATTGGTCAATGTATTGCGAGAGGTTAGCTGTAACTTAACCAATACCTGACACTATCGGTCGTCCTGGGGGTTGTGAATTTTTTTGTATCGTATAGAACACTGGTATACGTTTGTGGGAGCCTGTAATGTAATCAAATTCGTTCTTAGATAAAATGCTTTCTCTCTCGGTTTTTTATATAATGTTAAAAGTTCTTCTAAAAATTGTATGGTGGGATCACCTCTTAATTTAGTGTAAGTAGTGGTATCATTAAGTTGGGACATACATTCTGATGTATATGTTGTAGTGTCCATTACTACAATATCCCTTCCTTTGTCGACTGGCTTGAAAGTGATTGATAGATCTTGTTGCAATTGTTTTATGGCTGTTAGCTCGCCTGGTGTCAGGTTGCCCCATGTTTGTTTAGGTGTTTTGATTTTCCTTAGGTCATATTCTACAGCTTTTTTAAAAGCTGTCAGATCTGGACTAATTTCTTGTCTTGGAAAAAAATGTGACTTATTTTTCAATGTGGTATGCTTGTAGGTGGATGTAGGGGTACCCTGAGTTTCCATGGGATTTAAAAAAAATTATTTTTTAAGACTTAGTTTGCGAATATATTTTTCAATTCCAATATATACTCCAAATGTATCTAATGGTTGGCTGGGGACAAATTTAAGACTTTTGTTCAGTAATTTGAGCTGGTTGGCATTGAGAGTGGCGGAGCTAAGGTTAAAAATGGCACTATCCATGGTATCTGAATTTATGTCCTGGTTACCTTGGTTTTGGGTTGATCTATTAATTTGATTCGGTCCTCTACGAATTCTCTTTTTTTGTTTTTTGGGTGTTCTGTGTGATGGGGGTGATTAGGGGTGTTTGGTGAACTTGTGCTATTGTCTTTATTGTTTGGATGGTTTTCCTTGGTGCCATTGGTTGTTTGGTGAATTGATCCATCAAGTGAGTGTTGAATTGGTGATAAGTGGTTGGTCTGTGAGAGATCTGATAGTGTTGTGATTTATATTGTTGATTCTGGTTGGATTTGTAAGTTGTGTGATATCTGGTATTTCACCAGTTGTTGTGGGAGTAATACTTCGGACGTGGGCTGGGATAATAGGGTCCAGAATGGTGTCTGGGTTGTGGATAATGTGTTCTGTGAGGGTGATGTTGATTGTAATTTTTTGGGGGGATATTGTGGGCTATGTAGTAGAGGCTGGGGTGAAGGGTGTGAATGTGGTGGGTGTCTTCTTGGGGTGGTCCCTTCTTAAAAATTATTATCAGTGGATAATGTAGTATATCTATTAGTTGTGGGTACATTCTAAATGGTTGTTGGATTAATGGATTTAGTAGATGTGTTATTATTAGCAGCTTCTATGGATATTTGTTTGAAAAAAGTGTTCCATTTAGTGTTGAATGTTTCACTCTCTAGGTCTCCTGCTGGGGTTTTATAGACAGTCAGACCTTTGGGAATGTTCTGTGTGGTGATCATGTGATTAAGTGTTTTGATTTCCCACTGGACCCCTCCCCGACTTCAACCCGAGCCCACTTCATGCTATGTGTAGCTTTAGGCAACTACACTACATACATCATACTGTATATCTCTGGGTACCCTTACTGTGTATCACACTTTGGGGGAGATCTATCAAAACCTGTGTAAAGGAAAAGTTGCCCAGTTGCCCATAGCAACCAATGAGATTGCTTTTTTCATGTTGCAGAGGCCTTGTTAAAAATGAAAGAAGCAAGCTGATTGGTTGCTATGAGAAACTGGGAAACTTTTCATCTGGACAGGTTTTGATAAATCTCCCCCTTTATATTTATTCTTCACTTTTTTAAACCCATTTTTACATTTGTATGCTATCACACCATTTGACAGCCACGTTTTAGCCTATATTTATAACATTCTGACAGACACCCAAGTGTCTACATATGCAATAGGCATATTGGGGGAGATTTATCAAAACCTGTGCAGAGGGAAAGTTGCCCAGTTGCTCATAGCAACCAATCAGCTCACTTCTTTCATTTTAAACAAGGCCTCTGCAAAATGAAAGATGCAATCTGATTGGTTGCTATGGGCAACTGGGCAACTTTTCCTTTGCACAGGTTTTGATAAATCTCCTCCATTGTCCTTTTTTCCCATTTCTGCTCTTTTCATATTTATCATATTTTCTTTCTACAGGGTGGACCATTTATATGGATACACCTTAATAAAATGGGAATGGTTGGTGATATTAACTTCCTGTTTGTGGCACATTAGTATATGTGAGGGAGGAAACTTTTCAAGATGGGTGGTGACCATGGTGGCCATTTTGAAGTTGGCCATTTTGAATCCAACTTTTGTTTTTTAAATATAAAGAGGGTCATGTGACACATCAAACTTATTGGGATTTTCACAAGAAAAACAATGATGTGCTTGGTTTTAACTTCACTTTAGTCTTTTATGAGTTATTTACAAGTTTCTGACCACTTATAAAATGTATTCAATGTGCTGCCCATTGTGTTGGATTGTCAATGCAACCCTCTTCTTCCACTCTTCACACACTGATAGCAACACCGCAGGAGAAATGCTTGCACAGACTTCCAGTATCCATAGTTTCAGGTGCTGCAGAATGGGCAAAACAAAAATTGGAACAGGACCCTCAGTTTACGCAGAAGATTTTGTTCAGTGATGAGGCAAACTTTTATGTGAATGGTGAAGTTAACAAACAAAACCACCGCTATTGGTCTGACACTAACCTACATTGGATAGATCCCTCCAAGACTGTTGGAACACAAAACTTGATGGTATGGTGTGGTTAGTGCTGTTATCATTACATTTAAAGGAAAAGGTAACTCCTTACCTGGATTACAAAATATTGTGCAATAGTATTCTAATACTGCCAGATCAGTATTTATTTGAAGCCTCCTTTGCTTTTACACATCCAGGCTACCTACTTCTTTATTGTGGTTATCTTTTATCAAATGTATATTTGCCATGTGATTTTTTTAATGATATATATATTCATTGTTTTTATACACACATCATTTGTGGTTTAGCTGACCTACAAGGGCCCTGTAGGTCGCAGACCACTATATTGTAAATTTATTATATTGTTGATTATTTACTACATAAATACATTATCCAATATTCATTGACCTTGAGCACAAATTTCTTTACTGTATATTATTCTATCTCTTGTTTGACACCGGGGGTATAGGTGTTATTTGGGAAGCTCAGGTCGTAGGTAATCAGTGTAATAAGAGCCTCTCCAACCTTTTCACTTTGTCCAAATTTTGACACTTGTGGATTGGGGACCCATTCCCCCGACCACAGGTGTTTTAAATGTCCCAGGTCGAAGTATGGGTTGCCAGCACCATCAAGAATAATAGGTTCAGAGGAATGATCTTCTAACAGGTCATCTTCTCCCTCTGATATGTCTTCGTTTTCTAAGTCATATGGGTTAGAAATTATACTTTCCTCAGAAGAGGAGTGATCAGAGGATATATTATGAGAGGTTGCTCTTATCTTGGAAGAGACCTTAAGTGCCCCTTTTTTATGTGCTTCCTCTAGGGCCGAGGGTTTGGGAGGAAGATTAGATACCCCTTGAAATTAGCTTTTCTGAGAAGCTTTAGTTTCAACCTGATCCTCTGGATGTATAGATTTTTTCTTTGATTTTGTCACAGAAGGATCAGGAATTAATTTGGTGCCTTTTCTGATGCACCTTACCTCTTTTTAGACCTGCCATCATGTGGGAGGTCGAGTGTTCAGTAATACCAGAATATATCAGAAGGGGTTGAAGGACCCTTCATAGGACAATCATGTGGATTATTGCGATTTATCACATCTTGTATTGAAGACATTGTGGATTTAACCGCTGATTGTACGGATTTATTCACTGATTGATCCACCAGTGATTGCAATACGTTCTCCTATCCAGTCCTCCTTTTCCGTCCTCATATCTCGACCTCCTATCTCGACCTCCTATCCTGACCTCCTATCCTGTCCTCCTTTCCCGTCCTCCTATCTCAACCTCCTATCTCGGCCTCCTATATCGACCTCCTATCCCGACCTGTAATATGTGTACCAGGTATTGAAATATCTCCAGCCGTACTGAAGTTATGTGGGAACATACATTTCCCATTGATTTGCATGGGATTTTAACCCCTTAAGGACTGAGCCCTTTTTCACCTTAAGGACGCAGCCCTTTTTTTGCAATTCTGACCACCATCAATTTATGCATTAATAACTCTGGGATGCTTTTACCGATTATTCTGATTCCAAGATAGTTTTTTCGTGACATATTCTACTTTAACACAGTGGTAAATTTTTGTCGTTACTTGCATCCTATCTTAGTGAAAAATCCCAAAATGTCATGAAAATTTTCAAAATTTTGCATTTTTCTAACTTTGAAACTCTCTGCTTGTAAGGAAAATGGATATTCCAAATAAATTATATATTGATTCACACACTAAATATGTCTACTTTATATTTGCATCATAAAGTTGACATGTTGTTACTTTTGGAAGACATCAGAAGGCTTCAAAGTTCAGCAGCAATTTTCCAATTTTTCACAAAATTTTAAAAATCGGAATTTTTCAGGGACCAGTTCAGTTTAGAAGTGGATTTGAGGGACCTTCTTATTAGAAATACCCCATAAATTACCCCATTATAAAAACTGCACCCCCCAAAGTATTCAAAATGACATTCAGAAAGTGTGTTAACCCTTTAGGTGTTTCATAGGAATAGAAGCAAAATGAAGGAGAAAGTTCAAAATCTTCATTTTTTACACTCGCATGTTCTTGTAGACCCAGTTTTTGAAATTTTACAAGGGGTAGAAGGAGAAAAAGCCCCCCAAAAATTGTAACCCAATTTCTCTCGAGTAAGGAAATACCTCATAGGTGGATGTCAAGTGCTCTGTGGGTGCACTACAAGGCTGATAATAGAAGGAGTGCCAATGGGATTTTGGAGAGTAAGTTTTTCTGAAATGGTTTTTGGGGGGCATGTCACATTTAGGAAGCCCCTATTGTGCCAGAAAAGAAAACAAAAAACATGGCATACTATTTTGGAAACTACACCCCTCAAGGAACGTAACAAGGGGTCCAGTGAGCCTTAACACCCCACAGGTGTTTGACGACTTTTCGTTAAATTCGGATATGGAAAAACCCCATGTGTGGACGTCAAGTGCACTGCTGGTGCACTACAATGCTCAGAAGAGAAGAAGTCACATTTGGCTTTTGGAAAGCAAATATGGCTGAAATGGTTTTTGGGGGGCATGTCGCATTTAGGAAACCCGTATGGTGCCAGAACAGCAAGAAAAAATAAACACATGGCATACTATTTTGGAAACTACACCTCTCAAGGAACGTAACAAGGGGTACAATTGTTACGCCGAGCGCTCCGGGTCCCCGCTCCTCCCCGGAGCGCTCGCTTCTCTCTCCCCGCTGCAGCGCTCCGGTCACATCCTCTGACCCGGGGCGCTGCGATTCCGCTGCCAGCCGGGATGCGATTCGCGATGCGGGTAGCGCCCGCTCGCGATGCGCACCCCGGCTCCCGTACCTGACTCGCTCTCCGTCTGTTCTGTCCCGGCGCGCGCGGCCCCGCTCCCTAGGGCGCGCGCGCGCCGGGTCTCTGCGATTTAAAGGGCCACTGCGCCGCTGATTGGCGCAGTGGTTCCAATTAGTGTGTTCACCTGTGCACTTCCCTATATCACCTCACTTCCCCTGCACTCCCTTGCCGGATCTTGTTGCCATTGTGCCAGTGAAAGCGTTCCTTGTGTGTTCCTAGCCTGTGTTCCAGACCTTCTGCCGTTGCCCCTGACTACGATCCTTGCTGCCTGCCCCGACCTTCTGCTACGTCCGACCTTGCTTCTGCCTACTCCCTTGTACCGCGCCTATCTTCAGCAGCCAGAGAGGTGAGCCGTTGCTAGTGGATACGACCTGGTCACTACCGCCGCAGCAAGACCATCCCGCTTTGCGGCGGGCTCTGGTGAAAACCAGTAGTGGCTTAGAACCGGTCCACTAGCACGGTCCACGCCAATCCCTCTCTGGCACAGAGGATCCACTACCTGCCAGCCGGCATCGTGACAGTAGATCCGGCCATGGATCCCGCTGAAGTTCCTCTGCCAGTTGTCGCTGACCTCACCACGGTGGTCGCCCAGCAGTCACAACAGATAGCGCAACAAGGCCAACAGCTGTCTCAACTGACCGTTATGCTACAACAGTTACTACCACAGCTTCAGCAGTCATCTCCTCCGCCAGCTCCTGCACCTCCTCCGCAGCGAGTGGCCGCTCCTGGGCTACGCCTATCCTTGCCGGATAAATTTGATGGGGACTCTAAGTTTTGCCGTGGCTTTCTTTCCCAATGTTCCCTGCATCTGGAGATGATGTCGGACCTGTTTCCCACTGAAAGGTCTAAGGTGGCTTTCGTAGTCAGTCTTCTGTCCGGAAAAGCCCTGTCATGGGCCACACCGCTCTGGGACCGCAATGACCCCGTCACTGCCTCTGTACACTCCTTCTTCTCGGAAATCCGAAGTGTCTTTGAGGAACCTGCCCGAGCCTCTTCTGCTGAGACTGCCCTGTTGAACCTGGTCCAGGGTAATTCTTCCGTTGGCGAGTATGCCGTACAATTCCGTACTCTTGCTTCTGAATTGTCCTGGAATAATGAGGCCCTCTGCGCGACCTTCAAAAAAGGCCTATCCAGCAACATTAAAGATGTTCTGGCCGCACGAGAAATTCCTGCTAATCTACATGAACTTATTCACCTAGCCACTCGCATTGACATGCGTTTTTCCGAAAGGCGTCAGGAACTCCGCCAAGATATGGACTCTGTTCGCACGAGGCGTTTCTTCTCCTCGGCTCCTCTCTCCTCTGGTCCCCTGCAATCTGTTCCTGTGCCTCCCGCCGTGGAGGCTATGCAGGTCGACCGGTCTCGCCTGACACCTCAAGAGAGGACACGACGCCGTATGGAGAACCTCTGCCTGTACTGTGCTAGTACCGAACACTTCCTGAGGGATTGTCCTATCCGTCCTCCCCGCCTGGAAAGACGTACGCTGACTCCGCACAAAGGTGAGACAGTCCTTGATGTCTACTCTGCTTCTCCACGTCTTACTGTGCCTGTGCGGATGTCTGCCCCTGCCTTCTCCTTCTCTACTGTGGCCTTCTTGGACTCTGGATCTGCAGGAAATTTTATTTTGGCCTCTCTCGTCAACAGGTTCAACATCTCGGTGACCAGTCTCGCCAGACCCCTCTACATCAATTGTGTAAATAATGAAAGATTGGACTGTACCATACGTTTCCGCACGGAGCCCCTTCTTATGAGCATCGGATCTCATCACGAGAGGATTGAACTTTTGGTCCTCCCCAATTGCACCTCGGAAATTCTCCTTGGACTTCCCTGGCTTCAACTTCATTCCCCAACCCTGGATTGGTCCACTGGGGAGATCAAGAGTTGGGGGTCCTCTTGTTCCAAGAACTGTCTAAAACCGGTTCCCAGTAACCCTTGCCGTAACTCTGTGGTTCCTCCAGTAACCGGTCTCCCTAAGGCCTATATGGACTTCGCGGATGTTTTCTGCAAAAAACAAGCTGAGACTCTACCTCCTCACAGGCCTTATGATTGTCCTATCGACCTCCTCCCGGGCACTACTCCACCCCGGGGCAGAATTTATCCTCTCTCTGCCCCAGAGACTCTTGCCATGTCTGAATACGTCCAGGAGAATCTAAAAAAGGGCTTTATCCGTAAATCCTCCTCTCCTGCCGGAGCCGGATTTTTCTTTGTGTCCAAAAAAGATGGCTCCCTACGTCCTTGCATTGACTACCGCGGTCTTAATAAAATCACGGTTAAGAACCGCTACCCCTTACCCCTCATCTCTGAACTCTTTGATCGCCTCCAAGGTGCCCACATCTTTACTAAATTGGACTTAAGAGGCGCCTATAACCTCATCCGCATCAGAGAGGGGGATGAGTGGAAAACGGCATTTAACACCAGGGATGGACACTTTGAGTATCTGGTCATGCCCTTTGGCCTGTGCAACGCCCCTGCCGTCTTCCAAGACTTTGTCAATGAAATTTTTCGTGATCTGTTATACTCCTGTGTTGTTGTATATCTGGACGATATCCTAATTTTTTCTGCCAATCTAGAAGAACACCGCCAGCATGTCCGTATGGTTCTTCAGAGACTTCGTGACAATCAACTCTATGCCAAAATTGAGAAATGTCTGTTTGAATGCCAATCTCTTCCTTTTCTAGGATATTTGGTCTCTGGCCAGGGACTACGGATGGATCCAGACAAACTCTCTGCCGTCTTAGATTGGCCACGCCCCTCCGGACTCCGTGCTATCCAACGCTTTTTGGGGTTCGCCAATTATTACAGGCAATTTATTCCACATTTTTCTACCATTGTGGCTCCTATCGTGGCTTTAACCAAAAAAAATGCTGATCCCAAGTCCTGGCCTCCTCAAGCAGAAGACGCCTTTAAACGACTCAAGTCTGCCTTTTCTTCGGCTCCCGTCCTCTCCAGACCTGACCCTTCCAAACCCTTCCTATTGGAGGTTGATGCCTCCTCAGTGGGAGCTGGAGCTGTTCTTCTACAAAAAAATTCTTCCGGGCATGCTGTCACTTGTGGTTTTTTCTCTAGGACCTTCTCTCCAGCGGAGAGGAACTACTCCATCGGGGATCGAGAGCTTCTAGCCATTAAATTAGCACTTGAGGAATGGAGGCATCTGCTGGAGGGATCAAGTTTTCCTGTTATTATCTACACCGACCACAAGAACCTCTCCTACCTCCAGTCTGCCCAACGGCTGAATCCTCGCCAGGCCCGGTGGTCTCTGTTCTTTGCCCGATTTAATTTTGAGATTCACTTTCGTCCTGCCGATAAGAACATTAGGGCCGATGCTCTCTCTCGTTCCTCGGATGCCTCAGAAGTTGAACTCTCTCCGCAACACATCATTCCACCTGACTGCCTGATCTCCACTTCTCCTGCCTCCATCAGGCAGACTCCTCCAGGAAAGACCTTTGTTTCTCCACGCCAACGCCTCGGAATCCTCAAATGGGGTCACTCCTCCCATCTCGCAGGTCATGCGGGCATCAAGAAATCTGTGCAACTCATCTCCCGCTTCTATTGGTGGCCGACTCTGGAGACGGATGTTGTGGACTTTGTGCGAGCCTGCACTATCTGTGCCCGGGATAAGACTCCTCGCCAGAAGCCCGCTGGTTTTCTTCATCCTCTGCCTGTCCCCGAACAGCCTTGGTCTCTGATTGGTATGGATTTTATTACTGATTTACCCCCTTCCCGTGGCAACACTGTTATTTGGGTGGTCGTTGATCGATTCTCCAAAATGGCACATTTCATCCCTCTTCCTGGTCTTCCTTCTGCGCCTCAGTTGGCTAAACAATTTTTTGTACACATTTTTCGTCTTCACGGGTTGCCTACGCAGATTGTCTCGGATAGAGGTGTCCAATTCGTGTCTAAATTCTGGAGGGCTCTCTGTAAACAACTCAAGATTAAATTAAATTTTTCTTCTGCATATCATCCCCAGTCCAATGGACAAGTAGAAAGAATTAACCAGATCTTGGGTGATTATTTGCGACATTTTGTTTCCTCCCGCCAGGATGACTGGGCAGATCTCCTCCCATGGGCCGAATTCTCGTATAACTTCAGGGTCTCTGAATCTTCCTCCAAATCCCCATTTTTCGTGGTGTACGGTCGTCACCCTCTTCCCCCCCTCCCTACTCCCTTGCCCTCTGGTCTGCCCGCTGTGGATGAAATTTCTCGTGACCTTTCCATCATATGGAGAGAGACCCAAAATTCTCTCTTACAGGCTTCATCACGCATGAAGAAGTTCGCGGATAAGAAAAGAAGAGCTCCTCCCGTTTTTTCCCCTGGAGACAAGGTATGGCTCTCCGCTAAATATGTCCGCTTCCGTGTCCCTAGCTACAAGTTGGGACCACGCTATCTTGGTCCTTTCAAAATTTTGTGTCAAATTAATCCTGTCTCTTATAAACTTCTTCTTCCTCCTTCTCTTCGTATCCCTAATGCCTTTCACGTCTCTCTTCTCAAACCACTCATCCTCAACCGTTTTTCTCCCAAATCTGTTCCTCCCACTCCTGTTTCCGGCTCCTCGGACATCTTCTCTGTCAAAGAGATCTTGGCTTCCAAAAAGGTCAGAGGGAAAACTTTTTTTTTAGTGGACTGGGAGGGTTGTGGTCCTGAAGAGAGATCCTGGGAACCTGAGGACAACATCCTAGACAAAAGTCTGCTCCTCAGGTTCTCAGGCTCTAAGAAGAGGGGGAGACCCAAGGGGGGGGGTACTGTTACGCCGAGCGCTCCGGGTCCCCGCTCCTCCCCGGAGCGCTCGCTTCTCTCTCCCCGCTGCAGCGCTCCGGTCACATCCTCTGACCCGGGGCGCTGCGATTCCGCTGCCAGCCGGGATGCGATTCGCGATGCGGGTAGCGCCCGCTCGCGATGCGCACCCCGGCTCCCGTACCTGACTCGCTCTCCGTCTGTTCTGTCCCGGCGCGCGCGGCCCCGCTCCCTAGGGCGCGCGCGCGCCGGGTCTCTGCGATTTAAAGGGCCACTGCGCCGCTGATTGGCGCAGTGGTTCCAATTAGTGTGTTCACCTGTGCACTTCCCTATATCACCTCACTTCCCCTGCACTCCCTTGCCGGATCTTGTTGCCATTGTGCCAGTGAAAGCGTTCCTTGTGTGTTCCTAGCCTGTGTTCCAGACCTTCTGCCGTTGCCCCTGACTACGATCCTTGCTGCCTGCCCCGACCTTCTGCTACGTCCGACCTTGCTTCTGCCTACTCCCTTGTACCGCGCCTATCTTCAGCAGCCAGAGAGGTGAGCCGTTGCTAGTGGATACGACCTGGTCACTACCGCCGCAGCAAGACCATCCCGCTTTGCGGCGGGCTCTGGTGAAAACCAGTAGTGGCTTAGAACCGGTCCACTAGCACGGTCCACGCCAATCCCTCTCTGGCACAGAGGATCCACTACCTGCCAGCCGGCATCGTGACAACAATGAGCCTTAACACCCCACAGGTGTTTGACAAATTTCCGCTAAAGTTGGACAGGAAAATGAAAAATTTGATTTTTTTCACTAAAATGCTGATGTTATCCCACATTTTTCATTTTCACAAGAGGTAATTGGAGAAAAAGCCTCCCAAAATGTGTAACCCCATTTCTTCTGAGTATGGAAATACCCCATATGTGGATATAAATTGCTCTGCGGGCAAACTACAATTCTCAGAAGAGAAGGAGCGCCATTGAGCGTTTGGTGAGAGAATTTGGTTGGAATAGAAGTTGGGGGCCATGTGCGTTTACAAAACCCCCCATGGTATCAGAACAGTGGACCCCCCCCCACATGTGACCCCATTTTGGAAAGTACACCCCTCACAGAATTTTATAAGGGATTCAGTGAACATTTACACCCCACTGGCGTTTGACAGATCTTTGGAACAGTGGGCTGTGCAAATGAAAAGTTACATTTTTAATTTTCACGGACCACTGTTCAAAAAATCTGTCAGACACATGTGGGGTGTAAATGCTCACTGTACCCCTAATTACATTACGTGAGGGATGTAGTTTCCAAAATGGGGTCACATGTGGGGGGTCCACTGTTCTGGCACTATGGGGGCTTTGTAAACACACATGGCCTTCAATTTCGGACACGTACTCTCTCCAAAATCCCAATGTCGCTCCTTCTCTTCTAAGCATTGTAGTGCACCAGCAGAGCAATTTACATCCACATATGGGGTATGTTCTTACTCAGAAGAAATGAGGTTATAAATTGTGAGGGGCTTTTTTCCTATTCTCCCTTGTGAAAATGAAAAATTTTGGGTAACACTAGTATTTTAGTGGAAAAAAAAAAGTTATTTTTTCATTTTCACATCCAACTTTAACAAAAATTTGTCAAACACCCGTGGGGTGTTAAGGCTCACTGTACCCCTTGTTACGTTCCATGAGGGGTGTAGTTTCCAAAATGTGGTCACGTGGGTATTTATTGTTTTGCGTTTATGTCAGAACCGCTGTAAAATCAGCCACCCCTGTGCAAATCACCAATTTAGAACTCAAATGTACATAGTGCTCTCTCACTCCTGAGCCTTGTTGTGCATCCGCAGATCATTTTACGCCCACATATGGGGTATTTCCGTACTCAGGAGAAATTGCGTTACAAATTTTGGGGGTCTTTTTTTCCTTTTACCGCTTGTGAAAATTAAAAGTATGGGGCAACACCAGCATGTTATTGTACATTTTTTTTTTTACACTAACATGCTGTTGTAAACCCCAACTTTACCTTTTCATAAGGGGTAAAAGGAGAAAAAGCCCCCCAAAATTTGTAACGCAATTTCTCCTGAGTACGGAGATACCCCATATGTGGCCCTAAACTGTTTCCTTGAAATACGACATGGCTCCAAACCAAGAGAGCACCATGCGCATTTGAGGCCTAAATTGGGGGTTTGAATCCGCCATAAAAATACCCCACGGCAGTGTTTCCCAAACAGGGTGTCTCCAGCTGTTGCAAAACTCCCAGCATGCCTGGACGGTCAGTGGCTGTCCGGCAATGTGAGGAGTTGTTGTTTTTCAACAGCTGGAGGCTCTGTTTTTGGAAACAGTGGCATACACTGTGTAGGGGTATGTGTATATGTAGTGTTTTACTTTTTATTTTTTGTAGGTGTAGTGTAGTGTAGTGTTTTTAGGGTACATTCACACGGTTGGGTTTACAGTGAGTTTGAGCTGGGAGTTTGAGCTGCGGCTGAAAATTTGCCACATCTCAAACTTGTAGCAGAAAACTTTCTGTAAACACAACCGTGTGAATGTACCCTGTACATTGGTTGCGAAAGACTGTGCGTTTGTTACTTAACTCTGTGTTTTGCAACCAGTGTGCCTCCAGCTGTTGCAAAACTACAACTCCCGGCATGTACAGTCTCTCAGTGCATGCTGGGAGTTGTATTTTTGCAACAGCTGGAGACACACTGGTTGCTAAACACTGAGTTAGGTAACAAACTCAGTTTCACAACCAATGTGTCTCCAGCTGTTGCAAAACTGCAACAATCAGCATGCATTGACAGTCAAAGGGCATGCTGAGAGTTGTAGTTTTGCAACAGCTGGAGGCACACTGCTACAACTCCCAGCATGCCCTTTGACTGTCAATCTTTTTTAAAACTTTTTTCTTGGAATATGCTATTAACCCTTTGTTTGCTGCTATAGAAAACAGTAAAGGAAGAATAGGATAATGTGAGTCTCCTGGATTGTAATGAAGTTCATATTTTATGAGTCCATCATGACAGCACCCTTTAATTCCCGCCCTTCTATGTGGATAAGTATTATAGACGTATTGTTTATGCTCTAGTTAATTTAAAACCACTGAGGGGTGGATGGGGATGGACCTAGTTAACCTCTATTTGTTTCCTGTTCCTATTAGAGCTATGGGGTATAATCTCATGGTGGTGCTGTCATGATGGACTCATGAAAAACTAATTATCGGTAAGTAATAATTCCATCTTTTTGGCATGCTTGGAAAAAGCCACGTCTTCTCATGCCTCAATGTGCATAATAACACCGACAGGCAACTAGCAACAACCAGGGATACTTTATGCCGCTTTATTTTGGTGTGAATAAGCCTAAAAAACGGCATGCCACCATAACTGAGCCTTAAAAATATTAAAAAACTACTTGAACGCATTTTTAAAGGGGTTCTCCACTGCCCTGCCTTCCGGAGCTCCGCTCGCAGCGTCCGGAAGCTTATTACTCCGAACGCTGTGTGCAGGCTTCCGTGTTCGAGACTGCCCCCTTTTGATGTCACGCCCGCCCCCTCAATGAAAGTCTATGGGAAGGGGGCGCAACCGCTGTCAGGCCCCCTTCCCATAGACTTTCGTTGAGGGGTCGGGCGTGACATCACGAGGGGGCAGGCGTGACATCACGAGGGGGCGGCCTCAAACACGGAAGCCTGCACACAGCGTTCGAAGTAATAAACTCCGGAAGTCAGGGCAGCGGAGAACCCCTTTAACAGTGTTAGACAGGGGTTTAGAGCCATTAAACAGTGTTGTAAACGTGTATAGGGGCCTATTTCATTGCCAGTTCGAGTTAAACCGAGCCGAACCGAACTCGCAATTTCAGAAAAGTGTGGCGAATCTGGCGAACCAAGCTTTTCAAAAGTTTGCTTAACTCTACATAAAAGGTATTTCCATGTTTGTGCCACGGCTTGTACAATAACACAATAATGTTAGTTATCCTACACAGTGAACGGCATAAAATAAAAAAAAGCTCAAGAATCGCTAATTTCGGTCCAAAACATGAAATAAAAATGATCAAAAGGTAGACTGTATCGTAAAAATTGTATCAAAAAAATATACAGCTCGTCCCGAAAAAATAAGTCCTCACACACTGGATGAAAAATAAAAATGTTATGGCAGTCAGAACAGGGCAACATTTTAAAAAATAATTAAAAAAAAAGTAATTTTTTGGGAAAAAGAACATAAAAAGCTATATAAGTTGTGTATCGCCATATTCGTACCGACCAACAGAAAAAAAGATAACATCATGTTTACCACACAGTGAATGCCATAAAAATTTATTTTAAAAAAAGCGCCTGACATTTTCCAATTTTTCACAATATTTTGTAGTTTTAAACAAAAAATTCTGCATGTATCAACAAAAATGTATCTCTTCAGCTGTGGAAGATCAGCTCAGCTCAGCTCTCCCATGTCATATGCCGAGGTATATGCCACTTCCGGGTAGCACTTTGAGCAGAATTGCTCTGCCATCGATTGCTTCTACCTTGGAGTGATGTCATTTTTGATAACCCAGAGCAGAGATGCCTACATAATAACTTATGTCGTAGTAACAGATGGGACCATGTCAGTGGAAGTGACATGATCAAACACCTGCTTGCATGTTATGCAAATGAACAAGCTTGCATAGTGGCAGAGTTGAGGCCAAAACTAGTCACATTGTCACTGTAATCACACCTCTCCAGATATAATTACAGGCAAAGACCCCTGCTTTGTCACTCACTTTTCCATAACATAGAGCCTGCTACTTTATTCACTACCCGGACCTAGAGCCTGCTACGTCACTCATTGCCAGTACATAGAGCCTGGTACTTCATTCACTGCCCAGAACTATAGCCTGCTACGTCACTTATTGCCAGAGGAAGTGGGACGGAGGTCAGGGTGCTCTTGGGGCTTGAGAACACCCCGAGTGCACCCTGCCAACTAATTAGCATATTAATAAAAATAGAGAAAACAGAATAATGGAGACACAGATTGCAAAAAGGTAATCACCCTTGTCATCATTGTCACCTACACTACAAGCCTGCACCAACAGATTAGTGTGGCTGATGCTGATGTCAGATTCCCGTTAAGATGCTTTTATGGGGTTAGTGGCAGTTTTTACAAAACAACGTAGCGTAGTTATGACTCATTTTGCAAAATTTTTCTTCCATAGACCTTCATAGATTTTGTTTCCTGCTTAAAAACAAACGTGTATTAATATGGCTAATTTTTCTGGGGTGTTTTTTTTTTGTTTTGTTTTTTGCCATTTACTCACATTCTTTAGCAGAAATCCTTAAATCACATGATCAAAGACTCTCATGACTTCCAATAAGACAAATGCAACTAACAAAAATTCAACCAAAGAAAATGCATGTACTAAAACACACTATTTTGGAAAAACAGCAATCCAGCAATCTTACCCTTTCATACTACAGGTATCATCCTGTAAAAACTTCTGTTATTATTCCCGGCAAAAAGTCCTGAAAACAGCTGTCAAAAAATCCCATTCATGTCAAAGGGATTTTTTGACCATCCTTTTGCATCAGGTTTGTCCGTTTTTACTATTCTCCGTTATTTTTGCCGGCACAAAGATGGTACATGCACTCATTATTGGTCCGGCAAAAATAATGGTGAAGAAACGTCCGTTAACCCCTTAAGGACCGGGGTTTTTTCCGTTTTTGCATTTTCGTTTTTTGCTCCTTGCCTTTAAAAAATCATAACTCTTTAAATTTTGCACCTAAAAATCCATATGATGGCTTATTTTTTACGCCACCAATTCTACTTTGTAATGACGTCAGTCATTTTGCCCAAAAATCTACGGTGAAGCGGGAAAAAAAATCATTGTGCGACAAAATTAAAAAAAAACCGCTGTTTTGTAACTTTTGGGGGCTTCCGTTTCTACGTAGTACATTTTTCGGTAAAAATGACACCTTATCTTTATTCTGTAGGTCCATACGATTAAAATGATACCCTACTTATATAGGTTTGATTTTGTCGTACTTCTGGAAAAAATCATAACTACATGCAGGAAAATTAATACGTTTAAAATTGTCATCTTCTGACCCCTATAACTTTTCTATTTTTCCGTGTATGGGACTTATTGATCGCTTTTTATTCATTTTTAAATGATATAAAAAGTGACCAAAAATGCACTATTTTGGACTTTGGAATTTTTTTGCGCGCACGCCATTGACCGAGCGGTTTAATTAATGATATATTTTTATAATTCGGACATTTCCGCACGCGGTGATACCATATATGTTTATTTTTATTTTTATTTACACTGTGTTTTTTTTTTTTTATTGGAAAAGGGGGGTGATTCAAACTTTTAATAGGGGAGGAGTTAAATGATCTTTATTCACTTTTTTTTTTTCACTTTTTTTTTGCAGTGTTATAGGTCCCATAGGGACCTATAACACTGCACACACTGATCTTCATCATTGATCCCTGGTTTCTCATAAGAAACCAGTGATCAACGATTCTGCCGCATGACTGCTCATGCCTGGATCTCAGGCACTGAGCAGTCATTCGGCGATCGGACAGCGAGGAGGCAGGAAGGGGCCCTCCCGCTGTCCTGTCAGCTGTTCGGGATGCCGAGATTAGCCGCGGCTATCCCGAACAGCCCGACTGAGCTAGCCGGGAACGTTCACTTTTAGCCGCGCGGCTCAGCTCTGAGCACGCGGCTAAAGGGTTAATAGCGCGCGGCGCTGCGCGCTATTAGAGGCCGGGCCCGCCGTTATATGACGCGGGGTTACTGTGTAACCCCGCGTTATATCAGAAGAGCAGGACCAAGGACGTACCGGTACGTCCTTGGTCCTTAAGGGGTTAAAATGTAACATTGAAGTTTATGGGAAACGGATGTTGAAAAAAAAAAACATCCGTTATCATCTGATTTTTTAACATCCATTTTTTTACTGAGCATGCTCAGTACAGCTTTACAAAAAAAGGGTTAAAAACTTGATTTAAAAAAAAAACGGATGTAACTGGTAATAACGGATGATAACAGATAAACAACATCAGGTTTTTTAAGAAAAAAAACATAAAAAATAATGGATGATGGTCATCAGTTATCATCCGTTATTACCAGATATTGCATCCATTTTTTTCCATCCGTTATTGTAAAATAACGACAGTAAAAAAGCAGGATGATACCTGTAGTGTGAAAGGGGCCTGACTTAAATCTTCCAATATGTTTAGCACAGCCCTGCACAGTTTTAGTTCTCCATCTGCTGTATTTCTTCTTGCATCAAAGAAGGTTGGAAAACTTTATAAAATGAATTCAGATACATTAGAGAAATTGGAGAGCAGACAATTTATATTGGCATATTGTTGCTTAATGGGATCTAAAATCAGCAGGAAGCCTGGAGCATTTGCAGTGACTCAGGCTGCTTAACAAAGCCTCTTTGGAGGTTTTGAAAAATCCTGAAATATGAAAAAGATCTAGCCCGCAGGAAGGTTATGTGAGTGGGTGTATTCTAAATGACTTGGAAATGTCTTGACACAAACGTTTAAAAAAAAATCTGCTTACCAGTCAACATCACATACAGTAAATTATGTTTAAATTGTCCATCAGCTCTTGATTCTGTAATTTGTTGGGTGGCAGTATATCCATAAGGGCCCATGCACACTGAGGAAATTCTGCTGGAATTTCCTTGCTGAATTTCCCAAGAAGACATGCACCACCCGTAATCTAGAGACATGCATACTTGTCTCTGTCAAGCATGTGTCTGTTTTCAATGGACAGAGGGAGTAAGCTGATGCCAGACACCTATGGTGGTGACTTACCTTTCTGGAGCTTAGAAAACAATAATCTAACATTACATCTGCCATGTAAACTAAATTTTTGGATTCTGCGAAAGAATGTTTATTCTATACCCTATACACTTCAGAGTCTGCTGCCCATGAAATGTCTGGCCTTCATTTTTCTGACTGTTAATTCCGGCATGTGAATTGGCCCTAAAGGTCTGCATACATTTTAGTCAAAAATCTTCTGAACCTGTCAAGTTCAGCAGGACCAGCTGTCTAAAGTGTATGGAGACCTCCTGACACCACCTTGGCAGAAGATCTCGTGAAAAAGGATCGAGAAGAGAAGGATCGGGCATGTTGAATTTCAACTACCAAATCCTTTTGTTTTTTTAGAAAGATAAACCGCCATCAATAGCTTACCCGTCTTGTCTCCATTTAGAACACATAAATGTTCATGTGAATTCAATAGAGAAAACAGACATGGTCGTACATCCACAATTTGTATTTTGATCTACTTGCTTCTCAGCATAAATTCAAAAACTAACAGGTTGTTAGTATACATTTTGATCAAAAAGTACAAGCCCACTTGCCATGTCAAGGCCACCTATTAAGAGTGGGTCTCTGGCAGAGCAGCCCCAATGCCACTCAGACCAGTTCCAGGGCTGCGCCTCCCCATAGACACGGTGCCACGGCAGCAACGGATGCCACACAGCACCACACCAGTGTGAACAAGGTGTAAAAGCTCACTTACCATGTGCTCCCAGTCAGACTTGGAGACTGCCAGAAAAGGAAGGGGCCCTGTGCAGCTTCCTGCTAATTTATATCTCTCTATCTCTATTTGAATTCACATTGTGTTTTCTATCTCCCTCTTTTTTTGTTGTTTTTACTTGGTCTGCACTCTGCCCCTTCCCCTCAGCCCAGCCCTATATTAATTAGCAGGAAGCTGCACTGGGCCTCTTAATTTCTGGCAGCCTCCCAGTCTGACTGGGAGCACATGGTAAGTGAGCTTTTACACCTTGTTCACGCTGGTGTGGTGCTGTGCAGCATCCATTGCTGCCGTGGCACCGTGTCTATGGGGAGGTGCGGCCCAGGGTCTGGTGTGAATGGCATTGGGGCTGCTCTGCCAGTGGGTCATTCCCCCTGTGGGCACTGGTGTTGCGGTGGTGGTGTTCGCCGCCCAGTGCTACGCCATTTTATGCTAGGGACGTTAGGGACCCACTACTTAAAGGTGGCCGTGACGTGGCTAGTGGGCTTGTACTTCATGATCATAAAGTACCTTAACGATCTGTTAGTTTAATAAATGTTGTTGAGAAGCATTAGATCATTGTGCATGTTGTGGATGATCGACCATGTCTGTTTTCTTTATTTGAATTCACATAAATGTTCATGTGTATGGGAAGATCAGGAGATATAGCTGTCAGCACAACGAACATACATCCCCCAGCTTTTGAAGGTGTTTTGGGCTCCTTGAAAGCACAACAGATTTTTCACTACATTTACTTTACAAACTATGCAAAATAATACAGCCAGTAGGTAATAAGAATAATTTTTTTATGTTTCGTGAAAAATCCTACTTTAGGAGCAGTATCAGCAACAAATAAAATATTTTTATCAGCTTGCCAAATGCTGGCTTATTATGCACATCCTGTCAGATGGTGCATTTGCCTCCCAGCACATGGATAAATAGTCTGAGAATATTTTCATAGAAGAGCATGCTAAAAACTGCACCACTATTAAAACACCATCAAATCAATGGTCATCAATTAAATGGCTCGACATGCACTGTAAATGAGTACTGATCCCATACATAGGAGCCCCTTTACTGAGCCTATTGCAAGGCTTAACTTTCGTGTCTGGAGGCCTGCACAATCGCTGGATCATTTGGCTGGCCATTTGTTGCCTTAATTTATTGCCTGCATCTCCCTATGTAATAGCGAAGGAACAATGATTTTTCGGCACAGCAAAACAATATAGCAGCTGACAAAAGATCATATTTGAATATGCCCTGAAAAGAGGGTTGTGTTTTTTTTTTTGTTTTTTTTTAAAGGGATAAAAAATAACCTTTTTCCCCGCAGAAATAGTGCCACTTTGGTCCATAGGCTATATCTGTTATTTCTATTACTAAGTGACTAGGGCTAAGCAGCAATGCCAGATACAGCCCACAGACAAGTGTGCTGCTGTTGCTGGGAAAAAAAAGCCGACTCTTATTTCTAATTTCTTACAATTCCTTTAATGATTTAGATTCTTTCTTCATTCTTTCCTGTGAAATCCATTGACTGCTGTCTATGTAGATGGTAACCTTTACAATGTCTCCTATAAAATGATTCATGAATAGTAATATAGATACATACTCTACTGCTGTAAGTATGCTGTTTAAAATAAAAGCTGTGTGTCAAAATGTTTCACCAGCATGTTGGAATTGGTATCCACACTGACTTTCCAATTGTTGGTAGTTTACCCCTATTTAAAGCTACCTCATGAGCTACCTCATAAAATAACAATTTTAAGTGTTGTAATGTGCTTTTCACAGTCTTCCATCTTCAGCTTCAAAATTTTGCTTCACAAACAAGCACAAGAGCCCCCGGGCAGGATTACAGGCAGCATTATTTTATGAGTATTTCAACTCCAGGAGAAATAAAATGACTGCCAACCACGCGAGTCAGGATATTTTACATAATATTATTATTGTTAATAATATTGAGATATTATACTAAATTATACTTACCTACACTATATACCTACACTTCTAAAAGTCTAATTCCTGAACGGCTATGTACAGTTCTTACAGAGGTCAATAGGAGCCGTACACAGATGTACAAGGGTTAGCCAAATCTTCGGCCTTTCCTTTCACCTGCTTCCAGGCTAGGGCATACTGCTTTTTTGAAGTACTACTAAGGCTGCTCTCACACGAAGTGCTAGCAGCCACGGCTAAACTGCTTTAGACTAGGTTTCCACTTGGCAGTTTTACGGAATACTGACAATGCAATTTTTAAGCCAAAGCCAGAAGTGGATCCAGGTGGCAGGAGAAATATAAGCCTTTCCTTGATATTTCCTGTTCCTTAGAAATTCACTTATGGTTTTGGCTCAAAATCTGCAGTTGCAGTTTTCCAAAATGCTGCCACGTTAAACCATCTAGTAACTATGGATTTAACTTAAATCCACAACAAACTAAAAATCTTTTTTATGGAGCAAATATAACATTTTGCTTGTAGTATACCTGGAAAAGGAACAAACCATCACGATAAAACATTACGTAAAACTGAACTGAAGGTCTTCAAACATCGAGACAAGTTTTGAATAGTCTTCTTTCTCAAAGACAAAACCATTACTTAAAAGGTGGGCATTAGGTACCAGAAATTGGCAGATTAGTACTCCAGAACAAAGACATCTTATCCCCTATCCAAAGGCCGTAACGCCCCCTCCCATAGACTTGCATTGAGGGGGCGGGGCGTGACGTCACACGTGGCAGAGTCGTGACACCACGATACTCTGTCCCCGTGGTCGGGAGGCATAAGACTTGGAGCCTCCAGCGCTTCCTGCAGAGCTAACAGGTGGGTGCTGCATGCTAGATTGCGGGGGTCCCCAGTGGCAGGACCCCCGTGATCAGACATCTTATTCCCTATCCTTTGGATAAGGGATAAAATGTCTTAGTGCCGGAGTACCCCTTTAAATTTCTAAACCAGCCAGCCTTTTCACCTGATTTGCCCCTATAAATGAAATTTTTCCAAACTTAAATAAACACCTCAAATGGTTTGCAGCCAGGGCCGGCCTTTGGGGTGTGCGAGCTGTGCGGCCGCACAGGGCGCTATAGCAACAGGGGCGCCGGGCGGCCAACACAGCTCGCAGTGTAAACGGCCAATGTGAGGTGGGATTTTGCGCCCCGTGAAGATTTGCTTCCGCTCTTCCCCCAGCTCTCCAAAGATTTCCGAAGCTAGAGCTGGGGGAGGGCAGAGTAAGGGGAGAGAGGAGGTACACACCCCCTCCATGAGCTCGGGAGGACGCAGGTCTGCACGTGGAGAGAGTACACGCCCCCTCCCTCATCTCCCCTCCCTGAGCTCGGAAGGATGCAGGTCTGCACGGGGAGAGAGTACACGCCCCCTCCCTCATCTCCCCGAGCTCGGGAGGAAGCAGGTCTTTATGGGGAGAAAAAAAGCCAGAGCAGGGGGAGAGAGGAGAAGCACGGCTCCCACATCTCCCATCCCTTTGGAGGACACAAGTCTGCACGGGGAGAAAGAAGCCAGAGCAGTGCTCCTCATCTCCCCTGCCTGAGCTCTGTCTGTGTTTACTGGACAGGATGACAAAGTGCATGGGGGGCAGGGGACTGGTGAAGGGGGACTTGGGAGTGATTAAGGGGGCAGGGGACTGATTAAGGGGACAGGAGACTGATTAAGGGGGACATGGGACTGATTAAGGGGGCAGGGAACTGATTAAGGGGGCAGGGGACTGATTAAGGGGACAGGGGACTGATTAAGGGGCAGGGGACTGATTAAGGGGACAGGGGACTGATTAAGGGGGACAGGGGACTGATTAAGGGGACAGGGGACTGATTAAGGGGGACTGTGAAGGGGGGCAGGGGACTGATTAAGGGGGACAGGGGACTGATTAAGGGGGACTGTGAAGGGGGGCAGGGGACTGATTAAGGGGAGGCAAGTGTTTTATTGAACGGGTGGCCAAGGGTTTTGGGGATGGGAAGGAAGGTGGGATATTGTGTGCTTCAAATTGTCTAGAGGGTGCCAAACAAAAACATTGGTTGAAGAAATGTGGGAGAGTCTATGCATGCTTAGTGTTGTAAAATAGTTAGATATAGTGTTCTGACAACATAGCTCTTGTTTCTACAATACATAAACTTATGTATAACTTATGTATACAGTACATTGATATAGGTGATTGTTACCAGTCAATCCAGTTATTTATTATTGTACTTGTTTGTACTTGCACTTAAATTAGATATCATGTGACGAAGTCTAGGGGTGAGAAGGCTATGCAACAACGTGAAGGAGAAGTAATATATAAAGCAGAGTATCTTCTTGAGGAAAATGCATTTGGAGTGTGTGAGATTGAAGCCCCTTTCTACACTCCTAAACCTAAGGGTATGTTCACACTGGGTAATTTGAGCGGAATTTCCTTGCACGGAATTGCGTGTTGAAAATTCGTGCTGTGAACATTACCATTTGTGTGAATTGGTCATCCGCAGACCCATTCGTACTGCAGAATTTTACAAACAATTCCGCCGCTGAAATTGATCCGTGCAAAGAATTAACCTGTTCATTCTTTGCGCTGAAGTCTGCAAGCACTGCATTGGCGTCAATGGGGATGGAATGGAATCTCCAGATGAAATTTCGGCTTGTAATATTCTGAGAGCGGAGATTCCATTCACATTACTCAATATGAACATACCCTTAGAGTAAAAATACTCCACCTTACACAATATAGTAATACTGATACCTTTGTTAACATGGTTACTATGGATTTGATGATAATTATATCTCCAAAAATAAAATTCCATCTAACTTAACTCAGAAAGAATAAGTACAATAAAAACAGCATGAGGTAAAGTAGATAAAGATGGCAGGCAAAGGAGATAATATTGTGATAACAGATAAAGATAAAGCTATGGCCAATGAAGGACATTTACACCTAACAAGCCGAGCCACAAGGAAAACTGTCAGCTTTCTTCCCCCGCACTAACCAGTGGTACTGGCTGGTAGTGCGGGGAACGCTGATCAGTTTGATCCTTACCGTGCCCCCATCTGCCGCGCCATTCGGCCATAATCTTCTATTATCGGTATATTCAAATGAGGTGCTAATCAATATTCCTACCCTCTCTCTTCATTACAGAGCGGGGAGAAGAGGGAGAGGCGGAGGGAGGGGAGGAATATTGATGAGCTGGGTGGCGCTGTGGCCCGACACTGACGTCAGAGTGCCAGTTAGCACCTCATTTGAATATGCCGATAATAGAAGATTACGGCCGAATGGCACGGCCGATCTGGGCACGGTAAGGATCAAACTGATCAGCGTCCCCCGCACTAACCAGCGGTACTGAAGAAAGTTGACAGTTTTCCTTTAAAGCAATTTCTCACTTTCTTTTCATGAAAGGGACACAATATCATGCCTATAATGAGTTTTGTCCTCCCACACCATTTTTGTGTTACAATAAAAAATAAAAAAAGAGAGAAAGGCACCACAATGGGGACAGTATATGCACCCTCTTCTGTCAATTAATTTATTTATATTCACTGAGGACAATATGAGTCACATGTTATTTAAGGGACATTTTATCCCTGGGATGGTGGTAAAGATTTTCTTCTCGTTTGTGTCATTTTACTAAAATGATGACATAGGGATATATTTAACCCTTATGCATTAGTTTAAATGGAAATCTTTCGGAAAGAGACCTCAACGAGTAGTCTACTTTACACGCAACATCCTAAAAGGGCTTCTCTGCCCCTAGACATCTTGATGTGATATGACGTCTGATCGCTGGGGACCCCTCGGGATCTTGGCTGCGGCACCCCGCTGTCATGACTGCACAGAGCAAACTTGCTCTGTGCGTAATGATGGGTGATCCAGGGGCCGGAGCATCATGACGTCACGGCCCCGCCCCCTTGTGATGTCACGGATCGCCCCCTTAGTACAGGTCTAAGGGAGGGGGCGTGGGGGCCATCACAACCCCTCCCATAGACTTGCATTAACGCCTTAAGGACTGAGGGCATATCCATACGCCCCCGTTTTGAGTCCTTAAGGACTGAGGGTGCATGGGTACACCCGTGGGAATTTCGGTCCCCGGCTGCTAGCCGGTCGGGGACCGGACCGGTATGCCTGCTGAAATCATTCAGCAGGCATCCCGGCACATCGCTGAGGGGGGTTCTGAAAACCCCCCATGTCGGCGATCTGCGGTGATTCCGGGTCAAACGGGTCTCCAGTGACCCGGTAAATAAGGGGGATCGGGGCTGTCCAAGACACCCCCGATCCCCCTGAAGTCAGAAGCAACCAACCAATAGCAGATCAGGGGTGGGGGGGTTCAAAGTTCAGGTCCCCCGATCTCCCCACCCACAGTAGTCCGGGCAGAATGGTCACAGACCATTAGCGGCGGCAGCGGGCGACTATCAGTGGGCGGCGATGACATGCGGCTGGCTCCCTGCTGCAGACTACGGAAGCCGGTGAATTGCCTAGCAACATCTGGAAGGCTACTGTTTGAGACTATATAGTGGTCTCTAAACTGTAGCCCTCCAGATGTTGCAAAACTACAGCTCCCAGCATGCCCAGACAGCTGTTTGCTGTTTGGGCATGCTGGCATTTGTAGTTTTGCAACATCTCGAGGGCCACAGTTTGGAGATCACTGTGTAGTGGTTTCTAAACCTTGGCCCTCTAAATCTTGCAAAACTACAACTTCCAGCTGTCTCACCATGCTGGGAGTTGTAGTTGCGTACCTCCCGCTGTTGTATAACTACATCTCTCAGCATGCCCTTCGGCGATCAGTACATGCTGGGATTTGTAGTTTTGCAACAACTGGAGGCACACTGGTTGGAAAATACTGAGTTAGGTAACAGAACCTAACTGAAGGTTTTCCAACCAGTGTGCCTCCAGCTGTTGCAAAAGTACAACTCCCAGCATGCACAGTCTGCCATTGCATGCTGGGAGTTGTAGTTTTGCAACAGCTGGAGGTCTGCCCCCCCCCCCCCAGTGAATGTACAGGGTACATTCTCACAGACAGGTTTACAGTGAGTTTTTTGCTTCAAGTTTGAGCTGCTGCAAATTTGCCACTGCAGCTCAAACTCCTAACGGGAAACTCACTGTAAATCCCTGCTCGTGTGAATGTACCCTAAAAACACTATACTACACTAACACATAATAAAGGGTAAAACACTACATATACACCCCCTTACACCCCCAATAAAAATGAAAAATGTATCATACGACAGCCTCCAGCTGTTGCAAAGCGACAACTCCCAGCATTTCCGGACAGCCACTGACTGTCCAGGCATGCTGAAAGTTTAGCAACTGCTGGAGGCCCCCTGTTTGGGAATCATTGGCATAGAATACCCCTATGTCCACCCCTATGCAATCCCTAATTTAGTCCTCAAATGCGCATGGCGCTCTCTCACTTCGGAGCCCTGTTGTATTTCAAGGAAACAGTTTAGGGCCACATATGGGGTATTTCCGTACTCGGGAGCAATTGCACTACAAATTTTGGGGGGCTCTTTCTCCTTTTACCCCTTATGAAAAGGAAAAGTTGGGGTCTACACCAGCCTGTAAGTGTAAAAAAATAACATGCTGGTGTTTTCCCATACTTTTTATTTTCGCAAGAGTTAAAGGAAGAAAAGACCCCCAAAATTTGTAACGTAATTTCCCCATATGTGGGCGTAAAATGCTCTAAGGATGCACAACATGGCTCAGAAGTGAGAGCGCACTATGTACATTTGAGGCCTGAATTGGTGATTTGCACAGGGGTGGCTGATTTTACAGCGGTTCTGACATAAACTCAAAAAAAATTTATACCCACGTGTGTCCCCATTTTAGAAACTACACCCCTCACGGAACGTGACAAGGGGTATAGTGAGCCTTAACACCCCACAGGTGATTGAAGAATTTTTAACTAAAATGCTGGTGTTATCCTAAATTTTTCATTTTCACAAGGGAAAATAGGAAAAAAAAAGCCCCCCAAAATTTGTAACCCTATATCTTCTGTGTAAGAACATACCCAATATGTTGATGTAAAGTGCTCTGCGGGCGAACTACAATGCTCAGAAGAGAAGGAGCGCCATTGGGCTTTTGGATAGAAAATTTGTCCGGAATTGAAGGCCATGTGTGTTTACAAAGCCCCCATAGTGCCAGAACAATGGACCCCCCCACATGTGACCCCATCTTGGAAACTACACCCCTCATGTAATGTAATAAGGGGTACAGCGAGCATTTATACCCCACAGGTGTCTGACAGATTTTTGGAACAGTGGTCCGTAAAAATGAAACATGCGAGTGTAAAAATGAAGATTTAGAATTTTCTCCTTCACTTTGCTGCTATTCCTGTGACGCACCTGATGGGTGAACAAACTTCCTGGGTGTCCTTTGGAATACTTTGAGGGGTGCAGTTTTTATAACGGGGTTATTTATGGAGTATTTCTAACATGAAAGCCCCTCAAATCCACTTCAAAACTGAACTGGTCCCTGAAAATTCAGAATTTCAAATTTGCGTGAAAAATTTGAAAATGTATTTGGAATTTCCTTTTTCCTTACAAGCAGGGAGCTTTAAAGTTAGAAAAATCTAAATTTTCATGAAATTTGGGGATTTTTCACCAAGAAAGGATGCAGGGAACAAACGAAAACTTACCACTATGTTAAAGTAGAATATGTCACAAAAAAACAGTTTCGGAATCAGAATAAACAGTAAAAGCATTCCAGAGTTATTAATGCATAAAGTGACAGTGGTCAGAATTGCAAAAAAGGGCTCAGTCTTTAAGGTGAAAAAGGGCTCAGTCCTTAAGGTGAAAAAGGGCTCAGTCCTTAGGGGGTTAAGGGGGCCCGCGATCAGACATCTTATCCCCTATCCATTGAATAGGGAAAAAGATGTCTAGGGGCGGAGTACAACTTTAAAGAAAGTAATTCCAATGGGCCAATATGTCTGTGGAAAATAGAGTTGTTCCAGTAAAGAAGCATTTAAAAAAAAATTGCACTTTTGTCAAGTAGATTTTAGACAAGGAACCCTAAAAGATACTGGAGAAAGACTACAGGAGGGCAAAATATCCAAGATCTATCCTGTTGATGGAGCACAATAGAAGACAGAAGTCCAAAACTATCAGATGTATCTGTTACGCCGAGCGCTCCGGGTCCCCGCTCCTCCCCGGAGCGCTCGCTACACTCTCGCTACTGCAGCGCTCCGGTCAGATCCACTGACCCGGTGCGCTGCGATACCGCCTCCAGCCGGGATGCGATTCGCGATGCGGGTGGCGCCCGCTCGCGATGCGCACCCCGGCTCCCGTACCTGACTCGCTCTCCGTCGGTCCTGTCCCGGCGCGCGCGGCCCCGCTCCCTAGGGCGCGCGCGCGCCGGGTCTCTGCGATTTAAAGGGCCACTGCGCCGCTGATTGGCGCAGTGGTTCTAATTAGTGTGTTCACCTGTGCACTCCCTATTTATACCTCACTTCCCCTGCACTCCCTGGCCGGATCTTGTTGCCATTGTGCCAGTGAAAGCGTTTCCTTGTGTGTTCCTAGCCTGTGTTCCAGACCTCCTGCCGTTGCCCCTGACTACGATCCTTGCTGCCTGCCCCGACCTTCTGCTACGTCCGACCTTGCTTCTGTCTACTCCCTTGTACCGCGCCTATCTTCAGCAGTCAGAGAGGTTGAGCCGTTGCTAGTGGATACGACCTGGTCACTACCGCCGCAGCAAGACCATCCCGCTTTGCGGCGGGCTCTGGTGAAAACCAGTAGTGACTTAGAACCGGTCCACTAGCACGGTCCACGCCAATCCCTCTCTGGCACGGAGGATCCACCTCCTGCCAGCCGGCATCGTGACAGTAGATCCGGCCATGGATCCCGCTGAAGTTCCTCTGCCAGTTGTCGCCGACCTCACCACGGTGGTCGCACAGCAGTCACAACAGATAGCGCAACAAGGCCACCAGCTGTCTCAACTGACCGTGATGCTACAGCAGCTACTACCTCAGCTTCAGCAATCATCTCCTCCGCCAGCTCCTGCACCTCCTCCGCAGCGAGTGGCCGCTTCAGGCCTACGACTATCCTTGCCGGATAAATTTGATGGGGACTTTAAATTTTGCCGTGGCTTTCTTTCTCAATGTTCCCTGCACTTGGAGATGATGTCGGTCCAGTTTCCTACTGAAAGGTCTAAGGTGGCTTTCGTAGTCAGCCTTCTGTCTGGAAAAGCTCTGTCATGGGCTACACCGCTCTGGGACCGCAATGACCCCGTCACTGCCTCTGTACACTCCTTCTTCTCGGAAATTCGAAGTGTCTTTGAGGAACCTGCCCGAGCCTCTTCTGCTGAGACTGCCCTGTTGAACCTGGTCCAGGGTAATTCTTCCGTTGGCGAGTACGCCGTACAATTCCGTACTCTTGCTTCAGAACTATCCTGGAATAATGAGGCCCTCTGCGCGACCTTTAAAAAAGGCCTATCCAGCAACATTAAAGATGTTCTGGCCGCACGAGAAATCCCTGCTAACCTACATGAACTCATTCATCTAGCCACTCGCATTGACATGCGTTTTTCCGAAAGGCGTCAGGAGCTCCGCCAGGATATGGACTTTGTTCGCACGAGGCGTTTTTTCTCCCCGGCTCCTCTCTCCTCTGGTCCCCTGCAATCCGTTTCTGTGCCTCCCGCCGTGGAGGCTATGCAGGTCGACCGGTCTCGTCTGACACCTCAAGAGAGGACACGACGCCGCATGGAGAATCTCTGCCTGTACTGTGCCGGTACCGAACACTTCCTGAAGGATTGTCCTATCCGTCCTCCCCGCCTGGAAAGACGTACGCTGACTCCGCACAAAGGTGAGACAGTCCTTGATGTCAACTCTGCTTCTCCACGTCTTACTGTGCCTGTGCGGATATCTGCCTCTACCTTCTCCTTCTCTACTATGGCCTTCTTGGATTCCGGATCTGCAGGAAATTTTATTTTGGCCTCTCTCATCAACAGGTTCAACATCCCGGTGACCAGTCTCGCCAGACCCCTCTACATCAATTGTGTTAACAATGAAAGATTGGACTGTACCATACGTTTCCGCACGGAGCCCCTCCTAATGTGCATCGGACCTCATCATGAGAAAATTGAGTTTTTGGTCCTCCCCAATTGCACTTCTGAAATTCTCCTTGGACTACCCTGGCTTCAACACCATTCCCCAATCCTGGATTGGTCCACTGGGGAGATCAAGAGTTGGGGTCCCTCTTGTTCCAAGGACTGCCTTAAACCGGTTCCCAGTACTCCCTGCCGTGACCCTGTGGTTCCTCCTGTAACCGGTCTCCCTAAGGCCTATATGGACTTTGCGGATGTTTTTTGCAAAAAACAAGCTGAGACTTTACCTCCTCACAGGCCGTATGACTGTCCTATTGACCTCCTCCCGGGCACTACTCCACCCCGGGGCAGAATTTATCCTCTCTCTGTCCCAGAGACTCTTGCTATGTCTGAGTACATCCAGGAAAATTTAAAAAAGGGCTTTATCCGCAAATCCTCCTCTCCTGCCGGAGCCGGATTTTTCTTTGTGTCCAAAAAAGATGGCTCCCTACGTCCTTGCATTGACTACCGCGGCCTTAATAAAATCACGGTAAAAAACCGCTACCCCCTACCTCTCATCTCTGAACTCTTTGATCGCCTCCAAGGTGCCCACATCTTTACCAAACTGGACTTAAGAGGTGCTTATAATCTCATCCGCATCAGAGAGGGGGATGAATGGAAAACGGCATTTAACACTAGAGATGGACACTTTGAGTATCTGGTCATGCCCTTTGGCCTGTGCAACGCCCCTGCCGTCTTCCAAGACTTTGTTAATGAAATTTTTCGTGATCTCTTATATTCCTGTGTTGTTGTATATCTGGACGATATCCTGATTTTTTTCTGCCAACCTAGAAGAACACCGCCAGCATGTCCGCATGGTTCTTCAGAGACTTCGTGACAATCAACTTTATGCCAAAATGGAGAAATGTCTGTTTGAATGTCAATCTCTTCCTTTCCTAGGATACTTGGTCTCTGGCCAGGGACTACAAATGGATCCAGACAAACTCTCTGCCGTCTTAGATTGGCCACGCCCCTCCGGACTCCGTGCTATCCAACGTTTTTTGGGGTTCGCCAATTATTACAGACAATTTATTCCACATTTTTCCACCATTGTGGCTCCTATCGTGGCTTTAACCAAAAAGAATGCCAATCCTAAGTCATGGCCTCCTCAAGCGGAAGACGCCTTTAAACAGCTCAAGTCTGCCTTTTCTTCGGCTCCCGTGCTCTCCAGACCTGACCCATCTAAACCCTTCCTATTGGAGGTTGATGCCTCCTCAGTAGGAGCTGGAGCGGTCCTTCTACAAAAAAATTCTTCCGGGCATGCTGTTACTTGTGGTTTTTTTTCTATGACCTTCTCTCCGGCTGAGAGGAACTACTCCATCGGGGATCGAGAGCTTCTAGCCATTAAATTAGCACTTGAGGAATGGAGGCATCTGTTGGAGGGATCAAGATTTCCAGTTATTATTTACACCGATCACAAGAACCTCTCCTATCTCCAGTCTGCCCAAAGGCTGAATCCTCGCCAGGCCAGGTGGTCTCTGTTCTTTGCCCGATTTAATTTTGAAATTCACTTTCGGCCTGCCGATAAGAACATTAGGGCCGATGCTCTCTCTCGTTCCTCGGATGCCTCGGAAGTAGAGCTCTCTCCGCAACACATCATTCCCCCTGACTGCCTGATCTCCACTTCTCCAGCCTCCATCAGGCAAACTCCTCCAGGGAAGACCTTCGTTTCTCCACGCCAACGCCTCGGAATCCTCAAATGGGGTCACTCCTCCCATCTCGCAGGTCATGCGGGCATCAAGAAATCCGTGCAACTCATCTCTCGTTTCTATTGGTGGCCGACTCTGGAGACGGATGTTGTGGATTTTGTGCGAGCCTGCACTGTCTGTGCACGGGATAAGACTCCTCGCCAGAAGCCCGCTGGTCTTCTTCATCCTCTGCCTGTCCCCGAACAACCTTGGTCTCTGATTGGTATGGACTTCATTACAGATTTACCCCCATCCCGTGGCAACACTGTTGTTTGGGTGGTCGTTGATCGATTCTCCAAGATGGCACATTTTATCCCTCTTCCTGGTCTTCCTTCAGCGCCTCAGTTGGCTAAACAATTTTTTGTACACATTTTTCGTCTTCACGGGTTGCCCACGCAGATCGTCTCGGATAGAGGCGTCCAATTCGTGTCAAAATTCTGGAGGGCTCTCTGTAAACAACTCAAGATTAAATTAAACTTTTCTTCTGCATATCATCCTCAATCCAATGGGCAAGTAGAAAGAATTAACCAGGTCCTGGGTGATTATTTACGGCATTTTGTTTCCTCCCGCCAGGATGACTGGGCAGATCTTCTACCATGGGCCGAATTCTCGTATAACTTCAGAGTCTCTGAATCTTCCTCCAAATCCCCATTTTTCGTGGTGTACGGCCGTCACCCTCTTCCCCCCCTCCCTACTCCCTTGCCCTCTGGTTTGCCCGCTGTGGATGAAATATCTCGTGATCTTTCCACCATATGGAAAGAGACCCAAAATTCTCTCTTACAGGCTTCATCACGCATGAAGAAGTTTGCTGATAGGAAAAGAAGAGCTCCCCCCATTTTTTCTCCTGGAGACAAGGTATGGCTCTCCGCTAAATATGTCCGCTTCCGTGTCCCTAGCTACAAATTGGGACCACGCTATCTTGGTCCTTTCAAAATTTTGTGCCAGATTAATCCTGTCTCTTACAAACTTCTTCTTCCTCCTTCTCTTCGTATTCCTAATGCCTTTCACGTTTCTCTTCTTAAACCACTCATCATCAACCGTTTCTCTCCCAAACTTGTTTCTCCCACTCCTGTTTCCGGCTCCTCGGACATCTTCTCTGTAAAAGAGATACTGGCCTCCAAGAAGGTCAGAGGGAAAACTTTTTTTTTGGTCGATTGGGAGGGTTGTGGTCCTGAAGAGAGATCCTGGGAACCTGAGGACAATATCCTAGACAAAAGTCTGCTCCTCAGGTTCTCAGGCTCTAAGAAGAGGGGGAGACCCAAGGGGGGGGGTACTGTTACGCCGAGCGCTCCGGGTCCCCGCTCCTCCCCGGAGCGCTCGCTACACTCTCGCTACTGCAGCGCTCCGGTCAGATCCACTGACCCGGTGCGCTGCGATACCGCCTCCAGCCGGGATGCGATTCGCGATGCGGGTGGCGCCCGCTCGCGATGCGCACCCCGGCTCCCGTACCTGACTCGCTCTCCGTCGGTCCTGTCCCGGCGCGCGCGGCCCCGCTCCCTAGGGCGCGCGCGCGCCGGGTCTCTGCGATTTAAAGGGCCACTGCGCCGCTGATTGGCGCAGTGGTTCTAATTAGTGTGTTCACCTGTGCACTCCCTATTTATACCTCACTTCCCCTGCACTCCCTGGCCGGATCTTGTTGCCATTGTGCCAGTGAAAGCGTTTCCTTGTGTGTTCCTAGCCTTTGTTCCAGACCTCCTGCCGTTGCCCCTGACTACGATCCTTGCTGCCTGCCCCGACCTTCTGCTACGTCCGACCTTGCTTCTGTCTACTCCCTTGTACCGCGCCTATCTTCAGCAGTCAGAGAGGTTGAGCCGTTGCTAGTGGATACGACCTGGTCACTACCGCCGCAGCAAGACCATCCCGCTTTGCGGCGGGCTCTGGTGAAAACCAGTAGTGACTTAGAACCGGTCCACTAGCACGGTCCACGCCAATCCCTCTCTGGCACAGAGGATCCACCTCCTGCCAGCCGGCATCGTGACAGTATCAGAACATATGATGTTCATGTTATTGGCTAGATCCTATATACTGTAATACTGGCCAATTCTCTTGGCAGACTTGAACCTACAGGATGTTTTATAACAACACCCAACAGTAACATATCAAAGAGGCAAAAATCATAGTGATTATCTTGTGCATAGCCACATAACTAGAAAATGCAATAATATATGGTTGAGAAACCCCATTCAGGGAACACATCCATGTGTTCAATGCTTATTTTGAAAATGCATACCGAGAAGTAAAGAATTCATGGACGCAGTGGAAGGATGGCAAAATAAACAATATGATCTTTTTTCTTCAGGAGAAAGCAAGATGGATCTTTCCCTTGCAGAGCCAACATCCACTGTGCCTAAATGAAGGATTCTCCTACACAGCTTATATTTAAAAAGACAAAAGAAAAATAACAGTACATCCCATTACTTAGTAATGTCCATAAGTTGGTGCACGCAGAATCTGTAGGGTCATAGATATACTTGCTTCAGACAGGAAAAAGGATCTCTCCACAGCACCCAATGTAGCAAAACATGAAATTTATTCCATAAAAAGTGTCTTTACAACAAGCAGCAATGTTTCGACCAACTCAGCCTGGTCTTTCTCAAGCAGCGTACAATTAGTGACTACCACACAATTATATTAGGGTATCAATCCAAATACCAGAGTGCATCAATAAGTTATTAAAAATCACAAAATCATAGAATAAAATGCATAAGTGACTCATCAACATAGCGTAAAATTACATCCATCAAAGTGCAAATTGTGCCATATATAGTACAGTGAAAAAGTGCCATAGGGTATAAATATTTTACATAAATAACAATGAATAAACCCTGATTACACAAACATAATCACATGTGAACATATTAAAACCATAAGGCCATAGGTGGCAGCGAGTATACAATCACCAGATTTCTTGATTGCACAGTAAACTCCATAACCATGCTAGTGTGGTGAATTGCCATAGTACATGCGCACTGAGTTCAGTAGACGCCAGGAAGGGTGGATTAAATACAGCCTATCAGTTTGCAGCATCATCGTTACCATAACAATCACACTGTCCCCACCTGTGCCGAGGCAGTAAAGTAAAGATATCGCATCTCGGCCATGTTCAAATAGGGTTCGTGAGAGGAAGGAGGATGAGCCGAGAGGAGCCCGTAAAGGGATGAAGGAATCCTGAAGCCTGTCCTAGTGTCTAGCACGTCCGATTTTAAAGCACAGTAACCTGGTATAACAAATGGTCACAGTGTTACCCAATCCTACATGCACTACAAAATCATTCAACCATAGATTAGTGGTGTCACCCAGCATCTCCCATGGACTCTTGTGAATGAGGCCATGTTCAACATTCGGCTTCTATTTAAGCTTTTGTTGTAGATCTCTTCTGCCTCTTTCATGAAGTGTATTTTGTTTGTATCAAATAAAAGGTCTTATCTTTAGTAAGCAAAATATAGTATGAGATATGACCATTCCATAAAATGTCATCTAATGTCTGTACCCATTTACATGCACAGTATAACTCTTTTATAGACACACTATCACCCTTGTCAATGTTGTTTTGTCTCTACTTGCCGATCATCTACATTCAAGTCATTGGGTCTGAACTGCAAAGCCAGACAGAGTCTATGTACATGACTGATGCAGTTACTGGGGAAAAAAGTAGAAATTTTTTCTAATCCCAGACAACCCTTTTATTTAACAAAACTATACTGTAAAGAAAATACACAATGCATTTTCTTTAAAACAGCAATAAGGCAAGGACAAGTCAACAATCACAAGAAGTATTTAGCTCATTATCTTTCTAAATTAATTTGTTTGTCTGGATAGACACTATCTGAGCTTGTGCCATACCACTGTGCCTCTACCTACTTGGATGATCAACCTAATTGGTGTCCCCCAACTGGGCAATGATCTCTACACTCGCTAAGTGCACAAGACATCAGGGGGGTCAGACAAGACAAGTTAACAGCACACAGACATGTCAGGAACCAAATCGACAAACAAGAAGTTAACCAAGGACAAGCCAGGCAGCCAAAACCTAGAGGGAAGCTTAGTACGAAATCAGAACTGAAGAAGGAGTCAGGACAAGCATGTACCACATCAGGAGGGTAGTGTAGCACGAAATCAGCAGCCAAGAGGATAGTCAGGGTACAGGCAGAGATCCGGTTACAATAGGTCAGGTCAGGATTACAGGATTCTAGTTAAGGGATAATCCTCAATTAAAGGCATCTGATATCATGCCCTCAGGACTTATGAGCTCTGATGCTCATGTATCCATGATTCTCTCATAGAGATGCATGGAGGGGATATATCGACCACTTCTCCATGCAGTGGTTGACACAGCTCAATGCATGGAGTGATGGCCACTCCGCACATGGTGAGAACCAGGGTAGCTGTCAGACATTTATCCCCTATCCTGTGGACAGGGGATGAGTTGTTAGGTACCGGAGTTCCCCTTTGAGAGTGACGAAAAAAAGTGCAAAAAATAAAAAAAATTAGGAAAGGGGCAAATACTATTTCACAGCACTGTATATTACATCCTAAGTTCACAACCAATGGTATTTGTACCTCTTAGTGTGTCATGTTTCTACCTGGCCAAACTGACTCTCCAAAATTCCAGAGGCTTCTCTGGTGGGCTGATATTCTGACATAATAATGCATCCTAAACAGTGGGGTAACAATAAATTTGGGGGCCCCCCAGTGAGATTTTTTGAGGAGGCCCCTAAGCTCCTCCCCCACAATGTATGCCACGCCCATGCCAATATACCCCACCCATCACAAATTACTCCGCCCATACTGATATATACTGCCATAGGCATTTTCTATGGACTTATGAAGAGCATCTGTAGGTAATTCTTACATTTGTTTTTGCTCCCGAGCAGCAGCGAAGCGGCACACAATTCTCGGTAAGGGGCCCACGAGCGGCAGCGCAGTGCAGCGCCAGCGGCACACACAGGGCCGTCTTTAATTTTGATTGGACCTTGGGCAAGCAATTTTTTTTGGGCCCCCCGTTCCCCCACCCCCACCTCCATCCCACACACACTCGGGATCAGTAATGTAATGTATGTACACAGTGACCACACAAGCAGAATAGGGGGTACAGTTCTGGAGTATAATACAGGATATAACTCAGGATCAGTACAGGATAAGTAATGTAATGTATGTACACAGTGACCTCACCAGCAGAATAGTGAGTACAGCTCTGGAGTATAATACAGGATATAAATTAGGATCAGTACAGGATAAGTAATGTAATGTATGTACACAGTGACCTCACCAGCAGAATAGTGAGTGCAGCTCTAGAGTATAATACAGGATAAAACTCAGGATCAGTACAGGATAAGTAATGTAATGTATATACACCGTGACCTCACCAGCAGAATAGTGAGTACAGCTCTGGAGTATAATACAGGATATAACTCAGGATCAGTACAGGATACGTACGAGGGGAGGGGATTATCAGATTATACATGTGAGGGGAGGATAATAATGATTATTATAATCCTCCCCTCACATATATGTAACATCTCCCCCTTACATGTATAATCTGATAATCCCCTCCTCACATTGATAATCCCCTCACATATATAATATCATACTCAGATTATATGTGAAGGGATTATCAATGTGAGGAGGGGGTTATCAGATTAAACATGTAAGGGGGAGATGTTACATATATGTGAGGGGAGGATTATAATAATCATTATTATCCTCCCCTCACATGCATAATTTCCTCCCTTCTCACATTATATAATAAACCCCCCCCCCCCCACATTATATAATAAATACCCCCTCACATTATATGATAACCCCCCCCACATTATATAATAAATCCCCCCCCCACCACACACACACTATATAATAAATCCCCCCCACCACACACACACTATATAATAAATCCCCCCCACCACACTCACTCTATATAATAAATCCCCCCACCACACTCACTCTATATAATAAATCCCCCCACCACACACACACACACTATATAATAAATCCCCCCCCAACACACACACTATATAATAAATCCCCCCCACCACACTCACACTATATAATAAATCCCCCCCACCACACACACACTATATAATAAATCCCCCCCCCACCCCACACACACTATATAATAAATCCCCCCCCACCACACACACACTATATAATAAATCCCCCCACCACACACACTATATAATAAATCCCCCCCACCACACACTATATAATAAATCCCCCCACCACACACACACACTATATAATAAATCCCCCCCACCACACACACACACTATATAATAAATCCCCCCACCACACTCACTCTATATAATAAATCCCCCCACCACACACACACTATATAATAAATCCCCCCACCACACACACACTATATAATAAATCCCCCCACCACACACACTATATAATAAATCCCCCCACCACACACACACTATATAATAAATCCCCCCACCACACACACACTATATAATAAATCCCCCCCCACCACACACACTATATAATAAATCCCCCCACCACACACACTATATAATAAATCCCCCCAACACACACACTATATAATAAATCCCCACCACCACACACACACTATATAATAAATCCCCCCCACCACACTCACACTATATAATAAATCCCCCCCACCACACACACACTATATAATAAATAGTGTTGAGCGGCATAGGCCATATTCGAATTTGCGAATATTCGCGAATATATGGACGAATATTCGTCATATATTCGCGAATATTCGCATATTCGTTATATTCTCATTTTATTTTCGCATATGCGAAAATTGGCGTATGCGAAAATGAACATATGTGAATATTAGCATATACAAAATTAGTGTATGCGCAAATTCGCATATGCGCAAATTAGCATATGCAAATTTTCGTATATGCGAATTTTCGCACGCCAGTCTCACACAGTAGTATTACAGCCTTCTTTACACCACACAAGCTGGAAGCAGAGAGGGGTGATCACTGTGATGTGTACTGTGAAGAGAAAAAAAAAAAAAAATATTCATAATTACGAATATATAACGCTATATTCGCAAAATTCGCGAATTTGCGAATATGCGATATTCGCGAATAATATTCGAATTGCGAATATTCGTGAGCAACACTAATAATAAATCCCCCCACCCCACACACACTATATAATAAATCCCCCCCCACCACACACACACTATATAATAAATCCCCCCACCACACTCACTCTATATAATAAATCCCCCCACCACACTCACTCTATATAATAAATCCCCCCACCACACACACACTATATAATAAATCCCCCCCCACCACACACACACTATATAATAAATCCCCCCCACCACACACACACTATATAATAAATCCCCCCACCACACACACACTATATAATAAATCCCCCCCACCACACACACACACACTATATAATAAATCCCCCCCACCACACACACTATATAATAAATCCCCCCACCACACACACTATATAATAAATCCCCCACCACACACACACTATATAATAAATCCCCACCACCACACACACACTATATAATAAATCCCCCCACCACACTCACTCTATATAATAAATCCCCCCACCACACACACACTATATAATAAATCCCCCCACCATACACACTATATAATAAATCCCCCCCACCACACACACACTATATAATAAATCCCCCCCACCACACACACACTATATAATAAATCCCCCCACCACACACACTATATAATAAATCCCCCCCACCACACACACTATATAATAAATCCCCCACCACACACTATATAATAAATCCCCCCCACCACACACACACTATATAATAAATCCCCCCCACCACACACACACTATATAATAAATCCCCCCCACCACACACACACTATATAATAAATCCCCCCCACCACACACACTATATAATAAATCCCCCCCACCACACTCACTCTATATAATAAATCCCCCCACCACACTCACTCTATATAATAAATCCCCCCACCACACACACACTATATAATAAATCCCCCCCCACCACACACACACTATATAATAAATCCCCCCCACCACACACACACTATATAATAAATCCCCCCACCACACACACACTATATAATAAATCCCCCCCACCACACACACACTATATAATAAATCCCCCCCACCACACACACACTATATAATAAATCCCCCCACCACACACACTATATAATAAATCCCCCCCACCACACACACACTATATAATAAATCCCCCCACCACACACACACTATATAATAAATCCCCCCCACCACACACACACACTATATAATAAATCCCCCCCACCACACACACTATATAATAAATCCCCCCACCACACACACTATATAATAAATCCCCCACCACACACACACTATATAATAAATCCCCACCACCACACACACACTATATAATAAATCCCCCCACCACACTCACTCTATATAATAAATCCCCCCACCACACACACACTATATAATAAATCCCCCCACCATACACACTATATAATAAATCCCCCCCACCACACACACACTATATAATAAATCCCCCCCACCACACACACACTATATAATAAATCCCCCCACCACACACACTATATAATAAATCCCCCCCACCACACACACTATATAATAAATCCCCCACCACACACTATATAATAAATCCCCCCCACCACACACACACTATATCATAAATCCCCCCCACCACACACACACTATATAATAAATCCCCCCCACCACACACACACTATATAATAAATCCCCCCCACCACACACACTATATAATAAATCCCCCCCACCACACACACTATATAATAAATCCCCCCCACCACACACACACTATATAATAAATCCCCCCCACCACACACACTATATAATAAATCCCCCCCACCACACACACTATATAATAAATCCCCCCCACCACACACACACTATATAATAAATCCCCCCCCAACACACACACTATATAATAAATCCCCCCCCAACACACATACTATATAATAAATCCCCCCCACCACACACACTATATAATAAATCCCCCCACCACACACACTATATCATAAATCCCCCCACCACACACACACTATATAATAAATCCCCCCCCACCACACACACACTATATAATAAATCCCCCCCACCACACACACTATATAATAAATCCCCACCACCACACACACACTATATAATAAATCCCCCCACCACACACACTATATAATAAATCCCCACCACCACACACACACTATATAATAAATCCCCCCACCACACACACTATATAATAAATCCCCACCACCACACACACACTATATAATAAATCCCCCCACCACACACACTATATAATAAATCCCCCCCACACACACACACTATATAATAAATCCCCACCACCACACACACACACACTATATAATAAATCCCCCCCACCACACACACTATATAATAAATCCCCCCACCACACACACTATATAATAAATCCCCCCACCACACACACTATATAATAAATCCCCCCCAACACACACACACTATATAATAAATCCCCCCACCACACACACACACTATATAATAAATCCCCCCCACCACACACACTATATAATAAATCCCCCCCACCACACACACTATATAATAAATCCCCCCCACCACACACACACTATATAATAAATCCCCCCACCACACACACACTATATAATAAATCCCCACCACCACACACACACACTATATAATAAATCCCCCCCACCACACACACTATATAATAAATCCCCCCCACCACACACACTATATAATAAATCCCCCCACCACACACACTATATAATAAATCCCCCCCAACACACACACACTATATAATAATTCCCCCAACCACACACACACTATATAATAAATCCCCCCCACCACACACACACTATATAATAAATCCCCCCACCACACACACTATATAATAAATCCCCCCCACCACACACACACACTATATAATAAATCCCCCCCACCACACTCACTCTATATAATAAATCCCCCCCCCAACACACACACTATATAATAAATCCCCCCCACCACACACACTATATAATAAATCCCCCCACCACACACACACTATATGATAAATCCCCCCCACCACACACACACACTATATAATAAATCCCCCCCACACACACACACACTATATAATAAATCCCCTCCCCCACCACACACACTATATAATAAATCCCCCCACCACACACACACTATATAATAAATCCCCCCCACCACACACATCACAGCATGCCCAGACAGCCAAAGGCTCTCCGGGCATGCTGGCAGTTGTAGTTTTGCAACAGCTGGAGGCACCCAGGTTGGGAAACACTGGGTTAGGCCCTAAGGCAGTGTTTGCTAAACAGGGCGCCTCCAGCTGTTGCAAAAATTCAACTTCCAGCATGCCCAGACAGCCAGAGGCTCTCCGGGCATGCTGGCAGTTGTAGTTTTGCAACAGCTGGAGGCACCCTGGTTGGGAAACACTGGGTTAGGCCCTAAGGCAGTTTTTGCCAACCCGGGTGCCTCCAGCTGTTGCAAAACTACAACTCACAGCATGCCCGGACAGCTGAAGGCTCTCCGGGCATGCTGGTAGTTGTAGTGGGAGGGAGGGGTACCTGTACGGCCGCAGTAGGCCTGGCGCTGGAAAACTGCCGGTGGGCGCTCATCTCCCGCGCTCTCCTCTCAGCCGGCACCACGTCACGTGACGTGATGACGCAGCCGCACGCCGAAGGCTGGGAGGTGCCTGCGGGGGGGATTTGCGGGGGGAGGCCGGTATATCTTGGAGTGGCAACGGGGGGCCCCCCTTCTTCACTGGGCGCACGGGGGCCTGGAGCAGGAGCTCCAAAGGCTTTGGACCACAGCACCAGTGATAATCCGGGGCCCCAGCCTAGACGGGGACCCCCGCACCGCTACGCCACTGATCCCAAAGGTCCAGAAATGGAAGCCCCCAAAAGTTACAAAATGACTTTTTTCTAAAATTTTGTTGCACAATGATTTTTTTTCCCGTTTCGCCATAGATTTTTGGGTAAAATTACTGATGTCATTGCAAAGTAGAATTGGTGGCGCAAAAAATAAGCCATCATATAGATTTTAGATGCAAAATTGAAAGGGTTATGATTTTTTTAAAGGCAAGAAGGAAAAACTAAAGTGCAAAAACGGAAAAACCCTCAGTCCACAAGGGGTTAAATAGAACAGGACCCAAGACTAACCCCTGTGGTACCCCACTAGTAACAGTCACCTAATGAGAATAAGTACCATTAATAACCACCCTCTGTTTCCTATCACTGAGCCAGTTACTTACCCACTTAAACACATTCTCCCCCAGCACAATCCTTCTCATTCTATGCACCAATCTTTTATGTGACACTGTATAAAAAGCTTTTGAAAAATCCAGATATACAACATCCAGCGATTGCTCCTGGTCCAGTCTGGAGCTCACCTCCTCATAAAAGCTGATCAGGTTAGTTTGACAGGACCGATCCCTCATAAAGCCATGCTGATATGTAGTCATACATTTATTTTTTATCAAGATACTCCAAAATAGCATCCCTTAGAAAACCCTCAAACAATTTACATACAACGGAGGTTAAACTAACAGGTCTATAATTCCCGGGGTCACCTTTTGACCCCTTTTTAAATATTGTCAACACATTTTCCATGCGCCAGTCCTGGGGAACCTTCCCTGTCACTATAGAGTCCTTGAATATTAAAAATAGGGGTTTATCTATTACATTAATTAATTCCTTTAGAATATCTTGGCCTGGGGATTTGTCTATTTAGATTTTTTGTAGGCGGCACTGTACTTCTTCCTGGGTTAGACAGGTGACCTGTACAGGGGAGTTTACTTTATCTCGCTGTATTTCACCTGGGATTTCATTTTCCTCGGTGAATACAGTGGAGAAGAATTTGTTTAATATATTTGCTTTTCCCTGAACCCTGTCTATAATTTCTTACTCATCATTTTTTAAAGGGCCCAAAAACACTTTCCTTTTTACCTTTTTGCTTTTTTGCTCTTTATATAGTTAAAGAGCATTTTGGGGATAGTTTTACTCTCTTTGGCAATGAGTCTTTCTGTCTCTATTTTTGAGGCTTTTATCTGTTTTTTTTTTTTTTACATATTTTACATTTTCCTCTATAGCTTTTTAATGCTTCTTCACTGCCATCCTGTTTTAGTAGTTTAAATGCTTTATTTTTGTCATTTATTGCCCCCTTAATATTTTTATTCATCCATATTCTTTTATTCCTGACCCTTTTAGTCCCATAAGGTATATACATCTTACAGTGAGAATTTTTTATATTCTTAAAAGTCCCCATTTAGTGTCAGTATTCTTGTTTTTGAGGACATTATCCCATTTTATATTGCCCACTATGTCATAATTCTCCTCAGACATTATCAACTCCAGTTCCTCTGTTTTATTGGACAGACTTCTGGCATTACTCAACATGCAATTCAATGTTGTATATTTTTTTTCCTATGAATCCTATCCCTATTAACTATTCTAACCCCTCCCTCCGCTCTATCTACATTATCGTCCCCCTCTATGTTGTAGGTTGCCCCCGCAGTCCCTAGTTTAAACACTCCTCCACCCTTCTAGCCATCTTCTTCCCAAGCACAGCAGCACCCTCCGCATTGAGGTGCATCCCGTCCCCACGGTAGAGCCGGTATCTGACAGAGAAGTTGGCCCAGTTCTCCATGAACCCAAACCCCTCTTTCCTATACCAGCTTCTGAGCCATTTGTTTACCTCCCTGATCTCCCGCTGCCTCTCTGGTGTGGCTTGTGGTACAGGTAATATTTCAGAAAATATTACCTTGGAGGTCCTTGCCTTAAGCTTGCGGCCTAAGTTGCTGAAATAATTTTAAAGGCCACTCCACCTACCTCTAACTTTGTCATTGGTGCCAATATGAACCATGACTGCTGGGTCCTCTCCAGCCCCACCCATCAACCTGTCAACCCGATCCGAGATGTGCAAAACTCGAGAGCCAAGCAGACAACACACTGTTCGGCGATCCCGGTCTTTGTGACTAATCGCACTGTCTGTCCCCCTAATAATAGAGCCCCCCACTACTAGTACCTGTCTGGCCTGCCCTGCACTCCTCCTTTCCTCATTACTAGAGCAGACACCCCCTGGCGGTCAGAGGCAGTATCTTGCTGCAGTACTGCTAGGTCTGAAATGGCATCCCCCTCATCTGCCAACCGGGAAAACTTGTTGGGGTGTGCCAGTTCAGGACTTTTCCCTCTACCCCATTTTCTAACTGTAACCCAGATAGCTGCCTGATTGTCCTGCTCCTCTGCCCCACTATCCTCCCCCACCTCTACCCCAGAGAGTACTTGCTCAGTGAGAAGGAGTCTCCTCTCCAAGTTGTCAATGTGTCTCAGTGTTGCCAGTTGCTTCCAAATGAACAACTCGCACACATCTCACACAACAATATGCACCCTCAAACTGCTGTTCAAAGGAAGGCAAGATGTACATTGAACTGCATTTTCCAACATGGAGGCCATCTAGTTATAGGGATTTCACAGAATAACAGCCAAAAACAGACAGTAAATATTACATTTAAATTCTCAGTAGACCTTGTGAGTTTAAAGTCCCCACAGTGTAAGGAAAGTAACACTCACAGCAATCTCAAACTCGTACTTTCAAACCCCTGTTTTACAGTGATGCCTCTATGTGCAAATGTAAGTACTCACACAAGTCACTCCAGCTCCACAGAATCACTCCGCAGAGCAGATATCTCCTGTTTTACAACTCTCTTTCAGCTGCCTCTCTTCCAAAGCAACACTCAGACAGAGCAAGCTCAGAACTGAGTCCCAGACTAAGATTTAAGCACCTGTGACCAATCTTCCCCTCCCCCTAGAGGCAGAGTAGAGAAAAAAGAGAAAATGCTGTTTAAAATGTTATCAGTGATCCCTTTATGTGCAAATGTAAGTACTCACACAAGTAACTCCAGCTCCACAGATTCACTCCGCACAGCAGATATCTCCTGTTTTACAACTCTCTTTTAGCTGTCTTTCTTCCAAAACAACACTCAGACAGAGCAAGCTCAGAACTGAGTCTTAAACTAAGATTTAAGCATCTCTGACCAATCTTCCCCACCCCCGAGAGGCAGAGTAGAGAAAAAAGTGAAAAGGCTGTTTAAAATTCTATTAGTGATCCCTCTATGTGCAAATGTAAGTACTCACACAAGTCACTCCAACTCCACAGATTCACTCCGCACAGCAGATATCTCCTGTTTTACAACTCTCTTTCAGCTGCCTCTGTTCCAAAGCAACACTCAGAGCAAGCTCAGAACTGAGTCCCAAACCAAGATTTAAGCACCTGTGACCAATCTACCCCTGCCTTTAGAGGAAGAGTAGAGAAAAAAAAAAGTGAAAAGACTTTATAATTTGTTCATTAGAAATTTCATAAAAATTACAACAATGCTGATTAAGATATAGACATCACATGTTACACATCCAATCTTCAATTTTTCAATACATAGCTGCATAAACCTACAAAGCATTCCTCTTCCACATGTTATATTTTTTCCTTACTCCCACCCTACCCCCCGATCCCATTAGAAAAGGGACAAATCAAAATACAACAATACCATGAGAGCAACATATATTTCATAACTTCCAATAATCTTATATTCCATAACATTTTTAATTTTTACAAAAGATTTACACAAGGAAGAATCATCTCTTACAATGTTTTCCCCCTTTTATTAAAGAATCGAACCCCCACCCATCAAGAAAGGAGAGAGAAAGAGCGAGAGAGAATAAGGAAAGAAAAAAGAAAGGAATACTGTTGTCAATATTTATGAAGGCCAGTATTTCCATACTTTACTCCATCTATCTTTTCCTTTCTTCCCTTTCGCCCATAATTGCTCTTTTCTCTTCACATTCTGAATTTCTCTTTATATTTTCCAGCCATCCTCTCCTAACCAGGAGTTCAAAAATTTATACAAACGTGACAGGTTTTTTCCCCCCCAATTCCAACTTAATAAACCCTCAAAAATTCTATGGTTATCTATATAAAACTCAGTGTATGTATGTGTGTAAGTTCCAGCATCACGTCCAAACCGCTAAAGATATTAACATAAAACTTGGCACACATGTTACTTATATGTCAACAACAAACAGGATAGGTAATTTATCCCCTACCCACCCCCATTTGCCAGGGTCGGGGTTTTTATTTAAAGTCCCATACAAGTCTATGAGAAATTTATGTTACTGCATAACTTCCAAACGACTTGAGATATTTCGATACTTGGTCACATGTTACTTATATGTCAAATAAAAATATATAATAGTTGAACCCCTAACCTGCCCCGCTATGTGAAGGATGGGGTTTTTGTTTCAAGTCCCATGCAAGTATACTCCACAAGCTCGCTCTGCATCTCCTGGTGAATGTGTCAGTCAGGCTGGTAAGCCACACCCCATTTCACAAAGGCCCGGGCACCTTTTAAACCACACCCATTTTATTTTCAGCTTACAATATCTTTACCACAACGCAGTCCTGAGGACGGGATATGAGGATTAGAAATAGTTAGCTATGGGGACGGGATATGAGGACGAGATATAAGGACGGGATATAAGGTCGGGATATGGGGTCGGGATATGAGGTCAGCATATGGGGATGGGATATGGGGAAGGGATATGGGGACGGAATATGGGGACTGGACATGGGGTTGGGATATGAGAATGGGATATGAGAATGGGATATGAGGACGGGATATGAGGAGAGGATTTGGGGTCGAGATATGAGGATGGGATATGGGGTCAGGATTTTGGGACGGGATACGAGGACAAAAGCTTCCTCCTTTGTTGCTTTTCCCCCACAAGGATAAGGTAGGAAAAAACTGTCAGAGCCTAGTACTCAGCTAGTTTATAATAAAACAGCTTTTATCTGTTGTGCAGGCGACCGTGTGTGTTACGCCGAGCGCTCCGGGTCCCCGCTCCTCCCCGGAGCGCTCGCTACACTCCTCTCACTGCAGCGCTCCGGTCGGTTCCACGGACCCGGGGCGCTGCGATACCGCCTCTGGCCGGGATGCGATTCGCGATGCGGGTAGCGCCCGCTCGCGATGCGCACCCCGGCTCCCGTACCTGACTCGCTCTCCGTCAGTTCTGTCCCGGCGCGCGCGGCCCCGCTCCCTAGGGCGCGCGCGCGCCGGGTCTTTGCGATTTAAAGGGCCACTGCGCCGCTGATTGGCGCAGTGGTTCCAATTAGTGTTTACACCTGTGCACTTCCCTATATCACCTCACTTCCCCTTCACTCCCTCGCCGGATCTTGTTGCCTTAGTGCCAGTGAAAGCGTTTCCTTGTGTGTTCCTAGCCTGTGTTCCAGACCTCCTGCCGTTGCCCCTGACTACGATCCTTGCTGCCTGCCCCGACCTTCTGCTACGTCCGACCTTGCTTCTGTCTACTCCCTTGTACCGCGCCTATCTTCAGCAGCCAGAGAGGTTGAGCCGTTGCTAGGGGATACGACCTGGTCACTACCGCCGCAGCAAGACCATCCCGCTTTGCGGCGGGCTCTGGTGAAAACCAGTAGTGACTTAGAACCGATCCTCTAGCACGGTCCACGCCAATCCCTCTCTGGCACAGAGGATCCACTACCTGCCAGCCGGCATCGTGACAGTGTGTTTAATTTGTATATAATAAAACATTTCACTATCCTTCATCCCAAATTTTTCTTTAAGGTGTTTAAATTTGTGTAACTTTCCATTTTCAAACATATGATTAACCCAACAGACCCCCAGTTTATCCCAATATTTACTTTCACAAGTCAAAAACTCCTTAAAATTCCTGTTCCCCCACAGTGATGTAAAATTCAAACTATTTACTCCTATCAGACTACTTCTTAGTGTACACCATATCTTATTAAATTTTTCCCAAAGGATACCCCAAAGTTCCTAGTTCAAGAAGTTGAAAGATATTTCTTAAGTCCCTTTCTCTTATCAATTTATTGAGGACTGTAGATTCCTTCCAGTTAATCAATTTAAAAAAAATTGGCTAGACATATAATATATTTTTAGGTTAGGGGGGCATAACATTTTGATCTTTTAATCTTACTTGTTTGCGTCCCCACAGTAACCTGCCAAGTTGGACTTCAACTTTCCTAAACCAAGAAGGTCCTATCCCTATGGGTGGAGTATTAAATAAGAACAGAACTTGGGGAAGAATGACCATTCTATCAATTTTAGATGATATTTTTTCTCCTGAGGTACATCAAATTTTCTGATTTGTTAAGTATCTAGAGTTTCTTCATTGATGTCTCTATTTCTTCATCCAATGGGAGTAGCACCGATTTACCCCAGTTTATATCTAGACCAGAGACTGAACTAAAGGTATCAAACATCTTAATAATTAAGGGGACTTTTTCCTGGGGATTAGTTACAAATAACAGATTATCATCTGCATACAGCAGGATTTTAATACTTACCCACTTACTCACCCACTCTACTCCAAATCCCTCGAAATTCCCCTTCTCTCAAATCCATACTGCCAGTGGTTCAATATATAACACAAATAACAAAGGTAATAGGGGGCACCCTTGCCTGGTTCCCTTACTCAATTCAAACTTTTTGATTGAATAACATAATCAAAATATTTGCTTTCGGTTGATTATATAGTAATTTAACATAACTTATAAACCTCAGACCTAGCCCGAAGCACTCCAAGACCCTCCAAAGGTATCCCCATTCTACCATATTGTGATCCATAGGTGCAGGTCCTCCACTCCAACGTAGGTGCACAACTGCACTTGGGGTTGAGCACCTTGTATCACCTTAGACCATGTTAATGTAATTGTATCCCCACTCTACCCTGTCGAATGCCTTTGTAGCATCCAATGACAGGATAGAGCGAGGACCAGATCCATAAAATTGCATAGCCTCATAAACTCTCTGAATATTCCTATGTACTGTATGTCCTGGAATAAATCCTCCTTGTTCTTCTCCCACTATCTGTTCAATTACTTTCTTGCTAGAACTTTGGCAATTAATTTTATATCTATATTCAATAAGGATATGGGGCGGTATTACCCAACATCCAACGGGTCCTTATCCTGTTTCCTTATAAGGGTAATATTTGCTTCTTGCATTGATTTAGGCAGGGCTCTCCCTAGCCAGGATTCATTTATAACTACCGATTGTTTTGGTAATCCAAAATTTCCATAATTTCTTTAAATTTGGAAAGGCAGGCCATCTGATCCAGGAGTGGTATTGCCGCCAATTGATGATAAAGCCTCCTGTATTTCCTGGATCGAGATCTCCCCTTCCAGTTCTGCAATACTTATTTCTGGCAGTTTTGTTAATTTGACAGTATCCATCATCTTTTGATCTCCCTTCCGACCTGTACAAATCTGAGTAAAATTAAACTAACTCCAGTTCTATCTTTTTACTGTTCCTTTAATATCTCTCCTCCCTCTGCTGTTCCTTAACATAATGATTTCATTGTTTTCTCTCTGGTTTTTAAGAATGTGGGCTAGTAATTTGTTAGGTTTCCCTTTTTCAAAATAATTTCTCTGCCCCAGAAATTGCATTTTATGATGAGCTTTTTCTACTAGGTATGACGCATATTTATCTTGAGCTTCTCTTAACTTCTTATGACATTCTTCACTACCTTGTCCTTCCTTTAGTTCTATCCCCAGAACTTAGTTACATAATTTACTTTCTGTGGCTTCAAACTCTTTTTTTTCCCTCATGATTTTCTGTTTATAAAGACCCTGTACTACTGCCTTCATTGTATCCCACAAATTTAAATAGTTGGTTGAGTTTATATCTTTTTTAACCAAATGTTTCTAGTTCTTTAATAAGTAAAGGATGAAGGCAGCACACCACAGTAGTAAAGTCCAAAAAAAGTAAATTTATTCCATGATGTGAATTACAACGTTTTGGCGATCTCTCACCGCCATTTTCAAGTCCTTTAATAAACCATTCTTTGTCCCCAACTAGATTTATCCAATGGGGATTTAATTTAAAAATGTTCCTGGTCCAGTCAGCTCCATCATCAAAAGACAGTGATCTGATATAGATTTTGCGTGATATGCTATTTTTTTTATATACTTTAAAGACTCACTTTCACATGAGCACAAATAAATTCTAGAGGCGAATTCATATGATGTACTAAAACAGGAGAACTGGATTAAACCTGGATTAAAACTCTGCCATGCCTCCTTCCACCCCACTTCCCTACAAAATCTAGAGAGAGGAGAGTCCTCACAATCCCTTTTTGATTTCTACTCATTTTGTCTATACTGGGGTTAATAGTACAATTCATATCTCTCATAACCCATAGACCCTCATACGCTTTACCCTCACAAAACCGAGTTGATTCCATTAATATATATAGACAAATGTCAGGATTACTGCCCTGTTACACCATTTACTATAAAGAAAAAAAATCTCCCATTTTTATCTACCTTATCTAGGGAGACCATAAATGGAGTCTTCTGGTGAACATATACAGATACACCTACTGAGTAATTAGAGTACCTTGAATGATATTCCTGAGATGTCCATCTTTGTGCATTATGGGTCTCAACCAGGGCAAAAATCGCTGGCAAATGCATATGAATCGCATCAAATATAGCAAATTTTTTTACCCTATCGGCCATACCGCAAATATTCCATGCTAAAATTTTAAGACTCATTACTCAGAAAAGTAATGACATATATAGATATACTACGCATGTCTCTTCCCTAGTGACCAACTCCTTCCTCCTCCTCCGCTCCACCTAACACCTGTCCACATATTATCATGGCTACTCATTTCCCTCCCTCTCTATCCAATTAACTACTTCTTGAGAGTCCTGAAAAATTTTACAGTATTTTTATGCCCGATTCTCAATAGGGTAGGGAAGAGCAAAGAAAAAGGCACGATGGCTGCCCTTAACCTACTTTTGACTTCTCTAAAGGAAGCTCTTCTTTTCTGGGTTTTCCTAGAAAAATCAGGGTACAGAAAAATGTTGCTGTTATTATTACGCCCCCTCCCATAAACTTGCATTAAGGGGGCTGAGTTGTGATGTCACAAGGGGGCGGAGTCTGGGAGTAGTCATGACCCTTCAGACACGGAGCAAACGTCGCTCTCTGCAGCTACCACAGCTGGGTGTCTGCATGAGAGATTGCGGGAGTCCACACTGGCGGGACCCCCGCGATCAGACATCTTATCCCCTATCCTTTGGAGCACTATATTTGGATCAAACTACTGTGGGGACTATTAGGGGGTCACCACTGTGTGGGGGCACTATTAATGTGGAAACTACTGTGTCAGAGCACTTTTATGGGGGTAACTACTGTGTGTGGCCACTATTGGGGGGTAATCTACTGGAAGGGGGTACTAATAGGAGAGTAACTACTGTGTGGGGGGCACACTATTTAAGAGGCGTTATCACAGTGTGGAGCACTATGGATAGAAAGTCTGTATAGGTGCAGGATGCAGGAAAAGTGCAGAGCCTAGTTTGTCTGACAAATTCTGTGGAAACAAGTCGCCATCATGGCCTGGAGGAAAAATAAAGTAACTACTCCAGGTTTTATTCAGTATTAATATATTTGGTCGTGAGTGGTGGTAATGTATAATAATGATGTGGCGGTATTGTTTGTCCTTTATGTAGTGGTATTAATCTTAATGTGGTATTAGTATACTAGTTTTGTTTGGTATAATGCGGGGTTGGTGGGGGGGGGACCAGGTTTTGTGAAAAGGTCGGTCTATAGTAGCTCATCCGCCACTGCATGTATATAATCTATTTAAATGTAACATAGTAACATAGTTCATAAGGTTGAAAAAAGACCAGAGTCCATCAAGTTCAACCTATAACCCTAATGAGTCCCTACTGAGTTGATCCAGAGGAAGGCAAAAAACCCTCATACTAGAGGTAAAAATTCCTTCCAGACTCCAAATATGGCAGTCAGAATAAATCCCTGGATCAGTGTTCTGTCCCTATAAATCTAGTATACATAACTGGTGATGTTATTATTCTCCAAAACTGCATCTAGACCCCTTTTGAACTATTTTACAGAGTTCACCATGACCCCCTCTTCTGGCAGAGAATTCCACAGTCTCACTGCTCTTACAGTAAAGAACCCCCATCTGTGCTGGTGTAGAAACCTTTCCTCTAAACGTAGAGGATGCCCCCTTGTTATAGATACAGTCCTGGGTATAAATAGATCATGGGAGAAATCTATTTATACCCTGCGTCGTTGCTATGCGCTGCACGGCGCAGTGACGAGTGACGTCGCATTGAAGACATCACTCGTCACTGCGCCACACAGCGCATAGCAACGACGCAGGGGATGCCACACCAGAGCCAGAAGCAGCGCGGACCCAACCAAGGCAACAGGTAATTATAAAACCGGGGATGAGGGAGGCAATGGGGCAGCGGCGCCGATAGCCAGGGGGAGAGAAGCTGTGGCAGCAGGGCTCTAGGCCCCAGGAAAGGCAGGGGGAGAGAAGCGGGCAGCGACGGCCTCTCTCCCCCTGCCTTTCCTGGGGGCTTCTGCGGGGTCAGAAACAGTGTATCGGGGTATACACATGCACACACACGCACCCTCATTTTACCAAGGATATTTGGGTAAAAAACTTTTTTTAGCCAAATATCCTTGGTAAAATGAGGGTGCATGTTATAGGCCGATGTGTGGTATACCCCGATAAATACGGTTAATGCTTTATTTTTGTAATTTATTGCCCCTTAACGTTTTTATTCATCCATATTGGTTTTCTTTTATTTCTGACTCTTTTATTCCCATAAGGTATATACATCTTACAGTGAGAGTTTAAGATATTTTTAAAAGTCTCCCATTTAGTGTCAGTATTCTTGTTTTTGAGGACATTATCCCATTTTATATTGTTAAGGGCTTCTCTGAGTTGATCAAACTTTCCCTTCCTGAAGTTCATTGTTTTTGTGGCCCCTCGTGAGATTCCCTTATTGAAGAACAAGTTATAATGTATTATATTATGCTCATTATTTCCTAGATATCCTTCTACTTGCACATTTGTTACTCAGTCAGGTCTGTTGGTTAATATTAAGTCTAGTAGGACGCCCCCTCTGGTCGGGCCTTGCACCATTTGGGACAGATAATTGTCTTTAGCTATAGTCAGAAACCTGTTTCCTTTATGAGATTCACAGGTCTCAGTCTCCCAGTTTATATCAGGATAGTTAAAGTCCCCCATTATTATCACCTCATTCTGATTTGCTGCCTTGTGTATTTGCCACAAAAATTGATCTTCTGTCTCTTCCATTATGTTTGGTGGCTTATAGCAAACCCCTATGAGAATATTTTATTTCCATATATTTCTACCCATAATGATTCCACATTATCGTTTTTCTCCCAAATATCCTCCCGCAGCGGACCCACTACCTCCAGTGTTCCTGTCTTCTAACCGTGAGTGTTACAGTAAGATACGGCCATGGATCCCGCTGAGGTACCTAAGCCAGAAGTCGCGGATCTTCCCTCTGTTGTGGTTAGTCAGTCACAGCAGTTGGCATGACAGGCGCACCAACTTACTTAATTGTCTGCTATGATGCAACAGTTATTAGCCATGCCGCAGCAACCGCAACCTGCTCCACTTCTTCCACCAGTTCCTGCAGCGTCTTCTGGGTCCAAGCTACGGTTACCTTTACCCTCTAAGTATGATGGTGATTCCAAGTTGTGTAGAAGCTTCGTTACACAGTATTCCATGCATTTGGAGCTTATGTCTGACCAGTTCCCGACAGAACAAGCTAAGGTGGCCTTTGTCATCAGTCTCTTGTCCGGAAAAGCCCTGGCCTGGGCTACACCTCTTTGGGACCGCGGTGACCCAGTTTCCTCAAACCTGACGGCTTTTCTTGCTCAATTCCTCAGTGTCTTTGAGGAACTCGCTCATGCCTCTTCTGCTGAGACAACTCTGCTGAATCTCTGCCAAGGGAATTCCTCCGTTGGTGACTACGCAGTTCAATTCCGCACTCTAGCCTCAGAACTGGTATGGAACGATGAGGTGCAATTTTCAAAAAAGGACTGTCTAGGGATAAAAGATGCTCTCGCTGCACGAGATCTTCCGTCTTCCTTGACTGAACTTATCCACTTAACTACACGTATTGATGTGCGTTTCGCTGAGAGGCAGGAAGAACTTTGCTTGGAGAGAGAACCTGCCTGAACACAGCGATATCCTCGCCTGGCACCCGTGTTCCAACGTTCACCACTACAGTCCCCTGTGCCTCTTGCCGAAGAGGCTATGCAAGTGGATCGTTCTCGCTTTTCACAACAAGAAAGATCTCAACGATGCAGTGAGAATTTGTGTTTGAATTGTGCTAGCCTGGAGCACTTCCTCAAAGACTGTACTGTTCGTCCTCAGCATCCAGGAAACGCTCGCACCCAGGGCACGTGGGAGAGGCGTCCCTAGGTGTGAATACTACCTCTCTTCAGTCAAGACTTCATCGCTATTGCATTTTTGGACTCTGGTTCCGCAGACGACTTAATTGATGCCTCTTTGGTCCATAGATATCATCTTCCTGTTACTCGGCTTGCCAAGCCTTTGTTCATCTCTTCTGTTAATGGACAAAATCTGGACTGTAAGGTGCTATTCCATACTGAGCCTCTCGCCATGCAAGTGGGTGTCTTGCATAAGGAAAAGATTGAATTTTATTTGCTACCTCACTGTACTTCAGAGCTTCATCTTGGTCTTCCTTCCTGGAGAAACTCGCTGGGGTCAGTTCTGTCAAAATCTTTGTCTTAGGCCAGTCCAGCCTAAAGTTTCTTATCTTCCTCCTTTGCCTGGTCTGCCTCTACCCTACCAAGATTTTTTACATGCATTCTGCGAGAAGCAGGCCGAGACTCTACCTCCACATTGTCCTTACGATTGCCCTATTGATTTACAGCCTGGAACCACACCTCCTCGTGAAAGAATTTATCCGCTAACGGTTCCTGAGACCCAAGCCATGACTAAATATATCCAGGAGAACCTCCAAAAGGGATTTATCCGTAAGTCCTCTTCTCCTGCCGGAGCAGGTTTCTTCTTTGTGGAGAAGAAGGATGGTTCTCTCCGTCCATGTATTGACTACAGGGGACTTAACAAGATCATGGTCAAAAATTGCTATCCACTTCCTCTGATCTCTGAACTTTTTGACCGTCTCCAGGGAGCCAAGGTCTTCTCCAAGTTGGACTTGCGTGGATCATGTAACCTTATTCGTTTCCGCGAGGGAGATTAATGGACAACGGCCTTCAATACTCGTGATGGAAATTTTGAGTATCTCGTGATGACTTTCGGTCTCTGCAGTGCTCCTGCCGTTTTTCAAGAATTTGTCAATGATATCTTCCGAGATCTTCTCTACACCTGTGTTGTCGTGTACCTAGATGACATCCTGATCTTCTCTACCAACTTAGAGGAGCATCGTACACATGTTTGTAAGGTTCATCAGCGCCTTCGAAAGAATCATCTCTACGCCAAACTGGAGGAATGCCTATTTAAGAAGTATAGTCTCCCGTTTCTCGGCTACATTGTTTCTCATCAAGGCCTGCAGATGGATCCAGATAAATTGTCTGCAGTATTGGATTGGCCTCGTCCTTCTGGCCTACGGGCTATTAAACGCTTTCTGGCATTCGCTAACTATTATCATCAATTCATCCCACATTTCTCTTCCTTGGTTGCTCAGATTGTGGTTCTCACTAAAAAAAGTTTTATTCCCAAGACTTGGTCTCCTGAGGCTGAACAGGCCTTCTCCCATTTAAAGTCTGTGTTTGCCTCTGCTCCCTTGCTTTCTAGACCTGATCCGGAGAGGCCTTTTGCCTTGGAGGTTGATGCCTCATCAGTTGGAGCCGATGCCGTTCTTAATCAGAAAAACGCCAAGGGCAAGACTGTAACTTGTGGTTTCTTTTCCAACACTTTCTCACCTGCTGAGAGGAACTACTCCATTGGAGATGGAGAACTCCTCGCTATCAAGCTTGCCTTGGAGGAATGGCAACATTTATTGGAAGGGTCTTCTCATCCGGTCAGCATCTACTCAGACCATAAGAATGTTGTGTACCTTCAGTCTGCTCAGTGATTGAATCCCTGCCAGGCAAGGTGGTCTTTGTTCTTTTCTAGATTCAATTTCTTCATTCACTTCCGTCCAACTAGCAAGAACATCAGAGCTGATGCTCTCTCCAGGTCCTCAGACGTCATAGGTTTGGACTCCACGCCAAGGCATATTATTCCTCCAGATCACTTGAATTCTGCCGCTCCTGCCAATATTCAGCAAGTTCCTCCTGGAAAATCCTTTGTGCCCACCAGATTGAGATGCAAGGTTCTGAAATGAGGTCATTCTTCTTTGTTTGCAGGTCATCCTGGAGTACGTAAGACTTTACTTCTAATCTTTCGGCACTACTAGTAGTTCTTCCGATGTGCCAGCTGTTGATGAGCTTGTCCGTGACTTTTCTTCCATTTGGCAACAAACTTGACAGTCTTTATCTCAAGCTTCCTCACGCATGAAGGCACAGGCTGATAAGAGTAGAAGACCTCCTCCATCCTTCTCTCCTAGTGACAAGGTTTGACTCTCCTGCAAATAACTTCGGGTCAGGATTCCCTGCTACAAGCTTGGTCCTCGCTTTCTAGGCCCCTTCCAGGTACTGCAAAAGATTAATCCAGTCTCCTACAAACTCTGTTTACCTGCTACTTTACATATTCCTAATTCTTTCCATGTTTCCCTCCTCAAGCCTCTAGTCATTAACCGGTTTTCTAAGAGGAATTTTGTCCCCACGCCAGTCTCCGGCTCTTCTGATGTCTACAAGGTCAAAGAGATTCTTGTCACTAAGACCGTGAGAGGTAAACAATTCTTCCTGGTTGACTGGGAAGGTTATGGTCCAGAAGAAAGATCTTGGGAGCCGGAGGAGAATATCCTGGACCTGGAGAATGTCTCCTCCCCTGCCTCTCAGTTCTGGCACGTGTGTCCCCATCTCCTAGGGCACACGCGTGCCAGAGCTATAAGATTTAAAGGGCCAGTATGCCCATAGTTAAGTCTAACACCTGTGCAGTGATTTGAAGTTTTTATTGGTACTATTTTTGTTTTGATCAGATTTTTTTTGCGCGTACGCCATTGACCGTGTAGTTTAATTAACAATATATTTTTATAGTCAGGACATTTGCGCACACGGTGATACCACATATGTTTATTTTTATTTACACAGTTTCGTTTTTTTTATGGGAAAAGGGGGGTGAGTTGAACTTTTATTAGGGGAGGGGTTAAATGATGTTTATTAACTTTTGTTTATTACTTTTTTATGCAGTGTTATAGCCCCCTCTAGGAGCTATAACATGCATTACACTGATCTTTTATACTGATCATTGCTATGCAATAGCATAGGAATGATCAGTGATTCTGTCGCTTGACTGCTTCGGACACTTGACTGCTTCTGACGTTTGACTGCTCTTGCCTGTGCAATTGAGATTTTGTAGGTAAATATTTCAATTTCGATATGCGATTGCGATATAATAAACAAATGGTAAAATCCCCCCCCCCCCAATTTAATGTCCAGTCCCCTCTATTTCATGCCCAATCCCTCCATTTCATATAGCCATTCCACTTATTTCATAATTTGAAATGAGGGGAAGGACTATATGAAATTGGGGAATGGCTATGAGGGGAATTGTCAATAATATAGGCAATATGAGGAGGAATGGCTGTATGAGAGGAATGAGCTATGATGGCATTGACTATATGAGTGGAATAGCTATATAAGGGGTATGGCTATATGAGGGGAATAACTAAATTAGGGGAATACTGTGTAAGAAGATGTCAGGTATATGGGTAAAATACAGCTTGCTTTATTGAATCATAGAACCGAAGTCACATAGAGAAATCTTGTTTGACACGTTTCACCCTCTCTCGGGCTTAAAGGGGTATTCCAGGGGGAAAAAATTATTTTATATATCAATTGGCTCCAGAAAGTTAAACAGATTTGTAAATTTTTTCTATTAAACATTTTTAACCCTTCCAATAATTATCAGCTGCTGAAGTTGAGTTTTTCTTTTCTGTCTGACAACAGTGCTCTCTGCTGACACCTCTGTCTGTCTCGGGAACTGCGCATAGCAGAACAGGCTTGCTATGGGGATTTGCTTCTACTCTGGACAGTTCCCGAGACAGGTGTCATGAGAGAGAACTTAGACAGAAAAGAACAACTCAGCTTCAGCAGCTCATAAGTACTGAAAGGATTAAGATTTTTTAATAGAAGTAATTTACAAATCTGTTTAACTTTCTGGAGCCAATGGATATATAAAAAAAAGTTTTTTTCCTGGATAACCCCTTTAATCATAGTCTGACAAACATTACAAACCACACCATTAAAATACATAGACGTGGAGTCACATGAGGAAAAACAAGTCAAATGAGGTTACCGAACTTAACATACATATACTGTATTAGGAAAGATACGTAATGGAGAAGCCATAGACCAATTTTAAGTTAAAAGCAGAATTGTAAAAAAACGCTATATTATATACATTACCAGCATCATCTTATGAGACAATGACAGGAATGGTTGCCATGGATCAGTATAGTTCCTCAAGGTACCTGTCGTCTGTGGACTCCAGGTTTCAGGAAGTGCATATCCCATCCAGGGAAAGCTGGGTCAGATATGGGGAATCCAGGAACTAGTTAAAATCCCTGGCTAGACCTAGCATGCTAGGGATTTTGTTAAGTCCTGTTATCGGGCCTGGGTCTTTATGGCATAAAAGGCAGGTTTGGTAGAGAAGCCTTCCACCCTTCTTTCTGGGCAAGGCCAGATTTTCAGGTTGGCATCAAGTCAGAACAGATGCTGAGGCCGATTAACTCCTTAAGGACCCAGCCCATTTTCCCCTTAAAGGAGAACTCCGGAATATAAAAATTGTCGCCCATACTGCCGGCAGTAAAAAAATAAAGATGTACATACCTTCCTCCGCTCCCCCGGGGCCTCTGGTAACCGGTCCCAGTCTCCGCCGTGATCCACTCCCTGGTTGCCGGTGGTCGGATGAATCTTACTGCACTCAGCCAATCACCAGCCGCAGCGAAGTCAAGCTCGGCCGGCGATAGGCTGAGCGGCAGTGTGAAAACGCTTCAGGACACAAAATCCTTCACTACACCGGCACCTGCTGCCGGGGCCGAAAACGTCACACTGCCGCTCAGCCTATCGCCGGCCGAGTCAGGACTTCACTGCGTCCGGTGATTGGCTGAGTGCAGTAAGACTCTCCGACCACCGGCAACCAGGAAGTGGATCACGGCGGAGACCGGAGTCGGTTACCGGAGGCCCCGGGGGAGCGGAGGAAGGTACGTACATCTTTATTTTTTTACTGTCGGCAGTATGGGCGACAATTTTTATGTTCTGGAGTTCTCCTTTAAGGACACGGGCATATTTTGCAAATCTGACCACTGTCACTTTAAAGGGGTACTCCCGTGGAAAACTTTTTCTTTTAATCAACTGGTGCCAGAAAGTTAAACAGATTTGTAAATTACTTCAATTAAAAAATCTTATTCCTTCCAATACATTTTATGGGCTGTATACTACAGAGGAAATGCTTTTCTTTTTTGATTTATCTGATGTCATGACCACAGTGCTCTCTTCTGACCTCTGCTGTCCATTTTAGCAACTGTCCAGAGCAGCATATTTTTGCTATGGGGATTTTCTCCTGCTCTGGACAGTTCCAAAAATGGACAGCAGAGGTCAGCAGAGAGCACTGTGGTCGTGACATCAGAGAAATCCAAAAAGAAAAGCATTTCTTCTGTAGTATATAGCCCATAAAATGTACTGCAAGGATTAAGATTTTTTAATAGAAGTCATTTACAAATCTGTTTAACTTTCTGGCACCAGTTGATTTAAAAAAAAAAGTACCCCTTTAAGCTCTAGGATTGCTTTTCGTCGATACCTGCATCATTTCTCGGTGAAAGATTCAAAAATTTGATGACACAATAGACAATTTTGCATTTTTTTAAGCTCTCTGCTTATAAGGAAAATGGATATTCCAAATACATTATATATTAATTCACATATACCATATGTCTACTTTATGTTTGCATCATAAAATTGATTTTTTTTTTACTTGAAAACATCAGAGGGCTTCAAAGTTCAGCAGCAATTTTCCAATTTTTCCCAACATTTTCAAAATCAAAACTTTTTATGGACCAGTTCAGTTTTGAAGTGGATTTGAAGGGCCTTCATATTAGAAATACCCCATAAATGATCCCATTATAAAATCTGCACCCCCAAAGTATTCAAAATGACATTCAAAAAAAATTTTTCCCTTTATTTTAATAATAAAAATTTACAAAAATACATTGTACCATTCAGATATAACAACGTCACCAATCAAGAAAAGAAAAAAGACAAAAGGCCAAATAGCCATACTTATACTTGTTTACATCTGAGAAGTATACCTAACCATTATTAACCCCCCCCCCCCCCCCCACCCCTACCCCACCTACTGGCACCGAAAAAAGGAAAGAGGGAGGGAAAAAAAATATATATATATTATTTTAATTTGTAGTAAATAATTGTTTATGTTTAAGTCTACCACACATTCCAAATTTTTCTACATTCTCTTTGGCCCTTCTTACTCCTCATCCATCTAAACTCCTTATCTTTCATGATTTTTAACCCTTCCTTCCATTCCTCTATCTGCAGTTCTTTAGGGGATATCCAATTTCTTAGTATGGTCAGTCTGGCGAAGAACAAAATCCGATGTAGCAGACACTCAAATTTCCCCATATTACCAATAGCTCCCAGTAGTATAAACTCTATCGTATGAGGTACCTTCACAGGGATTTTACTTTCTACCTCTTTTATTACAGATTCCCAGAAAACAGATATCTTCTCACACGACCAAAAGCTATGTAAATAATCCGCTTCTTTCAAACCTCATTTAACACACTGTGACGTACTTTTCACCCCTATCCTATATAAATGAAGCGCGGAATAGTGGGTCCTGTGTAGTATCTTAAATTGTGTAATTTTATGTTCCATATTACGAGAAACCTTACTTATATTTTGGGCCATAATGTCCCACTCATCTTCAGACACAGTACCCACTATCCCAGACCATTTTTCTTTAATTCTATCGGTCCCCCTTACTCCAATAATCTTATTTAATTTCTTATACAAAATTGATATTCCTTTTTTTTTTAAGTGTTCTATTTGGGTTAGTGAACACATGGAGAAGGAGAAATGTCGGCACTGCCGCACTCACGATTCTGCCGGAGTATACTGGATAACTGCACCTTCAGGTCCAAATGCCACAAATCCGGTGCTCAGTCCGCCATAAGCATAAGCGTAGAAAACTTGAAAGAAGAGATCGCAGACGGCACTCACGGAAACAGCAAGAAGTTTTATTCGGGATCGCTGGTCCACATATGAAATATAAACATAATAACAAAATTGAAGATTTAAAATTCCTAGGATTAAAAACAGTTGCGCCCTTAAAATTTGGTGGAGATAGACACAAATTATTGTTACAAAAAGAATCTGAAATGATTATACTTACAGACGCCATAGGACCACTAGGATTAAACCTACGGGAGGATTTTAATGTATTTCCATAGTGCAGGTGGATGTTGTTAGCATAGGATCTATGTTCACACATAGCGTTTTAAATACTATGCATTACCTCCGTTAGTGTTACACAGTTTTAGGCGCTGTCATAGCTAAATTAGTAAACACTAATGCTAGTCTCTCTATACCACACACCATATTTGTGCTTTTAACCCTGTAATGTCTAGTTTTCTATTTTTGTATTACCTGGTGTATGTATTTAAGGGGGAAGGGTTAATTGATGTCAGAGGTCACGTGTAAGCGCTCTGTGTAGCGCGAAACCGGTCGACTTACCTGTCGTTTTTGTTGCGTGGACCAGCGATCCCGAATAAAACTTCTTGCTGTTTCCGTGAGTGCCGTCTGCGATCTCTTCTTTCAAGTTTTCTATTTGGGTTAGTGCTTCTATCAAATTGTGTTTCTGTGCTACATATACCTCCTTATCTATCGTGTTATGGACTGCATGGCTAACCTGCCAGTAATACAGCCAATCATTGTCACTAATGTCATACCCCCTTTTTATGTGCTCAAATGAAAAAAGTTGTCCTTTCTCAAATATTTGTTCCAATCGTTTTATACCCTTACTATCCCAAAAAGTTGACTCACAATTCACCAATTCTTTAAATTTGTTGTTACCCCATAAGGGTGTGAACCCAAAACTATTTTCTATATGTAATTCTTCCTTTAATCTTTCCTATACTTTTCTATATTTGTGCAGTAGCGTCATGTTATTTGAACCATTCCCTTCATAATCATCTAACTCCAACACCTCATATATATTCTCTTTCTCCTTATCTACTACAATCTTCTCCAGATATCTAGAATTACTCCAATTCACGACTCGTACCAACTGCGCGGCCAAGTAATAAACAAGAAAGTTGGGCATGTCCAATCCCCCCCTATCTCCAGGGGCCATAAAATATCTGTTCTTCAAATGGACCCTTTTTATTCCCCATAACAATCTGCCCAGTATCACTTCTATCTTCCGGAACCAGCCCTTGCCGATCCACATTGGCGAGGCAATAAGGAAAAAAAGGATCTGTGGGAGGACCACCATTTTTACTATCGCCATCCTTTCTGACATCGAGAAAGGCATTTTAATCCATACTTCTACTCTCTTCACTAGACTATTTAATAGGGGGCGTATATTATTAATCACAAACCTATCATTTGTGGCTGCTATTTTTACTCCCAAATAGGGGAAACATTCGTTTTTTTTTTAGCACGGATAGTCTTCCCGCCATCTCCCCCATATCTTCATCCAGGGGGAGCATAGTAGATTTACTCCAGTTTATCTCCAACCCAGATAGAGGGGCAAATACCTCGAACAGCTTAATAATACGATGTATTTTTTCTTGTGGGTTAGTTACAAAAAGGAGGATATAATCTGTAAATAATAAGATCTTATTCATTTCTCCGTTTACTCCAAATCCCTCATAGACATTGTTATCTCTTATCCAAGCCGCTAGGGGTTCAATATAAATTAAAAATAAAGAGGGTGAGAGGGGGCAGCCCTGCCTTGTTCCTCTACTTAGTTTGAATGGGTAGGAGGGGATTCCATCCACCACTACACTCGCCTCCGGATTAGTATACAATAACTGAATATAACTCAAAAGTCTCGGGCCCACCCCCACCCTCTTCAAAACTTCCCAAAGGTATCCCCACTCCACCCTGTCAAAAGCTTTAGTAGCATCCAGTGACAGAATGAAGCGGGGGCCCCAGGATCCACTCTGGATTGCCTCATACACCTGGTGGATATTGTCGTGGACCGTTCTTCCTGACCTAAATCCTCCCTGGTCGTTCCCCACCACTACCTCCCCCACTTTATCTAATCTCCTTGCCAATACTTTCGCTATTATCTTTATATCCGTATTAAGCAAGGAGATAGGGCGATATGAACCCAGATCTAAAGGATCTTTATCTTTTTTCCTAATGAGTCTGATATTAGCCTCACACATTGATTTAGGGAGAACACCCCCCCCCCCCCTCCAGGATTCATTATTGATACCCAGCAGTTTTGGAAGTAGCAGGGTTGAATATATCCTATATATCTGGAATGGAATACCATCGGACCCAGGGGATGTATTCCCTTGAATTGATGCCAATGCTTCCTCCAATTCCTGGAGGGAGATTGGGTCATCCAAGGAATCCCTGGCATCCTCTGTCAGACTTGGAATATTAATTCCCCTAAAAAATTCCACTACATCAGCCCTATTAATGTTGCTACTTATATAGAGATTGGAGAAAAAAGAGCTAACCATTTGGGCTATTTCTTCTCTTTCTGTGGTTATGCTGCCATCCACCCTCCTCAGAGCCATAATACCACATTCCTCACCTTGATTTTTAAGTAATCTTGACAATGTCTTATTTGGTTTCCCTTTCTCTAAAAAGTTAAATTGCCCACTAAAGAATAGTTTATTTTGTGCCTTTTTAAGTAGATATTCTTTGTACTCCTCTTGGGCTGCCTTCAATTCTAACAGCCGTTCACCCCCACTATCCTCATCTATCCCTGCTTCTAATGTTGCCACTTTACTATTCAGTGTTGATTCTTCCTGTAAAAATTCCTTTTTCTTTTTATTAATTCGCCCTATATATAGGCCCCTCAAGTATGCCTTCATGGTATCCCACACTACCTGAGGATTCACTGACTTATGATTAATCTCCCAGAATGCCTCTATTTCCTGTCTAAACCAGTCCTGGTCTCCCACTAATTCTATCCAGTGGGGGTTGATCCGAAAGCCCAACCTTTTCCCACCCATTGCCTTACCTCCAATTTCCACCACCACTGGGCAATGGTCCGATAGGGTTTTAGCTCTATACCGCACCCTACTCGTCCAGGTCATCGCATTCTTATCACAAAGGCATAGGTCAATTCGGGAAGCAGTGTTATAGGAAGTACTAAAGCATGAGTACTGTCTTACTCCTGGATTTAATTTCCGCCACCCATCAACCCAATTCATCTCTCCACAGTACCTCGCCAATGCTGTTTCACTCCCCCTACATTCCTACCCAGTTTGTATCTGTCCATACTAGGGTCCATTACATTATTCAAATCTCCAACTATCCATAATGCCGCATGTGTCTTACTTTCGCTATAACTCACAAGGTCCCTCAGAACATTCACTCTAAAAGGTGGGGGAATATAAACAAAGGCCAAAATAATGGCCCTATTTTCCCACATTCCATAAAGAAATACGTATCGACCATACTTGTCTACCTTTGCATTTTTTGTTTCGAATGGTACCTTCCTATGGACATATACTGATACTCCCACGGAGTACGAAGAGAGTCTGGAATGGTATTCTTCTTTGGCCCACTTCCTTGGTAGTATCTGCTCATCTCTTGACCTATGGGTCTCGACTAAACATATGATCGCAGGAAGGCACCTCCGAATATAATCAAAGATTGCACACTTTTTAATTCTATCCGACATGCCTCGCACGTTCCAAACTAACAATTTAAGCATAGACATATTAACCTAATAAAAAAAATAATAAAAAAAAAGAAACACCTCTTTCCATCTTCCCGTGCCATCCCTCCCCCTTCCCCCTACCCTTCCCCCCACACACCCCCTCCCCATAATGCACTGTACTTCTACTATGCATTCCTATCCTAGTGACACCCCAAAGGTCCCCCCCACCCCCCCCCCTCCCCCACCAAGACGTACATTTAATACTCAACTAATGCTTCCAACCCCTAATGCCACAATAATATCTTATACTACATGCCTTCTTTATCCATCCAATCTGAAACTTCCTGTGGGGTTCCAAATATTATTACCTTTCCCTTATGCTCTACCCGGAGTCTCGTTGGAAACAAAAGGGAAAAAGGCACCCCCACACTTTTTAGCCGCCTTTTTATCTCCCGAAAGGATGCCCTTTTCCTCTGGGTCTCCCAGGAGAAATCCGGATATACAAAAATGTTCTGCCCATTGTACTGTAAGTCCCTCATTTCTCTCGCCCTCCTAAGAATCATATCCCTATCCTGGGAGGTGTATAACTTGATTAGGATTGTCCTAGGGGGACCCCCCGGAGGGGGTATCCGCCTTGGGACTCTTTGAGCTTGTTCGATCCCAAACATTGGGGTGAAGTGCCCTTCACCTATCGCGTCCTTCAGCCATCCACTGAGGAACTGGATAGCAGAGTCCCCCCCCCCCCTCTGCCCCTTCAGGGAACCCCACCATCCTTATATTACAGCAACTAGATCTATCTTCAAGGTCAGTGAGCTTGTCTTTAATGGATATCTTATCCTTCTTCAAATCATTGACCTCCTCTTCCAGAACATTGATCCTTTTTTAAATTTTTGGGGCTTCTTCCTCTAGTCTGGAAATCCTATCTCTCATCTTAGACATATCCTGTCTTATCAGTGATACCTCGGTAGATACCCCACCCAGTTGTTTATTTATCTCCTCAATTGCACAATTAGATTTTTTTACCCCTCCCAAGATCTCCTCCAACAACTGGGTTCTCATAGGGGGCACGGTCTGTCTGTCCTCCATTTCTTCCACCTCCAGAACTGAGTATCTAGAGCCTGTTTTGCTAGGGGAAAGATCCTTCTGGGTTCTGGTTTTAATACCCACAGCTGGAGATTTCCATCTTCTGGGGTTCACCTTAGGGGCCATTTCTCCCGTTTTTTTTCTCTTCGGTTTTTACTTACAAGGTGTACGAATCTTCACCCAGATGCCACCTATTATCTTAACAAAATTATACACCATAAGCCCCTCCCATCCAATAATTTGCATCCAATTATTTACAACATACAAAGGTGAGGATTCGTGGCTCCACACAGTTCTGAGATACGCTTAAATCCGCAAGTATCCACCGCCAAATATAACATAATAATATACAACTAAGAAATCATTAACATATTCAAGCTCCCCTTGATAGATAGTCCAGCCTCCCCCTAAAGTCACTGATCTTGTAAGCCCTCTGTTGGATCCAGAGCAAGAGTCCGATTTCATGGAAAAGGGGATCTACCAAGGCCCAACCGATCGATTATATCCGTGAATCCGGACTAGTCCTGTATATGGGCGAGAGAGAGGGAGGAATAAGTCTTCTAGGGACATCACTTTAGCAATAGAGCAGGCCATGGATACATCTGCGTGGCCATAGTTATATTAGCCATACTCCTTAAAAGTCCATAGAGATTCCATTATGGGCAGCAGTGTTTTCGTGGTTTAAAAAGATGTCTAGAGGAGGGAGGGGGGGCGCCAGTCCCACAACACACAATACATTCAGTTCCCCAAGACCCCCATTAGGGCTTAACCTCAGTAAGGCAGGGTTGGGACGCCACTACCCCTGTGATTATAGATATTATAACTCCCTTCCGATGCATAACCACCAAGGAACACCACAAGGGAGATCAGTGCCAACCACCATGGGGGGGAGAGGAAGGACTTGGTCATATACATTGCCACGACTTTCACTCACCAAGTCGCCAGAAGGAATAACCAGGCAGGATATCTGGTGTCCAATGTTGTCTATTCCACCTGGGACCATTACTGAGGGCCGCTGCCGTTCATAATATGCAGAGATGCTAATGACTGATTTAACCTATTAAAGGAAATCCATGGATAGATTACATAACAGTCTCTCTCCGTGTTAGGCTCCTCTATCCAGGGAGGAGACTGGCTACTTAAATGTCCCACCACCCCAGAAGGGGGGGATAAATCACCGGCTTAAAGGCTGCCAAGCTAGATCTCGTGTGACTGTTATCAGTGTGGCATCAGATCTATATCATTTCTCCTTTCCACAGGAGAGGGTCTGGCCCAGTCTAAGAGAGTCCCAGCAAAGAGCAGCAGGACCCCACATGTGCGCTTCTCCACCTCAAAGCCGCCGCACCGTACTGCCATATTAAACTTCAACACATGGGTGGGCTTCCGGAACAGGGCCGGCACTCCTCTCCTGTATTGGCTGAAGAAATTCATACCTCCCTCTCTCTCACCTTCTCTCCGTCGCCTCTCCCCACACCACACAGGGGGAGGGAAAACATCAGCCACGCTACCTCCATCTCCTGCCGGGCAGCAAACCGCCTTCGCCTCCCACGGAGAACATCGTGTCTCATCACGTTGCGCGAGTCAGCAGACGCCTTCGCGTCGCTCCTCCCTCCTCCTACGACCCGTCCAGGGAACAGCGCTCCCAGCTCACACAGGCTGTCTAGGTAGGCATGTAGCCCTAGCAGCATTACTCCATCGGCGTCTCGGCATCTCGGGGTTCACTTCGCCTCCACGTCCCGAGGGCTCAGGGGCCGGGGGGCGGAGCCCCGGAGCGCGCGGCCCTAGCTCATGCCGCTGTCACTTCCTCCCCTCCTGACATTCAAAAAGTTTGTTAACCCTTTAGGTGTTTCACAGGAATAGCAGCAAAGTAAAGGAGAAAATTCAAAATCTTCATTTTTTACACTCGCATGTTCTTGTAGACCCAGTTTTTGAATTTGTATAAGGGGTAAAAGGAGAGAAATCTTACTAAAATTTGTAACCTAATTTCTATTGAGTAAGGAAATACCTCAAATGTGTATGTCAAGTGTTCTGTGGGTGCACTACATGGCTCAGAAGGGAAGGAGCGACAATGGGATTTTGGATAGTGAGTTTTTCTGAAATGGTTTTTGGGGGGCATGTCACATTTAGGAAGCCCCTATGGTGCCAGAACAGCAAAAAAATCAACAACAACAAAAAAACAAAACACATGGCATACTATTTTGGAAACTACACCTCTCAAGGAATGTAATAAGGGGTACAGTGAGCCTTAACACACCACAGGTGTTTCAAACTTTTCGTTAAAGTTGGATGTGTAAATTATTTTTTTTTTCACTAAAATGCTGGTTTTCCCACAAATTTTACATTTTTAAAAGGGGTAATAGAAGAGAATGCCCCCCCCCCCAAAAAAAATTAAATAAAATTTTGTAACCCCATCTCTTCTGAGTATGGAAATACTCCATATGTGGACGTCAAGTGCACTGCGGGCACCCCACAGGTGTTTGATGACTTTTCGTTAAAGTTGGATGTGTAAATGATTTTTTTTTTTTTAACTAAAATGCTGGCTTTCCCCCAAATTTCACATTTTTACAAGGAGTAATAGGAGAAAATGCCCCCCAAAATTTGTAATCCCATCTCTTGAGAGTATGGAAAAACCCCATGTGTGGACGTCAAATGCACTGTGGGCGCACTACAATGCTCAGAAGAGAAGGAGTCACATTTGGCTTTTGGAAAGCAAATTTAGCTGAAATGGTTTTTGGGGGGCATGTTGCATTTAAAAAGCTCCTATGGTGCCAGAACAGCAAAAAAAAATAAAAATAAAACACATTGCATAATATTTTGGAAACTACACCTCTCAAGGAACGTAACAAGGGATACAGTGAGCCTTAACACACCACAGGTGTTTAAAACTTTTCGTTGAAAGGAGATAATGCCCCCCAAAATTTGTAACCCCATCTCTTCTGAGTATGGAAATACCCCATGTGTGGACATCAAGTGCACTGCGGGCACACTACAATGCTCAGAAGAGAAGGAGTCACATTTGCAAATTTTGCTGAAATAGTTTTTGGGGGGCATGTCAAATTTAGGAAGCCCCTATGGAGCCAGAACAGCAAAAAAAAAACACATGGCATACTATTTTGGAAACTAAACCCCTCAAGGAACGTAATAAGGGGTACAGTGAGCCTTAACACCCCACAGATGTTTAAAGTTGGATGTGTAAATGCTTTATTTTTTTATTTTTACTAAAATGCTGGTTTTCCCCCAAATTTTACATTTTTACAAGCGGTAATAGGAGAAAATGCCCCCCAAAATTTGTAACTCCATCTCTTCTGAGTATGCAAATACCCCATGAGTGGAATATGCAAATACCTCAAGTGCACTGTGGGCAAACTACAATGCTCAGAAGAGAAGGAGTCACATTTGGCTTTTGGAAAGCATTTTTTGCTGAAATGGTTTTTGGGGGGCATGTCGCATTTAGGAAGCCCCTATGGTGCCAGAACAGCAAAAATAAAACCAACATGGCATACTATTTTGGAAACTACACCCCTCAAGGCACGTAACAAGGGGTACACTGAGCCTTAACACCACACAGGTGTTTGATAAATGTACATTAAAGTGGGCTGTAAAAAGGAAAAATTAGATTTTTTACACTTAAATGCTAAGGTTACCCCAAATTTTTCATTTTCACAAGTGGTAACAGGAGAAAATATCACCGTAAATTTGTAAATAAATTTCTTTGGATTAAGGACATACCTCATATCTGGACGTAAACAGCTCTGCGGGTGCACACTGGTCTCGGAAGAGCAGGAGCCTTACATAGCTGCCTATGGAGCCAAACAGCGGGACCCCCACTCAAGGAGCGTTACATGGGGTAAATTATTAAAATGGACTACATTGGGACATAAAATGATAAAACAGGTTATGTTCCCAGAATGATGTCCCAGAGCATAGCCAAAACGAAAAAATATGCCCACCCCAAACCCCATGCTCTGAATCATTATTCTGGGAATTTGATGTGTGTGGCCGTCCCTAATCTGTTGCCTCAAATGCGCACCCCGCTCTGGTGGAGAGAGAGCGCTTCACATTTGAGGCAACATAAAAAAGTCCCCGATGATAGAGACTCAGTGACCCATGACCCATTTTTGGGAAAAAATACCCCCAGAGGTCTTATCAGGTTTTATTTATTTAAACTCCTACCTGTCCCTGCAGACAAAAGTCACCCTAACTAATGGACACTTCTTCATCCCTGAGGGGCTCAGATCTTCACAGAGGGGGGGGGGGGGCTTCCCTGGTTCCTCACAGCTCCTGATGAAATGTATAAATAGATGCAGGGCTCCCAGAAACTTCTTCCTTGACACTTCTTTCCTTCCTTCCTGTCCTCTGCTGCAGCCCTGCTGGTTCAGTCTGTGGCACTCCTGCTCTTGCTGCTTGGCAGGGTCAGCTTACTACAGCAACTGTTGCCCAAAGGTAGACATCTGGCCTGGTGGCTTATTTAAAGGGCAATAGTCCTGGAAAGTCATGAAAGAACAGGCAAGATGGCTTTACAGCAGGTAAAAAAATGTTTCAGTCCGGTCTAAGGATGCATACAATGGCCGACGGGGGAGTCTCGTCGGCCATTGTATGCATCCTTAGACCAGAATAAAAACAAATTTTATCTGCTGTAATAGTGAGTGAAATCAAGCCTGTTTTTTCATGATTTTGGAACTTTATTCTCTATGATGTGTTCAGATGTACTCCAGGTAGCGTCTATCAACTAGAGGGGCAGTGCCAGCAGTGCTTTTTCTACTAATGGACTGAATAGTCCTGTAAAGCCTTGCTTGTCAGTTTTGGTTTATCTCCTGTCTTAGCTCTTGTTCCTTGTGCTATTGTTCCTGGTTTGAATCGTTATTGACCGCAGTCTTGACCTTGTCCTCATGTGTAGATTTTGCCTCTGCTGTGCAGCTTGGAATGTTTGTCTGGTCCTACTCCTGGTTTTCTCTACTTTTTAATGGCACCAATGGCACGCGTGAACAAGCAGTTTTATCTGCAAAACGATTCGTAGCTGTTTCTTTTCAGCTCTCCAGAGCTGATGTCTGCAACATGAAATAAATCTTGAACTGAAAAATACCCTGCAGTGTCTGCGTTAGTGCAACTTTCATTCTTTTCATTGGCAATTTTTTGTTATGTTCCTTATTGATGCTGTCGGGGGGTGAATATGACTAGAGAGGAGCGAATCAAAGCTGACGAACCCAAATTCGTTACGAGTATCATGAAATATTCGATTTGCAATGAATGCGAATAGCGCCACGATTCTATCGCGCAAATCGCTTCATTAAACTCCATTTACTGCAGTCCAGGCTCCAGGGCATCTAAAATAGCGGATCCACATGCCAGTACATGGGGCAAGGAACGCTGGGAAGGCGGGAAGGCAAGGCAGGAAGGGAAGTAGGCGGGATGAATCACATGCAGGATCCAGCCTACCAGCAGCCAGTCACCCCTGTGTCACAGCCGTATATGTTCAGCAGCTATTTTGCGGCTGGTCATATCTTTCATTACACTGCATAGAGATAGGACGGACATTGCTGTGTGTGTGTGTTACACAGAAAAGCTGTGCATACCACATACCTACCAAGTAGTGTACTATTTTGTACCTGTTAATCTGTCAAGGGCCTAGATACTGTGAAAGTCCAAGCAAACGTAATCACCGGCTGGTGTTTTACTAAAGTACGTTTTTGTAAGGATACTGTACCGCATTTTTCTGCCCTCATAAGTGCATACCACATACCTACATCTAAGTAGTGTACAATTTTGTACCTGCTAATCTGTCAAGGGCCTAGATTCTATGAAAGCCCATGCAAAAGTAATAACTGGCTGGTGTTTTACTAAAATATGTTTTTGTAATCATACTGTAGCACATTTTTCTGCCCTCATAAGTGCATACCACATACCAACATCTAAGTAGGGTACTATTTAAAACCTGTTAATCTGTCAAGGGCCTACATACTTTGAAAGGACAGCCAAAAGTAATCACCGGCTGGTGTTTTTACTCAGATACTTTTTTAAGTGTACTGTAGTGCATTTTTCTTCCCTATTAAGTGCATACCACATACGTATATCTAAGTAGTGTACTATTTTGTACCTGTTAATCTGTCAAGGGCCTACATACTTTGAAAGGACAGGCAAAAGTAATCACCGGCTGGTGTTTTACTCCAATATGTTTATTAAGCATACTATAGCGCATTTTTCTGCCCTCATAAGTGCATACCACATACCTACATCTAAGTAGTGTATTTTTTTAATCTGTCAAGGGCCTAGATACTGTAAAAGTCCAGGCAAAAGCACTCACTGGCTGATGTTGTACGCGTAGCACTAGCTACCATAAATCTTCAATTTAAATTTCTAAATTCTTAGGGTTTGTGAAGCCCTAGTGTCTGCTCATGCTGCTGCCAGCTCCAGGCTGTGTCATTCAGCAACTATATGGTCTCCTCATGCTGCCAACACCTCCAGGCTGTGTCATTCAGCTACTATATGGTCTCCTCATGGTGCCAACACCTCCACACTGTGTCATTCATCCACTATATGGTCTCCTTCAGCTTCAGCCACATCCAAGCTGTGTCATTCAGCCACTATATGGTCTCCTCATGCTGCCAACCAACACCGCCACGCTGTGTCATTTAGCCACTATATGGTCTCCTCATGCTGCCAACACCTCCACGCTGTGTCATTCAGCCACTATATGGTCTCCTCATACTCATGCCACCTCCAGGCTCTGTCATTGTGCCTCTCTGCGACAGTGATTCTAAAAGCGATGCCTGTAATCTACATGTCATACTGAATAACAGTATTATTTCACTACCCCAGCACACTCCATATGCGTGTTAGAATATATTTGCGGCGAATCTATATTAAAAACAGCTATTTATGGACTACAGAGAGCCTCAATAGGGGTGTAGAACACGTTGTCCAGAAATAGCTGTTTTTAATATAGATTCGCCACGAATAAATTCGGCTCAAACCAAATTTTTTCAAAAAATTTTGCGAATCAGTCGAATCAAATATTTCAAAAGTTTCATCTCTAAATATGACAAAGAATGATTTATACATTGTGTTAGCAGAATTGCAGTTGTAAAAGGGAGGGAGGGAGGAGGAGCACCAAAGAACAATCCTGCACCCGGACGTCCATGACCCTAGGATTGGCCCTGTGTGGATCTACAAATATGTAAAATTTGCCACCATTCATTTCTTGAGAATGGCTCAGTGAGGGAGATGAAACGTCGCAGTGAAAATATGTGGATGGAATAAACACAGTTCTTCTTTCACTACAATTTGCCATCTGGTGTGCTGTGGTGACTTATGTTTTTTTTTATTTTTTTTAAACTATCCATCTATCTAGCATATAAAATAGGCAAATTGGGGAAGATTTATCAAAACCTGTGTAGAGGAAAAGTTAACCAGTTGCCCAGAGCAACCAATCAGATTGCTTCTTTTATTTTTCAGAGGCCTTTTAATCAAAAGCTGTCAAAAAGAAAAACTGTCTTTGTTGCCATAGCAAACGATCACATCTGAGCTTTAGGGTACGTTCACACGGGCGGATTTATTTGTGGGTTTCCCGCTGCGTATTTGAAAGGGGGCGGGCTCTTCTCGGCTGTCCGCAGCAGATTTTCCGCTGCGGAAAATACGCCGCAGAACCTACTGACTTCAATGGGGTTTGCAGGGGATTTTCCGCAGCGTAAATTCTGCCACAGAAAATCTGCTGTGGACAGCCAAGAAGAGCCCCCCTTTTCAAATACGCAGGAACGTACCCTTAAAGAGGTTATTCAGGAATAGAAAAAGAAAGCTACTTTCTTTCAAAAACCGCTCCCCTCTGTCTCCGGGTTGGGTGTGGTTCTGCAGCTCAATTCCATTAAAATGAATGGAGCCAAGTTGTAAGCCACACCCAACCTGGAGACAGAATTGGAGCTGTTTTTGAAAGAAATTAATGGTGTTTTTCTATTCCTGGATAACCCCTTTAATCTGGTATTCTACTCTTGAAAAATTAAAGCTACTCTGTGATTGATTGCTATTTCCAACAAAGACTGTTTATCTTTTAGGCAGTTTATATTTTCTTTCTAAATGTTTTTAAAATAAATGGTTCCTTCCTTTGTTGTGATTAAAACTCTGTTTAATATGAGAGTCCCCCACATCTCTTCTAAACCCAGTACTAAAGCTCTTAACAGTATTATATTTTGCTTTTCTTTTAATAAACATCCATTTAGAAAAGGTTATTTTTTTATATATTTTCTATGAAAGATTGACACTTAACATTTATTAGCATTATGTAAACTAGAACCAAGAATAGAAAATATCTCATGTGCCAATTTCCTCTGTGCTATTATCTTTATCTCCATGCATCACAAATGCCGAATATAGAGTAGTGCGGATTCCTATTGAGTCTATTTTTATTTCCATGGCGTTATAGAAAGGTGTACGAAATGAAAATCTGAATAAAGAAAACATAATTGAAATAACTTTCAATGTTACAATTATTTCATGTTTAGGAAAAAACAGCATGTTACTCATGTTACTGGGCCCTTTAACTTCAGATAAGTTGACAAATCTTGGGGCATACAATTCTTCTTATCTGTTGTTAAATCTGTACTGGCTGCACAATAAACAAGTAAAATGACAAAGCACCAGAATTCAGCTCAGTGAGGTACAGAAGAAATCAGTTTTAAATTATTGTACAGTTACATATACAATCTGAAATGGTCAGGCCCTCTAAGCACCCTGTTATGGCCATTAACTCTCATCCTGTGGCCTAGTGTGTGGTGTCCCGGTACAGGACCTGGTCCTGTCCCTTTGTCTAAAGTCCCCTCAGCAAGAGTCCCTCCATGCCAATAGGGCTCTCCTGTAGGACTAACCCCTAGTCGCCTCATATAAATGGTATTTAATATAAATATATATATGTAATATGTTATATAGGAATAACTCTGTATAGGACCTTAGAGGTCACGTGCCTTTAACCTCTTAAGGACCACGGACGTATGAGTACGTCCCTGCGCCCTGGGTCTTAAGGACCAGGGACATACTCATACGTCCGTGGGAATTCCGGCCCCTGCTGCGCGCCGGGCGGGGACCAGACCGGGGTGACTGCTGATATCGATCAGAAGTCACCCCGCGTAAATGCCCAGGGGGGTCATCAGACCCCCCCATGTCGGCGATCGGCGCAAATCGCAAGTGAACTCACACTTGCGATTTGCACGATTCCGGGTCATTACGGGTCTATAGTGACCCGGTGACCGGGAATGTGAGGGGGATCGCGGGTGTCTTAGACACCCAGCATCCCCCTGAAGCGATAGGAGTGAGGTGGCAGGGTTGCCACCCCTCCTATCCCTGCTATTGGTGGTCTAGACGCGACCACCAATAGCAGATCGGGGGCGGGGGGGTTAACTTTCGTTTTCCCCGTCCTGCCCACCCACAATAGGCGGGGCAGGACGGGGAAACGACGGGGACCGGCACCGAAGATCCACTTACCGATCCGGGCGGGCGACGGAGGCTGCGGCCGACGGAGATCGGCGGGCAGCGATGACGTGCGGCTGGATCCGACAGAAGCCGGTGAGTTGCCTAGCAACATCTGGAGGGTACAGTTTGAGACCATTATACAGTGGTCTCTAACTGTAGCCCTCCAGATGTTGCAAAACTACAACTCCCAGCATGCCCAGACAGCTGTTTGGGCATGCTGGGAGTTGTAGTTTTGCAACAGCTGGAGGGCTACAGTTTGAGACCACTATATGGTAGTCTCTGAACTATAGCCCTCCAGATCTTGCAAAACTACAACTCCTAGCATGCCCACACAACTGTTTGCTGTCTGGGCCTACTGGGATTTGTAGTTTTGCAGCATCTGGAGGGCCACAGTTTGCAGTGGTCTCTATACTGTAGCTCTCCAGATGTTGCAAACCTGCAAATCCCAGCATCCTGGGAGTTGTAGTTGCGATCCCTCCAGCTGTTGCATAACTACATCTCCCAGCATGCCCTTCGGTGATCAGTACATGCTGGGAGTTGTAGTTTTGCAACAGCTGGAGGCACACTGGTTGTAAAATATTGAGTTAGATAACAGAACCTAACTGAAGGTTTTCCAACCAGTGTGCCTCCAGCTGTTGCAAAAGTACAACTCCCAGCCTGCATGGTCTGTCAGTACATGCTGGGAGTTGTAGTTTTGAAACAGCTGGAGGTTTGCCCCCCCCATGTGAACGTACAGGGTACATTCACACGGGCAGGCTTACAGTAAGTTTTCTGCTTCAAGTATGAGCTGCGGCAAATTTTTCAACGCAGCGCAAACTCCTAGCAGGGAACTCACTGTAAACCTCCGCCAGTGTGAATGTACCCTAAAAACACTACACTACACTACACTACACTAACACATAATAAAGGGTAAAACACAACATATACACCCCTTACACTGTCCCCTACCTTAATAAAAATTTTAAACGTATTGTTACAAAACAACAACTCCCAGCATTTCTGGACAGCCACTGACTGTCCAGGCATGCTGGGAGTTTAGCAACAGCTGGAGGCACCCTGTTTGGGAACCACTGGCGTACAATACCCCTATGTCCACCCCTATGCAATCCCTAATTTAGTCCTCAAATGCGCATGGCGCTCTCACTTTGGAGCCCTGTTGTATTTCAAGGCAACAGTTTAGGGTCACATATGGGGTATCTCCGTACTCGGGAGAAATTGATTAACAAATTTTGGGGGCTTTTTCTCCTTTTACCCCTTATGAAAAGGTGAAGTTGGGGTCTACACCAGCATGTTAGTGTAAAAAAATAATTTTTTAACACTAACATGCTGGTGTTGCCCTATACTTTTCATTTTGACAAGAGGTAAAAGGGAAAAAAGCCTCCCAAAATTTGTAATGTAATTTCTCCCGACTACGGAGATACCCCGTATGTGGGCGCAAAGTGCTCTGGGGGCGCACAACAAGGCCCAGAATGGAGAGTGCACCATGTACATTTGAGGTGATTTGCATAGGGGTGGCTAATTGTTACAGCGGTTTTGACAAACGCAAAAAAAACAAAACCCCACATGTGACCCCATTTCGGAAACTGCACCCCTCACGGGATGTAATGAGGGGTGCAGTGAGCATTTACACCCCACTGGTGTCTGACAGATCTTTGGAACGGTGGGCTGTGCAAATAAAAATGTTTGTACAGCCCACTGTTCCAAAGATCTGACAGACACCAGTGGGGGGTAAATGCTCACTGTACCCCTTGTTACGTTCCTCAAGGGGTCTAGTTTCCAAAATGGTATGCCATGTGGGGGTTATTTTGCTGTCCTGGCACCATAGGGGCTTCCTAAATGCGACATGCCCCCCCGAGCAAAATTTGCTCTCCAAAAGCTAAATGTGACTCCTTCTCTTCTGAGCATTGTAGTTCGCCCGTAGTGCACTTCAGGTCCACTTATGGGGTACCTTCATACTCAGAAGAGATGGGGTTACAAATTTTGGGGGGTATTTTCTGCTATTAACCCTAGCAAAAATGTGAAATTTGGGGGGAAACACACATTTTAGTGAAAATTATTTTTTTACATATGCAAAAGTCGTGAAACACCTGTGGGGTATTAAGGCTCACTTAATTCCTTGTTACGTTCCTCAAGGGGTCTAGTTTCCAAAATGGTATGGCATGTGTTTTTTTTTTTTTTTTTTGCTGTCCTGGCACCATAGGGGCTTCCTAAATGCAACATGCCCCCCAAAAACCATTTCAGAAAAACTTACTCTCCAAAATCCCCTTGTCGCTCCTTCCCTTCTGAGCCCTCTACTGTGCCCGCCGAACACTTTACATAGACATATGAGGTATGTGCTTACTTGAGAGAAATTGGGCTACAAACATAAGTATACATTTTCTCCTTTTACCCCTTGTAAAAATTCAAAAATTGGGTCTACAAGAACATGCAAGTGTAAAAAATGAAGATTGTGAATTTTCTCCATTTTGCTGCTATTCCTGTGAAACACCTGAAGGGTTAAAACGCTGACTGAATGTCATTTAGAATACTTTGAGGGGTGCAGTTTTTATAATGGGGTCATTTGTGGGGAACTTCTAAGATGAAGACCCTTCAAATCCATTTCAAACCTGAACTGGTCCCTGAAAAATAGTGAGTTTGAAAATTTTGTGAAAAATTGGAAAATTGCTGCTGAACTTTGAAGCCCTCTGGTGACTTCCAAAACTAAAAACACGTCAATTTTATGATGCAAACATAAAGTAGACATATTGTATATGTGAATAAAAAAATTTTTTATTTGGAATATCCATTTTCCTTACAAGCAGAGAGCTTCAAAGTTAGAAAAATTCAAAATTTAAAAATTTTTCATCAAATTTTGGGATTTTTCACCAAGAAATGATGCAAGTTACCGCAAAATTTTACCACTATGTTAAACTAGAATATGTCACGAAATCAGAATGATAACTAAAAGCATTCCAGAGTTATTAATGTTTAAAGTGACAGTGGTCAGATGTGCAAAAAACGCTCTGGTCCTAAGGTGTAAAATGGCCTGGTCCTTAAGGGATTAATTAAATTGTACAGTGGTCCCTCAACATACGATGGTAATCCGTTCCAAACGGACCATCGTTTGTTGAAACCATCACATGTTGAGGGATCCGTGCAATGTAAAGTATAGGACAGTGGTCTACAACCTGCGGACCTCCAGATGTTGCAAAACTACAACACCCAGCATGCCCGGACAGCCGTTGGCTGTCCGGGCATGCTGGGTGTTGTAGTTTTGCAACATCTGGAGCTCCGCAGGTTGAAGAACACTGTTAGACGAAGTTGTACTCACCTGTCCCCGCCGCTCCGGACCGTCACCGCTGCCCGGGATGTCGCAGTCCATCGCTTTCGCCGCGTCCCCGAGGTGTCCCTGACACTCCGGCAAGGCCTCTGCTTCCCCAGCATCCGCGCGCTCCATCGCCGCCATCACGTTGTTACGCATGCCGCTCCTATTGGATGACGGGACGGCGTGCGCATCGACGCGATGACGACGATGGAGAGGATCCCGAAGAGGACGCGCCGGAGCCCCGAGGACAGGTAAGAGACATCACCGGAGCTCACGGGGCACCGTAAATGGCTATCTGGCGGCAGCTGAAGCAGTCAGCGCTGCCGGATAGCCGTTTATGCGATGGCCCCGACATACAAAAGCATCGTATGTTGATGCTGCCTTCAACATGCGATGGCCTCTGAGAGGCCATCGCATGTTGAAATTATCGTATGTCGGGGCCATTGTAGGTCAAGGGGTCACTGTATTATGGTTTAAGGACCTTTGGGTCATGTGATACTGAGGGTTCACTGGGTAAGGACTGACAGTTTCTGCTGACCAATGAGCTTTATCCCACCCCCTTAATATATAAGTGGCTGCAGCCACTAAATTCTCTCTCTCTTCCTGCCGGACTATAAAGCAAGCACATCTCATATCTTCATCATCAATTCAAGCTAGGCCTGAAGCCTAATACCTAGCAGCTACAAAACCATGAGTTACTCCAAGCTCAAACTACTGAATTCTGTGTGACTACTAGAAACTCAAATCTCCTAAAAAATAGTAGCACAGTGGCTAGCCTCAAAGCTCATTGATCCCGGAGTACCATCAAACCTGTGAGGAACCTGTACCGTGGTTCTCTCTCTCAAAGACTGTTATGTTCCATGCCATTGCATAAAATATGCAGTAAAGTTACTTCAAGTTTACTTATGAAATCTGCTGTGTACATTCCAATATTTCTCCCTGCCGTTAGTGGGACGGTTGGTGGTAGGATTACTACATTGAGGAAACCTCACCCTGGTGTCTCGACATTCAAGGGTTAATACCACCAGACCCTACATCATTACCGTAACACCCAAGACCACCAAAGTCTTTTTGGTGTCACGAACAGGATACGGGTGTGTGCCTTAAAGGGGGGGGTGAAGAATTCTGTGAATTTGCCGCTCGTACCTGAAGGGGTTAAAGTTAGCGCCGGGCCTTCCCTCGCGCAGGAACGGCAGAAGCTCCTCCCCGCCAGGCCTCCACAGTCACGCCTCCAGTGCCAGCCGGCTTGAACGAAAAGGTAAGAATTTTGCCCCTGTACCAAACTGGAAGTTCTTCAGGCGCAGCGAAAATTCAAACGCTACGCCAGCTGCGCCCGCATATTTATACAGCACCTCCGCTGCAGAAGCTCTGCACAAGCTAAAAGAAGGATCCGGGCAGCAGAACTGTTCCAATACCCAGCAGCAGCAGACCGCACAGGTTGCCGTAGCACGCCAAGGGTCCATCTTACAGGGCCAGTGAGCTCCTGTAGCCGCACCTGTCTTCCTGGGGAATCCAGTGCTCCCTACCTACAATGGGAATCCCTTCACATTGCGGGACTTCATGGAGAAGATACAGAGTCTCTTTGCTTTCTATTCTTTTCCCCCTAATCAGCGGGTGCAGTTATTCCCGGGACAGCTACAGGGATCTGCATTGGAAGAGGTCCGCACCTGGCCAGCTGCCGACAAGGCTACAGTAGAGCAGATTTTTATGGGTCTCTACCAAGTATTCGAGTCTCACTCCCCATCAGCATCAGAAACCAGGAGAGACCCTTTGGGCATATGCTGTGGCATTACAAAATGCCTTAGAAACTGTGCAGAAGTTAGATGGCATTACGCCAGAGCAGGGTAACAAGGTGCTCATGGACAGATTCATAGATGGGGCACAAAATAAATGGGACAAGGCCCAACTTAGGATGCTGACGGTGCAGATATATCTTTCCCTGCCTTCAAGAGATTAGCCATAAAAGTCATTGAGTCAGGGCCCGAGGCAGAAGAAGTTAGTCATAGAAAAAGGGGCAGCAGAGTTTATCCTAGGGATGAACATTATGAGACACTGTTTTGAGGAGATTGTAGGGTCACTGCATGCATCTCTCCCTCACATGTCACTCTCAGGCCAGCAAGCTGCACAACACCATCTGAAGACCCTGCAGGCCGAACAGAAGTTCGTCAACCGCCAAGGAGAGATCTGCCATGTGAGAATTCAGGATATGAGGTCTGTGATCCTCCAACCACAGACAGAAACAATCATCTGGTGCCGTGTCCGACCAGGGGTGAAGAATCAAGATTATCAAGCCTTGCTGGAGCCAATTCAACTTGAAGACTACCCTTTGGTAGGAGTCTGGTGACAGTATCCAATGGCAGAGTCCTGGTCCGAGTAGTCAACCTATCGGATGTCGCAACCAGGCTGCCGAAGTATACTCCTGTCGCTCAGCTATACCATCTTGGGCCTAAGGACATACTGATTAAGCTGCAAGTAGCCGACAGCGGACCGCCCAGACTGTTAATGGAGCCGACAACAGCTCTCCAGCACCATGGTGGACCTAGCTGCAGATAGGGGATGAGAATACCCCCAGAGATCTAATTGGAGGAGTTATCCAAGTGGCTAAGCAATATCAGGAGGCCTTCAGCAAGCACCCCACTGATTTTGGCCGGACCACGATGATCCAGCATCGGATCCTAACAGGTGATAGTCCTCCAATCAAGGAAAGGCATTGCCCAGTGGCCCCTGGTATGTATCAGACAGTGAAGAAAATGCTGGCTAAGATGAAGGAGGCTGACGTCATCTGGGATCATCTAAAGTCCTTGGGCCGCTCCCTTGGTCCTTGTGTGGATTACCGGAAGCTGAATAACGTCACTCACAAAGATGCCTACCCTCTACCTCGGATTGAGGAATCTCTGACTGCCTACTTCTCTACCCTAGACTTGACCAGTGGATACTGACAAGTGCCGATGGCGGAAGAAGACCGCGATAAGACTGCGTTTGTGACCCCGAGTTCAAGAGTATGCCATTTGGGCTATGCAATGCCCCTGCCTCCTTTCAACGCCTAATGGAACGATGCCTAGGACATCTCAACTTTCAGAGCGTGTTACTATATCTAGACAATGTCATTGTCTACTTCAAGACCTATCAAGAGCATCTGGACCATTTGAAGGAGGTGTTTCAAGTTCTGATTCAACACAGGCTGAAGATTAAAGGGGTTATCCAGGAAAAAACTTTTTTTTATATATGTACTGGCTCCAGAAAGTTAAAAAGATTTGTAAATTACTTCTATTAAAAAAATCTTATGAGTTTCTGAAGTTGAGGTTGTTCTTTTCTGTCTAAGTGCTCTCTGACGACACGTGTCTCGGGAACCGCCCAGTTTAGAAGCAAATCCCCATAGCAAACCTCTTCAAAACTGGGCGGTTCCCGAGACACGTGTCATCAGAGAGCACTTAGACAGAAAAGAACAACCTTAACTTTAGAAGCTCATAAGTACTGAAAGGATTAAGATTTTTTAATAGAAGTAATTTACAAATCTGTTTAACTTTCTGGAGACAATTGATATATAAAAAAAAGTTTTTTCCTGGATAACCCCTTTAAACCTTCTAAGTGTCATCTATTAAAGCCACGGGTCCACTGCCTCGGACATGTGGTCAGCGCAGATGCGATCAGCCTAACCCAGAAAAAGTGAGTGTTGTCAGGGACTGGCCTACCCCACACACAGTGCGGGACATCAGAAGCTTCCTGGGATTCGCTGGCTACTACCGGCGCTTCACCCCTCACTTCGCACAAATTGCTGGACCACTTACAGCTCTTCTCCGGGGTACTGCGAAGGAGAACTACAACGGAAGACTCCTGATCCAGTGGGTTGAGGAACAAGAAACAGCGTTCCAAGCTTTTAAGTACCTACGCACTGAGCCGCCTATCCTGGCGTATCCTGAATATGGTCAGCCCTTCAGGCTGTACACAGATGCCAACTTCGAAGGCCTGGGAGCTATTCTATCCCAGGTACAAGAAGGAAAGGAAAGGGTGATAGCCTACACCAGCAGACACTTGCGAGGAGAAGAGAAGAATGACGCCAACTACAGTTCCTTCAAGTTGGAGCTCCTTGCCTTGGTCTGTGCAGTTACTGAAAAGTTTAAAAACTATCTGTACCCCTTTCACTATGTACACTGACAACAACCCGTTGGCACACCTGAATACCACAAAATTGGGAGCCATTGAACAGCGTTGGGCCTCCAGACTGGAACTATGATCCTGGATCTACCAAGGTTCCTGAGGACCTCTAAATGTGGAGGACTCTGCAAGATGAGAGTCGGGTCATGGGGGATCTGTTGGACTACCTACTTAAAAAAAAAGGTACCAACCCGTCTACGCCGGTCACAGTGTGACTTTGAATTGGAGGTTGTGGCGCCAAATAAACTGATTGATTATTCATAAAGGACTGCTATACAGGAACTCACTGGATCCTGTCTCTGGTGAACAACTCCATCAGATCCTGATCCCTAGAAGAGATGCTGCCATGGTCCTGAATGCCTATCATGATCAGTCGGGACACTTTGGGATCCACAAAACTGAAGCCACCATCAGGCAGAGGGTAGTGGTAGTGCCTGTTAAGGACCTCACGGCGAAGACTGCGGCGCATATGTTCTATTCCAACTGGGTCCAGACCCTGGGATGTCCGGAGGCAGTCCTCACGGACTGGGGAACAGCCTTTGAAGCCCAACTGTTCCAAGAGCTGTGCCAGTTTCACAACTGCAAGAAGCTCCGGACTACAGCCTACAACCCCCAGGGGAATGGATTGTGCGAACGCATCAACCAGGTCTTCATACACATGCTGCGAGCAGCGTCAATATCCAAGCATGAAGAGTGGCCCTGGCTATTGCCTGAACTGATGGAGATCGACAATAATACCATCCACTGCTCCACAGGGTACACTCCCTTCTTCCTCATAATGGGGCGACATGGGCAACTTCCCAAGGACCGAGCATTTGGGCTGAAAGCACCCTTCAACAACTCTCCACAAACCTCGCAAGACTGGGTCTCTGACCATCAAAGGAGAATTCAGGAAGCTAAGGAGATTGTTGGATAGAAAATGGGCGAGGTCCAAGAAAGTCAGCAGAGAGACTACAACTGTCATGCATCTGCTAAACCGTTGCAACTGGGAGACAGAGTCTGGCTGAGGAAGTTTCCCAGAGCACACAAGCTAAACTCCATCTGGGAGACGGAACCGTATATGATAACAGCCGTGCCCTACCCAGACTCAGATGTCTATGAAGTCCAGAAGACTGGATTTGAACCGCAGGTGGTTCATCAGAAACGGATTAAATTGTGTCTCAGAGAGGACTTACCAGAACCCCCTCCTCCTGCTCCCACAGCTGCTAGACCCGGGAGAGAATATGTCCCAGGAGAAGGGATCCATCCGTCAATGGATATTCCGATGTTCTCACCCCATCAACCTGCGATGTTCTGTGGTGTGCCCTATCCAGTTCCAGCACAGCCGTCTCTGGTTTCCTCGCCTGCTATAAGTTTGTCTCCCGTAACAACTCCAGAAAGATCAGAACCAATTTCACCAATCCCTATGGGTTCTCTCAGTCCAGAGTAAAGTGCATCCCCTGCGTCCAGCCCTCAAGCTGGTCCCTCTGGGACTGAAGTCACAAGAGTTTTAATGGGAGAAGAAGATACTTCTGAAACCCAAGAGGTGGTGTTGCGTCGGTCTCAAAGGTCTACCCAAGGGAACATTCCTCTCAGATACCAAGACTGACTGCACTCATAAAATATAGTGTACACATAGTACATTTCATAACTTTCACTAGTGTACTTCCCCATAAAATTCAGTACACATAGTTCAGAAAAATATCTCACAAAAACAACAAAAATATTTCTTAGGGACTGTAACATTCTATATTTCAGTTCCATACCACTGTTTATGCACTAATGTGTTCTTTTGTCTCCTACGTGTTCAGGATGCTCTTCCTGGACAGAAGTTGCTCCTGTAGCTCAATAAAAATGCACGTATCCAGAAAGGTAACATTATGTATGTGTTATCTAGTCAGAGTTCTAGGGGTAAGAGTGTAACACCTATAGACCCTAGCAGCTAAGGCATTGGGCAGAAAGCCTCAGGCAACTCAATCCGCAATAAGTGTATAACTCTAGGAAAAGTGTGTGGTATAATAAATTTACGGTATACTATTTACTGTCTGTCAAAGGAAGAAAAAAAATAATAACAAGTGAGATTTATGATGGTATGTAGAAGCCTCACCCTTATTATACATAATTTCAGTTCCGTATCAAAAGTACTTGTCAGTCAAGAAGAAAGATATATATAGAGAAAAATATAGATCAAATGTCATGTATCATTTACTTAATGCATAGCTATATGTGTTAAGAAGATAACCTCAGAAGATAACCTCCAGATTATATAATTTTGTTTATATAAAATTTTGGAGCTTGTATGGACATTTCACTATGTACAAGGACTCTATCTTGTTGTTTATCAACAGCCTGATAAAGGACATTTGCAATTATGCCCAGCACTGTGTCTGGCCTTATGATCATTTCGTCCCTCTGTCTTTGGGGACCTACGTCGAGGACGTCTTGTTTTAACCCCTTAACGACGCAGGACGTATATTTACGTCCTGCGCCGGCTCCCGCAATATGAAGCGGGATCGCGCCGCGATCCCGCATCATATCGCGTGGGTCCCGGCGCTAATCAACGGCCGGGACCCGCGGCTAATACCACACATCGCCGATCGCGGCGATGTGCGGTATTAACCCTTTAGAAGCGGCGGTCAAAGCTGACCGCCGCTTCTAAAGTGAAATTGAAAGTATCCCGGCTACTCAGTCGGGCTGTTCGGGACCGCCGCGGTGAAATCGTGGCGTCCCGAACAGCTGATCGGACACCGGGAGGGCTCTTACCTGCCTCCTCGGTGTCCGATCGACGAATGACTGCTCCGTGCCTGAGATCCAGGCAGGAGCAGTCAAGCGTCGATAATGCTGATCACAGGCGTGTTAATACACGCCTGTGATCAGGATGAGAGATCAGTGTGTGCAGTGTTATAGGTCCCTATGGGACCTATAACACTGCAAAAAAAAAGTAAAATAAAAGTGTTAATAAAGGTCATTTAACCCCTTCCCTAATAAAAGTTTGAATCACCCCCCTTTTCCCATAAGAAAAATAAAACAGTGTAAAAAAAAAAAAAAATAAACATATGTGGTATCGCCGCGTGCGTAAATGTCCGAACTATAAAAATATATAATTAATTAAGCCGTACGGTCAATGGCGTACGCGCAAAAAAATTCCAAAGTCCAAAAAAGCGTATTTTGGTAACTTTTTATAACATTAAAAAATGAATAAAAAGTGATCAAAAAGTCAGATCAAAACAAAAATCATACCAAAAAAAACTTCAGATCACGGCGCAAAAAATGAGTCCTCATACCGCCCCATACGTGGAAAAATAAAAAAGTTATAGGGGTCAGAAGATGACATTTTTAAACGTATAAATTTTCCTGCATGTAGTTATGATTTTTTCCAGAAGTGCGACAAATTCAAACCTATATAAGTAGGGTATCATTTTAACCGTATGGACCTACAGAATAATGATAAGGTGTAATTTTTACCGAAATATGCACTGCGTAGAAACGGAAGCCCCCAAAAGTTACAAAATGGCGTTTTTTTTTCGATTTTGTCGCACAATGATTTTTTTTTCCGTTTCGCCGTGCATTTTTGGGTAAAATGACTAATGTCACTGCAAAGTAGAATTGGCGATGCAAAAAAAAAGCCATAATATGGATTTTTAGGTGGAAAATTGAAAGGGTTATGATTTTTTAAAGGTAAGGAGGAAAAAACGAAAGTGCAAAAACGGAAAAACCCTGAGTCCTTAAGGGGTTAAGTAAGGAGGTTTGTGGTGTCCCAGTAAAGGACCTGGTCCTGTCCCTTTGTCTAAAGTCCCCTCAGCCAGAGTCCCTCCATGCCAATAGGGCTCTCCTGTAGGACTAACCCTAGTCGCCTCATATAAATGGTATTTAATATATATATATATATATATATATATATATAATATGTTATATAGGAATAGCTCTGTATAGGACCTTAGAGGTCACGTGCCTTTAATTAAATTGTATTATGGTTTAAGGACCGTTGGGTCATGTGATACCCAAAGTTCACTGGGTCAGGACTGACAGGTGTTACGCCGAGCGCTCCGGGTCCCCGCTCCTCCCCGGAGCGCTCGCTACACTCTCGCTACTGCAGCGCTCCGGTCAGATCCACTGACCCGGTGCGCTGCGATACCGCCTCCAGCCGGGATGCGATTCGCGATGCGGGTGGCGCCCGCTCGCGATGCGCACCCCGGCTCCCGTACCTGACTCGCTCTCCGTCGGTCCTGTCCCGGAGCGCGCAGCCCCGCTCCCTAGGGCGCGCGCGCCGGCTCTCTGCGATTTAAAGGGCCACTGCGCCGCTGATTGGCGCAAGTGGTTCTAATTAGTGTGTTCACCTGTGCACTCCCTATGTATACCTCACTTCCCCTGCACTCCCTCGCCGGATCTTGTTGCCATTGTGCCAGTGAAAGCGTTTCCTTGTGTGTTCCTAGCCTGTGTTCCAGACCTCCTGCCGTTGCCCCTGACTACGATCCTTGCTGCCTGCCCCGACCTTCTGCTACGTCCGACCTTGCTTCTGTCTACTCCCTTGTACCGCGCCTATCTTCAGCAGTCAGAGAGGTTGAGCCGTTGCTAGTGGATACGACCTGGTCACTACCGCCGCAGCAAGACCATCCCGCTTTGCGGCGGGCTCTGGTGAACACCAGTAGTGACTTAGAACCGGTCCACTAGCACGGTCCACGCCAATCCCTCTCTGGCACAGAGGATCCACCTCCTGCCTGCCGGCATCGTGACAGTAGATCCGGCCATGGATCCCGCTGAAGTTCCTCTGCCAGTTGTCGCCGACCTCACCACGGTGGTCGCCCAGCAGTCACAACAGATAGCGCAACAAGGCCACCAGCTGTCTCAACTGACCGTGATGCTACAGCAGCTACTACCACAGCTTCAGCAATCATCTCCTCCGCCAGCTCCTGCACCTCCTCCGCAGCGAGTGGCCGCTTCAGGCCTACGACTATCCTTGCCGGATAAATTTGATTGGGACTCTAAATTTTGCCGTGGCTTTCTTTCTCAATGTTCCCTGCACTTGGAGATGATGTCGGACCAGTTTCCTACTGAAAGGTCTAAGGTGGCTTTCGTAGTCAGCCTTCTGTCTGGAAAAGCTCTGTCATGGGCCACACCGCTCTGGGACCGCAATGACCCCGTCACTGCCTCTGTACACTCCTTCTTCTCGGAAATTCGAAGTGTCTTTGAGGAACCTGCCCGAGCCTCTTCTGCTGAGACTGCCCTGTTGAACCTGGTCCAGGGTAATTCTTCCGTTGGCGAGTACGCCGTACAATTCCGTACTCTTGCTTCAGAACTATCCTGGAATAATGAGGCCCTCTGCGCGACCTTTAAAAAAGGCCTATCCAGCAACATTAAAGATGTTCTGGCCGCACGAGAAATCCCTGCTAACCTACATGAACTCATTCATCTAGCCACTCGCATTGACATGCGTTTTTCCGAAAGGCGTCAGGAGCTCCGCCAGGATATGGACTTTGTTCGCACGAGGCGTTTTTTCTCCCCGGCTCCTCTCTCCTCTGGTCCCCTGCAATCCGTTCCTGTGCCTCCCGCCGTGGAGGCTATGCAGGTCGACCGGTCTCGCCTGACACCTCAAGAGAGGACACGACGCCGCATGGAGAATCTCTGCCTGTACTGTGCCGGTACCGAACACTTCCTGAAGGATTGTCCTATCCGTCCTCCCCGCCTGGAAAGACGTACGCTGACTCCGCACAAAGGTGAGACAGTCCTTGATGTCAACTCTGCTTCTCCACGTCTTACTGTGCCTGTGCGGATATCTGCCTCTACCTTCTCCTTCTCTACTATGGCCTTCTTGGATTCCGGATCTGCAGGAAATTTTATTTTGGCCTCTCTCATCAACAGGTTCAACATCCCGGTGACCAGTCTCGCCAGACCCCTCTACATCAATTGTGTTAACAATGAAAGATTGGACTGTACCATACGTTTCCGCACGGAGCCCCTCCTAATGTGCATCGGACCTCATCACGAAAAAATTTAGTTTTTGGTCCTCCCCAATTGCACTTCCGAAATTCTCCTTGGACTACCCTGGCTTCAACACCATTCCCCAACCCTGGATTGGTCCACTGGGGAGATCAAGAGCTGGGGTACCTCTTGTTTCAAGGACTGCCTTAAACCGGTTCCCAGTACTCCTTGCCGTGACCCTGTGGTTTCCCCTGTAACCGGTCTCCCTAAGGCCTATATGGACTTTGCGGATGTATTTTGCAAAAAACAAGCTGAGACTCTACCTCCTCACAGGCCTTATGACTGTCCTATTGACCTCCTCCCGGGCACTACTCCACCCCGGGGCAGAATTTATCCTCTCTCCGCCCCAGAGACTCTTGCTATGTCTGAGTACATCCAGGAAAATTTAAAAAAGGGCTTTATCCGCAAATCCTCCTCTCCTGCCGGAGCCGGATTTTTCTTTGTGTCCAAAAAAGATGGCTCCCTACGTCCTTGCATTGACTACCGCGGTCTTAATAAAATCACGGTAAAGAACCGCTACCCTCTACCTCTTATCTCTGAACTCTTTGATCGCCTCCAAGGTGCCCACATCTTTACCAAACTGGACTTAAGAGGTGCTTATAATCTCATCCGCATCAGAGAGGGGGATGAATGGAAAACGGCATTTAACACTAGAGATGGACACTTTGAGTATCTGGTCATGCCCTTTGGCCTGTGCAACGCCCCTGCCGTCTTCCAAGACTTTGTTAATGAAATTTTTCGTGATCTCTTATATTCCTGTGTTGTTGTGTATCTGGACGATATCCTGATTTTTTCTGCCAACCTAGAAGAACACCGCCAGCATGTCCGCATGGTTCTTCAGAGACTTCGTGACAATCAACTTTATGCCAAGATGGAGAAATGTCTGTTTGAATGTCAGTCTCTTCCTTTCCTAGGATACTTGGTCTCTGGCCAGGGACTACAAATGGATCCAGACAAACTCTCTGCCGTCTTAGATTGGCCACGCCCCTCCGGACTCCGTGCTATCCAACGTTTTTTGGGGTTCGCCAATTATTACAGACAATTTATTCCACATTTTTCCACCATTGTGGCTCCTATCGTGGCTTTAACCAAAAAGAATGCCAATCCTAAGTCATGGCCTCCTCAAGCGGAAGACGCCTTTAAACAGCTCAAGTCTGCCTTTTCTTCTGCTCCCGTGCTCTCCAGACCTGACCCATCTAAACCCTTCCTATTGGAGGTTGATGCCTCCTCAGTAGGAGCTGGAGCGGTCCTTCTACAAAAAAATTCTTCCGGGCATGCTGTTACTTGTGGGTTTTTTTCTAGGACCTTCTCTCCGGCGGAGAGGAACTACTCCATCGGGGATCGAGAGCTACTAGCCATTAAATTAGCACTTGAGGAATGGAGGCATCTGCTGGAGGGATCAAGATTTCCAGTTATTATTTACACCGATCACAAGAATCTCTCCTATCTCCAGTCTGCCCAACGGCTGAATCCTCGCCAGGCCAGGTGGTCTCTGTTCTTTGCCCGATTTAATTTTGAAATTCACTTTCGGCCTGCCGATAAGAACATTAGGGCCGATGCTCTCTCTCGTTCCTCGGATGCCTCGGAAGTAGAGCTCTCTCCGCAACACATCATTCCTCCTGACTGCCTGATCTCCACTTCTCCAGCCTCCATCAGGCAAACTCCTCCAGGGAAGACCTTCGTCACTCCACGCCAACGCCTCGGAATCCTCAAATGGGGTCACTCCTCCCATCTCGCAGGCCATGCGGGCATCAAGAAATCCGTGCAACTCATCTCTCGTTTCTATTGGTGGCCGACTCTGGAGACGGATGTTGTTGATTTTGTGCGGGCCTGCACTGTCTGTGCCCGGGATAAGACTCCTCGCCAGAAGCCCGCTGGTCTTCTTCATCCTCTGCCTGTCCCCGAACAGCCTTGGTCTCTGATTGGTATGGACTTTATTACAGACTTACCCCCATCCCGTGGCAACACTGTTGTTTGGGTGGTCGTTGATCGATTCTCCAAGATGGCACATTTCATCCCTCTTCCTGGTCTTCCTTCAGCGCCTCAGTTGGCAAAACAATGTTTTGTACACATTTTTCGTCTTCACGGGTTGCCCACGCAGATCGTCTCGGATAGAGGCGTCCAATTCGTGTCAAAATTCTGGAGGGCTCTCTGTAAACAACTCAAGATTAAATTAAACTTTTCTTCTGCTTATCATCCTCAATCCAATGGGCAAGTAGAAAGAATTAACCAGGTCCTGGGTGATTATTTACGGCATTTTGTTTCCTCCCGCCAGGATGACTGGGCAGATCTTCTTCCATGGGCCGAATTCTCGTATAACTTCAGAGTCTCTGAATCTTCTTCCAAATCCCCATTTTTCGTGGTGTACGGCCGTCACCCTCTTCCCCCCCTCCCTACTCCCTTGCCCTCTGGTTTGCCCGCTGTGGATGAAATAACTCGTGAGCTTTCCACCATATGGAAAGAGACCCAAAATTCTCTCTTACAGGCTTCATCACGCATGAAGAAGTTTGCTGATAAGAAAAGAAGAGCTCCCCCCATTTTTTCTCCAGGAGACAAGGTATGGCTCTCCGCTAAATATGTCCGCTTCCGTGTTCCTAGCTACAAATTGGGACCACGCTATCTTGGTCCTTTCAAAATTTTGTGCCAGATTAATCCTGTCTCTTACAAACTTCTTCTTCCTCCTTCTCTTCGTATTCCTAATGCCTTTCACGTTTCTCTTCTTAAACCACTCATCATCAACCGTTTCTCTCCCAAACTTGTTTCTCCCACTCCTGTTTCCGGCTCCTCGGACATCTTCTCCGTAAAGGAGATACTGGCCTCCAAGAAGGTCAGAGGGAAAACCTTTTTTTTTGGTCGATTGGGAGGGCTGTGGTCCTGAAGAGAGATCCTGGGAACCTGAGAACAATATCCTAGACAAAAGTCTGCTCCTCAGGTTCTCAGGCTCTAAGAAGAGGGGGAGACCCAAGGGGGGGGGTACTGTTACGCCGAGCGCTCCGGGTCCCCGCTCCTCCCCGGAGCGCTCGCTACACTCTCGCTACTGCAGCGCTCCGGTCAGATCCACTGACCCGGTGCGCTGCGATACCGCCTCCAGCCGGGATGCGATTCGCGATGCGGGTGGCGCCCGCTCGCGATGCGCACCCCGGCTCCCGTACCTGACTCGCTCTCCGTCGGTCCTGTCCCGGCGCGCGCTGCCCCGCTCCCTAGGGCGCGCGCGCGCCGGCTCTCTTTGATTTAAAGGGCCACTGCGCCGCTGATTGGCGCAAGTGGTTCTAATTAGTGTGTTCACCTGTGCACTCCCTATGTATACCTCACTTCCCCTGCACTCCCTCGCCGGATCTTGTTGCCATTGTGCCAGTGAAAGCGTTTCCTTGTGTGTTCCTAGCCTTTGTTCCAGACCTCCTGCCGTTGCCCCTGACTACGATCCTTGCTGCCTGCCCCGACCTTCTGCTACGTCCGACCTTGCTTCTGTCTACTCCCTTGTACCGCGCCTATCTTCAGCAGTCAGAGAGGTTGAGCCGTTGCTAGTGGATACGACCTGGTCACTACCGCCGCAGCAAGACCATCCCGCTTTGCGGCGGGCTCTGGTGAACACCAGTAGTGACTTAGAACCGGTCCACTAGCACGGTCCATGCCAATCCCTCTCTGGCACAGAGGATCCACCTCCTGCCTGCCGGCATCGTGACAACAGGTTCTGCTGACCAATGAGCTTTGTCCCACCCCCTTAATATATATGCAGTCACTAAATTCTCTCTCATCCTGCCAGACTATAAAGCAAGCACATCTCATATCTTCATCATCAATTCAAGCTAGGCCTGAAGCCTAATACATAGCAGCCACAAAACCGTGAGTTACTCCAAGCTCAAACTACTGAATAGTAGCACAGTGGCTAGCATCAAAGTTCATTGATCCCGGAGTCCCAGCAAACCTGTGAGGAACCTGTACCGCGGTTCTCTCTCTCAAAGACTGTTACGTTCCATGTCGTTGCATAAAATATGAAATAAAGTTACTTCAAGTTTACTTCATAAAATCTGCTGTGGACATTCTGTTATTTCTCCCTGCTGTTTGTGGGACGGTTGCCAGTATTACATTGAGGAAACTCACCCTGGCGTCATGACATTCAAGGGTTAATACCACCAGACCCTACACCATTAACGCAACACCCAGACCACCACAAGTGTATATTTGGTGGCCTCCTAATAAAATCGGTAATAATTATTTTCACACACAGTAAGAACCAAGCACAAGTTTATTAATATCTTAATTTAGCTCCTTATACCATAGGGTTAGTTGGCCACTGTAGGGCATTATGTTATTTTAGACCTATGAGGTAAGGGCACCATGTAGGGTGCAACTTTTTAACTTTCCGGCAGCCGTTAGGTGAGTGCAGCTGATAATTATGAGCACCCTATTTGCCCGAATAGAAGTAGTACCACCTGTGCAAAATCTTATTTTCTGAAAAGTATCATTAAAGCCAGACTACTTGGTAACACTAAATTAAAGTAAATTGACTACTGCTAAAATGAGTTTTTTTTTTTTTTTGCCTCCATTTTGTATCATATATTTACACAAAATAATAGCATTGGTTCACTCAGTTAGGGTTTGACACAAAATGCGCCATAGCATTGAAAAAACACATTCAATCCAATGACAATTGACTTCTCATACACAAAAATGGAGTTTCTTGAACCCTATTTACATTAAATTGATTTTTTTTTCTACTTATTTCAACAGATTCTTTGAAAAACCTAGGATTAAACCCGATGAATGACCATGAGGCTGCAGTTAATCCCTTAACGACATCGGACGTAAATGTACGTCATGGTGCGGTGATACTTAACACACCATGATGTACATTTACATCATAACCATGACCGCGAGCACCGGACCAGTGCTCGCTTCATGGGCGGCAGGTCCCGGCTGCTATAAGCAGCCAAGGACCCGCCGGTAATGGCAGACATCTGCAATCACACTGATGTATGCCATTAACCCCTCAGATGCAGTTATCAATACAGATCACGGCATCTGCTGCAGTGCAGCACTTAATATGGATGACTGGATCATCCGCAGTGCTGCCGTGGGGATCCGATCATCTGTAATGGTGGCCAGAGGTCCCCTCACCTGCCTCCGGCCATCTCCTGGGGTCTTCTGCTCTGGTCTGAGATAGAACAGACCAGAGCGGAAGATGACCGATAATACTGATCAGTGCTATGCTCTATGCATAGCACTGAACAGTATTAGCAATCAAGTGATTGCTATAAATAGTCCCTTATGGGGACTATTAAAGTGTAAAAGAAAAAGTAAAAAAAATTGAAAAATCCCCTCCTACAATAAAAAGGCAAAAATGTCAGTTTTTCCCATTTTACCCACCAAAAAGCGTTTAAAAGAAATTAATAAACATGTTTGGTATCTCTGCATGTGTAAATGTACAAACTATTAAAATATAATGTTAATTATATGGTAAACGTAAAAAAAACATGCTGCTTTTTTTACACAAAAATTTATAAAAAAATGTATTAAAAGTTTTATATACGCAAATGTGGTATTTATAAAAAAGTACAGATCACAGCACAAAAAATTTGCCCTTATACCGCTGCTTATTCGAAAAAATGAAAAAGCTATAGGTCGTCAAAATAGAGGGATTTTAAATGTACTAATTTGGTTAAAAAGTTTGAGATTTTTTTTAAGTGGTACAACAATAGAAAAGTATGTAATCATGGGTATCATTTTAATTGTATTGACCCACAGAATAAAGAAAACATGTCATTTTTACTGTAAATTGTATGGCAAGAAAACAAAACCTTCCAAAATTTGCAAAATTACGGTTTTGTTTTAAATTTTGTCACACAAATAGTATTTATTTGGTATACATTTTGATTGACATACATTTTATGGTAAAATGAGTGATGTCATTACAAAGGAAAACTGGTCGCGCAAAAGCCCTCATACTCGTCTGTAGATGAAAATATAAATTTGTGATTTTTAGAAAGCAAGGAGGAAAACACGAAAATGCAAAAATAAAATTGGTCTTATCCTTAAAGAGTAGCTATCATTAACTAAACTTTCCCTAATCCCCCTCCCCATCTGTCCCTGACACTAACTATCTCTATCCCTGTATTTATTTTACTGTAAAACCCCATTTAAATACCTTTTTAAAAGAATCTTCGGTAGCTCAGTGTTGAGCTGTGTGCGAGGGCAGGAAGTGGGCGTGGCCGGGTAGGCGCAAATTCATCTGAAGCCTGGCCGGCCGGCTTCTGCCCATCTTCCTGTATGCTTGCGCGCTGCAATGAATGAGAAGGGGAGATGCAGGGGCAGGGATATTTAAATTATGCACGCACGCACGAGCACTGTGGTCCCTCTTTGCCTGTTTCATATACAGGCAGAGAGCAAGCTGAGGACACGCATTCCGGACCACGCTGGACCACGCTGCAGAGCCAGCAGTGGTCCGTACGTGCCCGACGTGAGGGGGGGAAAATGATTCCTGGACCATGTAGGGTGACACCTAGTGGACAGGATTTCAAATGTAAATTAAAGAGTGAAAGAGAGATTTTTTTTAAATGACATATATTAGAATTTTTTTTATTTAGGCATAAACTATTTAATTTAAAAAAACTTATGTTTAATGAGAGTACCCATTTAAGGCCCAAATGGGCTTGGTCCTTAAGGAGTTAAAGGGGTTATCCACCATAAGGTGATTTTGGAAAGTACCTGCCAGACAATAATGGAAATGCTTAGAAAGGATCCGTGCCTGTCTTGGGGCTAAATGGCTGTGTTGTGATATTAGCATAATGCTGAGGCTATCTTTTTGTGAACTGGCTATTTACTGTCCCATGATTTCTTGTTTGTAAGTGGGAGTCCACTTTTCTTGCTCCCACACATCATCCACCCCACCCATTGAAACACACCTGTGATTATTTCCGTGCAATAAACCAGTGTTCTCTAACCAGGGTGCCTCCAGCTGGTGCAAAACTACAATTCTTAAAGAATGACCTCCCACCCAGCGGTCACTCCACCCATGGAAACAAAGAACACCCATCTAGTGATGTAATGTCTCGGGCCGCACTGCAACCTGGTAAAACCTGAGATGACAGTCATTTTGTATGCTGTTAAAATAAGCAGATTACAAGAGATCACATAAGAATTGTGAGACCACCATGAAACACAGGTGCAGACACTATATTATGAACTACACTAATTTTACAGCCCATGTAGCATAGTATAATAAAAAAAAACTATCCCAGAATTCCCCTTTACAGCAGCGGTGAAAAGCACATTATTTACCAGTGACCTCAAAGTTACTGCTTTAAATTTGCAAAGTTCCACAAGGTATAGGTTATCAAAACATTGTAGAACCAACATTGCAGGATTTCCTCATGGGAAACAAAAACAGATAATGTTGCTTTTGTATGTAGAAAAAAATAATTCTAATGGTTTATAAAGACATCATCCCTGTCACAGAACATCACTCTTCTCACATTCTACTACCAGATAAGCTTGATGGAGTTGAAACATTTTGTTTTCACTTTTAATTATTCTTTAAAAAAAAAAAAAATTCTCCCGAATATTCAAGATAAAAATTTTATTATACTTTTTAAAATGTACTTACTAATTCCTTTTTAATTAAATGTTTTAATCTATAAAATAACAGGCAATGTCATTGGCTGATGGGAAAACTGTCTTTGAGGCTAAGTTTCCACTTGTTTTTTTTTTTCTGTCAGTTTTTGAAAAAACTGCCACTGCAGTTTTTGAGCCAAAGCCAGAAGAATATTCAAAAGGAATAGGACATATATAGGAAGGGCTTACACTTCTCCTCCCTTATGGATCCACTTCTGACTTTGGCTCAAAAACTGCCAGAAAAAAAGTGGAATCCTAGCCTAAAGGGGTACTCCAGTGGAAAACACTTTTTTTTTTTTTTTTTTTAAATCAACTGGTGCCAGATAGTTAATCAGATTTGTAAATTATTTCTATTTAAAAATCTTAATACCTGCCAAAAGTATACAATAAAGGGTGCCAAACCATACCTACACCAGGTTCTGGTGTAGGTATGGTTTGGCACCCTTTATTGTATACTTTTGGCAGGTATTACTCTTGTATCCTACCAGCTACTGTGGCATTTATTCGTTATACTTGTATATTTTGATGTATTTGGGTCCTACCATTGTCCTATATCTTTGTATGTCCACTAGTGCCTATCCATTTTTGTTTTAATTTTAATATCTATTTTTTATTACTAAATTGTATTAATAAAGTTGATTTTGTACATTCTATTACTTTTTTGTTTAATTTGTGGTATGGGAGGGAGGGAGGGAGGGAGGGACGGACGGACACACACACACACACACACACACACCTCTGTGAAAACAGCCCAATAGTGGCAAAACATGGCAGACAGGGAATAAAGTTTAAACGTTCTCTTTAGTTTTTCAGCAATAACACAAATTCAGTCTCCAAACTCCGGCTTAAACACTAAAATAAATCCTGCTTGTCCAGCACCAACTATACAGATCTCTTTATAAATCCAAGTAATCTCACTCCTTGGGTGATGCGATTTACTACCATGATGCCATGTATCATATTAATAATTTTTAAATAATGGGCATTCTTACTTTATGGAACTTGCTGAGGAAATCTACTTTCTTTGCTCTTGTATACAGATCTCTCTCCTGTCTATACAGGTGTCTTAACCCCTTAAGGACCGGGGTTTTTTCCGTTTTTGCATTTTCGTTTTTTGCTCCTTGCCTTTAAAAAAACATAACTCTTTCAATTTTGCACCTAAAAATCCATATGATGGCTTATTTTTTGTGCCACCAATTCTACTTTGTAATGACGTCAGTCATTTTGCCCAAAAATCGACGGTGAAACGGGGAAAAAAAATCATTATGCGACAAAATTGAAAAAAAAACGCTGTTTTGTAACTTTTGGGGGCTTCCGTTTCTACGTAGTACATTTTTCTGTAAAAATGACACCTGATATTTATTCTGTAGGTCCATACGATTAAAATGATACCCTACTTATATAGGTTTGATTTTGTCGGACTTCTGGAAAAAATCATAACTACATAAAGGAAAATTAATACGTTTAAAATTGTCATCTTCTGACCCCTATAACTTTTTTATTTTTCCGTGTATGGGGCGGTATGAGGGCTAATTTTTTGCGCCGTGATCTGAAGTTTTTAATGGTACCATTTTTGCATTGATAGGACTTATTGATCGCTTTTTATTCATTTTTAAATGATATAAGAAGTGACCAAAAATGCACTATTTTGGACTTTTGAATTTTTTGCGCGCACGCCATTGACCGAGCGGTTTAATTAATGATATATTTTTATAATTCGGACATTTCCGCACGTGGCGATACCATATATGTTTATTTTTATTTTTATTTACACTGTTTTTTTTTTATTGGAAAAGGGGGGTGATTCAAACTTTTAATAGGGGAGGAGTTAAATGATCTTTATTCACTTTTTTTTTTCACTTTTTTTTTGCAGTGTTATAGGTCCCATTGGGACCTATAACACTGCACACACTGATCTTCTATGCTGATCACTGGTTTCTCATAAGAAACCAGTGATCAACGATTCTGCCGCATGACTGCTCATGCCTGGATCTCAGGCACTGAGCAGTCATTCGGCGATCGGACAGCGAGGAGGCAGGAAGGGGCCCTCCCGCTGTCCTGTCAGCTGTTCGGGATGCCGCGATTAGCCGCGGCTATCCCGAACAGCCCGACTGAGCTAGCCGGGAAATTTCACTTTCGGTTTTAGCCGCGCGGCTCAGCTCTGAGCGCGCGGCTAAAGGGTTAATAGCGCGCGGCGCCGTGATCGGCGCTACGCGCTATTAGAGGCGGGTCCCGGCTTCACTATGACGCCGGGCCCGCCATGATATGACGCGGGGTTACTGTGTAACCCCGCGTTATATCAGAAGAGCAGGACCGAGGACGTACCGGTACGTCCTTGGTCCTTAAGGGGTTAATACCAGCAAGTTTTTAGCACTGGTGCTGACCTGGGCTTGTCTAAAAACCTGGTGTGGCCCAAGAAGGTCAAAAGGCCCCACTACCAAACCTGACTTTCATCCCATAAAAAAATTGATGCAGATAACAGGACTTACCCACCCAGCTTTATATGGAAAATATATGCAGTTCCTGAAATCTGCTATCCACATATGACAGGTACCATGGGAAAATAATAGAAATTCCTGATTACCATTCCTGTCACCGTCTCACAATATATCTCCATGAGAACATTGCTGGAAGATCATTTTCTATGTATGATGATTTACCTTTAATAATAGTCCGCAAGATCAGTAAGGAAGATGAAGGGATGCAGGCAATTATCAGCACAATGGTTCTCAAACTTATTACCTGAGTACCCTTGGCAGTCAATTTCCAAAAATCATACCCCCCCCCCCCACCCAAAACTAACACATAAAGACATTTTTGTAATGATTTTTTTATTTTATTTTTATTTATTTTTTATTCTCATAACAAACCTTTCCTACTCTGGGCAGTTACTGACACAGACACAGGTGTCAGCAGAGAGAGAGAGCACTGTGGTCAGGAAGAAAAGAACTATACACCTTATAAGTACTGGAAGGATTAATTGTCATGTATGGGCAGGGAAAAGTGAGGCCCTAACTTACCCACAGCAACTGTCCCTACTTATTGCCTATCCGCCCTAAGTAACAGACAACCAAAATGACAAACCCTCCCTGCTAAGTGCTGGGGCAGTGTTGTCAAAATAATAAAATACAAAATGGTGAGAGAACAGCTGGAGGCACACAAACTAACATTCACTAAGATACACACAGTCAGTACCAGGAAATAGCGGAGTACGGGAACGCAGAGCAAGAGAAGAGTCAAGGGAAAAAATCAAAGATCAATATCAAGATTACAGAGAACAAACAATGCTGGTTCTTTCACTGGCAACTCCAAACAGAGTGAGCTGGACTATGCTACAGGGGCTGTAAAGTTAGTGTAATTCACAATATAGTGTCTGCACCTGTGTGTGATTGTTTTCTTACAATTCTTCTGTGATTTTCACCCCAATATTTATTTTTAACAGCATACAAAATGACTGTCTCAGATTTTTCCCAGGTTGCAATGCGGCCGAGACCTGACTAACTAGACAGCTGATGACAGGGAGCCTGTCGCTTGGTGGGAGAGAGATTAATCTGCAACTAATGCAACAGCTGTAGGTACCCTGATTGAAAACCACAGGTCTTTAGAATGGATGCAGTTCACTTATGTTTCAAAGGGTGGAGTGGCTGATGTGTGGGAGGGAGGAAAATGGAATTATGGGATTTATAGGCAAAGAAGAAAACTCAAAGGTAATACCAGTTCACAAAAAGTATAGTGACGTCATGACTCTGCCCTTGTGTGACGTCACTCTCCATCCCCTCAATGCAAAATGCTAGTTTTTTTTTTATTTTCTCAGTAAAATGGAGAGTTGGTCGAGTTTCTTTCATTCTGGTGCAGACAGAATTTCTGGTGCAATGCGCTAGAATTTGGCACGCAACCCGACAAAACATGTCGGGTTTACAATAGTAAATGTATTACTTATCCTGTACAGGGAATTTGATTGTTATATATATATATATATATATATATATATATATACAGGGATTTCCCACCAGCACATGACACTACCATCATCACAGGGGCTACAGCATGCAGTAGATACAGAGCAGGTCTTGGTCGGCCAGTCACTGCTGTTGTGTTGTGTGTGGAGTTCTCTGCTCCTCAGTGACTGCTCGACCAGGACCTGCTCTGTATCTGCTAGATGCAAATCAGCGGCCGCTGTTGAAGAATTGTTCTTGCACTCTGGTTCCTCTGCAGGTCACCTTTACTGAGTTGAGACTGGTGATAAAAAAAAAAAAAGTACTTTCCTGCAAAAGTTGGTTAAAACTGTTTTATTCCAATTAAATAGCACCCCCTTCCTCTAGAGACTCCACTGGATGTAATTATACTGTAATCACTTATATGGTCTGTAATGGAAACGATAAAGGTGTGGTGCCATTATTTAGGCATTATGTAGTATTATCATAGGTAATTCCCTTCTGTATATAGTGTATTTTGTTCAGGAGCAGAATTAGTGTCAGCATTATGGGAATTGTGGAAGGGTTTATTTTTTATTTATTTATTATTATTATAATTTTCTTTTATTCTCCCTGTTTCCAAATTACCTATACACTGCCCTGGCCACAGTTATGATACTGCAGGAGCATATTATAGAAGCAGTTGGAACACTTTACTAGTAATTTACCCAAAGGCAAACTGTAGTATTCATGTTTGTATCCTACCCTCTCTTTTATAATAACTTATGTAGACAGGAAAATATACAAGAATTAAACATTATAACTCTTCTAAAAATAGAATTTTATCAGGGGACAAAATCAAGGAAATATATTATGCTTTGCTCTCTTACTATTGGTTTGTCAATTTTAAATAGGGCTTGACTCAAACCTTTAACAGAGGCACAAATAGGTTGCCAAAGTAAAGTCTGTTATGATACTGGACTTTCATGTTAATATGTAAAATTGTAGAATGGGAAAAATTAGGCTTTTGGAATTAATGAGTCACTTTTTGAAATGAGAAGAGCATGATATGGTTTCTCCCCTTAGAATTTATATTAAACATGCATTTTAAAATCGTTGATTCATCATGGAAACTGCTTTTTATATTGACACTGGCCAGGTGATCAGCACCCCTGGACTTGCTCAGCCGATAGCCCCTGAGGTGTTGGGAGTCTAGCTTGATTTTGGGAACTCTAGTCACAATGGGGACTCTTAGGGACACTTAGAAAAAAGGTCATCTTAGAATGGTAGTCCTACCACTATTGTCACGTGGCAGGGTAGTGTAGCTAACCTACTGTTCCTTGGGAACCCAATCAACCTTTTTCAAAGGAATTGTTCTCGTAGTACAAAATGAACGACACTGCTGAACACTAGGATTCCATGAAACAACTTTACTGAACTTCTTGCGCAAAACTGATATAATGCAGTTGCTTTCTCACAGCTTGAAATGTTAGTGTATTGAGGTATATGAAGATACTTGGTCACTGTCCCTTTAAATGATGCTTTTACAGTACCTTTACCCAATTGAGCAATCTATGAGGTGCTTTCTAGCACATGAAAGTGTAATTACTAATGTAGATGGAGTTGTAGACAGATGCAGATGTTAATGGTTTTTAGATGTATACTGTATGTCCACAGTCCAATTTACTGAAACTACTGATGAGGATCTTCACAGATTGGCTTATTATGGTGAAATATGTATATATGTAAAAGTAATTTCTTTATTCGCTCTGGTCTGTGAAACAATACCCTTAGCAACTTATGTAGGAAACGTCCCTTGACTTGATAGACATGCAGCACTATCTATGACCGTAGGCCACTGAAGAGATTTGTATATTGAAAAAAGGCCCTTGTTTAGCCTTATTCTCTCTGATAAAAACGAAGAGCTCCTATTTGGAGATTAAGAACCTGAGCACTTTATCCACATAGTATTTACAAAAACTGTTACTTAATTGTAAACAGAATTTCACCTAGGGAAGACACAAGTGGTTGAGGCATATTTAAGCCTAGTAGGAGCTGAGCTAGGAGACATGGGGCAATCGCAAGAGCCAGGCCCAGACTGGCATAACTGATTTCTCCCCACTTCTTCTGAGAGGGTGGCTGGACTAGGGACTTTTCCCATAATCCATTGGTAGAGAGGATCAGGTGAACTAGGAATTATCCTTCTGATACATTAAGTGTTAACCATTTACACTCTGAATACTTCAGTTTATACAGTAAATGTGGTCAATAAAAATATGGGTTGTCCAATATTTCTGGCTCGGGTATAGAAATAAAAAAAAATTAAACCAGTCCTCAATGGATCGTGAAGAGTGAAAAATGGATAGATAAATGGAGAGAAAAGGATGATATCCAGTGTGAATGTCACAGTAAAACGTTATAAATCAGTATTCTGGACCTGAGATATGGCTAATTAAGTGTGCAATATTTATTATACATAAAATAAAATGGTAATCTGCTACTTACCAAGCAGGGCCCTTGCTATGGAAATAATAAGATAATAAAAATTACAAATAAATATGACAACATGTGTTAAACGGAATAAAGCAGAAATTGAATATAATAAAATCACCTGTAAGGAATCAAATGTCCATAATCAAATGCCTCAGTCTCTTATGAAATTAACTTAAGTTAAAGGGGTATTCCAGGCAAAACCTTTTTTTATATATATCAACTGGCTCCGGAATGTTTAAACAGATTTGCAAATTACTTCTATTAAAAAATCGTAATGCTTCCAATAGTTATTAGCTTCTGAAGTTTTCTGTCTAACTGCTCAATGATGATGTCACGTCCCGGGAGCTGTGCATGATGGGAGAATATCCCCATAGGAACTGCACAGCTCCTGGGACCTGAGTCATCAGAGAGCAGTTAGACAGAAAACAACAACTCAACTTCAGAAGCTAATAACTATTGGAAGGATTAAGATTTTTTAATAGAAGTAATTTACAAATCTATATAGTATTGTACATATGGAATTACCAGTCCTCTAAAGTACTATAAGTATAGATTATAGAATAATGAAAAAATAGAGAAAAAAGGTTAGGAGATGATGGTATAAGTATATATTGTTATGTTATCTGCCTTCACCTCAGCAGGGCCCTAGCATAAGGTGAACGGCAATATAAAACACTTTATAAATTGTGGCAGTAAAATTGTTATAGTATAATTGTTAAAAAAAAAAATTTAAAAAAAAAACGTCAAATATCTATCATTAAAATAAGACCATAAAAAGGAATCTAAAATATGCTTATTGCACTTAATCCATAGTTACATAGTTACATAGTAAGTATGGTTGAAAAAAGACATACGTCCATCAAGTCCAACCAGGGGATTGAAGGGAAGGATGTAAGGGGATAAGGGAAAGGGATGTAGTTTTATAATTCTGCATAAGCATTAATGTTATTTTGTTCCAGGAATGTATCTAACCCTGCTTTAAAGCTGTTAATTGTTCCTGCTGTGACCAGTTCCTGAGGTAGACCGTTCCATAAATTCACAGTCCTCACGGTAAAGAAGGCGTGCCGCCCCTTTAGACTAAACCTTTTCTTCTCCAGACGGAGGGAGTGCCCCCTCGTCCTTTGGGGGGGTTTAACCTGGAACAGTTTTTCTCCATATTTTTTGTATGGGCCATTTATATACTTATATACGTTTATCATATCCCCCCTTAAACGTCTCTTCTCAAGACTAAACAATTGTAACTCCTTTAATCGCTCCTCATAGCTAAGATGTTCCATGCCCCATATTAGTTTAGTCGCGCGTCTCTGCACCCTTTCCAACTCCGCAGTGTCCTTTTTATGGACAGGTGCCCAAAACTGAACAGCATATTCCAGGTGAGGCCGTACCAATGCTTTATAAAGGGGGAGTATTATGTCCCTGTCCCTTGAGTCCATGCCTCTTTTGATACATGACAATATCCTGGCGGCTTTGGAAGCAGCAGCCTGACATTGCATGCTATTCTGTAGTCTGTGATCTACAAGGACACCCAGATCCTTCTCTACCAGTGACTCTGCCAGTTTAATCCCCCCTAAGACATACGATGCATGCAGGTTATTAGTACCCAGATGCATAACTTTACATTTATCCACATTGAACCTCATTTGCCAAGTGGATGCCCAGACACTTAGTCTATCCAAGTCATCTTGTAACTTATGCACATCCTCTATAGACTGTACCGTGCTACAAAGCTTGGTGTCATCTGCAAAGATAGAAACAGAGCTGTTAATACCATCCTCTATATCATTGATAAATAAATTAAACAGCAGCGGTCCCAGTACTGAACCTTGGGGTACACCACTAATAACCGGGGACCAATCAGAGTACGAATCATTTACCACCACTCTCTGGGTACGATCCATGAGCCAGTGTTCAATCCAGTTACAAACTAAAGTTTCCAAGCCCAAGGACCTTAACTTACCTGTCAGATGTCTGTGAGGGACAGTATCAAACGCTTTGGCAAAATCCAGAAACACTATATCCACAGCCATTCCTCTGTCAAGGCTTCTACTCACCTCTTCATAAAAGCAAATTAGATTGGTTTGACAACTTCTATCCTTAGTAAACCCATGCTGGTTATCACTTATAATACTATTATCCCCTATGTATTCCTGTATGTAATCCCTTATAAGTCCTTCAAACAATTTACCCACAATGCACGTTAGACTTACCGGTCTATAATTGCCTGGCGAAGACCTAGAGCCCTTCTTGAAGATTGGTACCACATTAGCCTTGCGCCAGTCCCTTGGCACAATACCAGACACCAGAGAATCTCTAAATATCATGAACAAGGGTACAGATATTACTGAACTTACCTCTCTAAGAACTCTTGGGTGTAGTCCATCCGGCCCTGGAGATTTGCTTACATTTACTTTACTTAACTTACCTTGTACCATCTCTACATTAAGCCAGTTCAATACATTATATGATGTGTTACCAGCACTGACCTGACCAATGTCAGCTCCTTCTTCCATAGTATATACAGAACTAAAGAACCCATTCAGTAGCTCCGCCTTCTCTTGATCGCCCGTGACAACCTCCCCATTATCATTATTAAGGGGTCCTACATGCTCTGTCCTTGTTTTTTTTGTATTTATATATCTAAAAAAATCCGTTGGTGATATAGTTTGTATATCTATGGATTGTAATTATCCGTAGGTGATATAGGTGCACTTATTGCACTTAGTTTATTAGTATTTAGAATTCTTGCAGAAACAGTTCTTGCAGAAACAGTTCTTTATAACTTGTGTAAATAAGTCTTAGTATATCGCGCTGTATTAGAAGAGCGCTGTATGCATTTGAAACTGCTGGATGCCCCTTGTTTGGAGACCACCACAACACGCGCGCGCATAGCGCCTAGGTCAGACACGAGGAACACCTTCTCCGATCCAGCTGCATCCACCATCCACAGCCCCGGCTTCTCTACGTGAGCCCCGGACATAACTGCAAAAGGCCGGACGCCTGCCGTGCCAGTTTGGGACCCACAGACTGCCGGAGTGCCACTCACACAGACGGGCATCCTCTACAACCCAGGACGCGGCTGCTGACCGCACAGGACAAAGCCGTGACAGCCGCACTAGCCCCGAACATAAGTGTATCCTGCGGGTGGTGAGTGGTGCTGTGCACCGATAATCATTACAGCGCTCTTCTAATACAGCGCGATATACTAAGACTTATTTACACAAATTATAAAGAACTGTTTCTGCAAGAATTCTAAACACTAATAAACTAGGTGCACCTATATCACCTACGTATAATTACAATCCGTAGATATACGAACTATATCACCAACGGATTAAGTGCAATAAGCATATTTTAGATTCCTTTTTATTGTCTTATTTTAATGATAGATATTTGACGTTTTATTTTTTTTAACAATTTTACTGCCACAATTTATAAAGTGTTTTATATTGCCGTTCACCTTATGCAAGGGCCCTGCTGAGGTGAAGGCAGATAACATAATAAACAATATATACTTATACCATCATCTTCTAACCTTTTTTCTCTATTTTTCATTATTCTATAATCTATACTTATAGTACTTTAGAGGACTGGTAATTACATATCTACAATACTATATAGCTTTAGGCCTTTTAGGGTGAAGGCAACACCGTTAACCTCGAGTACTATATCTTATATCCTAGGTGAGCTACACAATTTTTTTTTTACTTTTTAATTTACAAATCTGTTTAACTTTCCGGAGCCAGTTGATATATAAAAAAAAGTTTTGGCCTGGAATACCCCTTTAAGTGTGGAACAAGTCCCTTAAAAGCAATTAGGTTGATACACGGCACCACTCACCACCTTGTAGATCACTCTGGTTAGTGGATTTGATTGCAGTTGGAGTACTGGAAGTCCCAGAATGTCCTGATACAGTTGGCCTGTATGTGTACATCATGATCGTCAGTCTGTGTGCCCGCTGTGCATAGATGGATGGGCTACCTGCTGTTGGCACGGAGTGATGTCCAACCTGGATGTATAAAGTTGTAGCAGGTAAAAGGCAAGCTCGCAGATGGTATGAGCTGGTAGATGATGTATATGTACCTGCATCTGGCCTATGGGAACTGGGATGATGGTAGTAGCTAACAGAACGATAGTCTGTAGTAGTGTCCTCGTGTCAGCAGTAAGGTGCGTGGTTGAGTGGTACCAAATTAAGGGGGTTACAGCGCTTCCAAATTATGGTTGAACCAAGAAATCATAAGAGGTGGTGGTTATGGAAAGGAAAAACAGGCTAGATACAGTTCAAGGCTGCAGGCCTTTCCCTCAGTAGCTTAATAGCTCACAGGCCAACTGTATCAGGACATTCTGGGACTTCCAGTACTCTGTCTGCATCAAATACACTAACCGGAGGCCGGACGCAGCTCGGTGCCAACCTGCAAGTGCAGAGCGATCTACAAGGTGGTGAGTGGTGCCGTGCATCAACCTTCTAATTGCTTTTAAGGGACTTGTTCCACACTTATCTTGAGTGAATTTCATAAGAGACTGAGGCATTTGATTATGGACATTAGATTCCTTATAGGTGGATCTATTATATTCCATTTGTTTTATTCAATGTAACACTTGTCATATTTATTTGTAATTTTTATTATCTTACTACTTCCATAGCAAGGGCCCTCCGTGGATAGTAGCAGATTACCATTTTATTTTATGTATAATAAATATTGTACACTTAATTAGCCATATCTCAGGTCCAGAATACTGATTTACAATGTTTTATTGTGACATTCACACTGGATATCATCCTTTTCTCTCCATTAATCCATTTTTTCACTCTTCACAATCCTTTGAGGACTGGTTTACTATTTTTTATTAATAAAAATTTTAGGTCTATTTAGGGTTTAGATTACACCAGTTAACCTTTGGAACATTCTTATGCTTTAGTGAGCCATACCACCTCTTCATGCATTTATAGGTATAGAAATAGCTGAAGAGGACGGCAATGCTACAGACATGAAAAGGGAAACAAAGCACCTACTCAAAGGCATTAGTTTGCTATATATAGGTAAGGCCTTCAGAATTCTAATTATCATCATTATTATTTTGATAAGGCCAACGCACCAAAATTCAAAAGCCAGCCTGTTTAATATAAATTGCATCAGCAGTACATTAACCAATGAGGCATATTTACTAATTAAAATGCATGAGAGTTCTAGCACAATTTGTCCCAAAAAGTGGAGACCCTTTTCTCACTCTGACAAAGGGGTATGGCTTCAGAAAAGGGGCATAACCACGGCTGGTGCAAAGATGGGATTTTCTCATGTGTCTGGGTTTGGAAACATAAAATAATACCTTTTATGTATGGAGAGAAAGAGACAGGTGTGTTGGCACTGCTAGTCCTGCTTCCCGTGACTCCTTAATTTACTATTACTCACACTTGTCTAGGTGATATACATGTATGGAGGTGCTCTTGTGTGAAACGATAGCTTCATGTAATACAGTCCATAGAAAGAAAATTCACAGGCAACTCACAAATACTTTAAAGCTTCATCTTTTATTATTAGGTTCGTGCAGGTAAAGCGGCTCCACCCCGCACCGGTGCATAGGACGCTAGTGTGTAGGTAATTTGTCCCCATTAGGTAGATGCCCCCAGTAGATAAGGTAGGCAATCCCAATCATAGATATTAGGTAATCTCACCTAGTGGGTAGGTAATGGGGCCCTCCCCCCCCCCCCCCCCCCTGTTGGTAGGTATTGGTCCCCTGTAGATATATATGTGGTGTCCTGGTACAGGTACTCGTCCTGTCCCTTGTGTTAAGTCCCCTCAGTTAGAGTCCCTCCATCTCCACAGGGCTCTCCTGCAGGGCTTGCCCCTTGGTTGCCTCATATAATTGTATTTACATGTCTATTATTTAATGTATAGGTATAATAAATGTATAGGACCTTCCCAGGTCATGTGATCTACCGTTATGAATGTACATATGTTTAAAGGGGTTATCCAGGAAAAAAAATTTTATATATCAACTGGCTCCAGAAGTTAATCAGATTTGTAAATTACTTCTATTAAAAAAAACTTAATCCTTTCAGTACTTATGAGCTTCTGAAGTTTAGGTTGTTCTTTTCTGTCTAAGTAATCTCTGATGACACGTGTCTCGGGAACCGCCCAATTTAGAAGAGGTTTGCTATGGGAATTTGCTTCTAAACTGGGCATTTCCCGAGACACGTGTCATCAGAGATTACTTAGACAGAAAAGAACAACCTTAACTTCAGAAGCTCATAAGTACTGAAAGGATTAAGATTTTTTAATAGAAGTAATTTACAAATCTGTTTAACTTTCTGGAACCATTTGGTATATAAAAAAATACCCCTGGAATACCCCTTTAAGGACCTTCCTGGGTCATGTGATGTGCCCAGAGTTAACTGGGTTCAGTACCTACAGGTTTGTGTGACTACTATCCTGTGTGACTACTATCCTACTCAAATATTATAATTAGTAGAACAGTGGCCTGCTTAAAGCTCATTACTACCAGTCCCAGAAAAGCCTGTGAGGAACCTGCATCCCGGTTGCCTCAGGAGAAACTGTTTAATTGTAAAGACTTTTGCATAAAAGTTCAAGTAAAAGTTTCCAGTTATCTCATAAATCTGCTGTGGACATTCTGTTTATTATCCCTGCCTTTTGTGGGCTGGTTGGCGGCAGGATCTTCAATACTAAGCAAACCGCACCCTGACGCCATGAGAAGGGTTAATACCACCAGACCCTTCATTCACCATTGCAACACCCCAGACACCACATATATGTAATGACCCCTGGTAGGTAGGTGGTGCCCCCTGGTAGGTAGGTAGATAGATCAGGTAGAAAATCCCCACCCCCTTCCTTAAATAAAAATCCCACTCACCTTCCCTCTGCTCCAGTGCCTTCTCTTCCTTCATCGGTCTGTTCTACACTGCTCTGCTTACCCTGTGCCCCACACATGAAGATATAATCCTATTGTGTACAGGGTAAGCAGAGTGCCACCAAGGTACAGTACTGGAGGAGGGGTTCATATTCCTTGCTCCTGTGCAGTATTGAGTAGTGATGCGTATATGGTACGCATCGCCACACCTTCCTTGGAGGGTGGGGGGGTTTGTTGGCATCTCCTCTAAATTCTGTGTCAGTGGCTTGGGAATTCAGATTTTTAATACAATACAGGAATTTAGGTGCACTACTGTGGTAGATGTATACAATGACATTGCCTATCCCTCAACACTGAAGAAATTGAGACATTCGCCAGTATATCCTTAGATGATGGACATGCCAGAGCCCGCGTAAGGGATAAGATGTCTGGTCTTGGGGGGCCCGCTGCTGGGACCCACCCACTATCTCCCTACAGCACCCGCATTCTATGTGGTGCTGCGTCTCTAGTTTCGGAAACCTCCGGGTTTCCGGGACTGGGGACGTGATGTCACACCCCCTCAATTTATGTCTATGGGAGGGGGCGTGACAGCCATCACACCCCCTCCCATAGACATGAATGGAGGGGATGTGGCATTACGTCACATCTCCAGTCCCAGAGGTTTCCGAAACTAGAGACTCAGCTCCGCATAGAATGCGGGTGCTGCAGGGAGATCAGGGGGGGCCCACTGCTGGGGATAGGATGTTTTTGCCCAGAATACCCCTTTAACTCTAGTTCTGGCCAGATAACAACCCTGTTGTTAAAAAAAATGAGCCCTCATACCGCCCTGTACACGGAAAAATAAAGTTATTGGGGTCAGAAGATGACAATTTTAAACGTATAAATTTTCCTTAAATTTTTTTCCAGAAGTACGACAAAATCTAACGTATATAAGTAGGGTATAATTTTAATTGTATGGACCTACAGAATAAAGAGAAGGTGTCATTTTTACCGAAAAATGTATAGCATAGAAACGGAAGCCCCCAAAAGTTACAAAATGGCTTTTTTTCTAAAATTTTGTCATACAATTACTTTTTTTCCCCCGGTTGATAGACAAAGTAATACTAGCGCTGGAATGGTTCTCTTACAGGCTGCCTAGATTCACAGGTGTGGATCCTGGCTAGTCTCCACCAAAAATATATATAAAACTAAATACAGATAAATATGTGTATCGGCGCACAGTAATGAAGATGAAAAAGATAGATTGAAAAATGGTGGAAGGATATTTGGCTGCAGTAGGTACTCTGATTTTGTTCAAGAAAAGAACACACAGTAGAGGTCTCCCTTAAAGAACAGATAATAATGATGATGATGCTGGGCATAAGGTGATATTACACTGTACTTAGCACTCATAGTAGTTATTAAGAGCAGACCTTGCATTAAAGTAGAAAACTGTAGCTTTCTTCCTACCTTATCACTGTTGTAACACTGGCTCAAATGGATACAGTTTAGCGTTGTTATATATGTTGCAGTATAGACGACATTGTTTTTATATGGTAGGGGTCGGAATCACTCTTATATGAATTTTTAATTAATTTAAATAAAAATGATTTTTATTGAGTTTTACTCCCACTATTAGCCCCTTAAAAGTGAATTTTCTGGACCTAACCATTTTTATTGAAGAAAATAAAATCTCTACTAGAACATATCGAAAGGCTACTGATAGTAATAGCTTCATAGACCTAAATAGCTGCCACCTTCCGAATTGGCTCCTTAACATTCCAAGGAGCCAATTTGTTAGATTAAGGAGGAACTGTATAAAGATTGAAGAATACAGAAGAGAAGCAGAAGTGTTGCAGAAAGATTTTATGCAAAAAGGATATCAAAGAGATGCACTGGTGAAAGCAGCAAAAGAAGTGGAAGACATTGATCGGAACACTCTACTCATAAATAAACAGAAAGCCATTCCTAATGAAAATAATGAAAATTTGGAAAACATTAAAATACCCATTATCACAACCTGTAGTAATCAGAGTAACTCTCTGAAAAAGATTGTGTGTAAACATTGGGAAATACTGAAAGGAGACCGCACGGTAGGACAATTCTTGCAGGAAAAACCCTCCTTCATTTTTAGAAAAACAACCAACATAGGGAACAAAGTGGCACCTACAGTTAAAAGGAAGGGGAATAAGGATCAACCATCTTCCTCTTTTTTTCAGGAATCAGGTTTTTTCCCGTGCCGCTCCTGTAGGGGGTGCAAGAAAACAGCTAAGAAAAGATGCAAGGTGGAGAGTTGGGATGGATCCTTCATAGGCTACATAAAATCTCATATCAACTGTAAATCCACGGATGTTATCTACAGAATACAATGTCCTTGTGGCAAAACCTATGTAGGGAGAACCAAGCGCCTCCTATCCACGAGGATTGTGGAACACGTTTATAATATCGAACAGAGATTTCTGGGCCACCCCCTCTCTAAACATTATGCCGAAAAACACAATGCCTCATTCGCACAATCCAACTTTTTTGGGTTGGAAAAATTTTTAAAAACACTGGAGAGGAGGGGACCATATAGCGGCAATGTCCAGAGCAGAGAGCCGCTGGATATTCAATTTAAACACTATGTTTGACCATACGGTTTGAATATGGATTTAGAACTATTTGCTTTTCTTTAACATAATAACTCGATATAGAAAATCTAACAAATAACAAACATATTGGAATTGGTTTAAAAAAAAAAAATCAAAAAAATCATAAAGTGTTTTTTGGACCAAATTCAGACTTCATATATTGTATGATGTGGTTCCAATGCGTTTTTTGTAGCAACTGCTCAGAATCATTGCATATATCTAAGTGGAAATCTTTGAATTGTGATACGCAATTTAACAACTATATGGGACCACTTTGATACATCATTTAAGGACTGTGTATGTATTATTTGACTGCCCGGTATCTACATTCACAAGCGGTATGCAAATGGAGATGTATCGGGGGGGGGGGGGGGGGGGAATTTAATCTCAAGGAAAGGTGTCGGATTATTGAGGACAGTCCGGTGTATATATCTCTGTAGTCTGCCGGTATCACTCATCTCTGACGAAGGTCAGAGACGCGTTAGATCATTGTTTTTGGCCCCTGTGCCCTGCTGTAATTCGTGACGTCACGTAGCAGTCTGCAGACTACAGTGAACTTTGAACCACCTGACAGCGCGGCAGCACCGGTGAGACGCTTCCGTCCGGAGCAGATCTCCCAGGGCATATACCCGCTGACTATCTGGACACCCACTACCATCTCCCGGTACCAGGCTTCCAGGATATACCCCCACTATCCTGCAGGATTTTCACTCTGTGATATCACAAAAAAGGATCGCTAAGCAGAGCGAAGAATCAGACACCGATACATCGGGCTCAGAGAGACCTGCCTAGAAGATTTCTCCACTTACTGCAACATATATAACAACGCTAAACTGTATCCATTTGAGCCATTGGAGCCAGTGTTACAACAGTGATAAGGTAGGAAGAAAGCTACAGCTTTCTACTTTAATGCAAGGTCTGCTCTTAAAGGAGTAGTCCAGTGGTGATTCAGTGGTGAGCAACTTATCCCCTATCCTAAGGATAGGGGATAAGTTGCAGATCGCGGGGGGTCCGACCGCTGGGGCCCCCCACGATCTCCTGTACGGAGCCCCGACAGCCCGCGGGAAGGGGGCGTGTCGACCTCCGCACGAGGCGGCGGCCGACACGCCCCCTCAATATAACTCTATGGCAGAGCCGAAGCGCTGCCTTCGGCAATCTCCGGCTCTGCCATAGAGATGTATTGAGGGGGCGTGTCGGCCGCCGCCTCGTGCGGGGGTCGACACCCGCTATCTTGGCGGAGAGCCGGGGCCCCGTACAGGAGATCGCAGGGGGCCCCAGCGGTCGGACCCCCCGCGATCTCAAACTTATCCCCTATCCTTAGGATAGGGGATAAGTTTTTCACCACTGGACTACCCCTTTAATAACTACTTTGAGTGCTTCGTACAGTGTAATATCACCTTATGCCCAGCATCATCATCATTATTATCTGTTCTTTAAGGGAGACCTCTACTGTGTGTTCTTTTCTTGAACAAAATCCAGAGTACCTACTGCAGCCAAATATCCTTCCACCATTTTTCAAGCTATCTTCTTAATTTGTAAGTATATTAACCCACTTTTTCATCTTCATTACTGTGCGCCGATACACATATTTATCTGTATTTAGTTTTTATATACTTTTTTTTTTTTTCCGATATGTTGTAGATTTTTGGGTAAAATGACTGATGTCATTACAAAGTAGAATTGGTGGCGCCAAAAATAACCCATATGGATTTTTAGGTGCAAAATTGAAAGGGTTATGATATTTAAAATGAAGGAGGAAAAAATGAGAGTGCAAAAAACAGAAAAACCCTCTGTCCCCAAGGGGTTAAAATTTAACATTAATTAAACTTCAGTCAATGGTGTATACGTAAAAAAAAAAAATAAAAAAAAAATACCAAACAGAATTGTGTATTTTTGGTCAATTCATATACCATAAAAATGTAGAAAGAGCGATCAAATAGTCCCGTCAAAACAAAAACAGTACCAATAAAAACTAAATATCATGGCACAAAATATGAGCCCTCAGACATCCCCGTGTATGAAAAAAAGTTGTTATAGGGGTCAGAAGAAAACCATTTTAAGCATACAAATTTTTGTATACAAATTTTTTTTTTTTTGTAGTAAAATAAAATACAACCTATATATTCTGGGTATCGGTGAAATTGTATGGACCTACAGAATGGAGATAATGGGTAATATTTACTGAAAAGTGCACTGCATAGGAAGCCACCACCACCAACCTTCTCCAGACTTACAGAGGGACCCATCCGGTTAGAAAGACTGCCCTGCCATAGATGATACAACCATATTGTCAGGGTCCGGACTAGCGGCTGGTGAGGACACTGAAGGTGGATCCTCTGTGCCAGAGAGGCGATGACGCGGGCCATACTGGGGAATCGGTTCTAAGCAGTTGCTGGTGTTCACCAGAGCCCGCCGCAAAGCGGGATGGACTTGCTGCGGCAGTAACTACCAGGTCGTGTTCCCCAGTGGCGCGGTACACAAGGACTAGACAGAGGCGAGGTCAGACGTAGCAGAATGTCAGGGCAGGCAGCAAGGTTTGTAGTCAGGGGCAACAGCAGAAGGCCTGGGTGCACAGGCTTGGGAACACACTAACGATTTCTCAGGGAACAAGGCAACAAGATCCGGCAAGGAGAGGAAGGGGAAGTGGGTTTTTATAGGAATGGGAGTGATTGGGCCAGGCACCAATTAGTGGTGCACTGGCCCTTTAAATTTTAGCAAGCCGGCGTGCGCGTGCCTTAGGGAGCGGGGCCGCGCGTGCCGGGAGGAAGCAGACGGGGGCGAGAGGTGAGTGACATGGGGCGCGATCCGAGGGCGGGCACGACCCGTGCCTCGGATCACGTCCCCTCCAGAGACCAGGGAGCAGCGCTCGTGGTCAGCGATGCCAACCGGAGAGCTGCAGACAGAAGCACGTACAGAGATCGGGGGGGGGGGGGCCATCGGTCGGACCCCCTGCGATCTGAAACTTATCCCCTATCCTTAGGATAGGGGATACGTTTTTCACCACTGGACTACCCATTTAAGCGTTGGAATGTGGTAATATTTGAATATTAGAGAAATTAAGGAGCTTATATTACACCTACCAACAAGTGACTCCTAAAGCGAGTGATAAAAGATGAAGGTTTTCCCAACTCCCAAAAAGAATTAGGTTAGTTGTGATTTAAAATGACTATGTTAAAGATACCAAACAATTATTATCCAAGCATAACATAATATAAACATTTAATGTGCATTTTACTAAATATCACAAAAAATTAGGCACTATAGAATAAACCACTCCCAAAATTTTTGATGGATTTTACAACTGAGTCTTAGGCCTCCCTCGCACCTTTTTCTTTTTTTTTTTTTTGCCTTTTGCCTTTTGTGACTTAATAAAAGCCTCAAAAATGTTAACCTCTTTTGTGCTTCATTTTTTTTTTTTATAGACTTTTTGTGGTGGTTTATTTCCAAAATACTGTATTTTAGTCTATGCATCGCTGTTGAGCTTTTCTTATGGTTCCCTATCATGTGACCTAGAATACTGCGTTTTTAAATAACTGCCACTAACCTACAAAATGCAATATTGCTAAATTGTCTGAATGAATAGCACATACTTTGTATAATTTAATAGCCTTTTGTATTTTTTGTCTCTCATGCAGTTAACGGGGTACTCCAGTGAAAAACTATTTTTTTGAAATAGTCAACTGGTGCAAAAAAGTTATACAGACTTGTAAATTACTTCTGATTAAAAAATCTTTACACAACTTCCTCTGGAGCATACAGCAGCTGATAAAAATCTTAATCCTTCCAGTTTTTAAGTAGAAGTAATTTACTAATCTATATAACTTTCTTGCACCAGTACCCCTTTAACCAGTTAAATGAAAACTGTCACATATTTTCTCCCGCACTATCCACAGGTATTGGTGGATAGTGCGGGAGACGCTGATTAAAACGAGCCCTACCTTGGTCTGATCCGCGCCGCCGTTCACCCGCAATTGTAGTTTTAATCTCTGTGTATATCCTGCTGTAACTGGCAAAGGCGGTGCTTCCGCGGGCTAACGGACACTGACGTCAGCGCCGCTCATGAATATTCATACCTCCTGTTCTCCCTCTCTTCGCCGCTCCTACCCAGAGGGAGGGATGAATATTCATGAGCGGCGCTGATGTCAGTGTCCGTTCGCCTGCAGAAGCAACGCCTTTGCCAGTTACAGCCGGATATACACAGAGATTAAAACTACAATTGCGGGCGAACGGCGGCACGGATCAGACCAAGGTAGATCTTGTTTTAATCAGCGTCTCCCCACTATCCACCAATACCTGTGGATAGTGCGGGAGAAAATATGTGACAGTTTTCCTTTATGGACCCAGGGCTTACCTGTACGCCTGGGGGAATTTCGGTCCCCACCGGGCAGGGACTGGACCGGGGTGACTGCTGATATCTATAAGCAGGCACCGCGTGCTAATGCCCAGTGGGGTCCTGAGACCCCTCCGGCAATTTGTGGCGATTACAGGTCTCCGGTGACCCAGAAAATAAGGTGGATCAGGGTTTTCCAAGACACCTATGATCCCCCTGAAGGATTAGGAGTGAGGTGGCAAGGGTGCCACCCCTCCTATTCCTGCTATTGGTCGTTCACAAGCGACAACCAATAGCAGATCGGGGGCAGGCCAAGCAGAACTGGGAAATCGACGAGGACCAGCGCGGAAGTCCACTTACCCATCACGGGCGGCGATGCGGCTCCCTGGATCCTACGGAAGCCAGTGAGTTTCCTAGCAACATCTGGAGGGCTACAGTTTGAGACCACTATACAGTGGTCTCTAAACTGTAGCCCTCCAGATGTTGCAATACTGCAAATCCCAGCATGTCCAAACAGCTGTCTCTGCATGCTGGGCGTTATAGTTGCGTACATCTAGCTGTTGCATAACTACATCTCCCAGCATGCCCTTCGGAACAGCTGGAGGTTTTGGAACAGCTGGAGGTTTGCTCCCCCCCCCCCCATGTGAATGTACAGGGTACATTCATATTGGCCGGTTTACAGTAAGTTTCCTGCTTCAAGTTTGAGCTGTTGGCTAATTTTTTTGCCGCAGCGAAAACTCCTAGCGGGAAACTCACCGTAAACCCACCAGTGCGAATGTACCCTAAAAACACTACACTACCACAAAATAAAGGGTAAAACACTACATATACACCCCCTTACACTGCCCCCCCCCCCCATAAAAATGAAAAACGTATCGTATGGCAGTGTTTCCAAAACAGAGCCTCCAGCTGTTGCAAAACAACTCCCAGCCTTTCCGGACAGCCACTGACTGTCCAGGCATGCTGGGAGTTTAGCAACAGCTGGAGGCACCCTGTTTGGGAATCACTGGTGTAGAATACCTCTGTCCACCCCTATGCAATCCCTAATTTAGTCCTCAAATGTGCACGGCGCTCTCACTTTTAGGGCCATTATATGGGGTATTTCCGTACTCGGGGGAAATTGCACTACAAAATTTTGGGGGGCTTTTTCTCCTTTTTTATTCTCCCTTATGAAAAGGAAAAGTTGGGGGCTACACCAGCCTGTTAGTGTAAAAAAAAAAAAAAAAAATAAATAAATAAATAAAAAATTACACTAACAGGCTGGTGTTGCCCCATACAATTTATTTTCCCAATCAGTGAAAGGGGAAAAAAGACCCCCAAAATTTGTAACGCAATTTCTCCTGAGTACGGAAATACCCCATATGTGGACAGAAAATGCTCTGCGGACACACAACAAGGCTCAGGAGTGAGAGTGCACTATGTACATTTGAGGCCTAAATTGATGATTTGCACAGGGGTGGCTGATTTTACAGTGGTTCTGACATAAATGCAAAAAAAATTAAATACCCCATTTTTGAAACTACACCCCTCACGGAATGTAACAAGGGGTATAGTGAGCCTTAACACCACACAGGTGTTTGAAAATTTTTCATTTAAGTTGGATGGGAAAATGAAGAAAACTTTTTTTTTCACTAAAATGCTGGTGTTACCCTAAAATTTTCATTTTCACAAGGGAAAATAGGAAAAAAAAGCCCCCCCAAAATTTGTAACCCCATTTCTTCTGAGTAAGAATATACCCCATATGTGGATGTAAAGTGCTTTGCTGGTGAGCTACAATGCTCAGAAGAGGAGCGCCATTGGGCTTTAGAAGAGAAAATGTGTCCGGAATTGAAGGCCACATGTATTTACCAAGCCCCCATAGTGCCAGAACAATGAACCACCTCCCACATGTGACCCCATTTTGGAAACTACACACCTCATGTAATGTAATAAAGGGGTACAGTGAGCATTTACGCCCCACAGGTGTCTGACAGATTTTTGGAACAGTGGTCTGTGAAAATGAACAAATTAACAATTAATTTGCACAGCCCACTGTTCCAAAGATCTGTCAAACGCCAGTGGGGTGTAAATGCTCACTGCACCCCTTATTACATTCTGTGAGGGGTGTTGTTTCCAAAATGGGGTCACATGTGGGGGGATTCACTGTTCTGGCACCACAGGGGGCTTTGTAAACTCACATGGCCCCCTCTCTAAAAGCTCAATGGCGCTTCTCCTCTTCTGAGCATTGTAGTGCGCCAGCAGAGCACTTGATGTCCACACATGGGGTATTTCCATACTCAGAAGAGATGGAGTTACAAATTTTGGGGGTCATTTTCTCCTATTACCCCTTGTAAAATTTGGGGAAAAACTAGCATTTTAGTTTTTTCCATTTACACATCCAAATTTAACAAAGTTGTCTAACACCTGTGAGGTGTTAAGGCTCACTGTACTCCTTGAGAGGTGTAGTTTCCAAAATATTATGCCATGTGTTTTTTTGTTTGTTGTTTTTTTGCTGTTCTGGCACCATAGGTGCCTCATAAATGCGACATGCCCCCCAAAAACCATTTCAGCAAAATTTTGTTTTCCAAAAGCCAAATGTGACTCCTTCTCTTCTGAGCATTGTAGTGCACTAGCAGAGCACTTTATGTCCACACCTGGGGTATTTTCCATGCTCAGAAGAGATGGGGTTAAAAATTTTGGGGGGCATTTTCTCCTATTACCCCTTGTAAAAATTAAAAATTTGGGGGAAATCTAGCAGTTTAGTGAAAAAAAATAATAATTTACACATCCAACTTTAATGAAAAGTCATCAAACACCTGTGGGGTGTTAAGGCTCTCTGTACCCCTTGTTATGTTCCTTGCGGTGTGTAGTTCCCAAAATAGCATGCCATGCGTTTTTTTTTTTTTTTTTTTTTGTTTTTTTTTTGCTGTTCTGGCACCATAGGGGCTTCTTAAATGTGACATGTCCCCCAAAAAACTATTTCAGAAAAACTCACTCTCCAAAATTCCAAAAAAGTCGCTCCTTCCCTTCTGAGCCACCTAGTGCACCCAAAGAGCACTTGACATACACATATGAGGTATTTCCTTACTCGAGAGAAATTGGGTTACAAATTTTAGGAAGATTTCTCTCCTTTTACCCCTTGAAAAAAATCAAAAACTGGGTCTACAACAGAACATGCCAGTGTAAAAAATGAAGATTTTTGAATTTTCTCCTTCAATTTGCTGCTATTCCTGTGAAACAACTAAACGGGTTAAAAAACTTTTTAAATGTCATTTTGAATAGTTTGAGGGGTGCAGTTTTTATAATGGGGTCATTTATGTGGTATTTCTAATAAGAAGGCCCTTCAAATCCACTTCAAAACTGAACTGGTCCCTGAAAAATTTCGATTTTGAAAATTTTGTGAAAAATCGGGAAATTGCTGCTAAACTTTGAAGCCCTCTGTCTTCCAAAAGTAAAAACATGTCAACTTTATGATGCCAACATAAAGTAGACATATTGTATATGTGAATCAATATATAATTTATTTTGAATATCCATTTTCCTTATAAGCAGAGAGCTTCAAAGTAAAAAAAATGCAACATTTTTAATTTCTTTCATCAAATTTTTGAATTTTCACCAAGAAATTTTATCACTAACATAAAGTAGATTATGTCACGAAAAAACAATCTCTGAATCAGAATGAAAGGTAAAAGCCTCCCAGAGTTACTAATGCTTAAAGTGACAATGGTCAGATGTGCAAAAAATGGCTAGGTCCTACAGTGGAAATTGTCTGGTTCCTTAAGGGGTTAAAAAGGATAACCAGTTTAGAAACCCCAGTTTAATATACTATAATATTTAATATACCATATAAATTGACATGTGTGGGAGTTACGATAACAGCATAGCTTATATCCCATAAGAGTTAAGCAAATTGTGTTAAACAGCCTACAAAGCTGTTCTTTCCAACCACCTCCAACAACAAACAGGCCATGTTGTCAGTCTAGGGCTACACGGTGACACAGCAAGTCTCAAAGTTGCGCAACCAAAAATTTTGTGCAACTTGTCTGTGGTTTTCTGTCACATGACTTCATTACAGTTGTGACCTTGGCTGTAAAAAAGAAAATAGCCAAATCGCAGAGAAGTGGAAAAGAATTCGCAGTCGCATGCAACTTACATTGAGGTCAAAGATGGATTTTTGGTAACCACTCACCAACATTACATGAAACACTGAAGTTATTCATTTGAATGGGCATGCTGTAATGCTAAATTTCTCCTGTGGTAGTGCTACAGAGAAACTTAACACATAGGAAGAAATATGTCAACATGGTACACCAGCCCCGCTTTACACAAAAATGTGCAACTTTTTACCACTTTTTAGAAAGTGAGCAGGCTTAGCGTCATGTGGACATGGCCTTCACAGCCTGGCAAATTTACTATTCTTTCATGCAAGTTAACTGGCATAAAGTATAGGTAAAATCTACTACAGGTCCTAGCTAACCTAGATTGCAGTATGTGGTGTACAGGCAGCCACAGATGCGAGTTTATTAAGAGGACTGCCCCTCTTAATAAACTTGTAACTTACTTCAGATACCGGTCTTAGTAAATCTGCCCCGTACTGCCAAGTTTACCAACAGATTGCAGCTGAGTGCTAGGGTACCAGTAAAGGGACAACTTGTGATCTACACTAATGGTTCAGTATCGTGTGGATCATTCATGTGGTCCTGTCATTTATCAGCCGCACATGCCCTATTACACAAGGTGATGTGCATTTAACAAAATCCATTCAAAAATTTGTCAACCCTGTGATCAGCTGACGAACAAGTGCTTGTTTGTCTGCTGGTCGCTTGCCCTATTACCCAGTGCGATTATAGGTCTGTTCGGCTGATAATCACCCTATGCAATAATGTCCTAACTGTCAAGGAATCATTAAAATAGTAGGGATTGTAAAAAGACAACCCTTTTGTAATATTTTAAATCAGATTAACGAATGATGTGCAATAGCAATAAATACATTTGGCACAAGACAGCATACTCTTTTACTAGTTATTAGCACTGTTCAATCTAATTTCTTCATTCTTAATAATTACATGTACTTGTACATTCTCAACAGATAGGAGTTTAACGCCAGTGTCCCTTTTATACTCCTAGTTCAGTTTACAATGTAAAGCTTTAAAGGGGTACTCCACTGCCATAGAGTTCTGAACAGCTGGTTCCGAAAGCTTGGAGAAGGCGGTGGGGGTCGTGGCGTCACAGCCATGCCCCTCGTGAGGCCATGCCTCCTCAATGGAAGTTTATGGGAGGGGGCATGGCATCCTATAGATTGCATTGAAGAGGTGTGTTGTGATGTCGCAAGGGGCATGGCCCTGACGTCACGACCCCTGACGCCAACACCGAACGTTCCAAATGAATGTCGGGTGCTTTACAGAGATAGCGGGGGTCCCAGCTGAGGGACCCCCAGGATCAGATATCTTACCCCCCTATCCTTTTGCATAGGCAATACGATGTCTAGGGGTGGAGTACTCCTTTTAAATGCTGGAGCAGGACTGTTTTTATCAGTTTGATTGAAAGGAAAATCAACCACTGCCAAAGGCTGAGTTGGGTATATTGAAATTCAGTATACCCACTCCCAGTTTCCTTCAACATTTGCTTTATACTGAAACAAACTTTTTGTAGTAAAAAAATAATTTTCATATTGCTCCTATGGTGGGAATAAGGAGATATAACTTTAACAAATACTCAAACACTAGCGAGTCTCCCAATTGAAGCAATTTTGATGAAACTTTCAAGTGCATTCTTGAGACTGTGTGTGTGTGTGTGTGTGTATTTTTTGTGTTTTGAAAGCGATAAAAAGAATTGGTGTAGCCTTAGCCCAGGGGTCTCAAACTCCGGGCCCTGCGGAACAAAATTTTGCGGCCCGCACCAGGGATCTGGAATTTGTATCGCCCGATGCCCGGGACATGCAGTTCGAGGCGCTGGGCAGGTGATTTCTTCAGGCATTTAGCCCTGCTTCGGGTGGATGATAGGGGTGCTGCTGGTGGGGGGTGTTGCTGGTGGATGATGAGGGGTGCATGATGGGGGGGCATTATATGTAAGGGGCGCATGCGGCTCAGCCTCACCCAGCCGCTACCTCCATTGGCCCCAAGATAATTTAAGTTTGAGACCCCTGCCTTAGCCTAAAGATATGACAGACAGCTGTCCAATCTGTCATATTGATTATAGGGCAACTCCCACAAGAAAAGTGCAGATTACTGAGCAAAGTTTTACATAGGTACAATATTGCTTTAACCCCTTAAGGACCAGGCCATTTTACACCTTAAGGACCGGAGCGTTTTTTGCAATTCTGACCACTGTCACTTTAAACATTAATAACTCTGGAATGCTTTTAGTTATCATTCTGATTCTGAGAGTTTTTTCGTGACATATTCTACTTTAACTTAGTGGTAAAATTTTATGGTAACTTGCATCCTTTCTTGGTGAAAAATCCCAAAATTTGATGAAAAAAAAGAAAATTTTGCATTTTTCTAACTTTGAAGCTCTCTGCTTGTAAGGAAAATGGATATTCAAAATATATATTTTTTTGGGTTCACATATACAATATGTCTACTTTATGTTTGCATCATAAAATTTATGAGTTTTTACTTTTGGAAGACACCAGAGGGTTTCAAAGTTCAGCAGCAATTTTGAAATTTTTCACAAAATTTTCAAACTCACTATTTTTCAGGGACCAGTTCAGTTTTCAAGTGGATTTGAAGGGTCTTCATATTAGAAATACCCCATAAAAGACCCAATTATAAAAACTACACCCCCCAAAGTATTCAAAATGACATTCAGTAAGTGTATTAACCCTTTAGGTGTTTCACAGGAATAGCAGCAAAGTGAAGGAGAAAATTCAAAATCTTCATTTTTTACACTCGCATGTTCTTGTAGACCCAATTTTTGAATTTTGCAAGGGGTAAAAAGGAGAAATTTTTTACTTGTATTTGAAACCCAATTTCTCTCGAGTAAGCACATACCTCATATGTCTATGTTAATTGTTCAGCGGGCGCAGTAGAGGGCTCAGAAGGAAAGGAGCGACAAATGGTTTTTGGGGGGCATGACGCATTTAGGAAGCCCCTATGGTGCCAGGACAGCAAAAAAAAACACATGGCATACCATTTTGGAAACTAGACCCCTCAGGGAACGTAACAAGGGGTAAAGTGAACCTTAATACCCTACAGGTGATTCACGACTTTTGCATATGTAAAAAAATATATATATATTTTTTACCTAAAATGCTTGGTTTCCCAAAAATTTTACATTTTTAAAAAGGGTAATAGAAGAAAATACCCCCCAAAATTTGAAGCCCAATTTCTCCCGATACAGAAAACACCTCGCATGGGGGTAAAAAGTGCTCTGCTGGCGCACTACAGGTCTCAGAAGAGAAGGAGTCACATTTGGCTTTTTTGAAGGAAATTTTGCTCTGGGGGCATGCCGCATTTAGGAAGCCCCTATGGTGCCAGAACAGCAAAAAAAAAACACATGGCATACCATTTTGGAAACTAGACCCCTCGGGGAACGTAACAAGGGGTAATGTGAACCTTAATGCCCTACAGGTGTTTCACGACTTTTGCATATGTAAAAAAAATAATTTTTTTTTACCTAAAATGCTTGTTTTCCCAAAAATTTTACATTTTTAAAAAGGGTAATAGCAGAAAATACCCCCCAAAATTTGCTAGGCAATTTCTCCCGAGTACGGCGATACCCCATATGTGACCCTAAACTGTTGCCTTGAAATACGACAGGGCTCCAAAGTGAGAGCACCATGCGCATTTGAGGCCTAAATTAGGGACTTGCATAGGGGTGGACATAGGGGTATTCTACGCCAGTGATTCCCAAACAGGGTGCCTCCAGCTGTTGTAAAACTCCCAGCATGCTTAGACAGTCAACGGCTGTCTGACAATACTGGGAGTAGTTGTTTTGCAACAGCTGGAGGCTCCATTTTGGAAACAGTGGCGTACCAGACGTTTTTCATTTTTATTGGGGAGGGGAGGGGGGCTGTGTAGGGGTATGTGTATATGTAGTGTTTTTTACTTTTTATTTTATTTTGTGTTAGTGTAGTGTAGTGTTTTTAGGGTACAGTCGCATGGGCGGGGGTTCACAGTAGTTTCTCGCTGGCAGTTTGAGCTGCGGCAGAAATTTTGCCGCACCTCAAACTTGCAGCCGGATACTTACTGTAATCCTCCGCCCATGTGAGTGTACCCTGTACGTTCACATTGGGGGGGGGGGGGGGGAACATCCAGCTGTTGCAAAACTACAACTCCCAGCATGTACGGTCTATCAGTGCATGCTGGGAGTTGTAGTTTTGCAACAGCTGGAGGCACACTGGTTGTGAAACACAAGGTTTGGTAACAAACTCAGTGTTTTGCAACCAGTGTGCCTTCAGCTGTTGCAAAAGCTACAACCCCCAGCATGTACGGACAGCGGAAGGGCATGCTGGGTCTTGTAGTTATGCAACAGCTGGAGGCATACTACTTTGGCTGGGGATGCTGGGAATTGTAGTTATGCAACAGCTGGAGACACACTGGTTTGCTACTTAACTCAGTGTGCCTTCAGCTGTTGCAAAACTACAACTCTCAGCAGTCACCGACAGCCAACGGGCATGCTGGGAGTTGTAGTTATGCAACCACCAGATGCACCACTACAACTCCCAGCATGTACTTTAGCTGATTGTGCAAGCTGGGAGTTGTAGTTACACAACAGCTGAAGGTACACTTTTCCATAGAAAAAATGTGCCTCCAGCTGTTGCAAAACCATAAGTCCCAGCATGCCCATAAGGGAATGCTGGGAGTTGTGGTGGTCTGCCTCCTGCTGTTGCATAACTACAGCTCCCAGCATGCCCTTTTTGCATGCTGGGAGCTGTTGCTAAGCAACAGCAGGAGGCTGTCACTCACCTCCAACGATCCTCGCCGCACAGGTCAGTCCCTCGTCGTCTCCGCCGCCGCCGCTGCTCCTGGGGCCCCAATCCCAACAGGGGCGCGCGGGGGATCGGGGTCCCCAGCACCCGGGGTCTTCTGCCCGCACCCACTCACGTCCTCCGGAAGAGGGGCGGAGCGGGTTGCGGGAGTGACACCCGCAGCAGGCGCCCTGATTGGTCGGCCGGTAATCCGTCCGACGAATCAGGGCGATCGTGAGGTGGCACCAGTGCCACCTCACCCCTGCTGGCTCTGGCTGTTCGGGGCCGACAGCCAATAATTCCGGGTCACCGGGTCACTGGAAACCCGATTGACCCGGAATCCGCCGCAGATCGCTGGACTGAATTGTCCAGCGATCTGCGGCCATCGCCGACATGGGGGGGGTCATCATGACCCCCCTGGGCGATATGCCCCGATGCCTGCTGAACGATTTCAGCAGGCATCGGGCACCGGCTCCGCTCCAGATGGTTGCGGGGGGGCGGTAAAACACATGACGTTCTCATACGTCATGTGTCCTTAAGGACTCGGAAATGGAGACGTATGAGAACGTCATGTGTCCTTAAGGGGTTAAACAATAGATTAGATAGAAGGCAGCCGCAGCACTCAAATCTTGAAAGATGAAGTAGCTTTTATTCCATGCTAACACAGAGCAACGTTTCTACTGCCAATGCAGCTTTTTTTTTTAAGCATCAAATAGTGACTAATCGTGGTGTGTGTGTGTGTGTGTGTGTGTGTGTGTATATATATATACAAAAATGAATAAGGTCAGCAATCAAGTTAATTATAACAATCATTAAACAGTGAATAGAAAATAAAGTGCATAATCAAACGTAATATATTGTAATATGTACTCTGTACCACAGATATACACATATGTTCAAATGGGCATATCCAAATTTGTTAAAAACCAGATTATATACATAAATTTGCTAAAGTACATAATAATTATTCATGTGTATAATATATATAATAAAAGGAGGTGGGGTGGGAACGGCCGCACTCGGTGCATACGGGAAAATTTCCATCATATTGTCTGACAAGTCAAGGAATTAGTCAGATAGCCAGTAACTTTAATTTAAAAAATGGGAGTGAAGGGGCACTATTTATACAGCAAGGGTGTGTGGATGTTGTACATTGAGGGGCATGTATGTTTAACCCCTTAAGGACTGAGCCCTTTTTCACCTTAAGGACTCGGCCATTTTTTGCAAATCTGACCACTGTCACTTTAAACATTAATAACTCTGGAATGCTTTTAGTTATCATTCTGATTCCGAGATAGTTTTTTCGTGACATATTCTACTTTAACGTAGTGGTAAAATTTTTTGGTAACTTGCATCCTTTCTTGGTGAAAAATCCCAAAATTTTATGAAAAATTTTAATATTTTTCATTTTTCTAACTTTGAAGCTCTCTGCTTGTAAGGAAAATGGATATTCCAAATAATTTTTTTTTATTCACATATACAATATGTCTACTTTATATTTGCATCATAAAATTGATGAGTTTTTACTTTTGGAGGACACCAGAGGGCTTCAAAGTTCTGCAGCAATTTTCCAATTTTTCACAAAATTTTGAAACTCGCTTTTTTTCAGGGACCAGTTCAGGTTTGAAGTGGATTTGAAGGGTCTTCATATTAGAAATACCCCATAAATGACCCCATTATAAAAACAGCACCCCTCAAAGTATTCAAAATGACATTCAGTAAGCGTTTTAACCCTTTAGGTGTTTCACAGGAATAGCAGCAAAGTGAAGGAGAAAATTCACAATCTTCATTTTTTACACTCGCATGTTCTTGTAGACCCAATTTTTGAATTTTTGCAAGGGGTAAAAAGGAGAAAATTTTTACTTTTATTTGAAACCCAATTTCTCTCGAGTAAGCACATACCTCATATGTCTATGTAAAGTGTTCGACGGGCGCAGTAGAGGGATCAGAAGGGAAGGAGCGTCAAATGGTTTTTGGGGGGCATGTCACCTTTAGGAAGCCCCTATGGTGCCAGAACAGCAAAAAAAAACACATGGCATACCATTTTGGAAACTAGACCCCTCGGGGAACATAACAAGGGGTAATGTGAACCTTAATACCCCACAGGTGATTCACGACTTTTGCATATGTAAAAAAAAATATATATACATTTTTTACCTAAAATGCTTGGTTTCCCTAAAGTTTTACATTTTTAAAAAGGGTAATAGCAGAAAATACCCCCCAAAAATTGAAGCCCAATTTCTCCCAATTCAGAAAACACCCCATATGGGGGTGAAAAGTGCTCTGCTGGCGCACTACAGGTCTCAGAAGAGAAGGAGTCACATTTGGCTTTTTTGAAGGAAATTTTGCTCTGGGGGCATGCCGCATTTAGGAAGCCCCTATGGTGCCAGGACCGCAAAATAACCCCACATGGCATACCATTTTGGAAACTAGAGCCCTCGGGGAATGTAACAAGGGGTTAAGTGAACCTTAATACCCCACAGGCGTTTCACGACTATTGCATATGTAAAAAAAATAAAACATTTTTTACCTAAAATGCTTCTTTTCCCAAAAACTTTACATTTTTAAAAAGGGTAAAAGCAGAAAATACCCCCCAAAATTTGAAGCCCAATTTCTCCCGAGTACGGCGATACCCCATATGTGACCCTTAACTGTTGCCTTGAAATACGACAGGGCTCCAAAGTGAGAGCGCCATGCGCATTTGAGGCCTAAATTAGGGATTGCATAGGGGTGGACATAGGGGTATTCTACGCCAGTGATTCCCAAACAGGGTGCCTCCAGCTGTTGAAAAACTCCCAGCATGCCTGGACAGTCAACGGCTGTCCGACAATACTGGGAGTTGTTGTTTTGCAACAGCTGGAGGCTCCGTTTTGGAAACCGTGACGTACCAGACGTTTTTCATTTTTATTGGGAAGGGGAGGGGGGCTGTGTAGGGGTATGTGTATATGTAGTGTTTTTTACTTTTTATTTTATTTTTTGTGGTAGTGTAGTGTAGTGTTTTTAGGGTACAGTCGCACGGGCGGGGGGTTCACAGTAGTTTCTCGCTGGCAGTTTGAGCTGTTGCAGAAAATTTGCTGCAGCTCAAACTTGCAGCCCGATACTTACTGTAAGCCTCCGCCCATGTGAGTGTACCCTGTACATTCACATTGGGGGGGACATCCAGCTGTTGCAAAACTACAACTCCCAGCATGCGCTGACAGACTGTACATGCTGAGAGTTTTAGTTTTGCAACAGCTGTAGGCACACTGGTTATGTATCACGGAGTTTGTGACCTTACTTAGTGTTTCAAAACCAGTGTACCTCCAGCTGTTGCAAAACTACAACTCCCAGCATGTAAGGTGCATGGTGTAAGGTGACTGCTGGGAGTTGTAGTTTGCAACAGCTGGAGGCACACCGGTCGTGAAACACTGAGTTAGGTAAAAAAAAAAACTCTAAGTTTCACAACCAGTGTGCCTTCAGCTGTTGCAAAACTACAACTCTCAGCAGTCACCGACAGCCAACGGGCATGCTGGGAGTTGTAGTTATGTAACCAGCAGATGCACCACTACAACTCCCAGCATGCACTTTAGCTGTTTGTGCAAGCTGGGAGTTGTAGTTATACAACAGCTGAAGGTACACTTTTCCATAGAAAAAATGTGCCTCCAGCTGTTGCAAAACCATAAGTCCCAGCATGCCCATAAGGGAATGCTGGGAGTTGTGGTGGTCTGCCTCCTGCTGTTGCATAACTACAGCTCCCAGCATGCCCTTTTTGTATGCTGGGAGCTGTTGCTAAGCAACAGCAGGAGGCTGTAACTCACCTCCTGCTGCTGGTCCATCGCAGGCTGTCCCTCGCCGCCGCCGTCGCTCCTGGGGCCCCGATCCCAACATAGATGCCGGGGATCGGGGTCCCCAGCACCAGGGGTCGTCTTCCCGCTCACGCCCTCCGGAAGAGGGGCGGAGCGGGTGCGGGAGTGACGCCCGCAGCAGGTGCCCTGATTGGTCGGCCGGTAATCCGGCCGACGAATCAGGGCGATCGTGAGGTGGCACCAGTGCCACCTCACCCCTGCAGGCTCTGGCTGTTCGGGGCCGTCAGAGACGGCCCCGAACAGCCAGTAATTCCGGGTCACTGGAGACCCGATTGACCCGGAATCGCCGCAGATCGCTGGACTGAATTGTCCAGCGATCTGCGGTGATCGCCGACATGGGGGGGCATAATGACCCCCCTGGGCGATATGCCAGGATGCCTGCTGAATGATTTCAGCAGGCATCCGGCTCTGGTCCCCAACCGGCTAGCGGTGGGGACCGGAATTCCCACGGGCGTATGGATACGCCCTGCGTCCTTAAGGACTCGGGATGCAGGGCGTATCCATACGCCCTGCGTCCTTAAGAGGTTAATACACACCTTCTGTATTATCACGCCCATCACCTGATCACTCCTATTATTAAATGTGCAGAAAAGAAGAAAAATTGGGGCACACACCTGTTTGACTTGCTTGAAATGGTTTATTTCAGTAAATTCTGATCCAACATCCCGACACTCCTCGACCAAACAGAGCTGGAGCGGCAGGAGCTATTCACCTGGACGACCGCACAGTTTGACGCCAACGGGCGTTTCTTCAGGTCCATGGTGACACTTCAGGTCCCCGTGGACCTGAAGAAACACCCGTCAGCGTGAAACTGTGCGGTCGTCCAGGTGAATAGCTCCTGCCGCTCCAGCTCTGTTTGGTCGAGGAGTGTCGGGATGTTGGATCAGAATTTACTGAAATAAACCATTTCAAGCAAGTCAAACAGGTGTGTGCCCCAATTTTTCTTCTCTTCTGCACATTTGAAGATTACTGCAATTGCTATATGTGAGCACCACGCTGTACCCTGCTTCACGTTTCATCCCACCCCCACCGCCATATAGACACCTGTGTTGGCTATATCCACTTACCTTCCTTGCCTGCAGTGCCCAGTCGCTCCTTTTGTCTAGTTACTCCTATTATTAAAGGGGTACTCCGGTGCTCATGATGTTAGCAGACAGCTCTGTGTTTCAAACGGAAAAGAATTTCCACTGTAGTATTCAGCAGCTAATAAGTACAGGAAGGATTAAGATTTTTTAATAGAAGTAATTTACAAATCTGTTAAACTTTCTGGCACCAGTTGATTTAAAAAAAAAAAGCTTTTCACCGGAGTACCCCTTTAAGATTAAGCTCACGCCCATCTAACCAATTCCCTGAATTGTCAGACAAACTGTAAACCCTCATATCTAGGGAACAGAAAGCCATATCAAAGAAGCTGGAAAAAGGTGTGTGTGATTTGTAACCAGAGCTATTTAATGAAAATGCAATCTTATTTTTTTTGGAGGGGGGGGACACAGGTCCTCTTTAAAGACAGCACGCCCCTCCATTCATGTCCATAGGAGGGGGGGGGGGGCAGCTGACCTGCCCCCTCCAATAGACATGAATGGAGGGGGCATGGCGTGACATCACAGCAGGAACCAGGCATTTGTTTAGAACGCCAGATGCTGTGGGAGATCGCGGGGGCCCCAGCAGCGGGACCCCAGCGATCAGACATCTAATTCCCTATCCGTTGGATTGGGGATAAGATGTCTAGCAGCAGAGTACCCCTTTAATAAACCTCATAGCAAGCTAATGTCACATGGCCAGAGTCTGAACAAACAGAAACCTGTGAGGGTCTTAGTGTCCGATCTTGTGAGGCTTCTGCTTCTCAGACTCCGGTCATGTAACAACATTAGCTTGTTATGAGCTTTATTAATGCTTATTTGATGCTGTTTTTAAGAAGCAAATAATGTGGAAAAATAAACAAACAAAAAAAACATGTCTAATTGTAAGTCGATTTACTTGTCCAAATTTTGCCGAAACATGAAATGGTGAATGATTGTTGAGCCGAGCCTGTTGGATCTCCACACCAGGTAGTAGTCATTACATGAATAGTGTACAAAACACTGGTGTAACCATAATCTTATCATTCAAACGTATAGTGCTTAGCACTACCACAAGACTCGCCCAATTTGAATATACTTTGTCTGTGCAGGGTAACATATTCTATGCTGCAACTCTTTCTCAGGGCCAACTTTCATCTCAGTGTACTTTGCTGATTTAATCTGTTATGATTTATAAGGTAAGAATAATGACATCAACAAAGAAAATCATTGGTTAGTATACTTAGTGGTAACATTACAAGGTAAGTAAACAGTATATCTTTATGTACATTATAAGGTGAGTAAACGGTATATCAGACATTGCAATTTGCGATATAAAGTTTCATCAGAAAATCAATAGCATAGCCAAAGTAAATAAAAGAGAAAAGGAGACATAAGGCAGAGGAGATGGAATTAACCCCTTAACGACCACGGAGGTAAATGTACGTCCTGGTGTACTTCGCGCACCAGGAAGTACATTTACGTCCTGCACATGACCGCGAGCATCGGAGCGATGATCGGGTCATGTGCGGCAGGTCCCAGCTGCTGATAGCAGCCAGGGACCCGCTGGTAAAGGCCGACATCTGCGATCGCGCGGATGTCTGCCATTAACCCCTCAGATGCCATGATCAATACAGATCATGGCATCTGTGGCATCAGTGTAAAATAAAAAAAAATTTTTTTTTTATAAACATATGTGGTATTGACCCGTGTGTAAATATCTGAACTATTAAAATATAATATTAATGATCCCATACGGTGAACGTAAAGAAGAAAAAAGTCCAAAATTGCTGCTTTTTTGTCACATTTTAATTTTAAAAAATTATTAAAAAATTTATAAAAGTTTTACAGTGGGGATCAAAAGTTTGGGCACCCCAGGTAAAAATTTGTATTCATGTGCATAAAGAAGCCAAGGAAAATTACAAATCTGTTTAACTTTCTGGCACCAGTTGATTTAAAAAAAAAAAAAAGTTTTTCACCGGAGTACCCCTTTAATGTGCATAAAGAATTCAAGGAAAGATTGAAAAATCTCCAAAAGGCATCAAAATACAGATTAGACATTCATATAATATGTCAACAAAAGTTAGATTTTATTTCCATCATTTACACTTTCAAAATAACAGAAAACAAAAAAATGGCATCTGCAAAAGTTTGGGCACCCTGCAGAGTTAATATCTTGTACTGACCTCTTTGGCAAGAATCCCAGCTTGAAAGACTCTTGGCTGGCTACAAAAAGCGTTTACAATTCTTGTTTGAGGTATCTTTGCCCATTCTTCCTTACAAAAGTCTTCCAGTTCTTTGAGATTTCTGGGCTGTCTGTCACGCACTGCTCTTTTAAGGTCTATCCAAAGATTTTCAATTATGTTGAGGTCAGGAGATTGTGGAGGCCATGGCAAAACCTTCAGTTTATGCCTCTTGTGTGTTTAGGATCATTATCCATTTGTAGAAGCCATCCTCTCTTTAACTTCAGCTTTTTTCACAGATGGCATCAAGTTTGCTTCCAAAATTTGCTGAAATCTTATTGAATCCATTTTTCCTTCTACTCCAAAGCATGATTGATCCACCCCAATGCTTAACGGTTGGACAGAGGTTCTTTTCATTAAATTCTGTTCCCCTTCTTCTCCAAACGTACCTTTGCTCATTCCGGCCAAAAAGTTCAATTTTAACCATGTCGGTCCACAGAACTTGTTTCCAAAATGCATCAGGCTTGTCTATGTTCATTTGCAAAGTTCAAATGCTGATTTTTGTGGTGAGGACGTAGAAGAGGTTTTCTTCTGATGACTCTTGCATGAAGACCATATTTGTACAAGTATCTCTTTATAGTGGAATAGTGTACCCCAACTCCAGTGTCTACCAGATCTTTTTGGAGGGATTGTGCAGTTAAACGTGGGTTTTGAATTGTTTTTCTCACAATCCTGCGAGCTGTTCTTTCTGATATTTTTCTTGGTCTTCCAGGTCTTGCTTTAACTTCCACTGTTCCTGATGACTGCCATTTCTTAATTAAATTCCGAACAGAGGATATTGACATCTGAAAATGTTTTCTATCTTCTTATAGCCTTCTCCAGCTTTGTGAGCGTCAACTATTTTCAGTTTCAGATTTCTAGACAACTGCTTAGAAGAACCCATGGTGCTGATTGTTGGGGCAAGGTCAGATGAGTCTGGGCATTTAAAATCTTTGAGATTGACATTACCTGGTCTTCCCAGATGATGATTGAGAACAATCCATGACACTGGCAGGTCTCAGCTTTGCAAAAGGGGCAGTGCATGCTATAAAGTCTGCAGGGTGCCCAAACTTTTGAAGACACCATTTTTTTTGTTTTCTGTTTTTTTGAAAGTGTAAATGATGGAAATAAAATCTAACTTTTGTTGACATATTATATGAATGTCTAATCTGTATTTTGATGCCTTTTGGAGATTTTTCCATCTTTCCTTGGATTCTTTATGCACATTAAAGGGGTACTCCGATGAAAACCTTTTTTTTTTTTTTTAAATCAACTGGTGCCAGAAAGTTAAACAGATTTGTAAATTAATAGAAAAAAGTTGCCCGGACCTTCTAAGTGAGTAAATAGTGATACGGATAATTAAATGAGAAATATTAAATGAATGATTGTCTGGATCGTGCTTCAATGATAATAGTATAACCAGTTTAATAAGATAGGATAAATAGACTGTGGTTAGTTACTTCTCACAGGGCCCATGTGAGAAGAACATATACAATAAAAACAACCTTTAGGTAATAATGTACATGAAAAATATAAAATGACAATAATGCCAAAAATTAAGATAATGTTATGGCATGCTAATATCACTGGCATATAGTGAGTGCAGCTGGTATTTAGCCACTGATATCTACGTGCACGCTGCACAATGTATTCAACAATTTATGACAGTTTTCAAATGAATGTTACCGGTCCTTTAGGCAGCAGCCTGAGCAGAAAGCGCTGCTTTCGCAGTGTGTGGATGGTGCCGGTACACTGCGCCCTCTGTGCAACGTCCCAGATGGTATTGGTAAAGTCCAGTGATGTCCTGGTAAGAGCGGAGGCGATTGGCGCTGGCAGGCGCCGGTGATTGCAGATCGCCGGGAGGACGTTGGCGCTGGCAGGCGCTGGAGGTGGAAAGTCCTCACCGCTGGTTAGATGTGATCAGGGCCAAACACTGGATACGAGGAGCTCACCTCGTGTTGTCGGCGTGTGACGTCAGCTGCTGCTGGAGCCGAGTTCGTTGCACTGGAGGTAGTTGGCAATGGTGGACCGGACTGGTGTCGGACTGGTGTCGGACTGGATATCCTGATGGTCTTAGTGGTTTAAAAGCGATGAACCAGCTTAGATGGATATGCTCAATATGTATGCCAGTGATCATGCCCAAGTGGACTAGACGCGTTTCAGGGTTATTTAATGTAACCCTTTCCTCAGTAGTCATATGGTTGTCATAAACTATTTCCTTTTTTATAGGAGCACAAATCCCGCCCGTTGACTCATTTATGGGTGTTAATAAAAACAGTAGATGGAGTCTACGGATAGGTTACCTAGAGAGCAATACAATGTAAAAAGTGGATACAAGAAGGTGTGTGAATACTGTTGGAGATATAATATTGCGTTTTTTTTATAAATAATGGTCTTGTAATAAATGTGGAAACGGGAAATTAGTGTTCAAACAAAAAATAAATATTTTTTGCAAATTCATTTTGAACATAGGGGTAAAATATCACTTAAAAAAGAGATATAAATTAAAATGAAAATTAGAAGACGAATATCAATGTGAATTCTGTAGAATGAGAAATGTAATAAAAGTGTGATGAAATTGGGTAGAAAATATATAAAATATGAAATATACAGAAAAATTGAGGATACGAATAAAAAATATAAAAATAAAAATAAAGATAAAAATAAAGATAAAAATAGAAATAAAAGTAAATATAAATAAAAATAAAAATGAAAATAATAATAAAAATAAATTAATAAAATACAAATGTGATTACAAGTAAAAATAGTAGTAAATATGGGTAAAAATAAAAATAATAATAAAAATAAAATTAAAAATAAAATAAAAATATTACATTTCTCATTCTACAGAATTCACATTAATATTCGTCTTCTAATTTTAATTTATATCTCTTTTTTAAGTGATATTTTACCCCTATGTTCAAAATGAATTTGCAAAAAATATTTATTTTTTGTTTGAACACTAATTTCCCGTTTCCACATTTATTACAAGACCATTATTTATAAAAAACGCAATATTATATCTCCAACAGTATTCACACAGCTTTCTTGTATCCACTTTTTACATTGTATTGCTCTCTAGGTAACCTATCCGTAGACTCCATCTACTGTTTTTATTAACACCCATAAATGAGTCAACGGGCGGGATTTGTGCTCCTATAAAAAAGGAAATAGTTTATGACAACCATATGACTACTGAGAAAAGGGTTACATTAAATAACCCTGAAACGCGTCTAGTCCACTTGGGCATGATCACTGGCATACATATTGAGCATATCCATCTAAGCTGGTTCATCGCTTTTAAACCACTAAGACCATCAGGATATCCAGTCCGACACCAGTCCGGTCCACCATTGCCAACTACCTCCAGTGCAACGAACTCGGCTCCAGCAGCAGCTGACGTCACACGCCGACAACACGAGGTGAGCTCCTCGTATCCAGTGTTTGGCCCTGATCACATCTAACCAGCGGTGAGGACTTTCCACCTCCAGCGCCTGCCAGCGCCAACGTCCTCCCGGCGATCTGCAATCACCGGCGCCTGCCAGCGCCAATCGCCTCCGCTCTTACCAGGACATCACTGGACTTTACCAATACCATCTGGGACGTTGCACAGAGGGCGCAGTGTACCGGCACCATCCACACACTGCGAAAGCAGCGCTTTCTGCTCAGGCTGCTGCCTAAAGGACCGGTAACATTCATTTGAAAACTGTCATAAATTGTTGAATACATTGTGCAGCGTGCACGTAGATATCAGTGGCTAAATACCAGCTGCACTCACTATATGCCAGTGATATTAGCATGCCATAACATTATCTTAATTTTTGGCATTATTGTCATTTTATATTTTTCATGTACATTATTACCTAAAGGTTGTTTTTATTGTATATGTTCTTCTCACATGGGCCCTGTGAGAAGTAACTAACCACAGTCTATTTATCCTATCTTATTAAACTGTTTATACTATTATCATTGAAGCACGATCCAGACAATCATTCATTCAATATTTCTCATTTAATTATCCGTATCACTATTTACTCACTTAGAAGGTCCGGGCAACTTTTTTCTATTGGCTTGTCTTTTTTGTGCAATTAGGGTATAGTTGCATGCCCCAGTTTGACCTCAGTGTGTATTGTGATTGTGAGCTGCACATACACCCCCTTTTTTCTTTTAGATTTGTAAATTACTTCTATTAAAAAATCTTAATCCTTCCTGTACTTATTAGCTGCTGAATACTACAGTGGAAATTTATTTTCCGTTTGAAACACAGAGCTGTTGTTACGCCGAGTGCTCCGGGTGCGCTGCGATAATGTCCCCAGCCGGGATGCGATTCGCGATGCGGGACGCGCCTGCTCGCGGTGCGCATCCCGACCCGCTTACCAGACTCCTTCCCCGTCTGTGCTGTCCCGGCGCGCGCGGCCAGTGCGCCACTGATTGGCGCATGGGTTTTAATTAGTGTCTTCACCTGTGCACTTCCCTATAATACCTCACTTCCCCTGCACTTCCTTGCCGGATCTTGTTGCCATTGTGCCAGTGAAAGTGTTCCTTGTGTGTTCCTAGCCTGTGTTCCAGACCTCTTGCCGTTGCCCCTGACAACGATCCTTGCTGCCTGCCCTGACCTTCTGCTACGTCCGACCCTGCTCTTGTCTAATCCCTTGTACCGCGCCTTTCTCAGCAGTCAGAGAGGTTGAGCCGTTGCCGGTGGATACGACCTGGTTGCTACCGCCGCTGCAAGTCCATCCCGCTTTGCGGCGGGCTCTGGTGAAAACCAGTAGCAACTTAGAACCGGTCCACCGACACGGACCACGCCAATACCTCTCTGACACAGAGGATCCACCTCCAGCCTGCCGAATCCTGACAGCTGTCTGCTGACATCACGAGTAGAGATGAGTGAACTTTTCAAAAATTCGATTCGGCCGAATTTTCCGAAAAAGTTTGTTTCAATCCGAATTTTTTCGCGGTGAATCTATATAATAAAAAAAGGCTATTTCTAGCCTACATACAGCCTCTATATGGGTATAGAACACTTTGCTGTGTTCTAAAACGCATATGGAGTGTGCTGGGGTAGTGAAATAATACTGTTATTCAGAATAACATGCAGATTTTAGAATCACTGCCGCACAGCAGCACAATGACTGATGCCACCACCAGGCTCTGTGTCAGGAGACCATATAGTGACTGAATGACATAGCGTGGAGGTGTTGGCAGCATGAGGACACCATATAGTGGCTGAATGGCACAGTGTGGAGGTGTTGGCAGCATGAGGAGACCATATAGTGGATAAATGGCACAGCCCGGAGTTGCCAGCAGCATGAGTAGGCACTAGGCCTTCACAATCCCTAAGATTAAAAGATGAATTAAGAAATGTAAACCCAAGATTTTGGATAGCGGGTGCTACCTATGAGAAAATGTAAAATTCCCAGACCCAGGCCCCACAGTGGCATCAGTAAACCATATATTGCCTGAATGACACAACCTGGAGTTGGCTGATGCATGAGTACGCACCAAAGCTTCACAATCCCTAATAAAAAAGACAAACATTTTTGACGAAAAATTTTAACGAAAATTTAGGACAGCAAGTGCTCTCTATATATTACCAGAATGACGTAGCCTGGAGTTGGCTGCAGCATGAGGAGACCATTGAAATGTGTGATTTTTTTATTTGAAATTTAAATCAAAATTTGTGTCCCGGACCCCGCCGTGTGGGTACAAAGGACCTAATCTCACAAGCACCCACAGGGCTCATGTGGCCGTAAGATGTACGCGCAACGTCTCCATAGCCCTGACCGGACATTTTTGGTTTTTGTACCTTTGTTTAAGAACAAGCGCATATCCAAGAGTCCAGAAGACTCTATAATGGAGGACGGTGGACCACCAAAAGTCATTCTTCTATAAAATAAGAGTTCATCCCTCTCCGTATCCAAAGGATAGGGGATAAGATGTTAGATCGCTGCGGTCCCGTTGCTGGGGACCCCGGGGATCGCCGCTGCGGCACCCCGCCATCATTACTGCACAGAGCGAGTTCGCTCTGTGCGTAATGACGGGCGATACAGGGGCCGGAGCAGCGTGACGTCATGGCTCCGCCCCTCATGACATCACGGCCCGTCCCCTTAATGTAAGTCTATGGCAGGGGGCGTGACTACCACCACGCCCCCTCCAATAGACTTGTATTGACGGGGGCGGGCCGTGACGTCACGAGGGGCGGAGCCGTGATGTAACGATGCTCCGGCCCCTGTATTGCCCGTCATTACGTGCAGAGCGATCTCGCTCTGCGCAGTAATGATAACGGGGTGCTGCAGCAGCGATCCCAGGGGTCCCCAGCAGCGTGACCCCGGCGATCTGACATCTTATCCCCTATCCTTTGGATAGGGGATAAGATGTCTAGGGGCGGAGTACCCCTTTAATAACCCCATACATTGCACCATAAATGTTGAAATTTAAATTAAGCATGAATGTATGTATGTATTTAAAAAATCCTAAAATTAAAGGCCCAAGCCCAGAAGCATCATGAAGTCAAGTAGTTCCTGAAAGACACAGGAGCAGTCAGGAGTAGGCATCAGCAGTACCCAAGAGGCTTTAATAACCCCTTACATTGCACGATCAATCGCGAGATCGAGCAATAACAGGTGTGCCCTCAGTTGTCCGGGGTTGCACGCACGCTACACTGAACGGACCAGCGTGTGCCTATCTTTCACCGACAGGTGTGGGTAACCCGCTGAACCCCATTCGCAATAGGGATCAGGGATTGCAATTATTTTCCAGGAAAGAATAATCACAACTAAGTGCGGGTCCATAAGCTCGGGTTCATTAAGTCCCTGCCCTTTGTACACACCGCATGTCTCTACTACCGACTGGATGGTTTAGTGAGGTCCTCGGATCCTCTGCGGCGGGGTAGGAGAAGGCCCTGGCAGAGCGCAGAGAATTTAAAGATCATTGTTGAAATTTGCATTAAGCATGTATTAGCTACTGCTAAACTTCCAAAAATTAAAGGCCCAAGGCCAGAAGCATCAGTGAGGCAAGTAATTCATGAAAGACACAGGATGAGTCAGAAGCAGTCATTCGCAGTACCCAAGAGGGTTTCATAACCCCTTACATTTAAAGATCAATGTTGACATTTGCATTAAGCATGTATTTGGCTACTGCTAAACATCCAAAAATTGAAAGCCCAAGACCTGAGGCATCAGGGAGGCAAGTAGTTCCTGAAAGACACAGGATGAGCCAGGAGCAGGCAATGGCAGTACCAAAGAGGGTTTCATAACCCTAATTGATAACCCAAGAGGGTTTCATAACCAACCCTAATTGGGAAATGTTGGTGTAGCATCATGGTCAATCTACTCTGAGGCATCTGGCATTGGTGGCTGGAAATCCTGGCTGATCCATCCCTGATTCATCTTGACAAACGTCAGTCTCTCCACATTATTAGAGGACAGACAAGTTCGCCTTGGGGTGACTATGGCCCCGGCCACACTAAACACCCACTCTGATAGCATACTACTGGCCGGGCAGGACAGCTTTTCCAGGGCAAACTCTGCTAGTTGCGGCCATAAATCAAGTTTGGCTGCCCAGAAGTCCAGCAGATCTTCAATGGTTGTTGGCATGGTCATGTCAAGGTATGCCACCACCTGCTGGTTCAGGTCCTGCTCCATGTCTACCTGCTGCTGATGAGTAGCTTTCTTCACCCGCATAGTGAAGCAACTCATCAGCGACTGTAGACTCAGGCTGCTGCTGATTGAGCTGGTACTGCTCCTGCCACCCCTCCTCTCCCCAGCAGCCATGGCAGTGGAAGGTGAGCGCAGAGGGCCCCCTGAGTCAGACCTGCGAGTGGATGGACCGTGTGGCCGATAGGCATCGGCCAACTGACTACGTAGAATCTCTCTGTAGTAGGTCAGTTTGTCCTCCCTCTCAGTGGGTGTAAAAAAGGCCCCCATTCTGGGATGGTAGCGAGGGTCTAATAAGGTGGAGATCCAGAAGTCATCCCGCTGACAAATTTTGACAATTCGGGGGTCACTACGCAAGCAACTGAGCATGCATTGTGCCATTTGCGCCAGTGACTCGGAGGGACTACCTGCCTCCCTCTCCACTGCATACTGCCACGGTGTGTCTGGGTCCTCTGTCTCGCCTTCCTCCTAACCCTCCAGCTCCTCTGGCTGCTCCTCCTCTCCTGTCCGATGACTAAAAACACCGGCCATCTCATCCAACCTAAACTGTTCTCCGCTCTGCCCCTCATCATCCTCCTCCTCCAGTTCAGCCCCCACAGGGCTCATGTAGCCTTGAGATGTAGGCGCAACATCTCCATTGCCGTGACCAGCCATGGTTTCAATAATTTGTTGTAGGAAATGTAGGAGTGAAATTACGTCGTTCATTGCGTAATCCAAGCGACTTACAAATAATGTGGCTTCCTCAAATGGCCTCAGCAAACGGCAGGTGTCACGTATGAGCTGCCACTGGTTCACATTGAAGTTACACAGGGGAGTATGCCTATCTGCTTGGATCATCAAGAAATCGGTGATGGCTTTTCTTTGTTCGTATAGTCTGTCCAACATATGGAGGGTGGAATTCCAACGTGTGGCAACGTCACAAATAAGACTATGTTGTGGGATACCATTCTGATGCTGCAGCTCAAGGAAGGTGTGCTTGGCGGTGTACGAGTGGCTGAAGTGCATGCACAGTTTCCTTGCCATTTTCAGGATGTTTTGCAAATGGGGTGAAGACTTGAGGAAGTGCTTGACAACCAGATTCAACACGTGTGCCATGCAGGGCGCATGTTTCACACTTCCTTGTCGCAGCGCGGACACTATGTTCTTCCTATTGTCGGTCACCATGGTTCCCATTTCCAGATTTCGTGGAGTAAGCCATACTCTTTACGAATGAACTTTAGCAGTTCCTCCCCTGTGTGACAGCTTGACACCACCGTGCCCTACACATATGGTACGATGAAGGGCCACCGAGATTTGGACATGCAATGGAGGCTGATAATATGGTGGAGGAGGACTGCCTGGGAGCCTGTGTGACCTGTCCAAGTTGCTGTTGTGGCTGTGCAGGAACCACATTTACCCAGTGGGCCATAAAAGACAAGTATTGTCCCTGCCCGTAGTTACATCTCCACATGTCGGCGCTGACGTGCACTTTTTTAAACACACCGACAGGCTCAAGGATTGGCCCACCTTCTCTTGTACAAACTTATGCAGGGCTGGTACTGCCTTCTTCGCAAAGAAATGACGGCTTGGGACTCTCCACCTTGGCTCGGCAGAAGCCATCAATTCTCTGAAAGGTGCAGAGTCCACCACTTGAAAAGGGAGGGACTGCAACACCAGCAACTTGGACAGGAGCACATTCAACTTCTGCGCCGTTGGATGAGTGGGCGCATACTGTTGTCTCTTGGACATGGCTACGCCGATGGATTGTTGGTGGAATGGCTGACTAAAAGTGGGAGAAGCAGGAGTGACAGAAGGAGGGTCTGACACACAGCTCCCTTCGGCTGAGGTGGTGGAGTCTTGGCTGGATGAAGGAGGGAGCGGATGGCCACTGTATGATGCAGGAGGCTGGACCACTACAGGCCGCTTTATGTTGGCGAAGCATGTGTTGACGCAGGACCGTGGTGCCGACATTGGGACCCTGGCCACGCTTCACCTTCTGCCGACAGATCTTGCATGTGGCTACGTGAACCTCCTCCGGATGCCTAATGAAAAACTTCCACACCGCCGAGTAGCTGATTTTCCCACCCGCAGTCCGCACTAATTGACTGCTACTGGTGCCGTCTCCAGGAACCCCTGTTCCACTACCTCCCGGTAAGGTAGGCTGCCGCGAAGCAGGTGGTCTCCCCCGGGCACGTTTGGCTCCTGAATTTCCACTCCTGCCACCACGCTGACTGCCAACCGTGCTACCGCCTTGCTGCCTCAAGGGCAACCTGCAACTCTCTTCTCCTGATGCTGATGAAGCCCCTTCTGCACCCGGCTCCCAATTGCGATCGGCTTCATCATCATCATGATCATCAACAGGTGTGTGCACGTCACTGATGTCCTCCTCAGGTTCCCCAACAGTGTCTGCTTCAGGACCCTGAACACTTGCAACACCGCCTCCCTCGTCACTCTCCGCATCACTACTTGGCCACCTAGCGGAGCAAGCGGCGCATGTCTCCTCCTCTTCTTGGCTGTCCAGTAGCTGCTGACTGTCCTCTATTGGATCGTCCTCAGTAAATAGTGGAGCTGAACCCACAGCATAAGATACTTCTTTAGGAGAGGGAACAGCATAGGACAAAGGCAATGGGAGGACACGGACTGCTCCCGGGCCATACCAACTGAGGGTTGTGTCTGAGGAACCCACCGACTGTTGACTGGGGGTGTCAGATGTCACTTGTGGTGATGTGGATGAGCGTGTTAACCAATCGACGACGGCAGATGGGTTGCTGGTGGAGACACGACCACTGGCTGATAACGGGAGCTCAGGCCTCTCGCTGCGACTCCTGCTGCCAACTCTGGCTGAAGTATTTAGGCCTCTGCCACTCCTCTGTGCACGTCCTGGCACTTCTCTGCCTGACATACTTAGTGCGTTTTTGAGGGTATTACAATAAGCTACACTACTCTTTAAACAGTATTTGTCTAGAACAGCAGCAGGTGATTACTTACGGCTGTCCTTTCACAGTATGTAGGCCCCTTACAGCTTAACAGGTACTAAATGGTACAATATTTGGATGTACCTATGCAGTATGCACTGATGAGGGCAGTAATATGCGTAACTATACGCAGAAAAAACTCTGTATTTATAAAAAAAAAAAATTTAAAAAACAGCCGGTGAATACTATTGTTTGGACTTGCACAGTATATAGCCCCTTGACAGATTAACAGGTACAAAATGGTACAAATGCACTACAGTCCACTGAACAATCACGTATTTCTGAACAGCAGCAGGACCCAACAGTGCAGCACCACAAGAAAAAAAAAAATACAGGGATTAAACCCTATATTGCACTCTGTCACACAATTCTGAGCAGCAGAAGATTTGTGGAGCCAAAAAAAAAAAACTCAATTGGGCTGAAAAATGAGGAGATAAGAGACGGCCCCGATCAGGCAGTAATTCCGGGTTACCGGGTCACTGGAGACCCGATTGACCCAGAATCGCCGCAGATCGCTGGACTGAATTGATCTGTAGTTTTTATCAGTACCACTTTCGCTTAGGTATTACTTTTATTAAAAAAATATATATTTTTGGGGGGAATAAAATGTGACAAAAGCAGCAATTTTTTACTTTTGAAAATTTGTTTTACATTTACGCCGTTCACTCTATGGGATCATTAACTGTATATTTTAATAGTTCAGACTTTTACGCACGCGGCGATACCAAATATGTGTCTTTTTATTTAACGCTTTTTTGGGGGGTAAAATGGGAAAAGCGGACGTTTTACTTTTTTATTGGGGATTTTTCACATTTTTTTTTACTCTTTTTATGTCTCCATAGGGAACTATTCATAGCAATCATTTGATTGCTAATACTGTTCAGTGCTATGTATTGGACATAGCATTGATCAGTATTATCGGTGATCTTCTGCTCTGGTGTGCACGATCTCAGACCAGAGCAGAAGACCCCGGTAGATGGCCAGAGCCAGGTGAGGGGACCTCCGGCTGCCATGCTGGATGATCGGATCGCCGCAGCAGTGCTGCGGGCGATCCGATCATCCATTCAAAGTACGGCACTGCCACAGATGCTGTGATCTGTATTGATCATGGCATCTGAGGGGTTAATGGCGGACATCCGTGCGATAGCAGCCGGGACGCATGATCATGGCGGTGCGTTAAGTACCACGTCACCATGACGTACATTTTACGTCCATTGTCGTTAAGGGGTTAAAGATGCACATAAGGTGTTCATGGGGGGGGGGGGGGATTTTTTTTCACCTGATACAGCTCACACTTTAAAGGGGTTTTCCAGGATTTGTTTCTTTGTTATTTGTCTACACTACAGGGGCTGTGAAGTTAGTGTAATTCATAATATGGTGTCTGTACCTGTGTTTCATAGTGTTCTTGCAATTCTTGTGATTTTTTGCCCCAATGTTTATTTTTAGCAGCATACAAAATGACTGTTTTATCAGGTTTTGCCAGGTTGCAGTGCAGCCCTGGACATTATAACACTAGTCAGGTGTCAGCCTGTCTTTGCTTCAATGGGTGGAGTGACTGCTGGGTGGGAGGAAGATCATTCTGCAAGAATTGTAGTTTTGCAACAGCTGGAGGCACCCTGGTCAGAAAACACTGGTCTATTGTATGGAAAGGATCACAGGTGTGTTTCAATTGGTGGGGTGGCTAAGGTGTGGGAGGGAGTGATTCCCAAGGAATCATGGGATTTATAGTTTTTAGGGAACAAACTCCAACAGGAAATAGCCAGTTCACAAAAAGATAGCAAAAGCATTATGATAATCTCACAACATAGCCATTGGGCCTCAAGACAAGCACAGATCCTTCCTATACATGTCCATTACTGTCTAGCAGGAACATACTAAAATCCCCTTATGGTGGATCACCCCTTTTAAAGTGTACCTTTCATATCACATAAAAATGCTTATATATGTTACTCACTAGGTTATTCAAATGCTTAACATGCCTTTTTATGTGTCTAGCTTCTGTATTTGGCTCACAAATCCCTCCGTTCCTGCTGCTCACTCATTCTGAAATCCACTGCTCAAGAAAGGGCATGTCCAATGCAAGCCCTGAGCCCGCCGTCATTTACCATGCATGAACTTCCTCCATGCTTGATTCTGACAGTGCCCATTGAAAGAAATGCAGAAATACATTTTTAATTGCTGTTAGCTAACTCCTGCAACATGATGTATTGTCGGTAGAAAACCTAATGTTAATACCAACGAAAAAAAAAATTCTAAAATTTCTATCATGATGGTTAACCCCTTCAGGACGGAGCCCATTTTGGCCTTAAGGACCGGAGCGTTTTTTGCACATCTGACCACTGTCACTTTAAACATTAATAACTCTGGAATGCTTTTAGTTATCATTCTGATTCCGAGATTGTTTTTTCGTGACATATTCTACTTTAACATAGTGGTAAATTTTTGTCGATACTTGCATCCTTTTTTGGTGAAAAATCCGTAAATTTGATGAAAAATTTTAAAATTTAGCATTTTTCTAACTTTGAAGCTTTCTGCTTGTAAGGAAAATGGATATTACGAATACATTTTTTTTTGGTTCACATATACAATATGTCTACTTTATATTTGCATCATAAAATTGATGAGTTTTTACTTTTGGAAGACACCAGAGGGCTTCAACGGTCAGCAGCAATTTTCCGATTTTTCACAAAATTTTCAAACTCAGTATTTTTCAGGGACCAGTTCAGGTTTGAAGTGGATTTGAAGGGTCTTCATATTAGAAATACCCCATAAATGACCCCATTATAAAAACTACACCCCCCAAAGTATTCAAAATGACATTCAGTCAGCGTTTTAACCCTTTAGGTGTTTCACACGAATAGCAGCAAAGTGAAGGAGAAAATTCACAATCTTCATTTTTTACACTCACATGTTCTTGTAGACCCAATTTCTGAATTTTTACAAGGGGTAAAAGGACAAAATTTTTACTTGTATTTGTAGCCCAATTTCTCTCGAGTAAGCACATACCTCATATGTCTATGTAAAGTGTTCGGCGGGCGCAGTAGAGGGCTCAGAAGGGAAGGAGCGACAAGGGGATTTTGGAGAGTACGTTTTTCTGAAATGGTTTTTGGGGGGCATGTTACCTTTAGGAAGCCCCTATGGTGCCAGAACAGCAAAAAAAAACCACATGGTATACCATTTTGGAAACTAGACCCCTCGGGGAATGTAACATGGGATAAAGTGAACCTTAATACCCCACAGGTGTTTCACGACTTTTGCAAATGTAAAAAATAAATAAAAAATTTTACCTAAAATGCTTGTTTTCCCCCCAAAATTTTATTTTTAAAAAGGGTAATAGCAGAAAATACCCCTAAAAATTTGAAGCCCAATTTCTCCCGATTCAGAAAACACCCCATATGGGGGTGAAAAGTGCTCTGCTGGCGCACTACAGGTCTCAGAAGAGAAGGAGTCACATTTGGCTTTTTGAACGCAAATTTTGCTCTGGGGGCATGCCGCATTTAGGAAGCCCCTATGGTGCCAGGATAGCAAAAAAAAACCACATGGCATACCATTTTGGAAACTAGACCCCTCGGGGAACGTAACAAGGGGTTAAGTGAACCTTTATACCCCACAGGTGTTTCACGACTTTTGCATATGTAAAAAAAAATTTTTTTTTTTTACCTAAAATGCTTGTTTTCCCAAAAATTTTACATTTTTAAAAAGGGTAAAAGCAGAAAATACCCCCCAAAATTTGTAACACAATTTCTCCCGAGTACGGCGATACCCCATATGTGACCCTTAACTGTTGCCTTGAAATACGACAGGGCTCCAAAGTGAGAGCGCCATGCGCATTTGAGGCCTAAATTAGGGACTTGCATAGGGGTGGACATAGGGGTATTCTACGCCAGTGATTCCCAAACAGGGTGCCTCCAGCTGTTGCAAAACTCCCAGCATGCCTGGACAGTCAACGGCTGTCCGACAATACTGGGAGTTGTTTTGCAACAGCTGGAGGCTCCGTTCTGGAAACAGTGGCGTACCAGACGTTTTTCATTTTTATTGGGGAGGGGAGGGGGGCTGTGTAGGGGTATGTGTATATGTAGTGTTTTTTACTTTTTATTTTATTTTGTGTTAGTGTAGTGTAGTGTTTTTAGGGTACAGTCGCACGGGCGGGGGTTCACAGTAGTTTCTCGCTGGCAATTTGAGCTGCAGCAGAAAGTTTGCGGCAGCTCAAATTTGCAGCCCGATACTTACTGTAATCCTCCGCCCATGTGAGTGTACCCTGTACGTTCACATTGGGGGGGGGGGGGGGGACATCCAGCTGTTGCATAACTACAACTCCCAGCATGCCCGTTGGCTGTCGATGACTGCTGAGAGTTGCAGTTTTGTAACAACTGTAGGCACACTGGTTATGTATCACTGAGTTTGTGACCTAACTCAGTGTTTCACAACCAGTGTGCCTCCAGCTGTTGCAAAACTACAACTCCCAGCATGTACGGTGCATGGTGTACGGTGACTGCTGAGAGTTGTTGTTTGCAACAGCTGGAGGCACACCGGTCGTGAAACACTGAGTTAGGTAAAAAAAAACTCTGAGTTTCACAACCAGTGTGCCTTCAGCTGTTGCAAAACTACAACTCTCAGCAGTCACCGACAGCCAACGGGCATGCTGGGAGTTGTAGTTATGCAACCAGCAGATGCACCACTACAACTCCCAGCATGCACTTTAGCTGTTTGTGCAAGCTGGGAGTTGTAGTTATACAACAGCTGAAGGTACACTTTTCCATAGAAAGAATGTGCCTCCAGCTGTTGCAAAACCATAAGTCCCAGCATGCCCATAAGGGAATGCTGGGAGTTGTGGTGGTCTGTCTCCTGCTGTTGCATAACTACAGCTCCCAGCATGCCCTTTTTGCATGCTGGGAGCTGTTGCTAAGCAACAGCAGGAGGCTGTCACTCACCTCCAACGATCCAGACGCTGCAGGTCAGTCCCGCCGCCGCAGCTGCTCCTGGGGCCCCGATCCCAACAGGGGCGCCGGGGATCGGGGTCCCCAGCACCGGGGGTCGTCTTCCCGCACCCGCTCACGTCCTCCGGAAGAGGGGCGGAGCGGGTGCGGGAGTGACACCCGCAGCAGGCGCCCTGATTGGTCGGCCGGTAATCCGGCCGACGAATCAGGGCGATCGTGAGGTGGCACCAGTGCCACCTCACCCCTGCAGGCTCTGGCTGTTCGGGGCCGTCAGAGACGGCCCCGAACAGCCAGTAATTCCGGGTCACCGGGTCACCGGAGACCCGATTGACCCGGAATCGCCGCAGATCGCTGGACTGAATTGTCCAGCGATCTGCGGCAATCGCCGACATGGGGGGGCATAATGACCCCCCTGGGCGATATGCCGGGATGCCTGCTGAACGATTTCAGCAGGCATCCGGCCCCGGCTCCCCTCCGGCTAGCGGCGGGGGCCGGAATTCCCACGGGCGTATGGATACGCCCTCGGTCCTTAAGGACTCGGGATTCAGGGCGTATCCATACGCCCTATGTCCTGAAGAGGTTAAAATATAGAAATGAGAAATAAAAAAAGTTCCCTCCTAGACTCCAAATATGGAAATCTGTACAACACGGCGTCTACCTGGATTTGCCTCTTCCTGTCCCCTCATTGCCTCACACCAGTGTCTTTTGGTCTGCCGGGCCAGCTGCCACCCAAACCAAAACCATATTTAGAGGAAGCAACTGCAACAAAGTCCAGATCCCCCTATGGGGGAAAAGGGTAAACGACCAGGTGGGCTTCTTAAACAACACCGTTGATAGTGGCTTATTGGGGTACTCTGCCAGAAAACATGTTATCACCTATCCAAAGGATAGGGGATAAGATGTCTGATCATGGGGGTCCCACCACATCTCTGCTGCGGCACCCCAGTCATCCGATGCACGGAGCGAACTCTGTGCCGGATGACTGGCGACTACAGCTACCATGCCCCCACCATTCAGGTCTATGGGAAAAGACGTGACGCCCCCTCCCATAAACATGAATGGAGGGGGGGGGGGCGTGGTGTGACGTCACAAACATGGAAGCTCCAGGCTTCTGTGTTCCGGATGCTGCCAGCCCCGAGATCACAAGGGTCCCCAGTGGCGGGACCCCTGTGAGCAGATATCTTATCCCCCATCCTTTGGATAGGGGATAAGATGTTTTCCGGCGGAGTACCCCTTTTAAAGCCAAAAAAGGTTGGGTTGCAGAGCAGGTCCACACCCATTGCAGTTACAATTTGCTTAGCCACATCATCACAATATTATAGCTGCCCTAAGGATTCCTGAACCAGTGCCTAATAACTTCATGGATAATTGTTTCCTTCAAAATGCTACAAGGTAGCCTTCATCATCTCAATGTTGTATGGTGAATCTCTCTTTTGGGCTTATCTACACTGAGAATGTGGAGTCCTAAAATCGCTGATTTATAGTCCTACCTGGTTACTTTCCATACAGTATTTGAGGAATATGGCTGGACTTCGTTTGCAGCATTTGCTTTCCTTACCTTATTCTAAGACTGCTTGCTTGTCTGTAGGTCCATATGTCATACAATTTTGCATGCTTGCCGCTTATAAGGCTCAGGTTGCTGGTGAAAAGGCCTAGCTGAATGTAGCAAGAATGGTTTGGCAGCAAGACAACATCATACTTCTGTAGATGCCCAGATCTCCTTCACCAACCTCATTCACATGTACTCCAGAAAGGTTGCTCGTACTTAAAGGATTCTGAGATTTGCACCTTCGTTCACGTGGTCCATCATGGCTACTTATGCCACATCTTTAGGGCCCATGCAAGTAACAGACCATAAACCTCAATATTGATGAGCTGAGAACATGTTACTATTTTGTAGTGGCAATACACATTATGTGCAAAACTCTATCTAGGGTTAGTGGGAGAGATGACTCTGTCATGCGGTAATAACTCAATTATGAATTATGGTCATTAAAAAATTATGAAAAATAAATTATTACAATTATTAAAAATATCAAAATTATCACCTGGTGAAATGTAGACAAAGCCAATCAATACAATTCACATCGGAGTCCAACTATTTCCTCAGATAACAAGTTTTTTTTTATGACTGGATGACATTAACGTTAAGGGTGTAGTTTTGCAATATACAATAATACACAGGTATTATTAAAGTATGCAGATTTATTGGTTATAAGCATAAATGAGTAATAAACACATATGCAAATGAATATCAATTAGAGATATTAGTAAACATTACAAGCTTGTTAATTGACTACATAAAAGTAGAACAATACATGTGAGTAGTAACTTGATACAATAAAACCAAAGCTACCAACTTAGGATATCATACAAAAAAAGGTTACATATCACGGTGTTCAGAGGAACCTCATGATATCAAGATGGGCAATATCTAGTCATAGACATCAATATGGAATGCTAAATACACTCCCTGGACCCCTTCTAACCAACTACAAATCCCATGATTCTATGAATGGGCAAATCCATCTAAGGATATAAACATGGAAGAACTATGATATACTTCCACCCCATTCTGGACTATTTTCTGTACATGATTTTGGTAAGACATTCGGCAGAGTTTTATGATCTCGCTAGACTATATTTTAGGAGGAAGAACTTGAAACAAGTTTCCTGTGTGGAAAATATACTTATAACACTTAGTTTGGCGAGCAGGAATTCTATCAATATGTATGAGCAGTAATTTAATGCTTTGATTGATTGCGTCTTGATTCTTCTCCAGGTAGAATGAAGTCTCACAATATCCTAAAACTATAATCTCAATATGGAGATAATTAATTATTTTATTTAATTAATTTATTCGCCAATCTAAATGGTATAATTCCATCTACATTATCCAAATTAGTCTTAATTAAATGGAATACCATTTTTATGTCTCTTACCAAGTCTATGTAAGAACTTCGCTTCTGCTCCAAGGAAAATTGAACGGTCCATCTCATCGTCATGGATAGCCATTGATCTGGTACCGTGTGATCAGTCCGGCTTGCTGGGATCTCTCATGGCTTTTCCATCTGGTTGGATCTCCTTCCTGTCTCTTTGTGTGTTCTTTTCAGCCTCTAACATCTGGTTTACCAGACTTTTTAATTAGTTTGACACACCCTCCCAAATTGGAATTCCCCAATGAATGTAGGTTGGGCATGTACATATGGTAATGACTATGACATCACTATAATACCCAGAATGCATTGAGCATATCACCCATAATGCCTTTCCTGATGGTGTAATGTCAACTACCCATACGCTAGGGGGTGCTATTGCAGAAGCAATTAGCATCATTACCATTAAGGGTTAACTGTCAATAACTGGTCTTAAACCCACATTCCACACTTGAAGTATGGAACACTATATTATAAGTTCAGGAATTATTTTTGACATATATAAGTAATCAAAACATTGTTTCTCCAGACATAGAGTCACCAACTAGACATTTTCAACACTATCAAATTTATGGGAAAGATAATAATACTATGGATGATTCTCTGACACAGATGTGTGAATGTCTAGAGAATGTAACTAGCCTCCTTATCTGTCTTATCTAAACAGCCATAAATATCTAAAGAGAGAACAAGTATTCTACTCCAAGACTGGCACTTGAATAGGAGAACTTTAGAATACATTGTGGTAAGGATCGACCGATTATCGGTTTGGCCGATATTCACGATTTTGGACGTTATCGGTATTGGCAATTACCTTGCCGATAATGCCCCGCCCCCCACCGTGCCACACCGCACCCCCCCCCACTGCACTGCGCTGCACCCCCCCGGCCGCTGCCCTCGCCACCTGCTTCTCTCCCCCTGCCTGTCCTGGGGTCCTGAGTCCTATCACCAACACCGCCCAAGCGCCCCCACCACCGCACCGCTCCGGCCAGAGAACGCCGCCGCTGCCCCATTACCTCCCCCATCCCCGGTTTTATAATTACCTGTTCCCGGGGCCCAGGGTCCACGCTATTTCTGGCTCCTGCGCCGTCCTGTGTTACGCTGTGCGCTGCGCAGCAACGAGTGACGTCCTCAACACGATGTCCCCGTCATTGCGTACAGTAACAGCTCAGGAGGACGGTGCCGGAGACAGAAGTAGAACGGACCCCGGGCACAGGTAAACTGGGAATGGGGGAGGCAATGGGATGGGTGAGGCAATGGGGCAGCGGCGGCGTTCTCTGGCCGGAGTGGTGCGGTGGTGGGGGTGGGGGCGCCTGGGCGGTGTTGGTGATAGGACTAAGGACCCCAAGACAGGCAGGGGGAGAGAAGCGGGTGGCAGCCTCTGGCACAGCAAAATCCGCTGCAGTTCATTGATTTAAAGCGCGCGCTTTAAATCAAAGATCTGCAGAGGTGTCGCCGGGGGGGGTATAAATAGCCGTTAACTTATACCGGAATATCGGTATAAGTTATCGGCTCTAACTTCCACAGAGTATCTGTATCGGCCCTTAAAAAAACGATATCGGTCGATCCCTACACTGTGGTCTATTTAGAATATACAACAAAATGGCCGACATCATGCTATTATGCTATGAAACATAATGATTCATTTTTGGGGCCTACAATAAGTACAACTCTTAGTGAAGAATACATCTCTTCAAAACTGCATATTCCTGTGACCTCTTAGGGGAACATACATATCCATACTGTCACGCGCTGCATCCGTGAGCGCAGTGTCCCGGGGTCACTTACCCCGCTCTACTGCCTCTGGAACTCAACTCCGCCGCGCTCTTCCCTGTCTCCAAGGGCGTGCGCGCGCGGCAGAGCTCTGTAGTTTAAAGGGCCAGTGCGTTCTTAAAGGGGTTCTCTGGTGCTTACACATCTTTTCCCCTATCCAAAGGACAGCTATCACGCCCCCTCCCGTAGGCTTGCATTGAGGGGCGGAGGCGTGACGTCACACGGGGGCGGAGGCGTGACTTGACATGCCGCCGGCCCGGTGGTCGCCTGTAATCAGTCCCGGAGCGAACACGCTCCAGGGACTGATTACAAACGGGGTGCCGCGTACATGATCCCGGGGGTCCCCAGCGGCGGGACTCCCGCGATCAGGCATCTTATCCCCTATCCTTTGGATAGGGGAAAAGATGTGTAAGCACCGGAGAACCCCTTTAATTAGTATGTGCACCTGAATACACATTATAAGTTCCTGCACCTCCCACACCCCCCTGCCAGATCTTCAGTGCCATTTGCCTGAGAGAAAGCGTACCCAATTGCCTGTTTTCCTTACCCGTGTACCCAGACATTCCCACTACGTTTTTTGACTACAAACCTTTGCCGCCTGCCTTGACCTTCTGTTGCGTTGACTACGCCTCTGTCTCATCCTCCTGTACGTCGCCTTGCCCAGTTACCTGTGTGGTCAAGCCGTATTGGGGGTAGCGACCTGGGTGTGGCCTGCCGCAGCAAATCCATCCTTTTTTGTAACGGGCTCTGGTGAAGACCAGCGGCACCTTAGACTCCGCTCCCCGATACGGTCCGAGTCATCAACCACACAGGTGGAGGATCCACATCCTGTTCCAGACCGCCCGCATCCAGGTGCGTGGCACATACCTATGTTACTGGACTTTGGTTTAGTTGGTAACTTTATTCTTCAACCCTTGAAGCTCCCTACTGTACACCTGGAGTATCATAGTCTTGTAGCATCTGATGATGGTCATGCACAGGAGCGGACTGACAACACTAAGGGCCCCGTGACAAAAGAAAGCAAGGGCACACTGCAAAACTCCCACCTCTTCCCTGCCCCTATTCTCACCCAAACCCCTCCTCATGCCCCATCCCTACATTTCAGACCTTGTGTGCAGTGTCTAACTGCTCAGGCTGCCCATGCCTGAGCCAAGAACTACCGTTACTATGTAGACCCCCAATTACAAAAGTTGCAGAGACCACAGGAGCATATTCAGGATTCAGCCAGACCCACAAAGCGAACATGATATCATAGACTTTTCCAGGTGTATTACAACCCCCAGCTGGCCATGCACTACTACTCCTATCCTCGTGGGCACTAAAACTTATCAGTCACAAATTATAGAAATTTTTTTTGGGAAGTTATCAACTGATCCTCTTATAACACTCCAGCACATACATACACTCATTATATAGGGACAAAATTTATATATACCACCTACAGTTTAAGTGCGGAGGTCTGATGCGTTAAGATGGTGGCCCTAGGTCTCCTCACCTGTCTCCTGGTGCTCTGCCTCTTGGGGACCAAGGGCGTACCTGTACGCCCTGGTCCTGCTGCCCTTCTATGACGCGGGGTCACGGGCTGACCCCAGTGGCCATCAACGGCCGTGACCCGTGCCTAATACCGGATATTACCAATAGCGATGTTGCCCGGCATGAAGCCATCTAAGTTGATCTCCGCGTCTAAAGTGAAAAAAACTGTTACCGGCAGCTCAGTTGGGCCGTCCGATCGGTGATCTGCTGCTCCATGCCTGCTCAGCAGGCTGGAACAGTAGAGCGCCGATAACACTGATCAATGCTATGCTATGGAACAGTGTATGCAATCAGAAGATTGCATGTATTAGTCCCCATAGCATGTAATAGTCCCCTATGGGGACTAAAAATGGTGTAATGGAAAAAGTAAATAAATTTGAATTAACCCCTTCCGTACTAAAATTTTAACCCCTTAAGGACCAGGACCATTTTGGCCTTAAGGACCAGACCAATTTTATTTTTGCATTTTCGTTTTTTCCTCCTCGCCATCTAAAAATCATCTTTTATATTTCCATCCACAGATCCATATGAGGGCTTGTTTTTTTGCGTCACCAATTGTACTATGTAATTACATCACTTATTTTACCATAAAATGTACGGCGCAACCAAACAAATATTATTTATGTGGGAAAATTTAAAAGTAAACCGCAATTTAGCAAATTTTGGAAGGTTTTGTTTTCACTCTGTACACTTTCCGGTAAAAATGACATGTCTTCTTTATTCTGTGGGTCAATACGATTAAAATGATTCCCATGTTATATGCTTTTCTATAATTGTACCACTTTGAAACCAGTTTGAAATTGCCCTATTTTGACAACCTATAACTTTTTCATTTTTCCGTATATGGAGCATTATGAGGGCTCCTTTTTTGCGCCATGATCTGTAGTTTTTATGAGTACCACTTTTGCTTAGGTTTTACTTTTTATTAAAAAAAATTATACATTTTTTTTGGAATAAAATGTGACAAAAAAGCAGCAATTTTGGACTTATTTATTAATATTTTATGTTTACGCCGTTCACCATATGAGATAATTAACAATATATTTTAATAGTTCGGACTTTTACGCACGCGGCGATACCAAATATGTGTATTACATTTTTTTTTTTTAACGCTTTTTAAAAATAAATAAAACAGAAGGGATGGGAATTTTTTTTTATAAAAGGAAATTTTTATTTTTTATAATGAACTTTTAAAGGAGTAGTCCAGTGGTGAACAACTTTTCCCCTATCCTAAGGATAGGGGATAAGTTGCAGATCGAGGGGGGTCCAACCTCTGGGGCCCCCCGCGATCTCCTGTACGGGGCCCCGACAGCACGCGGGAAGGGGGCGTGTTGACCACCGCACGAAGCGGCGGCCGACACACCCCCTCAATACAACTCTATGGCAGAGCCGGAGTGCTGCCTTCGGCGTGGCGTGTCGGCCGCCGCTTCGTGCGGTGGTCGACACCCGCTATCTGGCCGGAGAGCCTGGCCCCCGTACAGAGAGATCGCAGGGGGCCCCAGCAGTCGGACCCCCCGCGATCTCAAACTTATCCCCTATCCTTAGGATAGAGGATACGTTTTTCACCACTGGACTACCCCTTTAATTAATTTTGCGCATGTGTTTTTACTTTTTTTTTTTTTTTACATTTTTTAGGTAGTACTACTACTCCCAGCATGGAACATACAGTGAAGGAGTTTAAACATGCATGGGGTAAGCATAAGGCTATACTTCATATAAGATAGGGCCAGGGACTATTCATAGTATTCAGATTATTGGGCAGACTAGATGGGTTCTTATTTGCCAACAAATTATATTTTTCTGCATACTGCACACTGCATACTGCTCCATATTGGGAACTGTAGTACCTGCAGTTAGGGAAAGATCACAGCAGATGTCACTCCTGACACCCGCTGTGAACCTCCTGTATAATGTATAGATGCGGCTGGCCGCTCTTCAATGGTCCCCTGCACTGACTTATATATACACCTATTCATATTTCCCACAGAGAGTTGTGTTTGGCTGGAACCATCTGGCCAATCACAGCTCTCTGCGGGAAATATGAACAGATATATATATATATATATATATATATATATATATATATGGCAGTGCAGGGGACCACAGAAGAGCGGCCGCATGTATAAATGATACAGAAGGATCGTAACGGACATGGGGCAATCTGTCAATTAGTACTGGTACTACTACTCCCATCATGAAACAGTGTGTTCCATGCTGGGAGTAGTAGTACCACCAAAAAAAAAAGAAAAGAAAAAAAAGTGTAAAACACACACACTTTTATTATTGTCGGCTATATTTTTAGTGCCCTGCCCGCACACATAAATTGATCCCTGTTTAAAAATTTATAAAAATGTTGTAATAAAAAAGATAAATTTTGTTAAAAAATTTTTTTTCCATCACCACTGTATCTTTTCTTTTTTCATGGTACCCTACAAAACCTACAAGGAGCTGAAAAACTGCAAAAAAGAGTGAAAAAACGCCAAAAGGATAAAAAAAATTGCCAAACAGACAATCAATGAGAAATCGCTAAATTATTTTTCCACTTGGTGTTTAACAGCTAAAAACTGGCTGAAAAAACGCCATGCGGCAGAATTGGCATTTCCCCCCCAAAAAAACAAGTGGAATTCCAGCCTTACAGTGAGGACATGCTGGGAGATGTAGTTGCAACAGTTAGCGCGCAGGTGGTAGATGCGAGCAGGCGGCCGGGGAGAGGAGCCAGCTTTCACTCAGGAATCTGAAAGTACGGCACTGTAATTTCATACAGATCGGATCACGGCTCCGGGTGGGAAATATGAAATTACAGTGCTGTACTTTCATATTTCTGTGAATCAGCCGACTCCATTCCCTGGCCACCCACCCACATCTCCCTACTGCCCGTTAGCTGTTGGAAGACTACAACTCTAAGCATGCCCTTATAGTGAGGACATGATGAGAGTTGTAGTTGCAACAGCTAGAGGGCAGGTGGTAGATGCGGGCGGTCGGCCAGGGAGTGGAGCTGCACAAAAAGTGCACAAAAAGTCTGTTTTAAAAATGCTGTCTAAAGCAAGTTTTGTAAGCCAGGTCTGACTCAGCTTACACTTGTGACTTTTTAAGGGGGTTTGTAACTTCTTTTTTAATTTTTAGGTAGGGCCGATTAGTATTGATGAGCGGCATTGCCCATATTGGAATTTGCGATATTTCGCGAATATATAGACAAATATTCGTCCTATATTTGCGAATTTCACGTATTGGTTATATTCGCATATGCGAATATTCGCATATGTGAATATTTGCATATTCATGTATTCGAGAAAGAAAACAGTGATGGGGTGGGCAACTTTACTATTGGCTGCTAGGGATGTTGTTGATAACCTCTGACAAGTGTATTTGCATCATTCTAATTGGCCTACAAGTGAAAAGAAGGAATATGTGAATATTCGCATATGCGAATATGCACATATGCGGAAAAAAGTGAATATATGCGTAATTTCGAATATATAGCAAATATATTCGCAAATCTGCGATATTTGCGATAAAAATTTGAAACGCAAATATTCGTGCCCAACACTACTGCTTAGTACTTTATGCTTACCCGCACAAAAGTCGCACAAAAAAATAGCTTAGGCCCATGTGAGACTATTTGTGCAACTTTTGTAAGCAAAAAAAAAAAACTCTAAATCCCTTGATAAATCTCACTCATGGTATATGATTCTGTATAGTAAACATAGTAAACAGCGTATACGTAAAAAAATAAATAAATAAAAAAAAGTCTAAAATCCTTGCATTTCTGACTTTGCTTTTTCCCCGATTCCCTATACTGTACCGCCTCTCCGGTGTATGACCCAGACTATGTACTACAAATCCACTGCTAAGCATTGGGCTGGTCTTCCTTGGTTACCCTGTCTGGATGGCACAGGGTGCATAGATCCTAAATAGAACATCAATCATCAGTTACCCTCTATTTTCCATGAAACTTTCAGGGTCATTTCTTACTGTATGTAGCAGTGATGTCCCTATGTGGAGAAGGCACTGCCCAGGATCTGCTTTTGTAAGAGAGGGAAGCTGTTATTGCTGTTACAGATGAATGGAAGAAAAGTAAGTAAACCTTTGTTCACTGCCAATGGGACTGATAGCGATAGCAATGTGCTATGCTTGGCTGTCTTCTTTAGTGTCACTCATAGTGAGTGAAGTAATGGTCATGCAGCCATACTACTGCTGCATTCACAAGTGGCTCAAGTACAGAGGTCTAAGGCTATGTTCACACCACAGAATTTCCGTGCGGAATTCTGCATTGGAATTCTGCACGGAAATTCCGCTGCAGCAGAGTCCTATTATATTCAACAGGATTCTGTCACACTGTGCACACGATGGAATTTCCGTCCCAGATGTTGCTCTCCAAAGAAAGAATGAACCTGTTCATTCTTGCAGCGGACTCCGCATGGAATGCATAGCTGTCTATGAGACTGTGCATTCCTGTGCGGTCCTAGCACCGGAGATCTACGGAACAGGTTCATTCTTTATGTGAACACGGAAAATTAAATTTCTGTGCTGGAAACATCTGGCACGGAAATTGTGCACAGCGCAGCGGAATCCCGTTGAATTCAACAAGATTCTGCTGCAGCAGAATTTCCACATGGAAATTCCAACTTGGGAACATGGCCTTACAGTGCACCATGTGAATGTAGTGGTAGTAGACCGGTGGTAACCACTGCTGTATTCACCACCACTAAACGAGACAGCAATAGCCAAGAACTTAACTCCCATCCTTCTAGAAAGTGATCAACCAGTTTTAAGTTGCTCCTTCTGACCATTAAAAGTAAGGAATATTTTTCTGTACTAATTTTTTTCAGATATTTCATCATTCTTCATGTTTTCTTATTTTGGGATGACATTACTGGTGTTATGGACTCAAAATACAATGGTTTCAACAAACAGTGGCCGGAACCAATTGGAACCAATTAATTGATATTTTGAGGGACCCCTGGGTATATAAAACTCAAGGTATATGTGTGTGTATATATATGTTCCAGCATAACTTCCAAATTGTTTAGGAATGTTGTGATACAGACAGTCTCCGCCACCCGAGAGTAATACAGCAGATCCTGGAGCAAAATCCCACTTTAACGTTGGTCTGGCGGAAGGAGTAAAACAGGAGAGTCCAAGGCTTCAAATCAATCCCTAATGTCTTCTCCATATGAAGCCCAATGAGGTTGGTGAATTGCCATCTGAGACACCTGGGTGTAGCTCTGTTTCTATCCAGTTTCAAAACGAACATTTCTCTTTAATCATGCAGCATTTCCTTGTTATAAAGGAGCTTGTCTTTTTTAAGATGCCTATGGTTTGGGCAACATGAAACTCCTTGCAGGTCACTTTGAATAAAAGTCAATTTTCGGGGGCGTGGCCTAGACGCCGAGCGAAGCAGACGCATGCTTCTGTAGCTCCACACTGAATCCGTGCTTATCTTTATCCTGCCATCATCCTGGACTCCCAAAGGCTCCGGAACCGAAGTGGATCTCTGGGGTCCATCATGCCGGCTAACAAGAGTGTGGTGGCTGCGGCTGCAAAGTTACAGAACTTCATGCTCTCTCAGGGCCAAGATGGCGCCGGACCTGTTGCTGAGCCACTTGCTGGCGCTGGACCTGTGCTCCACCCTTCTGCCTCCACTCCGCCACCTAAAGAAGCAGGGGAATTGACGCTGGGTGAGGTCTCCACACAACTGTTATCGGCCATCACAGCCTGTAAGATCTCGCTCACCAGCATGCTTGAGGAGGTGAAGATTGAAATCGCTCTTCTGAGACACGACATGCAGAATCTCCGCGACCAGATGAGACACGTGGAGGACCGTGTCTCCACCGTTGAGGACTCTGTGACACCCTTGCCCGCAGCTATTGCGAACCTTGAGAGATCTGCGACCCAGTGGAGAGAGAAAGCTGACGATCTGGAGAACCGTCTGAGGAGGAACAACCTCCGCATCGTTGGTCTCTCGGAGCGCTCGGAGGTCAAGATCCTGGGCCGTTTGTGGAATGCTGGCTGCGGGAGTTAATGCCGGACACCCCCTTCTCTGCGGTCCTCGCGGTGGAGCGAGCTCATCGGGTGCCGACTCGTCCTCTCCCCCCTGGGGCCCCACCGCGGCCGCTCCTGGCCAGGATGCTTAATTGTAACAACCGAGACCTTGCTCTGAGACTCCTCCGTCGTTTGCCTGCTATTACCTATAAAGGAGCTGCAGTCTCTATTTTTCCCGACTTCTCCCCGGATCTGCAGAGGAAAAGAGCCACCTTCCAGGCTGTTAAGCGAAAGCTGAAGGAGCTGGAGATCCCGTACTCCATGACTTACCCTGCTCGCCTTAGATTGTTGGACGGACACCGGGCCTTGTTCTTCCTTACACCTCAGGAGGCTGATGAATGGGCTTCTCAGAGGCGCAGTGCCCGGCGCTGATGTTCCTGGCTGGATCTCCCTTGCCGCAGGACTGCTGGTCCCCTGCCTGACCCGTTGATCCACGTATGTGACCTGCTTGCCTGAGGCGGTGCTGCGATTGTGAGTACGGTGTTCCGGTTGGGCCCCGGTTGCTGCCCGTCCTCATGTGCTCTCCCTGCCTCAGGGCCCCTGTTCCCAGTGCTGAACGCTCACCCCTGCCTGCTTCACCTCCCGTTGCGGACATTTGCCCGGACTCTTTACCCTTTCCCTGGCCCCTCCATTCCATCTCAACTCCCGGTCTGCTGTTATTTCCTCCTCACTATATATTGCCGAGATAGGTTCATCTGCCTGAACACTGGGGTGGGGGGCGGTTGTGGCTGCTTGGGACTGTATACATTTTGCTGTCTCTGGGGTTGTGGCCTTCTGTTTTACTACTGGGCCTCCAACTGTTCTGTGGGGTGGATGGGTGGGTGTGGTGGGGTTTATGTCTCTGATGGGTATTGTTTTATATGCTCTACTGGGATTGTTCTTGCAAGTTCCCCTTTTGTAACTTTGGCCAGTGGACATTCTAGATGCATTTCGTCCTATACTTGTTTATTTTCCTTTGTCATCCTCTCTGTGTCAGGCCCGCGCCCATCCTTTGATTTCTTTCCTCTTCTCCTTCTCCCCCCCTCCCTCCCCTCTGTACTATTTTCTCGGGCTGCAAGTTATTAGGGTGCCTGCTGGTGGTACTAATGGGGGTCCTTTATACCCTTGCTACTTGTGACATGGATTCCCCCCGTATGCACATACTATCTCCATTGGCTCACTGCTGATGGTTTTTGCCACTTTGACTATGTTTCCTGTTCTCACTTTGTTAAATTGTTCCTTTCTTGTTGTTTGTCTTGTCTTTTTGTGGGTCCACTAACCCACGATCTGCTCTTTTTCTTTTCTTTTCCCCTGATTTCTCTTTCCTTCCTTGTACTTTTTCCGGTGACTCCTCTCCTCCTTTTTATTTTTTACTTCTTGCTGATTTTCTCCCTACTCCTTTCAGTTCCAGCTCCTTTACGTACTCATGGCTACAGTGAGGTATGTGAGAGGATCGTGGAATGTGAGAGGTCTTGGCTGCCCTCGTAAGCGTTCCTTGGTCTACGCTACTATCCGTAAGTACCAACCATCTGTTGTCTGTCTGCAGGAGACAGATTGGAAGGCCATCAGGGCCCGGCGACTTGCCTCTCGCTAGGGCGCCCATGGCTTCTTCTAGTTCCTCCACTGTAAAACCGGATTCCAGAAGGTCAGCACTCTCAGGGGTGAGATTGGGAAAGGTAATCGTATTCAAATAGTCAGAAAGTTGTGGAAGGGAGTAAGTGGCCTGTGAGGTGTACAAATCAGAATAGGAGACAAATCTGTCAGAGATCTGGGAAGTGGTAGTGAGTACAGAACCCGTCTCCGAACGGATCTGTAAATCCGTCGGAGATCTGGAGTTTTGATGTATGAAATGGGCTAGACTGATTACCCAACTCAAAGGCCACTTGCTGATTAAAGAACAATTTATGGGCTGCTTTTTCCTGTAAACAGTGGAGGTACCGCCTGCCAGCGTGAAAGCCACGCATCCCTGTTCAGGTCAGAAGGGTCACTTATATAGTTAGTCTCCAGCTCAGCACAACGCACACTCAAATCGTTCTCCTCTCTCACCGCCTCTCTCTTTATATAGGAAATTGCAGATTGCAGGCAACCCAGCAGAAACGCCTTAGTCATCTCCCATTGTAACAGACGGTCAGATGTGTCCCTATGGTCATTCAAAAACATTGTCAGTTGTATGGGAAGGCCATCGTGTGGGCCTAGCAGGGACAGCCAATAAGGGTTCAGGCTCCAGCTACGGATGTTCGAGAGCTGAGGGACAAGCGTGGTCAATAGGAGCGGGGAGTGATCAGACACTCCTCTAGTCGCATAGGCAATGTCTTGCACCATAGGAAGCAAGGCATCGTTAGCAAATATCATATCAATACATGATAAGGAATGGTAACCAGCCGTGTGGCATGAATATGTGTGGGCACCAGGGTATAAGTGCCTTTAAACGTCTCTCTAGCCCAGCTCTTGAATCAAGCATGTAAAGGGGTAGGTGAGGAAGTAGTAGGGGAGTCCATTCCCCGTCTGTCAAGAGCAAGGTCCAAAACATTATTAAAGTCACCAATGCAAATGACCCTAGCCCCAGGTACAGAGGCAGCAAAAACAGCCGCTTGATGTAAAACTGCTAGAGAACCCGGTGGAGGTGCATAAATACCCAGAAGGACATATGGAGAATTATCTATGAGAGAAGAAATAAACACAAATCGGCCCTCCGGGTCCACCTGTGTATGCTGTACCTCCCATCTCAGAGATTTGTGAACCATAAAGGAGACACCTCTGGAATGTGAAGTATGGCATGCATGTATAGTCCACTGCACCCATGGCCTGGAAAGCCAACGAGCGTATTCAAATAGGCTCCGGTGCTGTTGTCCATGTATAATGCTGCTTTTGCAGCGAATAAACTGCCTCATTCCTTCTATGATGCCTCCATTGTAGTTATACTGAAACCGGATAAAGACCCCCTTGAGTGTACTTCATACCGTCCCATTTCCTTACTAAACTTAGATTACAAGCTTCTTACTAAAATGTTGTCTGTACGGCTTAACCGTGTTATTTTGGACATTGCTCATGTGGATCAATCCGGATTCATGCCCGGTCGTTCTACCGCACGAGTCCGCAGGGTCCAGGTGCTCACTCAGATTGGAGTTACTGGGAATATGGACTGGGCACTAGCCTTTTTGGATACGGCCAAGGCTTTTGACTCCGTTGAATGGCCGTACCTTATGGAGGTTCTTCGGAGGTTTGGACCCAACTTTATTAAATGGATTTCGCTCCTTGATAGGTCGCCCAAGGCTCGTATGTCTTTAAATGGAGTGTTGTCCTCTTATTTTCCTCTTGGCCGGGGCACGCGGCAGGGCTGCCCTATTTCTCCGTTATTTGCCATTGCGCCGCTGGCTCTGCAGATCCGACAACATCCGGACTATGCTGGTATTACCGTAGGCTCCAGGGAGGATAGGGTGGGCCTGTACGCTGACTACATGATTCTTTTTATGTCTGCTCCTGAGACAACTCTGGGTTTGAGTGTGGCCCTTATAGATCGATTTGGTATGTACTCTGATCTCAAGATTAACTGGGGGTAAATCAGTTTATATGCCATTTTGTGATGTGTTGGGAGTTTCTACTGTTCTTGGCCTTAAGGTTGTTTCCTCATTCAAATATCTGGGGATCATAGTGAATAGACGCTTTGGGGATGACTTCCACTCGAATATCTCTCCTCTGCTCCCCTATATTAGGGATAAGTTCAGAGTGTGGGAATCTTTGCCACTTTCCGTGGCAGGACGTATCAACCTTATTAAAATGGTGGTCCTCCCCAAATGCCTTTATCTGTTGGAGCATGCCTCCTCGCCTATCCCCCTGTCTTACTTTAAGCAACTACACTCCCTGTTCTCTCCCTTTATTTGGGGGTCCAACCGCTCCAAACTCAGACTATCCACTCTACAGAGATCTAGGGGACAGGGTGGTATGTCGTTGCCGGATTTGCAGTTATATTATTTGGCGGGACAGCTTAGATACTTACGTGGCTGGGTGTCTACTTCCTCCCTGTCTAATAGTGAGAACCACTTAGCCCACTACCTACGACTTACACATCTGTGTCCAGTTTTGGAGGGCGGACCGGGCCTGGGTGGTCGGTGGCTCCCATTACATAGGCTGGCTCACCGGGTCTGGTCTGTTACCAAACGATTACTTGACTATACCGATGTGATGTTGGACCGTCAATTGTGGAATGATCCCCTGTTGCCGCACTTTTCGGCCCATCTGGACCCTCACTTTTGGACGGCTCACGGGGTTTCTGGCATTGGTGACAGTACTGCATTTAGGGACTTCCAGTACTTCTTGGATGTGAAATCTGTACCCTGACACTCCTATCGTTATCTCCAGCTCAGAGACGCCTTCTCCGCCCAATTCCCGAGACCCTGTGCACCGTTCTCTCGCTTCCCAATTATAGGAGTGTGTACCACACAGGGCCCTTATCTCAGCGCTCTACACTGCACTACTGAATGCTAGGATGAACAGGGAGCCTCTGCCTGTTGAGGTGAGGTGGAAAACATATCACTGACCTGACTGACAAGGAGTGGGATGATGCCCTCTCTTCCCACTTATGTTTCTCCTTCTATAAATAACCGCCTCATCCATTTATACATGTTTCACCAATCATATCTCACTCCCGTTCGTTTGGCTAGGATGGGTAGACGTCCTGATTCATCTTGTCATAGGTGTGGTGACCTTGATTCTGACTTTATGCACATGATATGGTCCTGTAGATACATTAGCTCCTTTTGGACTGAGGTAGTTCAATTCCTTAACTTATTGCTGTCGCGCCAGATTCCCCTGGCCCCCAAATACTGCCTTCTTGGACTTTTTGATGAGGAGCAGTGGTCCCCTGCCGAACTGATCTTCCTTAGGGAGGTCCTGTTCCTTGCCCGTAAGGCCATAGCCTTGCGGTGGATGGATCCTAGAGTGCCTACTCTGGCGAACTGGAAGGCTCTTGTGAACACTACTGTGAACTACGAATATATAGTGTATAAAAACCGGAAAAACCCTGCCAAATTCCACAGAATTTGGTCTACCTGGTGCGCCTCGCCGCATGCACAATACACCATATCACGATTTTTGGCTACTAGAGATCAACTTACCTCGCATTCTTAGACATTACTCCTAACCCTTCCTCTTTTTCTTCTCTACCTTGGCTTATCTCTCCCCTCCTTTTCCTCTCTCTTTCTCCCTTTTTCTTGTTACCCTTCTTTTCTACCTCTCCTCTCCCCCCCCCTCCCTTTTCAGTTTCTTATTTTTTCTGCATTTTCATTTCTGTGGATTTGTGGTCGTTGCATGTCTGTCATGTATGTCTGTCTCGTTCTCCCCTGTATTGTTATCTTTCCCGTTGTACGGTTCCCACCTTCGATGGTTGGTTCTGTCTGTACTGTTCTTAAGTTAAGGTTGTTGTATTGCTGATGTATATGCATGACATGCCGCTGATTTGTTTGATGAATCCTCTGCAGAGGATGCCTTCACTATCACACAAGCTCCATATCTCATGCTCTATTTTATTGTCTATTCATCTTGTATACATTTACATTGCAATAAAGTCAGTTTAAAAAAAAAAAAGTTTCAGAAGAAACAGACATAGGGGGAGATTTATCAAAACCTGGAAAAAGTTGACCATATTACCACGATCACTTCTTTAATTTTTAAAAAGACCTCTGGAAAATAAAAAGAAGCAATCTGATTGGTTGCTATGGGCAACTGGTCAACTGTTTAAAAAAAAAATTTTTTTAAATAAAACAAATGCCGTCTTCCCCCATGTGCGTTGGGGACGCTGCCACTTTAGAAGCAGACACGGTTCCCTGCCCCGGCTGCTCCACTCCCAGCAGGAGGGGAATCTGGAGCCTAACCTGGAGTTAAAGAGGAGGGTGGAGAAGGACAGAGGGGTCTGGGGAGATTTTGGGGTCAAAAGGAGGACTATTGCTGGTTTACATTAGTTTCCCATGCTGGTAATGGGATTCTGCTGCACCGTGCACACTACGGAATTTTAGCGGCAGATATTCTGCCACTGTAATTTCACGGCCAAAAGCATGGTCTTGGCCATTCATTATGCAGACTACGCTCTGCTGACATTGCCATCCCCATAGACAGCAATGTCTGTGCGATCCTATTGCTGACTGATTTAGTTGTCGCTGGCTGAACTCAGAATGTCCAGACAGGAAAGTTCCATTTGGAAGTGAGAACCCGGCCTTAGGGGTCTGGAGGAGGACAGTACAGGGGAAGTATTCTGCCAAACTGAAGAAACAGTGTGTGTCAGTGTTATATGAAGGGGTGCACAGTGTGTGGCAAGGTTAAAATGATTATAATTTTCATATACAGAAAGAGAATCTGTTGACATGAGGAACTGATGATATCCAGGGGTCAAACTCGGCAGAGGAAGATGTAGCTGGAAGACGTCCTGGTGGTCGGGACCAGATGAAAAAGAACGACAACTGAAAAGACTTCACCTGTGAGTCAATGATATTGTGTATTCTGACTGGGTGTGCCCATCAGTGCTCTGGTCACCTCAGCAGTGATGATGGGTGAAACTGTACCCCAACCTGTGGCACTCTAGCTGTTACAAAACGACAACTCCCATCATTCCTGAAGCTCTCCAGACATAATGGGAGTTGCAGTTTTACAACAGCTGGAGAGTCACTTGAATCAAAGTCATTTTAGACTATGCAGCCCATTTTATTTTTGTTGGGGTCCAACTGCTGGGACCCTGAAAAAAGCAAAACAAAGGGCTGCATAGTCTAATATGCCCATGTGTATTTTTGGTCCTAGTCCAGGCAGCTGTAGTTGTGCAACATTTGGAGGCACACTGGTTTGGAAACACGGAGTAGGACAGGCAAACCAAGCAATTGCTTGGGCTCCTGAGCAGAGCCGATGCTTGCCCGTCCTGTAGCGACAGGGCAATTCCACCCAACACTATTAAGGACATCCCTATGTCCCGAAAGATGTTTTCGGGACACAGGGATGACCCCGTTAACTCTCTGCCGCCCAACATTGTTAAAAAACGCAGGGGCCGCCGGGAGATAGTGCACGCCGGGACGTCACTGATGTCCCGTGTGTGCGCCCATAGCAACGGAGGTGCAGAAGACCGGAGCATCGAGAAGGAAGATGCGCGCTGACCAGCTTGGTAAGTGAAAGGTTGTATCAGGGCATGCTGTGAGTTGTAGTTAGTGAAAGTTTGTGTAAATACCCCCTTATTCCCTTTTTATACTGATGCTTAATGCAATAAAGTCAGAGTGTGTTCGCCACACTTATTTGTCTGTTATCTTTTCCTATGAGGGATACTCTCCTGGTGCCAGATAAGGTGACACAAACCAAGGTAGAACTAGACACTATATACCAGGGGTATATAGTGAGGAGTTGCAGATCCCTTCAGTAAGTGACTGGCGGGACGTCATCTTCAGTGCTCCGACCACCGCTTCTTCGGTCTGGGAACTAATGCTATGGCCGGACTGTAGAAGCAATGGTCGGAGCACTGAAGTGAGGCAGTAAACAGGCATACAGCCTCCAGCCATACACTGTATATGGCTGGAGATAGTATGTCTGTGGGGAACTCTGCTGCACCTAATGGGGGGGGGGGGGAACTCTGCTGCACCTAATGTGGAGGGGAACTCTGCTGCACCTAATGGGGGGGGGGGGGGAACTTTGCTGCACCTAATGTGGGAGGGGGGGAACTCTGCTGCACCTAATGTGGGGGCTACGTATCGACGTTCGCTCATGTCGCGCTCCCAGAATTCAAGAGCATGAAGATCAAGGGGGGGGGGTCTCCATGTCCATTTTGCTTGGGGCCCCCAAATTCCTTCAAACGGCCCTGGACATATACCAGAGTGCACTGCCAAGCATAGTCACTACAGTCAGGTAATTTCCAGCCTGCTGCCGTATAGGACGTACTGCATTAACGCAGTATGAAGCCAATCTATGCTTGATGTGAACGAGGCCTTAGTTATCCTCTGGAAAGTGTCTGGTACCGTAATGTTGAAAACAATCCCCTTTGCCAAAATAAAACAAAACGTCATATAGCTTGGGGCTAGAGAACCCCACCACCTCAGGATGAAGACCCTTCTGAATAACCGGGCGTCATTTGTGAAGCCCTCGGTGGCGGTTTTCCTGCGTTTTGTCCCTGTGGTTGGCAGTGCCGTAAGTGAAGCTGCCGGTGTGAGGTGCGGGGCGTGTACCTCCTCTTCCCCAGCTCTAACTTCGGAAATCTTCGGAGAGCTGAGGGGAGGGGCGGAAGCAAGTCTGCACGGGGCGCAGGTTTTCACCTCACACCGGCTCGTAATGTGACAGTGTGTATGTCCGGGCATGAGGAGGAAGAGGAGGTGGTTGCTGTCGATGATGGTGGGAAAGGAGGAGGTGCTCAGCTGAAGCTGCTGTAACTGCTCATGACGCAGGAAAAACGCACCGCCAGCCCAAAAAGAGAGACACAGCGAGCCTGAAAAAGGCAGGAATAAATTAGATATATAAGCGGAAGGTGCACGGACGGCACTCGGATCCTCCGCCGCTGACAGGCCGTACACACTGACCGGGAAGAGAGGGGGAAACGGCGCGGGAGGCAACGTGAACAAGTTCTAATGGCCGTGAAGTTGTGGGGGAGGATATAAAGGAAGGAGCCGGCCGCCCGCACTGCTACATTACTGTGTGTGAACAGCGCGCTGACACATGTGCGGCTTCTCCCGGCTGTCTGCGCCTCTGTTATGATAGGCATACCGGCTCTGAAGCGCCTCCAGCCGGGGAGGAGGACTCACTAGCTGGCGGTGAGTACATGGCCGGTGTGTGTCGCATGAACGCGTTGGCTCGTTGTCCGGTACCGGTTGTGTGTAGTGATGACGGAGCTGAGGGCCCCAGTACGTGTGGACTGACATGACATGTAACGTTATATGTGCGGGACCGGAGCCTCCACCCAGCCCGCTGCTCCTCCGCCTCCCTTCTTTTTTTTTATAACATGATGAAGTGTAAAGGAAAATGGCTGACGTCTCGGCTCTCCCCCATCCTGTCTGGGGCTGACTGAGGATGAGCTAGCACTCCTCCTCCTCTCCTCCTCCAGGAGCCATTGCTGCCCCGGCCTTCCTTCTCTCCTCAGTCCCCGGACATTTTATTTATGGGCGCTTAACCCGTGTGTGGCCGGTGCATTGCCGTGGAATGAGATTTGCCATAGAATGAGATGGTCCGCCTCCATCACATCCTATTGGCTCTCTCTTGTCACGTGACATATTTAAACGTCACAAATCTCATTCCACAGCAGTGTCAATTTGGCTATCACAGGGAGAGGATCTCCTCACCCTGTGATAGCTGAAGCTGTACGGAGCTCTCATGGCCTCTGTGGCCCGACAGAAGTTCACACATGTACGCAGCTCATACGGCTGCCTCATAGACATTTACTGTTGATCCACAGCGCTATCGGGATCCCTATGCCCGATGGCGCTGTCATCAGGATCCCCACGCCCGCAGCTCTACACCCCGTCCCCCGCAGCTGTACTTCCCGTCCCCCGCATCTCTACTCCCCGTCCCCCGTAGCTCTACTCCCCGTCCCCCGCATCTCTACTCCCCGTCCCCCGCATCTCTACTCCCCGTCCCCCGGAGCTCTACTCCCCGTCCCCTGTGAACGCTCAGGGAGCGATCCACAGCGCTATGGGGATTCCTATTCCTGATGCCGCTGTCATCAGTGTGCGTCCCCGCGAGCGCCCCATGCCCGCAGCTGTACTCCCCGTCCCCCGTAGCTCTACTCCCCGTCCCCCGCATCTCTACTCCCCGTCCCCCGCATCTCTACTCCCCGTCCCCCGGAGCTCTACTCCCCGTCCCCTGTGAACGCTCAGGGAGCGATCCACAGCGCTATGGGGATTCCTATTCCTGATGCCGCTGTCATCAGTGTGCGTCCCCGCGAGCGCCCCATGCCCGCAGCTGTACTCCCCGTCCCTCCGTAGCTCTACTCCCCGTCCTGTTAACGCTCAGGGAACGGGGAACAGAAAGTAGAGCATCGGGCGCAGGTTAAGTTATTCGCGTAGTGCTGCGCATGCGCAGTACTACTTTACCTGCGCCCGATGCTCTACTTTCTGTTCCCCGTTCCCTGAGCGTTAACGGGACGGGGAGTACAGCTGCGGGGGGCGGAGGACGGGGAGTACAGCTGCGGGGGGCGGAGGACGGGGAGTACAGCTGCGGGCATGGGGCGCTCGCGGGGACGCACACTGATGACAGCGGCATCAGGAATAGGAATCCCCATAGCGCTGTGGATCGCTCCCTGAGCGTTCACAGGGGACGGGGAGTAGAGCTCCGGGGGACGGGGAGTAGAGATGCGGGGGACGGGGAGTAGAGATGCGGGGGACGGGGAGTAGAGCTGCGGGGGACGGGGAGTAGAGCTACGGGGGACGGGGAGTAGAGATGCGGGGGACGGGAAGTACAGCTGCGGGGGACGGGGTGTAGAGCTGCGGGCGTGGGGATCCTGATGACAGCGCCATCGGGCATAGGGATCCCGATAGCGCTGTGGATCAACAGTAAATGTCTATGAGGCAGCCGTATGAGCTGCGTACATGTGTGAACTTCTGTCGGGCCACAGAGGCCATGAGAGCTCCGTGCAGCTTCAGCTATCACAGGGTGAGGAGATCCTCTCTCTGTGATAGCCAAATTGACAATGCTGTGCGCATCGATGCGTGACGTTTAAATATGTCACGTGACAAGAGAGAGCCAATAGGATGTGATGGAGGCGGACCATCTCATTCTATGGCAAATCTCATTCCACGGCAATGCACCGGCGCTCTCCTCCTCCTCCGCCGGCATTTCCTCTCCCCGCTCCCTCCCTCTGCCCTCTCGTTCTCTCCTCCCCCTTCCCTCTTCTCTTCTGCTTTCTGCCAAACGCCATTACTGAGGTGGAGTGATTTGGAGGGGGTGGGTGGGGGAAAAACAAGGAGAGCCATGTAGGCCCTGCCCGCGATTACAGGCCTCAGACCCGCTTATTCAAATGACAGCCCGCTCCCCCCGGCTGAAGCCCCCTACCCGCCGCTAACTGCCCCCGCCTCGGCCCTCACCCCAGGCTGCTCGGCCTGTACAGAGAGACGGAAACCGGTGGACGTGTAAGTAGAGACGGGGCCGGGCCTGCTGCAAGGAAGCCGGGGACACCTGTCACTGCTGGTGTCACCCTGTCCAGCTAATACATGCCACCTGTATACAGTGTGTGTACTCTGCAGTATATACTGCACATAAGTGTAGTGTCTTATACTCTGCTGTATACTGGATATACTGCACATATGTGTTATATACTCTGCTGTATACTGGATGTACTGCACACATGTGTTATATACTCTGCTGTATACTGGATATACTGCACATATGTGTTATATACTCTCCTGTATACTGGATATACTGCACATATGTGTTTTATACTCTGCTGTATACTGGCTATACCACACATGTGTTATATACTCTGCTGTATACTGGATATACCGCACATATGTGTTATATACTCTGCTGTATACTGGCTATACCGCACATATGCGTTATATACTCTGCTGTATACTGGCTACACCGCACATATGCGTTCTATACTCTGCTGTATACTGGCTACACCGCACATATGCGTTATATACTCTGCTGTGTACTGGAGATACCGCACATATGCGTTATATACTCTGCTGTATACTGGCTATACCGCACATATGTGTTATATACTCTGCTGTGTATTGGAGATACTGCACATATGTGTAATGTACCGGATATAGATGGATATACTCTGCTGTATACTGATTGTACGATTACTGTACATAGATATAGTGTTATACTGGATATAGATAGGGAAACAGCTGTATACTTGAAATACTCTGCTATATGCTGGATATGGGAATACTGCACGAGTGTTGTTACATACTGTATACACTTTGGTATACTCTCTATATTCTGTTTGTATACAGGATATAGGTATACTGCACATGTATAGTGTTATATACTGGCTAAAGGTGTGTATACTCTGCTGTATAATTGGAATACTTATGCTATGTACTGAATATAGGTGTAGTGAAATATAATGGATATAGATGGGTATACTTTGCTGTATACTGGATACATATGGCTTTACTCTGCTACATACTGGATATAGATGGATATATTCTGCTATATGCTAAGTATAGATCAGTATACTAAGTTATATACTGGATATAGATGGGTATACTCTGCTATACACTTGCTATGGATGGGTATACTACGCTATATACTAAACATACATAAGTGTACTTATTATACTATAGGTGGGTATACTCTGCTATATACTAGCAATAGGGGAGTATATTCTGATAGATACTGGAAATATGTAGGTGTACTTGACTATACTGGATATATTTTGCTGTATAGTTGGGCATGCTCTGCTATATACTGCACATAGATGGGTATACTCTGCTGTATATTGGGCATAGATATGGATATACTCAGCATTGTCAGACACATGCGTAAAAAGTCCCAGTATATGGATGGGGACTATGAGGGATGAGATGTCTGGCAGCCATCTATGGTCAGACGTGAGTATGGCATTAAGTTTATGCCACAAGTGTCAGAACTAAATATAAAATGTCTGGTACTGCTCTAAGGCGAGGACTTAAAGGGGTACTCCGGTGGAAAACATATATTTATTTATTTTAAATCAACTGGTGGCAAAAAGTTAAATGGAGTAAATTATAGGGCTGCAACGATTAATCGATAAAATCAATTTAAATTCGATAACTGAATTCGTTGTTGACGAATCCCGTTATCGAATAATTGCCCGATTCGTTGTCCGCGGCGGCAGTGAATGAATGAAGCTGACATGTCCCGCATGTAGGCTTCATTCATTCATTCATTCACAGCCGCCGCACGACATGTCCCTGCTTCTGCTCTACTCCTAGTGCAGTTAGCGCAATGCCAGGATATGTCTATTCTTTGCTGCTCATCTCTGTAAACGAAGGAGATGAGCAGCAGAGAATAGACATAGAGCAGCAGCAGGGACATGTCGGGTGGTGGCAGTGAATGGAAGTATCAGGCCAATACTAGCAATTTGCATCGTATCGGGGACTCGTTCAGTGTCCCTGATACCAAAACCGATACCTGCTTCTCCCGTCCGCATCCCGTCCCATGGAAGAGCATGTGACACACACGTCACTCCACCTCCTCCCCCGTGTCCAGCGTAACGCTACGGAGGAAGCAGATTGACGTGTATGTCACATGCTCCTCCATAGGACAACATGATGCGGACGGGAGAACGGGGCAGAGGACAGCCGCAGGTGAGTGCTGTCTGCAAGGGTGGGGGCTGCCGTCTACTGGAGAGGCTGCTACACATGAAGGGGGGGGGGGGTATCTGCAGAGAATTGCACCTTAGTGTCATCTACAGACAATAGGATGCAATGCTCTACACATACCCCCATGTGTATAGAACTTTGTGTTCTACATGCACACCGCTATACACATGGTAGTATGTGCAGAGCATTGCATCCTAGTGTCTGTACTACAGACACAAGGGTGCAACGCTCTGCATATACCCCTATGTGTATATCGGTAAGCAGTGCACACCGCTTTACCCGTTGGGGTTTGTGCAGAGCATTCCACCCTTGTGTCTGTACTGGAAGGATTAAGATTTTTTTTTAATAGAAGTAATTTACAAATCTGTTAAGCTTTTTGGCACCCGTTGATTTAAAAAAAAATGTTTTCCACTGGAGTACTCCTTTTAATAGTAGGCCAGGGTACCCAGTACTAGTCCCTAGCCATATGCACTTAATGATTTGGTACCTAACCGTCCAATGAATGTCTTAAGTAGCCTGCTTAACTAGGCGTATACACTTTTATTATTTCCTTGTTGCTCTTTACATTCACTTTCTATTTTCTAAGCTCTATTTAGAGGTTTCACAGACCAATCCAAGGTCCCCGACAGCAGTATACAATAAGACTAACATGGGAGGAGAAATATTGACATAATTTATTTCCGCTGCCCAATTTCTTTTTCGGTGAGATAAGCCACCACCAGAGCTTTCTGGCAGTGACTTTATCTACCCTCTCCCTATACGGAACACAAACTCTCAGCCATGCCGAATGTTCATGTCTATGAGGTGAACAGGAGAGATGACAGTCGGCAGTAAATGTTTGACAGCTATTGAAGATGTGTGGCCATCACAGTGGGGGCCATAGCAGTTTTTAATAGGAAAGTGCTATGCTGTTTTCCCTGTCAATTATGATGGAATCTGTAGCAGGACCATTGACAACGATGTTCGTGTAGACAAAGGTCCAAATGGAAAAGCCAAGACAGATGAGCATTTGGATTTGCTCTGCACTATTGAAACTTCTGCTGTTATTTTCAACTAAAGTGCACCACTCTGCTTTCACTGCCAAACACATGCTGGGACTTTTGACAGTGGTTTGAGGTAACTGCCTTAGGCCCCTTTCACACTACATAAATACTCTGTTTTCGAAGTTCCGTCAGAAAATCGGCAGTTACAAAATCCTATACGGTCGTTAGAAAATCCTATTATAGTCTGTGGGATTTTTCTAATAGCCGTTTTAACCCATTATTAATAACGGCCGTTATTTTGTGACCGAAGATAGTAACGGGAGAAATAGTTAATGAATCGCCGGTGAATTCACACCATTGATTTGCTCCGATTGCGGGCCATACGGGTCTCCGGTGACCCAGAAGATAAGGGGGATCGGGGTTGTCTAAGACGTGATCCCCCTGAAGGGATAGGAGTGAGATGGCAGGGGTGCCACCCCTCCTATCCCTGCTATTGGTCGTCCAGAAGCGACGACCAATAGCAGATCGGGGGTGTGTTAACTTTCGGTTTCCTCGTTCTGCCCAGCTACAATAGGCCGGGCGGAACGGGGAAACCGACGAGGACCGAAGTCCACTTACCCATCAGCGGCAGCAGAGGACAGTGATGCTGCTCCCTGGATCCTACGGAAGCCGGTGAGTTGCCTAGCAACATCTGGAGAGCAACAGTATGGAGATCACTGTGCATTGGTCTCTAAACTTTAACCCTCTATATCTTGCAAAACTACAACTCATAGCATGCCCACACAGCAGTTTGTTGTCTGGGCATGCTGGGATTTGTAGTTTTTCGACATCTGGAGGGCCACAGTTTGGAGATAACTGTGCCCTGTCTCGGCATGCTGGGAGTTGTAGTTGCATACCTCCAGCTGTTGCATAACTACATCTCCCAGCATGCCCTTCGGCGATCAGTACATGCTTGGAGTTGTAGTTTTGCAACAGCTGGAGGCACACTGGTTGGAAAATACTGAGTTAGGTAACAGAGGCTAACTGAAGGTTTTCCAACAAGTGTGTCTCCAGCTCTTGCAAAAGTACAACTCCCAGCATGTACGGTCTGTCAGTACATGTAGTTGTAGTTTTGAAACAGCTGGAGGTTTGCCCCCCCCCCCCCCATGTGAATGTACAGGGTACATTTACACGGGCAGGTTTACATGGAGTTTCCTTCTTCAAGTATGAGCTGCGGCAAATTTTTTGCCCCAGCGCAAACTCCTAGCGGGAAACTCTCTGTAAACCCCCGCCAGTGCTAATGTACCCTAAAAACACTACACTACACTAAAACATATAAAGGGTAAACACTACATATACACCCCCTTACTCTCTCTCCTCCCCCCCCCCCCCCCCCCCCCCCCCAATAAAAATGAAAAACGCATTGTATGGCAGTGCTTTCAAAATGGAGCCTCCAGCTGTTGCAAAATAACAACTCCCAGCATTTCCGGACAGCCACTGACTGTCCAGGCATGCTGGGAGTTTAGCAACAGCTGGGGGCGCCCTGTTTGGGAATCACTGGCATAGAAATACCCCACCCCTATGCAATCCCTAATCTACTCCTCAAATTCGGAGCCCTGTTGTATTTCAAGGAAACAGTTTAGGGCCACATTTTGGGTATTTCTGTACTCAAGAGAAATTGCACTACAAACTTTGGGGGGCTTTTTCTCTTTTTTTTTCCCATTATGAAAAGGAAATGTTTGGGGCTACACCAGCCTGTTAGTGTAAAATTTTGTATTTTTTTTTTTACACTAACATGCTGTTGTTGCCCCATACTTTTTATATTAAGAGATAAAAGGAAAAAAAGACCCCCAAAATTTGTAACACAATTTCTCCTGAGTACGGAAATACCCCATATGTGAGCGTAAAATGCTCTGCGGACGCACAACAAGGCTCAGGAGTGAGAGCGCACTATGTAAATTTGAAGCCTAAATTGGTGATTTGCACAGGAGAGACTGATTTTACAGCGGTTCTGACATAAACGCAAAAAAATTTGACCCCATTTTGGAAACTACACCCCTCACGGAACATAAGGGGTATAGTGAGCCTTAACACCCCACAGGTGTTTGACGAATTTTCATTAAAGTTGGATGGGAAAATGAAGAAGAAAATTTTTCACTAAAATGCTGGTGTTGCCCTAAATTTTTCATTTTCACATGGGAAAATAGGTAAAAGGCCCCCCAAAACTTGTAATCCCATTCTGAGTAAGAAAATACCCCATATGTGGATGTAAATTGATCTGCGGGTTGACTACAATGCTCAGAAGAGAAGGAGCGCCATTGGGACTTTGGAGAGAAAATTTGTCGAATTGAAGGCCACGTGTGTTTACAAAGCCCCCGAGGTGCCAGAACAATGGACCCCCCCCCCCACATGTGACCCCATTTTGGAAACTACACCCCTCATGTAATGTAACAAGGGGTGCAGTGCGCATTTACGCCCCACAGGTGTCTGAAAGATTTTTGGAACAATGGTCCGTGAAAATGAAATTTTTTTTTTTCATTTGCACAGCCCATTGTTCCAAAGATCTGTCAAATGCCAGTGGGGTGTAGATACTCACTGCACCCCTTATTAAATTCTGTGAGGGGTGTAGTTTCCAAAATGGTGTCACATGTGGGGGATCCACTGTTCTGGCACCACCGGGGGCTTTGTAAACGCACATGGCCCCTGACTTCCATTCCAAACAAATTCTCTTTCCAAAAGCTCAATGGTGCTCCTCATCTTCTGAGCATTGTAGTGCACCAGCAGAGAACTTGACATCCACACATGGGGTATTTCCATACTCAGAAGAAATGGGGCTATACATTTTGGGGGTCATTTTCTCCTACTAACCCTTGAAAAAATGTAACATTTGGGGGAAAAAACAGCATTATTGTGAAATGTTTTTTTTTTTTTCATTTACACATCCAACTTTAACAAGTCGTCAAACACCTGTGAGGTGTTAAGGCTCACTGTAGCCTTTGTTACGTTCCTTGAGGGGTGTAGTTTCCAAAATAGTATGTCGTCTGTTTTTTTTTTTTGTTGTTGTTATTTTTGCTGTTCTGGCACCATAGGGGCTTCCTAAATGCGATATGCCCCCCAAAAACCATTTCAGCAAAATTTGCTTTCTAAAAGCCAAATGTGACTCCTTCTCTTCTGAGCATTGTAGTTCGCCCGCAGAGCACTTGATGTCCACACATGGGGTATTTCCAAATTTAGAAGAGATGGGGTTACAAATTTTGGGGGGCATTTTCTCCCATTACCCTTTGTAAAAATGGTAAATTTGGGGAAAAAACTGCACTTTAGTGAACATTTTTATTTTTTTCCATGCTACACATCCGACTGACAAAATGTCATCAACCACCTGTGTGGTGTTAAGTCTCACTGGACCCTTTGTTACGAGCCTTGAGGGGTGTAATTTCTAAAATGGTATGCCATGTGGAGGGTTTTCTGCTGTTCTGGCACCATAGGAATTTTCTCCTTCACTTTGCTTCTGTTCCTGTGAAACACCTAAAGGGTTAACACACTTACTGAATGTCATTTTGAATACTTTGAGGGGTGCAGTTTTTATAATGGGGTCATTTGTGGGGTATTTCTAATAAGAAGGCCCTTCAAATCCACTTCAAAACTGAACTGGTCCATGAAAAATTCAGATTTTGAAAATTTTGTGAAAAATTGGAAAATTGCTGCTGAACTTTGAAGCCCTCTGATGTCTTCCAAAAGTAAAAACATGGCAACTTTATGATGCAAACATAAAGTAGACATATTGTATATGTGAATCAAAATATAATTTATTTGGAATGTCTATTTCCCTTACAAGCAGAGAGCTTCAAAGTTAGAAAAATGCTAAATTTTAAATTTTTTTCATCAAATTTTGGAATCTTTCACCAAGAAATGATGCAAGTATCAACAGAATTTTACCACTAACATAAAGTAGAAAAAACTATCTCTGAATCAGAATGAAAAGTAAAAGCATCCCAGAGTTACTAATGCTTAAAGTGACAGTGGTCAGATGTGCAAATAACGCTCTGGTCCTTAAGGTGAAAATAGGCTTGGTCCCTAAGGGGTTAAAGCGTTTCAGTCAGATCCAACAAGAAAACATTTTTTTTAAATATATCACTCAGTACCTAATCCTGACCATGTAAATCTAATTTTTATGTCTAGCACCTTTATTTTTTATTACACTTATAATTTAGCTCACTAGTCTGAATTCCTCTCAAAGGGAGGGGGCGTGGCCTCACTCTGCAGGTCTCTGCCCCCACCCTCAGTATGCTGTCTGCTCACATCTTCCCTAGCATTAGCAAAACTACAACTCACAGCTTGTTCTTACTGACAGTAGCGAGACACTCACAGCTGTCAATCAAGGAAGTGTGTTCATGACATAGGTGGTGATGCATGGACACAGCAGGACTAGTATATGTCCAAGCAGGCAGGGGGGGGGGGGGGGGGGGGGGGCAGTTGTTTGACTGGTTTTTTTCAGTATGTAATACTGAAAATTTTCTAATTAAAGCAATTGCAAAACCTATTGGTTTTGCATGCTTTAAAACATATCAAAAGTTTTTGTACCTGACAGTGCCCATTTAAGCTTCTTTGAACTTGCCACCATTCCAATCCCCCTGCCAGAAATGTGGCAGATATGTCACTTCCATTGTACATGTGATGTTGCAGCCGGTCTCTGATGTGCTGTTTGAGCAGCAAGAGACTTCTAAGGCCTTTTGATTGGTTGCAAACATGCCATGCGCAATGTAAGGCAGTGTTTCCCAACCAGGGTGCCTCCAGCTGTTGCAAAACTACAGCACCCAGCATGCCCAGACAGCCTTTGACAGTTCCTTAAATAGAAAGAGGTGTCAGCAGAGAGCACTGTGGTCAGACAGAAAGGAAATTCAAGAAGTAAAGAACTTCCTGCGCATCATACAGCAGCTAAGTACTGGAAGGATTAAAGGGGTTATCCAGCATAAGGTGCTTTTAGTATGTAACTGGCAGACAGTAATGGACATGCTTAGGAAGGATCTGTGCTTGTCTTGGGGCTAAATAGCTATGTTGTGAGATTACCATAACACTGTGGCTAGCTGTTTGAACTAGTATTTCCTGTTTGACTTTTCTTTCTTTGACTACAAATGCCCATGGGGGTCATCGGGTACACGTGTCCCCACCCCCCCCCCCCCCCCCGTCGGCGATACACTTGCGATTTGCGCCGATTCCGTGTCATACGGGTCTATGGCGACCCGGAATATAAGGGGGATCGCGGTTGTCTAATACACCCACGATCCCCCTGAAGACATAGGAGTGAGGTGGAAGGGGTGCCACCCCTCATATCCCTGCTATTGATCGTCAGAGGCGACGACCAATAGCAGATCGGGGGCGGGGGGGGGGTTTAACTTTCTTTTTCCCAGTCCTGCCCACCCACAATAGGCGCGGCAGAACAGGGATCCCAAGGGGACCGGGTGCCGACGTCCACTTACCGATCTGGAGGCTGCGGCGACGGTGATCGGCGAGGGGCGGCGTGACGTGCGTCAGAAGAGGACGGCTCCCTGGATCCTACGGAAGCCGGTAAGTTGATCTGGAGGGCTACAGTCTGAAACTGTGGTCTCTAAACTCTAGCCCTTCAGATGTTGCAAAACTACAACTCCCTGCATGCCCAGACAGCTGTTTGGGCATGCTGAAATATGTAGTTTGGCAACAGCTGGAGAACATCAGTTTGAGACCACTATACATTGGTCTCTAAACTATATCCCTCCAGATCTTGCAAAACTACAACTCCTAGCATGCCCACATAGCTGTTTGCTGCCTGGGCATGCTGGGATTTGTAGTTTTGCAACATCTGGAGGTCCACAGTTTGGAGATCACTGTGCACTGGTCTAAAAACTGTAGCCCTCCAGATGTTGCAAAACTGCAAATCCCAGCATGCCCAGACAGCAAACAGCTGTCTCGGCATGCTGGGAGTTGTAGTTGGGTACCTCCAGCTGTTGCATAACTACATCTCCTAGCAAGCCCTTCGTGATTAGTACATGCTGGGAGTTGTAGTTTTGCAACAGCTGGAGGCATACTGGTTGGAAAATACTGAGTTAGGTAACAGAACCTAACTGAAGGTTTTCCATCCAGTGTGCCTCCAGCTGTTGCAAAAGTACAACTCCCAGCATGCACGTTCTGTCAGTAATGCTGGGAGTTGTACTTTTGAAACAGATTGAGGTTTGCCCCCCCCCCCCCCATGTGAATGTACAGGGTACACTCACATGGACAGGTTTACAGTAAATTTCCTGCTTCAAGTTTGGGCTGCGGTAAATTTAGCGGGAAACTCACCGTAACCCGACAGTGCGAAAGTACCCTAAAAACACTACACTACTCTAACACATAATTAAGGGTAAAACACAACATATACACCCCCTTACACTGCCTCCCCCCCCCCCAATAAAAATTTAAAACGTCTTGTACGGCAGTGTTTCTAAAACGGAGCCTCCAGCTGTTTCAAAACAACAACTCCCAGCATTTCTGGACAGCCACTGACTGTCCAGGCATGCTGGGAGTTTAACAGCTGGAGGCACCCTGTTTGGGAATCACCGGTGTAGAATACCCCTATGTCCACCCCTATGCAATCCCTAATCTTTAGTCCTCAAATGCGCATGGCGCGCTCTCACTTCGGAGCCCTGTCTTATTTCAAGGAAACAGTTTAGGGACACATGGGGTATTTCTGTACTCGGGAGAAATTGCACTAAAAATGTTGGGGGGCTTTTTCTCCTTTTACCCCTTATGAAAAGGAAAAGTTGGGGGCTATACCAGCCTGTTAGTGTAAAAAAAAAATTACACTGACATGCTGGTGTTGCCCCATACTCTTTATTTTCACAAGCGGTAAAAGGAAAAAAAAGACCCCCAAAATTTGTAACACAATTTCTCCTGAGTACGGAAATACCCATATGTAAGCGTAAAATGCTCTGCGGACGCACAACAAGGCTCAGGAATGAGAGTGCACCATGTACATTTGAGGCTTAAATTGGTGATTTGCACAGGGGTGGCTGATTTTACAGCAGTTCTAACATAAACACAAAAAAAATTAAATGCCCCATTTTGGAAACTACACCCCTCACGTTACAAAGGGTATAGTGAGCCTTAACACCCCACAGGTGTTTTGACAAATTTTCATTAAGTTGGATGGGAAAATGAAGAAAACATTTTTTTTTTTCACAAAAATGCTAATGTTACCCTAAATTTTTCATTTTCACAAGGGAAGATAGGAAAAAATCCCCCCAAAATTTGTAACCCCTTGTTACATTCCTTGAGGGGTGTAGTTTCCAAAAGAGCATGTGGATATTTTTTGCTGTCCTGGCACCACAGGCGCTTACTAAATGCGACATGCCCCCCAAAAAACCATTTCAGCAAAAGTTGCTTTCAAAAAGCCAAATGGGACTCCTCTTCTGAGCATTGTAGTTCGCCAGCAGAGCATTTTATGTCCTCACATGGGGTATTTCCATACTCAGAAGAGATGGGGTTACAAATTTGGGGGGGGCATTTTCTCCCATTACTATTTGTAAATGGTAAATTTGGGGGAAAACTGCACTTTAGTGTGAAATGTTTTTTTCCATTTACACATGCAATTTTAACGAAAAGTTGTCAAACACCTGTGGCGTGTTAAGGCTAACTGGACCCCTTGTTATGTGCCTTGAGGGGTGTAGTTTCCAAAATGGTATGCCATGTGGGGTTTTCGGCTGTTCTGGTACCATAGGGGCTTTCTAAATGTGACATGCCCCCCAAAAACCATTTCAGAAAAATTCACTCTCCAAAATCCCATTGTCGCTCCTTCCCTTCTGAGCCCTCTACTGTGCCCGCCGAACACTTGACATACACATATGAGGTATTTCCTTACTTGAGAGAAATTGGGTTACAAATTTTGGGGGCTTTTTCTCCTATTACCACTTGTAAAAATTCAAAAACTGGGTCTAAAAGAACATGCGAGTGTAAAAAAATGAAGATTTTGAATTTTCTCCTTCACTTTGCTGCTATTCCTGGAAAACGCCTAAGTGTTAACACACTTGCTGAATGTCATTTTGAATACTTTGAGGGGTACAGTTTTTATAATTGGGTCATTTGTGGGGTATTTCTAATATGAAGGCCCTTCAAATCCACATCAAAACTGAACTGGTCCCTGAAAAATTCCGATTTGAAAATTTTGTGAAAAATTGGAAAATTGCTGCTGAACTTTAAAGCCCTCTGATGTTTTCCAAAAGTAAAAACATGTAAACTTTATGATGCAAACATAAAGTAGACATATTGTGTATGTGAGTCACTGTATAATGTATTTGGAATATCCATTTTCCTTATAAGCAGAGAGCTTCAAAGTAAAAAAAAAAAAAAAAAATTCAACATTTTCAATTTTTTTCATCAAATTTTGGAATTTTTCACCAAGAAATGATACAAGTAATTTTTCAGTTATTTTTGAATGCAGTAAAATTTTTGAATGCAGTCAAAAATGCAGTAATTTTTCCGCCACGATGTCCTGTCACTGTATAACGCCCGTAATGAATTACGGGCATATACGGGTGCAAACGGGCAGTTACAAAACCCCATAGGCTGCAATGCAATTTAGTCACGGCCGTCAGGGGTTTTGTAACGGCCAGGTTTCGCCGATATAGTGACGGAAGTTCCTAAACGGAACTATTTCATAGTGTGAATGAGGCCTTACTCTGGTGTTTACTGACTTTCAGATACTGGTTTATTTTAGAAAGTGGGTGGCATTGTTGAAATGTGAACAGGGGTGTGGAAATAAAAATAAAAAAACTACTTGTCCAAGGGACTAAAGCGGAACACAATCTACTTGTCCCTCAAGAAAATCCACTTGTCCTGGTAGATAAAATAATTTCCACCAAAATAGTCTGATTTCCCCCCCCCCCCCACTAGACCACCAGGGATGGATATAAGATCCTTTAGACACTGCTGTCAACTTGGACAGCGGTGATCTAATGGTTTAATTGCGGCCACAGAGATCACAGCATGCCGGGCTATTAACGGCGGGAGAGCTGTAGCTCCTCTTACACCTGAGCCAAGCCCAGAAAAGTCTACATGTAACTTTTTGATCACCATAAAAAAATTTCTAATATGAAGTGACCAAAAATGGGCAATTCTGGACTTTTTTTACATTTACACCGTTCACCGTACGGTTTAATTAACATTTTATTTTAATAGTCTGGACATTTCCACATGCAGCGATACCACTTATGTTTATTTTTGTACATTATTTTTATTTAAAGAAAATTGGAAACTTTTATTAGGAAAGGGGCTTATTCACATGTATACGCACTTTTTAAAATATTTTAATCACACTTTTTCAGTCTTCATAGGGACTTATGTGTTACTGGGGGGTGTTCTGCTTGTCCAGTTTATGTGCTGCATTTTGTGCCAGAAAATGCTGGAAGTTGCATTTAGTTAGTAGATAACTACAACTCCCAGCATGCCCTGATACAGCCTATTGTTTTGTGGGTGTTGCAGCATGTTGCACTGTATAGTGCAGTGTAGTATAAAAGGGACACTGCGGAGTTGGGAAGGGTGCAGAGACGCGCGACTAAACTAATATGGGGCATGGAACATCTTAGCTATGAGGAGCGATTAAAGGAGTAATAATTGTTTAGTCTTCAGAAGAGACGTTTAAGGGGGGATATGATAAACGTATATAAGTATATTAATGGCCCATACAAAAAATATGGAGAAAAACTGTTCCTGGTTAAACCCCCCAAAGGACGAGGGGGCACTCCCTCCGTCTGGAGAAGAAAGTTTAGTCTCAAGGGGCGACACGCCTTCTTTACCGTGAGGACTGTGAATTTATGGAACGGTCTACCTCAGGAACAATTAACAGCTTTAAAACAGGATTAGATACATTCCTGGAACAAAATAACATTAATGCTTATGAAGAAATATAAAATCCCATCCCTTCCCCAATATCACAACACACCCCTACCCCTTAATTCCCTGGTTGAACTTGATGGACATATGTCTTTTTTCGACCGTACTAACTATGTAACTATGTATAGTACAGTTAAGGTTATTGTGTAACATGCTGGGAGTTGTAGTTTTGGTTTGTGTCAGCTGCAGAGCCATAGTCTGTGTCAAGGAATACTGGGAATTGCAGTTAGTAACTACAACACCCAGCATGCCCTGATGCAGCCTATGGCTCTGCAGCTGACCCAAACCAAAACTACAACTACCAGCATGTTACACTTTATAGTTCTACAGATTAGGTTATTGTCTAACATGCTGGAAGTTTGTAGTTTTGGTTCGGGTGTGTTTGCGTGCATCGGTGGGGCTCTTGGTCGTCGGGCGAGTATGAAGGGGAGGATTCTGGGGGTGCAATTTACTGCGGGTGACCAGAAGCCACTAAAAATAAAATTAGATGGCACAACTGGTGGCGGCAGTGCCCCCCCCCCCCACATCATACATTACATACATACATACATACATACATACATACATACACACATCACACATACACTCACACCATACACTCACACCATACATACATCCTACATACACCCGCCGCTGCCCCCCCACATCATATACATACACACAACACACACATCATACATTACATACACACATCACACACACTCACACCATACATATACATCATACATATGCACACATCATACATACATACATACATACATACATACACCCACCGCTGCCCCCCCACATCATACATCACATACATACACACAAACTTAGACAGACATCATACACACATTATACATTACATAGACATCATACACACATTATCCATTACATACACATCACACATAGACATCATACACACATCACACACTCACACCATACATATATACACCATACATATGCACACATCATACATACACCTGCCGCTTCCCACCCCCATCATACATTACATACACATCACACATAGACAGACATCATACACACATTATACATTACATACACATCACACATACACTCACACCATACATATACAACCACCCTTCCTGTCGCCGCTGCCTGCATTCTCTGCCTCCTCACCTGAGCCGCCATGAGTGGACATCAGAGCTGTAGTCCTGGCCGGTGTGAGGTTACATGGATTTGAAAATCTCCCCTCCCCCGCTCTGTTTTCCCCGTGCAAACATGCAGCCTCCCTGTGGTGGATTACGTCCTGTGGAGACGGGAGGGGGGAGCTGTGTGCCGAGCTGTCTTACGTCCTTTCTCTCCCCGTTGTCTTGTGTAGAGCTGCATCCTCCGGGAGGGGAGATAAGGGGGCTCTGCAGTCAGCTGGAGGCCGCCGCCCCCTACATACACTCTGAGCGCCGGTGTGAGGTGTAGACTTGCATCCGCTCCTGCGCCTCACACCGGCATTAAAGAAAAATAAGGGGGAAGTCGGTCTGTCCCTGCTAGCCCGATACAGGGCTAAATCTATAAACAATTCACCTGCCCGGCACCCAAAACTACTTGTCCCGGGCGTCGGGCTATAGGATTTCCACATCCCTGGTGAATTGTGAGGGGGGCGGTCAGAATGTCTGACTACCAAGTCTTTTAGGTTGTGTTCTTCCATCTGTGAAAGTTTTTATATTTTAAACTTTCTGGTTTTGTACCAATTTAATCTGTGGAGCAATTGCAAAAGTAGAACTTCTGAAAGTTAGAATTGGCTTTTTATAAAAGATTTTTACCATGAAGGACCCAAATAAGCTTTTACGGGATAGATAAGGGTCCAACTGCTATGATCTCCATGAATCATGAGAACAGGGTCCTGTGTACACCAGTCATGCGGTGAGGTCTGCCCGGCGCTTCAGCTGGGCAAGAAAAGTGGTTTAATAGTGTTACAAATTACTGCCGCAGCAAACACATGTAGTTGGGTTTATCTTACTATGACCTACAATATTTGATATCTTTTATTAGACCCCTCGCATGCTACAATGTAAAGTAGTGAGAGCACAGCCTGTAGAACAGTGTTTAATGTTGTGTCCTCTCAAAATGCCTCAACACACACCCATTAAAGGTAGAAACCTTTTATTTTATTTTTTAAATGAACTGGTGCGAGAAAGTTAAACAGATTTGTAAATTAATTATATTTAACCTCTTAAGGACCCAGGACATACTAGAACGTCCTGGCACCCTGGGCTTTAAGGACCCAGGACGTACTAGTACGTCCTGGTGTTTCTCCGGTCTCTGGTGCGCCCCGGGCAGAGATCGGATGCGGATGCCTGCTGAAATGCAAACGCCGAGGGGGGCCATGTGCGATCTGCAGCGATACCGGGCTGATCGGGTGTCTGGGACCCGACCGCCCGGTAATTTTGCATGATCCCGGCTGTCACAGACAGCCAGGACCATGCTAAAGTATAGGAGCGAGGTGGCAAGCCGGCCACCTCCTCCTATACCCTGCGATCCGTCGGTTAGTTAACCGACCAATCGCAGGGGGGGGGGGGGGGGGAGGGGGGGGCGGTTACTTCCTCCCGCCCTGCCTTGCCCTTGGAAGTCCGGAGAGGACGGGAGGAAGACCGGAGGACGCGGCGGGGGACGGGGGAGTGCTGGGGACCGGCCCCGGTACTTACCTCATCCCTGAAGACCCGGATCCCGGCGAGGAAGATGGATTGTTACAGCGGTTCTGACAAACGCAAAAAAAACAAAACCCCACATGTGACCCCATTTTGGAAACTACACCCCTCACGGAATGTAATGAGGGTAGCAGTGAGAATTTAAACCCCACAGGTGTCTGACAGATCTTTGGAACAATGGGCTGTGCAAATAAAAATTTTTGTACAGCCCACTGTTCCAAAGATCTGACAGACACCAGTGGGGGTAAATGCTCACTGTACCCCTTGTTACGTTCCTCAAAAGGTCTAGTTTCCAAAATGGTATGCCATGTGGAGGTTATTTTGCTGTCCTGGCACCATAGGGGCTTCCTAAATGCGACATGCCCCCAAGCAAAATTTGCTCTCAAAAAGCCAAAGATGATTCCTTCTCTTCTGAGCATTGTAGTTTGCCCGTAGTGCACTTCAGGTCAACTTATGGGGTACCTCCATACCAAGAGATGGGGTTACAAATTTTGGGCGGGTATTTTCTGCTATTAACCCTTGCAAAAATTTGAAATTTGGGGGGGAAACACACATTTTAGTGAAATTTTTTTTTTTACATATGCAAAAGTCGTGAAACACCTGTGGGGTATTAAGGCTCACTGAATTTCTTGTTACGTTCCTCAAGGGGTCTAGTTTTCAAAATGGTATGCCATGTGTGTTTTTTTTTTTTTTTTTGCTGTTCTGGCACCATAGGGGCTTCCTGAATGCAACATGCCCCCCAAAAACCTTTTCTGAAAAACGTACTCTCCAAAATCCCCTTGTCGCTTCTTCTCTTCTGAGCCCTCTACTGCGCCCGCCGAACACTTTACATAGACATATGAGGTATGTGCTTACTCGAGAGAAATTGGGCTACAAATAAAAGTATAAATTTTCTCCTTTTACCCCTTGTAGACCAAATTTTTGAATTTTTACAAGAAAATGCGAGTGTAAAAAATGAAGATTGTGAATTTTCTCCTTCACTTTGCTGCTATTCCTGTGAAACACCTAAAGGGTTAAAATGCTGACTGAATGTCATTTTGAATACTTTGGGGGTGCAGTTTTTATAATGGGGTCATTTGTGGGGTATTTCTAATATGAAGACCCTTCAAATCCACTTCAAACCTGAACTGGTCCCTGAAAAATAGTGAGTTTGGAAAATTGCTGCTGAACTTTGAAGCCCTCTGGTGTCTTCCAAAAGTAAAAACACGTCAATTTTATGATGCAAACCTAAAGTAGACATATTGTGTATGTGAATAAAAAAATTTGGAATATCCATTTTCCTTACAAGCAGAGAGCTTTTAAGTTAGAAAAATGCTAATTTTTCAAAATTTTCATCAAATTTGGGGGTTTTTCACCAAGAAAGGATGCAAGTTACCACAAAATTTTACCACTATGTTAAAGTAGAATGTCACGAAAAAACAATCTCTGAACATTAATAACTCTGGAATGCTTTTACTTTTCATTCTGATTCAAAGTGACAGTGGTCAGATGTTCAAAAAATGGCCTTGTCCTAAGGTGTAAAATGGCTGGGTCCTTAAGGGGTTAAAAATCTTAATAATTTTAGTACTTTTTAGCAGCTGTATTCCACAGAGGAAATTCTTTACTTTTTGAATTTTTGTGTTGTCCACAGTGCTCTCTGCTGACACCTCTGTCCATGTCAGGAACTGTCCAGAGTATCATAGGTTTGCTATGGGGATTTTCTCCTGCTCTGTACAGTTCCTGATATGGGCATCAGGTGTCAGAGTACACTGTGGACAACACAAAAAAGAAATTCAAAAAATAAAGATTTTCCTCTGTAGCAAATAGCTGCTAAAAAGTACTGAAAGGACTAAGAGTTTTTAATAGAAGTAATTTACAAATCTGTTTAACTTTCTGGCACCAGTTCATTAAAAAAAAAAAAATGTCTAAACCTTGGCAACAAAAGTAAGTACACTCTCTTAAGTGGAAATATCCAAATTGGACCCAAAGTGTCAATATTGTGTGGCCACCATTATTTTCCAGAAAGGCCTTTAACTCCCTTTTGGCCCAGCTGGTTCATGACCCAGTCCGTTTTTTCAAATCTGACATCTCTTTAAAGGGGTATTCCAGGCAAAAACTTTTTTATATATCAACTGGCTCCAGAAAGTTAAACACATATGTAAAAAATCCCTAGGAACACTTTATTAAAATCATGGAAGAACAAAAACAATGACAGGTTCACATTCAAAAACACTAATATGAACGAAACCATTAAAAAAGCGATTCACAAACATTGGTACATAGTGCAACAAGACGAAGATTTAAAAACTCTAACAGAATCTATTCCAATAATTACACACCGTAAAAACATAACTATCCAAGATTTCTATAACTGACAGATTCTCGCCCATTAGGGAACTTCGCTTGCGGCTCTTGCAAACAATGCAAAAACTGTTTGAAATGTAATACAATCAAGTTAGGAGGATGTAACCTCCAAGTGAGACAATTTATTTCCTGTAAGACAAGCTATGTAGTCTATTGTCTGATTTGCACATGTAGACGATACTACGTAGGGAAAACTATTCGACCCCTCTACCATAGAGTAAGGGAACACCTAAAATCAATAACTACAGGTGTAGGGGCACCCCGTCTTATCGCTCACATGCGCGAACAGCACAATGGTAATCCTGATGAGATCAAATTTGCAGGAATCGAACGCATTGAAAATGCCCCCAGAGGAATTAATAAGCACCAACAGCTCCTGAGAAGCGAATCCAGATGGATCATCCGGACGGATGCCACGGGCCGTTAGGACTCAATGATAAACAGGAGTATGGTGCTTTATTATGAGTATACTGTGCTATGAATATTGGTTTCATACAAAAGGAAGTTGCTTTTAACTATGCACTAACTGTTTTGTAATGTATTAACATATTATAGTTATGAACCAATGACCTGTGGCTTACCTGCAGCGTCAGGAGTGATCACCTGTTTTAAAAGCACTCCCCTTCCTGTGACCTCACTATCCCGGTCTGACGAAGCGCTTCAGCACCAAACGGTCCGTCACCGAGAGGATACCCCGCGTCCTAGTCTACTCCCCCTGCTTGTCTTCCGTGGTGATAATCCTAGAATAAAGTTTCACCTGCAAAGAATATCTGGGTCGGTGTGGTGAGTTGCTCCGTTTCTCTATACCTTCTATGCTTAAGATTTGTAAATTACTTCTATTAAACAATCTTAATCCTTCCAATAGTTATTAGCTTCTGAAGTTTTCTGTCTAACTGCTCAATGATGATGTCACGTCCCGGGAGCTGTGCATGATGGGAGAATATCCCCATAGGAACTGCACAGCTCCCGGGACGTGAGTCATCGGAAAGCAGTTAGACAGAAAACAGCAACTCAACTTCAGAAGCTAATAACTATTGGAAGGATTAAGATTTTTTAATAGAAGTAATTTACAAATCTGTTTAACTTTCTGGAGCCAGTTGATATATATAAAAAGTTTTGGCCTGGAATACCCCTTTAACCCCTTCAGGACCAAGCCCATTTTGGCCTTAAGGACCAGAGCGTTTTTTGCACATCTGACCACTGTCACTTTAAACATTAATAACTCTGGTATGCTTTTAGTTATCATTCTGATTCCGAGACTGTTTTTTCGTGACATATTCTACTTTAACATGGTGGTAAATTTTTGTGGTAACTTGCATCCTTTCCTTGTGAAAAATCCTAAAATTTGATGAAAAATTTGAAAATTTAGCATTTTTTCTAACTTTGAAGCTCTCTGCTTGTAAGAAAAATGTATATTACAAATAAAAAATTTTTTTATTCACATATACAATATGTCTACTTTATGTCTGCATCATAAAAGTGACGAGTTTTTACTTTTGGAAGACAACAGAGGGCTTCAAAGTTCAGCAGCAATTTTCCAATTTTTCACAAAATTTTCAAACTCACTATTTTTCAGGGACCAGTTCAGGTTTGAAGTGGATTTGAAGGGTCTTCATATTAGAAATACCCCATAAATGACCCCATTATAAAAACTGCACCCCCCAAAGTATTCAAAATGACATTCAGTCAGCATTTTAACCCTTTAGGTGTTTCACAGGAATAGAAGCAAAGTGAAGGAGAAAATTCACAATCTTCATTTTTTACACTCGCATGTTCTTGTAGACCCAATTTTTGAATTTTTACAAGGGGTAAAAGGATAAAATGTATACTTATATTTGTAGCCCGATTTCTCTCGAGTAAGCACATACCTCATATGTCTATGTAAAGTGTTCGGCGGTCGCAGTAGAGGGCTCAGAAGCGAAAGAGCGACAAGGGGATTTTGGAGAGTACGTTTTTCTGAAATGATTTTTGGGGGGCATGTTGCATTTAGGAAGCCCCTATGGTGCCAGAACAGCAAAAAAAAAACCACATGGCATACCATTTTGGAAACTAGACCCCTTGAGGAACATAACAAGGAATAAAGTGAGCCTTAATACCCCACAGGTGTTTCACGACTTTTGCATATGTAAAAAAAAAAAAAAAAAAAAAAAAAAAATTTCCACTAAAATGTGTTTCCCCCCAAATTTCACATTTTTGCAAGGGTTAATAGCAGGAAATACCCCCCAATATTTGTAACCCCTTCTCTTCTGAGTATGGAGGTACCCCATAAGTTGACCTGAAGTGCACTATGGGCAAACTACAATGCTCAGAAGAGGAGGAGTCATATTTGGCTTTTTGAGAGCAAATTTTGCTCGGGGGGCATGTCGCATTTAGGAAGCCCCTATGGTGCCAAAACAGCAAAAAAAAAACACATGGCATACCATTTTGGAAACGAGACCCCTTGAGGAACGTAACAAGGGGTACAGTGAGCATTTGCCCCCCACTGGTGTCTGACAGATCTTTGGAACAGTGGGCTGTACAAGTTTTCATTTTCACGGACCACTGTTCCAAAGATCCGTCAGACACCTGTGGGGTGTAAATTCTCACTGCACCCCTCATTACATTCCGTGAGGGGTGTCGTTTCCGAAATGCGGTCACGTGGGGTTTTATTTTTTTTGCGTTTGTCAAAACCGCTGTAACAATCAGCCACCCCTGTGCAAATCACCTCAAATGTACATGGTGCGCTCTCCCTTCTGGGCCTTGTTGTGCGCCCCCAGAGCACTTTGCGCTCACATATGGGGTATCTCTGTAGTCGGGAGAAATTGCGTTACAAATTTTGGGGGGCTTTTTCCCTTTTACCTCTTGTGAAAATGTAAAGTATAGGGCAACATCAGCATGTTAGTGTAAAAAATTACATTTTTTTACACTAACATTCTGGTGTAGACCCCAACATTTCCTTTTCATGAAGGGTTAAAGAAGAAAAAGCCCCCCAAACCTTGTAACGCAATTTCTCCCGAGTACAGCGATACCCCATATGTGGCCCTAAACTGTTGCCTTGAAATACGACAGGGCTCCAAAGTGAGTGCGCCGTGCGCATTTGAGGCCTAAATTAGGGATTTGCATAGGGGTGGACATAGGGGTATTCTACGCCAGTGATTCCCAAACAGGGTGCCTCCAGCTGTTGCAAAACTCCCAGCATGCGTGGACAGTCAACGGCTGTCCAGCAATACTGGGAGTTGTTGTTTTTCAACAGCTGGAGGCTCTGCTTTGGAAACAGTGGCGTACCGGACGTTCTTATTGGGGGAGGGGGGCTGTGTAGGGGTATGTGTATATGTAGTGTTTTTAACTTTTTATTTTATTTTGTGGTAGTGTAGTGTTTTTAGGGTACAGTCACATGGGCGGGGGATTACAGCGAGTTTCCCGGCGCAAAATTTGCTGCATCTCAAGATGCGAGAAACCCACTGTAAAAGCCTTGCCCATGTGAATGTTACCCTGTACATTCACAGGGGGGGGGGGGGGGGGGGGTGCACCAGCTGTTGCAAAACCACAACTCCCAGCATGCATGGTCTGTTAGTGCATGCTGGGAGTTATAGTTTTGCAAAAGCTGGAGGCACACAGGTTAGGAAACACTGAGTTAGAAACAGACAATGTTTCCCAACCAGTGTGTGTCCAGTTGTTGCAAAACTACAACTCCCAGCATGCCCAGACAGCTGAAGGGCATGCTGGGAGTTGTAGTTCGGCAACATCTGAAGGGCCAGATGTTGCTGAACTAAAACTCACAGCATGCCTGGACAGACAGTGCATACTGGGAGTTGTAGTTTTGCAACAGCTGGAAGAGCACAGATTGGAGACCGTTATACAATGGTCTCCAAACTGGGGCCCTCCAGATGTTGCAAAACTACAACTCCCAGCATGCCCAGACAGCCAAAGGCTGTCTAGGCATGCTGGGAGTTGTAGTTTTCAGACTCCTAGAAGCAGCAGTGAAGATCTTCACTGCTGCTTCTGAGGACCATATACTTACCTGCCGGTCCCGTCCGCCGGTCCCCTGATGTTCCCCCCCCCTATGCCGCAGGTCCCCGCAGCCATCGTCCCCTGTTCTGCTCGACTTCCAGGGGCGGGCAGTGCGGGGGATCTCAACTTTCACCCCAGATCACTGTGATTGGTCCACAGGGACCAATCACAGTGATCGCTGACCAGGACCATCAATGGATGGTCCTGGGGGTGAAGCAGAAGTTGTCCCCTGCTGGAAACAGCGGGACTTCTGCCAGTTAACCCGTGCGATGCTGCGCATCGCCGGGTTAACTGAATGTCATTTATAAACGCCGGGATGCGCGAACGCACTGCACAACCCGGCGTTTATATATGACATTCTGCGGGAAGGGGTTAAGTGGTAATAACTTTGAACTGCTTTTACCTGGCAAAGTGATTAAGAGATTTTTTTTTTTTGAGAGATATTGTACTTTATAGCAGCTGTAAATTTTTGTTGATACATGAAGCTATTTTTGTGAAAAACTCTAAAATATTGTGAACAACTTTAAAAATTTTAATTTCTCAGTTTGAAACTCTCTACTTGCAAGATAAATAGTCATGCCAAATTTAGTTAATTCACATCCACAACATGTCTATGTTGGCATCATTTGTTAAACATTCATTTACTTTTTTACAACATTAGAAGGCTTATTATGAGCTTTTTTTTAAAAATGTTCTACAAAAGTTTAAAATCCATTTTTATTTTTGGGAACAAAAATACACACATTTTTTTTTTTTACTTCTGCACAACAGCTCCTTTACGGGACACACACACACTGCGCTGCTCAGGATTTTTCTGTGTGAAAAGCTGCCATCAGCTATTCAGATTTGACTAGCTGATAGGAGCGATTGCTGTGAGTGGAGGGACGAACACCCCCCACCCCCCCAGGTCCCAACGCAAAATGGCTGGCTATCAGTGATATCCACCATCTTACCGGGCGCGGCGGTCAGAAAGGGGTTAAGGGGTACTCCACTGGAAAACTTTTATTTTATTTTTTAAATAAACTGATGCTAGAAAGTTGAACAGATTTGTAAATTACTTCTATTTAAAAATCTTAATCCTTCCAGTACTTATCAGCTGCTATATGAGGTGTCACCAGTGAGCACTGTGGTCAGGCAGAAAGGAAATTCAAGAAGAAAATAACTTCCTATCATGCTCTGCTTCAGTATTGTATTGCCGATTGTGCTGCAGCTCAGTTGCAGGGTCTCAGCAATCTTCTTATACCCTAAGCCACTATTTAGGAAGAGCAACAATTATTTTTTTCAGACCCTTAGTTCTTTGCCATAAGGTACAATGTTGACTTTCCAGTGACTAGTATTAGAGCGTGTGAGAGTGATAACACCAAATTAAAGAGATGTTTCTCATGCACACCTGAGAGCTTGTAACACTTAGGAGTCACATGACACTGGGAAGGGAAAATGGCTGTAGGGGTGTATATCTTGTTGCTAAGAAGTGTTGTTGTTTTGAGGAGACCTAACATTAAAGGGAATTTGTCATTCGTGTAATCCGTGCTAACATGTTGGTACAGGCTGGTATTGCGGGTGACATTACGGATACTTGCCTACCCTGATCTGTGGTCCAGTTTGGTATGCTCCTCCTTATTCTGGTGGCAGGCTTGCAGCCCCAAGCCCGCTCGCCGTCAGACCCAGCGAAGAAACAGCAGTGATGCCAGTGTGCTTCTACCGTGCACCAAGTCTGACGCCAGAATAAAAACCATAACTGACAAGCTGGACCCCAGATTGGGAGGAGGGATTATCGTTAGTGTCACCCGCATTACCAGCCTATACCAACACATTCGTGTGGGTGACACTGATGACAGATTTGCTTAAAACGCTGTTATCCAGGCTGCACTCTACACACTACTTCACATTTGTAGCACAGTGTCACTTCTTTAGCGTGGTCACATGAAAAAATATAAAATATATCGAAAATGTCAAAAGTGAACTCACTTATTTGAGGTACTGTAACTGCTGGTGTCTGCACCTCTGTATCTTGTGCAAAGCTAGAATTCCCTTTTATAGGGGCGGGGGTTCTGAGATCATAGAAGTAAACTTACCAGTGTACTTGCCTCACCAGTTCTCTTGGTGACAATGTGGTCATGTGACTCCTCAGGTTGACCAAGGACGCTGCTAGCATAAGAAGTGTGAAAATCAGTAAGGTTGGGCTAAACAAATATCAGTATAAGTTCATAGCTGACCTCAACAAATCTCTTGCTCCAATCCATGTTGAGACTGTGTATATGAGTGCTGCATTGTGACATGGCTCTGTTGGGTTTAGGCACAGTCCTCATTCAATCCAATGACCTGAGTGTTGTCAGATAGTGACTACATTGGGTAATTTTCTGGATCACGGTAGACCACGGTTTTCAGTCAGAAATGCTCGAAAATGACCCAAATGTAGTTACTAGTTGACTACACACTGGTTTAGGTCTGTAAGGTGCCCCCATCCATGTGCATGTTATATGTAAGTAAGGGAGGCAAATTATAGTGACCAATCTCATGTCATTGTACCACAGACAGGGGACGTTTGTATGGGTTAGGGTATGTTCACACTACAGAGGGTGAACAGAATCTCCGCTCGCAGAATTCATCGAGCATAGATTCAGACTGGCAGCCGCTTGCGGCGGTAGGACTGCGCGGCACTGCGCCGTCACCATTGACGGCTATGCAGTGTTTGCGGACTTAAGCGCAAAGAATTAACATGTTCTTTCTTTGCGTGGAACAATTTCCACCACGGAAATTCCGCAGTGTGAACGGGACTTGCGGAAATCCATCCACACTGATGGTAATGTTCATTGTGCAGACTCTTACTCGCGGAATCCCGCGGGGATTCCGCAGTGTGAACATACCCTTAAGCAGTAAACTTTGCAAGGGTTGCTGACTTACTAGATGATGGTACTGCTGGGAAGAGGAGCTGACCTGTTGGGCCTCTGCCCTCATTTGGGAGTACTATTGTCTGTCATTTTTTATTTTTTTTGCCTGCTGTATACCAATAGCTTGGTTTGTTTCCCTTTACAAGTAACCACTAAAGCCCCATAAAATGTGCCATTAGGTCAGGGTTAGTAGTCCATCTATAAAGATTGTTTTAATAGTTCATCATGGGGATCATGTGGACACAGAAGTGGCGCAGTCGTTGTAGTTGGTGGTCATTCCAATCTTTGCTTTTTATCCCCGTTGGATGCCACGGTTGGTGAGGTGTTCCCCTCTGTCATTGAAACATAAACATTTTGATATCGATCGCGAGGCAACCACATTCACTGACTCTGTTGATTTACTTTAGTGCCCAGAAACTCCTTATGTTGCAGGCTCAGACACTAAAACTGAATAAAACATAAGAATTTTATTTCAGATTCATAAAAAAAAAGCGTAGAACAACTTCCTCTGTCAACCAGGGGCTAGGTTCACACTAGGGATTTCCTGATACCGTTTTTTCAGACAGAACGAGTACCGATCATTGATAAAAAATTTTATTAGGGAAGGGAATCTGTAGATTGCATTCACTGATCAATGCTATGCCATAGCAGTGATCAGTGTTATTGGCACTCCATTAATACTGCCTGCCATGACTTGCTGCAGTATAGGAGCAATGATCTGACTGTGCGATAAGGGACCTCCATCTGCACTCTTAGCTGATAGGGAAACTGCAATTTCACCGTCGTTATTCCAATCCGCATTAGCCACGGGTCCCGGCTACGACGAGCGCTCCGCTGCTGAGTGCGCTGCATAGTTCGGGTAGCGTGCACAGTGCACCTCCGTGATACCTGCCGGCGTGGTACCTGGGACATTTGTAGGAGTAAAAGTACTTGTGCAAATGTCCAGTGTCTGTACTGACACAGATTCCAGTATCTGGACATCCCTTGTTCACACCTCACTGGTCCTGACTTGCTCCATTAATCTATGGGAAGATTTAACGAAACTTGAAGAGTGGTGTAATTGTCCATAGCAACCAATCAGATTGCTTCTTTTTTTTTTTCCAGAGTCCTTTAAAAAAAAAAAAAGCTATTTGGTTGCTATTGGCAACTGCACCACTATTCCCTACAGACATTGATAAATCTAGCCAATAGGATCGGTTTGGACTAGTTGGTGCCTGATGTGCAACAGACCATCCGGCTGTCTGATGGAGCTGTAATGCAGATGTGACCCTTGCCTAATCTGTAAATTTTTGTGTGTTTGAACATACAGCATGTGTTAAAATGTTTTAAAATAAAAATCCTTAAAGTACCTGTCATTATGAAAAACCTTTCAGATGTCCCAGCTATGTTTTGATTGCCGGATATCTGAGTGTCCAGACTTCTGCCAATCGGGAGAGGGAGCAGGGGGAAGTCTGCGCTGGCTTGCTCTGTGGAGAGTTGCTCTTTAGTAGTCGGGATAATACAGAGGAAGGAGGACAGCCACAAGAGGTCACAATGCAGGATGGGAGTTGTAGTCTGCTGCACACATGGGATGCTATTTAGGCCATGTCTACTTGTTCCTATGGAGATCATGAGGAGAAGTTATGTGACAAAAAAGCAATGATACATAAGTGTGTGTGTAATATCCTAGCATCCTTTGTTCATCCAAATTTCACAATGCACTTTTAACAATAAGATTGGAAAGCTTTGCAGTTTGGTGGCAAACCCACATGTCAGCATGGTTATCGACCTACTGTTATCCTGCCTGTGAAAATGAGACTGCTGAGAAGTGACCTCTATATAGCAGGAAATTTTAGCCTATTGTGAGGCTCAGGGGTCAGAACAAACTGCAATAATTCAGGATAATTCTTTAATACAAACTGACTTTTCTGCATTCTTCTGTAGTAGTGCAGTCTGGTGCACTCTTCAGTGCAGCAAATGTCAACGTCTACCACCTAAATGGAAGGTTGGTGCATGCTTTGGGTCTTCACATCTGATACATTGGCACATTTTTGTTAGTTTACCTGAAATCGAAACTGCCTGGTTTTGGCCAACTTTTTTTGTGGGGGTGGGGTAGTTTTTAGAAGAGCATTTTATTTTTAAACTGACATGTTCTTTTTTCTGTAGGTCACTATGATTATGAGAATACCCTGTTTATAGAACCGTTTTATTTTACTACTTATAATGTGAAGGGGGATATCCAGCTAAAAACCAGTATCCCCTGTTCAAAGGATAGGTGCCTGATTTTAGGGTGTCCAATAACTGGGGGCCCCTGCTAGATTGAGTGGCGCACATCATTGGTGGTTCAGTAGTCGTGTCGGCTCCCTGCGATGCAAGCCCTAGTACTGCAGACTTGAAAATTAAAGTTTTCCTCATAAATTGCATTTCATTGTATTCATACTGACCTGAAAAATACAGAGCACAGTATTACCGCAAGGTGAATGGCATGAAAAAGACCCTTGCATTTCAGAAATGTATGGCATATCCTGTGAACATGCTATGTATGTCCACATTGAAGTACCTCTTCAACAAAATTGCCATTAGGCAGGAATTTGGAATCCCTTCAGAAGTTCCCTGGTTTCCTTACCTTATACAGTACTCTGTGGACAATCGCTGACCCCAGCAGTTTTGTGTGACAAAGTGCACATGGCTAGTAATTGTCTACAGTGTCCCATGTATGTTGACTTAACGGCACACTTCTGGAGTAGCAGTGGTGCTGAACTGTGAGTGACTAGTGAGTTTAAGAATTAAGATTTTTTTATTTTTTTTTCTGAGTTAACAAAGAACTTTCTATCATTATGATTTATCTGTGAAGCACTCTTATCTAGCATTAAAGGAGTACTCCGGTGCACACTTTTTTCATGTTATCCCGTCCGGGATAAAAGAAAACGCACTTTATCTTACCTGCCAACGAGCCCTCGGAGCTCCGGTACAGGTGTTCGGTCCCCGGGCTGTAGTCTTCTTACTTCCTGTTAGCCCGGCACGTCACACGGAGCTTCAGCCTATCACTGGCCGAGGCGGGACATCGCTGCGGCCAGTGATAGGCTGAAGCTCCGTGTGACGTGCCGGGCTAACAGGAAGTAAGAAGAATACAGCCCGGGGACCGAACACCTGTACCAGAGCTCCGGGGGCTCGTTGGCAGGTAAGATAAAGTGTGTTTAATTTTATTTTGCAGCCCGGACGGGATAACATGAAAAAAGTGTGCACCGGAGTACTCCTTTAACATTTTAGGCTAAATTCCTCCTATAATTTCAGATGTACAGGGGTGTGACATTTTAGCTTATTATCACACCAACTCAACATGGGATGGTGTAATTGGTATGCTCAAGAACTATATAGTGTATAAACTGTTTTTATGAAGTGTTATCATAATTTCTCACCACAGAAAGAAGGCTAAGATTTGCATCACACTTTATTTGGATTTGGTCAAACTTGTACATTTTCAGGATCAATAGTGGTTCCAAAAGCCTGAGGGCTGGGTTAACGCTGCAGCCTTTATAGAGATAATCCTGGTCACAGGTTGTGCAGGGGAGTACAGCACAGTTTCACACACTTAAAGGGGTTGTGCTCTGCCCTAATTTTCGGAGCTCCGAAGTTCATTACTCCGAACGCTGTGTGCAGGCCCCCTCGTGACGTCTGGCCCGACCGCCCCCTCGTGACGTCTGGCCCGACCGCCCCCTCGTGACGTCTGGCCCGACCGCCCCCCTCGTGACGTCTGGCCCGACCGCCCCCTCGTGACGTCTGGCCCGACCGCCCCCCTCGTGACGTCTGGCCCGACCGCCCCCCTCGTGACGTCTGGCCCGACCGCCCCCCTCGTGACGTCTGGCCCGACCGCCCCCCTCGTGACGTCTGGCCCGACCGCCCCCCTCGTGACGTCTGGCCCGACCGCCCCCCTCGTGACGTCTGGCCCGACCGCCCCCCCTCGTGACGTCTGGCCCGACCGCCCCCCCTCGTGACGTCTGGCCCGACCGCCCCCTCGTGACGTCTGGCCCGACCGCCCCCTCGTGACGTCTGGCCCGACCGCCCCCTCGTGACGTCGCGAGGGGCGGCTGCGAACACTGAAGCCCGCACACAGCGTTCGGAGTAATGAACTTCCGGACGCTGTGAGCGGAGCTCCGAAAGTCAGGGCAGTGCACAACCTCTTTAAAGGAGAACTATAGTGCAGTGGCTGTCAACGTTTTTGGCGACTGTACCCCCAAAGGCTGAAAGTATGTTCACGGGTACCCACGGACAAAAGGCACGTGCTTACTTACTAAATGCGATACTTAATCCCCTTGTGCTATTATTCCTCCTCCATCTGAATTCCCTTGTGCTATTACTCCCCCCTCCCTCTGATCCCCTTTTGCCATTATTCCCCCCTCCATCTTTATCCCCTTGTGCCATTATTATCCGATATGGCAAAAGGGGATCAGAGGGAGGGGGGAATGATGGCACAAGGGGATTAAGATGGAGGGGGGAAAATGGCGCAAGAGGATCAGAGGGAGGGAGGAATAATGGCACAAGAGATTAAGATGGAGGGGGGAAGGTTAGTCATTAACCCCCCCCATCTCCATGTTAATCCCCCATGTGCTATTATTGGATATGGCAAATGGGAATCAGAGGGGGGGAATAATGGCACAAGGGGATTAATGTTGGGGGGGGGGGGATTCATCCCCTTGTGCCATTACCCCCCCTTCCTCTGATCCCCTTTTCCTCCCTCCCTCTCTCCCTCCATCTTAATGCATTGTGCTTTATTTCTCCCTATCCCTCTCCCCCTCCATCTTAATGCCTTGTGCTCCGTCCCATATATCCCCCAATCTTAGTACCCTGTGCTTCGTACCATATATCCCCCCCATCTTACTACCCTCCCTCCATCCCATTAACTTATTTTAAACTTTTTTAACATAAAAACTTTTTTTTTACTTTACCAGGCCTCCTGCAGTCCCGTTGCCTGCTCCTTCGTGCAGGACTTGACGGGGCCGCATGTTCGGCCGGGCATCACTGACGTGTGATGTCCTCCTGCTCTGTGCGGCACCTCCGTGCAACGTCTGGGGAGGTCACACGTTTACCCGGCAGCGATGCAGCTACCTTACAGTAGCAGCGCTACTGTACAGTGAGCTGCCGTGGCTCTGCACTGACAAATACTGGCCAATGCATGGCCAGTATTTGTCAGTGCTTTGGCGTACCCCTAGGGGTATGCGTACCACGGGTTGAGAACCCAGGCTATAGTGCACAAAAGTGTATCCCCTATCCAAAGGATAGGGCATTAGTTTTAGATTGCTGGGTGTCTGACCGCTGGGACCCAACGCGATCTCCTGCACGGGAATGGAGCATGTCGTCCCCTTGCATAAAGCGATGGCCAACACACCCCCTCCATGTATCTCTATTGGAGAGCCGGATATAGCTTGATGTTGTATCTTCAGCTCTCCCATAGAGATACATTGGGCATGTTGGCCGCTTTGAGCTGGGATCGACACGCCCCGTTTCTTGGCAGAACCAATGTCCGGTGCAGGAGATCGCGGGGGTCCCAGCGGTCAGACCCCCTGCATTCTAAAACATATCACCTATCCTTATCCTGATTCTAATGCTCTGTGGTAGGCAAGGCAAATTTTGACTCGTATTTCTTCATGAAAGGCTCATGTATAATTTGTTATATCCTATTTACTGTAGTAAAATAGGAACATTAGGGGAGAATTATGAAAGCGTAGAGGAAAAGCTGCCCATAGTAACCAATCGGCTAATTTATTTTATTTTTCAGAGGCCTTTTCAAAAACAATCGAAGCAATCTGGTTACTATGGGCAACTGGTCAATGTTTCCTCTGCACAGGATTTGATAAATCTCCCCTAATGGGCATTTCCTCACGATCATGTAAATCACTATCATATAAATCACCCACTGTTAATGACTTGCATTGGCTGGTCATTTAACCCCTTAAGGACTCAGGGTTTTTCAGTTTTTGCACTTTCGTTTTTTCCTCCTTACCTTTTAAAAATCATAACCCTTTAAATTTTCCACCTAAAAATCCATATTATGGCTTATTTTTTGCGTCACCAATTCTTCTTTGCAGTGACAATAGTCATTTTACCCAAAAAGGCACGGCGAAACGGGAAAAAAAATCATTGTGCGACAAAATCGAAGAAAAAACACCATTTTGTAACTTTTGGGGGCTTCAGTTTCTACGCAGTGCATATTTCGGTAAAAATTACGCCTTATCATTATTCTGTAGGTCCATACGGTTAAAAAGATACCCTACTTATATAGGTTTGATTTTGTCGCACTTTTGGAAAAAATCATAACTACATGCAGGAAAATGTATACGTTTAAAATTGTCATCTTCTGACCCCTATAACTTTATTTTTCCATGTACAGGGCGGTATGAGGACTCATTTTTTGCGCCGTGATCTGATCAGACTTTTTGATCACTTTTTATTCATTTTTTAATGGTGTAAAAAGTGACCAAAAATGTGCTTTTTTTTTTTTTTTTTTACTTTTGAATTTTTTTGCGCGTACGCCATTGACCGTGCGGTTTAATTAATGATATATTTTTATAGTTCAGACATTTACGCACGCGGCGATACCACATGTTTGTGTATTTATTTATTTTTTACACTGTTTTATTTTTTTTATGGGAAAAGGGGGGGGATTCAAACTTTTATTAGGGAAGGGGTTAAATGACCTTTTATTAAACTTTTTTTTGTACTTTTTTTTATTTTGTAGTGTTATAGGTCCCATAGGGACCTATAACACTGCACACACTGATCTCTTGCACAGATCACTGGCGTGTATTAACACGCCTGTGATCAGTGTTATCGGCGCTTGACTGCTCCTGCCTGGATCTCGGGCACGGAGCAGTCATTCGCCGTTCGGACACCGAGGAGGCAGGTAAGGGCCCTCCCGGTGTCCTGTAAGCTGTTCGGGACGCCGCGATTTCAACGCGGCGGTCCCGAACAGCCCGACTGAGCAGCCGGGTCAATTTCACTTCCACTTTAGACGCGGCGGTCAGCTTTGACCGCCGCTTCTAAAGGGTTAATACCGCACATCGCCGCGATCGGCGATGTGTGGTATTAGCCGCGGGTCCCCGCCGTTGATGAGTGCCTGGACTGACGCGATATGATGCAGGATCGCGGCGGGATCCCGCTTCATATCGCGGGAGCCGGCGCAGGACGTAAATATACGTCCTGCGTCGTTAAGGGGTTAACTATAGATGCAATTTTATTTTTTACAAGCCATTGGATGCGCAGGATTTCAAGCTGCAGATTTGAAGTGGTGTTCAGTCATTTAGCCTCAAATCTTGCACATCAAATATGCAAATGTTTGTGAATAGACCCTAAGGGTACGTTCACACATACGCAGATTTGATGCACAGGATTTTCTGCAGCAGATTTCAATGGAAACTAAATGACTGAGCACAGATTCTAATCTGCAGTTACAAATCCTGCGCATCAAATCTGCGCAGGATCCTGTATGTGTGAACGTACCCTAAGGGTCTATTCACATGTACAGTATTCTGCACAGGTTTGATGCGCAGGTTTTCAAGCTGTGTTCAGTCATTCAATTTACATTGAAATCAGCAGCAGAAAATCCTGCGCATCAAATCTGTGCAGAATACTGTACGTGTGAATAGACCATAAAGGCGTATTTCAGTGAATAATGCCATTCCAATGCTGCCAGTCCTGCTGCTCAGGGCTTCTTGTCTTCCATCCCAACATGTGGAAAAGGGCTGTCCAGCCAGTTACTGCTGTGGTCACTGATTTTGACTTGGTTGTTTTTTTTTCTACATGTCAGGACAGAGAATCAGAAGCATTGAGCTGGAGTATCTCTGGGGGCTGAGTGCATGGTTGTTGTGTGTTTTTTGTTATGCTGCCACCCTGGGCACTTCTAAAGGTAATTTTATCCAGAATACTCTAACTGCTTGGCACTCTACAGGTTTGTCATGGGGAATGGAGACTGGGTGACAGTGAAATATGCCTATGTTCTGTGCTATTGACCCCATGGCTAAGCGTAACTTTCATGTTTATAGGTTAAATGGGAGAGATCAATGTCAGTTGGTTTATTAAAGTTGTATTTACCCACATGCATCACTAAGTAGATCACTCACTTTCCTTATTAGGCAGTAGTGTGGAAATAAAAAATAAAAAAACTACTTGTCCAAGGGACTAAAATGGGAGCCTAATCTACGGTACTTGTGTCTCATGACGATCCACTTATCCTGGCAAATTTTTTAGTTTTTTCCTCCTCGCCCTATAATAGCTCTTAACTTTTATTTTTCCATTGGTCTACAGACCAATATGAGGTGTTTTTTGTGGGACCGATTGTACTTTGTAATGTTATTTTGATACTTTAGGTTGGCGTGATTACAGCAATACCAAATTTTTTTAGTTTCTAAAGTTTTTCGATTTGATTATTTTTTTTTTTTATTGCCATTTTCTGATCCCTGTAAGGCTACGTTCACACTGCCGTTTGTCTCCGGCAGTGTGAAGCCTGTTATTTAACCCCTTAAGGACACATGACGTTCTCATATGTCTCCATTTCCGAGTCCTTAAGGACACATGACGTATGAGAACGTCATGTGTTTTAACGGCCCCCCGCAACCATCTGGAGCGGAGCCGGTCCCCGATGCCTGCTGAAATCGTTCAGCAGGCATCGGGGCATATCGCCCAGGGGGGTCATTATGACCCCCCATGTCGGCGATGGCCGCAGATCGCTGGACAATTCAGTCCAGCGATCTGCGGCGGATTCCTGGTCAATCGGGTCTCCAGTGACCCGGAATTATTGGCTGATCGGGGCCGTCAGAGACGGCCCCGAACAGCCAGAGCCAGCAGGGGTGAGGTGGCACTGGTGCCACCTCACGATCGCCCTGATTCGTCGGCCGGATTACCGGCCGACCAATCAGGGCGCCTGCTGCGGGTGTCACTCCCGCACCCGCTCCGCCCCTCTTCCGGAGGACGTGAGCGGGTGCGGGACGTGCACCCCGGGTGCTGGGGACCCCGATCCCCGGCGCCCCTGTTGGGATCGGGGCCCCAGGAGCAGCGGCGGAGACGACGAGGGACTGACCTGTGCGGCGAGGATCGTTGGAGGTGAGTGACAGCCTCCTGCTGTTGCTTAGCAACAGCTCCCAGCATGCAAAAAGGGCATGCTGGGAGCTGTAGTTATGCAACAGCAGGAGGCAGACCACCACAACTCCCAGCATGCCCTTATGGGCATGCTGGGACTTGTAGTTTTGCAACAGCTGGAGGCACATTCTTTCTATGGAAAAGTGTACCTTCAGCTGTTGTGCAACTACAACTCCCAGCTTGCACAATCAGCTAAAGTGCATGCTGGGAGTTGTAGTGGTGCATCTGGTGGTTGCATAACTACAACTCCCAGCATGCCCGTTGGCTGTCGATGACTGCTGAGAGTTGTAGTTTTGCAACAGCTGAAGGCACACTGAGTTAAGTAGCAAACCAGTGTCTCCAGCTGTTGCATAACTACAATCCCCAGCCAAAGTAGTATGCCTCCAGCTGTTGCATAACTACAACACCCAGCATGTCCTTCCGCTGTCCGTACATGCTGGGGGTTGTAGCTTTTGCAACAGCTGAAGGCACACTGGTTGCAAAACACTGAGTTTGTTACCAAACTTGGTGTTTCACAACCAGTGTGCCTCCAGCTGTTGCGAAACTACAACTCCCAGCATGCACTGATAGACCGTACATGCTGGGAGTTGTAGTTTTGCAACAGCTGGATGTTCCCCCCCCCCCCCCCATGTGAACGTACAGGGTACACTCACATGGGCGGAGGATTACAGTAAGTATCCGGCTGCAAGTTTGAGGTGCGGCAAAATTTCTGCCGCAGCTCAAACTGCCAGCGAGAAACTACTGTGAACCCCCGCCCATGCGACTGTACCCTAAAAACACTACACTACACTAACACAAAATAAAATAAAATAAAAAGTAAAAAACACTACATATACACATACCCCTACACAGCCCCCCTCCCCAATAAAAATGAAAAACGTTGGTACGCCACTGTTTCCAAAACGGAGCCTCCAGCGGTTGCAAAACAACTCCCAGCATGCACTGATAGACCGTACATGCTGGGAGTTGTAGTTTTGCAACAGCTGGATTCCCCCCCCCCAATGTGAACGTACAGGGTACACTCATATGGGCAGAGGATTACAGTAAGTATCCGGCTGCAAGTTTGAGCTGCGTCAAATTTTCTGCCGTAGCTCAAACTGCCAGCGAGAAACTACTGTGAACCCCCGCCCGTGCGACTGTACCCTAAAAACACTACACTAACACAAAATAAAATAAAAAGTAAAAAACACTACATATACACATACCCCTATACAACCCCCCTCCCCAATAAAAATGAAAAACGTCTGGTACGCCACTGTTTCCAAAACGGAGCTGGAGCTGTTGCAAAACTACTCCCAGTATTGCCAGATAGCCATTGACTGTCAAGGCATGCTGGGAGTTTTACAACAGCTGGAGGCACCCTGTTTGGGAATCACTGGCGTAGAATACCCCTATGTCCAGCCCTATGCAAGTCCCTAATTTAGGCCTCAAATGCGCATGGCGCTCTCACTTTGGAGCCCTGTCTTATTTCAAGGCAACAGTTTAGGGACACATATGGGGTATCGCCGTACTCGGGAGAAATTGGGCTTCAAATTTTGGGGGGTATTTTCTGCTATTACCCTTTTAAAAAATGTAAAATTTTTGGGAAAACAAGCATTTTAGGTAAAAAAAAATATATATTTTTTTACATATGCAAAAGTAGAGAAACACCTGTAGGGTATTAAGGTTCAAATTACCCCTTGTTACGTTCCCCGAGGGGTCTAGTTTCCAAAATGGTATGCCATGTGTTTTTTTTTTGCTGTCCTGGCACCATAGGGGCTTCCTAAATGCGGCATGCCCCCAGAGCAAAATTTGCTTTCAAAAAGCCAAATGTGACTCCTTCTCTTCTGAGACCTGTAGTGCACCAGCAGAGCACTTTTCACCCCCATGCGAGGTGTTTTCTGTATCGGGAGAAATTGGGCTTCAAATTTTGGGGGGTATTTTCTGCTATTACCCTTTTTAAAAATGTAAAATTTTTGGGAAACCAAGCATTTTAGGTAAAAAAAATATATATTTTTTTTACATATGCAAAAGTCGTGAATCACCTGTAGGGTATTAAGGTTCACTTTACCCCTTGTTACGTTCCCTGAGGGGTCTAGTTTCCAAAATGGTATGCCATGTGTTTTTTTTTTGCTGTCCTGGCACCATAGGGGCTTCCTAAATGCGGCATGCCCCCCAAAAACCATTTGTCGCTCCTTCCCTTCTGAGCCCTCTACTGCGCCCGCCGAACAATTAACATAGACATATGAGGTATGTGCTTACTCGAGAGAAATTGGGTTTCAAATACAAGTAAAAATTTTCTCCTTTTTATCCCTTGCAAAAATTCAAAAATTGGGTCTACAAAAACATGCGAGTGTAAAAAATGAAGATTTTGAATTTTCTCCTTCACTTTGCTGCTATTCGTGTGAAACACCTAAAGGGTTAATACACTTAGTGAATGTTTTTTTGAATACTTTAGGGGGTGTAGTTTTTATAATGGGGTCTTTTATGGGGTATTTCTAATATGAAGACCCTTCAAATCCACTTCAAAACTGAACTGGTCCCTGAAAAATAGTGAGTTTGAAAATTTTGTGAAAAATTTCTAAATTGCTACTGAACTTTGAAGCCCTCTGGTATCTTCCAAAAGTAAAAACTCATAAATTTTATGATGCAAACATAAAGTAGACATATTGTATATGTGAACCCAAAAAAAATATATTTTGAATATCCATTTTCCTTACAAGCAGAGAGCTTCAAAGTTAGAAAAATTCAAAATTTTCATTTTTTTCATCAAATTTTGGCATTTTTCACCAAGAAAGGATGCAAGTTACCATAAAATTTTACCACTAAGTTAAAGTAGAATATGTCACGAAAAAACAATCTCGGAATCAGAATGATAACTAAAAGCATTCCAGAGTTATTAATGTTTAAATTGACAGTGGTCAGAATTGCAAAAAACGCTCCGGTCCTTAAGGTATAAAATGGCCTGGTCCTTAAGGGGTTAAGGATCGAGAAAAGCTGGAGAAAAAATAGTGCTTGCACAGTCTTTTTCTCTGGCTTTTCTCTCTGAAAATAACGGCAGCTATTGAATAATACTAGAGATGAGCGAACTTACAGTAAATTCAATTCGTCACGAACTTCTCGGTTCGGCAGTTGATGACTTTTCCTACATAAATTAGTTCAGCTTTCAGGTGCTCCGGTGGGCTGGAAAAGGTGGATACATTCCTAGGAAAGAGTCTCCTAGGACTGTATCCACCTTTTCCAGCCCACCGGAAAGCTGAACTAATTTATGCAGGAAAAGTCATCAACTGCCGAGCCGAGAAGTTCGTGATGAATCGAATTTACTGTAAGTTTGCTCATCTCTAAATAATACAATGGAGACCATCGAGACCAGTTATTTGCTGGCAAACTGCAAAAACAAAAAGGGCCTAACATTCCCCCCCCCCCCTTTTTTTTTTTTTTTTTTTTTACTTCCGCATACTGGGCTCTATGGGGGCTCGTTTTTGTGCTGTAATCTGTTGTTTGTATCTGTACCATTTTGGTATTGATCCGACTTATTTTTACATTTACGTCATTAACCGTATGGAATGGGGTGGGGGGCGATCCACCCCACCAGGGAGCATCTAAAAGTCCCTTTAGACCCTGCTGTCGGCGTTGACGGCAGCAATCTAAAAGGTTAGCCGCAAGCTACTGAAATCATCTGGTTTCCGCTGGGTATGGAGTTGGCCCGAGTCAGGAGCCAGCTCCATACAACCTGGGAGAGAGAAAAAAAAATTCACCTGCCTGGACATGTAGATCCAGGCGTCATGCCATAGGATTTCCACATCCCTGTTAGGTCCCATCAAGAACCTGTTACTCCATCTATCTTTTGAATACTGTGCCTTATGAAAGGACAACATATTAAAGCTATCGGTCTTTTAGCCAACACAGCTCTCAAACACCGCATCTGCTCCTTTTTTGAAGTTTTGCATCTGCAGTTATGCTTATTTTAATCAATTTATTAATAAGGGTGGTTGAGCAATGGTTTTTAATTTTTACCTTGACTTCCATGGAAACTGGTGAGGCCCAAACATCACTTTAGTCCGCAGGTGAAACCCTGACAAATATACAGTTCATATGAAAATATTTATAGTAGGCTGTCTGAAGGCAACTGCATTCTGCATATTTGTGCTATACTTGTAATTTACCTTTTCCTTGTTTAATTTTTTTCAAGCCCATTTATCTCTCTGGTTGACTAACCTTTTTTTCTAGCCAGACAGATGCCAGAAGCAGTTGTCACTTCCTCCTTTGGTCTTGGCAGGGCATGTGTAGTGTTACCCAGCTGAACCCAGTGAACACAGGGAGTAGAACTTCTCTGGTCCATATCAAGGCATGACATCAGGAAATAAATATACTTATCTAAATCCCTATTCAGTTTTTCACCAGTATATTTTCTCCTACGCTTAACTTCCACTCTTAACAGAGCGAGATGTTTCTAAATCAGTATTGAGATGCTGCTCCAAGTAATTCTGGCAAATGAAATACCACCCACAAGACAAAGGAAGCAACATAGCTCACAATAAAAACACATTTGTGTTCATGAAGGTCATGAATAATACTGTCAAGTCTACTCTGCAGATCATCTCAATATTTCAAGCTATACAGTACTGTACATGGTTAGCATGATTATTTACTAGGGCAGTTGTCTCTGCTTTCTAATGTGGTTGGATCTTGGTGAGGATAGCTCCAAACTAAAGCTTATTGTAGCAAGATCTATTTCCAGAGTAATTAATCTTTGGTTTTCAGGTGACCTTATGAAGAAAAGATAGTGAATACTTTATAACATTGCTGTTTAATTACTGTAAGTGTTACAGGTCTTTTGAGTGTTACAGGCTGATTTTGGTCTTGACCTGCAACCTTTTGGCTTTAAGGCCAAGTTTGCCTATGGCAGAAATATTAACAATTTCCAGGGAAAATTTGTACCGGAAATAATGAAATTGAAAGAAAACAAAAATTGAGCGCTTATGTTAAAATTTGTATTTTATGTTAATGTTTACCAGTATATAATGTCAACCCAACAGTAGCCAGATGTCAACTGAAACCTCTAAACATTCTTCTGGTTATGCAGGTGTGTTGTGTTTTTTTAAAATTTATATATATATTTTCATTCTATATATCAGCTTAGCTCCAGTTACGGAATATAAAAAGCTAATCAGGAGTGGTGAACTCTCCCTGAGTTAAATACTCATCCCGTTTAATTGGTCTAAGGCCCCTCATCTCAGCTAAGCCAGATTACCCTGCTCTGTACTGACGAGGGGCAAGTACCCCGAAATCGCTTCTCGGCCTTTTGGCTAAGTTCAAGTGTAGTATCTGTTCTTATCAGTTTTTCATGCCGGTGGGCAGTAACGCCGGTATGGGGCTGGTGGGGATGGGTGCTGCATGGAGGGTGCAGGTGTACCAGGGCTTTCCGGGGCTGGTTCTGAGGAATCAGTTGTTTGACTGGCTTTTTCAGTATGAAATACTGAAAATTTTCTAATGAAAGCAACTGCAAAACCTATTAGTTGCATGCTTTAAAACATATCAAAAGTTTTTGTATCTGACAGTGCCCATTTAACATGCGCATTGCAGCAGATGCCGTGATCTGTGTTGATCACGACATCTGAGGGGTTAAAAGCGGACATCCGCGCTATCGTGGATGTCTGCCATTACCGGCGGGTCCCCGGCTGCTGATAGCAGCCGGGACCTGCAGTGTATGACGCGGACACCGATCCGAAGCTCGCGGTCATACACAGGACGTTAATGTATGTCCTGGGTACGCTATGTACCTCCGCACCAGGACGTACATTTATGTCCATGGTCGTTAAGGGGTTAGTCATTACTGGCATAGATTTTGCACTGAAAATGAGTTGCTGTTGCTTCTCTGAAAAATGCACTACAGACAAGCCTTTAGGAAACTTGACCATGTGAACATATACCTAAATGGGCACTGTCAGTTACTGAAAATTCTTATATGTTGTACATCCTGGCAAAACATTAACCTTTCTATACTTCATAAGACATTTTTATTTCTTTATTATAGAAATCATGGCTTTGTCCAAGCTGAAGCACAGACATGGACATGGTCCAGTAAATGTGTGGGCAAGCACTGCTCTGTGCTCTCTCTCCTGTCTGATGGCACTCCTCTGTGCGTTCTCTCCTGTCTGATATAATTAAACTGCATGGTCAATGACATGAAAATACTAGAACTGCATCTTTTTGCTTACTGCATATACCATAAAAAAATTAATAAAAAGTGAGAATAGTCCCATCAAAACAAAGATGAAACCGCTAAAAAAAAATACAGAGCCTTTATACATACCTGTATACAGGAAAAATAAGTTATAGGGGTCAGAGGACAATTTTAACCTCTTAAGGACCAGGGCGTACCTGTGCCTGGTCCCGGTATAAAACGCGGGGTTGGTCCTGGCGGCTAATGACAGCCGGGACCGTGGGCAGCACCTATCGTTGTGCCGTGCGCTATTAACCCTTTAGATGCGGCGTTCAAAGTTGATTGTTGCGTCTAAAATGAAAGTGAAAACTTACCAGCAGCTCAGCCGGGCTGATCGGGACAATCGCGGTGAAATCGCAACACTGCAAAAAAAAGTTAATATCATTTAACACCTTCCCTAATAAAAGTAAAAATCACCCCCCTTTTCCCATTTAAAAAAAATAAATAAAAACTGTGTAAATAAAAATAAACATGTGCGAAAATCCGAACTATAAAAATATATAATTAAGCCGCACAGTCAATGGCGTACGCGCAAAAAAATTCCGTAGTCCAAAATAATGTATTTTTGGTCACTTTTTTTATCATGAAAAAATTTATGAAAATCGATCAAAAAGTCTAATCAGTATAAAAATGGTACCGATAAAAACTTCAGCTCACGGCTCAAAAAATGGCATTTTTTAAAATTTTGTTGCACAATTAAATTTTTTTTCCCGCTTCACCGTGGATCTTTTGGTAAAATAACTTACAATGCAAAGTAGAATTGGCGACGCAAAAAATAAGCCATAATATGAAATTTTAGGTGCAAAATTGAAAGCGTTATGATTTTTAGAGGGTGATGAGGGAAAAAAGGAAAACTGAAAAACCCTGCATCCTTAAAGGAGTACTCTGGTGCAGACTACTCCTGCTCCGTCCTGCCTGGGCTGCAAAAAAAATTAAAATCATCACTCACCTTCCTGGGTTCCCGCGGAGCGCCACTACAGCTGATCGGTCCCTCCGGTCCATCTTCTTCATACTTCCGTGTGAACAGTGTCACATGGCGCTCAGCCCATTATGGGCCGAGGCAGATCATCGCAGCGGCCGGAGAATGTGCTCTGGACAAGTAGGAAGACAGACAACTAGTCACAGCTTTTTAAACACAAATGAGACCTAGAAAACTTAATGTTTTCTTTTTAACCTCTTAAGGACACAGCCCATTTTGACCTTAAGGATACAGCCGCACTAGTTCAGTTTTTGAAGTGTATTTGAGAGACCTATCTGTGAGAAATACCCCATTATATAAACTACACCCCTCAAAGCACTCAAAATGACATTCAGAAAGTTTAACCCTTTAGGTGTTTCACAGGAATAGCAGCAAAGTGAAGGAGAAATTCAAAATCTTAAATTTTTACACTAACATGTTCTTATAGACCCAGTTTTTGAATTTTTACAAGGAGAAAAAGTCCCCCCAAAATTTGTAACCCAATATGAAATGCCTCATAAGTGGATGTAAAGTGCTCTGCGGGTATAGTAGAGGGCTCAAAGGATTGAAGCCCCCATGGTGCCAGAACAGCAAAAAAAATAGCCACATGGCACACTGTGTTGGAAGCTACACCCCTCAAGGCACGTAACAAGGGGTACAGTAAGTCTTAACACCCCACAGATGTTTGACCAATTTTCACTCAAGTTGGACGTGAAAATGAAAAATTTAGATTTTTTTTTATTTTCACAAAAATGCTGGTGTTACCCCTAAGTCTTTATTTTTACAAAGGGTAATTGGAGAAAAAGCCCCCCTCCAGATTTGTAAAACTATTTGAAGTATGGAAATACTCCATATGTGGATGTAAACTGCTCTGCGGGCGCATTACAGGGCTCAGAAGAGAAGGAATTTGGTTGGAATAGAAGTCGAGGGGCCATATGCGTTTACAAAGCCCCCATGGTGCCAGAACAGTGGGATCCCCCCCCCACATGACCCCATTTTGCAAACTACACCCATCACGGAATGTAATAAGGGGTGCAGTGAGCATTTACACCCCACTGGTATTTCACGGAATTTGGGGGGGGGGGGGGGGGGGGTGGTGGTGGTGGGTGGTGTTGTGTGTAACTGTGTAATGGTGTATATGTAGTGTTATACCTTTTAGTTTGTGTAAGTGTAGTGTTTTTAGGGTACATTCACACATGCAAGGGTTTACAGTGAGTTTCCCGCAGGGTGTTTGAGTTGCAGTGTAAATTTTGCCACAGCTCAAACTTGCATTGGGAATCTAGCTGTAGATCTCCGCCCATGTGAATTGGGGGGGGGGGGGGTTGTTTATGGGCACAAACATCTAGCTGTTGCAAAACTACAATTCTAAGCATGAACTGCGAGACTGTGCATGCTGGGAGTTGTAGTTTTGCTACAGCTGGAGGCACACTGGTAGGAAAACACTGAATTAGGTAACAGACCAACTCAGTGTTTACCCAGTGTGCCTCCAGCAGTTGCAAAACTACAACTTCCAGCATGTACTGACATCCGATTGCTGCCGGGAATGCTGGGATTTGTAGTTTTGCAAGATCTGGAGGGCCACAGTTTAGAAATCACTGTGGTAGGGGTTTCTAAACTGCGGTCCTCTAGATGTTGCAAAACTACAACTCCCAGCATGCCCAGTCTGTCTGGACATGCTGGGAGTTGTAGTTTCGCAACTTGTAAAGGGAAGGACACTTACCCCCCGACACTTACTTATGCCGCCACCGGACCTCCTTCTGTCGATTCGGCCTCCACTGCCCACTTGATCGCTGATTGGGTTAATCAAATGGGGTGTTGGCCAGGAGTGGTCTCTCGCCGGACCACCCAGGACTTAAGCTGATTATCTCGATCAGCGCCACAGGAGTGCGTATTTAATGAATGCCGTATATATACACGGCGGAATGCGCGAAGGTATCTTATCATCCCACACACACACACAACACACACACACCACACACGCCACACACACCACACACGCCACACACACCACACACACACCACACACACACACACCCACATATATATATATATATATATATATATATATATATATATATATATATATATATATATAGCATTCTGCGTGAAGGGGTTAAACAAAGTACATTTTAAAGATTTTTTGATTTACCATAAGGAGTGCAATAGCAAAAAAATATTGATTGAGTGCCCATTTAAATATGTCCAGTAGATCCTGAGATATGTCCCTCGGTGAATTGTGCACAGTGGGTGGGGCTTTGCAGGCTATATTTACATATTCATAATCTGTGACTCCACATCCTAGTGGAGTCACAGACAATGACTATGTAAATTGGGCCAGCGGAGCCCCGCTCACTGCACAATTCACTGTATTTAGCAGAGGATCTCCTGGGGGACATAGTTATGGCCGTAAATGTTGGTATCCTGAATTTTTTTTCAAGAAAATTAAGTATTTCTCCCAGAAAAGGATTGCAGTAACACATGTTTTGGTATACACTTGTTTGTTCCCTTTGTGTGTATTGGAATTAATGAAAAAAAGGAAAAAAAGCTAATTGGACATAACGTCACACTAAACTCAAATATGGGCTGGACAGAATTATTGGCACCCTTTCAAAATTGTGGAAAAATAAGCTTGTTTCAAGCATTGATGCTCTTTTAAACTCACATGGGCAGATAAAAAGGAGAGAAGTTCACTTAGTCTTTGCATTCTGAGTCTGTGTGTGCCACACTAAGCATGGACAACAGAAACAGAAGAAGAGAACTGTCTTAGGACTTGAGAACCAAAATTGTGGAAAAATATCAACAATCTCAGTTACAAGTCCATCTTCAGAGATCTAGATTTGCCTTTGTCCACAGTGCGCAACATTAGCAAGAATATTGCAAACTATGGCACTGTAGCTAATCTCCCTGGGCGTGCACAGAAGAGAAAAACTTACGAAAGGTGTCAAAGCAGGATAGTCCGTATGGTGGATAAGCAGCCCCAAACAAGTTCCAAAGATATTCAAGCTGTCCTGCAGGCTCAGGGAGCATCAGCGTCAGCGCAAACTATCCGTCGACGTTTAAATGAAATGAAACTCTATGGCAGGAGACCCAGGAGGACCCCACTGCTGACAGAGACATAAACAAGCAAGACTAAATTTTGCCAAAATGACCTTGAGTAAGCCAAAATCCTTTTGGGGAAAAAGTCTTGTGGACAGATGAGACCAAGATAGAGCTTTTAGGTAAAGCACATCATTCTACTGTTTACCGAAAACGGAACGAGGCCTACAAAGAAAAGAACACCGTACCTACAGTGAAATATGGTGGAGGTTCAATGATGTTTTAGGGTTGTTTCATGATGCCTGAATGTGTGCAAGGCATCATAAAATCTGAGGATTACCAATGGATTTTGGGTCGCACTGTACAGCCCAGTGTCAGAAAGCTTGGTTTGTGTCCGAGATCTTGGGTCTTCCAGCAGGACAATGACCCCAAACATACACCAAAAAGCACCCAGAAATGGATGGCAACAAAGCGCTGGAGAGTTCTGAATGGTCAGCAAGGAGTCCAGATCTAAATCCCATGGAACACCTGTGGAGAGATCTTAAAATTGCTGTTGGGAAAAGGCGCCCTTCCAATAAGAGAAATCTGGAGCACTTTGCAAAGGAAGAGTGGTCCAACATTCCGGCTGAGAGGTGTAAGAAGCTTATTGATGTTTATAGGAAGCGACTAATTTCAGTTATTTTTTCCAAAGGGTGTGCAACCAAATATTAAGTTAAGGGTCCCAATAATTTTGTCCAGCCCATTTTTGGAGTTTGGTGTGACATTATGTCCAATTTGCTTTTTTTTTTTTTTTCCCCCCTCCCTTTTTTGGTTTAGTTCCAATACACACAAAGGGAATAAACGTGTATAGCAAAACATGTTACTGCAAACCTTTTCTGTGAGAAATACTATATTTTCTTGAAAAATTTCAGGGGTGCCAACATTTACGGCCATGACTGGATCTCAGGACCTACTTGACATATTAAATGGCGTTATGCGGCATAGGGTTAAATATGTCCAATAGGTCCTGAGATCCAGTCATGGCCGTGTGGGGTCCCAGCGGTTGGCCCTTCCGCAAACTTTAACTTAAGTAACGAAGTTATTTTCCACTACAGTAAAAAATTGTATCAATAAGAACTTAAGACCATGGCACAAATCTTAGCCCTCATACGTCCCGGTCTACGCAAAAATAAAAATGTTATAGGGGTCAGAAGTGGACAATTTTAAACATAAAGTATAACTTTGTATGAAAATTAGTATAATAAAGCAAAACCTGTTTGGTATAGTTCTAATCAAATGGACCTACAGAATAGACATAACATGTCATTTGTACAAAAAAGTGCACTATGTAGAAACTCAAGTCATTGCAAAGTACAGTTGGTGGCGCAAAAAAAAAAGCCCTTATAGTGGAAAATTTAAAGCGGTATGGCTTTTAGAAGACCAAGAGGAAAAAACATAAGTGCAACCCCCCCTCACATGTTCTTAACCCCTTAGGGCCCAAAGGTGTACCTGTACGCCCTGAGTCCTCTCCCATTCTATAACTTGGGGCCACAGCGGGACTCGTGGCTAATAGCGCGCGGCATTGATTGTGGTGCCGCGGGCTATTAACCCTTTAGACGCGGCGTTCAAAGTTGATCGCCATGTCTAAAGTGAAAGTAAACTAACCCCAGCTAGCTCAGCGGGCTGTTCGGGATTGCTGCGGTGAAATCGTGCCATCCCGAACAGCTGTAGGACAGCAGGAGGGTCCCCTTACCGGCCTCCTGGTGTTCGATTGCCTAATGACTACTCAGTGCCTGGATCCAGGCATGAGCAGTCAAGCGGCAGAATAATCTATCAATGGTTTCCTATGAGAAACCATTGATAAATGTAAAAGATCAGTGTGTGCAGTGTTATAGCCCCCTATGTCCTAATTAGAAAAATATATCATTAAGCCGCACGGTCAATGGCGTACGCTCAAAAAAATTCCAAAGTCCAAAATAATGTTCTTTTTGGTCACTTTTTTTATATCCTGAAAAAAATGAATAAAAAGCGATCAATAAGTCCGATCAATACAAAAATGGTACCGCTAAAAACTTCAGATCACAACGCTAAAAATGGGCCCTCACACTGCCCCATACGCGGGAAAATAAGTTAGGGGCCAGAAGTAGGGATCGACCGATTATCGGTATGGCCGATATTATCGGCCGATAATCACGATTTTGGGCTTTATCGGTATCGGCAATTACCTGGGCATGCTTGGAGTTGTAGTTTTGCAACATCTGGAGGGCTACAGTTTGGAGGCCACTGTTCTTCCCAAGTTGTTGCATAACTACAACTCCTAGCATGCCCAGACTGTCCAGGCATGCTGGGAGTTGTAGTTCTGCAACATCTGAAGGGCCAGATATTGCAGAACTAAACGCCCAGCATCCCTGACTGTACGGGCATGCTGGGAATTGTAGTTTTGCAACAGCTGTAGGCACACTGGTTGGGAAACACTGAGCTAGAGTCTGTTTCCTAACTCAGTGATTCCAACCCTTTTGCCTCCAGCTGTTGCAAAACTATAACTCCCAGAGTGCAATGACAGACCGTACATGCTGGGAGTTGTAGTCTTGCGACAGCAGGAGGCACATGGGTTGAAATCACTGAGCTAGAGTCTGTTTTCTAACTCAGTGGTTCCCCACCAGTGTGCCTACAGCTGTCGTAAAACTACAACTCCCAGCATGTACGGTCTGTCAGTGCATTTTGCGAGTTGTCATTTTGCCACAGCTGAAGGTTTGCCCCCCCCCCCCCCCATGTGAATGTACAGGGTACATTCACACGGGCTGGTTTACAATGGGTTTCCTTCAAGGAAACTTACTGTGAACCCCTGCCTGTGTGAATGTACCCTAAAAACACTACACTAACAAATAATAAAAAGTAAAACACTACACATACACCCCCTTACACGTCGCCCCCCCCAATAAAAATGAAAAACGTCTCATACGGCAGTGTTTCCTTAACGGCGCCTCCAGCTGTTGCAAAACCACAACTCCCAGTGTTGCCAGACAGCCATAGACTGTCCTGGCAGGCTGGGAGTCTTGCAACAGCTGAAGGCACCCTGTGGGAGACACTACTGTAGGGTTTTGGTGGAGACAAGCCCCATCCTTGTAACCGGGTCCACCCCTATTGCAAATTCCTTATTCAGGCCTTAAATGTGCATGGAGCTCTCTCACTTCAGAGCCCTGTCGTATTTCAAGGCAACAGTTAAGGGCCACACATGGGGTATCTCCGTACTCGGGAGAAATTGCGTTACAAATTTTGGGGGGATTTTTCTCCCATTACCCTTTGTAGAAATGGTAAATTTGGGGGAAAAAAACCTGCACTTTTGTGAAATATTTTTTTTTTTTTCATTTACACATCCGAATTTAACGAAAAGTCGTCAAACACCTGTGGGGTGTTAAGGCTCACCGGACCCCTTGTTACGTGCCATGAGGGGTGTAGTTTCCAAAATAGTATGCCATGTGTTTTTTTTTTGTTTTTTTTGTTGCTGTTCTGGCACCATAGGGGCTTCCTAAATGTGACATGCCCCCAAAAACCATTTCAGCAAAATTCACTCTCCAAAATCCCATTGTCGCTCCTTCCCTTCTGAGCCCTCTACTGCGCCCGCCGAACACTTGACATACACATATGAGGTATTTCCATACTCAAGAGAAATTGGGTTACAAATTTTGGGGGGCTTTTTTCTTGTAAAATTTCAGAAACTGGGTCTACAAGAACATGCGAGTGTAAAGAAATTAAGTTTTGAATTTTCTCCTTCACTTTGTTAACTCTTTAGGTGTTTCACAAGAATAGCAGCAAACTTACTGAATGTCATCTTGAATACTTTGAGGGGTGCAGTTTTTATAATGGGGTAATTTATGGGTTATTTCTAATATGAAGGCCCTTCAAATCCACTTCAAAACTGAACTGGCCCCTGAAAAATTCCGATTTTGAAAATTTTGTGAAAAATTGGAAAATTGCTTCTGAACTTTTAAGCCCTCTGTTTTCCAAAAGTAAAAACATGTCAACTTTATGATGCAAACATAGACATATTGTATATGTGAATCAAAATATTATTTATTTAGAATGTTTATTTTCCTTACAAGCAGAGAGCTTCAAAGTTAGAAAAATGCAAAGTTTTCAATTTTTTCATCAAATTTGGGAATTTTTCACCAAGAAATGATGCAAGTATCGACAAAAATTTACCACTAACATAAAGTAGAATATGTCACGAAAAAAACAATCTCTGAATCAGAATGAAAAGAAAAAGCATCCCAGAGTTATTAATGCTTAAAGTGACAGTGGTCAGAATTGCAAAAAATGCTCCCGTCCTTAGGGTTATAATGGGCTCCGTCCCCAAGGAGTTATGGGTAGGGTCAGAAATAGTGATCTGCAGCGTATTTCCTGACTCGGGAAATACACTGTGCAGTGAGACATATGCTGCACATTCTATGAGCAGACACATAGAGCTACCCCGCTGCAGCCCTGTGTGTGCTGCAGGGTTCTGGAAATCATATCGTCCAACGCTTGGGACATGCAGTTCCGGGCGCCGGGCAGGTGAATTTTTTCATAGATTTAGCTCTGTATCGCGCAAGCAGGGCTAAATCTATGAAAAATATTTTTATTTTTAGAATAACGATGTGAGGTGCAGGAGCGGACACAGACTTGCATTGGACACAAGTGTGCACCTCACACCGGTGCTCAGGATGTTTGGAGCGGGCTCCCGACTTGAGCCCGCTAAATTACGTAAGATCAGTGGAGTTCAATAGTACTGCATTGATCTGTATGAGGAATCTAATGATTCCTCCTAATAAAGTGTATAAAAAAATTAAGAAATAAGTTTTTTTAAACCCCATTAACCCTTTCCATATTAAAAGTTCATATCACCCCTCCTTTTCCCATTTTCCATATAAAAATGTTAACATAATAAAAATGTATTTGGTGGGGATCGACCGATTATCGGTTTGGCCGATATAATCGGACGATATTCATGATTTTGGACATTATCGGTATCCGCAATTACCTTGCCGATATGCCGATAATGCCCTGCCCCGCCTCCCGGACCAGAGACCTCCGCCGCTGCCTCATTGCCTCCCCCATCCCCGGCTTTATAATTACCTGTTCCCGGGGTCCGTGCTACTTCTGGCTAATATTGGTATAAGTTATCGGCTATCTGCCTGAAAGGTCACAGATTATTGGCATCTGCCCTAAAAAATCAATATCGGTCGATCCCTAGTATTTGGTATTGGCGCGTGCGTGATCGTCCAAACTATTAAAATATAACAGTGTCCCATACTGTCAATGGCGTTAACATATAAAAAATACCAAATCCCAGATTTGTGTCTTTTGTTTATATCATATCTGAAAAACAAAAGTTGTGTTCAAAAACTCTGATCAATACCAAAAGGGCACCGATACAAACAGCAGATTACGGCCCAAAATATGGAAAAATAAAAATGTTATAGGGGTCAGGAATTTTTTTTTCAAAAATGAATAAGTTAAAGTTTAGTAAAACATGACAAACTATACAAATTTGGTATTGGTGTAATCAGGCCGACCTAAAGTATTAAAATGCAGAAGCGAGGAAGAAAAAACCCTTTCAAAGGGCGCTGCTGTTGTCCATGCGCTCGGTCACTCCAGGGCGCTGTACAGACGCGGCGGTCGGTGAGGTAGATGCGGCGGCCAAACAATCTGTCACCGCCGCCGCATCTACCTCACCGACCGCTGCGTCTGTACAGCACCCTAGAGTGACTGAGTGCACGGACAACAGCAGCACCCTTTGAAAGGGTTTTTTCTTCCTCGCTTCTGCATATCTCTCCAGGACTGGCTAGTCCTTGTCCTGTACCCTGGGCTTAGCAGCTGCATCTGGTGGGCTATAATCTATACCACTAACCCCACTGTTGGTCTACATGCGAGTTTTTTGCTCGCTCAAGGTGAGCATCCATTACCTACTCTTCGACTAACCCCCCCCCCCCCCACCTATCAACGGTATCACACTAGGCGCCTTCCCGCCGGTCTTCCCTCTTTTGCTTTTCAGATTTTTAAGTATTAAAATAACATGTAAGTTTGACCACAAAGTGAATGGCAGAAAAATTACTTGACCTCACAATTAATTATTTTTGTTTTTTTGTTTCAGAGCTTAAGTTATGGAAACATGAAAGGTGTCAATACAAAGTAAAATTAGTCTCTCAACAAACAAGCAGAATATGTAGATGGAAAAATAATAGTTATGGCTATTATAGAGCGAGGAGGAAAAAACGAAATTGCAGAAACTAATAAAGACCTTATTTACATACTACTTTGGTTGAAATTATTTTGTCTACCAGGACAAGTGGATTTTCTTGAGGGACAAGTAGATTGTGTTCTGTTCTAGTCCCTCGGACATGTTGTGTTTTTGTTTTATTTTTTTTTATTTCCACACCCCTGTGCTGTAAGGTTTGGAGGCGGGCCCAGCTCTGACGTGACTGTGCGGGCCCACCTCTAAACCATACTGCACACATAGGGCTGCAGTGGGGTTCCCGCTCATAGCAGAATTAGCAGTGTGAAATGTGCTGCGGTTGAGCTACGTACACTTAAAAGGGATACTGCGGTGGAAAATGAAATGTTTTCAAATCAACTGGTTCCAGAAAGTTAAACAGATTTGTAAATTACGTCTATTTAAAAATCCTAATCCTTCCAGTACTTATCAGCTGCTGTATGCTCCAGAGGAAGTTGTGTAGTTTTTTTCCAGGCTTACCACAGTTTTCTCTTCTTACACCTCTATCCATGTCAGGAACTGTCCAGAGCAGGAGAAGTTTGCTATGGGGATTTTCCCCTGCTCTGGACAGGTTCTGACTTGGACAGAGGTGTCAGCATCAGCAGAGAGCACTGTGGTCAGACTGAAAAGAACCACACAACTTTGGAGGATACAGCAGCTGATTAGTACGGTTAAGGTTACTATTTTTGATGGAAATAATGTAAATTTAACTGTCTGGCACCATTTGATTTGAAAATGTTTCCCACTGGAGTGTCCCCTTTAAGAACCATAACTTTAGTTTTTTTTTTACTTTGTTAAATGGGAAATTGGTGATTTTTATAACTTTTTGCTATATAGTGCCTTTCAATTGCTATTACTGTGTTCAGAGTTATGCTCAGGGAGATCACTGATCCCTGACAGCAGACTATACTAGAAGATATTATCAGCCAAAAACCTAAATGGGTGAACATGTGACAGCAGATTTTATTTTAGTATTAGTATGTTCCCATACTTCATTGTGTTGCTAAAAGTGACATGTGGGTGGCTATTAAAGGAGTACTCCAGCGCGCACTTTTTTCTTTTTATCCCGTCCGGGCTGCAAAATAAAAGAAAACACACTTTCTCTTACCTGCCAACGAGCCCCCGGAGCTCCGGTACACTCCGGTACAGGTGCTCGGTCCCCGGGCTGTATTCTTCTTACTTCCTGTTAGCCCGGCACGTCACATGGAGCTTCAGCCGATCACCAGCCGCAGCGATGTCCCGCCTCGGCTGGTGATAGGCTGAAGCTCCATGTGACGTGCCGGGCTAACAGGAAGTAAGAAGAATACAGCCCGGGGACCGAACACCTGTACCGGAGTGTACCGGAGCTCCGGGGGCTCGTTGGCAGGTAAGAGAAAGTGTGTTTTCTTTTATTTTGCAGCCCGGACGGGATAAAAGGAAAAAAGTGCGTGCCGGAGTACTCCTTTAACACTTGAAAGTTGACAGTGGCATTTAATTGCATGGGAGATGAACCCTTAGTGGTGCAGTGGGTCGCATCTCCTGGCTGTGGTGTTATTGCAGCCAAGAGATCTGTTGTTGCAGCAACCAAAGCGTTTACCTTAGCCTCCGTGGCTGCTAATATGCTACTATTATCTGGGGCAGGCTCTTCCAATAGACTGCCGATTTCATGCATCAATGTAGGAAATAGGAACTGCATTGATCCATATCCGGGGTTATAAATTAACGCTTTCCATAATAAAATGTCTATCACCCACCTTTTCCCATTTTATATCAGCTGCTTGCCTACAAAATGTAATAAAATGAAGTTTTTTTTTAAATTTAAATCCCTTGAAATTAAAAAATTGATAGTCTGATTAGTACCAAAGGGGTACCTATAAAAACAGATCATAGTAAAAAAAAATTGCCTAAATCCTAATTTAGTAGTAAAACATAAAAACATGACTGTACAAATTAAATATTGTTGTAATCATGAACGGCGTAAAAAAGAAGCCACCCCCAAATTTGAAACAGGGTACAAAGTATGTTATGGAAAAATGAAGGTAGTCATTACAAAGTACAGTTTAAGTTCTGTAAAAAAAAAAAATGCCCTCAAATAGGTGTGTAGAGGAAAAAATAAGTTATAGCTATTAAAGATGTCCAGTGCTAAGAAATTTATCCCGTATCTGTGGTCTGACCACCCACGATCTCCCCCTACTGAGGCCCTGACTCTGCCTCGCCTGAACAGCTTACAGGACAGCGGGAGGGTCCCTACCTGCCTCCTCGCTGTCCGATCGCCGAATGACTGCTCAGTGCCTGAGATCCAGGCATGAGCAGTCAAGGGGCAGAATCATCGATCACTGGTTTCTTATGAGAAACCAGTGATCAATGTAAAAGATCAGTGTGTGCAGTGTTATAGGTCCCTATGGGAGCTATAACACTGCAAAAATAAAGTGAAAAAATAAAGTGAATGAATCATTTAACCCCTCCCCTATTAAAAGTTTGAATCACCCCCCTTTTCCCATAAAAATAAAAACAGTGTAAATAAAAATAAACATATATGGTATCACCGCGTGTGGAAATGTCCGAATTATAAAAATATATCGTTGATTAAACCGCTCGGTCAATGGCGTACGCGCAAAAAAATTCCAAAGTTATTCCAAAGTTATATCATTTAAAAATTAATAAAAAGCGACCAATAAGTCCTATCAGTGCAAAAATGGTACCGTTAAAAACTTCAGATCACGGCGCAAAAAATGAGCCCTCATACCGGCCCATACACGGAAAAATAAAAAAGTTATAGGGGTCAGAAGATGACATTTTTAAACGTATTAATTTTCCTGCATTTAGTTATGATTTTTTTCCAGAAGTCCGACAAAATCAAACCTATATAAGTAGGGTATCATTTTAATCGTATGGACCTACAGAATAAAGATAAGGTGTAATTTATACCGAAAAATGTACTACGTAGAAACGGAAGCCACCAAAAGTTACCAAACAGCGGTTTTTTTTTTCAATTTAGTCGCACAATTTTTTTTTTTTCCATTTCACCGTAGATTTTTGGGAAAAATGACTGACGTCATTACAAAGTAGAATTGGTGGCGCAAAACATAAGCAATCGTATGGATTTTTAGGTGCAAAATTGAAAGAGTTATGATTTTTTAAAAGAAAGGAGCAAAAAACGAAAATGCAAAAACGGAAAAAACCCCGGTCCTTAAGGGGTTAACAGAAGTAAAACAAAATCAAACCTATAGAAGTTTGGTATCATTTCATTTGTATGGACCTACAGAATAAAGAAAACGTGTCATTTTTACTGAAAAATGCACTGCGTAGAAGCGGAAGCATCCAAAATTTACAAAATGCAGTTTTTATTTCATTTTAGCCCCACAAATATTTTTTTTTCTGGTTTCGCTGTAGATTTTATGGGGAAATTATTCATGTAATTACAAAGTAAATTTGGTGATGCAAAAAACAAGCCCTCATATGGGTCTGTAGGTGGAAAATTGAAAGCATTATGATTTTAGAAGGTGAGAGAAATAAACGAAAGTGCAAAAATGGAAAAAACCTGTGGTCCTTAACCTCTGAAGGACGTAGGGCGTACCTGTATGCCCGATCCCGTTACTTAAAATGCCATGACCCTGCGTCATTCCGGGTCTGTCCTGGTGGCTAATGATAACCGTGATCCTGGGCTAATAGTGTGCGGCACCATCGTTGTGCCGTGCGCTATTAACCCTTTGCATAGAACCCCCCGTTTCTATTAACCCCTGCATAGAAACGGAAGCCCCCAAAAGTTACAAAATGGCTTCTTCAATTTGGTCGCACAATGAATTTTTCCATTTTGCTGTGGATTTTTTGGTTAAATGACTGTCACTGCAAAGAAGAATTGGTGGCACAAAAAATAAGCCATCATATGGAATTTTATGTGCAAAATTGAAAGCGTTATGATTTTTGGAAGGTGATGAGGAAAAAATTAAAATGGAAAAACCTTGCGTCCTTAAAGGGGTACTCCGCCCCTAGACATCTTATCCCCTATCCAAAGGATAGGGGGATGAGATGTCAGATCGGCGCGTCCCCCCCCCCCCCGGGACTTAAAGGGGTACTCCGCCCCTAACCATTTTATCCCCTATCCAAAGGATAGGGGATAAGATGTCAGATCGCCGAGGTCCCGCTACTGAGGATCCCCGGGATTGCCGCTGTGGCAGTCCGCTTTCATTACTGCACAGAGCGTGTTCGCTCTGCACGTAATGACGGGCAATACAGGGGCCGGAGCATCGTTATGTCATGGCTCTGCCCCTCGTGAAGTCACAGCCTGCCCCCTCAATATGAGACTATGGGAGGGGGCGTGGCGGTTGTCATGCCCCTGCCATAGACTTGCATTAAGGGGGCGGGCCGTGATGTCACGAGGGGGCGGAGCCATGATGTCACTCTGCTCTGTCTCTTGTATCGCCCGTCAATACGCACAGAGCGAACTCGCTCTGTGCAGTAATGATAGCAGGCTGCCGCAGTGGCAATCCCGGGGGTCCTCAGCAGCGGGACCACGGCCATCTGACATCTTATCCCCTACCCTTTTGGATAGGGGATAAGATGTCTAGGGGCGGAGTACCCCTTTAAGGGCCAAGCCAATTGTATTTTTGCGTTTTTGTTTTTTTCCTCCTCGTCTTCTAAAATTCATAACTCTCTTATATTTCCATATAAGGGCTTGTTTTTTACATGACCAATTGTACTTTAATGAAACCTCAAATTTTACCATAAAATGTACAGCGAACCCCCCCAAATTTTTTTTTTTTGGGGAGGAAATTTAAATGAAAACAGTTTTGCACATTTTGGGTTTCGTTTTCATACTGTACACTTTACGGTAGAAATGATGTGTTCTTTATTCTGTTGTCCAATACGATTAAAATGATTCCCATGGCTAGATACTTTTATATTTTTGTACCGCTTAAAAAAAAAAAAAAAAAAAAAAAATCTAAAACCTTTTGTACAAAATCAGTAATGTAAAATTGCCCTAATTTGACCACCTATAACTTTAAAATTTTTCCATATATAGGGCGGTATGAGGGCTCATTTTTTGTGCCGCCATCTGTTCTTTTTATTTATACGACATTTGCATATATAAAACTTTTAGAGAATTTTTTATAATTTTTTTTTTGGGAATAAAATGTGACAAAAAAAGCAGCATTTTTGGATTTTTATTTTTAATTTTTTAAGTTTACACCGTACGGGATCATTAACATTATATTGTGATAGATCGGACATTTACGCGCGCAGCGATACCAAATATGTTTCTAAAAAAAATGTACGCTTTTTGGGGGTAAAATGGGGAAAACTGACAATTTTTTTTGGAGGAGGGGATTTTTACCTTTTTCAACTTTTTTTTTTTTTTAACACTTATGTCCGCTATTACAGATGATCGGATCCCCCGATGTCGGTCATTACCGGCCTTCTTTCATTGCCTTCCTAACATTTTATTGGCTGAAATTTGGCGCAATTTCAAAATCAATAACTTTAGCAAATGTGACTGTGAAATGCAGTGCTTCAATTATGACTATGCAGTGGACGAGATTTATTAACGGGCTTTGTTAAATTCATTCAATCTCTGCCTTGTCTTAGAAAAGTGACCTCTACAGCAAGTACAGCTAAATATATGAATCTTCACTGTTTTTGATAAATTTGGTGCACATTAGCTAAAAAAACACAGCAAGAAAAAAGGCTGTGAAGTGGCTGCACACAGACACCTATTGATAAATCTCCCCCTTTTGTGTGCACTTTTTTCTTTTTAGAGCCAATGTTACAATAGAAGCGAGAAATGGCCTTTCATTACTTTGAATGACCAAATAATAATCTTTAACCTATTGTGAATGAGTCTTTGTTTCTCTATTGTTTTGTGTGCTCGAAAAATTTGGTGACTAACAAATCTGCACCACCACACACAACAGATTTGATGCATTTTTTTTTTTTTTTCACATTTGTTAGTCACCAACTTAGATCCATTGAGCCAAGATGTAAAGGTGTACCCGGTGGAAATTTATTTTTACATTTTTTTTTTTTTTAAATCCAATGGTGCCAGAAAGTGAAACAGATTTGTAAATTACTTCTATTTAAAAAATCTTAACCCTTCCAGTACTTATCAGCTGCTGTAGGCTCCACGGGAAGTTCTTTTCTTTTTGAAGTTCTTTTCTGCCTGACCACAGTGCTCTCTGCTGACACCTCTGTCCATGTCAGGAACTGTCCAGAGCAGGAACAATTACCCATAGCAAACCTCTCCTGCTCTGGACAGTTCCTGACATAGACAGAGGTGTCAGCAGAGAGCACTGTGGTCAGACAGAAAGGAAATTAAAAAAGAAAAGAACTTCCTGTGGAGCATACAGCAGCTAAGTAGTACAGGAAGGATAAAGATTTTTTTATTAGAAGTAATTTACAGATCTGTTTAACTTTCTAGAGCTAGTTTCTTTAACACCTTAAGGACCAGGGTTTTTTCCATTTTTGCACTTTCATTTTTTCCTCCTTTCCTTTTAAAAATCATAATGCGATCAATTTTGCACCTAAAAATCCATATGATGGCTTATTTTTTGCACCACCAATTCTACTTTGTAATGACATCAGTCATTTTACCCAAAAATCTACGACTACGACGAAATGGAAAAAAATAAATCATTGTGCAACAAAATTGAAGAAAAAGCAAAATTTTCTATCTTTGGGGGGCTTCCGATTCTACGAAGTACATTCTTCGGTAAAAATGACAACTTATCTTTATTCTGTAGGTCCATACGATTAAAATGATACCCGACTTATATAGGTTTGATTTTGTTGTACTTCTGGAAAAAATCATAACTACTTGCAGGAAAATGTATACATTTAAAATTGTCATCTTCTCACCCCTATAACTTTTATTTTTCCGCGTACGGGGCGGTTTGAGGGCTTTTTTTGTGCCGTGATCTGTAGTTTTTAGTGGTACTATTTTTGTATTGATCAGTGTCCCTATCAACTCCTCTGAGCTACCGGCAGTCACTTCGGCATTTTAGACGGTGCAATCAGCTTTGATCGCTGTGTCTAAAAGGTTAATGCTGGACATCACTCGGATCGGTGATGTCCGGCATTGGCCAGCATGAAGAGAGCCATTTATTAACGGCGGCCAGCCATGGTGGGGTTAATTCACTTCCCAGTGCTGTGCACTGCTGGGAGGAGAGAGAGTCAGTCGGCCGCACAGGGACCGGGCCGCGCTGCAGGGAGCTAACTTGCCACCGGAGCCCGGCTCTGCTCCCTTGTTTAATTGTCTGCTCCTGTGCGGCCCGGCTGGCCCCTTCATTGTGCGACCCACTGTATAATCGCACGTTTTTGGGCTGTATCGACATATCACAATCCCTAGATATCATGATTTGATTGGGATTGCGATATATCGTGCAGCCCTAGTATCAACTAATATGAATGATGAATATTTACATATATACAGAGTGTAATATAATTAAACTATGCTGGATAATGATGACTAATAACGCTATACACACATAAACACGCTGTATAAAAATCATGGCCGTAAATGTGGGCACCCCTGAAATTTGTCAAGAAAATTAAGTGTTTCTTACACAAAAGGATTGCAGTAACACATGTTTTGCTATACACATGTTTATTCCCTTTGTGTTGGACCACTCTTCCTTTGCAAACTGCTCCAGGTCTCTCTTATTGGAAGGGTGCCTTTTCCCAACAGCAATTTTAAGATCTCTCCAAAGACGATCAATGGGATTTAGATCTGGACTCATTGCTGGCCACTTAAGAACTCTCGAGCGCTTTGTTGCCATCCATTTCTGGGTACTTTTTGACGTCTGTTTGGGGTCATTGTCCTGCTGGAAGACCCAAGCTTTCTGACATTGGGCTGTACAGTGTGACCCAAAATCCGTTGACAGTCCTCAGATTTCATGATGCCTTGCACATATTCAAGGCGTCCAGAGGTAGCAAAACAACCCTAAAACATCATTGAACCTCAAGTTACTAAAGTTCATTTTGGCAGAATTTAGTCTTGCTTTTTTATGTCTCTGTGTCAGCAGTGGGGTCCTCCTGGGTCTCCTTCCATAGCGTTTCTTTTCATTTAAATGTCGACGGATAGTTTGTTCTGACACTGATGCTCCCTGAGCCTGCAGGACAGCTTGAATATCTTTGGAACTTATTTGGGGCTGCTTATCCACCATCCAGACTATCCTGCGTTGACACCTTTAATCAGTTTTTCTCTTCTGTGCACGCCCAGGGAGATTAGCTACAGTGCCATGGGTTGCAAACTTTTTGATAATGTTGCGCACTGTGGACAAAGGCAAATCTAGATCTCTGGAGATGGACTTGTAACTTTGAGATTGTTGATATTTTTCCCCAATTTTGGTTCTCAAGTTCTCAGACCGTTCTCTTCTCCTCTTTCTGTTGTCCATGCTTAGTGTGGCACACACAGACACACAATGCAAAGACTAAGTGAATGTGAAGTATATTTACGTCCTGCGCCGGCTCCCGTGATATAATGTGGGGTCATGCGTCATATCAGGTCGGTCCTGGCGGCCATCAACTGGACCCACGGCTAATACTGGACATCACCGATCACGGTGATGCCCGGTATTAACGTTGATGCCCGGCAGCTCAGTCGGGTTGTTCGGGTGAAATATCGGCATCCGAACTGCTTGCAGGACACCAAGAGGATCCCTATCTGCCTCCTGCGTGTTCGATCGCCGAATGACTGCTCCGTGCCTGAGATCCAGGCAGGAGCAGTAGACGGGCGATAACACTGATCAATGACATGTTAATGTATGGCAGTGGTCAGTGTAGGAAATCAGTGTGTGCAATGTTATAGCCCCCTATGGGGCTATAACATTGCAGAAGAAAAAAGTGTTAATAAATGTGATTTAACCCCTTCCCTAATAAGTCAGAATCACCCCCCTTTTCCCATAAAAAAAAAACTATGTAAATAAAAAAAATATAAACGTGGTATCGCCCCATGCATAAATGTCCAAACTATAAAAATATATTGTTAATTAAACCGAACAATCAATGGCGTACACGTAGAAAAAAAATTCCAAATTCCAAAATAGCGTATTGTTGGTCACTTATTATACCATTTTAAAAAATTAATAAAAAGCGATCAAAAAGTTTGATCAAAACAAAAATGGTACCGATAAAAACGTCGGATCACATCGCAAAAATTGAGCCCTCCTACATACCCATATGCGGAAAAATAAGTTATAGGTCTCATAGGACATTTTTAAATGTAAAAATTTTCCTGCATGTAGTTATGAATTTTTCCAGAAGTACGACAAAATCAAACCTATATAAGTAGGGTATCATTTTAACCATATGGACCTACAGAATGTGTCATTTTTACCAAAAAATGCACTGCGTAAAAACTGAGTCCCCACAAAAAGTTACAGAATGGTGTTTTTTCTAAAATTTTGTCGCACAATGATTATTTTTCCGTTTCACCGTAGATTTTTGGGTAAAATGACGTCATTATAAAGTACAATTTGTGGCAAAAAAAAGAGCCATCATATGGATTTTTAGGTGGAAAATTTAAAGGGTTATGATTGTTAAAAGGTAAGGAGGAAAAAACGAATTGAAAGCCGCTGAGTCCTTAAGGGGTTATATATACTGTGCAGATAAATAAAATGTTTTGGGTTAAATAATAGTATAAATTAAAAAGGGGGACTAATGAGATAAATGAATAAATATATATGAATTGATAAGGAATGATAAATGGTGCGGGAGAAATGTTTTAGAGCAGTACTTATCCTTGATTAGCAACAAAGAAAGAGGAAGTGGTCTATTCGTTGGTTCCTTATATAATACCTGGATTATACCATTATACTTACCTGTTATGTTATATACAAATGTTAACCTTTTGTTTGCTGCTATTTAGAAATCAGTAAAGAGAGAATTTCATAATGTGAGTCTCCCTCCTGTAATAAAATCCTTTAAGCTGAGCTATGTTCCTAACAGCACTGTGGCCCACAATGGTTTTGGGTTATGCTGTCTACATGTGCAACATGAGACACCCATTTATTTTCTGAGGAAATTAATGTGAACTCCAGTTAGTAATGCCCTGTTTTAAAGGCCTTTTCTATTAAATGCATATTTCTGAATCTCAAAATTAATGTAATATTTTTCTCCCGAACAGGTTATGCAATGGTCTCTGCAAAACGTTCTGTGTTTGAGGTGGAGCTTCGTAAGACAGACATATGCCGGCTTGTCTTCTTTATTAAAGAGACTATAATTTCTTCTCTTACAACTGCTACGTAAACAGACAAAATTGCAAAGATCTGCCCTGTGTCGAGTATGACAGCCACGACCCGTGGCTCTCCAGTTGGAGGGAATGAAAGCCAGGGCCAGGCTCCCGATGGACAGTCCCAGCCTCCACTCCAACAGAATCAGGTTTGAATCTCAGGTTTATTGCATTTCTTATATTGTCTTAGTATTAAGTCCAACTCCTTTTACTCACTGTTTTCTTCTTTTGTATATGATCTTCCTGTATAGATGAATGTGGTAAGGACGTTTTTGGAGCTTGAAAACATTTTCTGGAAATGGGGTAGAAAGTAATGTTACCGGTGGCCTCTTCACCTTACCACTCAGGGCTTGCTTGATTTTTCGGCCATTGTGTGGCAAAAATGTTTTTATTTTTAAATTTGTCTGATTAAAGGAAAGGAAATAAACCTGTACTTGCCTCACTTGCTCCACCACAGCTATTGTTATCATGGCTGCGCTTCACTTCCTGGTGCTGCTTCACCAGAATGTGAAACAAAGATTGGCCATGTTCACTATATAGTAAAACTGAAAGTTTCTTTATTCTGTAGTTAAATCAAATTAAAATGATACTCACATAAAGAGTTTTCCTGTATTTGTACTAGTAACAAGTATATGTAAAATTACCCTATATTCACCCTTACTTATTTTTCTGATTAGTTTTTATGGTTACAATTTGAGTTTTGATTGGACTTTTCTAAATCTGACTTTTTTTTTTCTCTGAAATGAGAACAATGATCATCAATTCTGACATTTGATATTTTTTGAATGATAGGGGCTTTTATGTATGTTTTTATTTTAATTTTACACTGCTTCCTTGGGGGTGACTATTATAAGCAACTGCTCTTACTGTTAAATACTATGACCTAGTATACCATTGATCAGTGATATTGACGCCCTTCTTGTATATCCAGCTGGCATTTATATTCCTCGGACCACTCCAGTTGCACTGTGGAGAATCCGATGAGTGCCCCAAACCCACTGGCACCTGTCATTTTTTCCTTTTGGTTGCATTGATCTTGGCATCTTAAAGGGTTAACCACAGACACGACAGTGATAGCTTATGTCTGTAATTAGCGATGCATCCTGACTGCTGATAGCAGCCATCACTCCTGCACTTGCTTCATACAGAATACACTGCAGGGCATAAATGTACGTCCTAATACAAACATTAGAGGAATAAGTATTTTTTTTTCTCAGTTTGCCTGTGCGTATTTCATGTGTACCGTATATACTCGAGTATAAGCCGACCTGAATATAAGCCAAGGCCCCTAATTTCACCCCAAAAACCCAGGAAAGTTATTGACTCGAGTATAAGCCTAGGGTGGGAAATATATCATCCCCCCCCCATGTCATCATCCAGAACTTCGTCATTAACAACCTCATCATCATTACCCTGTCATCATCCCCCCTTCATCATTACCCTGTCATCACCCCCCCCTTCATCATTACCCTGTCTTCATCCCCCCCCCTTCATCATTACCCTGTCTTCATCCCCCCCCCTTCATCATTACCCTGTCTTCATCCCCCCCCTTCATCATTACCCTGTCTTCATCCCCCCCTTCATCATTACCTGGTCTTCATCCCCCCTTCATCATTACCCTGTCTTCATCTCCCCCCTTCATCATTACCCTGTCTTCATCTCCCCTCTTCATCATTACCCTGTCTTCATCCCCCCCCCCCTTCATCATTACCCTGTCATCATCCCCCCCTTCATCATTACCCTGTCATCAACCCCCCCTTCATCATTACCCTGTCATCACCCCCCCCCTTCATCATCATTACCCTGTCATCATCACCGCTTGTCAATGTCTGATTTAACAGTGGTCTTTAACCTGCGGACCTCCAGACGTTCCAAAACTACAACTCCCAGCCATCGGCTGTCCGGGAATGCTGGGAGTTGTAGTTTTGAAACATCTGGAGGTCCGCAGGTTAAAGACCACTGCCCGGGCCTTCATTGTCATCCAGACCCCCTCCCCCCTTTAGTTTTGTACTTCCCTCCGCTCGCCGGGACGTTAGGGTGAGCTGGTCCGGGCCATCTGTGCTGCAGGGACCTTCCGGTGGGTAGGGATAGTCGTTCCGGGCTGTCCATCTTCACCGTGGGTGCCTCTTCTCCGCGCTTCGGCCCCGGAATAATGGCGTTGCCTTGACGACGACGCACAGGGACGTTGCTCATTAACGTCCCTGTGCGGTGGTAATTTTTTTTTGACCCCTAAAGGACCAAGCCCATTTTGACCTTAAATGGGTACTGTCAGATACAAAAGCTTTTTGCAATTGCTTTCATTAGAACATTTTCAGTATTTCATACTGAGGAAGCCATTCAAACTGGTGCTGGACACATAAAAATTAGATGTACATAGTCAGGATTAGGTACTGAGTGATGTATAAAAAAAAAAAAATATTTTGTTGGCTCTGACAGGTACTCTTTAACCCCTTAAGGACTCTTGACGTACCCGTTCGTCATGACACCCTGGTACTTAAGGACCCATGACGTACGCGTACGTCATGGAGAATTCCGGCCCCCGCCGGGCGGGGATCGGACCGGGATGCCTGCTGAAATCATTCAGCAGGCATCCTGTGAAAACGCCCAGGGGGGGTCTGATGACAAGGGGTAACAAAGGGTATAGTGAGCCTGAACACCCTACAGGTGTTTAATGAAAATTCTTCAAAGTTGGATGGAAAAATGAAGAAAAAAAAAAAAAAAAAAAAATAAAATATATATTTTCACTAAAATGCTGTTGTTACCCTAAATTTTTCATTTTCACAAGGGAAAATAGGAAAAACGCCCCCCAAAATTTTTAACCCCATTTCTTCGGAGTAAGAACATACCCCATGTGTGGATGTAAAATGCTCTGCTCAGAAAAGGAGCGCCATTGGGATATTGAAGAGAAAATTTGTCCGTAATTGAAGGCCACGTGTGTTTACAAAGCCCCATAGTGCCAGAACAATGGACCCCCCCCCCATTTTGGAAACTACATCCCTCACGTAATAAGGGGTACAGTGAGCATTTACACCCCACAGGTGTCTGACAGATTTTTGGAACAGTGGTCCGTGAAAATGAAAAATGTAATTTTTCATTTGCACAGCCCACTGTTCCAAATATCTGTTAAACGCCAGTGGGGTGTAAATACTCACTGCACCCCTTATTAAATTCTGTGAGGGGTGTAATTTCCAAAATGGGGTCACATGTAGGGGAGTCAACTGTTCTGGCAGCACGGGGGACTTTAGTGGTTTTATGGTGTTATAATTTGGAATGTACTCTGGACTTGATACATTGGGGTCAAATTATGGAAAATGAAAAGGAAAAATTTAGTACTGCATGGAAGTGTGATACTCCCTGAAGCAGTTTTTAATGCAGAGCCCCGGATGATCGGGGCAAGTGTCACATTGAGTGGTGGTGTCCTTCCGAATTCCCCTCCTGTTACATACTCAGCATTTTTGCTGGGATCGTCCCTTCTTTCCAGTGTGGGGGACCTCACCTGGAAACTGTTGGCCTGGGACGATCCTGGCACCTATAACTCCAGTTCCTTGGGAAATCCGGCCTGCTCTTTCCCGGTTGCCAAAGATCAGGACCTTTAGGACTTCTTCTTGGAACTGGAGAAATGTCCCTGTGTTGCCAGCGTACTGGGACAGTACAAAAGCGTTGTACATGGCAACCTGTACCAAGTAGACCGCAACTTTTTTGTACCATACCTGTGTTTTCCGCATGGCCATGTATGGCTTGAGGACTTGATCAGAATGATCAACTCCCCCCATATACCGATTGTAGTCCAGAATACAATCGGGCTTGAGGACCGGTGTTGTGGTACCTCGCACAGGGACAGGTGAGCTGCCGTTACCATGAATAGTTGTCTGCATAAGGACATCCCTCTTATCCTTATACCTGACCAGCAACAGGTTTTCATGGGTAAGGGCACGGGACTCACCCTTGGGCATAGGTGTCTGCAGGAAATTTAGAGGAAGGCCTCTCTGGTTTTTCCGCACGGTCCCACAAGCGGACGTGGATCTGGCGGCAAGGGATGTGAACAGAGGGATGCTGGTATAAAAGTTGTCCACATTCACGTGGTAACCCTTATCCAGCAAAGGGTGTACAAGCTCCCAAACTATTTTCCCGCTAACACCCAGAGTGGGGGAACAATCTGGGGGTTCAATACGGGAATCTCGTCGCTCATACACTCTAAACTTTGTGAGAGTACCTCCGGGTACACTCAAGTTTAGAGCTTCACGCCATACCGCGCCCGCTTCGAGGGAATATACTAGCGGAAGATGAGTCTCCCCTTTAAAACTGATGAGACTCATCAACCGAGAGCTCCCTGAGGGGTATGTAGGCCTCCAAAAATTTGGCCCCAAAGTGATCGATGACCGGCCTCACTTTTTGTAAAGCCGGTCATTGGCAGGATCACCTCGGGGCGGACATGCCGCATTATCTGCATAATGCAGGCATTTCCGAATGGCCTCGAACCGCCTCCGTGCCATGACCATACTGTAAAGCGGGGTCTGGTGGAGGATGTCCCCTCTCCAGTACTGTCTGACACTTGGTTTTTTGACCAGACCCATATGCAGCAAGAGGCCCCAAAATGTCCTCATCTCTGCTGCATCAATGGCGCACCATTCATTGGGCCTGGCCAAAACAGAATCAGGGTGGTGGGTGATGAACTGCCTGGCGTACAGATTTGTCTGCGCCACCATGTGATTGACAAAACTGTCACTGAAAAAAAATAACTGAAATAGTCAATTTCAGTGAATCCAGAATTGTCAATCCGGATTCCGGAGTTGCCAACAAACTCCGGAACCCATGGCTGATAAGCCTCTGGGGGTCTCCAGACAGGTTCACCGGAAGGGGGCTCCGGAAAACTAAATCGCCACCTCCCCATAGATACAGAGGGTGATAGGGGGTGTATCCTACACCCCCGATCACCTTGTATCTCCGGGTCAGCGGGTCACACGTGACCCGCATCACCGGAATAGCCGAAAATCGCAAGTGTGAATTAACTTGCGATTTTCGGCGATCGCCTACATGGGGGGGGGGGGGGGGGTCTGATGACCCCCCCCTGGGCATCGATATCAGCAGTCACCCCAGTCCGGTCCCCACCCGGCACGCGGCAGGGACCAAAATTCCCACGGGCGTACAGGTACGCCCTTGGTCCTTAAGGGGTTAAAGGGGTACTCGGTAGTAAACACATTATTTTTTTTTTTTTTATATATTTATTTTTTTCCCCAAATCAACTGATGCCAGAAAGTAAAGAAGATTTGTAAATTACTTCTATTAAAAAAATATAAATCCTTCCAGTACTTATCAGTAGAGATGAGCGAACTTACAGTAAATTCGATTCGTCGCTAACTTCTCGGCTCGGCAATTGATGACTTATCCTGCATAAATTAGTTCAGCTTTCAGGTGCTCTGGTGGGCTGGAAAAGGTGGATACAGTCCTAGGATAGTCTCCTAGGACTGTATCCACCTTTTCCAGCCCACTGGAGCACCTGAAGGCTGAACTAATTACGCAGGATAAGACATCAACTGCCGAGCCGAGAAGTTCGTGACAAATCGAATTTACTGTAAGTTCGCTCATCTCTACTTATCATCTGCTGTATACTACAGAGGAAGTTGAGTTGTTGTTTTCAGTCTGACCAAAGTGTCTCTGCTGACACCTCTGTCCATGTCAGGAACTTTCCAGAGTAGGAGGCAGGGATGTGGAATTCCTATCGCCCGACGCCCGGCACATGCAGTTCCGGGCGCCGGGCAGTTGAATTTTTCCGACCCTTAGCCCAACTTCGGGAAGCAGGGCCGGACCTGACGAGCGCTGCAGCGCTCTGCAGACTGTATGGAGCGGGCTCCCGACTCCTGCCCACTCCATACTCTGCAGCCCCTGGCTGTGGAAACTTGTGTCCTCCGAATGCAGAGCAGGGGGAGGGGAGATTGGACGTACACAGCTTCTCATCTCCCCTGCTCTGCATTCTTTCTCCCCGTGCAGACCTGAGTCCTCTGCCTTCGCTCCACACAGCTCTAGCTTCGGAGAGCTGAACACAGGAGCAGACCTAAGCTTGGGGCGCAAGTTTCCATCTCACACCACCGCTAATAGCCAGCATGCGTCACTCAGCAGTCTGTATGGAGCGGGCTCCGGACTCCTGCCCGCTCCATTCTCCCGAGCCCCCGGCTGTTTTCAGTAGCCGGGGGCCGCCGCTAATAGCCAGCATGCGGCGATCGCTGCAGCTGGCTATTAACCCTTTAGATTTGCCGCTGTCAAAGCCGACAGCAGCGTCTTGAGGGACCTGTGAATGCTCCCTGGTGGGCTAGTGGGGTGGATCGCCCCCTCCGCAGCGCGATGGCAGGGGGAGATCCACTATAGAGGTAGTCGGAGGGCTTACCTCTGTTCCCTGCTGTCCATGGCTCTGTCATTGATGGATCATGGTTGGACCAGGCTCTATCAATGGATCACGGAGCACACAGATCAATGAGTTCAATAGAACTTTATTCATCTGTATGAGGAATTTAATGATTCCTCCTGAAAGTCTTAATAAAGTGTAAAAGAAAAAATAAAATAAAAATTTCATAAGTTTAAAAGACATACATTAACCCCTAATTCCATGTTAAAAGTTCAAATCGCCCCCTCTTCCTATATAAAAACATGCAAACATAATAAAAATAAACATATTTGGTATCGCTTTGTGCGTAATTGTACGACCTATTAAAATATAACATTATTTATCCCGTACGTTAAGTGTAAAAAATACCAAACCACAGAATTGCAATTTTTATATCCCCTCCCCTCCCAAAAAAAAAAAAAAAAAAAAAAAAAATGAAAAAAATTTGGTAAAAAGCGATTTAAAAAGTCAGATCAATACCAAAATGCTACCGATACAAAAAACTGATTATGGCGCAAAAAATTAGCCCTCATAAACCCTGGTGTGAAAAAAAAAAAAAAGCTACAGGGGTCAGAAAATGGCAATTAAAAATTTTTGAAAAAGTTCAGATTGTTTTTAAAATTAATAAAACATGACGTAAACTTTACAAATCTGGTATTGCTGTAATCAGGCCGACCTAAAGTATGAAACTAACATGTTATCTCAACCACACGGTAAATGGTGTAGTAAAGAAAACCACCAAATCTGCAAAATTTTCTTTTACTATTTCAATTTCACTTCACCTAAAAAAATAAATAAATATATATATATTTATTTATTATATTGGTTCAGAGAATGTTATTGAAAAATTAAAAGGTATCATTATAGTAGGTAGTTAAAAAGGAAAAAATCTGCACCTAAAAGCGAAAATTGGCCCTGACAAGAGGATCGTCATGAGGGACAAGTAGAATTTGCTCCATTTTAGTCCCGTGGACAAATCGTTTTTTATAAAATTTCCACACCCCTGAGGAGCAAACCTCTTCTGTTCTGGACAGTTCCTGACACAGACCGAGGTCTTAGCAGAGAGCACTGTGGTCAGACAGAAAGGAACTTCATAAAGAAACACAACTTTCTGTGGAACTTGCAGCAGCTGTTAAGTACTGGAAGGATGACCTTTTTTTGATAGAAGTAATTTACAAATCTGTTTTAAGTTTCTGGAGCCAGCTGATAAGAAAAAAAAATTGTTTACCTCCGGAGTACCCCTTTTAAGGATCTATACAATAAGACACGTTAAAGGGGTTAGCATGGGGTGTCTGACCACTGAGACCTCCCTTCTATCATCTGCCTGGTGCCCTCACTCTCCTCCTGCATTAAAGGATAAGTCTCATGCATAAAAACGTATCCCCTATCCGAAGGGCATAGGGGATCTGATTCTTGTAACTATCCCTAATATCCTATACATTTTTCTAAGCTGGACTGCTTCTTTTAAGTCCCCCCCCCCCCCCCCTTTCCCCCTTCTTAAGGTATTTTTGTTTGTGTAAATTAGGATTTTTACAGATACTTTAAAGTTTTCATGTTGTCGTTTGTTTGTTCAGGCCTCCTCACCTGATTCTTCCAATGAGAACTCCCCAGTCAGCCCTCCGGATGAGCAGGCACAAGGGGATGCACCTCCCCCCCTCGAGGATGAGGAACCTGCTTTTCCTCACACTGACCTGGCTAAGCTGGATGACATGATCAACAGGTACTATATAAATATTTAATAAATATATATATATATATATATATATTTTTTTTTTTTTTTTTAAAGTTCATTTTATTTATTTATTTAAACAATGTTAGTAGCATGTTTTTTGGATTGTTAGTTTACCAATAGTTGGGAGTCTCAGCAGACAGAAAGCGAAGTGGAAGAAGTGCTCAGCTGGGCACTGTGCCCCTTTTTGGCTTTGTTTAGCTCTATAAAACAACTGAAAACAGTGGCATGAGCTGAGAGTTTTGGAGGGGAGACTTGGCACCTGGATATCCTCCAACAAAATAACCTATTCACATTACAATTTGTGAACAGTTGGTTTTAGGATTTTCCCAACAATAATCTATTATCAAAGTTTTTGTCTGACTTTGTCAACCTCTTTTCACATGTCCTGTTAATGTAAATAAATGTCAAAACAGATAGAAAATATATTCCCAGCACTAACCAAGTCATATGCAAGTTTTTCTTTATTCACAAGGCATCTTATGGTAAAAAGGACTTTAGCGCTATGGCCTTTCTCACCTAGTTAAGACAAGTTGATTGTGAATAAAGAGGAAAACTTGCATTCGACTTGGTTAATGCTGTGAATATATTTTCCATCTGCTTCTGGATTTGATGTTACCACATCTAGCAGTTGTGCTGACACTTATACACTAATGAGTAGCTATTTGTCTTGTGAGCCTGCCTCAATCATACATTGCTTGCCTTTATTTTTGTCGTCTTTTATGTAATGCTACCGTTTGTTTAGTTAGCCAGAACTGTTTGCCTGTATTCAAAAGCCAGATCGACAGAGTATTAGAGTTGTTGCTATTTTAGAAAATTGTACTTAAATAGGACCTAATAGGACAGTAACCTACTAATCTAGTGTTGACACAAATTGTGCAGGATTCAGCATGCTTTTGTGCGTTTCACCCCTGACAGGAAGTTGTTTAGTACTTTCATTTTCAGTGTGATGTTGTCAGGGCTCCTCCCTTTCTCCTGAAACTGTGTAGATGTGGCTGGATCTTGTCGCCGAGTTTAATCCCTGCCCCCTGAGTGATGTTACCACTTGGGGATCATTCTGTTTGCTTCTGCAGCATGGATTGTCTTATTTGATTTAAACTAAATGACATAAAATTCTGTCTTCTAGACCTCGTTGGGTTGTTCCAGTTTTGCCAAAAGGTGAATTAGAAGTTCTTTTAGAAGCTGCTATTGATCTTAGTAAAAAAGGTATGTTTGGTGCAATGAAAAATTAAAATAATTACCATTATTTTTCAATCTTCAGTCCAGGAGAACTGTTTAGGAAGCAGAAATCGGCCTTTTTTCTCATCATTCCAGCAATGTTTCAAAGACTTTAGCATACATTTGGTACTAGATAGTGTCCTTTTGACCCCCCCTTACTGGATTGAAAAGTAAAGTCAGCTATAAAAATACATATTAAAATAAGTTATAAACATTTTTTTCAAATCAACTGATGACAGAAACTTAAACAGATTTGTAAATTACTTCTATTTATAAATCATAATCCTTCCAGTACTTAGCTGCTGTATGCTTCAGAAGAAGGTGTGTAGTTTTTCCAGTCTGACCACAGTGCTCTGCTGCCACCTCTGTCTGTGTCAGAGCAAATCCCCATAGAAAACCTCTCCTGCTTCAGACTTTTCCTAAATTGGACAGAGGTGGCAGCAGAGAGCACTGTGGCCAGACTGGAAAGAACTACGCAAATTTCTCTGTAGTGTACAGCAACTGATAAGTACTAGAAGGATTAAGATTTTTAAATGGATATAAATTACAAATCTGTATAACTTTCTGGAACCAGTTGATTTGAAATCTTTTTTTCCCCTCGATAGAGTACCCCTTTAAAACATTGAGTTGATGACCTCCAAACTAGGCTTAATTTCAATTACCATTAAAGGAGAAGTCCAGAATAGAAAAATTGTCCTCCATACTTCCAGCAGTAAAAACATAGATACATACCTTCCTTCGCTCCCCCGGTAACCCACTCCGGTCTCCGCTGCGATCCTCTTCCTGGTTGCTGGTGGTCGGGCAGGTGTCGGATGAAAACGTCACTGCCGCTCAGCTTATCGCCGGCCGAGTCGGGACTTCGCTGCAGCCAGTGATTGGCTGAGTGAAGTATGACTCGCCGACCACCGGCAACCAAGAAGAGGATCGTGGCGGAGACCGGAGTGGGTTACTGGAGGCACCGGGGGAGTGAAGGTATGTATCTATTTATTTTTTTACTGCCGGCAGTATGGAGGACAATTTTTCTATTCTGGCGTTCTCCTTTAAAGGAAGACAATTCAGTGTACCTACTAATGTATGCTGCTTGATGCACTAATGCTACATGCATTTGAAGTCAGAATCCAAACTGTAAGGGCTTATTCACTTGATTTTCTTCCGATATTCTAACATATTGATTCTTTTTATCCTTACTTAGGCCTTGATGTGAAAAGTGAAGCATGCCAACGATTTTTTAGAGATGGTCTTACGATATCCTTTACCAAAATTCTCACTGATGAGGCGGTGAGCGGCTGGAAGTTTGAGATCCATGTAAGTGTGTGTGGTTTTGGATCTCCTTCTGGGCCTTACTTATCTTTTTGGTTGGACATTATTTTATAAGCAATTTCTCTTAAATCAGCTTTCCACTTATGACTTAGAATGATTAAGTTATAGAAGGCAAATGTACAGAATATGAATCTCCAAACAGTGGGTGCCATTTACCACAACCTGTATTCTGTACATGAAATGCATAGTGGCCAGCTCTTGAGTGCATTGAACCTTTGTGTTTTATCTAATATAAATGACACATTCTAAAGTCTTATTCTGATTTCTTTTTCTACATTACATTGTCTACCATTAGAAGAGGGGTTATTTAGATGAAACAACCATTTAATGTATTGGAATATTTTGCAATAAATTGGGCACAGTAAGTTTGTGTGTGTGTGTGTGGGGGAATTAATGCACTTACCAACTGCATTTGATTTAAAAAACTATCTCTAGTACTTCTGATATACACAATGGCTGCATACTCATGTCATCACATTACATAGTTACATAGTTAGTATGGTTGAAAAAAGACATACGTCCATCAACTCCAACCAGGGAATATTGTTTGATTGTCAAATCTACTTCTATGATGCTGCACTCAGGTGGGGGTATAAGCTTCAAAATGTCAGTCTGGTCCCTTATTTAGTTGTATTTTTTTGTTTTGATCAACAGAGGTGTATTATTAACAACACTCATCGCCTTGTGGAACTATGTGTGGCCAAGCTTTCCCAGGATTGGTTTCCTCTTCTTGAGCTTCTTGCAATGGCCTTAAATCCTCATTGTAAGTTTCATATCTACAATGGTACACGTCCATCTGAGACAGTTCCGGCTGGTGTCCAGCTGGCAGAAGATGAGCTGTTTGCCCGTCCTCCTGATCCAAGGTCTCCAAAGGTAAGGGACACCTATTAGATCATGATCTGCCCTTTTGGTTCTCAAGTCTATTTTTTTGACTGTATTTTTTTACATTTTGAAAGTAAAATTTTTTTTTGCTCTGTAGCAATACTTTTTTTTATGGTTAACCTATATTTTCTCACATTCATAAAACTGTACTTGATAAAAAGCCACATAAGTGTGTGTTATTACTGCAGGAGATTTTGTGGACTGTTCCAATTTAGTACCTGGCAATCTGCATATAGATTAGTCATCTGTAGATCTTCTAAATGTTTTGAAAACCTGTTAATAGCTGTAGTAAAATTTGTCAACTAAGCAACATAAGTAGTTTTCATGTTTGGTTTATGTAACTAAAATATTTCTCTTTATTTGAAGGGTTGGTTAGTAGATCTCATAAATAAGTTTGGCACGCTAAACGGGTTCCAGATACTGCATGATCGCTTTATGAATGGCTCCGCATTGAATGTGCAAATCATTGCAGCTCTCATAAAGTAAGTTAAAATATTATCTGTGTTTTCCATTTAGCTTAAAGCGTACCCATCAGATCCAACAAAAAACATAATTTTTAATATATCACTCAGTACCTAATCCTGACCATGTACATCTAATTTTTGTGTCTATCACCTTTTTATTTTTGTATTACACTTTTAATTTAGCTCACTAGTCTGAATTCCTCTCAAAGGGAGGGGGTGGGGCCTCACTGTGCAGGTCTCAGCCCCCTCCCTCAGTATTCTGTCTGCTCACATCTCCCCTAGCATTATCAAAACTACAACACCCCCCCACCCCCCAATCGTGATGTCACAGTCCCACCCCCTCGTGTCATTACGTCCGCCCCCCTTCAATGCAAGTCTATAGAAGGGGCGTCACGCCTTCTCCCATAGATTTGTATTGAGGGGGCAGATAATGACGTCACGATGCCCCGTCATCAACCTAGGAGAACCCCTTTAAGAGTAATGAAGTGACTGAAAAAGGTTTCCAGTTGTGCGATTTTGTTTTTCATTCAAACAATCTGAGTAAATTGATAATGTAGAGTTGTAAGGAAAGAGTGACCCTACATTGTCATAGTAAAAGTATTGTACAGCTCTTCTTTCTCTATCTGCTCCATTGGGGGACACAAACCATGGGTGTATGCTGCTGTCACTAGGAGGCTCGACACTATGGCAACAAGAGAAGTCTGCTCCTCCCAGCAGGGTATACCCGCCCACAGGCACCTGAGGTAATCAGTTTTAGCTTAGTGTCTTAAGGAGGTGGACATGGTCTGGAGTTCTCTCCAGACCAGGTCTTCTGTTTTGTTATTTTCCTAGTTAGGGATGTGTTAGTTTTTTATTCCTTTTTCTTTCATGTTTTCAGGTGGGGACTCAGGAACTGCGGCTCACTGACTCCACATTGCGATTGAGGGGGCACAAACATTGCGTATATGTGCGAATTACATGTGCGCTCGGGGAGAGGAGCGGGCATGGGCACCATTACTGACCTTCTTGTCAGAAGCTGAGGGCGCTATAGCTCCGCCCCCTCTGTTGTCGGGGCTTCTAAGAGGCGCAAATATGCCTCCAATCCGCGCTGTGCGCGCATTGTGAGAGGCAGGGGCCAATCAGCAGTGCCCCTGCTCCTGGCCCGCCCCTCTTTTGCTATTGGCCGGCATTTCTCCACTAGAATGGAGTTCTCCTCACAGCAGCTGCCCTGGGGTCACAGACTTGGGCTGCACAGACAGCTGGAGATTAGTTCATCATTTTGTCTGTAAAAGCTGTAATTCCAAAATGCCTGGTTCTGCTGAACCCATTTGCTCCCTCTAAACAGTTAACTGGAGTTTTAGCCACTCATTAAATCTGTAAAAGCTGTATCTCAAAAACGGTCTGGTTCTGCTGAACCACTTGTTCTGCCTGCTCCACTGCTCCCCCAGACCCCCCTGCTATTCTACCCCGGTTGTCTACCAGACCCAGTGGGTTCGGCCGACCCTCCAGCCTGGGTTCTCACCCTTCCCTAGTCTATATCCGACTTGGCTCAGGTCTCCCGTTATGTGGTGACTGCATTGGAGAGGCCCTCCGGAGGGTCCAACTATCCTCCTATACTGATGCTCTCGCAGCGTCATGGGGTGTTTTTCATCTGACTCATCCTCAGAGTCTTCTGGCAGGCACGGGCGCTCCCCTCACAGGCATCACTCCGTTACTTCGCCCTGTAGCAAGCGTCGCTCCCCTAGAGGACGCTCCCATGGTCGCCGATCTGTCTCTCCAGACCTGCGTACCTGGTCAGTCTCGCCCTCCTCCAGGGCCAACTCACACGTTCCCATTCATCTGGACAACTTGTGGATGCAGTTTCCGATTCAGCCTCTGATTCAGAGGACCACACGGATATGTAGGACATGGTGCACTCATTGGTCTCGGCCACAAGAGACACCTTCCATCTAGAGGACCCAGGATCTTCGGGCGTGGCTCTAGAAGTTTCCTTTAATCGTGCCCAACCTCCAGGGCTGCCTCACCTCGTTCCCATTCTCCCGGAGAACTTGTGGATGAGGTTTCTGATTCGGCCTCCGACTCAGAGGACCACACGGATATGCCTGATATGGTGTACTAAGAGAAACCTTCTAGCTAAGGACCCAGGAACTTCGGATGTGTTCCAGAAGTTTCCTCTCATCGTGCCTGACCTCTTCCAGGGCTGCCTCACCTCGTTCCCATTCACCTGGACAACTTGTGGATGAGGTTTCTGATTCGGCCTCCGACTTACAGGAACGCACGGATACCTGATGTGGTGTACTCATTGGTTTCGGCCATAAGATACACCTTCCATTTAAAGGACCCAGGAACTTTGGACGTGGCTCCAGAAGTCTCCTTTTCTTCGTGCCCAACCTGCACCGAAGACCTTAAGTTCTCACGCTGAATTTTACGCCCTCCTGGTACCTGCCTGGAGGCACCCTGACGAGGAGTTTCAGGAAACATAGAAGGTTCAAGCGCGGTATCCCTCTCGCCAAGGACCTCATTGCTCGGTGGATCTCCTCTCCAACTGTGGATCTGCTGGTCTCCCTCCTCTCTAATGCACCTACCGGGCCTTTGGCTGATGCGGCTGCCTTCAATAGCCAGCCGACATGAAGGAGACTTTGGCAAACTTTGCCTTGAGACAGCAGGATCTTCCTGCTTTTGCTTCAGCCTGGGGGTCACGGGCCTTTTCAGTATGGTCTCCCAACTCTCCCAGGGTAGTCTTCAAGATCCCTCTGGAGGATTTATTTAATCTAACTTCTGTTGCTCTGCAGCTGGAGATTTTCTGTTCCATACACAGCCACTGTGCTGCCTTTGCCACAAGCTACCTGGTAGCCACCGTCCCTCTATGTGGCTTAAAGCCTGGAATGTGGATGCCGCCATCATGAAGTGAGGCGTCGGGCGGAAAAAAAAGTTCTTTATTACCTCTGAATACGGCTCACAGAACCGCTTTCCGTCGTAAGTCCTCCTTTGGGTTCTGCGGACCTTTGGTGCCACCACACAGTACCAACAAAGGGTCCAGCCGGGCGCCTTCACTGGAAGAGGGCTTCCTCCTTCTGGACCTGTCCCTCCTGGAGGTCGGCTATCTGTTCAGGCCGTTTTGCGGCCCCATCAGGCACCCGTAGGCCTTCCTCGATCTGATGGGTCGCCCCACCTGCCAACCTTTCTCAGGTGGTTGGTCGCCTCTTACTCTTCCGGGATGCCTGGACTACGCACATTCATTGTCCCGGTTCCTTCAGGGGAACCTTTTCGAGGTTTATTCCAACCTCTTTGTGGTCCCCAAGAAAGGCGTTTCTGTTCGCCCAATCTTGGTTCTTGAGTATCTCAGCCAGCATCTTCTGCTTCCCATCCCGAATGGAGTCTCTCCGTTCGGTGCTGGCGTCCCTGGTTCATGGGGAATTTTCGTTCCTCGGTGGACATCAAGGATGCCTGCCTCCACATCTCATTGTTCCGGTCATCAGCGGTACCTCCGCTTTGCAGTTCCGGACGGTCATTTTCTATTGTGGCTCTCCATTTAGGTCTGACCACTTCTCCGCGGACCTTTAACGAAGTCCCGTAGCCTGTGATAGCCCCTTTTACGGACAACAGTTTTCTGTGATTCCTTACTTGGACGACCTTCTGATCACAGTTCCAGCCAGGGGTCCAGATCCTGGAGAGTCTTAGTCTCAACCTCCAGACCTTGTCTCTCTTCGGTTGGATAGTCATTCGGGACAAGTCCAACCGCTTTCCTGGGGCTCCAGTTCGACGCGGCCTCTGCCCGCTTTCAACTCTGCCAACCAATCGGCTGACTCTTCAAGAGTCCGATGTCTTCGGCACCCTGCTCCAATTTCCATTCTCTTTTGCATGGATGTCCTAGGTCGGTTAGGTGCGGCCGTGAAGGCCGTGCCATTTGCCCAGTTTCATCACAGACCTCTTCAATTGGTGATTCTCTTCTGGTGGAACAGGTCTCCATTGTCACTCAACAGTCTTGTCGGTCCCTTCTATGCTGGCTTCGTTTCCCCTCTGCCTTTCCGGGGGCGCACCTTCCTGCCCCTCCCTGCTAGTCTGTCGGGCTGGGGAGGTGTTTTCAAGGACCGGCCGGTCTGGGGCCTTGGTCCCTCGAGAAGCCCTTTTCCCCTTCATGTTGGGGCCTAGGGCAATCCTTTCTTTGCTTGCTTCTTGGGAAATTCCCTTCTGGGCGGAACTCAGGTTTCCGGCCATCTCGCTGCTCTTCATTCTGGGTGTTTCTGGGATGTGGTCTTTCTCAGTCGGTCCTTAGCAGTCCAAGGAGAGTGGTCCCTACATCCGGAGGTGTTTGCAGTGATCTACCTTTGGGGCGCTCCAGGCGTGGACCTCTGCACGTCCAGCCACAACCATGTGTTCCTCTTTCTTGGTCAGGCTTTGCCCTACCTTATCTGTTTCCTCCCCTACCTCTCTTTTCGGGGTCCTGAGGAAACTCACAGCAGAAGGCGTTCCCGCCATTCTCGTGGCCCAGACTGGCCCCGGCGGGCGTGGTACGTCATCGTGGTCAGGCTCCTGTACTACTTACCTCTGCACCTTCCCTATCGTCCAGACCTCCTATATCAGGTCTCCTGTGCCACCCCTATTTACAGTCTCTGTTTTTGACGGCGTGGCGGTTGAGACAGCGGTTCTGAGGACCCGCAGTTTCTCTTCCCAAGTGGTTCACACCATGCTGAGGGCTCACAAGCCTTCCTCTGCAAAGATTTACCACCATACCTGGCGGTCTTATTTCTGTTGGTGTGAAACGCAGCCTTTTTCTCCGGTCGTGGTTGGCTTTCAGCTCCCTGTGGGGTCAAAGGTTCGGCCGTTTCCATTCTTTTTCAACGTTCTTTGGCGTTCAATTATCATGTCCGAAGGTAGTTCAGGGAGTGGCACAAGCTGCCCCTCCTTATCAGTCCCCTTTTTTTCCCTTGGGACTTACACTTGGTCTTCGGTGCTCTGCAAGACGCCCCTTTTGACCCTCTCAGGGACATTTCTCTTCGCCTCCTTCCCCGGAAGTTGGCGTTCCTTATTGCTCTTACCTCTGTTAGGAGGGTGTCAGAGCTGGTAGCTCTCTCCTGCCGTTCTCCCTTCCTGGTGGTATACCAGGACAAGTTGTTTTCCGTCCAGGTCTGTCCTTCTTACCTGAAATGGTTTTTGACTTATTCATCTCAAGGAGAACATCGTCCTACCGTCCTCTTGTGCCTCTTCTCATCCCTGGAAGCGTTTGTTCCACAATCTGGTTGTGGTGAGGGCGGTTCGGACTTATCTCTCAATCACTCTTTCCTTTCAGCAGTGTGACCCCCTCTTTTGTTTTTCCAGAAGGTCGTTGTTTAGGACAACCTGCTTCTACAACCACCATTTTTCGGTGCATCCGGTCTGCTCTTTTTGGGAGCTTACCACTGCAAGGGGAAGATCCCACCCTTCAGGGGTTTGGCTCATTCCACCCGTTTTTCGGGGCATCCTGGGCCCTCCGCTACGTGGCTTCGGCCTTGCAGTTCTGTAACACGTCCGCATGGTCGTCTTTGCGCACTTTCTCAAGGTGCTACCAGATTCATGCCTTCGCATCAGTTGATGCTACTCTGGGCTGTAAGATGTTGCAGACGGTGGTGGTCCAACCGTCCACCTGTCTGATTCCTTACCCACCCAAGGGACGGCTTTGGTACGTCCCATGGTCTGTGTCCCCCAATGGAGCCGATGGAGAAAAGGAGATTTTTTATGCTTAACGTAAAATGTCTTTCTCGAAGGATCCATTGGGGGACACAGCTCCCGCCCTTTTTTTCTGGTGTTCCTATTTCAGTTATCTGTCCGAAGGTGTGTTCAGTTGCCTTTTCTTCTGATTGCTCGGACAGTTTGTCGGTCTTCTCCTACTATTTCTCTGGGACTAAAACTGATTACCTCAGGTGCCTGTGGGCGTGTATACCCTGCTGGGAGGAGCCGACTTCTCTTGTTGCCATAGTGTCGAGCCTCCTAGTGACAGCAGCATACACCCATGGTCTGTGTCCCCCAATGGATCCTTCAAGAAAGAGATTTTACGGTAAGCATAAAAAAAACTCCTTTTTGTTCACTATTTTCTGGTAGTTTTTCACATAATGATGAATCATTATGCAAACACAAGATAAATCCAATCCTGAGAACATCTGCTCCAGTTTTCCTTAGTCCTGCATGAGAATTATGGGGGATGTTTATCAAGGTATTTAGAGACTATTTTTGCTTACTGCGGGCACACAGTCGCACGTGCGCCTTTTTTGCACGACTTTTGAGGGTAAGCAAAAAGTTATAAACAGCCTTATCTAAGCAAATTTCAGTTGTCACTTCGCACTGGTCGCGAATTGATTATTTTGCTTATATGCTCCAAATTTATGAACTCCCTTTGATAGCATGATAAATATGTAGCACATAAGCAAAACTAAAGCAAAAAATATTGAAAAAATGCATTTAGATCTTGCTTACCAAAGCGAACAATAATTGTCCCCCAATATGTTCTTTAAAAATATTGCAAACATTTTGCACCAAATCTTTGTTGTAGAGCAGCAGCTTAAGATAAGGTTTACTTGAGCCATATCCATATGTTGGTCTATTAATCTTATGTGCTGCTTACATTGGTCTGTGTCCTTTAATCTAGGGCTACACACTGAGAGGTTAATTGGTAGAAATGGTTACCTTTTGGGTCGTAACATGATCTCCATGAACTTGCATTAGCAGCAATGCAGTACCCTTCAGAGAGCACAACACTGATCTTTGGCCACGCGACCTGTCATAGCCAAGCACACCGTGTAGTCCTAGCCTTAATTTGTGTTTTCAGGTGGAGGGATGTGATGCTGATATGTGATCATGCTTATAGTCAGAAGTTAGTTTTTGTCTTCCTGTGTTTGTGGCTGAATTATTTCCCTTCCAGTCCATGCACAGTTCCCTCTTTCTTTTTGAACCATCAATGTAAACTTGACTGTCAATTAGAAATGTGGATATTCGTTATTGACTAGTATAATGTTGTAACATCCTTTTTTGTTTTTCAAATGTTTTTGTTCTCTTCTCTAGGCCATTTGGACAGTGCTATGATTTTTTAACTCTTCACACAGTCAAGAAATACTTTCTTCCAATTATAGAAATGGTTCCTCAGTTTCTAGAAAATTTAACTGATGATGAATTAAAAAAAGAAGCAAAGAATGAAGCCAAAAATGATGCCCTCTCCATGATAATAAAATCCCTTAAAAACCTTGCTTCGCGTGTTCCAGGGCAGGAAGAAACTGTCAAAAATTTAGAAATTTTTAGGCTTAAAATGATACTTAGGTAAGTTTAACATTTATTTTTATAACATTTGTTTTATGTTTTTCTCTTTTTCTACACCTTACATTGTGGCGATATAACAGTCCTATTTTCTATCCGACACCGTAAGGAGCAGTACATGATTTTAATGTAGTACTCCCAAATTTGCAACCCTTGTCCCTAATTTCTATTAAGATGTATGGACCTCATAAGAGAGACTTCCCACAAAGCAGAGATCTGCAGTTTTCCTTTTTCGATATTGGATGCATCTAGTGTGGAGCTCAGATGGGTACTACTATTTATAAGGGGTTATTCTGGTCACATCAGTCGCATTAGCCCGGGAAACCCCTTTAATGGCTGCCTTGTAATACAACATTTGACCAGGTTGCCCCCTCAGCGTCTCCTGGCTTTAAAAGGTGATCACTAGGGGACAGACAATGATTTGAGCACTGTGATATCCGAGAAATGCCATACCGGCAGTTGAGTGGTTTCTGATGGTTTTTAGCCTATAATTCATGGTGGTGGGCTCCATTATTCCATTCTTTATGAAAGTTACTAAAGAGGTTGGGCTAGGTTCCTCTGCACTTGCTTGTGTTCTGTCCATATTTATCCATATTTTTGTTTCACATTGTGCATTCCTTACATATGCAGCAGAACCTTCCATGTCCTGTCCCACTACAAAATTTATTGTACCTATTGATATCAGTTGACAGGTACTAGCCCACTAGGTGGTGTACTCCCCGCAGTCAAAACAAAAATTTTGTAACTATGTGAGAATTTAATTATAGTTCGGGAGTTGCTCAATAAAACTTAACATTTATTAATGCAAACTAAAGGAAAGGTCATAAAACCACTCAATAGTGATGTATTATGAATCAGCCAATACAGTGTCTCCAATGTGACACTGATTTATATAGAATAGAATCACTGTTAATAAATCTCCTATAGTATCAAGAAGAAAGATCTGCCCCTATTCACACAAAAGTATAACCCAACGCGTTTCTAGCGCCATTGTCTTTACAGCACAGTCCTCAGGGGATTTTTTAGGGGATATATATAGCCCTACGGCAGCATGCAGAAGTCAATAATAAATACAGCTAGTTATACATGTATCTAAATAACCGCAATACTGTCTTGTGGGCTTAGATGATAGAATCAGCAACCTCAGGATTCTGTCCGGTACCTGTAAAAAAGTGACACATACCAAAATCAGTTCTGAGTCCAAGTTGAAACCTGCAAAGTAAATTATGGCCACATAGCTCTCCGTACTCATTCAGGTTACTCATCCTGTTCCTGAAAAATAAAACATAGGATCCCTATCAGTGAGTACCTAAGGAGAATCAGTACCTGAAAGGGAAAATGTCATGTAACACTTACGTTTACCGCTGATTCATTCCTGTGTCAATACGGGAGCGCTACACTCTGCATTGGCAGAGATGCCGGCTTGTTTCAGCCTGGCGCGCACTCTGCCGGAAGCAAGACAGCGTCTGTCCTCATATCCGGTATCTGTCGCGCGTCATCGTGACGTGCTCTCAGGCCCTGCCCATTGCTCGGAGCGTCGTTACTCGCCGCGATCATATCAGATTGCGCTAGACACGAGACTAGATGCGCTGGCCGAGATAGGTATGGGAAAGAGTCTCACTAAGGTATTTCAGGCTAAGTCCCAATATGCCCGGTATCCTGGTAGACGCTACATGAGTCCTAACATCGTACTCCGGAAACAGTATACTGAAGTAATAGATAACTGACAATCAGTATTAATAGTATATTAGATGCTAAATAAGAAGTTAGGAAAGCATAAACGGCTGAGTAACAAGGTAATGGGAAGTTAAGAAAACAGACGGCAACCAGTATTATAATATGTATTAGTTAATAAATAACAGAACGGTGAGAGGTTAGATGGCTTAAATGACACCCAATTCAGTTGGGTACATTAGAAGACTTGGATCACGGATAACAACCGAACCAAAGAGATGCGTATTAATCACTTTATCAACTGCACATCTACAGGCATCATTTATGTTGCTAGATGCCCTTGCCCCCGCTTATACGTGGGTAAAACAACTAGGGAATGGCGCAAAAGGATATTAGAACATCTAGGTGATGTACGCAACAAAAGAAATACGCCGATTGCAGAACACATGAACCGCTATCATGGCGGAGCTACCAATGAGTTAATGTTCAGAGGCATCGATTGTATCAGGCCATCACCAAGAGGAGGCGACATGGATAGAGCACTCCTACAAAGGGAGTGTAAGTGGATACACAAACTCAACACCTGTGCCCCTGTAGGCCTGAATGACAGAATCAATTAGGCATCCTTTTTGTGATTAATCAGGTATGCACCCCAATGGAGGTTGGATAAGCAGCTAGTAGGGTCTTATATGACCTTTTGAGGTAGACCTCCATCTCCCTCTATCTTAGGGACCTGTAGGTCTAGTGCAGGAGGTTCGGGAGCGGGGCCACCGTAGTCGGTGAAGCCGCCTAGGTTTAGAGAATTACAACAGGCTTGTTACTCAGCCGTTTATGCTTTCCAAACTTCTTATTTAGCATCTAATATACTATTAATACTGATTGTCAGTTATCTATTACTTCAGTATACTGTTTCCGGAGTACGATGTTAGGACTCATGTAGCGTCTACCAGGATACCGGGCATATTGGGACTTAGCCTGAAATACCTTAGTGAGACTCTTTCCCATACCTATCTCGGCCAGCGCATCTAGTCTCGTGTCTAGCGCAATCTGATATGATCGCGGCGAGTAACGACGCTCCGAGCAATGGGCAGGGCCTGAGAGCACGTCACGATGACGCGCGACAGATACCGGATATGAGGACAGACGCTGTCTTGCTTCCGGCAGAGTGCGCGCCAGGCTGAAACAAGCCGGCATCTCTGCCAATGCAGAGTGTAGCGCTCCCGTATTGACACAGGAATGAATCAGCGGTAAACGTAAGTGTTACATGACATTTTCCCTTTTAGGTACTGACTCTCCTTAGGTACTCACTGATAGGGATCCTATGTTTTATTTTTCAGGAACAGGATGAGTAACCTGAGTGAGTACGGAGAGCTATGTGGCCATACTTTACTTTGCAGGTTTCAACTTGAACTCAGAACTGATTTTGGTATGTGTCACTTTTTTACAGGTACCGGACAGAATCCTGAAGTTGCTGATTCTATCATCTAAGCCCACTAGACAGTATTGCGGTTATTTAGATACATGTATAACTAGCTGTATTTATTATTGACCTCTGCATGCTGCCGTAGGGCTATATATATCCCCTATAAAATCCCCTGAGGACTGTGCTGTAAAGACAATGGCGCTAGAAACGTGTTGGGTTATACTTTTGTGTGAATAGGGGCAGATCTTTCTTCTTGATATTATAGGAGATTTATTAACAGTGATTCTATTCTATATCAATCATTGTCACATTGGAGACACTGTATTGGCTGATTCATAATACATCACTATTGAGTGGTTTTATGACCTTTCCTTTAGCTTTCATTAATAAATGTTAAGTTTTATTGAGCACCTCCTGTCCCACTACACCAGTATTTCCCAACCTTTTTCAGCTCTGGGCACACCTTGGGAAAAAAAAATTTCCGCTGGCCCCCCTACAGAATAACTTTCAACACACAACAAAATATGGCTAAAAGGAATCCATACACAACACCTATACCTTCCATTTGCTTCCATTTACCCACCCATGCCATTGCTTCCATTCACCCCCAGAAACCCACCCACCACTGCCCCTGCTTCCATTCACCCCCCCCCCAGCCACCCACCACTGCTTCCCTTCATCTACCACTCACGCTACTGCTTCCATTCACCCCCCCCCCTTCATCCATTCACCTACCCCACCCATTTCCATTCACCCCCCCCCCCCCGCCCCCCAACACACACACGTCCCACTTACATTAACTCCCGCTTACATTTAGCATCCATAGTGCCCGGCACTTAACTCCTGGGAAGCATCACTGCAGCAGGCCCATCCGGCGTCTGATGGAAGCGCTCAGCGCGTGAGGCTGATGCTTCTTCCAAGGTGGGAAATTCAAATTTTATTTCTTTTTTATGTTTCCCATCGCAGCACCCCGGGTACTGCCGAACGGCACCACAGTTTGCCGGGGCACCCTGGTTGGGAATCGCTGCACTGCACAGACATCTTCCATATTTTGTGATTACCCAGGACTGTACACTTTATTATTTTATTTATTTATTTTTTGCTTTTAACTATACATTTTCCTTACATAGGTTGTTACAAATTTCGTCCTTTAATGGAAAAATGAATGCACTTAATGAAGTTAACAAAGTTATATCAAGTGTATCCTACTACACGCACAGACATGGCAATCCCGAAGAGGAGGAGTGGTTGACGGCAGAGCGGATGGCGGTAAGCACAACTTGAGTTTGTGTGTTGTCCAACCAGATGTAGGGCATCGTCAATGAGCCTTTTGATTAAAGCTTTTGAGTAGAGATGAGTGAAGTTACAGTAATTCGATCACGAACTTCTCGGCTGGGCAGTTGCTGACTTTAGCCTGCATAAATTAATTCGAATCACTGTAACTTCTCTACTTTTGAGCATGCGTTCAAAGTCTTCTCACAGTGAGTGTAGGTGATTTAATCATATCAAAAAGTCCATAAAGTAAGTGCATATGAGCTAGATAAGAATTAGTAAGAGGATTTAAAGTGAATTATTTCTTTCTTTGAGTCTATGTATGTGTCTTATGAGATCCTGATGTACAAAAAAGCAAGTTGCAACAGCACTCTAGGTCCAAAAATGGAGGCTCTTAGCGCACTTTTTGATCATCCAGAAGGATGTTTGGAGCTGGGAACATCCTTCTATACTGACTGAATAAAGCCTTATACTGAGTGAATATAGCCGAATGGAAAGATGTTCATCCTTTTTCTTTGTTGGTTCTACTGCTGCTTATTTATAAAAATAAAAAAAAAGTGAACAAAAGGGGGCACCAAAATACTGTGTACATAGCATTATTCTTGTAGTTGTGTACGTATATTATTCTTATTTATCAAATTGTAGTAAAACAAAAAAATATACTATGCATTTATTTTGTTTCTGAACTGTTGTGGATTTATAGTGGAACAACTTGGGCTCCTTTCACACTATATGTTGCTCTGTGTTAAAGACCCGTTAAAATGTCCCGTTAAGAAAACCCTAAAAAACGTCCGTTACTAAATCCCATTCCGTTAATTATTGTTCTGTGGTTTACTTGGACAGTTTGTGGGTTTTTTCTGACCTGTCGGTCCTCTTCTACTGCTCTGGGACTAAAACTGATTAGCTCAGGTGCCTGTAGGAGGGTATACCCTGCTGGGAGTGGCTGACTTTTCTTGTTACCATATTGTCAAGCCTCCTAGTGACAGCAGCATGTACCCATGGTCTGTGTCCCCCAATGGATCCTCCCAGAGATCTTACGGTAAGCATAATCTGCTTTTTTTTTTTCTAGTCACAAATAACGTCCTTTATTCATAACTGGCTACAACGGATGATAACGGATAATAAAAAAATCCTTTAGACTTAAAGGGGTGTTCCAGGCAAAAACTTTTTTTTATATATATCAACTGGCTCCGGAAAGTTAAACAGATTTGTAAATTACTTCTATTAAAAAATCTTAATCCTTCCAATAGTTATTAGCTTCTGAAGTTTTCTGTCTAACTGCTCAATGATGATGTCACGGGAGCTGTGCATGATGGGAGAATATCCCCATAGGAGCTGGACAGCTCCCGGGACGTGAGTCATCAGAAAGCAGTTAGACAGAAAACAGCAACTCAACTTCAGAAGTTAATAACTATTGGAAGGATTAAGATTTTTTAATAGAAGTAATTTACAAATCTGTTTAACTTTCCGGCACCAGTTGATATATAAAATTTTTTTTTTGCCTGGAATACCCATTTAAATGGAATTTTGTAACAGCCGTTTTTAAGGGTTTTCTTAAAGGCACATTGTAACAGGTCTTTAAAACGGAGCAACATATAGTGTGAAAGGAGCCTAAGAGGACAGAAGTGCCTCTTAGCCTAGCTAGAAGAACATTCAGAATGTTTAATTTCAGTCACATTACTAATTTGTTTATTTCGATCTGGTCTTACATTAGAGTAACAAAAATGGCCATAATGGAACGGTGTTGTTTAGATTTTTGAGAACTTTTTATTTTTTATTTTGCCAATGTACTTGTTTTAGGAATGGATTCAGCAAAACAATATCCTGTCTATAGTTTTGCGGGATAGTCTTCATCAGCCACAGTATGTGGAGAAACTGGAGAAAATCCTTAGATTTGTCATCAAAGAAAAAGCCCTAACCTTGCAAGATCTAGACAACATTTGGGCAGCACAGGTACATTTGACTTGACTATTTTTGCTGTGCTTTTATATTCCTCTAATTCCAGAATCTATATGCAGTATGTTTGTATGCATAAAGTTTTGTGTTAAACCTTTAACCCCATAAGAGCCCATTTTGACCTCGACACAGCCAATTTTAATTTTGTGTTTTTTGTTTTTTCCTCCTCGACTTTTAAGAGCCATAACTTTTATTTTTCCATCCATAGACCCATATGAGGGCTTGTTTATTTTGTTCGACCAATAGTTCTTTGTAATGACACCTTTCTCTTTATCATAAAATGTACAACACAGCGTAATAATTTGTGGCAGATTGAAAAGAAAACTGAAACTTTGCAGCTTTGATTGTTTTTGCACAGTGTCTTTCACAGTTAAGCCGATGTGTTCCCTTAATTTTGTGGGACAATCCGGTTAAAACTATATTAATGTTTACATGCTTTTCTATGGTAATATTGTCAAACCTATTTAGTTAAAATATGTTTAAAATTTTAATTTTCTGACCTGTAACTTTTTTTAAATTTTATTTTTTTATTTTAGCCGTACCACTTTTGCGTACTTGTAACTTTTTGGGGTACTTTTTTTATTCCATTCTTTTTTTCTGGAGCAATGTTGCTGCTTTGCTTGTGGTGTGTGTGTGTGTGTGTGTGTGTGTGTGTGTGTTTTTATATTACAAAAATGGAAGGAGGGAGTGACTTACTAGTAAAGTGGCTGAATTGTGCTCCACTCTAGCAGCCAAGGGGAACATCCAGGCAACAAAGCCTAATTTGCATATCTTTTTAAAACTCTTCAAATTTCATACTATAGCAAAACCTGATGTACCCCTCACTGTAATAGGCCAAAGGGAGCCAAAATGACTGTTCTGTAAATTTTCTGAATATGTATGCTGTAATATACAAAGTAATATTTATGATGGTTGTAATGTAGTTACTTTCTTTTTGACATGGTGACGTGTCATTATAAAAATAAAAAAAAATATGGTAGCATGAAAAAGAATTTGGCTCCTCATGGTTGAACTTTGTCCCACCCCTGCTATGCCAGTTTTCTCATTTCTGAAGTTGGAGATCTTGTGCATAAAATTATTTTACAGTATTAGTTTGTGGCTGTAATTTTTCTAAAGATTTTTTTTTGTATATTTATTTTGGCTTTCACTAAAGGCAATTATGTTTAATAAATTAACAACCCTGATTTACACCCTTTTTAGGCAGGAAAACATGAAGCCATTGTAAAAAATGTCCACGACTTGCTTGCTAAGCTGGCATGGGACTTCTCCCCTGAACAACTTGACCACCTTTTTGATTGTTTCAAAGTAAGTGTTTTAAGATGTTACTTCATGTTATGGCCTGTACTCCTTGCTCTTTGACAATTTTTAAAAGTATCTAGGATTAAAATTAAAATTGAAATGATGAAAGTAAAACTTAGAACTTGTGGAAAACTCCAAAGAGAAAAAAAACTTGCATTTGCTGTCATTAAATAGCTTAGGATACCGTGATTCCCATTCCTGATGTATGTGGGGTTATAGTTTGACAATAAATCATCAGAACAGTTGTGAGCTTATTCTTAATGGGAGAGAATATCAGTTGATGGATGTGATTACAGTCAAGGGGGTGTTGATGCCAAATACAGCCTTCGGTAAAGGGAGCTCTGTTGCTCAGTCTGTTGGACGGAAGGGAGTTGACTGGAGGAAAAAAAAACTCTCCAAAAATACTGGACACCTGACAGACCACATTTAAATCAATGGTATCTATGTAGACCTGGCGGGTTTAGTTGTACTCCGACCTGTTTTGGGTCCATACGGCTCATGCGTGCACACACAAGAAAAAATATATGAACAGGTCGGAGCACAACGGCAGTTTAAACCTAGCCTTACTTATAAATAAATTAAATTGTTAGTTTTCTCACCCTACACAGTTAAACTGTTGTATCAATATAAATTGTCCTGAAATTTACATTACCTATAGATAAGCACTGACATGATGGCACATATTTTGGACTTAAAAAATTGCTTTATTGTTTCTAGGCTAGTTGGACAAATGCAAGTAAAAAACAGCGAGAAAAATTGTTGGAGCTGATACGACGACTAGCAGAAGATGACAAGGATGGAGTAATGGCTCATAAAGTGTTGAATCTTTTATGGAATTTAGCTCATAGTGATGATGTACCTGTAGATATAATGGACCAAGCCCTGAGTGCTCACATTAAGATTTTGGATTACAGCTGCTCGCAGGTGGGTAGAGTAACATTTATATTTTGTATCTTGAATTGCCGACAGATTGGCCCAGATTTTACTGCCTGAGGACAGAAATTGTCTCCTTTTCCCATATCCACAATCACTGCTCCGCTTTCATTTTACCAGAGCTTGTTAAAGGACATCTATAGTGCAAAATAACTTATCCCCTATCCGAAGGATAGGGGATAAGTTATAGATCGCGGGGGGTCCTAGCGCTGGGCCCCCCCCCGGATCTCCTGGACGGGCGGTTCTCCCCAGACCAGGTCACACTTTTTTATTTTATTTTATTTTTTTCAAGTTTAGGGACATTTAGAATTTTATCTCCCTTTTCTTTTCTGTTTTCATTTGGGGGCTCAGGAACATAGCGTTCACTGTTTCCCCATTTGCGATTGAAAGGGCACAGGCATCGTGGATGTACTGTCAACCCCCGGTCAGCACCTGGGGTTTTACCTCATGGGTCTGGGTCCCCCTACCTCCCTGCTCGTCTCGCTGTTACAGCCCAGCATGATGCAGGTGACAAAATCTGACTGAAGACTTCGAGGTAAGTTCTTCTGACTGAGGTGAGTATTTTTTCCTCCTTTTTCTTTCAGGTTAGGGGACTTTCAGCCTCTGGAGACTCCCAGTTTTTTGCCCACTCTTTTTCACCTGGGCAACTCTTTTCACAAAGGTCATGGGGGCATGTTCAGGAGGGACTAGGGAGCACTCCCTTACTTTCAGGTGTTTGGGGGACATATGCAGTGGTGTGGCACATATTGCAGTGGTTTGGACTGTATTCAGGCGCTGGCTTTTTCTACCCAGCTCCCCTCCCTCAGCAGCCGCGGCTGCCGACTTTCACTTTATGCGAGTGCCGGCTTCATCCTACGCCAAATCTCGCGCCAGTGTCTGTTCCCCTTAGCAGCGTGTAGAATCTGCCGGTGGTGTTTTCACCCGCTCCCTTCCCATTGTGCTCACATATGCGCTCAGGGCTTGGAGCGGGCGCCATTAACTCCCGGGCACATGTTATCAGCCGCACGGACTTTAGCCCCGCCCACCCGCGGCCAGCGGGGTTTTACACCAATTAGCGCTGTGCACGCTCAGGAGTTTTTCATTTCAAATCGCCCTTGTTTTTTCATGGCCCCCTCTTTCATTGGTCCGTCATTCTTAGCCCCTCCCCTCTCTTGGTTACTCTGAGTTTCTCCTCACAGCAGCTGCCCTTTGGGGACACAGACATCGGGTGAGACTGTTTCATTATACTATGTCCAAGCCCAGACCTGTTCCTCCCTATAAGTTCCTACCTGCAAGGGCTGTAATACTAAAATGTCTGGTTTCGCTGAACCCACTTGTTCCGCCTGCACCACTGCTCCCCCTGACCACCCCCCCCCCCCCCCTTTTATTTCTGCTCAGAATTCTCCTCCAGACTCTGTGGGCTCAGCTATCCCTCCAGTCTGGGTATCCTCCCTCTCCCAGTCTATTTCCGACTTGGCTCAGGTCTCCAGTTCTGTAGTGACTGCCTTAGAGAGGTCCTCCCTAAGCCGACCCTCCAGAGAGGCCCACTCTCCCCCTCCCTATACTAACCGCTCTAACAAGCGTAATAGGGGTATGTCATCTGACTCTTCTCCTGAGTCTTCTAGCAGACACAGGCACTCCCCCCCCCCCCCCCCCCCCCTGCTCCAGTGTGCCACAAGCGTCACTCCCCTAGAGGACGCTCCCCTGGTCGCCTCTCTCGCTCCCCAGAACTGCATACCAGGTCAGTGTCTCCCTCTTCCAGGGCTGCCTCCACCCGTTCCCACTCACCTGGAAAACTTGTAGATGAGGCTACTGATTCGGCCTCTGACTCAGAGGACCGCTCAGATCTGTCTGACACTGTTGACTGGGTTCAGCCATAAGAGAGACCTTCCACCTAGAGGACCCAGGAACTTCGGACGTAGCTCCAGAAGTTACTTTTCAGCGTGCCCGACCGGCACCCAAGATTTTCAGCTCTCACACTGAATTTGACGCCTTGCTGGAGTCCGCCTGGAGGCACCCTGACAAGAAGTTTCAGGAAACAAAGAAGGTTCAAGTGCAGTATCCCTTCGCCAAGGACCTCATTGCTCGGTGGACTTCCTCCCCAACTGTGGATCCACCGGTCTCCCGCCTGACTACACTGCAGCAGGTTCCTCAATACTTCCTGCCTTCGCTTCTGCGAAAAAACCCTCTGTCTGGTCTTCTCAACTTCGCCAGGGTATCCTATCAACCCCCCCCCAGGCAATCTGGTGGCCCTCCGTCCCTCCATGTTGCATAAAGCCTGGGATGCGGACGCCACCTCCAAGAAGTCTCTAACTGAACTTCCCTTTGCTGGTTCTCAGCTTTTTGGCAAGCGCCTAGATGAGATTGCCTCAGAATAAGGCTCGCTCTACTTCCCCTCGGAAGTCCTCCTCTTTCCGGTCCTTTCGGACTTTTGGTCCCAATAAAGGGTCCAGGCAGGCACCTTCGTGGGACAAGAAGGCTCCCTCCTTCCAGACCTATCCCTCCCTGACATCGGGTAACCGTTCCGGAAGTTTTGCGGTCAAATCGGGCACCCGCAAACCTACCTCGGCCTGAAGGGACGCCTTCACCCGCGGATTTTTCTCGGGTGGGAGGTCGTCTCTTACTCTTCCGAGATGCCTGGACCACGCACGTTCAGGACTCCTGGATCAGGGACGTGGTAGCCAATGGGTACAAGATAGAATTTGCCGGTACCCCTCTCTAACTAAGCCATTTCGGGGCACACTCCAGTCCCTTCTCATCCAGGGAGTAATTGTCCCGATTCCTACCAGGGAACGTTTTCGAGGTTTTTACTCCAACCTCTTCGTGGTCCCCATGAAAGGCGGTTCTGTACGCCCAATCTTGGATCTCAAGCGTCTCAATCGGCATCTTCTACTCCGCAATTTCCGAATGGAGTCTCTCCGTTCGGTAGTGGCATCCATGGATCAAGGGGAGTTTCTTTCCTCGGTGGACATCAAGGATGCCTACCTCCACATTCCAATATTCCCAGATCATCAGCGGTACCTCCGCTTTGCAGTCCCGGAAGGCTATTTTCAGTTTGTAGCTCTCCCCTTCAGTCTGGCCACTGCTCTGCGGGTCTTTACCAAGGTCCTGGTGCCTGTGATAGCCCTTTCACGGGCAAAGGGTGTCTCAGTGATCCCTTACTTGGATGACCTCCTGATCAAGGCTCCAACCAGGGCTCAGAATCTGGAGAGTCTTGGCCTCTCTCCAGGCCTTGTCTCGTTTTGGTTGGATGGTCAATCAAGACAAGTCCAACCTCTCTCCTTCCCAGTCACTGGTGTTCCTGGGGCTCCAGTTCTACACGGCCGCAGCCTGCATTTGACCCGTGCCAGACAAGCGGCTAACTCTTGTCAGGAGTCTGATTGCTTCGGAACCCTGCCCCAGTTTCCATTCGCTTTTCCATGCAAGTCCAGGGTCGGATGGTGCCCTTTGCCCAGTTTCATTACCGTCCTCTTCAACTGGCGATTCTCTACCGGTGGGACAGGTCTCCACTGTCTCTCGACCGAAAGATCGTTCTCTCTCAACTGTCTCGTCAGTCCCTTCTATGGTGGCTTATCACTCCCAAAGTAAAAACAAAAGGAAAAATAGCCAGCACAACAACCTAATACACAGGTGCCCGCTGCTGTGGCAAATACAAAATAGAAAGTTGCAACAGCAAATTTGACTAAAGCGTGCGCTAAGAGCCTCCATTTTTTGACCAAGAGTGCTGTTGGCTACTCACTCCCCCCTGCTTCTTTAGGGGCGCTCCTTCCTGCCCCTCCACTGGATGCCAGTCTGTCGGGCTGGGGAGGTGTTTTCAGGGACCGGACGGTTCACGGTCTTTGGTCCCCCCAAGAAGCCCTTCTAGCCATCAACATATTGGAACTGATGGCAATCTATCTTTGCCTGCTTCATTGGGAGCTCCTTCAGGACCGCCCTGTTCGTGTCCAGTCAGAGAACTCCACTGCTGCGGCGTACATCAATCGCCAGGGGGGCACTCGCAGCCCAGCGGCGATGGCTGAGGTAACCAAAATTCTCCTCTGGGTGGAACTCAGGGTTCCGGCCATCTCAGCAATTTACATTCCAGAGTGCACAACTGGGAAGCTGATTTTCTCAGCCGACCCCCAGCGAGTGGTCCCTGCATCCGGAGGTGTTTGCAGAGATCTGCAACCTCTGGGGAACTCCAGACGTGGACCTGTAAGCGTCCCGCCACAACCAAAAAGTTCCTCTCTTTGTGTCAAAGTCCCAGGACCCCTTGGCTCTAGCTGTGGTTGCCCTCTTGATCCCTTGGTTGGGCTTTGCCCTACCCTATCTGTTCCCTCCCCTTCCTGTCCTTCCTAGGGTCCTGAGGAAACTCAAGGCTGAGAGTGATCCCGCCATTCTTGTGGCTCCAGACTGGCTCCGGAGGGCATGGTACACAGACGTGGTCAGGCTCCTGGACCACGTACCGCTGCGCCTCCTACCTCTTCCGGACCTCCTATCTCAAGGTCCCCTGTGCCACCCCAATTTACCATCGCTGCATTTGACGGCGTGGCAGTTGAGACCGCGGTTCTAAGGGCCCGCTGTTTCTCTTCCCAAGTAATTTGCACCATGCTCAGGGCTCGTAAGCCCTCCTCTGCAAAGATTTACCACTGTACCTGGCGTTCTTATTTTCGTTGGTGTGAAGCTCAGTCTTTTTTCTCTGGTTGTGTTTTCTTTTCCCCGACTCCTTTCCTTTTTGCAGTCGGGGCTGGAACAAGGGTTGGCTCTCAGCTCCCTTAAGGGTAAAATCAAAACCGAATGACCAGGGAGTCAGGAGTTTGTCTGGCGCAGAGGGGAACCATCAGGCAGCCAAGTAAAATCAATGGATTTATTAGATGCAACGCGTTTCGCTGCGCATGCGCAGCTTCATCAGGCATGACAAGAGAAGGCTGGTAACAGATATATATACCTCCAGGAATTAACCATTAGAGTACTTTTTGAAAGAGTTGTTACATAAAATTACATAATTTTATGTAATAACTCTTTCAAAAAGTACTCTAATGGTTAATTCCTGGAGGTATATATATCTGTTACCAGCCTTCTCTTGTCATGCCTGATGAAGCTGCGCATGCGCAGCGAAACGCGTTGCATCTAATAAATCCATTGATTTTACTTGGCTGCCTGATGGTTCCACTCTGCGCCAGACAAACTCCTGACTCCCTGGTCATTCGGTTTTGATTTTACTCTTACCCAGGAGGGCTGCAGTGGACCTTCTTCTATATCTCTTCTGCTCTTAACCTTGTTGTGTGTGGGCGCACAACCAACTTTGGTAAGCGGCTTGGGAATTACCGTCCCCTACCCCCACCTACAAGATCTACTGATCCCGCACTTGAGGCGCCTTCCTCCCTCTCTAGCTCCCTTAAGGGTCAAGTTTCGGCCCTTTCCATTCTTTTTCAACATCCTCTGGCGTCCAATTCTCATGTCCGGACTTTTCTTCAGGGAGTGGCACATGCTGCCCCTCATCGGTCCCCTTCTCCCCCTTGGGACTTAAATTTGGTCTTAGGTGCCCTGCAAGGCGCCCCTTTTGAACCTCTCAGGGACATTCCTCTTTTTCTCCTTTCCTGGAAGGTGGCGTTCCTTATTGCTATTACCTCTATTAGGAGAGTATCAGAGTTGGCAGCTCTCTCCTGCCGTTCTCCCTTCCTGGTTTTACACCAGGACAAAGTTGTTTTCTGTCCAGGTCTGTCCTTCTTACCTAAGGTGGTTTCTGCCTTTTAACTCAATGAGGATATCGTCCTGCCGTCCTTTTGTCGGGCCCCTTCTCATCCCAGGGAACATTTGCTCCACAAACTTGATGTGGTGAGGGCTGTTCGGACTTATCTCAGTCGCTTCTTCCTTTCGGCAGTGTGACTCCTTTTTTGTTCTTTTGGAAGGTTGTCGTAAAAGACAACCTGCTTCTAAGGCCACCATTTCTCGGTGGATCCGATCTGCTATTTCGGAAGCTTACCGCTGCAAGGGGAGGATCCCACCCTTCAGGGTTTTGGCTCATTCCACCCTTTCTGTCGGGGCATCCTTGGCCCTCCACAACAAGGCTTTGGCCTCGCAGATCATAAAGCGGCCACATGGTTGTCCTTGCACACTTTCGCTAGGTTCTACCAGATTCATACCTTTGCATCAGCTTATGCTAGTCTGGGCTTTAAGGTGTTGCAGGCGGCGGTCCAGCCGCCCACCTGACTGATTTCCTTGCCCACCCAAGGGACTGCTTTGGTACGTCCCATGGTCTGTGTCCCCCAGTGGAGCCGATAGAGAAAAGGAGATTTTTATGCTTATTGTAAAATCTTTCTCGAAGGATCCATTGGGGGGGGACACAGCTCCCACCTTTTTCTGGTGGTCCTATTTCAGTTATCTGTCCGAGGGTGTGTTCAGTTACGTTTTCTTCTGGTTTCTCAGACAGTTCGTGGTTTCTCTCTTGACCTGTCTGTCTTCTCCTATTGCTCTGGGACTAAAACTGATTAGCTCAGATGCCTGTGGGCGGTAATACCCTGCTGGGAGGAGCCGACCGCAGCTCAGCACTGTTAATAGTATGCTACTACCCTGTTGTGGACAAAGACCCTGACACTTTTGCTTGTATACAAACAAATTAGCTCAGTGTCTGCAGGAGGGGCATAGCCTGTGTAGTAGGAGCTCTCTCTTTCTTGCTTAGTGTCGCCTCTTAGTGGCTCCAGCCTATACTCACACTCTTCTGTGTTCCCTAATAAATGGAGCGCAGAAATTATATTACAGATAAGAGTGAAAAATCCAATTTTTTTCCATAGTACAGAATCATAACAGATATTTCAAACAATGAGCAATAAAAGTGCCTGTACACATTGCTGAGCTACAATAAACATACAGTATGTGGTTTACCACAAAATTTTGTACTTCCCCTTTTATATGCTGTGGTATTAAGTTGCAAGTGTAGATGAAGCATTTTCTGCTGCTCAACTACAATGAGTGCAGGCACCTTGAATTGTCACTTAGTTTAGCATTTATCTTTGTTTAGATTCTCAAAAGGGCTCTTCAGAACCTATTAATGTCAGTATATAAATGGGTCTCTCCTCCAGAACCCATATTTATCCCTAGAACCAGGACTGGTTAGCCACCTTAGTTTTGATAAACAATTGAGCTTGTATTAAATTTTTTTTTATCTATTTATTTTTTTTAAGGATCGAGACACCCAAAAAATTCAATGGATAGATCGCTTTATAGAAGAACTCCGCACAAATGACAAATGGGTCATTCCAGCACTTAAACAAATTAGGGAAATTTGCAGTTTATTTGGTGAAGCACCTCAAAACTTAAGGTAATGTTCAAAAGAAAATGTTTTAAACTCTAAACTTTTTGATGTGCAAAAAAATAGCTAATGATTCTTTGTATCTGGTCAATAATTTAATATTGTTTCCAAATTGTAATTTCTGTTGTACACTTTGGATTTCAGTCAGACACAGCGCAGCCCACATGTGTTCTACCGCCATGATTTAATCAACCAGCTCCAGCATAACCACGCCCTCGTCACTTTAGTTGCTGAAAATCTCTCTTCCTACATGGACAGTATGCGACAGTACTCAAAAGGTAGCTCAAATTGTTTTGTTGTACTTTTACCCAAATTTAAAGTAGATATCAAATTCTTCTTTATATAGGGTTTTCACAGTAGGTTGAAGCAAAGATCACTCTATCTTCTTGCAGTAGCTGATTTCACTTCTCTTCCAGAACATGGGGAGTATGATCCTCAGACTGTGAGGCCAGGAAGTCGCTATAGCCACGTTCAAGAAGTCCAAGAAAGACTAAATTTTTTAAGGTAATCTTAATAAAGAAACACTCTTAAGGATGTGTGATTACTATGGCTGTGGTAAAAGGAATTTTGTGGTGCTCTAAAAGTAAAAAATCCTGAACCCCCATTTCATTATTTACATAGACCTGGGCAGTACACTGAAGATTATGATATAGATCGCCATTTCAGAAATTAATATTTTTAACATGGTGTCGTCCCCCCCTTGCTTTTACTTTTTATGCAGATTTCTGTTAAAGGATGGTCAGCTCTGGCTATGTGCCCCTCAGGCGAAACAAATTTGGAAGTGTTTAGCTGAAAATGCTGTGTACCTTTGTGATCGTGAAGCTTGTTTTAAGTGGTATTCCAAACTGATGGGTGATGAGCCAGATCTTGATCCGGATATTAATAAAGACTTCTTTGAAAACAATGTGCTGCAACTAGATCCATCCCTCCTAACAGAAAATGGTATGAAATGCTTTGAGCGTTTTTTCAAAGCAGTCAATTGCAGAGAAGGAAAGCTTGTAGCAAAGCGACGGGCCTACATGATGGATGACTTGGAGCTGATTGGACTTGATTACCTTTGGAGGGTAAGTTACCTGTCCTCCACAATGTACACAGCAGTAAGAAGTTCTTAAGGTTCAGTTTTTTTTTTTTTTTTTTCTTCCACTGTGTTGGTTTTAGAACAAACTTAGTGTCAGATCTTAATTTTCACTGCCGAAAAAGACTTTAAAGACTTTCTGGCTTATTTATCTTGCTATGTTAAGTGCTCACTGCCTGCTTTACTTTTGAGTTCAATGTAAAAATGGTATGCAGTAACCTCCTAATAGTCACTTGGTAAAGGCCGCAGGGCATTCTTTAACATATTACTGTTATGATTTCATTATTTTGTTTTGCCAAAGTAGCCCCCTATTCACATGAAAAAACAATCCTTGATCTTTACGTATACCTTGCGTAAGTGTAACGTAAGTGTATGTAAATAGGACATTGCAAATTAGAGAAAAGTCTTGTGATTTTCCCACTGCAACCAATCAGGATGCAGCTATTACTTTACTATAGCTAGTTAAGAAATGAATGCTGTGATTGGTTGCTAGATAAAAACTAGATTTTCCCATAAGTTTGATAAATCTGGGTAATGTGATCTACTTAAAAGTTGGCAAAAGTGCCCACAAAGCATAGTGCTTAAGCAGCTAATGTGACAAAATGCATAAATCTGAAGGTTTTTTCTAAAAGACAGTCAGTCGAGATTTATTTTATGTGAAATTTACCAGCAAAGCCTGCTTGAATTGAGGGAAAATATTAAGTAACTTTCTGATTAGTCTTTGTTTAAAAATCCTCCAACAGTTTTTCTATGCTGTACGGTTTCCATTTTAGGACATAGTCGTCAGACGTAACTCTGTCCTCCGTCAGGTGAAACGGCGTCACGACTCCTCCCTCGGGCCAATCTCCGTCAGGCGTCAGCAGCAAATCCCTCCTCCCCCCTTTGTCATCCTAAAGTCTCTCATCCAAAACGCCGTGACCCCTTAGACTAAAAATGTTCTTGCCGTGTATCAGAGCCGAGCCAGTGTCGGCTCTCTGCTATACGGGTTCTGCTGTACTCGCTATTCAATGTTGGCTCAGCTATACAGATTCTGTAGCACATGTAGTGTCTGTAGTACAGACGTGCAAGTTTCACAGTTTTGACTCTGCTATACAATGCTGTGCAGCGTCTGCTCTGCTATCCGGCAGGAAGTTGCATCTGAGGTAGAATCGTCTGAGGCATGACGGAATTTTGGACGACTGAGTTTCGGAGGAGGGAGGATGGAGTTGCGGCTGAAGGAGAACGGCGATTGGTGTGAGGAAGGAGGCAGGGATGCCGTTTCACATGGCGGAGGGCGGTGTGGCGGCTGACGACAGACGGCGATTGGTCTGAGAGAGGAGGCGGGATGCCGTTTCACCTGACTGAGGACGGAGTTACGGCTGACGATGTCCTGAAATAGACACCGTAATGGTGGAGATTTTAACTCATTCAAGTACTTGGCTGCCCTGCTATTCACACAGATCTGTAACCACAGTGGTCCTGCTCTCCTCCCTTCTCTTGGGTTAGCAGGGAGTGGAGGAAATTGTACCTAGCCAAACAGTGTGTGGAGAGAAAGGGACAGCAAGCCTTTAGGGAGGGCACACAGACTGTGTATGAAAGCATGCTGGGAGTTGTAGTTTAGCAACTGATAGAGGACATACTGACTGGGAAACCCTGGGCTATAGCACGCGTTTTTGTCTATTATGTATTTTACCATTTGTCTATTTTGTTACCGTAGGTTGTTATTCAGGGTAGTGATGACATTGCAAGCCGAGCAATAGATCTTCTCAAGGAAATTTATACTAACCTTGGACCACGGTTACAAGTAAATCAGGTAAAATGGTCTTATATTTTGTAGCCTTTTGCATTCTTTGTGTATGCAGGATTGCATACAATACTGAGCCCAGTTCCTATTGAAAATGTGTGGCATTAGTAGAAATTAGTCAATAGTCTGTTTTAGGCTGGGATCACATCACGTTTTCCCCATACGGGAGCGCATACGGCAGGGTGGAGCTAAAACCTCGCGCTCCCGTATGCCTTCGTATGCGCACCCGTATGCAATTCATTTCAATGAACCGGTCGGAGTGAAACGTTCGGTCGGCTCATTTTTGCGCCGTATGCGCTTTTTTCCCCGGACCTATAACTGTGGTCAACCACGGTTTGAGGTCTGGTTGTAAAAGCGCATACGGCGCAAAAATGAGCCGACCGAACGTTTCACTCCGACCGGTTCATTGAAATGAATTGCATACAGGAGCGCATAGAAAGGCATGCGGGAGCGCGAGGTTTTAGCTCTCCCCTGCCGTATGCACTCCTGTATGGGAGAAAACGTAGTGGGAACCCAGCCTTAACAAGTTGCTTGTCTATCAGTATTTTAATGCATCTGTCTTTGTTTTTCCTTGTACCTGTACCTGTAGTCATTTAGAGTCATAACATCTACCATATGGAGTATTTCATTGACCATGTTTGGATTTCCCTCTAGGTGGAGATACATGAGGACTTTATTCAGTCTTGCTTTGACCGTTTGAAGGCTTCATATGACACATTATGTGTGTTAGATGGTGACAAAGACAGTATTAATTGTGCAAGGCAGGAAGCCATACGAATGGTTCGGGTCTTAACAGTCCTCAAGGAATATATAAATGAATGTGACAGTGACTACCATGAAGAGAGAACAATTCTTCCAATGTCCAGGTACTATTCTTTGGAAAGATAGCTTTTAGAGAGTGTTTTAAATTTCAATCTCTAATTGCCATGAACACATGAAATATTCCTCAACTTTAACGCCTTCCCACAAATGGATGTACAGGGTGGGCGATTTATATGGATACACCTTAATAAAATGGGAATGATTGGTTCTATTAACGTCCTGTTTGTGGCACATTAGTACAGGGGGGAAACTGTGAGGGGGCAAACTTTTCAAGATGGGTGGTAACCATGGTGGCCATTTTGAATCCAACTTTTCTTTTTTAAATAGGAAGAGGGTCATGCGACACATAAACAAAGATGTGCTTGGTTTTAACGTAAATTTCTCTTTCGGTTCCATTGGGGGACACAGAATTATTTACAAGTTTCTGATCACTTATAAAATGTGTTCAATGTGCTGCCCATTGTGTTGGATTGTCAATGCAACCCTCTTCTCCCACTCTTCACACACTGATAGCAACACCGCAGGAGAAATGCTAGCACAGGCTTCCAGTGTCCATAGTTTCAGGTTCTGCACATCTCGTATCTTCATAACATAGACATTTGCCTTCAGATTACCCCAAAGATAAAAGTCTAAGGGGGTCAGATCGGGAGACCTTGGGGGCCTTTCAACTGGCCCACGATGACCAATCCACTTTCCAGGAAACTGTTCATCTAGGAATGCTCGGACCGGACACCCATAATGTGGTGGTCACCATCTTGCTGGAAAAACTCAGGGAACGTGCCAGCTTCAGTGCATAAAGAGGGAAACACCTAATCATGTAACAATTTCACTTATCCAGTGGCCTTGAGGTTTCCATTGATGAAGAATGGCCCCACTATCTTTGTACCCCATATCCCACACCATACCATCAATTTTTGTGTTCTTGGAGGGATCTATCCAATGTGGGTTAGTGTCAGACCAATAGCGGTGGTTTTGTTTAACTTCACCATTCACATAAAAGTTTGCCTCATCCCTGAACAAAATCTTCTGCGTAAACTGAGGGGCCTGTTCCAATTTTTGTTTTGCCCATTCTGCAGCACCTGAAACTACGGATACTGGAAGCCTGTGCTAGCATTTCTCCTGCGGTGTTGCTATCAGTGTGTGAAGAGTGGGAGAAGAGGGTTGCATTGACAATCCAACACAATGGGCAGCACATTGAACACATTTTATAAGTGGTCAGAAACTTGTAAATAACTCATGAAAGAATAAAGTTACGTTAAAACCAAGCACATCATTGTTTATCTTGTGAAATTCCCAATAAGTTTGATGTGTCACATGACCCTCTTTCTATTGAAAAAACAAAAGTTGGATTCAAAATGCCGACTTTAAAATTGCTGCCATGGTCACCACCCATCTTGAAAAGTTCCCCCCTCACATATACTAATGTGCCACAAACATGAAGTTATCACCAACCATTCCCATTTTATTAAGGTGTATCCATATAAATGGCCCACCCTTTATATTTATGTCCTTTTTCTGGCTCCGCATGTATGAAGTTAGCTCAGCAGCTGAACATGCTTTATAGCCGTTAGGACCCAGTTGCTATTGGGCAACAGGGACTGACGGCTAATGCCGGGTATCTTTGATTTGGGCCAGTGTCTGGCATTTAACCCTTTAGATGCCACGATTGAGACACAGATGCATTAACCCCTTCCCTTATAGAAGTTTTAATCACCTCCCCTTTTCCCATTTTTCAAATAACACATTAACAAAAATAAACATGTGCTGTTGCCATGTGTATAAATGTCCGAATCGTTAAAATATAATATTTAATCTGCACAGTCAATAGCATAGAGCTAAATAAGATACCAAAGTCCAGAAATGCGTATTGAGATGCGTAGAAAAAACTTTGCTCCACCCTTCTTCCTCAATTTCACTGCGCGAGCCGGGGACTCAAGCAACTCCTCCTCTCCGGCTCGCGCACTGCTGGGGGCCATATCCAGTGAGGTATACACCTCACTCTGCAGCGGCTAGCATCGCCCCTCCCCCAACCCTCCCGGAGGGCGCTTGTCTGAAGGCGCCTCTATTGTCCCCTATCTGGTGCTGTGCGGCGCTTGGCAGGTGCCTTCATTGCACAGAATCCTGCAGGCAGCACTTTTGCAAGGTGCCTTGCGCCCATGCTCCGTGTCCTTAGTCAGTGGCATGGGTGAACTTACTTACTGTTTTTTATACTGCAACTCACACTGATATATATATATTTTTTAAAAGTGTATTCCACAGTCACTCAGACTATTGGGTTTTGGCTCCCTCTGGTGGCCAATACTTGTATTGCACTCTGCCTTCTATTAGGTGACCTGCCATTGCCTAACGACATGAGCCGCTTACGGTTTCCCACTGGCGTCTCTAATCCTACATTGTGGCCCACTGTTGTAGCGCATATGCGAACCTCCGTGGCGGTTGTTACCAGGGAGTCACTTTCCCTTTGAAATTGTCTGAGGATATATTCAATCAAGCTGTTCTCCCCTACTACCGAGTGCCATGTAATGTGCAAACTTTTTGCGTTTATGGCAGACACTCCGGTTTCCCTTGGGATTCCTCTTCCATTAGGTCGGCAGCCCACCCACTCTGGGGGTGTTCTTGGTATGTCATGCTATAGGATTCCCTTCCCCCACAGGCTACTGCATCTGCGGCTAGTGCTCTGGATCAACACATCCAGCGCTAAGTGTTGGACCTGACATTATTATGCCAGACAGTAGTCTCGCCTGTTACCCATTCCTCATCTGCCGCATCCGCGGCTGACGCTCCGGTACAAGTAGTCTGCATGGTTACCTACACAGTCTGCCATACAGCAAACGGCTGCTCTCTCTGCGACTGGAGTTCCAGTACCTCACTACCGAGTGCGGTGTCTGACGGAGGGACCCGTTGTCTACTATGCACCCATGCCAGTAAGCTACAGTGATCTGCATGGTTGCCTACTCAGCCTGTCATACCTCAAACGGCTGAGGTATCTGCGGCTGGAGTTCCAGTACCTCGCTACTGTGCGAGGTGTCCGACAGAATAACTCACTATCCACTATGGATCCATACCAGTCAGCCAGACAGTGGTCTGCATGGTTTCCTACACTTCCTGTCACACCTCTCCCGGCTGATGTATCTGTGGCTAGAGTTCTAGCACCTCACTACTGTGCGAGGTGTCCGATGGTATGGCATGTTGTCTACTATGGACCCATACCAGTAAGCCAGTGATCTGCATGGTTCCGGATACGGCTTGCCACACATCACACAGCTGATGTATCTGCTACTCTATTTCCGGTACCTCACTTTTGGGTGAGGTGACTGATGGAGTGACCCATTGTCTACTATGGACCCATACCAGTAAGCCAGACAGTGGTCTGCAGGGTTTACTACACCGCCTGTCGCACATCACATGGCTGATGTATCTGCTACTCGAGTTCCGGTACCTCACTACTGTGTGAGATGACTGATGGAATGATTCTACTATGGACCCGTACCAGTAACCCAGACAGTGGTCTACATGGTTGCCTACATCGCCTGTCATACGATAAACGGCTGATGTATCTGCGGCTGAACTTTCGGTACCTCACTACTGTGCGAGGTACTGAACGTCAACGGGGCCGACCAACTGACTTGTTGACGTCTATGGACTCATACCAGTATGCCAGATAGTGGTCTGCATGGTTTCCTACACCACCTACCATACATAGCATGGGGTGTGTATCTGCGTCTGGACTTTTGGTACCTCGCTACTGTGTGAGGTTCTCGGCGGAATGACTGTCCATTCTGGTTCCATACCAGTAGGCCAGACAGCGGTCTACATGGTTTACAACACTGCCTGTCACACATCTCACGGCTATTGTATCTGCTGCTGGAGTTCCGGCACCTCATCGCTGTGTGTGGTGCTTGACTGAGTGTCTCACGGTCCACTATGGATCCATACCGGTAGGCCAGACAGTTGTCTGCATGTATGCCGCATGACTGATGTTTTTTGCGGCTGGATTTCTGTACCCTACTGCTGTGCTCGGTATACGTAGAACTGCCCCAGCGTGTCCCACAGTCACTAAACGGGATGTCAAGGATGCATTACATAGTCCCTTTGCCACTTAGCCAGTGTGGGTCTGCATGGTGTTCTAATCCACCTGGTTACCTCCCCCAGGTCTACTGATATGCAGCTGCAGTCCGATGTCTTTCTCGGTGCAGTTCCGCAGAGTGTGTACCTGTGGGTTCTTGGGACCCTTTCTATCTGTAAGCCACACTCTGCTTTTTTCCTGCTCCATACTTCATCTCCTAAGTCTGCGTCTGCGCACCTCCAGCTGTTGCAAAACTGCAACTCCCAACATGCACTGACAGACCGTGCATGCTGGGAGTTGTACTTTTGCAACAGCTGGAGGCACACTGGTTGGAAAACCTTCCGTTAGGTTCTGTTACCTAACTCAGTGTTTCTCGGTCGCTCTTCATTGGGCGACACCTAACTGATGGGTATATGCTCCAGCCACTAGGAGGCGCTGTCACTAGGAAAAAAGTCTGCTCCTTCCTGGCAGGATATACCCGCCCACCTGCAGTGAGGCAACCAGTTTTAACTAGTGTCACTTAGGAGGTAGACACCCAGGTCTGGAACTCTCCAGACCTGGTCTTTTATTATTTTCTAGTAAGGGCTGTTTAGTCAGGTTCTTTACTCCTTTTTGTTTCCCTTTTTCAGGTGGGGGTTCAGGAGCATGGCACCTACCTGTTCCCCCATATGCTGCTAAGGGGCACGGGTCATAAAATACAAATGCACTGTTTACCCCTTCCCACCAACGGCCAGCGCCTGGGGTTGCACCGTGGGTCCAGGTCCCCCTATTTACCCTGCTCGTCCTGGTCTGTAGCAGCATGACGTGATGCAGGTGACTAAAATGCTGGCTGAAGATGTTTCCAGGGAGTATGTGAAGATGGGTGAGTATGTAAAGTGTATGAGGTGAGTTTACCCCCCCCCCCCTTTCCTTCCTCTCCCCTAGCTGTACGAGCAGTAGTGTTATATCCCTATTTCTGGGGCTGTTTTGGGGAGTCCGGACAGTGAGGGGTTAACCCTCTCTATTTTATTCATGCAGCCTCGACTGCATCTATTGGGGCTCGGGGGGGGGGGGGCGCGCAGCGTCTAGCTCCGCCCCCCGTCCCCAACTGTAGGCTCGGCAGCGTTCCTTGAGCTCCCAGGGCTTTAGCCCGGAGGGAGTTTTGTTGGTACTCTCTTCTCCTGGAGCCGAGCGGCGGCTTGGCAGCAGTGCTGCCATGAGCCATCGCTGCTCTAGGGGATCCTTCTGCCCTTCAGCACTTCGCAGGGTGCACTGCGCCCCATGCAACGGAGTTTAGCTCCGCCCCCTCCGCCTTTTCATGAGCCGGTGCAGTTTTGTGCCCCGGCCTCACGAAGCTGCAGCCCGGCGGGAGCTTCTCCTTTCCGGGCTGCTTTCGTTTTCAAGGATCTAGCGGTGCCTTCCGGCGGAGCTTGGCTCCGCCCCCTCCACCTTTTAGAGAGGTGGCGCCATTTTGTTCACCAGGCTCCCGAAGCTGCGGCCTGGCAGGAGCTCCTCCTGTCCGGGCTGCTTTTCTGTTTTCTGTCTATTAGCCTCGGGGCTGTGCGGCTTAGCAGACGCTTCTAAGCGTACTGCTCCGTGCCGCTGCCGCTTCCGAGGCTGCCCGCTATCGATTTTTCCTCATTACAGGAAAATTTACTAATTATTACTAATAATATAATAATAAAAATAAATAAATAAATTAAACAAAGTTCATGTATTCTGCAGCTTATCAGACAATTTGGCGTACTCTGACTCTTGTGGCCAATACTTGCATTGCCTTATATTTGGTTTAGTTTTCATGCCTGAAGTCCTGGGTTCCTTATTTCTTTCATCTAGCGGCTGGCCTACCGGTACCTCTCTACTGTGCAAGATGTCCGACAGAATGACTGGCCTATACCTGTGGGCCGGACAGTCGTCTGCAGAACTGCTGGGTTCAGTGTGTGGAGGACTGTCCCGATATGTCTTCAGGATCCTTACCAGTAAGCCAGACGGTGGTCTGTATGATTTCCTCTGCCGCTTGTCACACGTCTCACGGCTGATGTATTGTTGCTGCAGTTCCGATACCCCTCTGCTGGGTGCGGTATATGGAGAACTGACCGATGTCTCTTCAGGATCCATACCAGTAAGCCAGACAGTATTCTGCATGGTTTCCTCTGCCATTTATTACACGTCTCACGGCTGAGGTGTCTGGGGCTGCAGTTCCGTTACCTGGGTACGATGTATGGAGACCTGACTCTATGTGCCTTCAGGACTACTACATCTTACATGGACCCGTCCCTGTAAGTCTGGATGGTTTCTTACGTCTCCGGTCACAGGATTCACAGATGATGCAACTGCATCTGGAGTCCGGTTCCTCACTACTGAGCGAGGTACCGATGGTATGTATGGTTGTCTTCTGTGGATCCACGTCATTAGGCCAGACGATGGTCTGCATAGTTGACTACACTGCTTGTCATGCATCGACCGGCTGCTGTTCTGCGACTGGTGTTCCAGTCCCTCTCTACCCGGTAAAGTACCGATGGTATGCGTGATTGTTTTCGGTGAATACATTTCAGTAAGCCTGACACTGGTCTGCATGGTTGTGTACACCGCCTGTCATACATCAGATGGCTGATGTATCTGTGCCTGGGTTTCCGTTTCCTCACTACTCTGCGTGGTGCAGACGGTAAAAGGGTTGTCTTCTGTGGCTCCATGCTGGTTGATCAAACAGTGATCCGCATGGTTGCTTCACTGTGTGTCGATCTTCAGACAGCTGGTGTATCTGCAGCTTGGTTTCCGGTACCTCATTGCTGGTGGGGTGCCGATGGGATGCATCGTGGTCTACTTTGGACAAATATCAGTATGCCAGACATTCATCTGCTGGGTTGTCTTCCCGGCATGTTCTGCATCAACAAGCTGGTGCCTCTGTGTATTTCGGCACCTCACCATTGTGTGAGGCATCCGACGGAGTATTCCTTCCCCGCTATGGTCCCATATCAGTGAGTTAGTCAGTGGTCTGTATGGTTGCCCGCGCTGCCTGTCATACATCACATGTCTGATGTATCTGGGGCTGTAGTTCCCGTGCCTCACTACTGAGCGAGGTGCCGATAACGTAACTCTTCTCTGATCATGTACCTGTCATTCAGGTAGTGGTCTGCATGCTTTCCTGCGCCACTTGTTACTCATCACATCACCGGTGTATCTGCGTTTGTCTTCCACGACCATCTCTACGGTGTGATGTTTCCGCTGGGTTGACTCTCTGCCCCTTGGGGACTCTCACCAGTTAGCCAGACAGTTGTCTGCATGTTTTTCTTCTGCAGAGTGTCTCACGGCAGATGTTTTTGGAGCTAGGGTTCCAGTACCCCACTGTTGTGCGTGGTATCGTGGACCTGACCCAGTCTCTCCCACGGACACTTTACGGGATGTCAGGGATGCATTCCACAGTCCCTCTGCTTCCCCCTATCTCTCACCTGGGGGCGGGGCTTTTTGGCCTCCCCTCCACCTTTGTCTTAGGTGCTCAGTTATCTCCGGTCCGGCTGCTCCTCTTGATCGGTGGTTCCCCACTGCCATGGTAGTTTTCCTGTGGTCTCTTCGAGAGGCCTCTTGTGCCTTATGCACCGCGCATCATACTGGTTACAGGGTTTGCTTGCTTGCTTGCCTGCTGCTGTCTACAGGCGGGTATCTTTCCCCACTGTGTGTCTCCATGTGCGCAACCAGATGTGCCTCACTGTTTCTAGGCCCCAGGGCCAGACATTGTCTACCGGGTGTTATAATCCACCTGGTCACCTCCCTCATTCGGCTGCCACTGCAGCTGTTGTCCGGTGTCGCTCTCCCAGGTGCAGTCCCGCAGAGTGTGTGCATGCGGGTTCTTGGACCCTTCTTCCTGTAGGTCACTCTGTGTCGGTGTTTGTGAGTTCCAGCGTCTGTTGCTGCAACAGCAGCGTTGCTCTGTTCTTCTTTCTTACGTTGCACTGTTGGTCCGCTTTGGGCATACCTCACTTTCGGCTGGTCCTTTGCATGTCTGCGTTTTCCCCTTGTCCGTACGCCACTTTTGTCGTGGGGTCCTCATGTCTGTGTTCCTACATATGCTAGGACCACGTTGTAGGAGTGGGGCCATCTTCCTGTTGCTCGGGGACTTCCAGTGACTGTCTCTGCGGTTCCATGGCTCTATTTTGACATGGGGCTGCTGGGGCGCCTGTCGGTTCCGCCCCTTCCGGTACTTCCGGGTGTTTTTTTCCGGGGTCTCTGTCCAGGGTGACTCTGGCACCTCCTTTCTGTCACTTTCTGGATTGATCCTCAGTGGGTCTTGTATTCCTTGCCCAGCTTCCTGGTACGGGGCTCCGATCTCTCTTGGTTCGCTCGGTGGCTCCTTCAGGCGGCGAGGGTTGCCGCTGGTGCCTGGGGGCTTCGTCAACGCAGTATTTGCATTTCCCTGCTCCTTCTGCGTCTAGCGCGTTTGCGGCTCCCCTTTTCGCTTGGAGTGCGGGGACCAAGGTGCTTGTCGTAGGTTTCTACTTGAGTTGTCCTCTCAACCACCCCTGTTTTTCCCTCCTGGAGGGATTCTTTTTGGTTTTTGCTAACATGCATTCAACGGTGGACTTTCGAGTCTGGGCTTGTGTGCTTTCTGTCTGCTTTCACCGCCTAGTGCTCTGTCATTCTTACCCTTTTTGTCTGTCAGTTATTCTTCATTGGCTCCACAGTCTTCTGGAGTAATTCTTCCTATGCCCGAACCCTGGAAGTCCAAGCTGGGTTCTCATTGGTCCTCCTCCATTCCCGTTCTGACGGGATGTTTCTTGAGGCTGCTCAGGACTACTCTGTCCACTCTGATCTCTCACTATTGGTCCCCTTGATTTGGACTCTGACCTGCGATGCTGCGGTGTGCCTTCTTTTCAGGGGCTCTCCGATTCCTTAAGCCTTGGTGAGGGTTCAGTCTTGGATTTGTAGCGACCAGCCCCCGACTCCTCAGCGATCTGTTGGTCGGGGTGGTATTTCTGTTCTGCTCTCCTTCCCTTCTTTCGGGAAATTTTCTTGCAGGAGAGTTTTTTCGCGGTCATCTGGTTCCCTTTTTCCTGTGTTTTCTCATCTCTCTATATGACCCAGGTGCCTTGGGCCTCTTTAGTGGATGGACCTTCCCCTGGGTGTTTTGGTCCTTCTCCTTGGATGGGAGGTCTTACGGGAACTCATTTGGTCTGGGCTGTGTATGTCTCCGCCTGGGGACTTGTCCATAGTCCTTTTGGGCATGCGAGTTCAGTCTTGGACTGTCTCCTTTTCACTGGTGGTTGTTTTTTCCCACCCTAGGGGACTGCTTTGGTACGTCCCATCAGTTAGGTGTCCCCCAATGAAGAACGACCGAGAAAAGGAGATTTTTTTTTGTACTCACCGTAAAATCTTTCTCGTAGCCTTCATTGGGGTACACCGCACCCACCCATTTCTTCTTTGTACGGTTCTTGGGTTGTTTCGGGGATTCCTTTCTAGGGTCCTTCGGACGTATTTCCTCTCGGGCTTCTCCTACTGCTTTGTGACAAAACTGGTTGCCTCACTGCAGGTGGGCGGGTATATCCTGCCAGGGAGGAGCAGACTTTTCTTTTTCCTAGTGTCAGCGCCTCCTAGTGGCTGGAGCATATACCCATCAGTTAGGTGTCCCCCAATGAAGGCTACGAGAAAGAGATTTTACGGTGAGTACAAAAAATCTCCTTTTTTCAACCAGTGTGCCTCCAGCTGTTGCAAAACTGCAACTCCCAGCATGTACTGATGGCGGAAGGGCATGCTGGGAGATGTAATTATGAAACAGCTGGAAGTTACCAACTACAACTCCCAGCATGGCGAGACAGCAGTTTATGCAGGCTGGGAGTTTTACTTTTGCAAGATTTTGAGGGCCAGGGTTTAGAAACCACCGCACAGTGATCTCCAAACTTTGGCCATCCAGATGTTGAAAAACTACAAATCCCAGCATGCCCAGAAAGCAAACTGCTGTGTGGGCATGCTGGGAGGTGTAGTTTTGCAACATCTGGAGAGCTACAGTTTGGAGATAACTGTATAGTGGTCTCAAAACTGTAGCCCTCCAGATGTTGCTAGGCAACAACTCACAGGCTTCTGTAGGATCGCCGCACCAGGAAGCCGCATGTCGTCTATGCCCGCCACCGCTGGTAAGTGACCCCGCTCTGCCTGGTCTACCGTGGGTGGGCAGAGCGGGGGAAACCGAATTTCAACCATCCCCGCCCGCGATCTGGTATTGGTCGGTCGCTTCTAACCGACCAATAGGAGGGTTGTTACCCCTTCCACCTCACTCCTATCCCTTCAGGGGGATCAGGGGTGTCTTGGACAGCCCCGATCCCCCTTAGTTTCGGGGTCACTGGAGACCCGTATGACCCTGAATTGCAGCAGGTTGCCGGTCTGAATTGACCCCAGGACCCCCCCAGGGGGGTTGCACAGGGTGCCAGCTGAACGATTTAAGCAGGCATCCCGGTCCGGTCCCCGCCCGGTCAGCGGCAGGGACTGGACAGAAGCAGGGCGTAAGGACTCTGAAACGTCATGTACATCACTTACGTCATGTACACGAAGCGAGCACTGGAGCATTAACTCGTCAGATGCTGTGATCAATACAGATCACGGCATCTGCAGCAATTCGGGCGTTTAAATGGATGATCGGATTGCCCGAAGCGCTGCCACGAGGATCCAATCATCCACCATGGAGGCCGGAGGTCCCCTTACCTGTCATCGGCCTTCTCCAGGGGTCTTCTGCTCTGGTCTGCTTGATCTCAGACCAGAGCATAAGATCGCCAGCAACACTGATCAGTGCTATGCATATGCATAGCACTGTCAGCATATGCAATCCAGCGATTGCTATAAGTAGTCCCCTTAGTGTGATAAAAAAAATATAAAAAATAAATTCGGCTTTTTTTGTCACATTTTATTCCAAACAAAATGTATGAAAAGTGATTAACATGTAAAATAAAAGCAAAAGTGGTACAGATGAAAACTACAGATCACGACCCAAATAATGAGCCCTCATTCCGCCCCATAGAATGAAAAATAAGAAAGTTATAGGTGGTCAAAATGGGGCAATTTTAAACATAGTAATTTTGTTTAAAAAGTTTAAGAATTTTTCTTTATTTTTTTTAAAGCTGTACAATTATAGAAATGCATATAGCATGGGCATAATTGTAATCGTATTGACCCACAGAATAAAGAAAACTGTAATGTGACAGCGTTAAAACAAAACTTTCCAAAATTTGCTACATTTCTTTTCAATTTCCTCACATAAATAATAATTTTTTGGTTGTGCCATACATTTTGTGGTGAAAGGAGTGATGTCCTTACAAAGTAAAATTGGTCATGCAAAAACAAACCCTCTTATGGGTCTGTGAATGGAAATAGGTGTGTTATGATTTTTAGAAGGCGAGGAGGAAAAAATGAAAATGCAAAAATAAAATTGGCCTGGTCCTTAAAGGGAAGGTGTCACCAAATTTAGTAAAACTTTTTTTTAGAGGTTTAATACATTTTTCACATTTTTTTAAATATTTTTGCTAATATTTTTAACATTTTATATTTGTCACACAATATGAAAAATTAAAAAATAACTTGTCATATTTCCCACTCTTGACCAGCAGAGGGAGATAACAACATGAGGAATCAGATGAATAGAAAGGAATTGCTGTAAAATGTGGCCTTGCTTTCCTGCAAGTCCCTCTTGTGTCTGTATGCAAATAGAGTGGGGGATGGGAATCTGTAGTCCACTAGCCAGAGCCATTTTGTCAGTGATTGATAAATGCAGACTACTTTTCTGCTCTAACTTTTCCTCACTGCCCGCTCCTGCGCTCCTCACTGCCCGCTCCTGCGCTCCTCACTGCCCGCTCCTGCGCTCCTCACTGCCCGCTCCTGCGCGCCTCACTGCCCGCTCCTGCGCGCCTCACTGCCCGCTCCTGCGCGCCTCACTGCCCGCTCCTGCGCGCCTCACTGCCCGCTCCTGCGCGCCTCACTGCCCCCTCCTGCGCGCCTCACTGCCCCCTCCTGCGCGCCTCACTGCCCCCTCTCACTGCCCCCTCTCACTGCCCCCTCTCACTGCCCCCTCTCACTGCCCCCTCTCACTGCCCCCTCTCACTGCCCCCTCTCACTGCCCCCTCTCACTGCCCCCTCTCACTGCCCCCTCTCACTGCCCCCTCTCACTGCCCCCTCTCACTGCCCCCTCTCACTGCCCCCTCTCACTGCCCCCTCTCACTGCCCCCTCTCACTGCCCCCTCTCACTGCCCCCTCTCACCTCTCACTGCCCCCTCTCACCTCTCACTGCCCCCTCTCACCTCTCACTGCCCCCTCTCACCTCTCACTGCCCCCTCTCACCTCTCACTGCCCCCTCTCACCTCTCACTGCCCCCTCTCACCTCTCACTGCCCCCTCTCACCTCTCACTGCCCCCTCTCACCTCTCACTGCCCCCTCTCACCTCTCACTGCCCCCTCTCACCTCTCACTGCCCCCTCTCACCTCTCACTGCCCCCTCTCACCTCTCACTGCCCCCTCTCACCTCTCACTGCCCCCTCTCACCTCTCACTGCCCCCTCTCACCTCTCACTGCCCCCTCTCACCTCTCACTGCCCCCTCTCACCTCTCACTGCCCCCTCTCACCTCTCACTGCCCCCTCTCACCTCTCACTGCCCCCTCTCACCTCTCACTGCCCCCTCTCACCTCTCACTGCCCCCTCTCACCTCTCACTGCCCCCTCTCACCTCTCACTGCCCCCTCTCACCTCTCACTGCCCCCTCTCACCTCTCACTGCCCCCTCTCACCTCTCACTGCCCCCTCTCACCTCTCACTGCCCCCTCTCACCTCTCACTGCCCCCTCTCACCTCTCACTGCCCCCTCTCACCTCTCACTGCCCCCTCTCACCTCTCACTGCCCCCTCTCACCTCTCACTGCCCCCTCTCACCTCTCACTGCCCCCTCTCACCTCTCACTGCCCCCTCTCACCTCTCACTGCCCCCTCTCACCTCTCACTGCCCCCTCTCACCTCTCACTGCCCCCTCTCACCTCTCACTGCCCCCTCTCACCTCTCACTGCCCCCTCTCACCTCTCACTGCCCCCTCTCACCTCTCACTGCCCCCTCTCACCTCTCACTGCCCCCTCTCACCTCTCACTGCCCCCTCTCACCTCTCACTGCCCCCTCTCACCTCTCACTGCCCCCTCTCACCTCTCACTGCCCCCTCTCACCTCTCACTGCCCCCTCTCACCTCTCACTGCCCCCTCTCACCTCTCACTGCCCCCTCTCACCTCTCACTGCCCCCTCTCACCTCTCACTGCCCCCTCTCACCTCTCACTGCCCCCTCTCACCTCTCACTGCCCCCTCTCACCTCTCACTGCCCCCTCTCACCTCTCACTGCCCCCTCTCACCTCTCACTGCCCCCTCTCACCTCTCACTGCCCCCTCTCACCTCTCACTGCCCCCTCTCACCTCTCACTGCCCCCTCTCACCTCTCACTGCCCCCTCTCACCTCTCACTGCCCCCTCTCACCTCTCACTGCCCCCTCCCCCCTCTCTTCACTGCCCCCTCTCACCTCTCACTGCCCCCTCCCCCCTCTCTTCACTGCCCCCTCTCACCTCTCACTGCCCCCTCTCTTCACTGCCCCCTCTCTTCACTGCCCCCTCTCTTCACTGCCCCCTCTCTTCACTGCCCCCTCTCTTCACTGCCCCCTCCCCCCTCTCTTCACTGGCCGCTTCCCCCCTCTCTTCACTGGCCGCTTCCCCCCTCTCTTCACTGGCCGCTTCCCCCCTCTCTTCACTGGCCGCTTCCCCCCCTCTCTTCACTGGCCGCTTCCCCCCCCTCTCTTCACTGGCCGCTTCCCCCCCCTCTCTTCACTGGCCGCTTCCCCCCCCTCTCTTCACTGGCCGCTTCCCCCCCCTCTCTTCACTTGCCGCTTCCCCCCCCTCTCTTCACTGGCCGCTTCCCCCCCCTCTCTTCACTGGCCGCTTCCCCCCCCTCTCTTCACTGGCCGCTTCCCCCCCCTCTCTTCACTGGCCGCTTCCCCCCTCTCTTCACTGCCCGTAAATGGCTGTCCAGGCATACTGGGAGTGGTAGTTTTGCAACAGCTGGGGGCACAATGGTTGGGAAACACTGCTTTAGATGTTGTAAAACTATGACTCCCAGCATGCCTGAACAGCCTTTTGCTGTCCAGGTATGCTGGGAGTTGGTCTTGCAACAGCTGGAGGCACACTGGTAGGGAAACACTGGTGTGACGGGAGCACACTGTTTGGAGAAGTGTTTCCCAACCAGAGTGCCTCCAGCTGTTGCAAAACTACAACTCCCAGCATGCCCAGACAGACTCTTGCGGTCGGAGCATGATGGGAGTTGAAGTTTTGCAGTTGAAAAATGCTTTCATCCACCCCCCTCCCTCCTCCTCACCTTGGCTGCTGTGGAGTTCCACCTGGCATCTGTCTTCCCTGGTATCTTGCTTGGAGGCAATAAAACTATACAGCCCGCGCCTAACGATGGCTGTGAAAGAGAGGCACATGCTGATGAGGTCACAGCACTGTCTCTCCCACGGCCAGTACAGTGTATGGGCGCCAGGCTGAAAGAATATTTATTGCCTGCAATTTAACAGAATACCGGGCGGGGAAGACAGAACCTGAGGCGGTGAGAAGGATTCAGGGAGGTGTGGAGGAGACTAGGAGGGAAGAGACAGATGGTGGAAGAGTGGTAACCGGGCTGTCAGTTATCTGTGGCTTAGCTGCGGGGAGCTGACAGCCCGGTGACCACCGCTGAGGGAGAGTGCCTGCCAGGAGGTCTGGGAGCCACTGCTTCCGAACTTCAATAACATGGCGCTGCTCCCTCTCGTGACGGACACCTGCTCTGTTCTGCGCATGACATACATGCGCAGAACAGGGCATTTTAGTCCCTAATGTTCCCCTATGAGACCGGCTCTGACTGGACTTTCCTATGTCCAGGGACTGCTGTAGAGCAGCTGTGAAGGTGTCGTTAAGTGACGTCATCACAGCTACTCTAGTAATGGCAGCCCCCAGTAAAAACTTTATAAGTGAATAAAATAAAAAATACATTACATACACAATTAATACTTAAATAATATTACATGACAATTGAATTAATATATATATTTTTAAAGTGATACAGTCCCTTTAACCCCTTAAGGACTCAGGGTTTTTCCGTTTTTGCACTTTCGTTTTTTCCTCCTTACCTTTTAAAAATCATAACCCTTTCAATTTTCCACCTAAAAATCCATATTATGGCTTATTTTTTGCGTCACCAATTCTACTTTGCAGTGACATTAGTCATTTTACCCAAAAATGCACGGCGAAACAGAAAAAAAAAAATCTGCGCCAAAATCGGAAGAAAAAACGCCATTTTGTAACTTTTGGGGGCTTCCGTTTCTGCGCAGTGCATATTTCGGTAAAAATGACACCTAATCTTTATTCTGTAGGTCCATACGGTTAAAATGATACCCTACTTATATAGGTTTGATTTTGTCGCACTTCTGGAAAAAATCATAACTACATGCAGGAAAATTTATACGTTTAAAATTGTCATCTTCTGACCCCTATAACTTTTTTATTTTTCCACGTACAGGGTATGAGGACTCATTTTTTGCGCTGTGATCTGAAGTTTTTATCAGTATTTTTGTTTTGATCGGACTTTTTGATCACTTTTTATTCATTTTTTAATGGTATAAAAAGTGACCAAAATACGCTTTTTTGGACTTTGGAATTTTTTTGCGCGTACGCCATTGACGGCGATGTGTGGTATTAGCCGCGGGTCCCGGCCGTTGATGAGCGCCGGGACCGACGCGATATGATGCGGGATCGCGGCGCGATCCCGCTTCATATCGCGGGAGCCGGCGCAGGATGTAAATATACGTCCTGCGTCGTTAAGGGGTTAATGGATTAAATCACACATCGCTTTTCCCATTTCTAACAATGTATCAGGGGGTTTCCTGACACATAGCTATAGTTATATAAATATTGTTTAAAATTTTATTTGCAAATAAAGGGGTGTTAGGGAGCTCATGCATGTTGCACCTGTGCTGCTTATTACGGTCTATAGCAGGCTGCACCTGAACTTGCCACTATTTTTATGTTGCGAGTCCAGATGCAACGTAGCAACTGGCAGTAACCGTCACCCGCAAATGTAGTTGATACGTGACATGTAGGATGCTAAATTGACTGTCTGTTGACATGTCCCCATCTTATGGCAATCTTGAAGAAAACTGCAGAATTTTATATATTCAGATTTATTGGTAGGTGTTGTTTATAAGAATCATTAAAACACATTAGCGTTGTAGTGGTCAACCTATTAATTCATTATCAACATTTTATAAAACATTGAAGCACAATATGTAAATTATATTTTTTTACTTTCTGCTTTTAGGGCCTTCCGTGGAAAACACATAACCTTGGTTGTACGATTTCCGAATCAGGGCCGTCAGGTAGAAGATTTAGATATATGGTCTCACACAAATGACACAATAGGTTCTGTCCGTCGTTGTATACTTAATCGTATCAAGGCTAACAGTGCACATACAAAAGTGGAACTATTTATTGGTGGTGAACTAGTGGATCCTTCAGAAGATAGAAAGCTAATTGGCCAGTTGAACCTGAAAGATAAAACTGTAAGTATTTCTTTTAAGCATTATTTGTACAGGTAGAGTTAGAAAACTAGTGTATCAAAAATAGCAAATTATTAGCACTATTAAATTGTTTATATCTATACCTTCTCACCGCAGCAATTTTTGGCAGCTGTGTTTAAAGTTAAAGGGAAAAAAATTGTCATATCATTTTTTTCCACTGTTCATAAAAAAAGTGTGAGATTAGAAAATAGCACTTTTTTTGCCACTTGAGCACACACGATAGGCTGAGTATTTCAATTTTCTTTTAATGCTATTAATCAATTATTATTAATCAATTCTCATTGAGGAAAGCTATTTGTATGGATTGTTTTGTGTTTTTTTTGTTTGCAGTGGTTTTGGTATCTTTGCACAAAATGTATCATTTTTGGCACACTGCTTTGTTAACTTAGCAACCACTGTTAGCAAATAAAATCTTTTACAGTCACAGCTTTTTTTCTGTGTCGTCCAGGCCTACTTAGGTTTGCGACTTGTGAAAGCTCCAAACTTAAGAGTACTCTGAAGCAAAGTTATTTTATGGCATTGCACAGCTAGCACGAAGTTATATAATAAAGTCAATTACCTCAGTAGTCTCGCTTGCACGCATCCTTGACTTTTGCGATATCCGGAAGTACAGCCTGTCTGCCAGAATTATGAATTTCGTTCCCTGACCGCGGCCATCTTTGTAACGAAATGTCACCACTCGGTTTTCTCCTCTCTAAGCCTGCCCCTCTCACCGCAATCCAGTCACTCCCATCCTTTGCATATTCATATAGTCATTTGCACAGCCGTCATTGGCTGGGCTGTGCAAACGCGTCAGAATATCCTCCATTATTAAAATTATTAGGTAACAGAGAGGGAAGGGGTTGAGGAGGAGGGAGGCACGGAGGGACAGGAAATTGTAGCAAGGCAGCATGGGGGATGATTATTTTTACATCATCCTCCACACCACCATAACCAGGAAGTGGCAGAAAATACGTGGCCTCGCAGCGGGAGAATGGCTGGACTGATTTTAGAAATAAGTACATGCGCAGAGAGGTACAGCCAAGGGGAACATTTGGGGGGGGGGGGGGTATACATTTTTAAATCAGAGTACTCCTTTAAGACTTTCAGAAGAGTCACATAATAGTAAAATTGTTATCACTACACTATCTTGACTAAATAAACAACTGAAATAGACATTAGATTTTGATCTATTTTGGCTCACACATATTGGCAGCACAAGACCAATCTAACAAAAGTAAACAAAAACCTGTCCAAACAGCTTGATAAATTCCCCCATGTATCCTTACGCTGTAGGGAACTGCCAGGTTTGTCACTTCTGTCTAGATGAGGCAGATAAAGCTTTGTTTGACCATCCCCATTAATATCTAAAGAAAGGGCATTACTACTTCCAAACACTTAATAATTTTTCTGTAATTTAGGACAGAAGGGTGTAGCTCCATTATGACTTCTCCCATATAAAAAATAAATGAACACTTTATTTTATTTTGCGCATAGGGGAAATGTTTAATTTTGGCTGGAGTTATCCTTTAATTAGTAAAGCTAATGCAAAAAGAATTGTCTACCTTATAATGTTATTTTATTGTTTGTTACAGCTGATTACCGCCAAGCTTACACAGATAAGTTCAAATATGCCTTCAAGTCCTGATAGTTCTTCAGACTCCTCAACTGGATCTCCTGGCAATCACGGAAACCATTACAGTGATGGTCCAAACCCAGAAGTTGAAAGCTGCCTGCCTGGAGTGGTTCGTATCTTTATGGAGTTCTCAAAACATTTAGAGAAAGTGGAAAAAAGTAACCTGATATTGCTGCACCTGATATTGTCAATATTAAAGTAGTCTTCATGAAGTCACCAGTGTCACCACTATAAGCAGTGTGTCTGGTGTGCCTGTCTGATTACTATTTTTTTTTTTTTTCTCGCTTTCTTTAACCCCTTAAGGACGCAGGACGTAAATGTACGTCCTGGTGCGGTGGTACTTAACTCACCAGGACATACATTTACGTCCTGTACATAACTGCGGGCATCGGAGCGATGCCCGTTTCATGCGCGGCTGATCCCGGCTGCTGATTGCAGCCAGGGACCCGCCGGCAATGGCCGATGCCTGCGATTTCGCGGGCGTCCGCCATTAACCCCTCAGATGCCGGGATCAATACAGATCCCGGCATCTGCGGCAGTACGCGATTTCAATGAATGATCTGATCGCCCGCAGCGCTGCTGCGGGGATCCGATCATTCAGAACGCCGCACGGAGGTCCCCTCACCTGCCTCTGTCCGGCTCCCGGCGTCTTCTGATCTGGTCTGAGATTGAGCAGACGATGACTGATAACACTGATTTGTTCTATGTCCTATACATAGAACAGATCAGTATTAGCAATCATGGTATTGCTATGAATAGTCCCCTATGGGGACTATTCAAGTGTAAAAAAAAAATTAAATTAAAAGTAAAAAAAAAGTGAAAAATCCCCTCCCCCAATAAAAAAGTTAAACGTAAGTTTTTTTTCTTATTTTACCCCCAAAAAGCGTAAAAAATTAATTTAATAGACCTATTTGGTATCGCCGTGTGCGTAAATGTCCGAACTATTAAAATAAAATGTTAATGATCCCGTACGGTGAACGGCGTGAACGTAAAAATAAAAAAAAGTCCAAAATTGCTACTTTCTTAATACATTTAATTAAAAAAAATTATAAAAAAATGTATTAAAAGTTTTTTATATGCAAATGTGGTATAAAAAAAAAGTGCAGATCATGGCGCAAAAAATTTGCCCTCATACCGCCGCTTATACGAAAAAATGAAAAAGTTATAGGTCATAAAAATAAAGGGATTATAAATGTACTAATTTGGTGAAAAAGTTTGTGATTTTTTTTAATAATGGGTATCATTTTAATCGTATTGACCCTCAGAATAAAGAACACGTCATTTTTACCGTAAATTGTACGGCGTGAAAACGAAACCTTCCAAAATTAGCAAAATTGCGTTTTTCTTTTTAATTTCCCCACAAAAAGTGTTTTTTGGTTGCGCCATACATTTTATGATATAATGAGTGATGTCATTACAAAGGACAACTGGTCATGCAAAAAACAAGCCCTCAAATTAGTCTGGCGATGAAAATATAAGAGTTATGATTTTTAGAAGGCGAGGAGGAAAAAACGAAAACTTAAAAATTAAATTGTCTGAGTCCTTAACCCCTTAAGGACCAAGGACGTACCGGTACGTCCTTGATCCTGCTCTCCTGATATAATGCGGGGTTACACAGTAACCCCGTGTCATATCACGGCGGGCCCGGCGTCATAGTGAAGCCGGGACCCGCCTCTAATAGCGCGCAGCGCCGCCGCGCGCTATTAACCCTTTAGCCGCGCGCTCAGAGCTGAGCCGCGCGGCTAAAAGTGAAAGTGAAAGTTGCCGGCTAGCTCAGTCGGGCTGTTCGGGATAGCCGCGGCTAATCGCGGCATCCCGAACAGCTGACAGGACAGCGGGAGGGCCACTACCTGCCTCCTCGCTGTCCGAACGCCGAATGACTGCTCAGTGCCTGAGATCCAGGCCTGAGCAGTCATGCGGCAGAATCGTTGATCACTGGTTTCTTATGAGAAACCAGTGATCAATGATGATCAGTGTGTGCAGTGTTATAGGTCCCTATGGGACCTATAACACTGCAAAAAAAAAAAGTGAAAAAAAAAGTGAATAAAGATCATTTAACTCCTCCCCTATTAAAAGTTTGAATCACCCCCCTTTTCCAATAAAAAAAAAAACAGTGTAAATAAAAATAAACATATATGGTATCACCGCGTGTGGAAATGTCCGAATTATAAAAATATATCATTAATTAAACCGCTCGGTCAATGGCGTGCACACAAAAAAATTCAAAAGTCCAAAATAGTGCATTTTTGGTCACTTTTTATATCATTTAAAAATGAATAAAAAGCGATCAATAAGTCTTATCAATGCAAAAATTGTACCATTAAAAACTTCAGATCACGGCGCAAACCGCGCCATACACGGAAAAAGAAAAAAAAGTTATAGGGGTCAGAAGATGACAATTTTAAACGTAATAATTTTCCTGCATGTAGTTATGATTTTTTCCAGAAGTCCGACAAAATCAAACCTATATAAGTAGGGTATCATTTTAATCGTATGGACCTACAGAATAAAGATAAGGTGTCATTTTTACCGAAAAATGTACTACGTAGAAACGGAAGCCCCCAAAAGTTACAAAACGGCGTTTTTTTTTTCCCAATTTCCAATGATATTTTTTTTCCGTTTCTCCGTAGATTTTTGGGCAAAATGACTGACGTCATTACAAAGTAGAATTGCGCAAAAAATAAGCCATCATATGGATTTTTAGGTGCAAAATTGAAAGAGTTAAGATTTTTTTAAAGGCAAGGAGCAAAAAAACAAAAATGCAAAAAACGGAAAAAACCCCGGTCCTTAAGGGGTTAAGTCTAAAATTGGTCTTTAAGGGGTTAAAGACTTTATGCCATGTCAAACTTTAAGGTTGCCGATTTAACTTAACTGCCGATCTGTAATATTATTTTAATTACAACTTTTTTCCGTCTCTAGATAATGTCATTACACCACCAATACATCTCTTTTCTGTGGCAAGTTGCAGATTTAGGCAGCAGCCTAAATATGCCACCTCTTCGCGATGGTGCTCGTGTTTTGATGAAGCTTATGCCACCAGGTACCGATAACACATCTTATGAGTCACATGCATATGTTTTTCAGACTGTGGTTCCGATAATGTAATTGTATTCAGAATTACATATCTTTAAAACTTAAACTTGCACATATTTTATTACAGTGTAACTAAAATTTCTCGGTCGCTCTTCATTGGGGGACACTTAAACTGATGGGCATATGCTCTTGCCACTAGGAGGCTCCTCCCTGGGAGGATATACCCGCCCACTAGAAGTGAGGTAATCAGTTTTAGCTTGTGTCAGTAGGAGGCAACATACAAGTCTGGGAGCTCCCCAGACCTGGTCCTTTATTATTTTCTAGTAAGAGCTGTTTAGTTTAGTTGTTTTATCACTTTTGTTTCCCCTTTTTCAGGTGGGGCTCCAGGAGCATGGCGCTACCTTTTCCCCCATATGCGACAAAGGGGCACAGACATTTAGAGTATATACTGTCAACCCCTTCTCGCCAGCACTTGGAGCTTGTACCTTGGGTCTGGGTCCCCCACTTCCCCTGCTCACTCTGCTATCTTAGCCTGGGATGATGCAGCGTGGCCATAAGCTGTTGAAGACACCTGGGTGAGTTTGATGCCTGGGTGAGTATGAGAAGATGGAGTCTGTCTGTGAGTATGTCTAACAGACCCCCCTGTTTTATCACCTGAAGAGGCAAAGGTCTCTTTGCCAGCTCAGGGATATTGTGCGTGGCATTTCTGCAATGACATGTCTGCTGCGCCCACAGCCGCATTCCAGCCCCTTCCCCAGGGCGAGACACCGGTGGGATGCCCCTGCAGATACATCCGCATCCTTGGCCTTAGCTGAGGGCCTTTCCCAGGTGTCTCGTTCTCTTGTGTCTTTAGACATAAAATTTCCGCTTTGTGGTCTTTATTTCCGGGAGGGTCCTTATAGGTCTTCGAAATCTGTGGCTAGTGTGCTGGACCCCTCACTTCTAGTGCAAGGTTTTCAAGCACGTGTTCCTACGGTCTGTGTGGTTTCCTCTGAGGCCAGTCACTCATCACATGGCTGCTGGATCCACGGCTGGAATGAAGGCTCCCCATTGCTAACAAGTGGTGTCAAAAGGAGTGATCCGGCATGTACAATGGATTTTGTGCAGGGCGACAGGGATAAAATCACCTGATCTCCCAGGATGGCGAGGATACTATCCATGGCCCCAGGTTTCCCCACCGCTCCATATGCGACAATAGGGCACCAGCACCTGGGGGTGTTCTCTATTAATGAGCCAGACTGTTGTCTGCTTGGTTTCTGCCGCCACCAGTCTCCCATCATGGGGCCTGAGTTCCTGTACCCCTCTTTTAATGTGAGGAGTCCAGAAGGGTGTCGTTATAGGTACAAGGGGACCCTGTGCCAGTAAGCTGGATAGATGTCTTCATGGTCTCCTACACTTCTAGGTCGCTCTTCAGGTATTACTGTCCCAATGCTATGGTGTGGTGTCCGAAGAAGTGACCCTACCTGTCCTATCAACCCTTTTCAGGGTGACAGGGATGCACTCCAGGGCTCCTCAACCTCCCCTGATCTTCCAGGGTGACAGGGATTCTATCCATTGGGCCGGAGTGATCCTGTATATTCAGGAATCCGGTCAGCCATGATTTACTGCTACGTTGGGTCAACTACCATACACTTCCCACTCCGTGGACGGAAGTTAAGGTATCCCACTGCCGAGGTGTAGTTCTGAGTGAGTCAACTGATGTTGCTCCTTGTGCCCTATGCAATGCACCACATACTGGTTCGCAGGGTTCCCTGCTTTACCAGGTCCCTCTCTGCATGACTTTCAATGTGTGGTTCTGACTGCGGGACAAGGTCTGGCCATGGTCCCTATGCCATATAGCCAGACTGTCTGCAGGGTTTCTAATCCATCAGGTCACCTCCCCCCTTTCCTGCCGCCCCTTTCATTGCATCCCGGTGACTCCCTTTCCATGTGAAGTTCCATGAAGTGTCTCTGTGGGTTCATTGAACCTGTTATACCATTCAGACTGTCTCTGCATGTTTCCTGCCCCACATATCTCCTTCATCTCTTGCATCTGCAACAGCAGTCCTGGTGTGGGGCACCATTAGGAAATGGGGAGTGGTAGTTTCCTACAGGTTCCATGGCTTTTCACAGCAACTTCAGCACTCTGTTCCCCTTTCTAAGAGTGCCACGTTGGTCTTCTAGGGGCATGGGTGTGACACACCATTGGGTGCTTAGTACTGCAGACTTGGATGTCTGCGATTCCTTTCGTGTCTGCAATTTTGGTTCCTCACTACTGACGAGAGGTATCCATGTCTGTGTCCCTACGTATGTTAGGTCCCCGGGCACGTGTAGAGCCCACCTTCACTTCACCCCCCCTTATGCCTCTAGGTATCTTCATGGATTCCTGTGCATGGTGGCTCAGGCGCCTGCTCGGTTGCCTTACACACAACTAGACTGGTTCCATTAGTGCCTATGGGGTGTTCCCCTCAACGCCGTTTGTTCCTGTGTGTGCTTCTTCCTTGCATTTGTAGTCACGTCTTTGCATTTTTGCCCAGCTCCAGTATCCAGGATTCAGATCCCTCTGGGGACACAGATTGGCTCCTCGATATCTTCTCGCAGAGTTCCTGGGGGCTTCGTCCACCCAGTACTTTGTCCGTTGGCGCTGGGCGGCTTGTCCTTCTCCTACAGTGCCTGGTGCACTTTGTCAATCCTCCTTCCATGGGGGGTATGGGGATCAGGGGGCTTGGCATGGTCAGTGCCTGAGTTTCATCTCCACCACCCCTTGTTTTCCCCTCCACTAGGGGGACTATTTCTCTGGTTGCTTTCTACTACCGAGATGGAGTCATCTCTCTCTTCCCACTTTATAGGTGGGATATCTGACTGGGCCCTTGTTTTTTGCTGAGCATTCAGTAGAGCTTTTCACTGTCTCTATCTGTGTGCTTACTGCCCTCTATTGCAGCCTGGCTCTCTTCCTGTTTCTTGGTTATCTACTGCTGCTCAGGCAGCCTTGGCACTCCCCTGTTGGAAGGGTTTCTGCTATCATGTGTGGCTCGGCGACAGCTGGTCTAGCCTCAGTCTGTCGTTTGGGTCCTCCATTGCTCTCCTCCCCCCTCGGCACAATCTCCCTGGTAGGGTGTTTTCCTCCTTCCTTTGACGTTGTTAGTAGTGCTACACTGACTCCACAGATTTCTAGTTACCTTTCTTTGCCCAGAGCCTGGGAGTTCCAGCCGGGTTCCCTTTTGTTCTCCCTCTGTTCCTGTCCTGACAGGTTGTTGCTTCAAAGTGCTCTGGTCCGCTGGGGCCCCAGGACCGGTTGGTCTCGTCTTGGCCACTATCCTGGGACGCTTTGGCGTGCCTTCTTCTCTAGGTTGGCCCACCTGGTTCTTTTGGACCTTAGTGGTGGTTGAGGTCTTGCGCATGTGTAGCGGTCCTGCCCAGATTTCTCTGTGATTTCATTTATAGGGCGGTCTTTCTGTACCGCACTTCTTCTGTCTCGGCACAGATCTTTGTCACCTGGAGCATTTCGTGGATGTTGGGTTTCCTTACCCTTCGGGTGTAAGTGTTCTGGGAGACTCTGGAACCTCCAGTTCCCTTGTTGGCCACTCCGGTCTTCCGCTCCTTTCTTGCCAATTTATTCTTCCGGGTCCATCTTCCAGGTGACTCAGGAACCTCCATTTCCCATGTCTGTCCCTCTGGTGTTCCAGGATGCCCCTTTTCTGGACATTCTGCTTCTTCTTGGCCATTATTACCTTCCATCTTCACCTTCTGGGTCCATGTTCTCTCGAAATGGAGGGCGTTCCGGTCATTTGAATTACACCAGTTGAGCTATGTCACCTCCCATGTTTTCGCGGTGGGCTCCTGGATAGGGGTTTTGGGTCTGCAGATGTTCAGAGCTTCGATCTTTTGCTCCAGGCCTCTCTAGAGCCGGTTTCCGTCTTTTTCTTTTGTTGTGCCATTTTCCATTTTTGTTTCCCAGCCGGGCTAGCCCTCTGTCTGGTTCTGTGATTTCCTACCTCCTTCCGGGATGGTTCTGGCCCCTCTGGCTTCCTAGTAGAATTTTTCTGGCCTCTCTCTGAGGACCGTAGGTTTAGAGTCCCTGTGAAGGATGGTCCCTTCCTTTTGGCGGCCTAGTCCATTTCCATGGCTGGGGGATCTTCTTGGAGCCCTGTTTCTAGGCCTCGGTTTTCTCTGGCCTGGGGTCTCATCCGCAGGCCTTACGGACAAGTGGGTTCGGTCTCGGGACTGATTCCCTTGCGCTAGTGGTTGTTGTTCCTTCCCTAGGGGACTGCTTTGGTACGCCCCATCAATACAGGCGTCCCCCAATGAAGAGCGACCGAGAAAAGGAGATTTCTTGTACCGTAAAATCTTTCTTGTAGCCTTTATTGGGGGACACCGCACCCACCCATATCTTCATTTTTTTTTTTTGTCCTGTTATTCTTTTATTTTTATCTGGGATTCTTTTCTAGGGTCCTTTTGGACATATTTTTGTTGGCTTCTCCTACTGCTTTGTGGCAAAACTGATTACCTCACTTCCAGTGGGTGGGTATATCCTGCCAGGGAGGAGCCGACTTCTTTTCCTAGTGTCAGCACCTCCTAGTGGCAAGAGCATATACCCATCAGTATAGGTGTCCCCCAATGAAGGCTATCAGAGAGAGATTTTACGGGGAGTACAAAAAATCTTTTTAAGTAATGCATGTATGTTTCCCACAAACCTGGATGTTGGTTATTCAAGCCATTTTGTTTTGTATAAAGTTTCTAATTGGTAATATTAGCATTGCAATGTCTATAGTTCTTACTGTAATAGCGGACTTTGTGTTATTTCAGACAATACTATTGTGGAGAAACTAAGAGCAATTTGTTTAGATCATGCAAAACTTGGGGAAAGTAGCCTAAGTTCATCTTTGGATTCACTCTTCTTTGGCCAATCTGCTTCACAAGTCCTATATCTGACCGAGGTTTGTGATTGTAATTTATTTGTGTATCTCATATGTTTTATGGTGCTTAAATGTTAACTCGCAATGCAGCCATTCCTCTAGTATCAAGGTGATGGAATGCAAGCCCCCTCTCCCCCCGGTTTACTAGCCTTTTACAGCATGTGTAGTAGGGATCGACCGATATTGATTTTATTTTTTAGAGCCGATACAGATAACCTGTGAACTTTCAGGCCGATAGCCGATAACTTATACCGATATTCCGTGCGTTTTAATTTTTGGGCATTTTAAAGCGGGGGCCCTGTGTGCCGGGGACAAGCGGGGGCCCTGTGTGCCGGGGACAAGCGGGGGCCCTGTGTGCCGGGGACAAGCGGGGGCCCTGTGCGCCGGGGACAAGCGGGGGCCCTGTGCGCCACTGTTCTCTGGGCACTGGCCTGGGTGTCGCAGGCAAGACGCATAATCGGCAAGGTTAGATGCTGATACCGATAACCTAACTAACAAAATCGTGAATATCGGACGATTAATATCGGCCAATCCGATAATCGGTCGATCCCTAATGTGTAGAGACAGCAACAATATCTGGATTTGCTGCATTACATGATATGATACACTGTCATGTTTTTCTAATTAGTCTATGCTGCCCTCAGATAGGGAAGCATAAACCTAGTGTCAGTCTCTTTAGAACAGTCAGTTTATGATGTATGATAACCACACAGATAATGTGTTTTATTTCTAGGTTGTTTATGCCTTGTTGATGCCTGCCAATGCACCCTTGGGAGAAGATGCTAGTGACTTTCAGTATAACTTCCTGAAAAGTGGGGGATTGCCTCTTGTGTTGAGCATGCTTACCCGGAATAACTTTCTGCCAAATGCTGACATGGAAACAAGGAGAAGTGCGTATCTTAATGCACTCAAAGTCGCCAAATTGTTGCTTACTGCAATTGGTTATGGACATGTCCGGGCAGTGGCAGAAGCTTGCCAGCCTGTTGAAGGCTCCAATCCTGTGTCACCGGTAGGTTACTATTTTGAGTAGCTTTATTGTTCCTGTTTTCTTGTGAAATCGATATTGCTATTAAATAAGTATGTAACAGCAATAGGTAGTTTTAAAAAGATATGTTTTGCGTAGTCTAACAGTATTTGTGGTCCAAACTTTTCAAGAAGCTGACACTCATAAAGCGGTAATGCCCTTTCATTGAAAGAAAATGCTCTAGATAAGAAAAGGCTGGAATCGCCTTGTAATTTGCATTTTTAAAACAGTGTCATGAGTTTTTAAGGGAAAGCACTTATAGAACTTGCCGATCTGCTATTGGATTTGGCAAACTGAAAGACGTGGCGCCGACGAGAGTTGTCAGTTGCATTTTTAAGATTAATGAACAAGCCTTAAAATATTTGATTAAAAATACACATTTTCAATTGCATTTTTTAAATTTCGTTAACACACGCAAAACTCCCTTAAAAATGGTAATACAGCACAGTGTAGCAAAAGAGTCTGGTTCTTAGTCAACTGTGTGTACAATTTTGAAAGCAAATCTAAGCAAAATGGGAATGTACAATATAGGCCAAGAAGAACATCAGCTCACCAGGATAGAAAACTCAAATGATGTGCTTTGAATTAAAAAAATCCAAAAAAACTAGCAAAAAAGACAAAAACAGAGGTGGAAAGAGGAGTTGATTATCAGAACTGTAAAAAATCGGGAGATTGAAATAGAACAATATATAAAAGTCAAACCAGCACTAATTATAACACAAGAAAACAGGGTTACAGCGGGCTAAAGAGAAGTGATCATAAAGTATGGAAAAAGGTATTTCCAGTCATAAACCGCAAATCTACAGCGCTTTTGGAAAGTTTTCAAACCCTTTCTATCAATTTATGTTGTGGCCTCATGCTAAATAAAAAATAAAAAAATAAATTTTTCCCCCATTATTCTGCTTTTAGTACTCTATAATAAGAATGTGGCAACAGCATGTTAGAAAAATGTTCTAATTTATTGAAAAGGAAAAACTAAATGATTGCATTCAGAAAAGTATTCAGACCCTTTACTCTGTACTTAGTGGAAGCACCCTTTGGCAGTAGTCAGACTACATCCTCCACTAGTCTTGGGTATGATGCCACAAAGTTTGTACACCGCATTTTTTGATTTTTTTGATTTTTATATTTTTTTTTTCAGAGCTTTCCCTAATCCCCTCCCTTTTTTGTTTTGGCTGTGCGCTTTGGGCATTTACGGTAGTAAATAGTAGTTAATTGCTTATCAAGGTTCTAAAAATAAAAGAATAAAGGCAGTATTTTTCTATGTTGGTGATGGCCATAAAAGTTTTAAATCATACTAATAATTTTATGAGATTTTTTTTAAACTTACCATGGGTTTGCTAGACTAAACCTTCAGTGGTGACAAGCTGATTTTAGTACGCACTGCTGTAATTGAGACCCTGTTCCATGTTGCAAAGCTATTTCTTATTCTCGAGATTTCAGGAGACCAAATCTGGGCTGTATGCCAGTAGTACACACTAGAGATGAGCGAACTTATAGTAAATTCGATTCGTCACGAACTTCTCGGCTCGGCAGTTGATGACTTTTCCTGCGTAAATTCAGGTGCTCCGGTGGGCTGGAAAAGATGGATACATTCCTAGGAAAGAGTTTCCTAGGACACTATCCACTTTTCCAGCCCACCGGAGCACCGGAAAGCTGAATTAATTTATGCAGGAAAAGTAATCAACTGCCGAGCCGAGAAGTTCGTGACTAATCGAATTTACTGTAAGTTCGCTCATCTCTAGTACACACCTTACTTCTCTGGATAAGTACAGCACATGCTTCTGATCGGCAATGAGGTAGTGCTGGTGAAAGCGGAAGGAACTAGCTAGCACTGGACTGGTCTGATGATTTACAAAGTACAGTACTATAGCTGGCATGTGGGAGACAGAAGGGGTTACAGATGCACTGGTTTTGCAGTTGCTGTGTGAGCATAAAGGAATGAAACCGTAGCAGCACAGCAGTGAACTTTTGGTGATTGTAAGCCTACAAACTAAAGGTAGGGAGGAGTAGATCATCACACTGCAGTACTGTGGACTTACAGAAATTGGTACATTGGTATTTGCACAAGGAACAGCTGCTTTAATCTTTCTGGGATGGTGAGAGAACACACGTGATTTACTTTTCAGGCACAGTGTGGATCATTTTCAGTCGGCAGGCTCAGCTTGCATGTATACTGTCCATGCTCTTTCCTGCACGTAGCACATGTTAAGCCTGCCCCTGTGTTCTGTCATGATCTATCTAACAGGCAGTGGACAGCAGATTGATGATAAAGCAAGACACCTGGTATCCAAGATTTCCCCCATTGTCTCCACAACGCCACCCCTGTTTTTCCTGACCCTTTCAGGGAAGAAGACCTGAGAGGTGCAGGGGACTGTCACCTGCAAGTAAGAGGGCCTTACCAGAGCCTAGTGGACTAGGGGAACCTGGTGAAGGAACCCAAAGGAGGGGAGCACAAAGGAGGGCTGGATTGAAGCTTAGACACTGTCCTTCCAGGTCTGGATGCACGTGCGATCCTGTGCTGCATTACCCTCTGGCATGGCCTAGTATTCTCAGGCTGCGCATTAGCGCTCCAGAGTGACAGCTGTGTAGATAACGTCAGTTCCGGCCAGGGAGGGATTTTGCTTTTACCCCTTCCAGCCGGAATGCTGGCATCTGATGCTACTCAGAAGCGGCGGGAGTGACCATTTCAAATCAAGAGAGCGGCCTTTTGCTATAAAGAGCCCCTCTCCTGTATGGAAGCTACTCCATCTGTTTTCTACATTGGCTTTTCCCAGGCTGTGTCATGAGCTCACCAGCAAAGATTCCAGATCCTCCAGTGGTCTCAGGATCCAGGAGTACTGAGGGCCTTAGGGGTTTTTACCCTGCCTATCTTCGATTGCTTGGTGTTGATCCTTCTCTTCTTTGTATTTCAGGGAGATAAGGATCCTGTGGGTACTTCGGCTAAACAGAAGCAGAAATCTAAACCTAAAATTTTTTGTGTGTTAAAAAGATTTTCCTGAATCTGCATCCAAACCATTATGAAAGCTTGTATTGCTTCCGTGGTTAAGGATGAGTCTCCCACCCTTATGCAGGAAATCAAATCTATGGTTCATTCTTAAATCTATACTGCTTTAGTGCCTCTTACTCCACCTCCTTCCCCAATTTCTTCAACTAGTAAGGCTACTATTTAACTGGTTAAAAAAAAAAAAAAAATCAGTTTTCCTCTGATTCTGAAGAGAGTATCTCCCCAGAAATAGAATGTATAGAGAATCCTCAGGAGGCTTAAGACTCTTCGCTTAAGAGCTTTCTCTTAAATTTTGAATTAAGATTGAATTATTGAATTAATTAAATATTGAAGTTCAAGAGGCTAAATCCATCCAGGACGAACTCTTTGGGGGGCTATGAGATAGGAAGACATGCACATTTCCTGTTTATGTGAAGTTGCATAAAATTATAAAGGATGAATAGACTAAACCAGAGTAATTCCAAAGGGTCTGAAGAGATGCTACCCTTTTTAGTGATTCTGACACTAGCCACTGGGACATCAACTTTGGGTATAGCGTCCCAAGTGCTAAAGTAGCCAAATGTACCTCTATGCCTTTTGAAGATGCCAGGCTGTTGAAAGACTCTATGGACAGAAGGGCAGAGAGCTTGTAAAAGAAAACCTGGGAGGCTTCTGCTTCTTAACTAAGACCTAATGTAGCTTCCACCTGTGTGGCTAGAACTCTAGGAGTTTGGTTGCATCAATTAGAATTCAATCTTCAGTCTGATACTCCCAAAGAGCAGATTTTAGAATCCATTTCTCTGCTAAAAATGGCTAGTAATTACTTGTCTGATGCCTCAGCTGAGTCATAATGTTATCTGCCTGCACTGCCGTTTTGTCTAATAGTACTAGACGTGTACTTTGGTTAAAATCTTGGTCTGGAGAAATGGCTTCTAAAAACATTCTTTGTTCTCTTCCATTCCGTGGTCAATTTGTATTTGGTCCCGAACTGGACACTATAGTAGAAAAAGCGGCAGACAAGAATGAAGGGTTTCCTCCAGATAAAGTTGAATCTAAAAAATAAAAAATCTTAATTTTGTCTCCCATGGCAGCCTGATCATTCACACAGAGAAGGTAGAGGGAAGACAGGTCATTGGTCATACAGAAAGTGGGGGGGGGGGGGGGGGCGCGCGCAGAGAAATCTCCTCCTCAACCCCAGTCAGACCACCTCTAATCCTAAACAGTGACGCCAGGCCTGTTGGGGCAAGGCGGTCCTATTTTGCCCCTGTTTAGGAATCTCCAATCCCTGGATAGTGGGGTCATATCTCAGGGTTACCAGATCGAGTTGTCATCACCTCACCCTCCAAGGTTTGTCATAAACCAGCAGACTCTGAGTCCAGAAATTAAGGGTATTTAGGACCTTTTTAGCCTAGGAGCTATTAGAGAAGTTCCTCTCCATCAGAAAGGCTTAGGTCATTAGGCTTTCCCTCTTTCTATTCTCAAAAGTATTTTACCATTATAAATCTGAAGTCCTTGAACAAATTTGTGGTTTGCGGGAAATTCAAAATAGAAACCGTAAAGTCTGCTGTTCAACTTATAAAAGATAGGCGGTGATTGCGATCTGATGATGGACGCTTACTATTACCTTCCCATCCATATAGATTCCAAAGAATTTTTGAGATTTTTCCATTCCAGACCTCTACAAAAATGGATACTTTCCATCTGGAACAAGCCTCAAGAGACTTTAGACAAGAGTAGTTATTCCCCTACAGTTAAACAGCCAATTGAAGTGGTGGTTATCTCCAAAAATTCTGGAGAAAGGGGTAAATTTGTTCCAGATGAATTCTCTGCTGATAATTACATATGTATGTGCATGGGGTGGGGAGCCCACTCAGACGATCAAGCAGTCCAAGGAAGGGGGGGATCCTCGGACAGCAAATATTTTATACAATTTCAGGAAATTACTGGCCATTTGGATGTCTATCCAGGCGTTGGCACAGAGTTGCAGGAATCGTCACATTTTAATCTACTCGGACAATACGACCGCAGTGGCCTTTATAAGTCATCAGGGAGGCCCAAGACATACCGCCCTGCATTCAATATCAAATCAAATATTTTTTGGGGCAGAAAACACTATTTTATATTTTTTTCCATTACTGCAGTCCATCTGAAAGGTGCCTGGAATCTGGAAGCGGACTTCTTAAGCAGACATTTGATAGACCCATGGGAGTGGTCCCTGGCCCTTTATACAATCAAGATGATTACGGACCAAGAAAAATCACAAACTATATCAGTTTTATTCCCTCCATCAAAGAGACTTTTCATTATCAATTGATGCTCTAGCTCAGGACTGGACATTCAAAATAGGCTATGCATTTCCTCCCCTTCCACTTATTTCCTGGGTCCTTCAAAAGTTGATTAACTAACTATTCCTGCGCTCTGACCCTTGTAGAACCATACTGGCTAGAAAGGGGTGGTTCTCTCTACTGAGAGCCTTGAGTCTAGAAGAACCTATCAGGCTTCTAAAAAACCTATTGTCCCAGGGGCAATTCCTTTACGGCCAGATTCAAAGCGTAGCTTGACAGCCTGGAAATTGAAAAGTCTGTTCTGCTCAAGAAGGGGTTTTCCGAGAGGGTAATAAGTACACTTCTAGCAAGCCGTAAAACTATTACCTCTAAAATCTACTCTAGAGTATGGAAGAAATACATTTCTTGGTGTTGGGATGAATTTACTTTTGATACTCTTGTCAAGGTTATTTCCTTCATTATTCATCATTATTTCAATGTGTGGGTTTCCAGATTTATCAAGGCTACAAGTAGAATCAGACCAAAGGTCTTAAATCTCTGAGCTCAGTGGAATTTAAATATGGTTTTAGGTGCTATTCCATTACATCCCTTTTAGCCCTTAATCTCTGTTTCAGATAAATTCCTTACTCTTAAAACACAGTATTTTTAGTAGTATTACAACAGCTAGAAGAGTCGGTGAGATCCAGGCCCTTTCTATCCAGGAGCCTTATCTTAGAATCCTGGATGATGATATCATATTTCGACTTTACCAAAAAATTTTAACTGAATTTGTATCTTCCTTTCTTAGATCGCAGACTATTGTGATTCCATCCTCCTGCTACAATCCTAAAAATGACCTGCAACGATCTTATAGTCTATTAGATGTTAAAAGAGCTGTTTTTCAATATATACACTGCTCAAAAAAAAATTAAGGGAACACTTAAACAACGCACTGTAACTCCAAGTCAATTACACTACTGTGAAATCACACTGTCCACTCAGGAAGCAACACTGATTGACAATCAATTTCACATGCTGTTGTGCAAATGGAACAGACAACAGGTGGAAATTATAGGCAGTCAGCAAGACCCCCCCCCCCATAAAGGAGTGGTTCTGCAGGGGGTGACCACAGACCACTTCTCAGTTCCTATGCTTCCTGGGTGATGTTTTGGTCACTTTTGAATGCTGACAGTGCCTTCACTCTAGTGGTAGCATGAGACGGAGTCTACAACCCACAGAAGTGGCTCAGGTAGTGCAGCTCATCCAGAATGGCACATCAATGCGAGCTGTGGCAAGAAGGTTTGCTGTGTCTGTCAGCGTAGTGTCGAGAGCATGGAGGTGTTACCAGGAGATAGGCCAGTACATCAGGAGATGTGGAAGAGGCGGTAGGAGGGCAACAACCCAACAGCAGGACCGCTACCTCCGCCTTTGTGCAAGGAGGAGCACTGCCAGAGCCCTGCAAAATGAGCTCCAGCAGGCCACAAATGTGCATGTGTCCGTCCACTCAAATGGTCAGAAACAGACTCCATGAGGGTGGCATGAGGGCCCGATGCCCACAGGTGGGAGGTTGAGCTTACAGCCCAACACCGTGCAGGGTCCGGAGATGCTGTGGAGAATGTTCTGCTGCCTGCAATATTCTCCAGCATGACTGGTTTGGCAGTGGGTCAGTAATGGTGTGGGGTGACATTTTTTGTGGGGGGCCTCACAGCCCTCCATGTGCTTGCCAGAGGTAGCCTGACTGCCATTAGGTACTGAGATGAAATCCTCAGACCGCTTGTGAGACCATATGCTGGTGCCGTTGGCCCTGGGTTCCTCCTAATGCATGACAATGCTAGACCTCATGTGGCTGGAGTGTGTCAGCAGTTCCTGCAAGAGGAAGGCATTGATGCTATGGACTGGCCCACCCGTTCCCCAGACCTGAATCCGATTGAGCACATCTGGGACATCATGTCTCGCTCCATCCACCAATGCCACGTTGCACCACAGACTGTCCAGGAGTTGGTGGATGCTCATCAGGAGCACGCCCAGGCATTGTAGGGAGGTCATACTAGCACATGGAGGCCACACACACTACTGAGCCTCATTTTGACTTGTTTTAAGGACATCACATCAAAGATGGATCAGCCTGTAGTGTGGTTTTCCACTTTGATTTTGAGTGTGACTCCATAACCAGACCTCCATGGGTTGATAAATTTGATTTCTATTGATAATTTTTGTGTGATTTTGTTGTCAGAACATTCAACTATGTAAAGACGAAAGTATTTAATACAATTAGTTCATTCATTCAGATCTAGAATGTTTTATCTTAGTGTTCTTTTGTTTTTTTGAGCAGTGTAGATAGAACCAGTCAATGGAGAAAGGATAGTAATCTATTTAGTTTGCTGGCACTAATAGAGGTAAGAAGGCCTCTAGGAGTTCCACAGCCAGATGGATTAAAATGGCAATTTGAGGCCTATTTAGCCAGATGTAAATCCCCGCCTCTTCAGATGAAAGCTCACCCTACCAGAGCAGTCTCCTATTCCTGAGCAGGGGGCCTTGGTAGAGCAGATATGTAAAGCTGCTACCTGGGAGAGTCTTCGTGCTTTTTCTAAACCTTATAGAATGGACTTTTTGTCTAATGAGGATATGGCCTTTGGACGCAAAGTCCTTAGTGCAGTTCCCTTATCTTATCTTTGGCATTTCTCAGGGGTGCTGTCGTGGAGAGGATGGGGGAAACGGTGAATTATACTCACCGATAATTCCTTTTCTGGGAGTCTCCATGACGGCACCCATATATCCCACACTTTTTGTTTTCTTGATGTGGTGTTCGTAAACACTTTTATTCCTTTCCTTTCGGTGTTCTTTGTAAATACACTGGTGGGGAATTTAACCTCTCAGTGTTTTTCCTGTCCCAATCAGGAGGAGTTGATCTCAGTGGTGCTGTCGTGGAGACTCCCAGAAAAGGAATTATCGGTGAGTATAATTCACCGTTTGAGGGCTTTTTTTCTTGGGTAAGGTAGATTATATTGATTTAGAAAGATTAGGTTTGTGATCCCAAAAACTGGAGGGAATGACATCACATGAAGGGAAGTTTATGGAAAGAACTGTAACCATTTAAGGTTATTAAAGGAGATCTGCGGATAGAGGATAAGTGTCTGATCGTGGGGGTCCGAACGCTGGGACCCCCGTGATCTCCTGTATGGGGTCCAGGCATTGCCGCGGCTAATGCGCGGGTCGTTGACCTCACTGACTTGGCCCCCCAAATAAAGCTTTATGAGAGAGGTGCGGGGCTGCACGAACATTGCATCTCTGCCTCTCCCATAAAGAGACCTGCACGGGAGAGCTGCGGCAGAGTCGGAGCCCCATACAGGGGATCACGGGCGTTCCCAGCGTTCAGACACATCCCCCCCTGTGATCAGACACTTTTCCCCTATCTGCAGGATGAGTTTTATACACCACAGATCTCCTTTAAACATAGGATAATATATGTTATATAGCAGACTTGTAAAATTCTGTTCAGTAAAGTGATTACTAGTTTAGTCTATCCGTTTAAGTTCATGCAGCACTAGTTTCTTGACTATTTTTCTTTTAGGCTACCCATGATCAAGCAGTGGTGCTACAAAATGCCCTACAGAACATTCCTAATCCAACTTCAGAATGTATGTTGAGAAACGTAGCAATACGCCTAGCACAACAAATATCAGATGAAGTAAGCCTTTATGCTGTTTGATTTCAAAGAGCAGGTAGACCTCTTAAACTTCTAGGTAACTGTTTGATTGTCACTTGTTTTAGGCTTCTAAGTACATCCCTGATATTTGCGTAATTCGAGCAATACAAAAAGTCATCTGGGCATCTGGATGTGGATCCGTTCAGTTGGTGTTTTCAGCCAATGAGGAAATAAGCAAAATTTATGAGAAGGTAAGAAATAAACATGTGTCTCCATTGTATCAGACTTTGAACTGGTCTTGTTTATGCTGTTAAAAAAAAAAAGACAAATTTCTGTCAGGTTCAACTTATTTCCTGGTTGCGTTGATCCAGAGGAAGGCAAAAAACCTTTTTGAGGCTGAAGCTAATTGCCCCATACCAGGGGGAAAAATTCCTTCCCAACTCCAAATAGGTCACGAGAATAAATCACTGTATCAACATTCTGTCCCTATAAACCTAGTATCCATAACCTGTAATGTTATTACTCTTCAGAAATATAACTCTAATTTTGATATTTCTGTGTACTGTAGTCCTCTCATTCCATTTTACATTTAATGTAATGAATTTGTTAGCCAGAAGTAAAGGAAAGCTGAAAAGGAGAATGACTTCTCTGTTTTCTGTTTGCCTGGGTTCACTTTGCATTCCTACTAGGGATGCACGGAAAGGGAAAGGGAAGTCTGAAACTTAAAATTTAGGCTGTGCTTGGCCGAAAACCAAAAATGCATTGCCCCACCTCTTCTTTTCATATAGTTTGTCACATTTTATAACTTTTTTTGGAATGTGAGGTGACCATAATCAGCAATTTTTGTTAAAAATTTTTTTGCGTTTACACCATTCACACAACAGAATAAGAAACAAAATAATTTTATAGTTGGGACAATTACGCATGCGGCGATACCAAATATGTTTGTTTTTATAATTTTTTATATGGGAAAGGTGGGTGATTTAAACTTTTATGGAAGGGGTTAGTGGATATTTTATTTATTTTTCTTTACTCTTTATTATTCATCTTAGGGGACTTTTTTATGAGTAATCATTAGATACCGCATACAGATTAAGGCTGAGTTCACATCCCGTTTTTGCCATATGGTGTTAAATCCGTTTTTCTAAAGAAAAGCGTATGGCAAAAAAAAACGGATGGAACAGTATGGAAAAAAGTAAACCGTATGCATTTTTAAACAGTATACTGTTTTTAAAAATGCATACAGTTCCGTCAGTTTTTATAGAAAAAAAAACCATACGTTTTTGAAAATGTTGTCCATTTTTAATGGGAGGAGTCTTGGGTGGGGACTTAAGGATTCAAATGCGCATGTGCAAAGTAAAAACCTATGTTTTTCCGGTATGGAACCGTATACATGTGCGTTTCCCATTGACGTCTATGTTAAAAAAATAAAAAAAAACGTATGCGGTTGCAGTACGGTTTTTAAACCAGAGTCAAAACCTTGGTTGACCACAACTTTGTCTCCAGTTTAAAAACCGTACTGCAAATGCATACGTTTTTTTTAACATGGGCGTCAATGGGAAACGCACATGTATACGGTTGCATACGGGAAAAACTTATACGTTTTTACTTTGCACATGTGCATTTGAATCCTTAAGTCCCCACCCAAGACCCCTCCCATTAAAAATGGACAAAATTTTCAAAAACGTATGGTTTTTTTTTTCTATAAAAACGGACGGAACAGTATGCACTTTTAAAAATAGTATACTGTTTAAAGACGCATATGGTTTACTTTTTCCCATACTGTTCCATCCGTTTTTTTTTCCCATACGGTTTTTGATAGAAAACGTATGCGGGAACCATAGTTGAAAAACGTAGTGTGAACCCAGCCTAATACAGTTCCATAGAACTCCATTGATCTGTGTGCTCTGCGATCATTTGGTTGAGCCTGCTTAGCCAGGCTCAATCAAATTAAGAGCCACGGACCTCACAGATGCAGAGGTAAGTCCTCCCGCTAACTCCACAGTGGATCGACCTACCACCGCCCAACCCCCCATCACCCAGCCGTAAATGCCAAAAGGGGTATTTTTGGCCAATAATTTTAGGCGGCCAAAATTACAGTGCATCGCTAGTTTCTACCATACTGCAAAGAGAGAGAAATAAAATCAGTGGCATCCTATAAAATTGGCTAGTGTTAAAAATTTGGAAATTAGATTGTGGGGATAGGCACTAAAGCAATTGATGACAAACCATGTACAGTGCTTTTGGAATATTTTAAAAATGGCTATTTGTTTTGGCACATATTACTTTGTTTTTTTTTATATAAATAAAAAATGAAAGGTGCTATGTGGTTATCTGAATTGTCAGAATGTCTACATTGTGGTTGCCAAATGAAAGTAATTTTTGTGGTACGGTACTACATTATAGCAAGAAAATAAGTGAACCCTTTGGAATTGCCTAGATTTTGCCCCACTAATAAGTTGTCCTGTGGTTAATCAAGCACAATAAGTAAACATCCATTAGACCACCTTTTACTAGAACTCAATGCAGTAATCTGGTTTTAGTCTTGCATCTGTGTGTATCAATCATATATTTAGTAGCACTGAATATTTACATAGCAAACTAATTTGTTCTGCGTTTGTTTTTGTTTTTTTGTCTTGTCTTGTTTTTTTTTGTTTTTTTTGTTTATATACAGACCAATGCTGGTAATGAACCTGACCCAGAAGACGAACAAGTTTGTTGTGAGGCTCTTGAAGCGATGACTTTGTGTTTTGCTTTAATACCTACAGCACTGGAAGCCCTGAGCAAAGAGAAGGCATGGCAAACTTATATTATTGACTTGCTACTACACTGTCAAAGCAAGTGAGTTCTGTAATTTTTTTAATTTTTTTGTTTCATTACAAATAAGTTTTGTTTAAATCTGTTGTGCATGAAAATTAATAGATGAGATCAGTAAGACAATTTTAAGACACTAATGTGTATACTGTCGAAGTAAACTAACGATAGTTGTCATGCCATCATTTAGAATGAGAAATCCCTCTTACATTTATCCCTAATCTAACTGCTGGGACTCTTGTACCACCAAATGAATGGGGCATGCTGAGCATGTGTGGTTACTGCTCCCTTAATTCTGTGTGGTTTCCAAACATTGCCACGTGCTGAGCTCTGCAATATTTAAACTCTACGTAGCGAATAAAGGAAGCTGGGCGATTGCAGTCCACTCCATTCATTGGTAAAAAAATGTTCTTAGTTATCATAAACTGTGATTGTTCAAGTGATCGGACTTCCACCAATCAGCTTGTTCTCCCTTATCCTGTAGGAGATGAGATTATCTCCTTTAAGTATGCAGTAACTGATCAGGATACATGTTAGGATTGATGTCATGAGCACAGTGATACCTTAAAGGGGTACTCCGCCCCTGGCATCTTATCCCCTATCCAAAGGATAGGGGATAAGATTTTAGATCGCCGCAGTCCCGCTGCTGGGGCCCCCGGGGATCGCCGCTGGGGCACCCCGCCATCATCATTACTGCACAGAGCGAGTTCGTAATGACGGGCGATACAGGGGCCAGAGCAGCATGAAGTCATGGCTCCGCCCCTCATGACATCACGGTCCGTCCTCTTAATGCAAGTCTATGGCAGGGGACGTGACGACCACCACGCCCCCTCCCATAGACTTGTATTGACGGGCGCGGGCCGTGACATCAAGAGGGGCGGAGCCGTGGCGTAGCGATGCTCCGGTCCCTGTATTGCCCGTCATTACGTGCAGAGCGATTTTGCTCTGCGCAGTAATGATAGCGGGGTGCTGCAGCAGAGATTCCCGGGGTCCCCAGCAGCGGGACCCCGGCGATCTGACATCTTATCTCCTATCCTTTTGGATAGGGGATAAGATGTCTAGGGGCGGAGTACCCCTTTAAACTGATAGGCTGGTATATAGAAAATAACGTAGCACTCACCTACTGACTGGTGCAAAAATGAAGACTTTTATTCACATTCCAATGTGCAGGAACAACAGGAGAGTGAAGACAGACAAACTAGCACAAAAAGAGCATGGGGAGTGACTGCTCCGTTTTGCGGTATTTACTGCTTGGTCACGCCTATTCCCGGAATAGGTGTGACCAAGTGGTAAATAATGCAAAACGGAGCATTCGATCCCCATGCTCTTTTTGAGGTAGTTAGTTTGTCTTCACTCTCCTGTTGTTCCTGCACATTGGAATGTGAATAAAAGTCTTCATTTTTGCACCAGTCAGTAGGTGAGTGCTATCCTATTTTCTATATACGAGCCTGTACAGTTGTGGTTTTCTATACGGGAGCACCTCTGCCCTGACCCCAGTGTTGCAGCCATCTATATGCTACAATACCCAGATTCAGATACCACCTTGTTTTTTGTTTAGTTTTTTTAGTTTTTTAGCCCCTTAGGAGGCTTATACCATGCAATCTTCTGATTGTATACACTGCTCAATGCTATGCCATAGTATTGATCAGTGTTACAGGCACTCTGCTGCTCTAGCCTGCTGCGCAGGCATGGAGCAGTAGCTTGCCGATTGGATGACGAGAAGGCAGGTGAGGACCCTCCCGTTGTCCAGTAAGCTGATCGAGACATCGCTATTCTGTCGCAATAGTCCAATCAGCCCTGCTGAGCTGCCGGGATAGTTTTACTTTCAGTTTAGATGCTGCAATCAACTTTGATTGCGGCGTCTAAAGGGTTAATGCCGGGAATCGGCCTGATCGGAGGTGCCCGGCATTAGCCTTGGGTCCTGGCTGCCCGTAGCAACCGGGACCCACGGGGTTTAACCCGTTCTCTGCTCGTAAAAGCGGTTTAAACCCAGTTAGCGGGATTAGGGCATACATGTATGCCCTGAGTCCTTAAGGAGTTAAAGAATTTCCATGTTAAAATGGCAAATAGCAGGCACAGTCGGTAGTACTAAACTGCTTAAAGAGGTTATCACCTGCATATGTTGTATCCTGCTGATGTGGGTGGTTAGGGGAGGGGATTAGGGAGAGTGGGTATGAAATAATAATCGCATTACAAATGCCAAGAACCCTTGTGCTGCTTCTAAGTGCCCACGCCATCTTGCCTAAACCAAGAAGTAATATTCACTATATAATATAATATAACACTTTGTCCTCACTGTTGTTGAATAACCTGTATTTCTGCCTTTAGGTCAGCTTTAAAAAGAAGTGTAAATATTCCCATGTCTACATAGGGCTGGTCATTATGATTTCCTGGAATAACTTTTTTTATTTTTATTTAAATAGCGCACCCTCCCCCCAAATCGGTGAGATATGTGTTTTTTAGTTTTTTTCTTAATACACAGATGAGGTTCACGTTTCCCCGCACAGTATGTGCCCAGGAAAGTCTAGCTTATGTAGTCTTTATTTACTTTCCTGGGTTCATGTGGTGCTGGGAAAGCTGTCTGAGCTCCTGCACCTCATTTGCATAATAACAAAAAAGCTTATATATTGCTGATGGCGTGGAAAAGCCAGTTTTAATCAGTTGGGTTCTGAGTGTTATGACCCACCATCGTTCGCCAGAATGAGGCAGGGTAAGCACAAGGCTATTTGCTTCTCCCCTAGTCTTGCATGTTACTGTACAGGATAGGCTCTATAGACTTTCTATTGAGTCCTCCCTGTGCCGTAACAAGCAAGATGGGGGAGAGAACATTGCCAGAATGGGTATAAAAAGCAAGCGGCTATCAGTTTGAGTATAAACACCCAGACCCCCGAACGACCAAAACTTTTGTCAAGTGTTGTATTTTTAAATGCAGGAAAAACTGCCTAAAATTCTTTAACCAGTGCTGGAGTTCTAACATTATAATGTGGATATCTTCTGTTTTGTGTTTTTGCAGGCTTGTGAGACAAATGGCACAGGAACAGTTCTTTCTTATGGCTACTAGGTGCTGCATGGGGCATAGACCCCTGATTTTCTTCATCACATTGCTCTTTACAGTACTGGGGGTAAGCACTTTTCCCTTATGCTTAAGATTATATAGTCCCTCTAAAATGCAACTTGAAGGGGTTTTCTGGGACTTTTACATTGATGAAAGGGAATAGAAGCAGATGGATTTGGTTCATTGTGTAATGGCTGTGCTGGGTAACTGCAGCTCAGCTTCCATTTTAGTAAGGCTATATTCACACGGGTGAATGTCTGCACAGACATTCCCCGGCAGCAGAGCACTGGCAGTACATGCCGACGCTAGGACGGCAGTGCATTTACACACAGACTCTGCAGAAAGAATATACACTACATGTTGGTTCTTCCTGCAGACTCAGGAATTGCAATTTCCTTTTTTTTTTTTTTTTTACTGTAAATTTTTATTAACGTTTTCTCATACAAAATGTCACCAACAGTGCGTGCGTATATTAGACAAAAGTCAATGTAAAATACAAACACAAGAGATTACCAAGAGCAAAGTAAAGTGCCCGAGCAATAGTTCCATAAGTACTATACACACAGTATGCAATGGTCAGTCAGCCCGAGCATTACAACCGAGGCACAAATAAAGGCCCACAAACAGGACATCGGGGGTATGATACCAGCCCATTAGTTGCCAAATGATCTGCCATTGGGGAAGTGTGATAGTGGTGTTCAAGACCACCTCCCAATGACTCGTGTAACAATTTGATGGGGGACTCCCACCCAATGGGACGTTAAGGAGGGAATAAATGTCCGACGTCAAGGGGCCAGAATGGCATAACCGCTTACAGGCTGTAGGCAGGGAGACCACATGAGAACCTAGGGCGGACAACATAAAGTGCCTAAGTTGGAGATAATGGAGGTGTTCAGAGGAGGGAAGACCAGTGTGAGAGACTTAAGTCCTCATAGGGCAATAGCTTACGGGAAAGAGGGTCTACAACACCGGCCCAACAGAAAAGCCCCCCCCATTTCTTAACCATACAGGAAGTCAAGCCCGGGGAAAAAGCAGGGTGATAGAGAAAAGATGAAAAGATTGTAGGGGAGAGGCAGAATAAAGGAGTCAATTTCTTGGAGCAGTAACCCCATACATAGCGATAAAAAGATATAAGTCCCAGCAAGGTGCCCTGGGAGAGGCCAGGCATGGTAGCATTCCAGAGAAATGTATTCGGGTGAGTCGGGGCTAACCAGAGCTACTCCAACTCCATCCAGTGACTATAAGCATGGTAAGTGGTCCAGGCAGCCAGGTGGCGTAGATGAGCTGTCCAGTAGTACTTAGCGATGTCTGGGACTGACAAATCCCCCATAGACCGGCCAGCCTTCATGAACTACATCGGGAGACTATGGGGGAAATTTTATCAAAACCTGTGTCAAAGGAAAAGTTGCCCATAGCAACCAATCAGATCCCTTCTTTCATTTTGCAGAGGCCTTGTTAAAAATGAAAGAAGCAAGCTGATTGGTTGATATGGGCAACTGGACAACTTTTCCTTTGCACAGGTTTTGATAAATCTCCCCGTGTCTCTTACCATCCCAAATAAACCGAAAAATGGCAGATTGAAATGCTCGTAGGGCAGAGAATGGTACTCTGGCAAAAAAAAAGTACCACGATTTAGGGAGGATAGTCCTTTTGACCGCCTGAAAAATGAGATATATTGAGACCACCACTTTTCTAAGAGGGATCGACGGTGCCGGAAGAGAGGACAATAGTAGTATAGAGAGAGAAGTAAGTAGAGGTGAGGTGGGCGCCAAGATAGCTAATAGCAGAGGGAGACCAGTGGAAAGAGTAGGCAGCTCACAACTGGGCGGAAAGGGGGGGGAGGTAGTCAAAGGAAGACTTCAGTTTTGAAAAGATAAATTTTATAGCCGGAAACAAACATCACCATAGGAACGCAGAACCCTATAGCGGTTAGGGAGATAAATCAAAGATTTTGTAAGAGTAAGAAGGACATTGTCAGCAAAGAGGCAAATCTTTAAACTCTGCAATTCCGGAAATGTCCACGCGTGACCGGGGGCATTCAATGAGACCCGGCCAGACACCGAGAGAGTGGACAAGTGGCACTCTGACAGAAGAGTCCAGTAAAGAATCATGTTCCCCAGGATCAGAAAGCAATTGGGAAGGGAGAGAGTATAGCTTAGAATAATAGTCCCGGAAAATCCAAGAGATGGCATCCAAGTGATAATGAAGAGTGCAAGAGGGATCCTTCAAAGCAGAGGGCATCTGGGCCGCAGCACGATCCTGTAGGCGTCTAGCCAACATAGACTGGGCTTTGTTACCCTTCTCATGGAATCGCTGCTTTGCAAAAAGAAGCTGTCGTTTCACTGCTTGGAGCTAAAGTTCTCTTAACTGGGCACGTGCCGCGACCAGACACCTCAGCGCCAAAAGAGAAGGGGCAGAAAGTAAAATAGCTTTAAAGGTGCGGATTTGAGTGTGCAGCTCCCGGGAACGAGCCAAGGCATCGCACATCAGACGGGAACCCAGAGCAATACAGTGCCCTCGGATCACCGATTTATGGGCTTCCCAAAGAATGGCCTGAGAGGAGACTGAGCCTTAGTTCAGAGTAAAGTATTCAGTAATACAGGCCTAAATCTATTCCCGGGAGGGCAGAGATTTGAGTGAAGTCATTAAGCCGCCAGTGACAGCGCCAGGGAGAGGAGGAGAAAGACAGAAGGACCGCACTATGATCAGACCAGGAGATGGGGCCATGCGAGGCAGAGGAAAGCATGCTCAGAATAGGGAGATTGCCAAAGAAATAGTCAGTGCGGGTGGGAGTAAAACGAGAATGACCGATCAGTGGGATGATTAAGCCTCCATAAGTCATACAGGCAGGAGGTACGGATCAAACAACAGAACAAAGAAGCGAGATGCAGTTGGGTAGGGGGTCGGCGGACTATTAAGAGGCGAGTGACGGTCCATATAGGGGGGGGGGGGGGGGGGGAAATTTGGTTAAAATCACCGCCCACGAGCAAAGCCAACGGGGGAAATTTATGCAATTTAGCAAGGACCTGGCACAAAAATTTGGGATTTGGGAGGTGGAATTGCAATTTTCACCGTGTGCTCAGCGCAGCAGAATCCCATTGAAATCAATGAGACTCTGCTGCAGCGGAATGTCAGCGCGGAATATTTATTATTTTGTAGAAGAAATCAGGGCTATATCTTCAGACATCATATTTATTTACTCTATTATTGGTGCTGCTGCAGTGGAGCCCCTCTATATGCAATGTGCCTGGGTCCTGTATATTGTATATAGTGTTTGTGTGTGTGTGTGTGTATAGTCTGTGCTGCAGATATGACAGCTCCCCCAGTCTTTGTGCACTGTAGGTTGTGTCCTGTTTATTGCACAATAAGTAAAGAAGCTGTCATATCTGTACATTCACAAGAGGAGATGCTAGAGGGTGACCTAAAATCACTCACTTTTTTTGACTAGTTGTAGGGCAAAAAACTTTTATTGGGAACAAAAATCCTTAAAGACATGTTATTTTTTAATTTTTTAATTTCCATCTACAGAGTACAGCAAGAGAACGAGCCAAACACTCTGGAGATTATTTCACCCTCTTGAGGCACCTTCTAAATTATGCTTACAATAGTAATATTAACATCCCCAATGCAGAAGTTCTTCTAAACAATGAAATAGATTGGCTTAAAAGGATAAGGGTAAGCTTTATAATCTCTAAACATTTTATTTATTCTTTCATTTTGTATTGAAAGTGGTAATTTGAAACAGCTCCCCTATTCTGAATTTCCTTGGGGGAAAAAAAGCCAAGGTTTGTTTTAAAGTCAGTCTCCCTTTCAAAATAGAAGGGGATTATATATTAGTTATGGTAAACTGCTAAATATCCGGCCATTTTTTTTTTGTTAGGACGATGTGAAGAGAACAGGTGAGACTGGTGTTGAGGAAACCATTCTTGAAGGTCATCTGGGAGTAACAAAAGAATTACTAGCATTCCAAACACCTGAGAAGAAATACCACATAGGCTGTGAGAAAGGGGGTGCTAATCTCATTAAGGTATTGTTTTTTCTTTAATTATGACCCACTTACTCCACCTTCTCAATATTGAATGTTAGTCTACACACAGTTTTTCACCTTACCTTAAGTTAGTTGTCACTTGGTTTAAAAAAAATTCAAATCAACTGGTGCCAGAAAGTTAAACAAATTTGTAAATTACTTATATTTAAAAATCTTAAATCTTCCAGTTCTTATCAGCTGCTGTATACTACAGCGCTATACTGTATCATTATATTGGTGGAATTTAGTTGCCACTGGCTGGACAGATACAATACTAATTGACTTATTGTTATCTGCAGCTGCTACATTGTAACTGTGAACAGGAATGAACATTTGTACTGTGCTTCTCTACAGGATTAGCCGATCGCTATATTGATCACACAGGCTCAAATCGCAGAATAATTTTTACAGTTATTTTTAGTTTGTATTGAATTTTAGTTTTTAGTTGCTATTTTTATATTGGGATTGATATATATATTTTACTGTATATTAAATTAATTAGGGGAGTACAAGGGCCCTGTGCATTCCCTATTTAATTCATTTTATATTCTATATTAATAAATACAAATTATTCTAAACCAGATATCTTTGACCTTTGAGCCCCATTTACTTTTAATACATTGTCCCTATTTTTTACACCGTGGGTATAGGTGTTTGTTGGGTCGCTCGGGTCTTTAGTGACGGTCAGATAGACAGGAGCCTCTCCATTGTGTTTATAATGTATTAATCTGTTTAACTTTCTGGCACCAGTTGATTTGAAAACATTTGTTTATCATTTGTTTCCTCCGGAGTTCCCCTTTTAAGACTTATGCATGACATGTCTTCCCAGATAGGAACTGTGTAGATGGAAACTGCACTAAAACAGTAGGTTTTCTTTGTGAAAAAACATTATGCACAATGCTTTGTGCCTTTCAGCCCTGAACAAAATATCTGTAAATCACAAAACTGTAAACAAACCTCCCAAATATAAGGCTGAACAGGGTGTTAATGATATAAGTGGTTTCTAGATTGGTGCATAACTGTTTGTGTTCAACCATATCATTGGGTTTAATTTGTTTGTTCAGGTAGAAAACAGACATGGTCGCACATCTACAATCTTGTACAATGATCTAATTGCTTCTCAGCATAATTTAAAAAACTAACAGGTTATTAGTATATACGTTTTGATCAAAAAGTACAAAGCCCACTCGCCACGTCAAGGCAACCTATTTAGAGAGTGGGTCCCTAACGTCCCTAGCATAAAATGGCGTAGCACTGGGCGGCGACCACCACCGCCGCGGCACCAGTGCCCACAGGGGGAACGACCCACTGGCAGAGCGGCCCTAATGCCACTCAAACCAGTCCATGGGTCGCACCTCCCCGCAGACACGGCGCCATGGCAGCAACGGACACCGCACAGCACCACACCAGTGTGAACAGGATGTTATAGCACACTTACCATGCTCTCCCAGTCAAACTGGGAGGCTGCCAGGAAAGAAAAGGCCCATGTGTAGCTAACTACTACTTATATAGAGTGGGGAAGAGTGCAGACAACATGTTCAAAAAAAAAAAAAAGAGGGGATAGAGAACACAATGTGAATTCAGGTAGAAAACAGACATGGTGCACATCTACAATCTTGGACAATGATCTAATTGCTTCTCAGCATCATTTCAAAAACTAACAAGTTGTTAGTATATACATTTTATTTGTTTATAGGCAAGTCTGTTTGGGTAAAAAAAAAATTTTGGGCTGTGGCCAGTGATTTAATGAACGGTAGTGTGACCCACTGGGCCCAAATGCTTCCTAGGCCTGACATGTCATGCTGCAACTCAGGAAGACAACTGCTCAGGTGGACTACATGGAACAGGACACCAGAGGCATCATGGGAGCACTGGAAACAAGGAAAAGGGTTGATTTGGTTATACCCCCACACAATGGGCCTCTGGATAACCCTTTAAATGTATAGTTTTTTTTTGCACAGCTGTGTAATTCCCTTCTTAGTAAATATTCCCCTGTAATTACACTGCATTTAATTTTGTTGGGACCAGTATTCACATTCTTCACCTACTATTCAAATAGACTGTTCAGAATTTGTCTAATTATGTTGAACTCAAAGAAAAGTCATTGTTCTTTAAAGGGAATGTGTCATCAGAAAATGACCTATCGTTAAATCGGGTTTTTCGTACACTATATTTAAAAATAAATAAATATTAGGTGACACCAGTAGAGAGAATGCTAGATCCACCACCATTCACAGCATCCCCCTCCCTGAAAAGGTCACAACTTTTTCAAATTCATCTGAATGGGACAGGTCCTGTCTATTTTTTTCTATGGTCCATGGGTGCTGCTGTAAAGCATATGATTAAAGGGGTTCTCCGGTGCTTACACATCTTATCCCCTATCCAAAGGATAGGTCACGCCTCCTCCTGTAGGCTTGCATTGAGGGGCAGAGCATGACGTCACACGCCGCTGGCCTTGTGGTCATCGGTAATCGGACCCGGAGCGATCACGCTCCGGGGACTGATTACAAACGGGGTGCCGCGTGCTAGATCCCGGGGGTCCCCAGCGGCGGGACCCCTGCGATCAGGCATCTCATCCCCTATCCTTTTGGATAAGGGGATAAGATGTGTAAGCACCGGAGAACCCCTTTAAATGCTGTTGGTAAGGAGGCAGCTCCCATACAAATGTACAAAAATAAAATTACAAATCAGGAAATAGAAACTGATCAGAAATGACCATGTTTGTTTCAGTAACCACAAAACAAATTATAGGCAACACATTCCCTTTGTGTTACTTTGTGAGCCAGAAATGTTATTTCACTGTTGAGCATTTTATGCTTTTTTTGCATAAAATTAATAGTTGGGAATATAACACAATCTATTGGTCTGATGTGTTGGCCAATAAAATGTCTAGAATCTTTTGCAGATGTGGGGCAGTGCTGTTTAAACATGTTGCAGGTTTTGTCAGGGATGTCACCCTTTTCAGTGGAGCCATGGTGAAATCTGCTGTGAAGCTGAAGCAAAATTTGCATGTAAGACAAGAGGATTGTGCTGCAGAATAGCTGCTTGTTTAAGGGGAGGCATGTGAACATGGCTTTAGTTGTTGTTTGCAGGAACTGTTTGAAGGAGGGAAATATGTTTGGTAATTTATTTATTTTTTTATTTTAGGAGCTGATTGATGATTTCATATTCCCAGCGTCCAATGTTTATTTACAGTACATGAAAACAGGCGAACTTCCAGCTGAACAAGCTATACCAGTGTGCAGTTCACCAGCTACAATAAATGCAGGATTTGAATTGCTTGTTGCATTAGCTGTGGGTTGTGTCCGAAATCTCAGACAGATTGTTGATACATTAAATGAAATGTATTACACAGGTAGTGTGTTGTTTGTTACCCTCTCCTTGATTTTTTGTTAAAAAAGCTCTATTGCTGTTTAACAGTTATGCAACTTTTCAATGTCTGCATGTAATCACCTAATTATACAGTGAATGTCTCATTCAGAAGGTTTTGTTACATTTTGAGTGGAAATAAGGTATATAACCATTTTGAAGAAATACAAGTGATTTATTGGAAGTAACCTTCCTTTTTTCTTTCAATTACTAATTTAATTAAATGCAGATGGTCCTATAATACAATCTATAATTCAGGTCCACTGCAAGATCATTTTTACGCGTGACATTTGTTTGTGACTTAAGGGTGTATTCACACTTACAGTATCCTGTGCATATTTTATTGGTAGTATTTAAAGCTGCAGATTTGAAGCTGTGTTCAGTCATTTAGTTTACATTGAAATCTGCAGCTTCAACTCCTGTGCATTAAATATGAGCAGGATACTGTCTGTGTGAATACACCCTAAGGGTACTTGCACACGTACCCAGATTTGATGCGCAAGATTTGATGCACAGGATTTTCTGCTGCAGACTGAGCACAGATTCTAATCTGCAGTTATAAATCCTGTGCATCAAATCTGCGCAGGATCCTGTACGTGTGAACGTACACTAAATCTGTTTTTATGCATACAATTCCTACAGTATGTAAAACTATGTAGGTGTGTCCATCAAAAGATGTTTTTTTCTTTCTACTATTTTCTTTATGATGTTGTCCCGTAAGAACTGTAATGGGGCAATATGTAAAATCTGTTTGTTTTTTTACTTTTAAGATTTAACCAGTTTCAGGATTTTTATGTACCCTGTAATGCTTCCTCCTAAATACAGGTTGTGAAGCACTTACAGAGTGGGAATATCTTCCTCCAGTTGGACCACGACCTCCCAAGGGCTTTGTTGGGCTGAAAAATGCTGGTGCTACATGTTACATGAATTCTGTGATCCAGCAGCTGTATATGATACCTGCCATCAGAAATGGAATACTTGCTATTGAAGGCACTGGCAGTGATGTTGATGATGACATGTCAGGAGATGAAAAACAAGACAATGAGGTAACCTAGTGGGCCTTACTTAAGCTATCTATAAATTTGCTGTCTTAGTTTGGTTGACTTAAAGCGGTTCTCCTTCAAAGAACACTCCTCACCTTTCTGCCTGAGCAAAGACAAATATCTTGTAAAGCTTTATTTTTCTTATTATATATAATTTTTTATTTTAATAGCTTATTCCCTTCAAATTATAAAGCAATAGGTAAGAGATTTTATGATGACACACATGCTCAGTCACTCTCCTCCTAACCAGGTATTTACAGAATGATCCACTGTTCACTCTGGAGCAGCCAATTGAAATTACCCTTGCTTGTTAGATAAGGACCAGAGCCCCCCACCTCCCACTGTATGTTCTCTTCGGACTCTATGCCATGGGACTGAGATGTTTGCATAATTTAGGTATATGGTGCCATCTCTGTCACAAAGACACACAACAGAAAGGGAAGCATTCTGCCCGGGCTGCAAAAACTAAAAAAAAAAAAACTTTAACTCCCTTTCCTACATTCCCCAGTTGCTCCAGTATCGATGACGATACAATACTGGGGAACGTAGGAAGGAGAGTTAAAGTTTTTTTTTTTTGTTTTTTTTGCAGCCCGGGCACAGAGGAACTTAAGATTTCTGCCGCATTTCTCCTTTAACCCTGTTCAACTGAAATGTTAAAAATAAGTATGAGCGCTAAATCCCAAATTAAAATTTTGTTTTCACAGAGTAATGTGGATTCACGTGGTGATGATGTCTTTGGTTACCCTCACCAGTATGAAGACAAGCCCTCACTTAGCAAAACGGAGGACAGAAAAGAATACAATATTGGCGTGCTGAGACATTTGCAAGTTATATTTGGCCATTTAGCAGCATCTAGGTTACAATACTATGTCCCAAGAGGTTTCTGGAAACAGTTTAGGTGTGTGAAATTTTGCTGAAATGTCTACAGAGGGACATTTATCATTGTGTGTCTTTTAGAAAGTGTGTTTTAAAAGACAAATTGGTAAACAGCAAGTGTGTGTATGAAAGTCATTTTAGTCCAAAATCACCTTCGCAAAAGCTAAAAGTTGTACACATTTCTGTGACTACACAAAAAAAGGCTTTAAACTGATGATAAATTATCACCATAGATATATGACATGCATTTTTACTAAAGGGATACGTCACTGGCCAGTGTTCAGAAGTAAACGTTCCGAAAGCTGTTTTCGTGCTGAGGGGGTCGTCCACGCCCCATGGGACGTCATGGCCTTGCCATGCAAGTCTATGGAGAGGGGACGTGACTGCCTCATAGACTTGCATTGAGGGGGTGTGCCTGTGATGTCACGAGGGGTGTGGCCTACCCTCTTAACATCATTTTTCATTCTAACTTTAAATTTGTCCTTTATAATAAAAAAAAAAATTATAAAAAAGTAGCCAAGATTTGTATTTAACTTCCTTTTCAGTTAAGATCCTTATGACTAACCTAAGGTTAAATTAAAAACATGTTTTCTCTATAGGCTCCATTGTGGGACACAGACCTTGGGTATATGCTGCTGTCTCTAGGAGGCTTGACACTATGGTAACCAAAAAGTCGGCTCCTCCCAGCAGGATATACCCGCCTCCAGGACGCTGTTCTAATCAGTTTTAGCTTAGTGTCTTAAGGAGGTAGACACTGGTCTGGAGTTCTCCAGACCAGGTCTCATATTTTTTTATTTTTATAGGTTTAGGAGACATGTTAGTGCTTTATTCCTTTTTCTTCCTCTTTTTAGGTGGGGACTCAGGAACTGCAGTTCACTGTTTCCCCATTGCGAGAGGTGGCAGGCATCTTGGATGTACTGTTAACTCCCTCTCGCCAACGGTCAGCGCTTGAGGTTGTACCTCATGGGTCCAGGTCCCCCTACCTCCCTGCTCGCCTTGCTATTACAGAAAGCCCGGCATGATGCAGGTGACCAGCTGGCTGAAGACTTCAATAGAAGACTTCTTTAGGTAAGTTCTTCAGCACAGGTGATTATTTTTTCTCCTTAGGTCTTGCAACAGCTGGAGACCCCTGTTTTGGACCACTATTCTTTCTGAAGCTGGGGCTGGCCATGTAATAGTTTAATTCTTCCCTGCAGGCTGACTGTTTTTTATTATATGGGGGAGCAGTGTGTTCACAGTAAGGGGCACTTTATCCTGGCAAGTCTGTGTGGATCTTTGTTTGTACACGTCGGCGGCTTCTTCACTGCGGCGTGCGCGCCCGTTATACTTTTCATTTTCGGCGGCTGCCGACGGCATCTCGCCCGCTCCGTCCCCCGGGCGCATAGGAGTTCACTACAGGCGGCGTGTGCGCTCGGGGTTCGGAGCGGGCGCCATTATTAGGTTAATCTGTGTTTCTTCGATGGCCCGCCGGACATTAGCTCCGCCCACCAAGGCACAGAATTGCTTCAGGAGCGCGAACTGAGCCACCAATCAGCGCTGTGCGCGCGTTTGGGACCATGCAAGGGCCAATCACAGCGCCTTTGCACCTGACCCGGCCCCTTCCTCCTATTGGCCGGTGTCTTTCTCCCTCCTGACAGCCCCGGTGTGGAGTTCTCCTCACAGCAGCTGCCTAGGGTCACAGACTTGGGTGAGACTGTTCATTTTTTACTATGTTCGTGCCCAGAACTGTCCCTCCCTCAAAACAGATAACTGGAATATTAGTTACTCATTACGCTTGTAAAATCTGCTCTGCAAAAATGCTAGGTTCTGCTGAACCCACTTGTTCTGCCTGTTCCACTGCTCCCCCAGACCCTCCTGCTATTTCTAACCCAGATGCTCTTTCAGACCCGGTGGGTTTGGCCATCCCTCCAGCCTAGGTTTCCTTCCTCTCACAGTCTGTATCTGACTTGGCCCAGGTCTCCCGTTCTGTGGTGACTGCCTTGGAGAGGTCTACCCTTCACCGGCCCTCTAGAAGGACCTGTTCCCCTTCTCACTATGCTTCACATAAGTGTACTAGGGGTGTCTCCTCTGACTCATCCCTTGAGTTTTCTGGTAGACACAGACTCTCCCCTCGCAGGTCTCGCCCTGCCGCTTCTTCAGGCTACACGCATCATTCCTCCAGATGACGTTCCCGTGGTCACCGCTCTGGCTCCCCAGAGCCACGTACCCTGTCGGAGTCTCCCTCTTCTAGGGCTGCCTCCACTCGTTCGTACTCTCCTGGAAAACTGGCGGACGAGGTTTCCAATTCGGTATCTGACATGGTGAACTCATTGGTTATGGACATAAGAGACCCCTTTAACCTAGAGGACCCAGGAACTTCGGACGGCACCCAAAGTGTTCAGCTCTCACGCTGAATTTGATGCCATTCTAGAGTCTGCCTGTAAGCACCCTGACAAGAAGTTTCAGGGACTGAAGAAAGTTCAAGCGCGATATCCTTTCGCCAAGGACCTAGTCTCTAAGTTGACTTCCTCTCCGTCGGTGGATCCTCCCGTTTCCCGCCTCTCTAAAGCTACTACTCTGCCGCTGGCGGTTTCAGCTGCCTTCAAGGATCCAGCAGACAAGAAGGTTGAGTCTTTAGCGAAGTATGCCTTTGAAGCAGTGGGTTCCTCCCTGCTTCCTGCCTTCGCCTCCACCTGGGTGTCAAAGGCCCTTTCAGTTTGGTATTCCCAACTCAGTTAGGGCATTCTTTTGGGATGTCCCCCGTAAGAACTGTCTGCTCTGGCCCTCCAATGTTCCAAAGCTGGAGACTTTGTGTTCTGCTTCCTTGCAATCAGCTCGCTATCCTGCCTTTGCCACCGGTAACCTAGTGGCTCTCGGTCGTTCCATAAGGCTTAAAGCATGGAACGTGGATGCTGCATCCAAGAAGTCTCTCACCGAGATTCCTTTTGCCGATTCCCGACTTTTCGGCAAGCGCCTGGATGAGATTATCTCTGAGGCGACAGGTGGCAAGAGTTCTTTATTACCTCAAAACAAGTCTAGCACTTCTTTCTGCAGAAAGTAGTCTTCCTTTCGGACTTCTGGCCCCTCTAAAGGGTCCAGCCAGGCGCCTTCGCGTGACAAGAAGGTTCCCTTTTTCAAGGCGCGTCCCTCTTGGAAGTCGGACACCAACCGTTCTGGGAAACCGCACCCACAGTTTTTTCTTGGGTGGGAGATCGCCTCTTGCTCTTTCGAGACGTTTGGACCATGCACATTCAGGACTCCTGGGTCAGGGACGTGGTGTCAAACGGATACCGGATAGAATTTGCCTCCCTTCCGAGGAATCGTTTTATTCAGTCCAGCGAAGGAATTTCGGGAGGCTCTTCAGTCCCTTCTTATCCAGGGTGTCATTGTCCCGATTCCTTCAAGGGAATGTTTTCGGGGTTTCTATTCCAATCTTTTCGTGGTCTCCAAGAAAAGCGGTTCTGTTCGGCCAATCTTGGATCTCAAACGTCTCAGCCAACATCTTCTGATCCGCCATTTCCGAATGGAATCTCTCCGTTCGGTGGTGGTGTCTATGGATCAAGGGGAGTTTCTTTCCTCGGTGGACATCAAGGATGCCTACCTCCACGTTCCAATTTTTCCCGGCCACCAGCGGTACCTCCGCTTTGCGGTTCCCAAGATCCTGGCGCTTGTGATAGCTCTTTTATGGTCAAGAGGGGTATTAGTGATACCTTACTTGGATGCCTTCTCATCAAGGCTTCCACCAAAGCCCAGGCTCTGGAGAATGTGAGCCTCACTCTTCAGACCTTATGTCGCTTCAGGTGGATGGTCAACCGAGACAAGTCTGTCCTCTCCCCCACCCAGTCTCTGGTCTTCTTGGGGCTTCAATTCGACTCTGCCTCTGCTCGGATTCGCCTTCCGCCGGACAAACGTCTGGCTCTCTTGCCTGGAGTCCGCTCCCTCCGGATACCATCCCCGGTCACCATCCGTACTTGCATGGAAGTCCTGGGTCGGATGGTGGCAGCCGTACCCTTTGCGCAGTTTCATTACCGTCCTCTTCAACTGGCGATTCTTGCCCGGTGGGACAGGTCTTCTCTCTCTCTCGATCGCAAGATTGTTCTCCTCCTTCGGACCTGTCTGTCTATGCTCTGGTGGCTCCGCTCCCCCCTTCTTCTTCAGGGGCGATCGTTCCTTCCCCTCCACTGGCAAGTGGTCACGACAGATTCCAGTCTGTCGGGCTGGGGGGGTGTTTTCAAGGATCAGACGGTTCAAGGCCTCTGGTCTCCCCAAGAAGCCCTTCTTTCCATAAACATTCTGGAACTGAGGGCGATATAGCTTTGTCTGAATCATTGGGAGTCCCTGCTTCAGGGCCACCCTGTCCGTGTCCAGTTAGACAACGCCACGGCTGTGGCGCTCATCAATCGGCAGGGCGGCACTCGCAGCTCAGCAGCCATGTCCGAGGTGACAGATCCTCCTCTGGGCGGAACATGAAGTTCCGGCCATTTCGACGATTCACATTCCGGGAGTGCTCAACTGGGAAGCGGATTTCCTCAGTCGGTTCTCAGCCGACGCCGGAGAGTGGTCTCTTCTTCCGGAGGTGTTCGCACAGATCTGCGACCTCTGGGGCACCCCGGACGTGGATCTCTTCGCGTCTCGACACAACCGGAAAATTCCTACGTTTGTGTCGAAATCCAGGGACCCCCCTGGCTCTAGCCGTGGATGCCTTAGTAAATCCGTGGTCGGCTTTGTCCTGCCCTATCTGTTCCCTCCCCTCCCCCTTCTTCACAGGGTCCTGAGGAAGCTCAAGGCGGAAGGAGTCTCCTCCATTCTGGTGGCTCCAGACTGGCCCCGAAGGGCATGGTACGCCGACGTGGTCTGGCTCCTGGACGACGTTCCGTTCAGTCTTCCACTTCGTCCAGACCTACTGTCACAGGGTCCCCTTTGCCACCCCAATTTAGTCGCTGCATTTAACGGCGTGGCGGTTGAGACCGCGGTTCTAAGGGCCCGCGGTTTCTCTTCCCAGGTAATTCGCACCATGATCAGGGCTCGCAAGCCCTCCTCTGCGGAAATTTATCACCGTACCTGGCGGTCTTACTTTCGTAGGTGTGAAACTCAGACCTTTTCTCCGGTTACTTTTTCTGTTCCCTGTCTCCTCTCCTTTTTGCAGTCGGGGTTGGAACACGGGCTGGCTCTCAGCTCCCTTAAGGGTCAGGTTTTGGCCCTTTCTATTCTCTTTCAGCGTCCTCTTGCTTCCAATTCGCATGTCCGGACCTTCCTTTAAGGCGTGGCACTTGTGGCCCTCCTTACCGATCCCCTTCTCCCCCTTGGGATTTGAACTTAGTTCTAGGCGCTCTCCAAGATGCACCTTTTGAACCTCTCAGGGAGGTTCCCCTTCGTCTCTTATCCTGGAAGGTGGCTTTTCTTATAGCCATTACTTCCATTAGGAGAGTATCTGAACTGGCAGCTGTCTCCTGTCCTCCTTTTCTGATAGTTCATCAGGACAAGGTTGTTTTCCGGCCAGATCCGTCCTTCTTACCTAAGGTCGTTTCGGCTTTTCATCTCAACGAGGACATCGTCCTTTTGTCCCGCTCCTTCTCATCCCAGGGAGCGCTTACTCCACAATCTGGATGTGGTACGGGCGGTTCGGACCTATCTTTCTGTCACCTCTTCCTTTCGTCAGTGCGATTCCTTTTTCGTCCTTACGGAAGGTCGTCGAAAGGGACAGCCTGCTTCCAAGGCCACTATTTCTTGGTGGATCCGATCTGCTATTTTGGAAGCTTACCGCTGCAAGGGGAAGATCCACCCTTCAGGGTTTTGGCACATTCCACCCGTTCTGTGGGGGCATCCTGGGCTCTGCGAAACAAGGCCTCGGCCTCGCAGATCTGTATAGCGGCCACCTGGTCATCTTTGCACACTTTCTCGAGGTTCTACCAGGTTCATACTTTCGCATCGACTGATGCTAGTCTGGGCCGTAAAGTGTTGCAGGCGGTGGTGGTGGTACAGCCGACTGCCTGATCTTTTTTCTCTGCCCACCCAAGGGACGGCTTTGGTACGTCCAAAGATCTGTGTCCCCCAATGGAGCCGATAGAGAAAAGGAGATTTTTTTTTTTATACTTACCGTAAAATCTCTTTCGCGAAGGATCCATTGGGGGACACAGCTCCCACCCTTTTCTGGCGTTCCTATTCGGTTATCTGTCCGAGGGAGTGTTCAGTTAATTTCTCTTCTGGTTCTTGGACAGTCCATTTTTTTTTCCTTTTGACCTGTCGGTCTCCTCCTATTGCTCTTGGACTAAAACTGATTAGCTCAGTGGCCTGGAGGCGGGTATATCCTGCTGGGAGGAGCCGACTTTTTGGTTACCATAGTGTCAAGCCTCCTAGAGACATCAGCATATACCCAAGGTCTGTGTCCCCCAATGAATCCTTCGAGAAAAGATTTTACAGTAAGTATAGTAAATATCTCCTTTTTTGTGCACTCTTACCATATACGCCTAAAAAATCTCTTCACATGAACAATAATGGCCACACATATATCACAAGTTTGTTAGTGTAAATTTGGTTTGGATGTCACATCCCTAACTGTATTGAAAAGTGAAGTTAACTTTTAAGTTCAATTAAGTTGCCTAAAATGTAATCTAATATATTGGACGTGTCTTATGATGACCATCATCCTTGCTCTGTTTACTAATGACAGAAATAAATCAATCTCCTAAGCTGTGGAGTGTGTACTACTTAGAACCTGAGGGCACCTAATTGTAATTTGCTTATACAACTTTTCAATGTATTGTTAATTGGAAAATAATCCTATATTTATTTTTCTTCTTAGGCTTTGGGGAGAACCAGTTAACCTTCGAGAACAGCATGATGCTTTAGAATTTTTTAATTCTCTTGTTGACAGTTTAGATGAAGCTTTAAAGGCATTAGGTCACCCAACTATGTTAAGTAAAGTCTTAGGAGGTTCCTTTGCTGATCAAAAAATTTGCCAAGGATGTCCTCATAGGTAAGTTTCCAAACATGGAAGTGAATGCAAATGTGAACATGGCCCTACTTTGTTCTAGAACTGTATACGTTTAGATTCCACTGTCTTCATGCCTTTAATATCTTAATCTGCCAACAATTTTTTAGGTACGAATGTGAAGAATCTTTTACAACCCTGAATGTAGATATTAGAAATCACCAAAACCTGCTTGACTCCATGGAACAATATGTCAAAGGTGATTTGCTGGAAGGTGCAAATGCTTATCACTGTGAAAAATGTAACAAAAAGGTAAATTTTGTATGTAAAATTGTTTATGTAAAGATTTCTTAACTTTTCCAGAAAAACATAACATGTTTATTGATGAGAAAAATGTCTGTCCTAAGCTTCTTTGCAGGGAAATAATTTTATTATCCAGCCTCATAGTCTGGTTTCCAGCCATTAACCATTCCCCTGCAACCTCCATATGCCCCAATAGGGCATTCAGTAACAATCCTACATTCGCTGCAAGAAAACGATTTACCCGTTCCATTACCATTTTTTATTGTCATAATTCGTTCTATATCCGCCTCCCCTCTTCCCCCCCCCCCCCTCTTGTAATCTGGTCCAAAAGCCAAAATATCTGGATGTCTAGTTTAATGAATTTCTGTAGCTACATTTAGCATGTTCTTTACTGGGATTCTTTGGATGCCCTGTATATTTAGTCTACAGGCAGCTCATCCTTACAATTAGGGCATGTCTATGTAAATATATAAAAAACAAGAGACAAAATGACTGTTAAATAAATTTGTATTTAGGTAACCTATTTAAAATCATTTGCAAATGTAACAAACATATTTCTCATATATAAAATTGATGGGATATAAAAACCCGCTGGTTTTAGCGATAAGCACAGCCTCTTGAGAGAACCGAAATGTGCATTGAGGTCGGAGGGGTGCCGTGGCGTTTTTTGAAATGGGTAAGAACTGTTTATGAAGAGACGTGGGATAATAGATTTGGCTTAAATATCTTTGCGCTTGTCCAGATTAGGGAGTATTAAATGTGTTACCCCTGTAGAGCTTGGAAATAGCCATAGCTGGACAATTACAGCATTGTGCATTCCCACTAGTGTACACTATATATGTTAAACTGCATAGCTCCTTTCTCCTGTGTGCACTTTATCCAGTGTTGTGGATTCTTTCACCAAACACAAATTTTTATATATGATTTATTGATATATAGATCAATCAGTTTTGTTATATTTGCAAACTATTTTAATTGTTTCCTAAATAAAGATTGTATTTTATTTTAAATGGTCATTTTGTGTCTCTAGTTTTCTATGGTATAAAAGTTTATTACATAGAGTGGCCTATTGTGTTACAGGATGCTTACAGATGCAGGATTTTTAATATTCTCATCACTTACCAGTATTGGCTGTTATGCATCTGTTTAGAACTAAGGTATACTTCTATGTAAATATATGCCTCAGATCTTAGTTTGAGTATCACGCAGACAAAAATGAGCATTTATAGGTTTAAGACAACCTCTTCTTTAATACAGTTACAGAAGCACTTGTGCCAGAGGAATGTTAGAGATGAATGTCTAACAAATGTTCTTTTACAGGTTGATACAGTGAAGCGTTTGCTAATAAAGAAGCTGCCTCCCGTTTTGGCCATTCAGCTAAAACGCTTTGACTATGATTGGGAAAGGGAATGTGCAATTAAATTCAATGACTATTTTGAGTTTCCACGTGAATTAGATATGGAACCATACACAGTGGCTGGTGTAGCAAAACTGGAGGGAGATGATGTAAACCCTGAGAATCAAGTCATCCCTAATGAACAAACTGAAAATGAGCCTGCTGGAAGTACCAAATATAGGTTGGTAGGGGTGTTGGTGCACAGCGGGCAGGCCAGTGGAGGGCACTACTATTCTTACATCATTCAAAGAAATGGCGGAGATGGAGAAAAGAACCGCTGGTACAAGTTTGATGATGGAGATGTAACAGAATGCAAAATGGACGATGATGAGGAAATGAAAAATCAGTGCTTTGGGGGTGAATACATGGGGGAAGTGTTTGATCACATGATGAAAAGAATGTCTTACAGACGTCAGAAGAGGTGGTGGAATGCCTATATTCTTTTTTATGAACGTATGGACACTCTAGACAAGGACAATGAACTGATCAAATATATTAATGAATTAACAATCACCTCAAAGCCCCATCAGATCAAGATGCCATCAGCTATTGAGCGCAGCGTACGCAAGCAAAACGTGCAATTCATGCACAACCGAATGCAGTTCAGCTTAGAATATTTCCAATTTATAAAGAAATTACTAACCTGTAACAGTGTCTACCTGAACCCTCCTCCAGGTAAGTTTATTTATTTTTTAACCTTACAAAGATTGTGTGCTTTAACATAACAATATAATCCCTTTAGTGCAATAAGCAAAATTTCTTTATAGCCAATGAGTAACTGCTGCTAGCAACCATCACTATTGCTGGGCTTATTTGCATGATCATCGGTTTACAGCATTAACCTTTCAGATTCGAATGCACCAGTTAAAATTTCTAAAATACTTGTACTGGGGTTCCAATCAGGTGAGATGGCGGACAGAGATTTCTTACCCTCCTACATGCTGTCTGCTTGTTACTTTGATAATACAGCATCAACAGGCTGTATAACTAGAGCGCTTATAACACTGATCAATGCTATTCTATGGCATACCATTGAATGTGTTCGCAGTCTAAAGGCTGCATTTAAGAGTCCTCTATGGAAACTATAAAAAAACTGTATAAAAACCGTGATCAGATAGTTACCCCTGTCCTGAGGGTAAGGGATAACTTGCGGTTATAGGACAACCCCCTGGGGAATACATACCACGCTTTAGGATATTGACTTTAATGGTTTCTCTATAACTTTTTGCTAGTATCTGGGCTTGATATATATAAATGTGTTAAAGGGGTACTCTACTGGAAAACATTTTCTTTTAAATCAACTGGTGCCAGAAAGTTAGAGATTTGTAAATTACTTCTGTTAAAAAATTCCAATCCTTCTAGTACTTATCAGCTGCTGTATAATACAGAGAAAGTTCTTTTCTTTTGGAATTTCCTTTCTGCCTGACCACCACTGCTCTCTGCTGATACCTCTGTCCATTTTAGGAACTGTGCAAAGTAGGAGCAATGCCCATAGCAAACCTGTACTGCTCTGGACAGTTCCTGACATGGACAGAGATGTCAGCAGAGAGCACTGTGGTCAGACAGAAAGGACATTTAAAAAGAAAAAACTTCTGGTGTATTAAACAGCAGCTGATAAGTACTTGAAGGATTGGGATTTTTTAATAGAAGTGATTTACAAATCTATTTAACTTTCTGGAATCAGTTGATTTAAAAGAAAATGTTTTTTCCAATGGAGTACCCCTTTAATTCATGTCGCAATCCAGACACTTATTTGTTGTGACTGTAGTTTTCTGGCTGCTTAGTAAGGAACTTGAGGATCAGTGTCATGATGCTTTATGTATGTGTTCACAGTGGGTCTGATGTTAACACACATCTCTAAATAAGAAGAGCATAAATGGCAAAATGGCTGCCCGCATAATCATCTACAGAGCTTAGCATAAAAAATTGAGAATATTTTAAATGTATCTCTGAAATGCTGTTTGCAGAGCAAGCAAGAATGCTGCCCCCATGAAAAATAGAGTAAGATATTTAGTGTGAAAAATACAGACAGAGCAACAAATGATGCGAAATTAGCGCTCGTCAGTGTTTTGATTAATCCCCCCCATGATATCCTGCTATTGACCAGTAAACTACAGATTATATTTGCATTATAGAAATACAATATTCAGTATTATCCGCATTAACCTGGCATACAGGCCTGTAATGCGGGTGATACTGATCAAAAAGATATTTACGGCGTCCTGAACAGTCACTCCTCACTTCAGTATATGCAAATTAGTTTCTTGGGGTGCAGGTGGTGTTAAGAACCCTGCTCCGAGCACTGTGACGTCATCTTCGCCGGAAGATAACTGGACACTGAGGACACACGGTCCAAGATGGCCGTGGAAATGAAGCTGAGCTGAATGCCATTTCCGGGTATACCCAGGAAGCGGTGCATACGCAGTACAGTAACAGGCCGAGTGAGCAGGGAGGGAGGGGGGATTATGAATATGGAGGAGCTGGGCACAGGCCACCCAGTGAAAAAGACTTCAGTGCCCAGAGAAAGGTTCGTAGCTCCACCCACACCCCAAGCAACTAATTTGCATATACAGAAAGATCATTTATAGCGGAACGGAGTGACTGTTCAGGATGCCGTGTCATTTTGATCAGTATCACCCGCACTACCGGCCTGTATGACATGTTAGTGCTGGTGATATTGATGACAGATTTCCTTTAAGTCCCTGAATGCCATGGATTATTTTGAAGAAAGTGTCCTGCATGTCTGTTTTTGTGCACTCACTGAGCATCTATCACTGAACGAAGTATAGCGCTTCCTGTGGTGATTTGCAGTTGTGTGGTGCGATTGTACCTCTGTTTATGTTCATTCAATAGGATTCCTGGAGCAGGTGAGCAGAGCCTCAGCCGCCATCTTGACTCAACGAACCCCCCTTAAACACACTGCTGGTAGTCCAATTAGTCCCACAAGGGCCACAACTGCTTTTGTTGCTGTGATATGCATTGATCACGGAAGCTAAGGGGTTAATGGCCGATATCAGGGGCGATGTCCCGGCTGCTAATAAAAGCCAGCACCTGCCATGCATGCTCCTGCATTCTTTTTCTGTTCATGATGTAAATGTGCAGCATAGTGTGCTTAGTCCCAGGCACCATGACTTACATTTACACCATGAGTCCTCTAGGGGTTAAATGTATTGTGGTGCATTCAGTTTGGGGGGTTTCCTTCTTGAATTTTATATGACTTGTATATTTGCAGGTTTATTTCCATATATTGTGCATTTTATGTGTGTATATTTTCAGGGCAAGAACATTTGATGCCTGAGCCAGAAGAAATAACAATGATTAGTATACAGCTTGCTGCTAAATTCTTGTTCACTACAGGATTCCATACAAAGAAAGTTGTTCGTGGGCCTGCCAGTGACTGGTAAAACATTATTTTTTTTCTGTTAACCCTTTGTAACTCAGATGTAAAGTATACCAGAGGCTGTAGATGACACTGCATGTTTTGTAGATCTATAGGATAACGACTCTCTCCTCCTACAATTTTGATGTAGTTTTAATACTGTTTTTACACTTAAATTGGATTAGCCACAATGGGCATCTTTCTCCTATCCACAGGTTAGGTTAGTTGTGTTTGCGGAGGGGCCTGACCACTGAGGGGTGGGGAAGGGAGGAGGCATGCATCCTACAGCTCAGCGCAGCCTTCATAACACTTCATCTCAAAGCATGATATAGTGAGATTTATCAATCTGCAATAGAGAAAAAAAATAAGTGATTTTCCCACAGCAACCAATCAGCTCAGCTAACGAGCTGTGTTTGGTGGTTGTGGGAAAATCACTCCACTTTTTCTCAGTTTTTATAAATCTTGGCCATAGAGAGCTGACAGATTTACTTTGAGTGAAGCATGCTCCTGTGCACATCACTAGTCTATATTTGAGGGGAGGGGTCTCATCACTAAAGCCCAACCAATCTTAGAGTACTCCGGTGGAATTTTTAAAAATGTTTTTATTTTTATTTTATTTTAACCCTTTGGGGGATGGAGCCCATTATGACCCTAAGGACGGGAGCATTTTTTGCAAATCTGACCACTGTCACTTTAAGCATTAATAACTCTGGGATGCTTTTACTTATAAATTTGATTCAGAGATTGTTTTTTCATGACATATTTTACTTTATGGTAGTGGTATAATTTTGTGGATACTTGCATCATTTCTTGGTGAAAAATTCCAAAATTTGATGAAAAATTTGAAACTTTAGCAATTTTCTAACTTTGAAGCGCTCTGCTTGTAAGGAAAATAGACATTCCAAATAAATTCTATATTGATTCACAAATACAATATGTCTACTTTATATTTGCATCATAAAGTTGACATGTTTTTACTTTTGGAAGACATCAGAGGGCTTCAAAGTTCAGCAGCAATTTTCCAATTTTTCACAAAACTTTCAAAATCTGAATTTTTCAGGGACCAGTTCAGGTTTGAAGTGGATTTGAAGGGTCTTCATATTAGAAATACCCCATAAATGACCCAATTAGGGTACGTTTACACTACAGAATTTCCAGGCGGAATTCCGCGGGCTCAATTCCGCGGTGTGAACTTTAACATTAGTGTGAACGGGTTTCCGCAAGACCCGTTCACACTGCGGAATTTCAACGGCGGACATTTCCGCCGCTGAAAGTGTTCCGCGCAAAGAAAGAACATGTTCATTCTTTGTGCGGAATCCGCGAGTGGACCATAGCCGTCAATGGTGTTGGCTCAGTGCCCCGCGGCCCTAGCGCCGAAGCAACCTAGGTGGCGGCCGCCAGGCGGAATTTCCGCCCGCGGAATGCAGCCGCGAGAATTCCGTAGTGTGAACGCACCCTAAAAACTGCACTCCTCAAAGTATCCAAAATGACATTCAGTAAGTTTGTTAACCCTTTAGGTGTTAAACACGAATAGCAGCAAAGTGAAGGAGAAAATTCAAAATCTTTATTTTTTACACTTGCATGTTCTTGTAGACCCAGTTTTTGAATTTTTACAAGTGGTAATAGGAGAAAAAGCCTCATAAAATTTGTAACCCAATTTCTCTCGAGTAAGGAAATACCTCATATGTGTATGTCAAGTGTTCGGCGGGCGCAGTAGGGCGCTCAGAAGGGAAGGAGCGACAATGGGATTTTGGAGAGTGAATTTTTCTGAAATGGTTTTTGGGGGGCATGTCACATTTAGGAAGTCCCTATGGTGCCAGAACATCAGAAAACCCCACATGGCATACCATCTTGGAAACTACACCCCTCAAGGCACATATCAAGGGGTCCAGTGAGCCTTAACACCGCGCAGGTGTTTGACGACTTTTCGTTAAAATCAGATGTGTAAATGAAAAATATTTTTTTTTTCACTTAAGTACAGTTTCTTCCCCAAATTTACCATTTTTACAAAGGGGTATGGAAGAGAATGCCCCCCAAAATTTGTAACCCCATCTCTTCTGAGTATGGAAATACCCTATGTTAGGACGTAAAATGATCTGCGGGCGAAATACAGTGCTCAGAAGTGGAGAAGCGCCATTGAGCTTTTGGAAAGCGAATTCGTTTGGAATGGTAGTCAGGGGCCATGTGCGTTTACGAAGCCCCCCGTGGTGCCAGAACAGTGGACCCCCCACATGTGACCCCATTTTGGAAACTACACCCCTCACAGAATTTAATAAGGGGTGCAGTGAGTATTTACACCCCACTGGCGTTTGACAGATCTTTGGAACAGTGGACTGTGCAAATGAAAAATGTTTCATTTTCACGGACCACTGTTCCAAAAGTCTGTCAGACACATGTGGGGCGTAAATGCTCATTGTACCCCTTATTACATTATACGAGGGGTATAGTTTGCAAAATGGGGTCACGTGTGTGGGGGGGGGGGGGGGTTCCGGCGCTATGGGGGCTTCAATTCCGGACACATTTTCTCTTCAAAATCCCAATGGCGCTCCTTCAATTCTGAGCATTGCAGTGCGCCCGCCGAGCACTTTACATCCACATATGGGGTACTCAGAGGAAATTGGGTTACAATTTTTGGGGGCTTTTTTCCTATTTTCCCTTGTAAAAATGAAAAATTTAGGGTAACACCAGCATTTTAGTGAAAACATTTTTTTTTTTCGTTTGCCCATCCAAATTTAATGAAAATTCGTCAAACACCTGTGTGGTGTTCAGGCTCACTATACCCCTTGTTACGTTCCGTGGGGGGTGTAGTTTCCAAAATGGGGTCACATGTGGGTATTTGTTTTTGCGTTTATCTCAGAACCACTGTAAAATCAGCCACCCCTGTGCAAGTCGCCAATTTAGGCCTCAAATGTACATGGTGCGCTCTCACTCCTGAGCCTTGTTGTGCGTCCGCAGAGCATTTTACGCCCACATATGGGGTATTTCCGTACTCAGGAGAAATTGCGTTACTAATTTTGGGAGTCTTTTTTTCCTTTTACTGCTTGTGAAAATAAAAAGTATGGGGCAACACCAGCATGTTAGTGTAAAAATTTTTTTTTTTTTTTTTTTTTTTTTTTTTTTTTTACACTAACAGGCTGGTGTAACCCCCAACTTTTCCTTTTCATAAGGGGTAAAAGGAGAAAAAGCCCCCCAAAATTTGTTGTGCAATTTCTCCCGATTACGGAAATACCCCATATGTGGCCCTAAACTGTTTCCTTGAAATACGACCGGGCTCCAAAATGAGAGAGTGCCATGCATATTTGAGGACTAAATAAGGGATCGCATAGGGGTATTCTACGCCAGTGATTCCCAAACAGGGTGCCTCCAGCTGTTTCTAAACTCCCAGCATGCCTGGATAGTCAGTGGCTGTCCAGAAATGCTGGGAGTTGTTTTGCAACAGCTGGAGGCTCCGTTTTGGAAACACTGCCGTACAATACGTTTTTCATTTTTATTGGGGGGGGGGGGGGGGACAGTGTAAGGGGTGTATATGTAGTGTTTTAACCTTTATTATGTGTTAGTGTAGTGTTTTTAGGGGACATTCGCACTGGCGTGTTACGGTGAGTTTCCCGCAGGAGTTTGAGCTGCGGCGAAAAATTTGCCGCAGACCAAACCTGAAGCAGGAAACTTACTGTAAACCTGCCCGTGTGAATGTACCCTGTACGTTCACATGGGGGGCAAACCTCCAGCTGTTTCAAAACCACAACTCCCAGCATGCACTGACTGTGCATGCTGGGAGTTGTACTTTTGCAACAGCTGGAGGCACACTGGTTGGAAAACCTTCAGTTAGGTAACAGAACCTAACTCAGTATTTTCCAATCAGTGTGCCTCCAGCTGTTGCAAAACTACAACTCCCAGCATGTACTAATCGCCGAAGGGCATGCTGGGAGATGTAGTTATGCAACAGCTGGAGGTTTACGCAATTACAACTCCCAGCATGGTGAGACAGCTGTTTGCTGACTGGGCATGCTGGGATTTGCAGTTTTGAAACAGTGCCCAGTGATCTCCAAACTATGACCCTCCAGATATTGCAAAACTACAAATCCCAGCATGCCCAGACAGCAAAGAGCTGTTTGAGCATGCTAGGACATGTAGTTTTGCAAGATCTGGAGGGATACAGTTTAGAGACCACTATATAGTGGTCTCAAACTGCAGCCCTCCAGCTGTTGCAAAACTACATATTCCAGCATGCCCAAACAGCAAACAGCTGTCTGGGCATGCTGGGAGTTGTAGTTTTGCAACATCTGGAGGGCTACAGTCTGACTGTAGCCCTCCAGATGTTGCTAGGCAACTTACCGGCTTCTGTAGGATCCAGGGAGCCATCTTCTTCTGCCGCCCGCGCCGATCACCGTCCCCCGCAGCCTCCGGAGGGGTAAGTGGACCTTCTGCGTTCGGTCCCCGTCGTTTCCCCGCCTATTGTAGGTGGGCAGGACGGGGAAAACGAAAGTAAACCCCTCCGCCCCCGATCTGCTATTGGTGGTCGCGTCTAGACCACCAATAGCAGGGATAGGCGGGGTGGCACCTCTGCCACCTCACTCCTATCGCTTCGGGGGGATCGTAGTTGTCTTAGACAACCGCGATCCCCCTTCTATTCCTGGTCACCATAGACCCGTATGACCCGGAATCGGCATAAATCGCAATTGTGAATTCCCTTTGCTATTTGCCCGATCGCCGACATGGGGGGAGGGGGTTCTAATGACCCCCCTGGCATTTGCACGGGGTGCCTGCTGATAGATACGCCCTTCGTCCTTAAGTACCAGGACGCAAGGGCGTATCCCCACCAGGTTAAATCAACTGGTGCCAGAAAGTTAAACAGATTTGTAAATGACTTCTATAAAAAAAAAATCTTAATCCTTCCAGTACTTATCAGCTGCTGTATGCTCCAGAGGAAGTCCTTTTCTTTTTTAATTTCTTTCCAGTCTGACCACAGTGCTCTCTGCTGACACATTTGTCCATGTCAGGAACTGTCCAGAGCAGGAGAAAATTCCCATCACAAACCTCTCCTCCTCTGGACAGTTCCTGACATGGACAGCGGTGTCAGCAGAGAGCGCTGTGGTCAGACAGAAAATAAATTCAAAAAGAAAAGAACTTTCTCTGTAGTATACAGCAGCTGATAGGTACTGGACGGATTAAGATTTTTTTAATAGAAGTAATTTACAAGTCTGTATAACTTTCTGGCACCAGTTAATTTAAAAGAAATTGTTTTCCACCGGAGTACCCCTTTAACTTGCAACGTATCAAATGTTTATTTAAAGTATAACTAATGGCAAAAACTAAATTATCCCCTATTCACAGGACAGGGGATAAGTAGCTGATAGCCCCCTGCGATCTCTGGGAACCTTTGCTCAGTGAGGAGCGTGTGCTGCAGATGGCACATGCTCTATTCATTTCTATGGGAACACCGAAAACCTCTGAGTACAGCCCTCAGGCATCACCGGCGCTCCCATAGAAATTAATGGAGCGCATGCCATCTACCGGTAGACTACACACACTCCTTAGTGAGAGAGCCGGGGTCCTGTCCCGGTGATTGTGGGGGTCTCAGTGGTTGAACCCCCCCGCGATCAGCTACATTTCCCTTATCCTATGGATAGGGTATAAGTTAACTCTTGCTGGAGTACTCCTTTAAATTACAGTAGCCTTTTACCCCTTGATGCAAATGGTGGGCTGTTTTTTTTTTTTTCCTTAAATTTTGCCCCACAAATATATTTTTTCTGGTTTTGCCATAGGTTTTGTTGTGAAATGATTAACCCCTTAAGGACCAAGCCCAGGACAACTGCAGCGCAATATACACTTATCTCCTATCTACAAGATAGAGGATAAGTGTTTGATCGCGGGAGGTCCGACCGCTGGGACCCCCCGAGATCTCCCTAACGGGGCGCTGCCATTAGCGCTCATAGTGAGGGTTAAGGCGCGTAGCGTCGACCTAGAGGTCGACGGTGACGCCCCGTCTCCTCCCTGTCTCCTCCCCGTCCCAATACAGTTCTATGGGGGAGCCGGGGTGGCCCGAACACTGCCTCCCCGCCTCTCCCGTAGAGATGCATGGAGGAGGCGTGCCGGCCGCAACGTTATGCTGCGGCAGGCACGCCCCCTGCACGGGAGAGCCACGGCACAGCCATGGGCCCCGTACAGGAGATCGTTGAGGGTCCCAGCGGTCAGACCCCCTGCGATCAAACACTTACCCCCTATCTTGTAGATAGGGGATAAGTGTATATTGCGCTGCAGTTGTCCTTTAAGGACAGGTCAATTTTATTTTTCGCGTTTTCGTTTTTTCCTCCTCGCCTTCTAAAATCCATAACTTTTTTATATTTCCATCTACAGACCCATATAAGGGCTTGCTTTTTGTGTGACCAATTGTACTTTGCAATGAAACCTCTCATTTTACCATAAAATGTACGGCGAACCCGAAAAAATAATTTTGGGGAGGAAATTTAAAGGGTAACATTAAAACTAATTTCAATTATTGCACTCCTTATGGTAAATAAAAAATATTTGTAATATACTTTGTTTAAAAAAAAAAAATGAAGTTTTCTATGTGTTATTGGTGCTTAAAAAGGCTCAAAAGCACATTTTCCCCCATCATATACACAGGCTTTGGACCGAAGTCCAAACACAGAAAGTGCAGCCTGGAGTGCTGAGGGGGTGGTGTCCAGCCTCATCCAATCATAGCTCCTCTCACAATTAACTGCTATATGCTGTTGGTTGGACCCCCCCCTCAGCACTCAAGTCTGCACTACCTGTGTTTGGGCTTCGGTCCTAAGTCTGTGTATGAGATGGGGGGAAAATGTGCTCTTGAACTTTTTTTTAAGCACAAATAAAACATAGAAAACTTAATTTTTTTTTAAGCAAAGTATAATTAGAAATATTATTTATTTACCTTAAGGAGTGCAATAGCAAAAAATAGTAGTTTTAATGAGAGTGACCATTTAAATGAAAACCACAATTTTTCACATTTTGGAGAGTTTCATTTTCACACTGTACACTTTACGGTAAAAATTGTTTGTTATTCTGTGGGTCAATACAATTAAAATGATACCCATGGTTAGATACTTTTATATTTTTGTACCGCTTAAAAAAAAAAAAATCTAAAACTTTTTGTACAAAATCAGTATTCTAAAATCTCCCTATTTTGACCACCTATAACTTTTCCATTTTTCCGTTTATAGGGCAGTATGAGGGCTAATTTTTTGCGCCATAATCTGTACTTTTTATAAAATACCACATTTGCATATATAAAACTTTTAGATTATTTTTTATAAAAAAAAAATTTTGGGAATAAAATGTGACGAGCAGCATTTTGGGACTTTTTAATTTTTTACGTTTACGCCGTTCACCGTACCGGATCATTAACGTTATATTTCAATAGTTCGGACATTTACGTAAGCAGCGATACCAAATGTTTATAAAAAATAAATAAATTATGCTTTTTGGGGGTTAAATGGGAAAAACCGACAATTTTTATTGGGGGAGGGGATTTTTTTATATTTTTTGAACTTTTAAATTTTTACATTATTTTTTTAATTTACACTGTTTGTCCCCATAGGGGACTATTTATAGCAATCATTTGATTGCTAATACTGTTCAGTGCTATGCATAGGGCATAGCACTGATCAGTATTATCGGCAATCTTCTCTGGTCTGCTCGATAGCGGGAGACGGATGGAGGCAGGTGAATAGGACACCGTCCGCCATTAGAGATGATTGGATCCCTGCAGCAGCGGTTGATCATATATTTTAACATGCACATAGCCGCAGATGCCGTGATCACGGATGTCCCTGCCGTGTATGACGCGATCACCGCTCTGATGCACACGGTCATACACAGGACGTACATGTATGAGACAGTCAAGCATGCTTAGTGCTAGTTAGTCTTCACTTTGTACACAATCAAAGGGGATTATGGTAAAGTGTGTTCTATGTTGTATGGAAACATCAGGGTCACATTTCAGATTGGAAACTAGCAAGTGATTAGTTAAATAGGGAGAAGGAATAGTACAAGAACGCACAACATTTTACCTAACAACCAGAACATTTGTACTCTTAGATATACATGTGCTACACATCTTTACAGACTGTTTCCAACTTAATATTGTGGGAAGACCCGTTTTATGATAAAAATTGTGTAGGAATACTTTTCATGCTTTCAGATACTTTTTTTTCTCGTGTAGATGTTGAGTTGACTTTGTTTAATGCTTTGTTTTAGGTATGATGCATTGTGCATCTTGCTCCGCCATAGCAAGAATGTTCGCTACTGGTTTGCACATGGTGTTCTCTTTGCTTATCCAAATCGCTTTTCTGAATATCTTTTGGAGTGCCCTAGTGCTGAAGTTAGAGGAGCTTTTGCAAAACTTGTAGTATTTATTGCACATTTTTCTTTGCAAGATGGACCCTGTACTTTACCCTTTGCCTCACCTGGACCATCAAGTCAGGTATGTTTATGATTTTCCATTTAAGTGAAGCCATTGTTTCTCGGTCGCTCTTCATTGGGGGACGCCTAACTGATGGGTATATGCTCTTGCCACTAGGAGGCACTGACACTAGAAAAAAAAACTTTCTGCTCCTCCCTGACAGGATAAACCTGCCCACCTGCAGTGAATTAATCAGTTTTAGCTAGTGTCAGCAGGAGGCAAGACACAGGTCTGGGAGCTCCCCAGACCTGGTCTATTTTATTATTTTCTTGTAAGGGCTGTTATTTAGGTTCTTTACTCCCTTTTGTTTCCTTTTTTTTTTCAGGTGGGGGTTCAGGAGCATGGCGCTACCTGTTCCCCCATATGCAGCTAAGGTGCACGAGTCATGACAGTATGCACCGTCAACCCCTTCCCGCCAACGGTCAGCACCTGGGGTTACACCTAGGGTCAGAGTCCCCCTATTTCCCTGCTCGTCCTGTCTGTTGAAGCATGACGTGATGCAGGTGGCAAAACAGCTGGCTGAAGACATCTTGGGTGAGTATGTGGAGTCTGAGGTGAGTATACATCTCTTTCCCCCCCCCTCCCTCCCACCCCCCCCCCTTGGCTGCATCTATGGTGGAAGGAGGGGTCTGTAGCGGGGTGCCCAGGGAGCTGCTCTCCCTTTTTAAATGCCGGGTGCTTTCCACATTTTTCTCCCTGTCCCGCTGGCTGGAGCCGTCCTTTTCTCACCTATTCGCTGGGTCTGCGGTGTGGACGGGAGTGCGCCCCGAGGTGCTCATGCCGGCGGGTGTTCAGGGGGGACCATGGTGGCACCTTCTTCTTCCCCTAATTCTCCACGCGAGTCAGGCAACTCCTCCCCTCCAGCTTGCGCGCTGCTGGGGGCCATATCCAGTGAATATACACCTTACTCTGCAGCGGTGTCTAGCTCCGCCCCTTACGCCCTGCCCTCGCTGTGGGGCTCGCCGGCACTCGGTTCACACAGCTCCTACTCCCATGGCAGTAGTCCGGAGGGAGCTTGTCTGAAGGGGCCTCTATTGTCCCCTATCTGGTGCTGTGCGGCGCTTGGCAGGCGCCTTCATTGCACAGAATCCTGCGGGCAGCACTTTTGCAAGGCGCCTTGCGCCCATGCTCCTTATCCTTAGTCAATGGCATGGGTGAACATACATACTGTTTTTTTATACTGCACCTCACACTGATATATATATATATATATATATAAAAAAAAATGTATATTCCCCAGTCACTGAGACTATTGGGTTTTGGCTCCCTCTGATGGCCAATACTTGTATTGCACTCTGCCTTCTATTAGGTGACCTGCCTTTGCCTAACGTCATGAGCCGCTTACGGTTTCCCTCTGGTGTCCTTTACCCTACATTGTGGCTCACTGTTGTAGAGCATATGCGAACCGCCGTGGCGGTTGTTACCAGGGAGTCACTTTCCCTTGGAAATTGTCTGAGGATGTATTCAAGCAAACTGTTCTCCCTTACTACCGAGTGCCATGTACCGTAATGTGCAAACTTCCTTTTGCCTTTCTGGCAGACACTCCGGTTTCCCTTGGGATTCCTCTTCCATTAGGTCTGCCGACCACTCACTCTGGGGGTGTTCTTGGTATGTCATGCTATATGATTCCCTTCCCCACAGGCTACCGCATCTGCGGCTAGTGCTCTGGATCAACACATCCAGCGCTAAGTCTTGGACCTGACATTATTATGCCAGACAGTAATCTCGCCTGTCACCCATTTCTCAGATGCCGCATCTGCGGCGGACACTCCGGTACAACTGGTCTGCATGGTTGCCTACATTGCCTGCCATACAGCAAACGGCTGCTGTCTCTGCGGCTAGAGTTCCAGTACCTCACTACCGAGTGCTGTGTCTGATGGAGTGAACCATTGTCTACTATGCACGCATTCCAGTAAGCTACAGTGATCTGCATGGTTGCCTACTCTGCCTGTCATACCTCAAACGGCTGAGGTATCTGCGGCTGGAGTTCCAGTACCTGGCTACTGTGCTAGGTATCCGACGGAATAACTCACTATCCACAATGGATTCATACCAGTCAGCCAGACAGTGGTCTGCATGGTTTCCTATACTTCCTGTCACATTTCTCCCGGCTGATGTATCTGTGGCTGGAGTTCCAGTACCTCACTACTGTGCGAGGTGTCGATGGTATGGCATGCTGTCTACTATGGACCCACCAGTAAACTAGTGATCTGCATGGTTCCGATACCGCTTGGCACACATCACATAGCTGATGTATCTGCTACTCTATTTCCGGTACTTCAATGTTGGGTGAGGTGACTGATGGAGTGACCCATTGTCTACTGTGGACCCATACCAGTAAGCCAGACAGTGGTCTGCAGGGTTTACTACACCGCCTGTCACACATCACACGGCTGATGTATCTGCTACTTGAGTTCCGTACCTCACTACTGGGTGAGGTGACTGATGGAATCACTCGTTGTCTACTATGGACCAGACACTGGTCTGCATGGTTGCCTACACCGCCTGTCATACGACAGACGGCTGAAGTATCTGTGGCTGAACTTTAGGTACCTCACTACTGTGCGAGGTGCCAACCAACTGACTCGTTGTCGTCTATGGACTATACCAGTACGCCAGATAGCGGTCTGCATGGTTTCCATTCTGGTTCTATACCAGTAGGCCAAACAGCGGTCTGCATGGTTTACTACACTGCCTGTCACACATCTCACGGCTATTGTTTCTGCTGCTGGAGTTCCGGTACCTCACCGCTTTGTGTGGTACCCGACAGTGTCTCGCGGTCCACTATGGATCCATACTGGTAAGCCAGGCAGTTGTCTGCATGTACGCCGCATGACTGATTTTTTTTTGTGGCTGGAGTTCCGTACCCCACTGCTGTGCACGGTATATGTAGAACTGCCCCAGCGTGTCCCACCTTCACTATGCGGGATGTCAGGGATGCATTACTTGGCTCTTCTGCCTCCCTCTATCTCCCAAGGGGTGGGTTTCTTGGCCTCCCCGCCCTCCCACCTATGGCAAAAGGGGCACAGTTATCGTCTGTCTGCCTGTTCCCTTTTTGCCAACCGCCTGGTTCTTGTTAAACCAGACTGCTTTCTACATTGTTTCCGCCGCCATTGGTCTATGACCTCTGGGCTGCCGCGGACATAGCCAGGTTTCCAGTACCTCAGTGCTGGGTGAGGGTTCTGTAGTAGGGTCCGTACAGGTATTCCGGATTGATGCCAGTTGGACAATCCTTTTCTGTCAGTTTTCTACAGCACCAGGCCGCCCCTTGGACGGACCGCACTCTAGTACCCTGCCTTCTGGGACGGTTGACTGGAGTGACCCTGGGTGCTCAGGACTCCTATACCTACCAGCCAGTCGGTTTTTCCACATGGCTTCCTACTACGTCGGGTCAACTAACGTACACTTCCACCCTGTGGACGGTAGTTCAGGTTACCCACTGCCATGAGATGGTTTCTAGCGAGTCTCCCCATCTTACCCCATGGGCCTTAGACAATGCACCACATACTAGGTTTAAAAGGTTACTTTCGTGGCCAGGTCCTTCTCTACATGCCTGCTATTCTGTCTACAGGCTGGTATCTCACCCCACTGTGTGTTTCTGTATGCGGGACCCGGCATGGCCACGGTCCCTTTGCCACATAGCCACTGTGGGTCTGCATGGTGTTCTAATCCACCTGGTTACCTCCCCCGGGTCTACTGATACGCAGCTGCAGTCCGGTGTGTCTCTTTCCGGGTGCGGTTTCGCAGTGTGTGTACCTGTGTGTTCGAGACCCTTTCTGCTTGTAAGCCACAGTGTATCTGCGTTTTTCCTGCTCCACACTTCTTCTTCATCTCCTGAGTCTGCGTCTGCACTCTGCAGCCTTGTGTCTGGCACCATTAGGAGAAGGGGTGTGGGCTTCTTTTCTGCAGGTCCCAGGGATTTTCTCAGCAACGGCAGCATCTCTGTTCTCTTTTATTTGGTTGCATGGTTGGTCTGGTAGAGGCATACATCCCTTTCTGCTGATCCCTTTGCTATCTGCGGTTTAGTTCATATCCGCAGTCTTAATACCCCACTGCTATAGTGGAGTTCCCATGTCTGTGTTCCTACGTATGCTAGGACCACTCTGTAGATGTGGAGCCCACCTTCCTTTTGCTTGGTGGGGTGTGCCTCGGGGCTTCCGGTAATTTTGTTTCCGCAGTTCTGCAGCTGTTGAAAACTTCTGTTCTGACTTGGGGCCTGCTGGGGCGACAGTCAGTTCAGCTCCTCCCTATGCCTCCAGGTGTGTTTCGGTCTTTGATGGCTCAGGCACCTACTCGTCACTATCTGGATTGGCTCTCCACATGTCTTGTACTTTTTGCCCAGCACCAGTGCACTGGATTCTGATCCCTCTTGGGACACAAGGTGGCTTCTCCACATAGCGATGGGTTGCCGTTCTGTCCTCCCAGTACTTATCCGTGGCTGTGGTGCAGAATTTCCATTCTCCTATGCACTTTTCCAATCCCATTTCCACAGGGGTGCGGGGATAAGGGTGCTTGTCATGGGTCTGTACTTGAGTTTTCCTCTCGTCCATCCTTGTTTCCCCTCCTATGGGGGGACGGGACTATTTTGTTGATTATTTTCTGCCGCCCAGATGTTGCTGTCTCTTTTTTGCTGTCTATGCCTGTGGGCTTCCTGTCCACTATCTCAGCTTGACTCTTTCCTCTGTTGGAGGAGTTTGTACAATCTACCTGGAGGGGGGGGGGGTGTCCTTCCTTCCCTTTTGTCTGTGTCAGCGGTACTGCACTGACACCAAAGTTCTCTGGAGTCATCCTTCCTGTGCCCAGACCCTGAGATTCCCTGCTCGGTTCTCATTTGTTTCTCCCTCCGTTACCATTCTGGCGTGATGTTTCTTTAGTGTGCTCTTTTTAGACTGCTCTTCCGGTTTCTTGGCCCTGGGTAATGGTTCAGGTTTTGGGCATGTGTGGTGTTCCGGCCAAGACTCCTCCGCTATCCCATTAGTCGGGGCGGTCTTTCGGTTCTGCACTCCTTCACTTGTTCATGGAAGTTTTGTCGCCTGGAGAGTTTTCGCAGACGTCTGTTTTTCTTACTCTTCCAGGGTGCGTCTTCCAGTTTACTTGTCGGTCTCAGGTATTTGAGATGGCCCCCTTATTCAGGGTGTTTGTCGCTCCTTTCTTCCTTCGGTGTCCAGGTCTTCCCGAGTTGGAGGGTGTTAAAGTTATCTGTATTTTCCCAGTCTAGCTCTTGATCCTTCTGGTTGATCATGGCGGGCCCCTGGGACAGCGGTTTTTGGGTCTGCAGCTGTTTCGGTCTTTGCTCTCATGCACCGTCCCTTTCCAGTGCAGCATCCCATCATTCCTTTTTTTTTTCCTGTGGTTCCTTGTCTCTCTATATGACCCGAGTGCCTTGGGTCTCTACAGAGGATGGCCCTTTCCTTTTGCGTCCTAGTCTATCTCCTTGGACGGGAGATCTGCCTGGAGTTCAATTTCAGGGCCTCGTGTGTCTTCGCCTGGGAGGCTCGTCCGCAGGCCTTGTGAACACCTGAGTTCAGTCTCGGGACTGATTCCTTTTCTCTGGTGGTTGTTTTTCCCACCCTAGGGTACTGCTTTGGTACGTCCCATCAGTTAGGTGTCCTCCAATGAAGAGTGACCGGGAAAAGGAGATTTTTTTTTTATACTCACCGTAAAATTCTCGTAGCTTTGATTGGGGGACACCGCACCCACCCATTTCTTCATCTTTTTTCCGAACTATTCTTTCCGGTTCTTGGGTTGTTTATCCGGGATTCCTTTCTAGGGTCCTTCGGACGTATGTCTTTGTTGGCTTCTCCTACTGCTTTTTGACAAAACTGATTACTTCACTGCAGGTGGGCGGGTAAATCCTGCAAGGGAGGAGCAGACTACTTTTTTTCCTAGTGTCAGCGCCTCCTAGTGGCAAGAGCATATACCCATCAGTTAGGTGTCCCCCAATGAAGGCTACGAGAGATTTTACGGTGAGTACAAAAAAAATCTCCTTTATAATTAACACATAGGTTATGTCGCTTATATGTGGTGTGGGTCATACTTTAATTTTCATTTTATTTGTTTAGGCTTATGATAATTTGAGCCTGAGTGATCAGTTGCTAAGGGCCGTCTTGAACCTTCTGAGAAGAGAGGTGTCTGAGCATGGTCGTCATTTACAACAATACTTTAACCTGTTTGTCATGTATGCTAATCTTGGTGAGTTAAAAAAAAATAAAATAAAAAAAAAGTCCTTGTATTTTTTAAGTTTGTTAAAAAATTTGTTTGTAGAAAAGCCATGAGGCGTTTAGTAAAATGTGTACCTTTTTATATTTTAGGCATGCAAGAAAAGACCCAGCTGTTGAAACTCAATGTGCCTGCAACTTTTATGCTAGTAGCAATGGATGAAGGGCCGGGTCCTCCAATCAAATATCAGTATGCTGAATTGGGCAAATTGTACACTGTAGTGTCACAGCTTATCCGGTGTTGCGATGTATCATCGCGTATGCAGTCTTCTATAAATGGTAATGCACTAAATTGAAATGTTTGAAGAATCCTAGTCATGCAATAGATGTTTTGCTGTACAGAATGCAGTTGATTGACCCACAGTTTTTAACAGCACAATTCAATCTCTCTGGAACTGACTTGAGAGCTTAGTACATTGCTCAGTCCTCTAGAAATGAAGCTGCACTCTCACTGTTAAGCTCAAATGTGGAACACAGGTTCTCCATTCTCGTGATCGGTGGGAGTCTCCAGTGATCCTGCGGATAGGTGACCAGTGTTTGTCTTCTGATAATGAAAATACACTCTGCGCTCAGCTCCTCCTAATCTATAACATGACTGCAGATTATTCATATAGTCTTGTGAGAAAACGTTCAGAATAACTTGTCATTTTGTTCATGGAAATGTTTGCTTATTCTGGGTTAAGTAGTCATTGTGGGCAGTCCTACTTGGTGATTGACAGCTCTATGTGCAGACTTACACCTGTCAATCTTTGATTAGGACTGCCCAAATGAATGGTTAGCTCAGAATGAGCAGAGGTTTACATGAAAAAATTACGTTATCCTGGAACATTTTGCCCAAAACTATACATTGGTCTGCTCAGCTCCTCTCTAGAACATTTTGTCCGCAGATTAGACTGCATTGTAAACATCAGAGGTAACTTAACTACTATTTAACAGGTTGATGTCTAAGGACGAGCCGGCTTGTCCTGAAACTGCAAGCAGCGTATGGCGCGGGCTCCTAACTCGAGCTTGCGTCATACCGGCCGACCCCCAGCTGATTCCCGTAGCTAGGGGCCGCCGTTAAAAGCAGACATGCAGCAATTGCCGCGGACGGCTATTAACTCTTAAGATCACCGCTGTCAAAGCTGACAGTGGTGTCTAAAGGGACCTGTAACTGCTCCCTGGTGGTCCAGTGGGGTGGATCGACTTGGATCCACATCTGAGGTAGCCACAGGGCTTACCTTACGTCCTGTGGCTGCTGCCGCACTGAGAATGATAAATCCTGGCAGGACCAGTCTTTATCAATTGAGCTTAGAGCACACAGATCAATGTGATTCTATGGAACTACATTCATCTGTGTAAGGAATCTATTGATTCATCCTAAAAGTCCTGTAAAAGGCCCTCATACATCCCAGTATATGGAAAAATAAAAGTTATAGTTGTTAGAACATACAAATTTTTGTGCATGTAGTTATAATTTTTTTTTTTTTTAGTAAAATAAAATACCTTTATAAATAAGGTATCCTTGTAAACGTATGAACCTACTGAATAAAGATACGGTGTCATTTTTACCAAAAAGTTCACTGCATAGAACCGAAAGTCCCCAAAAGTTACAAAATTTTGTTTTTTTTCTTCTTTTTTTCAATTTTGCCCCAGAAATAAATTATATATATATTTTGTTTTTCCGTAAATTTTGTGGTGAAATGATTGATGTCGTTATTATAAAGTACAATTGTGGCGCAAAAAAAGCCATCATATGGGTCTGTATGTGCAAAATTGAAACAATACGATTTTTAGAAGGTCATGAGGGGGGGGGGGGGGAGGGGGAGTACAAAAACTGAAATAACCCTACGTCCTTAATGGATTAATAGTGCTTGTCCCACAATTATTTACTGTTAGTCAACAGACAATATTTCAAGTTTTCAGATGGATTTTTTATATTATATATATATATATATATATATATATATATATATATATATATATATATATATATATATATATATATATATATATATATAATTAGGTGTTTTGTTTGTTGAAAAATACTTGAAAATTAAAAAAAAATTACAAAGCCATATTATTTAACATCCTCCGCTTCAACATAAGGGAAAAAACAAGAGAAAAGGGGGGAAAAAATTCTTAAACTGCAGTATAAATAAGAAAACACAAAACTACCAGAGACATAAGTAAAGCCAGGTAGAGACTGTAAATAAGGGTATCAAGATAGTTGCCTGGGGCCTACGTCAGTTGGAATCTTTATATATAAATGTAGATTATTACTTTTCTGTCCTGATCTTGCAGTAACATGTTCCAGGGATTGTACCAAGTCCTCTTCTGATCCTGAAATGAAAATAAAGTTGAAGTCAAATTACATCTCAATCAGAAAAATAATCAAAACAGTAAAAGGCTTTTTGAAACATGAGGAAAAATAAACATAATTGGTATTCCAGCGTTCGTAATTAGCATCGCCTCCAAAAGAAATTGTGATCAAACAGTTGTATGTACCCTAAAGTGGTACTAATAACTACCGCTCACCCCACAAAGCATACGCTTTATCAATAGAACAAAGGTTAAAATGGGTCTTAAAGAATGTTATGTTTAACTTCTTTTACAGAAAATTCTTTGTACCAATATGTAAGATTAGTAACGAGCACAGAGTATGTTCAGCTCACTCCCCAAGCCCACAGCGCCCGGACTGGCGTGGGCAGAGCCTAAGTGCAGGGATATGGAACAGACGAATGTCCAGCGCAGGTCAGTGGAAACGGGATGCTTTATTGGGTTACTTTAGCACATGAAACACAAGGATACAGGTGATACTGACTAAGGCCCAACTCCAGGGACGAAACGCGTCACCTGTAGCCTTATCTTCCATGTGCTGAAGTAACCCAATAAAGCATCTTGTTTCCACTGACCTGCGCTGGAAAATCGTCTGTTAAATATGTAAGATTACCGACCTGCAGAATAAAGTTAAAATATTTACTCTACTGTAGAATTACAGTTTTTTTTAACGTTTAGCACCCATATTATGTGATACCATTAAAAAGAAATGTTGTACTGAGAAAAACCAGCCCTTGTGCAGCTCTTGTAATTATTTATCCCTTCATGACAGACAATTTTCATCCCCAGCTTCCAATTGAAATAAATGTAATTATGGGACAACCTGTTTAATATATTACTAGATGCACACAAGCTCATCTTAAAGCCTACATTTAGTTTTCTTTCCTATACTCAATTACAGGTAACCCACCACTTTCCAACCCCTATGGAGATCCCAATTTATCACAGCCTATAATGCCACTGCAACAGAATGTGGCTGAGCTGCTGTTTGTGAAAACCAGTTATGTAAAGAAAATTATAGAGGACTGTAGCAACTCTGAAGAGACCATCAAACTTCTACGATTTTGTTGTTGGGAGAATCCACAGTTCTCTTCTACAGTTCTCAGTGAATTGCTGTGGCAGGTGAGAAATGAATTTACTTATTTCACATTTTTTTCCCCTAATGTTTAATCACTCCACTGATTACTAGATATACCATAAAAGCTAAAGGGTCACAGATGTTAAGAATGACGACATTCTACCTTTCAAAGATTTCCATGTTCATCGTTCATATCCCTATTAAATGTTTGTCAACAGTTATTCTTGTCTTGTAGGAGTGTGATGTTTTATTTTGTAAGTTTTCTTTTATCCTCTAGGTGGCATATTCTTACACCTATGAGCTTAGACCCTACTTGGATCTTTTACTCCAGATTCTGTTGATTGAAGACTCTTGGCAAACCCATAGGTGAGTGCTTTATTAAGTAGCATTTACCAGAATAAAAAATACAACTTTTTTTTGTTTTGTTCAATCACTTTACACCATTTCCTGTTTTTAGGATTCATAATGCACTTAAAGGAATACCAGATGACAGAGATGGTTTGTTTGACACCATCCAACGCTCCAAGAACCACTATCAGAAAAGAGCTTATCAGTGCATAAAATGCATGGTGGCTCTCTTCAGCAACTGTTCTGTTGCATACCAAATATTGCAGGTAAGTAGTCCTTATGTGTAAGAAGTGTTATTTCCTCTGGCTGCAAAACTGTCTGTGTAATAGGAGCCATATAGCATGTGTGTGTATATATATGTGTATGTATGTATGTGTGTATGTATGTATGTGTATATATATATATATATATATATATATATATATATTAAAGAGAGACAAAAACATGCGTTATATATAAATATTTTGTAATATATATATATAATATATATATATATATATATATATATTATAGTTTATAAAATATTTATATTGAATGCATGTTCCCTTGGGTGACTTTTACATATGTCATATGTTCCATATTTCCTTTTCCCCACTCTACTAGTAGTAAAATGTTTATGAATAAATAGACTGTGTATAGTTTAGGTAAAATTTTTGATGAATTGTCGATCTTATACACTGCATCTTATTTTTTCAATTAAATCTCTCTTCACTTTTTTAGAGTAATGGAGATTTAAAGAGAAAATGGACTTGGGCAGTGGAATGGTTGGGTGATGAATTGGAGCGCCGGCCTTATACTGGCAATCCTCAGTACACCTACAACAACTGGTCTCCACCAGTACAAAGCAATGAAACCTCGAATGGCTACTTTTTAGAGAGGTCACACAGCGCTAGGATGACTCTTGCTAAGGCCTGTGAGCTGTGCCCAGAAGAGGTAATGTATGCTTTTACCGAACCTTTATAGATAAAAGTAATATTTCTAAATAACACCAAACTGGGTGCAATCCAGTGCTAGAATATTGTAACCAAAGAAATGGGGAAAGACACCAAGCTAGCAACTATGAATGGATGCACACCAAAATTCAATAACCATTGTACATATCAAAAGTATTCCTTTATTCACAATTCTAAAATATACAAAAAACAAGAGTAAGCAAACTTTTAAAATCATTTAAAACACATATATAATGTTCAGGCGGAGGAATGTAGTCCTGCAACGCCCAACCTGTACTAGGAAAAGTATTCCAACAGACAGATGCATGAGATCCCGGATCAAGGCAATATAGCAGAAAATGTATATATTAATATTAAATCATGTAGCATGCAAACCCCCCAGTACGTAAATAGGAAAATTAGAATTGTATATATAACCTATACTCATGTGCAAATGAGCAAAACTATCTAACCCATGTGTGGCAAAAAATGTCAGAAAGACATAAATACAAATCATAATCACTAGTGCTAAGAATGGAGATAGACAGCAAGTGCTAGTGAATCAAACAGCAAGGATATGTAAACCAAATGTAATGAGCTACAAGCCTGGAAGGTGCATGTGCTGTAAAAATGCCTGTGGGACCCACCATGTATGGAATAAATATGCCGGGACTGCATGCATCTAAGCACGGGGGAAGTTAATCCCACGTATTCCGCCTCCAACCACGGAGGCTTCCTCAGGAGTACTTTCTCCATTTCTTTTGTTACAGTGTAAACCGTGGCACAAAGCTCTTTGAAAATGTGGTCGATGCTTTTCGTGGCAAAATTTTGGCACGAAACTGATTTATTTTGCAAAATTCTTTGAGAATCTCCCCCAGTGTCTTATAAGGGAGTATTCCAGTGAAAAACACCTTATTCCCTATCTTAAGAATAGTGAACAGAGCGGGCTTCTGGTCCAGGAATTCCTCTGCGCTGACCGGGAGAAGGACACCAGACAAGTAAAATACCTTCACAGAGGGATTTATTGTGGATAATGGCATTATCCACAATAAATCCCTCTGTGAATGTATTTTACCTGTCTGGTGTCCTTCTCCCGGTCAGCGCCAATTAATTCCTGAACCAGAAGCCCGCTCTGTTCACCATTGTCTATATCAGGAAGGCTGCAGATCTGGATTACTTATCTATGCGATCACCATTGTTGTGTATGGGCTACACAACTATGTCGGGTCAGCGGTGATTTTTTCCCCCTACCCTCCCCCTCACATTGTAGTGATTTTACTCCACAAGGAGCGCCTCCGCCTCTTTTCTTTCCTCTATATAGATCTTAAGAATAGGGGATAATTTATAGATGGCAGGGCGTCTGACCACTGGGACCCCCCGCAATCTTCTGCACAGCGCCCTGGCAGTCTGCAGGAAGCGGACATGCCAACCCCCACTAGAGGCGCTATGGTCAACATGCCAACTCCATGTTTCTCTGTGGGATACACGTCTCCTTCCTGCAGACTGCTGGGACGCCGTGCAGGAGAACATGGAGGGTTCCAGCAGTCGGACCCCCGTTATCTACAACTTATTCCCTATCCTTTGGATAGGCATAAGTTGTATTAAATGAATCTTAGATCTCAGATGATTAGAACAGGGAAAATATTCTAGAACATACAAATTGTAAGGTGTTACTCCTGTTAGAAAAAGTACAGTCCAGCTTAAATGTTTTCTTCTTTCCAAACTGATGTATGTTCATTGATGTTTTTTTTATACACCATAGGGATATTTGTTTGTTTATTTTTACAGGATTAGTACTTCAGCACCTAAATTTTTTTTTCTTGCATGATAACCTACTACTTCAAGGTAGTGCATCTGTGTGTGTGTGTGTGTGTGTGTGTGTGTGTGTGTGTGTGTGTGTGTGTGAGAGAGAGTGTGTGTGAGACATTTGACCAACCATTGTCTTTCATCTTTTGTTCTTCACTGGATGCCATTATAGAGTCGTCATACATTTTATTACAATTTTTGAACTATAACCAGGAAGGGGCATAGTATAAATAATGCTTTCTCTGTCACCTCATTGGGGGACACAGAGACCATTGGTATTATGCTGCTTGCCACTAGGAGGCTGACACTAGGCAAACAATTCTAGTCAGTTTTAGATTAGTGTCAGTAAGACCTCTCCAGACCTGGTCTTTTCTGTTTTATTATTTTCTAGCTAGGGCTGTATAGTTTCGTTTTTTCCCTTTGTCATTTTTCTAGGTTGGGCGACAGGAGCATTGCGCTACCTGATCGCCCACATGCAACAAAGGGGTACGGTGCATATAGTATGGGCTGTCAACCCCTTCTCTCCAACGGTCAGCGCCTGGCAGTAGTACCCTGAATCCGGGTCCCCCACTTGCCCCTGTCTGCCTTGCTATGGCAGCCTAGAGTGTTGCAGCGCAGCCTTTAGCTGACTGAAGATGTCTGGGTGAGTATGAACTTCATCCCCCCCTTCTCAGTGGTTAAAGCTGTTGCCTTACAACGCTGGGGTCTGGGGCTTAGAACCCAACAAGGACAACATATGCATGGATGTTCTCTGAGTGTTTGAACAGTGAGTGCCATTAAACCTTTTCCCTTCTTCACCGACCACCTTTACTGCATCCACCGCGACTGCAGTCCCAGTGTCCCACTTCCTGGGTGAAGTGACTGACGGGGTGGGCACTCTCTGCAAACTCCACGTGGGTGGCCATGGTCCTTTCCACCACCCATTGTGGATATGCCATCTGCCACAGCTGCTTTTCCTGTACTCCACTCTGAGAGAGTAATCAGCTGTACAATGGACTATCTACACCATCCATGGAGGTTGGGTAGTCAGCCGCAGCTGCTGTCCCGGTACTCTCACTGAGTGAGAGTTGACCGCTGTACAATGTATCCTCTCCACCATCCATAGAGGTTGGTTCGTCTGCCACAGCTGCTATTCCGCTACTACACCCTGAGTGCGAGTTGAGAGATGTACAATGGCCCTCTACTCCATTCTTAGAGGATGCGATGTCTGCTGCATCCACGGTTACAGTTTCGGTACTTTGCTATATGTCAGAGTTGACTGTTCTTCCGCCCTCTGCCATGCCCTTGGAGGACATGATATCTGCCGCATCTATGGCTGCAGTCCTGGTGCACCACGGCATGAAGCTTTTGTCGGGAGGGTGACCCTCCATGCACCCTGGTTTCCCCAAACGTCCATGGAAGCGTGCTTTCCGGACCCTGCTTCCGGTGGGAGACAACCAACCATTGTGTCCCTGCAGGTGCAATTGACAGTCTATGGCCGCAGCATAGGTGATGTCCCATTGGTTTGCAGTCGGATCGGTTTTCAGTCCAAGGGATCCAGTTGGTGACCTTACGTATTCCTATCGTAGAGGGGGCTCTCTGATATGGCATCCTCCCCCCCTCCTCCAAGGGTAGTATCGTTTGCCTTCCTATGCCACTGATTCACATGTTTCCTACTGTAGTTTACACAGCACAAGGTTTGGGGTAGGGACCCTGCTCTGGCCAGTACAGCCATTTATTTGCCCTCCTTTTGGGTGGAGTTGTTTGCAGTGTCCTTGCCATTGCTGAGGTACATTCATGTCAAGGGGTTCCAACTCTGGCCCGTCTGGAGTTTACATTCCCCACCCCAGGGGAGGCGCTTTAGTGGGCTAGGTAGGCCTTCCTCTCTGACTACTCTATTCGTCTCATCTTTCCTTCTATGGAAGTGTGGTATTAGTGGTCTGGCTTTGCACTGCTCTTACCTCCTATGGGATGCCTAGTGTTGCTCAGACCATCTTGGCGCTCCCATGGAGTTGGGGTGGAGTTTCTTAGGTTTCCGCTATTTCTCGGGCAGTCCTTGCATTCCTCCTCCTTTTCTAGGTGAAGTGCTGTCAGTCTTCTGTACTTCCTCATGTGACTGGCTCAGGCATCTCATTTAACCCTTCCGCTACCGGCTTGGGTGTAGCTTACTGGGTGTCTACTATCGAGATTCAGCCTTTGCGCTCCCCCTTCTTCTGAGGGGTTGTATGGCCTTTGTGGGCTCCTGCCCTTGCCTTTGCAGCAGTTTCCCTCTGACCTCCCTCTGTCAGAGGATTTCTTTATTTCAATTCTGCCCTCGCTCTCCCTTTTTTTTTTATTTTTTTTTTATTTTTTATTTTTTGGTGTAGTTCTGCTGGATATGGCTTAGTTGCAGCTGTCTCCATCCTAGCTTTTGCAGGGGCTCTTGTTGGTCCTGACAGGACAGTTCATGTTTTCTCCCCCTTCCTTTTGAGTGCAGTTCTGTTTGTTCTGGCCTGGTCCATACCCTGGCTTCCCCAGCCCCTCGTGCTGCTCCCTTTCCCTGTATGGGTCTTGCTTGGAAGCCATCCTGGTGGTCCTTGTGTTTCCTTCTGGATGTGAGGTCTCTGTTCTCTGCTCTTACTCTCCAGTGATATTTCTGTTTAGTGTCTCTAGGCCTTCCTCTTGAGGCTTCTCTGTTCAGGTCGCCTCTGGCTCCCCGGGGCTCCTCGACAGTCTCAGCTGTGGCAAGTCCCTCCTCCTTTTTAAGAGTGTGTCGTTGTCCTGTGCTTGCCCTCCAGTCTGGGTGGGCACCCTCCTGTGCACTGGTCATGTCTTCTCTTCCTCGCATTGTTGCTTCAGTTGGCTTGACATCTCGCTGGGTCCCCTCGAACTTCCACTTGGTGACTGTCATTCTGGCATGTTACTCTCTCTGTCATCCTATCCGTTTCCACGTTGGAATCCCATGCTTGATCATCCTTTTCTATTTCCTAGTCTTTTGTGTCTATGATTGCTGGGTGGCGGTGCCTTTTTTATCCTAGCCACGATTCTCCCCTAGGTTGGATCACTCTTCCCTGACAGCCCCAGAGTCGTTTTGCTCCCTCTCCTATGGTATTTTGCCCTTCCAGGCTCTCCTTGCTTTGGGCTCTCTGCCAAATGGACTTTCCATGCCTTCTGCTCCGGAGGGGTTGTTCCTGGGGCTTCCACCATTCCGGGAGTTAGTCTCTGGCCTTGGCAGGGTTTCGGCCCTACTCTTCTCCACTGTTTATCCGCAGCGGCAATCTTTGCTCGAGGTTGGTATTTCAGGGTTCCTCCTTTTCTTCCTGGACATGGGATCGGGTTTCTCTGGGCAGCGGCTACAGTGTTCTGGATGGCTCTGCTCCCTCCTGTCTATTTGCGTTCCTCCTTCTCCCTCCAGAGTGGGAGGGGCCTGGGTCTTTGGGTAGGGGCCCTTCCGGTCGGCCTGGTTGCTCAGTCTGGCTGTTTTCAGTGTCTCCACGTGCGTGGTCCTCCTTGTCGCATGTTATTTCCCACTTTCGTGGCTGTGCGGCACACTCATGGGTTCTCATGCGGCCTAGGATTGAGGTTTGAGTTTAACCCTCCCGGTTCAGGTGTTTGTTTGGGTGCTTCTTCCTGGCCTTTTTCCTGGCCTTTTTCTTCAAGCGCTCAGGACTGTTAAGGAGTTTTGCTTTCTTCTCTCTTCGTCCCATTCTAGCAGCTATGTTATCCACCTTCTGAGTCTTGCCTTCTTGTTGAGCGTCCTTGAGCTGCTTTTCTATTGTTCTCTCAACTCAGCCTCTGTCCTACGGTTGCGGTTGGCTTCCTTTCATGGCTCTCCCTTCATTCCTCTCCGGCATGTTTCTCTCCTGGGAGTGGCGTTTCCTCGCCATGTTTGTCTTGCTTTTCTTATATTTTCCATGTTTGGGCCTATCCTCTGTGGTTCTGCGTCTTTTGAATTTTCATCAGGGCTTTCTTCTGCTCTCCTGTCAGGACGGGTTTGGGCCCATAGGCCTTTGGGGCGACCATTTGTTTTCTATATGGTCGGCTGTCGGACCCCAGTCTCTACACAATTCGTTCCTTTTGGGTCCGGCCTCACCCCTCATGTTTTGCGGGGGGCTGCCAGGTGGTTTGTAGCCGGGTTTCGGTTTCCTCTGCCCACTTTCTTGGGTGACTGACTATGGCTCAATCTCTGGCCTGACCTTCCCCTCTCTGATGGTAGTGCTTGACGGTATGACCAAAAATGCATATCACTGTATTTTTGTAAGTTATGGCTGTTCCACGGTATTTAACAGTATTACCACCACCCCACCCCCCTACACTGGGGAACTAATCATATGTGACCCGCGGGCACTGCTCTGCTTCTCTAACAAACCCCCCCCCCCCCCCCCCCAATGAATCAGCCGCAGTCCCCCACATCGGGGAACTAATCATATGTGACCCACGGGCGCGGCTCCCCCCCGTCCTCCTGTGAGCCTCTGGCGCTTAAAATGAATGATTTGCATGCCGCGGTGCTGGAAAGGATTAGTAAAGGACATCTGTACTGGTTTATTTTACATATTCCTGTGCCCGGGCTGCAAAAATAAACTTTGGCTCACCTTCCTACGTTCCCCCGTTGCTCTGGTATTTGCCTCACTGTTCTCTGCTGCAATCTTCATGCAGCTTTCTGGGGGCGAGAACGTCACAGAGCCGTTAGCGTATCATCAGCACCGTCGGCGTATCAGTGCGCTCAGCCTTTCACCGTCCGAGGCGGGACATCGCTGCGGCCGGTGATACGCTGACTGCTCTGTGACGTTCCCGTCCCCAGGAAGCAGCATGAAGATCGCAGCGGAGAACAGTGAGGCTGATACCGGTGCAACGGGGGAACGTAGGAAGATAAATCAGTTTATTTTGTTGTTTTTTGCAGCCGGGCACAGGAATATGTAAAATCAGTACAGATGTCCTTTTATTAATCATTTCCAGCGCCGCGGCATGCAGCTCATTCATTTAACCCCTTAAGGACTCAGGGTTTTTCCGTTTTTGCACTTTCGTTTTTTCCTCCTTACCTTTTAAAAATCATAACCCTTTCAATTTTCCACCTAAAAATCCATATTATGGCTTATTTTTTTGCGTCACCAATTCTACTTTGCAGTGACATTAGTCATTTTACCCAAAAATGCTGACCCCTTCTGATCCCTATAACTTTTTTATTTTTCCACGTACAGGGCGGTATGAGGACTCATTTTTTGCGCCGTGATCTGAAGTTTTCACCGGTATGATTTTTGTTTTGATAGAACTTTTTGATCACTTTTTATTCATTTTTTAATGGTATAAAAAGTGACCAAAATTCGCTTTTTTGGACTTTGGAATTTTTTTGCGCGTACGCCATTGACCGTACGGTTTAATTAATGATATATTTTTATAGTTCGGACATTTACGCACGCGGCGATACCACATGTTTTCTTTTTGTTTTTTTTTACACTGTTTTATTTTTTTTATGGGAAAAAGGGGGGTAAATCAAACTTTTATTAGGGAAGGGGTTAAATGACCTTTATTAACACTTTTTTTTACATTTTTTTTTGCAGTGTAATAGGTCCCATAGGGAACTATAACACTGCAGACACTGATCTTTTACACAGATCACAGGCGTGTATTAACACGCCTGTGATCAGTGTTATCGGCGCTTGACTGCTCCTGCCTGGATCTCAGGCACGGAGCAGTCATTCACCGATCGGACACCGAGGAGGCAGGTAAGGGCCCCCCCGGTGTCCGGTCAGCTGTTCGGGACGCCGCGATTTCGCCGCGGCGGTCCCGAACAGCCCGACTGAGCAGCCGGTTCACTTTCACTATAGAAGCGGCGGTCAGCTTTGACCGCCGCTTCTAAAGGGTTAATACCGCACATCGCCGCGATCGGCGATGTGTGGTATTAGCCGCGGGTCCCGGCCGTTGATGAGCCCCGGGACTGACGCGATATGATGCGGGATCGCGGCGCGGTCCCGCTTCATATCGCGGGAGCCGGCACAGGATGTAAATATACGTTCTGCGTCGTTAAGGGGTTAAAGCACCGTCGGCTCGCAGGAGGACGGGGAGAGCAGCGCCCGCGGGTCACATATGATTAGTTCCCAGATGTGGGAACAGCCACTGCAGCTGATAATTCATTCATTCGAAGGGGGGAGGGGCCTGACTGGTATTGCGGTATAGGAAAAATTCATATTGTACAGAATAAAAAAAAGTATTCGGTATGAACCGGTATATCACCCAGCACTATGTGGCGGTTGTTTTTTTCCACCCAAGGGACTGCTTTGGGACGTCCCATGGTCTCTGTGTCCCCCCCAATGAGGCGACAGAGAAAAGGAGATTTTTTTTTTGTGCTCACCATAAAATCTTTCCCGTAGCCTTCATTGGGGGACACAGCACCCACCCATTTACGGTTCCTGGTCAGGTTGTGTGTTACCTGTTCTTGCTTTCTGGTGTCCTTCAGACGTTTTCTCCTTCAGACGTTTTCTCCTTTTGTGGTTTGGCTTCTCCTACTGCTTTGTGACTCAAAGCGGGTATATCCTGCTGGGAGGAGACAACTTTTTTTTTTTTTTTTTTTTTTTTTTTTTTTTTTTTGGCTAGTGGCAGCAGCATAATACCCATGGTATCTGTGTCCCCCAATGAATGCTACGAGAGATTTTACAGGGAGTACAAAAAAATCTTTTTTTCTATAGTATCCACTACTGTGAGTGGCTCAGGAAAATAATAAATAAATAATAAAGTTATAATAACTTAAAAACTGCACATAAAATAGTAATTCACCTTATGGTAAATCTGTTAAAATGAATTCTGGAAAGGTTTTGAAAATGTTTACATGTCATTATTACTGAATCGAGCTAAGCTTTTTATATTAATTTTATATTAAGTACTACTAATTCTACTAATTTTCTACTAATAGCATTTGTCCTCCAGTTTGTATCCTGGAAAGGTGAAAATTGTTGATCCATATTTGTTTTATTTGACATACTTGTGCATTCTGTATGGCAATAACATTTGTCTACAGCGGTCTTTGGGCTTATTGGTGTGGCTTTAGCTAGCCTTTGTCTGATATTTTTGTGTAGTTACAGTTGAAACTAGAAGTTTACATACACTATATAAAAATACACACTGATGTTTTTCTCAATATCTGACGTTAAATCAGAATAAACCTTACCCGTTTTAGGTCAGTAGAATTACCAAAATTATATTTGCCAAATGCCAGAATGTGTGCGAGAGAGAGTTTAAGGCATTTTTTATTATTACTTTCCAAGCCAGGAGTCTGCACAGAGCCCTGCTTGTCTCACTCTCACTTTCTGTTTTTGGTCTCATCTTAGAGAGACACACAATATCTGCAGGGATAGCATTTTTTCGCCCCAAAATATACAAAAATTTTTAGCAATGTATATTACAAATATACATATAATGGTATTATAAACATTATATAAAAAGTTTTTGTTGACGACAGTTACACTTTAAAGTTTGGACGGAAATGGATCTTCCACATGGACAGTGACCCGAAGCATAATGCCAAACTGGTTACAAAGTGGCTTAAGGATAACAAAGTCAATGTTTTGGAAAGGCCATCACAAAGCCTTGATCTCAATCCTATTTGAAAAGGCAGGTGCGAGCAAGGCGCCCTACAAACATGGCTCAGTTATACCAGTTCTGTCAGGAGGAATGGGCCAAAATTTTGACCAACTATTGTGAGAAGCTTGTGGAAGAATATCCAAAACGATTGACCCAAGTCATACAGTTTAAAGGAGATCTGTAGTGCCCAGAACTTATCCCCTCTCCGAGGGATAAGTTATAGATATCGGGGCTCTGAGCGCTGGGGTCCCCTGCGATCTCCTGTACGGGACCTTGGCAATGTACAGGAAATGGGGAGTTCCGTCCCCACAGGAGATCGCGGTGGGGCCCCATCGCTGGGACCCCCCGCGATCTATAACTTATTCTCTATCCTTTGGATTAGGGGATATGTTATAAGCACTACAGATCTCCTTTAAGGGCAGTGCTACCAAATATTAATGGAAATTTATGTAAACGTTTGACTTTGCAGAAAGTAATAAAAATGTGTTAAAAAAAATTCTCTCTCATTATTCTGGCATTTGGCAAATATAAATTATTTTGGTAATCCTAATTGACCTAAAACTGCTTCATTCTGATTTCATAAGAAATCCAACTCCACACCACTCAACCAGGGAGGATTAACGTGCGCTGGGGGGGCGTGTATACTTGCGATACAGTTGTATCATACTTGAGAAAGAAACCGATCTGACTTTGAAACGCGTTGTACGTTTTTTAAATTTGACTAAATCCCATCCAGTTTTACTTTAGTTAAGTTGATTTGCTCAGCGGGCAGCCAGCGCACATTAATCCTGCCTGGTGGTGAAGTGTGGAGTTGGATTTCTCATGGTATCACGCCCTTGCAGCTTGTCGGCGGAGGTAGCCCGCAGTCTTTATATGTCTATGCACTTATGTGTTGTGCCACAATTGTATAAACACCAAAAAAATGGAGCTACTCAAAACATGAAAAAATATCACTTTCTTTATGAAATATTAAACATACATATATATATATATATATATATATATATATATATATATATATATATATATACACATATACAAGGAAAAGAGCATCAGAAAAGGGCAGCAACCCCGGGACTAACTGTATTATACATACAATTAACAAGCAACTGCAGCAAAATATCGGAGAGTGGTGGTCTATGCAAGTACAATATATAGATTGGAAACCCCTGGACGAAGGTAGTCCCAGGGTTGCTGTCCTTTTCTGATTTGTTTTCCTCCTTTTTATATGTATTTTTTATATATATTTAATAAAGATATTGTCATATATTTTTCATGATTTTTTTGAGTAGCGCCATTTTTTGGGGGGGCTTTATATGATTATAGGAGTCTGAAAAACAGCCATGTGTCTTTCTATATAGTGTATGTAAACTTCTGGTTTCAACTGTATTACGCCCTAATACATAATTAGAAGATAGTGTTTATGTTAACTTACATTATGATATTCACTCTGGCTACAACAATGTAGTATACAACATAATATAAAATGGGCTTCCGTAATCAATAGTAACCAAGAGGGTTCTCCTCTGGCTGTGAAATCTGTTGAGTCTGAGTTGGTAAACTTAAATTCGACTCTTGCAAACTTTGTAGGAGCCAGATGACCAAGATGCTCCTGAGGAACATGAGTCCTCCCCTCCTGAAGATGCCCCATTGTACCCCCATTCACCAGGTTCTCAGTATCAGCAGGTATAAGATGCACTTCTATTTCATATTTCTTTTTTACTGCTGTTCTATACTAGGTTTATATTGGTATTTGTCAATGCTATGGTTTAATGAAACACCACAGGTGACCATATGAGAAATTTTACATTTATGGTCTATTCACACACAGTATTCTGTGCAGATTTTATGTGCATGATTTTATGCTTCAGATTTCAATGTAAACTAAATGACTGAACACTGCTTCAAATCTGCACAGGATACTGTACATTGGAATAGACTCTAAATGATATTCTGTAGTCTCGACAAGTGACCTTTCTACATTTTTCCCCTTGCCATAATGGTAACCTCTAGCAATAGGTTGCCTGACTTCTGTAATGTTTACTATTGCCTTTTGTAGATGTTTGCTGGGTTTTCTTAGCTTGCCAAGCCAACTGTTTTGATTCTCTTCTGTAAAATATAATGTATAGATTAGTGTTTTCAAGTTGGTATATTTGGTCACATGTTATTCATTTGCTTTTGCTCTACCTTACATACTTTTAAGTTCTTTTTATTTTGGCTAGAGCAGTGTCACACAGACCCTCAGCACAAATACATAGCAAAGTGACAAAAATACATGCAGTTTTTTTCCACAATTGTAGTTGTGGTTTCCAAAGAGAAACCACTTCCTATGGAAATCTGCAATTGCAGTACCATATGGTGAGATACTGGTGCGTTCAGCTACAGGATTGTGTACATCTCTGATGCCCCCTCCAAATAGGCAAGGGTAAGGATGACTATGATCATCTGTTTAAGTGGATATTTTAGATGGTGATGAACACAAGCAGTATGCTTTATGTTCTTTAGTGCATGTGTTTGATGCTTTGGCATGAGTGTTTGACACTGGTGACATTTTGCTGTGATCTTAACAAGCAGCTGATTTACTATTCTTAACTCTTACTAAGGGCCTTCACATCCTGAAGGTGGCACTCACCCACGTTTGCAGTGTTAATTTATTAACTGTGACATATCTATAAATTGTGTACCCATTGCACAGCATAGTTTGTCCATGCACCATATCTGTATTTGTACGTTCAGACATACTCCAGGAACATACAGGTATTGGACAAATAATGAGACGTAGGATATTTGTCTGTTACACTTCATGTCCTACACCCCCAGACCCTCTCTCTACCTTATTAAAGTTAATGATAGCTACAAATATTCAGATCAACATAGCAATGTCATTAATTTCTTACATCAAGTTCCAAGATGGTCTTCCTATTTCTACTATATTTTGTTTTAAGATATAAATTGATTGTTTAACTTGCATTTTTGAAATCTTCCTCTGTTTCTGGCAACTATTGCTTTCAGGTTCTTCCCTGATCTCTTAGTATAGGTTGGAATAGAGGACGGTTTCTGAAGTTGAAATATACATTACAAGTTGTGCTTCAGATAAAGATATAGTTTACGTGTACCCTTTGTAAGCAACGTAACATAACTCTTTTATATGTAACGGTTTTCCAGAATAACCATTTGCATGGACAACCATATACCGGCCCAGCAGCACATCACATGAACAATCCTCCGAGGACAGGCCAACGAGCACAAGAAGAATTTGAAGGCAGTGAAGAAGTCCCCCTAATTCAGACAAAAGATTAGTGAAACTCTTAGTCATTTTACTTAATTCCTCCGAGACTGTGCACCCAGGCCTTACAGTCCAACCTTCCTTTGTGTCTGGCTAATATTTAAAACTAGAAAAGAAAAAAAAAAAACTATTCCTAATCAACTTGGAGTGGAGAGTCTATTCACTGTCTTATCTGCAGAAACTTGCTGTCAATATATAACCCGCCTGCAGTGGAAAGTGTATAGTGTTTTGTAATAAACGGCCTGATGCTAATGTGTAAATGGCAAAGGTGTACATAGTATATTAATGTTTGACTGTTAATTCCTAAGCAAGACTTTTTTTTTTCTTTAATTTTTTTTCTTTGTTTTAATTTGGGGCTTGACAAGAATACAGATTTACAAAAAAGAAAAAAAATCGAAAACACAAAATCTCTGGGAAAAAAACTAGTTTTTTGAACTACGTGCTCTGCTCTACAAGAATTTTTTTTTCTGCCTTGAGGCAGTTGGATGCTGACGGCAAATGAAAAGCAAAACCTTTCCACGCCAACCACAGAAAAATAATTTTGATGGTAACCTCTCACCACCAGGATGGTTTTCCCTCTGAGCAAGTTTGATGGCTGGTAACTTTTCAATGTTTCTGGTTGATGTGGATAAGTGATATTTGTTTCTAGAGTTCCTTCCCCCATTGCCTTCTCCATACTCATAGTTTAAACATTTAAAGATTCTTGATGCTGTAACATATAGCATGGCTTCACATCAGGCTAGTGTAGCCATACATAGGGGTTTCGGGAGGGGTAATGAGGACTATATGCCATGATCTACAAACAGTTGCACTCTTCAGGGCTTTTTTTATTTTATTTTATTTTTTTGTGTGTGTGTTTCTTAGACCTCGATTATAAGGTGGATGATGGAGAAATTAGAGGTAAATTGCACATGTGCCCATTTGTGATATTTGAGAATTGCCTGTGAATATTAGAGATGAGCGAAGTTATAGTGATTCGATTCGTCACAAACTTCTCAGCTCGGCAGTTGCTGACTTTATCCTGCATAAATTAGTTCAGCTTTCAGGTGCTCCAGTGGGCTGGAAAAGGTGAATACAGTCCTAGGAGAGAGTCTCCAGCCCACCGGAGCACCTGAAAACTGAACTCATTTATGCAGGATAAAGTCAGCAACTGCCGAGCCGAGAAGTTCCTGACAAATCGAATCACTGTAACTTCGCTCATCTCTAGTGAATATGATACAAGACACTTAAGTTTCAATAATAAACACAGGATGGGACGGGGAGATCAAATATGCAAACAATCACTATGCCAGGACTCCGAAGCATAGTAGAGATGGTATTTTGTGTGCTTGTTTTTTGTTCCTTTTTGGTAAAGCTTATTTAAGACACTTGTCTGGCACTTTCCCTTCTACTGCATCTCAACAAAGTGAAGGCCTGTGACATTCTATTACACTTCTGAATACCACTGCCTGGGTAAAAAAAAATGGTGGTATTTGCTCAGTGTGCAACATTTCTACTTGAAATTAGAGTTTGTCTTGGTAGTCCTTAATCGGCTCCGTGAGAAATATTTAAAGTTTAAAAGCAGGGACTGAACATAAGAACTACTGGTTAGTCATACACCTTTTTTTGGAGGTAGCGTGAGTTCCAGGCTAAAAATGTTTTAATAACTTCAAGCAAAGCAGTAAATACTGTATTTAAGAGAAAATTGGTAACTTGAATGTGTGTATTTTTGGACCTGTCTAAAAACCAAATACTCCCTGCAAAACAGATACAGCCCATCCTATAATATTTAAATATTTTGCTGTTTTATTTTATAGAAATTATTTTGCTGAATTCACAAATAGAATTTGATTTAAGAAGAAATCCTGTTGTGTGTTTTCTTATTGCACAAAAACAATTGTATCATAGTTCCATGCAGAATGTTATGTTTGATTTATATATATTTTTTTTTCCAGAACCATCATCCCATAGAATTTTTGTCACTAGATTTATTTCATACATTTGCCTGTAGGGTCAATGTATCATTTGTACATATATAAATTCTGGAAACTACTCATAGCAATAATATATAATAATCAAGGTGGGTGGGTATTTTTGAGGTGTTTTTTGTTTTGAGTTTGTAAAAGAAAAATACACCATAAAAATGATAATATATATTATTTTCCCATTCTTTGTTTCACTCTAGTGCACATCTATTTTTATCTGTTTTCCCATTACAATGGCCCCCTCAAGTTACAATGTGAATTGGTTTCAGGACAACGGTTGTATATTAAATACATTGTTAACTTGAGACCAAAATTACAATGGAAAAAAAATAATTTGTCTACTCAAAACAAGAACCCGAAAGACTAAAGAATAAAAAAAATGTTCTACCTAATACAAAAGAAGCAACTCCTTACATATAAATGTGAAGAAGAGATGCTGGGATCACTTTGTATGTTAATAACAGGAGCTATCTCGTGGTGCTGTACAGTAGACTATAATGGGGCCATCCTCACCTGGAGGAGCAGTGTAACCTGTCACTGTGTAAGGGCAGGACATATAGCACTGTACTTTATTATAGAGGTGCTTCTAGACAGCCTATCAATGTATGCACTTCAGCAATAAAAGGGTTCCCCAGGAAAATGCTTATGCTGATCCCCTGGATCTTCCATCCAGCCTCATGCACTGCAGATCAGCAATGTTTATGCCGTTATGATTACTGTGGTTTTTAAGTTATAATGGGTCAGGAAAGACTAATGTATATTAAGAATATTGTAACCTGAGCCATTGTAACTTAAGGTATCACTGTACTTGGATTAAAAAAATAGCACTTTTCACCGGCTGTTTTGACCTCCCCACTCCAATCAAATGGGGCCATACATGAAAACTGGTCCAGGGGAATCTGTGCTAAATGTGTGTACAGTAACCTTTTGCAGGTGCTCTTATTCATCACTTAAAAAAAATGTAAAGCAAATATATATGGACACTTTTTACTGTCAAAAGTTGCCTTTGCACCTGTTTTCATAGATGTTCTCCATTATATTTTGTAAGCAGCCATTGCAGAAGTCATTAAAATTAGTTTTGTCTATACCCTGGTCAACATGAATTAGACATTTCTTTTTAATTTGTTCAGTGCTGGTATGTTTGTCATAAATCTTCACAAAATATTCGGTTTTTATCCTGTAGTCTAGCTTATCATCTGTATTTTTGTATTCTGTTTGTATATATATATAGGCCTCAATGCTTCCCCCTTTTGTGTACAAGATGGCACTAACTCAGTCACACTGCTGCTACGATACACAAACCACATGGAATCTTCATGGTTTTTAAAAGCTTTACATGTACAGTAGACGTGTATCTGAATGCTTGTGATGCATTTAGAAGTATTACACAGCAACATTTTTAACATAACTATATTCTGTTAATCTGAGCAAAGTCAATTGCTCTGTTAAAAAGAAAAAAAAATAATATATATATATATATATAATATTTTAACAGTCTATCCTAAGAACTGTTATGTTGCTAAAATAACAAAATAAAAAGGTTTGCTTTTGTTATAATTGGAGCGATGCATGATAAATGTATTATCTGTTTAGATATTGATCACATCCCACAATTAGCTATAACTGTCACATGTTAGTGCTGTCCGATCTGTGGGCAGCATGTTCTAGAACATATAAACCAATAAAGTATGGCCATAAACTAACAAGGTACAGACCAATGTTTGGCGCCAAAAGATACTAGAAAACCTATAGAAATGCACCAAACTGACACAATATAATGAATAGATATAAATCTTTATTATAATCAAATAGGATAAAATATGATTTAAAAAAATCAGCAGCAGTTAGAAAGAAAAAGACTCCAAACACAAATATCAAATAATGTCCAATAAGTGCATGGAATGGCACATAAATATAAACATATGATACTCAATAAGAGGTGGGCTTAAAAACAAGTCACAGTACATATGTATAGGAATACACCTAAAGATGCCTCAGTAAACCCAGTACACTAATGTAAACAGAAAGGACATATACAAAAGCATAGCTTGTAAAGTGTCATGTGCCCAGTGCTATCGGCAGTATAAATGCAGGGAGACAAGGATGTTAACCATACATGTCTGAGGGGAAGGAAACCACCTCAATAAGAGTTGGAGCATCGATTGTCCCCGTGATGGAAATAATCATATAAGACTGTCCATGCACCAAGCCATCTGACACCCAGCTATACTTACATGAGTCAGGAGCCTACCCCTACGCCGTTTCGCTCACTCGCTTCTTCAGGGACACTCCCTGAGGAAGCGTGTTAGCGAAAGGGTGTAGGGGTAGGCTCCTGACTCATGTAAGTATAGCTGGGTGTCAGATGGCTTGGTGCATGGACAGTCTTATATGATTATTTCCATCACAGGGACAATCGATGCTCCAACTCTTATTGAGGTGGTTTCCTTCCCCTCAGAACATGTATGGTTAACATCCTTGTCTCCCTGCATTTATACTGCCGATAGCACTGGGCACATGACACTTTACAAGCTATGCTTTTGTATATGTCCTTTCTGTTTACATTAGTGTACTGGGTTTACTGAGGCATCTTTAGGTGTATTCCTATACATATGTACTGTGACTTGTTTTTAAGCCCACCTCTTATTGAGTATCATATGTTTATATTTATGTGCCATTCCATGCACTTATTGTACATTATTTGATATTTGTGTTTGGAGTCTTTTTCTTTCTAACTGCTGCTGATTTTTTATCATATTTTATCCTTTTTGATTATAATAAAGATTTATATCTATTATATTGTGTCAGTTTGGTGCATTTCTATAGGTTTTCTATGTTCTAGAACATGTAAGAAGATATTTGGTTGATCTTTGTGTTTTTGTTTTGTTTTTTTCTTTTTGCAGGTATTTTAGTGAGCCACAGAGAAACCTCAAATACAGGAAGGGTTTGAAGTTTTTCAAGACACTTGCATAAATTGATATTTGTAATAATATATGTACATTCACAAATGTCAAGACACACCAAATAAGAAAAAAAATAAGGGTGTGTTCACATGTTGCAGTTACATTTATTTATTTTTATTTTTGCAGCAAAAATGTTTGGTTTTACCTTGATTTGCATAATCACAGTAAAATAGAATGGGGGAGATTTATCAACCTGTGCAGAGGAAGAGTGGAGTTGTTTCCCATAGCAACCAATCAGATTGCTTCTTTCATTTTTAAAAAGCAATCTGGTTGGCATGGGCTCCTTTTTCTCTGCACAGGTTTTGATCTTTCCCCAATAAGTGTATATTACCATGATTTGTCCCAGCTCTCCCTGCTGAATGTTGGGGCAAAAAAAAGTGGTAAAACCACAACATGTGAACACAGTGTATAAAAAAAAATTAGAAAAAAAAAAAATTTGCTCCTCTAGCTAGTATTCCCACTATGATAAAATCACACGAATTAGCATTCTTCTGTGATCACTTCTGTCCTATCAGACAGCTGACTGAAAACAGGAGGAAGTGACCAGGCAGAGATTGGATGAAGAGACCCAGCACAGCAGACTTTCAGAGGAATTGAATGCATGGGGAGTGAGGACGGGCTTGGTGCTTGCCTGGGACACACTCTTTCCACAGCTGTGGATGTTAGAATGAGTGAGCAGCAGAACAGAGGGATTTGTGAACCAAATATATAAGCTAGAGACACAGGTGGAAATTTATCAAAACCCGTGTAGAGGAAGAGTGGTGCAGTTGCCCATAGCAACCAATCAGCTTGCTTCTTTCATTTTTAGAGGCCTGTGAAAAATGAAAGAAACAAGCTGATCAGTTGCACCACTCTTCCTCCACCCAAGTTTTGATAAATCTCCTCCTCAATAAATGTTAATTGTCTGCATGACCTAGTGAGTAACATGTATAAGCATTATTTTTTTTGTGATGACAAGTATACTTTAATTTAAAATCCTGAACAAGGTAAGTTATAGAAAGATCAAATGAGTCACAATGAGGCTTATTTTTTAAGTCAAATTTAGGAGATAATATAAAGGTTTATATTAGGGATGGACCGATTATCGTTTTGGCCGATATTCACGATTTTGGACATTATCTGTATCGCAATTACCTTGCCAATATGCGGATGATGCCCCGGCCCTGCCTCCCCGGCCAGAGACCACCGCCCCATTGCCTCCCCCATCCCCGGTTTTATAATTACCTGTTCCCGGGGTCCGCGCTACTTCTGGCTCCTGCGCAATGACGAGTGACTTCCTCAACGCGACGTCACAGTCCGTGCGCACAATGACAGCTCAGGACGCCGCCGGAGCCTGAAGTAGCGCGGGCCCCTGGAACAGGTAATTATAAAACTGGGGATGGGGGAGGCAGTGGCGGCTGCGGTGGTGGTTGGTTGAGGGAGGACCCCAGGACAGGCAGGGGGAGAGAAGCGGGCGGCGGTCTCTGGCCCCGCAAAAGCCGCTGCAGTTCATTGATTTAAAGCGCTTGCTTTGAATAATTGATCTGCAGCGGCTTCTGCGTGGCTAGGTGGAGGGGCGAAGCAAGTAGCCGATAACTTATACCGGAATATCGGTATAAGTTATCGGCCTGAAAGGTCACAGGTTATCTGTATCGGCCCTAAAAAATTGATATCGGTCGATCCCTAGTTTGTCTTTATTGTGTTTAATTCATTCCTGCCTTTAGCTTAAAGTATTTTTGTTTTGCACTTGTGTGGCAGTTTTCATAAAGGAAAACCTTTTGAATGTATCATTTGCCTTCATTAATGCAAATACATCGTGTGTATTATGCCACAGGTAAGTCTTTATCTTCAAGTTCTCCTATGCCCCTAGGACATTACCTTGATGAATTTCTTTGTTACCCTTTTATTTTGTAGAGTACTTTTAAAATTTTGTTGGAAATCTCAGGAGAATCCAAAATAATTGCATAGCCTTTATACTGAGATAAGCCAGGGATTCTGATGTGCTCTCAGGAGTTCTGGCTTTTTAAGTAGAGCTGGTGTACAGGAGCTATGTGTCAATATGAAGGGCGATATTTACAGAACCAGGCAAGTTTGCTAAATGAAGCCTATTACAAAATAGTTTGTGCTGCCATGCTCTACACCCAGAGACATGATTAAGGGGATTAGAATACCCCTTTAATGTCATGACTATATTAATTATGATCTTACAACTGTTCCAAGGATGACTTTTACGTACTAGAAATATGGTTGTAATTTGTGAGATACATGTCTCAATTAAAAACAGCTGATACACTATCTCATATAAGTGAGCACACTCATCACGTGGTTGATGCCACATATTTGACACCATCTGAACCTAATAAGTTTATCTTGGTCTCATTGGACAGCAGGACATAGTTCCAGTAATCCATGACCTTAGTCTTAATGTCTTCAGCAAACTGCAGGCTTTCTTGTGCATCTTCTTTAGAAGAGGCTTCTTTCTGGGGTGATTTAATTCAATTTAGTGTGCAGTGTATGGTCTGAGCACTGACAGGCTCAACCCCCTTCAACCACTGCAGCAAATGCTGGCAGCACTCATACATCTATTTTCCGAAGACAACCTCTTCCTATGATGCGGAGTACGTGCACTCAACACCTTATCGTTGACCATGGCGAAGTCTGCTCTGAGTGGAACCTATCCTGTGAAACCGCTAGATGGTCTTACAACAATTTATTCTCCCCCCAGATTCTCAGAGTCCTTTGCCACAAGGTGCCATGTTAAACTTCCAGTGACCAGTATTTGAGAGAGTGAGAGTTGTAACACTAAATTTAAGAACCCTGCTCCCCATTTACTCCTGAGGCTTTGTAACAATAACGAGTCACATGACATCCATAATCTCTAGGTCCCCAACTTGTTTCAATATTGTGGAAATTGACTATCATTTTTTTATATATTTAGTATCGGGGTTAGTTGAAAAGACAGTCTTCTCACATCTGCTAACAGGGAAGGCACTTCATAAAAGCTCAATGAATAGTCACCCTTCAAACATTGAAATCTTGGGTTGACCTGATCTAATGAATTGAAAATTTACTTAACTTTGCTCCAAACCCAAGAAGCAGTGAGTCTAAGACAAGAATATACATGTGCAAAAGCTTCAACATGGTCAGCAGAACTCCTGTTGGGGGTTGCAGTTCTTTTATAGTGAAAGAATAAGTTATGCTTCAGAAAGAATCCACCAATCAAATCCCTTTCACTACAACTACATTATGATAAGAACTGTTAACATAATAAATGAGTTAACCACACTTTAAAGCTTTACCCTACCTGTAACATGGGTAAGAGGTGGGTATCCAAATACTGGGACTACCACAGTTTACAAAGGTAAAATGTCACTCACTATGGGGCCAGTTCTCTATCCATTGTCTAGAGAGTTGTGCTTTGCAATGCTCAGAAGTGCCACACACCTTGCCTCAGGACCTGAAACGTGAAGATAACAGCATTCTGATGCTGTTCTATCTTCTAGTGAATGCTGAAAAAAGCTAAAATAAATAACTTTTAAGGCAACCTGCTCCATACACAAATGCCCTTTATTCTGTCACGTGGAGAATATGCGGTGGTTTCAGGTCACGCTCTCTGCATCCTCACAGATCAGATTGATTGACAGCTGCAGTGCATTGCCTGACACTAGACATGACAGGTTGTCTTTACCCTCCTTAAAGGAGATATCCAGTGGTGAAAAACGTATCCCTTATCCTAAGGCTAGGAGATAAGTTTCAGATCGCGGGGGGTCCGACAGCTGGGGCCCCGACAGCCCGCCGGAAGGGGGTGTGTTGACCACCGCACAAAGTGGCGGCTGACACGCCCCCTCAATACAAGTCTATGGCTCTGCCATAGAGTTGTATTGAGGGGGGGTGTCGGCCGCTGCTTCGTGCGGTGTTCAACATGCGATATATGGCCAGCGAGCCGGGGCCCTGTACAGAGAGATTGTGGGGGGCCCCAGCGGTCGGACCCACCTCGATCTTAAACATCCCCTATCCTTAGTATAGGAGATACGTTTTTCACCACTGGACTACCCCTTTAATGCAGAATGCTATACAGATATGATGTGGGATGCAGTCCCACAACACACATTGCTATACATATATGATGTTCTGTTAAACTGACACTAAGTAGGTGTCAATCGTGGTGAGAGCTGGCTGCCACATATTGCTGGGCTCCTAGCAGCAAACCATTTAGATGCTGTGGTCAGTGGAACCACAGCATCTAGCTGAGAGCAGTGCTGAGCTTGTCTGTGTCCCAGCTGCAGTCTGATATTTAGGACTCCAGCATGAGTTTGAAATCTATATTTTAAAAAAAGGCTTGGGGCCAGGACTGGTAGGGAGACCCCTAATGGTCATTTTTTTTCAGTGGAAAATTAAAAAGAAAGAAGCATATTTTTTAATAACATCCTATTGGAAAGTTATTCTGCATACATTAATCCAGGGGTCTTAAATACAAATTATCTGGGGGCCACTGGAGGTAGCAGCTGGGTGTGGCTGGGCCGCATGCGTCCCTTACATATAATGCCCCCATCCCCCTACCCCGGTGTGGTAATATGATGGGAGTGCTACTTTCGGGGAGTTCCTCACATTAGGTAGGTAGTAGCAGTTTCCCCACAGTAGGTAGGTAGTAGCAGGTTCCCCACATTAGGTAGCATTGTCGTCGCTCACAGACAGACATACATGTGCACACACAGACACACTTACCTGTCCTGGGCTGAGCTTCTCTCCGGCGGCGGCCTGACGAGTGACGTCATTGGGTCCTCCTGTGCGGCATCCCTCATCAGACTCGGACCGGCTGGCCAACCTGAGACCGGGAGGAGGGGGGTGGGGTGAGTGAAACCTTCCGGCATTTAGTGCTGCTTGCCTGAAGCAGTGCTAAAATGCCTGAAGAAGTCACCTTCCCGGCGCCCGGAACTGCATGTCCCGGGCATCGGGCAATACAAATTACACATACCTGGTGCGGGCCACAAACTTTCTTTCCGCTGGCCGCGAGTTTGAGACCCCTGCATTAATCTATAATAGATCAAAAGTGTTTTTGATGAAAGATACCCAGTAATGGCGGACATCCGCGATCGCGCGGATGTCCGCCATTAACCCCTCAGATGCCGTGATCAATGCAGATCACTGAATCTGCGGCAGTGCGTTACTTTAAATGGATGATCGGATCATCCAGCATAGTGGCTGGAGGTCCCCTCACCTGGCTCCGGCCGTCTCCCAGGGTCTTCTGCTCTGGTCTGAGATCGAGCAGACCAGAGCAGAAGATCACCGATAACACTGATCAGTGCTATGACCTATGCATAGCACTAAACAGTATTAGCAATCAAAGGATTGCTATAGATATTTACCTATGGGGACTATTAAAGTGTAAAAATGAAAGTTAAAAAAATTTGAAAAATCCCCTTCCCCAATAAAAATTTTAAATGTCCTTTTTTCCCATTATTAAAATAATACACATATTTGGCATCACCCCGTGCGTAAATGTCCGAACTATTAAAATATAATGTTACTGATCCTGTACGGTGAACGGCGTGAAAATAAAAAAAAATTGCTGCTTTTTTGTAACTTTTTTTTTTTTAAATCATAAAAAAGTGGCCAAGAACCCAATGGTCACTCTTGCTGACTCTAAAGTTCTTGTGTACAAATGGTAGAAACCTCCAGAAAGTCAACTCATCACTGCAGTATTCCACTGTAAGGGTTGTATTGGTCAGGTGATGAGCCGTGCCTGGTGAAGCATAGTGGTGACAGAATCATGCCATGGAGCTGAAGAAGAGGCAAATAGAGACAAGGACAGAGATGTTTTAGATTAAAATCTGGTTCAGAGTGTTTTGAACCTCAGACTAGGTCACAAGGACCGTACACAGACAGCCATCCGCACAGCAGTGGTTTAGGGTCAACTCTGCAAATGTTCCTAAGTGGCCCAGACAGAGCCCTGACCCTGGAGAGACCTAAAAATGGCTCCCACTGATTCTCCTCATCTAACCTAACAGCATAAGCGAATTCTGCAAAGACAAATAGCAGAAAATCTCCAAATCCAGGTGTGTAAACCTTGTGGCATCATGAAAAGAATGGAGGTTGTAATCAGAGTCAAAAGTGCTTCAACTAAGTACAGAGTAAAGGGTCTGAATACTTATGTCAATGCAATATTTTAGTTGTTACTTTTCACCAAACTAGGAAAGACTTCTAACATTCTCTTTTCACTCTGTCATTCGAAGTATTAGGTGGAGAATGATGGGTCAAAACTTTTTTTTTATTGTAGCACAATGTCACAACTTAACAAAATGAGGAAAAAGTGAAAGGGTCTGAAGACTTTCCAAATGCATTGTTTGGTTCCAGTCTGTAGCACTTCTCGTCCATGACGTTACTGAAAACGACGGTGGCTGTCAATGCAGGACATGGAAAGGGCAGTGTAACACCAAATTTCCTTATTTTTTTTTTTTTTTTATTTCAGCACAAGTCGCAACATAACAATGTGAGAAATATGAAATGGTCTGAATACTTTCTGAATTGATTGTATCATCATTAGTAACAAATCCAGGTTCTACTTGGGATCTGACAACGGTCAGGTTTGAGTATGGAGGCCTTGTGGTGAGCACTTCAATCCTGCCTTTGCTGTGGAACAACACTCTGCCCCAATTGCATTGTAGAGAGCAACACCTAAATCAGCTGGTAGTAATATATGGTACAATAACAGCCCCACAATATGTGCAGGACATCCTGTGGCCACGGGTTTCATCTCATGGCAGGACTTCCAACTGGAATTTTTAGCAGGATAATTGTCGCTCTCAGACACACAGCAAATAAGTATGGACTATGTTCTTCTATAAGGATTATGATAACATGGTATTCAAACTATATAATGTGGAGACTTCATGAAAGACACATGAGAATCTTTGAAGGTTCTTCAGTCTCACCTGAAGATCAGCAAATCCTGGAACTCCATTCAAATACAGAGTGCCGTTTTGAAAGAAGAGCAATATGCATTTTTTTTTCCTTTAAAAGGAAAAAAATTTTAATTTTTTTTGTCTATGGCTTCAAAATTTCCGAAAATTTGAAATCTCTATTCAAGCATTTATGGTAAACGAGCTTTGGCAACCTATAGGTGGATCCAAAGACTTATGGACAAATGTGCTGCATAATGCCATACAGAACCTCTATCCATCCTATTTTATCTTGTGTCCAGGCGAGAGGCGACCCAGGGTGTTAGAAACTTTGTTCATTTGTACAGGTTTTCCTAATAAACGTATCCTTTCCCTCTTATATTGTATCACTTACATATTTCATCATTAGATCACAACACGGGGAGATTTATCAAAAGGAAATGAAATGTGGAGCAGTTGCTCAAAGCAACCAAGCAGATCGCCTTTATTTTTTTCTTCCTTTTCTTTTTTAAAGAAGTCTGGTGGGTTGCTATGGGCAACTGCTCCACTTTTACTCTGCATATCTTGATAAATCTTCCCCATGGAGTATAATTTGATTCGAACTACTTCATAGTGTATTATTTTGTTGTCAATAAGTATGTTTGTGTAGAGTAGGGAGAAGTATTATATGGCCATGCACTGTATGGAAAATGTAATGCAGCAGGTACTGTTTGTCACAGCAGATTTTGAAGTAGAATATGGGAATATCCTGAATGGGACTCTGGCTTTCATTAAGAAGCCTGTGCTTCATTTCTATGGAAGCTTTGGAGAGGCCTGAGTGCTGTACTCGGCTCTCTTTGGTGCTCTGATAAAAAAATTAATGGAGTGTGTCCCATTCAGGAGATTGCGGGAGGTCCCAGCAGTCAAGATCCCTTGCGATCAGACACTAATCCTATATCCTGTGGATGAGGGATATGTTATATTTTACTAGACAGACCCTTTAAAGGGGTACTACCGTGCTGACAACTTATCCCCTATCTAAAGGATAGGGGATAAGTTGCCTGATCACACGGGGTCCTGCCGCTGGGGACCCCCGCAATCTCGCACGCAGCACCCCGCTCTCATCAGGCCCGGAGCGATGTTTGCTCCGAGGCCTAATGAGAGCGGGGTCCCCACCGGCGGATCAGGCAACTCATCCCCTATCCTTTAGATAGGGGATAAGTTGTCAGCACGGTAGTACCCCTTTAACCCCTTAAGGACGCAGGATGTAAATGTACCTCCTGGTGCGGTGGTACTTAACGCACCAGGACGTACATTTACGGAGCGATGCCCGTGTCATGTGCGGCTGATCCCGGCTGCTGATAAAAAAAAAAAAAAATTATAAAAAATGTATTAAGTTTTTTATATGCAAATGTGGTATCAAAAAAAGTACAGATGATGGCGCAAAAAATGAGCCCTCATACCGCCGCTTATACGGAAAAATAAAAAAGTTATAGGTCATCAAAATAAAGGGATTATAAACGTACTAATTTGGTTAAAAAGTTTGTGATTTTTTTTTAAGCACAACAATAATATAAAAGTATGTAATAATGGGTATCATTTTAATCTTATTGACCCTCAGAATAAAGAACACATGTCATTTTTACCATAAATTGTATGGCGTAAAGCGAAACCTTCCAAAATTAGCAAAATTGCGTTTTTCTTTTTAATTTCCCCACAAAAATAGTGTTTTTTTTGGTTGCGCCATACATTTTATGATATAATGAGTGATGTCATTACAAAGGGCAACTGGTCGCGCAAAAAACAAGCCCTCATACTAGTCTGGCGATGAAAATGAGTCCTTAAGGGGTTAAAGGAAATCTGTCACAAGTTTCAACCGCACTAACCATCTGGACTGGTTGGTAGTGGTGGTGACACTGATAAAATCAGAATATGCAAATTCGCAGTTTTGGACATGGGCAGGGCTACAATCCGGGGGCACAGCGACATCAGCACTGTTCATCGCTTGGCCCGGTGTGAGGTGCAGAACTGCATCCTGTACAGTTCTGCGTTTGCTCCTCCGCTTACTGTATCTTCGGAAATCAGGGAAGGCAGAGCAGGGCAGGACGCAACTCTGCACCTTCCTTGGCTCCGTACACACCTCTCTCAGCTCCACTCCTTGCACCTCCCTCTGCTCTGCTCCTGTCAGCGGTCACTGTACAGTTCAACTGGAGGGACGTAGATATGCACAGTAGTGTTCATATATATGTCCTCCCGACATGAACTACACAATGGCTGCTGACACGAGTGGAGCCCTACAATAAAGCTGGTCGGAACTGAGGGAGGTAGGGACGTAGATATGCACAGTAGTGTTCATGTTAGGAGGATGTATATATAAACACCACTGTGCATATCTACGTCCCTCCTGTCATGACTGTTGATAGGAGTGGAGCTTGCGAAGCTTTGTTTTCTTTAATATAGCCGAGGCATGTGCTTTCTCTCACCCAAAGTGCAAGAAAAAGTGCACAAAGGATGCAGTCTATCGCAAGGCCCTATTCCAATAGGAGAGAGGCCCCCAACAAACCTACTCTTCATCTCTGGGCCAAAAGGCACCTGCAAGGATCCAGGTTCGATGCCCCTTTTTGCCTGAGCTACTACGGTGCCACAAATGCACCTGGCTTCAACCTAGGCGTTAACCAAGGTATCAGCCAAGGAGCCGTATACTGATGGCATCTCGACCAAAGCCAAGATGCCCGGGGGTTGCAGGGAGGTGAGGAACCTGATGGACACACACATCCCCTAGATCACCAGGAGGGATACCCAGAAGGGCTACCACACCCTAACAAATCCTTTGTACAAAATGTAAAGTGGCACAGTGACAAACAAAGAAAATAAATAGGTGGATGAGTGCAGATATCCTGCCCGGTCATCCAGTCAGATCATCGATAAAAATTTCCCTGATCCTATCCAGAAGGCTGGGATACCAAGGATGAGTGCCAAAGGTGAAGAGTTCATGGTGCAGTGTTTCAACTCAGTGGGGCATCCATCCAGTGAGTTTAGGCATCCATCCAGTGAGTTTTTTAGGTAGTACTACTACTCCCAGCATGGAACACACTGTTCCATGATGGGAGTAGTAGTTACCTGTACTAATTGACAGATCCCTTGCGATCCTCTTGTATAATGTATAGATGCAGCGGCTGCTCTTCAATGGTCCCCTGCACTCTCGTATATATACACATATTCATATTTCCCGCATGGTTCCAGCCAATCACAGATGGTTCCAGCCAATCACAGCTCTCTGTGAGATATAGGAATATGTGTATATATACGGCCATGCAGGGGACCATAGGAGAGCGGCCGCCGCATCCATACATTATACAGGAGCATCACAGCGGGTATCAGGAGTGATACCCGCAGTGATCTTTCCTTTACCACAAGTACTACTACTCCCAACATGGAGTACACTCTGCTCCATGCTGGGAGCTGTAGTACCTGCATTAATAGACAGATCGCAGCGGGTGTCACACTCGCTGCGATATGTCTATTAATGCAGGTACTACAACTCCAGCATGAAGCAGAGTGTGCTCCATGTTGGGAGTATTAGTACCTGCAGTAAGGGACAGATCACAGCGGATGTCACTTCTCCTGACACCCGCTGCGATCGTCCTTATGTGAATGTTGGGATCAGCTGTTCTCAAGGCTACAGAGCCCGGAGAACAGCTGATGCTGAGCCGTAGGTATACATCGTATATCTACTGCCCAGCAAGAACTTACAGTGAGCCTGCAATACAGTATATACATTGCTGGATCACTTAACCCCTTGCTGAGCTATGCGCAAGCCCAGCAAGGAAAGAGTTAACTTACACTGCTGGACAGTGTAGGTTAACCCTTTGGGCGGTATACACTATATACAGCTATCTATAGATATCTGTATATAGTGTATACGGAAGACGAAGTCCGCTTACTTCCCTCGAGTACCGGGCAGGTCCGTGTAGCTCCCCCCCCCCCCCCTAGTGATGACGTCATTAGGGGCGGAGCTACAGAAGGGAACAAGGCTAGTTTATCTGAAGCTCTGTTCATTGTCGGTTTTGTATAATGTGAACAGACCCTTCTGGCAGTGTCTACCCAGAAAGGGAGACTCCAGCTGTTGCTAAACTACAACTCCCAGCATGCCCAGACAGCCAAAGGCTGTCTGGGCATGCTGGGAGTTGTAGTTTTGCACCAATTGGTGGCTCCCTGTTTGGGTAGACATTGCATCATGGGTGCTCTCCCCAGCGGACAGCGCCAAAAATGTCATAACCAATTTTTTGTGTTTTTTTTTCTTCCCATTTCAGATCCGTGTATGCAGAGGATTACTGCGGAGTCGATGGATTATGGCGGATTATTTTTTTTCCTTTTAATAAAATGTTCAACAAGGGCTGTGGGGGGAGTGTTTTTTTTTAATAAAATAATTTTTCCAATGTGTTGTGTTTTTTTATTGAATTTTCAGGCTTAGTAGTGGAAGCTGTCTTATTGACTGAATCCATTACTAAGCCAGGGCTTAGTGCTAGCCCCAAAAACAGCTAGCGCTAACCCCCAATTATTACCCCGGTACCCACCGCCACTGGGTTGCCAGGAAGAGCCGGTACCAACAGGCCCGGAGCGTCAAAAATGGCACTCCTTGGCCTAGGCGGTAACAGGCTGGCGTTATTTAGGCTGGGGAGCACCAGTAACAATGGTCCTCGCCCACCCTGGTAACGTCAGGCTGTTGCTGTTTGGTTGGTATTGTGCTGAGAATGAAAATACGGGGAACCCTATGTGTTTTTTTTTTATTTATTTAAATAAAAAAGATTTTAAAAAAACATAGGGTTCCCGGTATTTTCGTTCTCAGCACAAAACCAAACAGCAACAGCCTGACGTTACCAGGGTGGGTGAGGACCATTGTTACTGGCCCTCCCCAGCCTAAATAACGCCAGCCTGTTACCGCCTAGGCCCAGGAGCGCCATTTTTGATGCTCCGGGCCTGTTGGTACCAGCTCTTCCCGGTACCCCTGTGGCGGTGGGTACCGGGGTAATAATTGGGGGTTAGCACTAAGCCCTGGCTTAGTAATGGATTCAGTCAATAAGACAGATTCCACTACTAAGCCTGAAAATTAAATTTAAAAAAATACAACACATTGGAAAAATTATTTTATTTAAAAAAACACTCCCCCAGAGCGCTCGTTAACCATTTTATTAAAAGAAAAAAAAATTATCCGCCGTAATCCATCGAATCCGAGAAGAAAAAAAACAAAAAAAATGGTTATGACATTTTTTGCTCTGTCCCATGATGCAATGTCTACCGAACTAGGGAGCCACCAATTGGTGCAAAACTACAACTCCCAGCATGCCCAGACAGCCTCTGTCTGGGTAGACGCTGCCAGAAGGGTCTGTTTACATTATACAAAATGAACAATGTGAACAGAGCTTCAGATTAACTAGCCTAGTTCCCTTCTGTAGCTCCGCCCCTAATGACGTCATCACTAGGGGGCGGAGCTACACGGACCTGCCCGGTACTCGAGGGAAGTAAGCGGACTTCGTCTTCTGTATATAGTGTATACCGCCCAAAGGGTAAACCTACACTGTCCAGCAGTGTAAGTTAACTCTTTCCTTGCTGGGCTTGTGCATTGAGCAAGGGGTTAAGTGAGCCAGCAATGTGTATACTGTATACACATTGCAGGCTCACTGTAAGTTCTTGCTGGGCAGTAGATATACGATGTATACCTACAGCTCAGTGTCAGCTGTTCTCCCGGCTCTGTAGCCCTGAGAACAGCTGATCCCGACATTCACATCAGGAGGAGTGACATCTGCTGGGATCTGTCACCTACTGCAGGTACTAATACTCCCAACATGGAGCACACTCTGCTCCATGCTGGGAGCTGTAGTACCTGCATTAATAGACATATCGCAGCGAGTGTAACTTCTGACACCCGCTGCGACCTGTCTATTAATGCAGCTACTACAGCTCCCAGCATGGAGCAGAGTGTACTCCATGTTGGGAGTGGTAGTACTTGTAGTAAAGGAAAGATCACTGCGGGTATCATTCCTGACACCCGCTGTGATGCTCCTGTATAATGTATGGATGCGGCAGCCGCTCTCCTATGGTCCCCTGCACGGCCGTATATATACACATATTCCTATTTCTCACAGAGAGCTGTGATTGGCTGGAACCATCTGGCCAATCACAGCTCTGCAGGAAATATGAATATGTGTATATATACGTGAGTGCAGGGGACCATAGAAGAGCTGCTGCCCCATCTATACATTATACAAGAGGATCGCAAGGGACCCCGGCGATCTGTCAATTAGTACAGGTAACTACTACTCCCATCATTGAAGAGTGTGTTCCATGCTGGGAGTAGTAGTACTACCTTAAAAATGGGGGGAAAAAAAGTGAAAAACATGCACACAATACATTTTTATTATTGTCGGCTACATTTTTAGTGCTTTACCCGCTCACATAAATTGATCCCTGTTTAAAAATGAATAAACATTTCATAATAAAAAAGATACATTTCGTTAGATACAATTTTTTCCATCACTACTGTATCTTTTTTATTATTTTTTTTTATGGTACCCTACAAAATTTTAATAAAAAAAAGGTATCTCCATAACTTTTTAGGATCGCTAAAGTCCAAAAAAGAATAAAAAGATTTACCAAATGTACCCGAATACCGAATGAATGTATCCGAAAGAAGAAAAAAAAAACGAATACCGAATGTATCCCAAAAATCAAAACTATAACTAAATCGAAAATATTACCGAACCGAAAATTTTTTCCAAAACGAAAAAAGGAAACAAAAGGAAATGAAATTTTTTCTACTGCACAAGTCTACTGAGGACGCAGTTCTGCACCTCCCACCAGCTAATTAATATTCACGTGATTACCCACTCTGTCTTAGTGCCTACTGCACAAAGCAAAACTGGGCATGCTAGGAGTTGTAGTTTTGCTTTGTGCAGTAGGCACTAAAAGTGGGGAATCAAGTGAATATTAACCCCTTAATGACCTGCGCCATGTATATACGGCACATTCGTGCTGCAGGTCTATGAAGCAAGCTCAGGAGCTGAGCTCGCTTCATATCCGTTCAGTCCTGGATGCTATCAGCAGCCAGGACCCGCGGCTCATGCCGGACACCGGTGATAGGGCCAATGCCCGACATTAACCCTTTAGACACCACGAACAAAGTTGATTGCATCGTCAAAAAGCCAACCATACACTACTGGCAGTTCAGCGGAGCTGATCGGCATTGCAGGGAAATCGCGATGTCCAAATCAGCTGAGAGGACAGGAAATTTTGCCCCACAGAGTCACCATAGATTTTGTGGTGAAATGATTGATGTTATTACAAAGTAAAATTGGTGACGCAAAAAAAAAAAAAGCCCACATATGGGTCTGTAAGTGGAAAATTGAAAGTGTTATGATTTTTAGAAAGTGAGGTGGGAAAAATGAAAGAGCAAAAATGAAAAAAAAAAAAAACAACCTGTGTCCTTAAGGGGTTAATTAGCCAGACCGGGCGCTGAACAGTGCTGACGTCCCTGTGCCCGAGGCCGACATCGTAGCACCGCCCATGCCCCAAACAACTAATTTGTATATTCTGAAAAATAAAGATATCTTCTCAACGGAGCGACGGATCCGGACATAAAAGGTACCATTTTAATCAGTGTCACCCGCACTACCAGCCGGTTTACATTTACGTCCTGTACATGACCTCGGGCTTTGGAGCGATGCTTGCATCATGCACTGCAGGTCTCGGCAGCTATCAGCAGTCGGGGACCTGCCAGTTACGGCAGACATCAGCAATAGCGCTGATGTCTGCCATTAACCCCTCAGATGCCATGGTCAATACAGATCACAGCATCTGCAGCAATGCGCACATTGAAATAGATGATCGGATCGCCTGCGGTGCTGCCGCGGGGGTCCAATCATATAAAGTGGTGGCCGGAGGTCTCCTCACCTGCCTCCGGCTGTCTCCAGGGGTCTTCTGCTCTGGTGTCAGATCAAAATATAATGTTAATGATTCTGTACGGTGAGCAGTGTAAACATAAAAAAAATTTTAAAAGTCCAAAAATTGCTGCTTTTTTGTCACGTTATTCCCCCAAAAAAATTTAAAAATGTATTTAAAAGTTTCATATACGCAAATGTGGTATAGATTAAAAGTACAGATCACAACGCAAAAAATTTGCCCTCATACCGCTCCATATACGGAAAAACTAAAAAGTTATAGGTGGTCAAAATAGGGCAATTTTAAACATACTGACTTTGTATAAAAAGTTTGAGATTTTTTTTAAGCAGTACAATAATATAAAAGTAGCTAGCCATGGGTATCATTTTAATCGTATAGACCCACAGAATAAAGAACACATGTCATTTTTACCGTAAATTGTACAGTGTGAAAATGAAACCCTCCAAAATTGTCAAAATTGTGGTTTTCATTTACATTTCCTCCCCCGAAAAAAAATTTTGGGGTTCACCGTACATTTTATGGTAAAGTGAGAGGTGTCATTACAAAGTACAATTGGTCATGCAAAAAACAAGCCCTTACATGGGTCTGTAGATGTAAATATAAAAGAGTTATGGATTTTAGAAGGCCAGGAGGAAAAAATAAAAACGCAAAAATAAAATTGGTCTGGTTTTTAAGGTCAAAATGGGCTTGGTCCTTAACCCCTTAAGGACGTAAGGCGTACCTGTACGCCCGGTCCCAGTGTTTAAAACGGGGTCACGCCGTGACCCCACATCACACCGGGTCGGTCCCGGCTGCTAATCATAGCCGGGACCCTGGGCTAACAGCGCGCGGCATCGATCGTTGTGCCACGCGCTGTTAACCCTTCAGACGCGGTGATCAAAGTTGACCGCTGCAAAAAAAGTTAACAAAGGTCATTTAACCCCTTCCTTATTAAAAGTTTGAATCACGCCCCTTTTCCCATAAAAAAAAACTGTGTAAAATAAAAATAAACATGTGGTATCGCCGCGTGCGGAATTGTCCGAACTATAAAAATATATCGTTAATTAAATCTCACGGTCAATGGCGTACGCACAAAAAAATTCCAAAGTCCAAAATAGTGTATTTTTGGTCCCTTTTTATATCATGAAATTTTTTTTAAAAAAGTGATCAAAAAGTCCAATCAATACAAAAATGGTACCGATAAAAAGTTCAGAACTGCAGAGTAGGCCAGTATATTTTTTTTAATTTTTTTATTATAGAACATTAAAGTGAAAAGGAATATTAAATATGAACAGAAAGTACAAGATAAATATAGTATTTTTTGAAGGTGCTTTAACATGTTTGTCTTTCTATTAACTCCACTATTCAAATCAAACGATAATAGAATGAACAGCTGCAATTTTTCATTAATTTTCTGATACAAAGTAGTATGTAGCCCTGCTGGATCCACTTCTGGTTGTGGCTATATAAATCTAAATGAAAAACTACCGTGGCAAAATTAAAAGAAAAAAATGTCTCTCCTCTACCAAGTCCTCTCACTACTTCCTTGTTAAGCAGTTTCTTAGTACTACAATTTCCAAAATGCATTGTTTTCCCTTCTTTTATTGAGCCTTCCCACAGAATTTTTGTTCGTTCACCACTCAGAGCTCTTGCACAACATTTCAGTCTACAGGAGACTACTGCTATGCTCTCAGTAAATCTACTGCACCTGCTGTATTCATTATCTGTCTACTCCTCTGTCTGTGGCATTTCTCAGCACAAGGCAGCACAGTATAAACACCCCTCATTCTCCCTAAATGTTCCAGTAAAGGTATATGTTTATATGACAGGAAGAAGGTCACGTAGGCTGTAGTGCAGGGGTTGGGTACCTTTACATATTCAGGGGAGTCTTATAAAAGGGGGCAAAATACTTGCCTACAAGGGGTCCTATATACAGGGGCAATCTATCTACAGGGGTCCTATTATAAAGGGGGCACGTTACCTACAGGGGGAAAACTAAATACAGTGGGTTGGGGGGCAATTAGCTTCAGGGGAAAGCTACCTCCTGACTGACCATGGCAACCTTTAAACAGTTGCGAGTAGCAACATCATCAATCCCGGTTAACATCACATGTCTCTGCAAAGAAAACTGTTCCAGCTATCACAGTAGGGGTGAGTTAACTAAATGTTTACCTAAATATCGTGGCTAATTTTAAAGTTGATAATTTCTCACAGCTCACGAATGATCGCATAAATATCCGATTGGCGCTTAGTGGAGAAAAGATTCCCCACCCCTGCTGTAGAGGTTGGTTCGACTCGGTTGGGTCTGGTGCTTAGATAAAAGATTCAGCCAAGTCTCCTTAGGCAGCAGAGAATGATGCATTGTCTTGGAAGGAAGGAGTCGAGGAGCTGCTGAGACAATACTGCATTGAAAATGAAAGGATCAGCGTGTGGGCAAAGCCAGAGTGGACTCATCTCAGGCAATGTGAGTCTGCAACATCGGTGGCAGACCACTGGAAACCCTTTATATTAGCCGGTATAACATAGGTGAAAGGTTTCTTTAATGAGTGCCAGCTACTGAGCTTGCTTCATAGTCCCTGAGCATGTGCATACTGTTGCCAAAAGGGTTAAGAAGCCTTTTTTTTTCCCACTTTTTTTGTTACTGTGTGAACATACCCTTAGGGATGTTATACCTACATGGAGCAGTTTTTCATTAACTTTTTCAAGCCAAAGCCAAGAAAGATAGGTATATTTCTTTCCTTCTATATTTCTCATTCCTTTTGTATCTGCTTCTGGCTTTGGCTTAAAAACTGAATAAAAAATTGCCACATTAATCTGCATGTGAAATCCTCACCTACACACGGAAAAAAAACATGACAGTGTTTTAACCAAGCCTAAAGATGCTGGCTCATACAACGATGTATATATATATATATATATATATATATATATATAAATATATTACTTGTAAGCCCAGATTGCTGTTTTTGAGCCACACCAAAACTAAAAGTGGATTCATAAGGAATAGGAAATATAAATATAAAGGAAGGACTTACACATCTTCCTGCTGGATTTACTTCTGGCTTTGGCTCAAAAGATATTAGGGCTCCACAGTATTTGGAAAATGTGAGATTGCGGAGGTAAATATTGTGATTTTGATATATAATTGCGCTATAATAAACAAATGGTGAAATCCCCCCATTTCATATAGCCATTACACTCATTTCATGATATTCAATGAAGGTGAATGGTTATGAGGGGAATTGGCTATATGAAATGAGAGGGAACAGCTATCTGAGGGGAAATATAGGCTATATGATGGGGAACAGCTATATGAGGGGGAACATGGGCTATGTTAGGGGGAATGCCTATATGGGGGGGGGGGGGGCGGCGGCTATATGAGGAGAAATGGCTATATGAAGAGAAATGCCACAGGAACATGGGATAGCCGTTGAGAGCCGATGGAGCAGGTAGGATTTTGCCATGTATGACAGCAGCCTTAAATGGGCACTCATTAAAACTAATTTTTGCTATTGCACTCCTTATGGTAAATTTAAAAAAAAATCTTTCTAATGTACTTTGTTTAAAAATAAATGACATTTTCTGTTTTGTGTTTAAAAAAGCTGCCACTAGGGTGTCTCCCTACTTGTCCAGAGCACATTTCCATCTCTTGCGCAGACTTGGTAGAAGTCCAAAATCAGCAAATGCTGAGGGGTGTGTGTGCAGCCTTATCCAATCATAGCTCATCTCACACTGAACTGCTCTGGGCTGTGTGTAGCAGAGTGAGGGAGGAAGTTCTCCCCTGTATGGCTTCAGGTAATGCCCCTTACCAGTCTGTGAGACTGAGCTGAAAATGCAGAGCAATATCAAGGTAAAAAAACTACAAAATAAAAATAAAGGCAGGGGGTGGTTTATCATGGTGGGGGGCAGTGATCTGGGAGGATTATAAAATATAACAAGATCATGAGAGGTACTTTAAAGGGATGGTCCGGTGAAAAACAACTTATCCTTTATTCACAGGATAGGTAATAAGTGTCTGACCGCTAGGACCCCCTGCAATTTCCTCAATGGGACCCAGCTCAACGGGAAAGCCGAAGATTGCTGTTCTCTGGCGCTTCCATATGAAGGAATTAACAGCATGCACTCCTTTCAGAGATCCGGGTCCTATTTAGGAAGTAGCGGGGTCCCAGCGATTGGAACCCTTGTGATTTTTCACTTCACCACCCCTTTTAACTCATCTGAATATGGCTGGGTTCATGCCCCCTGTTGCACCTGTAAGTCAGCAACCTGCATTAACGTAGTAAGCTAGTGACTACTGTGTGTCATTTTTCATACATATACAATATCTCACATCCACACCTCACATTTCTGTAAATATTTTATTACATCTTTTCATGTGTCAACACTGAAGAGTTTACAACCTGTATAACAGTTTTTAATGTTGTGTCCTATCAAAACAACTAAACAAAAGTGAACACACACTTCTAAGTGGAAATGTCCAAATTGTACCCAATTAGCCATTTTCCCTCCCCAATGTCATGTGACTCATTAGTGTTACAAGGTCTCATGTGTGAATGGGAAGCAGTTGTCTTACATTTTGTGTTATCACTCTCACACTCTCTAATACTGGGCACTAGAAGTTCAACATGACCTCTCATTGCAAAGAACTTTCTTAGGATCTTCAAGAGAAAAAGAAGTGTTGCTCTACATAAAGATGGCGTAGGCTGTAAGAATATTGCCAAGACCCTGAAACTGAGCTGCAGCACGGTGGACAAGACCATACAATGATTTCACAGGACAGGTTCCACGCTGAACAGGCTGTCATGATCACCAAAGAAGTTGAGTTCATGTGCTCAGCATCATATTCAGATATTGGGGGTGATTTACTAAGAGTGGAGTATACCGTATTTATCAGCGTATAACACGCACTTTTAAAACTTAAATTCAAGGCAAAAGTCTGCCTGCGTGTTATACGCCAATAAATCTTTTTGTCACTGATTTAAAGTGTCCGCAGCAGCGTCTGCTTGTTAAGGATTAGCAGCCTAGCCGCGGCCACTTTAAATCAGTGACCAGCGCGCGGCCCCGCTTTTTTTTTTTTTTTTTTTTTCCTCCCCTTCCCCCCCCCCCCCCCCTGCTTTTTATTGTATTGTTTTTTTATTTATTTTTATTTTCCTTACCTAGCCGTGCTCGGCAGGCCAGGTCCAGTGTAGGGTCTTGCCGGCTGCGGTTAGAGAAGCAGGATGAGTGACGTCCTCTGCTGGCTGCACAGCGTCTGGGACGTCACTCATCATTCGCTGCAGCCGCCGCTGGTCAGTGTGGTCGCAGCAACCGCAGCCATTAGAATAGTCACAGCGGCAGCACCATTGAATGAGTGACGTCCCTGATTGTGCAGCGGAGCTAGCAATCAGGGACGTCACTCATTCAATGGTGCTGCTGCTGTGACTATTCTAATGGCTGCGGTTGCTGCTGCCACACTGACCAGCGGCGGCTGCAGCGAATGATGAGTGACGTCTCAGACGCTGTGCAGCGTCACTCATCCTGCTTCACTGACCGCAGCCCGCAAGACCCGACACCGGACCTGGCCTGCCGAGCGCGGCTAGGTAAGGAAGATGGGGGGAAAAAAATATATATCAAAAACGGGGGGGGGGCATGATGAGCAGGGGGGGAATGATGAGAGGGTAAGGGGGGGGGATGGGTGTAAATGTGGCACAGGGGCTGATAAAAGTGAAGGAATGATGTGGCACTGGAAGGGGGGACCAAACTGAAGTTCAGGCAAAATCAAAGTTAGAGGGATGATATGGCATTTAGTCTGTCATTTATGTGTATTTTTTTTTTTTTACTTAAATTTCTCTATTAAAATGGGGGTGCGTGTTATACACCAGTGCGTGTTATACGCCGATAAATACGGTATTTCTTTGTGAATTTTTACTCCAGACAGGTATTTTTCCACAGCATTAAATTCCACATTAGTAATTAACCCCCATTGTGTTTGTGAAACAGATGTGGTGTTCCAGCACCAAATGCTGCCTCCTTGGGCAACACAGATATAATGTTTGGTTTTCTGTCCAAGATTTTCCTAACAGAGAGAAGCACCACACGTTATGTGCTTTAGTCTGAAAGCAGCATAGCATGAAAAAGATGAGGCTTTGGGCTGCATAAATACAGTCATGGCTGTAAATGTTGGCACCCCTGAAATTTGTGTATTGGAACTAAACCAAAAAGGGAGGAAAAAAAGCAAATTGGACATAATGTCACACCAAACTCCAAAAATGGGCTGGACAAAATTATTGGCACCCTTAACTTAATATTTGGTTGCTCACACTTTGGGAAAATTAACTTAAATCAGTCGCTTCCTATAACATTCAATAAGCTTCTTACACCTCTCAGCCGGAATGTTGGACCGCTCTTCCTTTGCAAACCGCTCCAGGTCTCTCCTATTGGAAGGCGCCTTTTCCCAACAGCAATTTTAAGATCTCTCCACAGGTGTTCAATGGGATTTAGATCTGGACTCATTGCTCGTCACTTTAAAACTCTCCAGCGCTTTCTTGCCATCCATTTCTGGGTGCTTTTTGGTGTATGTTTGGGGTCATTGTCCTGCTGGAAGACCCAAGATCTCGGATGCAAACCCAGCTTTCTGACACTGGGCTGTACAGTGCGACCCAAAATCCATTGGTAATCCTCAGATTTCATGATGCCTTGCACACATTCAAGGCACTCGGTGCCAGAGGCAGCAAAACAAACCCCAAAACATCATTGAATCTCCACCATATTTCACTGTCCTGTGTTCTTTTCTTTGTAGGCCTCATTCTGTTTTTGGTAAACAGTAGAATGATGTGCTTTACAAAAAAGCTCTATCTTGGTCTCATCTGTACACAAAACATTTTCCCAGAAGGATTTTGGCTTACTCAAGTTCATTTTGGCAAAATGTAGTCTTGCTTTTTTATGTCTCTGTGACAGCAGTGGGGTCCTCCTGGGTCTCCTGCCATAGCCTTTAATTTCATTTAAATGTCAACGGATAGTTCACGCTGGCACTGATGCTCCCTGAGCCTGCAGGACAGCTTGGAACAATAATCCAATAATCTGAATCCTATCAATAGTCCCTGGCCCTATCTTATATGAAGGATAGCCTTATGCCTATCCCATGCATGTTTAACCTGTTCAGGACCCAAGACGTATGCATACGTCTTGGGACCCTGGTACTTAAGGACCCAGGACGTATGCATACATCCTGAGTCATTCTGGTCTCCGCCGTGCGTCGGGCAGAGATCAGAACCGGATGCCTGCTGAAATCGTTCAGCAGGCATCCAGGGCAAACGCCGAGGGGGGCCATGTAGGCCCCCATGTCGACCCTGCGATCTGCGGCGATACCGGGCTGATCGGGTCTCTGGGACCCGACCGCCCGGTAATTTTGCATGATCCCGGTTGTCACAGACAGCCAGGACCATGCTGGAGGCTAGGAGCGAGGTGGCAAGCCTGCCACCTCCTCCTATCCCCTGCGATTCTTCGGTTAGTTAACCGACCAATCGCAGGGGGGGGGGGGCGGCCGTTTACTTCCTCCCGCCCTGCCCGGTCCCTGGAAGTCCGGAGGACGCGGCGGGGGACAGGGGAGTGCTGGGGCCCGGCCCCGGTACTTACCTCGTCCCTGAAGACCCGGATCCCGGCATTGAAGACGGCAGCGGCGGCAACAGGTGAGTTCCTCTTCAGCCACGGTCGGGCCCTTTTACAGCAATGCACGTCGCCGTAAAGCGACATGCATTGCTGTAATGGGACCCTGTATACTACAACTTACAGCATGCCCAGACAGCCCTTGGCGTCGGGGCATGCTGGGAGTTGCAGTTTTGCAACATCTGGAGGTCCACAGTTTGGAGATCACTGTGCCCTTCCAGATGTTACAAAACTACACATCCTCAGCATGCCCTTACTGTCCAGGCATGCTGGGAGTTGTAGTTCTGTAACATCTGGCCCTTCAGATGTTGCAGAACTACAACTCCCAGCATGCCTGGACAGTTTTGGCATACTGGGAGTTGTAGTTTTGCAACATCTGGAAGGGCACAGATTGGGAACCACTGTATTAGTGGTCTGCAAACTGTAGTCCTCCAGATGTTGCAAAACTACAACTCCAAGCATGCTGGGAGTTGTAGTTCGGCAACATCTGGCTCTAAAGATGTTGCCGAACTTCTACTTCCAGCATGCCTGAGAATGTTTGGGAGTTGTGATTTTGCAACAACTGGAGGCACACTGGTTGGGAAACATTGTCTGTTTCCTAACTCAGTGTTTCCCAACCCGTGTGCCTCCAGCTGTTGCAAAACTATAACTACCAGCATGCACTGATAGACTGTGCATGCTGGGAGTTGTAGTTTTGCAACAGCTGGAGATCCCCCCCCCCCCCCTGTGAATGTACAGGGCACATTCACATGGGCAGGGGGATTACAGTGAGTATCAGGCTGCAAGTTTGCGATGCAACAAATTTTGCGCAGCAGCTCAAACTCGCAGCGGGAAACTCACTGTAATCCCCCGCCCGTGTGACTGTACCCTAAAAACACTACACTACACTAACACAAAATAAAATAAGTAAAAAAAACACTACATATACACATACCCCTACACAGCCCCCCTCCCCAATAAAAATGAAAAACTTCTGGTACGCCACTGTTTCCAAAATGGAGCCTCCAGCTGTTGCAAAACAACAACTCTCAGTATTGCCGGACAGCCGTTGACTGTCCAAGCATGCTGGGAGTTTTTCAACAGCTGGAGGCACCCTGTTTGGGAATCGCTGGCATAGAATACCCCTTTGTCCACCCCTATGCAAATCCCTAATTCAGGCCTCAAATGCACATGGCGCTCCCACTTCGGAGCCCTGTCGTATTTCAAGGCAACAGTTTAGAGCCACATATGGGGTATCGCCGTACTCGGGAGAAATTGCCTAACAAATTTTGGGGGGCTTTTTCTCCTTTCACCCCTTATGAAAAGGTGAAGTTGGGGTCTCCACCAGCGCATGTTAGTACGCCAAAAAGGGAAGGAGATATGCTCATAAATGTATGGGGTCCTGTGGTAAACACTCTAACTATAGAACCAAAAAAGGGGAAAAGAAACCACTTGAAAATGGACCATGTGTAAAATAAAATAAATGTAACCAGCATGCTAGTGTAAAAAAAAAAATATTTTACACTAACATGCTGATGTTGCCCTATATTTTTCATTTTTACAAGAGGTAAAAGGGAAAAAAGCCCCCCAAAATTTGTAATGCAGTTTCTCCTGACTACGGAGATACCCCATATGTGGGTGCAAAGTGCTCTGGGGGCGCACAACAAGGCCCAGAAGGGAGAGTGCACCATGTACATTTGAGGGGATTTGCACAGTGGTGGCTGATTGTTACAGCGTTTTGACAAACGCAAAAAAAAAAAAACACATGTGACCCCATTTCAGAAACTACACCCCTCACGGAATGTAATGAGGGGTGCAGTGAGAATTTACACCCCACAGGTGTCTGACAGATCTTTGGAACAATGGGCTGTGCAAATAAAAAATGTTGTACAGCCCACTGTTCCAAAGATCTGACAGACACCAGTGGGGTAAATGGTCACTGTACCCCTTGTTACGTTCCTCAAGGGGTCTAGTTTCCAAAATGGTATGCCATGTGGAGGTTATTTTGCTGTCCTGGCACCATAGGTGCTTCCTAAATGCGACATGCCCCCGAGCAAAATTTGCTCTCAAAAAGCCAAATATCACTCCTTCTCTTCTGAGCATTGTAGTTCGCCGGTAGTGCACTTCAGGTCAACTTATGGGGTACCTCTATACTCAGAAGAGATGGGGTTACAAATTTTGGGGGGGTATTTTCTGCTATTAACCCTTGCAAAAATTTGAAATTTGGGGGGAAACACACATTTTAGTGAAATATTTTTTTTTTTTACATATGCAAAAGTCGTGAAACACCTGTGGGGTATTAAGGCTCACCTAATTCCTTGTTACGTTCCTCAAGGGGTCTAGTTTCCAAAATGATATGGCATGTGTTTTTTTTTTGCTGTTCTGGCACCATAGGGGCTTCCTAAATGCAACATGCCCCCCAAAAACCATTTCTGAAAAACGTACTCTCCAAAATCCCCTTGTCGCTCCTTTGCTTCTGAGCCCTCTACTGCGCCCGCCGAACAATTTACATAGACATATGAGGTATGTGCTTACTCGAGAGAAATTGGGCTTCAAATACAAGTATACATTTTCTCCTTTTACCCCTTGTAAAAATTCAAAAATTGGGCCTACAAGAAAATGCGAGTGTAAAAAATGAAGATTGTGAATTTTCTCCTTCACTTTGCTGCTATTCCTGTGAAACACCGAAAGGGTTAAAATGCTGACTAAATGTAATTTTGAATACTTTGGGGGGTGCAGTTTTTATAATGGGGTCTTTTATGGGGTATTTCTAAAAAGAAGACCCTTCAAATCCCCTTCAAACCTGAACTGGTCCCTGAAAAATTGTGAGTTTGAAAATTTTGTGAAAAATTGGAAAATTGCTGCTGAACTTTGAAGCCCTCTGGTGTCTTCCAAAATAAAAACACGTAAATTTTATGATTCAAACATAAAGTAGACATATTGTATATGTGAATAAAAAAAAATTTATTTGGAATATCCATTTTTTCATCAAATTTTGGGATTTTTCACCAAGAAAGGATGCAAGTTACCAAAAGATTTTACCACTATGTTAAAGTAGAATATGTCACGAAAAAACAATCTCGGAATCAGAATGATAACTAAAAGCATTCCAGAGTTATTAATTTTTAAAGTGACAGTGGTCAGATGTTCAAAAAATGGCCGGGTCCTAAGGTGTAAAATGGCTGGGTCCTGTATTTGCAGCGACCACTTCTGCAGGAAAGCGGCTATTCCAAACATCCACTACTCTCTCAGTAAAGTAATACTTCCTGATATTACTTTTAAACCTTTGCCCCTAATTTAAAACTGGCCTCTTGTGGTAGTTTTTTCTTCTTTTAAATAGGCTATCCTCCATTACCATGTTGATTCCCTTTATGTATTTATAAGTCTCAATCATATCCCCTCTGTCTCTTCTTTCTTCCAAGCTAAACATGTTAAGGTCCTTTAAACATGGGAGACAGAATGTGATATAGGGGGAGAATGTGATAAGGGGGGGAGAATGTGACGGGTGTGAGATGTGATAAAGGGGAGAATGTGACATGGAAGGAAGATTGTGACAGGGAGAAGCATGTGACAAGGGGGGGGAAGTGATAGGGAGAATGTGACATGGGGGGAACGTGACAAGGGAAGAATGTGACATAGGGGGAAAATGTGATGGAAGAAGATGTGACCATGAGGGGAGAATGTGACAGGGGGGAGATGGAGATGTGAAATGGGCGGTGGGCATAAAATAAGTGGATAGTTGAAAAATGGAGGAGATTGAACATAAAATGGCAGGATTTCACCATTTATTTATTATATCGCATTGCATATCGAAATCGCAATATTTAGGCCCATAATCGCAATAGCACATTTTCCCCATATAGTGCCGCCCTAATTTTTATATTGCCCACACCTGTTACTTGCCCCAGGTGACTTTAAAGGAGAATCACATGCTTGAAACAATCTTATTTAACCACAAATTTTGATAGGGTCCCAATAATTTTGTCCAGACCATTTTTGGAGTTTGGTGTGACATTATGTCCAATTTGCTTTTTTTCCTCCCTTTTTTGGTTTAGTTCCAATACACACAAAGGGAATAAATGTGTATAGCAAAATATGTGTTACTGCAATCCTCTTCTATCTCTTTCTCGTAGCCTTGCCACTAGGAGGCACCATCCAGCCATAAAACACACGGACGAGATCCTGGGCTAAGGTAACCGAGACCTGGAACTGAGCGTCCGGCAGTTCCCACTGTCCATAGAGATGGACTATGACGCCAAGGAAGGGACCGTCCTTAGAAGAGACTCTAAACCAACAGGCAACAGAGAGCGACAAAAAGGGGCGATGCGGAGACCCCATGGGCCGAACCAACCTGGAAACCAACTACGAGAAGCACAGAACCAGAAAGAGGGAGAGCCCAGTTGGAAACAAAAAGGAAAAGGGAACGACAAGAGAACCCCATACAGCGGACCAGCCAAAACCAGAAACCATGCCGAGAAAACGCCAGGGAGAGCCGAAGGCGAGCCAGTCAAGGTGAAGATCGGAAACTTCTGAAAAAGAGAGACAGGAACCATCTCCGAAGAAGGCACGGTGCAGAAGATCTGAACCAAAAAGCTGTAGGCACCAAAAACCACAGTCCCAGGGGCACAGCGTGAGCACCCAGGAATAAGAGCAGATACGGAGAGGACAACACACAGGCTGAACAGCGGTAAGGAACCACATCCATGCAGCAGCCAAAAACTGGCCTGATTGGAACAACGCAGAAGACCAGCTTGCCCTCCAACCCCGGAGTATATGGACCCCGAAGGAGGAAAATGAAAGTAAGGAGTAACCTGGAAACCCATAACGGTCGACATGGAACTGGAGACTCTCGAGTCACCGGGAATTACCCCACCTATAGGGGGAGCAAACTCCCAAAAAAGTGAAATGCCCTGGGAGACATACTGCTATGTCAGGACAAGAAGAAAAGCCCACCCTACAATGGAATCGCGGAGAAGCCTGAGCAGGGGCACTACACATGCCTGAAACTACAACCATCACGAAGGCCTGAAGAACCAAGAGGACCGACCCAGAAAATAAGGTACGCCACAGCAGTCTAGGAGAGAGCCCAAAATAAGGAGATCAATTGGTCATGGAACCAGCGGTCCGAGTGGACCAGACTACTCCAAGCAACGTCCCGTCAGGACCGGAACAGAGGGAAATCAAAAGGGAACCCAGCTGGAACTCCCAGGCTCTGGGCACAAGAAGGTTACTCCAAAAGATCGGACACTGACACTGACAAGGGGAAGGATGAGCACACCCTTCTCGGGAGATTTGGCCAAGGAAGGAACAGAGCAATGGCAGACTGGCTGTCGCTGAGCTATACATAAACCCTATAATGCATAAACCCCTCCTACAGAGGAGAGTGCCCTAGCTGCATGAGCAGGAGTAGACAACCAAGAAACAGGAGGAGAGCCAGGCTGAAAAAGTGAGCAGTAAACAAACAAGCAGAGCTGGCAAAAATCACTATTGATCGCTCCCAGCTAAAAAACAAAGGCCCAGCCAGGTACCCCACCCATGTAGGGGGAAGCGGGAGATGGCTCCATTCTGGCAAAAAGAAAATGCTCAGCGAAATAGTCCCCCTAGTGGAGGGGAAAACAAGGGGAGTTAGAGATGAAACCCAGGCACTAACCGTGCTAAGATTCCTGATCCCTGTACCCCCTGTGGAAGGGAATTTCCCAAGAGCTCCATGTACCGTAGGAGCAAAGAAATGATGCCCTACGGTAACGGATCAAAGTACTGGGTGGATGTAGCCCCCAGGAACCCTGCTAAAACACACCGAGGTATGGAGGAGCCATTTTGTGTCCCCAGAGGAGCTGAATCCTGGACACTGGAGCTGGGAAGATATAAAAACCTGAATACGAATTCAAGTAAGAAGCACACGCAGCGACCTACAGAATTGGGAGGAAACACCCCATTGGGGCGAAACCTTGGAGCCTGCAAAAAAAAAAAAGGGTGGCAGATGGTGTGGCCACGGAGCCATCCTGGCCGATGACTAAGGCAACAGAGCAGGCGCCTGAGCCACTCCATACAGGAACCCAGGAAGATACCTGGAGGCACGGGGGGCTGAAGAACAGACCATCGCCTCATCAGGCCCCATGCAAGAAGAGGTGCTCACGTGCCGCAGACCTGCGAAAACAATCACACAGGAAGGCCTGAGGTACACCCCTTTGAAAAGGAGGGGTGTAAGGCTCTACATGAGCAGGGTGTCCGGGGCATATGTAGGGACACAGACATGGGTACCTTATGATAGGAGAGGGGTACCAAGACTGCCACCCTGAAAGGGACCACAGACATACAAATGTCCAGAAGCCTGGAAACCAGTCTCAGCACCCAACCAACGTGCCACAACCATGCCCTGAGAAGACTAACGTTACGCTGTTAGAAAGGGGAACAGAGAATGATGCTGCTGCGAGGTCCCTAGAACCTGCAGGAAATGCCCACACCCCATCTCTTAATGGCGCTACACACCAAAACTGCACTGGTAGACGCAAGAGATGAGGACGAATGAGGTGCAGGAAATATGCTGACACAGTCTGACTTACAGGTAGAAAGGTCCAATGAACCCGCAGAGTCACTTCTTCAGAACTTCACACTGAAAGTGAGTCACCGGACATCTGCTGCTGGAGCAGCAGGAATGGGAATGGTGAGCTGGTGGCTGAGAAAACCATGCAGACAATTTGGCTAAGTGGCATAGGGATCGTTGTCACACCTGTCCCGCCTTCAGAACCACACACTGAACGCAAAAGCCCTGTAAGGGCACCGGATCAGAGCCGTGCCCTGATAAGGAGGGACTAGGACCGGCTGTGGGCACAATAGACATGGCATAATACTCAGCGGAAGGGGAAACCAGGCATTGGATGTAACTCCGGAATCTACAGGGATTGCGGAACGACCCACCACAGCGGTTCGCACATGCTCCCTCACAGAGTAAGTACTCTGCAGAACTAGGTATGCCAGATGCATAAGGCAAATAACATTGTACCTAAAGTGTCATCTGGCAAATAAGGCAGACCCCATGTACAGTCCCAGAAAAAGACCCAGAAGATATTAATCTGATAAAAACAAATATTATGCAAATAACTGTAATAGCTATGGGTTGCCACAAGAGGGAGCCCACAAAGGCACAATACAACTAATAGTCACTAGAGGGCTCAGTCAAAGAGATCAGGGGAAGACAATTTATTATAATTTTTTCTTCTTCTTTCAATAAACTTGACATGGGGCGTCCTACCCTCGGGGCATTTACCCCGGAGCCCAAACCTGAGGGAAAGGAGGGGGGTGGAGCTAAACACCACAAATGCGCTTATCCTTACCCATCCGGAACAGGAGGAGAGGAACTACGGGTGTCCTGTGACACCCTGGGAGAAGGGCCCGTCCTCCAGTAAAGCGATGGGGCAAAGGGGAAGGAGCATTTGCAGCTGCGGAAGCATCACGGCACTCTGTGTCGGTGCCTAAACAGTTAATGACCTAAAGCAGTGATAATGACCCAAAGCAGTGTTAATGACCCCAGCAGCACCCTAAGCCTGAGGGGGCAGAGCTAAGCCCCGTTCATGAGAGGCGCAGAAAAGGTGCAGAGCTTTCCCTTTCCATCGCTCACAAGACAGCGATAACAGAGGGGGGAGAGAGTCCTCCCTTAGTTAACCTACAGATTCCCGCGCTGAGCACGGGGAGAAGGGGGTGAGGAGCTACCTGCCACCATTATAGGTTCCACTGGCCAGCAAGCACCAGAGGAGATCTGACCAGCTGAAGATAAAACTAGCAGCCGCAGAAAGTACAGGGAGCCGCTGCAAAAGGCGGGGGCTGGCCTGAGACAGAAATGGCTGCCGTAACTGGCCACTACTAGTCCACTGGCCTGCTGGCTAGCTGGTTGGGAATATACTCACCATCAGTATTCATATACTCACCCAGATGACTTTAGCCAGCTTATGGCCATGCTGCATCATACCAGGCTAATATAGCAGGGTGAGCAGGGGCAAGTGGGGGACCCGGGCAGGGCCGGATTAAGAGCATCATGGGCCTGGTGCTGAGAATTTTTCTGGGCCTTTTTATGAAAATATTTACATAATATATAAAATGAAAACGCAAAACAATTTTATTACTCGGACGCACAAAGATATCAGTGACTACAGCACTGATGGGACACAGTCAGGAGAATACACAGTGATTTAAGTGACTGACAGGTAGGGCTGGACTGGGACCAAAAATAGGCCCGGGCATTTTAAAATAAGCAGCCCGTTTTTATGGTGGGGGTCAGACTGCTGGGACCCCCACCAATCCCCTCGGTTCAAGTGGCTCTCCAGCTGTTGCTAAGCTGCCACTCCCATCATGTCTGAAGAGACTCAGGAATTAAGGAAGTTGCCGTTTTGAAACAGCTGCAGAGCTACAGAATGGGGTAAACTGTCACCCATCATCACTACGGAACTTACAAGTGACTTCAGAGCTGATGGGACAGTCAGGAGAACACACAATTATATCAGTGACCTGAGTGATGTCTTCTCTGTTGTCTTTCCTTTCCTTCTTTATCTGGTCCAGACGCCAGGACTGATGCCCAGACATCATAGGCTCCTCACATTGTCAGCAGATCCTCATCCTCTATATAAAGACAATATTCATAATAACACATTATAATTCTGCCAAATACTGTACCACCTGAATATAATACTGACACGCACTGTACCCTCTAAATATATTATTGCAACACACTGTACCCCCTGAATATAATACTGCCTACCACTGTACCCTCTAAATATATTATTTCCACACACTGTACCCCCTGAATATAATACTGCCATGCACTGTACCCTCTGAATATAATACTGCCACACACTGTACCCCTGCATATAATACTGCCACACACTGTACCCTCTGAATATAATACTGCCACACACTTTACCCCCCAAATATAATACTGCCATACACTGCATACCCTTCATCCCATCCTCTGTCTTATCAACACCCCCACCCCATGCTTGGTTAGCTTATCACTCCAATGCCACCTCCACTCCGCCACATCCTCGCTATTCTCATCACTCCATACACCCCACCCATCCTTGGCTCTTCACTCCCGCACTCCATATTATTCCCCCCCCATCCTCAGTCTCATAATTGCAAACCCCCCCCCCCCATCCTCAGTCTCATCATTGCAAACACCCCCCCCCCCCCGCACCTCATCCTCAGACTCCTCATCATCATCATTGAACCCCCCACCCCCATCCTCAGTCTCCTCATCATTCCACCCTCATCATCATCATCGCACCCCCCCCCACACCCCATCCTCAGTCTCCTCATCACTCCACCCTCCTTCTCCTCATCATCATCATCATTGCACCCCCCCCACACACCCCATCCTCAGTCTTCTCATCATTCCACCCTCATCATCTTCATCATTGCACCCCCCCACACCCCATCCTCAGTCTCCTCGTCATTGCACGCCCCCCAGCTTCCCCTCCTCCTCCTCATTATCATTCCATCACCCCCCAACACCCCATCCTCAGTCTCCTCATCACTCCACCCTCCTCCTCCTCCTCATGATCATCATTGCACCCCCCCCACACACACCCCATCCTCAGTCTCCTCATCATTCCACCCTCCTCCTCCTCATCATCATCATTGTACCCCCCCCCACACACCCCATCCTCAGTCTTCTCATCATTGCACGACCCCCAGCTTCCCCTCCTCCTCCTCATTATCATTCTATCCCCCCCAACACCCCATTCTCAGTCTCCTCATCGTTCCACCCTCCTCCTCATGATCATCATTGCACCCCCCCACACACACCCCATCCTCAGTCTCCTCACCATTCCACCCTCCTCCTCCTCATTGCACCCCCAGGCATCCCCTCCTCCTCATCATCGCATTCCCCCCACCCCATCCTCAGTCTCCTCATCATTGCAACCGCCCCCCAGCCCCATCCTCAGTCTCCTCATCATTGCAACCCCCCCCGCCCCATCCTCAGTCTCCTTATCTTTGCAACTGCCCCCCCAGCACATCATCAATGCAATCCCCCCCCCCCCCGTTCCCTGTCCTCATTCTCCTGCTCATTAATATTACATCACCCCAGCACCCGATCCTCGATCTCCTTACCTTCCTGGAGATCAGCGGTGCTGCAGTGTGAGGATGCGGGGAAGGCTGCTGCATCACTCTCGCGTTGCAGGGGTCAGAGGCTGTGACACGTCAGACAGGGGCTTGGCGCAGACGTGCGTGCCTACGCGGTGCCCCTGGCCTGTCAATCCAACCTGGAAATTATTTTTAAAGGGTCCGCTGCTGCCAGCACTATTACCTGCAAACGGCACGGGCTCTTTAAAAATCATTTCCGGGTTGGATTGACAAGCCAGGGGCTCATGGGAGTAGATGTGCACCGCGTAGGCACGCACGTCTGCACCAAGCCTCTGTATGATGTGTCACAGCCTCTGACCCCTGCAACGCGAGAGTGACAAGAGCAGCCTGTCAATCCAACCCGGAAATGATTTTTAAAGAGCCCATGCCGTTTGCAGGTAATAGTGCTGGCAGCGGCGGGCCCGAGGTCCCTGCCTGTTGCTGCAGCATGTAGCATAGTGTAGTGGCAGGGAGGGGGTCCGCTCCTCGGCGTCCTTTTTGGCGGCTGGCTGGGCCTATTTTACTGTAGGGGCCTGGAGCTGCAGCTCCATTAGCCCCTACGTTAATCCGGCCCTGGACCCACGGTACAACCTCCAGGCGCTGGGCGTTGGTGATAAGGGGTTGACGGCCCATACTCTTATGTTCCGTGCCCCTTTGTCGCATATGGGGGAACAGGTAGCACCATGCTTCAGAACCCCCACCTTAAAAAGGGAAATAAAAACCTAACTAAACAGCCCTTACTAGAAAATAAAAAAAGACCAGTCCTATGTCTTGCCTCCTACTGACACTAGCTAAAATTGATTACCTCACTTCTGAGGGGGTATATCCTGCCAGGGTGGAGCCAAATTTTTTTTCCCAGTGTCAGCACCTCCTAGAGCTGAGTTCTGAGCTCAAGTGTGGAAAAGAGGTGAAGTTGTGTGTGGAAAAATCCTGAGGGAAGCCTATGAACAAATCTCTTCTCAAGTCAGCCCCGCCATTCTGCAAGTGCTCCCCCTATACAGCGGAAAGTCTAACCCTGGCGGAGAAAGTAATTGGACCTTGTCAGAACCATAGTCTGCCTGGGAAATCTGCAGTCTCTAATCTCAAGTCAGTATTAATCAAGTGGGTGAAAAGCACCATAAGTCCCAGCAAGGCAACAGGGCTCCCAAGGTTCACACTGCATCTCTTCTACTCTGCTCCATACTGTTTTTAATAACATCTGTACCCTGCTAAGTAGAAGGCAGTTATCCATAACCCGACGTCGGTTTGTTCTTACTCCCCGTGTCTGGCCAAGGAGAAGCTGTCTCCACCTTGGGCCGTGTATAGGCTAACGGTGCCCTGGCTTCACATAGTGATAAGGAATCCTTGTCACCACAGATGTATGAGTGCTACAAGCATTGCTGCAGAAGTTAAAGAGTGGGAGGTGAGCATGTCAGTTCTCAGACCAAATACAGGTCGTACAGGTAGGCCCTTTCCCCGGTCCCACACTCTCTAGCTGAGCACGCTTCGTACCTGGTGGGTTCCACTTACTATCAAAGTTGATTGTGGCATCTAACTGCAGGAAATTAGCTTTCCAGCTAGCTTAGCAGGCTGGTCGGGACCACCGTGATCAAATTGCAGGGTCCTGAACAGCTGAGAGGACGGCGGGAGGGTCCTTACCTGCCATCTCGCCGTCTGATCAGTGCTCCAATGCTCCAGGAAGCCTCAGCAGCTAATGGAGCACCGATTACATTGATCAATGCTGTGCTATGGCATAGTGTTGAACAGTGTATGCAATTCAAAGATTACATGTAGTAGTCCCCTATGGGCACTAAAAAATACTGTAAAAACAAAAAAAAGTTAATAAATGTGAATTGTCACATTTTATAAATAAAATTCTGTAAACAAAAATAAACATAGGTGGTATTGTTGCGTGCGTAAATCTATGAACTATTGAAATATAACATTTTTAAACCGCACAGCCAATGGCGAACATGTATAAAACACCAAAGTCCAAAATTTCTAATTTTTTGGTCACTTCATATACAAGAAAATATTGTATAAAAACAAGCCGTCATATGGATCTGTATGTATAAAATTTAAAGTGTACCTGTCGTTAACATTTTATATAAAGTAGATAATACCATTATATGTATATTAGTGATTTACATTGTTAAAAAATTGTTTGCAGAAGAGATCAGCTTCACTCTGGTCTTCTTTGCTTCTGGGTTATGAGAGATAACGGTGGCATAGTTGCCAGATGCATGGGCCAGCTTGCCTGGATCACCTGGTTTCTCTTCTACACAACACACAAGTGTTTTGCTGTCACCAGGGTGTCTGCTCATGTTGCAAAACTACAACCCCCAGCATGCCCTGGGCATGCTGGGGCTTGTAGTTTTGCAACATCCTTTTTTTTTTGTTTACTAGTTGGCAAGGCGCATTTGTGGGAGTAGCAGAGGCTCGGCTTTAAAGCTGGCAGCCAGGGGGGCTTGCTAGCGGTGGTGCAGCACTCCCGCTCTGCCTTGCTACCCCCGCACACACACACATTCTCATGCCGCATCACTAACAGGGGATGCCACCTTATGGGGGAGTCCCCTGCCACCTGGTCACACGGGTCCGGAGGGCTGCGGGCGGTGGGGTGGCGCTGCCGGTCCATTGCCGTAGAATGAGATTTGCCATAGAATGAGATGGTCCGCCTCCATCACATCCTATTGGCTCACTCCTGTCACGTGACATATTTAAACGTCACGCATCGATGCGCACAGTAGTGTCAGTTTGGCAAAGGATCTCCTCACCCTGTGATAGCTGAACGAAGCTATCGGGATCCCGATGCCCGATGGCGCTGTCATCAGTGAGCGTCCCCGCGAGCGCCCCACGCCCACAGCTCTACTCCCCGTCCCCCGCAGCTCTACTCCCCGTCAGGGAGCGATCCACAGCGCTATCGGGATCCCGATGGCGCTGTCATCAGTGTGTGTCCCCGCGAGCGCCCCACGCCCGCAGCTCTACTCCCCGTCCCGTTAACGCTCAGGGAGCAGGGAACAGAAAGTAGAGCATCGGGTGCAGGTTAAGTTAATCGCGTAGTGCTGCGCATGCGCAGTACTACTTTACCTGCGCCCGATGCTCTACTTTCTGTTCCCTGCTCCCTGAGCGTTAATGGGACGGGGAGTAGAGCTGCGGGCGTGGGGCGCTCGCGGGGACGCACACTGATGACAGCGCCATCGGGATCCCGATAGCGCTGTGGATCAACAGTAAATGTATATGAGGCAGCCGTATGAGCTGCGTAAATGTGTGAACTTCTGTCGGTCCACAGAGGCCATGAGAGCTCCGTTCAGCTATCACAGGGACAGGAGATCCTCTCCCTGTGAGAGCCAAACTGACACTGCTGTGCGCATCGATGCGTGACGTTTAAATATGTCCAGCAAAGAAAAAAAAATGAAAATGTAGCCAGCACCTAAACCCAATACACGGGTGCACGCTGCTGTGGCAAGTACAAAACATGTAAAAAAAGAAAATGGCAGCAGCACACTTGGTCAACAAAATGGAGGCTCTTAGCGCACTTTTTGATCAAAACGTGTCCCCCATCCACCACGCGGAGGTGGCCTCTTATCGGATGGGTCCCTAAACACTCACCTACCTCAGGCTGGGTGACATGTTGGATCCACTAACGATCCAAACCACCTCCTGTGAAAATAGGGGAGGGGATGCACGGCTACAGAGGGAGCCACTCCCCCCAAATTTGCACAGCAAAGAAAAAAAAAATGAAAATGTAGCCAGCACCTAAACCCAATACACGGGTGCACGCTGCTGTGGCAAGTACAAAACATGTAAAAAAAGAAAATGGCAGCAGCACACTTGGTCAACAAAATGGAGGCTCTTAGCGCACTTTTTGATCAAAACGTGTCCCCCATCCACCACGCGGAGGTGGCCTCTTATCGGATGGGTCCCTAAACACTCACCTACCTCAGGCTGGGTGACATGTTGGATCCACTAACGATCCAAACCACCTCCTGTGAAAATAGGGGAGGGGATGCACGGCTACAGAGGGAGCCACTCCCCCCAAATTTGCACAGCAAAGAAAAAAAAATGAAAATGTAGCCAGCACCTAAACCCAATACACGGGTGCACGCTGCTGTGGCAAGTACAAAACATGTAAAAAAAGAAAATGGCAGCAGCACACTTGGTCAACAAAATGGAGGCTCTTAGCGCACTTTTTGATCAAAACGTGTCCCCCATCCACCACGCGGAGGTGGCCTCTTATCGGATGGGTCCCTAAACCCGATAAGAGGCCACCTCCGCGTGGTGGATGGGGGACACGTTTTGATCAAAAAGTGCGCTAAGAGCCTCCATTTTGTTGACCAAGTGTGCTGCTGCCATTTTCTTTTTTTACATGTTTTGTACTTGCCACAGCAGCGTGCACCCGTGTATTGGGTTTAGGTGCTGGCTACATTTTCATTTTTTTTTCTTTGCTGTGCAAATTTGGGGGGAGTGGCTCCCTCTGTAGCCGTGCATCCCCTCCCCTATTTTCACAGGAGGTGGTTTGGATCGTTAGTGGATCCAACATGTCACCCAGCCTGAGGTAGGTGAGTGTTTAGGGACCCATCCGATAAGAGGCCACCTCCGCGTGGTGGATGGGGGACACGTTTTGATCAAAAAGTGCGCTAAGAGCCTCCATTTTGTTGACCAAGTGTGCTGCTGCCATTTTCTTTTTTTACATGTTTTGTACTTGCCACAGCAGCGTGCACCCGTGTATTGGGTTTAGGTGCTGGCTACATTTTCATTTTTTTTTCTTTGCTGTGCAAATTTGGGGGGAGTGGCTCCCTCTGTAGCCGTGCATCCCCTCCCCTATTTTCACAGGAGGTGGTTTGGATCGTTAGTGGATCCAACATGTCACCCAGCCTGAGGTAGGTGAGTGTTTAGGGACCCATCCGATAAGAGGCCACCTCCGCGTGGTGGATGGGGGACACGTTTTGATCAAAAAGTGCGCTAAGAGCCTCCATTTTGTTGACCAAGTGTGCTGCTGCCATTTTCTTTTTTTACATGTTTTGTACTTGCCACAGCAGCGTGCACCCGTGTATTGGGTTTAGGTGCTGGCTACATTTTCATTTTTTTTTCTTTGCTGTGCAAATTTGGGGGGAGTGGCTCCCTCTGTAGCCGTGCATCCCCTCCCCTATTTTCACAGGAGGTGGTTTGGATCGTTAGTGGATCCAACATGTCACCCAGCCTGAGGTAGGTGAGTGTTTAGGGACCCATCCGATAAGAGGCCACCTCCGCGTGGTGGATGGGGGACACGTTTTGATCAAAAAGTGCGCTAAGAGCCTCCATTTTGTTGACCAAGTGTGCTGCTGCCATTTTCTTTTTTTACATGTTTTGTACTTGCCACAGCAGCGTGCACCCGTGTATTGGGTTTAGGTGCTGGCTACATTTTCATTTTTTTTTCTTTGCTGTGCAAATTTGGGGGGAGTGGCTCCCTCTGTAGCCGTGCATCCCCTCCCCTATTTTCACAGGAGGTGGTTTGGATCGTTAGTGGATCCAACATGTCACCCAGCCTGAGGTAGGTGAGTGTTTAGGGACCCATCCGATAAGAGGCCACCTCCGCGTGGTGGATGGGGGACACGTTTTGATCAAAAAGTGCGCTAAGAGCCTCCATTTTGTTGACCAAGTGTGCTGCTGCCATTTTCTTTTTTTACATGTTTTGTACTTGCCACAGCAGCGTGCACCCGTGTATTGGGTTTAGGTGCTGGCTACATTTTCATTTTTTTTTTCTTTGCTGTGCAAATTTGGGGGGAGTGGCTCCCTCTGTAGCCGTGCATCCCCTCCCCTATTTTCACAGGAGGTGGTTTGGATCGTTAGTGGATCCAACATGTCACCCAGCCTGAGGTAGGTGAGTGTTTAGGGACCCATCCGATAAGAGGCCACCTCCGCGTGGTGGATGGGGGACACGTTTTGATCAAAAAGTGCGCTAAGAGCCTCCATTTTGTTGACCAAGTGTGCTGCTGCCATTTTCTTTTTTTACATGTTTTGTACTTGCCACAGCAGCGTGCACCCGTGTATTGGGTTTAGGTGCTGGCTACATTTTCATTTTTTTTTCTTTGCTGTGCAAATTTGGGGGGAGTGGCTCCCTCTGTAGCCGTGCATCCCCTCCCCTATTTTCACAGGAGGTGGTTTGGATCGTTAGTGGATCCAACATGTCACCCAGCCTGAGGTAGGTGAGTGTTTAGGGACCCATCCGATAAGAGGCCACCTCCGCGTGGTGGATGGGGGACACGTTTTGATCAAAAAGTGCGCTAAGAGCCTCCATTTTGTTGACCAAGTGTGCTGCTGCCATTTTCTTTTTTTACATGTTTTGTACTTGCCACAGCAGCGTGCACCCGTGTATTGGGTTTAGGTGCTGGCTACATTTTCATTTTTTTTTCTTTGCTGTGCAAATTTGGGGGGAGTGGCTCCCTCTGTAGCCGTGCATCCCCTCCCCTATTTTCACAGGAGGTGGTTTGGATCGTTAGTGGATCCAACATGTCACCCAGCCTGAGGTAGGTGAGTGTTTAGGGACCCATCCGATAAGAGGCCACCTCCGCGTGGTGGATGGGGGACACGTTTTGATCAAAAAGTGCGCTAAGAGCCTCCATTTTGTTGACCAAGTGTGCTGCTGCCATTTTCTTTTTTTACATGTTTTGTACTTGCCACAGCAGCGTGCACCCGTGTATTGGGTTTAGGTGCTGGCTACATTTTCATTTTTTTTTCTTTGCTGTGCAAATTTGGGGGGAGTGGCTCCCTCTGTAGCCGTGCATCCCCTCCCCTATTTTCACAGGAGGTGGTTTGGATCGTTAGTGGATCCAACATGTCACCCAGCCTGAGGTAGGTGAGTGTTTAGGGACCCATCCGATAAGAGGCCACCTCCGCGTGGTGGATGGGGGACACGTTTTGATCAAAAAGTGCGCTAAGAGCCTCCATTTTGTTGACCAAGTGTGCTGCTGCCATTTTCTTTTTTTACATGTTTTGTACTTGCCACAGCAGCGTGCACCCGTGTATTGGGTTTAGGTGCTGGCTACATTTTCATTTTTTTTTCTTTGCTGTGCAAATTTGGGGGGAGTGGCTCCCTCTGTAGCCGTGCATCCCCTCCCCTATTTTCACAGGAGGTGGTTTGGATCGTTAGTGGATCCAACATGTCACCCAGCCTGAGGTAGGTGAGTGTTTAGGGACCCATCCGATAAGAGGCCACCTCCGCGTGGTGGATGGGGGACACGTTTTGATCAAAAAGTGCGCTAAGAGCCTCCATTTTGTTGACCAAGTGTGCTGCTGCCATTTTCTTTTTTTACATGTTTTGTACTTGCCACAGCAGCGTGCACCCGTGTATTGGGTTTAGGTGCTGGCTACATTTTCATTTTTTTTTCTTTGCTGTGCAAATTTGGGGGGAGTGGCTCCCTCTGTAGCCGTGCATCCCCTCCCCTATTTTCACAGGAGGTGGTTTGGATCGTTAGTGGATCCAACATGTCACCCAGCCTGAGGTAGGTGAGTGTTTAGGGACCCATCCGATAAGAGGCCACCTCCGCGTGGTGGATGGGGGACACGTTTTGATCAAAAAGTGCGCTAAGAGCCTCCATTTTGTTGACCAAGTGTGCTGCTGCCATTTTCTTTTTTTACATGTTTTGTACTTGCCACAGCAGCGTGCACCCGTGTATTGGGTTTAGGTGCTGGCTACATTTTCATTTTTTTTTCTTTGCTGTGCAAATTTGGGGGGAGTGGCTCCCTCTGTAGCCGTGCATCCCCTCCCCTATTTTCACAGGAGGTGGTTTGGATCGTTAGTGGATCCAACATGTCACCCAGCCTGAGGTAGGTGAGTGTTTAGGGACCCATCCGATAAGAGGCCACCTCCGCGTGGTGGATGGGGGACACGTTTTGATCAAAAAGTGCGCTAAGAGCCTCCATTTTGTTGACCAAGTGTGCTGCTGCCATTTTCTTTTTTTACATGTTTTGTACTTGCCACAGCAGCGTGCACCCGTGTATTGGGTTTAGGTGCTGGCTACATTTTCATTTTTTTTTCTTTGCTGTGCAAATTTGGGGGGAGTGGCTCCCTCTGTAGCCGTGCATCCCCTCCCCTATTTTCACAGGAGGTGGTTTGGATCGTTAGTGGATCCAACATGTCACCCAGCCTGAGGTAGGTGAGTGTTTAGGGACCCATCCGATAAGAGGCCACCTCCGCGTGGTGGATGGGGGACACGTTTTGATCAAAAAGTGCGCTAAGAGCCTCCATTTTGTTGACCAAGTGTGCTGCTGCCATTTTCTTTTTTTACATGTTTTGTACTTGCCACAGCAGCGTGCACCCGTGTATTGGGTTTAGGTGCTGGCTACATTTTCATTTTTTTTTCTTTGCTGTGCAAATTTGGGGGGAGTGGCTCCCTCTGTAGCCGTGCATCCCCTCCCCTATTTTCACAGGAGGTGGTTTGGATCGTTAGTGGATCCAACATGTCACCCAGCCTGAGGTAGGTGAGTGTTTAGGGACCCATCCGATAAGAGGCCACCTCCGCGTGGTGGATGGGGGACACGTTTTGATCAAAAAGTGCGCTAAGAGCCTCCATTTTGTTGACCAAGTGTGCTGCTGCCATTTTCTTTTTTTACATGTTTTGTACTTGCCACAGCAGCGTGCACCCGTGTATTGGGTTTAGGTGCTGGCTACATTTTCATTTTTTTTTCTTTGCTGTGCAAATTTGGGGGGAGTGGCTCCCTCTGTAGCCGTGCATCCCCTCCCCTATTTTCACAGGAGGTGGTTTGGATCGTTAGTGGATCCAACATGTCACCCAGCCTGAGGTAGGTGAGTGTTTAGGGACCCATCCGATAAGAGGCCACCTCCGCGTGGTGGATGGGGGACACGTTTTGATCAAAAAGTGCGCTAAGAGCCTCCATTTTGTTGACCAAGTGTGCTGCTGCCATTTTCTTTTTTTACATGTTTTGTACTTGCCACAGCAGCGTGCACCCGTGTATTGGGTTTAGGTGCTGGCTACATTTTCATTTTTTTTTTCTTTGCTGTGCAAATTTGGGGGGAGTGGCTCCCTCTGTAGCCGTGCATCCCCTCCCCTATTTTCACAGGAGGTGGTTTGGATCGTTAGTGGATCCAACATGTCACCCAGCCTGAGGTAGGTGAGTGTTTAGGGACCCATCCGATAAGAGGCCACCTCCGCGTGGTGGATGGGGGACACGTTTTGATCAAAAAGTGCGCTAAGAGCCTCCATTTTGTTGACCAAGTGTGCTGCTGCCATTTTCTTTTTTTACATGTTTTGTACTTGCCACAGCAGCGTGCACCCGTGTATTGGGTTTAGGTGCTGACTACATTTTCATTTTTTTTTCTTTGCTGTGCAAATTTGGGGGGAGTGGCTCCCTCTGTAGCCGTGCATCCCCTCCCCTATTTTCACAGGAGGTGGTTTGGATCGTTAGTGGATCCAACATGTCACCCAGCCTGAGGTAGGTGAGTGTTTAGGGACCCATCCGATAAGAGGCCACCTCCGCGTGGTGGATGGGGGACACGTTTTGATCAAAAAGTGCGCTAAGAGCCTCCATTTTGTTGACCAAGTGTGCTGCTGCCATTTTCTTTTTTTACATGTTTTGTACTTGCCACAGCAGCGTGCACCCGTGTATTGGGTTTAGGTGCTGGCTACATTTTCATTTTTTTTTCTTTGCTGTGCAAATTTGGGGGGAGTGGCTCCCTCTGTAGCCGTGCATCCCCTCCCCTATTTTCACAGGAGGTGGTTTGGATCGTTAGTGGATCCAACATGTCACCCAGCCTGAGGTAGGTGAGTGTTTAGGGACCCATCCGATAAGAGGCCACCTCCGCGTGGTGGATGGGGGACACGTTTTGATCAAAAAGTGCGCTAAGAGCCTCCATTTTGTTGACCAAGTGTGCTGCTGCCATTTTCTTTTTTTACATGTTTTGTACTTGCCACAGCAGCGTGCACCCGTGTATTGGGTTTAGGTGCTGGCTACATTTTCATTTTTTTTTCTTTGCTGTGCAAATTTGGGGGGAGTGGCTCCCTCTGTAGCCGTGCATCCCCTCCCCTATTTTCACAGGAGGTGGTTTGGATCGTTAGTGGATCCAACATGTCACCCAGCCTGAGGTAGGTGAGTGTTTAGGGACCCATCCGATAAGAGGCCACCTCCGCGTGGTGGATGGGGGACACGTTTTGATCAAAAAGTGCGCTAAGAGCCTCCATTTTGTTGACCAAGTGTGCTGCTGCCATTTTCTTTTTTTACATGTTTTGTACTTGCCACAGCAGCGTGCACCCGTGTATTGGGTTTAGGTGCTGGCTACATTTTCATTTTTTTTTCTTTGCTGTGCAAATTTGGGGGGAGTGGCTCCCTCTGTAGCCGTGCATCCCCTCCCCTATTTTCACAGGAGGTGGTTTGGATCGTTAGTGGATCCAACATGTCACCCAGCCTGAGGTAGGTGAGTGTTTAGGGACCCATCCGATAAGAGGCCACCTCCGCGTGGTGGATGGGGGACACGTTTTGATCAAAAGGTGCGCTAAGAGCCTCCATTTTGTTGACCAAGTGTGCTGCTGCCATTTTCTTTTTTTACATGTTTTGTACTTGCCACAGCAGCGTGCACCCGTGTATTGGGTTTAGGTGCTGGCTACATTTTCAATTTTTTTTTCTTTGCTGTGCAAATTTGGGGGGAGTGGCTCCCTCTGTAGCCGTGCATCCCCTCCCCTATTTTCACAGGAGGTGGTTTGGATCGTTAGTGGATCCAACATGTCACCCAGCCTGAGGTAGGTGAGTGTTTAGGGACCCATCCGATAAGAGGCCACCTCCGCGTGGTGGATGGGGGACACGTTTTGATCAAAAAGTGCGCTAAGAGCCTCCATTTTGTTGACCAAGTGTGCTGCTGCCATTTTCTTTTTTTACATGTTTTGTACTTGCCACAGCAGCGTGCACCCGTGTATTGGGTTTAGGTGCTGGCTACATTTTCATTTTTTTTTCTTTGCTGTGCAAATTTGGGGGGAGTGGCTCCCTCTGTAGCCGTGCATCCCCTCCCCTATTTTCACAGGAGGTGGTTTGGATCGTTAGTGGATCCAACATGTCACCCAGCCTGAGGTAGGTGAGTGTTTAGGGACCCATCCGATAAGAGGCCACCTCCGCGTGGTGGATGGGGGACACGTTTTGATCAAAAAGTGCGCTAAGAGCCTCCATTTTGTTGACCAAGTGTGCTGCTGCCATTTTCTTTTTTTACATGTTTTGTACTTGCCACAGCAGCGTGCACCCGTGTATTGGGTTTAGGTGCTGGCTACATTTTCATTTTTTTTTCTTTGCTGTGCAAATTTGGGGGGAGTGGCTCCCTCTGTAGCCGTGCATCCCCTCCCCTATTTTCACAGGAGGTGGTTTGGATCGTTAGTGGATCCAACATGTCACCCAGCCTGAGGTAGGTGAGTGTTTAGGGACCCATCCGATAAGAGGCCACCTCCGCGTGGTGGATGGGGGACACGTTTTGATCAAAAAGTGCGCTAAGAGCCTCCATTTTGTTGACCAAGTGTGCTGCTGCCATTTTCTTTTTTTACATGTTTTGTACTTGCCACAGCAGCGTGCACCCGTGTATTGGGTTTAGGTGCTGGCTACATTTTCATTTTTTTTTCTTTGCTGTGCAAATTTGGGGGGAGTGGCTCCCTCTGTAGCCGTGCATCCCCTCCCCTATTTTCACAGGAGGTGGTTTGGATCGTTAGTGGATCCAACATGTCACCCAGCCTGAGGTAGGTGAGTGTTTAGGGACCCATCCGATAAGAGGCCACCTCCGCGTGGTGGATGGGGGACACGTTTTGATCAAAAAGTGCGCTAAGAGCCTCCATTTTGTTGACCAAGTGTGCTGCTGCCATTTTCTTTTTTTACATGTTTTGTACTTGCCACAGCAGCGTGCACCCGTGTATTGGGTTTAGGTGCTGGCTACATTTTCATTTTTTTTTCTTTGCTGTGCAAATTTGGGGGGAGTGGCTCCCTCTGTAGCCGTGCATCCCCTCCCCTATTTTCACAGGAGGTGGTTTGGATCGTTAGTGGATCCAACATGTCACCCAGCCTGAGGTAGGTGAGTGTTTAGGGACCCATCCGATAAGAGGCCACCTCCGCGTGGTGGATGGGGGACACGTTTTGATCAAAAAGTGCGCTAAGAGCCTCCATTTTGTTGACCAAGTGTGCTGCTGCCATTTTCTTTTTTTACATGTTTTGTACTTGCCACAGCAGCGTGCACCCGTGTATTGGGTTTAGGTGCTGGCTACATTTTCATTTTTTTTTCTTTGCTGTGCAAATTTGGGGGGAGTGGCTCCCTCTGTAGCCGTGCATCCCCTCCCCTATTTTCACAGGAGGTGGTTTGGATCGTTAGTGGATCCAACATGTCACCCAGCCTGAGGTAGGTGAGTGTTTAGGGACCCATCCGATAAGAGGCCACCTCCGCGTGGTGGATGGGGGACACGTTTTGATCAAAAAGTGCGCTAAGAGCCTCCATTTTGTTGACCAAGTGTGCTGCTGCCATTTTCTTTTTTTACATGTTTTGTACTTGCCACAGCAGCGTGCACCCGTGTATTGGGTTTAGGTGCTGGCTACATTTTCATTTTTTTTTCTTTGCTGTGCAAATTTGGGGGGAGTGGCTCCCTCTGTAGCCGTGCATCCCCTCCCCTATTTTCACAGGAGGTGGTTTGGATCGTTAGTGGATCCAACATGTCACCCAGCCTGAGGTAGGTGAGTGTTTAGGGACCCATCCGATAAGAGGCCACCTCCGCGTGGTGGATGGGGGACACGTTTTGATCAAAAAGTGCGCTAAGAGCCTCCATTTTGTTGACCAAGTGTGCTGCTGCCATTTTCTTTTTTTACATGTTTTGTACTTGCCACAGCAGCGTGCACCCGTGTATTGGGTTTAGGTGCTGGCTACATTTTCATTTTTTTTTCTTTGCTGTGCAAATTTGGGGGGAGTGGCTCCCTCTGTAGCCGTGCATCCCCTCCCCTATTTTCACAGGAGGTGGTTTGGATCGTTAGTGGATCCAACATGTCACCCAGCCTGAGGTAGGTGAGTGTTTAGGGACCCATCCGATAAGAGGCCACCTCCGCGTGGTGGATGGGGGACACGTTTTGATCAAAAAGTGCGCTAAGAGCCTCCATTTTGTTGACCAAGTGTGCTGCTGCCATTTTCTTTTTTTACATGTTTAAATATGTCACGTGACAAAAGTGAGCCAATAGGATGTGATGGAGGCGGAGCATCTCATTCTATGGCAAATCTCATTCTACGGCAATGCACCGGCCTGCCTTGCTAACCCCGCCCCCACCACACATCCTGATGCTGCGCTGCTCACAGGGGATGCCACTTGTGGGGGAGTCCCCTGCCACCTAGTCACCATGGGTCCGGGGAGCTTGCGGCCGATGGTTTGGCGCTCCTGCCTTACCGCAATACTGGTCAGGTTCCGTGGTGGGATCACCTTCCATTCATGACTGACAATATAGCAGTTGCATAAGGTATATCATGTACTTATCACACGCTCATTTTCTCTTTCTTCTATTTTCAGCATCTTATACCATTGCTTCTTCTACTTCTCAGCAGTACAGATTTTGTCCAGTTTGTGCCTAATTATGCCAGGATTCCTGGTCTATCTGTCTTTAGTCTACGGACATCACTTCTCTTGTGGGGGCTTCTTTACTGTTAGTTAATTCTCATCATGCCAGCACACTAGTGCTAATATAGCCTTCCTTTTTTGTAGTTTATTCTCTATAAAATTCTTGTCAGTTAGGCTGGGTTCACATCACGTTTTTACCAATATTGGACCGCATACGACTGGGGGGAGCTAATACCTTGCGCTCCCGTATCCCTGCCGTATTCTGCCCATATGTAATTCATTTCAATGAGCCGACCGGAGTTAAACGCTGACTAGGGTTGGCTCATTTTTTCCCCGTATGCGGTTTTCCACCGGACCTCAAACCGTGGTCGACTACGGTTTTAGGTGCGGTGGAAAAACCACATACGGGGCAAAAATGAGTCTGCGTTTCACTTCGGTCAGCTCATTGAAATTAATTACATACGGGCCGCATACGGCAGGGATATGGGAGCACAAGGATTTTGCTCCCCCCAGCAGTATACAGTCCCGTATTGGTATAAACGTGATGTGAACCCAGTTTAAGTCAACAGTGCAAGAATTTGTTCAGCATTCCAAAAATACACCAAGTCACAACTGGGTCGTTGCTTGCATCAGAATGCCAACTCCAACTTCTTCCAATTTCTAATCATCCAGGGGTAAGTAGTTGCCTACATACGGTTGTCACCTTTTCAACCTTTGGCGTGGTATGGTCACTTATCAGTCGGACCCTCACAAAACCTTTTCGCTTAATCGGTTTAGGACACCTACGTAACAGCCACACATGGTGCATGACGCACCCTCGTTTAGTTGGCCACTATGTAGTCAGGCCCTTATTCGGTTCAGCCATCATTAATTTTTCATTGAAAACACGTTGTCACACAATCAGTACCCTGCACCTCTGGTTTTGGTCTAATAATACACGGTCCAGTCACGTGTTCAGTTTCATGCTCTCAATCCTCGGTGTTGGTTTCTCAGTCTTCTAGGTATGGTCACTTAAACAGTCGGACCCTCTCGTGCACACCCTTTCATTCAATTGATTAAATTACTCATGTAACAATCATCCATGGTGCACGATGCACCCTCGTTAGTTTGCCACATTCGTAGTCGGGCCCTCACTCGGTTCAGCCACCAGGTTGTTCTCACGGAAAGCACGTCACCATGCAATCGGCACTTTGCTTCTCCGGTTCATTCAGTTCTCATCCTATGCGAATGCACACTCTCGTTTCTACTGACACTTAAATTGTTTTTGATTGGCAGCATCAATCCATGTTTATTTATTTTTTTCGGACGCCACTCAAATTTCTCCTGCTCAAAGACTTGCGTCTTCAGCCAAACATGTACATTTATGTAGTTGTCATCAGTTGGTCCATGGGTGCTCGGGCCTGCTTCACATTCACGATTCTTTTACATGGCCATGGCTATCAGGCTCATGGCACGTGTTCTTCTCTTGCATTCACAGCATGTGGCATACTTTCGACATTGAGGATGCTCTGTCTGTCCCAAAATCCTTGGCTTCAGAACATGGCAGCATACCTTCTTTCAGGAATTGGACCATTCCTTAATTAACAGCTGAGCTAACCAAATGGGGAATCCGCTACCCAGCATCCGCAAGAAAAACGGAACTCTATAGACTGCTAATGTCCGAACCCGCTAATGTCCGACCAAGTGCCTATGTCTACCATTCAGCTGTGTTTGTCTCAGTGCATGCCATGATGAATAGCATCTCATCTTCTGTACTAGATATGCAAACTAGACTACAATCACTGGAAACCAGGGGTTCTGCAGGCGACCCACCCGTACTCCGGTGGTTTCCTCGGGCCAGATGACCGCCACAGGTAGGGGTTCTGTCACACCTGACATCGCACCCTCTCATTTCGTTCCCCCTAATATCAGGAAAGAAATATTAGAGGGAAAAGACGTTAATCGCGCCTCACTTCTTATAGCTACCCACGACATAGTAGAAAATAAAACCATCGCCTGTGTCGATGTCTCCGTAGTACTAAAAACTAAAGACGCCCGACTAAATAGGAAATTGTCCATTGGGGAATTCGTATTAGCCTTCCGTTTGTACAGAGACGTAATCTGTTCCGCACACCCTAAGAGGAGAGAAGAGCTGGACACTTATTTATACCGTGTCACAGACCTGGGGCTCAAGTACGGCGGATCTCCCCTCTACAATTACCATAGGTCCTCCACCGCGAAGGTGGCGGCAGCCTTCACACAGTTCCAGCATGTCACCCACGGGGCCGCCTTAGACATGGAACTGTTCTGCTGACACTTCGTGGGGCTAATGGCACCAGGCTGTACCGCCTGCCAGTTAATGCCCCATGCCACAGAATGGTGTCCCAATTTCAGCTCTTCCTCCTCTCTGGATAAAGCTTCAACCTCCAGTTCAGCCCCACAAAAGTCTGTTCAAATCACCGACAAACTGGGTCGTCCAATCACCTTTCTAGGAAAAAGCCAGGTTTGCAATAACTACATCCTATCAGCATGTAATTATAATAAGTGCAGAACCTTACATGTTTGCTCCATTTGTTTCAGGGTGCACCCCAGGTCAGCTTGCCCTAAAAGGGCGGCTGAGACAGCATGACTAGACAGGGTTAACATTAACTTACTGTCTTCCCTCCTCAGTCTGCACCACAATCCCCAATTCATCCAGTTTCTGGTCTCTGGTATCGCTGAGGGATTTCACAAGGGCTTTGTCACCTTTGTCACCCTCCGCGAGCAGAGATCCAGAAGCTGTCAACATTCTATTACAGTCAGAACTAGACAAAGGGTTTTTGCTGGGTCCGTTCAGGTCATCTCCATTTGACATCTGGAGAATCAATCCAATCAGCATTGTCACAAAAAAATTCTCAAGTAAAAAATCTGTCCGCGCATCATGATTCCACCACCCCAAGCCTCAATTCCCTAATACCCTCTGAAGAATTCTCAATGCGGTACTCTTCAGTGGAGGAAGCAATCCAATTAATCCTACAGGTCAGATGAGGTGCGTGGTCATCCAAGGTCAACATAGCGGAAGTGCTTAAATTGCTCCCTATCCATCCAAGTTTATGGAAATTCTACGGCATCAAGTGGCAGAATCTCTACTATTTTGCCAACTGCATGATGTTCATATCGAAGAGCAGCCCTTAGCTTTTCAATGAGTTCACTCAAGCACATCATTGGATCATAACCAATCATTGTCGTTGCCCCTCGGTCATCCACCAACTCGACGACTTTCTTCTAATCGAGAAACCAGATCAATACCCGGTTAAGTTACAAGCAATGCTAGATACATGTTCCAAGCTCAATGTCCCTGTCCCTTCTCCCAAGGCCCATACACAGTCATTACTTCCTTAGGAATAATATTAGACTCAAGTAGGATGGAAGCCAAGCTTCCGCAGGACAAGTTGGTCAAAATTAGGGAGGGCATCCACCAAACGGTTGATTCTAAAAATTGTTCCAAAGGGGAGCTACAGTCACTCCTGGGGATGTTAACCCCTTAAGGACCGAGGTAATTTTGGCCTTAAAGGGGTACTCCGCCCCTAGACATCTTATCCCCTATCCAAAGGATAGGGGATAAGATGTCAGATCGCCGCGGTCCCGCTGCTGGGGACCCCCGGGATCCCCGCTTCGGCACCGCGCTCTCATTACAGCACAGAGCGAGTACCCTCTGTGCGTAATGACGGGCGATACAGGGGACGGAGCAGCGTGACATCATGGCTCCGCCCCTCGTGACATCACGGCCCGTCCCCTTAATGCAAGTCTATGGGAGGGGGCGTGACGACCGCCGGGCCCCATCCCATAGACTTGTATTGAAAGGGGCGGGCCGTGATGTCACGAGGGGCGGAGCCGTGACATAACGATGCTCCGGCCCTGTACTGCCCGTCATTACATGCAGAGCGAACTCGCTCTGTGCTGTAATGATAGCGGGGTGGTGCAGCGGGGATCCCAGGGCTCCCCAGCAGCGGCACCATGGCAATCTGACATCTTATCCCTTATCCTTTGGATAGGGGATAAGATGTCTAGGGGCGGAGTACCCCTTTAAGGACCAGAGCATTTTTTGCACATCTGACCACTGTCACTTTAAGCATTAATAACTCTGGGATACTTTATCTTATAGCTGGAGGCACAGGGGTTGGGAAACACTGAGTTAGAAAAAAGATGTTTCCCAGACAGTGTGCCTCCAGTTGTTGCAAAACTACAACTCCCAGCATGCCCAGACAGCCAAAGGGCATGCTGGGAGTTGTAGTTTTGCAACAACTGGAGGAGAACAGATTGGGGACCACTTTGCTGGGAGTTGAAGTTCGGCAGCATCTGCAGGGCCGGATGTTACAGAACTACAACTCCCAGCATGCCTGGACTGTCTGGGCATACTGAAAGTTGTAGTTTTGCAACATCTGTAAGAGCACAGATTGGAGACCACTGCACAGTGGTCTCCAAACTGTGGTCCTCCAGATGTTGCAAAACTATAACTCCCAGCATGCCCAGACAGCCAAAGCCTGTCTGGGCATGCTGGGAGTTGTAGTTTTGAAACTCCTAGAAGCAGCAGCAAAAATCAGTGATGATTTTCACTGCTGTCTCTGATGCCGCTGCCGCCTCTTCCACTTGCTTGACGCCTCCATGTGTGCCTGCCGCCGGTCTCCGGTCCCCACTGCCGCGCCAGTCTCCCCGCAGGTATGTGCCGCAGTTCCCCCGCAGCTCTCGGGGTCCTCTTCACCCACCCTGCCCGACGTCTAGGTGAGGGCAGAGCGGGGGATCTGAACTTTCACCCCGCGTCAGCTGAGACACTTGATTGGTCCACAGGGACCAATCACAGTGATCGCTGACCAGGACCATCCACAGATGGTCCTGGGGGGCTAGCAGAAGTGGTCCCCCGCTGGCAACAGCGGGACCTCTGCCAGTTAACCCGTGCAATGCTGCGCATCGCCGGGTTAACTGAATGACGTCTATAGACGACGGAATGCGGGAAGGACCTGTGCAATCCGACGTCTATAGATTCTGTGATTCTGCGGCAAGGGGTTAAATTTCGCCACCAGAATTATGCCCCAAGGTAAAACCTTCACTTCCAGATTGTTGCAGTTACTAACCTCGGTCCCAGAACAAGACAGTCCCATACATCCTGATGCTCAGGCTGTGTCTGATTTGGCCATGTGGGATTGGTTCTTGTCCAACTGGAACGGAATTTCCCTATTCGTTCCTCGTGGTTCATCCTTTTCCCCCGTGGTCCATTCAGATGCAGCATCCTCCGTATGTTACGCAGCAATATTCAGGAATCAGTGGTTCGCAAGTGCTTGGCCTACTCATTGTCCACCGATACAGGATAGTTTGTCATCTTCACCCAAATCTGGGGGTCTTCATGGGCAAATTCATCGGTTCTTTTCATTACAGATAATCTAGCAGTGGTTGAAATAGTCAACAAAGGCTGTTCCAAATCCCCCCTTGTCATGTTCTTCCTCCACAGACTGGTGTGGCTGTCTCTGGTGCATAATTTTCATTTCACTGGCAAACATATTCAGGGTTCTTTAAACATAGCAGCAGACGCTTTATCACGCTTACATTTCCACCTTTTTTTCAGCTAATGCCAGAGGCAGAACCCTTAGGATTACCACCCCGCCATTTCAAGGCCTAGTCTTGGATTAGAAGCACACATATCCACAGCCAACAATTCTATAAAGGGGTACTCCGGCGCTAAGACATCTTATCCCCTAACCAAAGTATAGGGGATAAGATGCCTGATCGCGGGGGTCCTGCCGCTGGGGACCCCCGTGATCTTCTACGCCGCACCCCATTAGAATCAGCCCCCGGAGCGTGCTCCCTCCAGGTCAGATTACTGGCAATCACGGGGACGGAGCATAGTGACGTCACAGTTCCACCCCGTGTGATGTCACGCTCTTACCCCTTAATGCAAGCCTATGGGAGGGGGCATGACAGCTGTCACGCCCCCTCCATAGGCTTGCATTGAGGGGGCAGATAGGGGATAAGATGTCTCAGCGCTGGAGTACCCCTTTAAGAAATCTCTTTCAGCTAACACATTCAGGAACTATACCACTGCTTGGAAAACATTCAATAGATTTCAGGTGTCTCATCCTCAAGGCAACACGAGGTCTACTACGTACCTAATGGCTTTCATTGCCTACTGTAGTTCCATTCTCCATCTCTCTTACAATACCATTAAATTATATTTGATGGAGGTCCAACATTTTCTCATGCTAGATAATCCAGATAGGGTTTCAGTTTTTTCTTCCCAAGCAGTTAAAGCAGTACTCTGGGAAATACAGAAGGGTCTCCCAAGCCGGATCCCTAGCAGACAGCCTGTGTCTGGCAAACTTTTCAGAAGACTATCTTGGACTCTTGGACTTGGTGTCTTTGGACTTCCATCCTTTTGGCTACCACTGCAGCCTCATCATCAAGGCAGCCATGTATCTATGCTTCTACGGCTTCCTAAGACCATGTGAGTTTTCTAGAAGTTCGTCCAGAGACTTAACAAAAGGTCAGTTGGTCAGAATGGTGTCCTGTGGGGGTTTTAGATGATCTACTATCCTTGCTGAAAAATGCATCTGATTCTAGCCCCTTGCTTCCTTTCCCTGTGAAAGCCATATCGTCTGCTCAGTTCATTAGCCATAAACGCTCGTTGGTCATTGGCATGGGCATTAACCTTCTGTCTATTACAGGTTATTCCTTTCGGATTGGTGCCGCTTCTGTGGCTTCGAAGCACGATGTGCCAAGTCACGTCATCCGGAAATTGGGGTGCTGGCGGTCATCATGTTTCTCCTGATATATTCCTAAACCTTTTGCCAAAATGTCAAAAGCTTTTTGTAAACTAGTTATGTAAATAAATCCATTTGCTACCATACCGATTTCTTCATTTGCCTCCTTATAGCTTTCACCCTCGATGATGGTTTGGACACATCATCAGCCATCTTTAACACCTTAAGGACTCAGTTTTTCCGTTTTTGCATTTTCATTTTTTCCTCATCACCTTCTAAAAATCATAACGCTTTCAATTTTGCACATAAAATTCCATATGATGGCTTATATTTTGTGCCACCAATTCTACTACTAGTGACATTAGTCATTTTACCAAAAAATCCACGGCGACACGGAAAATAAATTAATTGTGCAACAAAATTGAAGAAAAAATGTCATTTTGTAAATTTTGGGGGCTTCCGTTTCTACGCAGTGCATTTTTTGGTAAAATGACACCTTATCTTTATTCTGTAGGTCCATATGGTTAAAATGATGCCCTACTTATATAGGTTTGATTTTGTCGTACTTGTGAAAAAATCATAACTATATGCAGGAAAATTTATATGTTAAAAATTCTCATCTTCTGACCCCTATAACTTTTTTATTTTTCTGCATACGGGCCGGTATGAGGGCTCATTTTTTGCACCGTGTTCTTAAGTTTTTGTCGGTATCATTTTTGTGTTGATTGGACTTTTTGATCACTTTTTATTCATTTTTTCATGATATAAAAAGTGACCAAAAATACGCTATTTTGGACTTTGGAATTTTTTTTGCACGTACGCCATTGACCGTGCGGTTTAATTAATGATACCACATATGTTTATTTTTATTTACACAGTTTTTTTCTATGGGAAAAGGGGGTGATTCAAACTTTTATTAGGGAAGGGGTTAAAAACCTTTATTCATTTTTTTTTCCACTTTTGTTTTTGCAGTGTTATAGCTCCCATAGGGGGCTATAACGCTGCACAAACTGATCTTTTACACTGATCCCTGCAAATCCATAGCTTTGCATGGATCAGCGTTATAGGGGGTTGATTGCTCAAGTCTGTAGCTCAAACGCCGATCAGACGCGACGGAGAAAGGTAAGGGGACCTCCACTCGCGTCCTAGCTAATCGGGACATCGCGATTTTTTCGCAATAGTCCCGATCAGCCCGACTGAGCTGCCAGGAAGCTTTTACTTTTGCTTTAGATGCGGCGATCAACTTTGGTTGCCATGTCTAAAGGGTTAATAGCGCGTGTCACAACGATTGGTGCGGCGCGCTATTAGCCCATTGTCCCGGCTATCATAAGCCGCCGGGACCGACCCGTATGACGCGGGGTCATGGCGTGACCCAGTTTTAAATACCGGGACTGTGCGAATGGCGTACAGGTATTCCCTGAGTCCTTAAGAGGTTAAGTAGGTCACTAGTCCATACGGTCAGTTAGGTTTATTTATTTATTTATTTTATTTATATAGCCCCTACAGATTCCGCAGCGCTTACAATTATGGGGTACAAAAAAAGACAAGTATCAGACATAAAATTACACAATAACTATTCAAACAAGAGGTGTGGGGATATATTGAGGATATGTTGGGGATATGTTGGGGATATGTTGGGGATATGTTGGGGATATGTTTGGGGATATGTTGGGGATATGTTGGGGATATGTTGAGGATATGTTGAGGATATGTTGGAAATATGTTGAGGATATGTTGGGGATATGTTAAGGATATGTTGGGGATATGTTGAGGCCAATTAGAGACTGTTATAGGCCTGTCTGAAGAGATGTGTTTTTAGGCCACGTTTGAAACTATGGATGTTGTTGTTGAGTCTGAGGGATTGAGGGATAGCATTCCAGAGAACCGGGGAAGTCTTGAAGATGGGAGTGAGAAGTTCGGATTATAGAAGATGTTAGTGTGAGGTCATTAGTAGATCGGAGAGAACGTGTAGGATGGTAGACAGAGATGAGAGAGGAGATGTAGGGAGGTGCAGCATTGTGGAGAGCTTTGTGTGCGAGACTGAGGATTTTGTACTGTATTCTGGATTGAATTGGTAACCAGTGTAGTGACTGGCACAGGGAGGAGGCGTCAGTGTAGTGGCTGGAGAGGAAGATGAGTCTGGCTGCGGCATTAAGGATGGACTGGAGAGGAGAGAGTTTGGAGAAAGGAAGGCCTATTAGTAAAGAGTTACAGTAGTCGAGGTGGGAGTGAATCAAAGCAATAATGAGAGTTTTAGCAGTTTCAGTAGTGAGAAATGGGTGGATTCATCTGCATAACTCTCGCCATAGCCTGTCCACAAGTTGGCAAGGCTGACTCGTCAGCCTGCATTTGTGGGAGGAGTGGAGGCTCGACTTAAAAGCTGGCAGCCAGCCTCTGTTTCCTCACGGGACATCAGCGTGTCCCACCCTTCTCCCCCCCCCCCCCCTCTTTTCATTAATTCATTACTAGGGTATGCCTCCTTATAGCTTTTATCTTTCACGATGGTTTGGGCACATCATCAGACATCTTTAAGTAGGTTACTAGTCCATGCGGTCAGTTAGGTTCATCTGCATAACTCTCACCTTAGCCATTGCCTGTCCACCAATACATTGGTTAGTACATTTAGGGAGAAAGAAAGTGGTAAAAAATATGTAACATTATATATATATATATCAAGTTGTTAAGAAATTTTGTTTCAAAACCCACAGTCACGACTATCTTTATACTTTTGAGCGTTTTAGGCTTCATTTAATTACATTTTATATACTTTTTTATTCACATATCTTATCCATTCATTAATCTTTGACACACCATCTTTTAACACATTTTATATATTCTAATATATCCATCATTATTTCACATTCAAATCCATGGTCACACCTATGTCCTTGAGAACCAGTATACCCTCTCTGCATATATATGTATATAGTATGTGTGTATACAGTCATGGCCGTAAATGTTGGCACCCCTGACATTTTTCAAGAAAATGAAGTATTTCTCACAGAAAAGGATTGCAGTAACACATGTTTTGCTATACACATGTTTATTCCCTGTGTGTGTATTGGAACTAAACCAAAAAAAGGGAGGAAAAAAGCTAATTGGACATAATGTCACACCAAACTCCAAAAATGGTCTGGACAAAATTATTGGCACCCTTAACTTAATATTTAGTTGCACACCCTTTGGAAAAAATAACTGAAATCAGTGGCTTCCTTTAACCATCAATAAGCTTTTTACACTTCTCAGCCGGATTGTTGGACCACTCTTCCTTCTCAAACTGCTCCAGGTCTCTCTTATTGGAAGGGCGCCTTTTCCCAACAGCAATTTTAAGATCTCTCCACAGGTGTTCAATGGGATTTAGATCTGGACTCATTGCTGGCCACTTCAGAACTCTCCGGCGCTTTGTTGCCATCCATTTCTGGGTGCTTTTTAACATATGTTTGGGGTCATTGTCCTGCTGGAAGACCCAAGATTTTGGGTGCAAACCCAGCTTTCTGACACTGGGCTGTACAGTGCGACCCAAAATCTATTGGTAATCCTCAGATTTCATGATGCCTTGCACACATTCAAGGCACCCAGTGCCAGAGGCAGCAAAACAACCCCAAAACATCATTGAACCTCCACCATATTTCACTGTAGGTACTGTGTTCTTTTCTTTGTAGGCCTCATTCTGTTTTCGGTAAACAGTAGAATGATGTGCTTTACCAAAAAGCTCTATCTTGGTCTCATCTGTCCACAAGATGTTTTTCCATAAGGATTTTGGCTTACTCAAGTTCATTTTGGCAAAATGTAGTCTTGCTTTTTTATGTCTCTGTCAGCAGTGGGGTTCTCCTGGGTCTACTGATATAGATTTTATCAGTGCTCTTGTAACTATCTTACTCCCGGCCAATTCTGTATACAGAATTTGTATACCAAAGTAAATCAAACAGAGCCATGTTGGTTTCAAATGCTTCAAAGTTCTGCATGCTGTTACGCCGAGCGCTCCGGGTCCCCGCTCCTCCCCGGAGCGCTCGCTACACTCTCGCTCCCGCAGCGCCCCGGTCAGATCCACTGACCGGGTGCGCTGCGATACCGCCTCCAGCCGGGATGCGATTCGCGATGCGGGTGGCGCCCGCTCGCGATGCGCACCCCGGCTCCCGTACCTGACTCGCTCTCCGTCGGTCCTGTCCCGGCGCGCGCGGCCCCGCTCCCTAGGGCGCGCGCGCGCCGGGTCTCTGCGATTTAAAGGGCCACTGCGCCGCTGATTGGCGCAGTGGTTCTAATTAGTGTGTTCACCTGTGCACTCCCTATGTATACCTCACTTCCCCTGCACTCCCTCGCCGGATCTTGTTGCCATCGTGCCAGTGAAAGCGTTTCCTTGTGTGTTCCTAGCCTGTGTTCCAGACCTCCTGCCGTTGCCCCTGACTACGATCCCTGCTGCCTGCCCCGACCTTCTGCTACGTCCGACCTTGCTTTTGTCTACTCCCTTGTACCGCGCCTATCTTCAGCAGTCAGAGAGGTTGAGCCGTTGCTAGTGGATACGACCTGGTTACTACCGCCGCAGCAAGACCATCCCGCTTTGCGGCGGGCTCTGGTGAACACCAGTAGTGACTTAGAACCGGTCCACTAGCACGGTCCACGCCAATCCCTCTCTGGCACAGAGGATCCACCTCCTGCCAGCCGGCATCGTGACAGTAGATCCGGCCATGGATCCCGCTGAAGTTCCTCTGCCAGTTGTCGCCGACCTCACCACGGTGGTCGCCCAGCAGTCACAACAGATAGCGCAACAAGGCCACCAGCTGTCTCAACTGACCGTGATGCTACAGCAGCTACTACCACAGCTTCAGCAATCATCTCCTCCGCCAGCTCCTGCACCTCCTCCGCAGCGAGTGGCCGCTTCAGGCCTACGACTATCCTTGCCGGATAAATTTGATGGGGACTCTAAGTTTTGCCGTGGCTTTCTTTCACAATGTTCCCTGCACTTGGAGATGATGTCGGACCAGTTTCCTACTGAAAGGTCTAAGGTGGCTTTCGTAGTCAGCCTTCTGTCTGGAAAAGCTCTGTCATGGGCCACACCGCTCTGGGACCGCAATGACCCCGTCACTGCCTCTGTACACTCCTTCTTCTCGGAAATTCGAAGTGTCTTTGAGGAACCTGCCCGAGCCTCTTCTGCTGAGACTGCCCTGCTGAACCTGGTCCAGGGTAATTCTTCCGTTGGCGAGTACGCCGTACAATTCCGTACTCTTGCTTCAGAACTATCCTGGAATAATGAGGCCCTCTGCGCGACCTTTAAAAAAGGCCTATCCAGCAACATTAAAGATGTTCTGGCCGCACGAGAAATCCCTGCTAACCTACATGAACTCATTCATCTAGCCACTCGCATTGACATGCGTTTTTCCGAAAGGCGTCAGGAGCTCCGCCAGGATATGGACTTTGTTCGCACGAGGCGTTTTTTCTCCCCGACTCCTCTCTCCTCTGGTCCTCTGCAATCCGTTCCTGTGCCTCCCGCCGTGGAGGCTATGCAAGTTGACCGGTCTCGCCTGACACCTCAAGAGAGGACACGACGCCGCATGGAGAATCTCTGCCTGTACTGTGCCGGTACCGAACACTTCCTAAAGGATTGTCCTATCCGTCCTCCCCGCCTGGAAAGACGTACGCTGACTCCGCACAAAGGTGAGGCAGTCCTTGATGTCAACTCTGCTTCTCCACGTCTTACTGTGCCTGTGCGGATATCTGCCTCTACCTTCTCCTTCTCTACTATGGCCTTCTTGGATTCCGGATCTGCAGGAAATTTTATTTTGGCCTCTCTCATCAACAGGTTCAACATCCCGGTGACCAGTCTCGCCAGACCCCTCTACATCAATTGTGTTAACAATGAAAGATTGGACTGTACCATACGTTACCGCACTGAGCCCCTCCTAATGTGCATCGGACCTCATCACGAAAAAATTGAGTTTTTGGTCCTCCCCAATTGCACTTCCGAAATTCTCCTTGGACTACCATGGCTTCAACACCATTCCCCAACCCTGGATTGGTCCACAGGGGAGATCAAGAGCTGGGGTACCTCTTGTTTCAAGGACTGCCTTAAACCGGTTCCCAGTACTCCCTGCCGTGACCCTGTGGTTCCCCCGGTCTCCCTAAGGCCTATATGGACTATGCTGACGTATTTTGCAAAAAACAAGCTGAGACTCTACCTCCTCACAGGCCTTATGACTGTCCTATTGACCTCCTCCCGGGCACTACTCCACCCCGGGGCAGAATTTATCCTCTGTCCGCCCCAGAGACTCTTGCTATGTCTGAGTACATCCAGGAAAATTTAAAAAAGGGCTTTATCCGCAAATCCTCCTCTTCTGCCGGAGCTGGATTTTTCTTTGTGTCCAAAAAAGATAGCTCCCTACGTCCTTGCATTGACTACCGCGGACTTAATAAAGTCACGGTAAAGAACCGCTACCCCCTACCTCTTATCTCTGAACTCTTTGATCGCCTCCAAGGTGCCCACATCTTTACCAAACTGGACTTAAGAGGTGCTTATAATCTCATCCGCATCAGGGAGGGGGATGAATGGAAAACGGCATTTAACACTAGAGATGGACACTTTGAGTATCTGGTCATGCCCTTTGGCCTGTGCAACGCCCCTGCCGTCTTCCAAGACTTTGTTAATTAAATTTTTCGTGATCTCTTATATTCCTGTGTTGTTGTGTATCTGGACGATATTCTGATTTTTTCTGCCAACCTAGAAGAACACCGCCAGCATGTCCGCATGGTTCTTCAGAGACTTCGTGACAATCAACTTTATGCCAAAATGGAGAAATGTCTGTTTGAATGTCAATCTCTTCCTTTCCTAGGATACTTGGTCTCTGGCCAGGGACTACAAATGGATCCAGACAAACTCTCTGCCGTCTTAGATTGGCCACGCCCCTCCGGACTCCGTGCTATCCAACGTTTTTTGGGGTTCGCCAATTATTACAGACAATTTATTCCACATTTTTCCACCATTGTGGCTCCTATCGTGGCTTTAACCAAGAAGAATGCCAATCCTAAGTCATGGCCTCCTCAAGCGGAAGACGCCTTTAAACGGCTCAAGTCTGCCTTTTCTTCTGCTCCCGTGCTCTCCAGACCTGACCCATCTAAACCCTTCCTATTGGAGGTTGATGCCTCCTCAGTAGGAGCTGGAGCGGTCCTTCTACAAAAAAATTCTTCCGGGCATGCTGTTACTTGTGGTTTTTTTTCTAGGACCTTCTCTCCGGCGGAGAGGAACTACTCCATCGGGGATCGAGAGCTACTGGCCATTAAATTAGCACTTGAGGAATGGAGGCATCTGCTGGAGGGATCAAAATTTCCAGTTATTATTTACACCGATCACAAGAATCTCTCCTATCTCCAGTCTGCCCAACGGCTGAATCCTCGCCAGGCCAGGTGGTCTCTGTTCTTTGCCCGGTTTAATTTTGAAATTCACTTTCGCCCTGCCGATAAGAACATTAGGGCCGATGCTCTCTCTCGTTCCTCGGATGCCTCGGAAGTAGAGCTCTCTCCGCAACACATCATTTCTCCTGACTGCCTGATCTCCACTTCTCCAGCCTCCATCAGGCAAACTCCTCCAGGGAAGACCTTCGTCTCTCCACGCCAATGCCTCGGAATCCTCAAATGGGGTCACTCCTCCCATCTCGCAGGCCATGCGGGCATCAAGAAATCCGTGCAACTCATCTCTCGTTTCTATTGGTGGCCGACTCTGGAGACGGATGTTGTTGATTTTGTGCGGGCCTGCACTGTCTGTGCCCGGGATAAGACTCCTCGCCAGAAGCCTGCTGGTCTTCTTCATCCTCTGCCTGTCCCCGAACAGCCTTGGTCTCTGATTGGTATGGACTTTATTACAGACTTACCCCCATCCCGTGGCAACACTGTTGTTTGGGTGGTCGTTGATCGATTTTCCAAGATGGCACATTTTATTCCTCTTCCTGGTCTTCCCTCAGCGCCTCAGTTGGCAAAACAATTTTTTGTACACATTTTTCGTCTTCACGGGTTGCCCACGCAGATCGTCTCGGATAGAGGCGTCCAATTTGTGTCAAAATTCTGGAGGGCTCTCTGTAAACAACTCAAGATTAAATTAAACTTTTCTTCTGCTTATCATCCTCAATCCAATGGGCAAGTAGAAAGAATTAACCAGGTCCTGGGTGATTATTTACGGCATTTTGTTTCCTCCCGCCAGGATGACTGGGCAGATCTTCTACCATGGGCCGAATTCTCGTATAACTTCAGAGTCTCTGAATCTTCTTCCAAATCCCCATTTTTCGTGGTGTACGGCCGTCACCCTCTTCCCCCCCTCCCTACTCCCTTGCCCTCTGGTTTGCCCGCTGTGGATGAAATAACTCGTGATCTTTCCACCATATGGAAAGAAACCCAAAATTCTCTCTTACAGGCTTCATCACGCATGAAGAAGTTTGCTGATAAGAAAAGAAGAGCTCCCCCCATTTTTTCTCCCGGAGACAAGGTATGGCTCTCCGCTAAATATGTCCGCTTCCGTGTTCCCAGCTACAAATTGGGACCACGCTATCTTGGTCCTTTCAAAATTTTGTGCCAGATTAATCCTGTCTCTTACAAACTTCTTCTTCCTCCTTCTCTTCGTATTCCTAATGCCTTTCACGTTTCTCTTCTTAAACCACTCATCATCAACCGTTTCTCTTCCAAACTTGTTTCTCCCACTCCCGTTTCCGGCTCTTCGGACATCTTCTCCGTAAAGGAGATACTGGCCTCCAAGAAGGTCAGAGGGAAAACCTTTTTTTTGGTCGATTGGGAGGGCTGTGGTCCTGAAGAGAGATCCTGGGAACCTGAGGACAATATCCTAGACAAAAGTCTGGTCCTCAGGTTCTCAGGCTCCAAGAAGAGGGGGAGACCCAAGGGGGGGGGTACTGTTACGCCGAGCGCTCCGGGTCCCCGCTCCTCCCCGGAGCGCTCGCTACACTCTCGCTCCCGCAGCGCCCCGGTCAGATCCACTGACCGGGTGCGCTGCGATACCGCCTCCAGCCGGGATGCGATTCGCGATGCGGGTGGCGCCCGCTCGCGATGCGCACCCCGGCTCCCGTACCTGACTCGCTCTCCGTCGGTCCTGTCCCGGCGCGCGCGGCCCCGCTCCCTAGGGCGCGCGCGCGCCGGGTCTCTGCGATTTAAAGGGCCACTGCGCCGCTGATTGGCGCAGTGGTTCTAATTAGTGTGTTCACCTGTGCACTCCCTATGTATACCTCACTTCCCCTGCACTCCCTCGCCGGATCTTGTTGCCATCGTGCCAGTGAAAGCGTTTCCTTGTGTGTTCCTAGCCTGTGTTCCAGACCTCCTGCCGTTGCCCCTGACTACGATCCCTGCTGCCTGCCCCGACCTTCTGCTACGTCCGACCTTGCTTTTGTCTACTCCCTTGTACCACGCCTATCTTCAGCAGTCAGAGAGGTTGAGCCGTTGCTAGTGGATACGACCTGGTTACTACCGCCGCAGCAAGACCATCCCGCTTTGCGGCGGGCTCTGGTGAACACCAGTAGTGACTTAGAACCGGTCCACTAGCACGGTCCACGCCAATCCCTCTCTGGCACAGAGGATCCACCTCCTGCCAGCCGGCATCGTGACACATGCTCTTCTTCTGAGCTTTATTTCAAACTGTTCACCCTTATATCACCTTTGTAATTAACATAAGTTCTCACTCTTACTAGTGGGATGTTCTTAGTCTTAGCATATCATATGAGGTATAGTCCTTTGTTAAACTTCAGAGGCCTTCAAGTCCTCTTGCGCACTAGCCAGCAATTTCCTCTGTTCGATGGTGGGGGCAAGACAGGTTGGAGCAAAATAACATTAGGGGGATGGGCCTTGTCCTTCTAGGTGTTGGTAACTTCCTCCAGTCATTTCGATGGTGTTGGCCAGACAGGAAGGAGCAGAATGACTTTAGGGGGGAGGGGTAGCTTTGTCCAAATGGGCATTTTACATATACACTACATAAACTTATATATTTATAAGTATGGTTATTTTACCGTTCCTGTATTGGCTGAGATATATATGTGCAACAGGTCTCCCCAAACATTTTACATACCCCCCTTTTTCCTCTTACACCATACATCATATCTAATGCCGTACCATTTTGGAATGTTATAGCAGATGTGGCTCTTAGTTGCCTGACCTTTAAGAGCATTTACAAAGAAATGTATTAATCTCTGTTGCTTATAATAGATATAATTAATCTTGCTCATGGAAATCTGGGATATTATTGACTCAACTCCAGCTTTTTACTTGACCTATAGCTCTAAACTCATCTGCACCCCCCCCCCCCCCCCCTTGGGACTCCTATAACATCAATATACACAAAGGGATCAAGACTCCCAGCAGGGGCTGCACGTTTACTTCTAGAGTGTGGTTTGGGTTCCTTTGTAGGTTCGGTAATGGAAGTGTGTATGGGCAGACGTGTCTTGACTAATGCGCATTCTCCAGTTCAATTCCCTTCTAATCCGATTCTAAGCTTCACATCCACAAGTATCCCATACTTTACGATAGATACCATTTACTCATCCCACTAGCTAGGTCTATCCTTTCTATAATCTTACATTAAATATTCCTTTTCTTTATAACATTATCACCCACTGAAATACTTATTGCACCCCGCTATTTGTACATGTTCCCCTACTGATTCTCCTCATACAACGTCACATTCTAACAATCCACTGTGATTATCTTTCCCTTTGGAACAACCATGGTTATGTACAGACATAGATTTAACAGTTATCAGAGATACATCTATACGGGATCATCATATGAAAGAGTCTCTTTCTTCACTTATTTCCTGCATAGGTTTTGAAGAAATGGGTGACAATTACAGAATCTGAACTAGGTACAATTTTATAAAAGGTTCTTAATTGTATTCTTTACTGTATCTATAGTTAGAGATCAGTACAATCAGACAAGGACATACTGATATTGGCCCACCCCAGGCAGTTAGATGAAGTCTACGCATATTCTCTGAAACAGGTAAGATGATTATGGAGCGTGTTAGTCAGGTACCTTTATTGTTTTACCTAGGTCATATGTCAGATGTAAATGATGACGTCTGTACAAACCTTCTTTCTGCATTGTTGAATCCTGAGGCTACCCAATGTACGGAAATTACTACACACCTAGCTCCCCTCTGCTTAGTGTGTGGGGTCATGTATGTTATATATGTTACCATGGGGTACAAGACTGCTGGCACACACAGTTTCTTACCAACTCTCCAGATGCCGTCTTTGCCCTGTACCACCTCTTTCTTCTTCCATTGGTCTCTCTCAGCATGCATTGCTGGTTCTTGCAAGAGACCTAAACAGACAGATCCACACTCCCCATCCACCTGTACACTCTGTACCATCATTGTGGGAGGACAGGAGCACTGCAGTCTTGGCAGCCTCCTTCACCATTCAGTCCCCTTGGCTTCTGGGGCTGTCTCTTTCTTATTGGTGTTGCTTTGATCTTCATGATGGCCACCTTCTCTGGTAGCTCTAGTAATTTGAACACCCAAATTACAAACTTCAGATTGGTTCGCCCAAGGATTCAAGAAAACCTTTACTTCAATAGGCCCATACTTGTGGGTAGTAATTAAAGTGTACCCGTACTCAATGTGTCATACCTTCAGATATCTTACACATCTCAGTGAATATTTTCAACTCTACTTCTCTGAAACACCAACTCAGATCGAGTGGTTTATTGTAGTAGAACTTCATTCTGCGTGTGGTCACCATATATCCTGCCTTATGTATTACATCTTTAGATTACTTGGAACAAGCTTACATTTATAATTTAACATCAACCATGGATTCTCTGATATCCTATCATGGCTCTTGAATTTTTTTTAACCTTATAAGTTCAAGACAATCAGCATCTTCGTGTTACATTAAATTATCATTATAAATAGAGATGAGTGAACTTTTTAAAAATTCGATTCGGCCGATTCGCCAAATTTTCCGAAAAAGTTAGCTTCGATCCGAAATTTTCCGTGGTGAATCTATATTAAAAAAGGCTATTTCTAGCCTACATACAGCCTCTATAGGGGTATAGAACACTTTGCTGTGTTCTAAAACGCATGTAAAGTGTGCTGGGGTAATGAAATAATACTGTTATTCAGAATAACATGCAGATTACCGGCATCGCTTTTAGAATCACTGCCGCACAGTAGCACAATGACAGAGCCTGGTGGTGGCATCAGTGTCAGGAGACCATATAGTGACTGAATGACACAGCGTGGAGGTGTTGGCAGCATGAGGACACCATAAAGTGGCTGAATGACACAGCGTGGAGGTGTTGGCAAATTGAACGCCTCTATCCGAGACGATATGCGTGGGAAGCCCGAGGAGGCGAAAAATGTGCACACAAAATTGTTTCGCCAACTGTGGCGCAGAAGGAAGACCTGGAAGTGGAATAAAATGTGCCATCTTGGAGAAACGATCAACGACCACCCAAATTACTGTGTTGCCATGGGATAAAGGCAGGTCTGTTATAAAGTCCATGGCAATCTGACACCATGGTAGCTCAGGAACAGGCAGAGGATGAAGGAGACCGGCAGGCTTCTGACGAGGGGTCTTGTCCTGGGCACAGACTGTACAAGCCCGAACAAAATCAGCAACATCTGCTTCCAGGGTAGGCCACCAATAAAATCAAGAGATGAGCTGGATGTACTTTTTGACGCCAGCATGGCCGGCGAGGTGCGAGGAGTGTCCCCACCTGAGGATCTTGAGGCGCTGGCGTGGAGGGACGAAAGTCTTTCCAGGAGGAGTTTGTCTGATGGAAGCTGGGGAAGCGGAGATCAGACACTCAGGAGGAACAATGTGTTGCAGGGGGGCTTCCATTTCAGAGGCATCCGAGGAACGAGAGAGGGCGTCAGCCCTGATGTTCTTGTCAGCAGGGCGAAAATGAATCTCAAAGTTAAAACGGGCAAAAAACAATGACAACCTAGCCTGGCGTGGGTTCAGCCGTTGGGCAGACTGAATATAAGAGAGATTCTTGTGATCTGTGTATATGATAATTGGGTATTTGGACCCCTCCAGCAGGTGCCTCCATTCCTCGAGGGCTAGTTTTATGGCCAGCAGTTCTCGATCACCAATGGAGTCATTTTTCTCCGCCGGAGAGAAGGTCCTAGAAAAGAAACCACAAGTAACGTTATGTCCAGAAGAGTTTTTTTGTAGGAGTACAGCTCTGGCTCCCACCGAGGAGGCGTCTACCTCCAGTGAGAAGGGTTTAGATGGATCAGGTCTGGAGAGTACGGGAGCAGAAGAAAAGGCAGTTTTGAGATGGTTGAATGCCTCGTCCGCTTGAGGAGGCCAGGACTTAGGGTTGGCGTTTTTCTTGGTTAGGGCCACAATTGGGGCCACAATGGTGGAAAAATGTGGAATAAATTGTCGGTAGTAATTGGCAAACCCCAAGAAACGTTGGATAGCTCGGAGTCCGGAGGGGCGTGGCCAATCTAACACGGCTGACAGTTTGTCTGGGTCCATTTGAAGTCCCTGGCCAGAGACTAAATATCCTAGGAAGGGAAGAGATTGGCATTCAAAGAGACATTTTTCCATCTTGGCATATAATTGATTGTCACGGAGTCTCTGGAAAACCAGGCGGACATGACGGCGGTGTTCTTCGAGGTTAGAAGAGAAAATCAAAATGTCGTCCAAGTAGACCACAACACAGGTATATAACAAATCACGAAAAATTTCATTTCCAAAGTCCTGGAAGACAGCAGGGGCGTTGCAGAGCCCAAATGGCATAACCAGATATTCAAAGTGTCCGTCTCTGGTGTTAAATGCGGTCTTCCACTCGTCCCCTTCCCTGATGCGGATGAGATTATATGCACCTCTTAAATCCAATTTGGTGAAGATGTTAGCGCCACGTAGGCGGTCAAAGAGTTCCGAGATAAGAGGTAGGGGATAGCGTTTTTTTTTATAGTGATCTTATTAAGACCGTGGTAATCGATGCATGGCCGCAAGGAACCGTCTTTTTTGGAGACAAAGAAGAACCCCGCTCCGGCAGGGGAGGAAGACTTGCGGATGAATCCCCTTTTTAAATTTTCTTGGATGTAATCCAACATGGCTTGTGTTTCAGAAGCTGACAGAGGATAGATTCTGCCCCGGGGTGGAGTAGTACCAGGAAGGAGATCAATAGGGCAGTCATAAGGCCTGTGAGGAGGCAAAGTCTCTGCTTGTTTTTTGCAAAAAACATCGGCATAGTCCAGATAGGCCTTGGGGAGACCTGGTATAGGAGGAGCCATAGGCGTTTGACTGGCAGGACTGGGAGCAGACGCGAGGCATTTTTTGTAGCAAGAAGCACCCCAGTTCTTGATTTCCCCGGTGGTCCAGTCAAGGGTAGGGGAATGGCGTTGGAGCCAAGGCAGTCCGAGAAGAATTTCAGAAGTGCAGTTAGAGAGGACCAGAAATAAAAAATTTTCGTGATGAGGTCCAATGCACATTAACAGGGGTTCTGTGCGGTAACGCACAGTACAGTCCAATCTTTCACCATTAACTGAGGCGATGTAGAGAGGTCTGGCAAGACTGGTCACTGGGATGTTGAACCTGTTAACGAAAGAGGCCAAAATAAAATTTCCTGCAGATCAAGAATCCAAGAAGGCCCCAGCTGAGAAGGAGGAGTTAGAAGAAGAAATCCGCACAGGCACAGTAAGACGTGGAGAAGCAGAGTTCACACCTAGAGCTGTCTCACCTTTGTGCGGGATCAGAGTGCGTCTTTCCTGATGTGGAGGACGGATAGGACAATCCTTCAAGAAGTGTTCGGTACTGGCACAGTACAGGCATAGGTTCTCATTGTGGCGGCGTGTCCTCTCTTGTGGTGTCAGGCGAGACCGGTCTACTTGCATAGCCTCCACAGCGGAAGGCACAGGAACAGATTGCAGCGGACCAGAGAAGAGAGGAGCCAGGGAGAGAAACCGCCTAGTGCGAACAAAGTCCATATCCTGACGGAGCTCCTGGCGTCTTTCGGAAAAACCCATGTCAATGCGGGTGGCCAAATGAATAAGTTCATGCAGGTTGGCAGGGATTTCTCGTGCGGCCAGCACATCTTTGATGTTACTGGATAGGCCTTTTTTGAAGGTCGCGCAGAGGGCCTCGTTATTCCAAGATAATTTGAAGGCGAGGGTACGGAATTGGATGGCGTACTCGCCTACTGAAGAATTACCCTGGACCAGGTTCAGCAGGGCAGTCTCGGCAGAAGAAGCTCAGGCTGGTTCCTCGAAGACACTTCGAATCTCCGCGAAGAAAGACTGTACGGAGGCAGTGACAGGATCATTGCGGTCCCAGAGCGGTGTGGCCCATGACAGGGCCTTCCCAGACAGGAGACTAACCACGAAAGCCACCTTTGACCGTTCAGTTGGAAATTGGTCTGACATCATCTCCAAATGCAGGGAACATTGTGAGAGAAAACCACGGCAGAGTCCCCATCAAACTCATCGAAGTCTAGAGTCCCCATCGAACTTGTCCGGCAACGATAAACGGAGGCTGGATGCGGCCACTCGCTGCGGAGGAGGTGCAGGAGCTGGTGGAGGAGATGGTTGCTGAAGCTGTGGTAGAAGCTGCTATAGCATAACAGTCAGTTGAGACAGCTGATGGCCTTGTTGCGCTATCTGTTGCGACTGCTGGGCGACCACCGTGGTAAGGTCAGCGACAACTGGCAGCGGGACTTCAGCTGGATCCATGGCCGGATCTACTGTCAGGATTCGGCAGGCTGGAGGTGGATCCTCTGTGTCAGAGAGGGATTGGCGTGGACCGCACCGGCGGACCGGTTCTAAGTTGCTACTGGTATTCACCAGAGCCTGCCGCAAAGCAGGATGGTCTTGCAGCGGCAGTAGCAACCAGGTCGTATCCACCGGCAATGGCTCAACCTCTCTGACTGCTGAGATAGGCGCGGTACAAGGGATTAGGAAAGAGCAACGTCGGATGTAGCAGAAGGTCAGGGCAGGCAGCAAGGATCGTAGTCAGGGGCAACGGCAAGAGGTCTGGAACACTGGCTTGGGACATACAAGGAACGCTTTCACTGGCACAATGGCAACAAGATCCGGCAAGGAAGGGAAGGGGAAGTGAGGTTATATAGGGAAGTGCACAGGTGAACACACTAATTAGAACCAGGTGCCAATCAGTGGCGCACCGGCCCTTTAAATCGCAGATCGCATCCCGGGTAGGGACATTATCGCAGCGCTCCCGGTCAGCGGGTCTGACCGGGGCGCTGCGAACAGGAGAACGCTGCGAGCGCTCCGGGGAGGAGCGGGGACCCGCAGCGCTCGGCGTAACAACAATTTTAGAAATTTTTTTAAAAGATTTTGGATAGCGGGTGCTATCTATGAGAAAATGTGAAATTCCCAGACCCAGGCCCCACAGCGGCATCAGTAAACCATATATTGCCTGAATGACACAGCCTGGAGGTAGCTGATCCACGAGTACACAGCAGGGCTTCACAATCCCCCCCAAAAAAACACAACAATTTTAGAAATTTTTCAAAAAGATTTTGGATCGCGGGTGCTAAAATTTTAAATTCCCAGACCCAGGCCCAGCAGCGCCATCGTTTTTTGATTTGAAATTTAAATCAAACTTTGAGTGTCCCGGACCCCAGCGTGTGGGCACGAAGGACCAAATATAACAAGCCCCCACAGGGCTCATGTCGCCGTGAGATGTACTCGCAATGCCTCCATTGCCCTGACCGGCCATTGTTTCCAAGACTTTTCGCCAAGGCAAACCATGTGAAGAACAGCGTGACACCGCCGTGCTCTGCACACATGGTATGCTGAAGGGCCACTGAGACTTGTCTGGCCCGTGGAGGCTAAAGACACAGTGGAGGATGTGGAGGCGGAGTAGCACACTGTCACAGGACCAACGGGCTGAGTGTAGCAGGAAGCAGCATGGAGTACACCTCAGGGCTTCACAATCCCAATGAAAAAACAACCATTTTTTTAATTTTTGAAGAAGATTTAGGAGAGCGGGTGCTACCTATATATTGCCTGAATGACACAGCTTGGAGTTGGCTGATGCATGAGTACACAGCAGGGCTTCACAGCCCCCCCCCCAAAAAACACAACACTTTATTATGAAATTTATGAAGAAGACTTCTGGATAGTGGGTGCTATTTATGAGAAAATTTTAATTCCCAGACCCAGGCGCAGCAGCGGCATCAGTAAACCATATATTGCCTGAATGACACAGCCTGGAGTTGGCTGATGCATGAGGAGACCATTGAAATGTCTGATTTTTTTATTTGAAATTTAAATCAAACTTTGAGGGTCCTGGACCCCAGCGTGTGGGTACGAAGGACCAAATCCAACAAGCCCCCACAGGGCTCATGTAGCCGTGAGATGTAGGCGCAAAGTCTCCATTGCCCTGACCGGCACTTTTATTTAAATTTTTTTTGTACCCTTGTTTAAGAAGAAGCACATATCCAAGAGTCCAGAAGACTCTATAATGCAGGATGGTGGACCACAAAAAGACATTCTTCTTTAAAGTAATGTTTTCTGAAATAAAGAAGCAGAGTTCATCCATCTCTGTATTATTTTTGACAATTTTAATTAAAGAATCACACACAACAAGCGTTCAATGGTGTAATGGTTATTATTCTTGAAAATTCAAGTTTATTACAGAGAAAATTATCATAAAATGTGAAAAAAAAAAAAAATGTATCCAAGAGGGTTTAATAACCCCATACATTGCACCATAAATGTTGACATTTTAACTAAGCATGTATCTATCTATTTCACCGATCATAAAATTAAAGGCCCAAGCTCAGAAGCATCATGAAGGCAAGTAGTTCCTGAAATACTTAGGAGCAGTCAGGAGTAGGCATCAGCAATACCCAAGAGGCTTTCATAACCCCTTACATTGCACGATCAATCTCGAGATCGAGCAATAACAGGTGTGTGATGCCCTCAGATGTCCAGGGCTGCACGCGCGCTACACTGAACGGACCAGCGTGTGTCTATCCTTCACCTACAACTGAGGGGAACCCGCTCAACCCTGTTCGTGATAGGGATCGGATATTGCAATTATTTATGAAAGAAGAATTCCAACTAAGTGCGGGTCATAAGCTCGGGTTCATTAAGTCCCAGGCCTTTGTACACACTGCCTGTCTTTACTACCGATTGGATGGTTTAGTCAGGTGCACGGATCGACCCTGGCGGGGTAGGTGACAGCCCTGGCAGAGCACTGAGAATTTAAAGATCATTGTTGAAATTAGCATTAAGCATGTATTAGCTACTGCTAAACTTCCAAAAATTAAAGGCCCAAGGCCAGAAGCTTCAGTGAGGCAAGTAGGACCAACGGGCTGAGTGTAGCAGGAAGCAGCATGGAGTACACACCAGGACTTCACAATCCCAAAGAAAAAACAACCATTTTTTTAATTTTTGAAGAAGATTTAGGAGAGCAGGTGCTACCTATATATTGCCTGAATGACACAGCCTGGAGTTGGCTGATGCATGAGTACACAGCAGGGCTTCACAATCCCCCCCAAAAAACACAATTGTAGAAATTTATGAAGAAGACTATTTGATAGTGGGTGCTACCTATGAGAAAATTTTAATTCAGAGACCCAGGCCCAGCAGTGGCATCAGTAAACCATATATTGCCTGAATGACACAGCCTGGAGTTGACTGATGCATGAGGAGACCATTGAAATGTCTGATTTTTTAAATTTGAAATTTAAATCAAACTTTGAGGGTCCTGGACCCCAGTGTGTGGGTATGAAGGACCAAATCCAACAAGCCCCCACAGGGCTCATGTAGACGTGAGATGTAGGCGCCATGTCTCCATTGCCCTGACCGGCACTTTTATTTAAATTTTTTTTGTACCCTTGTTTAAGAAGAAGCACATATCCAAGAGTCCAGAAGACTGTTCGTGATAGGGATCGGGGATTGCAATTATTTATGAAAGAAGAATTCCAACTAAGTGCGGGTCATAAGCTCGGGTTCATTAAGTCCCTGGCCTTTGTACACACTACCTGTCTTTATTACCGATTGGATGGTTTAGTCAGGTGCACGGATCGACCCCGGCGGGGTAGACGAGAGCCCTGGCAGAGCGCTGAGAATTTAAAGATCATTGTTGAAATTAGCATTAAGCATGTATTAGCTACTGCTAAACTTCCAAAAATTAAAGGCCCAAGGCCAGAAGCATCAGTGAGGTAAGTAGTTCCTGAAAGACACAGGATGAGCCAGGAGCAGGCATTCGCAGTACCCAAGCGGGTTTCATAACCTCTTACATTTAAAGATCAATGTTGAAATTTGCATTAAGCATGTATTTAGCTACTGCTAAACATCCAAAAATTAAAGGCCCAAGGCCAGAAGCATCAGTGAGGCAAGTAGTTCCTGAAAGACACAGGATGAGTCAGGAGCAGGAATTCGCAGTACCCAAGAGGCTTTCATAACCCCTTACATTTAAAGATTAATGTTGAAATTTGCATTAAACATGTATTTAGCTGCTGCTAAACATCCAAAAATGAAAGGCCCAAGGGTTTCATAACCATAATTGGGAAGTGTTGGTGTAGCAGCATGGTCAGTCTACTCTGAGGCATCTGGCATTGGTGGCTGGAAATCCAGGCTTTGTCGAAGATGTCTATTGCGCTGCCTGGTATAATGGGAGGGTTGAATTTGGATCTATTCCCCTTCGTAAAGGGTTTGACTGTAACAACCTCTACTGTATCCAAGTATTGTACCATTTTGTACCTGTTAATCTGTCAAGGGGTTACATACTGTCAAAGTCCAAACAATAGTATTCACCAACTGGTGTTTAGTATTTACCAACTGGAGTTTTTTCTGCGAATTGTTGCACATATTTCTGCAATCATCAGTGCATACCGCATACGTACATCCAAGTAGTGTACCATCTTGTAACTGTTAATCTGTCAAGGGCCTACATACTGTGAAAGGACAGCCATAAGTAATCACCTGCTGCTGTTCTAGACAAATACTGTTTAAAGAGTAGTGTAGCATATTGTAATACCCTCATATACGTCCTAAGTATGTCAGGCAGATAAGTGCAAGGACGTGCACAGAGGAGTGGCAGAGGCCTAAATACTTCAGCCAGAGTTGGCAGCAGACTAGGGGCCAGTGGCAGCAGGAGTCGCAGCGAGAGGCCTGAGCTCCCGTTATCAGCCAGCCGTCGTGTCTCGACCAGCAACCCATCTGCCGTCGTCGATTGGTTAACACGCTCATCCACATCATCACAAGTGACATCTGACACCCCCAGTCAACAGTCGGTGGGTTCCTCAGACACAACCCTCAGTTGGCATGGCCCGGGAGCAGTCCCTGTCCTCCCATTGCCTTTGTCCTATGCTGTTCCCTCTTCTAGAGAAGTATCTTATGCTGTGGGTTCAGCTCCACTATTTACTGAGGATGATGTAAAATGAGGACAGTCAGCAGCTACTGCCCAGCCAAGAAGGGGAGGAGACATGTGCCGCTTGCTTCGCTAGGCGGCCAAGTAGTGATGTGGAGAGTGACGTGGGAGGCGGTGTTACAAGGGTTCAGCAGACACTGTTGGGGAACCTGAGGAGGACATCAGTGACGTGCACACACCTGTTGATGATGATGAAGCTGATCGCAATTGGGAGCCAGGTGCAGAAGGGGCTTCATCTTCATCAGGAGAAGAGAGTTGCAGTTTTCCCTTGAGGTAGCAAGGCGGTAGCATGGTTGGCAGGAGTGGAAATTCAGGAGCCAAACGTGCCCGGGGGAGACCACCTGATTCGCGGCAGCCTACCTTTCCGGGAGGTAGTGGAACAAGGGTTCCTGGAGACGGCACCAGTAGCAGTCAATTTGTGCAGACTGTAGGTGGGAAAAACAGCTACTCGGCGGTGTGGAAGTTTTTCATCAGGCATCCGGAAGAGGTTCACGTAGCCACATTCAAGATCTGTCGGCAGAAGGTGAAGCGTGGCCAGGGTCCCAATGTCAGCACCACGGCCCTGTGTCAACACATGCTTCGCCACCATAAAGCGGCCTGGGAGAACCGTGGCTCCGATGTAGTGGTCCGGCCTGCTGCATCACCCAGTGGCCATCTGCTCCCTCCTTCATCCAGCCAAGGTTCCATCACCTCAGCCGAAGGGAACTGTGTGTCAAATCCTCCTTCTGTCGCTCCTGCTTCTCCCGCCTTTAGTCAGCCATTCCACCAACAATCCCTCGGCGAAGCCATGTCCAAGAGACAACAGTATGCGCCCACTCATCCAACGGCACAGAAGTTGAATGTGCTCCTATCCAAGTTGCTGGATCCTTCGAGAAAGAGATTTTACGGTAAGCATAAAAAATCTCCTTTTCTCTATCGGCTCCATTGGGGGACACAGACCATGGGACGTACCAAAGCCGTCCCTTGGGTGTGTAAGGAATCAGACAGGTGGACGGTTGGACCACCGCTGCCTGCAACATCTTACAGCCCAGAGTAGCATCAACTGATGCGAAGGTATGAATCTGGTAGCACCTTGAGAAAGTGTACAAAGACGACCATGCGGACGCCTTACAGAACTGCAAGGCCGAAGCCACAAAGCGGAGGGCCCAGGATTCCCCAAAAAAAGGGTGGAATGAGCCAAACCCCTGAAGGGTGGGATCTTCCACTTGTAGCGGTAAGCTCCCAAAATAGCAGACCGGATCCACCGAAAAATGGTGGTCGTAGAAGCAGGTTGTCCTATACAACGACCTTCCGGAAAAACAAAAAAGGGGGGTCACACTGCCGAAAGGAAAGAGTGACTGAGAGATAAGTCCGAACAGCCCTAACCACAACCAGGTTGTGGAACAAAGGCTTCCAGGGATGAGAAGGTACTGGACAAGAGGACGGTAGGACGATGTTCTCATTGAGATGAAAAAGTCAAAAACCATCTCGGGTAAAAGGACAGACCTGGACGGAAAACAACTTGTCCTGGTATACCACCAGGAAGGGAGAATGGCAGGAGAGAGCTACCAGCTCTGACACCCTCCTAACAGAGGTAAGAGCAATAAGGAATGCCACCTTTTGGGGAAGGAGGCGAAGGGAAATGTCCCTGACAGGGCCAAAAGGGGCGCCATGCAGTGCACCTAAGACCAAGTGTAAGTCCCAAGGGAAAGAAGGGGACTGATAAGGAGGGGCAGCTTGTGCCACTCCCTGAACTAGGTTTGGACATGATAATTGAACGCCAAAGAATGTTGAAAAAGGAATGGAAACGGCCGAACCTTTGACCCCACAGGGAGCTGAAAGCCAACCACGACCGGAGAAAAAGGCTGAGTTTCACACCAACAGAAATAAGACCGCCAGGTATGGTGGTAAATCTTTGCAGAGGAAGGCTTGTGAGCCCACAGCATGGTGCCAACCACTTGGGAAGAGAAACCGCAGGTCCTCAGAACCGCTGTTTCAACCGCCACGCCGTCAAAAGCAGAGACGGTAAATAGGGGTGGCACAGGAGACCTGATATAGGAGGTCTAGACGATAGGGAAGGTGCAGAAGTAATTAGTTCAGGAGCCTGACCACGACGACGTACCACGCCCGCCGGGGCCAGTCTGGGCCACGAGAATGGCGGGAACGCCCTCTGCTGTGAGTTTGCTCAGGATCCCGAAAAGAGAGGAAGGGGAGGAAACAGATAAGGTAGGGCAAAGCCCGACCAATAAACAGATAAGGTAGGGCAAAGCCTGACCAAGAAAGAGGAACGCTTGATTGTGGCCGGACATGTAGATGTCAAAGCCTGGAGCGCCCCAGAGGTTGCAGATCACTGCAAACACCTCCGGATGTAGGGACCACTCGCCTTGGATGGCTTGGGACCGGCTGAGAAAGACCACATCCCAGAAACACCCGGAATGAAAAGCGCTGAGATGGCCGGAAACCTGAGTTCCGCCCAGAAGGGAAATTCCCAAGAAGCAAGCAAAGAAAGGATTGCCCTAGGTTCCAACATGTTGAAGGGGAAAAGGACTTCTCGAGGGACCAAGGCCCCAGACCGGCCAGTCCTTGAAAACACCTCCCCAGCCTGACAGACTGGCAGGGAGGGGCAGGAAGGAGCGCCCCCGAAAAAGCAAGGGGGAAACAAAGCCACCATGGAAGGGACCGACGAGACTCTTGAGTTACAATGGAGACCTGTCCCACCGGAAGAGAATCACCAATTGAAGAGGTTGGTGATGAAACTGGGCAAATGGCACGGCCTCCACGGCTGCCGCTAACCGACCCAGGACATCCATGCAAAAGCGAATGGAAACTGGAGCAGGGTGCCGAAGTCATCGGACTCTTGATAAGAGAGTCAGCCGATTGGTCGGCGGAGTTGAAAGCGGGCAGAGTCCGCGTCGAACTGGAGCCCCAGGAGAGCGGTTGGACTTGTCCTGATTGACCATCCAACCGAAGAGAGACAAGGTCTGGAGGTTAAGACTAAGACTCCAGGATCTGGGTTCTGGCTGGAGCTCTGATCAGGAGGTCGTCCAAGTAAGGAATCACGGAAACAACTGTTGTCCGTAAAAGGGGCTATCACAGGCACCAGGACTTTGTTAAAGGCCCGAGGAGAAGTGGTCAGACCGAAATGGAGAGTCACAATAGAAAATGACCGTCCGGAACTGCAAAGCGGAGGTACCACTGATGACCGGAGCAATGAGATGTGGAGGCAGGCATCCTTGATGTCCACCGAGGAAGGAAAATTCCCCATGAACCAGGGACACCAGCACCGAACGGAGAGACTCCATTCGGGATGGGAAGCAGAAGATGCTGGCTGAGATACTCAAGAACAGAGATTGGGCAAACAGAAACTCCTTTCTTGGGGACCACAAAGAGGTTGGAATAAACCTCGAAAATGTTCCCCTGAAGGAACCGGGACAATGAATGTGCGTGGTCCAAGCATCCCGGAAGAGTAAGAGGCGACCAACCACCCGAGAAAGGTCGGCGGGTGGGGGCGAACCATCAGATCGATGAAGGCCTACGGGTGCCTGATGGGGCCGCAAAATGGCCTGAACGGATAGCCGACCTCCGGGAGGGACAGGTCCGGAGGGAGGGAGCCCTCTTCCCGTGAAGGCGCCTGGCTGGACCCATTGTTGGTACCCTTTGGTGGCACCAAAGGTCCGCAGAACCCGAAGGAGGACTTATCCAGAGCTAATAAAGAACTCTTTTCTGCCCGACGCCTCTCTTCCTGAAGACGGCATCCCCATTCCAGGCTTTAAGCCACATGGAGGGACGGTGGCTACCAGGTTGCTTGTGGCAAAGGCAGCACAGTGGCTGCGCATGGAAGCAGAACACAGAAAATCTCCAGCTGCGGAGCATCGGGAGCTAGATTAAATAAATCCTCCAGAGGGATCTTGAAGACTACCCTGGCGGAGATGGGAGACCATACTGAAAGGGCCCTTGACCCCCAGGCCAAAGCAAAAGCAGGAAGATCCTGCTGTCTCAAAGGCAAAGTTTTGCTTAAGTCTCCACCTTCATGTCGGCTGGATCCTTGAAGGCAGCCGCATCAGCCAAAGGCCAGGTCTACCGAGCAATGAGGTCCTTGGCGAAGGGATACCGCGCTTGAACCTTCTATGTTTCCTGAAACTTCTTGTCAGGGTGCCTCCAGGCGGATACCAGAATGGCGTAAAATTCAGCGTGAGAGCTGAAGGTCTTGGGTGCCGGTCGGGCACGAAAAAAAGGAGACTTCTGGAGCCACGTCCGAAGTTCCTGGGTCCTTTAGATGGAAGGTGTCTCTTATGGCCCAAACCAATGAGTACACCACATCAGGCATCCGTGCGTTCCTTTAAGCGGAGGCCGAATCAGAAACCTCATCCGCAAGTTCTCCAGGTGAATGGGAATGAGGTGAGGCAGCCCTGGAGGTTGGGCACGATTAAAGGAAACTTCTGGAGCCACGTCCGAAGTTCCTGGGTCTTCTAGATGGAAGGTGTCTCTTGTGGCTGAGACCAATGAGTGAACCATGTCCGACATATCCGTGTGTTCCTCTGAATCAGGGGCCGAATCGGAAACTTCATCCACAAGTTCTCCAGGTGAATGGGAACATGTGAGGCGGCCCTGGAAGAGGGGGAGACTGACCAGATACGCGGGTCTGGAGAGCCAGAGCGTCGACCATGGGAGCGTCCTCTAGGGGTGTGACGCTTGCTACAGGGCGGAGTAACGGAGCGATGCCTGTGAGGGGAGCGCCCGTGCCTGCCAGAGCTCGGGGGATGAGTCAGATGAAAAACACCCCCATGACGCTGCGAAAGCATCAGTATAGGGGGAGAGGGGGACCCTCCGGAGGGCCGGGAGGGCCTCTCTAATGCAGTCACCACATAACGGGAGACCTGAGCCAAGTCGGATATAGACTGGGGGAGGGAGAGAACCCAGGCTGGAGGGGCGGCCGAACCCACCGGGTCTGGTAGACAACCGGGGTAGAATAGCAGGGGGGTCTGGGGGAGCAGTGGAGCAGGCAGAACAAGTGGTTCAGCAGAACCAGACATTTTTGAGATACAGCTTTTACAGATGTAATGAGTGGCTAACACTCCAGTTAACTGTTTAGAGGGAGCAAATGGGTTCAGCAGAACCAGGCATTTTGGAATTACAGCTTTTACAGACAAAATGATGAACTAACGCTCCAGTTGTCTGTACAGCCCAAGTCTGAGACCCCAGGGCAGCTGCTGCGAGAACTCCGTTCCAGTGTAGATAGAGAATGGAGAAATGCCGGCCAATAGCCAAAGAGGGGCGGAATTGGCCCCTGTCTCTCACAAACGCGCGCACAGCACTGATTGGAGGCTAATTTGCGCCTCTTAGAAGCCCCGAAAACCAAGGGGACGGAGCTATAGTTCCCTCAGCTTCTGACAAGAAGGTCAGTAATGGCGCCCACGCCCGCTCCTCTCCCCGAGCGCACATGTCATTCGCATATGTGCTCGCGGGGAAGCGAGCAAGCGAGACGCAGCCGATTGCTCCTGAAAGCGAAAGTAAGCCGTCAGCCACTTAAAGAAACACACACACACACACACCACACACACATATTGTTCAGGAAAGTGAAAAGTATGAATAAAGCTGTGACCCAGTCCAAAAATGCTCCTGCTCACCCCAGCAATAAATATAGAAAAAAACCTTGTCCAGGCCAGCCCCTGAGAAAAAGTGGGCAAAAAGTGTGGGTCTCCAGAGGTTGCAAGGCTGTACCTAAGGGAGAAAGGGAATATACTCACCTCAGTCAGAAGAACTTACCTAATGAAGTCTTCTATGAGGTCTTCAGTCAGCTTTCTGTCACCTGCATCACGCCGAGCTACCATGTGCGAGCAAGGCGAGCAGGGAATAGGGGGACCCGGACCCATGAGGTACAACCCCAGGCGCTGACAGTTGGCGAGAGGGGGTTGACAGCCCATATACGCAATGTCTGTGCCCCCTCAATCGCAATGGGGAGACAGTGAGCCGAAGTTCCTGAATCCCCACCTGAAAATCTGAAAGAAAAAGGAATAAAAAACTAACACATCCCTAACTAGGAAAATAATAAAACATAAGACCTGGTCTGGAGAGAACTCCAGACCATGTCCACCTCCTTCAGACACTAAGCTAAAACTGATTACCTCAGGTGCCTGTGGGCGGGTATACCCTGCTGTGAGGAGCCGACTTCTCTTGTTGCCATAATGTCGAGCCTCCTAGTGACACCAGCATACACCCATGGTCTGTGTCCCCCAATGGAGCCGATAGAGAAACTCTGTTTTTTTTTTGTTTTTTTTAAAACACCAGAATACTATTGTTCGGACTTTGACAGTATGTAGCACCTTGACAGATTAACAGGTACAAAATGGTACAATACTTGGATGTACCTATGCGGTATGCACTTATGAGGGCAATAACATGCGCAACTATACGCAGAAAAAATAAGTATTTTTTAAAAACACCAGCAGGTAATTACTTTTGCCAGGAGTCAGGACTTTCCCTGTATATTGACTTGTTACAGATAGAGAATAGTAGACTGCTTTGATGTAGGCATGTGGTATGCATGTATGAGGGCAGACAAATGCACTACAGTCCGCTGAAAAATAACGTATTTGTGAACAGCAGCAGGACCCAACAGTGCAGCACCACAATAAAAAAAAATACAGGGATTAAACCCTAAATTTCACTCTGTCACACAATTCTGAGCAGCAGATGATTTGTGGAGCAAATAAAAAACACTGAATTGCACTGAAAAATTAGGAGATAAGATGGTTGATAAAGTTCAGGCAGCTTGGAGATCTGTATGAGGCAGCTAACAGCTATCTGCCCCTCTCTGCTGCAATGCTCAATAACGTGATGCTGATCAATGATGCTTCTCAGTGTTACAGCACAGCACTCTGCAGTCCTGTCTTTCCCCAATGCTGATGTGACTAGCAGTTGCAGTGTAACGCTGTGGTATAAGCTAGTCAGACACACACAGTCCCGTTCTCTCTATCTCTGAGTGCATAGACGAAATGAAGAGAGGCAAGATGGCCGCCGATTATATAGGGCTGTGACATCACAGGGGTCAATGAATACTGATAGGCTGCATCTCACATGTGATTCAGAATCATCCCACCTACCTTCATTCCCGCCGCTGTTTCCCGCCCTCCCATAATCCCCTGCCCCATGTACTCACATGTGGATCTGCCATCTTAGCTCTCCAATAGCCTGGAACGCTGTTAAATGAAGTTTAATGAAGCGATTCACGTGATCGAATCGTGGCGATATTCGCATTCGTTGCAAATCGAATATTTCATGAAATTCGTAACGAATTCGGGTTCGTCAGTTTCGATTCGCTGATCTCTAGTTATTATCCAGTTCCACATGCCGCCTATAACCGCCCAGAGCACACATTTCATAACACTTAGCATAAAGTTGTCAGCTCAGTGTATAGTTTTAGCAATCTTGCTCTTAGGTAGTTGCCCAGAGATAGCCAGGTGGCTGCACTTTATATGGTCAGATATAGAGTCTTAGTAGACATGCAGCAGTTATATGCAGTTACCCTAGGTTGTGTTGCTGCACTCACTGCACATAGCGTTTTGCTTGTATGTGTGACACTTTATTACAGTATTTTCAAGGCATATATTTTGTTATCTATTCACACTGAGTATATTGAACAGCAACTTATAACGATGCATTCATTCAGGACTTAGATGTATATAATTCTCTGTCCATAAGATATATCGGATATGCTCCCAGGGTGTGCACAGTGCCTTCAGTTAGTACTAACTATTAACGCTGCATATGAACAAGTCCACATCTGATATCAGTGTTAGTGTGCATTAGAGTACGTAGCTGAGAGTTCCTGAAGCTGTGGTCGGGTCTTGCTGGGTCCAGGTTGGATCGGCCCTCCTATTGCTTTAGTATTGGAATTACGTTCACGGATGAAGTCATTGTCATTGCATCTGCTAAGGTAGGTAATCCGTGGCGTCCAAATTTACAGGGTCCAACGCGTTTCAAGAGCTAATATCAGGGACCTTTTATTAAAGCTCGTTCTTCTTCCTGTCATTCTTATGCATAAAGCACCTTAAAGGACAACTGCAATGGTACACATTTATATATGCCCCTGCCTCAAAAATAAACGAAATAAACTCATACATACCTTCCTACAAGCCCCCGTTGGTCCGGCACAGGCCTTACGGTCCGGCTGTGCTGACGTCATTCCACTTCCTGGGGACGACGCAGACCCGTCGGCGTATCACCAGCCGTAGCGATGTCCCGCCCCGGTCGGTGATAGGCTGAGCCCACTGTCATGTAAGAAGCCGGCCAGAGCTCCTTACATGACAGTGGGCTCAGCCTATCATAGGCCGGGGCGAGACATCGCTACGGCCGGTGATACGCCGACGGCTCAGTGGCATCCCCGTCGCCAGGAAGTGGAATTACGTCAGCATTGCCGGACCGTGAGGCCTGTGCAGGACCAACGGGGGCTCGTAGGAAGGTATGTATGAGTTTATTTTTGAGGCCCAGGGACGGGAATATATAAATGTGTACCACTGCGGTTGTCCTGTAAGTGCGGCTCTGATGGCAGGCGTCATCAGAGCCGCACCTAAGGTGCTTTATGCATAAGAATGACAGGAAGGAGACCGAGCTTTACTAAAAGGTCCCTGATATTAGCTCTTGAAACGCGTTGGACCCTGTAAATTTGGATGCCACGGATTACCTACCTTAGAAGATGCAATGACAAGGACTTCATCCGTGAACGCCATTCCAATACTAAAGCAATAGGAGGGCCGATCCAATCTGGACCCAGCAAGACCCGACCACAGCTTCAGGAACTCTCAGCTACGTACTCTTATGCACACTAACACTGATATCAGATGTGGACTTGTTCATATGAAGCGTTAATAGTTAGTACTAACTGAAGGCACTGTGCACACCCTGGGAGCATATCCGATATATCTTATGGACAGAGAATTATATACATCTAAGTCCTGAATGAATGCATCGTTATAAGTTGCTGTTCATTATACTCAGTGTGAATAGATAACAAAATATATGCCTTGAAAATACTGCAATGAAGTGTCACACATACAAGCAAAACGCTATGTGCAGTGAGTACAGCAACACAGTTGCCTAGGGTAACTGCATATAACTGCTGCATGTCTACTAAGACTCTATATCTGACCTTATAAAGTGCAGCCACCTGGCTATCTCTGGCAACTACCTAAGAGCAAGATTGCTAAAACTATACACTGAGCTGACAACTTTATGCTAAGTGTTATGAAATGTGTGCTCTGGGCGGTTATAGGCGGCATGTGGAACTGGATAATAACCTAACAAGATTGCTGTTTAAATATTGATTGTGGAAAACGGTTGCCTTAGGTGATTGCAATATATCCAAGCAATATAAGATGGAGTGTGCTACCATATACTGAAGCTGGGTGTGCAGAGTCAGCTACTGCATTCTTTAAGTAATACAGATATGGACATGTCCTTGTGGTTTATAGTGTATATACACGGAGACACTTTGAGAAAATAACCCAATGCTACTTACCTCGTAAAAGTGTGAGATGCATCGTATTCCAATCTGAACTGCTACGTAGAGACTCTTGATGTCACAAATTATTCCAGTGGAACAGATGTGGGCCCACTATCTTTGAGCGGAAAACTGTTCAGTGACTGTCTCATTATTTAATGCAATAGATGTATAGAAGGACCTGCTATATGGTGGTAATCTGAATCAAGATTATGCAATAACTGTGCACTAGCTGTTCATATGGTTAGAATGCGCAAAATCGTGCATCATCGGTTAAGTTTGGCCGTACATGGTCAATATCTGATGATGCAACTGAATCGCACTGTGTGCACATAACCTACTGACAGCGTGCACTACATGTGTAACTCTTGATCAGATGCGGTAGCTATAGGTGTCGACTATTGGTAACGTAACCTATTCGCATTGTGTGTACTTGACTATTAGTGTGTAATGACATATAGTTGAATATATGCGGTAGTTTTAGGCATCAGTGAGGAGTTATCACGCATGGGTCATACTGCTGTGTGTACATGCTGATGAGCCCTCATTTGTGCACTTTCTTATTATACATGTCCCACATGCGGTATAGCCAATTAGGATTATTTGTTCATTTGTGCACTTTTCCCCCAATTTTTTTTTTGTTATTTCTGGTTGCAGCCTTTTTATAGTAATTTATAATTTAAATTTTACCTGTTCTAATAAAAGTTACAATTTAAGGTTCCCTTTCTTTGGTTATATTCTGTGTATTTAAATTTGGGAGACCTACACATCAAAAAAATTTTGTAAATCAGTGCAATACATATATTACCAGACGTAGTATAAGATATCTACATATATTACCAGATGTAGTATACGATATATACATATATTACCAGATGTAGTATAAGATATATACATTTATTACCAGACGTAGTATACGATATATACATTTATTACCAAACGTAGTAAAGGCTTTATTGTAAGTCCGAAACGCGTCACTGTACCCTGTGTTCCTGTTATGACCATCTGGTGAAATAAATATTATCCTCTGAGTTACTGGACGCTGGACTCCTCTTTCTTCTGTCGTTCATTTGGGTGAGGTTCACGCCCTGTCCGTGCGCACCTGGGGTGAGCTGAAGCACTGTTGTTTCTCTATCTGTAGTATACGATATATACATTTATTACCAGACGTAGTATATGATATATACATTTATTACCAGACGTAGTATACGATACATACATTTATTACCAGACGTAGTATACGATATGTACATTTATTACCAGACGTAGTATAGGATATGTACATATATTACCAGATGTAGTATACGATATGTACATTTATTACTAGACGTAGTATACGATATATACATTTATTACCAGACGTAGTATACGATATATACATTTATTACCAGACGTAGTATACGATATATAAATTTATTACCAGACGTAGTATACGATATATACATATATTATCAGACGTAGTATACGATATGTACATATATTACTAGACGTAGTATACGATATGTACATATATTACTAGACGTAGTATACGATATATACATTTATTACTAGACGTAGTATACGATATGTACATATATTACTAGACGTAGTATACGATATATAAATTTATTACCAGACGTAGTATACGATATGTACATTTATTACCAGACGTAGTATACGATATGTACATTTATTACCAGACGTAGTATAGGATATGTACATATATTACCAGATGTAGTATACAATATGTACATTTATTACTAGACGTAGTATACGATATATACATTTATTACCAGACGTAGTATACGATATGTACATATATTACCAGATGTAGTATACAATATATACATTTATTACCAGATGTAGTATACGATATATACATTTATTACCAGACGTAGTATACGATATGTACATTTATTACTAGACGTAGTATACGATATATACATTTATTACCAGACGTAGTATACGATATATACATTTATTACCAGACGTAGTATACGATATATAAATTTATTACCAGACGTAGTATACGATATATACATATATTATCAGACGTAGTATACGATATGTACATATATTACTAGACGTAGTATACGATATGTACATATATTACTAGACGTAGTATACGATATATACATTTATTACTAGACGTAGTATACGATATGTACATATATTACTAGACGTAGTATACGATATATACATTTATTACCAGACGTAGTATACGATATGTACATTTATTACCAGACATAGTATACGATATGTACATTTATTACCAGACGTAGTATACGATATATACATTTATTACCAGACGTAGTATACGATATGTACATTTATTACCAGACGTAGTATACGATATGTACATTTATTACCAGACGTAGTATAGGATATGTACATATATTACCAGATGTAGTATACGATATGTACATTTATTACTAGACGTAGTATACGATATATACATTTATTACCAGACGTAGTATACGATATGTATATATATTACCAGATGTAGTATACGATATATACATTTTTTACCAGATGTAGTATACGATATATACATTTATTACCAGACGTAGTATACGATATGTACATTTATTACTAGACGTAGTATAGGATATATACATATATTACCAGACGTAGTATACGATATGTACATATATTACCAGATGTAGTATACGATATATACATTTATGACCAGATGTAGTATACGATATGTACATATATTACCAGATGTAGTATACGATATGTACATATATTACCAGATGTAGTATACGATATGTACATATATTACCAGACGTAGTATACGATATATACATTTATTACCAGACGTAGTATACGATATGTACATTTATTACCAGACGTAGTATACGATATGTACATTTATTACCAGATGTAGTATACGATATATACATTTATTACCAGACGTAGTATACGATATGTACATTTATTACCAGACGTAGTATACGATATGTACATTTATTACCAGACGTAGTATACGATATGTACATATATTACCAGACGTAGTATACGATATATACATATATTACCAGATGTAGTATACGATATGTACATATATTACCAGACGTAGTATATATGTACATATATTACCAGACGTAGTATACGATATATACATTTATTACCAGACGTAGTATACGATATGTACATATATTACCAGATGTAGTATACGATATGTACATATATTACCAGACGTAGTATACGATATGTACATATATTACCAGATGTAGTATACGATATGTACATATATTACCAGACGTAGTATACGATATATACATATATTACCAGACATAGTATACGATATATACATATATTACCAGACGTAGTATATATGTACATATATTACTAGACGTAGTATACGATATATACATTTATTACCAGATGTGAATCCTAACACCAAGTTCATAGAGATGAAATTATTTAGCTGTGCAAACCTGCCCAGTATAGGGATTACGCTGTGTCTGACCTAAGGTAGGTAAATGGAGTAACATTGCGGCCCACAAGTGACCATGACAGTTGTGAGAAATTGGTTGCAGTGTTCCCCTATTTCTTTACCTGAGGTTTGATGCAGCACAATCCACACTGTGTAATACCAAAGAATTTTGTGTCGCAATATTTCTTTCACAGCCAAAACTGCCCATGAATTTAAAAGTCTCCTGAAAGCTAGGAGGACCTCCTTCTCACAACCCTATTACAGCCTGCTTAGGTCATGTTGTCACCCCTGTATTAATTTACCACTTATAACTACGTGTCACGTCTTTTCCCGAATCAAACATGGCTTCTTCCGTCCTCTGACGTATCTGACGACGTCGCCGACCTCACTACGTCATCACGTTCTCCGGAAGAAATCGACCGCCTTCTGCTGGGGACTTCCTCTTCGCGGACAGCCCTGGCCTAGGTAGGAGCACGGTTGTATGTCTCCCCGTTCTCAATCCGTCCTAGATCTCAGCCATCCCGTCCTGTCGGGTCTCTCTGCCCGGGGGAACGGTGACTAGGGACCTGGCTGCACTGCGGGGCGGGATATTTGTGTGTCTTGGTGCGGATTATGGGACATTCTGTCACCGTGCTCTGGAGGATGAGCGCTGACGCCGGGTGTAGATGGGGTGTACAGGGTAAAGTTCGCATATATACTGAAGAATACGGGCAGTATTCTCTGCACCGACCCTGTAGGCTGGCCTGCACGTGCCGCTATGTCTGTAATACCAGGCCCTAGCCGTAAAGTATGGAGTAGCTGATCTGCTACCTTCCTGATACGTGTAGTCTTTTGGATATTACAACCTCAAGTGTAAAGTATCAGGTGTTTGTATATACAATAATCCATATGTAGGGTTATGGAATATCTGATGTACCACCTTCCTGACTATATATATATATATATATATATATATATATATATATATATATATATATATATATATATAAATTTAATTATATTGTGCAATGTTAATTGCTTATCCCACTCCACAGAATAGGTAAGAAGAATCAGATAAGTGAGGGTTTGATTGCCAGGACCCCCACTGATCAAACGCACATGCTTCACCATCTATTTTGAGTCCTGTGACACCCCATTATTATGATCTCTGGGGGTCACATTGGAAAGACATGCACTGTTTTTGGGATTAGGGGCCCTGTAGGAATGGCACAACAGTTAGGTATGTGCTGTCACTTTATTCCCTTGCTATGAGGCTGAACACTTTATTGGGGTGTCTTCAGCGGTCTTATGAATGGAACAGAAGCGCACATTCTTGACCATTGCTTCATGAGCTATCTTGTGATCAGTGGTCAGACCCTCTAGAGCAGTGTTTGCCAACCAGGGTGCCTCCAGATGTTGCAAAACTACAACTCCCAGCATGCCTGGACAGCCTTTGGCTGTCCAGGCATGCTGGGAGTTGTAGTTTTGCAACACCTGGAGGTACCCTGGTTGGCAAACACTGCTCTAGAGAAAGGGGGTCCAACTTGGGGCCCTCCAGCTGTTGCAGAACTACAAATCTCAGCATGCTCAGACAGCCAGTGGCTGTCCAGGCATGCAGGGAGTTGTAGATTTGCAACAGCTGGAGTGTCCCAGGTTAGAAAGACTTGTGCTAGGCAGATACTGACCCCCTAGACTGTGGTCTGGTGAGACCTTTTATTCTTGCCATAATGAAGCTTCATTAATAGAGGACAATAAAGTGTCTGGATCTCTTGATTACATGTGACTCCAAACCTCTAGATCCATCGGCCTGTCTACGGGAGGAAACGCTCCATAAAATGGAAGGATAGCATGTCCTACCCTGCACAGCAAATGGGAGGGAATATAGTTTTGATGTCTCTTTAAAGCTCATAGTGTGATTGGCCTCCTCTTTATAATGTCGTCTGATTTTTATTTCATTAATTTTTCCTGTACAGGACACAATGGGACGTGTGATCAGGGGACAGAGAAAGGGTGCCGGCTCTGTATTCAGAGCTCATGTCAAGCACAGGAAAGGCCCCGCTAAGCTCAGGGCTGTCGACTTTGCTGAAAGGCACGGCTACATCAAGGGTATTGTAAAAGTGAGTATCTTCTGTTTTTCGGCACAATGGTAATACCTTGGAGCGCTGGCAGAAGTACCATACATCGATTTAGTTACTTTACAGGATAGAATCAAGAATTGAATACTTGTGTTTCTTGATAGTGGAGTTTAGTAATTCATTTTATGCCGGTAAAGTTCATTGAAGGTTCTAGTCAGTGCGGTCCCTTCTGCAGCGTTGTGAATAGGGGTGTGAATCGCCAAGAATTTGGCGATTCGATTCGAATCGCGATACCAGTGTGGCGATTCGATATATCGCGATATATCGCGATACCGTCTAGGTGACGATACATCGCGATATATCGCCCACCTGGGAGCATTCATAGATCCCAATAGACGCCGCTGTCAGCTTTGACAGCGGCGATCTAGTACTCCGGTGCGCACTTTTCTCATGTTATCCCGTCCGGGCTGCAAAATAAAATAAAACGCACTTTATCTTACCTGCCAACGAGCCCGCGGAGCTCCGGTACAGTCCGGTACAGGTGTTCGGTCCCCGGGCTGTATTCTTCTTACTTCCTGTTAGTCCGGCACGTCACATGGAGCTTCAGCCTATCACCAGCCGCAGCGATGTCCCGCCTCCGCTGGTGATAGGCTGAAGCTCCATGTGACGTGCCGGACTAACAGGAAGTAAGAAGAATACAGCCCGGGGACCGAACACCTGTACCGGACTGTACCGGAGCTCCGCGGGCTCGTTGGCAGGTAAGATAAAGTGCGTTTTATTAAAAATTCCACATCCCTAAAAGAATCGATTCAAAAATATTTTGAATCGATTCTGTATCGGCAAATGAAAAATCGCGATTATCGCGAGAATCGATTTTTTTCTTACATCCCTAGTTGTGAAGTGGCATGCATGGTGCAGGAAGCTAGGGTGCTGTTTATAGTGCACCTCTATAGCTGTTTATAGTGCACCTTCCGTAATGGAGCAGAATGAAGGGCAGATGCATCGCGTTATATTCCTGGAGCTGATTTTCCTTCGTTCTGACGCTGCAGCACAACCCTGCTCATGTCCATGCTAAGCAATAGACCAGGGGGCCTCCAGGTGTTGCAAAACTACAACTCCCAGTATGCCCGGACAGCCTTTGGCTGTCCGGGCATGCTGGGGGTTGTAGTTTTGCAACACCAGGATGCACGCTGGTTGGGAAACACTACAATAGAAGAAATATCCTGATTAGAGATGAGCGAACTTACAGTAAATTCGATTCGTCACAAACTTCTCGGCTCGGCAGTTGCTGACTTATCCTGCATAAATTAGTTCAGCTTTCAGGTGCTCCCGTGGGCTGGAAAAGGTGGATACATTCCTAGGAGACTCTTTCCTAGGACTGTGTACACCTTTTCCAGCCCATCGGAGCACCTGAAAGCTGAACTAATTTATGCAGGATAAATTATCAACTGCCGAGCAGTTCGTGACGAATCGAATTTACTGTAAGTTCGCTCATCTCTAATCCTGATCTTAGGAGCACCTCCTGTAGATTATAATAGGAGATGCAGGGCTACTGTACTGTATACTGAAGGCTAGGAGACAGCCTGCAGTCTCCGCTACATTTATTTAGCTGCATGAATGTATTATACTGGGAACTTAGTGCTGCAATATCAGAAGGGGGACAATCTGCTGCTTAGTCTTTGGCCTCATTCGTTGTGTTAGCAGGTACACAATGGGAAGTTTCCGAATATACTGGTTAAATGACTGCTCTTTGGGTTAGAAAGTACTTGAAGGGGTTTAAGCCTTAGTAATCCCCCATCCAGGCCGTGACATAGGGTTCACTGATCCCACGACGCTGCAGCCAATCACTGTCCTTGAAAGGTCACGTGAAGAGTGCTGATTGGCTGGAGTATCATGTGATCAGTGTACGTGAGATCATCGCAGGCCTGGTGGATACTGGAGCGGCAATAAGCTTAGTTTTTCTTTTGGTAGGGTCTCACTAAGCGCCTCTGCAGTGTATTTGACAACGCGGCTGTGCTGCAGACAGTGGTGGAGCGACGGCAGAGCGTGCTGCTCCCCCTGTAGCTTTGTGTGTCCACTCATAGTGATGGGTTTCCTGCCGGTAGTCACTAGCTGATACACAGAGCTAACCGGCCGCAGCAGGGAGCTCCCTCTGAAGTTGCTCTGTGACAGCCCGTAGCGCATCTGCAGCATCAAATACACTGTGGGTGCGCTGTGTGACCATACTCTTGAGCTGCTTCCAGTCCATGCTAAGATTTTTCTTTTTTTAACAAATCATAGAAAACCCCTTTTTAATGTGCTCTAGTCAAAGGCATTTATTAAAGGAGTACTCGAGTAGAAAACAGACATGGTCGCACATCTACAGTCTTGCACAATGATCCAATTGCTTCTCAGCATAATTTCAAAAACTAACAGGTTGTTTGTAAATACGTTTTGATCAAAAAGTACAAAGCCCACTCGCCACGTCAAGGCCACCTATGTAAAGTGGGTCCCCAGCGTCCCTAGCATAAAATGGCGTGGCACTGGGCGGTGACCGCCACGACACCAGTGCCCACAGGGGGGCCGCTCTGCCAGTGGGTCGTTCCCCCTGTGTGCACTGGTGTCGCGGCGGTGGTGGTCGCCGCCCAGTGCCACGCCATTTTATGCTAGGGATGTTGGGGACCCACTCTAAATAGGTGGCCTTGACGTGGCGAGTGGGCTTTGTACTTTTTGATCAAAACGTATATACTAACAACCTGTTAGTTTTTGAAATTATGCTGAGAAGCAATTGGATCATTGTGCAAGACTGTAGATGTGCACCATGTCTGTTTTCTACTTGAGTACACATTTATTAAAGGGATACTCCGGTGGAGAACTTTTTTATTTTTTTTTAAATCAACTAGTGCCAGGAAGTTACAGATTTGTAAATTACTTCTATTAAGAAATCTTAATCCTTCCAGTACTTATTAGCTGCTGAATACTACAGAGGAAATTCTTTTCTTTTTGGAACGCAGAGCTCTCTGCTGAATAACGAGCACAGTGCTCTCTGCTGACATCTGTCTGTTTTAGGAACTGTCCAGAGCAGCATATGTTTTCTATGGGGATTTTCTCCTACTCTGGACAGTTCTTAAAATGGACAGAGATGTCAGCAGAGAGCACTGTGCTCATGATGTCAGCAGAGAGCTCTGTGTTCCGAAAAGAAAATAATTTCCTCTGTAGTATTCAGCAGCTAATGGGTACTGGAAGGTTTACAATTTAATAGAAGTAATTTACAAATGTTTAACTTTCTCGCACCAGTTGATTTAAAAAGAGAATTTTTTTCCACCGGAGTGCCCCTTTAACGTCAAATTTAGTAGTTGTTGGATATGGTGATATTTGTGCTCATAAAATGACATCTCGATGTGCAGTCAGTGCTGTGGACTTGGTACGTTTGCAACTACCGTGTAAAATCCCAGTACGTCAGTATTGTACAGGTGACCTGCCGGTTGTTGTTTATGCGGCCTTTGGAAGTATTGGATGTTTCTGTGCTTTATTTCCCTTGCAGGATTTACATCATGGTGTTTGCTGCCTATGGGATAATAGCCATGTTTCCAATACAAAGTGCCTGCTAGTAGTGTTGAGAGCTTGGGTATTATAGATCACCTGTGTCTGCTGGGTTCCCATCAGTGCCAAAGATTTGTCCTCATTTCTGTATTGCAGATCTCACGTGTAATGATATTTATGCGGTTTTAAACCGTGTACAAGGCCTTACTAGCACACTACCTTAACGCCTGTTTAAAAGGATTATCAATTTTTGCACAGAAGTTGGTCTTCTAGACCAGTGTTTTCCCAAACAGTGTACCTTCAGCTGTTGCAAAACTACAACTCCCTGCATGCCCGGACAGCCTTTGGCTGTCCAGGCATGCTGGGAGTTGTAGTTTTGCAACTGCTGGACACTCACTTTTCTAGACCATTGGCCAATATACATAGAATATAAGGGATTTGGAAATTCTGCTCTTCTCAGAGTAGATATCTTGGAGAGTGTGCACATTTGTTCTGTGATAGATTATGGCCCCAGTGAGCAGTAACACTATAAAACTTGCTAACCAAAGATACTTAATGTAGAATTTTATTAGAGACATAAGCACCCTAAATCTTTGCTGCTATAGTTTACTATATATCTATTCCGGTTCTCTAGGACATCATCCATGATCCTGGCCGTGGTGCTCCTCTTGCCAAGGTCGCCTTCCGTGACCCTTACAGGTTTAAAAAGAGGACCGAACTGTTCATTGCAGCTGAGGGAATCCACACTGGTCAATTTGTCTACTGCGGAAAGAAAGGTATAGTGACCATAGACATGTGAGCGCCATTACCAAACCGACAGATGGGGATTTGCTTTTATCCGTGTGTGTGTGTGTGTGTTCTGCCCCTCCCTTCCATTTACTCAGGGGGTAAGGGTTCTCCGTTTTCATGAGCAATGGGGATTCCAGTGTTCAGATTCCCACGATAAACTATTCCTTAATCTTTGGATAAAATGGGCTCCCAAGTTTCAGCCCGGATACATAATGCGTGTAAACAGAGCAGCTATGGTGACCATTTTGCATTATAGATTTTACCTTTTTGCACTGTAACTGGGCATGCCTAACATACCAAGTAAGGCTATGTTCACATAGCAGAATTTCCGCAGGAATTTATAGCCAGTTCACTTCAATGCAATTCCTGCAGCAGAAATTCTGCTGTGTGAATAGGACAGCGGAATCCCATTGAAGTGTGTTTGGCTTTAAATTCATGCAGAATTCCATGCAGAAATTCTGCTGTGTGAACATAGCCTATAGGGTTATAAGTATAGACATGTCTAATTAGTTTTTGAATATTTAGCTCAGAAATGCATTGCAGTCTGAGCGCCTGTGGATTATTTAAATGTGCGGAATGTCCGCACATGTTTTCCGTATGGACATTCTGCACATTTGAGACCATGTGAACTTAGCCAAACGGAGAAAATGGCTCCTAGCAGAGCAGCTCTAAGATTGCGATGTACCATCAGCTCTGCCATGCTGTTGATCGCTTGATAATCGCATGATGTCTGGGTGGCATTGCCACTGCCTCTTTTCGCTATAGTGTTCATTGAGCCCTGTGTAGACTACAGAAGTGTCTCAAACTACTTCTGTCCTCTCCTCAGTCCTCTTGCAGTCTCTGATGTTCACCTGGCAGTTTGGAGATTTGAACCCACACTATACATTCTCAATAGCACTGGTTTGGGGTCCAGGGTTACACACACTACATGTACAGCGACCATGGTTGTAAATTAACAATACCAAATGCACAATACCATACATTAGCCCAATGAGCTAGGAGGTAAACTTCCACATGCCCTTAATGTTACAGTAATAGATGCCTCCCAGTTTGCTCTGTGCAGTAGATTATTTTTTTTTTCCCGATATGCTTAATTCCTTTCATAGTTCCCTGGTCTGGTATGTAGAGGATATTAGGGAGGGGCTTCTATTTTAAAATTGGTGATTGGGCTAATTCATTCTGTTTATTTCAGCTCAGCTTAACATCGGAAATGTCCTCCCAGTTGGTACCATGCCTGAAGGAACCATTGTGTGTTGTGTAGAGGAGAAACCAGGTGATCGAGGCAAGCTGGCCCGTGCATCTGGCAACTATGCCACCGTTATCTCTCATAACCCAGAAACAAAGAAGACCAGAGTGAAGCTGCCTTCTGGTTCTAAGAAGGTCATCTCTTCTGCAAACAGAGCAATTGTTGGTGGGTTTCTTGTTCTTTCAGAGAAAGTTGCCTGCCATTTTACACCTTAGAATAGAACTTAAAATTTGACCACTTTTTGCAATGCAGGAGTTGTTGCTGGAGGTGGACGTATTGACAAACCCATTCTGAAGGCAGGACGTGCCTACCACAAGTACAAGGCCAAGAGAAACTGCTGGCCACGTGTCCGTGGTGTGGCTATGAACGTAAGTTTTTGCTTTTAAAATTTGCTTTTAGGGTAGGGTCACACGTGCTGTATTTTGCAACCCATTGAAGTCGGTGGGCAGCAAAATTGGCTGCATATCTTGCTACTGCAGTGTTTACCAACCAGGGTGTCTTCAGGTGTTTCTTAACTACAACGCCCAGCATGCCTGGACAGCAAAAGGCTCTCCAGGCATGTTGGGAGTTGTAGTTCTGCAACATCTGGAGGCACCCTGGTTGGGGAAACGCTGTGCTACCCATTGACCTCATTGTGTAGGAAATATGCAGCAGCTAATACGCCGCATGTGACCCTACCCGTAAAGATTACTTGTTGCACACTGACCAGTTATTGAAAGGTCTTAAGGGATGCAGACAATGTGAACTGGAGAGACTGTCATACCTGGTTATTATACAGATTTGTAACATTATTCTTTTCTTTTTGCAGCCTGTTGAACATCCCTTCGGTGGTGGTAACCATCAGCACATTGGTAAACCTTCAACTATCAGGAGAGATGCTCCAGCTGGTCGCAAAGTTGGTCTTATTGCTGCTCGTCGTACTGGTCGTCTGCGCGGCACAAAGACAGTGCAAGAAAAGGAGAACTAATTCATGCGTTATTTACATAATAAACTGTTTAAAAAAAATCTTTTGTGGTGTTAAATGTTGTGATCATGAATTCTCTTAGACCCCACTGACCATATGTGCTGACAGATGAGAACAGCTTTTAGATGCTGTTGCCTTATATCTAGAGATGAGCGAACTTACTGTAAATTCGATTAGTCACAAACTTCTCGGCTCGGCAGTTGATGACTTATCCTGCATAAATTAGTTCAGCTTTCAGGTGCTCCCGTGGGCTGGAAAAGGTGGATACAGTCCTAGGAGACTCTTTCCTAGGAATGTATCCACCTTTTCCAGCCCACCGGAGCACCTGAAGGCTGAACTAATTTACGCAGGAAAAGTTATCAACTGCCGAGCCGAGAAGTTTGTGACGAATCGAATTTACTGTAAGTTCGCTCATCTCTACTTATATCTTTAAAAACTATATTGAACTGTGGTTGCGCCATATGCAAATGACTAGTATCTGATCAAACCAGGGGACTAGATACAACAACCTCTAGTCATACTTACCACTCCTCCGCTCCCCATGGCTTCTCCCTGCACTCAGACTGACAATTAAGCCAGTCGGAGGAAGGGAGGAGGATGCGGCAAGGATGATATATTCATGTACAGTGAAAGTGCTATTCTGTTTGTAGCATCGTATAGAACAGAGTTTCCAAATCGTGGTCCTTGGGGAACTCTCAAACCGTATCTGATTGCTGTTTTCATCTGTTTCTGGTGCTGGTTTTTGTGGAGCACCAGAGACCTTGCAGGATCTCTTTAAAATTTAAACTGTTAAATAGAATGTAGAGGGTTTTGGAATTATTGCAATCGCACCAAATATGATGTGTAAAACAGATCCAACCATGCTCTTAGCTTTACCCCTGCACAAGAGTGCTGATGATCAGTGTTTATCAAGCCTGTTGGTGTGCTCTTAAAGGGGTATTCTAGGCCAAAACTTTTTTTTATATATCAACTGGCTCCGGAAAGTTAAACAGATTTGTAAATTACTTCTATTAAAAAAATCTTAATCCTTCCGATAGTTATTAGCTTCTGAAGTTGAGTTGTTTTGTCTAACTGCTCTCTGATGACTTTCGTCCCGGGAGCTGTGCAGCTCCTATGGGGATATTCTCCCATCATGCACAGCTCTCGGGACATGACATCATCATTGAGCAGTTAGACAGAAAACTTCAGAAGCTAATAACTATTGGAAGGATTAAGATTTTTTTAATAGAAGTAATTTACAAATCTGTTTAACTTTCCGGAGCCAGTTGATGTATATAAAAAAGGTTTTGCCTGGAATACCCCTTTTAAGGTAGAAACACACTGTATATACAGAAAATGTGCCAAAGGCAGAAGTGGATTCAGCTCGAAAGGGGACATGCATAACATGGTTCTTTACATTTCTCCTTTAAAGTTGGGTCCACTACCAAGCACATCTGTAATGCGTGTTCTTACCCTTACACAGTGCACTACAGCATCAAAACCACATGCATCTAAAGTACAGCTAATGGCAGATTCAATACAATGGTACAATTACTGACTAAACTCTCTTTACCTGAATCTTTACAAAACAGGAACTCTGAATCCCCTCTGGCTGTTGAGATGACCAAACAAAAGGGGGTAGTAGTGGCATCTGAACTTTAAGAGCACCCTTACATGACTTGGGGCAGGCAAGAGGCTGCTTGAGGATGGTTTAAAGAGCATCTATTGCCTCCTGGGAAATCATGATTTAATAGATTTAAATATAAAAATTTAATATCTAGGCAATGTAAAGTATTCCTCTAATTTTAGTAATGTGGCCCTTTTTTAACCTGTTAAGGACACAGGGCATACAGTTATGCCCTGAGGTACTGGTTCTTAAAGAGTAGCTCCCACCATCTTTTATTTTTTTCTTCTTTCCCTGCTCATTGCCAGTCAGTCCCTTACCCCCTCCCTGCCTTTAAATTATTTTTATTTTTTTCTAACTATGGTAGAAATGCCTTTTTGTCTGCCTGGTAGTGTGCTCACTACCAGGCAGACTTCCCCAGCAGGCATTACGTCACTGATGCCTGCTGGGGCCGACACTTCTGCCCTTAGTTCACTATACAGGGTGCCTCCAGCTGTTTCACCACTACAACTCCCAGCTTGCCCTGACATCTATTGGCTGTCAGGGCATGCTGGGAGTTGTAGTGGGGAAACTGGAGGTATACTGTACAGGTGAAAACAAGAACTGTGTTATTGGCCGCAGCGCTTCTCCTCCCCCCCCCCCCCCCCCCCCCGCTCAAAGCAATACATTTCACCCCCCCCACCGAAATACCTTACATGGCCACAGCAATGTCTGCAATCGCCGAGCAATTCAGATTGGTGACCCGAAAAAAGGGCGATGGGTGTCGTCCCTTTAGCAGCAGGAGTGAGGGGGCACTCCTTGCCGGCCAACCAATCAAGACTCCTGCTGTGGGGATGTCCCTGATGGCACCTACTCCGGAGGACGAGAGCAGGTGCTGGGAGTATGTACCTGAAGTGGGGGTCCCCGACATCGACGGCTGGATCAGGGAACCCAGAGCGTAGACAGCGGCGGCAGGCAAGATCCGGCATGTGCAGGAGCCCCAATCCCACCGCTGATGTTAGGGACCCCACTTCAGGTACATACTCTCGGCCCTGCCTCCTGCTGTTGCACAAAAGGGCATGCTTGGAGTTGTTATGCAACAGCACAAGGCACAACTCCCAGCATGCCCTTTGGTAGTTTGTGCATGCTGGGGTTTGTAGTTATGCAACAGCTGAAGGCACATTTATTTTTTTCAATGAAAGTATGCCTCCAGCAATTGCATAACTACATCCCCCAGCATGCACAAATTACCAAAGGGCATGCTGGGAGTTGCAGTAATGTGCCTCCAGCTGTTGCATAACAAGTCCCAGAATGCCCTTCGGCTGTAAGTGCATGCTGAGAGTTGTAGTTTTGTAACATCTGAAGGCACACTTGTTGCGAAACAGTTTAACTCTGTGTTTGACAACCGGTGTGCCTCCTGCTGTTGCAAACTACAACTGATAGGACCGTACATGCTTGGAGTTGTAGTTTTGCAACAGCTGGAGGCACACTGGTTGCGAAACACTGGTTGCGTGTTAAGTAACAAACTCACTCTGTTTTGCAACCATTGTGCCTCCAGCTGTTGCATAACTACAACTCCCAGCATGCATGGGCAGCCAAAGGGCATGCTGGGAGTTTTAGTACTATGCCTCTAGCTGTTGCATAACTGAAAGTCCCAGCATGCCCTTTGGCTGTCTGGGGGGTTGTAGCTTTTGCAATAGCTGAAGGCACACTGGTTGCAAAACAGTTTACCTAACTCAGTGTTTTGCATCCGGTGTGCCTCCAGCTGTGAACAGCCAAAGAGCATGCTGGGAGTTGTGTTCTTGCAACAGCTGGAGGTTTGCCTGCCCCCCCCTCCCTCAAATTTGAATGTACAGGGTACATACACACGGGCAGGGGCTTTACAGTGAGTTTCTTGCAAGTTTGAGGCAAGCACCATGCTTGTATCCGGGTCCATCCCTATGCAAATCCCTAATTGAGGCCTCAAATGCGCATGGCGCTCTCACTTTGGAGCCCTGTCTTATTTTAAGGCAACAGTTTAGGGCCACATATGGGGTATTTCCGTACTCTGGAGAAATTGCCTAACAAGTTTTGGGGAGCTTTTTCTCCTTTCATGCCTTATGAAAAGGTAAAGTTGAGGTCTACTCCAGTATTTCATTGAATTTTTTTTATTTATTTTTTTACACTAACATGCTGGTGTTGCCACATACTTTTCATTTTCACAAGAGGTAAGAGGAAAAAAAGACCCCTAAAATTTGTAATGCAATTTCTCCTGAGTATGGAAATACCCCATATGTGGACGTAAAATGCTCTGCGGGCGCACAACAAGGCTCAGGAGTGAGAGCGCACTATGTACATTTGAGGTGATTTGCACAGGGGTGGCTGATTGTTACAGCGGTTCTGACATAAAGGCAAAAAAAAAAAACAAGGGGTACAGTGAGCCTTAACACCCCATTAAAGTTGGACATAAAAACTAAAAAAAAGTTTTATTTTTTCACTAAAATGCTGGTGTTATCCCAATTTTTTTTATTTTCATAAGGGGCAATAGGAAAAAAGTGTGGACGTAAAGTGCTCTGCTGGTGCACTACAGGGCTCAGAAGAGAAGGAGCGCCATTGGGCTTTTGGAGAGAGAATGTGTCTGGAATTGAAGGCCATGTGCGTTCACAAAGCCCCCATGGTGCCAGAATAGTGGACTCCCCCCACATGTGACCCTGTTTTGGAAACTATACCCCTCACAGAAGTTAAGGGGTACAATGAGCATTTATACCCCACTGGCGTCTTGACAGATTTTTTGAAGAGTGGTCCATAAAAATGAAAAATAAAATTTTTCATTTGCACTGCCCACTGTTCCAAAGATCTGTCAAATGCCAGTGGGGTGTAAATGCTCACTGCACCCCTTATTAAATTCTTTGAGGGGCATAGTTTCCAAAATGGGGTCACGTGGGGGGAGTCCACTGTTCTGGCACCACAGGGGGGCTTTGTAAACACACATGGCCCCCGACTTCTTTTCCAACCAAATTCTCTCTCCAAAAGCCCAATGGTGCTCCTTCTCTTCTGAGCATTGTAGTTTGCCTGCAGAGCATTTTATATCCACATATGGGGTATTTCCATACTCGGAAGAAATGGGGTTAAACATTTTGGGAGGCTTTTTCTCCTATTACCCCTTGTGAAAATGAAAAATTTGGGGTCACACCAGCATTTTAGTGAAAAAAATCTTACTTTTTCATTTTCACTTTAGCGGAAATTTGTCAAACACCTGTGGTGTGTTAAGGCTCACTGTACCCCTTGTTACATGCCTTGAGGGGTGTTGTTTCCCAAATAGTGTGCCATGTGGGGTGCTTTTGCTGTTCTGGCACCATAGGGGCTTCCTAAATGCGACATGCCCCCCAAAAACCATTTCAGCTAAATTTGCTTTTCAAAAGCAAAATGTGACTCCTTCTCTTCTGGGCATTGTAGTGCGCCTGCAGTGCACTTGATGTCCACACATGGGGTATTTCTTACTCAGAAGAGATGGGGTTACAAATGTTTCTCCTATTACCCCTTGTAAAAATAAAAAAATTGGGTTCCTTGAGGGGTGTAGTTTCCAAAATACCATAGTATGCCATGTGGGTTTGTTTATTTTTTGCTGTTCTGGCACCATAGGGGCTTCCTACATGTGACATGCCCCCCAAAAACTAATTCAGAAAAACTCTCTCCAAAATCCCATTGTCTCTCCTTCCCTTCTGAGCCTTGTAGTGCACACGCAGAGCACTTGACATCCACTTATGAGGTATTTCCTTACTCGAGAGAAATTGGGTTACAAATTTTAGGGGGATTTCTCTCCTTTTACCCCTTGTAAAAAATCAAAGACTGGATTTATAAGAACATGCGAGTGTAAAAAAGGAAGATTTAGAATTTTCTCCTTTACTTTGCTGCTATTCCTGTGAAACACCTAAAGGGTTAACACACTTACTGAATGTCATTTTGAATACTTTTAGGGGTGCAGTTTTTGTAATGGGGTCATATATGGGGTATTTCTAATATAAAGGCCCTTCAAATCCACTTCAAAACTGAACTGGTCCCTGAAAAATTCCGATTTTGAAAAATTGGAAAATTGCTGCTGAACTTTGAAGCCCTCTGATGTCTTGCAAAAGTAAAAACATGTCAACTTTATGATGCAAATATAAAATAGACATATTGTATTTGGGAATCAAAATATTATTTATTTGGTATGTCTATTTTCCTTATAAGCAGAGAGCTTCAAAGTAAAAAAAAAAAATCATTTTTATTTTTCATAAAATTTTACAAGTAATACAAGTATCGAGGAAAATTTACCATTGACAAAGTAGAATATGTCACGAAAGAACAATCTCGGAGTCAGAATGAAAAGTAAAAGCATCCCAGAGTTATTAATGTTTAAAATGACAGTGGTGAAATGTTCAAAAAATGCTCTGGTCCTTAAGGTGAAAAAGTCTCAGCAGGACCTAGTAAGGTCTTGCTAGGTTGACATGTTGCTGCAAACTGCCGTGTGTATATAGTGAGCCGCATAAAATATCAGGTAAGACCCCTGAGTGAGGCTGCATTCACACCTCGTTTTTTACATACGGGTGCCAGATCCGGCTGGGGGAGGGGCAAACCGGGCGCTCCCGTACCCCAACTGGATCTGCCCGTGACTCCATTTACTTTAATGAGCTGACTGGAGTCAAACGGTGACTCCGGTCGGCTCAGTTTTGACCCGTATGGGGTTTCTTGACCGGACCTAAAACCGTAGTATACCGCTGTTTTAGGTCTGGTCCAAAACAGGATACGGGGCAAAACTGAGCCGACCGGAGTCACCGTTTGACTCCAGTCAGCTCATTAAAGTAAATGGAGTCACGGGCAGATCCAGCTGGGGTACGGGAGCGCCCGGTTTGCCCCTCCCCCAGCCGGATCCGCCACCCGTGTGTAAAAAACGAAGTGTGAATGCAGCCTTAGCCGGGATGTAATTTTACATATCGTGATCACTTCTACCCATCATTAGCTAACAGTCACTGCTATGAAGCAAGCACAGCTCCTGCTCTTGCTTCAAAGTTACTTAACGCTGCAGGACATACAGGTATGCCCTGGTGCGTTAAGGCCCAGATGGCAAGGTCCCTGAAGGGTTAAAGGTCATGATTCATAGAAGAGGTCCATGGAACCTTCAAAATTTGAAGACAGTGGGGAAGAATTATCCAAAATCCCACCAGTGCAATGCATGCAAATAGTTTCTCTACACAGGGTTTCTCTGCGCACGGGAAAAAAATGTACAAGAAAAAATTTACACAACCGGATACATCTAGTTGTGTACGGTTTTGTATGGGATGTCAATTGCATTTGGTTTTCACATGGAAAACCGTATACAGCAATTGTATGTAAAAAAAAAAGGGATGTGAATGCACCCTAAGTGAGCTAGCTGGCCCCATCCATGTGGAGACTGAATAAAGAAGTGTTGGTACATGGCCATGGCTGTATTCTTTTCAGTCTATTGGAGGTGATTAGTGTTGAGCAGCAGGGGCCATATTCGAATTTGCGATATTTCGCGAATATATGGATGAAAATTCGTCTTATATTCGCATATTCGCGGCCTTTTTTTTACTATGCACCGTAAAATTTGCATGCGCATTCACCATAAAATTCTCATGCACATGCGCAATATCACGTGGTAAAAGAGCTAAAAGAAGGGAGGGATCAGCATGCGCCAAAATTCGCATATACGAATATTCGTATATGCAAATTTCGGCCGCTCGCCAGTCTGACACAGTAAGGCTAGGTCCAGACTACGGAATTTCCGACTGCAATTTTGCTTTAAAATTGCAGGCGGGAATTCCGCTTACTATAATGCATAGTGTAGTGAATGATTTTCCGTTGACAAATTCACACTTCGGAATTTGTGAAGCGGAAAATCCGCTTAGAGATTTCTGCCTAAAGAAAGGCGGTGCTCTTTCTTCAGCCGGAAATCCACGCGGAACACATTGCAGTCTATTGGAGACTGCAATGTCCGCGCGGTCCTAGCGCCGACTGATTCAGCCGGCGCTGGCCGCACTCGGAATCTCCGTGCGCAAATTTTCTGCCTGGAGATTCCGTAGTCTGAACCTAGCCTAACTTGTATTGGAGCCTTGTTTACACCACAAGCTGGAAGCAGGGAGGGATGATTACTGTGATGTGTACTGTGGAAAAAAAAGTGAATATTCGTAATTGCGAATAACTTGTGTTATATTCGCAAAAGTCGCGAATTCACGAATATGCGATATTCACGCCCAACGCTAGTGGTGATGCAATTTTTGTTGATTGTGTTTTTGACTGTCCATATCTTATATTGTATTTTGTTTTATTTTTTAAATCATCAAATATGGCTATTTTTTACACTAGGCACTGGAGCACATATGTTCTAGAACTTATTCTTCTAGTAGAGAAAAGCACTGCCCCTCTTCCTTATGACCTGTCAGCCATTGTATGTATCCTATGACCAGGACTGAAAATAAATGTTAAACTGCTGCAAGGGTGAGTGCCATGTAGGACTTTCTTTTGGGAGTTCTAGAACTTATGTTTTATATAGTGATTAATCCCTTCATTTACATGTATTTCATGGGCAGGTGAGCTTTTGCGCACACTGCTGAACATTTACAGCTTTTGATCTTGAACTGTTGTGTATAATGGTACAACTAACACCTTGCTGCAGTGGCCGGGACTGGAGGGATCTCTGATTAGTCATTTAACTCCTTCGATTCGGGTAAAGGCATAATATACTGCAATACAGTAAATTATTGTACTGTGGTGCATTATATGAGTGATCAATCTGAAAGAAGTCGTCACCAAGTGAGACTAAAATAAAAAGTGAAAAAAAGTATTTAAATCAATAAGTTATAGGTACAGGTGTTACAGCTACTAGATTTTGAAGACAGGACTGATATAAAGTTTTTTGCCATAGTGATCTGATTACCATATTGAACCACTGGGTGGCACTCTAATCCTTTCAAAATGCCATAGTGATCTGATATATCCATATTGATCTACCTGGTGGCACTCTAATCCTTACAAAATGTAATCCAGTTCCTTTTAATGCTTTGTAGGAAGCCCGACTTTCTTTTTACTTGCACCTATAGCTTTGTGGGAATTCTTTGAGCTTTAAATATAATGGTGCTCATAAGAGTTGTATTGAATCAGACTGGAACTTGGATACAAATAAACCCTGCAATGCAAACAGATAAGGTGATGCATGTACAATGCCAGCCTGGGAATTTAGTGGGGTATTTATGGCTTATTTTTAATAATATTATAAAATGTTTTGCTCTTTGGGCAACTCCTGAGCCATCATCCCTTTAATATGTTAGGTGTATTTTTACAATAATTTAATTTCAGTAATATTGCAACAGATAAGTTACTGATAAGAACAGAGAAAATAAGATATATAATAAGCTTGAGACCTGATAAAACAGTAGCCCTTGACTCATGTTGTCTATTCCAAAATGAAAATTATCTTTAGCATCACAGACATGGTCCTAGAGAATACCCCCATCATTGTTATCCTGATATGTGCTGCACAGTCCATCAAGGCCGGTGACTGGTTTTATTATGAATCTAGACCCAAGACACCAAAATATATTCAGAACCCAAAAATAATTCACACCCTAGACCAGACACTAAAATTAATTCAGACCCAAGACCAGACCCTCAAATTATTTCAGATCTCAGATTATTTCAGATCTGGCCCTCAAAATTTATTTCGACCTCAGACAAGACACCTGTATTCACTTATATCTACTTGTTTTTTGGTCGGGTTCTCTGCAGCTTAGGAAATGACCACCCTCGATCCTTAGGCCATTGTGCACACAACATCCTGATGCCTAACAATGTCTCGACCCAATGCAGAACCCAGAGCAAAAAAGGAGCAGTATGGAGAGTAAATGAAAGGAAATGTATACTCAGAAAATGACCTAGTGTTTGAATAAAGATTTTATGTTAAATATATTTTTTGATAATTTTTGGTGATGTTTTCAAACTTGTTATTTTATTTTATAAAATAATCCTGAAATCTAGCAGTTTTCAGTTTGACCACTAAGGTGACACTTCTCTTCTGTCCAGATAACTTTTCAGAATAGTCCTCCTTATCATCATAGATGACACCACTATATAGAGAGGGAGATTTATCAAAACCTGTCCAGAGGAAAAGTTTCTGAGTTGCCCATTGTAACCAATCAGATCGCTTCCTTCATTTTGCAGAGGCCTTTTCAAAAATGAAAGATGCGATCTGATTGGTTGCTATGGGCAACTCAGAAACTTTTCCTCTGGACAGGTTTTGATAAATCTCCCCCAGAATGTTCACAATAGCTAAAGCTCAGAGCTCACCTTCCCACTTCCTGTAAAATTACTTCTGCATAGGTCACGGAGCATGCCTGGAAAACTAAATTTTAAGAATAAGGTATTTGACCATTGTGCTTATGTCCTTGGGGCTTACTGTAAAGCATATCTTTAAATGCTGTTAAAAACATCTAAAAAAATCACAAAAAGAGGCCACACTTAGGGGCTATTCACAAAAAAGTATTTCTGCAAGCAGAATGCTGCTTGAGGAATTCTGCCTCAAATGAAAGCCCAATAGACTTCTATGGGATTCCATACTCCCATTCACACTTCTGTGGAATTTCCGCACCTATTCCGCACAAAATCCACAGAAGCAGAATTGGGGCGGAAGAGCGGAAATTCTGCCATGGGAATAGACCCGCATAGGTTAGACACATATTCCCACTATGATGCAGATCAGCCACAATGCTATATAGGGGAGGTCACACAAAATACTGATGAACAACCACACACACGCCTAGTATTTAGGGGGTAGTTGCTTAGTATTACAGTTGCACACAGATAAGGCTTCTTTCACACTGCTGTTATGTCCCGGCAGTACAGTGGCCATTAAAAAATGAGGGGAGAATAGCAGGAGAAAAATTACTTTTTCCCCGCTATAAACAATGAAGCCCGACGGACTACATTATAGTCAATGGGATCAATCAGGACCCGTTGTTTCCCCGTTGTGCTCTGTCCTGATAACGGGCGTTGAAGGGGGAAAAAAAGAAATCCGAATGGCCGTTTTCGCCGGCCACAGCAGCAGTGTGAAAGAAGCCTAAGGAACATAGAGTGCCAGTAACATGATTGCGTGCAGTGCACCATCTTGCTTACAACCTATTAGTTACGCCCATACTATTCGATCAGTCGAGTTGCCCAGTATCTTCTATGTGCACCCCACAACACCCCGGGCTCCCCCAGTATCACAAGGCCAGATCACATCACAATATATATATATATATATATATATATACTCCATACTTGATAAACAGGAGATATTAGTTGATATTTTTTGGGGAAAACGCAAGTTCGCAACCCACGTCAAGGGTCCTTAGTCTCTTGTGAGTCCCTACACTAACAGAAAAAAGAAAATCAAACAAAATGGGACAAAAATCACTCAAGAAATCAGAAAAGAGGCCACATTTACTGGTTTCTGGCACAAGGGCAGGTTAGGCTTCTTTCACACTACCTTTGTCACACAGTAGTGTGACAGCCGTCAGGGCCACCAGGGAGAATAGCAGGAGAAAAAATGCTGCTTACGCCGTCTTTTTCCTCCGCTACACCCACTGAAAAACAGCGGCGCCCAACGGACCCCATTGACTATAATGGGGTCCATTGGGAGCCGCTGTTACCCGTTGCGCCCCATCAAAATGACGGCAGTGAAAAAAAAAAAAGCTTGACAGCTTGACGGCCGTTCTTGACGGGGCTCAACGGTAGTGTCAAAGAAGCCTTAGACACATATTCCCACTATGCTGCAGTACTATATCTAGGAGCAAGATGGCTTCCTCATAATAATGTATTAATATTACCTTAAATCAAAAAATAGAAATGGATTAGAAAAAATAACATGTATACAGTATCTGGTACTAAACAGTAAATCTTGATGACATATTTATTTTGAGGAAATAGTAATTGGGGCCAAGTCGCCTAATGACAACTGTACAGGCTTTAGTTTTTACAGTAACTCTATGAAAGACTTTTCACAGAGGCTGCAGGCCTATCTGGCTTCCAGACATGGATTTGAATACAAGGCTGTTTAATTATAAACTAAGAATATTTATCAGGCAGGACAGAACCATATGCTTTTTAGTGTGATTCCATCATTGTATTGCTGTAACTATACAGAATGGGCCTCATTTACTAAGAGTGTAGGGTTTTTACTTTTGTGAAATGTTGTTTCAAACTTGTAGGATTCCTCTCAATTTATTATGGGGATTCACAGATTTACAAATCGGGAACATTTTCTGACCAGCTTTTTCTAGGTGGAAATTTCCAGCCATTTATTCTGTGAATTCAATAGCAAATAGGTCGGGTTGGAAAACGACGCCCCCTTTGTGGCAGACCACACCCCTTTTTTTGTCTTTTCACAATGCAATGTTGGGTTAGTTGGATTTTCCTGGTGCACACTGTCGCACTGTGTCTGAGACATGTCTGAGACAGTCTCAGACATGTCTCAGACACTATGCACCAAAATAACTTGGAAAAACCCGACAAAAACTAGTAAGTTTTGGCTTAGTAAATGAGGGCCAATGTGTCAAATGAGTCAATTTTCTGCCACTTGTCTGTAGACAAAAATGATGCAGATTTTATATGACATGTACCATGATAACACAAATGGCACAAACATATGCTTACAAATTTGGAGTAAGTAATATAGGCATATACACACAACACATCATTCAGATGTTCTGTTGTTGTCTCCTCCATCACATACTGACTGAGATAAAGAAAATGCAAGCAGCTCCCTAATAGTTTAAATAGTTTGCTCACTGCCCAAAATTGGTACTACTGGAGGGTATGCCAGTGGTCAATGATGTCCAACACAAGCCCTTGGGTAAAAGATAAGGAATGACAGACACGGGACACCTAGATGATATTGATTCTTCTGTTGGATGCCACTTAATCCAATAATGATACTAGTAACGATAAAACAGGATAGGACACAACATACTATGTTGCTATGTATCCAAGATTTACTAGGCTAGGCTTGTACATATTAAAGGGACCCTGTTATCAGTTTTCTGCTGCCCAAACCACATGCAGCATATAAAACTGGTGCAGGTAGTGTGATCCTGGCACACTTAAATTATTGAGACACTTTGGCGTATCAGGATAATCATAATTTTCAAGTGTTGCCGGGACCCAGTTAACTAATTCTCGGGCTGGTCCCAGCGGATGCTCCCCACCAGACATGACTAATGCATCTCTTCCTAGTAGTGCTGACATCAATGAATGTACAGCATCTCACATAGGTGAGTCCACCCAAGATATTTGTGTAAATGTTTTATTATATCTTTCATGTGAACACTGAAGAAATGACACACTGCTATGATGTAAATCGCAAATACAATGATGAATGGTGCACAGTGATAGACTTTGAAAAGTCCAGAGGTGCTCAGTCCTCAAGACCAGACCAAGGTCAAAAAAATGGAAAAAATAAATAAATAAATAATTGGAAGACGGCACTCCAAGGCTAGGATAGTGAAGACAAAAAAGTTTATTCACCCATCCAGTACAAAAGTGATTTCATGTTTCAACTTCACAATGAAGTCTTTTTCAGGCAGGAGGTGCTTGAAAAAGATTTCATTGTGAAGTTGAAACGTTGCATCACTTTTGTACTGGATGGGTGAATAAACTTTTTTGTCTTCACTATCCTTGTCTTGGAGTGCCGTCTTCCAATTTTTCTTTATTTACTTCTACGATGTAAAGTAGTGAGTGCACAGTGGTATAACAGTGTTTAATGTTGTGTCCCCTCAAAATAACTCAACTCACATCCATTAATGTCTAAACCTTAAGTGGAAATGTCCAAATTGGGCCCAATTAGCCATTTTCTTTCCACAATGTCATGTGACTCGTATGTGTAAGGGTGTGTTCACACTGAGGAATTCAAGAGGAATTCACAAGGAATAATTTCGGTCAGGAAATTGTTGCCTTCTGTCATTTTATCCATCAAGCGGAATTTCCATGCGGAAATGAAGAGGAATGAAGGAGGAGGCTATTTAATCTACTTTTCTGAATTCCGCTCGAATTCCGCTTAAATTCCGCTTGAAAACTATGTCCGGCAGAATTTTTTTTTACCATTGACTATTGGATTCTGCTTGCGGATTCCGCTTGACGAATGAACATGTTCGTTCTTCAAGCGGAAAGGAATTCCTTGTCAGAATTCTGCTAGCAGAATTTCCGCAGTGTGACAGCAGAAAAAACATTAAAGTCAATGGGCAGAGGAGATGTGCATTAATTTGGGGAGGAGAATTCAAGAGGAATTACTCGAGTAAATTCCTCTTGAATTACTCAGTGTGAACGCACCCTTACAAGGCCTCAGGTGTGAATGGGGAGCAGGTATCTTACATTTGGTATTATCACTCTTACACTCTCTAATACTGGTCACTGGAAATACAACATAGCACCTCATTGCAAAGAACTCTGGAAAAAAAATCTCTAACATCTCTAAAAATCTCTAACATCCACCAGCTCCATCATGGAGGAGTGAAAGAGGACTCCAGTGCCAACCTGTGAAGCTCCGGTGAACTTTGTCTAAGAGGCTTAAGGTAGTGCTGGAAAACAATGGGGGCCACACAAAATATTGACACTTTGGGACCAATGTGGATATCCATACTTAGGGGTGTGCTCACTCTTGTTGCCAAGGTTAACACATTAATGACTGTGAGTTGAGTTACTTTGTGGTGACACAACATTAAACACAGGCTGTTCACTTACTACTTTATATTGTAGCAGAGTGTAATTTCTTCAGTGTTGGAACATGAACAGATATGATAAAATATTTACAAAAATGTGAGGGGTGGACTCCCTTATGTGAGGTACTGTATGTCTGTAAGGTAGCATGGTGGCTCAGTGATGCACTGTTCACATGCAGTGTTGGCGTTCTTGGTTCAAATGTAAATAATTATTATTTTATTTCTAATACAGTGGTCCCTCAACATATGATATTAATTGGTTCCAGGAGAACCATCATATGTTGAAACCATCATATGTCGAGTACATATGTCTATGTAAAAATGGTAATTGGTTCTGGGGCCTTGGAACCATTGTATGTTGAATACATATCTCTATGGGAAACTGCTAATTGGTTCTGGGATGACCATTGTATGTGGAGTGTATGGGGAGTGTTTAACAAACCAGGGTGACTCCAGCTGTTGCACAACTACAACTCCCAGCATGCATGTACAGCCATTGACTGTCTGGGCATGCTGGGAGTTTTGCAACAGCTGGAGGCACACTGATAGGGAAACATTGATGTATGGGGTGTATAGTGTGTATATGTATTGTATGTGATGACATTGCATACAGTACTGTACAGTTCTTTAAATACCTTCAGGGGGGACAGAATGTCCTCCATTATGATCCTACCGACTACAGCTCTATAGGAAAGGAAGGAGAGGGCAGCCAGCAGCTCATTGGATGCCTGCAGCAAGATGCTCCAGGCTATTGGCTATGGCTGCACGGGGGGGGGGGGGGGGCGGGGCTTACATGGAGCTCACAGTGGAAGCCTGCGTGAGTTAGCAGGACAGCATGTGAGTAACAGGAGGCAGAACGGGGCACACGGGGCACATTAGACAACTATCTGTCAGTTGCTGAAGTTGTCAGCGCTGTCAGATAGCTGTTTGTACGATGGCCCCGACACACAGCAGCATCATATGTCGATGCTGCCTTCAACATATGATGGGCTCTGAGAGGCCATCATATGTTGAAATGATCATATGTCGGGGCCATCATAAGTCGAGGGGTCACTGTACAATATGGGACTGTATTACTATGAGTTCATGTCAGCAGTATGGTGGCTCAGTAGAAAGTACTGTGACCTTGGAGCACTCAGGTTTATAGGCCCCAGAGAATTTTAATAACATTATCTTTCTTTCTTTCTCTCTTTTTTCTTTCTTTTTTTTGTTGTACAAATTTCCTCTAATAAATAATGAATTTACAGTATCTGTTCTCTCTAAACCACCACAAGGATGTTTGGGTGTTTTCATCCCTCCCCCCCTCCATTCAGCAACAAATTTCTTTAGTCAGGGACAAACAACAAATATCCAAACGTGTTTACTGGTATGACTGGCAAATACGGAGTTAATCTAGTTAAAAGATGGTGGCGTCACCTCAGCCAAGGAGGAAAGAGTAGAGGAGAAGAGGCGGAAAGTCTGAATCTTGTGGTTTTCTTAATTTCCTGTTTAAACAAATGCACACTACAATGTGACAAGAGAGCGAGGTGCGAAATGTAAAAGTGTCTTTTATTTAGACATCTCTAGAAGCAGTGAGAGAAATGCATCTGTATTAATAGGCTGGACATTCAGTACGATCCGTCACTGAGCTGCACAGGTAATAGCATCCATTATATATCATTTATAAGAAATTTATATGACGGAACATGAAGGCGGGCTGGCTGATGCTGTTTTTTTGAATGGGACTTGCTTTGTTACTTCTGTATTTCCATTTTCCGTTGTGACAGAAAAGAGTGAGGAATTCTCAACTGCCATAGAAAAAACAATATAGTAAAGAGAACTCTACAATTATCGTGTCATTTGTGCCCCACAGTTTTTATAACAATTTCACCAAGACTGGCGGCAGCTGAAATGTTCAAATGTTACATGAGATCGCAAAAAGGGTTTGCTACCAACTAGGGGGGCAGGCCAAGTCCCTACAATGATATCCTGTTGTAAGTGTATGCCATTTTTGGAGCACATAACAGGCACAATTCAAAGATGTTATTGCAACTGCATCAACCCACAAAGGTGTATGATATTAAGGCTTAAGGAGTGTACTTATTATTTTACTTCATTCTGCCAAAATTGTATCTTTTTGTGCAACATCTTCGCTTATTATGCTGGTTAAGAATGATATTATATGAGAAGTGCAGTGGTGGCCTTTTCTATACGCATTTATATTGCTACCCTTTGGCACAACACTAGTGTATGACTGGTGCAGTAGTGGAACAACACTATGCTGTACGGGAAAATGGCCATAAACAAAATTTACATTCCATACAAAGGTATTTGCAATCAGGATAACCAAATATTCCATGTCCTGGTAAACAGTAAATATACCTCAGATCAGTTCTTGGGACACAACTTTATGGTTTCTGTTCTCTTGACTGTACAGCACCCCCATACATCCATGGGGGCCACAGTGTTACTGGAGAACCACATGCAGCTTGTGAGTTTCTTCGATGTGACTCTGATTTGTCTTGGATCCCCAGCTTTCCCGCACATCAATCCACCCTGATAGGTCAATCAGAAATTACTTACTAGGATGAGGGGGTAAACATATTTTGTGTAGGCCAGTCTGACCATGACATGTAGGTGTGTGTTGTGACCCTGTCCCACAAGCACTCTAACTCTGATAGAAGTAGCAGCATGGAGCTAATAAAAAGGACTAGATTTGGAGGAAAAGGATTGGGTGAGGGTGATCTGCCTGGAAGACCTACAATTGGCATGTGAGATTGTTTATTATTGTGTCTGTGAGCTGGATCCTAGATTGGCTGGAAACATCAGTGGGCTGGAGGCCATGGTTTGTTCAACACAAGTGTGGGCTGAACTGAGTGATCAGGAGCATAGAGGGTTAAATAGAGTGATTTGGAAGGCCCATAGGAGAGAAGTGCCATTGTAATATTACCAAGCAAGGCCTGGGGGCCTGAATCACTGCTGCTTCAGGGTTTGTTCACACGTGCAGATTTATGCTGCAGATTTGCTGCTGCAGATTTTTCTGCCCATTGACTTCAATGGGTAGTTAAATCTGCTCAAGCAAATCTGCAGCAAAAAATATGCACGTGTGAACGCACCCTAAGGCTATGTTCACACAGCGGAATTCCAGAACAATTCCGCTCAGTAATTCCGCAGTCCTATTGATTTCAATGTGATTCTGCTGCACTGAGCACACAGCGTATTTTCTGCAACAGAAACATCTGCCACGGAAATCCAGATTTTGGCATCCTCAAAAACAAATAACAGGTTCATTATTTCTGCGGATTCCACTTGGAAATGCTTACTGTCTATTGAGACGACGCCTTTTCAAGCAGTCTTAGCGCCAGCAGACCATGTGAACATAAGCTAAGAATACTTAGGGTGGGGCCCTGAATAATAGGGCCAGGAGTAATAGAGACCCCCCCCCATCTGATTAATACCCTCAAAGAGAGATTGATTGTATATATTAAATGAAGCAGATATAGGCAGCACACCAAATTAGTGTGAAAAAAAACTTGCGGTTTTATTCCATGATGCGACAGACGTTTTCGGCGATCTCTCATCGCCATTTTCAAGTGAATACAAGTGATACACAGGGGGTTTAAATACACACTCCTCCAATTAGTGACATCATACAGATTTGCATGATAAGTGACATCATAAATAGACATACAATTATAAAAAGCATCACCGTTACCATGGTGGAAAGGGAGGAGATAACTCAAGCACAGCACTGCGCTGTAAGGCTTGTAGCCGTGACTCACTGAGCATGTCACATCAATGTATTGAGCCACTAGATGCCATCTTAAAGAAGGGCCATCCATTACTTATACAGAAGCATATAGATGCCATGTAGGGGAGCTTCTAGAGTATGGAACTAAGTAGGATTACATGTAGTTAACCCCTAGAGTGCCACCCCACAATCACTCAGTTATATATACATACATGGGACCAAGACACTGCAATCTCCCTGTTGAAAAGTGCACTAAGGTGTGACAGACATGATTTAGCACAAGACCCCATCTGTGTACATATCCCAAGTCCAGGTCTGATGATAAGATCACCACCTAGGCTAAGGAATACATCTCTAGGCACTCCCTAACATGCAAAATACAGTCAAAATGGGGCATATAGGCACAAGAAGTATAACAGGGCATCTGAATCATTACCATTTATTGAATAAGTATAAGATGACATGTAATAAACTATATTGGGTTATAAAAGGTATTTTTGTGGCACTAGTAATGTAATGGCTCATAGATCAGTAAACAACGGAATAATATGACATAAAATACAAAAAATTGAGGATCCAAAGGAGGACTGTGGTAGTTTTCTGCTTCTTGTAGCATCGTGACCGGATCATAATTATCTGAGAATAAACGAAAAGAAAATCATATTAGATAAATTAAATTATAAAAATTGAATATCACTTGACTAAACATAACTCCCTGGAAACTGTCATTTCATAGAGCTATGCAAAATGATTACATCAACATTTTTTGGGAAACAATAAATTCTGCATTAAGTCCGTTCGGTTTCAGAGAATCAAGGTCATAGATCCACCTTAGTTCTCGTTTTTGTAAGATGGAAATTCTATCACCTTCTCTCTTAAGTGGGGGGGATATAATCAACCACCATGCATTTCAGGTCATGTTCCGAGTGTCCCGCCTCCATAAAATGTTTAGAAACCGGCAAGTCAGCCCTGTTTTTCCGTATGGTATAGTGATTATGGTTTAATCTTGTTTTAAAGTCACACTTTGTCTCACCCACATAAATAAGGTTGCAGGGGCACCATAAGATGTACACTAGGTGGTCACTTTCACATGTTAAATACAATTTTATTGGGAATGTTTTACCTGTTTTGGGATGTACAAATGTGTTCCCCTTTTGAAGGTACTTGCAATTTATACATCTTCTACAGGGGAAACAACCTTTTGTTGTATCTTTGTGTACTTACTTTCTGTCTAGACACATCATCTCTGACAAGGCAATCTGTTACGCCGAGCGCTCCGGGTCCCCGCTCCTCCCCGGAGCGCTCGCTTCTCTCTCGCTACCGCAGCGCTCCGGGCAGCTCCACTGACCCGGTGCGCTGCGATACCGTCTCCAGCCGGGATGCGATTCGCGATGCGGGTAGCGCCCGCTCGCGATGCGCACCCCGGCTCCCGTACCTGACTCGCTCTCCGTCTGTCCTGTCCCGGCGCGCGCGGCCCCGCTCCCTAGGGCGCGCGCGCGCCGGGTCTCTGCGATTTAAAGGGCCACTGCGCCGCTGATTGGCGCAGTGGTTCCAATTAGTGTGTTCACCTGTGCACTCCCTATTTATACTTCACTTCCCCTTCACTCCCTCGCCGGATCTTGTTGCCATTGTGCCAGTGAAAGCGTTTCCTTGTGTGTTCCTAGCCTGTGTTCCAGACCTCCTGCCGTTGCCCCCGACTACGATCCTTGCTGCCTGCCCCGACCTTCTGCTACGTCCGACCTTGCTTCTGTCTACTCCCTTGTACCGCGCCTATCTTCAGCAGTCAGAGAGGTTGAGCCGTTGCTAGTGGATACGACCTGGTCACTACCGCCGCAGCAAGACCATCCCGCTTTGCGGCGGGCTCTGGTGAAAACCAGTAGTGACTTAGAACCGATCCACTAGCACGGTCCACGCCAATCCCTCTCTGGCACAGAGGATCCACTACCTGCCAGCCGGCATCGTGACAGTAGATCCGGCCATGGATCCCGCTGAAGTTCCTCTGCCAGTTGTCGCCGACCTCACCACGGTGGTCGCCCAGCAGTCACAACAGATAGCGCAACAAGGCCAACAGCTGTCTCAACTGACCGTGATGCTACAGCAGCTACTAACACAGCTTCAGCAATCATCTCCTCCGCCAGCTCCTGCATCTCCTCCGCAGCGAGTGGCCGCTTCTGGTCTACGACTATTCTTGCCGGATAAATTTGATGGGGACTCTAAATTCTGCCGTGGCTTTCTTTCCCAATGTTCCCTGCACTTGGAGATGATGTCGGACCAGTTTCCTACTGAAAGGTCTAAGGTGGCTTTCGTAGTCAGCCTTCTGTCTGGAAAAGCTCTGTCATGGGCCACACCGCTCTGGGACCGCAATGACCCCGTCACTGCCTCTATACACTCCTTCTTCTCGGAAATTCGAAGTGTCTTTGAGGAACCTGCCCGAGCCTCTTCTGCTGAGACTGCCCTGTTGAACCTGGTCCAGGGTAATTCTTCCGTTGGCGAGTACGCCGTACAATTCCGTACTCTTGCTTCAGAATTATCCTGGAATAATGAGGCCCTCTGCGCGACCTTTAAAAAAGGCCTATCCAGCAACATTAAAGATGTTCTGGCCGCACGAGAAATCCCTGCTAACCTACATGAACTCATCCATCTTGCCACTCGCATTGACATGCGTTTTTCCGAAAGGCGTCAGGAGCTCCGCCAGGATATGGACTTTGTTCGCACAAGGCGTTTTTTCTCCCCGGCTCCTCTCTCCTCTGGTCCCCTGCAATCCGTTCCTGTGCCTCCCGCCGTGGAGGCTATGCAGGTCGACCGGTCTCGCCTGACACCTCAAGAGAGGACACGACGCCGCATGGAGAATCTCTGCCTGTACTGTGCCAGTACCGAACACTTCCTGAAGGATTGTCCTATCCGTCCTCCCCGCCTGGAAAGACGTACGCTGACTCCGCACAAAGGTGAGACAGTCCTTGATGTCTACTCTGCTTCTCCACGTCTTACTGTGCCTGTGCGGATATCTGCCTCTGCCTTATCCTTCTCTACTATGGCCTTCTTGGATTCCGGATCTGCAGGAAATTTTATTTTGGCCTCTCTCGTCAACAGGTTCAACATCCCAGTGACCAGTCTCGCCAGACCCCTCTACATCAATTGTGTAAACAATGAAAGATTGGACTGTACCATACGTTTCCACACGGAGCCCCTTCTAATGTGCATCGGACCTCATCACGAGAAGATAGAATTTTTGGTCCTCCCCAATTGCACTTCCGAAATCCTCCTTGGACTACCCTGGCTTCAACTCCATTCCCCAACCCTGGATTGGTCCACTGGGGAGATCAAGAGTTGGGGGCCCTCTTGTTTCAAGGACTGCCTAAAGCCGGTTCCCAGTACCCCTTGCCGTGACTCTGTGGTTCCCCCTGTAACCGGTCTCCCTAAGGCCTATATGGACTTTGCGGATGTTTTTTGCAAAAAACAAGCTGAGACTCTACCTCCTCACAGGCCTTATGATTGTCCTATTGACCTCCTCCCGGGCACTACTCCACCCCGGGGCAGAATCTATCCTCTGTCCGCCCCAGAGACTCTTGCTATGTCGGAGTACATCCAGGAAAATTTAAAAAAAGGCTTTATCCGTAAATCCTCCTCTCCTGCCGGAGCCGGATTTTTCTTTGTGTCCAAAAAAGATGGCTCTCTACGTCCTTGCATTGACTACCGCGGTCTTAATAAAATCACGGTAAAGAACCGCTACCCCCTACCCCTCATCTCTGAACTCTTTGATCGCCTCCAAGGTGCCCACATCTTTACTAAACTGGACTTAAGAGGTGCTTATAATCTCATCCGCATCAGAGAGGGGGATGAATGGAAAACGGCATTTAACACTAGAGATGGACACTTTGAGTATCTGGTCATGCCCTTTGGCATGTGCAACGCCCCTGCCGTCTTCCAAGACTTTGTTAATGAAATTTTTCGTGATCTCTTATACTCCTGTGTTGTTGTATATCTGGACGATATCCTGATTTTTTCTGCCAATCTAGAAGAACACCGCCAGCATGTCCGTATGGTTCTTCAGAGACTTCGTGACAATCAACTTTATGCCAAGATAGAGAAATGTCTGTTTGAATGCCAATCTCTTCCTTTCCTAGGATACTTGGTCTCTGGCCAGGGACTACAAATGGATCCAGACAAACTCTCTGCCGTCTTAGATTGGCCACGCCCCTCCGGACTCCGTGCTATCCAACGTTTTTTGGGGTTCGCCAATTATTACAGGCAATTTATTCCACATTTTTCTACCGTTGTGGCCCCTATCGTGGCTTTAACCAAAAAAAATGCCAATCCCAAGTCTTGGTCTCCTCAAGCGGAAGACGCCTTTAAACGGCTCAAGTCTGCCTTTTCTTCGGCTCCCGTGCTCTCCAGACCTGACCCTTCTAAACCCTTCCTATTGGAGGTTGATGCCTCCTCTGTAGGAGCTGGAGCGGTCCTTCTACAAAAAAATTCTTCCGGGCATGCTGTTACTTGTGGTTTTTTTTCTAGGACCTTCTCTCCGGCGGAGAGAAACTACTCCATCGGGGATCGAGAGCTTCTAGCCATTAAATTAGCACTTGAGGAATGGAGGCATCTGCTGGAGGGATCAAGATTTCCAGTTATTATTTACACCGATCACAAGAACCTCTCCTATCTCCAGTCTGCCCAACGGCTGAATCCTCGCCAGGCCAGGTGGTCTCTGTTCTTTGCCCGATTTAATTTTGAAATTCACTTTCGGCCTGCCGATAAGAACATTAGGGCCGATGCTCTCTCTCGTTCCTCGGATGCCTCGGAAGTTGAACTCTCTCCGCAACACATCATTCCTCCTGACTGCCTGATTTCCACTTCTCCAGCCTCCATCAGGCAAACTCCTCCAGGAAAGACCTTCGTCTCTCCACGTAAACGCCTCGGAATCCTCAAATGGGGTCACTCCTCCCATCTCGCAGGTCATGTAGGCATCAAGAAATCTGTGCAACTCATCTCTCGCTTCTATTGGTGGCCGACTCTGGAGACGGATGTCGTGGACTTTGTGCGAGCCTGCACTGTCTGTGCCCGGGATAAGACTCCTCGCCAGAAGCCCGCTGGTTTTCTTCAGCCTCTGCCTGTCCCCGAACAGCCTTGGTCTCTGATTGGTATGGATTTTATTACAGACCTACCCCCATCCCGTGGCAACACTGTTGTTTGGGTGGTCGTTGATCGATTCTCCAAGATGGCACATTTCATCCCTCTTCCTGGTCTTCCTTCAGCGCCTCAGTTGGCTAAACAATTTTTTGTACACATTTTTCGTCTTCACGGGTTGCCCACACAGATAGTCTCGGATAGAGGCGTCCAATTCGTGTCAAAATTCTGGAGGGCTCTCTGTAAACAACTCAAGATTAAATTAAACTTTTCTTCTGCATATCATCCTCAATCCAATGGACAAGTGGAAAGAATTAACCAGGTCTTGGGTGATTATTTACGACATTTTGTTTCCTCCCGCCAGGATGATTGGGCAGATCTTCTACCATGGGCCGAATTCTCGTATAACTTTAGAGTCTCTGAATCTTCCTCCAAATCCCCATTTTTCGTGGTGTACGGCCGTCACCCTCTTCCCCCCCTCCCTACTCCCTTGCCCTCTGGTTTGCCCGCTGTAGATGAAGTGACTCGTGATCTTTCCATCATATGGAAAGAGACCCAAGATTCTCTTTTACAGGCTTCATCTCGCATGAAAAAGTTTGCCGATAAGAAAAGAAGAGCTCCCCCCATTTTTGCTCCCGGAGACAAGGTATGGCTCTCCGCTAAATATGTCCGCTTTCGTGTCCCCAGTTACAAACTGGGTCCACGCTATCTTGGTCCTTTCAAAGTCTTGTGCCAAATTAATCCTGTCTCTTACAAACTTCTTCTTCCTCCTTCTCTCCGTATTCCTAATGCCTTTCATGTCTCTCTTCTTAAACCACTCATCATCAACCGTTTCTCTCCCAAGTTAGTTTCTCCCACTCCTGTCTCCGGTTCTTCTGACGTCTTCTCGGTGAAAGAGATACTGGCCTCCAAGACGATCAGAGGAAAAAAGTTCTTTTTGGTGGATTGGGAGGGCTGTGGACCTGAAGAGAGATCCTGGGAACCTGAGGACAACATCCTAGACAAAAGTCTGCTCCTCAGGTTCTCAGGCTCTAAGAAGAGGGGGAGACCCAAGGGGGGGGTACTGTTACGCCGAGCGCTCCGGGTCCCCGCTCCTCCCCGGAGCGCTCGCTTCTCTCTCGCTACCGCAGCGCTCCGGGCAGCTCCACTGACCCGGTGCGCTGCGATACCGTCTCCAGCCGGGATGCGATTCGCGATGCGGGTAGCGCCCGCTCGCGATGCGCACCCCGGCTCCCGTACCTGACTCGCTCTCCGTCTGTCCTGTCCCGGCGCGCGCGGCCCCGCTCCCTAGGGCGCGCGCGCGCCGGGTCTCTGCGATTTAAAGGGCCACTGCGCCGCTGATTGGCGCAGTGGTTCCAATTAGTGTGTTCACCTGTGCACTCCCTATTTATACTTCACTTCCCCTTCACTCCCTCGCCGGATCTTGTTGCCATTGTGCCAGTGAAAGCGTTTCCTTGTGTGTTCCTGGCCTGTGTTCCAGACCTCCTGCCGTTGCCCCCGACTACGATCCTTGCTGCCTGCCCCGACCTTCTGCTACGTCCGACCTTGCTTCTGTCTACTCCCTTGTACCGCGCCTATCTTCAGCAGTCAGAGAGGTTGAGCCGTTGCTAGTGGATACGACCTGGTCACTACCGCCGCAGCAAGACCATCCCGCTTTGCGGCGGGCTCTGGTGAAAACCAGTAGTGACTTAGAACCGATCCACTAGCACGGTCCACGCCAATCCCTCTCTGGCACAGAGGATCCACTACCTGCCAGCCGGCATCGTGACACAATCTTTAAGATTCCTTGTTCTACGATATGACATTAGTGGTGTCTCCTTAAATTCAGGAATGTTAGGATAACAGTCAATAATGAGGTGCCAGTGTATTCTGACTTTCTTAGCTACAACCCCTGACACCTCATTATATGTTGTGATAAATGGGATGCGTTTTGATTGATCTTTCCTAACTCTAGTGCTCCTCATGCCCTGGTGCTCTTTATGCAATCTACACTTCTGTTTCTCAATCAAAGGAGCAGGGTAACCCCTAGAGATAAATTGTGAGGTAATTTTCTGTATAGCCCTATCCAGTTTTTCGTTTGTGTCCACAATCTTGCTGGCATGTAAAAATTTACTATACGGCAGAGATTCCACCATAGACCTAGGGTGACAAGAATTGAATCTTAACAATGTGTTACAGTCAGTCGGTTTGCAAAACATCAGTGGACAATTTACTTTCAACAATAGCAACCTCTGTGTCAAGAAACTTAATCTTTTGTTCTGAGTATGTTAGAGTGAACTGGAGTTCACTATTAATGCCGTTGAGGTAGGACTGGAAGCTAACCAATTCACTTTCAGTGCCATCCCAAATTAGAAAGATGTCGTCTATATAACGCCACCACTCCAGGATCTTCCTGGAGTGGTGGGTCACATAGACATGACTTTCTTCAAAGTCTGCCATTACTATTTTAGCGTACATGGGCGCCATGTTACTGCCTATGGCGGTCCCATGCAGCTGAATATAATATTTCTCATCAAATAAGAAAGAGTTGTTCTGTAAGACAAACATAAGCAATTCCAGTACAAGGGAAATCAGTTCAGGGTCAAATTTAGCATTTACAAGGGTTTTCCTAATAGCTTGTAATCCCCTCACGTGTTGTATTGACGTATACAAGCTTACGATATCAAAGATGGCAATCAACGCATTTGGTGGCAATGTCACTCGAGAGATTTTAGACAAGAAATCACTTGTGTACCGCAAATATGACTTTGAATTAGTAGCATACGGTCTAAGAATTTTATCTAGAAAAATTGACACATTATTTGATAATGACCCCCTGCCAGAGACGATAGGCCTACCTGGCGGGTCCTGTAGGCGTTTGTGAATCTTTGGCAGAAGTTACAGAAGTGGTGTAATAGGATGTTGGATAAGAAGGAATTCACTTAATTTCTTGTCCATGAGTCCCTACTCTAGTGCACTGCTCACAATGTTCTGAAGGGACCCGTTCCATTTCCCCTTTAGGATTTATACATTTGTGTCTCCAAGTTGCCTGTATGCCTCTTTCAGATAAGTGCTTCTATCCATGACCATGACACAACCCCACCCCCTTTGTCAGCTGGCAATGAGATTGTGGTCATGGATTAACTCTTGCATGGCAAGCAATTCCCCATGTGTAAGGTTGGGATGTTTTAAATGCATTTGTTGCTGTTTGTGATAGGAGAATTCCCTCCAAACACAGTCATCAAAGGTTGCAACTGCATGACATTCCACAATTGGTTGAAAGTCACTTTGTACATGTAGATCTAATTTGTTAAATTCAAATCCAACCTTGTTGGATATATCTACAGGTAACACATCCATAGATTTATGTTGAGAAAACCAAATCTTCAACTTCACCCTATGTACAAATTGAATAAGGTCAAGTTCCAATTAGAACCAATCATTAAACCTGTTGGGGCAAAAGTTAACTCCCTTAGATAATAGTAACAACTGATGATCTGACAAGGAGCAAGAATAAACGTTTACCACAGTTTGTCTGTCCATGGTCTCTACTTTTTTTTCTGTACAGGAGCATTCTGTCCCTGGTTTCTTGTGTTCCTCTGTGTCTTGCTTTTGTGCCGGCTGCCTGCCCTCCTCCGTCTGTTGGAGAGGCTTTGACTTCTAAAAAAAGGCAGAGACTTGACTTGCTGTTCCTTATTATTTGGACCAGGTTTCCTTGTAGAATCCAAGATTTCATCCCCATCAGTCACAATGTTACCTTTTTTTAAAAGATGTTTTGTTGTAGTGGCCACGTTATCCCAGGCATACACTCTGATGTTGTTATAATCTTGGCTATCTCTGAACCACTTACGGCGTTTGGTTTCTTCAATTAGAGTGTGTTGTTTAGTTAAATGGGTACCCCGGTGGAAAACTTCATTGAAGAACTCCCTTACTACAGAGGATAGTGATAAAGTCCTTGAAAAACAACAACATTTCTTAAATGGGTACTCCGGTAGAAAACTTTTTTTTTTTTTTTTTTTAAATCAACTGGTGCCAGAAAGTTAAGCAGATTTGTAAATTACTTCTATTAAAAAAAATCTTAATCCTTCCAGTACTTATTAGCTGCTGAATACTACAGAGGGAATTCTTTTCTTTTTCGAACACAGAGCTCTCTGCTGACATCACGAGCACAGTGCTCTCTGCTGACATCTCTGTCCATTTTAGGAACTGTCCAGAGCAGCATATGTTTGCTATGGGGATTTTCTCCTACTCTGGACAGTTCTTAAAATGGACAGAGATGTCAGCAGAGAGCACTGTGCTCGTGATTCAGCAGAGAGCTCTGTGTTCGAAAAAGAAAATAAATTCCTCGCTAGTATTCAGCAGCTAATAAGTACTGGAAGGATTAAGATTTTTTAATAGAAGTAATTTACAAATCTGCTTAACTTTCTGGCACCAGTTGATTTAAAAAAAAAGTTTTCCACCGGAGTACCCATTTAAGAAATGTTGTTGTTTTTCAAGGAATTTATCACTATCCTCTGTAATAAGGGAGTTCTTCAATGAACTTTCAAGCTCTGTGATTTTGTCAGACATTGTCAGTGTACACTGTCACAAATGGTCACAAGAAACCGCCGATCTGCTGACTGTATTGATAGATCGGCGCATATGTTTATATTCACATTGATTGTTTGAATCACACTTGTCTCCCATGCCATGACTAAGGGTCCAGCTTGACCCAAAACGCGTTGGTGTTAATTGTGTATTCCATGTGATCCGTAATAAAGAACCTGTTGCATTGTATCCTGCACTGGAAATTCTTTCTCCTCTCCTACTATATGGGTATACTATTATTGGCACTGTAATATGATTTTTTTGCACTTTGTTTACAATTGTATGTCTATTTATGATGTCACAAATTATGCAAATCTGTAAGATGTCACTAATTGGGGTGTGTGTATTTAAACCCCCTGTGTATTACTTGTATTCACTTGAAAATGGCAATGAGAGATCGCCAAAACTTTGTCTCTTGTATCATGGAATAAAACCACCGTACTCGTAAGATACCTAGGGGCATGCACATTCAGCCCCGTGCCAATTCTTTTTTCAATTATTTGGACTATTGAACCCCATTTGAAGCCATATCTAACAAATATGCACTTGATCTTATATTATTGAATGTTGAATTTTTGCAGCGGAATCTACTACTATCTCAAACTAAAGTCACAGAGCTTAAAAGTTCATGGAAGAACTCGGAGACTTACTACATTGTGAGGATTGTGATAAATTCCTTGAAAAACAACAACATTTCTTGACTAAACAACGCACTCTAATTGAAGAAACCGAACACCGCAAGTGGTTCAGAGATAGCCAAGATTATAACAACGGCAGAGTGTACCCCTGGGATAACATGGCCATCACAACAAAACATCTTTTTAAAAAGGTAACATTGTGACTGATGGGAATATAATCTTGGATTCTACAAGGAAACCTGGTCCGAATAATAAGGAACATCAAGTCAAGTCCCTTTTTTTTTAGAAGTCCAAGCCTCTCCAACAGGCACTGTCGCAGCCGTAAAAAGCAAGACACGGAGGAACACAAGAAACCAGGGACAGAATGCTCCCGTTCAGAAGAAAATGTAGTGACCATGGAGAGACAAACTGTGGTAAATATTTATTCTTGCTCCTTGTCAGATGATCAGTTGTTACTATTATCAAAGGGACCTAACTTTTGCCCCAACATGTTTAAGGATTGGTTCCAATTGGAACTTGACCTTATCCAATTTGTACGTAGGGTGAAGTTGAAGATTTGGTTTTCTCAACATACGGTAAATCTACGGATGTGTTAACTGTAGATATATCCAACAAGGTTGGATTTGAATTTAACAAATTAGATCTACATGTACCAAGTGACTTTCAACCAATTGTGCAATCTCATGCAGTTGCAACCTGTGTTGAGTGTGTTAGGAGGGAATTCTCCTATATCAAACAGCAACAAATGGGGTTGTGGTCATGGATAGAAGCACTTATCTGAAAGAGGCATACAGACAACTTGGAGACACAAATGTATACAGCGTACTATCTAAAGATAATAGAGGGGAAATGGAACGGGTCCTTCGGAACATAGTGAGCAGTGCAGTAGAGCAGGGACTCATAGACAAGAATTCCTTCTTATCCAACATCCTAATACACCACTTCTGTACCTCCTGCCAAAGATTCACAAATGCCTACAGGACCCTTCAGGTAGGCCTATCGTCTCTGGCAGGGGGTCATTATCAAATAATGTGTCAGTTTTTCTAGATAAAGTTCTTAGACAGTACACTACTAATTCCAAGTCATATTTGCGAGACACAAGTGATTTCCTGTCTAAAATCTCTCAAGTGATACTGCCACCAAATGCATTGATTGCCAGCTTTGATATCGTAAGCTTGTATATGCCAATACAACGTGAGGGAATTACAAGCTATTAGGAAAACCCTTGTAAATGCTAAATTTGACCCTGAACAGATTTCCCTTGTATTGGAATTGCTTATGTTTGTCTTACAGAACAACTGTTTCTTATTTGATGAGAAATACTATATTCAGCTGCGTGGGACCACCATGGGCAGTAACATGCTGCCCACATACGCTAATATAGTAATGGAGGACTTTGAAGAAAGTCAAGTCTATGTGACCCACCACTCCAGGAAGATCCTGGGGTGGTGGCGTTACATAGACAACATCTTTCTAATTTGGGATGGCACTGGAAGTGAATTGGTTAGCTTCCAGTCCTACCTCAATGGCATTGATAGTGAACTCCAGTTCACTCTAACATACAAAAGATTAAGTTTCTTGACACAGAGGTTGATATTGTTGATTGTAAACTGTCCACTGATTTGTTTTGCAAACCGGCTGACTGTAACACATTGTTAAGATTCAATTCTTGTCACCCTAGGTCTGTGGTGGAATCTCCGCCGTATAGTCAATTTTTATGTGCCAGTAGGGTTGTGGAAACCAAACAAGAAACTGGATAGGGCTATATATGTTTATATTCACATTGATTGTATGAATCACAGTTGTCTCCCAGTATATGGGTATACTATTATTGTAAATGTAATATGATTTTTGCACTTTGTTTACAATTGTATGTCTATTTATGATGTCACCAATTATGCAAATCTGTATGATGTCACTAATTGGGGCAGTGTGTATTTGAACCCCCTGTGCATTACTTGTATTCACTTGAAAATGGTGATGAGAGATCTGTTGCATCATGGAATAAAGCCACAAGTTTTTTTCACACTAATTTGGTGTGCTGCCTATATCTGCCTTATCTAAAGAAGAACCGGGCACGGAGGCTCTGCTGTGCTTGCACCCAATTTTCATTTGGTCTGGATGTGCTGTTTTCTATTGGACTGCATATTGATTGTATATTAGATACTGTAGATTATTGATTCATTATTCATATTGTCATGGTATTTAATGGGGTAATCTCCTAAGGAACAATGTGAAGGCAAGAAAGCCCTAAAGTCTGTGTGAAGTCAGATCCATCATTAACCACTCAGATCAAGCAAAGTGATCAGTATAAAACATTGTCAGCTCCTGATATATAGGGATTTTACCATTTGGTTGTTTGAGCTTTCCTTGAAGTGCCATATGGGTGGGAACTTTATTTCATACGAGCACATGAAAGCTAGGTTGGGGGGGGGGGGGTTGTTAATTAGTGGTGTGAATTCTAGGTTTAGGGGGCATGTGAGCCTGATTACTCTGAGACTGCATGACTCCCTCTCAGCCCTATATTCAGATTCCGAGCCATGAATTAAATAATTCATAGCATTCACACCCATTTTTGGGAATAAAGTTCACAAATATTTCCCAGAATATTTGTATGCACTCAGAATCTAGGGGCATTTCCTGACAAATATACCAAAAGTAAGGAAATCATGATACCATTGTTAGGTATGGTTTAGATCATATTTACATTTTGTTGACCAGTACATCCCACAACTAGTATATCAAAATGTATCAGCAATAACAGTGCTAAGAAAGTCCCAGATAATATTAGCTAAACACATTCCCATTGCTGTCTGTTGTGCAGAGATAACAGTCTCACAATCTCCTGGGTGTCCCTGTTACTACTAGTTGTCACATACAGGATCTCTCACTATTGCGGTATGTATTTTTATATAATGTATTAATAATACATAGTTTTATCTTTATACTTCCTATAATTATTTTTTTATTGTACATTTGAAATGTTTAGTTACTTCAGTTTTAGCTTTCTCTAATGGTAACAACAATAGTAATCTGAGTAGTTGTGTTGAGATATGCTGCAGTATAAATAAGGACAGGAAAGTGATGTGCGTATCTTCTTAGACTCAACATAAAATGGGTCACAGCTTTTTTGTTCTGTATTACAGCCTGATACATTGTGGCTGTTAAATTACTTAGGGTCACGCATGCCGTATTTTGCTGCATATTTTCTGTAGCTGATTTGCTACCCATTGAAAATAAGTAGGAAAATATGCAGCAGCAAAATACCGCACGTGTCCCTACCCTAGGCTGAGTTCATACTACTTAAGTACACTCTGTTCGTTGGCATACCAGCAGAAATGATATGCTGATGTATGTGTGCCCGCTCTGAGCCAATTGAGTTCAAAGGACTGATTGTAGTCTACTAGTGACTATATTCCTTCCATTTCCAAACATAAAATTTTATTTTGTGGCACTCTGCTCTTTCTGCCAGTATGATGATGGTTAACTAACCCCAAAGTGACATCAATAAGACCTGGTAGGTTCCAGATGATCAGATTTTCTGCTATTGAGCTTTCTAAAAGAGGGTTTATTTGTTAACACATATAGCATATCTATATAGCAATCTACATGGAAATACTATGTTCATAGAACTTTAATCTGACATCAGTGAGACCTGGAAGGTGTCAGATTATCAAATCTATTATATAAGAAATCTTATATATATATATATATATATATATATATATATATATATATTGTGGCAGTGTGGCAAGGAAAGGGTGTATTTCCCTTGCTAACTCTAGAAAATGCTCCACCTGTGGCCTTATTAATGAGGTATCAGGAAGGGAAAGTGTGTTTAAAAGGAAAATAAACAGAATAGTTGGGGCTCTCTCTGGGAAACAGCATGTCGCTGTAGGGGGAGACACACGGATCCTGTTGAGGAAGCACACAGCTGGAATCTGTGAGTGGTCCAAGAAGTGGTGTGAACTGTGAGTAACAGGTTGCAGGAGTCACATGTTTAACTGGCTGAGGGTAGCTCACCAGCTAGTAGTCAGGGCATGCTGATATGTGTAGTCAGTGACCAGACGGTCTAGGGATTTATTTTGTTCCTGCATTATGTTTGTTTTCCCCTGCAACCTGTCTAAATAAAGCTGGCAAGGTGCCAGGCTTGCATGAATAACCGTTGTCGGCGGGTTTATTGAGTGGAAACGTGTCCCGTGCCAGTGTCCAGGACGATCCCGGAGCTAATCCCCAAGGAGGAATCCTTACAATATATATATATCATTAGATAGACAGCTAGTACAAAATAAGCTACTGTGGTGCTTCTGCTTTCAGGGAAATTCTACCTCATATTCAATTTCTGTGCTGGATTATCACATCTGCATTGGAAGCTCCATCACAGATATTGAACTGGAAAAACAGCACTGCATACTGTATCTGTGCAACCAGCAGCATCTACCCAGCACTGGCATCATACAAATTACATGATCATCAACAGGACCACTGGCACCAAAAGGCACTCGACCGCTTCCATTGTGTTTTAAAAAGTGTCTTAGGCTGTTTTAAAATCTGGGGCAGTTTACACTGTCCAATATGTAGTCAGAAAGAAGAGATGGCACTCACGATCTTGCAGCAATGTGTAGAATTTATTGCAGTCAGGTCAGGTTACAGGTTGGCCGATGGGCTGGTTTCTCGCTATCAAACAGCGCTTTCTCAAGACCACAGTTCTCAGCGCTTTCTGAAGACCACAGTTTACACTGTGTGCTCAGTCTACACCACCTCTGAGGTGGCATAGTTAAGGACTGTTTTTTTGTGGTGTAGACGTATGCCCGCTCCCCTTCTCTGACGCATGTTCAGGAGCTGAGCGGGTGTCATAGCGGGATGGTCCCAGTGGCTGACAGTGATGTGATACCCAGCATTAATCCCTTAGACGTCACAATCAAAGTTGATTACGGCATCTAAAATAAAAAAATAAATATCCCGGCTGCTTAGCAGTGCAGAGAAACCATGGTGTCCCGATCAGCTGAGAGGATGGAGGGAGGGTCCTCACCTGCCTCCTTGCTGTCCAAACGGTGCTCAAAGGCTCCAGTCAGCCATGGCAGGCTGGAGCGATGGAACACCGATAACACTGATCAATGTTATCCTATGGCATAGCATTGAACAGTGTTTGCAATCCAAGGATTGCATGCTATAGTCCCCTAGGGGGACTAAAAAATAGTGTAAACTTTTTTTTTATAAAAGTTATTAAATGCCAATTTACCCCTTTCCCTAATAAAAGTTTGAATCACCCCTCTTTTCCCATAACAAAAAAAAAAGTTATGTAAACAAAAATAAACATTAAAATTAGTGGTATCGCTCGTGCTTAAATGTCCGAACTATAAAAATATAATGTTAACCCTTTCAGGACCGAGTTTGTTAGACCCCATAGGGTTAAACGGTTCTGACGGTCCCTTTTGTTTACCTTTTGTTGCTGAGTTAGCCCGGCTGTCTGGACTGGTCAGCTGACCTTGATTAGAGCACCTGTTCTGGCTCCTATATTAGCTGGCACTCTGCTCTTACACCCTGCCTGCGCAATTGCTTCATCTCCTAGCTAGCTGTATATGGTATCTTGTATTTCTAGCATATCTGACCCATTGGCTCCGCTCACTGACCCTTCTCCTGTTTCTGCATCTTGGCACTTCTGTGATGTTTTGGTACTGACTCGGCATGTGGACTGTGACTTATTGTGTGTGTGTAGATACTATTTCTGTTAATCTGTGTGCTCCATTACAGTATCCTGACTTTGACTGTATTATAGCTTGTTTTGTTGACCCTTACTCCCCTCACTTATTTTAGGAAGGGTCCATCAACGTGGTTGTCGATCCGCTGTCTAGGGCGCATAGGCAAGTAGGCAGGGAAAGGGGGAGTGGGTGAGAATAGTGTTGCATTCCTTCCTTGCCCATACGTGAAATTTTCGCAGGCCCAAATACCTGCATTTGCTAAGATGGAAGCAATGACGGCATTAGTAGAGCAAATGCAGGGTTTAACACATTTTATTCAGCCTCTTGCCAAAAGGGTTCAAGCTCAGGAATCAGCTAATGTTCAGGCAGTGGTCAGTCCTCCAGATGTTTTAAGCGGACCAAAAATAAATCTTCCTGACCGCTTTTATGGTGACCGAAAGAAATTTGTTGTGTTCAGGAAGAGTTGTAAGCTGTATTTTCACCTAAGACCCCAGTCAGCTAGCACAGAAGTTCAGAGAGTAGGAATTGTCATGTCATTGCTGCAAGGGGATCCCCAGGAATGGGTATTCTCTTTACCTCCCTCTGCTCCTGAATTAAGGTCTGTGGTTGCTTAATTTTCTGCTATTTTTCTGGTATGGGTCTTCTTTATGATGACCTTTGCTGAGTCTCAACTGGTTAATCTTAAACAGGGGCGAAAAACGGCTTAAGTGATGGCGATACCTTTTTTATTACAATTTCGTAGGGTGCCATTAAATAAGAATAATAAAAAACATACAGTAGTGATGGAAAAAATTGTATTTAACAAAATTTTTCTATTTTTATAACAAAGTTTTAATACATTTTTAAACAGGGATCAATGTATGTGGGAGGGTAGGGTACTAAAAATGTATTCGACAATAATAAAAATGTAGTGTGTGTGTGTTTTTTCCTTTCCTTTTTAAATATTTTTTTTTACACTTTTTAGGTAGTACTACTACTCCCAGCATGCAACACACTGTTCCATGATGGGAGTAATAGTACCTGTACTAATTGACAGATTGCCCCGGGTCCGTTGCGATCCTCCTGTATAATGTGTAGATACGGCCGGCCGCTCTTCTATGGTACCCTGCACTGCCGTATATATACACCTATTCATATTTCCCACAGAGAGTTGGGATTGGCTGGAACCATCTGGCCAATCACAGCTCTCTGCGGGAAATATGAATAGATATATATACGTCAGTGCAGGGGACCATAGAAGAGCACCCAGCCGCATCTATACATTATACAGGAGGATCACAGCGGTTGTCAGGAGTGACACTGGCTGAGATCTGGTCATATATCTACTGTACTTACAGTGAGCTTGCAATGTGTATACAGTATACACATTGCTGGCTCACTTAACCCCTTGCTGAGCTGTGCACTATGCACCAGCCAAGCAAGGAAAGAGTTAACTTACACTGCTGGGCAGTGTAGGTTAACCCTTTGGGCGGTATACACTATATACAGCTATCTATAGATAGCTGTATATACAGTGGGGATCAAAAGTTTGGGCACCCCAGGTAAAGATTTGTATTAATGTGCATAAAGAAGCCAAGGAAAGATGGAAAAATCTCCAAAAGGCATCAAATTACAGATTAGACATTCTTATAATATGTCAACAAAAGTTAGATTTTATTTCCATCATTTACACTTTCAAAACAACAAAAAACAAAAAAATGGCGTCTTCAAAAGTTTGGGCACTCTGCAGAATTTCTAGCATGCACTGCCCCCTTTGCAAAGCTGAGATCTGCCAGTGTCATGGATTGTTCTCAATCATCATCTAGGAACACCAGGTGATGTCAATCTCAAAGGTTTTAAATGACTCATCTGACCTTGCCCCAACAATCAGCACCATGGGTTCTTCTAAGCAGTTGTCTAGAAATCTGAAACTGAAAATAGTTGACGCTCACAAAGCTGGAGAAGGCTATAAGAAGATAGCAAAACTTTTTCATATGTCAATATCCTCTGTTCGGAATGTAATTAAGAAATGTCATCAGGAACAGTGGAAGTTAAAGCAAGATCTGGAAGACCAAGAAAAATATCAGACAGAACAGCTCGCAGGATTGTGAGAAAAACAATTAAAAACCCACATTTGACTGCACAATCCCTCCAGAAAGATCTGGCAGACACTGGAGTTGTGGTACACTATTCCACTATAAAGAGATACTTGTACAAATATTGTCTTCATGGAAGAGTCATCAGGAGAAAACCTCTTCTACATCCTCACCACAAAAATCAGCGTTTGAACTTTGCAAATAAACATATAGACAAGCCTGATGCATTTTGGAAACAAGTTCTGTGGACTGATGAGGTTAAAATTTTACTTTTTGGCCGGAATGAGCAAAGGTACATTTGGAGAAGAAGAGGAACAGAATTTAATTAAAAGAACCTCTGTCCAACTGTTAAATGGGCACTGTCATGATATCAAAAAATTGATATGTTGTAGTACTTAAGTACTACAACATATCTCTAATATACTTTAATTAAAAAAAGTGATTTTAAATGGCCACTGGCCTTGCGCACGGCCCCGCCCGCCCCCGTTACCCTGTCCCTGTGCCCACTAGTGTCAAATGTGCCCCCCGCGAGTGTGAGCGCTACCATCACCGCTAGCGGGGTCCCTGTGCCCTCTAGCGGTGTCACAAGTGTTACGCCGAGCGCTCCGGGTTCCCGCTCCTCCCCGGAGCGCTCGCTACACTCTCGCTCCCGCAGCGCCCCGGTCAGATCCACTGACCGGGTGCGCTGCGATACCGCCTCCAGCCGGGATGCGATTCGCGATGCGGGTGGCGCCCGCTCGCGATGCGCACCCCGGCTCCCGTACCTGACTCGCTCTCCTTCGGTCCTGTCCCGGCGCGCGCGGCCCCGCTCCCTAGGGCGCGCGCGCGCCGGGTCTCTGCGATTTAAAGGGCCACTGCGCCGCTGATTGGCGCAGTGGTTCTAATCAGTGTGTTCACCTGTGCACTCCCTATGTATACCTCACTTCCCCTGCACTCCCTCGCCGGATCTTGTTGCCATTGTGCCAGTGAAAGCGTTCCCTTGTGTGTTCCTAGCCTGTGTTCCAGACCTCCTGCCGTTGCCCCTGACTACGATCCTTGCTGCCTGCCCCGACCTTCTGCTACGTCCGACCTTGCTTCTGTCTACTCCCTTGTACCGCGCCTATCTTCAGCAGTCAGAGAGGTTGAGCCGTTGCTAGTGGATACGACCTGGTCACTACCACCGCAGCAAGACCATCCCGCTTTGCGGCGGGCTCTGGTGAATACCAGTAGTGACTTAGAACCGGTCCACTAGCACGGTCCACGCCAATCCCTCTCTGGCACAGAGGATCCACCTCCTGCCAGCCGGCATCGTGACAGTAGATCCGGCCATGGATCCCGCTGAAGTTCCTCTGCCAGTTGTCGTCGACCTCACCACGGTGGTCGCCCAGCAGTCACAACAGATAGCGCAACAAGGCCACCAGCTGTCTCAACTGACCGTGATGCTACAGCAGCTACTACCACAGCTTCAGCAATCATCTCCTCCGCCAGCTCCTGCACCTCCTCCGCAGCGAGTGGCCGCCTCAGGCCTACGACTATCCTTGCCGGATAAATTTGATGGGGACTCTAAGTTTTGCCGTGGCTTTCTTTCACAATGTTCCCTGCACTTGGAGATGATGTCGGACCAGTTTCCTACTGAAAGGTCTAAGGTGGCTTTCGTAGTCAGCCTTCTGTCTGGAAAAGCTCTGTCATGGGCCACACCGCTCTGGGACCGCAATGACCCCGTCACTGCCTCTGTACACTCCTTCTTCTCGGAAATTCGAAGTGTCTTTGAGGAACCTGCCCGAGCCTCTTCTGCTGAGACTGCCCTGCTGAACCTGGTCCAGGGTAATTCTTCCGTTGGCGAGTACGCCGTGCAATTCCGTACTCTTGCTTCAGAACTTTCCTGGAATAATGAGGCCCTCTGCGCGACCTTTAAAAAAGGCCTATCCAGCAACATTAAAGATGTTCTGGCTGCACGAGAAATTCCTGCTAACCTACATGAACTCATTCATCTAGCCACTCGCATTGACATGCGTTTTTCCGAAAGGCGTCAGGAGCTCCGCCAGGATATGGACTTTGTTCGCACGAGGCGTTTTTTCTCCCCGGCTCCTCTCTCCTCTGGTCCTCTGCAATCCGTTCCTGTGCCTTCCGCCGTGGAGGCTATGCAAGTTGACCGGTCTCGCCTGACACCTCAAGAGAGGACACGACGCCGCATGGAGAATCTCTGCCTGTACTGTGCCGGTACCGAACACTTCCTGAAGGATTGTCCTATCCGTCCTCCCCGCCTGGAAAGACGTACGCTGACTCCGCACAAAGGTGAAACAGTCCTTGATGTCAACTCTGCTTCTCCACGTCTTACTGTGCCTGTGCGGATATCTGCCTCTACCTTCTCCTTCTCCACTAAGGCCTTCTTGGACTCCGGATCTGCAGGAAACTTTATTTTGGCCTCTCTCATCAACAGGTTCAACATCCCAGTGACCAGTCTCGCCAGACCTCTCTACATCAATTGCGTTAACAATGAAAGATTGGACTGTGCCGTGCGTTACCGCACGGAACCCCTCCTAATGTGCATCGGACCTCACCACGAAAAAATTGAGTTTTTGGTCCTCTCCAATTGCACTTCCGAAATTCTCCTTGGACTACCCTGGCTTCAACACCATTCCCCAACCCTGGATTGGTCCACAGGGGAGATCAAGAGTTGGGGTCCCTCTTGTTTCAAGGACTGCCTTAAACCGGTTACCAGTACTCCTTGCCGTGACCCTGTGGTTCCCCCTGTAACCGGTCTCCCTAAGGCCTATATGGACTTTGCGGATGTTTTTTGCAAAAAACAAGCTGAGACTCTACCTCTTCACAGGCCTTATGACTGTCCTATTGACCTCCTCCCGGGCACTACTCCACCCCGGGGCAGAATTTATCCTCTCTCTGCCCCAGAGACTCTTGCTATGTCTGAGTACATCCAGGAAAATTTAAAAAAGGGCTTTATCCGCAAATCCTCCTCTCCTGCCGGAGCCGGATTTTTCTTTGTGTCCAAAAAAGATGGCTCCCTACGTCCTTGCATTGACTACCGCGGTCTTAATAAAATCACGGTAAAGAACCGCTACCCTCTACCTCTCATCTCTGAACTCTTTGATCGCCTCCAAGGTGCCCACATCTTTACCAAACTGGACTTAAGAGGTGCTTATAATCTCATCCGCATCAGAGAGGGGGATGAATGGAAAACGTCATTTAACACTAGAGATGGACACTTTGAGTATCTGGTCATGCCCTTTGGCCTGTGCAACGCCCCTGCCGTCTTCCAAGACTTTGTTAATGAAATTTTTCGTGATCTCTTATATTCCTGTGTTGTTGTGTATCTGGACGATATCCTGATTTTTTCTGCCAACCTAGAAGAACACCGCCAGCATGTCCGCATGGTTCTTCAGAGACTTCGTGACAATCAACTTTATGCCAAAATGGAGAAATGTCTGTTTGAATGTCAATCTCTTCCTTTCCTAGGATACTTGGTCTCTGGCCAGGGACTACAAATGGATCCAGACAAACTCTCTGCCGTCTTAGATTGGCCACGCCCCTCCGGACTCCGTGCTATCCAAAGTTTTTTGGGGTTCGCCAATTATTACAGACAATTTATTCCACATTTTTCCACCATTGTGGCTCCTATCGTGGCTTTAACCAAAAAGAATGCCAATCCTAAGTCATGGCCTCCTCAAGCGGAAGACGCCTTTAAACGGCTCAAGTCTGCCTTTTCTTCAGCTCCCGTGCTCTCCAGACCTGACCCATCTAAACCCTTCCTATTGGAGGTTGATGCCTCCTCAGTAGGAGCTGGAGCTGTCCTTCTACAAAAAAATTCTTCCGGGCATGCTGTTACTTGTGGTTTTTTTTCTAAGACCTTCTCTCCGGCGGAGAGGAACTACTCCATCGGGGATCGAGAGCTACTAGCCATTAAATTAGCACTTGAGGAATGGAGGCATCTGCTGGAGGGATCAAGATTTCCAGTTATTATTTACACCGATCACAAGAACCTCTCCTATCTCCAGTCTGCCCAACGGCTGAATCCTCGCCAGGCCAGGTGGTCTCTGTTCTTTGCCCGATTTAATTTTGAAATTCACTTTCGGCCTGCCGATAAGAACATTAGGGCCGATGCTCTCTCTCGTTCCTCGGATGCCTCGGAAGTAGAGCTCTCTCCGCAACACATCATTCCTCCTGACTGCCTGATCTCCACTTCTCTTGCCTCCATCAGGCAAACTCCTCCAGGGAAGACCTTCGTCTCCCCACGCCAACGCCTCGGGATCCTCAAATGGGGTCACTCCTCCCATCTCGCAGGTCATGCGGGCATCAAGAAATCCGTGCAACTCATCTCTCGTTTCTATTGGTGGCCGACTCTGGAGACGGATGTTGTGGATTTTGTGCGAGCCTGCACTGTCTGTGCCCGGGATAAGACTCCTCGCCAGAAGCCCGCTGGTCTTCTTCATCCTCTGCCTGTTCCCGAACAACCTTGGTCTCTGATTGGTATGGACTTTATTACAGACTTACCCTCATCCCGTGGCAACACTGTTGTTTGGGTGGTCGTTGATCGATTTTCCAAGATGGCACATTTCATCCCTCTTCCTGGTCTTCCTTCTGCGCCTCAGTTGGCAAAACTATTTTTTGTACACATTTTTCGTCTTCACGGGTTGCCCACGCAGATCGTCTCGGATAGAGGCATCCAATTCGTGTCTAAATTCTGGAGGGCTCTCTGTAAACAACTCAAGATTAAATTAAACTTTTCTTCTGCTTATCATCCTCAATCCAATGGGCAAGTAGAAAGAATTAACCAGGTCCTGGGTGATTATTTACGGCATTTTGTTTCCTCCCGCCAGGATGACTGGGCAGATCTTCTACTATGGGCTGAATTCTCGTATAACTTCAGAGTTTCTGAATCTTCTTCCAAATCCCCATTTTTCGTGGTGTACGGCCGTCACCCTCTTCCCCCCCTCCCTACTCCCTTGCCCTCTGGTGTACCCGCTGTGGATGAAATATCTCGTGATCTTTCCACCATATGGAAAGAGACCCAAAATTCTCTCTTACAGGCTTCATCACGCATGAAGAAGTTTGCTGATAAGAAAAGAAGAGCTCCCCCCATTTTTTCTCCCGGAGACAAGGTATGGCTCTCCGCTAAATATGTCCGCTTCCGTGTTCCCAGCTACAAATTGGGACCACGCTATCTTGGTCCTTTCAAAATTTTGTGCCAGATTAATCCTGTCTCTTATAAACTTCTTCTCCCTCCTTCTCTTCGTATTCCTAATGCCTTTCACGTTTCTCTTCTTAAACCACTCATCATCAACCGTTTCTCTCCTAAACTTATCTCTCCCACTCCTGTCTCCGGTTCTTCAGACATCTTTCCCGTAAAGGAGATACTGGCCTCCAAAAAGGTCAGAGGAAAAACCTTCTTTTTGGTTGACTGGGAGGGCTGTGGTCCTGAAGAGAGATCCTGGGAACCTGAGGACAATATCCTAGATAAAAATCTGGTCCTCAGGTTCTCAGGCTCCAAGAAGAGGGGGAGACCCAAGGGTGGGGGGGTACTGTTACGCCGAGCGCTCCGGGTTCCCGCTCCTCCCCGGAGCGCTCGCTACACTCTCGCTCCCGCAGCGCCCCGGTCAGATCCACTGACCGGGTGCGCTGCGATACCGCCTCCAGCCGGGATGCGATTCGCGATGCGGGTGGCGCCCGCTCGCGATGCGCACCCCGGCTCCTGTACCTGACTCGCTCTCCGTCGGTCCTGTCCCGGCACGCGCGGCCCCGCTCCCTAGGGCGCGCGCGCGCGCCGGGTCTCTGTGATTTAAAGGGCCACTGCGCCGCTGATTGGCGCAGTGGTTCTAATCAGTGTGTTCACCTGTGCACTCCCTATGTATACCTCACTTCCCCTGCACTCCCTCGCCGGATCTTGTTGCCATTGTGCCAGTGAAAGCGTTCCCTTGTGTGTTCCTAGCCTGTGTTCCAGACCTCCTGCCGTTGCCCCTGACTACGATCCTTGCTGCCTGCCCCGACCTTCTGCTACGTCCGACCTTGCTTCTGTCTACTCCCTTGTACCGCGCCTATCTTCAGCAGTCAGAGAGGTTGAGCCGTTGCTAGTGGATACGACCTGGTCACTACCGCCGCAGCAAGACCATCCCGCTTTGCGGCGGGCTCTGGTGAATACCAGTAGTGACTTAGAACCGGTCCACTAGCACGGTCCACGCCAATCCCTCTCTGGCACAGAGGATCCACCTCCTGCCAGCCGGCATCGTGACAACAAGAATGCCGAGCGCGGCTCTGTTCCCCGTCCCTGTCAGCTCTCAGGGTACAGGAACAGATTTAAAAGCCTTGCGCGCAGCTAACGTAGTACTGCGCATGCGCATTACTACGCAAATAGCGTAGGGCTAACACCAGGCTCCTAGCGCTGCTTACGTTAGCCCTACGCTATTTGCGTAGTGCTGTGCCTGCACAGTACTATGTTAGCCGCGCGCAAGGCTTTTAAATCTGTTCCCATACCCTGAGAGCTGACAGGGACGGGGAACAGAGCCGCGCTCGGCATTCTTGTGACACCGCTAGTGGGCACAGGGACCCCGCTAGCGGTGATGGTAGCGTGCTTGCGGGAGGCATTCTTGTGACACCGCTGGGAGAGCCCAGCACTAGGCATGAGTGTTATTTATCTAATAAGGTGCCTCCAGCTGTTTCACAACTACAATTCTCAGCATGGCCTGACAGCTAATTGCAATCATGGCATGCTGGAAATTGTAGTTAGGAAACAGCTGGAGGCACCGTATTAGATAAATAACACTCATGCATAGACGATGAGAGGGCAGAAGCAAGCGCCCAGCAAAGCGTCAGTGACGTCGCGCCTGTTGGGGTTGTAGTTTTGCAACAATTGGAGACTCCCTGTTTGGGAAGACATTGCATTATAGGCACTCTTCCCAGCGGAGAGCGTGTATGCAGAGGATTACGGCAGATTCAGAGGACTACTGCGGATGAACTGGATTTTTTTTTCTTTTAATAAAATGGCTAACGAGGACTGTTGGGGAGTGTTAAAATAAAATAAATATATATTTTTTTTATTGAATTTTCAGGCTTAGTAGTGGAAGCCATCTTATTGACTGAATCCATTACTAAGCCAGGGCTTAGCGTTAGCCCCAAAAACAGCTAGCGCTAACCCCCAATTATCACTCCGTTATCCTAGGCGGTAACAGGCTGGCATTATTTAGGTTGGGGAGGGCCAGTAACAATGGTTCGCGCCCACCCTGGTAACATCGGGCTGTTGCTGCTTGGTTGGTATCTGGCTGAGGATAAAAAGACGGGGAACCCTATACATTTTGTAAAAAATTTTTATGAATAAAATAAAAAACGCATAGGGTTCCCTGTATTTTTATTCTCAGCCAGATACCAACCAAGCAGCAACAGCCTGACATTACCAGGGTGGGCAAGGACGATTGTTACTGGCCCTCCCCAGCCTAAATAATGCCAGCCTGTTACCTCCTAGGCCCAGGAGCATGATTTTTGACGCTTTGGGCCTGTTGGTACCGGCTCTTCCTGGCACCCCTGTTGCGGTGGGTACCGAGGTAATAAATGGGGGTTAGCACCAGCTGTGTTTGGGGCTGACGCTAAGCCCTGGCTTAGTAATGCGTCTATTAGACAGCTTCAACTACTAAGCCTGAAAATTCAATAAAAATAAAAAATAAAAAACACGACACATTAGAAAACTTATTTTGTAAAAAAAAAAAAAAACACTCCCCCACAGCCCTCGTTAACCATTTTATTAAAAGGAAAAAAAATCCAGGTCATCCGCAGTAGTCCTCCGAATCCACTGTAATCCTCTGCATACACGGATCTGAAACAAGAAAAAAGAAACACAAAAAATTAGTTATGACATTTTTCTCGCTCTCCGCTGGGGAGAGTGCCCATAATGCAATGGGCCTTTGGATGTCTGGGAATGCTGGGATTTGTAGTTTAGCAACTGCTGCAGTCTCCCTGTCTGGGAGGACACTGCCAGAAGGGTCTGTTCACATTATACAAAACAGACAATGTGAACAGAGCCTCACACCCTTACCAGCTTGGCTCCCGTCTGTAGCTCCGCCCCTAATTACATCATCACTAGGGGTGGAGCTACGCGGACCCGGGAGGGACAGGGAGCGAGGGAGGTAAGCGGATCTCGTCTTCTGTATACACTATATACAGCTATCAATAGATAGATGTATGTTCTGTGGTGGACCACTGGGTGAAATGGCAGGACCACGGGTATAGCGTTGTGAGTGGTGGGATCAGATGGTATTAACCCCGGGGGCAGGAAGGTATTAACCCCCAGTGTTCATGATGACAGTGTGGTTTTCGGGTTCCAGAACACCACATGCCCGAATTCTCTGCTATTCCAATTGCTAGAAGTGAAATGAGAGTCAACAACCAGTTATGGTCAAACGGAGGCTTTACTGAGTAGAAGACAGGTGTAATTATCTTCACAGCTAAGGCCAGAATTCCCGGAGAGGTGGCCAGGACCCAGAGGACCTCACAGCTTGCTGGACCAATATAATTGTAGTTAACTTGACTTGGAATTAGACTTGACTTGACTATGTGCAGGACTTGACTACTTGTGGTGACAGCAGACATAGACTTTAGACTTACTGGAATGACTGTAGCTTTTGGGGTCTTCCAGATGCTGATCACTTGCGGTGGTTGCTGTCTCTGTAAAGACTGATGGTACAAAAGCTGCTTGCAGCAGAAGAGAGTGAATTGTAATGGCTGCCCCTTTATTTAAGCGCTGCGGAATCTGTAGGCACTATATAAATAAATAAATAAAAAAAATTTGTGGGGGTCTGGACTAATGCCCATTGGTCAAGCTGCAGGTCATAGGTTAAGCTGGTGCTCTCTGGAAGAACATGTGATAACAATTAATGTAACTGCATAACATAACATGTGACAGACTTACACAGGTCCTTGAGACCTCCCACAGGTCCTCTATACTACCTCTACATAGGGATCCTGTCTAGGCATTAAAGTGACACACACACCTTTATAAAAAAAAAAATAGAGGGGAGACCTTGCAGGGGAGCCCCCAGGTCACTGAGTGACTCAAACTGACAGGGCCTAAGGCTAGTACAGGACCATGTCCTGTACTGGGACAACACAATTCTGTATACCGCCCAAAGGGGCTATAGGAGCAGGGAGTCCTGTCAGTCTGGTGACAGGATTCCCGGCTCCTATATAGTATACATGGGTACACTATGTACCCCTGTATACTATACGGCTGGGGGAAGGTGAGTAGTGATGTTTATACATCACTCCTTACACTCTGTGGACTGGGCAGTCATCATCTGACCCACAGATTGGTACCCTGAAGACAGTGGAAAAACTGCCACAGGGGACAAATTTGGCTGTTTCCACACACCAGGAAAAACGCCAGAAAAAAATGCCTGTAAAACTGCCAAAACACAGGAAAAACAAGTGAAAACCTAGCCTTTGAGCCAAAGTAAGAAGTGGATCCATCAGAAAGGAGAAGTATAAGTCCTTCCTTTATATTTTCTGTTTCTTTTGAATACACTTCTGGCTTTAGCTCAATAACTGCTGTGGCAGTTTTCCAAAAAATGCCAAAAAATAACCTGTGTGGAAACCTAGTCTATCCACACAGATGAAATTTTGCTCGGAAATTTTGATGCAGCAGCCTTCTATTTGTGGTGCGCCACGGGGGTGCGATGTTAGGTGGATGGGGCAGATGGTGTTAACCCCTAAATGTTTGTGACGCCAGGGCGTGGGTTTAACCGAGAACCACCCAAACGGTAGCACCGCTAGTCCTAGTCAGGCAGGGCAAATAAGAGTCCAAGGCTAGGTCAGGGTTAACATAGATTTACTGAGGTAGACAGATGGTACAGTCTTTTTAGCTAGGCCAGGATCCCAGAGAGATGACCAGTGACACAGGGGACCTCGCAGCCACACTGACTATAATAGACGTGACTTGACTGAAGATAGTGACAGCAGACAGAGATGACTAGACTTACTGACTTGTGGCTGTAATTTAGGCTTGAGGCCTCCAGATGTACTGGACACTTGCTCTGAAACATCTGGACTGGACTTGAGCTCAGGATCTAAGAGAGTGATTGTAGTACCTCCCCCTCTTATAAAGGGGTGGGGGTGAGCAAGGAGCCCATATGCTAGCTGCAGGCCATCTGGTCACCTGGTGCTCTCTGGGTAACAAAACATGTAACTTTAACATGTGACAACCATTATCATGTGACAAACAACCATGTGACCATATCAAAGGTCCTTTACATTCAATGTACAACTAATTACACTACGGGGGTACACTGCAGGTGAGCCCTGGGGATGTGCAGGGACTCAAGCTGATAGGACTGTGGGATACATATCCTGTACCGGGACATCACATATTTTTTTTATGAGATTCCACTGCCCTGGGATCAGGGCATAATTTCTACAGCCAACAACCATTGGTCCATTCCACACAACTTTCGTGTGGCTTTTTTTGGTTTTGTTTCTTTTTTAACTTAACCAAAATGCCACAAAAACTGCCCTCATTTTGCACTCTTAATATGCATTTTTTTGTGGCTTTTTAATAAAAATATAAATAAAAATGCATTAGTAGAGGCGTTTTTTTTTTTTTTTGCGTTTCATCCCCAGCTTTTTTTTCCCATTACAAGTCATGTGAAACACTCATGTGACTCTGAGGCCCCATTCACATGGCTGAATTCTTCACAGAATTTTTGGGTGTGCATGGGGGCAGGGCTGCCATCAGAAATTTTGGGGTCCCTTACACAGTTCAAGGCTTGGGCCCCCTAACCCCCCCAGGGCCCACCCAGTATTTTCTCCATTGTCTATGAAAAAAAATATTTTAAAAGACAGGACAAGAAAATCATGAGCCCTTTATTTCAGTGAGGATGGAAGGAGAAAATATTACCATACATATTACCGCCATACTGTTATTGACCAAATCCTGTATACTGGGCCCATTGTTACCAATAATACCATTATACAAGGGAGAATAATACCGCTATACCATGACCACTACCATTACCCCCAAAAAGTGACTATACGAATCACTGAACATAGACCCATACAAAGCAAATATAGTGGTGACCCCGGTTCTACACAGGCGTTGCAGACTATAAAAGTGCAGTTAAATCTACTGACTCACAAGATGCATCTTCTTGGAATTGTTCTCTTTCCTTTTCTTCTCTGTCTTGCTCAGACCATCATTAAAGGGGTACTCCGGTGAAAACCTTTTTTCTTTTAAATCAACTGGTGGCAGAAAGTTAAACATATTTGTAAATTACTTCTATTAAAAAATCTTAATCCTTCCTGTACTTATTAGCTGCTGAATACTACAGAGGAAATTCTTTTCTTTTTGGAATGTTCTCTAATGACATCATGACCACAGTTCTCTCTGCTGACGTTATTATAATAATAATAACGCTTTATTTATTGTTGTCCTTAGTGGGATTTCAACCCAAGTCCCCAGCACTGCAAGGCAGCAGTGCTAACCAGTGAGCCACCATGCTGCCCTTAGCATCCATCTGCTATGCATGGTTGGTAAAATGGACAGAGATGTCAGCAGAGAGCAGTGTGCCCGTGATGTCATCAGTGTTCCAAAAAGAAAGGCATTTCCTCTGTAGCATTCAGCAGCTAATAAGTACTGGAAGGATTAAGATTTTTTAATAGAAGTAATTTACAAATATGTTTCTTCAAATAACTTCCTGCCACCAGTTGATTTAAAAGAAAAAAGGTTTTCACCGGAGTACCCCTTTAAATCTTCTTCCAACCATGACTCATCTCCACAGAATCTGCCAGACAACAAACATATTAGGCTCTGTTCCTTTTGAGCACATTACCCACATGTTCCCTACCCTAAGTGCCCAACCAATGCCCTGCAAAGTATGAGGGAGTAGTTAAGTGTGTTGGGGGAAAAAGGTAGGGGGACAGGGTGGTGGTGGGTGGGTATTTTCCCTTCCCTCCCTTATTAGGTAGTGCCCCCCCCCCCCAGGTAAGTAGCAAATTTCCACTATAGTAGGTTGGTTATGCCCCCAGTAGATAGTGCCCCCAGGTATGCAATGCTCCCAGAAGATAGTAGATAACACCCCCAGTAGATAGTGCCACCCAGGTAGGTAATGCCCCTAGTAGGTACTTCCCTCAGTAGGTACTGCCCTCAGGTAGGTAATGCTGGCAGCTATGGGCCTCTCTGCTTTCTCCCAAAGAGAGTCAGCATGGCTACGGCCCCTGCACTGTTATTAAAGGACCAGCAGGCTGAATGTTTTAAAACAAGAAAATGAACCTAAGTAGTGCTGGCAGCAGTGGGTCCCCTCTCAGACTCCAGTACTCCTGTTCTGCGGCTGCTGCAGGGGGGTGCAGCAGGGGCCCGGTCCCCTTACTGGAGTACTGGTGGCCCTGCATGGGGGTGGGTGGTCTTGGTGTGAGGGACACCAGAAAAAAATGTACACTTGTAATCCATATTGGCTTTTTCTACCATTTTTTTTTTCATTCCTTAGAAGTCTATGGGAGGAAAAACACCAAGATTTCTTTTTAAAAAATGCTATAGCTAGAGTTGAGCGAACTTACAGTAAACTGGCTCGTAGCGAACCTCGCAGCTCGGCTGTTGATTACTTTAGTCTGCGTAAATTAGTTCAGCTTTCCAAGGGCTCTGGTTGCCTGGAAAATCTGGGATGACAGTCTTAGGTCTCCTAGGTCTGTATCCACCTTTCCCAGGCAACTGAAGCCCTTGGAAAGCTGAACTAATTTATGCAGACTAAAGTAATCAACAGCTGAGTTGCGAGGTTTCCTACGAGCCAATTTACTGTAAGTTCCCTCAACTCTAGCTGTAGCCTCTACATCAGTGCTTCCCAACCAGAGTGCCTCCAAATGTTGCAAAACTATAACTCCCAGCATGCCTCGACAGGCTTTGGCTGTCCAGGCATTCTGGGAGTTGTAGTTTTGCAACACCTGGAGGCACCCTGATTGGGAAACACTGCTCTACATGCTGAGATTTTTGCAAACTAGTCCTGAGCCTAAAAACACTACAAAAGGGTGAAAAAACTCCAAAAGACAAAATGCCATGTGAGCCTGGTGTTTCATACTATTGACTCCAGTTAAAGTCTGGCCACAGACTGTTTTGCCCCAAAAAAATACCATACAACAAATATGGCATTTTTTAGGGCGTTTATGAAAAAAAATAAAATAAAGAAAAAAGTGGAATCCGAGCCTTACGGGCACAAGTCACGGCCTGATCACAGGTCTGGTGGTAGCTGTCAGTTCAGGTTATCAAAAGTACGGTCAGGCTGGGACTTGCAGCCGTATAATGGGTGCAAAAATATACATGTTACACACTCGTGTGTCCTTAGGAATGATTTTCACACAGCTACGTTCTCCTTAAAAACATGCACTGAGAGTGAATATAGGTTTTGGGGGGATTATTATTGTATTTACACGGCTATTTTGTGTACATTTTTCTCTCACATTTGCGCAAATGGCAGTTTGTGCAAAAATGGCACGTTTTCTTCCCTTCCACACAAAGTTATTTTATTGAAACTCCTTAGGTTGAAGTCAGAATTTGTTTGCAGTGGTAGCTAAATGATCAAATGTTTGTGCGACAATCTCATTCCAGCCAGGACCCCATTTTGGAACTTATCTAGATTTAAGCCAACTATAAAGAATGTGCATCATTTTGATAAATTTAACACAGGTTCACATGATATATGTCCGGCAAAACCATTTAGAGAATGACTATTATTATTATATATCATTAAAACGGTACTCCGGTGGAAAACTTTTTTTTTTTTTTTTTTTAAATCAACTGGTGCCAGAAAGTTAAACAGATTTGTAAATTACTTCTATTAAAAAATCTTAATCCTTCCAGTACTTATTAGCTGCTGAATACTACAGAGGAAATTATTTTCTTTTTGGAACACAGTGCTCTCTGCTGACATCACGAGCACAGTGCTCTCTGCTAACATCTCTGTCCATTTTAAGAACTGTCCAGAGCAGCATATGTTTGCTATAGGGATTTTCTCCTACTCTGGACAGTTCTTAAAATGGACAGAGATGTCAGCAGAGAGCACTATGCTCATGATGTCAGCAGAGAGCAATGTGTTCCATAAAGAAAATAATTTCCTCTGTAGTATTCAGCAGCTAATAAGTACTGGAAGGTTTAACCCCTTCCCGCTATATGACGTATGCATAGACCCTGCATCATATGGGGTCGGTCCCGGCGGCCATCAACGGCTAATACAGGACATGACCTATCGCGGTGATGCCCGGTATTAACCCTTCAGACGCGGCGATCAAAGTGGATCGCCGCGTCTGAAGTAAAAGTAAACTTTGCCGGTTAACTCAGTGGAGCTGTTCGGGATCGCCGCGATGAAATCGCGGTGTCCCGAACAGCTTGCTGGACAGCTGGAGGGTCCCTACCTGCCTCCTCGCTCTCCGATTGCCGAATGACTGCTCCGTGCCTGAGATCCAGGCAGGAGCAATCGAGCAGCGATAACACTTATCAATGCCCGGCTATTGCCTGGCAGTGATCTGTGTAGAAGATCAGTGTGTGCAGTGTTATAGCCCCTTACTGTCACGCCCCCTCCCATAGGCTTGCATTGAGGGGCGGAGCGTGACGTCACACGGGGGTGGAGGCGTGACGTCACACGCCGCCTGCCCCGTGGTCGCCGGTAATCAGACCCGGAGCGAACATGCTCTGGGGACTGATTTTAACTGGGGTGCTGCGTGCAAGATCACGGGGGTCCCCAGCGGCGGGACCCCCACGATCAGGCATCTTATCCTCTATCCTTTGGATAGGGGATAAGATGTCTAAGCGCCGGAGTACCCCTTTAAAAAAAATTATACGTTTTCCACCGGAGTAAGTGTGAATAGTTTGTATAGTAAAGCAGTGTTTCTCAACCGGTGTGTCTCCAGCTGTTGCTAAACTACAACTTCCAGATTGTCCGGATAGCCATTGGCTGTCCGGGCATGCTGATCATGTTGTAGTTTAGAAACAGCTTGAGGAACACTGGTTGGGAAACACTGCAATAGGGACTATTACAACAAGTCATTTTCTTCACATCTCCAGCTTTAGTATTATCTATAGAGTAGACATCAGTTTAAGTTGTACCTAAGGGAATAAGTGACAGAGCATAGCTTAGTAGACATGGACGCCTGTATTTAAAAAAAAAAAAGACTACTGAACCTGTGACAAGAGGAGACATGCATCTGTTACACCTACATATCAGCAGCCAATCAGAATCCACACACGGGCCACATGACCTGCCCCAAACACTTGGCTCTAAGGGATGCAGACACAACAACACAAAAGTAGTAAGACATGTTCCTGACATAAACCTCAAGTGACTTACAGCTTACCTGAGATCTGCAGTATGAGCCTTGTGTGTTTTCCTTCACTATGTCCTCAGCCTGACAGAAGGAACAAGGTACGTTCAGGACAGAAGGAATAAGGTACGTTCAGGACAGAAGGAATAAGGTACATTCAGGACAGAAGGAACAAGGTACGTTCAGGTTTCTTACTATTTACTCGCATACTGTGAAGGCTATAATATCAATATCCTACAACGAACGTCCTTTACATGTGTTGTGTACAAATGGATGCTCGGCCCGGTTGGTGGTTATACATTTTCCTCGATTATTTTGTAAGCGCAGGAAAATACACTTTTCCATATAGTTACATGGAGGAAAAAACATACCGTATTTATTTGTTTGTTTTTGTTTCTGGCAAACCTACATAAAACAGACACCTGTTATCTGGCAGATTGGTCCTGAGAACGTATTCTGCAAACTGTAACTTCATACATGGGTCTTGAGGAGAAAGGCCATATATTTTTTTTTTAATTGACGGAGCTTTCCTTGTCCACACACTACACTTTGCAATCTAAGGTCTAATTCACACAGTGGAAAATTTAGCAAAATGTCCACCGGGAAAACTCGGGGGGGGGGGGGAGATTTATCAAAACCTGTCCAGAGGAAAAGTTGCCCATAGTAACCAATCAAATCGCTTCTTTAATTTTGTAGATGCCTTCAAATGAAAGCGAGCTGATTGGTTGCTATGGGCAACCTTAGGAAAACCTTTGATAAACCTCCCCCATTATGTTCTGCCAGAGCTAAAACCGATCATAAATGTGCCGTCAAACAGTGACTCCGGTCGGCTCATTTTTGACCAGTATCCGGTTTTGTGACTGGACCTAAAACCGTAGTATACTACGGTTTTAGGTCCGGTCAGGAAACCGCATATGGGTCAAAAATTAGCAAACCAGAGTCACCGTTTGACTCCGGTCGGCTCATTAAAGTGAATGGAGTTCAGCACTGGTCCGGCTGGGGTATGGGAGCGCCCAGTTTGCCCCTCCCCCAGCCGGATCCGGCACCCGTAATGTAAAAACGAGGTGTGAATGCAGCCATAGGGTATGTTCACAACACTGGGTGTGAACGGAATCTCCGCTCGCTGAATTCAGCGAGCGGAGATTCAGACTGGCAGCCGTCGGTGGCGGTAGGACAGCGCGGCACTGCGCCATCACCATTGACGGCTATGCACGTTCTTTCTTTGCGCGGAACAATTTGAGCGGTGGAATTGTCCGCCGCTGAAATTCCGCAGTGTGAACGGGTCTCGCGGAAACCCATTCACACGGATGGTAATGTTCACTGTGCGGACTTTTACTTGCAGAATTCCGCTGGGATTCCGCAGTGTGAACATACCCTTAACATTGAAATCTGCAGCAGAAAATCCTGTGCATCAAATCTGCGCACGTATGAACGTAGCCTAGGCCATGTTCACATGGCTGAAAATGTGCGGACATTCCGCACATTTGCTTGATTCAGCGGCGTAGACAGCAATGTATTTCCGAGCCGAATTCACAGAAACATTGAACAGGTTTAATGTTTGTGCAGGCGCTGGAATCAGGATTTCCACCGCAGAAAAATGCACAATGCAGCAGAATCCTATTGAAATCAATGGGACTTCTAAGCTGAATATTCCCGTGGAATTCTGCCATGTAAACATACCCTTGTCGACACAGCCAATTTTCTTTTTTGTGTTTTTTTTCCCTCCTCATCTCCATAGAGCCATAATGCAGGGGGGATTTGAAAAAACATACAACAATATAGCAAATTTTGGAGGGATTTGTTTTTATGCAGTACAGATTACAGTAAAACTGACACGGTATCTTTATTCTGAGGGTCAATGGGGGAGATTTATCAAAACGTGTGCAGAGGAAGAGTGGTGCAGTTGCCCATAGCAACCAATCAGATTGCTTCTTTCATTTTCCACAGGCCTCTAAAGAGGCCTGTGGAAAATGAAAGAAGCAATCTGATTGGTTGCTATGGGCAACTACACCACTCTTCCTCTGCACAGGTTTTGATAAATCTCCCCCAATATGATTAAAATAATATCCATGATTACATGCTTTTCTGTTATTGTACTTCTTTTTAAGAATAAAGAAAAACTAACTTTTGTACAACTTTTATAAGTTATTTCTTTTTTGGGATGTGATGTGACCAAAAATCAGCAATTTTGGTCACATCAGCTGGGGCCAAATTTTGGCATTAAAAACCATTAGTGTTTTAGTCATGGTTACCAATAAATAAACATCTATCAATAAATAAGAATCCAATAAATAGATAATGCATAAATACTTCATGTAAAATAAAGTAATAAGGGAGAGTTATCAAAACCCATGCAGAGGTAAAGTAGACCAGTTACCCATAGCAACCAGCTATCAGCAATCAGCTCGCTACTTTCATTTTTAACAAGGCCTCTGAAAAATAAAAGAAGCAATCTGATTGGTTACTATGGGCAACTGTTCAATCTTTCCCCTACACAGGTTTTGATACTGTGTAGACAACCATGAGTCCAGATTTGACTCCCCAGCAAAGCTAGGTGATATCCCCATCAGACAAAAACACTGCAACAAGTAATAACAATTGGGAGGGAGGGTGGGTGGTCTTCACTCTTCTAGGCTTCACCATTGGGTAACAGGTCCAATGATGCTTCAGCATGAAGCAGCAGCTGTCCAATTAGCTGACTGCCTACTGAGAGCTGCCCAGCTACAGCACCTAGTGAAAAAAAAACTTCTAGAACGGTGAGTACACAATGGGGGAGATTTATCACAACCTGTCCAGAGGAAAAGTTGCTAAGTTGCCCATAGCAACCAATCAGATCGCTTCTTTCATTTTGCAGAGGCCTTTTCAAAAATGAAAGAAGCGATCTGGTTGGTTGCTATGGGCAACTCAGCAACTTTTCCTTTGGACAGGTTTTGATAAATCTCCCCCAATGCCCTCCAAAAAGGGGGAGGGATATATAATTTATATATTAAACTCTATGGGATCAGCACATACGCACATAAATACATAAGAAGAAGGGGGTCCATGTTTATCCTTGGGCCGCTTCTGCATATGCCTAAAGCGTACCTTTCAGATCATCCCCCCAAAAGAAAAACTGTTATATGTTGTTCAGTATCTCATCCTGATCATGTACATATCATTTGTATGTATCTATGACCTATATTTCTCTCAGAATTAGCTTTATTTCTGAATTACCTTAATGTTGACGACCAGAAGCAGGGGGGGGGGGGGGGGGGGATCGCTTTCTTCTCCTCAGGTGATAACCACTCCCCCTCCCTCACTCTCCTCAGTCACTGGTCTCTGGGAGTGAGCATCTGTAACCCTTTCCTTTCTGGTTTTATGCTATACACACACACTGGCCCTCATTTACTAAGAAAATCGGGTTGTAAGTCTATCTTGCTTTCTTACCCGACTGCTTTTTTCCCCTGGTATTTATTATTATGTCGCATCCTGTTTGTCGCACGTGGGTTTTGTTGGTTTTGGTTTCCAACTCCTCTGAGCTGTCGGGAAAAAATCCACAACAATTCAACAAATTCGAGTTGGAAACCTTAATAAATACGTGGGAAAGTTCAGAAATGTCGGGTTACGCCCCTTTTTGGGGTTTGGGAGAATCCACATCGGGTCCGTCGGGAAAAAATGTCGCATCGTGTTGTAGACTGGCGCACGATGTCTGCGACATGGCGCAGACAAAGCTCCGCCAAAAAAAAAACGACAAAAGAGGTCGGGTTTAGAATAGTAAATGAGGGCCACTGTGTGCTTACAGCTTTTGCAAAACTACAACTCCCATCATGCCCACACATCCTTTGAGTTGTAGTTTTGCAACAGCTGGAGGCATATGATTGGTAAAACTCAGATTTACAGCAGTGTTACTGCAGGCTGTGTTCCTCCTACTGTTGCAAAACTACAACTCCCAGTATGCCCACACATCATTTGGCTGTGCAGGCATGCTGGGAGTTGTAGTTTTGCAACAGCTGGACGCATATGATTGTAGTCCCCCTGTATTAGATACACACACACATACACACTCTGACATCATTTATTCATACACATGCACATTACCTAGACAACACAGATGTACACACATACACACATATATATATATATATATATATATATATATCCACACACATATATATATACTTGCAGGGACACTTACTTTTTAACCCCTGAACCTGTTCAGGACCCAGGGCGTACAGGTACGTCCTGACACCCTTTTACGTGAGGACCCAGGACGTACCTGTACGCCCGTGGGAATTCCGATCCCCACTGCGTGCCGGGCGAGGACCGGACAGGGGTGATTGCGGATATTGATCAGCAGGCACCCTGCGCAAATGCCCAGCGGGGTGATCAGACCCCCCATGTCGGCGATCACACATGTGAATTCATACCGGCTATTTGCGCAATTCCGGGTCATACGGGTCTATGGTGACCCGGAAAATAAGGGGGATTGGGGTTGTCCAAGACACCCACGATCCCCCTGAAGGGATAGGAGTGAGGTGGCAGGGGTGCCACCCCTCCTATCCCTGCTATTGGTAGTCAAGAAGCGACAATAGCAGATCGGGGGCGGGGGGGTTAACTTTCGGTTTCCCCCGTTCTGCCCACCCACAATAGGCAGGGCAGAACAGGGAAACAGACAGGGACCGGCACCGAAGGTCACTTGCCCATCTGTGGAGGCTGCAGGCGGTGATCGGTAGTGGTGATTGGCGGGCGGCTGGCTCCCTGGATCCTACGGAAGCCGATGAGTTGCCTAGCAACATCTGGAGGGCTACAGTTTGAGACCACTATACAGTGGTCTCTAAACTGTAGCCCTCCAGATGTTGGAAAACTACAACTACCAGCATGCCCAGACAGCTGTTTGGGCATGCTGGGATTTGTAGTTTTGCAATAGCTGGAGGTCTACAGTTTAGAGACCACTGCACAGTGATCTCCAAACTGTAGCCCTCTAGATCTTGCAAAACTACAACTCCTAGCATGCCCACACAGCAGTTTTCTGTCTGGGCATGCTGGGATTTGTAGTTTTGCAACATCTGGAGGGCCACAGTTTGGAGATCTCTGTGCAGTGGTCTCTAAACTGTAGCCCTCCAACTGTTGCAAAACTGCAAATCCAAGCATGCCCAAACAGCAAACGGCTGTCTCGGCATGCTGGGAGTTGAAGTTGAGTACCTCCAGCTGTTGCATAACTACATCTCCCAGCATGCCCTTTGGCGATCAGTACATGCTGGGAGTTGTAGTTTTCCAACAGCTGGAGGCACACTGGTTGGAAAATACTGAGTTAGGTAACAGAACCTAACTGAAGGTTTCCCAACCAGTGTGCCTCCAGCTGTTGCAAAAGTACAACTCCCAGCATGCACGGTCTCTCAGTACATGCTGGGAGTTGTAGTTTTGAAACAGCTGGAGGTTTGCCCCCATGTGAATTTACAGGGTACATTCACACGGGCGAGTTTACAGTAAGTTTTCTGCTTGATGTTTGAGCTGTGGCAAATTTTTGGCCGCAGCACAAACTCCTAACGGGAAACTCACCGTAACCCACCAGTGCGAATGTGCCCTAAAAACATTACACTAGACTAATACATAATAAAGGGTAAAACACAACATATACACCCCCTTACACTGTCCCCCCCAATAAAAATGAAAAACGTATTGTATGGCAGTGTTTCCAAAATGGAGCCTCCAGCTGTTGCAAAACAACAATTCGAAGCATTTCCCGACAGCCACTGACTGTCCAGGCATGCTGGGAGTTTAGCAACAGCTGGAGGCACCCTGTTTGGGAATCACTGGCGTAGAATACCCCTATGTCCACCCCTATGCAATCTCTAATTTAGTCCTCAAATGCGCATGGCGCTCTCTCACTTCAGAGCCCTGTCGTATTTCAAGGAAACAGTTTAGTGCCACATATGGGGTATTTTCGTACTCTGGAGAAATTGCACTACAAATTTTGGGGGGGCTTTTTCTCCTTTTACCCCTTATGCAATTTCTCCAGAGTACGGAAATACCCCATATGTGGGCGTAAAATGCTCTATGGGTGCACAACAAGGCTCAGAAGTGAGAGCGTGCTATGTACATTTGAGGCCTAAATTGGTGATTTGCACAGGGGTGGATAATTTTACAGCGGTTCTGACATAAATGCAAACAAAAGAAATACCCACATGTGACCCCATTTTGGAAACTACACCCCTCACGGAACGTAACAAGGGGTATAGTGAGCCTTAACATCCCACAGGTGTTTAAAGAAAATTCTTCAAAGTTGAATGTGAAAAAAAAAAAAAAAAATATTTCACTAAAATACTGGAAACGCACCCGACACCGGACAGGCTCTCCCGCCACTGCAGGATCCTTCTAGGCACCTACTACACATCAGCAGCACTATACCTGGCACTATCCTATCCACTGTTGGACCCTATTCACAGTGGAGGATCAGTAAGAGTCAACATTTGTCTACAATCTATCACCCCTTTATATTAGGCATTGTCCATTTGAGCTGGTTACCATACCTGCGGGGTGTCTGTGTACAATTGTATAATACCATAAGGGCTGTATCTAACGCCATGAGCGACATGCTGGTTGCTATGGGTTACGGCCTAAATTTTAGTTATTCTGGCACATGTTTGGGTGCATAGGCATGGAGTTTTTGCACCAATAGTACGCTGTTTTGGTTGCTGAGGGCAACCACGGCTTTTCTGTTTGTTGACTCAATTATTCCTGACGTGGCCACCAGGCTGCTGTTTGCTGTATGTTGTATTGAATTTCATCAAACCGAATCATTTTTGCTTTATATCTACCCCTGATGAAGTCTGGTTTTCATATTTTACCAACTAGACTGAAACGCGTTGGGTTGCTTGATAAGTAGTAGGGGTTTATACCTACAATCAGTTTGCTGTCTAACACTACAGTCATTGTTAGAGTCCGACCGTGGGAACTTATATTATAGTCATTTTATCAATGGTGATAGTATACACTTACACTGATATTGATGGTGTTGTATTATTAATATATATATTAAAAGTTAAGTTTTAGGGACCTATCTTCACAATTGTTTATAGTTTAGCTGCGATAGGTTTATCATTTTGGTTACGTAGAGCCAATACTCTTTACGTCTATTCTATAACCCCATTTCTTCTGAGTAAGAACATACCCCATATGTGGATGTAAAGTTCTCTGCGGGCGAACTACAAAGCTCAGAAGAGAAGGAGCGCCATTGGGATTTTGAAGAGAAAATTTGTCTGGAATTCAAGGCCACGTGTATTTACAAAGCCCCCATAGTGCCAGAACAATGGACCCCCCCCCCCCACATGTCACCCCACTTTGGAAACTACACCCCTCACGTAATGTAATAAGGGGTACAGTGAGCATTTATGCCCCACAGGTGTCTGACAGATTTTTGGAACATTGGTCTGTAAAAATGAAAAATTTTATTATTCATTTGCACATCCCACTGTTCCAAAGATCTGTCAAATGCTAGTGGGGTGTAAATACTCACTGCACCCCTTATTAAATTCTGTAAGGGGTATAGTTTACAAAATGGGGTTACATGTGGGGGTTCCACTGTTCTGGCAGCACGGGGGACTTTGTAAACGCACATGGCCCCTGACTTCCATTCCAAAAATTTTTTGCCCAAAAGTTCAATGGCGCTCCTCCTCTTCTGAGCATTGTAGTGCGCCAGCAGAGCTTTTGACGTTCACACATGGAGTATTTTTATTCTCAGAAGAAATCGGGTTACAAATTTTGGGGTCATTTTCTACTATTACCCCTTGCAAAAATGTAAAATTTTGGGGAAAAAATGCATTTTAGTGAACATATTTATTTATTTTTTATCCAAAAGCTAAATGTAACTCCTTCTCTTCTGAGCATTGTAGTGCGCCAGCAGAGCAGTTGACGTCCACACATGGGGTATTTCCATACTCAGAAGAGATGGGGTTACAAATTTTGGGGGGCATTTTCTCCTATTACCCCTTGTTTTAAATTTAAAATTTGGGGGGGGGGGGGGGGGGGGAAACTAGCATTTTAGTTAAAAAAAAAATCATTTACACATCCAAATTTAACGAAAAGTCGTCAAACACCTGCGGGGTGTTAAGGCTCACTGTACCCTTTGTTAAGTTCCTTGAGGGGTGTAGTTTCCAAAATAGTATGCCAAGTGTGTTTTTTTTTGCTGTTCTAGCACCATAGGGGCTTCTTAAAGGACATGTCCGGTGCTCACTTTTCTTATTGTATCCGTACCGGGCTGCAAAATAGAAGAAAACAAAGTTTCTCTTACCTGCCTACGCTCCCCCGGTGCTCCGGTACAGGTGTTCGGTCCCCGGGCTGTATTCTTCTTACTTCCTGTTAGCCCAGCACCTCACATGGAGCTTCAGCCTATCACCGGCTGCAGCGATGTCCCGCCTCGGCCAGTGATAGGCTGAAGCTCCATGTGATGTGCCAGGCTAACAGGAAGTAAGAAGAATACAGCCCTGGGACCGAACACCTGTACTGGAGCACCGGGGGAGCATAGGCAGGCAAGAGAAAGCTTATTTTCTTTTTTCTTTTTTTTTTTTTTTGCAGCCCGGAACGGATAGAATAAGACAAGTGAGCACCAGACATGTCCTTTAAATGGGACATGCCCCCCAAAAACCATTTCAGAAAAACTCACTCTCCAAAATCCCACTGTCGCTCCTTCCTTTCTGAGCCCTCTACTGCGCCCGCTGAACACTTCACATACACATATGAGACATTTCCTTACTCGAGAGAAATTGGGTTACACATTTTAGGAAGATTTCTCTCTTTTTACCCATTGGGTCTACAAGAACATGCCAGTGTAAAAAATGAAGATTTTGAATTTTCTCCTTCAATTTGCTGCTATTCCTATGAAACACCTAAAGGGTTAACAAACCTTTTGAATGTCACTTTGAATACTTTGAGGGGTGCAGTTTTTATAATGGGGTCATTTATGGGGTATTTCTAATATGAGGGCCCTTCAAATCCACTTAAAAACTGAACTGAACACCCCACTGGCATTTGACAGATCTTTGGAACAGTGGACTGTGCAAATGGAAAAAAAAAAATTTCATTTTCACGGACCAGTGTTCAAAAAATCTGTCAAGCACCTGTGGGGTATAAATGCTCACTGCACCCCTAATTACATTCCATGAGGGGTGTAGTTTCCAAAATGGGGTCATATCTGGCAGGCTCCATTGGGGGCTTTGTAAATGCACATGGCCTTCAATTCCAAACACATTCTCTCTCCAAAAGCCAAATGGTGCACCTTCTCTTCTGAGCATTGTAGTTCACCCGCAGAGCACTTTATGTCCATATATGGGGTATTTATTTATATACTCAGAAGAAATGGGGTTACAATTTCTGGGAGGCTTTTTTCCTATTACCCCTTCTGAAAATGAAAAATGTGGGATAACACCAGCATTTTAGTGAAATGTATTTATTTTTTATTTTCACGTCCAAATTTAACGAAAATTCTTCAAACACCTATGAGGGGTTAAGGCTCACTATACCACTTGTTACATTCCATGAGGGGTGTAGTTTCCAAAATGGGGTCACATGTGGGTGTTTTTTTTTTTTTGCGTTTATGTCAGAACCGCTGTAACGATCAGCCACCCCTGTGCAAATCACCACAAATGTACATGGCACTCTCACTCCCGAGGCCTGCTGTGCGCCCGCAGAGCATTTTACCTCCACATATTGGGTATTTCCGTACTCATGAGAAATTGCGTTACAAATTTTGGGGGTCTTTTTTCCTTTTACCTCTTGTGAAAAAGTTAAAAAAAGTATGGGGCAACACCAGCATGTTAGTGTAAAAATTTTTTTTTTTTTACATTAACATGCTGGAGTAGACCTCAACTTTACCTTTTCATAAATGGTGAAAGGAGAAAAAGCCCCCGAAAATTTGTAAGGAACTTTCTCCCGAGTATGGAAATACCCCATATGTGGCCCTAAACCGTTGCCTTGAAATATGACAGGGCTCCAAAGTGAGAGAGCACCATGCGCATTTGAGGCCTAAATTAGGGATTTGCATAGGGACGGACCCGGATGCAAGAATTAGACTAGCCTCCGATACCAAAATTACCCTACAGCAGTGTTTCCCAAACAGGGCACCTCCAGCTGTTGCAAAACTCCCAGCATGCCTGGACAGTAATGGCTGTCCGGTAAAACTGGGAGTTGTTGTTTTGCAACAGCTGGAGGCTCCGTTTTGGAAACAGTGCTGTACCATACGTTTTTCATTTTTATTGGGGGGGGGGGGGGGGGGGGAGAGAGGTAACTGTGTAGGGGCATATGTATATGTAGTGTATTACTTTTTATCTTGTGTTATAGTGTAGTGATTTTAGGGTACATTCACATGGGCAGCTGTTTACAGCAAGTTTCCCGCTGGGAGTTTGAGCTGCAGCGGAAAATTTGCCACAGCCCAAACTTGCAGCGAGAAACTCACTATAAACCCCCGCACGTGTGAATGTACCCTGTACATTCACTTGGGGGAGGGGGAACCTCCAGCTGTTGCAAAACTACAACTCCCAGCATGCCCTTTGGCTGTCGGTGCATGCTGGAGGTTGTAGTTATGCAACAGCTGGAGGAACACTGGTTGCAAAACACTGAGAGTTTGTTACTTAAGTCTGTGTTTCGCAACCAGTGTGCCTTCAGCTGTTGCAAAGCTACAACTCCCAGCATGTACGGTCTGTCAGTGCATGCTGGGAGTTGTAGTTTGCAACTACTGGAGGCACACTGGTTGTGAAACACTGAGTTAAGTAACAGACAATGTTTCCCAACCAGTGTGCCTCCAGTTGTTGCAAAAGTACAACTGCAGTTTGGAGACCACTTTATACTGCCCAGGCATGCTGAGAGTTGTAGTTTGGCAACATCTGAAGGGCCAGATGTTGCTGAACTACAACTCCCAGCATGCCTGGACAGTCTCGGCATGCTTTGTATGGTAGTTTTGCAACATCTGGAGGGCTACAGTTTTGACACCACAGCATAGTAGTCTCCAAACTGTAACACTCCAGATGTTGCAAAACTACATCTCTCAGCATGCCGAGACTGCCCAGGCATGCTAGGAGTTGTAGTTCTGCAACATCTGAAGGGCCACATGTTACATAACTACAACTCCCAGCATGCCTGGACTGTCTGGGCATGCTGAGAGTTGTAGTCTTGAAACATCTAGAAGGGCACAGATTGGAGACCACTGCACAGTGATCTCCAAATTGTGGCACGCCAGATGTTTCAAAACTACAACTCCCAGCATGCCCAGACAGCCAAAGGCTGTCTGGGCATGCTGGGAGTTGTAGATTTAAAAAACACCTAGAAGCAGCAGTGAAGATCACTTTACGACGATCTTCACTGCTGCATCTGACACCGCCGCCACCGATTGCCTGCGCCACTGCCTACTGACGGTCCCCGCATGATCTCAGGTTACTGCCGCCAGTCCCCCCGCCATGCTGGGCCCCTGCAGCCGTCGCCAGCATCTTCCCCTGCTCTGCCCGGACTTCCAGGGGCGGGGGGGCAGGGGTCTGACTTTTTCAGTATGAAATACAGAATTTTTTTTTTTATGAAAGCAATTGCAAGACCTATTGGTTTTGCATGCTGTACAACATATCAAATTTTTTTTATATCTGACAGTGCCCATTTAAGGGGTAGCCTTTACGTTGTCCATGGCAATCATACTGACAAAAGACACAGCTCTGGTGGATCCCTCTGGAACATTGGACATGTTCAAACTTCCTCCAAAATCCAATTAGTTGCTGGAACTTCTGCTACAGAATTTCCAATTTGTGAACTCGGCAGAATTCCCATTGAAATTAATGGGAGGGTGCTGCGAGTCGAAAACAGTGTTGGTATTCTGCGCAGATTCTCCTTGGTGTGAACGAGGCCTAAATCAGCTATAAGCTGCATAATCTACAACAATTTTTGGAGTAAATCCATCATGAAACAGATGGGCACGACCCTTCCACCTTTAAAAAACCTGCCGTGTGCAACGCAAAAGCATTAAAAAGTATCTAGCGAAGCCACCTTTATATTCACTCCAAATGATGTAAGGTTTTGGCTATATTAAGCCTTTATCAAGTGTTTTCTCTTCTATACAGTTGCTTTTCAGTTGGATGAGGTGTGCATTACAAATACTGTATCAATGTATGGTGTTTTTTGTTGTTGTTGCCCATGGAAACCAGTGAGGTACATTCTTCAATATACAGAGGCATTGTTGGTTGCTATGGACAATTGCATCACTCTCCCTTTACACAGGCTTTGATAAATCTTCCCGCATGTGTGTATAGATACTGGTGTTTTTTTGGGCATCGGCAACCATTTTTGACGGTTGAAGGTTGTCAATGGCGTATGGGGAAAAAGGTGTTATGGCTTCTGATGGAGTATGGCATTTTTTTCCCGCTGTATTCTTCATATGAGACTGAGAAGAAAAACACTGTTGGGACGGTTTATGAAAACTGTCTAAAAAAAAATTGGTATTTGTTGCCCTCAGCAACCCATTATAGTGCAGATTTAAATATTTTTAGGAGCAGAACATGAAATAAAAGCTGAGCTGTGATTGGTTGCTATGTGCAACAAGGAAAGCTTTTTATCAAGACAGTTTCATAAATCTCCCCTGTATGCCTCTGTGTGAAACAAATTCACTGATATATGTTTGCTTGTTGACATTCAAATAGAGGTGTGAGGCTATGTTCAAACACATTTTGGGCCTTATTTTTCTGCTCTTTTTATGTTCACACAGTTTTTCTTCAGCCAAAATACTGTGATTACTCATAGCTGTTGTGTGATTTTTATGGTGAGAATAACACATTCTGCAGCACTTTCTTCTGCCATAAAAATAAGAAACTTGAAAATAAGCGCTGCAGCAATATTTGACTATGAGTGTATGTTGATCATTAATATTTTCTTATTTAAAGTTACAGTCTTCATCGAATAGATAAAATTAGAAGACTCATGGTCTACTCTGAAGATAATCATGGCTACTAAAAATGGAAAGTCCCCAGTTCGGTGGAAGCTAGATAATGAGAATTTTGAAGACAAGTATGACAGAAGACTTGAATTCCATGAAACCTTGAGGAGCCGCCACAATGCAACATCTTGTCGCCAAGACACTTCTAACTGGGGCAAACAGGAAAGACTTTCTCCAAGGGAGCAGGAGTTTTTCAGGAGACGACATCTTTGGACTGATGGGTCAGGGGATAAACAAGTAAGGTCTCCTCCTAGGTCACAGAAGTATGATACGCTCTCTACTCTGAAACAAAATGTACCAAAAAGTCGGAGCATAAATGAAGAAGTGTCCACAAGTTGTCAGGTAAGGTCATTGCTTAGAAGTACAAACTATACACCAAAAACATGTATGGAAATATACTGTAATGTACCTATAGGTTTCATTTCTACAAAATGTATGCTTAAAGAGAACCTGTCAAGTCCCCCCCCTGCCCGGGGACCTGACTGGTGAGGAGAACAGCTAACGGGGGAGAAAAACACTGTTGTTTTCAGTCCCGCTCGCTACGCCCTACCCCAATCCAGACTGGCTTGATTCAATGCCTGCGAGCATGGAGAAGCCTTCTACTCAGGTTTTCAATGAAGCTTGACTGGCATTGCATCAACTTCCCTGTGACTGGATACCACAGCCATAGTTATATAGTTCATAAGGTTAAAGTTATCAAGTTCAACCTATAACCCTACTATCTTGATGCAGAGAAAGGCAAAAACCCTTTATGGAGGCACTTGCCAATTGCCCCATACCAGAAGGAAAAATTATTCCTGACTCCATATATAGTAGTCAGAACCCCTTCTATCCCCCTTAAACTACTATCAATCTTATATTTTACTAGAAAAACTTCCAGACCCCCCTTGATCTTGTTTATTGAGTCACAACATCATGTGGCAGAGAATTTCATAGTCTCACGGCTCTTAAAAGAATCCCCATCTGTGATGATGGTGAAACCTTCTTTGCTTTAGACATAAAGGATGCCCCCTTGTCATGGTCACCGGCCTAGGTATAAAAAGATCTCTAGAAAGATCTCTGAACTCTCCATTCATATATTTGTACATTGTGATCAAATCGCCCCTAAGACGTCTTTTCTCCAAACTAAATCACCCCAAGCTTGATAACCTATCTTGATAATCTTTGTTGTCCTCCTCTGCACCCACTCCAGTTCAGACATGTCCTTATTATATACAGGTGCCAAAAATTGCACACTATACTCCATATGTGGTCTGACTAATGATTTATACAGTATAGAGGCAAAACTATGTCCTTGTCACGTGCCTCTATGTCTCTCTTGATGCTTTTTCTTTGGCAGCAGCTGCCTGGCACTGGTCACTAAAATTTTTCTTACTGTCCATTATCTTACTGTCCGTATCGCATAGAGCTGAGGAGAACAGAATTGGAAAGCTCTTCTCCTTACCTGTTAGGTCCAGGGAACAGTGTGTATTGTGGGGACCTGACCGGCTCTTTTTAGTTTCAAGTTGAGAAACTTAATTTTATTTATTTATTTCAAATTTTTTTTCCACTTTCCAATTGAAGTTAAAGGGAAAAACACAACTTGGCCAGTACTAAAATATGACCTATAGGGCATTAAGTTCTATGAAAAATAGCATATTACCTTAAAGGGATGCTCCTGAAGGAAATGTTTTTTCAGAACTGGTGCCAGAAAATAATTTAGTAATTTAAAAATCTTAAGCCTTCCAGTAATTAACAGCTGCTGTATGCTACAGAGGAAGTTGTGCAGTTCTTTCCAGTCTTACCACAGTGCTCTTTGCTGACTCCTCTGTCCATGTCAGGAACTGTCCAGCTCAGGAGAGGTTTGAGATGGGGATTTGCTCCTTCTTTGGACAGTTCTTGACACAGACAGAGGTGGCAGCAGAGAGCACTGTAGTCAGACTAGAACTACACAACTTCCTCTGAGGCATACAATAGCTGATAAGTACAGGAAAGCTCTTTAAATAGACATCATATACAGATCTGTATAGCTTTCTGGCACCAGTTAATTAGATTTTTTCCCCTCCTGAGTACCCCTTTAAAGCACTGTACCCCAACCTGTGACCAAAGGCTGTCAGAACATGATGGGATTTGTAGTTTTACAACAGCTGAAGAACCATAGGCTGGGAAAGTCTGATGTAAAGCGTACCTTTGAACTGTGAACAAGTTTGTTTTTAGTTCCAGAATTCTGTTCAGGCTTTGTATGCATTTTTGGCTGGACAGCTTTTGCAGATGAAACCTATTAAAGATCTGCTATAGATCGAAAACACTATGTGGTTGCACTGCAGTTGGCTATATGCAATAAGTATTTCTGAAATACTGCTGCTAACCTGTATTATTTTTCAATTCTTGTAAGTTTGACAACTACACCCTAATTGCTAAATAGCTAAAACTGGCAAGTATAAAAAAAAATGCAGGTTAACAGCAGTATTTACTTCATATGGCCAACTACAATGCCCCCAAATTGTGTGTGTTCCTCTGAAATTTTGTAGCTGAAAAATATTAACTGTGGTAGTAAAAGCTTAGAACAGTAGGGATGACTCTTTATGCTCTTAGGGTAGGGTCACGTGTGCCATATTTTGCTCTGTATTTTCTGCAGCTGAGTTTACTACTCATTGACTTCTGTGGGTAGGAGAATACACAGCAGCAAATAATCAGCAAAATACAGCATGTGTAACCCTACCCTTACTGACAGAAAACTGACAGGCTGTTCACCTGCACTAAACCCAATACTGTTTTCTAGATATTGCCCCCGTTGCTAGCATGCAAATTAAATTTTGTTTGCAATAGAGACGGCTTGCCGAGCTTTCCTGCCTCCGTACTGTTTGCTTCACTATTCCTGCCCATCTTCTGCATATTCATAGCCAGAATTATGAATATCCAGAAGATGGGTTGGCATAGTGAGACCAACAAAATGGAGGCAGGGAAGCTTAGCAAACAGGGCAATATCTAGAAAACATCTGGAACAGTTTTAGTATAATATCATTTTATTCAGGTTTACCCACATTAAACCCCAGTGTATTGGGTTTAGTGAAGTAAACAGCTTGTCAGTTTCCCTTTTAAAGGGAACCAAGCATCAGATTTTACCATACATAAGGTGTGGCAACACATTATATATGGTAAAATCTTCATCCTCACCATCCCCTGGAGACACTCCTACCCCCAGGGATGGTGAGGATATGAAGTTTGTAAGTCACCCCTGCCACCCCCATAAGTAGTCACCAGCTCCCTAAGCAGATGGAGTAGAGCATTGATATGGGCTATCAATCACGTGGAGAGGACGTGATTACAGCGCAGCCGACGGGACTTGGTAAGTACAGCTCCTCGCCCAGGGGACTACTTACAGGGGTGGTGGGGAAGACTTACAAACTTCATATCCTCACCATCCTTGGGAGCAGGAACGTCCCCTGGGGATGGTGAGCATGAAGATCGTACAATATATAACACGTTACCACTCCATATTTAAAACAATAAAGAGGACTCTCCTGCCACTGCTTCCCCAGTATCTTGCTCCACTCCTCCACCGATGTCTTCTTCCTTGTCCGGCCGTGGTCTTACCACATACTGTTAAAGGGGTTATTCAGCATAGAAATATGTACCACTTATACAAAGGATAGAGGATAAGTGTCAGATCGTGGGAGGATATGACCACTGGGACTCACCACAATCTCCTGCCCGATGCCCCGTCTCTCCTTCCGCACGGAGCAGGGGTCGGCGTGCGCCCTCCATTCATCTCTATTGGATAGCCAAAGTGCTGTACTCGAGTATCTCCGGCTCTTCCATAGAGATGCATGAAGGGGGCATGTTGAACACAGCACCGTACGGTAGTCGATACAGCTCTGTGCAGGATGAGAGCAGGGGTGCTGGGCAGGAAATTGCGGGGGATACTTTGGATAGTGGATACATTTTTTTTTTTTTTTCTTTTTTGTTAACTCCGCAGCTTTTCCTCTGGACAGGTTTTGATAAATCTCCCCTTAGGATCCAAATTGTTTGGTGGCATTGGAGAACACTTTTGTTGGAACCTAGAGCCCTATAAAGGTCAAAGTTTATATCATTTATTTTCATCTCTACAGATGTCTTGGCAGCATAATCGATCTAAGACATATCCTTTTGACTGTAGAATCACAATATCAGACCCCTGTTTGCAATCTATACAAAGTAAAACAAAAAAGAATGATGTAACCACAAGAGAAAGAGGTAAGAAAATGACCACTCTATATTATCCAAGGTTTAGCAAGTTTTTGGGCTCTCATCCAATTGTTGTAGTACAGAAAGTGGTATTATTAGGCCAGACACTTTACAATGCTTAGCTTCATTAGGGTGCGTTCACATGTGCGTACTTTTGCTGCAGATCTGGCGTTCTAACGTGCATACTTTTGCTTCAGATCTGCTGCAGATTTGCTTCAGCAGATTTTGCTACCATTGACTTTAATGGGTCCGCAGGAAATCTGCAGAAGAGGCAGATTTGCAGATTTTCTTTCGGTCAATGGTAGAAAAATCTGCTGCGGATTTTTCGCAGCAAATACGCTGCGGAAATTCGGCACATAATCCGCCCGTGTCAATGGAACCTTAGGGCTTGTTCACACGGGCAAATCCACAGCGTATTTTAGGGTACGTTCACACGAGCGGACCCACAGCGTATTTTACGCTGCAGATCCACAGCTGAAGGACTGCTGCATGATGGCTTTACATGTGCCTGCTCGCAGCAGCAATACGCCACTACAAGCAGACACACTGCGATGTGCGATGCGCGGTGTACTTGCACACATCGCTGCCGCTCCCCCTGCTCCATGAGCTAGGCCGAAAGCCGCCGTAATGTGCGAGTATACTGCGCATGCACACTGCGACTCTCACATCGCAGTGTGTCTGCTCGTAGCGATGTATTGCCGCTCCGAGCAGGCACATGTAAAGCCACCATGCAGCGGTCCTTGAGCGGCGGATCTGCAGTGTAAAATACGCTGTGGGTCCGCTCATGTGAACATACTCTTACACTGAAGATCCGACCACGGTGGACCCCTACAGTGTGTCTCAGATGCACCTGCTCGGAGTGGCAATCTGCCGCTACGAGCAAACACACTGCTACGAGCAAACACAGTGCGAGTCACCGCGCGCATGTGCAGTATACTCGCGCACACATTGCAGCTGCTCTCAGCCTAGCTCAAGGAGCAGGGGGAGCGGCCGCGATGTGTGCAAGTACACCGCGCATGCGCGTGGTGACTCTCACATCGCAGTGTGTCTGCTCGTAGCTCAAAGCAGGCACATCTGAGACACACTGTAGGGGTCCATTGTTGACAGATCCGCAGCATGAGCCCTTAGGGTACATTCACACGGGCGTATTTTTGCTGCAGATCTGTTGCAGATTTTGCTGCTCATTGACTTCAATGGGCAGAAAAATCTGCTGAAGCAAATCTGCAGCAAAAATACACACACGCTTTTAGTTTTTGCGGGTTTTCCGCTGCGTATTTGAAAGGAAGTGGGCTCTTCTCGGCTGTGCGCAGCAGATTTTCTGCGGCGGAATTTACGCTGCGGAGAATCCTACTGACTTCAACTGGGCTTGCGGCGGATTTCCCTCAGCGTAAATTCCTCCGTGGAAAATCTGCTGCGGACAGCCGAGAAGAGCCCGCCCCCTTTCAAATATGCAGCGGAAAACCCGCAAAAACAAAAAGCGTGTGAACGCACCCTTAGGGTGCATTTACACCATATTTTTAGTCTCTGGCTGCCAGATCCGGCGAACCCATGTCGTCCTCCATTCATTTCACTTGTCCCGAACAGGGTCAGCTAGTGACTTCAGCTAGGGATTTTTTTACGACTGTATGGCTGGGTTCACATCACGTTTTTGCAATACAGTTTTTTTTTCAGGTTTTTGATTAAAAAAAAACGGATTCCCCAAAACCTGACTAAACTGTATCAAAACGTGTGTACAAAGTTTTATCTGTATATGGTTGAAAACAGTATACGGTTTGAAAAGTGATGTCCGGTTGCATCCATTTTTTAAGAAAAAAAATGCATACGTTTTGAACTTTTCACTCCATTATAAATAAAGTTTCACCTGTTTGATTGAAATTCCAAGAAAAAAAACTGTGCAAAGTCAAAAACCGTATGGTAAAAACTGGATGGAACCGTACACACATACAGTTCTGTACGGTTCCCATTGACTCCCATGTAAAAAAAAAAACTGTATACGGGTCAATACGGTTTTTCACCTGGACCCAAAACCGTGGTAGGCCACGGTTTTCTGTCCAGAAAAAAAAAAGTAAAAAACCGTGTGGTGTGAAAAACGGAGACAACCGTATGCAATATGGTGCATACGGTTTTGAATGGAAAGTCTGTGGGCACGGTTTTCTGTACAGTTGCATACGTTTTTATTTTTTTATTAAACCGTATCCAAAAACTGTATAGAAAATCGTGGTGTGAACCCACCCTATCTGTGATCTGCTACTGTTTTCAGTCCACACCCAAATTTAGGGCCAAAGAATTGATTAAAACTGAAGTAATGGACAAAATGGTTTACAGGATGGCAGTGTTCTCACATCAGAATTTATGTGCGGAATTCCGCATTGGAATTCCACACGGAAATTCCGCAGCAGCAGAGTTGCTTTCAATGGGATTCTGCTGCACTGTGCACATGGCAGAATTTCCACACCACAAATTCTGATTACGGTCACCACAGGAAGAATGGACATGTACATTCCTTCTGCAGACAGCGCATAGAATGCATTGTCATCTATGAAATGGCTTATTCCTACGCGGTCCTAGCCCTGGCATATCATGCCTGCAGAATGTCCACACAGAGATTTTCCGTGCGGACATTCAGACGTCTGAACATAGCCTAAGGCAGGGGTTCTCAACCAGGGGTACAGGTATCCCTAGGGGTATGATAAAGGTTATGCGGGGGTATAGCTATGCCATGCATTGGCCAGTATTTGTCAGGGCAGAGTGGGGATTGAACACCGCAGTCGCCGCGGCAGCTCACTATATTGTACCGCTGGAGCTGTGGCCGCTTTATGTGAGCTACAGTGGCTGCCGTGCCTGACCTGTAACATCTCTGACGTTGCATGGAGGTGCCGGCACAGCGCAGAAGGACGTCACCAGTCAGTGCGGCCCTCCGACTCCCACCGAACGGGATAGACAGAGGCCTGGTAAGTATGTTAAACACCACCGTTAAAGTGTAACACCGCAGTATGGGAGGGTGTTATTGTATGTATCTCATATATTGGCCCAGGGGGATCCGAGGGGTGAATAATGGCACAAGGGGATTAAGATGGAGGGGGTAATGGCAAAAGGGGATAAAGATGGGGGGGAGGGGAATAATGGCAAAAGGGGAATAATGGCACAAGGGGATTAATATGGAGGGAGGTTATCGTTGTGCCCCCCCCCCCTTACATCTTTATCCCCTTGTGCCATTATTCTCCCCTCCGTCTGATTCCCTTTTGCCATTATCTGGTTATGGCAAAAGGGGATCAGAGGGAGGGGGGAATAATGGCATAAGGGGAATAAGTATCGCATTAGTATTGCATTAGAAAGGTAAGCACACGCCATTATGAAATTAAGTACTTTTATGACTTATTTTGTCCCCGGTTACCCCGTGCGCGTAAGTTCCGCGCAAACTTACACGCGAGGGACACCCGCAGACATACTTTCGCCCTTTCGGGGTACAGTCGCAAAAAAAGGTTGAGAACCACTAATCTAAGGAGCTCAGTGGAAAACAGCAGCAGCTCAAAAAATTTAAAGTATAATACAACAGCTGCATTTCTGGAATTCTGTTTTATATACTAAAATAATGTTTGGCCTTTAAAATAAGCAAGTGTTTATGATAGAACCTGTTTCCAGAGACATTCTTAGAACCTACCACTACAAATGCAGCATAGTACCTAATATTCAGGCCTACCATGACCATTCTATATCTGTTCCTTCACAGGTGCTCAAACAATCCAGGAAATGCCCGTGATCTGTTTAAAGCGGGACTCCAGCCAGCAAACAGAGTGAGCAGTTTTGCCATAAAAAATGACCAGGCATTCGCTTATTAATGTAGTCTTTGAGTACTTGTGTGTATTTTGCTGCAGTTAATTTTGCTATCCATTGACTTCACTGGGCAGCAAAATCCACTGCAGAAAATATACAGCAAAATATGCACGTGTGAGTGTTTTGTGTATCTTGACAACAAGTGCAGAGAACGTGGTGTTATGTATCACTGCTTATTGCATCCACACATCTCTTGAATGTAAATTTTTATAATATAAATTTAGGAATTGTACAGTACATATGGTTTGTACATTTTGTATTAGTTACACAGAAATGGATGACTGTCTATAATTAGTTACACAGAAATGGATGACTGTCTATTATTTAGCATGTTCTATCAATAACAAAGGTGCCATGAGTTGCTGGGAAGTAGCAACCAATATGCAGCTATTCCCAGACTCCGTACCACTCACACTTCTTGTTCTGGCTTTCTCAATGCACTGTTATAATGGTAATATAGAGAGCTCTAGACACCATTAGAATGGAGGAGAGGGCAAGCAGTATTGACATCTGGCCCTCCCTGATCAACAGTTTGGATGGCTCTGTACATTGTAGTGGTGACGAGGGTTACAGCAGCACAGCTTCAACTTACTTTCCTTGGAAACCCATTTAATAAATCTTATGTTAAATGATCCTAGCTGGTCGATTTTACTAAGGGCCCATTTAGACAGGCCAAAATGCATCAGAGAATGGGATTCTGATCTCAGTCATTGACCCTAGTTTACAGGTCCTGTGGCCCTCAATATTATCATTATCATTTGCACAAGGTAATGTCCAGCTGATGACGACGAATGAGAAATTTTTTTTTTCTCAGATCCAGAACGTGCATTTACATGTTTATATTTAAACTATGTTTTCGGTATTTATGCATTCTATTCCTTGTTTTTTTTCTTACAGTTGTGCCATAGCTGTTTTGAATGGGGTAAGGTGCACCTGACTCTTTATTGTTTTTTAGTGGGTATAATGATATAAACTGTCATTTCATAATTGTTGTTCCAATGTTTTGTTTTACACTGTAACATCTGTCTTGGCTAATTTTCACATTACATTTATAATACAAGAATTCGATTCAAGCTGTTAAATTGATCTTTGCCTTAAAGGGGTACTCCGGCGCTTAGACATCTTATCCCCTATCCAAAGGAAAGGGGATAAGATGCCTGATCGCTGGGGACCCCCGTGATCTTGCACGCCGCACCCCGTTAAAATCAGTCCCCGGAGCGTGTTCGCTCCGGGGACTGATTTTAACTGAGTGCGGCGTGCAAGATCACGGGGGTCCCCAGCGGCGGGACCCCCGAGATCAGGCATCTTATCCCCTATCCTTTGGATAGGGGATAAGATGTCTAAGCGCCGGAGTACCCCTTTAAGTTTCATATACAATCTCAGGTAAATGTTCCAGGTGTGGTGTCTTAGACCATATTTCTCAAAAAATGCTGACATTACTATCCTATGCCTTGGAAATATAGTCCTTTCTGAAAAATTAGCAGAACATGTTAGATTTGTTTTCATTGCCAACAACTGTTATTGCTTAATTTATTATTTAATATTATTAACATGGTGCCAGATGTTCCTGAACACTGTACACAGTCCCTGTCCACACTTTGGCTAAAGGTTTCATCCTTCTAACTCTGCTATACATCCATACGTACGCACACCGGAGGGTTTCGAGAGTTTCATGTAAATCAACATACCAGTATATTTTTTTGTTTTTGTAGAGTGGGAAAAAACTAAAGTACAATACAAATGCACAAATGACATGAAGAACATACAAGTTTTATGCAGATGTTCCCGTTTAAACTTTCACATAAATTATATCCCCTCCATTCACCTAAATTTTATCCCAGTGTCAACTAATATCCTGATCAAACATAAAACAGATGCTTGCTAATAGAGATGAGCGAACTTACAGTAAATTTGATTCGTCACGAACTTCTCGGCTCGGCAGTTGATGACTTTTCCTGCATAAATTAGTTCAGCTTTCCGGTGCTCCGGTGGGCCGGAAAAGGTGGATACAGTCCTAGGAGACTCTTTCCTAGGAATGTATCCACCTTTTCCAGCCCACCGGAGCACCTGAAGGCTGAACTAATTTACGCAGGAAAAGTCATCAACTGCCGAGCCGAGAAGTTCATGACGAATCGAATTTACTGTAAGTTCGCTCATCTCTACTTGCTAAAAACATTTGTAAGAGACTGATTTTCTCATTAGTCAATAAAAATTATAGAGATACTAAATTACCCCTTATAGCACTGATCATTTCAAATCAAAACTCACATTCCTTATAAAACATTACTTTTATTTATAGTCTCCTTACTTAAAAATCTATCTGCATGTGAATTTAAAACCCAATCCCTGAGCTAAGGGGTAACAGATTCGGTCAGCTTATAAAATAGTAAGTACAAATCAGTGAACTCTGCTGTAAACAATGGTGTAAGCATGAGCGGCAGACACTGTGCTAGGCATTCAATATTTGCCTATTAAAAGCTTTGGCAGATTGCCATTAAAAAACAATAATTAGTAATCCCTACAGATCTCTACATTGACTGCATGGCTGAAATGTATAAAATTTAAATTGGCTGCTGCATAGCTTTTTTTCATTAAAAATGGCATTCCCATTCAGGACATTTATGCCTTAAAGGGGCACTCCGCCCCTAGACATCTTATCCCCTATCCAAAGGATAGGAGATCAGATGTCCGATCGCCGGGGTCCCGCTGCTGGGGACCCCCGGGATCGCCGCTGCGGCACCCCGCTATCATTACTGCGCAGAGCGAGATCGCTCTGCACGTAATGACGGGCAATACCGGGGCCGGAGCATCGTTACGTCATGGCTCTGCCCCTCGTGATGTCACAGCCCGCCCCCGTCAATATAAGTCTAAGGGAGGGGGCATGGCGGTCGTCACGCCCCCTGCCATAGACTTGCATTAAGGGGACGGGCCGTGATGTCATGAGGGGCGGAGCCATGATGTCACGCTGCTCCGGCCCCTGTATCGCCCGTCATTACGCACAGAGTGAACTCGCTCTGTGCAGTAATGATGGTGGGGTGCCGCAGCGGCGATCCCCGGGGTCCCCAGCAGCGGGACCGCGGCGATTAACATCTTATCCCCTATCCTTTGGATAGGGGATAAGATGCCAGGGGTGGAGTACCCCTTTAAATGTCTGATAGGTGTACGTCCCACCTCTGAGACCCACATAAGTCTTAGGATCTAAGAATTAGACAGTTTTAGTAAATCACCCCAAATGTGTTCAATGTAGCACTGAAATGTACATTACATTTAAAGGGTACCTTTCATCAAAAAAAACTTTTGATATATTATAGATTAATCTATACAGAATAACTTTCCAATTGCATGTTTTTAAAAAATATGCTTCTTTCTATTTAATTTTCCACTTTGAAAAAATGACCACTAGGGGTCCCCCTACCAGTCCTGGACACAAGCCTTTTTTTTTTAATAGATTTTAGACTCATGCTGGAGTCCTCAATCTCAGACTGTAGCCGGGCCACAGACAAGCTCAGTCTGCAGTCTGAGATTTAGGACCCCAGCATGAGTCTGAAATCTATAAAAAAAAAAAAAAAAAAAAAGCTTGCAGCCAGGACTGGTAGGGAGACCCCTAGTGGTCATTTTTTCAAAGTGGAAAATTAAATAGAAAGAAGCATAGGGAAGTTATTCTGTATCCATTAATCTATAATATAACAAAAGTTTATTTTTATGAAAGGTAACCTTTAAGGTATTATTTAATTCTAATAAAAGAAAACACATTATATAAATTCTATAATTTCCATATTTATTCTTTTAGGAGTTACTTCAGCTTTCTGAATACCTGATGGTAAGTAAAGTTGACATTACATGATCATACACAGTTGAGGTGGCCTTGTTATGGAAGAGGGCTTGTACAGTATGTGACAGTTTTCTCTGATTTCTGATATGCATGTACTCCTCTATATGGTTTAGTGTATGTTATCTTAATGTGGCTGCCTAGACCAACCCAACTACTAAAGCACAGTTATTGGCTGTATTTATGCTTGTACATACTAAGGAGTATTCAGCATTGACATATGAATCAGCACTTGTTTTGAGGTTGTTTATACCAGGAAGTTGTTAGATGAGTAATTTATATTCAATGAAATTTGTTATCTGTTTGCAGGAAGCCCTACATAGGGAGCGGAAACTGAAAAAGAAACTTTGTGTCTTACAGGAGCTTCTTAGTGTGCTAGTACAAACCTCAGAGAAGTCATGGATGGTAATTTCCAAATATTGCTTTAGTATACAATAGTAAATCAATAATATTAATAATATAATATACTAATCATATATATTGTAACAATATTGCAGTTGGGGTGTTGCTGTGAGGTATATCACGGTTATAATTAACTCTTGTCAGTTGTGACGCCAGGGTGAGGGTTAATACTGTGATGCTTAGCCTATCGCTCCCCTTCCCAAAAGCGATAGGGAGATGTACAATAAATGCAATGTCCACAACCAGAGCTTTGCTGAAAACTTTTGGAAACTTTACTGAAGATTTTCTGTAACATGGGATAACAGGAACAGTCTTTATAACAGAGTCTATGTACAGCTTAGCTGAGATTGACGTATGGTTGGGACTTTTGTAAGTTCTTTAGCTTCGTAGGATTTAGTATGCGCAGATGCGCTGGATTTAGGGTTATGTTTAGGTCCAGGGTCCTTGCTAGAAGTAGCGGGGAAGTTTGTAAGAACTCACTGTTTGATTCGAGCCGAGGCCGGCAGGCTTTGGCCCAGTGGTTGCCGATGACAGCTACGTAGATCTTTACTCATCAGCAGCCCACGAGGAAAAAAGAGATAAATGGCCGCAGCTCCCTTATATGGGCAGGGGCTGGCCGTTTTAGGATTGATCCACAACATCTGTCAATCAGCTTTACAAGGTATTGTGGGTATCACATGACCCAGAACCTCCAAAGGTCCTTTTACCTACCATAGAGACTAAACTACAGTCACATGACCCGCAGGCCCTGCGACGCTATGCAAGGTAAGTATACACTTTCTATACAGTATTTACATTTATTTTAGCAATATATTAACCATTTGAGGGGTGACTAGGGGAAGACTAAAGAAGCGGAATCCCACAGTTACTAGGAACTCTGACTTTGGGGACCCCTATCCAAGGTACTGTATGCAATACAATACCGGGACACCACAAATGTATCAAGAACATTGTGGCCAGCATTGCCTACAGCCTGAGGGTCACCGTTAAAAGTGTTTTCAGGTCAAAAATGATTGATGGCCTATTCACAGAAAAAGCCATCCATAGTTGATGGTCGGGGTGCTGACACTCTGCCTCCCTGCCTGTTAATCGGCAGTGGTGCCAGAAGTAAACAATGTACTGCAGTTGAAGCTCAATTGTGCAGGCTGGGTCACATGAATGATCGGTGGACCATTTGTGCAGCTGCACATCCCCATCATAGTCAGCTGCACATCCCCATCATGGTCAGCTGCACATTCACATCATCATCAGCTGCACATCCCCATCATCGTCAGCTGCACATCCCCATAATCGTCAGCTGCACATCCCCATCATCGTCAGCTGCACATCCTCATCATCGTCAGCTGCACATCCCCATAATCGTCAGCTGCACATCCCCATCATCGTCAGCTGCACATCCCCATCATCGTCAGCTGCACATCCCCATCATCGTCAGCTGCACATCCCCATCATCGTCAGCTGCACATCCCCATCATCGTCAGCTGCACATCCCCATCATCGTCAGCTGCACATCCCCATCATCGTCAGCTGCCCATCCACATCATAGTCAGCTGCACATGCCCATTCACGCAGGATGGGTGTGGATGACGGTGATTTATGTCTGAACAAAGGACCTGATCAGACAAAAAACTTGTTTGCTGCCTGATCACAGGCCCTTTTGCACCGGCCTGTTATCGGTAACGAGCATACCTACTTAGTGGGATGGGACATGGTTTTCCCTTGTCCAACACATTTACTATAATACAGAAATCTATGCCAGGTGCTAGATTGTGGTGCACAGACAGAAGTAAAATGTACAACAAATTTATTGAGAGGCATTAAATAATACATTGTCCCTATTGCCTTTGTGTAACTAGATGAAGTATACTCGGTATAATTAACTATTTGGTATCTATCTGCTCACATCAAAGGTGAAATTGGAAAACATGTTAAAACCCTGTTGTATTTTGCATTACAACAATTTTCTACCTTCTCTTTTATGTTGGTATTTCTTCTGTCTGAATGAACACATTGTGTAACATATATATTAGTTTTCCATGTGGTTTTATGGGTCAATGTATATAGGACAAATGTGTCTAGAAATACTATGTGAATGTTATACATTCAGATAGACATTGGCATACCATACCAATGTCTATCTGAATGTATATGCTGATGTACACTGTAACATACCAGTGCTGGGCCCACTCAGTTAAGTGGCCTGAGTGTAATCTACTAGTGACGATGTTTGGTCCATTTCTACAGCATAAATTATTTTGCATGGCTTTTCCACTTTGGAGTCCCATAAAACAAAAGTACCATATACATTCAGAAATGGATTGAATGTAGTCACTAGTGGAGTGCATTTGGTACATGTAACTTAATGGACCAGGTGCAGGTATTCAAACTTGGGAGTCATTTTAGATGTGAACAGCCTTATTGGCAATTTAATTGGGTAAAAAGGTTCTTAAAAGACTTAAGATATTAAAGTATACTGAAGAGCTTACAATTAAGTAAAAGAAGTTCTGATGGATGTGTTTGTGGGGTATGACACATACAGTGGTGGTTGTTCAGCGTTTCCTCTGTGATGGGTTTGCAAGTCTTGTGACAGGAATAAGGTAGACGCACTTGGCAGGAAGTACGGCTGAAGAGGTTCTAGATGAGCTGTAGCCGAGGTGAGCTGTCTTCAAAGCAAGTGGGTGCAGCTTGAATGTTTTCATGTACGTTTGGCCCATTAGTGGTTAAACCATTGTCACTGCCCATTTAGCTCATGTTTATTTTGTGTATGGTTATCTTTCCTGACAACTTTGCACATGCCTTAGCGCCTCTTAGTAACACTTGTATTAACAGCTCTGTCTATGCATGTCTTACAGGCCCAGCTGAATGAAGACCATTTAAAGTGCAAGGTGGCAAATCTCGAAAACCAGCTGTTCTTCTATGCTCAGGTACATTAGATAGAAGTAGATAACTTGTCCTGTGCATATTATAAACTACAAACCCATCACAGCAAGGATTATGGGGTGGATACAAATACATTGAAGCATTTTTAGTGTTGGTTAATTCTTCTGTGGTATAAACGCCTGTGTCCAATAATGTTATTGTATTCTTTTGTAATGATGAAATAATATGTTTTCAATACAGGGTGGTTAGTCTGCTCACGTGTTCTGAAGGAATAAAAGAATACCAGGCAGGTTCCACAGAATGTAGTTTATTGAAAACAGGATTCTGGTATTGTTTGGAAATAAAGGTTTTGCATTCTTTATTATTTGGTGCTTTCAGGCTATGTTCACAGCTAAAATTACCCAATGTTCATGGTATAGGTCAGCAATCCAGCAGTTTGGTATGCCGATGTATACTGTAATATACCTGTACTGGGCCCAATAATTTTAACCCCTTAAGGACGCAGCCCTTTTTCACCTTGGGGACTGAGCCCTTTTTCGCAAATTCTGACCCCCGTCGATTTACGAATTAATAACTTGAAAATGCTTTTACCGAATATTCTGATTCTGAGATAGGTTTTTTTTTTTTCGTGACATATTCTACTTTATTTTGGTGGTAAATTTTCGGCGTTACTTGCATCCTTTTTTGGTGAAAAATCCCCAAATTTCCGGAAAATTTTGCTTTTTCCTAACTTTGAAGCTCTCTGCTTGTAAGGAAAATGGAAATTCCCAATAAATTGTATTTTTATTCACAAATACAATATGTCCATATTGTATGTTGGCATCATAAAATGGACATATTTTTGCTTTTTTGAAAAAATTAGAGGGCTTCAAAGTAGAGCAGCAATTTTCAAAAATTTCATGAAAATTGCAAAATCTGAAGGGACAGATGCTACAGAACTACAACTCCCAGCATGCCTGGGCAGTCGAGGCATGCTGAGAGTTGTAGTTTGGCAACATCTGGAGGACTGTAACAGCGGTCTCCAAACTAGGACCCTCCAGATGTTGCAAAACTACAACTCCCAGCATGCCCAGACAGCCATTGGCTGTCTGGGCATGCTGGGAGTTGCAGTTTGTCCTTCCTAGTGGTTGCCACAGTAAAGATCAGTTTACTTTCACTTTCATTACCCCCCACCATCTCGCCCCACCGTAGTTTCCCTACCTGAGCCAGGATCCAGCAGTCTCCAGCGACGATCGGGGGTCCCCAGGCATCTTCTCCTCCAGGTACCGGCCTCCATCTTCTCCTCACATTCCCCTCGACATCCAGGGGTGGGCAGAACAGGGGGTTGCCATGGCAACCCACTGTCCTGCCCTGCCATTGGTTAGAATCAGTTCTGACCAATGGCAGGGGATAGGATGAGATCGCAGCACTGCAACCTCGCTCCTATCCCTCAGGGTGATCAGGGCTGTCACTGACAGCTCCGATCATCCCTATTTTCCGGGTGATCGGGTCACCAGAGACCCGATAAGCCCGGAATAGCAGAAAATCGCATGTCTGAATTGACATGCGATTTTCTGCGATCGCCGACATAGGGGAGGGGGGGTCCCAGGACCCCCCTCAGCGATGTGCCGGGATGCCTGCTGAATGATTTCAGCAGGCATCCCGGTCCGGTCCCCAACCGGCTAGGGGTGGGGACCGGAATTCCCACGGGCGTATGCATACGCCCCACGTCTTTAAAGCCTTGGGTTGGGATGCAGGGCGTATGCATACGCCCGGCATCCTTAAAAGGTTAAGTGGACAGTGTCCTTTCCTAAGTGCCTGTACTTTGGAGTCCCAAGGAAAGGCAACGCTAGAACCGCGCAGACATAGCTGTCCCCATGTACATGCGGATTCCACCAAAAGAATGAACAAGATAATTCGGCGGAGGAAGCTTTCAGTGTGCACTTTACAGCTGAATCCCATTGACATCAATAAAGATTCTACTGCACCAAAATTTTCGAGCATCATTTTTAATTGGAATTACAGTTAGAAATTCCTCAGTCTTAACCCTGCCTAAAATTTTAAGGGGTATTCCGGGGAAAAATAAAGGATAGGGGATAAGATGTCTGATTGCGGGGGGCCCGCTGCTGAGACCCCCCGCGATCTCCCTGCAGCACCCGCATTCTATGCTGGTGCTGAATCTCCAGTTTCGGAAACCTCCGGGTTTCCGGGACTGGGGATGTGACGTCACGCCACGCCCCCTCCATTCATGTCTATGGGATGGGGCGTGACAGCAAGATAAGGTCTGATAGGAAGCAGCTGAACACAATGGGGGAGATTTAGCAAAACCTGTCAAGAGGAAAAATTGCTGAGTTGCCCATAGCAACCAATCAGATCGCTTCTTTCATTTTTGAAAAGGCCTCTGGAAAAATGAAAGCAGCGATCTGATTGGTTGCTATGGGCAACTCAGCAACTTTTCCTCTGGACAGGTTTTATAAATCTCCCCCAATGTATGTTAGAAAGTTGCATAAATAAATTATACAGTAAATAAGACTTATGAGATGAAGAAAAATCTTATTTTGCTGGATTACTTTTCTATATGGTAGTCACTGCCAAAGTGCAAGGAGCCATACAGCCTCTGAGCACTGCCATACTGGCTTTGTGGGATTCAGTCTGCGTTCCATTCAAATCTGTAAAGAAAAAAATACCTACCGTATTTTTTCGCCCTATAGGACGCACTGGCGTATAAGACGCACCCTATTTTTAGGTGCAAAATCAAAAAAATTAAAGATTTTGAACCTAATAGTGGTCTTCAACCTGCGGACCTCCAGATGTTGCAAAACTACAACTCCCAGCATGCCCGGACTGCCAACGGCTGTCCGGGCATGCTGGGAGTTGTAGTTTTGCAACATCTGGAGGTCCGCAGATTGAAGACCACTGCATAGGAGGTAATACTCACGTGTCCCCGCCGCATCGGACCCGTCACCGCTGCCCTGGATGTCGCTCCATCGCTGTCGCCGTGTCCCCGTCGCTCTGGAACGTCTCTGCTGCCGGCCGGGTATCCTCGCTCTCCGTCGCCGTCATCATGTCGTTACGCACGCCGACGCACGTACGCGACGACGAGGAAGGAGAGCGCCGGCCATACAGAGGAGCCCTGAACTGAGAAGACACCGAGGAGGCAGGTAAGGTCCCTCCCGGTGTCCTGTAAGCACTAACCCAGCTATTCAGTCGGGCTGTTCGGGACCGCCGCGGTGAAATCGCGGCGGTCCCGAACAGCCCGACTGAACAGCCGGGTTAGTGTCACTTTCCCTTCAGACGCGGCGGACAGCTTTGATCGCCGCGTCTGAAGGGTTAATACAGGGCATCACCACGATCGGTGATGTCCTGTATTAGCCGTGGGTCCCGGCTGTTGATGGCCGCAGGGACCGCCGCGATAGGGGTGTATTCGCCGTATAAGACGCACCGACTTTTTCCCCCCAGTTTTGGGGAAGAAAAAGTGCGTCTTATACGGCGAAAAATACGGTAGTTTCTGTATGTAATTGGAGCTATAATATTAATAATGCCATGCACAGGAGTACTTATAGTATATAGAGCTATCTGTAATATTAGAATAAAATACCTAATTTATAGCTTTTTCTTAGAGTTTTCCAAAAACAAGTGTGAAAAAACTTCTCTTGGAAATGGAAGAAAACAAGATGATATATCAAGAAAAAGCCAAAGAATCACTTCAGAAGTTATCAGATGAGAAAATAGCTTCTGAGAAAAAGCTTCAGAATGTTCAGGTGTGTACTGATAAAATGTTGTTCACAAATAGTAAAGGCTCTTTTCACATGTACAAATACGTGGTCCAGTTGTATATTTCGTGACAAAATCGACACTGGACCAGGAAGTCAAGAAAATATAGAAAATGCTTTTTATTTTTTTATTTTTTTTGGGGGGGGGGCCGGGGCCTTCTTGTGATATATTTTACATGGTTCCGTGAATAAAGCCTAAGGGCTAGTTCACACTGCCAAAATCATCGGTGGTAGGACCTCATGGACAGGTGCTGTCTCGTAAGCGGCAATGCAGTCTGGCAGAATTTTGCTGGCTGTATTCTGCTGCAGAAATTCTGCAGTATGCACAGAGCACCAGGAGCCCATTGAAAACAATGAGAATATGCTACAAGCGGAATTTCTCTGGCTGATTGTCGCTGTGTGGACGAGCCCTATATTTCTTAGATGCCTTGGTGCATGTAATTGATGTACTGGCTATATAACATAGTTGTTGGCCATGCACTGCTAATGCCTCATTGTACTAATAACTTTCTCTCATTCTAGCCCTTAGATTTAACAACTTACTTCTACTTTGTATTGTTCACCTACAATTGTGGTGACCCACGGTGTATGGGAGGACCAAGGGGTATAGCGGTGTAGGTGGAGGGGCAAGATGGTACTAACCCCCGGGGCAAGGTGCTGTTAACCCCTAATGTTTGTGACACCAGAGTGGTTTTTGGGTACCGGAACCACATGAACTGTATCTCCGCTATTCCAATGGCTAGGGAGTGAAAGGAGAGTCCACAACCAGTTATGGTTTAACGGAGGCTTTACTGAGTTTAGTTGGTTTTATCTTCACAGCTAGGCCAGATTCTCAGAGAGGTGGCCAGGTACACAGAAAGACCTCACAGCTTGCACCAATTAGACTTGTAATTGACTTTAGATAATTATCTTGAGGCTTGACTTTAGACTGGACTTGACTATATAGGTAGTAACAGCAGACATAGACTTGGACTTACTGGAATGACTGCAGATTTGCTGCCTTCCAGGTGCTGGTCACTAGCACTGATGTATCTGGTGTTGGCTGGTCTCACTAAAGACTGATGGTACCAGAGAGAGAATTGTAATAGCCGTCCCCTTGGGGGGCTGAGCCAAAGCCCATTGGTCAACCCGCGGGTCATAGGTTAAGCTGGTGCCCTCTGGGTAACATGTGACAACATAGACATAACATGTGACATTTCACAGGTCCTTTAGACAACTGCTGGAGTCCTCCAAAGGTCCTTTATACTGACTATACATTAGGACAGACTATCCATAAAATAAAATAGATAACAGTACATTACCAGCAGGGGAGACACTGGAGGAGAGCCCCCAGGTCACTGAGGGACTCAACCTGACACGGCCTAAGGGTAGTACAGAACCATGTTCTGTACTAGGACATTACAAACCCCCGTACTTAACGCAAGTCGCCCTCAACGCAGGTTCTGTCATAGTTGAGGGTCGTGGTGTCCCTGGGGCTGGATGCAGTCATGAGGCATTTTTACACACAAATGTCCATTCCGGGCTGGCAAATTTCCTGTAATATTGTCCATACATGCTCAGATTTTTGGTGTTCAACCGAGAACAGGATTAATAATGACTAGGACCAATACATATAACTTTACTTTAAGGGCCTTTTACTTTAAGGGCCTTGATGACTTGACTATGCAAAACAGTGGATTAAACACAACATGACATTTTGACTATGCATGTAACATAATCATGACTAGACTTAATACTTTATACTAGACATTTGCAGATTAGGTTGCCTGAGGCTCTCTGCCCAATGCCTTGGCTACTGGGGTCCCTTGGCATTTAAACCCATTTTCCCAGAATACTATATTAAGTTTATTCTAGACACTTTATGCTAGACATTTGATACAGATAACATTTTGACATTTCTGTTACCTTATATTGACGACATGCATAAGTTTAGTATCAGGAGTACTTCCTGGCCAGGATAGTATCCTGCGCATGAACATAATAATATATGACATTAGAGACGTTTGACATATGAGATTGAAGTAGACTGTGTCATTTTGAATGCTACAGTACTACTGTATGTGACTTGTGGTGTACATTACTTATGTGTACTTTATGAGTACTTTTTACGTGTACGTTAGTCTTTATATCTGGCTGGTATCTGCCCTTGCGTGGACCGTTGGGACATACGCAGCACCATCTCTTGGGACTCAGGAACAGCAACCTCTTCAGGAGCTCTTGACTCAGCTGGACTTGAGACAGGTTCCCCCTTTCAGCAGCCAAAGTAGGTTGTAACTCTGGACTAGCAGGACTTGGACTTGGGGGTTCGGACATGGATGAGGCAGGTGGTCTGGAGAATGGAGTATATTCTTGCACCAATGGTGACAGAACTTGAGCCGTTGTGGTGACTAAAGTTGGTTGCACAGGCCCACAGGTTGGTATGAAACCGAAGATTACAGCTCGGCCAGGAGGGAACATGGGAACATCCATGGACGGGTGTATTCCCTTTCTGAGCACATACTCCTTCGCAGGTTTGACTGGTGGTGAGGGAACTCCTTTGCAGGTTTGACTGGTGGTGAGGGAGGCATCGGGAGCACAGGCAAATCCTCTTTGTGACACAACTTGATTAGATTGCGATGAACGACTTGCGGTTCATACCCTGACTTCTGGATTGCATACACGGGATAGGGTACCGCGGTCACCGTATAGGGCTCTGTTTCCCAGATAAAGTCCAACTTGTGGGTTCTCAGGAACTTCCGCAGCCAGACCTTGTCACCTATTTGGAGAGGTTTGGCGGAGGCATGACGGTTGTAGTCTTGCTGCTGCCTCTGTTGAGCCTCACCCATCTTTCTGTTGACAATCTCTTTAGCTTCCTGGATCCTCCTTTGGTGGTCGGAGACCCATTCCATAGAAGCTTGCGAAGAGTTATTGAATGAAGCTTGGAGTCCAAACGTGCAATCTTTTGGTAGCTGACCATGTCAGCCCATCATCAAATAGAATGTGGTGTATCCAGTGGAACAGTGCATTGTGTTGTTATAAATCTCCAAAGGTTTGGGTAACAACCGGGGCCACTCTTCATGTCTGGACACAGACGCTGTTCGCAGCATGTGAATGAAGACTCGATTGAGCCATTCGAGTTAGTACATCAGCATTGACATTAGACTTGCCGCTTCTGCACTTGGCCAATTGCATAATTGGCCAACCTTGAAGCCCACTGCTGCTCAATGGCACCCAGTTTGGCGGTGTTCAGGTGGGCCAACGGATTATTATCCATATAGATAGTGAAGGGTGTGGCAGCCAGGTAATCTTTAAATCTTCTCAGTGACAGCCCATACGAGGGCAAGGAGTTCCTTCTTGAAGGAGCTGTAATTGGCATCTTTCTTTTCGGCTCCGCGCAGATTACGACTGGCATAGGCTATCACTCGCTCTTGTCCTTCCTGGACTTGGGATAGGACCGCCCCCAAACCTTTGAAGCTGGCATCGGTATACAGCCGGAACAGCTGAGTGTAGCCAGGATGGGTGGCTCTGTCAATAGGTGTTTCAGGGCTTGGAAGGCTGTCTTGTGCTCTTTCGACCAGGCCACAGGTAGCTTCCCACTGTAGTTCTCCTTCACTGTACCCCGCAAGATGGCTATGAGGGGTTCTGTAATCTGGGTGAAGTGAGCATTGAAGCGGCGGTAGTAGCTGGCAAATCTCAGGAAGCTCCGGACGTCTTTCACTGTGCGCGGGGTAGGCCAATTCTTAACAATTTCAACCTTGTCGGGATTAGGCTGGACTCCCTCAGCCCTGACAACATGACCTACGTAGTGTACCTGAGGTTTAAGCAGATGGCACTTGGACGGCTTGATCTTAAATCCATGTTTGATCAACACTTGGAAGACGTCTGACAGATTACCAAGGTGCTCTTGGCAGGACTTAAAGTATACAATGACATCATTGAGGTACAGCAGGACACTCTGGAAATTTAAATGGTCCAAGCATCGCTCCATCAGCCGCTGGAAAGTAGCAGGGGCATTGCACAACCCGATCGGCATACTCTTGAACTCAAACAGTCCCATGGAGGTCACAAAGGCTGTCTTTTCTCGGTCTTCCACAGCTACAGCCTTGATTCTTGGAAGAGGATAAGCATCCTTATGGGTGATGTCATTCAGTTTCTTTTTTTTGTATTTTTTTTTTTTGCTGGGAGCGATCAGAAGCATGTTTCGCTGGCTCTGCTTGTGTGCTTACTGCTCACTATTGCAGCCTGTCTCTCCTCCTGTTTCTTGGTTGTCTACTGCTGCTCATGCAGTTAGGGCACTCTCCTCTGTAGGGAGGGGTTTATGCATTAGTGTATAGCTCAGCGACAGCCAGTCTGCCACTTCACTGTTCCTTCCTTGGCGCAATCTCCCGAGAAGGGTGTGCTCATCCTTCCGTTTGTCAGTGTTAGTGGCACTACACTGCCACTCGGATATTTTGGAGTTCCCTTTCGCTTTCCCTCTGTTCCCGTTCTGACAGGACGTTGCTCAGAGTACTCTGGTCCGCTCAGACCGCTGTTTCCATGACCAATTGATCTCCTTGTTTTGGGCTTTCTTCTAGACTGCTGTGGCGTACATTATTTTCTGGGTCGTCCCTCTTGGTTCTTCAGGCCTTCGTGATGGTTGCGGTCTCAGGCACGTGCAATGCCCCTGCCCAGGCTTCTCCATGATCCCATTGTGGAGCGGGCTTTCTGTACTGCTCTTCTTTTCCCGACATAGCAGTATGTCTCCTCGGGCATTTCAGGGTTTGCTCCCATACAGGTGGGGTACTTCCCGGTGACTCGAGGGTCTCCAGTTCCATGTCGATTAGGTCTACCGGGTTGTTCCAGTTGGGCCAATTTTCGGCTGCTGTATGGATGTGGTTTCTTAACCTCTTAAGGACCAGGGGGTTTTCCGTTTTTTGCACTTTCGTTTTTTCCTCCTTACCTTTAAAAATTCATAACCCTTTTAATTTTGCACCTAAAAATCCATTTGATGGCTTATTTTTTGCGCCACTAATTCTACTTTGTAATGACATCAGTCATTTTACCCAAAATTCTATGGCGAAACTGAAAAAAAAAATCATTGTGAGACAAAATAAAAAACGCCATTTTGTAAATTTTGGGGGCTTCTGTTTCTACGCAGTAAATTTTCCGGTAAAAATGACACACTCTTTATTCTGTAGGTCCATACAATCAAAATGATACCCTACTTATATCAGTTTGATTTTGTCGTACTTCTGAAAAAAATCATAACTACATGCAGGAAAATGTATATGTTTAAAATTGCCATTTTCTGACCCCTATAACTTTTTTATTTTACCGCGTATGGGTCAGTATGAGGGCTCATTTTTTGCACCGTGATCTGAAGATTTTAGCGGTACCCTTTTTGTATTGATCGGACTTGCTGATCACTATTTATTCATTTTTTTCATGATATAAAAAGTGACAAAAAATACACTATTTTGGACTTTGGAATTTTTTTGCACGTACGCCATTGACCGTGCGGATTAATTCACGATATATTTTTATAATTTGGACATTTCTGCATGCGGCGATACCACATATGTTTATTTTTATGTACACAGTTTTTTTTTATGGGAAAAGGGGGGTGAATCAAACTTTTAATAGGGGAGGTGTTAAATGATCTTTTTTCACTTTTTTTTTGCAGTGTTATAGCTCCCATAGGGACCTATAACACTGCACACACTGATCTTTTACATTGATCACTGGTTTCTCATAGGAAACCAGTGATCGATGATTCTGCCGCTTGACTGCTCATGCCTGAATCTCAGGCACTGAGCAGTCATTCGGCGATCGGACACCAGGAGGCAAGGTAGGAGACCCTCCTCGTGTCTAACAGCTGTTCGGGACACCGGCATGGTTTCACTTTCACTTTAGATGCAGCGTTCAACTTTGAACGCCGCGTCTAAAGGGTTAATAGCGCACGATCACTGCCGCGCACTATTAGCAACGGGTCCCGGCGTGGCCCCGCGTTATAGAAAGGGGAAAGGACTCAGGATGTACCGGTACGTCTTTGGTCCTTAAGGGGTTAAAGCTGTTCCACCTGTGTGTCATCCTCTCCAAGTCCGCTCTTCTCCCCGGGTGCTCATGTTGTGCCCCTGGGACTGTGGTTTTTGGCACCTACAGCTTTTTGGTTCAGATCTTCTGCACTGTGTCTCTCAGGAGACTGTTCCTGTCTCTCTTTTCTAGAAGTTTCTGGTCTTCATCTTGACTGGCTCGCCTTCAGTTCTTCCAGGCGTTTTCTCCCCATGTTTTCTGGTTTCGGCTGGTCCTGTGTATGGGGTTCTCTTGTTGTCCCCTTTTCCTTTTTTATCTCCAACTGAGTTTTCCCTCTGTCTGTCTGTTTCTGTGCTTCTCGTAGTTGGTTTCCTACCTCCTTCCAGGTTGGTTCGGCCCAACGGGTCGCCACATCGCCCCTTCTTGTCTCTCTCTGTGGCCTGTTGGTTTAGAATCTCTTCTAAGGACGGTCCCTTCCTTGGCATTATAGTCCATCTCCATGGACAGTGGAAACTGCCGGATGCTCAGTTCCAGGCTTTGGTTACCTTTTAGCCCAGGGTCTTGTCAGTGTGTCTTACAGCCGGTTGGGGTTCAGTCTCCGGACTGACTCCCTTCCTCTGGTGTTGTTCTTTCCACCCCAGGGACTGCTTTGGTATGTCCCTTTGTCTTTGTGTCCCCCAATAAAGAGTGACCAAGAAAAGGAGATGTTTTTGTATTCACCATAAAATCTCTTTCTCATAGCCTTCATTGGGGGGACACAGCACCCACTCATTTCTTCATTCCTGTCCGGATAGCCTTTTTCGGTTCTTGGGTGTTTTTCTGGGATTCCTTTCTTAGGGTAATTCAGACTTGTCTCTTGGCAAGAGCATATACCCATGTCTCTGTGTCCCCCAATGAAGTCTACAAGAAAGAGATTTTACGATGAGTACAAAAAAAATATCTCCTTTTTTTAATACTATAATCTGTGAAACAGGTACGCTTTAATTTAGTGGATGGCTACAGACAGAACCCTTTATTTATTGGTTAAGCTAATCGTCTTAGAGCAACTTGCTTGCAACAGAGGTAGAACTCATGAGCTTCCATAGCACAATCATACCCCATTTTCTTTTTTTCGAAACTTGTACTATAGGCTTTGGGCACCAGCTGTATGTACTGTATGCTGTCAAATTCTAAACTATCACACACCAAAACTTACCATGTAACTGTAACCTTAAAGTATTTGTCATTATTCCCACTTTGCAGATGTCATTATCAGTGTCTTCAGATGAGTGTGAGTTGTGGAAGGAAGAATATGAAAAGTTAAAAGAAGACTGGATAGAACTGAGCAACCAACACTGTGAGCTAAAGAATCAGATGAACATCCTTCACAGCAAACTGCAGGTACTCAAATGTTTACCAAGAATAAATCTCTCTCACAAAGTCTACAGTACAACTAGGATATTAATCCAAAAAAATTTATATTAGGACTTATTCTCTAGGTAAAGAATCTGGATTAAACCATTTTTCTTTGGGGAAAAATAGGTACTAATGCATTTTAACTTTTTTTTTTTTATTACAATTTTAGTTTTTCTGTATGTCTATTTTTTTTTTTTTTAATGTGCGTTGTTTTTTTTTTTATTTTTTTTTTACCTTAGAAACGAAGTGTGGCAATTCCCAGAAGTGTGCTAGGAATGTGTTAAATCAGACTTCCTATGGGAATTGGAACACTTGGAAAGTGTAATGACTTTTTCAAGACTAGACAAATCGCTAGCAGATTCATTATATTTGGATTCTGTGCATTGTACTGTAGAATCACTCATTCCTGAATGTATTATGAAAAAAAATATAGCAGAGGTCATTTTTTTTCCCTGTGCCTCACACTTCCCCCACCAAAAAAAACATATATGTTTTGTTCCCTAATGTGATTCCAATAAAATGACCAGTTGGAGATCGCGGCAATTTTATCCAAACATTTTCAGGTAATTAAAAAAAAATATTTGCATGTATGCTTCAAACACTTGAGCACATTAAGCATATTGACTGTTAAGTGTAAATACTTAAGACAGTTATCATACAGTATAACCTTACCCAGAGATACTCTATGTACACATGTAGATTGCGCTTCTCTTAATCCAATGTTCTTGTTCTGTTTTGTCCTTTTGGTTTAGTGGGTGGGATCTCAGGAAGCACAGTGTCAGCAGCTTCACAATCGTATTCAAGGGCTGGAAAAAGAACATATTGAACTGCAAGCCTTAAATGAGCAGCTTAAGGAAGATAATGGCCTCCAGAAGGAGCAGCTGAACTCTCTGCAAGGTTTATTTACTTTACTTCTATTGAAGTATTTATTGTAGAAGAACAAGGTACTTGCATGATAAACCATGAACCCAAAGGCTTCTTGACAAGACATTACTGCTTAGGGGAGCTCCTACAATTCCCATAATTGCAGGTGCAACCTAGTCTTGCCACCTTAAACAGTAGCAAGTCCAGATTTTGGGTAAATCTCAAGTGCTAGTGGCCACGAATCGCCCTTGTGATTCATCGATAATTGAGAGCTGCCCCTCGACTTTCTACTTTTTAAAGCTGCAAGTCCAGGTCCTCCTGCAATTATCAGAATCACAAGAGCTAGCCCCAGCAGCTAGCACTGTGTGTAAGACCACCCTCATAATTACTGCCTTTTAAAAACCATGGGGTACATCTTAATTAGATATGAGCAAATTTTGGAATTATACGATTCGGCTGATTCACCTAACTTTCCGAATAAATTAAGTTCAGTCCGGATTTATTTGCGGCAAATCTGTATTAAAAACAGCTATTTCTGGCCTACAGAAAGCCTCAATAGGGGTGTAGAACACTTTGCCTTGCTCTAACACACACAGGGAGGGTGTTGGGTTAGTGAAGTAATACAGTTATTCAGTATGACATGCAGATTAGAGGCGTCACTATTAGAATCACTGTCGCAGAGTGGCACCATGACAGAGCCTGGAGGTGGCATCAGTATGAGGAGACCATATAGTGGCTGAATGACACAGCGTGGAGGTGGCAGCAGCATGAGGAGACTATATAGTGGCTGAATGACCCAGCCTGGTGGTGGCAACAGCCTGACGAGACCATAGGGCCTCAAAATTGAAAAGATTAAAGATATTTTTTAACATTTAAATTGAAGATTTCAAATAGATAAACCTAAAATGTTTTATTTAGTGTGCCAGCAGCATGAGGAGACCATATGGCGGAACAGTGACATAGCCTGGAGGTGGCGGAAGCATGAGGAGAACATATAGTGGCTGAATGACACAGCCTGTAGTTTGGGCAGCATGAGGAGACCATATAGTGGCTGAATGACACAGCCTGGAGTTGGCGGCAGCATGAGGAGACCATATAGTGGCTGAATGACACAGCCTCGAGGTGGCAGAAGCATGAGGAGACCATATAGTTGCAGAAAGAGACAGCCTGGAGGTGGCAGCAGCATGAGGATAACATATAATGGCAGAATGAGACAGCCTGGAGCTGGCATCAGCATGAAGAGAACATTTGGTGGCAGTATGAGACAGCCTGGAGGTGGCATCAGCAGCATCAGGAGTCCTGAGAGTGACCCACTGACATAGTTGGGTGGTGGGTGGCAATACCAGTACTCGGTGACGAAGGTGGGTGAATAAAATGAGAACTTGGCATCAGATGTATGGCATCAGGCGGGTGGATCAGAATAGTAGCTGAGGCAGGTAGGCAGAAGAAAACGGTCTCTTTTGTAAAAGTGTTAATGTGCACAAGTAAGTATTGAGGATATGCATTACGTAAAACGTAACTTTTAATAATATTCTTAGGATAAAATATATGTACCCAAAAATTATTTGAAATCAAACAAAAGGAAAGGTGTGCAAAAAAAACACCATGTGCCACCTACACCACCAAGTATTGATGTGATGCAAAGACCTCTAAAAGGTGAAAGGGAACAATGTAAGGTTCATTGTAACCGGTGAGGGTAAAAACTTCCCTTCTAAGGCCCTACTCTCGCATTATTAATTCTCTTCTTGGCTAGTGTTACTCGCTCTAAAAAGGGCAGCCCCACACAGAAAACTCTCCCTATTTCCACCTAAATGACAGTGTTTTTAGGTGGAAATAGAGAGAGGTGGAAATAGGGAATTAATAATGCGAGAGTAGGGCCTTACAGGGGAAGTTTTTACCCTACCGGTTACAATGGGCCATACGTTGTTCCCTTCCCTTCCTTTTAGAGGTCTTTGCATCACATCAGTTCTTTGTGGTGCAGGTGGCACATGGTATTTTTTTGCACACCTTTCCTTTTGTTTGATTTAAAAAATTTTTTGGGGGATACATATATTTTATCCTAAGAAAAGTTAAAGGGGTATTCCAGGCAAAACCATTTTTTATATATATCAACTGGCTCCGGAAAGTTAAACAGATTTGTAAATTACTTCTATTAAAAAATCTTAATCCTTCCAATAGTTATTAGCTTCTGAAGTTTTCTGTCTAACTGCTCAATGATGATGTCACGTCCCGGGAGCTGTGCATGATGGGAGAATATCCCCATAGGAACTGCACAGCTCCCGGGACGTGAGTCATCAGAGAGCAGTTAGACAGAAAACAACAACTCAACTTCAGAAGCTAATAACTATTGGAAGGATTAAGATTTTTAATTAGAAGTCATTTACATATCTGTTTAACTTTCCAGAGCCAGTTGATATATAAAAAAAAAAGTTTTGGCCTGGAATACCCCTTTAAGTTTTAGCTAGTGCATATCCTCAATACTTGTGGTCTGATGCCGAGGAATGTCTGTAACTGGGGAGCAGCACCTTAAATATGTTTTGCACTATCCATATTTGTGAAGTGTTGGTGTGGCACCATGGTCAATCTACTTTGATGCATCAGGCATTGGTGGGTGGAAATCCTGGCTGATCCATGCCTGATTCATCTTTACAAAGGTCAGTCTCTCCACATTTTTCGTGGACAGACTAGTTCTTCTTGGGGTTACTATGGCCCCAGCCACACTAAACATCCGCTTTGATGGCACACTACTGGCCGGGCAGGACAGCTTTTCCAAACTCTGCTACTTACGGCCACAAATCAAGTTTGGCTGCCCAGAAGTCCAGCGGATCTTCAAGGTGTGTTGGCATGGTCATGTCAAGGTATGCCACAACCTGCTGGTTCAGGTCCTGCTCCGCTGCTGATGAGTTGCTTCACTATGCGGGTGAAGAAAGTTACTCATCAGTGACTATAGACTTAGGCTGCTGCTGATGGAGCTGGTACTGCTCTTGACACCCCACCCCTCCTCAACAGCCATGGCAGTGGAAGGTGAGCACAGAGGGCCCCCTGAGTCAGACCTGCGAGAGGATGGACAATGGCGCAGATAGGCATCGGCTAACTGACTACGTAGGATGTCTCTGTAGTAGGTCAGTTTGTCCTCCCTCTCAGTGGGTGTACAAAAGGCCCCCATTTTGTGCCGGTAGCGAGGGTCCAATAAGATGGAGAGCCAGAAGTCTGCTGAATGGTGACAATTCGGGGGTCACTACGCAAGCAAGTGAGCTGCATCGTGCCATTTATGCAAGTGACTCGGAGGGACTCCCTGCCTACATCTCCACTGCATACTGCCACAATGTGTTTGGGTCCTGCCTCGCCTTCCTCATAACCCTCTAGCTGCTTCTGCTCTTCATCTCTGGTCAGATGACTAGAAAAACCGCCCATCTCGCGAAACCTAAACTGTGCTTCACTGTGCCCCTCCCCCTCCTCCTTCAGTTTAGCCCCCACAGGGCTCATGTGGCTGTGATATGTAGGCGCCACATCTACAGTGCCCTGACCAGCCATCATTTCCAACACGTGTTGTAGTAGATGAAGCAGTAGAATGACGTTGTTCATCCCGTAATCCTGGCGACTGACTAAGGTGGCTTCCTCAAAAGGCCTGAGCAAACGACAGGTGTCATGTATGAGCTGCAACTGGTTGACATTGAAGTTACACAGGGGAATCCCCCTATCCACTTGGATCATCAAGAAATCGGTGATGGCTGTTCTCTTTCCGTACAGTTGGTCCAACATATGGAGGCTTGAGAACGCCGCGTTGCGGCGAAACATGTAGGGGTGGGCAATCTACAACATTTTAAATTGCACTCTGACAGTTGTACAGTGCGGGTGTCTGCAGCACAGCACTAATAAATAATGAGAGATTCCCTGTTATACTATACCTTACCTGTCAGGGGCTATTTTAATGCACTAAGTGGGAAGTTTTAGTGATATATAATAAAAGTTATTTTTTAAAGGGTTGATTAATAAGGTTTTTTTTACCCCGGGCTGCGGCCTTGGGGTTTGGTAAATTAGCTCCACACGTCGGCGCTGCCGTGCACTTTGGTACACACCGACAGGCTCTAGGACTGGCCCACCTTCTGTTCCACAAAATTGTGCAAGGCTGGTACTGTCTTCTTCGCAAAGAAATTACTGCTTGGGACTCTCCACCTTGGCTCGGCACAAGCCATCAGTTCTCTGAAAGGTGCACAGTCCAACACTTGAAAAGGGAGAGACTGCAGCACCAGCAACTTGGACAGGACCACATCAGCTTCTGCACTGTTGGATGAGTGGGCGCATACTGTGGTCTCTTGGACATGGCTTCGCCGATGGATTGCTGGTGGAATGACTGACTCAAAGGAGGAGGAGCAGGAGCATCTGGAGCGACAGAAGATGGGTATGACACACAGCTCCCTTCAGCTGAGGTGGTGGAGCCTTGGCTGGCTGAAACAGGGAGCGGTGTGCCACTGGCTGATGCAGCAGGCTGGACCACCTCATCGGAGCCACGGGTCTCCCAGGCCTCTTTATGGTGACGCTGCATATGTTGACGTAGGGCCGTGGTGCCAATATTGGGACCCTGGCCATGCTTAACCTCCTGCCGACACATCTTGCATGTGGCCAGGTTAACATTCTCCAGATGCTTGATGAAAAACTGCCACATCGTCGAGTAGCTGCTTTTTTCCACCAACAGTCCGCACTGATTGACTTCTAGGGCCGCCAACTCCAGGAACCCCTGTTCCTCCAACTCCTGGGAAGGTAGGCTGCCGCAAAGCAGGTGGTCTACCCCGGGCATGTTTGGCTCCAGACTTTCCACTTTTCCCACCATGCTGACTGCCAACCATGCTACCACCTTGCTGGCTCAGCAGCTGCTGCAACCCTCTTCTCTTGATGAAGCCCCTTCTGCACCCGGCTCCCAAGTGCGATCGGCTTCACCATCATAGTTATTCCTGCACGTCACTTATGTCCTCCTCATGTTCCTCAACAGTGTCTGCTTCAGGAGCCTGAACGCTCGCAAAACCACCTCCCACACCACTCTCCTCATCACTACTTGCCTGCCTAGCGGAGGAAGTGGCAGATGGGCATTAGCTGCTGACTGTCCTCTAGATTGTTCTCACGAAATAGTGGAGCTGAACCCACAGCATAAGATACATCTGTGGGGAGGGAACAGCATAGGACAGAGGCAATGGGAGGACAGGGACTGCTCCCGGGCCATGCCAATTGATGGTTGTGACTGAGGAACTCACAGACTGTTGACTGGGGGTGTCAGATGTCACTTGTGATGAAGTGGATGACCATGTTAACCAGTTAATGGCAGATGGGTTGCTGGTTGAGACACGACCGCTAGCTAATCCCGGGAGCTCAGGCCTCTCGCTGCGACTCCTGCTGCCACTCGCCCCTAGTCTGCTGCGACCTCTGCCTGATGAATTTAGGCCTCTGCCACTCCTCCGTGCATGTCCTGGCACCTCTCTGCCTGACATACTTAGTGCGTATATGAAGGGGAGTACAATACGCTCCACTACGCTTAAAACAGTATTTGTCTACAACACCAGCAGGTGTGTACTTTTGGCTGGCCTTTCACAGTATCTAGGCCCTTAAGGAACAAAATGGTACACCACTTTGATGTAGGTATGTGGTATTCACTTATAAGGGGAGGACAATGCGCTCCAGTACGCCTAAAACAGTATTTGTCTACACCACCAGCACCACCCTAAAGACTTTAACAGGAACAAAATAGTACACCACTTAGATGTACATACAGGTTACACTTAATAGAGGACAATACGCTTTTAGTGCTCTCCTCGCCCTAACTGGCTGGCTACTATTAGCTTTTCAGTTGTTGTACACATCAGTGCTGCAGCACACAGTCTCTGTGTACTACACCCAAAATTGCACTCTCTCTCAATATCACTCCCTTCCCTATCAGTGCTTCTAGGCTGGATTTGGGCTTGAGGTGAATTGCTGCTGTAAAAAAGCTTTTCTCTGCAACACACTGCTCTCTGTCCCTCTTTGCAATAGAACGTTGATGTGACTGGGAGGTGAATCGCTGTTGTAAAAATGCTTTTATGTGCAACACACACTGCTGTCCTCCCCTCTCTCTTTGAACGCTGATGTGACACTTGTATAAGTGAAGGGAATGGAGGATCAATAGTTCAAGACTGAAGCTGTAAACAATTGGAAAAACTGCTGTCATTCAGCTAAGGCTATAAAAACTTGTAAACTCGATTGTTAGCTTAAACTTTAAACATGACTATGTGATTCTACTAGGGAAATCATGTCTTATAATAAATGCCCCTTCCTGGATCCTCCCACTGCCCTATCTTCAGCAGCAGATCAGCACACAAACTGTTCAATACAGTAGACTGTTGGCTTCCCAGCCAGTAGTCCTGTGGTAATGACATGTATGTTACCTTTCTTTCCTTCAAGGAATGTATAAAATACATTTGCATATTAATACAGAGGAATCGAAGTCGGGGAGTCTGAGTCGGAAGTACAGAAAACTGCGGAGTCGGACCATTTATCTACAGACTCCACAGCCCTGGCTTTAGCCCCCAAAACAGCTAGTGTTAACCCCCATTTATTACCCTGGTACTCACTGCCACAGGAGTACTGAGAAGATCCAGTACCAGCAGGCCTGGGGTGCCGGCAATGATGCTCTTGGGCCTAGGTAGTAACGTGCTGACGTTATTTAGACTGGGAGGGCCAAAAACAATGGTCACTGCTTACCTTGGTAACATCAAGCTGCTGCGCCTTGGTTGTTATTTGACTGATAATATAAATAGGGAGAACGCCACACACAATTTATTTATTTACAGGAAAAGTGTGCGGGGTCCCCCTTCCTATTGCTATGCATCACCACTTACCTCTGTAGGTGCTGACACAGGGTTTTTGCTGCAAAAATGCCCTAAAACGCCTATGCCAAACTAATATGGCATTTTTCTTTAATTTTTTTTCCCCTCCTATAGACTTCTAAGGGACAGAAACACCAAGATTTCTTGGCAAAAAATGTCAGTCTCAGCATGCTGCGATGTTGGGGAAACTGCCAGTGTTCTCAAAAATGCCCAAAAGCAGGCAAAAAAAAAACAAAAAAAAAAACAACCAGCAGACCCAAAAACGCGAAGTGGGTTTGGCACTTTATAATTTCATGATTTCCTTTCATTCCCAGCAAACATCTGGCTGTTGTGTTTTTGCTTCAAAAAAATGCTATGCATAAGTTGTGGAAATTTTTTTGGTGGACGCTTAGCCATAAAGTGTAATAGTTATAGTATGTTTAAAAGTAGTATGCATGACTGTTGTTGGTATGGGCATACAATTAAATACATGGGTCTGGGCTGTTTACATGTCAAAAATACAGACCTATTTTTGGCACATTTTGGAATGTAAACATCTTACATAGTTAGATAGTTACATAGTTAGTACGGTCGAAAAAAGACATATGTCCATCAAGTTCAACCAGGGAATTGAAGGGTGGGGTGTGGTGCGATATTGGGGAAGGGATGGGATTTTATATTTCTTCATAAGCATTAAAGTTATTTTGTTCCAGGAATGTATCTAATCCTGTTTTAAAGCTGTTAATTTTTCCTGCTGTGACCAATTCCTGAGGTAGACTGTTCCATAAGTTCACAGTTCTCATGGTAAAGAAGGCATGTCGCCCCTTGAGACAAAACTTTTTCTTCTCCAGACGGAGGGAGTGCCCCCTCGTCCTTTGGGGGGGTTTAACCTGGAACAGTTTTTCTCCATATTTTTTGTATGGGCCATTAATATACTTATATACGTTTATCATATCCCCCCTTAAACGTCTCTTCTCAAGACTAAACAATTGTAACTCCTTTAATCGCTCCTCATAGCTAAGATGTTCCATGCCCCATATTAGTTTAGTCGCGCGTCTCTGCACCCTTTCCAGCTCCACTGTGTCCCTTTTATGGACAGGCGACCAAAACTGAACAGCATATTCCAGGTGAGGCCGTACCAATGCTTTATAAAGGGGGAGTATTATGTCCCTGTCCCTTGAGTCCATGCCTCTTTTGATACATGACAATATCCTGCTGGCTTTGGAAGCAGCAGCCTGACATTGCATGCTATTCTGTAGTCTGTGATCTACAAGTACACCCAGATCCTTCTCTACCAGTGACTCTGCCAGTTTAATCCCCCCTAAGACATACGACGCATGCAGGTTATTAGTACCCAGATGCATAACTTTACATTTATCCACATTGAACCTCATTTGCCAAGTGGATGCCCAGACACTTAGTCTATCCAAGTCATCTTGTAACTTATGCGCATCCTCTATAGACTGTACCGTGCTACAAAGCTTGGTGTCATCTGCAAAGATAGAAACAGAGCTGTTAATACCATCCTCTATATCATTGATAAATAAATTAAACAACAGTGTTCCCAGTATTGAACCTTGGGGTACACCACTAATTACCGGGGACCAATCAGAGTACGAATCATTGACCACCACTCTCTGGGTACAATCCATGAGCCAGTGTTCAATCCAGTTACAAACTAAAATTTCCAAACCCAAAGACCTTAACTTACCTGTCAGACGTCTATGAGGGACAGTATCAAATGCTTTAGCAAAATCCAGAAACACTATATCCACAGCCATTCCTCTGTCAAGGCTTCTACTCACCTCTTCATAAAAGCAAATTAGATTGGTTTGACAACTTCTATCCTTAGTAAACCCATGCTGGCTATCACTTATAATACTATTATCCCCTATGTATTCCTGTATGTAATCCCTTATAAGTCCTTCAAACAATTTACCCACAATGCACGTTAAACTTACCGGTCTATAGTTTCCTGGGGAAGACCTAGAGCCCTTTTTGAAGATTGGCACCACATTTGCCTTGCGCCAGTCCCTTGGCACAATACCAGACACCAGTGAATCTCTAAATATCATGAACAGGGGTACAGATATTACTGAACTTACCTCTCTAAGAACTCTTGGGTGCAATCCATCTGGCCCTGGAGATTTGCTTACATTTATATTACTTAACTTACCTTGTACCATCTCTACATTAAGCCAGTTCAGTACATTACATGATGTGTTACCAGTAGGCCAATGTCAGCTCCTTTTTCCATAGTGTATACAGAACTAAAGAACCCATTCAGTAGCTCCGCCTTCTCTTGATCGCCCGTGACAACCTCCCCATTATCATTATTAAGGGGTCCTACATGCTCTGTCCTTGGTTTTTTTGCATTTATATATCTAAAAAAATATTTAGGATTAGTTTTGCTTTCTTTGGCCACCTGTCTCTCGTTTTGAATTTTTGCTGTTTTTATTACATTTTTACAGATTTTATTAAGCTCTTTGTACTGTTTAAATGTTATAGCTGACCCATCAGATTTGAATTTTTTGAAGGCTATTTTTTTGTTGTTTATTACTCTTTTAACATCATTTGTCAGCCATGTAGGATTCAGTTTTAATCGTTTATATTTGTTCCCCTTTGGTATATATTTAGCTGTATAGTTATTTAGAGTTGATTTAAAGATGTCCCATTTACCTTCTGTATCAGTATTTGAGAACACCTCCCCCCAGTCTATGTCCTGTAGTGCAGCCCTCAGCCCAGGGAAGTTTGCCTTTTTAAAGTTATATGTTTTTGCCTTCCCCGCCTGTCTTTCTTTTCTACATTTTAAGTCAAAAGTAACTATATTGTGGTCGCTATTACCAAGGTTTTCCCGCACAGTTACATTACCAACCAGCTCTGCGTTGTTGGAAATGATCAGATCCAACAAGGCATCACTTCTTGTTGGGTCCTCCACAAACTGGCCCATAAAATTATCCTGCAATAAATTTAGGAATTGTCGCCCCTTTGTAGTTTTAGCCAACCCCGAACCCCAATCTATATCTGGATAGTTAAAATCTCCCATTATTACCACTGTACCTGCCCGGGCGGCCCTCTCTATTTGTTTATGAAGCCTTCTATCTCTTCAGTGATATTAGGGGGTCTGTAGATTACACCAAGTATTATTTTTTCAGTATTTCCCTCCTTTTGTAATTCTACCCACAGTGATTCCACCTCCTCAGAATCATCACACACTATGGCATCGTTCACACTGACTTTCATACCACTTCTTACATACGGACAGACTCCACCACCTTTTCTGTTCATTCTATCCTTGCGAAACAATGTAAACCCCTGCAGATTAACAGCCCAGTCATGCGAGGAGTCCAGCGATGTCTCAGTGACCCCAACTATATCAATATGTTCCTCCAGTATCAAGGCCTCAAGCTCCCCAATTTTATTTGCTAGGCTTCTGGCATTTGTGAACATACACTTTACATTTCCATCCTTTATGTTATTGGGGTTAATGGGATTCAAGGGTGTAAGTTTTATTTTCCTATGAAGCCTATTCCTATTAACTATTCTAACCCCTCCCTCCGCTCCACCCCCAGGTACATTTATAATTCCCACCTCTCTATCTACACTAACTTTCCCCTCTTTGCTGTAGGTTCCCTCCCCCCAAATCCCTAGTTTAAACACTCCTCCACCCTTCTAGCCATCTTCTTCCCAAGCAAAGCTGCACCCTCCCCATTGAGGTGCAGCCCGTCCCTACGGTAGAGCCGGTAACCGATAGCAAAGTCAGCCCAGTTCTCCATGACCCCCAAACCCCTTCTTCCTACACCAGCTTCTGAGCCACTTGCTTACCTCCCTGATCTCCCGCTGCCTCTCTGGTGCGGCTCGTGGTACTGGTAGTATTTCAGAAAATACTACTTTGGAGGTCCTTGCCTTAAGCTTGCGGCCTAAGTCCCTGAAATCATTTTTAAGGACACTCCACCTACCTCTTACTTTGTCATTGGTGCCAATATGTACCATGACTGCTGGGTCCTCTCCAGCCTCACCCAGCAACCTGTCAACCCGATCCGCGATGTGCCGAACTTGTGCGCCAGACAGACAACACACTGTTCGGCGATCCCGGTCTTTGTGACAGATTGCCCTTAAAAAAATCTTAAAATTTAAAGGCCCCTTATGGGCTAGTTTTTGCTTTAGCCCACAAAAACTGCAATAAGTCATTCAAAAAACTTCTGAAATTTTCAAAAGATTTTTGCCTGTAAAACATCTTTCTTTTAAGGCTCCGAATAATCCTCAAAAGAACTTATTGTGAACATTGCTTATAAAGTTACATTTTCCAAGAATTTTTTTGCATGTATTTAAATATGATGTTCATTTCCTGTAATGATTTTGCAGATGACCGATGATTAACCATAGTTTCTTTTTTCTTTTTTTTTTAGTTAGACTGAGGAACTCCGAGGAGCAGAAACTTGAGATGAAAAAGCAAATTAAAAGATTACAAAGTACGTTGCTCTAAATATTTATGAAAGGAGAAATAATCACTTTGGTTTAAGGGCCTGTCCACACTGCTAAATTTCTGCCGAAGTCCTATTATATTCAATGGAAATCTGCTGCAGTGTTTACACTTTAGAATTTCTGCAGTGGAAAATTCGGCACCATAAATTCAAGGTTTAGGACCCTCCAATGGAGATGAGGCATTTCAGTCTATGGAGATGAGGCACGTCTGCCTACTGTCAATTATTTCAGCAGCGTTCATTGCAGACAGAATCTCCGCCTGAAGATATTCAGCAGTGTGAACGGCACCTTAAAGGGGTACTCCGGTGCTTACACATCTTATCCCCTATCCAAAGGATAGGGGATAAGATGCCTGATCGCGGGAGTCCCGCAGCTAGGGACGCTGGTGATAGCTATCATATTCTCCTCCCGTAGGCGTGCATTGAGGGGCGGAGCGTGATGTCACACGGGGGCAGAGGCGTGACGTCACACGCCGCCGGCCCTGCGGTCGCCCGTAATCAGACCGGGGACTGATTACAAACGGGGTGCCGCGTGCATGATCACGGGCGTCCCCAGCTGTGGGACTCCCGTGATCAAGCATCTTATCTCCTATCCTTTGGATAGGGGATAAGATGTGTAAGCACCAGAGTACCCCTTTAATGACTCTGCTTACTGCAATAAGTATCTTCTTTATCACAGCAGGGTCATACTAATCTGAGACAATTACATACAGATCTAGCTATGGTTTTTATATTTCTATTACAATTGCTATTTGCTGTCTAACTTCTATGTGCTTTTAGCAGCCCATTTTTAGGATGCACATTTTCTCAGACCTATGCATATTACACAAAAGTAGGGAATTTATTTATGCCACTTTCTGGAAAATGAAGAGAGTTTAGTCGGACAGACATGGCCCTCTGGCATGGCAGATTTAACACATGTCAGATTGGTGTAATTCTTTTAAGAAATATACTGCAGCTCCTAACTGGAGTAGATTTCTATGTCTGGCACCCCTGAGGACTTTTACTTAAACGGAATATCCAGGTTTTATTAAGTTTTCCCTTTAGTACGTGTGATGCCAAGTTATGTCTTAAGTGCTTTACTTGCCTTACATGTGTGGGGTGGATTGACCCCTTTTTTGCAATCTTATGGCCCCCCCCCCCAGGTTCAGCATTCCTCCGGTCTGTGGATGACTGTTGTCTTGGGTCTCAAGCCAGCCCTCTCATGACGTGTGCAGTGCAGCTGTACGTGCCGCCAATCAATGTGTCACGTGACAGTGGGGGATACATTGCACGCTGGAGCGGCGGCATGCATGCTACATCAGGGGGGCTGGCTGGTCAGGGAAGACAAGAGAAAGCCAAGCCACATGTGATCAGCTGTAGTCTCGAGCCAAACGAGATCCTGGGAAAGGCTTGAAACAGCAGTCATACACAGACCGGAGGAATGCTGAACCTGGGGGGCATGAAATCACAAAGTGGTCAATCCATCTCACACATGTATGGCAAGTAAGGAACTTAAGACATAACTTGGCATCACAAGTTACTAAAATCTAGATAACCCTCTAAAAGACCAGCATAAAAGATGGCAGTCTTATAAAACTCCTATTAAATTACAATTTCATTTTTAAAGACTACATTACAACATTTCTTTCCAGTGAGAGTAAAGAAATTGTTAATCCAAAAGCAAAACACAAACACACACACACATACTAGACAAAAAAAAGTGTAAGCAGACAAAAAGATCTATGCAAATAATTTCTTGTATTGAGTATGCATTAAAATAGTTTGTTTACCCATAATGGGAGATCATTAGTCCATAAAAAGAGACAACAGAAGAAAGAGCAAGGCTATGTTCATACCCAGTTTTTGGAGTGTTTTTTTTCACAGCCACTTTTCACATTGAACTCAAGGGAAAATGGTGCTTTGTTCCCACCCAGTTTTATTTCATGGCAATTACGGCTGCCATGGTTATGTCTGTGTTTTGGCACATATACTCCAACATTGAAATTGCAACACCTAACATCTGCAAATAATTACATTTTCAAGTACCTTGTTCTAATTTTTGGCATGGAGGGGGGGGGGGGGGGGGGGGCCACAATGGTATAAAAGGCAGATTGAAGGCAATATTTTTCAGCCTTGCGACACCTTAGAAATTGGATCAAGCCAGTTCAGTATAACTGTGTGATGCCTCCTGTTTGTCGACGTGACAGTTATCATCCCTTGTTACATACAGAGAGGGACAAGATCCTTGAACTAAGAGACTTATCACTTCGGCAGTAGGCCAAGATGTCAACACTGTTCAGTGGTGCGTGTCCCTGAAAGCAAAACTGACGGATCAAAAGATTAGGAAATTGCATGTAGTGATCCATTCAGAACTGCAAGTGAAATTGTACATCACAAAGAAGGCTTTAAATACATTTTGAGTCATATTTTTTTAATCTTCAAGATAGACATTTTCTGAGGCTCAAAATAATTAAAGGCTATGGAAAATAATGTGTAGTCATACACAAGTGAAAGTTACCACTTAGGCTATGAATTGTTAACAGCATACTATGCAGTGTATGGCGATATTATTAGGGCACTTTAGGTAAGTAGCAGCAGTGCAGGATCAGGGACAAGCTGAAGGCTGAGTGTAAGTCCTTTTTTTTTTTCTTCACTTCTACAATTCTCTGCCCGAATTTTTTCATTCTAAAACTTTCCTTTATAGAAATGACTGGCATTTACACAATTCTCATACCTTATTAGTACAGATTTCAGTCTTGTTAAGTAAATTAATCATGTACTATACAGACCTATTCCTATTTTGCAACAGGTATATGTCTCCCTTTAGGACAGGAGTATTTAACTATTTTTAGTGAGGGCCCGATTATCCAGGTTTGCCATCCGGTGAAGGTCTGAGCTGAACGCTAAAGCCTGGTTCACACTTAGCGGCATCAGTGCCATGAAGGAAAGAACAAATGAGCGATTGAAGTGTGGAGCATGTATGACCTGAATACTGCCACATACTGTACCCCTGAATATAATACTGCCACACACTGTACCCTGTGAATATAATACTGCCACACACTGTACCCATTGAATATAATACTGCCACACACTGTACCCCTGAAAATAAAACTGCCACACACTGTACCCCTGAAAATAATTCTGCCACACACTGTATCCATGAATATTATACTGCCAAAAACTGGGCCCCTGCAATATTACTGCCACACGCTATTCCCCTGCAATATTACTGCCACACGCTATGCCCCCAAATACATTTTCGACAAACACTGTGCCCTGTGCCGACTAATTGTACCTTTGTGCCCCAAATAATTAATGCCACTGTGCCCCCAGAATTAATGATGCCACTGTGCCCTAAGAATTAATTATGCCACTGTGCCCCCAGAATTAATAATGCCACTGTGCCCCCAGAATTATGCCACTTTGCCCCCAGAATTAAGAATACCACTGTGCCCCGAGAATTAATGATGCTGTTGTATCCCCAGAAATAATGATGCCACTGTGCCCCCAGAATTAATTATGCAGCTGTGCCGCCAGGATTAATGATGCTGCTGTGCCTCCAGAATTAATTATGCCACTCTGCACCAGAGTTATGTATGCCTCTGTGTCCCCATAATTAACTATGCCACTGTGCCCCCAGAATTAATGATGCCACTGTGCCCCCAGAATTAATGATGCCGCTGTGCCGCCAGGATTAATAATGCCGCTGTGCTGCCAGGATTAATGATGCCACTGTGCCCCCAGAATTAATTATGCCACTATGCCCCAGAGTTATTTATGCCACTGTGCCCCAGTTATTCATGCTACTGTGCCGACAGGATTAATAATGCCGCTGTGCTGCCAGGATTAATGATGCCACTGTGCCCCCAGAATTAATTATGCCACTATGCCCCAGAGTTATTTATGCCACTGTGCCCCAGTTATTCATGCTACTGTGCCCCCAGAATTAAGGATGCCACTGTGCCCCAGAATTAATTATGCCACTAGGCCCCCAGAATTAAGGATGCCACTGTGCCCCCAGAATTAATGATGCCGCTGTGCCGCCAGGATTAATAATGCCGCTGTGCTGCCAGGATTAATGATGCTACTGTGCCCCCAGAATTAATTATGCCACTATGCCCCAGAGTTATTTATGCCACTGTGCCCCAGTTATTCATGCTACTGTGCCCCCAGAATTAAGGATGCCACTGTGCCCCAGAATGAATTATGCCACTAGGCCCCCAGAATTAAGGATGCCACTGTGCTCCCAGAATTAAGGATGCCACTGTGACTCTCCAGCTGTAGCAAACTACAACTCCCATCATGTACAGACAGGAGGTTATGTAGAGATAAAATGGTCTTACAGAGTTGCAGATATATAAAGTGGTTAAAAGCAGTAGTATTTTTAAATTGGCTGGGGCACAGAACTGATTACATTTCTATAAGAATCTGCATGCTTGCAGAACACTTGGAAAACTTAAAGATAGAGCAGCCAGATCTCCAAACAGAAGATCCTGTTAACTGGATTGTCTCATGAAAAAGAAGCCAGCGTGCTCTTTAGAAAAACTGTTGTGCAGCGATCAGCTAATCACCAATGAACAGCTGCTATTGGCCAAGAAAACCATATCTATGCTTACATGGGTGTTCTGGGTCTGCCAGGAGACACTCTTAGGCCCCATTCACATGAATTCCCAACATACGTTCCATGGGCAGCAGGCACAGACCGCTTGGAAATGCACCGTCTTCATAAACGGCAAAGTATTTTCGAGCACATTCCCCAGAAAGGACTGCCAGCTGTGTGACAAAGGTCATTCATACTTTCAAAGGGGCGTTATTACTGGACCACCTGGGCACTTAAAAGCTCGGGAATGTCCCCAGTGAACCAAACAGATTCATTTTGCTCATGTTACTATTTTTCTGGATATCAACAAAGCAGACTGATTGCATCAAAAGCAAAAGGAAAACATGAAAGACCACAGGTAGAAAAGTAACTTTATTTACCAATATATGTTAAAGGTAATCTGTCAGCAGTGTCCTCCGCACTTGGTATAGGCTGGTAGTGCGGCTGACACTGATGATAATGATATTTGCCTATCCCTGATCTGTGGTCCCATTCGTCTGTTGTCTTTTTATTCTGGCAACAGGCTTGGTGCATGGGCCGAGCTCCAGGAGTATGCTGATGTCACTGTTGTTGCTTTCTCACATCCTCAGCCCCACTGTGAGCAGAAGGTTTGGGGAAATAGCAGGAAAAAGTCAGCATGCTCCTGGATCTCTGCCTGTGCACCTAGACTGTCGCCCGAATAAGGAAGGTAACAGACAAACGGGGCCACAGATAGGAGATAGGTAAGTATTGTTATCATCAGTGTCACCCATACTACCAACCGGTACCAACAGGTTGGTACGAATGACACTGATGACAGATTCAGTTTTATTTATTAGACAGTTGAAAATTGGCTTATTTGTTGGATGACACATTAAACATTTCACTGAAACAACTAGAAAAAAAATTCTTCTTTCGTTTCCCAGGTGACCTTATAATACTGGAACAGAGAAACATATCAAGCACAACATTAGACCTCAGTAAGTCACTGGAGGAGAAGCTGCAAAATAACCAACTCCAGGCAAAATTACTGTCACAGGAGAACGAGGTAAACCTACTACAAGTAACTTGAAGATTCTTATATCCCCATGTTTACAGCATTGGAAATTTCAGTCTTTCCTGTACCATTTACAGATAATGGAAATCTGTTTGAAAGGAGTGTAAAGTACACCACAGCTCAGCAGTCTGACATCATATTATAAGGCTTGTCGTGATTTCCGTATTACAAATAAAACACATAAACAGTAACCCCCCGACATGCGATGGCCCCGACATATGACAAAATCGACATACGATGGCCTCTCAGAGGCCATCGCATGTCGATGTCAGCATCAACATACGATGCTTTTATATGTTGGGGCCATCGCATTAACTGCTATCCGACAGCGCAAAATGCTTAAGCTGCTGTCGGATAGCAGTTTAAGCATCCCGGGCAGGTTCGCTTACCTATTCCCGCTGCTCCGGGTACACTTCGCGATCCTCCGGCGTCTTCCGCATCTTCTCCAGGGTCCGGGCCTCGTTTTCCGGCGTCGTTATTACGTCACTACGCATGCCGCACCAGCGCAGCGTAATAACGTCACCAGAAAGCGAGGCCCGGACCCTGCAGAAGATGTTGAAGAAGCCGGAGGATCGCGAAGAAGACACCGGAGCAGCGGGACAGCATTGGGAGCGGTGAGGACCTGGTCCGGAGCGGCGGGGACAGGTGAGTACAGCTTCCTATACTTTACATTGCACGGATCCCTCAACATGGATTTGACAAACAATGGGTCGTTTAGAACGAATTACCATCGTATGTTGAGGGACCACTGTACAAACTTGTGTCAGTCACTATGAAAAATGCCTTGCTATTTAAAGGGGTATTCCGGGCAAAAACATTTTATCCCCTATCAAAAGGATAGAGGATAAGATGTCTGATCGTGGGGGGCCCGCCGCTGGGACCCCTCGCGATCTCCCTGCAGCACCCGCATTCTATGCCATCACGCCCCCTCCCCTAGACATGAATGGAGGGGGTGTGACGTCAGGTCCCCAGTCCCGGAAACCCGGGAGACGCAGTTCCCGCATAGAATGCGGGTGCTGCAGGGAGATCGCGGGGGTGGGGGTGGGGCGGGGGTATTGGGTCTAGGATCAGACATCTTATTTCCTATCCTTTGGATAGAGGATAAAATGTTTTTTCCCGGAATAGCCCTTTAAGTCTGATGTGTGATAACAATGGTGAAGAACTATACAATGATAAATAATAACAAAACAGTAAAAGGAATATGGCTTTATTCTATTAATTCTATTAATGTGGTCCACAAGTGCAGGTTCTCCACTCCAACATAGGTGCACAACTGCACTTGGGGTTGAGCACCTCCTATCACCTTAGACCACGTTAATGTAATTCTTTATTCTATTAAGTTATATCTAATGTACACGGCAGTGGTGTGTGCATTGACTTGTAGGGCGGTCCTCAAACAGTTAAAGGGGTATTCCAGGCAAAAACTTTTTTTTATATATCAACTGGCTCCGGAAAGTTAAACAGATTTGTAAATTACTTCTATTAAAAAATCTTAATCCTTCCAATAGTTATTAGCTTCTGAAGTTGAGTTGCTGTTTTCTGTCTAACTGCTTTCTGATGACTCATGTACCGAGAGCTGTCCAGCTCCTATGGGGATATTCTCCCATCATGCACAGCTCCCGGGACGTGACATCATCAATGAGCAGTTAGACAAAAAACTTCAGAAGCTAATAACTATTGGAAGGATTAAGATTTTTTAATAGAAGTAATTTACAAATCTGTTTACCGTATATACTCGAGTATAAGCCGACCCGAGTATAAGCCGAGACCCCTAATTTCAACCCAAAATCCCAGGAAAAGTTATTGACTCGAGTATAAGCCTAGGGTGGGAAATACCTCATCCCCCCCTGTCATCATCCAGACCCGTCATTAACATCCTCATCATCATCCCCTTGTCATCATCCCACACATCCCCCCTTCATCATCCCCTTATCATCCCACACATCCCCCTTCATCATCCCCTTGTCATCCCACACATCCCCCTTCATCATCCCCTTATCATCCCGCACATCCCCCCTTCATCATCCCCTTATCATCCCACACATCCCCCTTTCATCATCCCCTTATCATCCCACACATCCCCCCTTCATCATCCCCTTGTAATCATCCCCACCCCCCTTCATCATCCCCACACCCCCCCTTCATCATCCTCTTCTCATCATTCGCCCTCAGTGGTCTTCAACCTGCGGACCTCCAGAGGTTTCAAAACTACAACTCCCAGCAAGCCCGGGCAGCCATCGGCTGTCCGGGCTTGCTGGGAGTTGTAGTTTTGAAACCTCCGGAGGTCCGCAGGTTGAAGACCACTGCGGCCTTCAACATCATCCAGCCCCCCTCTCACCCCCTTTAGTTCTGAGTACTCACCTCCGCTCGGCGCTGGTCCGGTCCTGCAGGGCTGTCCGGTGAGGAGGTGGTCCGGTGAGGAGGTGGTCCGGGCTGCTATCTTCACCGGGGGCGCCTCTTCTCCGCGCTTCCGGCCCGGAATAGATGCGTTGCCTTGACAATGACGCAAATGACGCACCTCTGCGTCGTTGTCACGGCAACGTGACTATTCTGAGGCCGGGCCCGAAGCGCTTAGAAGAGGCCTCCCCGGTGAAGATAGCAGCCCGGAACACTATCCCACCGGACCACCTCCTCACCGGACAGTCCTGCAGGACCGGACCAGCGCCGAGCGGAGGTGAGTACTCAGAACTAAAGGGGGTGAGAGGGGGCTGGATGATGTTGAAGGCCGCAGTGGTCTTCAACCTGCGGACCTCCGGAGGTTTCAAAACTACAACTCCCAGCAAGCCCGGACAGCCGATGGCTGCCCGGGCTTGCTGGGAGTTGTAGTTTTGAAACCTCTGGAGGTCCGCAGGTTGAAGACCACTGCGGGTGGGGGAGTTCACTCGAGTATAAGCCGAGGGGGGTGTTTTCAGCACGAAAAATCGTGCTGAAAAACTCGGCTTATACTCGAGTATATACGGTAACTTTCCGGAGCCAGTTGATATATAAAAAAAAGTTTTTGCCTGGAATACCCCTTCAAGCATGTACAATACGGACCTGTAGAAACTCCATAAACTTCTGAATGGTGCCTCCATGAGGTATCATACTCTAATATAACTTTTGCTGTAGCATGCCACCAATTTGTCTCTATGGGTGCCATATTTAAGAACTCTGTCCCATTAAGACATATTATGGGACCTACAGGACAGAGAAAACCTATCTTAAAGGGGTATTCCGGTGAAAAACTATTTATTTTTATGTTTTTTCATCTCAACTGGCTCCAGAAAGTTAAACAGATTTGTAAATTACTTATATTAAAAAAATCTTAATCCTACCAGTACTTATCATCTGCTGAAGTGGAGTTGTTCTTTTCTGTCTGACCACAGTGCTCTCTGCTGACACCTCTGTCTGTCTCAGGAACTGTCCAGAGTAGGATCAAATCCGTACAGCAAACCTCTCCTGCTCTGGACAGTTCCTGAGACAAACAGAGGTATCAGCAGAGAGCACTGTTGTCAGACAGAAAAGAACAACTCAACTTTAGCACCTGATAAGTACTGGTTGGATTAATATTTTTTTAATAGTGGTAGGATTAAGAATTTTTTATAGAAGTAATTTACAAATCTGTTTAACTTTCTGGAGCCAGTACGGGTACGTTCACACATACAGGATCCTGTACAGATTTGATAAGCAGGATTTGTAACTGCAGATTAGAAGCGGGGCTCAGTCATTTAGTTTACATTGAAATCTGCAGCAGAAAATCCTGTGCATCAAATCTGCGTACGTGTGAAGGTACCCTTAAGACGTAAAGATGATGCCCTACTGAAATAATTTGAAAATGCATAAAATCACAATGCGGCCATTATGGAATGTTAGTAAACCATTATCTGCAAAAAGCTGGGTTCACGCCTGCGTCAAGTTTTTTATTGTTATGATCTGTCATTGGAGCAAAACTATGATGCCAGTGGATCAGTTACACAGACTGTTCCTTACAGACCACATTGACTTCAAATGAGTTCATTGGGTTTCTGGTATTTTTTCCAGGCAAAAAAGTGCAGCTCACTGGGATATTTTGTTTAAGGCAATCCCATTCAGCAAATCTTCAGCATGGGAATATAAAGTCAATCTTTAAGTAACTCTACAAAACGCTTACAAAATGGCCGACAATAATATTGGTCATACCTCCTTCAGTTCTGTATATCAGTGCTTTAATTTGTGGGGGAAAAAAAAAACAACTTTATTGCAGTCTTGAAGTGTCATAGAAACAGAGCCCGGGAGCCAAAAACACACCCAAAATGAGAAAAATGACATACAAGCAGTACTGTGTAGTGTGTTTTATATTTCATATTGACTTTGAGCCAAAATCTGGCTAAAAAACACAAAAAAGCCATAAAAAGTATTTTTCTGTTGTGTTTGCCAGTGTACAGGTCTTAAGGCTGAACTTGATCTCATCACTGATGAATATCAGTCTTGTCAAAGAAAACTGAAGCAGTGTCGAGAAGAGCTAAAGGGAATGTCCAGGAAAAGACCAAAGGTAAAATGATCACGTGAGTAAAAAGAACTACTTCCGCAGAAACCTCTGCGAAGATTTCAGATCCCATCCTGTGAGGTCAGGAAAGCATTTTTTTTAAGGAATCATATTCTGGTATTGGCATTAAAAGGGGTTATCCATTTTTGATTACACCCCTGTATATGCACTGTTTGAAGGGTCCATTGTGCTGGTGCTAGCACTGAATGGAGCCTCTTCAATTTTAACCAACCCTTATACCGGCATTGCAGTGTTTTTAGCAATGGCGGTATAGGTAATGCAGTGTTGTCCTTAGGGCTGGGCGGTATGGCCAAATATGTGTATCACAGTATTTTTGTAACTTATGGCGGTTCCAAGGTATATAACGGTATTCCCCTCCCCCTTCCCCCAAAATTAATTATTAGCCCAGCGCTGCGCTGTCCCCATCGGGGTACTACTCACGTCACCAGCAATCGCTGCTATCCTCATCCTCCTGTTTGTTGCGGCCGCCGGCGCTGACACTCTCTATACTGTGCGGTATCTCTATGCCGTATCCCTATGCCCGGGCTGCAAAAGGTAAACAAAATAAACTAACGCATCTTCCGATGTCGCCTTATGCTGGGGACGTGAACGTCGGCAGCCATCAGCCTATCACCGGCTGCAGCGATGTTCCGCCTCGGCCGGTGATAGGCTGAGCCCACTGTCATGTAAGAAGCCGGCTTCTTACATGACAGTGGGCTCAACCTATCACCGGCCGAGGCGGAACATCGCTGCGGCCGGTGATAGGCTGACGGCTGTCCGACGTTCCATTCTCTGGGAAGCAAGTCAGGATCGACAGGGAAGGTGAGTTAAAGTTTATTTTGTTAACCTTTTGCAGCCCGGGCATAGGCATACAGTATAGAGCAGTGGTTTTCAATCTGCGGACCCCCAGATGTTGCAAAACTACAACTCCCAGCATGCCCGGACAGCATGCTGGGAGTTGTAGTTTTGCAGCGGCCGCAACAAACAGGATGAGCAGGAGGGCAGCGCTTGTGGGTGACATATCTGAGTAGTAGCGCTGGGCTGATAATTCATTTTGGGGGGGGGGGGGGGGGGAGAACAGCACGCGCGGGTCAAATGTGATTAGTTCCCCAATGGGGACAGTGCAGCGCTGGCCTGAGAATTCATTCATTCCCGAGGGGGAGGGGCCAAACCGGTATTGCGGTATGGGTTAAAATTCATATCGTGCAGCACAAAAATGTAGGTATTCGGTATGAACCGGTATACCCCCCAGCCCTAGTTGTCCTATTCAAGTGAACTGGGCAACTCTGCAGTGCCTTCCATCCTCCTACTAAAACTATGGCAATGCATGAGGCTGCAGTGGTCGCACAAATGCAGCGGTCCCTTTAAACAGCTGATCATTGGGGGGCGCCAGCAGTCAGGCCCTGCTGATCTATTATTAATGACCTATCCTGAAGCTAGGCCATCAATTTTATAAGGTTGGATGAGCCCTTTTACACAGAGCCTTACAGATCATAGCCATTGTGAACATGATAGCACTTCATATAGGGCTGGGTTCTGGTTCATTACAGGCAGGGATGAGCACTCGCTTTTTACAGTCTTCTCCCTTGGGAGATAATAATTAATATATAACAATTGGACAGTTTCACCCTGTTCTTATTTGGGATACAAAGGACAAGTACATTGTGGATATTCTGCGGCATAACCTCATGTTAAGTCTGCAGCAGCAAATCCTCACCAAATGTGGAATTTAATGTGGATTTGCTGTAGTAGATAAAATGTAAGATATCAAAAAAAAGTTTTTTTAAATCAGTATTTGCAAATTTTCATGTGGCTCCATCATGGTTCCATAGCAAAATCTCCAGCACTACAGATTTATTGCAGATTTTACTTGCCAGTTCAAGTCACTGTGGAAAATCTACATTAAATTTGGAACAGGTCCACAGCAGAAATTAGCATGCTTGCCTTGATATGCTCTGGTCGGCCCGGCTTGCTTTTGTCGGGTTGTGCACCATAAGGTGAGAAAAGGTGCATGGCCGACTGGAAGAGGGGGAGTGTTCTCACGTCGTCTTAACATTCCACACTAATAAAAACCTAACATGCTTAGCAAATCATGGTCACTGTGGATTTAAAATCTGTATCACAGATTTCCATGATATCAGACGTATTATATTCGCAGCCTGTGAAAAAGATTTCTGAAAATCGCAATCACAGAGCTAGTTGATTTTCCACATGCAAATCCACTGTGGCAGATTAAACCCATGAAAAAAATATCCTTGTGTTGTTCGCAGTGAGGTAGGTATGAATATGCCACAAATGTTGCAGATAGAAGTACACCTTTAAACCAATTTCACATGACTGTAATTCAGCTGCATGTTATGGGGGAGATTTATCATAGCATTTAGAGATTTTTTTTTGCTTACTCCAGGTGGACATGTCACACGTCCGCCTAAGCACTTTTTTTGCGACTTTTGTGGGTAGGAGTAAAGTAGCATACAGCCTAAACCTGTAAGCATAAAAAATTGGCAAACCCCTCCAGAAAGTCGCATGTCAAAGCATACAAAGTAGTGTTCTGAAGTGATTTATTGTTTTTGGCTTAAAAGTGCCAAATATCGTATATACTAGAGTATAAGCCGAGTTTTTCAGCACAATTTTTCGTGCTGAAAACACCCCCCTCGGCTTATACTCGAGTTAACTCTCCGTCTGTCAATCCCTTCTCAGTGCTCTTCAACCTGTGGACCTCCAGATGTTGCAAAACTAAAACTCCCAGCATGCCCGGACAGCCATCGGCTGTCCAGGCATGCTGGGAGTTGTAGTTTTGAAACCTCTGGAGGTCCGCAGGTTGAAGACCACTGCAGCCTTCATCATCATCCAGACCCCTCCCTTTAGTTTTCTACTGACCTCCCCTCGGTGGGAAGGAAGGGTGAGCTGGTCCGGGCCATCTATGCTGCAGGGACCGTCCGGTGGGGAGGGTTAGTCGTTCCAGGTTGTCCATTTTCACCGGGGGGGGGCCCTCTTCTCCGCGCCTGCCCCGGACTAGTGACGTTGCCTTGACGACGACGCACAGGGACGTTCATTCGCAGCCTGCACATTCGTAGGCACGGAGAAGAGGGCCCCCGGTGAAAATGGACAGCCCGGAACGACTAACCCTCCCCACCAGATGGTCCCTGCAGCATAGATGGCCTGGACCAGCTCACCCTTCCTTCCCACCGAGGGGAGGTGAGTAGAAAACTAAAAGGGGGGGAGGGGGTCTGGATGATGACGAAGGCCGCAGTGGTCTTCAACCTGCGGACCTCCAGAGGTTTCAAAATTACAACTCCGGGCATGCTGGGAGTTGTAGTTTTGCAACATCTGGAGGTCCACAGGTTGAAGACCACTGATGAAGGGATTGACAGGTGGTGATGGTGGGGGGGGATGATGACAGGGGGGATGATGACATGGGGGGATTATGTCTTTCCCACCCTAGGCTTATAGTCGAGTCAATAACTTTTTTTTTTTTTTTTTTTTTTTTTTTTTTTCTCTCCCTGGGTTCTTGGGGTGAAATTAGGGGCCTCTGCTTATATTTGGGTCGGCTTATACTCGAATATATACGGTAAATGTGTTGCCAATATGCAAAACCAAAGAGGGAAAAAAAAAACACTTCAAAACTCACTTTCCAAAGACAACAATGATAAATCTCCCCCATACTGGTTGTGACACCTAGAATCCCCACAGTTCTGGTATAGTGAAAACTAGTAAGGAAAGGGGGTCATCTGGGCAATGAGGGACTCTTTGCAGATTTTCCTAACCAATCAATGATGATAAATTGAATAGGATTGTTTGAAGACATTTTATACAAATCAACCTCTTATCTTCCCACAGAGACGCTGCTGCTTCTTGATGCCAGTGCTGATGGTGATATTGGCTGTAGTGATGGCGTTATTCTTCTCCAACCACATAGATTATACGTACTAAACATTTCTTCTCTACCTCAAGTTTGAGTGACTGCATTAGTTCATTTTCATGAAGTTTTTTTTTAATTTTCTTTCTATTTTTTTAATTATATAAATATTTTATTTTAGAAAGAAATGTCTGGTGTTACCGTAATTTGCAGTATTTATCTGTACCTTTTGTAATGTGAACAGAGGTGTAGCTGCAACATAAGTAATAAAAGTACCTTATGGAAGATAGGTCATTGCAGTATTATTGCTAAAGGAACCTCACCTTCACAATAATAGAAATCTATCAAAGACAATTCGAAAGGGCTAAAATTGAACATAAAAAATGTTTTAGGCTACACGCACTGTATTTCCGTTTAGAAAATCTGCAGCATTTACAGTAGTAGCAAAGGTGATAAGTTTTAAAGGAAATGTTTATTTTCTTTTGTTTGTCTTAAGAAAAGTATGCATATTAAAATAATGTTATGTTTATTTATAAGCTGTTCCATTATTTATAATAAAAGCCGGGGGGGCTACCATGTCTAATAGCACTTGAGTAGTGTCACTGGACTACACAGATGCTTTATGACAGACGTGCACAAGAGATAAAGACGGCTCCCGACTATCTCTTTGGCTGGTGCTGCACATTTTAATTGTGCATGCTTAGTGGTAAGTGTAGTTCACAGGGAACTTACCTCTATATTAATGGGGCAGAGGACTATCAGTGTCAGCAAGAGGTCTCAGCCAGCGGTGGGGCTCAGAACAGGTGATGACTGGCCAAAGGTGCTTTAAAGCTTATATTACCTACTACATGAACAAATTAGAGATGAGCAAACTTACAGTGATTCGATTCGTCACAAACTTCTCGTCTCGGCAGTTGCTGACTTAAGCCTGCATAAATTAGTTCAGCTTTGCAGTAAAACTTTTTCCCAATCCAAAGGATCAAAAGGGGGTCTGACTGCTGGGACCCCTGCGATCTCCTGCACGGTCGTCTCGTAGGAAGGGGGTGTGTAGACCCCCAGATGAAGTGGTGGCCGACACACTCCCTCCATGTAGCTCTAGGAGCAACATGGAGGGGGTGTGTCTGCCACCACTTTGTGTGGGGGTCAGCACACCTCCCTTCCTAGGGACTGCTAGGATGCCATGCAGGGGATCACAGGGGTCGCAGCGGTCAGACTCCCCACAATCTAAAACTGTCCCCTTCTAACCCCCTAAAGCTTTATTTTTCCATATACGGGGCAGTAATGGGGCTTATTTTTTGCACCGTCAAATGTATTTTTTATTGGCACCATTTCTGCTTTGATGGGACTTTTTGGGAGAGAAAGTAAGAAGCGGCCTGGAGGGATCGGGCCACGCGGCTCGTAGGCTGAGCCTGCCGCTGCCGGAGCCCGGTGACCGGCTCTGCGCCGGTGTTTAATCTGCTTGTCTGCGGCGCCACATAATCGCATGTTTTTCATAGGGTGAAATCGCAATTCGATTGTGAATGAGATATATCGTGCAGCCCTAGTCCAAAGGAGAAGATATACCGTGGAACATAATGAAGACAGTCATCAAATGGAGAAAACAAAAAGAAGAGACATTACCAAGAAATGGATGGCCCGCCAAAATGGATGAGAAGAAAACTGGTCAGGAAAGCTTCCATAATGCCTACTTCAACGTTAAATGGGCATTCCCATAAAAAATTTTTTTGCTATTGCATTCCTTGGTAAATAAAAATCTTTCAAATGTACTTTGTTAAAAAAAAAAAAAGGAAGTTTTCTATATTTCATTTGTGTCTTAAAAAAAACTGCCACTAGATGTCTCCCTACTTGTCCAGAGTACATTTCCCCCCCCCATCTTTTGCACATACTTTGGACACCTGCTGGCCTGGCAGAAGTCCAAAATCAGGAAATGCAGTCTGGAGTGCTGGCGAAGGGGGGGGATGTGTACAGCCTTATCCGATCATAGCTCATCTCACACACTGAAATGCTCTGGGCTGTGTGTAGGAGGTTTTCCCCTGTATGGCTGCAGATGATGTCACGCATTCTGGGTAACACCCCTTCCCAGTATGTAAATTTGACTGAGACTGAGCAGAAAATCCAGAGCAATATCAAGGTAGAAAGCTAAAAAATAAAGGCACGGGACGGTATACCGGTTCATACCGAATACCGACATTTTTGGGATGCACGATATTAATTTTTCCCATACCGTAATACCGGTTGGGCCCCTCCCCCTTGGGAATGAATGATCAGCGCAGCGCTGTCCCCACATCGGGGAACTAATCATACATGACCCGCCAGTGCCGTTCTGCTCCCCCCCTCAAATCATGTTGCCCGCCAGCGCTGTTCTGCTCCCCCCCAACTAATTATCAGCCCAGCGGGGTACTATTCACATATTTAACCCGCAAGCACTGCCCTCCCTCCTCTTTGTTGCGGGCCGACACCGGCGCTGGAACTCTAGCCGGCTTCTTACATGACAGTGGGCTCAGCCTATCACGGGGCAGGACATCGCTGCGGCCGGTGATAGGCTGATGGCTCTCAGACGTTCCAGTCCCCAGCGTGTGGCCGATGTAGGTAAGTTATCCCGGGCATAGGGATACAGCGTACAGCAGTGGTCTCAAACCTGCGGACCTCCAGCTGTTGCAAAACTACAACTCCCAGCATGCCCGGACAGCATTGGCAACATCTGGAGGTCTGCAGGTTGGAGACCACAGACATACAGTATAGAGTAACAGCGCCGGTGTCGGCCTGCAACAAAGAGGAGGATGGCAGTGCTTGCGGGTGACATATGTGAGTAGTACCCCGCTGGGCTGATAATTAATTGGGGGGAGCAGAACAGCGCTGGCGGGTAACATGATTTGGGGGGGGGGGGGAGGGTGCAGAACAGCGCTGGCGGGTCACATAATTTGGTGACGGGTGGGGGGGGGGTGCAGAACAGCTCTGGCGGGTAACATGATTTGGTGGGGTGGGGAGCAGAACAGCGCTCGCGGGTCACATGATTTGGGGGGGGTGAAAGAAATACCGTTATATACCGTGGAACCGCCATAAGTTACAAAAATAAAAGAGGTACTCCGTCCCTAGACATCCTATCACCTATCCAAAAGATAGGGGACAAGATGACTGTTCGTGGGGGTGGCCTGTCACTGGGAACTCCCCGCAATCTCTCCTGCAGCACCCCGTCATCTACTGTATGGAGCGAAGTTCGCTCCGTGCCTGATGACGGGTGATACAGGGGCCGGAGTATCGTGATGTCACGGCCCCGCCCCCTCAATACAATTCTATGGGATTGGGCATGAGGGTCGCCACGCCCCTCCTATAACATCACTACATATCACCTAAATTACACCATATCCACAGTAAAGCATGGTGGTGGCAGCATCATGCTTAAGGGATGTTTTCCTTCAGCTGGAACCGGGCCTTAGGGTGGAAGGAATTATGAACAGTTACAAATACCAGACACTTTTGGCACAAAACCTTCAGGCGCCCATTAAAAAGCTGAAGATGAAGTTCACCTTTTAGCATGACAACGACCCAAGACATGCATGCAAATCCACACAGGCATGGATTCACCAGAAGAAGAAGAACATTTTGGAATAGCCCAGCCAGAGCCTAGACCTTAATCCAATTGAACATCTGTGGTGTCATCTGAAGAGGTCTGTGCACAGGAGATGTCCTCGCAATCTCACAGATTTGAAGAACTTTTGCGAGGAAGAGTGGGCAAATATTTCACGTCAAGATGTGCCATTCTAATAGACTTCTACCCAATAAGACTGATTGCTGTAATCAAATAAAAAGGTGCTTCAACAAAGTTATTAGTTTCAGGGTATGAACACATGCGACCAGGGTATTCTGTTTTGCAATGAAATTGTTAAGGGGAAAAAGGTTTTTATATTTATCTTTGTCTCATTCTTTACCATCATAGGAACGTGGCATTTCAAAAGGGTATATAGACTTTTTATATCCACTGCTGGTAAATCTTCCAGTGAAAAATGTGTCTGGAAATCATTAACGGAAAACAGTCATCCCGTTCACCCACACTAAACCCAATACACTAGGTTATAGTGCGGGTGAACTAACCTACGACCTCGCAGCCCGGAGCGGTGTCCCTCTGAAGGTATGCTTCTTTCTTCTGTGAATTTGAATATTCATGGACGCTGGTCACGTAGCGCTTGTGCCTACTGAGTGCTCACGTGACCAGCGCCCATGAATATTCAAAATCATCCAGCAGGCCGCCTCAAGTGCGCAATTTACCAAAGAAAGAAACAGACCATTAGAAGGACACTGGGCTGCAGGAAATGAGACAAAAAGAAAAATGTTAACTATTTTTACACTATTTTTAAATTTCCCCATTGATTCTTTTAATTTCATTTGCACAATCCACACCAAAATCTGCACAATTTGGTGCCTTTTTTGCTGTAGGTTTTAGTAAGTAAATGTTTAGAGGAATATCTGCAGCATTTCTGATACATATGGCCATACCTTAAAGGGGTACTCTGCCCCTAGACATCTTATCCCCTTTCCAAAGGATAGGGGATAAGAGGTCTGATCGCGGGGGTCCCGCGATATCCCTGCTGCACTCGCCATTCATTTAGAGCGATGATGGCAGCACCGGAGGCTCGTGACATCATGGCCACACCCCACTTGTGATGTCATGGCCATGCCCCCTCAATGCAAGTCTATGGGAGGGGGCGTGATGGACGTCACGCCCCCTCCCATAGGCTTGCATTGAGAGGGCATGGCCATGATGTCACAAGCCTCCGCCCCGCATTGCCAGTCATCCGCACGGAGCAAAGTTCACTCCGTGCACCGGATGTCTGGGGTGCCGCAGCCAAGATCGCGGTGGTCTCCAGGATAGGGGATAAGATGTCTACGGGAAGAGTACCCCTTTAAAGTCTTTATGATACAATGGCCTATCATCAGTATATCAGAACAGGTAATGTGCCGCTTCAGTAAAAAAAGGGTACAGGTCCAAAGTGGCTAAGCAACCAATGAACATGTGATCAATGACTACGAGATGGTGTCTTTTAGTAAAGGTGAATCTTACAAATTGTATTTCTTCCAGCACATTCATCAAAAATGTGGGTAAAAGCAGTATATCCTGAGAGAAATGTTTCTCCAATGATATTCTATCAGAGAGCCACAGCTGGTAATGTTACTGTTTCCATAATAATGTTCAGGTCTGTAAAGTGACATTGTCCACCAAATGTGTCCTTTAAACTCTCAGTCCAGGCCTGTAAAAACAACTGCACAGTATGGTAGACCGACTCTGGAATACTGAAAGAATATACCTGCAGTTTATGGAGTCCTATTGTGGAACATGTAGTCTCTACAGAGACATGTTTCAGTGGCGCAAATGACAAACAGTTCTCAAAGTTCCTGGTGGTGTCAAACCAGTAGACAGTAGGGTAATGCAGGAGGAAACCAAATATGGTGCACAGATTCCACTCTGTAGAAGGGATGTCCGCCACAGAAATGGTTCCTGGTAGCTCACTCTGGTAAGGTGTTAGCAGTGTCAGTAGGTCAGAAAGTTGGGACTGTATACTCCCAAGACGATCTTGGGCCAACACTTCAGGGTGGCTGAGTGTAGCAGAGACATCTATTACATGTAACTCCCTACTATTTAGAAGCATCGCTAAGTAAGAGGCTGCCCTTGGCACATTGATGATAAGTATAGTTCCTTCCACGTTAATAATATGTAAAGGCCCCTGAATGAAACCAATCTGATGAAGCTCCTTGAGATATCTTTGGACTTGCAGGATGTCCGCTGCACTTAAGTCATAAAGGAAGCATGGCTTTAAGCCACACTCTACAGCCAGGATTTGAGCAGCAAGCCTTAGTGCAAAAGACTTTTTGCATCCTTTCAGATGTTGTTTAGCAGCAGAGAACAGGTCAGGGATCAGAGACATCGCAACGCTGTATGTTCTTTTGAAGAGTCATTCAGTCTGGAATGATAACACAATAACCATGGATGAAGCAATGGCTTATACCATCAGTGTAACATGTATCATGTGAAGAAATACTTATGAATCAGGAAACCAACTGGATGTTGTGTGACAATGACAGCTATGCCGCTCCACTCTAGTCATCTGCTTACTAGCAACAGCCCAAACATAGCAGACCATTATTGAGGCTTCTGGAGATTTACTTAACCCCTTAAGGACCCAGCCAATTTTCACGTAGGACCCAGCCATTTTTTTGCACATCTGACCACTTTCACTTTAAGCATTAATAACTCTGGGATGCTTTTACCTTTCATTCTGATTCCGAGATTGTTTTTTCATGACATATTCTACTTTATGGTAGTGGTAAAATTTTGTCGATACTTGCATCATTTCTTGGTGAAAAATTCCAAAATGTGATGAAAGAATTGAAAATTTAGCATTTTTTTTTTTTACTTTGAAGTTCTCTGCTTATAAGGAAAATTAATATTCCAAATAAATTATATATTGATTCACATATACAACATGTCTACTTTACGATTTCATCATAAAGTTGACATGTTTTTACTTTTGGAAGACATTCAAATTATAGCAGCAATTTTCAAATTTTTCTCAAAACCAAAATTTTTCAGGGACCAGTTCTGTTTTGAAGTGGATTTGAAGGGCCTTCATATTAGAAATACCCCACAAATGACCCCATTATAAAAACTGCACCCCTCAAAGAATTCAAAATGACATTCAAAAGGTTTGTTTACCCTTTAGGTGTTTCACAGGAACAGCAGCAAATTGAAGGAGAAAATTCAAAATCTTCATTTTTTCAATGACATGTTCTTGTAGACCCAGTTAATGAATTTTTACAAGGGGTAAAAGGAGAGAAATCTTCCTAAAATGTGTAACCCAATTTCTCTCGAGTAAGGAAATACCTCATATGTGTATGTCAAGTGTTCGGCGGGCGCAGTAGAGGGTTCAGAAGGGAAGGAGCGACAATGGGATTTTGGAGAGTGAGTTTTTCTGAAATGGTTTTTGGGGGGCATGTCACATTTAGGAAGCCCCTATGGTGCCAGAACAGCAAAAAAAACAAAAACAAAAAAAAAATAAACCCACATGGCATACTATTTTGGAAACTACACCCCTCAAGGCACGTAACAAGGGGTCCAGTGAGCCTTAACACCCCACAGGTGTTTGATGACTTTTCGTTAAAGTTGGATGTGTAAATGATTTTTTTTCCCACTAAAATGCTAGTGAAAAATGTAACCCCATCTCTTCTGAGTATGGAAGTACCCCATATGTATACGTCAAGTGCTCTGCTGGCGAACTACAATGCTTAGAAGAGAAGGAGCACCATTGAGCTTTTTGAAAGAGAATTTGTTTGGAATGGAAATCAGGGGCCATGTGCATTAACAAAGCCTCCCGTGGTGCCAGAACCGTGGACCCCCCCCCCCACGTGACCCCATTTTGGATACTATACCCCTTACAGAATTTAATAAGGGGTGCAGTGAGTATTTATACCCCACTGGCATTTGACAGATCTTTGGAACAGTGGGCTGTGCAAATGAAAAATAAAATTTTTCATTTTCACGGATCACTGTTCCAAAAGTCAGACACCTGTGGGGCGTAAATGCTCACTGTACCCCTTATAACATTATGTGAGGGGTGTAGTTTCCAAAATGGGGTCACATGTGGGGGGGGTCCATTGTTCTGGAACTATGGGAGCTTTGTAAACACACGTAGCCTTCAATTTCGGACAAATTTTGTCTTCAAAATCCCAATGGCGCGCCTTCTCTTCTGAGCATTGTAGTTTGCCCACAGAGGACTGACCGACCAATGGCAGGCAGTTAGGGGCGGGGGATTCAAGTTCATTTCCCCTGCTCTGCCCACTGATGGAAAACCTGGCAGAGCGGGGGGAACAAGTGCGGCGATGGGGGAGCATGGCCGGCTTACCGGAGCAGCGGCACAGATGTTGAACGGCGGGAGAGGCTGCAGGCTGGAAACTGCGGCAGCGGAGGAGGCTGCAGTGAAGATCACTGGTAAGTAATCTTCACTGTGGCCTTCTAGAAGTTGCAAAACTAGAACTCCCAGCATGACCAGACAGCTTAAGGCCCTCTGGACATGCTGGGAGTTGTAGTTTTGCAACATCTGGAGGGCCACAGTTTGAAGATGTTGCAAAACTACAACACTCAGCATGCTCAGACAGTCCAGACATGCTGGGAGTTGTAGTTCTGTAACATCTGGGCATTCAGATGTTGCAGAACTAAAACTCCCAGCATGCCTGGACAGTCTGGGCATGCTGGGAGTTGTTGCAAAACTACAACTCCCAGCATGCCCAGACTGTCCAGGCATGCTGGGAGTTGTAGTTCTGCAACATCTGAATGCCCAGATGTTACAGAACTACAACTCCCAGCATGTCTGGACTGTCTGAGCATGCTGAGTGTTGTAGTTTTACAACATCTTCAAACTGTGGCCCTCCAGATGTTGCAAAACTACAATTCCCAGCATGCCCAGACAGTCAGGGATGCTGGGCAGGGTAGTTCTGCAACATCTGGCCCTTCAGATGTTGCCGAATTACAACTCCCAGCATGCCTGGACTCTGGAAATGCTTGGAGTTGTAGTTTTGCAACATCTGGAGGGCCACAGATTGGAGACCACAACACAATGGTCTCCAAACTGTTCTTCTCCAGTTGTGGCATAACTACAACTCCTAGCATGCCTTTCGGCTGTCAGTGCATGCTGGGAGTTGTAGTTTTGCAACAGCTGTAGGCACACTGGTTGGGAAACACTGAGCTAGAGTCTGTTTCCTTACTCAGTGGTTCCTCACCAGTGTGCCTAAAGTTGTGGCAAAACTACAACACCCAGCATGTACAGTCTCTGGGAGTTGTAGTTTTGCAACAGCTGGATGTTTGCCCCCCAAACAGGGTACATTCACACAGGCGGGTTTACAGTGAGTTTCCTTGAGCAAGTTTGAGCAGCGGCAAATTTTCTGTCGCAGCTCAAACTCCCAGCGAGGAATCTCACTGTGAACCCCCACTGTGTGATTGTACCCTAAAAACACTACATGCACCCCCTGACACAGTCCCCTCCCTTCCCCAATAAAAATGAATAACATCTCGTATGGCATGGTTTCCTACACGGAGCCTCCAGCTGTTGCAAAACAACAACTCCCAGCATTGCTGGACAGCCATCGACTGTCCTGGCATGCTGCGAGTTTTGCAACAGCTGGAGGTACCCTGTTTGAGAAACACTGCTGTAGGGTATTTTTGGTGGAGGCAAGCACCATGCTTGTTTGCGGGTCTGCCCCTATGCAAATCCCTAATGTAGGCCTCAAATGCGCATGGCGCTCTCTCACTTCAGAGCCCTGTCGTATTTCAAGGCAATAGTTTAGGGCCACATATGGGATATTTCCGTACTCGGAAGAAATTGTGTTACAAGTTTTGAGGGGCTTTTTCTCCTTTTACCCCTTATGAAAAGGTAAAGTTAGGGGCTACACCAGCATATTAGTGTAAAAAAATAAAACATTTTCACAAGAGGTAAAAGGAGAAATAGACCCCAAAATTTGTAATGCAATTGCTCCTGAGTACGAAAATACCCCATATGTGGATGTAAAATGCTGTGGGGTACACAACAAGGCTCAGGAATAAGAGCCCACCATGTACATTTGAGGCCTAAATTGGTGATTTGCACAGGGGTGGCTGATAAGTTACAGCGGTTCTGACATGAACGCAAAAAAGAAAACACCCACATGTGACTGCATTTTGGAAACTACACCCCACGGGTCTTTGACGAATTTTGGTTAAAGCTGGACGTGAAAATAAAAAAAAATGTTTCCCTGAACTGCTGGTGTTACCCCAAATTTTCATTTTCACAAGAGGTAATAGGAAAAAAGCCCCCCAAAATTTGTAACCCCCATCTCTTCTGAGTAAGGAAATACCCCATATGTGGACCTAAAGTGCTCTGCCGGCGCACTACAGGGCTCAGAAGAGAAGGAGCGCCATTGGGCTTTTGGAGAGAGAATTTGGCTGGAATTGAAGGCCATGTGTATTTACAAAGCCCCCCTGCTGCCAGAACAGTAACCCCCCCCCCCCCCACATGTGACCCAATTTTGGAAACTGCACCCCTTACGGAATGTAACGAGGGGTGCTGTGAGCATTTACACCCCACAGGTGTCTGACAGATTTTTTGAACAGTTGAAATTTTAATTTTACGTCCCACTTTAACGAAAGTTTGTCAATCACCTGTGGGGTGTTAAGGCTCACTTTACCCCTTGTTACGTTCCTTGAGGGGTGTAGTTTACAAAATAGTATGCCATGTGTTTTGTTTTTACTTTTCAGGCATCATGGGGGCTTCTTAAATGCGACATGCCCCCCCCCCCCCCCAAACCATTTCAGAAAAATTCTCTCCTAAAGCCCAATCTTGCTCCTTCCCTTCTGAGCCCTCTAGTGAACCCACAGAGCACTTTACATCCACATATGAGGTATTTCCTTACTGGAGAGAAAGGGGGGTTAAAAATTTGGGGGGGCATTTTCTCCTATTACTCTTTGTGAAAATGAAAGGTTTGGGGTAACACCAGCATTTTAGTGTTAAAAATCTAAATTTTCACGTCCCATTTTAACAACAGTTCGTCAATCACCTGTGGAGTATAAGAGCTCACTTTACCCCTTGTTACGTTCCTTGAGGGGTGTTGTTTCCAAAATGTGTGCCATGTGTTTTTTTTTTTTTACTGTTCTGGCATCATGGGAGCTTCCTAAATGCGACATGCCCCCAAAAACCATTTCAGCAAAATTCGCTCTCCAAAAGCCCAATGTCGCTCCTTCTCTTCTGAGCCCTTTAGTGCACCCACAGAGCACTTTACATACACATATGAGGTATTTCCTTACTGAAGAGAAATTTAATTACAAGTTTTAGGGGGCCCTTTTACCCCTTGTAAAAATGGAAAAAAATTCAGATTTTGAGAAAAATTGTTGTTATACTTTGAAGCCCTCTAATGTCTTCAAAAAGTAAAAACATGTCAACTTTATGATGCCAACATAAAGTAGACATATTCTGTTTGTGAATCAATATATAATTTATTTGACATATCCATTTTCCTTACAAGTAGAGTGCTTCAAAGTAAAAAAAAAAAAATGCAAAATTTTCTAATTTCTCCTGAAATTTTTGAATTTTTCACCAAGAAATTAAGTAAGTATTGGCGAAAATTTACCACTAACATAAAGTAGAATATGTCACGAAAAAAAACAATGTTGGGATAAAATTTATAAGTAAAAGCATCCCACAGTTATTAATGCATAAAATGATAGTGGTCAGATTTGCAAAAAATTCTCTTGTCCTTAGGGTCAAAATGGTCTTCGTCCCCAAGGGGTTAAAGGAGAACTGTAGTGCAATATAAATTATCCCCTATCCAAAGGTAGTTCATTCTGGTGGGGCCGTGTTGTCCACAGCAGGAAACAGGGGCAGACACGCCCCCCTCCATGTATCTCTATGGGACACATAGAGGGGGAATGTTAGCCTCCATGTCATGCGGGGATGGAACGCCCCCTTCCAGCATACTGCCGTGGCCCCGTACAGGATATCGCAGGGGGCCCCAGTGCTCGGACCCCCCGCGATCTATAACTTATCCTCTATCCCCCCCCCCCCCGCTGCACGATTGCGGTGGAGTGATCCATTCTGAGGTAGCGGAGGGTTTACTTCTCTTGCTTCTGCGGCTCTGTGATTGATAGACCCTGGCTGGACCAGGGCATAGCACAAAGATCAATGGAGTTCTATGGAACTACATTGATCTGTATTAGGAGTATAATTATCCTTCTAAAAGTCCCCTAAGGGGCTAATAAAGTGTAAAAAATATATATAAATAAAAAAAAAAACATTATCCCCTTCCATATTAAAAGTTTAAATCACCCCCCTTTTCCCAAATTCCATATAAAAGTATAGCATTAATTAAACCACATGGTCAATGGTGTATACATAGGAGAGCAAAGTCCAAAGCAGCGTATTTTCAGTCACTTTATATACCCTAAAACATTTATAAAAAGCAATCAAAAAGTTCCATTAAAACAAAAATGGTACCAATAAAAACTTAAGATCACAGTGCAAAAAATGAGCCCTGTATGCAGAAAAATTTAAAGAGCACCTTTCATCAACTAAAGTTTCCCTAATCCCCCTCCCATCTGTCCGACTCGAACTATCTCTATCCCTGTATTTATTTTTGTTTAAAACCCCATGTATATACCTTTTTCATAGCATCTTCGGTAGCTCAGTGTTGAGCAGTATACGAGGGCAGGAAGTGGGCGTGGCCCGGCAGGCGCGACGTCATCCGAAGCCTGGTCGGGCCAGCATCCGCCCTTCTTCCTGTATGCTGCGCTCCGTTTCTGGAGCGCGCATACAGGTGGAGTACAGGGGAGGGCCGGTGTGAGGTGGATTTTTGCGCCCCCGTCAATTCTTGTGTTCGCTCCTCCCCCAGCTCTCCTAAAATTTCCGAAACTAGAGGGGGGAGGGCAGAGCAAGGGGAGAGAGGAGGTACACGCCCCCTCCCTCCTCTCCCCGAGCTGAGGATGCAGATCTTCACGGGGAGAAGTACACGCCCCCTCCCTCCTCTCCAGATCTCCATGGAAAGCCAGAGCAGGGGGAGAGAGGAGCTCGGCTAGAGCAGGTCTAGCAGCCAGAACACTGTTCCTCATCTCCCCCGCCTGAGCTCTGACTGTGGTTACTGTACACATGCTAGAGATTCATACACTGCAGGGACTGGGAATAAATCTCTGCCTGGGGATGATTTCTATGTGAGGAGGAGGGGGTCCCTGTTATGTGTGTGTATGCTGGGAGTTTTAGTCCCTGTTAGATGTGTGTGTGTATGCTGGGAGTTGTAGTCCCTGTTATGTGTGTGTGTATGCTGGGAGTTTTAGTCCCTGTTAGGTGTGTGTGTGTATATATGCTGGCAGTTGTAGTCCCTGTTAGGTGTGTGTGTATGCTGGGAGTTGTAGTCCCTGTTAGATGTGTGTGTGTGTGTGTATGCTGGGAGTTGTAGTCCATGTTAGATGTGTGTGTATGCTGGGAGTTGTAGTCCCTGTTAGGTTTGTGTGTGTATGCTGGGAGTTGTAGTCCCTGTTATGTGTGTGTATGCTGTGAGTTGTAGTCCCTGTTATGTGTGTGTATGCTGTGAGTTGTAGTCCGTGTTAGGTGTGTGTGTATGCTGAGAGTTGTAGTCCCTGTTAGGTGTATGTATGCTGGGAGTTGTAGTACCTGTTAGGTGTGTGTGTATGTTGGGAGTTGTAGTCCATGTTAGGTGTGTGTGTGTATGCTGGGAGTTGTAGTCCATGTTATATGTGTGTATGCTGGGAGTTGTAGTACCTGTTAGGTATGTGTGCATGTTGGGAGTTGTAGTCCCTGTTAGGTGTGTGTGTGTGTGTATGCTGGGAGTTGTAGTCCCTGTTATATGTGTGTATGCCGGGAGTTGTAGTACCTGTTAGGTGTGTGTGTATGTTGGGAGTTGTAGTCCCTGTTAGGTGTGTGTGTATGCTGGGAGTTGTAGTCCATGTTATATGTGTGTATGCCGGGAGTTGTAGTACCTGTTAGGTATGTGTGCATGTTGGGAGTTGTAGTCCCTGTTAGGTGTGTGTGTGTGTATGCTGGGAGTTGTAGTCCCTGTTATATGTGTGTATGCCGGGAGTTGTAGTACCGGTTAGGTGTGTGTGTGTATGTTGGGAGTTGTAGTCCCTGTTAGGTGTGTGTGTGTGTATGCTGGGAGTTGTAGTCCCTGTTAGGTGTGTATGCTGGGAGTTGTAGTCCCTGTTAGGTGTGTGTGTATGCTGGGAGTTTTAGTCCCTTTTACGTGTGTGTGTGTGTGTGTGTGTGTGTGTGCGTGTTGGGAGTTGTAGTCCCTGTTAGGTGTGTGTGTGTCTGTATATATGCTGGCAGTTGTAGTCCCTGTTAGGTGTGTGTGCATATATGCTGGGAGTTGTAGTCCCTGTTAGGTGTGTGTATTCTGGGAGTTGTAGTCCCTGTTAGGTGTGTGTGTGTGTATGCTGGGAGTTGTAGTCCCTGTTAGGTGTATGTGTATGCTGGGAGTTGTAGTCCCTGTTAGGTGTGTGTGTGTATATGTATGCTGTGAGTTGTAGTCCCTGTTAGGTGTGTATGTGTGTGTATGCTGTGAGTTGTAGTCCCTGTTAGGTGTGTGTGTACGCTGGGAGTTGTAGTCTCTGTTAGGTGTATGTATGCTGGGAGTTGTAGTCTCTGTTAGGTGTATGTATGCTTGTAGTTGTAGTCCCTGTAAGGTGTGTGTATGCTGTGAGTTGTAGTCCCTGTTAGGTAGGTGTGTGTATGCTGGGAGTTGTAGTCCCTGTTATATGTGTGTATCCCGGGAGTTGTAGTACCTGTTAGGTGTGTGTATGTTGGGAGCTGTAGTCCCTGTTAGGTGTGTGTGTATGCTGGGAGTTGTAGTCCCTGTTAGGTGTGTGTGTATGCTGGGAGTTGTAGTCCCTGTTAGGTGTGTGTGTATGCTGGGAGTTGTAGTCCCTGTTAGGTGTGTGTGTATGCTGGGAGTTGTAGTCCCTGTTAGGTGTGTGTGTATGCTGGGAGTTTTAGTCCCTGTTAGGTGTGTGTGTATGCTGGGAGTTGTAGTCCCTGTTAGGTGTGTGCATGCTTGGAGTTGTAGTCCCTGTTAGGTGTGTGTATGTGTTTGTATGCTGGCAGTTGTAGTCCCTGTTAGGTGTGTGTATACTGGGAGTTGTAGTCCCTGTTAAGTGTGTGTGTGTATGCTGGGAGTTGTAGTCCCTGTTAGGTGTGTGCGTCTGTATGCTGGGAGTTGTAGTCCTTGTTAGGTGTGTGTATGCAAGTGTTTCCCAACCAGGGCATGCTGGGAGTTGTAGATTTGCAACAACTGGAGACACCCTGGTTGGGAAACATTGGTGTATGCCCTGTATCGGTGTGGTGAACTACAACTCCCAGGAGACTACCGAGGCAGCTGCTGGTGATATACCACAGACTGAAGACTCATGAATGACACATGCCGGGAGTTGTAGTCCCTTGTGTGTGTATGCTAGTGTTTCCCAAGCAGGGCTGAGTTATATTAGTGTGCTGTCTATAACGCAGGTTTCCTCAGGCTGCAAGGGGGGGGGGGGGGGGGTGCGAACTGCTCGGGCTGGTTTCCGCTTTTTCATGGAGTGTTCATTAGCCCCATAAAGGGGACATAGAGATGCACGGGGTTGATACAGGGAAGCAGAAATGCACGGGGTTCATACAGGGAAGCAGAGATGTACGGGGGTTCATAGAGGAAGCAGAGATGCACGGGGTTCATACAAGGAAGCAGAGATATACAGGGGTTCATAGAGGAAGCAGAGATGCACAGGGTTCATACAAGGAAGCAGAGATGCACGGGGTTCATACAGGGAAGCAGAGATGCACGGGGTTCATACAAGGAAGCAGAGATGCACAGGGTTCATACAAGGAAGCGGAGATGCACAGGGTTCATACAAGGAAGCGGAGATGCACAGGGTTCATACAGGGAAGCAGAGATGCACGGGGTTCATACAGGGAAGCAGAGATGCACGGGGTTCATACAGGGAAGCAGAGATGCACGGGGTTCATACAGGGAAGCAGAGATGCACGGGGTTCATACAGGGAAGCAGAGATGCACGGGGTTCATACAGGGAAGCAGAGATGCACGGGGTTCATACAGGGAAGCAGAGATGCACGGGGTTCATACAGGGAAGCAGAGATGCACGGGGTTCATACAGGGAAGCAGAGATGCCCCGGGTTAATACAGGGAAGCAGAGATGCACGGGGTCCATACAGGGAAGCAGAGATGCACGGGGTTCATACAGGGAAGCAGAGATGCACGGGGTTCATACAGGGAAGCAGAGATGCACGGGGTTCATACAGGGAAGCAGAGATGCACGGGGTTTATACAGGGAAGCAGAGATGCACAGGGTTCATACAGGGAAGCAGAGATGCACGGGGTTCATACAGGGAAGCAGAGATGCCCCGGGTTAATACAGGGAAGCAGAGATGCACGGGGTCCATACAGGGAAGCAGAGATGCACAGGGTTCATACAGGGAAGGAGAGATGCATGGGGTTCGTACAGGGAAGCAGAGATGCACGGGGTTCGTACAGGGAAGCAGAGATGCACGGAGTTCGTACAGGGAAGCAGAGATGCACGGGGTTCGTACAGGGAAGCAGAGATGCATGGGGTTCGTACAGGGAAGCAGAGATGCACAGGGTTTGTACAGTGGTCTTCGTGTCAGCGTTCATTGTACTGCAGCTTTGAGAGAAAATCATGTCAGGAGGGACGTACAGGAAAAATAACTCTGTAGCATGTACAGCTTCATCCGTTTTCTCCTCCTTCTCAATTTCCCCTGGATGAAGCTGTACATGCTACAGAGTTATTTCTCCTGTACGTCCCTCCTGACATGATTTTCTCTCAAAGCTGCAGTACAATGAACGCTGACATGAAGACCTCTGTACAAACCCCGTGCATCTCTGCTTCCCTGTATGAACCCCGTGCATCTCTGCTTCCCTGTATGAACCCCGTGCATCTCTGCTTCCCTGTATGAACCCCGTGCATCTCTGCTTCCCTGTATGAACCCCGTGCATCTCTGCTTCCCTGTATGAACCCTGTGCATCTCTGCTTCCCTGTATGAACCCCGTGCATCTCCGCTTCCCTGTATGAACCCCGTGCATCTCCGCTTCCCTGTATGAACCCCGTGCATCTCTGCTTCCCTGTACGGACCCCGTGCATCTCTGCTTCCCTGTACGGACCCCGTGCATCTCTGCTTCCCTGTACGGACCCCGTGCATCTCTGCTTCCCTGTACGAACCCCGTGCATCTCTGCTTCCCTGTATGAACCCCGTGCATCTCTGCTTCCCTGTATGAACCCCGTGCATCTCTGCTTCCCTGTATGATCCCCGTGCATTTCTACGTCCCGGTATGAACGCTGACCTAGAAATGTACAGGGTTCATACAGTGATATTCATGTCCTGTACAAACCCCATTCATTTCTATGTCCTTTTTATGGGGCTAATGAACACCCCATGAAAAAGCGGAAACCAGCCCGTGCAGTTCGCCCTCCCCTTGCAGCCTGAGGAAACCTGCGTTATACACAGCACACTAATATATATATATACACATAGGTATATATATATATATATATATATACACACACAGCATTATACACAGAACACTAATATAACTCAGCACTGGTTGGGATACACTGGCATACACACACAAAAGGGACTACAACTCCCAGCATGTGTCATTTAGGAGTCTTCAGTCTGTGGTATATCACCAGCAGCTGCCTCTGTAGTCTCCTGGGAGTTGTTCCCCACACCGATACAGGGCATACACCAGTGTTGCGAAACAAAGGCATACACACACCTAACAGGGACTACAACTTCCAGCATACACACACCTAACAGGCACTACAACTCCCAGCATACACACACACCTAACAGGGACTACGACTCCCAGCACACACACACACACACACACACACACACCTAACAGGAACTACAACTCCCAGCATACACACACCTTACAGGGACTACAACTCCCAGCATATACACACACACACACACACACACACACACCTAACAGGGACTACAACTCCCAGCATAAACACACACCTAACAGGGACTACAACTCCCAGCATACACACACACTTAACAGGGACTACAACTCCCAGCATACACACACACCTAACAGGGACTACAACTCCCAGCACACACACACACACCTAACAGGAACTACAACTCCCAGCATACACACACCTTACAGGGACTACAACTCCCAGCATATACACACACACACCTAACAGGGACTACAACTCCCAGCATACACACACACCTAACAGGGACTACAACTCCCAGCACACACACACACACACACCTAACAGGGACTAATACTCCCAGCATACAGACACACACACACACACACACACACCTAAAAGGGACTACAACTCCCAGCATACGCACACACCTAACAGGGACTACAACTCCCAACATACACACATAACAGGGACTACAACTCCCAGCACACACACACCTAACAGGGACTACAACTCCCAGCATACATACACACACCTAACAGGGACTACAACTCCCATCCTACACACACACCTAACAGGGACTACAACTCCCAGCATACACACACACACACACCTAACAGGGACTACAACTCCCAGAATACACACACACACATAACAGGGACTACAAATCCCAGCATACACACAGACCATTCATGCTGGGAGTTGTAGTTATGCAATAGCTGGAGGCACATTGGTTGTGTACCACAGAGTTTGTTACTTAACTCAGTGTTTTGTAACCAGTGTGCCTCCAGCTGTTGCAAAACTAGAACTCCCAGCATGTACAGTCTCTCATTGCATGCTGGGAGTTGTATTTTTGCAACAGCTGGAGGCACACTGGTAGCGAAACACTGAGTTAGGACACAAACTCTGTTTCACAACCAATGTGTCTCCAGCTGTTGCAAAACTGCAACACTCAGCATGCATTAACAGTCAAAGGGCATGCTGAGAGTTGTAATTTTGCAACAGCTGGATGCACACTTTTTCATAGAAAAAATGTGCCTCCAGCTGTTGCAAAACTACAACTCCCAGAATGCCCTTTGGTTGTGCACGCTGAGAGTTTTTGCTAAGCAACAGCAGGAGGTGAACAGGCCTCACCTCCTGCTGTATACTGCCATCTGTCCTGTTGGGACCGCCACCGCTCCTGTCCAATGCCAACGCTCCTGAGGGGACCCCCGCTGGGCCAGGGAAAGGTAGGAGACCCTCACCTGCCCCCCCCCCCCCCCCCCGATCACCGTCCAACAGGGTAGTGATTGGTCGGTCATTCCGACTTATCAATCACGTGATCGTGAGGTGGCACCTGTGCCACCTTACTCCTGCTGGGTAAGGGAGAATGGGGCTGTCTTCACCCTATTTTTTTTTCCGGTTCACCGGAGACGTGCTTGACCCGGAATCGCCGGTTTGATTTTGTCGTACTTCTGGAAAAAATCATAACTACATGCAGGAAAATGTATACATTTAAAATTGTCATCTTCTGACCTCTATAACTTTTTTTTATTTTTCTGCGTATGTGGCGGTATGAGAGCTAATTTTTTGCACTGTGATCTGAAGTTTTTAGCGGTACCATTTTTGTATTGTTCTGAATTTTTGATTGCTTTTTATTCATTTTTTCATGATATAAAAGTGACCAAAAATGCACTATTTTGGACTTTGGATTTTTTTTTGCATGTACGCCATTGACCATGAGGTTTAATTAATTATATATTTTTATAATTCTGACATTTCCACAAGCGGCAATACCACATATGTTTATTTTTATTTACACAGTTTTTTTTTTTTAGATGGGAAAAGGGGGGTGATTCAAACATTTATTAGGGGAGGGGTTAAATGATCTTTATTTACTTTTTTTTCACTTTTTTTTTTTGCAATGTTATAGCTCCCATAGGGGACTATAACACTGCACACACTGATCTATTACATTGATCAATGATTTCTCATAGGAAACCACTGATCGATGATTCTGCCGCTTGACTGCTTGTGCCTGGATCTCAGGCACTGAGCAGTCATTCGGCGATCGGACAGTGAGGAGGAAGGTAGGGACCCTCCTTGTGTTCTCCAGCTGTTCGGGAAACCGTGATTTCGCCGTGATGGTCCCGAACAGCCATCTGAGCTGAGGTTTACTTTCACTTTAGACGTGGCGATCAACTTTGAATGCCGCATCTAAAGGGTTAATAGTGCACAGCCTCGCGTTATAGAAAGGGAGTGGACTCAGGGCGTACAGGTACGCTCTGGATCCTTAAAAGGTTAAGGGTCTATTCACACGTACAGTATCCTGCACAGATTTGATGCACAGGATTTTAAGGGGATTGGAAAACATTTTTTTTTTAAATCACAACTGGTGCCAGAATATTGAACAGATTTGTAAATTACTTCTATTAAAAAAATCACAATCCTTTCAGTACTTATTAGCTGCTGTATACTACAGAGGTTCTTTTCTTTTTGAATTTCCTTTCTGTTTCACCATAGTGCTCTATGCTGACACCTCTGTCCATGTCAGGAGCTGTCCAGAGCAAGAGAGGTTCACTTTGAGGATTTCCTCCTACTCTGGACAGTTCCTGACATGGATGAGGTGTCAGCCTTATGCTGTCAAGGTGTGCTGGGAGTTGTAGAGGCACCCTTGCAACTCCCAGCATGACCGGACAGCAAATAGCTTACAAGGCATGCTGGGAGTTGTAGTCTTGGTACTGCTGGAGGGACCACTGAAAAGGCATGTTGGAAGTTGTAGTCTTGCAACAGCTGAAGGCACCCCTGCAACTCCCAGCATGACCGGACAGCATAAGGCTGTCAGGTAGGGTTGCCACCTTTGTTGCAAAAAAATTAGCATAATTAATTATATATGCGTGACATCACAGGATACACATATGCGGGGGAATTTATCCCCTATAACTTTTTTATTTCTCCTTATACGGGCCTGAATGAGGGCTCATTTTTTTGTGCCCCGGTCTGTAGTTTTCACAGTACTATTTTTGTTTTGATGTGACTTTTTGACTTTTTTTTAAATTAAATTCAAGAGTTGCAGTTAGATACTAACTACAACTCCCAGCATGCCCTGATACAGCCTGTGACTCAGCAGCTGCCCCAAACAAAAACTACAACTCCCAGCATGTTGAACTATATAGTAGTATATAGTATAGGTCAGTGTTTCCCAACCAGGGGTGCCTCCAGCTGCTGCAAAACTACAACTCCCAGCATGTTGGACTGTATAGTAGTATACAGTATAGGTCAGTGTTTTCCAACCAGGGGCACCTCCAGCTGTTGCAAAACTACAACTCCCAGCATGTTGGACTATATAGTAGTATATAGTATAGGTCAGTGTTTGCCAACCAGGGGTGCCTCCAGCTGCTGCAAAACTACAACTCCCAGCATGTTGGACTGTATAGTAGTATACAGTATAGGTCAGTGTTTTCCAACCAGGGGCACCTCCAGCTGTTGCAAAACTACAACTCCCAGCATGTTGGACTATATAGTATAGGTCAGTGTTTCCCAACCAGGGGCACCTCCAGCTGTTGCACAACTACAACTTACAACATGTTGGACTATATAGTAGTATATAGTATAGATCAGTGTTTCCCAACTCTGGGTGCCTCCAGCTGTTGCAAAACTACAACCCCCAGTATGCCCGGACAGCCGCTGGCTGTCAGAGCATGCTGGGAGTTGTAATTTTGCAACAGCTGGAGACACTCTGGTTGGGAAACACTGGCATAGATTATGGTACAACATTCCGGGAGTTGAAGGATTGGTTGGATAAATACCGGACATTGCATTGCCGGTATTTTTAATATAAAATACTGGCCAGGTGGCAACCCTACTGTCAGGGATGTAGTGTTGCAACAGCTGGAGACACCCTGTGAGACAATGTTGTTTTATAGGGAAAGCTTAGTGTTTTACCATTTTCAGATGATGTTACTTCTTCCTCCACGCTCCGGCCCCTACACTGTAGTAAGCAGTGTGATTACATTGCAGCGTGCTCTCCTATTGGACAGGGGAGAACATGTGGTGAGGATGGGAGGGGATGATGACATGAGAGGGAGCTGAGGGCGGCACTTCATTATAATTTCCTTTTGGGGGAGAGCAGGGGGAGGGCAGCAGTTTACAGGAAGTAGGAGCAGGGAATCATGGGAAATGTAGTCTCTATGCTGCTTACTCCTTTGGGCGGCAATTACTGGAGAACGGCTGGACCAATTTGGACAAATGAGGTATTGTTGGAAAGGTCTTCATGGCCACCACTTGTGGCTATGTTCCGAAAACTCATAGGGGGAGATTTATCAAAACCTGTCCAGAGGAAAAGTTGCCCAGTTGCCCATAGCAACAAAGCAGATCGCTTCTTTCATTTTTAGCAAGGCCTCTGCAAAATGAAAGAAGCGATCTGATTGGTTGCTATGTGCAACTGGGCAACTTTTCCTTTGCATAGGTTTTGATAAATCTACCCCATAGTGAACAGAACAGTAGCCAAGAATTCTTGCTACCTTATCATTAATTCTTTAAGGACCGGGGTTTTTCCGTTTTTGCATTTTCGTTTTTTGCTCCTTGCCTTTAAAAAATCATAACTCTTTCAATTTTGCACCTACAAATCCATATGATGGCTTATTTTTTGCGCCACCAATTCTACTTTGTAATGACATCAGTCATTTTACCCAAGAATCTACGAGACGGAAAAAAATCATTGCGCGACAAAATTTGAAGAAAAAACACAATTTTTTTACTTTTGGGGGCTTCCGTTTCTACGCAGTAAATTTTTCGGTAAAAATTACATATTCTCTTTATTCTGACCCCTATAAGGTTTTTTTTATTTTTTCGTGTACGGGGCGGTATGAGGGCTTTTTTTTTGCACCATGATCTGAATATTTTAGCTGTACCATTTTTGTATATTGATCAGACTTTTTGATCACTTTTTATAATTTTTTTCATGATATCAAAAGTGACTAGAGATGAGCGAACTTACAGTAAATTCGATTTGTCACGAACTTCTCGGCTCGGCAGTTGCTGACTTTATCCTGCATAAATGAGTTCAGCTTTCAGGTGCTCCGGTGGGCTGGAAAAGGTGGATACAGTCTTAGGAAAGAGTCTCCTAGGACTGTATCCACCTTTTCCAGCCCACGGGAGCACCTGAAAGCTGAACTAATTTATGCAGGATAAGTCATCAACTGCCGAGCCAAGAAGTTCGTGACGAATCAAATTTACTGTAAATTCGCTCATCTCTAAAAGTGACCAAAAATACGCTATTTGGGATTTTTTTTTGCGCATACAGCATTGACTGTGTAGTTTAATTAACGATATATTTTTATAATTCGGACATTTCCGCACGTGGCGATACCACATATGTTTATTTTTATTTACACAGTTGTTTTTTTTATGGGAAAAGGGGGGTGATTCAAACTTTTATTAGGGAAGGGGTTAAATGATCTGTATTAACTTTTTTTTTCCATTTTTTTTTTTGCAATGTTATAGCTCCCATAGGGGGCTATAACACTGCACACACTGATCTTTTACATTGATCAATGGTTTCTCATAGGAAACCATTGATCGATGATTCTGCTGCTTGACTGCTCATGCCTGGATCTCAGGCGCTGAGCAGTCATTCGGCAATCGGACACCAGGAGGCAGGTAAGGGGACCCTCCTCGTGTCCTACAGCTGTTTGGGATGCCTCGATTTCACTGCGGCGGTCCCGAACAGCCCCCTGAGCTAGTCGAGGGTAGTTTAGTTTCATTTTAGACATGGCGATCAACTTTGAACACCGCATCTAAAGGGTTAATAGCGCGCGGCACAGCGATCAGTGCCACGCGCTATTAGCCGCGGGTCCCAGCTGTTGTTAAAGGCCGGGCCCGATCCGCTATGGCCCCGTCATGGCCCCGCATTATAGAAAGGGAAAGGACCCAGGATGTATAGATACGCCCGTGGTCCTTAACAGGGACATCTGCCTCCTATGACATCATAAGGGGGGAAAAACAACCCATAGGAAGTGCTCTAAAATATAACTTTTAATGGTATACTTGTAAAATCCACCAGTAGTGACCCATAAAATAGAATTAAATGTAATAATGCACCAATATATAGTTCAAAGCCCAACGCATTTCCACTGTATCTAGCAGTTTCCTCATGGGACAACTATTATAGGTACATTGACTCATATGGTTAGGATTCGCACCATCTGAGTGCAATTTAAGCCTTAGTTAAATGCAGCTATTGATATACATGTATTGCCGTGGCAACAACGATACTGTTAGATTCATAAATATACATTTTTTTTATTATTTTTTTTTATTTCGTAAATAGGTATTGCTGTGGCAACTATCTAGCTGTGAAGATTTATCATCTGAACCTTCTGTAGGGTCTATATTTACTACAGACCTATTAATACATCTGCCGCCTAACCTATTGTGGGGGCTGCCTAATGTGCCTAAACCTAATGTGTATATGTGGTGACCCAGTACAGAATATCATATCCTGCCATCCTGTATGGCAGATGTTGCCTTCAGTGTCCATCATGGGCCCACACAGTATACAGTAATGTTATGATATGGTTAATGTTCTGGAATTTTCCATGTAACTGTTGCTTTAATACTGTTGTTAGGGAGTGTGAAGGAGTTGAATCAGGTGAATCAGGTGATCTGCTCAGTGGGAGTCCTCAGAATTGCCCCCATATATACATATATAGAGTAGGGGGGGAGGAGTCTGCCAGTTTTTAGTTTCACTTTGTTTTGTGATCAGTCTTGCTCCAGTCCTGTTGTGAGCTGAACTCCTGAGGTACAGTCTTGGAGAAAGTCTGAAGAGAGTGTGAGGAGATCTGAGGAGGCCTCAATCTAACAAGGTTTACTGTGAACCTACCTTTGCACCAATCAAAGCTGTAACAGATTTGACCATCTATTCTGCCTCAGTAAAGCCATTTTTCAGTAACCTTGTGTCAGAGTATTTATTGCCCCGTGCCTGGCACAGGAGAAGCTGGCTCAAACTCGGATGGTGCTAACTGTGCCCTGGCATCACGAAAAGGTTAACTGCACATTATCCTCACCCAACACCCCATATAGGAGTGTACAGACTAATCAAAAAAAAAATAATTACATATTTGATATTGCTGCGTGGGTAACTGTCTGAACTATTAAAATATATTGTTAATGATCTGTACAGCAACCAACATAAACGTAAGTCCAAAATTGCTGCTTTTTGGTCACATCACATCCTAGAAACAGTTTAAATATGGCTTTTTTTTTTGTCATTTAGGTGTTTTTTTTCCGATTAATTGAATTATCATTTAAATTATCGACAACTAATCGATTATTAAAATAATTGTTAGCTGCAGCCCTAGTCTGAACCATTTAACATATCGAATAAATCTTAAGCAGGTTTACTCTTCAAATTCAGTGGGATTTTTTTAAATTGAGATGAAGTGGAATTATAATTGGTTTCTATGAAATGACAAGGGGATGACAGAATCGAATGCCCATAGACTATAATGGAAAGCAAAATGCGATGTGGAGTCTAAACTAGGGATCGACCGATTATCAGTTTGGCCAATATTGTCGGCTGATAATCGCGATTTTGGACATTATCGGTATCAGCAATTACCTTGCCGATATGCCGATAATGCCCCCCCGCCCCGCCCCCCGGGCGAGAGACGACCATCACCGCCGCTGCCCCATTGCCTCCCCCCATCCTCTGCCCACATACCACCGCCGCTGCCCCATTGCCTCCCCCATCCTCTGCCCACATACCGCCGCCCCATCACCCCCCCCCCATCCTCTGCCCACACACCGTCGCCGCCGCCCCATCCCCGGTGTTATAATTACCTGTTCCCGGGGGTCCGCGATCCTTCTGGCTCCTGCGCTATTGCTGTGCGCTGCGCTACGTAATGACGAGGGACGTCACCGTCAGTGCGCACAGTGACAGCGCAGGACGCGGACGGAGTCAGAAGGATCGCGGACCCCAGGATGGGGGAGGCAATGGGGCATCGGAGGTATGTGGGCAGAGGATAGGGGGAAGCAATGGGGCAGCGGCGGTATGTGGGCAGAGGATGGGGGGGAAGGCGATGGGGCAACTGTGGTGGTTAGACTCAGGACCCCAGGACAGGCAGGGGGAAAGAAGCGGGTGGCGGCGGTCTCTGGCACCGTAAAAGCCGCTGCAGTTCATTGATTTAAAGCGCCTGCTTTAAATCATTGATCTGCAACGGCCTCTGCCCCGCCAGGGGGGGGGGGGGGTTTGAAATAGCCGATAACTTATACCAGAATATCTGTATAAGTTATCGGCTATCGGCCTGAAAGGCGACAGATTATCGGTATCGACCCAAAAAAATCGATATCGGTCGATCCCTAGTCTAAACCATTTAACATATCAAATTAAAATTTACCACATGTATTCCTCAAGTATAGTAGCACATTGTAAAATTAAAATTACCTCGGATTATAGCTGTTTTCTATGGAATGACAGGAGAATGGTAGAATGGAATGGGAAGTAAAATTTGATTTGGAGTCTAAACCATTTGACATATCAAGTAAATCTTTAGAAGAAATACACTTCAAATTCAGTGGGGTTATCTAAAATTGAGATTAAATGTTATTATCATTGGTTTCTATGCAATGACAAGGGGGATGACAGAATGGAATGGCCGTAGACATTTGCACATAAATTTGTGTTATGTAGGAAAGGACAAGGACAAGTATCATAAAAAGAAGAATCCCCTATCCCTGCTCTCCTTTACAGCGGTGTGTCACGACCCCTGCCCAAAGCGGGGGCCGCCACGCCCCCGGTATATTAGCAATATGGGAAAGCCAAAGATTGCCAAACCGCTCTCCTATAGAGCTATATGGAGGGGGTGTGGCGGCCCCCTCTTCTGGCAGGGGTGTGGCGGCCCCCACTTCAGAGGTATAAGAAAAAAGTTGCGGAGGCGCTCCCAAGGAAGTAACCCGAAGTCGTGGGTAATGATGAAGAATAAATAATTTATTTACAGCATAAGAAAATAATAAATAAAGCAAGACGTGTTTCGGGAGTCACAGCTCCCTTTCTCAATTGCAGGTAGTTGCTGTATGGCAAGGTAACAGGTGTACGTGTTTAAATACGAAAAATGGCGCCAAAACCAGGTGAGCTGGCGACGTCATGGAGGGCGGGTGCTGGGGCCAGGTAAGGGCCGGGCACTGAGGACCTACATAATAAACATAATCAATAAAGGAGCATGAAAACCACAAAAAAACATGTCAAAATGCATAGGTATAGTCTTTTACGGGAGTATTGAGAGGTTCAAACAGAACCGCGAGAATAGTTCGTAGTGGCGACCAATCAGGAAACTGCCGGCGTCTGTGGGACCAATCAGGAGGCAGGGGGAGGAGGCTGTCATCGTAGTGCAGGGTTGCCGCTGTGGAGAATGAATGGAGACGAGCCTCTCAAAGCTGATTGGTCGCTTGCTGTGAGATGGTGAAGAGGTGGCCAATCAGGAGCGAGCCGTACATGGCTTTGTATAGTTACGCTGTCATAGGGGAATTAGGCCATATGGGGATAAGGTCCGATGGTGAAGGGGAATGTTGGGCTGGATGCTGATTGGCTGCTCATGATGTGAGAAGAGCCAATCAAAGGTGGGGCGTAAAAGTCCAGGTAGTAAGTCTCTGCCGCTGGTGGCGGTAAAGGAAAGTTCAAAGGTGTCAGCTAATCGCTGCTGGAGGGGTCCTGGTGGCGGCCAATCAGAATGAAGACGTGTATATCCTCTACGGGAGATTCCTAGAGGTGTCGGCGGCAAATCCATTTTGAAGAATGCGACCAATAGCTGCTGGGCAGGTCCCGGCGGCGACCAATCATGAAGAGGGAAGTGTTGTAGCGCTGTCAGGATGCCGGTGTCAGACTTTATTATGGGATTTGTGCTTGTTGATGCGCTGATTCAGTGGTTGGATGGTACGTCCGACGTACTGAAGACCACAGGGGCACTCGAGGAGGTAGATCACGTAGGAGATGCTGCAGTTGATGAAGCTCTTGATGGGGTAGGTGATGTTGGTGATCCTACAGGTGAATTTGGTGCATTTGTTTGCAATGTTGTTGCAGCATTTGCAAAGGGGTTTACTGCACTTGTCTTAAAGTGGCAGCTGTCATAGTTGAGGTAGCTGTTCCCATCCACTGACTTGAAGTAGGTCTTGGTCTTACATTACTTACATCCAAGTATTCGATGGAGTCCTCTGAGTGGTTAGAGGTGAACTGGATGTTCCAGGAGTTGTCATTGAGGGACGTGAGGAAGTTGTTAAGATTGTCCTTAGAGCTGTCCCAGATGATGAAGATGTCATCTTTGTATCTTTTGTCTAGTATGCAGTGTTTGAAAAGTTCATGTCTGTACAGTACAGTGTCCTCAAAGTGTCCCATGAAGAGGTTAGCGAGACTAGGTGCGAATCGGCTCCCCATCGCTGTGCCACAGCACTGGTGGTAGATGCTGCTGTTGAACTGGAACGTGTTGTTCTGCAGGATGAAGAGGATGCTGTCCAAGATGAATTGGCGCTGGAGTGGTGGCATAGTTGGATCACTTTGGAGAAAATGGGATACTGAGGCAATGCCCAGGTGGTGGTCAATGATAGTATACGGTGAGATAATGTCCATAGTCAAGAGGCTGTAATGACTTTCCCACTTAACATCGAGGATTGAGTTGATAAAGTCTGTGGTGTCCCTGGTGTAAGAGGGTAGCGCTTGGACGTATGGCTGTAGGATGACGTCCACGTACTGTGACAGATTCAATGTCAGGGAGTTGATGCCGGCGATGATAGGTCTGCAGGGCGAGTTCTTTTGATCTTTGTGGACTTTAGGAAGGTAGTAGAACAACGGGGTGTCCGGTTCTGTGATGTTAATGTAGTTGTACTCCTGCTTGGTGATGATACCATCTGTTAGACCATGGCTGAGTAGTTTGCTGAGTTCTTTCTGTTGGTCAGTGATGGGGTTTCTTGCCAACTTTCTGTAGAAGGTGCGGTCGTGTGATTCCTTCAGGTAGTCTGTTCTGTTGAGTAGGACAATGCCACCGCCTTTGTCAGCTGTTTTGATGACAATGTCGGGGTCATCTGCCAGTTCTTTAATGGCTTTCCTCTGTTGAGATGTGAGGTTGCTGGAGCCTTTTGGTTTGTTGGAGGGTTTACAGAGTCTCTCAAAATCGGTAGATACTCCAGTGACGAAGGTGTCGATGAAGTTGCCTTTATGGTGAGCTGGAAAGAACTGAGATTTAGGTTTGAGTCCACTGTGATGCGGTGGAGGATCAATAGTTGTGGCAGGTGCCGATGTCTGTGCAGTTGCAGGTGTCTCTTTGGCGTAGTGGCTCGGTAGGTTGAAATGTCTTTTGAGAGTTAATTTCCTGATGTAGGCATTGAGGTCCAGGAACAGGGTAAAGTCATTGGGTCTGGCTGATGGGCAAAGAGACAGACCTTTCTGGAGGCCACTCTCATGGTGTTTAGTGAGAGTTTTGCTGGACAGGTTAAAGCTTGTCCCGCAGTGAGGAGGCATCTGGTGCGGCTGTCACGATGTCGTCGGGGCCTTGTGCTGTCTCTAGTGGGCATCAGTGCGTGGACTGTGGGTGCGAATTAGGTGACGTTTTCGATGTATTCATTCAGACCCGAGGGTGTCAAAGTTTTGAGAGTGAAGATCCAGAAATGTTCACGTTTTCTCAGTACTGCGAAGCGGTGGGCGGTGTCAGCAGAGATGTGTTCAATAGGTGTGATGGTGTGACACCTGAAGTCGCTGCTGTGCTTTTCCGCTCCATGCCTGGAGACACTGTGGAGTTGGTACCCCTTGGTGACATTGGATCTGTGCTTGTTGATGCGCTGATTCAGTGGTTGGATGGTACGTCCGACGTACTGAAGACCACAGGGGCACTCGAGGAGGTAGATCACGTAGGAGGTGCTGCAGTTGATGAAGCTCTTGATGGGGTAGGTGATGTTGGTGATCCTACAGGTGAATTTGGTGCATTTGTTTGCAATGTTGTTGCAGCATTTGCAAAGGGGTTTACTGCACTTTTATGAGCCGGTGATAGGTGGGGTGTCCAGCAAAGTGGTCTGTTTCTTTGGTGCTCTCAGTTTACTGGGTGCCAGCATATTTTTGAGAGACCTGTTTTTTCTGAAAGTGATGTTAGGTCTGGGTGGTAGAATGTCTTTGAGGAAGGGATCCAGCAGGAGGATCTTCCAGTGGTCTGTAATGATCTTTTTGATGCTTTTGTGGTCATCATTGTAGGTAGTTATGAAGTTGAAGGAGTGGGTATGTTCTTAGTGCCCGGCCCTTATCTGGCCACGGTACCCGCCCTCCATGACGTCACCAGCTCACCTGGTTTTGGCGCCATTTTTCGTATTTAAACACGTATACCTGTTACCTTGCCATACAGCAACTACCTGCAATTGAGAAAGGGAGCTGTGACTCCCGAAACGCGTCTTGCTTTATTTATTATTTTCTTATGCTGTAAATAAATTATTTATTCTTCATCAATACCCACGACTTTGGGTTACTTCCTTGGGAGCGCCTCTGCAGCTTTTTTCTTATACCTCTGCATTACTCTACGGACTCTCCTCTGGGCTCCGTCCACACGCTGCTGGCCTACATACCAAGCTACCATCACCAGCAAGGGATACGCTACCCCCACCTGGGTACCCACCTATGCCGGCTAAAGGCCTACACAGCACCCGGCGCTACCTCCGCTTTTTTCCTCCATATTCGGCCCCCACTTCAGGCAGGGGTTGTGATGTACCGCTGTAATGGAGAGCCGGGGCTCTACGCAGAAAATCGCAAGGGGCCCCAGTGCTTAGACCTTCCGCAATCTAAAACTTATCCCCTATATTTTCTATAGGAGATACGTTATTTTTGACATGATGCTTGTCCTTTAACCTTTACCACAAAGTTCCCTGGGTATAATAGAATATTGTAAAATGAAAATTACCTGGGATTACAGCTGTTTTATATAGAATACAAAGGTGAATGACAAAATGTAATGCCCATAGACTATAATGGAAAGCAAATTTGGATGTGGAGTCTGAACCATTTAACATATCAAATAAATAATAATAATTTTATTTATAAAGCGCCATCAGATTCCGCAGCACTTAACAATTTTGGGATACAAATAAAGACAAGTATGAGACATAACAACATTACACACTAACTATTCAAACCGAAGGAGTGAGGGCCCTGCTCACAAGAGTTTACAGAATACAAGGAATGGGGTTAAGACAGAAGGCATAAAGGGCTTTATTGATCCAATGATCCTGCCATATTTTATAAATTAGAAAGGTTACATGCCGGAGAGTGAACCAGTTACTTGCCATTCTCTGAAGGTCTAAAGTACATAAAAAATAGGGGAAGACCTCTTTGGCGGAAGTCGCTCCATGCATGAGGAGGGCCAAGATGACGGGTAGGAGCTAGGGAGTCCCAGGGAGCAATTCCACTTGGAAATTCTGATGCAGCAGAGTCCTAATGCAATCAATATGATTCCACTGCACAGTGCACACTGCGGAATTTCCATAGCAGAGCTTTCCTTTCTGTCGAAAAAATTAACATGTTAATTCTTTCAGCGGAATAATGAGCAGAATGCATTGCTGGCTAATTCAGTCGGTGCGGGCCACTGTGGGAATTTTTAAGCAGAATTTCTCAGTTTGGAAATTCAGTAGTGTGAATGGACCTGTAGCGGCCCCCATGTATCCTCCACCCCAAAATCAGAACCCATTCCTAGTCCTGGGCCAATAGCTGTTGGGTGGGGGTGGGGCTGTCGGCCAGGTAGTCTCTCCAGGAGCCCAGGGAATGAAGCCTTCTGTGACAGTTCAGACTCTAAGTCCCATCTTGTTTCCTATTATATACTATGGGCCTTCCATTCTGTCATTAACACTCAGCAACTTTAATGTCAGGTAATTTTAAATACTCTACATTATCCAGGGAACACTTATGTACGCGCAAATGAGCTCATATTTTACTTCCCATTATACTTTAAGGGCATTTCATTGTGTCATTCCCCTTGTCATTTCATAGAAATCAATGATAAACCCACTAAATCTCAATTTTAAGTAATCCCACTGAATTTGAAGAGTAAACCTGCTAAAGATATATTTAATATTTTAAATGGTTCGCACTACGAATTAAAGAGGTATTCCAGGAATTTTTTTTATTTGACTATGCTACAGGGGCTGTAAAGATAGTGTACCGTATTTTTCGCCATATAAGACGCACTTTTTCTTCCCCAAAACTGGGGGGAAAAAGTCGGTGCGTCTTATACGGCGAATACACCCCTATCGAGGCGGTCCCTGCGGCTAATACAGGGACCCGCGGCTAATACAGGACATCACCGATCGCGGTGATGCCCTGTATTAACCCTTCAGACGCGGCGATCAAAGCTGACCGCCGCGTCTGAAGGGAAAGTGACACTAACCTGGCTGTTCATTCGGGCTGTTCGGGACTGCCGCGATTTCACCGCGGCGGTCCCGAACAGTCCGACTGAATAGCCGGGTTAGTGCTTACAGGACACCGGGGGGGACCTTACCTGCCTCCTCGGTGTCTTCTCCGTTCAGGGATCCCCTGTATGGCCGGCGCTCTCCTTCCTCGTCATCACGTCGTCGCGTACGTGCGTCGGCGTGCATAACGACGTGATGACGGCGACGGAGAGCAAGGATACCAGGCCGGCAGCAGAGACGTTCCAGAGCGACGGGGACACGGCGACAGCGATGGAGCGACATCCAGGGCAGCGGTGACGGGTCTGGAGCGGCGGGGACACGTGAGTATTACCTCCTCCTGCAGTGGTCTTCAACCTGCGGACCTCTAGATGTTGCAAAACTACAACTCCCAGCATGCCCGGACAGCCAACGGCTGTCCGGGCATGCTGGGAGTTGTAGTTTTGCAACATCTGGAGGTCCGCAGGTTGAAGACCACTATTGGGTTCAAAATCTTAATCTTTTTAGATTTTGCCCCTAAAAATTGGGTGCGTCTTATACGCCGGTGCGTCCTATAGGACGAAAAATACGGTAGTTCATAATATAGTGTCTGTCCCTGTGTGTGACGGTTTTCTCACAATTCTTCTGTGATTTTCACCCCACTATTTATTTTTAACAGCATACAAAATTACTGTTGTCTCGGCTTTTTCCCAGCTTGCAATGCGGCCGAGACCTGACTCGTCAGCTGATGACAGGGAGCCTGTGCTTCATTGGGTGGAGCGATCGCTTGGTGGGAGAGATATCAATCTGCAACTGATGCAACAGCTGTAGGCTCCCTGATGGAAAACCATAGGTCTTTTGTTTTAATGGGTGGGTGGCTCATGTGTGAGAGGGAGGAAAATGGCATTGTGGGATTTGTGGTAAAAAAAAAAAACATAAGTCAAACAGGAAATACAATTTCACAAAAAGCTAGCCATAGTGTTATGGTAATCTCACAACATAGCCAATTAGCCCAAAGATAAGCGCAGATCCTTCCTAAACATGTCCATTACATGTCTGCCAGGTACATACTAAAATCACCTTATGGTGGAGAACCCCTTTAAATTTTGTTTCCTGTTATAGTCTATTGGCATTCCATTTTGTCATTAACATTTGCATTCTATAGAAATCAGCTATAATCAAGGTAATTTTCATTTTAACCAGTTGAGGACGCAGGCCGTATGGGTACGCCCCCGTTCCCGAGTCCTTAAGGACTCAGGGCGTGACCTGCCCTGTGATAACTTCTAAATCTGGTCCATGCAACATTTGTGAGACATTTCATAAAAATTCGCACATGATAAATCAGTGACCACTGCACAAAGTGCTCTAAATAAGAATATTTCATGATCATGAAATTTAAATGTTCTAAAAGAAATGTTGCAGAAAATTTTGCAGGTGGCAGCCTGTGACTTTTCATGCAACAAATGTAGGTGAAAAAAGCAGTCTAAATGGTTTGATAAATTCCCCTCACTGAACCTGCTCAAAGTTCTGGTGGAATCTGCTCCACAGACATTATCGTCTATGGGGACAGCAGAGCTGGCCGCACGCGGAAGCTCCGGAAGTTTTCTGTCCCAAGCTTCACAAGTGTGAACCTTGCTGTCATAAGTATTCTGCGCTGAATTTTTACTGCAAAAATTGTGCTGACGAATTTATGCTGCAGAATTTATGCTGAAAAGAACAAATAATATAATATAAATAATATATATAATATAAATAATATAGTGACAGTGCATGGTCCATGCGGAAATCCTCAGTTTGAACATAATAGGCTGTTTCTGCAATTTGTGTAGCTCCATAGAAGTTACAGGAAGTTGTGGAAAAAGTGCAGCACCACTACTTACACTTTCTCCTTAAAGAGGTACTCCGCCCCTAGACATCTTATCCCCTATCCAAAGGCAGGACCCCCGCAGCTGGACCCCCGTGATCTCACTGCTGTGTTCATTTAGAGCATCGGGTGCAGCGCTGGAGGCTCGTGGTGTCACAGTCTGCTCGTAGCGTATTAGCCACGCCCCCTCAGTGCAAGTCTATGGGAGGGGACATGTCAGCCCGAGGGGGCTGTGACCGTGATGTCTCGAGCTTCCGTCCCACATCGCTAGTCATGCAGCACAGATCAAAGTTCGCTCAGTGCACCGGATGTCTGGGGTGCCGCAGCTGAATTCACGGGGGTCCGCAGCGGCGGGACCCTTCTGATCAGACATCTTATCCCCTATCCAAAAGATGTCTAAGGGTGGAGTAGGGTCTCGTGCCATATTATGCTGCATATTTTTTGCAGCTGATTTTGCTACCCATTGACTTCTGTGGGTAGTAGCAGCAAATACACAATAAAATATGCAACAAAATATGGCACATGAGACCCTAAAGATATATTCACAGTATCCTGCGCATATTTGATATTCAGGATTTTATGCTGCAGATTTTAATGTAAATTGAATAACTGAACACAGCATCAAATCCTGCTATTCTTCACCTATAAGGCCTTGCCTGAGGTCAGACCCTCACCAAAGAGTGACAGCACACCCTACCGATATGCCATGACATGATGAGATGAAAATACCCATATAAATGTACGGTATGCCAGGCAGTATTTACTTACTATTTATTTTCTAGATTTGATACTTGCCAAGATCCTCTTCCAGAGTGTAAAATAATGGATCTGTCTCAAATTTTTGCTGAACTGTCCCAAAAATTTAAAGAAGAAGTATGCAGAAAAAACTTAGCCCATATCCATAGAATAGGGGAAAAATTTTATCTGCATGATATATCTCCTGTAAATGAACTTACAATCCCCTTCTTAACCCTAACAAGAATAAGACTGGGTTCACACTACGGTTTGTAATTACGGTTCCCGTATACGGCTGGGAGGAGGGGTGGGCGGAACTTAATCACGGCGCCCGCACTCAGCCGTATTCGGGAACCGTATTTAATGCATGTCTATGAGCCGACCGTAGTGAACCGCAGCCTCCGGTCGGCTGCTTTTTCGGCCGTATGCGGTTTCCCGACCGCAGGCAAAAACGTGGTCGAACCACATTTTTGCCTGCGGTCGGGAATCCGCGATTAAGCCCCGCCCACCCCTCCTCCCAGCCGTATACGGGAACCGAAATTACAAACCGTAGTGTGAACCCAGCCTAAGCAAGTTGGAAGCCATTTGATGACATGGAAGTCTGTCCATTCTAGGCTGCTTCTTACAAGAAAACTGGTGGAGCCTACAACAAGGTATGCAACATTAAAGTGGTTGTTTGATGAAATTTATTTGGGTGCTTGGGGCCAAACTAACTAAATATTTTAATAAGTACTAAAAATCTTAGTAAAACCTTTCTTATCAAGGTAGTTTTTTAATTGATTGCATGTGGATCAGAGGGGTGCCATTTGCGTTATAAGCCTAGGGTACCGACATACTTTGTCCTGGCCCTGAGGTCTTCTTTATGCTGATCACCTCTTCTGATCTCATAGGCTTGATAGGGTCTTGTGAAATGTGAACTGAGCACTATTACAAAATATTTGTATGGTCATCAGCAATAGTGAAGATTACTACAGGATGTCATGTCTGTGAGCAGCAGGCTATTTACAATTGTTAGAAATTCTTCAGGTGACAAAATTCTCATATGATTTGTTAAAGTTAATAGCCATGGGTCTTCAGTATCCCTCTGTAATTGATTTTGACGGCCATTGCATAATAACTCGGACAAATGCAGCAAACAGCTGGAATAGTGTTAAGGCGTACAAATGATTAACTTCAAATGGGTGCTTAAAGGGGTACTCCACTGGAAAACATTTTCTTTTAAATCAACTGGTGCCAGAAAGTTAAACAGATTTGTAAATTACTTCTATTAACCTCTTAAGGATGCAGGACATACCGGAACGCCCTGCGCCTGCTCCCATTCTATAACGTGGTGACCTCACGTTATAGTGGGTTGGTCCCAGCGTCTAATCAAAGACGGGACCCAGGGCTAATAGCGGATGTCACCAATCGCAGTGACGCATGCTATTAACCCTTTAGATGTGGCAATGAAGTCGATCAAAAGTTTAAAAAAAAGATTCCCGGGAGTTGGGTTGAGCAGTAAAACCACGGTGTCCCAATCAGCTGGGACCCTTGAGGAAGGTCCCCTCCCTTCGAGCATCTGAACGACGATTGACTGCTCCATGCCTGAGATCCAGGCAGTTGCAGTCAAGCGCCAAATACACTGATCATCGCTATGCTATAATGGTGATCAGTGTGAGGAATCAATGTAATGCATGTTATAGCCCCTAGAGGGGGCTATAACATAGCAAAAAAAAAGTTGATAATGATGATCTAACCCATTCCCTAATAAAAGTTAGAATCACCCCCTCTTCCCATTTAAAAAAAACAAACCTGTGTAAATAAAAATAAACATATGTGATATGGAGATGCGTGGGGAAATGTCAGAACTATAAAAATATATAATTAATTAAACCGCATGGTCAATGGCGTAGACGCAAAAAAAAATTCCAAAGTCCAAAATTGCGTATTTTTGGTCACTTTTTATACCACAAAAAATGAATAAAAAGCGATCAAAAAGTCCAATCAAACAAAAATGGAACCAATAAAAACTTCAGATAACAGTGCAGAAAATGAGTCCTCATATTGGCCCAAAGAAGAAGTAAAAAATAAAAAAAAAAGTTATAGGGTTCAGAAGATTACAATTTTAAACATATTAATTTACGTGCATGAAGTTATGATTACATCAGAAGTAAGACAAAATCAAATCTATTTATGTAGGGTATCTTTTTAACCGTATGGACCTACAGAATAAAGAGGTGTCATTTTTACCGAAAAATGCACTACGAAGAAACAGAAGCCCCCAAAATTTACAAAATGGCATTTTTTCTTCAATTTTGTCACACAATGATTTTTTATCCCATTTCGCCGTGGATTTTTGGGTAAAATGACTAATGTCATTGCAAATTAGACTTGGTGGCGCAAAAAATAAGCCATAATATGGATTTTTCGGTGCAACATTTTAAGAGTTATGGTTTTTAAAGGTAAGGAGGAAAAAAACAAAAGTGCAAAAACTGAGAAAAAAAGTCCTTAAAGGGTTAAAAAATCCAAATCCTTCCAGTACTTATTAGCTGATGTAAACTACAAAGGAAGTTCTTTTCTTTTTGAATTTCCTTTCATCCTGACCACAGTGCTCTCTGCTGACACCTCTGTCCATGTCAGGAACTGTCCAGATCAAAAGAACTTTGCTATGGGAATTTTCTCAAACTCTGGACAGTTCCTAAAATGGACAGAGGTGTCAGCAGAGAGCACTGTGGTCAGGCAGAAAGGAAATTCAAAAGAAAAAAACTTCCTCTGTAGTATACATCAGCTAATAAGTACTGGAAGGATTGGGATTTTTTAATAGAAGTTATTTACAAATCTGTTTAACTTTCTTGCACCAGTTGATTTAAAAGAAAATGTTTTCCAACAGAGTACCCCTTTAAGGCTGGGTTCACATATGTCTTGGCTTGAACCCAGCCTAAAACTCAATGCAACTGATGCTACAACTGATGACAATGTGCATCAGTTGTTATCAGTTGTTAAGCATCCGGCATCCACTATTGCTAAATGCTGGAAGGGGGAACATAACAAGATGCACTTCCCTGCCGGTAACAGTCCAGCGTCCAAACTGAGACGCTGGATGATTGTGAACTTTCCCTGGAGGGAAACACTGCCGGACAAATGATATGTCAAGGAGGCCTAAGCGGCTATGGCACATGCATCCCCAGAAACTAATCTGCCATGAAAACAGCTATCCTCTCCTCATCTGAATTGAGGACTTGGTTATCGTGGTTATGACCACAAATTCTTGAACAGCTTCTTCTTACATCTATGTGTGACGCCCCACCAACACTACTATGATCCTGTCAAATCTTGTAAGCATTGATTTTTTGGGAGTTACATAAATAGCACAGCTCCTAGTGCAATCTATGCATTTCCCATAAAAATCTATGTGAATTATGAAAATTGTGTAAAACAGACAGCCTAAATGTGTTTAGCTTTTCTGCCACATTTTTCATCTTAAAACAGGCTGGAGGGGGCTGGTAAGCCATGTTTAAGTGAGATGGAAATACCCCTTTAATGTCACCCAGTATTATACCAGATGGATAAATATGTGCATTAGCTTGAAGTGCAGATAATTCACTTAGACAATGACAAAACAGAACATTATCAAATCTTAGTTTTTTTGTGTTTTAGTCTTACAATGTACCAATCCCTCATTACTTTAGTTGGTCATTATAGGCATAGCATACAGTACACCATTTATACTCGGCTCCCTTGTAGTTAAATTGATGTTATTGTTTAACCCACCTTTTTTCTTATTCCTTTAGAAATATCTGATTGAGAACATAAGCTTATTATAAATGAACAATGGAATAACACAATCATCTATGTCATTGTCAAATAAAGTCAGCATTAAATAATACATACTGTTCATTGCTTTTTATTGAAAATCAGAGCGATCCATTTATAAAATCTTATTTACTTTTTTACTAGTGACAATGGGGGACATTCATGAAAGATTTTACCCTTGTTTTGTGTGTATTTTTTTGCGCAAAATTTTGCGAAAGCCCTTTTTTTGCGCATTTTTTTGCGCACGTTTTGGTAGAGCATTTCCTCCAGATGTGGCCGAATCGGGGTACCTTGGAGTGACATCTATAGTACGCATGGATTTATTAACTGCGTACTTTTCCTTTACACCAAAAATTTTGCCGCAAGAGCTGTTTTTTTTGCGCAAATATAAGCCATCTTGGACTTAACGTAGCAAGATGCTCTAAATCATCGATTCTATTTTCCAAAGAGTGGATTTAGGAGAGTACTATATTTACCCGCAATTTATGAAGCTCATTGCACTTGATTGATAAATTTTGCGCTTCTGCGCATAATTTAGAATTCGGGAAAAGGGGTAAGTTGCTTCTACCATACACAAATAATGATACATGTCCCCCAATAAGTAGAAAAGTCAATTTACCAAAAGTTTTTATCTCTCAACACAGCATATTGAATAAAAGTGACGGATTACAGAAATAAAAACCTTATGGCAATGTAAAACTTATAAATTACATATAATAGAAGTATTCAATATGTATTGAAAATGTAATGAATGAAAATGTTAAGAAAAAATATATTTAAAGAAATCATGTTAGAAGAGCATTTCTATAATAAGACACTAAAGTGTATTGAAGTACAGTACTGTATATATTGTTACTGTATATATTTTACATATCAAACATTCAAACAGTATTTGGAATAGTCTGAAAAAAACAAAAGGTTAAACATTCAGCTCTGCAGTGCGCATGCTCCAGTAGTAACAAAACTTAATGATATTGTCGGCCTCTTTACATATGTAAAGAGGCCTTGTGGGCTCTAGGCTACATAGGAACAAAGGCTTTTTACACCCCCCTGGAGACCTATAGATTAACATATTGCTCATCCCTGGAAAGACTTAACACTTAATCAGTATCACCACAAAAACATCAATTTCCCCTAAAATTGTGTTAAATTGTTCAAATCAGGTTGATGATACCCATGGGTGTGTTCTTATTAATTTGTGCGCACAGTGTCAGGATGTGATATGAGAAATGGGCAAACTATGAGATATGCCAAGCATTTTAGGAAGATGCCAAGAGCCTGGGTACTAGTAAGTGATTCAGTGACTTCTCACAAGAGGAGTGTATTATTCAGACCCACACAGAACAATAACCTTGTGAGACACCTACAGATCAGTCTTCTAAGTACAACCTCTGCTCTCAAACATGAAGCACCAAACAGAGCGACTGTGTACTATATACGGAGGCTGCTGACTGCTTACATTCTTCTCCTTCAGTATAATGTAAGTCCACACAAAGAACACAGTCTATGCTGGACCTACAATAGTGTTCAAGCATTACTCCAGCCATGCAGTGTCACGTGCTCTCCACCATTCGGCGTGAGAAGCCCTATTCTAACTAGTAGGACAAGTGCGTGAAAATCGCCGGGTGTTGTACGATTGCACTGGCAACCCTACCACCTGACATAAGCTGCGTCTTTCCATTCCCTAAACCAGTGTTGCCAATGGCTGTCCGGGCATGCTGGGAGTTGTAGTTTTGCAACAGCTGGAGGCACCCCAGTTGGGAAACACTGCTCTAAACTGTGGAGAGCACTTGGCACTGTGTCACTAGGGGATGCTTTAAAGGGGTACTCCACTGGAAAACATTTTCTTTAAAATCAACTGGTGCCAGAAAGTTAAACAGATTTGTAAATTACTTCTATTAAAAAAATCCCAATCCTTCTAGTACTTATCAGCTGCTATATACTTCAATTTACTTTCTGCCTGACCACAAGTGCTCTCTGCTGACACCTCTGACCATTTTAGGAACTGTCCAGAGTAGGAGCAAATCCCCATGGCAAACTTCTCCTGCTCTGGAAGGTGGACAGAGGTGTCAGCAGAGAGCACTTGTGGTCACGCAGAAAAGAAATCCAAAAAGAAAATAACTTCTTGTGGATTATGCAGCAGCTGATAAGTACTGGAAGGATTGGGATTTTTAATGGAAGTCATTTACAAATCTGTTTAACTTTCTGGCACCAGTTGATTTAACCGGTTGCTGTCTAAGGGCTTGTCCTGAGATGGCAACCGTTGTATGGCGCATGCTCCCGTCTCGAGCCCGCGCCATACCAGCCGGCCCTCAGCTGATACCTGTACGGCGATTCCTGCGGGCGGCTATTAACCCTTTAGATTGGCGCTAAAGGGACATTTAAACTATCCCTGGTGGTCCAGTGGGAGGATCGCCCCTTGCAGCGCTATCGTGGGGGGCGATCCACTGCTGAGGTAGCCGGAGGGCTTCCCTCACCTCCTAAATATATTGTTAATTAAACTGCACGGTCAATGACGTACGCGCAAAATAATTCCAAAGTCCAAAGTAGCGTATTTTTGGTCCCTTTTTATATCATGAAAAAAAAAAAATGAATAAAAAGCGATCAAAAAGTCCGATCAATAAAACTTATAATAAAAACTAAAACTTGAATAAAAACTTCAGATCATGGTGCAAAAAATTAGCCCTCATACGGCGCGTACGCGGAAAAATAAAAAAGTTATAGGGGTCAGAAGATAACAATTTTAAACGTATTCATTTTCCTGCATTTAGTTATGATTTTATCCAGAAGTACGACAAAATCAAACCTATATAAGTAGGGTATCATTTTAATCGTATGGACCTACAGAATAAAGAGAAGGTGTTATTCTTACCACAAAAATCACAAAAATGTGATGTTGAAATCTCTATTAAGGATGTATGTAAGATAGTGCTAACATCCAAAAATGTAAGGCCCAAGCCCAGCAGCATCAGTAAGCCAAGTAGTTCCTGAAACACACAGTCAGGTGCAGGCATCACCAGTACACAAGAGGGTTTCATAACCCCTTACATTGAAAGATCAGTGTTGAAATCTCAATGAAGCATGTATGTAAGCTAGTGCTAACATCTAAAAATGTAAGGCCCAAGCCCAGCAGCATCAGTAAGCAAAGAAGTTCCTGAAACACATAGTCAGGAGCAGGCATCAGCAGTACACAAGAGGGTTTCATAACCCCTTACATTGAAAGATCAATGTTGAAATCTCAAGTAAGCCTGTATGTTAGCTAGTGCTAACATCCAAAAATTTAAGGACCAAGCCCAGCACCATACGTAAGCCAAGTAGTTCCTGAAAGACACAGTCAGGAGCAGGCAGCAGCAGTACTCAAGAGGGTTTCATAACCCTAAGATTGAAAGATCAATGTTGAAATCTCTTTTGAAGAGGTATGTTACCTAGTGCTATCATCAAAGAATTTAAGGCCCAAGCTCAGCAGCATCACTAAGTACAGTAGTTCCTGAAACACACAGCCTGGAGCAGGCATCCGCATGAGTTTACAAGAGGGCTTCACAACCCCTAACATTAAAATGTTAATGTTGAAATCTGTATAGAAGATGTATGTTAGCTAGTGCTAACATCAAAAAATGTTAAGCACAGGCCCAGCAGCATCACTAAACCATATAGTTGCTGAAACACACAGCCTGGATCAAGCAGCAGCAGAAGTACTCAAGGAGCTTATTAACCCCTAACATTAAAATGTGAATATTGAAATCTGTAGAGAAGATGTATGTTAGCGAGTGCTAACATCAAAAAAATTAGGCACAGGCCCAGCAGCATCAGTAAGCCAAGTAGTTCCTTAAACACACAGCCTGGATCAGGCAGCAGGATGCGTACATAAGAGGGCTTCACAACCCCTAACATTAAAAGGTCAATGTTGAAATCTCTATTGAGCATGTATGTTTGCTAGTGCTACCATAAAAAAATTGTAGGTAATATCCAAGACAGTCCCAGCAGCATCAGAAAACAATATATTGGCTGAATGACACAGCCTGGAGGTGGGGAAAGCATAAGGAGCCCATATAGTGTCTGAATGGTACAGCCTGGAGGTGGCCGAAGCATGAGGAGACCACATAGTGGCTGAATGGCACAGCCTGGAGTTGGAAGAAGCATAAGGAGACAAAATAGTGGCTGAATGAAACAGCCTGGAGGTGGCAACAACAGCATCAGGAGTCCTGAAAGTGACTTGGTGACAGAGTGGTGCGGTGGGTGGCAATACCAGTACCCGGTAATGAATGTGGCTGGAATGTTTGTAAATGGGGAGCAGAGCCTTAAATATGTTTGGCACTATCCATATTTGTGAAGTGTTGGTGTGGCACCATTGTCAATCTACTCTGATGCATCGGGCAATGGTGGGTGGAAATCCTGGCTGATCTATATCTGATTCATCTTCACAAAGGTCAGTCTCTCCACATTTTTGGTGGACAGATGAGTTCTCCTTGGGGTGACTATGGCCCCCGCCGCAATAAACACCCGCTCTGATGGCACACTACTGGCCGGGCAGGACAGCTTTTCCAGGGCAAACTCTGCTAGTTGCGGCCATAAATCAAGTTTGGCTGCCCAGAAGTCCAGCAGATCTTCAAGGTTTCTTGGTATGGCCATGTCAAGGTATGCCACCACCTGCTGCTTCAGGTCCTGCTCCAGGTCTACCTGCTGCTGATGAGTTGCTTCACTACTCATCAGCGACTGTAGACTTAGGCTGCTGCTGATGGAGCTGGTACTGCTCCTGCCACCCCACCCCTCCCCAGCAGCCATGGCAGTGGAAGGTGAGCGCAGAGTTCCCCCGAGTAAGACCTGCAAGTTAGTGGACAATGGCTCTGATAGGCATCGGCCAACTGACTACGTAGGATCTCTCTGTAGTAGGTCAGTTTGTCCTCCCTCTCAGTGGGTGTAAAAAAGGCCTCCATTTTGTGCCGGTAGCAAGGGTCCAATAAGGTGGAGAGCCAGAAGTCATCCCGCTGCCGAATGTTGACAATTCGGTGGTCACTACGCAAGCAACTGAGCATGCATCGTGCCATTTGTGCAAGTGACTTGGAGGGACTCCCTGCCTCCATCTCCACTGCATATTGCCACGGTGTGTCTGGGTCCTCTGTCTCGCCTTCCTCATAACCCTCTAGCTCCTTTAGCTGATCATGCTCCTCCTCTCCTGTCAGATGACTAGAAGCACCGCCCATCTCATGAAACCTAAACTGTGCTCCACTGTGCCCCTCATCCTCCTCCTCCTCCAGTTCATCCCCCACAGGGCTCATGTGGCTGTGAGATGTAGGCGCAACGTCTCCATTGCTCTCACCAGCCATCGCTTCCAACACTTGTTGTAGGAAATGAAGCAGTGGAATGACGTCGTTCATCCCGTAATCCTGGCGACTTACTAATAATGTGGCTTCCTAAAAGGGCCTGAGCAAATGGCAGGTGTCATGTATGAGCTGCCACTGGTTCACATTTTAGTTACATTGGTGAATCGGTGATGGCTTTTCTTTGTTCGTACAGTCGGTCCAACATATGGAGGGTGGAATTCCAACGTGTCGCAAACTCACAAATCAGACTATGTTGTGGGAAACTGTTCTGACCCAGCAGCTCAAGGAGGCTGTGCTTTGCGGTGTACGAGTGGCTGAAGTGCATGCAAAATTTCCTTCCGATTGTTAGGATGTTTTACAAATGGGGGGAACACTTCAGGAACTGCTTCACAACCAGATTGAACACTTACGCCATGCAGGGCGCATGGCTCAGCTTTCCCAGTCACAGTGCATGCAAGATGTTCTTCCCCTTGTCAGTCACCATGGTTTCCATTTCCAGTTTTCGTGGAGTAGGCCATGCTCCGATTTCTTTATGAATTACTTTTAGCAGTTCCTCCCCTGTGTGACTCTTTTCGCCAAAGCAAACCATGTGAAAAACAGCGTGACACCGCTGTGCCCTGCACACATGGTATGTTGAAGGGCCACTGAGACGTGTCTGGGCAGTGGAGGCTGAGGACATGGTGGAGGATGAGGAGGCGGAGTCGCACACTGTCACAGGACTAACGGGCTGAGAGCATGGAGGAGGAAGCAGCGTGACCTGTCCAAGTTGGGGTTGTGGCTGTGCAGGAACCACATTCACCCAGTGAGCTGTAAAGGACATGTATTGTCCCTGACCATAGTTACAGTTCCAGACGTCGGCGCTGCCGTGCAATTTGGTACACACCGACAGGCTCAAGGACTGGACCACCTTCTCATCCACAAAATTGTGCAGGGCTGGTACTGCCTTCTTCGCAAAGAAATTATGGCTTGGCACTCTCCTCCATGGCTCGGCACAAGCCATCAGTTCTCTGAAAGGTGCAGAGTCTACCACTTGAAAAGGGAGGGACTGCAGCACCAGCAACTTACACAGGAGCACATTCCGCTTCTGCGCCGTTGGATGATTGGGTGCATACTGTTATCTCTTGGACATGGCTTCGCGGATGGATTGTTGGCGGAATGGCTGACTAAAAGTGGGAGGAGCAGGAGCATCTGGAGCGACAGAAGAAGGGTATGACACACAGCTCCCTTCGGCTGAGGTGGTGGAGCCTTGGCTGGCTGAAAGAGGGAGCGATGTGACGCTGGGTGATGCAGCAGGCTGGACCACTACATCGGAGCCACGGTTCTCAAAGGCCGCTTTATTGTGGCGAAGCATATGTTGACGCTGGGCCGTGGTGCCAACATTGGGACCCTGGCCACGCTTCACCTTCTGCCGACATATCTTGCATGTGGCTATGTTAACCTTCTTCGGATTCTTGATGAAAAACTGCCACACCGCGGAGTAGCTGATTTTCCCACCAACAGTCTGCACTAATTGACTGCTACTGCTGCTGTCTCCAGGATGAAGCCCCTTCTGCACCCGGCTCCCAATTGCGATCATCAACAAGTGTCTGCACGTCAGTGATGTCCTCCTCAGGTTCCTCAACAGTGTCTGCTTCAGGACCCTGAACCCTGGCAACACTGCCTCCCACGTCACTACTTGCCCGCCTAGCGGAGGAAGTGGCGAATGTCTCCTCCACTTCTTGGCTGGGCAGTAGCTGCTGACTGTCCTCTATTAGATCGTCCTCAGTAAATAGTGGAGCTGAACCCACAGCATAAGATACTTCTGTAGGAGAGGGAACAGCATAGGACAGAGGACAGGGACTGCTCCCGGGCCATGCCAACTGAGGGTTGTGTCTGAGGAACCCACCGACTGTTGACTGGGGGTGTCAGATGTCACTTGTGTTGAAGTGGATGACCGTGTTAACCAATCAACGTCGGCAGATGGGTTGCTGGTGTAGACACGACCGCTAGCTGATAACGGGAGCTCAGGCCTCTTGCTGTGACTCCTGCTGCCACTCGCCCCTAGTCTGCTGCGACCTCTGCTGAAGGATTTAGGCCTTTGCCACTCCTCTGTGCACGTCCTGGCACTTCTCTGCCTGACATACTTAGTGTGTATATGAGGGGAGTACAATACGCTTCACTACACTTAAAACAGTATTTGTCTAGAACAGCCGCATGTGATTACTTTTGGCTGGCCTTTCACAGTATCTAGGCCCTTGACAGATTAACAGGAACAAAATAGTACACTACTTAGATGTAGGTATGTGGTATGCACTGATGAGGGCAGAAAAATGCTCTACAGTACACTTAATGGGGTACTCCGCCCCTAGACATCTTATCCCCTATCCAAAGGATAGGGGATAAGTAGAGATGAGCGAACTTACAGTAAATTCGATTCGATATTCTCGGCTCGGCAGTTCATGACTTATCCTGCATAAATTAGTTCAGCTTTCAGGTGCTCCGGTGGGCTGGAAAAGGGGGATACAGTCCTAGGAAAGATTCTCTGTATCCACCTTTTCCAGCCCACGGGAGCACCTGAAAGCTGAACTTATTTATGCAGGATAAGTCATCAACTGCCGAGCTGAGAAGTTCGTGACGAATCGAATTTACTGTAAGTTCGCTCATCTCTAGGGATAAGATGTCAGATCGCCGGGGTCCCGCTGCTGGGGACCCCGGGTATCGCTGCTGCAGCACCCCGCTATCATTACTGCGCAGAGCTAGATCGCTCTGCACGTAATGACGGGCAATACAGGGGCCGGAGCATCGTTACATCACGGCTCCGCCCCTCGTGACGTCACGGCCCACCCCCGTCAATACAAGTCTATGGGGGGGGGGGTGTGGCATCGTCACGCCCCCGGCCATAGACTTGCATTAAGGGGACGGGCCGTGATGTCATGAGGGCCGGAGCCATGACGTCACGCTGCTCCGGCCCCTGTATCGCCCGTCATTACGCACAGAGCGAACTCGCTCTGTGCAGTAATGATGGCGGGGTGCCGCAGTGGCGATCCCCGGGGTCCCCAGCAGCGGGACCGCGGCGATCTAACATCTTATCCCCTATCCTTTGGATAGGGGATAAGATGCCAGGGGCGGAGTACCCCTTTAAAAAAGTATCTGAGTACAACACCAGCCGATGAGTACTTTTGCCTGGACTTTCACAGTATGTAGGCCCTTGACAGATTAACAGGTAAAAAAAAATTGTACAGTACTTAGATGTAGGTATGTAGTATGCACTGATGAGGGCAGAAAAATGCTCTACAATGCGCCTAAAAACTCAGTATTTTAGTAAAACACCAGCCGGTGATTACTTTTGTCTGTCCTTTCACAGTATGTAGGCCCTTGACAGATTGATAGGTACACAATAGTACACTACTTAGATGTACAGTGGGGATCAAAAGTTTGGGCACCCCAGATAAAAATTTGTATTAATGTGCATAAAGAAGCCAAGGAAAGATGGAAAAATCTCGAAAAGGCATCAAATTACAGATTAGACATTCTTATAATATGTCAACAAAAGTTAGATTTTGCAATTAAGGGAAGACAGAAATAGATAATCCCGCACTACTCACACCTGTTACAGAGAAAACAGTTCAGGCTCAGAGGCTGTAATCCAGACACCCGTGCTCAGTGGAGAGGACAGAGAAGATGCTGTAATCCAGTAGAAAAAGGATTCCACGGCACTCTGTGTTTTTTGATGCAATAAAAGTAGCTTTATTGCGGCATAGCAGGACACAACAGGATTAGAACAGAACGCCGACCAGTGCTTAGTTTCGCGTCAGGCGATGCTTTGTCAAGGATGCCTTGACAAAGCGTCACCTGTCGCGAAACTAAGCGCTGGTCGGCGTTCTGTTCTAAAAAACACAGAGTGCCGTGGAATCCTTTTTCTACTGGATTAAAAAGTTAGATTTTATTTCCATCATTTACCCTTTCAAAATAACAGAAAACAAAAAAATGGCATCTGCAAAAGTTTGGGCACCCTGCAGAATTTATAGCATGCACTGCCCCCTTTGAAAAGCTGAGAACTGCCAGTGTCATGGATTGTTCTCAATCATCATCTGGGAAGACCAGGTCATGTCAATCTCAAAGGTTTTAAATGCCCAGACTCATTTGACCTTGCCCCAACAATCAGCACCATGGGTTCTTCTAAGCATTTATCTAGAAATCTGAAACTGAAAATAGTTGACGCTCACAAAGCTGGAGAAGGCTATAAGAACATAGCAAAACTTTTTCAGATGTCAATATCCTCTGTTCGGAATGTAATTAAGAAATAGCAGTCATCAGGAACAGTTAAAGCAAGATCTGGAAGACCAAGAAAAATACCAGACAGAACAGCTCGCAGGATTGTGAGAAAAACAATTCAAAACCCACGTTTGACTGCACAATCCCTCCAGGAAGATCTGGCAGACACTGGAGTTGTGGTACACTATTCCACTATAAAGAGATACTTGTACAAATATGTTCTTCATGGAAGAGTCATCAGAAGAAAACCTCTTCTACGTCCTCACCACAAAAATCAGCGTTTGAACTTTGCAAATGAACATATAGACAAGCCTGATGCATTTTGGAAACAAGTTCTGTGGACCGATGAGGTTAAAATTGAACTTTTTGGCCAAATGAGCAAAGGTACGTTTGGAGAAGAAGGGGAACAGAATTTAATGAAATGAACCTCTGTCCAACTGTTAAGCATGGGGGGTGGATCAATCATGCTTTGGGGTTGTATTGCAGCCAGTGGTACAGGGAACCTCTCATGAGTAGAAGGAAAAATGGATTCAATAAAATGTCAGCAAATTTTGGATGCTAACTTGATGCCATCTGTGAAAAAGCTGAAGTTAAAGAGAGGATGGCTTCTACAAATGGATAATGATCCTAAACACACCTTGAAATCCACGGGGGATTACATCAAGAGACGTAAACTGAAGGTTCTGCCATGGCCTTCACAATCTCCTGACCTCAACATAATTGAAAATCTATGGATAGACCTTAAAAGAGCAGTGCATGACAGACAGCCCAGAAATCTCAAAGAACTGGAAGACTTTTAAAAGGAAGAATGGGCAAAGATACCTCAAACAAGAAGTGAAAGACTCTTGGCTGGCTACAAAAAGTGTTTACAAGCTGTGATACTTGCCAAAGGGGGCAGTACAAGATATTAACTCTGAAGGGTGGCCAAACTTTTGCAGACGCCAATTTTTTTGTTTTCTGTTATTTTGAAAGTGTAAATGATGGAAATAAAATCTTAAAAACTTTTGTTGACATATTATAAGAATGTCTAATCTGTAATTTGATGCCTTTTGGAGATTTTTCCATCTTTCCTTGGCTTCTTTATGCACATTAATACAAATTTTTACCTGGGGTGCCCAAACTTTTGATTCCCACTGTAGGTATATAGTATGCTCTACAGTACACTTAAAAAAGTATCTGAGTACAACACCAGCCGGTTAGTACTGTTGCCTGGACTTTTACAGGATGTAGGCCCTTGACAGATTGACAGGTAAAAAATAATACACTACTTAGATGTACGTATGCGGTATGCACCGATGAGGGCAGAAAAATGCGCTACAGTACCTTTAAAAAAATGTATTTTTGTAAAACACCAGCAGTACACAACAGTGCTGCAGCCATATAAAGCTGTGTGCTAAACACAAAATTGCACTCTGTAAAATGTATAATAACCAGCAGTCCATTCCTAATAGTCTTTGACAGACTAGTATAACCAGCAGATGATTTTTTGTGGAACAAAGACACTGAATTGCGTAGAAAAATTATTACTGCCTCCTCTGCTAAGGTTTATGAAGTTGATGCAGCTTGTTGAAATTTATGAGACAACACACAGCTATCTGCCCCTCTCTGTAATACTAGGCTAAAGAAAGTAACTGGGAGGTTAATGCCTGCAGCTGCAGTAAAAATCCTTTTCAGTGAAAAAAACAATTCTCTCCGTCCACGATGTGCCTAGGAGGATGTTAAATGCTGCTGGAATGCGCTTTTCTCTGCTGTAACACACACACAGCAATGTCCGTTCTATATCTCTGCAGTGTAATGAATGAAGTGGCTGTCCATAATATGGCTGCCGATTATATAGGGCTGTGACATCACAGGGGGGACTGACTGCTGAGAGGCTGCATCCTGCATGTGATTCAGGGTCATCCCTCCTACCTCCCTTCCCGCCTTGCCTTCCCGCCTTCCCAGCATCCCTTAACCCATGTACTGACATGTGGATCTGCCCTTTTAGATCCCTTGGAGCCTGGAACGCTGTAAAAGGGAGTTTAATTAAGAGATTCGTGCGATAGAATCGTTGTGATATTTGCATTAGTTGTGAATCAAATATTGGCTGAAATTTGTAACGAATTCAGGTTCATTCATTACACAATATTCCTCCCCTCCGCCTCTCCCTCTTCATTACAGAGTGGGGAGAAGAGGGAGAAGCGGAGGAAGGGGAGGAATATTGATGAGCTGGGTGGCGCTGCGGCTAGAAACGCTGACGTCAGAGTGCCAGTTATCCCGGCCAGTGCAAGTTAGCACCTAATTAGCATATACCGAAAATAAAAGATTACGTCTGAACGGTGGGGCGGATCCGCGCATGGTAAGCATCAAATTGATCAGAGTCCCCCGCACTACCAGCCAGTACCGCTGGTTAGTGCGGGGGGAGCAAGCTGACAGTTTTCCTTTAATGTCTAGATTAAAATAGTTTCTTGTATGTTGGAAATCACACCTTCCATCACTGCACTGTTTATGCTGATATTATCTCAGACTCTTGCTCATAATACATCACCCAGTTGGGATGTTTAATCCCTAAGAAGGCCGCGTCAGGATGAGAAGCCAAGTCAGTCATGCTATAGTCATAGTATATGAAAAGATGTTCCGGCTTTTACCATAGTGTTAGTGGATGTTCTGCCAGATGCCTTCAGCATGATTAGACTAAATGTGGCCACAATTCATATCCTAGCCAAAGTCATTTGTGGTGCAATATATGGAGACAAGGAGAACAGTAGATATATACATTACAGTGGTGTCTCCAGTAGCAGACATAAACAGCCCCTGCATACACATTTACACACAGAGGAGGTTGAGAAATGCTGCCTGCTGTGCTCCCATGGTGCCTTGAGTCATGCTGTGAGGATGAGTGGCTAGCAGCATAGGCCTCCTCATTTGCTAGGTGTGCCCAGAAGCCCTTAGCCAAATGATGTCAGCCATACATGAGCCAGGCAGGAAGGGGAGAGAAGTCATTAGCACAGGAATTACAGGGAGGAGGAGGGTCAAAGGCTAAAGGGGGTCAGACCCAGGGACTCCACTACTATTGTCATTCATTCATCCATTGCCTGGACACTAATAGTCAGGGATCTGCTGTGTGGAGCCAGGTGGAGGTAAGACAAAACTTTACTACATTTTCCGTGTTTGTAGTTTGCTGGGATCCTTCCTTTGCTAACTGACTCATTGAAATATTCCAGTTTTGGTGGAACCTCTGAACACAATGATCATGTATAGATGATATTGACTCAGATCCCCTTCTTCACTTGCAACAGGATGATGAGACTTTTTTTTCAATAATAACTTTTTTGCCTAATGAAAAACTTGATACAGTGCCAGTTTGTTTTCTAGTGTTGGGGTACATGTTTGGATTTACTTACAAGTATCACTTGAAGCTTGGGGTTTATGTGGTTCATACAGTTCTGTGAACTGGAAAGTACAAGCATAAACTAAATATTATATAAATAAACCAGAGTTGTGTGTACCATGTCAAACAAATTACTTCCAATCCCTTTTACAGTGGATAAGCATTGACTCTTTCCATTTAAGTTTGCATGGAGTTGTTTAAGTAGAGACACAACCAGTAATGCTGTGACCATTACATTTAGAATATACCTGCACCATGTTGGTGTTAGATCCTGGGCATGCTTTTGTCTGTTAGTGCTTACAAATTTGCTGATTTGTTTCCAGAAGTTTCAGCATTTGAAGACCCCCTGTGTTAGAGCAGCCAAGACCCTCTCTTGGTCAGCTGTTTGGATATTTCATGTGTTTGGCTACATTTATACACAATGTTTAATTTTCTCATCTGTAAAGTTTTGAAACTTTCTGTAACAAACATTTTGTTGGTGTTGGGTACCCAAAGTCAGATCTGAGACTATAGGAGACCAAACACATAAGATAGAAGACTGTTTTTGTGGTGCAGCAATGCATATTTTGGACTGGCCATACATGATCAGTGACGCTGAACAAAGGACAAATGTTTTTTCTGAACTATCATTCATGAACAAACAACTATTGGATTCAAATGTCAAACTTGGCTGACTCCATGTCAGATGAGGGTGGTCTGTCACCATCCACCTAAAGTGAATGTTGTAAAATTCAGTTGATGAACAATACTTATTTCAAACATGGGGCCTCATTTACTAAGCTGAAACCGACCAGTTTTTGTCTGGTTATTTTGGCGCAGAGTGTCTGTGACATGTCTGCGCCAGTGTGCACCTGGAAAATCTGACAAACCCGACATTGCACTGTGAAAAGCCGAAAAAGGGGCATGGTCTGTCGCAAAGGGAGTGTTGCCGGTCCAAAAGTTGGCGTGGTTTCACAACCCGACTGATTTACTATTGAATTCACAGAAAATCCTGTGGATAAATGACTGGAAATTTCCACTTAGAAAAAGCTGGTCAGAAAATTGTCCCGACTTTTCCCAATAGTAAATAAAGTGGAATCCTGCAAGTCTGAAACAACATTTCCCACTAGTAAAAACCCGACACTCTTAGTAAATGAGGCCCATAATGTCATTAAATTTAATCCTATGTGTATGATAACTTTAGGCTGGATTAATATGGTGTGCTTGTTTACACAGACACTCTGTACAAAGGTCTCAGGGCATGTGCTTAGACCTCAGTGTACTTTGAAGGTCAAAAGTATTGTGTTGGAATCTATCAAGGCAACAGGAACCACTATAGACTATAGATGCCTTTATTGGTCATGTGATCATGGTTGGTTGGCTGAAATCATGGAGTTTCTTTAACTGAAACACCTACACCTACATTATTGCTATATGCTAAATATTACTTGATGTAACATATTATTTTAAGTCACTTGATCAAACGTTGATATTTTAGCTGGGCTACATTGTGTTTGCTTCTTGTTTTGGAGGCCAGGCTTGAATAGAAAAAATAAAATAGAAAAAGTCATCACCTGCCTGATGCCCCGCAGCTGTTTTGCCTTTCACCACTTCCTGGTACCATGGTTCTCATTCAGCCAGTTACTGGCTGCCACGATGACCTGCGTCCTGATTGGTTGAGCGGGCATTTTTCTGGAGACAGGGTCCAGGGTGTTTTGAGCTAGGAATTTCATGCCTGATGTATGTTAAATGGGATTTAAAGATGGTCATAGACACTAAAGGTGGCTGTATGGTTCCGATCTCTGAACTGTCCACTGACAGTTATCTCTCCTGACCACCCTAATACACATGAACAACCAACCATTCTAGTTTTTTTTTCTATAAGGAGGGAAGGGGTGTGTGTGTGTCTATATATATATATATATATATATATATATATATAGTTATAGTTATACAGCTCCGGCGTCAGCTTACCCCTCTTAGAACAATAGGGTTGAGTGGTAGAGAACAACATGCCCGACCATTTTTACCACAAACATCATCTGTCGGAAGGTCAAACACCCCAGACAGTCAGATGAACTCACCAAGAGTGACAGGTTCATCTAACTTTATAAGGAACTCTCCTAACTAAAGAATTAGGCCAAAATGGAACCTGTAATTGCCTGAATAAAGAAGCTGATAGGTTGTATCTTGCTCCCCTAGAGCCAAGCATAAATGAATCTGCATTTGTATTGCCAATTTTGTTTTATCATGTTTTGTTAATACCTGTTTGAAACAATATGTGAAATAAAGATTTTGGGCATAAGTAATTTCCTACACTTGGCAAGGTTCATACGGCATAAAATGTTTGTGAGTATTTTGATCCGTGATTTTTTTGGCTGATTATGGATCATAATGCATGCATAGAATAGAAATCCATTGGGAAATTATACACAATGTGAACTTACCGTAATCTTAGACTTATGTAAGGAGCTTTCTATGATCAGTATTCGAAAACTCCACAATTATATATAGGTACTTGCTGGTTGCCTTCCACCTACTAGTTGAAAAGATCGAAAGGCCTTGGGAATATACTTCTCAACCTTTCATCTGTTTTCTACAGAACTTTAGATTCTGTACACTGTAAATTATTCAAAACTATTCATAGTCACATACTAATGTTACTAGCTTGAGTGCTTAAAGGGGTACTTCAGTGGAAAACTTTTTTCTTTCTAATCAACTAGTGCCAGAAAGTTAAACAGATTTGTAAATTACTTCTATTAAAAAATCTTAATCCTTACAGTACTTATTAGCTGCTGAATACTACAGAGGAAATTTGTTTCTTTTTGGAACACAGAGCTGACATCATGACCACAGTGCTCTCCATTTTAGGAACTGTCCAGAGCAGCATATGTTTTCTATGGGGATTTACTCCTATTCTAGACAGTTCTTAAAATGGACAGAGGTGGCAGCAGAGAGCACTGTGGTAATGTACTGTAAGGATTAAGATTTTTTAATAGAAGTAATTTACAAATCTGTTTAACTTTCTGGCACCAGTTGAAAAAAAAAAAAAAGTTTTCCACCGGAGTACCCCTTTAATCACATATTTCTATGTGTTGTTTGAGCACCTTTCAAGTTTGAGCTAAAATATCCAAAGTCTTAGCGCTATATTTACATCTCATTCTTGTTTTAAGTTGCCAGTACACATCAACAAAAAGACATGTTGACACAAACCACAGCAGACCCCATGGTCTTTAAAGGACCAAATGTAGTGTAAGACTGACTATACTCTGTTTCTGAAGAAAAGTGTGGTAGACTATGTATTTAGGTCCTGCAAAAATAAATAAATAAAATATACTTTCAGAAAATAAATGAAACATAATCACTAGTGGACTACATTTATTCCATTAAAGTCAATGGGCCACCCTGGGTATGCAGTGGAATACCTTTTTGCTGTGCTAACTTATATTGACAATGTATCCCAAAAAGCAGATGTGAGTGGGGCCTATATAAGGGGATTACTCTCTATCGCTTTGTTTTAATATCTAAAACAATCAAAAGCACTTGCTTATTGACCCATGTGGTTGGTCCACATTAAGTCCTGCAGGGAAGTGAAAGATAAATTAAATTTAAAAAAATTGTAAAAGGTAAGGAAAAAAAAGTATTTAATAGAAGTAGACCAGGTCTGTCGCCTCTGTGACCCTCAACTTTGGCTACACTGGGGGTCCTGTGACTTTAGTTAGGCCAGCTGCTCTTCCCATGCAACACAATTGGAAGATGGCAGCCACTCCACTGAATTCAATAATATTTGCTCAGCTCTTACTCACATAAACTTCTCTTTAACTTAAACTTGACCACATCTGGTTGACACAACTGGACAGGTAAAAATTTGTGTTCAGAAGAAGCCAGTTTGTGACTCTGAAGTGACACAGAAAAATGTGTCTGTATTTAAAGGGTGAGAGGGTAAAGTCATCTAATAGATGTTCTGGAATTCTTGACCCAGCTAAATATTTGTTCAGTGACAGAGATGACAGGCAGCAGTAAATTGAGCTACAATAGCTAAAGACGAATTCATCAGGTAGAGACAAACATTATCTACTATAATCTATTCTTAATTGACCTTGATTGTTCCACTAGAGGAATTCTGACTCCTCAGACAGTAAACAGAAGACTTGCTTTTCACCAAACATCTCATTATCGGTTTCTTTATTACAGAAAATGGTTCTGCAACCTCGTCGTGTTCGTCTAAAGCCGTGGCTGGTGGCTCAAGTGGACAGTGGACTGTATCCTGGTCTTACATGGTTAAACAGGGAGGCCAAGATATTTCAAATCCCATGGAAGCATGCTACACGTCACAGTCCTCAGCATGAAGAAGAGAACACAATCTTCAAGGTGAATAACATTCCTGAGGCTAAAAACGCTGTGGCCAGATGTTAGCTGTAAATCAATGAGAAATCGCAAAATTGTTTTTCCACTTGGCGTTTTTTTTTTTGTTGCCCTTTGGCATTTTTTTTAAATTCTTTTTTAGCTCCTTGGTGGTTTTGCAAAGTCGCAGGGTGTTGAGCCAATGGCGTTTTTTTCCCTGAAATTGTGGCGTTTTTCTCCCATAGAATCCTTTGGGAGTGAAAAAAAGACAAGAAAAACGACATATAGGTTTTAACTTTGGGGTTTTTGCAGGCGGTTTTTAGCAAATTCAAAAAAGTGATGGAGATACCTTTTTTAATTAAATTTCGTAGGGTACCATTAAAAAAAAATAAAAAGATACACTAATGAAATGTATCTTTTTTATGACAACATTTTTATTAGTTTTTAAAGCAGGGATCAATTTATGTGTGCGGGCAGGGCAGTAAAAATATAGCCGACAATAATAAAAATGTAGTGTGTGTGTTTTTCACTTCTTTTTCCTTTTTTGAATTTTTTAAGGTAGTACTACTACTCCCAGCATGGAACACACTGTTCCATGATGGGAATAGTAGTACCTGTACTAATTGACAGATCACCCGGGTCTGTTGCGATCCTCCTATATAATGTATAGATGCGGCCAACCACACTTCTATGGTCCCTTGCACTGACGTATATATACACCTATTCATATTTCCCGCAGAGAGCTGTGATTGGCCAGATGGTTCCAGCCAATTACAACTCTCTGTGGGAAATATGAATAGGTGTATATATACGTCAGTGCAGGGGACCATAGAAGAGCGGCCGCCCGCATCTATACATTATACAGGAGGATCATAGTGGGTGTCAGGAGTACTGCAGGTACTACTGCTCCCAAAATGGAGCAGAGTGTGCTCCATGTGGGGAGTAGTAGTACCTGCAATTAAGGACAGATTAAAGCGGGTATCACTCCTGACACCTGATGCGATTGTCCTATCTATTGCAGAGATGTGGAGCGGGTCTATACAGCGCTCACATCTCTGCACTATACTCCAGTCAGTGATGTGAATTCATATTTCCCACTGAGGTGCAACCATCCAGCTAATCCCCACTCTGGGTGGAAAATATGAATGAGTGATGTTCTATTCACATCACTGGCCGGAGTACAGATCAGAAATGCGAGCGCTGTTTCTACTATATGGATGATCGCATCGGGTGTCAGTCGTGACGATATGTCATATCGGGGCGATATGTCTATTAGTACAGGTACTACTACTCCCATCATGGAACAGTCTGTTCCATGCTGGGAGTAGTAGTACTAACTAAAAAAATATAGAGAAAAAAAAGTGGAACACACACTTTATTAAAAATGTATTAAAAGTTTGTTATAAAAAATAAAAATTTCATTAAATACATTTTTTTTTTTTTGGTACCCAACCAATTTTGGGTACCAAAAAAACTCCAAAGGGGCCAAAAATGCAATTTCCACTCAAATGCAAAAAAACGCAAGAAAAGAATGCCACAATGCTGTGGCGTTTTTTTCTGGTGTTTTTTTTGGGTCACAAAAAAACCAAGTAGAAACTTAGCCTAATGGAAATATAATTTTACCTGCTGAACATGGTGGAGCTAATATGACTGACAACCATTACAGTAAATAAAACATTCTACTTTTACGTCACCTGCTATGTAAACACACCTAAATGAGCACTGTTGTCCTGTCAGAAGGAGTGGGGGAAATCACTGGGATAAGTGAGTGGTACTGTTTAGGGGTTGAGCACCCCTTTTAAGCATCCCAAAGTTATTAGCACTTAAAGTGAGACAGGGTATATATGAAAAATTGGACTAAGTCCTTAAGGCCAAAATAGGCAGCATCAATAAGGGGTTAACTATGATGTGTAAATGCACTGTAACCCTATGCTCAATCGTGTTACACTTCACAGTTATCTTTACAACTAGTTCATTCATATATGGTCATCATAACTATAACTGCAGAGTACACATGTACAGGAATTAAAGATCAGAGCAGTATTTTTATTTACAGTATTCATAAGCCATGTCTAGGCAACCTTGACACTGTCAGGGAGAGTAAACTCTTTTCCTATGATTGGAATTACTTATGTGACTATATATTGTTTGGCACTGAAATGTTTCATGTTAATGGTTCATTACTAAGAACAGTGGTTGTGGTTACGGTGGTTACATTGGTTGTATTAACCATCACCAAGCTAATAAGGTTTAGATGACTGAAGGATAGATGGGATGGGGAGTTAAGTTTGCTTTGCGTACTAAAGTATCTGAACCAACTGAATAACATTGCATTAATTGGTAATCGACTCGTAGTCAGACCTTTATTTACAGCCTGTTTACAGAGGGATAAACCTCATTTAACATGAAGGTAGGCGAGGTCCTGCTCTGTCCTTCTGGACTGAAGGTTTACCCAAACCTTATCCATCACTAATCTTTGTTTACCCTATAAAAGGACATGGTGGGGCATAGAAAGTGCTTTTCTTACAAACCCTCTCCTAGACACTCAATTGTACAAATGTAATTAGTAAATTAGTTACAGAAATAAATCAAAGCAGTGAGCAATTGTGTGTTGTACAGTGATTTAATCTGTATCATTATTTGACTTTAAACAATGTAAACAGTTTTTATCTGATTTTGGAAAGGTTAGAAAGTTTATTGCCTTATCTATGGGCCTTTTGAGCCCACCACACACACCACCCGTCTAAACCTGCCCATACACAATAGATATTGTCAAGAAATTCTTCCAGGATCCACCAATAACCTACCAACTTCTCCCAGAGGGGTGATTGTCAGAAAGTGGAACCCATGTGGATATTGTTAGTATTAACATTTTACTGTGTCCTTCAGTTCAAATATTGGTTAAAAAAGATGTCCAGTGGTAAAAAGGGAACCCCGCAATCTCGGCTCGGTCCTGGTTCTGCTCAAGGAAGTGACGTTTTGCACACAGCAGATCAGCTGGTGGAAACACGCCCCCTCCATTCATCTCTATGGGAGAGGTGGAGACACAGTGTTCGTGTGTCTCCGCCTCTCCAATAGAGATTAGCGGAGGGGGCATGCTCCGACCAGTGGACATGCTGGGTACGAAACCCGCTCTAGCAGGGTAAAGCCAGGGTCCCTTGCAGGAGATTGTGGGGGGTCCCATTGGTCGGACCCCCGCGATTAGACATTTTATCCCCTATCCTGTGGATAGAGGAAGAATTTCATACCGCTGAACATCTTCTTTAAATGTTCTTTATTTTGGATAAATAATTTCAATAAAACTTTATTGCAACATAATTTACATTTAAAATGTTGTCGTAATGGACCCTAAAATCTATTTTGCCAGGGTTAGTATTTTAATATTAAGCGAAATGGTTAATTTTGTAACGAGCTAATTTAGTTTTTCACAGCAAGGTCACATTTTCTTGTACCTAATGTGGCGGTTTTGTAGTTGTGATACAAGACGCCTGTTAACCCTTTATAGAGGACTGAATAGTCAGGTTTTATAGTGGTCTCCCAGTATTTTATTGTTCTTGTAATCTGTTGTAAGGGAAAAAAAACTACAAAATATCAAATTGTACTTTCAGTATTATTTGTTTCTGTTACTGTAACAGCAGATGGCTGCAATACGAGACATAGGCACTGCAGAATGTATGGTGCTGTGCCTGGTGAAACATGAAGAGGCTGCCACATTCACCCCTTCCATCAGCTGCTCAGTGTGAGTGCCTGGGGTTGAACCTCCACTGATCTGGTATTGCAGTCTATCCTAAAGATATGTCTTCTATAGTATACCTCTTTAAAGAGAACTTGTTAGGCCCCCCAGGACCTGGCAGGTGAGGTGAACAACAAACAGTGCACTTGGGTTGTGAATCAAGCATGAAAGGCGCGGGACTTGGCCAATGTGACTGGGACGCAACCCTGAGGACCTGATCAAATTCCTTTTAATACCTGGTAGCTCTAGCATATAGGGTACTCTTTAAGAATTATTACTAGAAAATTCCTAATACTTTATTACTATATTATATTACAGTCCCATATTTCTTTTCACAGGCATGGGCTGTGGAGACAGGCAAGTATCATGAAGGAGTGGATGATCCTGATCCAGCCAAATGGAAGGCCCAAATGCGCTGTGCCCTAAATAAGAGCCGGGAGTTCAAGCTCATGTATGATGGCACCAAAGAAATTCCTATGAATCCTATCAAAATCTATGAGGTGTATGACATACCTCAGTCTCAAGGATCAATCATTAACCCAGGTGAGAATTAAAAGTTCAATTTACAATTTGCTAAAGATATAGGGGGAGATTTATCAAAACATATCAAGAGGAAACAGAAAAAGAAGTGGGGGACGGCACTACAGGCTTCTACTTGAGCAGGATCGTCCCGGAGGTACAGGTGCGATTCCTGGCTTACTCCATACACCACGGTGCTCTATCCTGATAGCAAAGAGCAACTGGTAATAATCCCAATGAGACAGAATGTGTATGGCACTCGCAAGTTGGATGCACAAATAAGACAATTTTTATGCACTTACATGAGTCAGGCGGGTACAATTGTTGGGGAAGGAGCAGACTGAATGGAACAACGTCCATTTCGCGGCCACCTGCCACTTCTACTGGTTCCTACAGGTACACATCAGAGCATACCTCTTAAACATCCTGCACTGTCTAGAGGCAGAGGCTAATTAGCCCTCAGATGTGTAACCTGTAGCAACTCCATATCAAGAGGAAAAGTTACTGAGTTGCCCATAGCAACCAATCACATGTCTTCTTAAATTTTTGAAAAGGTCTCTGAAAAATGAAAGAAGCGATCTTGCTATGAGCAACTCAGCAACTTTTCCTCTGGACAGGTTTTGATAAATCTCTTCCATAGATATTAGTTGCTTGGAAAATGATGGTACTGTGCAATGAGATCATGGCAACTGAAAAGCAGGTGCATATAATTCTGCCTGAATACTAATCCCTTTAGACTGGAACAGAACAAATTAGCTTAGAGCTGTTTACTATGTGTCATGCGGGCATTCATACTAGGTAGACTCTATATCACTCTTTGCCTGGTGCTTTTACCTGTTGGAGACTAAGGGGGTACAGGTACGCCCTTGCTCCCTGGTACTTAAGGACCAAGGGCGTACCTGTATGTCCGTGGGAATTCCGATCCTCAACGGTCGGTGATCGGAACAGGATGTCTGCTGAAATCATTCAGCAGGCATCCCGAGACAATGCCTGGGGGCAATTAGTGGCAATTCTGGGTCACACAGGTCTCTGGTGACCCAATGACCTGGAAAATAAGGGTGATCGTCGCTGTCAGAGACAATGCCAATCACCCTGCCGAGACAGGAGCGGGGTGGCAGGGTTGCCACCCCTCCTATCCCTGCTATTGATAGGTCAGAAGCAACCGACCAATAGCAGATCGGGGCGGGGGTGGGGGGGTTAACTTTCGGTTCCCCCGCTCTGCCCTTCCACAGTAGTTTGTTCAGAGCGGGGGAACCGTTGGCTCGAGGCAGTGAAGGTCCCTCACCTGTCGATGGGCGGCAATCGGCGTCGATTTGCGGCGGGCGGTTATCCTCAGTGGCGGGGGCGACTAACTGAAGAGGCAGCAGCAGGAGGTAAGGCCTTGCCTCCTGCTGTTTCTTAGCAACATCTCCCAGCATGCATAGCCAAAGGGCATGCTGTGAGATGTAGTTATGCAACCGCCAGAGGCTCAACTATAACTCCCAGCATGCCCTTTGGCTGTCTGTGCATGCTGGGAGTTGTAGTTATGCAAGAGCTGGAAGCACACCACTGTGCCTCCAGCTGTTGTATAATACAACTCTCAGCATGCACAGCCAAAGGGCATGCTGGGAGTTGTATTTATGCAACCACCATTGGCTTATGCTGGAGGCACATTTTTTGTATGAAAAATGTGCCTCCAGCTGTTGCATAACTACAACTCCCAGCATGCACAGACAGACAAATGTTATGCTGGGAGTTGTAGTTGTGTCTCCAGCTGTTGCATAACTACAACTCCCAGCTTTCCCTTCAGTGCATGCTGAGAATTTTAGTTTTGCAACCGCTAAAGGCATATTGGTTGCAAAACATTGGGTTAGGGTTTGTTACCTTACTCAGTGTTTCCCAACCAGTGTGCCTCCAGCTGTTGCATAACTACAACTCCCAGCATGCACAGTTTGACAGTGCATGCTGGGAATTGTAGTTTTGCAACAGCTGGAGTCCCCCCTCCCCTATGTGAATGTACAGGGTACATTCACACAGGCGGGGGTTTACAGTGAGTTCACTGCTGCAAGTTTGATCTATGGCAAATTTTCCGCTGCAGCTCAAACTCCCAACAGGATGCTTGCTGTGAACCCCCGCCCGTGTAAATGTACCCTAAAACACTACACTAACACAAAATAAATAAGTAAAACACTACATATGTACACACCCTTACACAATTCCCCACCCCCTCCAAAAAAAAAGTAAAGTCTCGTATGGCACTGTTTCCAAACAGAGCCTCCAGCTTTTGCAAAACAACAACTCCCAGTATTGCCTGACAGCAATTGACTGTCTAAGCATGCTGGGAGTTTTGCAACAGCTTTAGACACCCTGTTTGGAGAACACTGCTGTAGGGTATTTTGGCAGAGTAGGCAAGCATCATGCTTGCATCCGGGTCCGTCCCTATGCAGATCCCTAATTTAGGCCTCAAATGCACATGTCGCTCTCTCATTTCAGAGCCCTGTTGTATTTCAAGGCAACAGTTTAGGGCCACATAGTGGGTATTTCCGTACTCGGGAGAAATTGTGTAATACATTTTGGGGGTCTTTTTCTCCTTTTACCTCTTATGAAAAGGTAAAGTTGAGGTCTACACCAGCGTATTAGTGTAAAAAAAGTAAAATTTTTTACAAAAACATGCTGATGTTCCCCCATACTTTTCATTTTCACAAGAGGTAAAAGGAAAAAAGACACCCAAAATTTGTTACGCAATTTCTCCTGAGTACGGAAATACCCCATATGTGGACGTAAAGTGCTCTGCGGGCACACAACAGGGATCAGGAGTGAGAGTGGACCAAGTACATTTGAGGCCTAAACTGGTGATTTGCACAGGGGGGGGGGGGGGGGGCTGCTGGTTACAGCCGTTCTGTCATACGCAAAAAAAAAAAACACATGCGACCCCATTTTGGAAACTACACCCCTCACATAACATAACAAGAGGTATAGTGAGCATTTACACCCCACAGGTGTTTGACAATTTTTTGTTAAAGTTGGACATGAAAATGAAAAATTAGATTTTTTTCACTAAAATGCTGGAGTTACCTCAAAGTTTTCCTTTTCACAAGGGCAATAGGAAAAAAGCCCGCCAAAATTTGTAACGCTATTACTCCCGAGTAAGGAAATACCCCTTGTGTGGATGTAAAGTGCTCTGCGAGTTCACTACAATGCTCAGAAGTGAAGGAGCGCCATTGGGCTTTTGGAGAGAGAATTTGGCTGGAATTGAAGGCTATGTGTGTTTACAAAGCCCCCATAGTGCCAGAACAGTGGACCCCCCCCCTGCATTTATACCCCACAAGTGTCTGACAGATTTTTTTTAACAATCGTCCATGAAAATTAAAAATTACATTTTTTATTTGCACAGCCCGCTGTTCCAAAGATCTGTCAGATGCCAGTGGGGTATAAATGCTCACTGTACCCCTTATTACATTCCATGAGGGGTGTAGTTTACAAAATGGGGTCATGTGTGTTGATCCACTGTTCTAGCACCATGGGGGCTTTTTAAACGCACATGGCCCCCGACTTCTTTTCCGACCAAATTCTCTCTCCAAAAGCCCAATGGCGCTCCTTCTCTTCTGAGCCCTGTAGTGCCCCCACAGAGCACTTTATATCCACATATGGGAGGCTTTTTCTCCTATTCGCCTATTTGAAAAAAATCTCATTTTTCATTTTCATGTCCAACTTTAGTGAAAAGTCATCAAACACCTGTGAGATGTTAAGGCTCACTGTACCTCTTGTTACATTCCTTAACCCCTTAACGACGAAGGACGTATATTTACATCCTCCGCCGGCTCCCGTGATATGCCGCGGGGTCACGCAGTATCGGGTCGGTCCCGGCGGCTATCAACGGCTGGGACCCGCAGCTAATACAGGACATCATCGATTGCGGTGATGCCCTGCATTAACCCTTCAGACGCGGCCGTCAGATTTAATCTGAAAGTGAAAGTATACCGGCTGCTCAGTCGGGCTGTTCAAAAAGACAACTATCACATAACAATCAACTGGAAGCCAGTCACCAGAAATCACACACAAAAAAAAAAGAAAATGTTATGAGCTAGATTTACTGTGGCTTAATGGTGTCAGAAGATGAATAGTACAAACTAATTCCTGATCAGAGTAAAAATTGTCTTCTGTATTCTCTGATGTTTGGTTTGTTCTATAACAGGTTCAACCGGATCCTCACCATGGGATGATGATGACTATGAAGAGGAAGATATAAACCAGTCTCAACTTCATGTCCCAATCCAAGAACCATTCAATGGATTAACTATTAATGGTAAACATTATAACAAACCTATATACTAAGTGTCTGGTGTAATAGCAGCCACCTGACTCTTCTTTGATGGCAGATATCTGAGGAGAGATGGCTGCCTGATTCTTGTGTCCTCATGGAGATAAGCTGCTGCCAGAATTGTGTGGCAGTGGCTTTTTCCACATTCAAAGTGCAGGTGTATTAAGCCGTGAATGCACATAGACTGGGGGGGTGGAGGGGATATTGTATCAAATGAGAAGGATAGCTGTCTTATAAGTATGACCATCTTTAGGACATCACAGGTATATCTTCTATACGAACAAACGGGACAATAAATATCAACAGAGTTTTCCTGATAAAGTGTTTAAAAAATGTATAAAGTGTGTTGTAAGATTTTATCTCCACTTTAGAAATGAAAGGCAGAAATCTATGTCACAGTCATGGTTGTAGATGTGTATGTGGTTCTTCAGCTGAAAACCATTTAGCAGACACAGGGCTTTCCCCGCTACAGCCCTGTGTCTGCAACAAGGTTCGGGAGCCAACAACACTAAACAGTTAGTGAGTGCGGCCAACCTTATTGCAGACACCGGTCTGAAGCGGGTAAAGCCTGGTGTCTGCTCCTAGCGAATACGCAGCATATCTGCTAAGCAGATTTCTCATAGCATCAAATACACTGCGTAACTGCCCAGTGTAACCCTACCCTTAAAGTGTCATGAGCCTACCGCAGGGCCTTTCAGTTATTACCTGTTAGGGTGGGTTTACACCACAATTATGCTATACAATTTCAACATACATTTTTATTAAAAAAAAACAACATATGCAACCGTACAGAAAACCGTGCCCATAGACTTCCCATTCAAAACCGTATGCACCATAATGTATACGGTTGTCTCCATTTTCAAACCATACATTTTTTCAGAAAACCGTGGCCTACCACGGTTTTTGGTCCAGGGGAAAAACCATATTAAACCGTATGGTTTTTTTTGTTTTGTTTTTTAACATGGGAGTCAATGGGATCTGTACAGAACCGTATGTGCGTACGGTTCCATCCGGTTTTCACCAAACGGTTTTTGAGTTTGCACAATTTTTTTTCAATTTTTTTTCTTTGAAACACACATATTTTTCTACCAATTCATCTTGCATACATAATGAGACTGCAAAGGGGTTAAAGTTCATCTAATGCATAAGCAAATCTGCCTCCGCTCACTTGACTTAGGAATAGTGTTGAGCGAACATTTAGCAAACACTGATAAATCTGAACTGGATGGCCCAGCCATTGATTGCTTGAGTCTGTATAAATGAGTACCACTTTCAAAATGCTCAAGTTGCCTGGAAAAGTCCAGTAGGACAGTTTTCGATCTCCTAGGATTGTTTCCATTTTTTAATTTTTTTTGCAGGCACCTGGAGCATTTTAAAGCTTCTCGAATTTATACAGACTAAAGCAGTCAAAGGCCGAGCCATCAGATTCGGGTTTGGCTGAGTTTACTGTAAGTTCACTTAACATTACATAGGACTGTTACATTTTTACTAAATGAAATTTTATAGGAATATGTGTCCAGCAGGCACGTGTTACATTATGACAACAACTATCAACATATTTCTGGCTGGGAAAGTGGTTGTCTCTCCCTGCTCTTCTAAACTAAGAAATGTCTCAGAATAGGTACACTTATGAATGGGTCTGCCTTATCACATGTGAAAACATGTAAATAAACTGTCCTATTTTTAGCTGGCCCTCCAAGGGTTTTTACTTTCAATAGGATAAGATGTATGGTTTTGTAACACACTAAACCCATTGTTATTGGTGATCATAAGGTTTAGCAATGTTGTCCAGCCTGTCTGTCAAGGTACAGGAACTATGTTATAAACATGTGACTTGTACTTACCTTCGGTGAACACTAGAAAAATATGCTACAAAAACCTCTATGTACTGGAAGTAGGAATCTTTTATGTGTGTGTTGTTGTCCCTGCTATAAAAGGTATATAGATCTAGAGGAGTGATATGTGATCAGTCATGCACAGAAGACGTCTGCAGACATCATATGATATGATCTACAGGATAACAATATTCATATAAGTAGTGCTTGTAGAATCCACGTACAGTGGTCCCTCAACATACGATGGTAATTCGTTCCAAACGAGCCATCGTTTGTCAAATCCATCGTATGTTGAGGGATTCGTGCAATGTAAAGTATAGGAAGCTGTACTCACCTGTCCCCGCCGCTCGAGATGGTGTCCCCGCCGCTCGAGATGGTGTCCCCGGGCCTCCGCTGGGCTCTCCGCTGTCTTCTCCGGTCCTCCGCTGTCTTCTACGATCCTCTGCTGTCTTCTCCGGTCCTCTGCTGTCTTCTCCGGTCCTCTGCTTTCTTCCGCAAGGCCTTACTGGGCCTGCGTAGCGACATCATTACGCCGCTGCGTACGCCATTCCTATTGGATGACGTGCACAGCAGCATATTGACGTCATTGGAGAGGGCCGAGAAGACACCGGAAGACCAGCGCTGGACCCGGAGGGCACCCCGGAGAATCGTGGAGGGGTAAGTAATACTTACCGCACCACACGGGGAACATTAAGCTGCTATCCGGCAGCAGCTTAAGCATTTGGCGCTGCCGGATAGCACTTAATGCGATGGCCCCGACATAAAAAAGCATCGTATGTCGATGCTGACATCGATATGCGATGGCCTCTGATAGGCCATCGTATGTCGATTTCATCAGATGTCGTGGCCATCGTACGTCGGGGGGGTCACTGTATTTGATTTTATGGATCTTGGGTATTTTTTGGGTGATAAACATTTCATCAATTAAGTTTAGACTTAATTTAGGCTAAGACTACATTATCATCATTATATACACAATAGTTCTGACTGGGTGTGGACCTACTTTTATCATAGCTATGCTTATATCATGTGAGTCTCTTCCCAGGAAACCCTATTGCAATGTGCATACAGCTCCATAATAGCATGTATACTAAGAAAAAAAAGAGCTTAGCCATGTATTTAGAGCAAATAAAAAACAATACTTTATTTATATTCCATTAAAACATGTATAACGCATGTTTTAATGGACATGTATTGCAACAATCCAAATACATGGTGGGCCATTTATATGGATACACCTTAATAAAATGGGAATGGTTGTTGATATTTACTTCCTGTTTGTGGCACATTAGTATATGTGAGGGGGGAAACTTTTCAAGATGGGTGGTGACCATGGCGGCCATTTTGAAGTTGGCCATTTTGAATCCAACTTTTGTTTTTACAATAGGAAGAGGGTCATGTGACACATCAAACTTATTGGGAATTTCACAAGAAAAACAATGATATGCTTGGTTTTAACGTAACTTTATTCTTTCATGAGTTATTTACAAGTTTCTGACCACTTGTAAAATGTGTTTAATGTGCTGCCCATTGTGTTGAATTGTCAATACAACCCTCTTCTCCCACTCTTCACACACTGATAGCAACACCACAGGAGAAATGCTAGCACAGGCTTCCAGTATCCGTAGTTTCAGGTGCTGCACATCTCGTATCTCCACAGCATAGACAATTGCCTTCAGATGACCCCAAGTCATTGTTTTTCTTGTGAAATTCCCAATAAGTTTGATGTGTCACATGACCCTCTTCCTATTGAAAAAACAAAAGTTGGATTCAAAATGGCCGACTTCAAAATGGCCACCATGGTCACCACCCATGTTGAAAAGTTTCCCCCCTCACATATACTAATGTGCCACAAACAGGAAGTTAAGATCACCAACCATTCCCATTTTATTAAGGTGCATCCATATAAATGGCCCACTCTGTACTATATAGTACATAAAGGGAGAGGGGTACAAGTCACTGCATCATACATTCAGTACAAGACGTCAGTGCACATCATATATAAGATGGAATAACCATAATACTCCATACAATAGTGTACACTTGGGATGGGGAACTGATCACTCACTGTGGAGACCCTGATCCCTAACCTGTATATCCATCTATCACAGATATGTACGACCATATGCAAAGTTCTGCTTACCCATTTCTATTGCAGTAAACTCCGGCACCACCCCCGACCTCAACGCACGTTTCGCAGTCTTTTTCAAGACGTCTTATTTCGGTGACCTCTTGAAAAGGACTGCAAAACGTGCGTTGAGGTCAGGAAAGGTGCCAGAGTTTACTGCAATAGAAATGGGTAAGCAGAACTTTGCATATGGTCATACATATCTGTGATAGATGAATATACAGGTTAGGGATCAGGGTCTCCACAGTGAGTGATCAGTTCCCCATCCCAAGTGTACACTATTGTATGGAGTATTATGGTTATTCCATCTTATATATGATGTGCACTGACGTCTTGTACTGAATATATGATGCAGTGACATGTACCCCTCTCCCTTCATGCACTTTATAGTATTTGGATTGTTGCAATACAAAGACCTAAAAGCATGCGTTATACATGTTTTAATGGAATATAAATAAAGTCTTGTTTTTTATTTGCTCTAAATACATGGTTAAGCTCTTTTTCTTCTTAGTATAAATACATTATCATCATTACCTGTGAGCAGATTAAATGAATATATGTACAGTATATAACTATTAATATGTATGTAAATGGTGAAAGATAAACTAAATTTTACAGATACTCCTATGGCCCCTGCCAACATTGAACGTTGCCCACCAGAGCCAAATTGGCTAAAATCAGAGCCACAAGATATGGAGGTCCCACAGACCCTAGGAGCGATGGAATTTTTTACTTCTGATTTGTGGATTAATTCTCTGCCAAGTAAGTTAACTCTGTTATAGTATTTCTTGTTCTATATCCCTTCCTTGGTTGAACTTGATGGGCATGCATCTTTTTTCAACTGTAATAACACTTTTGTTGATGCCATCATTGTGATTTTTGTAGTTTCAATCTATTTTTGTTTTCTTTTACAGTAACAGATTTAGAAATTCAGTTTCTGTACAGAGGGAAAGAGATTGGCCAGACAACTGTCAGTAACCCCCAAGGGTGCCGATTATTCTATGGACATCTGGGTCCAATGCCCAATGAGGAAGAGCTCTTTGGCCCCATAAGTCTTGAGCAGGTTCGGTTCCCTGGTCCAGATCAAATAGTCAATGAGCGGCAGAAATTATACACAAGCCGCCTTCTAGATGTCATGGACAGAGGCCTTATATTAGAAGTGAGCGGACATGCCATCTATGCCATAAGACTATGCCAGTGTAAAGTATACTGGACAGGACCTTGTTCTCCTTCTCCAAATGCTCCGAATTTGATTGAGAGACAGAAGAGAGTGAAACTTTTCTGTTTAGAGACATTTCTAAGTGGTAAGTTTATCTAATATTTATTTATTTGTACTTTTGCCAATGAATATTAGCAATCCTGTGTGAATTCTGTTCACTTGGTGACACCCACCTATCTATTTATATATTAATTTGCCCTCAACAGAACTCATTACACATCAGAAAGGAAGTGGAACTAAGCAGCCGCCATATGAAATCTACTTGTGTTTTGGAGAGGAATGGCCTAATGGTAAACCAAAGGAGCGCAAACTTATCATTGTTAAGGTGAGTTACATTCTGCTAAACAGAGGTTTACAGAATGCCAGATTACTCTTAGTACTCCGCCACCTAGACTGGTCATGTAGTGTTTAAAATTAGGTAAACACATGTTTTAAAAGAAAGAGCATTAGGGGCTGGTAAAGTTTCTGTATGTATAAAGGTCGTGGTGAGATATGTGATCTTTTGACAATTAGGGCAAAATGTGCTCATACAGCACTGCTCCAGTTGGTTGTGTTTGCATAAAACTAAATATGTACAACTGTTCTGAGATGTCTTACATGTGTCCCAAGTATGGCCCTACTGCACTGCAGGTAACGCTCATAGGTTTTTGGGCACATATTCTGTTTACAAAGGAGTTGAGTTACCAAAACATAACAAACATATAAAAAGACAGACTTCATTTTGAAAATGTTTGACCCCTACAAATGGTTCATAGAGTTTATTAGAATGACATGTTTACAATAATATATAACATCAGCTTACATTTTGTCATTTTCACAGAAGACACAAAAGAATAAGCATATCAAGATTTTTTGTGCGGTGTCTCCTGAATACAAGTGTACCCCTTATGAAGTCATAAACTGTTGTTGGGGCATTTGGCAGGGTTTAGAAAGTTTTGGAGACCGTGTACATCTGCTGTGATCCCCCCCCCCCCCTTACATTCCACAAATAATTAATCTATGGGTATAGTTAGCACTTGTAATCTTAGGAGAGTTCTATTTTTCTTCAATTTTTGAAAAAAATGTTATTACCTTTGTAATAGCTTGTTTTTTGTGGAACAAACTGTAGTTTTTATCATTACCAATTTGGAGCAATTTGACATTTTTAGTTTTTATTGCATTATTTCTGGAGGCAAGATAAAAAATGAGGGGTTAAACTGTTTGGGCCCCTGATGCATTTTTGTCTACAATCCTGCATGAAGACATTTAACATGGATGGACCAACCAGTGATATGGCTTTAGTTTACAAGTGACAGCAGCATGACTGACCAGGCAGATCACATAACATCACATGACCAGCATTAGGAGATTTTGTATGAATAATGTATGTGTTTATATAATATATATTTTTAATTTTCACCTTTTTTTTTTTTTTTTTTAGATTATTCCAGTGGTGGCCCAGTTGATTCTTGAAATGTTTTCTGGAGATGTCACTCGCTCCTTTGAAAGTGGAAGTGTTTGCTTGCAGATTTCTGTTCCTGATATCAAAGACAACATTGTTGCCCAACTCAAACAGCTTCACCACCTCTTACAGAACCCCCAGGCTCCCAATGGCTGGCCAGTTATGCACCCAAACATGCAACAGCTAAATCTGCAGCATTTATCTTTGCAGGCACCAAATCTTCTGCCACCAAACCTTCATATTGGCCATGAACTACACACTAACTTGTAAGATCGTGCCGTGAGGACTGTTTGAGGAGAATAGGTGTACTCTGTTGTGGCATAGAGTACTGTGACTTTACTTTGTTACCTAAAAGTGTACAACCGGAGTTATTTAACCCTGGAAAAGATATAGGAGGCAGAATTTGAATGTAGCCACATTGTACCTTCTGTTTTCTTGCTCCAGAGTCCAGAGTACCACTGCTTATATTATTACATATTTAAATTATCTACATTTCAAACATTTTTTTTGTAAATATTTTCCTTCTCCCGATAATAAGCATCAGGTTATATGTATCTAATGTATATATATGCTTTTTAAATGCCTCAAGAAAGCTGGCATTTCTATGGCATATGCACCAATAATCAGTTCGCAAATTTTAGCAACCATGAAGTAGTCAGTGCTTTATTTATTATTTCAAAGGAGTTATTTTGGATAACAAATATTTTTTTACATGCCTTTTTGTGCATTAAAGACTGCATTCTCTCCTGATGCTGTCACGTCTTCTGGACTCCACTGCAGTCTTTCCCCCCCCCCCCTTTCTCCTCCTTCTCTTGATGTTTTCTCTGCCAAGCTGAGCAGGAACAAAACATCAGAAGTAGGAAGAAGAGGACCACAGGGACTGTGAGAAATGACAGCTGGGGAGTGAGGTGAGTATAATGTCTTAATTTTTTTAAAGAATATACAAAGGAAATATTTTTTGCACAACTTTAAGGTGTCTTAAGACATCATATGACTAATTTATGAAATCTGTAATAAAATAGACACTTTGTCATTGCATCACTCTTTTCAGTACATGCTTGGATAAATAGGCTTTTGCACAAAATTTACTCCCTGAAGTACTGAACTTCAACTTTCCTTTATAGTTTTATTTTGTAGAAAGGGATTTTGTATTTTTTTGCAAACTGCTTTACATGGTACATACCAAAAATAAATAATACAAAGGTATATTAAGGGACAATAATATGAACATTACATACCAATATGAATTTTACCAGATGTTCCAGACTCTCTAATGGCAAGTTTGTAATGCTTATAATTAGAGATGAGCAAATCGAAGCTGACGAACCGAATTAAGAATGTCATAAAATATTTAAATCGCAACGAATGCGAACGCGCAAATCGCTTCATTAAACTCCATTTACTGCGGTCCAGGCTCCAAGACATCTAAAATGGTGGATCCACATGTCAGTACATGGGGCAAGGAACGCTTGGAAGGCAGGAAGGCAAGGCGGGAAGGGGAGTAAACGAGATGACCCTGAATCACATACAGAATGCAGCCTATCAGTAGCCAGTCACCCCTGTGATGTCACAGCCATATATATTTGGCAGCCATTTTGTGGTTCGTCATATCATTCATTATACTGCATAGAGATAGGACAGACATCACTGTGTGTGTGTTACACAGAAAAGCTCATTCCAGCAGCATTTCACATCCTAGTCACATTAGCGTTCTGGCGGACAGAGAGCAGTGTTTTTTTTTTCACTGAAAAGGATTTTTACTGAAGCCATTAACCTCCCAATCACTTTCTTCACCATTGTATTACAGAGAGGGGCAAATAGCTGTGTGTTGCCTCATACATTTCAACAAGCTGCCTCAACTTCATAAACCTTAGCAGAGGAGGCAGGAATTTTTTTTTTCAGCACAATTCTGTGTCTTTGTTCCACAACAAATTATCTGCTGCTTATACTAGTCTGTAGACGGTATAATACCCAGAGGTCCATTCCTAATAGTTTTTGACAGAGTGCAATTTTTTGTTCAGTACACAGCTTTTTTTTGTGATGCAGCACTGTTGCGTACTGCTGGTGTTGTGCAAAAATATGTTTTTTTTAAGCGTACTGTACCGCATTTTTCTGCCATCATAAGTGCATACCACATACATACATCTAAGTAGTGTACTATTTTGTACCTGTTAATCTGTCAAGGGCCTAGATACTGTGAAAGTCCAGGCAAACATAATCACCGGCTGGTGTTTTACTAAAATACGTTTTTTTATGTGTACAGTAGCGCATTTTTCTGCTCTCATAAATGCATACCACATACCTACATCTAAGTGGTGTACTATTTTGTGCCTGTTAATCTGTCAAGGGCCTACATACTGTGAAAAGACAGCCAAAAGTAATCACCGGCTGGTGTTTTACTCAAATAACTTTTGAAGTGTACAGTAGCGCATTTTTCTGCCCTCATAAGGGAATACCACATACCTACATCTAACTAGTGTACTATTTTGTACCTGTTAATCTGTCAAGGGCCTAGATACAGTGAAAGTCCAGGCAAAAGTACTCACCGGCTGGTTTTGTACTCAGATCCTTTTTTTAGTGTACGGTAGTGCATTTGTCTGCCCTCATATGTGCATACCACATACGTACATCTAAGTAGTGTACTATTTTGTACCTGTTAATCTATCAAGGGCTTAGATACTGTGAAAGTCCAGCCAAAAGTAATCACCGGCTGGTGTTTTACTAAAATAAGTTTTTTTTAAGCGTACTGTAATGCATTTTTCTGCCCTCATAAGTGCATACCACATACCTACATCTAAGTAGTGTAATATTTTGTACCTGTTAATCTGTCAAGAGCCTAGATACTGTGAAAGTCCAGGCAAAAGTACTCACCGGCTGGTTTTGTACTCAGATCCTTTTTTAAGTGTACTGTAGCGCATTTTTCTGCCCTCATAAGTGAATACCGCATACCTACAGCTAAGTAGTGTACTATTTTTTACCTGATAATCTGTCAAGGGCCTACATACTGTGAAAGTCCAGGCAAAAGTAATCACCGGCTGGTGTTTTACGCCAATACGTTTTTTAAGCATACTGTAGTGCATTTTTCTGCCCTCTTTGTTCCACAACAAATGGTCTGATGGTTATACTAGTCTGTAGCTCTTGCACTAATCTGTGTATAACACAGTATTTAAGGTTTCCTCACTTATTGAATTATAATGCACTGAAGAATGAGTGAGGTAGTGTTAAGCTTCACTTTTTGTACACCAACGTGATGGTGTACAAAATGGTAGATGGTAAACTTATATTCATACCAGTTCAATTCAACAGCGGCTCAATTCGTATTTTCACTGATATATGTTCAGACCCAGCATCTCTATTCAGTCTTAGAACATTGAACACAGTTCATACAGCGGGGTACTAATTGCATCTCACTACTGAAGTAAAAAATACACAGTCCCATATTGCAGTATACAGTTCCCCCTAGCTGTAAATACGTTAGTGTGACCACAGGTGTGAACAAGAGTCAAAGTTCATTTCAGTGCATTGTTCATTACTGAGTAAAATAAAGGAATTGAACCTGTTGTCCTGAACTTGCTTCACTCGTTTCCCCCGGATGGATGGCAATCCTCTCGGTAGGTGAAGTATTTTATATCAGGATATCTTTGCATGCAGTGTCCATCGGTAGTGAAATAGTCTCGTATGTGCTCAGATTGGATAGAGGTGCTTGGCTTGTTGTAGATAGCACAGACAAATATTTTGTTGCAATTATGTAGACTGCATTTTCGTCTTGGTTTGCGGATTCAACACGTTTCTTGCTGTAGAAGTCATCAGGAATCTTTGGTGGTACAGCATATTAATAACTTATCTTGGCATTTTGGCTTAGATGAATAGCCTGCATACAGCTCTGATGGCAGCCGTATGCTGACTGATCGCGTGGTCTAAGATTTTAAGCACACCTCCGGTGCCTCCTCTACAGAAACGTCAGTCTGTAATTACCTACACCTGAATTTGTGTGAACAGGGAAGGTACAGTTCCTATCTGTAGGGAGTGAATCTGCTCAGTCGTATAAAATCTCTAGTATCTACTGCTGTCGCTAAGCCTCAAAATACACCTAGCGGTACAATACCGCAGATAGAGTTTCTGCCTTTCCTGTTGACCATATATAGTTAATTCTAGGTGGTGGGCTTGCAAAGTATGTTATAGTATATAACCTGTTCAGGAAATTAATGATTTCATAAAGACTTTTAAAGAGATATACACCTATTTCTTTATGTTCTTATATTTATTGCTAGATACCACAAGATTTGCATAGAAAACATGTATTGTATTTGAGGGAGATATCTGGGTGATTGAGGAAATATGCCATAACCCAGACATTCCCAGAAGTACAATCTTGTTTGGTCCTAAATGAAACTCGTATACGATATGAAATCGTTCAGACCTAGCGGTTTTACTGTTTGTAGTCTGAACGTCCATTCTGCTTCTCGTTGAAGTAGTAGACAATCCCACTTTCCCCCTCTCTGTGGGGACTTCACTTCCTCATAAATGACCCCATTATAGAAACTACACCCCTCAAAGTATTGAAAATTACATTCAGAAAGTTTGTTAACCCTTTAGCTGTTTCACAAGAATAGCAGCAAAGGGGAGGAGAAAAATCTAAATCTGCATTTTTTACACTAACATGTTCTTGTAGCCCCATTATTTTCATTTCTAAAAGTGGTATAAGGAGAAAAAGTCCCCAAAATTTGTAGCCCAATTTCTCCCGAGTACGGAAATACCTCATATGTTGACATAAAGTGCTCTGTGGGCTCACAACATGGCTCAAGAGGGAAAGAGGGATTTTTTAAAACAAATTTTGCTGTCATGGTTTTTGGGGGCCATGTTGCATTTAGGGAGCCCCCATGGTGCCAGAACAGCAAAATAACCCCCACATGGCATACTATTTTGGAAACTAAACCCCTTAAGGAACGTAACAAGGGGTATAGTGAGCCTTAACACCTCACAGATATTTGACGACTTTGCATTGAAGTTGGACGTGAAAATGGAAAATTAGATTTTTTACACTAAAATGATGGTGTTACCCCAAATTTTTATTTTTTACAAGGGGTAATAGGAGAAAATTAACCCCAAAATTTGAAACCCAATTTCTCCCGATAAAGAAAATGCCCCATATGTGGACGTTAAGTGCTCTGCTGGTGCACTACAATGCTCAGAAGAGAAGGAGCAAAATTTGGCTTTTTGAAAGAGAATTTAGCTGAAATGGTTTTTGGGGGGCATGTTGCATTTAGAAAGTCTCCAGGGTGCCAGAACAGCAAAAAAAATCCCCATGTGGCACACTATTTGAGAAACTACATCCCTTAAGGAACGTAACAAGGGGTATAAGTGAGCCTTAACACCTGACAGGTGTTTGACGACTTTGTGTTGAAGTAGGACGAGAAAAATGAAAATGTCATTTTTAACATTAAAATGATGGTGTTACCCCAAATTTTTCTTTTTCACAAGGGGTAATAGGAGAAAATGGACCGCAAAATTTGAAGCCCAATTTCTCCTGATTAAGAAAATGCCCCATATGTGGACGTTTAGTGCCCTGCTGGTGCACTACAGGTCTCAGAACAGAAGGAGCTCCATTGGACTTTTGGAGAGAAAATTTTGCTGAAATTGAAATCGGGGCCATGTGCATTTACAAGCCTCCCGTGGTGCCAGAACAGCAGAAACCCCCCACATGTAACACACTTTTGGAAACTACACCCCTTCAGGAACGTAACAAGAGTTACAGTGAGTACTTACACCTCACAGGTTTTTTTGAACAGTGGGCCGTAAAAAGGAAAAATGTGATTTTTACTCCAAATTTTTCATTTTCACATGGTTTCATAGGAGAAAATAGACCCCAAAATTTGAAGCCCAATTTCTCATGATTAACCCCTTAATGATTAGCTCCCACCATCCTTTTTTTTTTTTTGTCCCTGCCTATTGCCCATTTATCCCTAACCCCCTCCCTGCCTTTAATTTTTTTTTTTCTATGGTAGAAATGCCTTTTTGTCTGCCTGGTGTGCTCACTACCAGGCAGACTTCCCCAGCAGGCACGACATCACTGATGCCTGCTGGGGCTGACACTTCCGCCCTTAGTTCACCTATACAGGGTGCCTCCAGCTGTTTCACCACTACAACTCCCAGCTTGCCCTGATATCTATTGGCTGTCAGGGCATGCTGGGAGTTGTAGTGGTGAAACAACTGGAGGCAGCCTGTGTTGAAAACAAAAACTTTATGTCGATGGCGCTACCCCGAACCCCGCTCTCAGTCCTCCCCAAACCCTGCTCTCAGTCCCCCCGAACCTCGCTCTCAGTCCCCTCCGAACACCGCTCTCAGTCCCCCCTGAACCCCGCTCTCAGTCCCCCCGAACCCCGCTCTCAGTCCCCCCGAACCCCGCTCTCAGTCCCCCCGAACCCCGCTCTCAGTCCCCAGAACCCCACTCTCAGTCCCCCGAACCCCGCTCCCTGCTCTTAGTCCCCCGAACCCCGCTCTCATACCTTAGTGCAGGACAGCAGCAGCAGCGACGTATATGCTGGGAGGCGCAGCCGGCCGGCGTGTAAGGCCAGGGAGCCAATGCGCTCTCAGGGCTTGCTCCCGTCTGTCTGATTGACAGGCAGGGAGCGAGCGCAGGCTGAATGAATTAGGACCTATTGCCTGACCGGCATCAGTCCAAATTCAAGCGTGACGTCAAGCCAGCCTGCAGCCAGCCACTAGGAGAGAGACACCTAGTGGCTGGATTTCAAAATAAAAATTAAGTGTTTTAATTAAAAAATATAAAAATAATTAAAGTATATTTGAAATATGTTGTAGTACATCAGTACTACAACATATATAAAAAAAAAGTTCATTACAGTGCCCATTTAAGGACCCGGGGTTTTTACCATTTTTCATTCATTTTCATTTTTCCCTCCTTATCTTAAAAAAAATAATAACTCTTTCAATTTTGCACCTAAAAATCCATATGATGGCTTATTTTTTGCGCCACCAGTTCTACTTTGTAATAACATCAGTCATTTTACCCAAAAATTGTCATCTTCTGACCCCTATAACTTTTTTATTTTTCTGCATATGGGGCGGCATGATGGCAAATGTTTTTGCTCCGTGATCTGAAGTTTATAGTGGTACCATTTTTTTTATTGATCGGACTTATTGATCGCTTTTTATTCATTTTATCATGATATAAAAAGTTACCAAAAACACACTATTTTCGACTTTGGAATTTTTTTGTGCCATTGACCGTGCAGTTTAATTAATGATACATTTTTATAATTCGGACATTTCCACACGCGGCGATACCACATATGTTTATTTTTATTTATACCAGGTTTTTTTTAAATGGGAAAAGGGGAGGTTAAATGATCTTTATTCACTTTTTTTTCCACTTTTTTTTGCAGTGTTATAGCTCCCATAGGGACCTATAACACTGCACACACTGGTCTTTTACATTGTTCAATGGTTTCTCATAGGAAACCATTGATCAATGATTCTGCCGCTTGACTGCTCATGCCTGGATCTCAGGCACTGAGCAGTCATTCGGCGATTGGACAGTGAGGAGGCAGGTAGGGACCTTCCGGCTGTCCTGAAAGGGATTTTGCCGCTGCGATCCCAAACAGCCCCCTGAGCTAACCGGCATAGGTTTACTTTCACTTTAGACACAGCGTTCAACTTTGAACGCCGTGTCTAAAGGGTTAATAGCGCGCGGCACAACAATCAGTGCCCCGATCCGGGTACGCCCTGGGTCCTTAACAGGTTAAGAAAATGCCATATATGTGGATGGTAAGTGCTCTGCTGGTGCACTACAGGTCTCAGAACAGAAGGAGCGCCATTGGACTTATGGAGAGAGAATTTAGCTGAAATTGAAGTCAGGGGCCATTTGCATTTTCAAACCTCCCATGATGCCAGAACAGCATAAAAAAAACACATGTAACACCATTTTTGAAACTACACCCCTCCAGGAACGTAACAAGGGTTACAGTGAATACTTACACCTCACAGGTTTCTTGAACAGTGGGCCGTAAAAGTTTAACCAAACATTTTTTAGTTTCACAAATAGTAAGAGAAAAAAAGCTCCACAAAATTTGTAGCCATATTTCTCCAGAATAAGGATATACCCCATATATGGCGGTAAAGCACTATGCGGGTGCAAAACAGGGCTTAGGAGTGAGGCAGCACCGATGAGATTTGAGGCCTAAAGTAGTGCTTTGCACTGCAATGGTTGTGACATAAAATCTAAAAAAAAAAAAACTCCAGCAAGTGACCACAATTTTGAAACTACACCCCTCAAGGAAGGTAATAAGGGATACAGTGAGTACTTACACCTCAGAGGTTTTTTTTAACAGTGGACCATAAATTGAAAAATTCGATTTTTTGCACTAAAATGCTGGGGTTACTCAAATTTTTAGTGGAGAAATTGGGTTTCAAATTTTGGAGAGCTTTTTCCCCTGACTATGAAAATACATCCACAAATGGGGTAACGTGCTGGGCGGGCGCACAACAAGGCTCAGAAGTCATAGAGGTCTGTTTGCATTTGAGGCCTATGGCCTATCAGTAGCTGATGTTTACATACATTCAGAGGAAAATACAAAAATGAAACACCCACATGTGACACCATTACAGAAAGTACCTCCCCTGAGGAATGGGTATAGGGGTAAAGAGGACATTTTGAACGCACGGGTGTTCCCTATATTTATTTTCCAGGAATGGATGAAGTGTACTATGCGGAGGGGGGGGGTGTGAAAATTGCAATTTTTAAGGAAATCTGTCATCAGAATCACCCGCACTAAACCAGTTACACAGGCTTGTAGTGCGGGTGATCCTGATTAAAACGCTCCTTACCTGGTTAAAAATGGTTCAGCGCTTCTTAAGATATCTATATTTTTAGTTTTCTGTTATTCCCTGGCTTGGGACTCAGTGGGAGGTGTTATCATCTGGGACTCGGCCACACGTCATTCTAGCTGGGCGGAGCTGCCGCCCGGATCATGAATATTCATGAACTTATCCTCCTGGTCTAATTCTTCTTTCTCGGTCTGGTGTGGAGGGCCGCCCATGCGCTGCGTTCCGTACACCCGGAAGCGGCGTTCTCCCCCCCCCCGGCTTCACTCAAGCTGCGGCGCCATACAAGTAAGAAGACGGGCTGCATAAGTGAAAAGCCAGGGGTGGGAGGAAGGGAGGGACGGAGGGTGTATTTATTCACAAACAGACCGAGAAAGAAGAATTAGACCAGGAGGATAAGTTCATGAATATTCATGAGCCGGGCGGCAGCTCAGCCCAGCTAGAATGACGTGTAGCCGAGTCCGAGATGATAACTCCCACTGAGTCCCAAGCCAGGGAATAACAGAAAACTAAAAATATAGATATCTGAAGAACCGCTGAACCATTTTTAACCAGGTAAGGAGCGTTTTAATCAGGATCACCCGCACTACAAGCCTGTGTAACAGGCTTAGTGCGGGTGATTCTGATGACAGATTTCCTTTAATACTGATATGCCAATTCCCAGAATGATGACCCCGAGTATAGCCGAAAGTAAAAATGATGCCCACCCCAAACCCTATGCTCTGAATCATCATTCTGAGAAAGGGATGTGTGTGGCCGTCCCTAACCTGTTACCTCAAATGCACTCAGGTGGGGAGAGAGCGCTGCGCATTTGAGGCAACTGCAAACCCTTAATGCTGTTGACTCTGTGTCCCATGACCCATTTTGGGGAAAAAAAATATATTATCAGGGGTATTGGGATATGGGTATTTTGGGGGGGGGGGGTTGATTTAAAAATTTGAAAGACAATGTACTCTGGATTGGTACATTGGAGTATAATTCCGAGGGAATAAAAATTAGGGAAGAGGATTAAAAATGTAGTGCTCCATGGAAGTGTGATACTCCCTGAAGCAGTTTTTAATGCAGAGGCCCGAATGATCGGGGCAAGTGTCACACTAAGTAGTGGTGTCCTTCCGAATCCCCCTCCTACGACACACTCTGAATTTTTTCTGGGATCGTCCCTTCTTTTCAGGGTGGGGGACCTCACCTGGAAAGTGTTGGCTGGGAATGATCCGGGGGCCCACAGTTCTAGAGGGGCTCTGACCCGCTCCTTGGCAGCCACCAAAGATGAGGGCCTTTAGAACTTCCTCTTGGAACTGCAGGAATGTCCCTGTGTTGCCAGTGTGCTGGAACAGTACAAAAGAGTTATACATGGCAACCTGTACCAAGTAGACGGTACATTTTTTGTACCATGTCCGCGTTTTGCGCATGGCATCATATGGCTTGAGGACTCCAGAATACAATTGGGCTTGAGGACCAGTCCCGCAGTACCTCGCACAAGGACAGGGGTGCTGCCGTTCCAATGAATTGTGGTAAGCATAAGGACATCCCTCTTTTCCTTATACCTGACCAGCAACAGCTTTTCATGGGAAAAGGCACGGGACTCACCCTGGGGGAAAGGAGCATGTAGAGGATGGGGCGGAAGGCCTCTTTGATTCTCCTGGAATTTGGCTGTCTGGGCATGCTGGGAGTTGCAGTTTTGCCTTCCTAGTGGTCCCCCCTGAGCGATGTGCGATGATTCCAGTCCGGTCCCCAACCGACTTGCGGCGGGGACCGGAATTCCCATGGGTGCATGCATACGCCCCATGTCCTTAAGGACTCGGGATGCAGGGCGTATGCATACGCCCGGCGTCCTGAACAGGTTAATCTCTGAAAAAGCGGCTTTGTCACAAAAAAAGGCTGATCAGTACTATGGGACTGATCAGCAGCAGGTGGGCTTTAGCTAACGGTGGCAGACCGCTCTTTTATAGCTAAGAGGGCCCGGCCACACGTTTAGAAAAAAAAAACTCCTATGAGTGGGAAGATGGCAGGACGGGGCTCCGTCATGCACACCAGATCTCACAATAATGGTGAACAGAATGGAGAAACATGCTCCTTCACCCACCTCCCCCCTCCCCATACTGCCGTGATTGGTGCGGTCACTACGGCCGCCCAATGACAGCTGTACTGGGGGTTGGCAACACTGCCACCTCCCAGTACTGTACAGATAATGATTGTTGGTGTATATTACACCACTGATCATCATCCTTATCTGGGTCATCGGGTCACACGTGACCTAGATGACCTGGAATCGCTGCAGATCACCGTTTAGAATTTACCTCCTCAGGATCTCCCTCGGCACTTTGCCAAGATGCCTGCTGAATGATTTCTGATGATACCTGGTAAGCGGTGGGAATCGGAATCGCCGGTCTGAATTGACTGGCGATTTACGGCGGTTGCTGATATGGGGGGGTCTCAGGACCCCCCTCGGCGATGTGCCGGGATGCCTGCTGAATGATTTCAGCAGGCATGCTGGTCCGGTCCCTGACCGGCTAGCGGCGGGGAACGAAATTCTCACAGGCGTACCCATACACCCTCAGTCCTTAAGAACTCTGAAACGGGGGTGTATGGGTACGCCCTCAGTCCTTAAGGGGTTAGGCATTAATAACTCTGGGATGCTTTTACTTATGAATTTGATTCTGAGATTGTTTTTTGTGACATATTCTACTTTATCATAGAGGTAAATTTTTGTTGATGCATTATTTCTTGGTGAAAAATGCTAAAATTTCATGAAAAATCGGAAAATTTAACATTTTTCTAACTTTGAAGCTCTCTGCTTGTGAGGAAAATAGACATACCAAATAAATTATATATTGATTCACATATACAATATGTCTACTTTATGTTTACATCATAAATTTAGCATGCTTTTACTTTTGGAAGACATCAGAGGGCTTCAAAGTTCAGCAGCAGCACAACATTTTCAAAATCTAAATTTTTCAGGGACCAGTTCAGAGTTGAAGTGGATTTGATGGGTCTTCATATTAGAAATACCCCATAAATGACCCCATTATAGAAACTGCACCCTTCAAAGTATACAACATGATATTCAGAATTTTTGTTAACCCTTTAGGTGTTTCACAGGAATAGCAGCAAAGTGAAGGAGAAATTCTAAATCTCCATTTTTTACACTAACATGTTCTTGTAGGCCCAGTTTTTGGGGTAAAAGGAGAAAATGCCCCCCAAAATGTGTAACCCAATTTCTCTTGCGTATGGAAATACCTCATATTTGAACTTAAAGTGCTCTGTGGGTGCACTAGAGGGCTCAGAAGCGAAGGAGCGACAATGGGATTTTGGAGAGTGAATTTTGCGGAAAATGGTTTTTAGGGGGCATGTCACATTTAGGAAGTCCCTATGGTTCCATAACAGAAAAAAACACATTGCATACTATTTTGGAAACTACACACCTCAAGGCACGTAACAAGGGGTACAGTTAGCCATAACACCTCACAGGTGTTTGACGACTTTTCGTTAAATTCGGATGTGTAAATGAAATTTTTTTTCACTAAAAGGCAGTTTTTCCCCCCCAAATTTACCATTTTTACAAGAGGTAATAGGAGAAAATGCCCCCCCCCCAAAATTTGTAACCCCATTTCTTCTGAGTATGGAAATACCCCATATGTGGATGTAAAGTGGTCTGCAGGCGAACTACAATGCTCAGAAGAGAGGGAGCTTTTGGAGAGAGAATTTGTTTGTAATGGGGGCCATGTGCATTTACAAAGCCCCCATGCTACCAGGACAGTGGACCCCACCCCCCCACATGACCCCATTTTGCAAACTACACCCCTCATGGAATGTAAAAAGGGGTGCAGTAAGCATTTACACCCCACTGGTGTTTGACAGACTTTTGGAACAGTGGGCTGTGCAAATGAAAAATTTTATTTTTCATGTTCACGGACCACTGTTCCAAAAATCTGTCAGACACCTGTGGGGTGTAAATGCTCATTGTACCCCTTATTACATTCCGTGAGGGGCGTAGTTCCAAAATGGAGTCACATGTGTGTGCGTGTGTGCGTGTGTGTGTGTGTGTGGGGGGGGGGGTCCATTGTTCTGGCATTTTATGTCCACATATGGGGTATTTCCGTACTCAGGAGAAATTGCATTACAAATTTTGGGGGTCTTTTGTTCCTTTTACCTCTTAGGAAAATAATGTATGGGGCAACACCAGCAAGTTAACGTAATTTTTTTAACTATTTTTACAATAACATGCTGGAGTAGACCCCAACTTTTACTTTTCATAAGGGGTAAAAGGAGAAAATGCCCCCCAAAATTTGTTAGGCAATTTCTCCCAAGTACGAAAATACCTCATAGGTGGCCCTAAACTGTTGTCTTGAAATATGACAGGGCTCCGAAGTGAGAGAGCGCCATGCGCATTTGAGACCTAAATTAGGGATTTGCATAGGGACGGACATAGAGGTATTCTACGCCAGTGATTCCCAAACAGGGTGCCTTCAGCTGTTGCAAAACTCCAAGCATGCTCAATACTGGGAGTTGTTGTTTTGCAACAGCTGGAGGCTCCGTTTTGGGATCAGTGCCATGCCAGATGTTTTTCATTTTTATGGGGGGGGGTTAGGTAACTGTGTAGGGGTATGTGTATATGTAGTGTTTTACTCTTTATTATGTGTTAGTGTAGTGTAGTGTTTTCAGGGTACATCCACATGGGAGTTTGCGGAAAATTTGCTCCATCTCAAACTTGCAGAGAGAAACTACTGTAGACCCTTAAACCCCCGTCCGTGTGAATGTACCACAAGGGGGGTGGCAAACCTCAAGCTGTTGCAAAACTACAACTCCCAGCATGCAGTGACGGCAGAAGGGCATGCTAGGACTTGTAGTTATGCAACAGCTGGAGGCATACTACTACAACTTACAGCATGCCCTTTGGCTGTCCGTGCATGCTGGGGGTTGTAGTTATGCAACAGCTGGACACTGGGTGCAAAACACTTAGAGTTTGTTACTTAACTCGGTGTTTCCCAACCCGTGTGCCTCCAGCTGTTGCAAAACTACAACTCCCAGCATGCATGGTCCGTCAGTGCATGCTGGGAGTTATAGTTTTGTAACAGCTGGAAGCACACAGGTTGGGAAACACTGAGTTAGGAAACAGACAATGTTTCCCATCCAGTGTGCCTCCAGTTGTTGCAAAACTACAACTCCCAGCATGTCCAGACAGCCGAAAGGCATGCTGAGAGTTGTAGTTTTGCAACATCTGGTAGAGCATAGATTGGAGATTACTGCACAGTGGTCTCCAAACTGTGGCCCTCCAGGTGTTGCAAAACTACAACTGCCAGCATGCCCGGACAGCCAAAGGCTGTCTGGGCATGCTGGGAGTTGTAGTTTTGAAACTCCTAGAAGCAGCTGTGAAGATCACTTTACAGCGATCTTCACTGCTGCCTCTGATGCCGCTGCCTGCCACCGCTGCCTTTTCCACTTGCCTGCCACCGCTGCCTTTTCCACTTGCCTGCCGCCGATCTTCAGTCCCCACTGCCTGCACCGGTCCTGCGGTATGTCCCCACCGCAGCTCTCATCTTCCCCTGCTCTGCCCGGACTTCAAGGGGCAGGCCGAGCCAGGGAAATGAACTTTAACCCCCCCTCCCCCAGTCAGCTGAGACACTGTGATTGGCCCACAGGGGCCAAACACAGTGATCGCTGACCAGGATCATTCACAGATGGTCCTAAGGGGTCTTGCCGAAGTTGTCTCCCACTGGTAACAGCGGGACTTCTGCCTGGTTAACTGAATGACTTATATAAACCTCATGATGCGCGAACTACCAGCATAACATGACGTTTATATAAGTCATTCTGCGGGAAGGGGTTAAAGTGCAGATAATTTACTTAGACAATGACAAAACAGAACATTATCAAATCTTTGCTTTTTTGTGTTTTAGTCTTACAATGTAACAATCCCTCATTACTTTAGTTGGTCATTATAGGCATAGCATACAGTACACCATTTATACTCTGCTCTAGACAGTGAAATTTACTTATCTTGTCCGTATTGCCCACCTCTTTCTCCTTGTAATTAAATTGATGTTATTGTTTAACCCACCTTTTTTCTTATTCCTTTAGAAATATCTGATTGAGAACATAAGCTTATTATAAATGAACAATGGAATAACACAATCATCTATGTCATTGTCAAATAAAGTCAGCATTAAATAATACATACTGTTCATTGATTTTATTAAGGTAGAATCTTTGAAAGTCAGAGTGATCCAGTTATAAAATCTTATTCAGTATTTCACTAGTGACAATAAGTCAATTTACCAAAAGTTTCCATCACTCAACACAGCACAGAGAATGTAAGTGACGAATTGCAGAAATAAAAACCTTACGGCAATGAAAAACGTATAAAATACATACAATAACATTATTCAATATGTAATGAAAATGTAATGAATGAAAATGTTATTAAGAAACAATATATTTAAAGAAATCAGTCAAAAGCATATCTATAATAAGGTACTAAAGTGTATTGAAGTACAGTACTGTATATATTGTTACTGTATATATTTTACATATCAAACATTCAAACAGTATTTGGAATAGTCTGAAAAAAACAAAAGGTTAAACATTCAGCTCTGCAGTTCGCATGCCCCAGTAGTAACAAAACTTAATGATATTGTCGGCCTCTTTACATATGTAAAGAGGCCTTGTGGGCTCTAGGCTACATAGGAACAAAGGCTTTTTACACCCCCTGGAGACCTATAGATTAACATATTGCTCATCCCTGGAAAGACTTAACACTTAATCAGTATCACCACAAAAACATCAATTTCCCCTAAAATTGTGTTAAATTGTTCAAATCAGGTTGATGATACCCATGGGTGTGTTCTTATTAATTTGTGCGCACAGTGTCAGGATGTGATATGAGAAATGGGCAAACTATGAGATATGCCAAGCATTTTAGGAAGATGCCAAGAGCCTGGGTACTAGTAAGTGATTCAGTGACTTCTCACAAGAGGAGTGTATTATTCAGACCCACACTGAACAATAACCTTGTGAGACACCTACAGATCAGTCTTCTAAGTACAACCTCTGCTCTCAAACATGAAGCACCAAACAGAGCGACTGTGTACTGTATACGGAGGCTGCTGACTGCTTACATTCTTCTCCTTCAGTATAATATAAGTCCACACAAAGAACACAGTCTATGCTGGACCTACAATAGTGTTCAAGCATTACTCCAGCCATGCAGTGTCACGTGCTCTCCACCACCTCGACCTGACATGAGCTGCGTCTTTCCATTCCCTAAACTGTGGAGAGCACTTGGCACCGTGTCACTTGAGTGATGCTTTAAACCCTCCCATGTATTTAAATGAATATAGTTAAAGTTTTCTCCAACCGAGCAAAAGTTTGTAGTCATATCATTTGGGTACAGTATTATGGGGGGAGCTTTACTACTACAGTGTTTCATATGTCATTGTTGAACTGAAATACACTGGAGTGAAATGCGTCAAATTTATTAAGAGTCCCTGTTTTAAAGTAAAAATACACCTGCTATCAGCAGGCACAGATTTGTGCTGCCTTTTGCGTCATTTTTTTTTTTTTTGCATAAAGTGTAATACATTTGTCAGACTCTTACTAGCCGTGACTACTCACAGCAAACTTTGCTCACTGTTTTTGAACATCTTTAAGTCACTAGAGTATTAAAGTTCTGTAGTGCAATTGCACAATTTGTGACTTTGTTGCATTAGAAAACTGACCAATAGATGTGGACTTAGGGGGGGGGGGGGATTAGTTTTAACTACCTCCACTACAGAGTTCCCACCCCATCAAAGTGATAAAAAAATTTAAGAAAACTCTTATTTTTCCCAAAGTGGGAGTTTGCGCAACATTTTTTTTGCACAAAGACAGGGCTTCCACAAAGTTTTTGCACAATTTTGCCAAGGTACACTGGTGTAGGAATACATTCCCCATATTAATTCTATGTAGAAGTGATTTCATTCTATGTTGAGTACATTCTTTTACCGAAGTCTCTAGACTAGAAAACTATCTAAAACTAACTATTTAAACTTTCTACAAAGTTGCTGCTATTATGCTGTCCAATAATGCATGTACCAACAAGAAGCAACTTAATTTGCCATCTGTGGAGTAACCTCATATGCCATCTCTGGATCTTCACTCTATTCTATATCACATTCATGCCTTTAGGTCAAGACAATCACGGCCAATATTTAGGCAATGAATGGATTATATACACTGATTAATGAATAGGCTAGGGCTGCAGCAACTTCAGGCCTACATATATGAATAGAGTAATGGTGATGACATTCACTTTATGTAACTCTTGGTTGAAACTATACAGAAAAGTGAACTATGTGGGGAGAATTATTTACCCATTAAAAAGTGATTTTTCTTTAAAGGGGTACTCCGCTCTAGACATCTCATCCCCTATCCTTAGGCTAGAGGATAAGATGTCTAGGGGCGGAGTACCCCTTTAAGATTTTTTATTTTCTTTAACTGTTATACACCTGTATATGCTTAATTAGGATTTTGCCCTCCCCCCTACCCACTGCATAAAGGCTTCATAATTCATAAACAATAACATTGTGAACTATGTGACATTGATACGGTCAAATAACATAATCAGGGATGCCAAAAAAAATTAAATTTTTTTTTTTCTAATTTTAAACCAGAATAAGACATTTTAAGGTTCCACTTTTCCACTGTTTTATATTATATACCACTATATTATACTTTACTATATGACATTGTAGGGTTTCACTTCGCCAATGTTTACTATACTATTTTTGGGTGGACACTAAAAAATAGCACAGCATATTTCTCGTAAAGTAGGCCTTCAGGGTATGGAGTGCAAAGTAAGGACATGCCAAACCACAATGGATTAGCTGTAGACATGTGTCTAAACTGTTATGTACATTTCAATACCAATGCCTTGCTTCCAGTCATTGGAGGTAAATTAGAAGTGCGCATACGGTTACAGAGAGATCTTAACATGTCTTCTCTTATCTCCAGCCTTTATTACAGGAAAGCAACAAAGTATTCTGACAGCAAACAGAACCGAAATGGCAATGCCACATTATATCCCATTGTTAGTATGGAAATGATGAAATGATGTATTGTTTTTTTCATGGGACCAGTCATTTAGAATAATATGCCATCTTTTTACATCTCTAGGCCTTCATTGGGGTTGCCCTAATGTCTAGATTAAAATAGTTTCTTGTATGTTGGAAATCACACCTTCCATCACTGCACTGTTTATGCTGATATTATCTCAGACTCTTGCTCATAATACATCACCCAGTTGGGATGTTTAATCCCTAAGAAGGCCGGGTCAGGATGAGAAGCCAAGTCAGTCATGCTATAGTCATAGTATATGAAAAGATGTTCCGGCTTTTACCATAGTGTTAGTGGATGTTCTGCCAGATGCCTTTTAGCATGATTAGACTATATGTGGCCACAATTCATATCCTAGCCAAAGTCATTTGTGGTGCAATATATGGAGACAAGGAGAACAGTAGATATATACATTACAGTGGTGTCTCCAGTAGCAGACATAAACAGCCCCTGCATACACATTTACACACAGAGGAGGTTGAGAAATGCTGCCTGCTGTGCTCCCATGGTGCCTTGAGTCATGCTGTGAGGATGAGTGGCTAGCAGCATAGGCCTCCTCATTTGCTAGGTGTGCCCAGAAGCCCTGAGCCAAATGATGTCAGCCATACATGAGCCAAGCAGGAAGGGGAGAGAAGTCATTAGCACAGGAATTACAGGGAGGAGGAGGGTCAAAGGCTAAAGGGGGTCAGACCCAGGGACTCCACTACTATTGTCATTCATTCATCCATTGCCTGGACACTAATAGTCAGGGATCTGCTGTGTGGAGCCAGGTGGAGGTAAGACACAACTTTACTACATTTACTGTGTTGGTAGTTTGCTGGGATCCTTCCTTTGCTATCTGACCCGTTGAAATATTCCAGTTTTGGTGGAACCTCTGAACACAATGATCATGTATAGATGATATTGACTCAGATCCCCTTCTTCACTTGCAACAGGATGATGAGACTTTTTCTTCAATAATAACTTTTTTGCCTAGTGAAAAACTTGATATAGTGCCATTTTGTTTTCTAGTGTTGGGGTAAATGTTTGGATTTACTTACAAGTATCACTTGAAGCTTGGGGTTTATGTGGTTCATACAGTTCTGTGAAATGGAAAGTACAAGCATAAACTAAGTATTATATAAATAAACCAGAGTTGTGTGTACCATGTCAAACAAATTACTTCCAACCCCTTTTACAGTGGATAAGCATTGACTCTTTCCATTTAAGTTTGCATGGAATTGTTTGAGTAGAGACACAACCAGTAATGCTGTGACCATTACATTTAGAATATACCTGCACCATGTTGGTGTTAGATCCTGGGCATGCTTTTGTCTGTTAGTGCTTACAAATTTGCTGATTTGTTTCCAGAGGTTTCAGTGTTTGAGGACCCCCTGTGTTAGAGCAGCCAAGACCCTCCCTTGGTCAGCTGTTTGGATATTTCATGTGTTTGGCTACATTTATAAACAAGGTTTAATTTTCTCAGCACTAAAGATTTGAAACCTTGTGTAAGGGTGGGTTCACACCACGATTTTGCTATACGGTTTCGGCATACGGTTTCATTAAAAAAAAAAAAAACGTATGCACCCGCACAGAAAACCGTGCCCATAGACTTCCCATTCAAAACCGTATGCACCATAATGTACAGTGGTCCCTCAACATACGATGGTAATCCGTTCCAAACGGACCATCGTTTGTTGAAATCATCGCATGTTGAGGGATCCGTGCAATGTAAAGTATAGGACAGTGGTCTACAACCTGCGGACCTCCAGATGTTGCAAAACTACAACACCCAGCATGCCCGGACAGCCGTTGGCTGTCCGGGCATGCTGGGTGTTGTAGTTTTGCAACATCTGGAGGTCCGCAGGTTGAAGACCACTGTTAGAGGAAGTTGTACTCACCTGTCCCCGCCGCTCCGGACCGTCACCGCTGCCCGGGATGTCGCCGTCCATCACTGTCGCCGCGTCCACGAGGTGTCCCCGACACTCCGTTAAGGCCTCTTCTTCCCCGGCATCCGCGCGCTCCGTCGCCGCCATCACGTTGTTACGCATGCCGCTCCTATTGGATGATGGGATGGCGTGCGCAGCGACGTGATGACGATGATGGAGAGCGCCGACGATGCAGAGGATCCCGAAGAGGACGCGCCGGAGCCCTGAGGACAGGTAAGTGATCATCACCGGAGCTCACGGGGGCACCGTAAACGGCTATCCGGTGGCAGCTGAAGCAGTCAGCACTGCCGGATAGCCGATTATGTGATGGCCCCGACATACAAAAGCATCATATGTTGATGCTGCCTTCAACATGCGATGGCCTCTGAGAGGCCATCACATGTTGAAATTATCGTATGTTGGGGCCATCGTAGGTCGAGGGGTCACTGTATACGGTTGTCTCCGTTTTTCAAACCACAAGGTTTTTTACTTTTTTTTTTCTGGACAGAAAACCGTGGCCTACCACAGTTTTTGGTCCGGGTGAAAAACCGTATTAAACCGTATATGTTTTTTTTCAACATTGGAGTCAATGGGAACTGTACAGAACCGTATGTGCGTACGGTTCCATCCAGTTTTCACCATACGGTTTTTGACTTTCCAAATTTTTTTTTCTTGGAATTTCAATCAAACAAGTGAAACTTTATACATAATGGAGGGAAATGGATGCAACCGGACATCATTTTTCAAACCGTATACAGTTTTCAACTGTATACAGATAAACATTTGTACACACTGTTTGATACAGTTAAGTCAGGTTCTGAGGAATCCGTTTTTTTTTTAATCAAAAACCTGATACAGGAACCGTATAGCAAAATCGTGGTGTGAACCCAGCCTAACAAACATTTTGATGGTGTTGGGTACCCAAAGTCAGATCTGAGACTATAGGTGACCAAACACATTAGATAGAAGACTGTTTTTGTGGTGCAGCAATGCATATTTTAGTCCATGTTGGACTGGCCATACATGATCAGTGACGCTGAACAAAGGACAAATGTTTTTTCTGAACTATCATTCATCATTCATTCACCCTATCATTCATTAGACAATTGGACGAAAATTTCAAACTTGACTAACTCCATGTCAGATGAGGGTGGTCTGTCACCATCCACCTAAAGTGAATGTTGTAAAATTCAATTGATGAACAATACTTTTATTTGAAATATATGGGGAGATTTGTCAAACCCTGTGCAGAGAAAAAGTTGTCCAGTTGCCCATAGCAACCAATCAGATCGCTTCTTTCATTTTTTACAGGCCATTCTAAAAATGAAAGAAGCAAGCTGATTGGTTGCTATGGGCAACTGGGCAAGTTTTCCTCTGCACTGGTTTGTATAAATCTCCCCCATAATGTCATTAAATTTAATCCTATGTGTAAGATAACAAGGCAGCAGGGACCACTATCGACTGTAGATGCTTGTTTGGCTGAAATCAAGGAGTTTCTATAACTGAAACACCTACATTAATGTTCTGGACTTGATATTATATTAAGTCACTTTATCAAATGTCACTTGATGTAACATATTATTTTAAGCCACTTGATTAAATGTTGATATTTTAGCAGGACTACATTGTGTTTGCTTTTTGTTTTTGAGGCCAGGCTTGAATAAATAAAGTCATCACCTGCCTGATGCCCCGCAGCTGTTTTGCCTCTCACCACTTCCTGGTACCATGGATCTCATTCAGCCAGTTACTGGCTGCCATGATGACCTGCGTCCTGATTGGTTGAGCGGGCATTTCATTTGTCTGGAGACAGGGTCCAGGGTGTTTTGAGCTAGGAATTTCATGCCTGATGTATGTTAAATGGGATTTAAAGATGGTCATAGACACTAAAGATGGTTTCAATAACTGATGTCTGAATGTTTGTCGGCTGACAGTTATCTCTCCTGACCACCCTATACACATGAACAACCAACCATTCTAGTTTCTTCTATAGGGAAGGGAGAGTAAGCCACAGATATACAGCTCTGGCATCGGCTTACCCCTTTTAGAACAATAGGGTTGAATGGTAGAGATAACATACCCGACCATTTTTACCACCGACATCATCTGTCGGAAGGTCAGGAGACTGTCTAACACCCCTGACAGTCAGATGAAGTCGCCAAGGGGGACAGGTTTATTTAACTTTATAAGGAACTCTCCTGACTAAAGAATTAGGCCAAAATGGAACCTGTAATTGCCTGGTTAAAGAAGCCGATAGGTTGGATCTTGCTCCCTTAGACCCAAGAATAAATGAATCTGCATTTGTATTGCCAACTTTGTTTTTTTTAATTTATTTTTTTGTCAATACCTGTTTAATTTAAAATACATTATCTACAGACATAAATAGAAATCCATTAGGAAATGATATGCAATGTGAACTTAGCCTCAGACTTTTGTAATGAGCTTTCTATGATCAACATTAGAAAACCCCATAATTATATCAAATTTAGTCTTTTGGTTAAGATCTGTATATTATCTTGTTGGTAATTGCTGGTTGCCTTTCATCTGCTAGGTAATAACATCGAAAGACCTTGGGAATATACTTCTCAACTTTTCATCTGTTTTCTACAGAACTTTAGATTGTGTAAATTATTCAGAATTATTCATAGTCACATGCTACTGTTACTAGCTTGACTGCTTAATCACATATTTCTATGTGTGGGTTGAGCACCTTTCAAGTTTGAGCTAAAATATCCAAAGTCTTAGTGCTATATTCACATCTCATTCTTGTTTCACGTTGCCAGTATATGTTGGGAGATTAGCAAAAGCATATGCCAACACATACCACAGCAGACCCATGGTAGGACCAAATGTAATGTAACACTGACTACACTTGGTTTCTGAATGTATACATTTTTGTGCAGGGCACAAAAGTGTGGTAGACTATCTTTTTAAGTCCTGCAAAAATAAATAAATAAAATTATACTTTCAGGAAATAGATTAACATAATCACTAGTGGACTACATTTAGTCCATTAAAGTCAGTGGGCCACCCCGGGTATGCAGTAGAATACCTTTTTGCTTATGTCTTAACTTATATTGACAATGTATCCCAAAAGGCAGATGTGAGTGGGGTCTAATATATAAGGGGATTACATTCTATATCACTTTGTTTTAATATCTAAACAATCGCAAGCACTTGCTTATTGACTCTGTGGTTGGCCCACATAAAATCATGTGGGGAAATGAAATGTAAACTAAATTTAATGAAATTGTAAAAAGTAAGCAAAAAAAAAGTCTTTGATTGAAGTGGGCTGGGCTGCAATACCAGGCGCCACCCCCATTTTCTAATCTTGTGCAACTCCTGTATATGAGTATTCCCCTCAAACATTTATAACACCTCCACTGGAAATACCATGCCTATGCCCATATCGGATATGTGTGGTGATCCCCTCTGTGATCCTCAACTATGGCTACATTGGGGGTACTGTGACTCCAGTTTTAGGGTGGGTTCACACTACGTTTTGTCCCATACGGGAGCGCATACGGCAGGGGGGAGCTAAAAGCTGGCGCTCCCGTATGTGACCGTATGCGCTCCCGTATGCCATTCATTTCAATGAGCCGACCGGAGTGAAACGTTCGGTCCGGTCGGCTCATTTTTGCGCCGTATGCGCTTTTACAACCGGACCTAAAACTGTGGTCAACCACGGTTTTAGGTCCGGTTGTAAAAGCGCATACGGCGCAAAAATGAGCCGACCGGACCGAACGTTTCACTCCGGTCGGCTCATTGAAATGAATGGCATACGGGAGCGCATACGGTCACATACGGGAGCTTTAGCTCCCCCCTGCCGTATGCGCTCCCGTATGGGACAAAATGTAGTGTGAACCCAGCCTTACTCCAGTTAGGCCTTCCCATGCAAGACAATTGGAAGATGGCAGCCACTCCACTGAATTCATAATATTTGCTCAGCTCTTACTCACATAAACTTCTCTTTAACTTAAACTTGACCACATCTGGTTGACACAACTGGACAGGTAAAAATTTGTGTTCAGAAGAAGCCAGTTTGTGACTCTGAAGTGACACAGAAAAATGTGTCTGTATTTAAAGGGTGAGAGGGTAAAGTCATCTAATAGATTTTCTGGAATTCTTGACCCAGCTAAATATTTGTTCAGTGACAGAGATGACAGGCAGCAGTAAATTGAGCTACAATAACTAAAGACGAATTCATCAGGTAGAGACAAACATTGTCTACTATAATCTATTCTTAATTGACCTTGATTGTTCCACTAGAGGAATTCTGACTCCTCAGACAGTAAACAGAAGACTTGCTTTTCACCAAACATCTCATTATCGGTTTCTTTATTACAGAAAATGGTTCTGCAACCTCGTCGTGTTCGTCTAAAGCCGTGGCTGGTGGCTCAAGTGGACAGTGGACTGTATCCTGGTCTTACATGGTTAAACAGGGAGGCCAAGAGGTTTCAGATCCCATGGAAGCATGCTACACGTCACAGTCCTCAGCATGAAGAAGAGAACACAATCTTCAAGGTGAATAACATTCCTAATGGAAATCTAATTTTACCTGCTGAACATGGTGGAGCTAATATGAATGACAACCATCATATAAACCCTTCTGCTTTCACTTCACATGCAATGTAAACACACCTAAATGAGCACTGTTGTAGAGACATGTCAGAAGTTTTTATCGATCACTAGAACTAGCTGGGAGAAGATACTGACTTATAGTAGTACAAGGTGTCAAGAAAATCTCAGAATCACTTGGATAAGTGAGGGGTACCCCACCACCTAAATATCTTATTTCCTATCCAAAGGATAAGATGTCTGATAACGGATGGTCCTGCTGCTGGGACCCCCTACGATCTTCAGACCAACATCACAGAGTCCTGAACACAGAAGTGAGTTTCACGCCATCACGCCTCCTCCATTTATGTCTATGGTAGGGAGAGTGACGGCTAGTACATAGCAGTCACGCTTCCTCCCATAGGCATGAATGGAGGGGGCGTGATGGCTGTGGTCACCTGTCATCCACCACGGAACGGAGTTTGCTCCATGCTCCAGAGATCAGGGGGGGTCCCAGGGACCGGGCCCATGCGATCATACATGTTATCCCCTATCCTTTGGGTAGGAGATAAGATGCTTAGGGGCAGAGTACCCCTTTTAAGCATCCCATTATTAGCACTTAAATGGGCACTCTCATTAAAACAAATTTTTGCTATTGCACTCCTTATGGTAAATAAAAAATATTTTTTATATACTTTGTTAAAGAAAATGAAGTTTTCTATGTTTTATTTGTGCTTAGAAAAGCTCAAAAGCACATTTCCCCCCATCTCATCCACAGACTTTGGACCGAAGCCCAAACACAGGGCAGTGCTGAGGGGGGGGGGGGGTGTCCAGTCTCATCCAATCATAGCTCCTTTCACACTTAACTGCTATATGCTGTTGGTTGGACACCCCCCCCCCCCTCAGCACTCCAGGCTGCACTTCCTGTGTTTGGGCTTCGGTCCAAAGTCTGTGTATGAGATGGGGGAAATGTGCTTTTGAGCTTTTTTAAGCACAAATAAAACATAGAAAACTTCTTATTTTTTTTATTAACAAAGTATATTAAAAATATTTTTTATTTACCATAAGGAGCGCAATAGCAAAAATTGGTTTTAATGAGAGTGACCATTTAAAGTGACAGGGTAAATATGAAAAATGGGCCTTAAGGCCAAAATAGGCAGCATCAATAAGGGGTTACCTATGATGTGTAAATGCACTGTAACCCTACGCTCAATCGTGTTACACTTCACAGTTATCTTTACAACTCGTTCATTCATATATGGTCATCATAACTATAACTGCAGAGTACACATGTACAGGAATTAAAGATCAGAGCAGTATTTTTATTTACAGTATTCATAAGCCATGTCTAGGCAACCTTGACACTGTCAGGGAGAGTAAACTCTTTTCCTATGATTGGAATTACTTATGTGACTATATATTGTTTGGCACTGAAATGTTTCATGTGGTTGTGGTTACAGTGGTTACATTGGTTGTATTAACCATCACCAAGCTAATAAGGTTTAGATGACTGAAGGATATATGGGATGGGGAGTTAAGTTTGCTTTGCGTACTAAAGTATCTGAACCAACTGAATAACATTGCATTAATTGGTAATCGACTCGTAGTCAGACCTTTATTTACAGCCTGTTTACAGAGGGATAAACCTCATTTAACATGAAGGTAGGCGAGGTCCTGCTCTGTCCTTCTGGACTGAAGGTTTACCCAAACCTTATCCATCACTAATCTTTGTTTACCCTATAAAAGGACATGGTGGGACATAGAAAGTGCTTTTCTTACAAACCCACTCCTAGACACTCAATTGTACAAATGTAATTAGTAAATTAGTTACAGAAATAAATCAAAGCAGTGAGCAATTGTGTGTTGTACAGTAATTTAATCTGTATCATTATTTGACTTTAAACAATGTAAATAGTTTTCATCTGAATTTGGAAAGTTTAGAAAGTTTATTACCTTATCTATGGGCCTTTTAAGCCCACCATACAGGCCTCATTACTGTCTAAACCTGCCCATACACAATAGATATTGTCAGAGAATCCTACCAGGATCCACCAATAATCCAAAGAGTCTGCCAACTTCTCCCAGACGGGATAACAGGGATTTGATATTCAAGTCAGTGAGCACTGTGCGCAGAATAGAGGGGAAAGCACTGACACCACTGCTATCAGTTCAGCAACACCATGGCTCAAGTCCTGCAGAAACGCATGGGAACTGAGTTCCTGCACTTTTTCCGCAGGAGGAACACCATTCCCATTAGCAGGAGTCTTGCAGGACCAGCCCTTGAGTGGAAACCTTGGGTGAGTTCCAACACTTTATTTCCCTGGACTTGACCCCTGGGCAGCACATGTGTGATCACAGGATCTCCAATGGTATAAGACAGCAGCAGGGTCTAACTAGATCTAGCAGTGACAGTCCTACTATCCTAGGGCTTATTTGGGGAAGGGTTAGACTCTGGTAAAGTGCAATGTGGGAAAAATATATCTGTTTATCTATCTAGTATTTTTACTTTGATGTAAATAGGGGCCTATTTTTATAAAATCTTAAAAAAAAGCCCACAAGCTTTTATCCTCAGTCACCTCAAATTGTGTGTTATATATATGAGTGAGCGTCAGAAAGTGATAACCTATTTGGATAATATTATCATTTTTTTGTGTCCTCCAATTCCAATATTGGTTAAATGCACAAGGCATCTTGTTTGCCAGTGTAAGTATTTAGTTATAAGTAAAATGGTTGATTTTGTAAAGGTTAAAGGGATATTCCGCTGGAAAACATTTTTTTTAAAATCAACTGGTGCCAAAAAGTTAAACAGATTTGTAAATTACTTTTATTTAAAAATCTTAATCCTTCCAGAACTTATCAGCTGGTGTATGCGCCACAAGAAGTTCTTTATTTAATTTTTTTTTTCTGTCTGACCACAGTGCTCTCTGCTGACACCTCTGTCCATGTCAGGAACTGTCCAGAGTAGGAGCAAATCCCCATAGCAAACCTCTCCTGCTCTGGACAAATCCTGACATTGACAGATGTGTCAGCAGAGAGCACTGTGGTCAGACAGAAAGGAAATTCAAAAAGAAAATAACTTCCTCTGTAGTATACAGCAGCTAATAAGTACTGGAAGGATTAAGATTTTTTAATAGAAGTCATTTACAAATATGTTTAACTTTCTGGCACCAGTTGACAAAAAAAAAAAAAAAAAAAAAATATATATATATATATATATATATATATATATATATATATATATGTTTTCCAGCGGAGTACCCATTTAATTTTGTTATTTACAGAAAGGTCACATCTTCTTGTACGGGGATTGAAGATTCTCTTGGTTTTAGGTTTATAGTGGTCTCCTGATTCCCAACACTTCCAAAGATTAGCAGATTAAAGGGGCTGAGGTGCTACTTTGAATTATTGAGTACCAGGCACAGTATTGCACTTTCAGTATTGTTTGTCACTGGTACTATAGCAGCAGATGGCTGCAATACCAGACATAGGCACTGCAGAATGTATGGTGCTGTGCCTGGTAAAACATGAAGAGGCTGCAACACTCACCCCTTTATTAGCTGCTCAGTGTGAGTGCCTAGGATTGAACCTCCACTGATCTGGTATTGCAGTCTATCCTAAAGATATGTCTTCTATATCATATCCCTTTAAAGGATATTTGTTAGGCCCCAAGGCCTGGCAGGTGAGGAGAACAATGTGCTGCACTTAGTTTAGGTTGTGAATCAAGCATGGCAGGTGGGAAGAGGACATGGCCAGTATGACTGGGAGGCAACCCTGAGGACCTGATGAGTTTCCCTTTAATACCTGATAGCTATAGCATATCGGGTACCCATTAAGAATTATTACTAGAAAATTCCTAATGTTTTATACTTTATTGCTATATTATATTACAGTCACATATTTCTTTTCACAGGCATGGGCTGTGGAGACAGGCAAGTATCATGAAGGAGTGGATGATCCTGATCCAGCCAAATGGAAGGCCCAAATGCGCTGTGCCCTAAATAAAAGCCGGGAGTTCAAGCTCATCTATGATGGCACAAAAGAAGTTCCTATGAATCCTATCAAAATCTATGAGGTGTGTGACATACCTCAGTCTCATGGATCAATCATTAACCCAGGTGAGAATAAAAGGAAAAAAAGGAAAATTTAAAATGTGCTATCTATATATACAGTCATGGCTGTAAATGTTGGCATCCCTAAAATTTTTCAAGAAAATTAAGTATTTCTCACAGAAAAGGATTGCAGTAACACATGTTTTGCTATACACATGTTTATTCCCATTGTGTGTATTGGAACTAAACCAAAAAAGGGAGGAAAATAAACAAATTGGACACAATATCACACAAAACTCCAAAATTATTGGCACCCTTTCAAAATTGTGTACAAATATGATTGTTTAAAAATAGGACACTGATGCTCCCTGAGCCTGCAGGACAGCTTGAATACCTTTGGAACTTGTTTGGGGCTGCTTATCCACCATCCGGACTATCCTACGTTGACACCTTTCATAAATTTTTCTCTTCCGTCCACACCCAGGGAGATTAGCAACAGTGCCATGAGTTGCAAACTTCTTAATAATGTTGCGCACTGTGGACAAAGGCAAATCTAGAACTCTGGAGATGTACTTGTAACCCTGAGATTGTTGATATTTTTCCACAATTTTGGTGCTCAAGTCCTCAGACAGCTCTCTTCTCCTCTTTGTGTTGTCCATGCTTAGTGTAACACAGACACACAATGCAAAGACTAAGTGAACTTCTCTCCTTTTTATCTGCTATCAGGTGTAATTTTTATATTGCCCACACCTGTTACTTGCCTTAGGTGAGTTTAAAGGAGCATCAAATGCTTGAAACAATCATATTTTTACACAATTTTGAAAGGGTGCCAATAATTTTGTCCAGCCCATTTTTGGAGTTTTGTGTGATATTGTGTCCAATTTGTTTATTTTCCTCCCTTTTTTGGTTTAGTTCCAATACACACAATGGGAATAAACATGCATATAGCAAAACGTGTTACTGCAATCCTTTTCTGTGAGAAATACTTCATTTTCTTGAAAATTTTCAGGGGTGCCAACATTTACGGCCATGACTGGAAATATATATTATTGTTGTTCAAGTACAAAATTGTGGTATTGTGGCAAGTAATCATGACAACGTAAAAGCAGGTGCCTGAATACTAATGCCTTTAGAAGATTGGAACAGAAACAAATGAGGTTAGAGCTGTTTACTATGTGTAATACGGCATTCATACTAGGCAGACTCAATATCACTTTTTGCCTGGTGCTTTAAAAGATGTTCTGAACGGTAAACTCCCTCTATGATCACTATTACAGGAATTATACTGTAATTGAACATAGTAGCCATTTGCCTATGAGATACGCTACAGATTTTCATCCCTCTGATGCTACCTTTCTGTGACAAACAAGACAGATGCTGACCGGAGGTCTGCCATGTTGACTTTTTTTGCCCATTGTTGACAGCAACAATTGGAAAGTTGTTAATGCTAAGCAACATATCTTCATCTCATCAATAGAAACCCAGGTCAAGACATAGCTCGATGGGTGTTTTATCATTTTAACCTATGGTTTCCTCATTTGGAAAAACAACCATCACAGAACAATCTAGATAGAAGTCGGTCACCAGAAATCACTCATGTATGGCCTGCAAAAAAAGTTAGAAAAATGTTAGGGTCAACAATATAAAACTACTAGATGTACTGTGGCTTAATGGTGTCAGAGGATGAATAGTACAAACTTAGTCCTGATCTGAGTAAAAATTGTCTTCTGTCGTCTCTGATGTTTGGTTTGTTCTATAACAGGTTCAACCGGATCCTCACCATGGGATGATGATGACTATGAAGAGGAAGATATAAACCAGTCTCAACTTCATGTCCCAATCCAAGAACCATTCAATGGATTAACTATAAATGGTAAGCATCCAAAAAATGTTCACCTTTTTTTTTATAATTTAGAGTTTGTTCATATTTAAGCTGGCCATGCACATTAGATATGTGTCGCCTAAACCCAGTAATTATAACAGTATCTGCTGCCTGTCTGGTATATATAAAGTCTCAGCACTCACCAAGTACATTCAGGAATAAAAAGCTATATTCCGTATTCTTCAAATCAAACAGGATGCGTTTTGGTGGTAGCCTTCCTCTGCTGCAGCAGAGGAAGGCTACCGCCAAAACGAGTCCAGTTTGATTTGAAAGATATGCAATAAAGCTCCTTATTTCTGAATATACTTTGTGAGTGCTGGGACTTTATTTACACTGTTTCTGGACCTGATCTACCACGTACACCACCACCCAACGGAAGTGCTGACCAACTTATATACATACTAAGTGTCTGGTGTAATATGCAGCCACCTGACTCTTCTTTGATGGCAGATATCTGAGGAGAGATGGCTGCCTGATTCTTGTGTCCTCAGTGAGATAAGCTGCTGCCAGAATTGTGTGGTAGCTGCTTTCTTCACATTCAAAGCACAAGAGCGTTCATCTGAGAATGCACATGGATTGAAAGGGGGGTGTTAAATGAGAAGGCTGGGGTGTAGCTTTAGAGGTAGCAGTTGTACTGGGGCCCTGGTGCCTAAGGGTGCCCCAAAGCACATCTTCCCCAGAAGAGACCAGTAATATATTTGGCATGCATATGGGCCCCTGTTGCAGGTTTTGCATCAGGGCCCAGAAGCAACAAGCTATGCCTCTGTGAGAAGGGTAACTGTCTTATGAGTATGGCCACCTTCAAAGGGGTACTCTGCCCCTAGCATCTTATCCACTATCCAGAGGATAGGGGATAAGATGTCAGATCACGGGGGTCCCGATGCTGGGGACCCCTGGGATCTCCGCTGCAGCACCCCGCCCTATGCGTAATGACCGGCGTTACAGGGGCCAGAGCATCATGACATCACGGCTCCGCCCCCCTCGTGACATCACAGACCGCCCCCTCAACACAAGTCTATGGGAAGGGGCGTAATGGCCACCACGCCCCCTCCCATAGACTTGTATTGCGGGGGCGGCCCGTGACATCACGAGGGTGCTGCAGTGGAGATCCAAGGGGTCCCCAGCGACGGGATAGGGGTAAGGGATAGGGGATAAGATGCTAGGGGCGGAGTACCCCTTTAAGATATCACAGGTATATTTTCTATACAGACAAACAGAACAATAAACATCAAAAGGGTTTCACACTCAGAAAGTGTTAAAACAAATTGTGTTGTAAGATTTTTTTCCCCCACTTTAGAAATGTAAGGCAGAAATCTATGTCACAGTCATGGTTGTAGTTGTGTACAGTATGTGGCTCTTCAGCTGAAAACCATTTGAAGGCCAGTGCTCCATTTATCCCAAATGAAAATGTTCCTCTGTTCTTGGTATCAGAGGGGGTTCCAGCAGTTTGAACAGTAAAGAAAAATTAAGAAAAATAATAGTGGCCTGTATGTGCCAACAATTTCTGTAGTACTATATGGAGATTGTCTCAGACACCCACTAATCAGTTTATTATATTTTGAATGTGGGAAGAATCTGACACAAAATTCCGAAGATCATAGGGATTCTCTTAATTGGTACCAAAAAAAAAAAAAAAAACTTGCCCTGTAAAAAACCAAGAACTTATACAACTGTACTGACATTGTCTAGGCCGACCCTAGACATCTTATCCCCTATCCAAAGGATAGCAGATAAGATGTCTGATCTCGGCTGCGGCACCCCAGAAATCCGATGCACAGAGCAAACTTCGATCTGTGCTAGATGACTGGCAATGCAGGGCGGAGGCTTGTGACGTTATGGCCACTTCCTGCTCGTGACGTCATGGCCATGCCACCTCAATGCAAGTCTATGGGAGGGGGCGTGACGGCCGTCACGCCCCCTCCCATAGACTTGCATTGAGGGGGCGTGGCCGTGACATCACGATTGGGACACAGCCTTGACGTCACGAACCTCTGGTGCTGCACCCGACGCTCTAAACAAACACCAGGTGCTCCAGGGAGATCGCGGGGGTCACAGCGGCAGGTCCCCCGTGATCAGACGTCTTATCCCCTATCCTTTGGATAAGGGATAAAATGTTTAGGGGCAGAGTACCCTTTAAATTGTTCTGGATACCATAATGCAAAAAAATCTTTTTTTTTTTTACCAATATTGCATTCTTAATGAATGAGACTGCAAAGGGGTTAAAGTTCATGTAACACATAAGAAAATCTGCCTCTGCTCACTTGATTTAGGGATAGTGTTGAGCTGTTGAATGCTGTTGAACCCGAATCTGATGGCTCAGCCATTGATATGAATGAGTGCCACTTTCAAAATGCTCCAGTTTTTAGATATCCTACGACTGTTCCAGGCACCTGGCTATCAGATTCAACACTAATTAGGAATTTTCAATTTTTACTAAATCAAATGTTATAGGAATATGTGTCCAGCAGGCACTTGTGACAACAACATTGTGACAATCAACATATTTCTGGCTGAAAAAAGTGGTTGTCACTATTTACTCTTATAAACCAAGAAATGTCTCAGAATAGATATACTTGTGATGTTTAAAGTTTAAGGGTATGTTCACACTACGGATTATGGACGGAATCTCCGCTCGCAGAATTCTGCGAGTGGAGATTCCATTCTGGTGGCGGCCGCCGCAATACTTCAGCGGTAGGACCGCGCGGCACTGCGCCGTCACCATTGACGACTATGCAGTGTTTGCGGTCTTCCGCGCGAAGAATTCCGTTTGCGGAATTCCGCTCACGGAATTCCACGGGAATTGCGTAGTGTGAACATACCCTAAATGTATGTAAATAAACTGTTAACCATAGTTTTTGCCCAGGGTTTTTATTTTTGTATTAGATTTTATGGATCTTGGGTATTTTTCGGTGATGAATGTTTGACCAATTAAAGGAGATCTGTAGTGCTCTGAACTTTATCCCCTATCAGAAGGATAGGGGATAAGTTTTAGATCGTGGGGGGTCCGAGCGCTGGGGCCCCCGCGATCTCCTGTATGGGGCCATGGCAATGTACAGGAAAGGGGGTGTTCCATCCCCGCATGACGCGGCAGCCAGCACGCCCCTCCATGAATCCCATAGAGCACTACAGATCTCTTTTAGGTTTAGGCTAAACCTAAAGGGGTACTCTGGTGGAAAACATTTTTTTTTTAAATCAACTGGTGCTCGAAAGTTAAACAGATTTGTAAATTATTACTATTTAAAAATCTTAACCCTTCCAGTACTTATCAGCTGCTGTATGCGTTACAGGAAGTTTTTTTTTTTGTCTGACCAGAGTGCTCTCTGCTGACACCTCTGTCTGTCTCAGGAACGGTCAGGAGCAGGATAGGTTTGCTATGGGGATTTGCTCCTGCTCTTAACAGTTCCTGAGGTAGACAAAGGTTTCAGAAGAGAGTACTGTGGTCAGACAGAAAATAAATTTTGAAGAATTTACAAATCTAAAACAACAATACTATACAGTCCTACTAGGTTGAGAATAGAAAAGAATTAATGGGGTACTCTGGTGGAAAACTTTTTTTTTCTTTTATCAACTGGTGCCAGAAAGATAAACAGATTTGTAAATTTCTTGTATTAAAAAATCTTAATCCTTCCAGTACTTATTAGCTGCTGAATACTACAGAGGAAATTCTTTTCTTTTTGGAACACAGAGCTCTCTGCTGACATCACAAGCACATAGCTCTCTGCTGACATCTCTGTCCATTTTAAGAACTGTCCAGAGTAGGAGAAAATCCCCATAGCAAACATATGCTGATCTGGACAGTTCCTAAAATGGACAGAGATGTCAGCAGAGAGCACTGTGCTCGTGATGTCAGCAGAGAGCACTGTGTTCCAAAAAGAAAAGAATTTCCTCTGTAGTATTCAGTAGCTAATAAGTACTGGAAGGATTAAGATTTTTTAATAGAAGTAATTAAACAAATCTGTTTAACTTTCTGGCACCAGTTGATTAAAAAAAAAAAGTTTTCCACCGGAAAGGATATACGGTAGCATGAGTCAGATGTGGTCTAAAATTATTTATTGGTTAATAATTATACTACGGTGTCCTCTGCAGGGCCCTTGTATTGGACATAACATAGACAATTTAAATAAAAGCAATAAAAATGGTATTAATAAAAAATCATGAACTTGATTAAATAGCAAACAACTAGTTCATGTTCCCCAAAAGGTAAGCAATAACTTATAGCATTAGCAATGTCTCTGATGGGTCACGCTGTAGATATACACTTTCATATCTCGCTGTAGTACGATTACGTTAAAGTCAATATGCAGCGCTGCAAGTACACTCTTTTTGTATCACACTATAATGTGATTGCGCTATAAGTTAATAGGTGGATATTAAGTAGCAGAGTTTACTATGAATGTCGTGACCATGTGTCTGATGGTCCGTCTCTGATGTTGATGGCTCAAGCGGCGCGAAGCTGTAAGTCTATTGCTGAGAACAACTGGTATATAGCAGTATACAGTAGTTGTATGTTTCATACTACTGTTGCCATCAGCTATTGAAAAAGGGGACCTGGCTCCCCAAATGCATCTAGCCGGCCACCCTATAATCGCAAACACTCCAATACAGGCAAGCTTGAATCACTATACCCCCTAATGCAACCCTGCAAACTTTGGAGAACATCATCCCACCAGCGGAACGCACACTCCCCGGAACCCCAACGTGAAACTCATGCGGGACATCGATCCTCCAGTTTGAAAGAAGGAGCACCTTTCACTGGCACCATGAGTAAGAGGTACTTGGTACCAATCCCCACCCCTCTAGTGACTTATATTCAAACTAGCCCTGTGCCGCCAGGGTAGAGAGGGCTGCAAACAGGGGGCTATATACCCTGCTATATACCAGTTGTTCTCAGCAATAGACTTACAGCTTCGCGCCGCTTGAGCCATCAACATCAGAGACGGACCATCAGACACACGGTCACGACATCCATAGTAAACTCTGCTACTTAATATCCACCTATTAACTTATAGCGCAATCACACTATAGTGTGGGACAAAAAGAGTGTACTTGCAGCGCTGCATATTGACTTTAACGTAATCGTACTACAGCGAGATACGAAAGTGTGTATCTACAGCGTGACCCATCAGAGACATTGCTAATGCTATAAGTTATTGCTTACCTTTTGGGGAACTTGAAATAGTTGTTTGCTATTTAATCAAGTTCAGGATTTTTTATTAATACCATTTTTATTGCGTTTATTTAAATTGTCTATGTTATGTCCAATACAAGGGCCCTGCAGAGGACACCGTAGTATAATTATTAACCAATAAATAATTTTAGACCACATCTGACTCATGCTACCGTATATCCTTTCCTTTATTCCTTTTCTATTCTCAACCTAGTAGGACTGTTTAGTATTGTTGTTTTAGGTATAATTATTTGACACATAGGGTAGTGTATAACACAGTATCTTCGGTTGGGATATTTTCTTGATCCATGTTGAGCTCCCACAACCCTTTTTTTCTGTATTATTCTAATTTACAAATCAGTTTAATTTTCTGGCACCAGTTGATAAAAAATACAAATTCACCGAAGTACCCCTTTAAGCTAAGAGTATATTATCATCATTACCTGTGAGCAGATTAAATGAATGACTATTAATATGTATGTAAATGGTGAAGGATAAACTAAATTTTACAGATACTCCTATGGTCCCTGCCAACATTGATCGTTGCCCTCCAGAGCCAAATTGGCTGAAATCAGAGCCACAAGATATGGAGGTCCCACAGACCCCAGGAGTGATGGAATTTTTCACTTCTGATTTGTGGATTAATTCTCTGCCAAGTAAGTAAATTCTCTTATAGTATTCCTTGTGCTATATCCCTTCCTTGGTTGAACTTGATGGAAATGTGTATTTTTTTTCAACTATATATACTGTATGCATAAATTGACTAGATGTTTTATAGGAACTATATTTTTGTTGGTGCAATAAGCCATCATTGTAATATTCTCGTGTAGTTTCAATCTATTTTTGTTTTTTACAGTGACAGATTTAGAAATCCAGTTTCTGTACAGAGGGAAAGAGATTGGCCAAACAATTGTCAGTAACCCCCAAGGGTGCCGACTATTCTATGGAGATCTGGGTCCAATGCCCAATCAGGAAGAGCTCTTTGGCCCCATAAGTCTTGAGCAGGTTCGGTTCCCTGGTCCAGATCAAATAGTCAATGAGCGGCAAAAATTGTACACCAGCCGCCTTCTAGATGTCATGGACAGAGGCCTTATATTAGAAGTGAGCGGACATGCCATCTATGCCATAAGACTATGCCAGTGCAAAGTATACTGGACAGGACCTTGTTCTCCTTCTCCAAATGCTCCGAATTTGATTGAGAGACAGAAGAGAGTGAAACTTTTCTGTTTGGAGACATTTCTAAGTGGTAAGTTTATCTAATATTTATTTATTTTTACTTTTGCCAATGAATATTAGCATTCCTGTGTGAATTCTGTTCATTTGGGGACACCCACTTATCTATTATTTAATTTACCCTCAACAGAACTCATTACACATCAGAAAGGAAGTGGAACTAAGCAGCCGCCATATGAAATCTACTTGTGTTTTGGAGAGGAATGGCCTAATGGTAAACCAAAGGAGCGCAAACTTATCATTGTTAAGGTGAGTTACATTCTGCTAAACAGAGGTTTACAGAATGCCAGATTACTCTTAGTACTCCGCCACCTAGACTGGTCCTGTAGAGTTTAAAACTAGGTAAACACATGTTTTAACCTCTTAAGGACTCAGGGAGTACCTGTACGTCCTGAGTCCGCTCACATTCTATAACACGGGGCCACAGCGAATTATAAAAATATATCGTTCATTAAACCACATGGTCAAAGGTGTGCGCGCCAAAGTCCAAAATAGCGTATTTTTGGTCACTTTTTATATCATAAAAAAATGAATAAAAAGCAATCAAAAAGTCTGATCAATACAAAAATGCTAGCGCTAAAAACTTCAGATCACAGCGCAAAAAATTAGCCCTCACCCTTTATGTGGAAAAATAAAAAAGTTATAGGGGTCAGAAGATGACAATTTTAAACAAATTTCCTGCATGTAGTTATGATTTTTTCCAGAAGTACGACAAAATCAAACCTATATAAGTAGGGTATCATTTTAATTGTATGGACCTACCGAGTAAAGATATGGTGTCATTTTACTGAAAAATTTACTGCGTAGAAACAGAAGCCCCCAAAAGTTACAGTTTTTCAATTTTGTCGCACAATGATTTTATTTTCTGTTTCGCTGTCGACTTTTGGGTAAAATGACTGATGTCATTACAGAGTAGAATTGGCGGTGCAAAAAATAAGCCATCATATGGATTTTTAGGGGAAAAATTGAAAGGGTTATGATTTTTTAAAGGTAAGGAGGAAAAAACAAAAGTGCAAAAAATGGAAAAATGCTCAGTCCTTAATAGTTTAAAAGAAAGAGCATTAGGAGCTGGTAACGTTTCTGTATGTATAAAGGTTGTTGTAATATATGTGATCTTTTGACAATTAGGGCAAAATGTGCTCATACAGACTTAGGCTGCATTCACACCACGTTTTTTTCAATACAGTTCCCGTGTACGTTTTCAATTTGAAAACTGCATGAAACCGTATTTAAAACTGTGTGCATTGACTCTCCAAACGATGCATCCGGTTGCAGCCATTTGCTTCTTGTAGGTTTTTTTCCGTTTTCTCTGCACCCAAAATCGTAGCGTTTTTTGGTCCGGGTGAAAAACCGTATTGAAACAAAATACTTTTTTTTAAAACATGGGAGTCAATGGGAACCATACAGAACCGTATGTGCGTACGGTTCCCTCCAGTTTGCACCATCCAGTTTTTGACTTTGCACAGTTTTTTTCTTGGAATTTTTATCAAACAAGTGAAACTTTAGTCATAATGGAGTGAAAAGTTAAAAACTTATACAGTTTGTTCTTAAAAAATGGATAGAACTAGACATAATTTTTCAAACCGTATACGGGTTAAAAATTTGTACACACGTTTTGATACAATATAGTCAGGTTTTGAGGAATCCGTTTTTCATCAAAAACCTGATAAGGGAACTGTATTGCAAAAACATGGTGTGAATGCACAGAGTTTCATAGTATTGCTCCAGTTGGTTGTGTTCACACAAAACTAAATATGTTCAACTGTTCTGAGATGTCTTACATGTGTCCCCAAGTATGGCCCTACTGCACTGCAGGTAACGCTCATAGGCTTCAGGCTTTTAGGCACCATGGGGGAGATTTATCAAAACCTGTCCAGTGGAAAAGTTGCCCAGTTGCCCATAGCAACCAATCAGATCGCTTCTTTCATTTTTAACAAGGCCTCTGCAAAATGAAAGAAGCGATCTGATTGGTTGCTATGGGCAGGTTTTGATAAATCTCCCCCATGGATTCTGTTTACAAAGGAGTTGAGTTACCAAAACATAAGAAACGCCCCTAAAGACAGACTCCATTTTGGAATCTACTTGGTTTTCCCTCCTACGGGATTAGGGAACGTTTGACTCCTAGAAATGTTTTATAGAGTTTATTAGAATGGTATTTATCTCAAATAAATAGGAGAATAAGTATACCAAGATTTGTTGTGCAATTTCTCCTGAATACAAGTGTTCCCCTCATGAGGTCATAAACTGTTGTTGGGGAATTTGGCAGGAATAAGAATGGAGCATCATTTTGCTGGATGTTTTTTGGGCACCTTGCACATTTGCAGTGTCTTTCCCCCCCAACACCCCACAAATAATTCATCTAGGGGTATAATTAGCATTTGTAATCTTAGTATAACACATTATTATATATATATATTTTTTTCAGCTTTGTAAGGGCTTGTTTTTTTGCAGAACAAACTGTAGTTTTTATCATTACCATTTTGGGGTAAATATGACATTTTTTTATCAGTTTTTATTGCATTTTCCAGGAGGTAAAAATAAAAATAAAGTAATTCTGTCAATTTTTCAAAGTTCACCATGCATTATAAATCACATGTATCTTTATTGTACGGATGATTACATTTGAGGCTATACTAATTTTACATAGTTGCTATATTCTGACACATCTACCGTAACTTTTTTTTTAGCATTTTTTTTTATATATATATATTTTTTGCCCGCCATTGTCTTATCTGTGGTGTAGTGTGGAATACTGATCAACATCTGACTTTCTTCCTGGGCCGATGGGCGACAGTGGGAGCCCCCTTCTCCTGTCAACCCTGTGGATGGGGTGGTTGATAGTGACCATCTACAGCAATGGTCTAAAACTGTGGCCCCACCAGATGTTGCAAAACTTTAACTCCCAGCATGCCAAGAGAGCCATTGGCTGCAGCCAACAGCTGTCTGGGCATGCTGGGAGTTGAAGTTTTACAACATCTGGAGGGCCACAGTTTGAGACCACTTATCTACAGAGTTAAACTGCTGAAACAGGCTCTCTCCAGTCTTACATGGGTACTAGGCTGGAATACAGTTTTTTTTTTTTTTTTTTTTTTTTTAAATCAACTGGTTCCAAAAAGTTAAACAGAATTGTAAGTTACTTCTATTAAAAATCTTAATCCTTCCAGTACTTATCAGCTGCTGTATGTTTCTTTTTTAATTTCCTTTCAGTCTGACCACAGTGCTCTCTGCTGACACCTCTGTCCATACCAGGAACTGTCCAGAGCAGGAGCAAATAAATCCCCATAGCAAACCTCTCCTGCTCTGGACCGTTCCTTACATAGACAGAGGTGTCAACAGAGAGCACTGTGGTCAGACAGAAAAGAAATTAAAAAAGAAAAGAACTTCCAGTAAGTACAAAGTTGAAGAGCACTGCCATAAATGAAAGACGCTGCGCTCTGCAGCGCCATTCATTTATAATGCGCAGGGTTTACTCATACCGGGCGGAGGAAAGGGAAGCAGTCAGACAGACGGTCCTGCTGGCGGATTACCGGGCTGTGACTGACGGTCCTGCAGGCGGTGTGACTAGGTGAGATTATGGGCAGTCACTGCGAAAGGAGAGAGGCAGGGCATCCTGTTGGCACCGTACGTGCCATGCCCCTCCTCCTCCACTCACTTAATGCAGCGGAAAGGCAGGGGTGGGATAGTCACTCAGGTCCCACTCCAGGTCCTCCTCATGTAGACTGCGCTGCTGCCAGACGGACAGGTCTGGTAGCAGCGGCTGCAGTCATACTGATTAATTAATGGCGGTGCCGGCCATAATGTGATTGTGGCAAGGGGAGCCCCGCGGGCCCCCCTGGCTAACGGGCCTGGTCACCATGGCGACCGTTGCGACCTGTATAGCTATGCTACTGGGCCCCTGATAACATGGATGGGCCAGCCAGTGACATTGCTTTGGATTACAATTGACAGCAGCATGACTGACCAAGCAGATCACATAAAATGGCATTGCACTGGTTTTTGTATGTATAATGTATGTGTATATATAATCATTTTTTTTACTTTTTTTTTTTTTCTGCTGTAGATTATTCCAGTGGTGGCCCGGATGATTCTTGAGATGTTTTCTGGAGATGTCACTCGCTCCTTTGAAAGTGGAAGTATTTGCTTGCAGATTTCTATACCTGATATCAAAGACAACATTGTTGCCCAACTCAAACAGCTTCACCACCTCTTACAGAACCCCCAGGCTCCCGATGGCTGGCCAGGTATGCACCCAAACATGCAACAGCTAAATCTGCAACAAACATCATTGCAGGCACCAAATCTTCTTCCACCAAACCATCATATTGGCCATGAACTACACACTCAGTTATAACATGTAAGGCCTTGAGGACTGTTTGAGGAGAATGGGTGTACTCTGTTGTGGCATAGAGTACTGTGACTTTACTTTGTGGCCTAAAAATGTACAACAGCAGTTATTTTAGCCCTGGAGAAGATATAGGAGGCTGCATTTGAATTCAGCCACATTGTGCCTTTTGATTTCTTGTTCCAGAGTCCAGAGTACCACTGCTTATAATATTATATATTTAAAATATCTACATTTCGGGAAAAAAAAATAAAAAAAATTGGGTAAATATTTTCCTTCTTCCGATAATAAGCATCAGGTTATGTGTATATAATGTATATATGTTTTCCAAATGCCTTAAGAAAGCTGGAATTTCTATGGCACATGCACCAATAATCACTTTTGTACATCCTGTATGTGCATTACAAAAAGAGAAAGACTGCATACTCTCCTCTCCTGCTGCCACTGTCACGTCTTCTGGACCCCACTGCAGTCATTTTGTTCCCCTTCTCCTGCTCTTGATCTTTGCTCTGCCGAGCTGAGCGGGAACAAAACATCAGAAGGAGAAAGAAGAAGACCACAGGGACTGCCAGATAAGACAGCTTGGGAGGGGGATGAGTACACTGGCTTACATTTTTTTTTACATTTCATGTATAAAGGTAATATTTTTGAACGTAAACTTACTTTATGGTCTATCCACACGTACAGTATTCTGCAAAGATTTGATGTGCAGGATTTTCTGCTGCAGATTTCAATGTAAACTGAATGGCTGAACACAGCTTGAAATCCTGCGCATCAAATCTGCACAGAATACTGTATGTGTGAATAGACCCTTAAGGTGTCTTAAGACATTATAGCCTTTGACTCATTTGTGAAATATGTTAAAAAATAGATGTTTTGTCATCACATTCACTGTTATCACTACACACTGAATTTCAACTCTCCTTTATAGTTTTATTCTGTAGAAAGTAAAATTTCGTATTGAAAACTCAGATGTGTGATTTCATATTTTTTCGCAAGCTGCTTCACATGGTACATACTAAAAATGAATACAAAGTTATATTGTGTGACAACAATATTACCATTACAATATAAATTTTACCCAGATGTCCCAGACTCTCTAATTGCAAATCTTCTTAGTTTGTAATGCTTAGAATACTCTCAGCTTAAAAATGTATTGCCTACCCAAAGGATAGGGAATAAGTTTTAGATCATGGGAGGTCCGATCACTGGGCACCCCGCGATCTGCTGCATGGGAATGGGGTGTGAAGACCCTCGCACGAAGGGGCAGCCAGCATGCCCCCTTTGGCACTCCCATTGAGATACATGAAGGGGGCGTGTTGCCTAGTGTGGGGGGTCGACATGGTCTGTTCCAGGGCAAAGCCAGATCCCGTGCAGGAGATCAGCGGAGGGGTCCCAGCGGTTGGGACCCCGCAATCTAAAACTTATCCCCTATCCTTTAGATAGGGGATGTGTTTTCATACACAATCACATTGAAATTTAGAAGCTGCCCAAGGTGAGTAGAAGACCTGAGAAGTATTTGTCCTAACCAATGGACCAGAATTTTTGTTATTAGATAATTAAGACAACTAAAAAGTTAAAATACAAGTATTCCTACTTAAACAATTCAATTTAACCCGTTAACGACCATGGACGTCTATACTCGTCCATGTGCCGTTAACGGTTATGATGCGGGCTCCCAACTCGAGCCTGCGTCATACCGGCCGGCACTCAGCTGATTCCTGTAGCTGGGGGCTGGCGTTAATAGACAGCGGCATCTAAAGGCCTGGTCCCTGGTGGTCCAGTGGGGTGGTGGTGGGGGGGCATCCACTGCTGAGGTAGCCTGAGGGCTTACCTCTCCTTCTGTGCCAGCTCTGGCACTCAACATGATAAAGCCTGGCAGGACCAGGCGTTATCCATCGAGCGCAGAGCACACAGATCAATGTGGTTCTAATGAACCACATTGATCTGTATGAGGAATCAAATTCCTAAAGATTCCTAGAGATTCCTCCTAAAAGTCCCCTAAGGGGACTAAAAGTGTAAAAAAAAAATAATAAAAAAAAAGTTTAAAAACACACACATTAACCCCTTCCTTATTAAAAGTTTAATCACCCCCCTTTCCCCAAATTCCATGTAAAAAATATATAAACATAATACAAATAAACATATATGGTATTGCCGTGTGCATAAATGTCCGAGCTATAAAAATATATCATTAAATAAACCGCAGAGTCAATGGCGCATGCGCAAAAAAATTCCAAATTCCAAAATAGCGTATTTTTGGCCACTTTTTATACTATAAAAAAAGGAATAAAAAGCGATCAAAAAGTCCGATCAAAACAAAAATGGTACTGATTAAAACTTCAGATCATGGCGCAAAAAATTAGCCCTCATATCACCCCGTATGCGGAAAATAAAAAAGTTATAGGGGTAAGAAGAGGACAATTTTAAATGTATTAATTTTCGTGTATGTAGTTATGATTTTTTCCAAAAGTACAACAAAATCAAGCTTATATAAATAGGGTATCATTTTAATCGTATGGACCTATAGAATCAAGATAAGGTGTCATTGTTACCCAAAAATTTACTGTGTAGAAACGGAAGCCCCCAAAAGTTACAAAATTGCATTTTTCTTCAATTTTGTCGCACAATGATTTTTTTTCCGTTTCGCCGTAGATTTTTGGGTAAAATGATTGAAGTTATTACAAAGTAGAATTGGTGGCGCAAAAAATAAGCCATCATATTAATTTTTAGGTTCAAAATTGAAAGAGTTATGATTTTTAAAAGGTAAGGAGGAAAAAACGAAAGTGCAAAAACTGGAAAACCCTCCGTCCTCAAGGGGTTAAAGGTAAAGAGGAAAAGACGAAAGTACAAAAAACAGAAAAACATTTGGTCCTTAAGGGGTTAAAGCCTGAACCTATGAACACAGACTTGGTTTAGAGTACAAGAAACATACCACCGAGTGGATTGTTGACAAGACATTTCTGATTAAGGACAGGGTCACACGAGGCACATTCGCAGCGTCACAGAGGCACTGCAGAGTGAGCTCCTGGCTGTGGCCAGGTTACTCTGTGTGTCCACTAGTAGTGGCGGATTTCTACAGTGGGACTGCCATCTGCGCATGCCCAGTGTGAAATGTGCTGTGGATGCTACCTGTGTGAGCCTACAATTCAATTAGCAATGGGGTAGGTATTTTAACCCCTTGGGGACGGAGCCCATTATGACCCTAAGGACGGGAGCATTTTTTGCAAATCTGACCACTGTCACTTTAAGCATTAATAACTCTGGAATGCTTTTACTTATAAATTTGATTCCGAGATTGTTTTTTCGTGACATATTCTACTTTATGTTAGTGGTAAATTTTCGGCGATACTTGCATCCTTTCTAGGTGAAAAATGCAAAAATTTCATGAAAAATTTGAAAATTTTGCATTTTTCTAACTTTGAAGCTCTCTACTTATAAGGAATATGGATATTCCAAATAAATTATGTATCGATTCACATATACAATATATCTACTTTATGTTTGCATCATAAAATTGACGAGTTTTTACTTTTGGAAGACACCAGAGGGCTTCAAAGTTCAGCAGCAATTTTCCAATTTTTCGCAAAATTTTCAAAATCGGAATTTTTCAGGGACCAGTTCAGGTTTGAAGTGGATTTGAAGGGTCTTCTGGTTAGAAATACCCGATAAATGACCCCATTATAAAAACTGCACCCCTCAATGTATTCAAAATGACATTCAGTAAGTGTGTTAACCCTTTAGGTGTTTCACAGGAATAGCAGCAAAGTGAAGGAGAAAATTCAAAATCTTCATTTTTTACACTGGCATGTTCTTGTAGACCCAGTTTTTGAATTTTTACAAGGGGTAAAAGGAAAAAAAATCCTCTCAAAATTTGTAACCCAATTTCTCTCGAGTAAGAAAATACCTCATATGTGTATGTCAAGTGTTCGGCGAGCGCAGTAGAGGGCTCAGAAGCGAAGGAGCAACAATGGGATTCAGGAGAGTGAGTTTTTCTGAAATGGTTTTTGGGGGGCATGTCCCATTTAGGAAGCCCCTATGGTGCCAGGACAGCAAAAAAAACCACATCGCACACTATTATGGAAACGACACCCCTCAAGGAACGTAACAAGGGGTACAGTGAGCCTTAACACCCCACAGGTGTTTGACAACTTTTTGTTAAAGTCGGATGTGTAAATGAAAAAAAAATATTTTTCCACTAAAATGCTGGTTTTTCCCCAAATTTTACTTTTTTACAAAGGGTAATAGGAGAAAATGCCCCCCAAAATTTGTAACCCCATTTCTTCTGAGTATGGAAATACCCCATATGTGGACGTCAAGTGCACTGCGAGCGAACTACAATGCTCAGAAGAGAAGGAGCACCATTAAGCTTTTAGAGAGATAATTTGTTTGGAATGGAAGTCGGGGGCCATGTGCATTTACAAAGCCCCCCGTGGTGCCAGAACAGTGGACCCCCCCCCCCACATGTGACCCCATTTTGGAAACTACACCCCTCACGGAATGTAATAAGGGGTGCAGTGAGCATTTACACCCCACTGGTGTTTGACAGATCTTTGGAACAGTGGGCTGTGCAAACAAAAAAATAAAATTTTTCATTTTCACAGACCACTGTCCCAAAAATCTGTCAGACCCCTGTGGGGCGTAAATGCTCACTGTACCCCTTATTACATTCCGTGAGGGGTGTAGTTTCCAAAATGGGGTCACATGTGGGTATTTATTATTTTGCATTTATGTCAGAACCGCTGTAAAATCAGCCACCCCTGTGCAAATCACCAATTTCGGCCTCAAATGTACATGGTGCGCTCTCACTCCTGAGCCTTGTTGTGCGCCCGCAGAGCATTTTACGCCCATATATGGGGTATTTCCGTACTCAGCAGAAATTGCGTTACAAATTTTGGGGGTCTTTTTTTCCTTTTACCTCTTGTGAAAATAAAAAGTAAAGGACAACACCAGCATGTTAGTGTAAATTTTTTTTTTTTTTTACACTAATAGGCTGGTGTAGACCCCAACTTTTCCTTTTCATAAGGGGTAAAAGGAGAAAAAGCCCCCCAAAATTTGTAGTGCAATTTCTCCCGAGTACGGAGATACCCCATATGTGGCCCTAAACTGTTTCCTTGAAATACGACAGGGCTCCAAAGTGAGAGAGCTCCATGCGCATTTGAGGACTAAATTAGGGATTGCACAGGGGTGGACATAGGGGTATTCTACGCCAGTGATTCCCAAACAGGGTGCCTCCAGCTGTTGCTAAACTCCCAGCATGCCTGGACAATCAGTGGCTGTCCGGAAATGCTGGGAGTTGTTGTTTTGCAACAGCTGGAGGCTCCGTTTTGGAAACACTGCTGTACAATATGTTTTTTATTTTTATTGGGGGGGGACAGTGTAAGGGGTGTATATGTAGTGTTTTACCCTTTATTTTGTGTTAGTGTAGTGTAGTGTTTTTAGGGTACATTCACACTGGCGGGTTACGGTGAGTTTCCCGCTAGGAATTTGCGCTGCGGCGAAACTCATATTTGAAGCAGGAAACTTGCTGTAAACCCGCCCGTGTGAATGTACCCTGTACGTTCACATGGGGGGGCAAACCTCCAGCTGTTTCAAAACTACAACTCCCAGCATGCACGGTCTGTCAGTACATGCTGGGAGTTGTAGTTTTGAAACAGCTGGAGGCACACTGGTTGGAAAACCTTCAGTTAGGTTCTGTTACCTAACTCAGTATTTTCCAACCAGTGAGCCTCCAGCTGTTGCAAAACTACAACTCCCAGCATGCACGGTCTGTCAGTACATGCTGGGAGTTGTAGTTTTGAAACAGCTGGAGGCACACTGGTTGGAAAATACTGAGTTAGGTAACAGAACCCAACTCAGTATTTTCCAACCAGTGTGCCTCCAGCTGTTGCAAAACTACAATTCCCAGCATGTCTGATCACTGAAGGGCATGCTGGGAGATGTAGTTATGCAACAGCTGGAGGTACGCAACTACAACTCCCAGCATGCCGAGACAGCTGTTTGCTGTGTGGGCATGCTGGAATTTGTAGTTTTGCAACATCTGGAGTGCTACAGTTTAGAGACCACTGAACAGTGATCTCCAAACTGTGGACCTCCAGATGTTGCAAAACTACAACTCCCAGCATGCCCAGACAGCAAACAGCTGTGTGGGCATGCTGGGAGTTGTAGTTTTGCAAGATCTAGAGGGCAGTATAGAGATCACTGTGCAGTGGTCTCTAAACTGCAGACCTCCAGCTGTTGCAAAACTACAAATTCCAGCATGTCCACACAGCAAACAGCTGTCTGGGCATGCTGGGAGTTGTAGTTTTGCAACATCTGGAGGGCTACAGTCTAGAGACCACTATAGTGGTCTCAGACTGTAGCCCTCTAGATTTTGCTATGCAACTACTCACCGGCTTCCGTCGCATCCGGGAGCCGTCCTCTTTTGCTGCACGCCGCCGATCCCCGTCGCTCCGCTGCCTCCGGAGGGGTAAGTGGACTCCGGCGCCGCTCCTCTTCATTTTCCCCGTTCTGCCCCGCCTATTGTGGGAGGGCAGGACGGGGAAAACGAAAGTAAACCCCTCCGCCCCAGATCTGCTATTGGTGGTCGCGTCTAGACCACCAATAGCAGAGATAGGAGGGGTGGCAACTCTGCCACCTCACTCCTATGGCTACAGGGGGATCGTGGGTGTCTTAGACACCCGCGATCCCCCTTCTATTCCGGGTCACCGGGTCCCCATAGACCCGTAATGACCCGGAATCGGCGCAAATCGCAAGTGTGAATTCACTAGTCTAATGACCCCCCTGGGCATTTGCACGGGGTGCCTGCTGATAGATATCAGCAGTCACCCCGGCCCGGTCCCCGCCCGACGCGCGGCGGGGGCCGAAATTCCCACGGGCGTATGGATACGCCCTTCGTCCTTAAGTACCAGGACGCAAGGGCGTATGCATACGCCCTTCGTCCCCAACAGGTTAAGTTGGTCTAAGACACATACACTGCTCAATAAAAATAAAGGGAACACTTAAACAACACAATGTAACCCCAAGTCAATCACACTTCTGTGAAATGACACTGTCCACTCAGGAAGCAACACTGATTGATAACAGGTGGAAATTATAGGCAATAAGCAAGACACCCCCAATAAAGGAGTGATTCTGCAAGTGGTGAACACAGACCACTTCTCAGTTCCTATGCTTCCTGGCTGATGTTTTTGAATGCTGGTGGTGCTTTCACTAACTATAGTGGTAGCATGAGACAGTCTACAACCCACACGAGTGGCTCAGGTAGTGCAGCTCATCCAGGATGGCACATCAACGCGAACTGTGGCAAGAAGGTTTGCTGTGTCCAGAGCATGGAGTCACAGGAGACAGGCTGGTACATCAGGAGACATGAAGGAGACCGTAGGAGGGCAACAACCCTCGGCCTTTGTGCAAGGAGCAGGAGGATCACTGCCAGAGCCCTGCAAAATGACCTCCGGCAGGCCACAAATGTGCACTTGTCCACTGAAATGGTCAGAAACAATCTCCATGAGGGTGGTATGAGGGCCCAACGTTCACATGTGGGGGTTGTGCTTACAGCCCAACACCGTGCAGGTTGTTTGGCATTTGCCAGAGAACACCAAGATTAGCAAATTGGCCACTGGCACCCTGTGCTCTTCACAGATGAAAGCAGGTTCACTCTGAGCACATGTGACAGAGTCTGGAGACGCCGTGGAGAATGTTCTGCTGCCTGCAACATCCTCCAGCATAACTGGTTTGGCGGTGGGTCAGTAATGGTGTGGGGTGGCATTTCTTTGGGGGGCCGTACAGCCTTCCGTGTGCTTGCCAGAGGTAGCCTGACTGCCATTATGTACTGAGATAAGATCCTCAGACCCCTTGTGAGACCATATGCTGGTGCGGTTGGCCCTGGGTTCCTCCTAATGCAAAACAATGCTAGACCTCATGTGGCTGGAGTGTGTCAGCAGTTCTTGCAAGAGGAAGGCTTTGATGCTCTGGACTGGCCCGCCCGTTCCCCAGACCTGAATCCGATTGAGCACATCTGGGACATCACGCCTCGCTCCATCCACCAACGTCACGTTGCACTACAGACTGTCCAGGAGTTGGCGGATGCTTTAGTCTGGGTCTGGGAGGTCATCCCTCAGGAGACCATCTGCCACCTCATCAGGAGCATGCCCAGGCATTGTAGGGAGGTCATACGGGCACGTGGAGGCCACACACACTACTGAGCCTCATTTTGACTTGTTTTAAGGACATTACAGCAAAGTTGGATCAGCCTGTAGTGTTGTTTTCCACTTTGATTTTGAGTGTGACTCCATATCCAGAACTCCATGGATTGATACATTTGATTTCCATTGATAATTTTTGTGCGATTTTGGTGTCAGCACATTCAACTATGTAAAGACGAAAGAATTTATACGATTAGTTTATTAATTCAGATCTAGGATGTGTTATCTTAGTGTTCCCCTTTTTTTTGAGCAGTGTACGAAGAGACCTTAGGTTTCATACTATTACCTTTGTTTTTTGCTAACTTTTAATTTTATATGATGTACAATTTTTTCTCTGACCTATGTGTATCACACAATACATGCGCCATTGAAAAAGACTACATTAGAACATTTCATACCTTTGAAACAATATAACACATTAGTCCAAAAAAGATAAATATTTTAAACTAGTTAGTTAACCATAAAGGGATATCACAAAATACATATTCAATAAGTCAGTGTCTGCAGAAAAAGACACCAGAAGAAAGGGAAATAGTGGGAAATCTGGACTAGAGGACAAAGTAAAAGGCTACGCAAAACAATGCATGTGTATGGTGATGTCATAGCACACTTTGGATTGGTGACAAGTAAATATTTTTCTAAAATTAGCCCAGAAAACCCTTAAATGGAAATGAATGATAAGTCTCTTTGTACTCTGTACACAGTCCTTGTACCTAATCTGTACAGATTTTAGTTTGATCACAGAAATGATTAATGCACAGAACAATGATTTTTATTCTTCAGTATGGAATACGTATATATGTGTCTCCCTCTAGTGTTGCTATTAGTTAAAATACATGATGTGAAATGCTGTTATCTTTCTTACAGTGATATATAGTGGTATAGTATTGTTACAGTGGTTGGGGCGTAGAACTGATTAGGTTTCTTAAAGAATCTTTGTGCTCGAGGAATGGTTGGAAACCATGGGAAAGGCAGGTAGCCGGATCTCTAAACAGAAGAAGCCTGAAAGTTCTTAACTAAGTTACCTCATGAAGACAGCCCCTATATAAAAAGAATCCATTGCTCAGCTGCTATTGGTAAAGGAAGCTGTATCTAAGCTTCAACATCAAATAAACTGTCATCCATATAATGCATGGGCAGACTGCTGGGTCTGCCAGAGCATGAGACAATCTTCGAGGGATTTCCAATTTTTTAAATTTTTTTATATTAATGTGCCCAGTCCGCCGGAATAGAGGCGTTGCCTTGACGATGACGCAGAGGGACGTTGGTAATGAACATACCTCTGCCTCGTCGTCAAGGCAACGTGACTATTCCGGGCCCAAAGCGCGGAGAAGAGGCCCCCCCGATGAAGATGGCAGCCCGGAACCACTATCCCACCGGACGACCTTCCCACCGGACAGTCCTGCAGCACCGGACCAGCGCCGAGCGGAGATGAGTACAGAACTAAAGGGGGTGAGAGGGGCTGGATGATGTCGAAGGCCGCAGTGGTCTTCAACCTGCGGACCTCCAGAGGTTTCAAAACTACAACTCCCAGCAAGCCCGGACAGCCGATGGCTGCCCGGGCTTGCTGGGAGTTGTAGTTTTGAAACCTCTGGAGGTCCGCAGGTTGAAGACCACTGAGGGCGGAGAGTTCACTCGAGTATAAGCCGAGGGGGGTGTTTTCAGCACGAAAAATCGTGCTAAAAACTCGGCTTATACTCGAGTATATAGGGTATACATTTGTTAGGTAGGCAGGAAAAGCATTTGCTAGGTAGGTAATATGTTTGGTTGGTAGGTGGGTGGCCACGTTACATTTGGTAGGTAGGCCCTTAGTCCAGTGTTTTCCAAACAGGCTTTGGCTGTTTGGGCATGCTGGGAGTTGTAGTTTTGCAACAGCTGGAGGCACTCAGGTTGGGAAACACTGGACTAAGGGCCCAACTACCCACCAAAATGCCACCTTCTGCTGCAAAACTCTAACTTCCAGCTTAAGACTGTCCGAGCATGCTGGGAGTTGTAGTTTTGCAACAGATGGAGAGACAATGTTTCGAAAACACTGCCGTAGTTAGTGTTTCCCAACCTGGGGGCCTCCAGCTGTTGCAAAACTACAACTCCCAGCATGCCCGGACAGTCTTAAGCTGGGAGTTAGAGTTTTTCAACAGCTGGAGGCACCCAGGTTGGAAAACAATGGACTAAGGACCTACCTACCAAACCTGAGCGTCTCCAGCTGTTGCAGAACTATAACTCCCAGCATGCCTGGACAGCTAAAGACTGTCAGGGGAATCCTGGGAGTTGTAGTTTTGCAACAGCTGGAAGTCCCCAGGTTGGAAAATACTGACTAAGGCAGTGTTTTCAAAACAGTGTCTCTCCAGGTGGTCCAAAACTATAACTCCCAGCATTCCGGGACAGTCTCTAGCTGTCAAGGCATGCTGGAAGTTATAGTTTTGCAACAGCTGGAGGCACACTTATTTGTAAACACTGGTGTAACACTGGAGGCACACTGATTTGTAAAACTGGTGCTGAAACAATGATGACACTGAGCGCACCGTGATTCACTGACCTGCAGGAAAAGCAGAAGGCGGCGGACAGAGAACGGGACACCAATATTGGAGCAACGGGGGAGCATAGACAGTTGAGTTAGTTTCTTTTGGAATAATTTTCATCCCTGGCACAGTGGATAAAACTAAAATAAAATACTAAAAAATCCAGCAAGTAGAAGTAAAACGTCCGTCTTTATTCAGGGTTCTTCCTTAAAAGCCTTCACGGTGGCAGACAAACCGTGAACATATCAAAAATATGAAATATTGCACAAACAGAGGGGGGTCCCAAGCATGGCTGACGCGTTTCTGATCTATCGATCCTTACTCATAGCCTGTAGATCCTCAAATGAGGCACCCTTATATACTCCAGGGCATTTTCCCCATTCCCACAGGAAGGGGAGGGACAGGTCCACATCACATGTGCGCGTGATTAAAACAAAAACATGGGACCAAACACAGATAAATTATTCGGAGACATATCAGTAATGTCATATTAAATCTGTTTTGCTATTTAGACCATGGGGTTGAATGCAATTCAAAAGATAAATCCACATGATTTCCCTATAGTGGAGGGATCGAATATGGTAGCCTCCCCTTTTATTTAGCTTCACCTTCTCAATGCCTGAGAACCTGAGGGAAGTGGTGTCTGAATTATGATATATTAGAAAATGTTTAGATATGTTAGAAATGTTCGAGCTTAAAGGGCCAGCAGCATGTCTAATGTGCTCTTGCATGCGTTTTTAAGGGACCTTTTGGTGGAACCCACATATGTTAAGTGACATTGTGTGCACATGATTTTATATACAACAAAAGTGCTATCACAGTTTATAAAGTTGTGAATGACAAGGCATTTGCCATCCACCGTACCTTCTATTTTCTGGCATTTTTCGGCAAAGGGACATACCACACACCGCGATTTACCGCACTTGTGGAAGCCCTTGGTGCTAATCCACTGGGTGGTAACACTAGCCGTGTCCACCATACTGGGAACAAGGAGATTGGATAAAGTAGGTGCCCGCCTCGCTGCAAATCTCACACCTGACTTTATAATCTCCCCTACCGTGGGATCTGTTGATAGCAAAGGTAAGTGTTTAATTACAATGCGTTTGAGGTCATTAAATTCTGGACTGTACGTGGTGACAAATGTAGGACAATCTTGTGATTCAGTTGGTTGCTTACTTGTAAAAAGGGATTTTCAATCCATAGGATCCACTCTCGACCGAGCTTTTTTCAAGAGCCATCCAGGGTAACCTTGAGCCGCCAGGCGTGTGCATGCTGCATCAGCTTCCCTGCGGTACACCTCGGCGGAAGAACTGTTCCGCTTAATTCGTATAAGTTCACCTACTGGTATGGCTCTTACTGTTTGTTTGGAATGGCATGAATTCGCCCTTCGGATGGTATTGCCTGATATCTTTTTTCTGTAAGGATCAACCTCTATTTTATTTGTATCAGGGTTGCCACGTAATATGACATCCAAAAAGGCGGTTTCACTTTTACACCATGTGTGGGTAAACGTAAGATTGAACCGATTATTATTGATATATGTCATGAATGCATCAACGGTCAGATGGTCGGATGACCAAATGATGACCACATCGTCTACATACCTCCCATACCATGTGAGGCATGTGGAAAATGGATTGGTGTCAGAAAAACTGCTCCTCCAACCAAAAAACAAAAAGCTTAGCCCGAGCTGGTTATGACTTTGCTCCCATTGAAGCGCCCGTGCGCTGCAAATAAAAATTGTTACCAAACATAAAATAATTGTGTTTTAACACAAAATCTACCACCTCAATATTGTAATGTCTCAAATCCACAGAATATTTAGAAAACCTCATCAGTATATCCGAGATAGCTGATAATGCCAGGTTTTTCGGAATACTGGAATAGAGCGATTCAATGTCGCAAGTAAGTCACGACAGAGAATCGCTCCATGTGAATTCATCCATGATTTTTAGCAAGCGCTTAGTGTCCTTGATATAACTTGGGCGTTGCATAACCAGAGGTTGCAGTACTGAGTCCAATCACTCGCATAGGTGCTCGTTATGGGATCCGATCCCCGCCACGATCGGACGCATCGGCGGCGGGAATCGGTCCTTATGCAGCTTGGGTAGCGAGTGGAAGATAGGAATAATTGGAGCAGGCACGAAAATATAATACACTTCTTTTTGGGTCAAAATAGATCTGGCTTTCCCCTCTTCAACAGTTCTTTTTTTAAAGGTTCAGTGGGATCCCCACAAAGTTTAAGGTAAGTTTTATCATCAGATAGTAGATTTTCATTTAAATTGATATGCAGTCCCGTGTCCATACATACTACCGAGCCGCCTTTATCAGCGGATCGGATCGTCAAAGTTTTGTTTTTCTTTAATTTCTTTATGGCAGCAGCCTCCTTTTTATTCAAATTAAGACGAGTTGTATTGGACATTACTTTTGATTGTAGATTAACCAAATCTTTCATGATAAGGTCCTGGAACCAATCAAAAATTGCTGGTCTGGTCTGTATGGGGTAAAAATTTAGGTTTTTAGTGGAGAAGGTATGTGCAGTATTCACTTCATCACAAATTGATATCCCACTATTTTCAAGGAGACAGAGATCTCTAAAAGCAATTTGTTCTGCTAACGTATGCATTAGTGGTAAATCAGGGTTTATAGAAAGTTGAGGTGGGTCCGATGGTTCATCAGCATTTTCCACAAAAAAATGTTTCATAACTGTTAAAGTTCTCACAAATTTATTTATATCCAAAATTGTCCGATAAACATCAAAATGATGTGTAGGAGAGAAACCCAGTCCTTTCCACAGGACCGAGGTTTCTTCATCTGTAATGATTTGTGCAGAAATGTTAATGACTTGAAAATCCTCTTTTATTACTTTTTCCGTTTGTCCTTGTTACGCTCCGAAACTCTTCTTTCTATGTTTTCTGCCACCGCGCATTCCTCGTTTTTTGACTGTCTTCTCGCATTGCGATTCTTGTGAGTGTTCACATATTGCGGTTCTGAGTCCCCGCTAGTGTCCGTGGTATCTGAACAATCAGAATTTTCAGTAAACTCCTGGTCAGAAGAACTAAATTCACATGGAGCGATTCTCTGTCGTGGCTTACTTGCGACATTGAATCGCTCTATTCCAGTATTCCGAAAAACCTGGCATTATCAGCTATCTTGGATATACTGATGAGATTTTCTAAATATTCTGTGGATTTGAGACATTACATTATTGAGGTGGTAGATTTTGTGTTAAAACACAATTATTTTATGTTTGGTAACAATTTTAATTTGCAGCGCACGGGTGCTTCAATGGGAGCAAAGTCATCACCAGCTCGGGCTAAGCTTTTTGTTTTTTGGTGGGAGGAGCAGTTTATTTTTTCTGACACCAATCCATTTTCCACATGCCTCGCATGGTATGGGAGGTATGTAGACGATGTGGTCATCATTTGGTCGTCCGACTATCTGAACGTTGATGCATTCATGACATATATCAATAATAATCGGTTCAATCTTAAAGGGGTATTCCAGGCAAAAACTTTTTTATATATATCAACTGACTCCAGAAAGTTAAACAGATTTGTAAATTACTTCTATTAAAAAATCTTAACCCTTTCAGTACTTATGAGCTTCTGAAGTTAAGGTTGTTATTTTCTGTCTAAGTGCTCTCTGGTGAAACGCCCAGTTTAGAAGAGGTTTGCTATCGGGATTTGCTTCTAAACTGGGCGTTGCCCGAGACAGGTGTCATCAGAGAGGACTTAGACAGAAAAAAACAACCTTAACTTCAGAAGGTCACAAGTACTGAAAGGATTAAGATTTTTTAATAGAAGTAATTTACAAATCTGTTTTACTTTCTGGAGCCAGTTGATATATAAAAAAAAGTTTTGGCCTGAAATACCTCTTTAAGTCCCAGGATGCCCTTGGTCCTAGTGGGGTTAAAAGGTCAAAAGATTAAAATATATAAACTAAGAAGACACTGTGAAGTACGGGGATATACTCGGCAGGCCTGGAGAAATATTTTTTTAAAAGATGTTTTTATGTACTTGATGTATTTCTAGGTGTATATTAATATATATATATATATATATATATATATGTCAAAGAAGAAAGCAGCACTCCTAAAGCATGAGTAGGTGCCTCCAGCTAGGGTCCGTGTCCAGGATTCTGCATACGTAGTTCCAAGGAAAATGCTGTGGCACTCAAGGTATGGTGAAAAAATGTAAACTATTTATTCATCCCAAATGTGCAAAGAGCAACGTTTCAATGGTCTCACACCATCATTATATACACACAAATAAAAAAATATGTTGCAGTCTCTTGTAATACCTTTTTTATTGGACTAACAGAATTTTGTAGAGACAAGCTTTCAGGATTCCTCCCTTTATCAAGTCCAATAGTCAAGGACTAATGATCAAAGGACTTTATAAATTATCAGGGAGGAATCCCAAAAGTTTGTCTCTACAAAATTCTGTTAGTCCAATAAAAAAGGTATTACAATCTGCATCACTGGACTAATACGGCTACTCACATTTACTATACAGATATACACATACCTGAAGATGGTTTAGAACCCTGTGATGTCACACATGCTTGTGATGATGTCACCGTAAGCTGTACAAGGAGGTGCGCGCCGGCTGCAGTCTCTTCAGTGTGTTTTGCATTCACAACCTGTGGTGCAAAGTGTTTGTTAGAGAGTTTCTATTTGCGATAGAGAATTCAAGATTTTGACCGTTCCTTGTCTGAAGAGAGAACCACAAGGTAAGTCTCAGCCTCTTCTATTCATACATACACAGGGCTTTTTGTTTGACAGGTTTTTTTTATTGCTGTTGCTTTTTTTTTAGCAAAATAAAACAAGAAATTAATTTCCAAAAGAAATAACAAAAGTTATATTCCTCATAGCATTGTGACAATACTTGGCTTAGGCATTAAACATAATAAAACGCACAGATAGTATCATGACCAGAGCTTTTTCATGCAAAACTGCTAAAATGCAATTATGCCCAAAAAAGCCCCCAAGAAAAAGAGTCCTAATTCATGAAGTTCTAAAAGACATAAGTCTATGAGAAAGATTTGGTGGTGTAGTAAAAGAATAACAGAAAGATTACGGCAGAAATATAATATTATATAATAGAATTCTGTGTGTACTAACAATAGAAATACTCCGGGTACTCCGAAAGGGAAAATTTTCAAATCAACTAGTGGCAGAAAGTCATATAGGGGACGGATAGATCCCAATGAGGTGGGGTAGGTTCATTATTAGTAAATGTATATAGCAGGATAGCCCAATTGTATCTACAGTATGAAGTTCACATGGCCCAGTGACCATACAGCCAAGCCCTTATAATCCACCATTACTGGGACAGATTCAGGGTTATCAGATATTACTATGACCGGAGAGGTTCAGGTTTATCAGATATTACTAGGACCGGACAGGTTCAGGGTTATCAGATATTACTAGGACCGGACAGGTTCAGGGTTATTAGATATTACTAGGACCGGACAGGTTCAGGGTTATCAGATATTACTAGGACCGGACAGGTTCAGGGTTATCAGATATTACTAGGACCGGACAGAATCAGGGTTGTCAGATATTACTAGGACCGGACAGGTTCAGGGTTATCAGATATTACTAGGACCGGACAGGTTCAGGGTTATCAGATATTACTAGGACCGGACAGGTTCAGGGTTATCAGATATTACTAGGAAGGGACAGGTTCAGGGTTATCAGATATTACTAGGACTGGACAGGTTCAGGGTTATTAGATATTACTAGGACCGGACAGGTTCAGGGTTTTCAGATATTACTAGGACCGGACAGGTTCAGGGTTATCAGATATTACTAGGACCGGACAGGTTCAGGGTTATCAGATATTACTAGGACCGGACAGGTTCAGGGTTATCAGATATTACTAGGACCGGACAGGTTCAGGGTTATCAGACATTGGTAACCTCAGGGAAGATGTCTCCATATAAAACATTTATAGAGAAGCGTCTTCTTCTGAGGCTGCGATGGTCTTAGTGTTATCTTGTGGTTCTGTGCTGGACATTTCTGCTCTGTATGAAGGATCTATTGTATAATGACAGGAATGATGACATGTTGTCTAATGTGTTCACTTATCTCTCTCTCTTTAGTGTTTTCAGGCTCTGACCTGTGACCATGGCCTCTCCACAAGACCCATTGCTGAAGGAGGAGGAAGAAGCAATGGAGGACCATAGTGATATGGATGTGGAAAAGGGCGATATCCCTGAGAGGCAGAACCTGCCATCTCTAAGCGTGATGTCCACCGCACGTTCCATCATCACCGTAGTGATCCTCGCCTTTGTTAATTTGCTCATCTATGCAAATCGCTCCAGCGTGGCGGGGGTGCTGCCTTATATACAGAAAGCATATGACACCAATGCTAGTCTGTCCGGCTTATTGAATACATTGTTCATTGGAAGCTACGTGCTGGTCGCACCAATTGCCGGATATTTGGGCGACCACTGTAATAAGAAATATACTGTTTGTGCAGGAATCATTGTTTGGCTGAGCATGACACTTACCCTGTCATTCATCCCTGACGGGTACTTCCTGCTCTTCCTGCTGACGAGTGGACTGGTTGGAGCCGGTGAGGCGACTTTCTGCACCATCGCTCCCTCCATCATTGCAGACCTTTTTACAAGTGACCAGCGGACCCGCATGCTGAACGTGTTTTACTCCGTCATACCTGTTGTCACGATGCCGGCTGGCAGGAGGTGGATCCTCTGTGCCAGAGAGGGATAGCGAGGACCGCGCTAGTGGACCGGTTCTAAGCCACTACAGGTTTTCACCAGAGCCCGCCGCAAAGCGGGATGGTCTTGCTGCGGCGGTAGTGACCAGGTCGTATCCACTAGCAACGGCTCACCTCTCTGGCTGCTGAAGATGCTGAAGATAGGCGAGGTACAAGGGAGTAGGCAGAAGCAAGGTCGGACGTAGCAGAAGGTCGAGGCAGGCAGCAAGGATCGTAGTCAGGGGCAACGGCAGGAGGTCAGGAACACGGGCTAGGAACAGACAAGGGAACGCTTTCACTAGGCACTAAGGCAACAAGATCCGGCAAGGGAGTGCAGGGGAAGTGAGGTAATATAGGGAAGTGCACAGGTGATCACACTAATAGGTAATTGGAAGATTGGGCCAGGCACCAACATTGGTGCACTGGCCCTTTAAATTGCAGAGACCCGGCGCGCGCGCGCCCTAGGGAGCGGGGCCGCGCGCGCCGGGACAGGACCGACGGAGAGCGAGTCAGGTACGGGGACCGGGGTGCGCATCGCGAGCGGGCGCCACCCGCATCGCGAATCGCACCCCGGCAGGAGGCGGGACCGCAGCGCACCCGGTCAGTGGATCTGACCGGGGCGCTGCAGCAACGGGGATGAGGCGAGCGCTCCGGGGAGGAACGGGGACCCGGAGCGCTCAGCGTAACAGTACCCCCCCCCTTGGGTCTCCCCCTCTTCTTGGGGCCAAAGAACCTGAGGAAAAAAAAGTCAATTTTTCCGTGAAGAGGTCCGATGCACATTAGGAGGGGTTCTGTGCGGAAACACATGAGACAGTCCAATCTTTTATTGTTAATACAATAGATGTAGAGGGGTCTGGCGAGACTGGTCACAGGGACGTAGAACCTGTTGATAAGAGAGGCCAAAAAAAATTTTCCTGCAGATCCGGAATCCAAGGGGACCATAGTAGAGAAGGAGAAGGTATAGGCAGATATCCGCACAGACACAGTGAGGCGTGGAGAAGCAGAGTTGACATCAAGAACTGTGTCACCTTTGTGCGGAGTCAGCGTACGTCTTTCCAGGCGGGGAGGACGGATAGGACAATCCTTCAGGAAGTGTTCGGTACTGGCATAGTACAGGCAAAGATTCTCCATGCGGCGTCGTGTCCTCTCTTGAGGTGTCAAGCGAGACCGGTCAACTTGCATAGCCTCCGCGGCGGGAAGCACAGGAACGGATTGCAGAGGACCAGAGGAGAGAGGAGCCGGGGAGAAAAAACGCTTCGTGCGAACAAAGTCCATATCCAGGCGGAGCTCCAGACGCCATCCGGAAGAACGCATGTCAATGCGAGTGGCAAGATGAATGAGTTCATGTAGGTCAGCAGGAGTCTCTCGTGCGGCCAGAACATCTTTAATGTTGCTGGATAGGCCTTTTTTAAAGGTCGCGCAGAGAACCTCACTATTCCAGGACAACTCGTAAGCAAGAGCACGGAACTGAATGGCGTACTCGCCAACGGAAGAAACACCCTGGGCCAGGTTCAGCAGGGCAATCTCGGCAGAAGAAGCTCGGGCAGGCTCCTCGAAGACACCACGGACCTCAGCGAAGAAGGACTGGACTGTGGCTGTGGCAGAATCATTGCGGTCCCCATCAAATTTGTCCGGCAGGGACAAGCAGGGGTTAAGAACGGCCGGTTGCTGCGGAGGAGTTGCAGGAGCCGGCGGAGGAGATGGTTGTTGCAGCTGTAGCTGTGACTGAAGTTGCTGTATCTGCGGCAGCAGCTGCTGTGACTGAAGTTGCTGTATCTGCGGCAGCAGCTGCTGTAACTGTGACTGAAGACGCTGTGTCTCGGAGATCAAGTATGCCAGCTGTTGATCTCGTTGGGCGATCTTTACGCCAAATTTGTCCGGCAGGGACAAGCAGGGGTTAGGAACGGCCGGTTGCTGCGGAGGAGTTGCAGGAGCCGGCGGAGGAGATGGTAGTTGCAGCTGTAGCTGTTGCTGTATCTGCAGCTGCTGTATCTGTGACTGAATACGCAGTGCCTCGGAGGTCAAGTATGCCAGCTGTTGATCTCGTTGGGCGATCTTTAGGGCTAGCTGGGCGACCAGTGTAGGATCTTCAGCGGGATCCATGGCCGGATCTACTGTCACGATGCCGGCTGGCAGGAGGTGGATCCTCTGTGCCAGAGAGGGATAGCGAGGACCGCGCTAGTGGACCGGTTCTAAGCCACTACAGGTTTTCACCAGAGCCCGCCGCAAAGCGGGATGGTCTTGCTGCGGCGGTAGTGACCAGGTCGTATCCACTAGCAACGGCTCACCTCTCTGGCTGCTGAAGATGCTGAAGATAGGCGAGGTACAAGGGAGTAGGCAGAAGCAAGGTCGGACGTAGCAGAAGGTCGAGGCAGGCAGCAAGGATCGTAGTCAGGGGCAACGGCAGGAGGTCAGGAACACGGGCTAGGAACAGACAAGGGAACGCTTTCACTAGGCACTAAGGCAACAAGATCCGGCAAGGGAGTGCAGGGGAAGTGAGGTAATATAGGGAAGTGCACAGGTGATCACACTAATAGGTAATTGGAAGATTGGGCCAGGCACCAACATTGGTGCACTGGCCCTTTAAATTGCAGAGACCCGGCGCGCGCGCGCCCTAGGGAGCGGGGCCGCGCGCGCCGGGACAGGACCGACGGAGAGCGAGTCAGGTACGGGGACCGGGGTGCGCATCGCGAGCGGGCGCCACCCGCATCGCGAATCGCACCCCGGCAGGAGGCGGGACCGCAGCGCACCCGGTCAGTGGATCTGACCGGGGCGCTGCAGCAACGGGGATGAGGCGAGCGCTCCGGGGAGGAACGGGGACCCGGAGCGCTCAGCGTAACACCTGTAGGCTGCGGACTAGGATACATCATCGGGCCTAAAGTGACTGATGCAGCAAGGGGCGATTGGCACTGGGCGTTTCGGGTCACCCCTGGCCTGGGCCTCATAGCTGTGGCTTTGATGATTTTGGTCACAAAAGAGCTTCCAAGAACGACTACAAACGGGAAGAACAACAAATCCCAGAAGTTTGCCAAATGGGCGACAGATCTGAAAAAACTATTTAAAAATCGAAGCTTCATGTTAACCACCATGGGATCGACGGCTGTATCCTTCATAGTGGGAGCCATAGGTGTATGGGGTCCGTCATACCTGACCCACGCACGAACACTCCTACAAGAGAAGGACCCTTGCCGTGCTGAACCGTGTGACTATCACGACATCCTAATATTTGGTGTGGTTACAGTCGTTTCCGGCATTCTGGGAGTTTTGGCAGGGGCGGAGATAAGTAAAAGATATCGCAAATCCAACCCACGGGCGGACCCGCTTGTGTGTGGATGCGCGATGATGCTCTCCGCCCCTTTTCTTCTGTTGGCATTGACTTTTGGCAACATCAGCCTCGTTGCCACCAACATCTTCATCTTCATCGGAGAGACGCTTCTGTCAGTAAATTTCACCCTCATATCTGACATTATACTAAAAGTAGTAACTCCGTGGAGGAGATCTTCAGCCCTGGCCGTGCAGATGACAATCTATCACCTCCTAGGTGACGCCGGCAGCCCGTACCTCATCGGCCTGATATCTGACACCTACGAACGAGGATATGCCAAATCCCCTCTTCTGAAATACCGCAGCCTGGAGTATGCCCTCATGACCTGCACCATAATGGCAGTCATCGGAGGGGCCTTCTTCATGGCCACGGCCCTATATATAGAGAGGGACGAAAAAGAAGCAGAGATGGAATCAGAACCTCCGTCATCCTCCTCCTCCTCACTGCTTCCTGCCGATGAGGACCGCGCTTCAGACTGAGGAAAAGTCATTGCTTACCTTTATCTCGTTTACTTCATTAAAAAAAATTAAGAAAAAAATAACTGCATTTGTTCTATGTTCCACTTTACCCCTTATTCTCTACCCAGGGGCGGACACAGACAGCAGTGGGCCCTTGTGCAAAGAATGTGCCTGTGCCCCCCCCCCCCAAAACATCAATTGTTCAGCACCCCCCCTCCATGTGTCACTTACTCAGGTGGACCCCCATATGTCACTTGCTGTATAAGTTTCTAATTATTTATTAAGGCCTCCCATATGCCGCAGCTCATTCAAGCCACATTAGGAAGCATAGATTCCCAACATTAGGTAGCATAGATTCCCCACATTAGGTAGCATAGTTTCCTCACATTAGGTAGCATAGTTTCCCCACATTAGGTAGCATAGATTCCCTACATTAGGTAGCAGTTTCCCCACATTAGGTAGCATAGTTTACCCACATTAGGTAGCACAGATTCCCCCACATTAGGTAACATAGTTTCCCCACATTAGGTAGCATAGTTTCCCCACATTAGGTAGCACAGATTCCCCACATCAGGTAACATAGTTTCCCCACATTAGGTAACATAGTTTGCCCACATTAGGTAGCATAGTTTGCCCACATTAGGTAGCACAGATTCCCCACATTAGGTAACATAGTTTCCCCACATTAGGTAGCATAGTTTCCCCACATTAGGTAGCACAGATTCCCCACATTAGGTAACATAGTTTCCCCACATTAGGTAGCATAGCTTCCCCACATTAGGTAGCATACTTTCCCCACATTAGGTAGCATAGTTTCCCCACATTAGGTAGCACAGATTCCCCACATTAGGTAACATAGTTTCCCCACATTAGGTAGCATAGATTCCTCACATTAGGTAGCCATAGCCCCCCCAAACACACAGACAGACACAGACACACACAGAGACACACTTACCTGCCCTGCACAGCGCTTCTCCTCTCCGGCAGCGGCCTGACGAGTGACGTCACTGACGTCCTCCTGAGCGGGTCTGCAGAAGTACGTCAGACCCCGGTCGGCTGGAGGCAGACTCACTGTCTAAAGTGCCTGCTGCGCTATTATACCCCGCAGCTGCTTTAGAACAGTGAGCAGCGGCCGCGCCAACCCTACCATGAACCTACTAGGCACAAAAAAAAAAAAGAGGCAGCAAAATGCCGCCCCTGAAAAGTGCCACCTGGGACTTATGGTCCCACTGGGTCCCATGGTAGGGCTGACCAGAGGCGGCTCTAGACTTTGTGAGGCCTTAGGCGAAACTTGAACATGATGCCCTGCTTTATTTTCTGCTGAAATTACATGGTGGTCCGGCTGTGAGATGGTTATACTGTGACATCAGTGTGTATTATCCCTGTACTGTGACATCACTGTGTATTATCTCTGTACTGTGCCATCACTCTGTGTACTATCCCTGTACTGTGACGTCACTGTGTATTATCTCTGTACTGTGCCATCACTCTGTGTATTATCCCTGTACTGTGACATCACTGTGTGTATTATCCCTGTACTGTGACATCACTGTGTATTATCCCTGTACTGTGACATCACTGTGTGTATTATCCCTGTACTGTGACATCACTGTGTATTATCTCTGTACTGTGCCATCACTCTGTGTATTATCCCTGTAATGTGACATCACTGTGTATTAACTCTGTACTGTGCCATCACTGTGTATTATCCCTGTACTGTGACGTCACTGTGTATTATCTCAGTACTGTGCCATCACTCTGTGTATTATCCCTGTACTGTGACATCACTGTGTGTATTATCTCTGTACTGTGACATCACTGTGTATTATCCCTGTACTGTGACATCACTGTGTATTATCTCTGTACTGTGACATCACTGTGTATTGTCCCTGTACTGTGACATCACTGTGTGTATTATCCCTGTAATGTGACATCACTGTGTATTATCCCTGCACTGCGACATCACTCTGTATATTATCCCTGTACTGTGACATCACTCTGTATATTATCCCTGTACTGTGACATCATTGTGTGTATTATCCCTGTACTGTGACATCACTGTGTATTATCCCTGTACTGTGACATCACTGTGTATTATCTCTGTACTGTGACATCACTGTGTATTATCCCTGTACTGTGACATCACTCTGTATATTATCCCTGTACTGTGACATCATTGTGTGTATTATTCCTGTACTGTGACATCACTGTGTATTATTCCTGTACTGTGACATCACTGTGTATTATTCCTGTACTGTGACATCACTGTGTATTATTCCTGTACTGTGACATCACTGTGTGTATTATCTCTGTACTGTGACATCACTGTGTATTATCCCTGTACTGTGACGTCACTGTGTATTATCCCTGTACTGTGACGTCACTGTGTATTATCCCTGTACTATGACATCACTGTGTATATTATCCCTCCCTGTACTGTGACATCACTGTGTGTATTATCTCTGTACTGTGACATCACTGTGTATTATCCCTGTACTGTGACATTGCTGTGTGTATTATCTCTGTACTGTGACATCGCTGTGTATTATCCCGGTACTGTGACATCACTGTGTGTATTATCCCTGTACTGTGACATCACTGTGTATTATCCCTGTACTGTGACATCACTGTGTATTATCCCTGTACTGTGACATCACTGTGTATATTATCCCTGTACTGTGACATCACTGTGTATTATCCCTGTATGGTGACATCACTGTGTATTATGCCTGTACTGTGACATCACTGTGTATTAACTCTGTACTGTGCCATCACTGTGTATATTATCCCTGTACTGTGACATCACTGTGTGTATTATCCCTGTACTGTGACATCACTGTGTATATTATCCCTGTACTGTGACATCACTGTGTGTATTATCCCTGTACTGTGACATCACTGTGTATATTATCCCTGTACTGTGACATCACTGTGTGTATTATCTCTGTACTGTGACATCACTGTGTATTGTCCCTGTACTGTGACATCACTGTGTGTATTATCCCTGTAATGTGACATCACTGTGTATTATCCCTGCACTGCGACATCACTCTGTATATTATCCCTGTACTGTGACATCACTCTGTATATTATCCCTGTACTGTGACATCATTGTGTGTATTATCCCTGTACTGTGACATCACTGTGTATTATCCCTGTACTGTGACATCACTGTGTATTATCTCTGTACTGTGACATCACTGTGTATTATCCCTGTACTGTGACATCACTCTGTATATTATCCCTGTACTGTGACATCATTGTGTGTATTATTCCTGTACTGTGACATCACTGTGTATTATTCCTGTACTGTGACATCACTGTGTATTATTCCTGTACTGTGACATCACTGTGTATTATTCCTGTACTGTGACATCACTGTGTGTATTATCTCTGTACTGTGACATCACTGTGTATTATCCCTGTACTGTGACGTCACTGTGTATTATCCCTGTACTGTGACGTCACTGTGTATTATCCCTGTACTATGACATCACTGTGTATATTATCCCTCCCTGTACTGTGACATCACTGTGTGTATTATCTCTGTACTGTGACATCACTGTGTATTATCCCTGTACTGTGACATTGCTGTGTGTATTATCTCTGTACTGTGACATCGCTGTGTATTATCCCGGTACTGTGACATCACTGTGTGTATTATCCCTGTACTGTGACATCACTGTGTATTATCCCTGTACTGTGACATCACTGTGTATTATCCCTGTACTGTGACATCACTGTGTATATTATCCCTGTACTGTGACATCACTGTGTATTATCCCTGTATGGTGACATCACTGTGTATTATGCCTGTACTGTGACATCACTGTGTATTATCCCTGTACTATGACATCACTGTGTATATTATCCCTGTACTGTGACATCACTGTGTGTATTATCCCTGTACTGTGACATCACTGTGTATATTATCCCTGTACTGTGACATCACTGTGTGTATTATCCCTGTACTGTGACATCACTGTGTATATTATCCCTGTACTGTGACATCACTGTGTGTATTATCCATGTACTGTGACCTCACTGTGTGTATTATCCCTGTACTGTGACATCACTGTGTGTATTATCTCTGTACTGTGACATCACTGTGTGTATTATCCCTGTACTGTGACATCACTGTGTATTATCCCTGTACTGTGACATCACTCTGTATATTATCCCTGTACTGTGACATCACTCTGTATATTATCCCTGTACTGTGACATCACTGTGTATTATTCCTGTACTGTGACATCACTGTGTATTATTCCTGTACTGTGACATCACTGTGTATTATTCCTCTACTGTGACATCACTGTGTATTATTCCTGTACTGTGACATCACTGTGTGTATTATCTCTGTACTGTCACATCACTGTGTATTATCCCTGTACTGTGACATCACTGTGTATTATCCCTGTACTATGACCACTGTGTATATTATCCCTCCCTGTACTGTGACATCACTGTGTGTATTATCTCTGTACTGTGACATCACTGTGTATTATCCCTGTACTGTGACATCACTGTGTGTATTATCTCTGTACTGTGACATCACTGTGTGTATTATCCCTGTACTGTGACATCACTGTGTATTATCCCTGTACTGTGACATCACTGTGTATTATCCCTGTACTGTGACATCACTGTGTATATTGTCCCTGTACTGTGACATCACTGTGTATATTATCCCAGTACTGTGACATCACTGTGTGTATTATCTCTGTACTGTAACATCACTGTGTGTATTATCCCTGTACTGTGACATCACTGTGTATATTATCTCTGAATTATAACATCACTGTGTGTTATCTCTCTACTGCAACATCACTGTTGATACTTACACTGCACTGTGACATCACTGTATATATTAAGCCTGTATACCCTAATGCCACTGTACATATTTACCTTGCACTGCGAGTGACAATACAGGGTAAATATGCACAGTGACATCACAGTTCAGAGTTAATATAAACAGTAATGTCTCTGTACAGGGACAATAAACAGTTTTGCCACTACAGGGTTAATAAACGCAGTGTTGTCACAGTAGAGGGTAACTATACAGTGATGTCATTGTACCGGGAAAATATACACAGTGAAGTCAGCATTCAAGAATAATAAACTGTGATGTCACTACAGGGTTGTTATACACAGTGACATCAAATTACAGGATGAAGCACAGTGATGTCACAGTTTATTATGAAGCACAGTGATGTCAGTTTATTATGAAGCACAGTGATGTCACAGTTTATTATGAAGCACAGTGATGTCACAGTTTATTATGAAGCACAGTGATGTCACAGTTTATTATGAAGCACAGTGATGTCACAGTTTATTATGAAGCATAGTGATGTCACAGTTTATTATGAAGCACAGTGATGTCACAGTTTATTGTGAAGCACAGTGATGTCACAGTTTATTGTGAAGCACAGTGATGTCACAGTTTATTATGAAGCACAGTGATGTCACAGTTTATTATGAAGCACAGTGATGTCACAGTTTATTATGAAGCACAGTGATGTCACAGTTTATTATGAAGCACAGTGATGTCACACTTTATTATAAAGCACAGTGATGTCAGTTTATTATGAAGCACAGTGATGTCACAGTTTATTATGAAGCACAGTGATGTCACAGTTTATTATGAAGCACAGTGATGTCACAGTTTATTATGAAGCACAGTGATGTCAGTTTATGATGAAGCACAGTGATGTCACAGTTTATTATGAAGCAGTGATGTCACAGTTTATTATGAAGCACAGTGATGTCACAGTTTATTATGAAGCACAGTGATGTCACCGTTTATTATGAAGCACAGTGATGTCACAGTTTATTATGAAGCACAGTGATGTCACAGTTTATTATGAAGCACAGTGATGTCACAGTTTATTATGAAGCACAGTGATGTCACAGTTTATTATGAAGCACAGTGATGTCAGTTTATGATAAAGCACAGTGACATCACAGTTTATTATGAAGCACAGTGACGTCACAGTTTATTATGAAGCACAGTGATGTCACAGTTTATTATGAAGCACAGTGATGTCACAGTTTATTATGAAGCACAGTGACATCACAGTTTATTATGAAGCACAGTGATGTCACAGTTTATTATGAAGCACAGTGATGTCACAGTTTATTATGAAGCACAGTGATGTCACAGTTTATTATGAAGCACAGTGATGTCACAGTGTATTATGAAGCACAGTGATGTCACAGTTTATTATGAAGCACAGTGATGTCACAGTTTATTATGAAGCACAGTGATGTCACAGTTTATTATGAAGCACAGTGATGTCAGTTTATTATGAAGCACAGTGATGTCAGTTTATTATGAAGCACAGTGATGTCACAGTTTATTATGAAGCACAGTGATGTCACAGTTTATTATGAAGCACAGTGATGTCACAGTTTATTATGAAGCACAGTGATGTCACAGTTTATTATGAAGCACAGTGATGTCAGTTTATTATAAAGCACAGTGATGTCACAGTTTATTATGAAGCACAGTGACATCAGTTTATTATGAAGCACAGTGATGTCACAGTTTATTATGAAGCACAGTGATGTCACAGTTTATTATGAAGCACAGTGATGTCAGTTTATTATGAAGCACGGTGATGTCACAGTTTATTATGAAGCACGGTGACGTCACAGTTTATTATGAAGCACAGTGACGTCACAGTTTATTATGAAGCACAGTGACATCACAGTTTATTATGAAGCACAGTGACGTCACAGTTTATTATGAAGCACAGTGACGTCACAGTTTATTATGAAGCACAGTGACGTCACAGTTTATTATGAAGCACAGTGACGTCACAGTTTATTATGAAGCACAGTGACGTCACAGTTTATTATGAAGCACAGTGACGTCACAGTTTATTATGAAGCACAGTGACGTCACAGTTTATTATGAAGCACAGTGACGTCACAGTTTATTATGAAGCACAGTGACGTCACAGTTTATTATGAAGCACAGTGATGTCACAGTTTATTATGAAGCACAGTGATGTCACAGTTTATTATGAAGCACAGTGATGTCACAGTTTACTATGAAGCACAGTGATGTCACAGTTTATTATGAAGCACAGTGATGTCACAGAGACTACAGAATGTACAACTGTACGTATGATGAAGATGGCGGGATGCTATCGAAACGTCACACATACATGGGGGAATAAAACACTTTGTTTTTGCACCTTATCTGGGAGTGCCACTGGATCTTTAGTTTTGTTGATAGATAGATAGATTATATATAGATAGATAGATAATAGATATGAGATAGATAGATAGATATGAGATAGATAGATAGATATGAGATAGATAGATAGATCAGTGTATCCCAACCAGGGGGCCTCTAGCCATTCCAAAACGACAACTCCCAGCATGTCTTTGGCTTTATGAGCATACTGAGAGTTGTAGTTTTGCAACAGCTGGAGGCCCCCTAGTTGGGAAACACTGATCTATCAATCATCTATCTATCCATCTATCTCCTATCTATCTATCTATCTATATCATATCTATCTATAATCTATCTATCTATATCATGTCTATCTATCATCTATTAATCTATCTTTCTATCTATCTATCTCATATCTATCTATATATCATCTATCTATCTCTCATATCTATCTTTCTTTCATCTATCTCTCATCTATCTGAGATAGATATGAGATAGATAGATACATAGAAAGATAGATAGATACATAAATAGATGGATATAGATAGATGGATAGATAGATAGATAGATAGATAGATAGATAGATAGATATGATATAGATAGATATGATATAGATAGATAGATATGAGATAGATAGATATGAGATAGATATGAGATAGATAGATATGAGATAGATAGATATGAGATAGATAGATAGATAGATAGATAGATAGGAGATAGATGGATAGATAGATAAAATAAAAAAAAACTCCAGAAGAGCAGCACAACAAAATTAAGAAAACCAATGTAATGGTGCACGCTGGGTGTGGACCTTGGTGAGAGATTCACTTGTACTAGAAAAAAGCAATAGACCAGCAGCACACAGAAAAATAAGTGCAAAAAAGGTGGAGATTTATTGCATTATCCAAGTGTACAAGCTCCTTGAGAACGGCAACGAGAGGTCGCTGAAACGTCGCTTCTTTTGTACACTGGGATAATGCAATAAATCTCCACCTTTTTTGCACTAATTTTTCTGTGTGCTGCTGGTCTCTTGCTTTTTTTTTTTTTTTTTGGATAGATAGATAGATAGATAATAGATAGATGATTGATATAGATCAGTGTTTCCCAACTAGGGGGGCCTCCAGCTGTTGCAAAACTACAACTCCCAGTATGCTCATAAAGCCAAAGGAATGCTGGGAGTTGTTGGTTTGCAACAGCTGGAGGCCCCCTGGTTGGGAAACTGATCTATCTATCTATATCATATAAATGTATCTATATCATATCCATCTATCTATATCATATCCATCTATCTCCTATCTAATCTATCTATCTGTCTATATCATATCTATCTATCATCTATCTATCTATATCATATCTATGTATCTATCATCTATCAATCGATCTGTCTATCATCTATCTATCCATCTATTTATGTATCTTTCTATATATCATCTCTCTATCTATATATCATCTATTTATCTATCTTTCTATCTATCTCATATCTATATATATATATAGATAGATAGATAGATAGATATAGATATATTTATGTATCTATCTATATATCATCTATCTACCTATCTATCTCTCATATCTATTTATCTATCTATCTCTCATCTATCTGAGTTAGATAGATAGATAGATAGATAGATATGAGATAGATAGATAGATAGATAGATATGAGCTAGATAGATATGAGATAGATAGATAGATATGAGAGAGATAGATAGATAGATATGATATAGATATGAGATAGATAGATAGATAGATAGATAGATATGAGATAGATATGAGGATAGATAGATAGATATGAGAAAGATAGATAGATAGATAGATGAATAAATAGATGGATATAGATAGATGGATGGATGGATGGATAGATATGAGATAGATAGATAGATAGGAGATAGATATATAATAGATAGATAGATAGATAGATAGATAGATCAATGTTTCCCAACCTGGGGGCCTCCAGCTGTTGCAAAACTACAACTCCCAGTATGCTCATAAAGCCAAAGGAATGCTGGGAGTTGTAGTTTTGCAAAAGCTGAAGGCCCCCTGGTTGGGAAACACTGAACTACCTCCCACTGTCTCCTACAACTTTCCCCCTCTCCCCCAAGCAAGTTACTTACTTTAAAAGGGCAGCATCAGCAGTGGGCACTGGGAAGGTAAGTCTTCCATACTGGTGGTGTCCGTGCCTGTATACACACAGCGGGCCTGCTCCACAAGGTCCAGTATACAGGGGAGTGAGAGAGGGGGAGGAGCTTCCTGTCTGCTCTTCCCAGTCTGCATAGCGCGGCCCCTGCGTGGTGACAGGGCTGCTGGCTGAAGGTTTATTAAAAGAAAGGATGGCGGAGTAGAAGGCTCCGGGGGGTGGGGGGTGCAGCGGGGGCTCGGGCCCCTTATTGGTGGCCATGAGAGCTGCTAGTGACCTACTGCTGCTAGGGGGGGCACAAGGGGGGGGGGGGCAATCATGATGTAGGGGGGGCCGTGGCCCCCCTAACCCCGCAACCCCCCCCCCCCCAGAGACGCCACTGGCTGCAGGGGTGGTTGAGCGCAGCGTCCATCCGGGTGCTGTCAAACTTGCTGTGGTCGGGGAGTATGCAGTGGTATGTGGCCTAATGCTCACCTCTGGGGCCGGACCTGGAGAGGGCAGCGGGCCCCCTCTCACGCTGGGCCCCTGTGCAGCTGAACCGGCTGCACAGGCGATATGTCCGCCCCTGGCTAGATAGAGCCCTGTTACAGGACAGAAGACATTTACTTGACGGAAATAGGAGGGGAAAAAAAGTTGGACAGAATATCATTCCTGACAGGAATGAACATTTTTCATTTAAATTTAGCCCCATGGCAAATCGGATTAGGAAGATATTCCAGAAAAACTGGTTTCTAGTTAAAAATGATGTAGAATTAAGCAAAACCATCCCCCATAGACCAATGATCACCTTTCGTAGGTGTAAAAACCTTAAAGATCAAGTTACCAGAAGCAGATTCCAATCTGAACAGAAATCTAACGTAGACTGGCTTAGGAAATCGGCCTCAATCGGGAACCACCGTTGTGGCTTCTGTACTTGGTGTCCCCATTTTAAACCAGGTAAATATTTAAGGAATAGATATAACAGTCAAGTCTCTGATCACTTGTAAAACCCCATGGGTGGTGTTTGTTATTATCTGCAGTTGAATTACTACCTTACAGCCCAATGACACATTATCTGCAGTTGTGGATGCTTCTATGTTGGCAGTACTAAGAGACCGTTCACATTAGATTTCGTGAGCATGTCTGCGCTCAGGGAAGGGATCGCCCAGATTCATTGAACACATGAACGCAGCGCACAGCAGAGACTGCAGAGGTCTAACGTTTCAAGGTATTGAACAAGTCATCAATAAAGAAGGTTGTGACTTCAGAAATGGCGCGATGGATAATTAAAACCAATGCACAGGGGAGCCTCGGGTTAAATGAAAGACTAGACTTTAGTGTCTTCTTGTAATTTTGTTATTCTATTTTAATACATTGCATATGAAGAGTTACACGCTTTTATCTTTGTATTGTATCTTATTTTATTATCACTGTGTAAACCTTGGTGCCCCTACTTCGTCAGCAGGTGAAAGTATTTAAGGTGATATGCACCAAGGAGGGCAGGGTCTGATGAAGCGTGCATGCGCATGCGCACGCGCAACAGCTGTCACCCATTCTCATGCAGAGGATCTTGTGAACTGTCCTGCCGTTCAATGTGAATAGATGCACCTTTTGAAATAAAGAAATAGCACTGTTTGCACCTTCAAGCTGGTGAGTGCGGCCCATCCTTTCTTCAGTTTCGATTAATATCAAACAGGATGATTTTATGTGCAATATCAAAGGGGTCATTTATATTTTAGAATGCACATGTTAAAAAAAAACAATATATAGGTAGGACATTAAGGAACTTAAAAACTAGGATATTGGAGCACCTTTTTAATGTAAGGAAGGGTAATGAAAAACAGCAGCAGATTTGTCCATACCGTTAAACAGAATTGCAAAGGTGGTGACTTTATAGACCAAATATCAGTGGAAACACTGCTGATTTTCATATTTGACTCATTGGCGCCAGCTGTCCTGAACACCGAATTGGAATTTTATGTACTTCTGAAGTAAGAAGAGATTTACCGATGGGGGGGTCCTTTCCCATAATGTAATCAGGCACAACAATGTTTCCTGTGATTTGACAAACCCGCCCAACCTGTGTTATCACCAAACATTTCATGCCTATTTACCAGGTTCATTACCTTCTTATTACATATTATTTCTTTTCAGTTTTGTACTTTGCATAGTATATTAAAGGGATTGTCCCACCTCGCTAGTTGCAGGTTTTCTGGCTCCTCTGGCCTGTTTGCAGCAGCCAGAGCTGATCAGAAAAGCCGAAAGCAGCAGAAGCGGAGACATTAGGCAACCTGCATAACTCTTATTGACTTAAATGGGTGTTACAGAATAGATGTAGCCCCCTGAGCCATGCTGTTTATGTAACTCCCAGAGTCACCCACTTATCTTGGCCTACTTGTTGCAGGTGATAACATAAAGGAGTGAAATATCAATAAAATGTTGGCGCAAATTGCAGCTTGCATGCAAGGAAAATAATGAATCCGACGATGGCCTTTTTCCCCCTTCTACATACATATGCTGCACTAAAATCTGCAGAAGCAAATATGCAACAAATCTGCAACAAAATCTGTATAAACAGGTGTGTATTTATTAAAATAATGACTGCAGTTTATTGGGAGCATTTCTGTATTGTGTGTAAGTATCCTGGTCTATAGTGGAATTTCCCTCTACAATATTTAGGTTTCACTTAAGCAACAAGGAAAAAGCTCCTCCTTGCCAGGTGACCTTGTAACCGAGAAACACATAAGAAACATTAAACCTCGGTGAGTCACCGAAGGAGGAGCTGTAAAATAACTAACTTCAGGCTGTAAGGGAAAAATACTGTCACAGGAGAACGAGGTAAACCTACTAAAAGTAACTGAAGATCCTTATATCCCAACGTTTACACCATACTGATGTAGGAAATATCAGTCTGGCCTGGACAATTTACAGATAAATTCAATTAGCTTGATAGGAGTGTTAAGAAGAACACTAACCTCACAGATCACCAGTATGATGCCATATTATAATGCTCTTTTCATACCATCAAAAAAAAAATTATTTATGTATCATTTTTAAGGGATCCTTAATATGATGAGATTATACCAGTAGTCACTATAAAAAAAAATGCCTTGCTATTGCAGATGGATGCGTGATCACAAAGGTGAAGAACTATACAATGAGAAATAGTTATAAGACAGTTATTGAAAATGGCTTCATTCTATTGAGTAACGTCTAATGCACCTGGCAGTGGTGCACGGACTTGTGGAGTGGTCCTCAAACAGTTGTCTGCAATACTGACTTTAAGATACCCCTATATGCTCCTGAATGGTGCCTCCATGAGCCATCATAGTCTCTCTAATATGGCATTTGTAGGTAACAAATTATGGGACCTACAAGACAGAGAAGAGCAAATTCTAAGAGGTAAAGATTATGCAATACTGAAATGTAAAGAAAATGTATTAAATCACAATACAGCGAACATATATAATTTTATGGAATATTAATAAACCATTATCTATACAAGGCTTGGTTCACATCTGCATCAAGTTTACTGTTGTTCTGCTTTGTTATTGGAGCAGATCAGTACGCCATACATGATGGGATCAAAGCTGTGCTGCACTGTATTGTCCAGTATTTTTGACAGAACCTATGATAGAGCCTCCCAACTGAGCCACAACTTACCAATATACTTCTTCGTTAGGGTATATTGAAAAGGGTGGGCATGCAGAGATCTATGTGGTTGCCACCAAAACAACCCCATTCAGATTCTCATGGTCAATTTGTTTCAATTACATATTATCAAAATTTTTACAATGCAAGTCACACAATGTATAGAAATATATAAAGTAATATGTTTGCAAAGTATTGTAGCATAAATGATGTCAGCAGATTTTACAAACTGATCTTCAGTATGTAGTGAAATGCTGAAAGAAAAAATAAATCCTATAGTCCTGAAGGGAGTGGGGGGAGATGTATCAAAATTAGTGTTGCTCTCGAATATTCGCAATGCCAATTTTATTCGCGAATATCGCATATTCCCGAATTTGCGAATATTCGCGAATATAGCACTATATTTTCGCAATTACGAATATTCGTAATGGCGTACGAATTTTCACATATGCACATTTTCGTTTATGCTAATTTGTGCATATGATTATTTGTGCATATGCGAATTTTCGCAGATGCGGAAATAAAACACGAATATTATGAATATGCGGATTTAGCGAATATATGACGAATATTTCTCCATATATTCGCGAAATATCGCAAATTCGAATATGGCCTATGCAGCTCAACACTAATCAAAACCTGTCCACAGGAAAAGTTGCTGAGTTGCCCATAGCAACCAATCAGATTGAATCTGTCATCTATCAAATAAAAGAAGGGATCTGATTGATTGCTATTGGCAACTCAGCAACGTCTCCTCTGGACAGGTTTTGATAAATCTCCCCGAGTCTGTATAGAAGCTAAATGTCCATCAAAACATTTAGCAGATTCCGTGTAACAAATATAGTTGTCAACAGATGTTACAAACCTATTTCCAGTGAACCAGAACTCATTTTCAGTCTTAGAAATTTCTGCAATAAACCTCTGAATGGTTGGTCCAGAAATTGGCTATGTTCACTAGGGGAAATGTCCGCATGGGAAATTTCCCTGCAGATATTTCACAGAAAGCAGAGGACCAGCAGAAGTTTCCAGCGCTAGGACCTCTTGGTAATGCGCTGTCTCATAGACGGCAATGCATTTCCTTGCGGAATTTGTAGAAAGAATAGACAGAATTGGAATTTCCATTGCAGAAATATCTGGCATGTAAATTCTGCCATGTGAACAGTGGAGCAGAATCACATTGAAATCCATGGGACTTTGCTGCAGCGGAATGTCTGTGTGGAATTCTTCTGCAAAATCGCCACGTGAACATGACCATACAGTGGAGTTTCCAATGTGTAAAATTGCCAGCATTTCTGAAACATATGGCCACACCCTAAGGTCTCCATGATACCAACATCTAAAAATCACAACAGGAACTGTCATAAAAATACCCTCAGGTGATTAAGAGGCCATCAATAAAAAAAAGTCCTGAATATTATATTTGATGTACTGTCTAAATGTTTATTGGGAGTCTATGGAGTGAAAAGGTCGGACAGAGAGGCAGGCAGGGAAGTGAAAAGCGCTGCCGCGCACTTGACAGGGTTGTAATTTGTGATTGCAGCAAGTCTCAGGAGTGAGACCAAAGTGCAATCTAAACTTTTAATGGACATCATGTCAAAAGTTTATTCGAATGACAGTAACACTTTAAAGATTTGTCAAGGGACATTTAAGCGCAAACGTCATGCCAATCAAATACGGTAGCAAATTTCTGGGAAGTGCCAGTAGTTGGACACCCACAAATCAGATACTTATCATCTATCCAGTGGATAGGTCATAAATCATTCTCTGGGGAAAATCTCTTTGAAGGAGTGTTCTGCTGAAAACAAAGATGTTAGATTGCGGGGGTCCCCCGCCATCTCCACTGCCTCTCCGCAGTACTAACCGTTGTGCCCCTTCCACTGAATGGATGGGGCATGGCATGACGTCATGCTTCCGTGTTCCGGACACCACTACTGCCGGCCTGGAGATTTCGGGGGTCCCCAGCAGCGGGGGATCTAACATCTTATCCCCTATCCTTTGGATAGGGGATAAGATATTTTTGGTGGAGTACCCCTTTAATTCTACTGTAGGGTAAAGGAATGCAATTTCACCGATAATTTTAAAGGATAAGTGCTGTCATTTTTCATTCTGCATTGTTCTGTTCCAGTGAATGGGTCAAAGCTGCAGTACATTCCACTGTGTTGCAGAATGGTGGTGATTGCCCCTGCAGCACACTTCTGCTGTGTGTGAATCCAGGCAATGTTTTTGTCAGAGACAATCTGTCTAGTTCACACTGTAGTTTTTTTCATTGATTTTATTATAGTCAAAAGCAGGACTAAAGCTTTTTGGGAAGGAGAAGTATAACTGCATGCTTTACAATTCTCCTTGTTTTGGATTTATTTTAGTTTTAAGCTACAAAAGAAAGCATCAATATGCAAAGTGCGAACTAGGCTTTAAACTAGTTTATCCGGGTTAGTCATAAAGCCACAGAGGGATGTTTCTTCTCATCTCAGTATGACCTTATCAGCATACCTAAGGCCTAGTAATTAATGATGGATGAATTGTCTAGTAGGTCCCAAGACATCTGAAAGGCCAGTCAAGAAAAGGACAAGTTGTATAAAAGACACAAGGAACCAGTGAATGTGGTGAAGAATGGCACAGTAAAACAGTTATTTTTACTTTGGATGGGCCTCAGTATCCCTGAATTCTCTGGAACTAAATGTGAGTGGAAAAAATGTCTGTCCATTCACATGCAGCTTGATTTTATGTTCGTAATTATAATACCCGTAAGTGAAAGTGATGTCTTTTGAGCTGTTTGTGTTAAAAAAAAAAAAAACAGATATAGGGCTTGAGGAAGTATTTTTTATTATTTATAGTAGACCTGGCGAAATATCATAGGAATGCTGAGTAGGTGAAACCTTCATTGAGTCCCAATGGCCTATGGATCCAGTGTGATTCTTAACATAATAGTTTAACATTAAGATTTCCCCATTGGGGTCCAAGCTTAACTTGGGTGATACCCCAAAATTTGATAGCTAAGGGATCCCTTAGAAATCCACAAAAGCGGTCCAGCAGCACACTAGAGGTATAACCAACTATGTCTTTATTAAGCCCATGAGCAAATATTCCCTTAGATATCAAATTTTGGGGTATCACCCAAGTTAAACTTGGACCCTGATGTGGAAATCTTAATGTTAAACTATTACGTGAAGTAGGTGAAACCTCAATGAAGGTTTCACCTTCACCTATAGCATTCCTATGATATCTCTCGCCATTTCTACTATTAATAATGAAAATAACTGCCTCAAGCCCTATAACAGTCACACTCTCCCCCCTTCTTTAATAAAGTTTAAAAAAAAAATGCGTAGTCACGTAGTTGGTTTTCATTGAGCAATTACAATCTTCCAATATAGAATAACAATTAATGTAACTTCCAATATGAAATACCAGTCCCTCTAATATGAGAATAGAATATAGCTAAATACGTACCTAAGTGCATATCATGTAAACCAATTAGTCATTTAATTGTCAGTTCAATTTTCTATATGCCAGTAAAAGACAAACTATCACACATAAAGATGCTGGTTAAGTAATGCAGAGATACTCTATCATTCCGCGCACGCCGGTATGCGCAGACATGCGCAAGAACGATCCGCACAGCAGCGGGAGTCTAACAGCTTGCACAGGACTCAATCACGCATCTACATCAGGTAAAATTGTACCAATCAGAGGTTGCATTGCACGCACACTGTGTTGGTAGGAGTGAGAGGTCGTCAATCAAGCATGATGTGACGCAATAGAGCATTATGGGATAAACTGATTCGGCATCAAAGAGAATTGGTTTGGCTAATGACACTATCACTAAACTTTGGACCAATCCATGAGTACTTAGTAGTGATTAGTCCCTAGATTGAGTGACATCATTGATAGGGGGTTATATAAACTATGGTTGGGCTTGTTTGGACACCATTTGCCATGAAGTCCTTGACAAAGCCACTGCTGTGGCGAAACGTCGGACTGGTGCACGTCTAAGATTTTAATAATCTGCCACAGTTCTCAAACAGTGAGTTTAAGTATGGACTGCAGCCATACTGCTCAATAAGTTTACTAAATTTTGCAGCAAAGCTGCTAATCTACACAGATAAAAAGAACAATGAGAACAATATGGTAGAAAGATTTTAATCGATTTTTGAGGTATTAAAAGTTACGTTTTAACCAATTAGTGGATGGCAAAATTAGGATTCTAGTGGTCATGCTAGTGACCAATTGTAAATAGTGTTAAAAGGGGTTAGTCACACAGGAAGTCCTAGGTAAAAATGTTTATTATTCATTATTATTGTTCTGGTATTTATTACTTCAGTACCGTGTGAGCATTTGGTATTTTTTTTGTTTCATTACTCTATGTAAATTTTATTCTTGATTGATCATAATTTATTTAACCTTTAATAAAATAATAAGGACAATTTTATCACCAGCTCAGTTGTTGTGTGAATTATTTTAGTGTTAAGTTGGGTAAGACCTTTTGTGCCATGTTATATTCATGTGACAAGTGCTGCCCTGTCTCCCAAGGAAGTGACTAACATATTGTTGTGTATGCAACTACAGTATACAGCTGGATGTCAGTCACCACTAAGTAGGGCAGGGGTGAGCACTACCTTCAGGGACTAAGACAGACTACAGTTACTGAAGGTAAAAGAAAAAGGAATCTACCTACGACAGCTCAAAAAAAAAAAAAAACAGAAACAGCTTTTAACTGAGAAATTTGGCAAAAATTAGCTGATTGCAGGATGTCTGAACACTGGGACCCTTCACGATACCTGAGACGGGACCTGGCACTCAGTGAGGAGAGAGTGCTGCAGATGTCTACCAGTAGACGACATACACTTCTCACTGAGAAAGCCAGGGTCCCGTCCCAGAGATTGCAGGGGGGAGGGGGGCCAGCTATCGAACCCCCCGTGATCAGCTAGGGGATAAGTTAATTTTTGCTGGAGTTCTTGTTTAAGTACTAATGGATACTGCTGCACATCTGCACTTAGGCTGATTAATGTACATGGCCACCATTTTTATACTGAGCCAAACAATTTTTTTTCCTTCAGAGACTGCATGAAAAAATACCATCAAGGCTGCAATAAATACAGTATTTCAAATCACAAAACAGCAGTATAAAGCATGTTTATGGGTCAGTTTATGAACTTGTAGAGCAATACATATAGGTCTGTGTACAGTTCATGTGGTCTTTATTACACTCTATAATCTATAAACCATGTAATTTGCTTAAATTTTTACCTAACCAATTGTTAGGGTAAGATGTCTAACCATATTTTCTAAACTAACTCAGATTATATTCACTAACTACTCCTAATACCCCTCCTGTCCTAAAAAAAAAAAATTCCGGGCATTAAAAAACTCTGTATCATAGCTTTCCCCTTGATCACATTGTGTGAGCTCCCGGCAGGAGAAAGTGGGTGTTCCCCAGCAGGCGCAACGTCACTGAAGCCTGTGAGAGCTGTGCCTCCCCATGCCTGGCACGCACTTGCTGAGTTTGGACTTCTGCAAGTCCGGTTGGAGACCAAATTAACTGTTTGGCAACAGAACAGAGCCACCTAGTGGCCGTTTTTTCAATCACATTAAAAACATGCAAAGGTTGAGAATTTTAACAGCAAGTAAATAGCAACGTGTCTTATAATAACATAAGGAACAATATATTAAAAGTTTAGTTTGGTGACAGGTCCTCTTTAAGTTTCCTTATGCTCTTGTAAAAACACATTCTAGTTGACATAAGTAGAATATACTTTTTCTTGTTAGAATGCCCTTTTTGACTGTCAAGATGGAGTCTTTAACATTGATCACATAGATCTAGAGTAGACCAGTACAGCATAGTACAAGGTCTATGAAACACATTCACTAGTTCATTTGTGTTGCAGAATTGAATCCATTAGTCAATAACATAAACCAGAGTGCACACTGGGCTCTTGGCCAACTAAGTAATAAAATGAGTACAATTTGCGCTGGAAGCTCTCTTAATAGTAGGTATTTATTAATCAGGTTGGACAGTCAGTGCCACACAAGTATCAAAATGCTAAAATCCCTCACAGACACCTTCTAAAAACTTCTACCTCTACTTTACAACAGCCAAGTATGATGTTAGACTACTTCATTATTTTGGTATAGGGGCATGACATGACAAATACTTTTTTACTGGCTTACATACACCACGTTGGTTGTATTTCAGTGGGAGGAGATCAGCTTCTTTCTCTACTTTTCCTTCACAGCTGAGAAGTGAATACAGTTGTATCCAGTCTGAGAAATGTGCTCTTTGAGGGTAGCGTCACAGATAGCACATCTGCAGCGTATATCACAATGATGGAAAAACACTGCAAATTCTGCTACGAGCAGGCACACAGGGATACCAGGCCGCAGTCCTGCGTGTGCAGCAAGGTTTGGAGGCTGTCCCTGTGAACCAACATGACTGTGACTTGTAGGCTCGCCTCAGAACCTTGCCGCACAGGGATGTAACGTTGTAGCCCTGTGTGTCTGCTCTTAGCAGAATCTGCAGTTTATTTCCTGCAGTGCGAAAAGCGCTGCGGATGCGCTATGCGTGATACTACCCTGAGAGTCACTTCCCTTTATGCATCACTGGCACAGATTTACAGTGCAATACACATAACATTGTACAAAATCTGTAGGATTGAGGGCGTGCGGCAGAGTTATAATTTCACAGTATGAATGCTTGAAGCTTACTCCATGCAATGCGGTAAATGCAGGGATAGCGTTCGGCACAGCACTGCTTATTGTGGCTTTTAGCAAGTTCATATGCACCTGTGTTGGAAATGGCAACTGCAGTGAATCCGAACTGGGGTGCTCAATTTATTGGAAAACAGTCCATATGAATGCAGCAATGAAAGAAGGTAAATGGCACTGACCAGTATCGTGGTATAACAAACTTATTTATTCCATAAAGTGCAGCATAGTAACAGGCAAGGCAAGGGAGGACTTGGTAGCCGTCCATGTAGCAGTGATAACTATTTCGTGCGCAAGGCGCACTTCCTCAGACCACTGAGACCAATGCATAGGACAAAATTGGCAGCAAAATTAAGCATGAAACATATGTGGAAAGAATCCACTGTGGACTCACATGTATACCAAGCAATATATCAGGAGATAAGAAGTACCTAAACATATGATGTGGTATACCCGTAAACTCCCATTATGCTAACGTGGTGAAAAGTATGTTTGAAGTCTGGCAACCCTGTGTCCTCTTCATGCCAAGTCTCCATATATTCATGGCTGTATTAATATTCCTTCTCTATTGTACAGCTGTTAACAGAAGCAACTATCCAAATACACATTAACATGACTATGCACCAGGAAGCTGAAATTTAGGTACTGTTTGTTCACTTTCCATACTGTATTAGCTGTGCACAGGGGTTCACAGTGACACCAGGAATACAGCTAACCTCTCGGCTTCTGTCTCCTTCCTCGACACATACAGGGCTCAAATTCCAGCCCAAACACAACATGAAAAACAGAAAGGATGTCCAGCCTGTTATGAGTTTCAAAAAATTGCCCTTATTAAACATTCCATAAAACTATTGTGGTGTCCCGGTACCGTATTGCATACTGTACCTTGTATGGTGGTCCCCAAAGTCAGAGTTACTACGCTCAGGTAGTGTCCCCCAGGTGGGACAGCCCCTAGTCGCCTCACTTCTATTCTACTGCTATAGTGTTTCTATATGTACATATTTAATAATGTGTATATCTAATATAATGTATAGTATACTTACCTTATTAGCGTCGCAGGACCTTCGGTCATGTGACTATGTTAATTCCTCTATGGTATGTTAGAGGACCTTTGGAGGTCCTTGGGTCACATGCTACCCATAATTCTGTGTGAAGGTGATTGACAGAAGTATTGGACCAATTAGCTCTAGTCCAGCTCCTGCCCATATAAAGGAGCTGTAGCCAATTATCGCTCTCTTGGGTTGCTGCTCTCGTGGATGCCGGACTAACAGGACGGATCTGCGCAACTTTCAAAGACACGCTAGGCCAGAAAAACTACCGGCCTCAGCCTAAACTAAACCGTGAGTTCTAAACTAATCCCCGCTAAAACTAGCGTGACTACTGGACCGCAACTAAATCCCCTAAATCCAGTGGAACAGCGCATATCAGTCTAAGGACTCTAAAATGCTCAAGGTCCCAACCTTTGACAATCTCTGAGAGACTTTGCATGTATAGAGACTGTTTCGGTTATGAAGCTTGCATAAAATCTTCAGTAAAGTTCCAACTGTTTTCAGCCAACTCTCCGGTTGTGTGGACATTCAATTTTTCTATACCTCCCTATCGCTCTTGGGAAGGGTAGCGGTAGGACAAGCATTACAGAGGAGCCCCCACCCTGGCGTCATGAATAGAGAGGGTTAACCACACACCCTTTAGTCACCGCACAGCTACACTCCCTACACCTAACTCCCCCAGACTATCACATAGCTTTTTGGCATCCTACGAACAGGATACGGGTGTGTGCCTACAGCTGTTGCCACCAATTAAAGTGTACTCCCCCTATGTAAAGGACTTTATTAATGTATTGTGAATCTCATTCAAGGCTACGGGACTGTGTTTCTGGCGCTGTGTGCAAAAAGTGCGCACGAAAAGTAAGGGGGAGGCGAAAAGTACAGCATAGTCGCAATTCGCAGTGAAAGGGGTTAAAGGCAGCACGGGTCCTTCCTGCGCGCGCGATCCTGAAACTCCGCCCACCGAGGTCTCCGGAGCCGCAGTGGCCATCTTGGCGGAGCCCCAAACAGAAGACCTACAGAAAAGCACAGTCAGAACAGTAAAGAAACACAGAGTGTTGCAGAGGACTGAAAGCTTTACAGAGCTAGCACAGTATAAAACCCTGAAGTACCAGATCGCTAAATTAAGATCTTGGCTGGACTCACTCCAACTCCCGATCGTCGCATTCATGTTCCAGCTCAACGCACTCAATTTCCAGATCAGCACTCTCAAGTTCGAGATCTACGCACTCAAGTTCCAGATTAGAGAACAGCTACGTCTCTTAAAGGGACCAACGTTCCTGAGCTTCATTTAAAGGGCCAGCTCCGTTTATTAAAATGTCAGATCCGGCAGCACCGATACCGCTTCCAGGACCTGCTCCACCTCCAGAACCTGCTCAAATGCCTGTTCCAGCACCTGCGTCACCTGCACCCCCTATTCAGCAAGATGTTGGTGCTCCGGTAGTTTCCTCTGCAGAACCAGCACAGTCAGCAGGCCAAGTGCAACCTGATTCATCTTCAGCTGCTGCACTCATCTCAAGAACATCTGCCGCCGCACCTGTCTTCCTGGGAAATCCCATCCTTCAAACTACAACGGTGACCCTTTTACATTGAGGCATTTCAAGGAGAAGATATACAGCCTCTTCGGATTTTATGCTTTTCCCCCTCATCAACAGGTACAGTTACTTACAGGGCAGTTGCAAGGGCCTGCATTGGAAAAGGTACGCACCTGGCCACCGGTCGACAAGGCTACAGTAGAGAGAATTTTTGAGGGGCTCTATCAAGTGTTCAAGTCTCACTCCCCCTCCGAGGTACGTCTAAGACTGTATGAGCGATGTCAGAAGCCAGGTGGGACTCTTCGGGCTTATGCTGTAGCCCTACAGAACGCTTTAGAAGCAGTACAAAAGCTAGATGGTATTACACCCGATCAGGGTAACAGGGTGTTGATGGACCGTTTCATAGATGGGTCTAGGAATAAGTGGGATAAGGCCCAACTTAGGATGTTGGCAGCACAGAACCCCGACATGGCTTTCCCGCCTTCAAGAGGTTAGCCATCAAAGTCATTGAGTCAGGGCCCGAGGCGGAAAAAGTTAGACCCCCCTCTGCAGACTCATTGGGAGCCCTGGCTCCGACCGTAACCACGCCTCAGCCTGCAGCTGTCTCGACTCCCTCTAGTCCCTGGGCTAATGACTTACAACATGTATGGCAGGACATTGATCAGTTGACTAAAGCTTTTAAAGAGATGGTAGGCAGGACTAGCTCACCTTCACCTAAAGAGCCTGCCCCTCGCCCTGCCAGGCCACCTAGTACTCCTCCTGTGAGGCCACCTAGGACTCAACGACCTGTCTGTAGTCATTGCAATAGGACTGGACACTGGAAGAGCCAATGTTAGGCTTTAAACGGGCATCCCCTGGGGTTGAGGACCGCACCCCAGGAGTAACCAGTGAAGGTCCCGGATCAACCAACACTAAAATAGGACTATTGATGTATGTTGCCCCCCTGCCCCTATGTGCAAATTGTGGTAGAAGGGATTAAATTGCAGGCCCTGATCAACACTGGGTCCCAAGTGTCCACTATTCCTCAAGGAGTGTTTTAAAAATATTGGGGTCCTGAAATGTTATGTGAACCTAATGATGTAGACTTTCGGGTGATTGCGGGGAATGGGAAACCAGTACCCAGGCATGGTTACTGGGAGCCCACAGTGCAAGTAGGGAATCATGTCCTTAGAGGACAAGGTGTTATTGTGGCTAGTGTTGGTGATGAACATGCAGCTGAGTTTATTTTAGGAATGAACATCATGAGACACTATTTTGATGACATAGGTAACTCATTGCATGCCTATCTTTCCTACATGTCGCCCTCTGGCTGGCGAGCTGCGCAACACCACCTCAGGACACTCCAAGCTGAACAAAAGTTCGTCAACCCTCGAGGGGAGATCTGCCGGGTGAGAATCCAAGACATACGGGCTGTTACCCTGCAGCCGCAGACGGAGACTATTATTTGGTACCCAACCAGGGGTGAAGAACCAAGATTACCAGGCACTCTTGGAACCCATGCAACTAGAGGACTACCCTTTGGTACGCGCAGCTAGAAGCCTTGTGACTGTGAAAAATGGAAGAGTCCCGGTTCGAGTGGTTAACCTCTCCCAAGCCACTACTAGATTAACCAAGTATACTCCCATAGCTCAGCTACATCACCTGGATTCCCGAGACGTGATGTCAAAGCCACAAGTTGCTAGACAGTGGACTGCTCAGGCTGCCCAAGGGGCCGACAAGGGTCCAGTGGAAGCATGGTGGACCCAGTTGCAGATAGGGGACGAAGATACTCCACAGGACAAGGAAGCTTTCAGTAAGCACCTCATCGACCTTGGCCGGACCACGATGATCCAGCATCGGATCCTAACCGGAGATAGTCCACCCATCAAAGAGAGGCACCGGCCAGTCGCGCCTGGGATGTACCAGACGGTGAAGAAGATGCTGCAGGAGATGAGAGAGGCTGATGTCATTCAGGAGAGCCAGAGCCCCTGGGCTGCTCCTTTGGTGCTTGTTAAAAAGAAGGATGGAACCATTTTGTGTGGACTACAGGAAGTTGAATGATGAAACCCATAAAGATGCCTATCCTCTTCCTAGGATAGAAGAGTCCCTCACTGCTTTGGGATCTGCAGCCTATTTTTCTACACTAGACCTGACCAGTGGATACTGGCAGGTACCCATGACCGAGGAAGATCGGGAGAAGACAGCGTTTGTGACCACGATGTGGCTCTGTGAATTTAAAAGCATGCCCTTTGGATTTTGCAACATACCGGCTACCTTTCAACCTTTAATGGAAAGATGCCTTGGGCACCTGAACTTCCAAAATGATCTTCTTTACCTGGATGATGTCATTGTCTACTCTCGGACATACCAGGAACACCTGGACCATCTCAGAGAAGTCCTCCAAGTCCTGATACAACATGGACTGAAAGGCAAGCCTTCCAAGTGCCATTTATTGAAGCCCAAAGTCCACTACCTGGGACATGTCGTCAGTTCCGAAGGAGTACAACCTGATCCTGATAAAGTGAGTGCTGTGAAAGAGTGGCCCACGCCTAGAACTGTACGTGACATATGGAGTTTCTTGGGATTTGCGGGCTATTACATATGGTTCATCCCTCACTTCGCTCAAATTGCTGGGCCTCTGACTGCTTTGTTGCGGGGAGTAGCTAAGGAAAACTACAATGGAAGACTCTCGATACAGTGGGATGAAGATCAAGAAATTGCCTTCCGGGCCCTGAAGCGCCTCCTTAATGAAGCCCCTATTCGTGCATACCGTGACTACAGCCAGCCATTCTGACTGTACACTGATGCCAGATTTGAAGGTTTGGGGGCCATTCTGTCGCAGATACAGGATGGTAAAGTGAGAGTTATAGCCTATGCCAGTAGGCACCTATGGGGCGCAGAAAGGAATGATGCTAACTATAGCTACTTCAAGCTAGAACTTCTTGCTTTGGTCTGGGCGGTCACTGAAAAATTTAAGAACTATTTGACGGCTACTTCCTTTACGGTCTACACCGATAACAATCCCTTGGCCCATCTGAACACTGCCAAGCTGGGAGCCATTGAACAATGCTGGGCCTCTAGATTGGCCAACTACGACTTCAACATCAAGTATCGAAGTGGGAAGACCAATGTCAATGCGGATGTGCCCTGCCGTATGGCTTCCAGTGAGGAACCACCCATGGAAGATGGGTGGAAGATGTAGAGATGCCACCCTTTTACCAAAGATTTGTGAGTCAGAGTGCCCTGACGGCTCAAGAAGGTGATGACCCTGGGCCTCCTAAGGTTCCTGAAGATCTGCATACCTGGAAGACCTTGCAAGATGAGAGTCGGGTCATGGGGGGACCTCTTGGACTATCTATTGCAGAAGAGAGTTCCGACTAGGCTCCGCAAGGCGCAAGGGGACTTAGAGTTGAAGCGGTTGTGGCGACAGAGGAATCACCTATTTCTCCACAAGGGACTGCTATGCAGAAATTCCTTGGATCCGGTCTCATGGGAACGCCTGCATCAGATCTTAGTCCCTTGAAGGGACACTGCCATGGTTCTTAATGCCAATCACGACCAGTCGGGACACTTTGGAGTCCACAAGACCGAGGCGACCATCAGAAGAAGGTTCTACTGGGTGGGAATGCGTGAAGATATTGAGAAGTGGTGTGCCGAATGCACCATCTGCAATGTCACCAAGAATCCTCGTAAGGACGCAAGTGCACCTCTACACCCCATCCATACTGAGAGGCCTAACCAACTGGTTGCTCTGGATCACATGAAGTTATCCCCTACCCGATTGGGATATGCCTACGACCTGACCATGGTGGACCATTATTCCAAGTGGGTGGTCGTTGTGCCCGTCAAGGATTTTACTGCCAGAACGGCTGCCCAGGTCTTCTACAGCCATTGGGTCCAACCTTTAGGGTGTCCTGAATCAGTCCTCACTGATCGAGGGACTGCGTTCAAGGCTCAGTTATTTCAAGAACTCTGCCAGTTCCATGTTTGAAGAAGCTTCGGACCACTGCCTACCACCCTCAGGGGAATGGTTTGTGCGAAAGAATTAATCAGGTGTTCATCCATGCTAAGGGCAGCATCTGTGTCAAAACACGAAGAGTGGCCCCGACTTCTACCTGAACTGTTGGAGATCTACAACAATACTATCCACTGCTCCACAGGGTACACTCCTTTCTTCCTTATGATGGGCCGACATGGCCAACTGCCCAAGGATAGAGCCTTTGGGTTACAAGCACCTTTCCACAATTCCCCTCAAACCTCTCAAGATTGGGTTTCTGAGCATCGAAGGAGGATTGAAGAAGCTAAGGATATTGTAGAAAAGAAAATGGGCGAGGCTCAGTACAGGCAGCAAAAGGAATACAATCGGCATTCCTCCGCCCAGCCACTGAAACTTGGAGACAGAGTGTGGCTCAGAAAATTCCCTCGGTCACATAAGCTGGATTCTCTGTGGGAAACGGAGCATTACACTGTTATGGCAATGCCATATCCCGACACGGATGTTTACGAAGTGCAGAAGGAGGGGTTTCGACCACAAGTGGTCCACCGAAATAGGATAAAATTGTGTCTGAAGGATGACTTGGAAGGGCCGCCTCCTCCTGCTTCCCCAGAAGCGAGGCCAATGAGGGAGTATGTTCCAGGAGAAGGAATCCATCCTACAATGGACGTTCCACTGTTCTCCCCTCATCAGCCTGCAATGTTCTATGGCGTACCCTGTCCCAGCTTTCTCCCAACCGTCCTTGATCTCCTACCCCAGTGATAGCTCCAAGTACTCCAGGACTCTCCTCACCAAGCCTCATGGATTACACCAGTCCTGCAGAAGATATGGCTCCTGTTTCCAGTCCTCAAGTTGGTCCTTCAGGGACTGAAGTTTCTAGGGAATTGTCTTTTGATGAGGTTCCTGAGAGTCAAGAAGTGGTGTTGCGTCAGTCTCAAAGGTCTACACAAGGGAAACTACCCTTAAGGTGTCAAGACTGAACTTTCACATATCACTGTACACATAATACCTCAAACTCATCACTCAAGTGTACTTACCTCATTTAAAGTTAGTACACCAAACAACAAAAATATCTCACACTCAAGTAAATGCTTTAGGAATTGTAGCCTGTCATTTTCCAATTCCTGCCACTGTTATGTACACTAACTGTTCACTTCTTTCTCTTACGTGTGCAAGATGCCCAGCCCGACCAGTAGGTGCTCTTGCGAGCTAAAAATAATGCACGTAATCAAAAAGGTAACCTAGGTAAGGTTTATCTGTTGTGTTCTAGGGGTAAGAGCGTATAGCCAATGGACCCTAGTAGCCATTTTATTGGTAGAAAGCCTCAGGCAAGCCAATAAAACCCTACTAAACAGGTAACTAATATGGCAAAAATGTCTAGTGAGATAAAAAATGTCTAGTGAGATTAAAAAATGTTAAAGGGGTACTCCGGTGAAAACCTTTTTTCTTTTAAATCAACTGGTGCCAGAAAGTTAAACATATTTGTAAATGCTTCTATTAAAAAATCTTAATCCTTCCAGTACTTATTAGCTGCTGAATGCTACAGAGGAAATTCCTTTCTTTTTGGAACACTGATGACATCATGAGCACAGTACTCTCTGCTGACATCTAAGGGCAGCATGGTGGCTTAGTGGTAAGCATTGCTGCCTTACAGTGCTGGGGACTTGGGTTCAAATCCCACTAAGGACAACAATAAATAAATAAAGACTTATTATTATTATTATTATTATAATAACGTCAGCAGAGAGAACTGTGCTCGTGATGTCATCAGAGAGCATTCCAAAAAGAAAAGAATTTCCTCTGTAGTATTCAGCAGCTAATAAGTACAGGAAGGATTAAGATTTTTTAATAGAAGTAATGTAAAAATCTGTTTAACTTTCCGGAGCCGGTTGATTGAAAAGAAAAAAGGTTTTCACCGGAGTACCCCTTTAAGTAGGATGTATTTCATGTATAATAAAATCATCCTGTTACTAAATTCATGAACCAAGTAATCCTGTTCATGAGTTTACCCATGCATATGTATGTACCTCAAAAAGTTAAATAGCTTTGTAGTGTTTATACAGTCTGATTAATGGACATTTGAATAGTTATGCCCAGGACTGTTATAAAGCAACCTTCACTTCGTCCCTCTGTCTTAGGGGACAGACGTCGAGGCCGACTTATTTTAAGTAAGGGGGTTTGTGGTGTCCTGGTACCGTATTGCATACCGTACCTTGTATGGTGGTCCCCAAAGACAGAGTTACTACGCTCAGGTAGTGTCCCCCAGGTAGTGTCCCCCAGGTGGGACAGCCCCTAGTATTCTATTCTATTCTAATGCTATAGTGTTTCTATATGTACATATTTAATAATGTGTATATCTAATATAATGTATAGTATACTTACCTTATTAGCGTCGCAGGACCTTCGGTCATGTGACTATGTTAATTCCTCTATGGTATGTTAGAGGACCTTTGGAGGTCCTTGGGTCACATGCTACCCATAATTCTGTGTGAAGGTGATTGACAGAAGTATTGGACCAATTAGCTCTAGTCCAGCCCCTGCCCATATAAGGGAGCTGTAGCCAATTATCGCTCTCTTGGGTTGCTGCTTTCGTGGATGCCGGACTAGCAGGATGGATCTGCGCAACTTTCAAAGACACACTAGGCCAGAAAACCTACCGGCCTCAGTCTAAACTAAACCGTGAGTTCTAAACTAATCCCCGCTAAAACTAGCGTGACTACTGGACCGCAACTAAATCCCCTAAATCCAGTGGAACAGTGCATATCAGTCTAAGGACTCTAAAATGCTTATGGTCCCAACCTTTGTCAATCTCTGAGAGACTTTGCATGTATAGAGACTGTTCCGGTTATGAAGCTTGCATAAAATCTTCAGTAAAGTTCCAACTGTTTTCAGCCAACTCTCCGGTTGTGGACATTCAATTATTCTATATCTCCCTATCACTCTTGGGAAGGGTGGCGGTAGGACAAGCATTACAGAGGAGCCCTTACCCTGGCGTCACAAACAGAAAGGGTTAACCAGACACCCTTTAGTCCCCGCACAGCTACACTCCCTACACCCAACTCCCCCAGGCTATCACACTATGCTGTACATCACTTGGCACTGGGTTTAGGTCCTACTAATTTTCCACAGCCTTACCCATGAGTAAGGACATGAGGGGAGATTTATCAAAACCTGTCCGGAGGAAAAGTTGGCCAGTTGCCCATAGCAACCAATCAGATCACTTCTTTAATTTTGCCGAGGCCTTGTTAAAAATGAAGGAAGCAATGTGATTGGTTGCTATTGGCAACTGGGCAGCTTTTCATCTGCACAAGTTTTGATAAATCTCCCCCACGATGTCTATGTCAGAAACCCGTAGGACCCGAACCCAGTGCTGTTCTGCATACTTTTATGGACTGTTTTAAAAGGTTTTCTCTATTGGCTCCATTGGGGGACACAGACCTTGGGTATATGCTGCTGTCTCTAGGAGGCTTGACACTATGGTAACCAAAAAGTCGGCTCCTCCCCGCAGGATATACCCGCTTCCAGGCCACTGAGCAATTCAGTTTTTGCTTAGGAGGTGGACACTGGTCTGGTGTTCTCCAGACCAGGTCTCATATTTTTTATTTTTTAGGTTTAGGGAATGTGTTAGTGCTTTAATCCTTTTTATTTCTGTTTTCAGGTGGGGACTCAGGAACTAAGGTTCACTGTTTCCCCATTGCGAGAGGTGGCAGGCATCTTGGATGTACTGTTAACCCCCTCTCGCCAACGGTCAGCGCTTGGGATTGTACCTCATGGGTCCGGGTCTCTCTACCTCCCTGTTCGCCTCGCTATGAGCTTGGCTTGCTGCAGGTGAAAATGCTGACTGAAGACTGCGTTCTGAAGACTTTTTTAGGTAAGTTCTTCAACATAGGTGAGTATTTTTCTTTCCCTAGGCCTTGCAACAGCTGGAGACCCCTGTTTTTTTGCACCTGTCATTACTAAGCTGGGGCTGCAGCTACTTATTCTTCCCTGCAGGGGGATTGGTTTTTATTATTGGGGGAGCAGTTGTGCAAGGGTCAGTGTTTCATAGTACGGGGCACTTTATTTGACAATGTGTTTTACTGTATGTGCTGCAGGCTTCTCTCTGCAGGCGGGTGCACCTTTTTACTTTCACTTTCGGCAGCCGCGGCTGCCGACGGCACTTCGGCCGCTCCGTTCCCCGGGCGCATAGGAGCTCACTAAGGCGGCGTGTGCACTCGGGGTTCGAAGCGGGCGCCATTTCTAAGCCCTGCTGTAATTCTTCGGCGGCCAGGCGGATGTTAGCTCAGCCTACCAGGCCGCATAAGTGCTTCAGCAGCACGAAATAGCCACCAATCAGCACCGTGCAGGCGTTTGGGGCTGTGCAGGGGCCAATCACAGCGCCCTTGCCTCTGACCTGGCCTCTTCTTCCTATTGGCCCGTGTCTCTTCTCTCTCCTCTCAGCCACAATGCGGAGTTCTCTTCACAGCAGCTGCCTTGGGACACAGACTTGGGTGAGACTGTTCTTTTTTTTCCTATGTCCATGCCCAGAACTGTTCCTCCCTCAAAGCAGATATCGGGAAAATTAGTTACCCATTATGCTTGTAAAAACTGCTCTGCAAAAATGCCAGGTTCTGCTGAACCCACTTGTTCTGCCTGCTCCACTGCTCCCCAAGACCCCCCTGCTATTTCTAACCCAGGTGCTCCTTCAGACCCGGGTTCGGCCGCCCCTCCAGCCTGGGTTTCCTCCCTCTCCCAGTCTATATCCAACTTGGCACAGGTCTCCCGTTCTGTGGTGACTGCCTTGGAGAGGTCTACCCTTCACCGGCCATCTAGAAGGTCCCATTCCCCTTCTCCCTACGCTTCACATAAGCGTAATAGGGGTGTCTCCCTCTGACTCATCCCCTGAGTCTTCTGGTAGACACGGGCGTTCCTCTCGTAGGTCTCGCCCTACCGCTTCTTCAGGCCGCACGCGTCACTCTTCCAGAGGACGTTCCCGGGGTCATCGCTCTGGCTCTCCTGAGCCACGTATCAGGTCGGAGTCTCCCTCTTCTAGGGCCGCCTCCACTCGTTTGCACTCTCCTGGAGAGCCTGCGGACGAGGTTTCCAATTCGGCATCTGACTCAGAGGACCGTTCGGACTCAGTGGACATGGTGAACTCATTGGTTATGGCCATAAGAGACACCTTTAACCTAGAGGACCCAGGAACTTCAGACGCAGTTCCAGAAGTATCCTTTCATCGTGCCCGACCGGCACCCAAAGTGTTCAGCTCTCACGCTGAATTTGATGCCATTCTAGAATCTGCCTGGCAGCACCCTGAGAAGAAGCTTCAGGGACTGAAGAAAGTTCAAGCGCGATATCCTTTCGCCAAGGACCTTGTCTCCAAATTGACTTCCTCTCCAGCGGTGGATCCTCCGGTTTCCCGCCTCTCTAAAGCTACTACTTTGCCGCTGGCGGATGCAGCTGCCTTCAAGGATCCAGCAGACCAAAAGGTTGAATCCTTAGCGAAGTATGCCTTTGAAGCAGTGGGTTCCTCCCTGCTTCCTGCCTTCGCCTCCACCTGGGTGTCTAAGGCCCTTTCGGTTTGGCATTCCCAACTCCATCAGGGCATTCTTTCGGGATCTCCCCCGAAAGAACTGTCTGCTCTGGCCCTCCAATGTTCCAAAGCTGGAGACTTTCTGTGTTCTGCTTCCTTGCACTCAGCTCACTGCGCTGCCTTCGCCACCGGTAATCTAGGGGCCCTCCGTCGTTCCATTTGGCTTAAAACATGGAACGCAGATGCTGCTTCTAAGAAGTCTCTCACCGAGATTCCTTTTACCGGTTCCAGACTTTTCGGCAAGCGCCTAGATGAGATTATCTCTGAGGCGACAGGTGGCAAGAGCTCCTTATTACCTCAAAACAAGTCTCGCACCAGGACGCACCTTTTGAGCCTCTTAGGGAGGTTCCCCTTTGCCTCCTATCCTGGAAGGTGGCCTTTCTTATGGCTATTACTTCCATTAGGAGAGTATCTGAACAGGCAGCTCTCTCCTGCCGTTTTCCTGATAGTTCATCAGGACAAGGTTGTTTTCCGGCCAGATCCGTCCTTCTTACCCAAGGTCGTTTCGTCTTTTCATCTTAATGAGGCCATCGTCCTCCCGTCCTTTTGTCCCGCTCCTTCTCATCCCAGGGAGCGCTTACTCCACAAATTGGATGTGGTGCAGGCTGTTTGGACTTATCTTTCTGTCACCTCTTCCTTTCGTCAGTGCGATTCTTTTTTCGTCCTTACGGAAGGTCGTCGAAAGGGACAGCCTGCTTCCAAGTCCACCATTTCTCGGTGGATCCGATGTGCTATTTCAGAAGCTTACCGCTGCAAGGGGAAGATCCCACCCTTCAGGGTTTTGGCTCATTCCACCCGCTCTGTGGGAGCATCCTTGGCTCTCCGAAACAAGGCCTCGGCCTTGCAGATCTGTAAAGCGGCCACCTGGTCGTCTTTGCACACTTTTTCGAGATTCTACCAGGTTCATACTTTCGCATCGGCTGATGCTAGTCTGGGCCGTAAAGTGTTGCAGGTGGCGGTGGTACAGCCGACTGCCTGACCTTTTTTCTCTGCCCACCCAAGGGACGGCTTTGGTACGTCCCAAGGTCTGTGTCCCCCAATGGAGCCGATAGAGAAAAGGAGATTTTTTTAGACTTACCATAAAATCTCTTTCTCAAAGGATCCATTGGGGGACACAGCTCCCGCTCTTTTCTCGGGTTCCTTTTTGGTTATCTGTCCGAGGGTGTGTTCAGTAAATTTTTCTTCTGGTTCTCGGACAGTTCATGGTTTTTCCTTTGACCTGTCGGTCTCCTCCTATTGCTCTGGGACTAAAACTGAATTGCTCAGTGGCCTGGAGGCGGGTATATCCTGCTGGGAGGAGCCGACTTTTTGGTTACCATAGTGTCAAGCCTCCTAGAGACAGCAGCATATATCCAAGGTCTGTGTCCCCCAATGGATCCTTCGAGAAAGAGATTTTACGGCAAGTCTAAAAAATCTCCTTATGTTTTGATACTCATACTGGGCTGGGCATCGTTTCTGTTTTAAAAGTGGTTACTAATGGTTTTATTACCCAGATGTATACAATAAAAATGTATCAAAATAGGTATTGTTTTGGTACATATGTTTGTGGTATACCACAAACATGTTAATGTACACTTATCCCCACGTTTCCCAACCAGTGTGCCTTCAGCTGTTGCAAACCAACAGCTCCCAGCATGCCCGAACAGCCTGTCCAGGCATACTGGAAGTTGTATGCTTTTGATAAAATGGGTTAGCACAAAATGTGTCAAGCTAAGCTGTACTGGTACATGTTTATATGCTGATCAGATTTTAACGGCATTCAATAAATTGCTGCTTTTATCCACTATGTGATGAGCGCTGGATTACTTTTTCCATGTTTACTGGGAGTTGTATACATAGTTTTGCAACAGCTGGAGGCACACTGGTTAGGAAAGACACTGTTACAATGTTTCTTTATTATCAATGATCTGATTCAGGCTGGAAACGATAATAACATTGCAAAACACACAATGAACTTAGGTTATTTTTATGTAAACAAAGAAATGAAACCATGCGAAAGTGGGAACATGGCCTAAGGCATTCAAACAAAGTGTATTAGATAGTTGAGGAACTTTTCATTTATACAAAGAACCTGTCATATTGCACATATAGAGTGATGTCGAAAATGTCAAAAACTTGAAGCAGATGGGCTACAGAAGCAGAAGAAAAACACCCAGTGCAACTGCTGTCAGCTAAGGACAAGTAACTGAAGCTACAATTTACACAGGCTCATCAAAATTTGTCAATGGAAGACTGGAAGAACATTGCCTGGCCTGAGAAGTCTGAATGCTGGGACCCCTGAGATCTCTTGTACGGGGCCCAGGCTCTGCCACCGCTCTCCCCGTGCAGGAGGAGCCCTCTCCATGCATCCCTGCCTCTTCCATAGAGCTGAATGGAGGGGGCGTGTCTGTCGACCTTTTAGTGAGGTTGAAGACCTGAGCATCAGCCACACAGAGGCACGGTAGTGCCGGGTCCCCTTACAGGAGATTGCAGGGGTCCTAGCAGTCGGACCCCCACGATCAGACACTTTTCCCCTATGCTACTTGTATTTTAATGTTTAATTTATAATCTGCACTTGGGGGAGATTTATCAAAACCTGTGTAAAAGGAAGAGTGGTGCAGTTGCCTATAGCAACAAGATTGCTGCTTTCATTTTCAAAAAAGGCCAGTAAAGAAAAATGTATTAATTGATTGGTTGTCATGGGCAACTGCACCACTCTTCAACACAGGTTTTCATGAATCTCCCTCATAATCTTAAACAAGTTTCCACACTAAAGTAAAACACTATTATTCCTCCTTCCCTTCCAACCCTGCTAATCTAATACGGAAAACAAACATAAATAAAAAAAAACACCTCTTAACATTTACATAGTATATCAAACAAGAATTCATAAAATATCGTTTTTTTTTTTTTTTTTTTTTTTTTTTTTTTTTCTAAAAGCTTTGTGGAGTCTAGGAAATATATCATAAAATAGAAAGTCTCCATCACTCACCATAAATATTGCAGTCTCAATCTTCACTCAGAAGGACCAGGAGTAACAGGTGAATAGCATGTGGCACTCAGAGGCGACTGGTGGCGGTTTCGCTTGCTAGTCACCTTTTACTCCCGGTCATTCTACGAGAAGATTGAGATACTGGTATTTACGGTGAGTGCTGGAGACTTTCTATTTCATGGTATATGCATTGTTCTACTTCCATCTCTATGCACCTCAGTTGGAGTCAGTTGCAAGTTTAACCGTTTACATACCTGCTCCACCATTACCCAGTAGTGAGACCTGGTGCCGCTTTTGCTATTGCCTTTATTGAGGGAGTTTAGGAAATAATATCCCAAAATAACCAGCAGTGTAGACAAAAGGGACATTAATTCCCTAACAGTCTGCAGTAATTTCATAAAATAAACCTTTCACCCAAAACACTAAGGGTATGTTCACACTGAGGAATTCAAAAGGAATGTACTCGAGTAATTCAGCTTGCTTTTTCTGCTCCAATTTATTCATCAAGTCATTTTCAATTGACTTTAACCCCTTAAGGACCAGGCCCATTTTGGCTTTAAGGAACAGACCAATTTTATTTTAGCATTTTAGTTTTTTCCTCCTCACCTTCTAAAAATAATAACTCATATTTCCATCCACAGACCCATATGAGGGCTTGTTTTTTGCATCACCAATTGTACTATGTAATTAAATCACTTATTTTACCATAAAATGTACGGTGCAACCAAACAAATATTATTTATGTGGGAAAATTGAAAAGAAAACCGCAATTTAGCAAATTTTGGAAGGTTTTGTTTTTACGCTGTACACTTTCCGGTAAAAATGAAATGTTTTATTTATTCTGTGGGTCAATATGATTAAAATGATAACCATGTTATATGCTTTTCTATAATTGTACCGCTTAAAAAAAATCTCAAACCATTTTAACAAAATTAGTATGTTTGAAATTGCCCTATTTTGACTACCTATAACTTTCTCATTTTTCCGTATATGGGGCGATATGAGGGCTCATTTTTTGCGCCATGATCTGTAGTTTTTAACAGTATCACTTTTGCTTAGGTTTTACTTAATTTTTTTTTAATAAAATGTGACAAAAAAGCAGCAATTTTGAACTTTTTTTAATTTTTTTTACGTGTACGCTGTTCACCGTAAGGGATGATTAACAATATATTTTAATATTTCAGACTTTTATGCACGCGGCGATACCAAATATGTGTATTAATTATTTTTTTACGCTTTTTTGGGGGGTAAAATGGGAAAAACGGATGTTTTACATTTATTTTTAACACTTTTTATGTCCCTATAGCGGACTATTCATTGCAATCAGTTGATTGCTAATACTGTGCAGTGCTATGTATAGGACACAGCACTGCTCAGTATTATCGGTGATCTTCAGCTCTGATCTGCTTGATCTCAGACCAGTTGAGGGGACCTCCGGCCGCCATGCTGGATGATCGGAGCGCCGCGGGCGATCCGATCATCCATTGAAAGTACTGCAATGCCGCAGATGCCGTGATCTGTATTGATCATGGCATCGGAGGGGTTAATGGCGGACATTGGCGCGATCGCTGATGTCCGCCATTACCGCGGTGCTCGCGATCATGTCGCAGCGTAAATGTATGTCATGGTGCGTTAAGTACCACGTCACCATGACGTACATGTACGTCCATTGTCGTTAAGGGGTTAATGGACTTTGTTGTCCAGTTCACAATGAGGAATTTCTGCTAGCAGAATTCCGACATGGAATTCTGTTCCGCCTGAAAAAAGAATATGTTCATTTTTCAGGAGGAATCCTTGGGTAAAAGCCTATTGAAGTCAATGGGATTTTTTTTTTCCCATGACAAAATCAGTTTTGTGCGGAATCCAGAAAAGTAGAATTGAATAGCCTTCTCCTTCATTCCTCTCATTCTTTGAGAATTGGGCAAGCCATCGCTACGACCGCTGGGACATGCATCATCTCAATAGTCCGCAATACATTTCTGAGCAGACTACGATAAAAGATTGAACATGTTTATTATTTTGGAGTCTGTGGTACAGAAGTTCTGCTGCCAAAATTCTGTAGTGTGAAAGGTACAGCAGCATCCCATTGAAAACAATGGGATGCTGCTGCACCCTATTATCTGCAGCGGAAATCGGGAGCGGAATTCCTTTCGGGAAAACACCCGGTGTGAATTAATGTATGTAACATGCATTACTGTTAACTGTAAGCAGATCTGCCATTTAAAAAGGTGAGGAAAAAAAGGTTATTCAGATTGGTAAATTACTTCTATTTAAAAACCTTAATCCTTCCAGTATTAATCAGCTGCTGTATTCTCCACAGGAAGTTGTGCAGTTCTTTCCAGTCTGACAACAGTGTTCTCTGCTGACACTTCTGTCCATGTCAGGAACTGTCCAGAGCAGGAGATTTTTGCTATAGAGATTTGCTCCTACTCTGGACAGTTTCTGACGCAGACAGAGGAGGCTGCAGAGAGCACTGTGGTCAGAATGGTAAGAACTACACAACTTCCTCTGGAGCATACAGCAGCTGATAAATACTGGAACTGGTTTAAGATTTTGAAATAGAAGTCATTTACAAATCTGTATAAACTTTCTGTTTGATTTTTTTCCCACTGGAGTACCCCTTTAAGAGTTTGGGACACATCTGGGTAAAATTGATAAAGGAACTGTATTAGTCATATTGTTGTCACCTGAAACGGTGAAGCAGTTTCTAGAAAAATACAGAATCACGCAACTGAGTTATCAATAAGAAAATTTACTTTTTACAAAATAAAACAATAAAAAAGGCAGGTAGAAATTTAGGAAGTAATTTTATACAAAAGCCTGATATTCAGCCAAGATTGTACTGAGATTAAATGTCATGACAAAGCATCGATTTTATTTCAGATTTCAGTCATTAGTAAAAGATTATAATTGGCTTATATGAACTCATAAAAACTAAAATAAATAAATAAAAAAAGAAAAGTATTGACTACTACATGGCTGCTGAAATCTACCGAGAGATTATTATTGTTGCATATGCCATAGAAATTCCAGCTTTCTCGAGGCACCTGGGGCAATAGATATATATTCTGATGCTTATTATCTGGAGAATTAAAACATTTACAATAAAATAAAAAAAAATTATGATATTTATATAAAATGCTGATATTTTGAGTATGTACTATTTTAAGCATTAGGTAAGTGACTTGTGCACACGAAAACAGAAGACGCAATGTGGCTGCATTTATTTACAGACTCCATATCTTCTCAAGGGCGAATATGATTGGTGAAGTACTTTTTTTTTTAGGCCACAATTTTAAGTCTGAGTACTCTATGCCCCAATAGTCCAGCCACTAAGGTGAACACATTCCCCTGAGACAGTCCTCAAGGTCCTACAAATGTGATCTCACTGAGCTTGTAGTGCCTGGGCCATGTGAAGGTTTGGTGACTGCAGATTTGGTGCCTGCATAGTTGCTTGTTGCAGATTTGGTTGTGGCATATTTGGTTGCTGCACATTTTGGTGCATAACTGGCCAGCCATCGGGGGCTTGGTGGTTCTGTAAAAGGCGGTAAAGCTGTTTGAGATGGGCAACAATGTTGTCTTTGATATCAGGAACAGAAATCTGCAAACGAACACTTCCACTTTCAAAGGAGCGAGTGGCATCTCCAGAAAACATCTCAAGAATCATCCGGGCCACCACTGGAATAATCTACGGTTAAAAAAATATATATTTATATATATACACATTTATATAAATCCATGCAAACACACAACAAAAGGACACATACAAAAATATTACATTGGTTGCGAGGCACTGAAATAATAAAAGAGCATTATTAGGATCTGATGGTATTTTATTGGTATTTTTGATTCTTATTTATTATCAGTTCTGTGCCTCCTTCAAGTTGCATATAATGCACATGTCCTAACTCATGCGTAATGCCGTTTTATGTGATTTGCCTGGTCAGTCATGCTGCAGTGAACTTTAAACTAAAGCAGGGTCACTGGCTGCCCCCCCAATTCATGTGAAAGGTCTTCATGCAGGATTGTAAAGAAAAATGTATCAAGTGCCCCAATTGGCAGCAGAAAAAAAAAAAAAAAAAAAAAAAACCTTTGAAACATGTATCCACACCTTTTAAGTTTGGGTCATGTAAAGCATCTCAGAACAGTTGTTCATGTTTAGTTTGGTGCAGCACTGTACAACACTGTAGCAAAGGCATTGTATAAAACACATGCTGCTATAATTGAGAAGATACTTCTAAAAAGATATATATAATGCCCTTATTTATACATGCATGTACTTCACTATAACTCACCTGAACAATGATAAGTTTGCGCTCCTTTGGTTTACCATCAGGCCATTCCTCTCCAAAACACAAGTAGATTTCATATGGCGGCTGCTTTGCTCCACTTCCTTTCTGTTGTGTAATGAGTTCTGTTGTAGGTAAGTAAAATAATAGATGTGGGGGGTTAAAAATTTTGCCAGTATAAGTCATACAGGAAATTTATTTGCCAAAAGTAAAAATAAATATACAAGATAAACTTACCACTTAGAAATGTCTCCAAACAGAAAAGTTTCACTCTCTTCTGTCTCTCAATCAAATTCGGAGCATGTGGAGAAGGAGAACAAGGTCCTGTCCAGTATACTTTGCACTGGCATAGTCTTATGGCATAGATGGCATGTCCGCTCACTTCTAATATAAGGCCTCTGTCCATGACATCTAGAAGGCGGCTGGTGTACAATTTTTGCCGCTCATTGACTATTTGATCTGGACCAGGGAACCGAACCTGCTCAAGACTTATGGGGCCAAAGAGCTCTTCCTGATTGGGCATTGGACCCAGATCTCCATAGAATAGTCGGCACCCTTGGGGGTTACTGACAATTGTCTGGCCAATCTCTTTCCCTCTGTACAGAAACTGGATTTCTAAATCTGTCACTGTAAAAGAAAACAAAAATAGATTGAAACTACACGAGAATATCACAACGATGGCTTATTGCACCAACAAAAATGTTAATAATTAATGTTAACTTTACTTACTTGGGAGAGAACTAATCCACAACTCAGGAGTGTTAAAAAATTCCATTGCTCCAGGGGTCTGTGGGACCTCCATATCTTGTGGCTCTGATTTTGGCCAATTTGGCTCTGGAGTGCAACTTCCTATGCTGGCAGGGGCCATAGGAGAATCTGAAAAATCTAAATTATTTTTTACAATTTACATACATGTTTCCATTTCATCTGCACATGGCTAATGCTGACCAGGTAGTCTTAAAAAGGGGTTCTCCACTGCCCTGCCTTCCGGACCTCCGCTCGCAGCGTCCGGAAATGTATTACTCTGAACGCTGTGTGCGGGCTTCTGTGTTCGAGGCCGCCCCCCCGCTGTCACGACCCCTTCCCATAGACTTTCGTTGAGGGGGCGGGCGTGACGTCACGAGGGGGCGGCCTCGAACACGGAAACCCGCACACATCATTTGGAGTAATACATTTCCGGATGCTGCGAGCGGAGCTCAGGAAGGCAGGGCAGTGGAGAACCCCTTTAACCCAAGTTTAAAGCAATATGTCATCTTTAGGGTCTATTGACACGTACAGTATTCTGCACATATTTAAAGCTGTGTACAGTTTACATTGAAATCTGCAGCAGAACATTATGCATCAAATCTGCCCAGAATACTGTACGTGTGAATAGACCATTAAAATGTTTTCTAGTAGATCACCATTTTTTTTTTTTCGGGGGGGGGGGGGTGATCAGGAGCTGAGATGATTGATTAAAAATATAGTTTAACATCTTTTTGCTGATTTCAGTCTCTGATCTTTCCATGCTTAGGAGTCCAGTGGGTGGTCCTATCAGTGACTGACACTGTCCACTGGACTTGCCTACAGTGACACAGTTCGCCCCCTGCAAGCAGTCAGGAAAGTATACTTTATGGTCTAGACGCAGCATGAAAGATGAGTGCCAGGTAGTAAGGGTACCAGGGAATACCCCTTTTACAAGCAAGGACCCCCACCGATCCTGAGAAAAATTGGCCCCCGAATTGAAACAACAACATACACCTAAAAAAAATTCCTACAACCGGTACATTACAGTTTCAGTAGCAAATGTTCCAATGCTCACTGAAGGTAAATAAAAGTCACATTCTTGTAAAATAGTTCCTGAACCCTGACGGACAGGCTGGACAACATTGCTAAACCTCTATGATCACCAATAACAAAAGCTTTAGTGTATTTCAAAACCTAACATTTTATCCTACTAAAAAAAAAAAAAAATTGGTAAACCAGGAGATTGGCAACACGGGTGCAAACAGTATAAAGTTTCCATGTTCTACTACATACATATATCTGTGTGTTTCCACATGTAATGCATCAGATGTATTTAAATGGCATACCTATTTGTCACGTAAAGACCAAAATAGGTGTGCAACGTGACAAAACTTTCCAGCCAGAAATATGTGGATAGTAGTTGTCACACTAAAAAAAAAAGGGCCTGCTATGAATATGGACATACTGTACATTCCTATGATCATCAACGTTAATCAAACATTAATCAGCGTTGTTGCTTCCACCTTAAAGCAAAACAGAGGGAATCTTTATATCTATTGTACCGGAAATTACCAATACCAACAAGAAACATCTTGAGAAAACATTTCCAGACAGACGTGTGGACATTCTCAGAGCTATGCTTCCTCAAGAGAGCAGATGTTTTTCATGCACTATACGAACTTTACCCCCTTTTACACAGTCTCACTAAGTATGCAAGTATCAGTAGGAAAAGTTTTTCATACTGTAGTGTTTCTAACTATTTGATTTAGCTGTAGTTACTGTTTTTCTGCAGGACAAGCTTTTTAGTGGCCTTTTAGGCCACCATTATGGGAAATATTTATCAAAACCTGTGCAGAGGAAGAGTGGAGCAGTTGCCCATAGCAACCAGATTGCTTCTTTAATTTTTAATGACACTTTTTAAGTCCCAATAGGCGACTAACCCCTTAAGGACTCAGCCCATTTTGGCCTTAAGGACTCAGACAATTAAATTTTTTACGTTTTCATTTTTTCCTCCTCGCCTTCTAAAAATCATAACTCTTTTATATTTTCATCCACAGACTAGTATGAGGGCTTGTTTTTTGCATGACCAGTTGTCCTTTGTAATGACATCACTCATTATATCATAAAATGTATGGCGCAACCAAAAAACACTATTTTTGTGGGGAAATTAAAAAGAAAAACACAATTTTGCTAATTTTGGAAGGTTTCGTGTTCACGCCGTACAATTTACGGTAAAAATGACGTGTGCTCTTTATTTTGAGGGTCAATACGATTAAAATGATACTTATTATTACATACTTTTATATTATTGTTGTGCTTAAAAAAAATCACAAACTTTTTAACCAAATTAGTACGTTTATAATCCCTTTATTTTGATGACCTATAACTTTTTTATTTTTCCGTATAAGCGGCGGTATGAGGGCTCATTTTTTGCGCCATGATCTGTACTTTTTTTTTATACCACATTTGCATATAAAAAACTTTAATAAATTTTTTAGAATTTTATTTTTTATAAAATGTATTAAAAAAGTAGCAATTTTGGACTTTTAATAGTTCGGACATTTACGCACGTGGCGATACCAAATAGGTCTATAAAATTTATTTTTTACGCTTTTTGGGGGTAAAATAGGAATAAACGGACGTTTTACTTTTTTATTGGGGGGGAGGGGATTTTTCACTTTTTTTTACTTTTACTTTTACATTTTTTAACATTTTTTTTTTACACTTGAATAGTCCCCATAGGGGACTATTCATAGCAATACCATGATTGCTAATACTGATCTGTTCTATGTATAGGACATAGAACAGATCAGTATTATCGGTCATCTCCTGCTCTGGTCTGCTCGATCTCAGACCAGAGCAGAAGACGCCGGGAGCAGGAAGGTGAGGGGACCTCCGTGCGGCGTTCTGAATGATCGGATCCCCGCATGATCGTTCATTTAAATCGCGCACTGCTGCAGATGCCGGGATCTGTATTGATCCCGGCACCTGAGGGGTTAATGGCGGACGCCCGCGAGATCGCGGGCGTCGGCCATTGCCGGCGGGTCCCTGGCTGCGATCAGTAGCCGGGATCAGCCGCGCATGACACAGGCATCGCTCTGATGCCCGCGGTTATGCACAGGACGTAAATGTACGTCCTGGTGCGTTAAGTACCACCGCACCAGGACGTACATTTACGTCCTGCGTCCTTAAGGGGTTAAAGGGGTACTCCGGTGAAAAACGTTTTTCTTTTAAATCAACTGGTGCCAGAAAGTTAAACATATTTGTAAATTACTTCTATTAAAAAATCTTAATCCTTCCAGTACTTATTAGCTGCTGAATGCTACAGAGGAAATTCTGTTCTTTTTGGAACACTGATGACATCACGAGCACAGTGCTCTCTGCTGACATCTCTGTCCATTTTAGCAACCATGCATAGCAGATGCATAGCAGATGTATGCTAAGGGCAGTATGGTGGCTTAGTGGTTAGCACTGCTGCCTTGCAGTGCTGGGGCCTTGGGTTCAAATCCCACTAAGGACAACAATAGAAAATGACTTATTATAATAATAATGTCAGCAGAGAGCACTGTGCTCGTGATGTCATCAGAGAGCATTCCAAAAAGAAGAATTTCCTCTGTAGTATTCATCAGCTAATAAGTACAGGAAGGATTAAGATTTTTTAATAGAAGTATTGTAAAAATCTGTTTAACTTTCCAGAGCCAGTTGATTTAAAAGAAAAAAAGGTTTTCACCGGAGTACCCCTTTAATATGCATTCATTAGATTGCATTTAATGTATAATGCTAAGCCTACTGCATAGCATTACACACTGGGGGAGATCAAAACCTGTCCAGAAGAAAAGTTGTTGAGTTGTCCATAGCAACCAATCAGATCGCTTCTTTAATTTTTCAGAGGCAGTTACAAAAGTGAAAGCAGCAATCTGATTGGTTGCCATGGGCAACTCAGCAACTTTTTCTCTGGACAGGTTTTGATAAATCTCCCCCAATAAGATTGGCAATACACTGATTTAGCCTTGCTAAGCCAGGCTATATCATTAAATCGGCGACCGGGGTGGCAGGAGGCAGGTAAGGGGACCCTCCCCTGCCATTTTGGCTCAAGGTACCCCCGTGATCACGTTGGGGTTGCGTGACTCCACTGAGCTGCCGGAATCTTCTCCTGCACTCCCTTCAAAGCCACTTAAGGATACAGGTACGCTCTTGGTCCTTCAGTACCAGGATGCAAGGGCATGAAAAGTTTTCCCTTATCCACAGCACAGGGGATAACAAACTTATTGGTGGGGGTCTGACTGCTGGGACCCCCATTGATCCTGAGAAAAATTTCCCCTGAATTGAAATAATTTGACAGGACTTGCAGTTGTCTTCGGACACTGCAAATATTTTTTTTTTTTTTTTTTTTAGCTGAGGAGCCACATGTACGACTACAACCATGACTGAGATTGCTGCCTTACATTTCTAAAGTTGAAGCGAAACTTTGCAACACTTTTTCACCTTTTTCTTAGTATGCAACTTTGTTTAATGTTCATTTTCCTACATTTTTCAGCAGAAAAGAAATGTACATGTGCTTAGTGTGGGGGAAAAGCTTATCACTCCAACAACAGGGGATAGTCGGGAGGCTGCAATACACATTAGATGGGCAGCAGAAACTGCTGGAGGATTTAGAGGACACAGAAATACCTAAATGGTATGGTCTGCTTAAATCTGGCAGAGAACAATTATAAAAAGAGGTAAAAAAAAAAAAAAAAAAAAAAAAAAAAAAAAAAAAAAAAGATAGATAGATTCTTACCATTAATAGTTAATCCATTGAATGGCTCTTGGATTGGGACATGAAGTTGAGACTGGTTTATATCTTCCTCTTCATAGTCATCATCATCCCATGGTGAGGATCCAGTTGAACCTGTAATAGGACAGACCACACATCACAGATGACAACAGATGTTTTCACTATGATTTGGTCTAAATTTGCTATATGCAACCTCTGGAACCATCTAGTAGTTTCATCTTGTTGCACCTAATATTTGAAGTTTTTTTTTTTCTTTTTCAAACAAGTCATACATAAAAAAAAAAAAAAAAAAAAAAAAAAAAAAAAAAGAAAAAGGTTGTATACTAGGGGCAACAAAATGAAACTACCAGAGCCTTTATGGTGACCGACTTCTAGTTGATTGATCTGTAATGATCATCGAATATTGACACTGTATGTTAATGGGGATAAATCCCCCATCGATCTATGCCATGACTTTGGCTTCTATTAATGAGAAACAAATCTAAAGTGTCACATGAACAACATTCCAATGACTGAATTCAAAAAAGGCAAAAGAGAAAATCCAACATGGCAGATGTGTATCAGGCTATTCATTGTCACAAAAAGGTAGCAATAGTGGACAAAAAATTATTTTTTTGTGATATTGAGTCTACCTAGTATGAATGCCCAGATTACACATAGTAAACAGCTCTAAGCTAATTGTTCTGTTCCAGTCTTCTAAAGGGATTAGTAGTATTCAGGCAGATTTATATGCACCTGCTTTTCGGTTGTCATGATCACTTTGCACAGTACCATTATTTTCTTGACAAGTCAAAATTTATATATTTATAGCAAATTGTACACTTTCTTTAAATTTTTACCTGGGTTAATGATTGATCCTTGAGACTGAGGTATGTCACACACCTCATAGATTTTGATAGGATTCATAGGAACTTCTTTGGTGCCATCATACATGAGCTTGAACTCCCGGCTCTTATTTAGGGCACAGCGCAATTGGGCCTTCCACTTGGCTGGATCAGGGTCATCCGCTCCTTCATGATACTTGCCTGTCTCCACAGCCCATGCCTGTGAAAAGAAACATGGGACTGTAATATAATAACGTAAATTATATTTAAAAAAATTCTAGTACCCATCTACTATAGCTACAGGGCATAAAGGGGTTTTCTATAGATTACCTATGTTTAGGATAGATCATCAATACCAGATCAGTGGGGGATCACACCAAAGGACAAAGGCTGCAGCCTCTTAAATTACAAGGCATGTCGCCACACATTTTGTTGAAGATATGCCTTGTATTGCAGTCCTCTGCTGCTCCAATAGCATGCACAATGGATCTGATATCATTGGCCTCTTCTAGGGAACAGACTATTAAAGTCTTGGGTGACACCAAAAGAAAAAAAAAAAAAAAAAAAAAACACTTTCATCCCTTATAAAATGTGACATATGTTCCACAAGTACAAAATCGTCACAAGTACAAGATATGGTGGCGTTACTGTAAATAAAATATTCACAGATATGTATTTTATTATTAAAACATGAACCAAGGCAAAATAGCTTTGTATTTAGGGTTCATTAGGGCACATTTTATATTTTAAAGCAAAATCATAATACTAACAGTATCCATTTATGACAAAATTAAGGTAATTGAAGACAAAAGTATACACAATTTTCACATAGAAACCCCCAGAAATGAGCTTAGGATAGTAATGTCATAGTTAAGGCAATGCTAAATCCAGCAGCTGTTTCCTATAACAGGCGATCCTGTGATCACTTGTGTTCTGCCACGACTGATAGAAGCGGTGTCAGTGCTGTTGCCTCTTTTCTATTGCTCACTGAAGTAAATGGGCACTGTCAGAAGCAAAAATGCTCAGCAAAACCTTTTTTAATATACTTGATGAATAATTTTTATCTCTTTTTTATAGAAATCATGGCTTATTTAAAAAAAAAAAAAAAAAAAAATAATAATAATAAATAATAAATAAACCCAAGAGGTTAAACAGCAATGTGGTGTGTATGGTGAGCTTAAAAGGCTTATAGGAATGGTGCAAAACTTCCTAATTAAAATAAAATTAAAATAAAAGAAGTTTGCATTGTTTTTCATGGAATAACGTGTGCCTCAACAAAGATTAGGAGTACAACTCTGGGTAAACACTCAGTCCAGGAGGATAGATCAGGACAGCCCCTCCCTTCAAGTTAAAAGAGGTTTATCCTTCTGTAAACATGCTGTAAAATGACTAAGAATATCACCTTATTCTGCATTCTCAAAGTGTCCAATAAAAACTTTTGACATGCCAAGAGTTTTGATTGGTCCGAGTCTCTTTTCTGAGACCACCACTGATCCGTAGAACAAGTGGGAGAAAGTGCGCACTCCCTGGCTCGGAGCAATCTCTGTTCAGCTTTTCTAGACAGCCATAATATAAGTCCAGGGAAACGTGCGCTAGTCCCCTAATCATTCTGCTAAATCGGAGGGTGGTCTCCGCACCTAGAATCCGACCAATCAAAACTTTTGACATGTCTCTGCGACATGTCATAGTTTTTTTTTTCTTTTTCTTTTTTTCTTTAGGACAGAGCCACTGTAAAGAAAAACAGAGTGACAGTCACTCAAAGTAACCTGTATACGTTGGTAGATAGTGAACCTTTTGCCAATGATGTACCTCTCGCCAAAATCCGTCCAGCTGTTGAAATTTGCATATTTACATTTGACTGTATAATTCCAAGAAACGAGCAATAGGGTTGTTCTATTGTTCTTTTAGCAATGCTGACCATTCTTTTCACTATTATTCACTGCTCCTGCCGCTAACGTTTCTCTCAGCCGCCGAGATGGAAGCACCATCGTTCGTACTGATGCCTCCGCACCTACACAGCTGAATCACTACACCAGGCTCCCTGTTCACACTATTTACCTGTATATACATCATAGTGCTGGTGACCCTCCTGTCGGTTTCCCCTTAAATGATAACCAGTGGGTTCAGACACTTTACTATGTATAGCCAACTAAGTTCCCCACTTTCTTTTCTTGATTAGAGCCAGATACTAAAACATGTTCTTTTCTAATCTGTTTTATTTTTTCTGATTGTAATTGTTTTACAGCAGAACCTATTGACAATAGACAGGACTTATCCCATGAATTATCCCATATCCCATATTACTGGGCACGCTCTGTGAACTTTTCACAGGTCATTCTGTGGGGGTGGCGGGGGCCGAGCTCTGTTCACAATGGTAGTAAATCCAGGTTTATGGTGTCACCTTTCACTGTAATCCTGTCTGTCTTGATAAGGAGGGAACTGGTGGGGTGTTTTCTGTACAGAACGGAAAGGCTCAACTTAATTTTAGGCCTAGTGGCCAGAATGGAAATGTCAGGATTTCATGATTATTTAAAATATATACATAGTAAAATGGAAAATGAGAAAAAAAAAAAAACACCAAAAATTCTTAAATATGGTTAACAAACACAGATTTAATTCATTTAAACAATAGGTCATTCTCTGATTATTTATTCATTTTAAACCTTAATATTTGCACAGTGATGGTTGATACAATCAGTCTGAACACTGTTGGGCCGCTGTTTGATTTTGGTGAATTTAGATTGTGTGCCCCAATTGGGACAGGAACCAATCTGAGTGTACAGCACTGCTGAATCTGTTTGCACTATAACATCAAGAATTATTATTATGGACCATTTACATTAGTTTTAGAAACCAATGCTGAATGCTTTGTGGTCTGAAAAGTCATTTCAACCAGAGGAAAGGAGTTTACTTTTCCTGGCTGGCAGTGTCACGTAATGTCTCTTCTAAGCACTGGAAATAAAAATATGACAATAGAACAATCGTTGATTGAACCCTGCCTCTATATTGTGTTAGGACCAGTCACATATGAATTAATTGTAAAGATGAAATGTGAATATTAGCAGCCCTTTAGAGTGGAGTTACACTGCAGTATTGAATAAATGCTTATGATGATGCAGATTTCAAGGAGTATTTTGGCCGAGGCTGTAATGTACATCAAATTATTTAACAATTAGATACATTTGGACCATTGCTTTTTAATGAGCTATAACCCAAACTGTTTTTTTTTCTCTCACAGCAACCAATCACAGCTCAGCTTTGATAACAAGGGTACTGTCAGAATCAAAAAAGTTTTATATGCTCTACATCTTTGCAAAACATTAAAATGTTATGAAGTATATTAGAAAGGTTACTGTATACATGGGGGCACTGTTCTGTATTTAAGGCAACACCCATTAGAAAGGTTACTGTATACATGGGGGCACTGTTCTGTATTTATGGCGACACCCTATTCTGTATCTAGAGAGGGGCACTGTATATATATGGGACATGATAAGGGGACACTATACAGAACATAGTGTACCATATATACAGAGGGGCAACGCATTCTGTATTTATGGGGACACTGTGTTTATATATACATACACACACACACACACACACACACACACACACATCTCTATGGCATGCGTTCTGGTGGCCGGGAGGATGCCAAAATGTAACTTCTCCTGTGTAGGAAAAAATCCTTTCACCGGCCCCGTGAGTGAGCAGCAGTACAGAGGGATTTGTGAGCCAAATACAGACGCTAGACACAAAATGACATGTAAAGCATCTGTATGACCTAGTATGTAACATATGAGCACTATTTTTTCTGTGATATGACAGGTACGCTTTAATAAGCTTTGGTAAAATGATAGCTGAGCTGTGAATGGTTGCTGTGGGAAAAACCCACAGGTTTCAGGCTATGATAAGCCTGGGCCAATGAAACTTACTTTTCATATGCTTTGGTTGTGTCAAACAGTATATTAAGAATTGTCTTGTGGTTTTACAGCAAGCAGTTCTCATTAACCCCTTAAGGACAATGGACGTACTCCTACGCCCCCGTTTCCGAGTCCTTAAGGACCGAGGACGTAGGAGTACGTCCTGTCCTTTCCCGGCCCCCCGCCGCTAGCCGGAGGGGAGCCGGTGCCCGATGCCTGCTGAAATCGTTCACCAGGCATCGCTGCATATCGCCCAGGGGGGTCATTATGCCCCCCCATGTCGGCGATGGCCGCAGATCGCTAGACAATTCAGTCCAGCGATCTGCGGCGATTCCGGGTCAATCGGGTCTCCAGTGACCCGGTGACCCGGAATTACTGGCTGATCGGGGCCGTCAGAGACGGCCCCGAACAGCCAGAGCCTGCAGGGGTGAGGTGGCACTGGTGCCACCTCACGATCGCCCTGATTCGTTGGCCGGATTACCGGCCGACCAATCAGGGCGCCTGCTGCGGGTGTCACTCCCGCACCCGCTCCGCCCCTCTTCCGGAGGACGTGAGCGGGTGCGGGCAGAAGACCCCAGGTGCTGGGAACCCTGATCCCCGGCGTTAATGTTGGGATCAGGGCCCCAGGAGCGACGACGGCGGCGGCGGCGGGACTGACCTGTGCGGCGATCAAGCAGCAGCAGGAGGTGAGTGACAGCCTCTTGCTGTTGCTTAGCAACAGCTCCCAGCATGCAAAAAGGGCATGCTGGGAGCTGTAGTTATGCAACAGGAGGAGGCAGACCACCACAACTCCCAGCATGCACTTATGGGCATGCTGGGACTTATGGTTTTGCAACAGCTGGAGGCACATTCTTTCTATGGAAAAGTGTACCTTCAGCTGTTGTGTAACTACAACTCCCAGCTTGCACAAACAGCTTAAGTGCATGCTGGGAGTTGTAGCGGTGCATCTGCTGGTTGCATAACTACAACTCCCAGCATGCCCGTTGGCTGTCGGTGACTGCTGAGAGTTGTAGTTTTGCAACAGCTGAAGGCACACTGAGTTAAGTAGCAAACCAGTGTGTCTCCAGCTGTTGCATAACTACAATCCCCAGCATCCCCAGCCAAAGTAGTATGCCTCCCGCTGTTGCATAACTACAACACCCAGCATGCCTTTCTGCTGTCCGTACATGCTGGGGGTTGTAGCTTTTGCAACAGCTGAAGGCACACTGGTTGCAAAACACTGAGTTTGTTGCCAAACTCGGTGTTTCACAACCTGTGTGTCTCCAGCTGTTGCAAAACTACAACTCCCAGCATGCACTCATAGACCGTACATGCTGGGAGTTGTAGTTTTGCAACAGCTGGATGTTCCCCCCCCCAATGTGAATGTACAGGGTACACTCACATGGGCGGAGCATTACAGTAAGTATCCGGCTGCAAGTTTGAGCTGAGGCAAATTTTCTGCCGCTGCTCAAACTGCCAGCGAGAAACTACTGTGAACCCCCCCGCCCGTGCGACTGTACCCTAAAAACACTACACTACACTAACACAAAATAAAATAAAAAGTTAAAAACACTACATATACACATACCCCTACACACCCCCCCTCCCCTCCCCAATAAAAATGAAAAACGTCTGGTACGCCACTGTTTCCAAAACTGAGCCTCCAGCTGTTGCAAAACAACTACTCCCAGTATTACCAGACAGCCACTGACTGTCCAGGCATGCTGGGACTTTTACAACAGCTGGAGGCACCCTATTTGGGAATCACTGGCGTAGAATACCCCTATGCAAGTCCCTAATTCAGGCCTCAAATGCGCATGGCGCTCTCACTTTGGAGCCCTGTCGTATTTCAAGGCAACAGTTTAGGGTCACATATGGGGTATCGCCGTACTCGGGAGAAATTGTGTTACAAATTTTGTGGGGTATTTTCTGCTATTACCCTTTTTAAAAATCTAAAATTTTTGGGAAACCAAGCATTTTAGGTAAAATTATTATTATTTTTTTACATATGCAAAAGTTGTGAATCACCTGTAGGGTATTAAGGTTCACATTACCCCTTGTTACGTTCCCTGAGGGGTCTAGTTTCCAAAATGGTATGCCATGTGTTTTTTTTTTTGCTGTTCTGGCACCATAGGGGCTTCCTAAATGCGGCATGCCCCCAGAGCAAAATTTGCTTTCAAAAAGCCAAATGTGACTCCTTCTCTTCTGAAACCTGTAGTGCGCCAGCAGAGCACTTCTCACCCCCATATGGGGTGTTTTCTGAATCGGGAGAAATTGGGCTTCAAATTTTGGGGGGTATTTTCTGCTATTACCCTTTTTAAAAATGTAAAAATTTTGGGAAACCAAGCATTTTAGGTAAAACTTTTTTTTTTTTTTTTTTTTACATATGCAAAAGTCGTGAATCATCTGTGGGGTATTCAGGTTCACTTTACCCCTTATTACGTTCCCTGAGGGGTCTAGTTTCCAAAATGGTATGCCATGTGGTTTTTTTTTTGCTGTCCTGGCACCATAGGGGCTTCCTAAAGGTGACATGCCCCCCAAAAACCATTTGACGCTCCTTCCCTTCTGAGCCCTCTACTGCGCCCGCTGAACAATTAACATAGACATATGAGGTATGTGCTTACTCGAGAGAAATTGGGCTACAAATACAAGTAATAATTTTCTCCTTTTTACCCCTTGCAAAAATTAAAAAAATTGGGTCTACAAGAACATGCGAGTGTAAAAAATGAAGTTTGTGAATTTTCTCCTTCACATTTCTGCTATTCCTGTGAAACACCTAAAGGGTTAATACACTCATTGAATGTCATTTTGAATACTTTGGGGGGTGTAGTTTTTATAATGGGGTCATTTATGGGGTATTTCTAATATGAAGACCCTTCAAATCCACTTCAAACCTGAACTGGTCCATGAAAAATAGCGAGTTTGAAAATTTTGTGAAAAATTTCCAAATTGCTGCTGAACTTTGAAGCCCTCTGGTGTCTTCCAAAAGTAAAAACTCATAAATTTTATGATGCAAACATAAAGTAGACATATTGTATATGTGAACCCAAAAATGTTTTATTTTGAATATCCATTTTCCTTACAAGCAGAGAGCTTCAAAGTTAGAAAAATGCTAAATTTTCATTTTTTTCATCAAATTTTGGGATTTTTCACCAAGAAAGGATGCAAGTTACCATAAAATTTTACCACTAAGTTTAAGTAGAATATGTCACGAAAAAACATTCTTGGAATCAGAATGATAACTAAAAGCATTCCAGAGTTATTAATGTTTAAAGTGACAGTGGTCAGAATTGCAAAAAACGCTCTGGTCCTTAAGGTGTAAAATGGCCTGGTCCTTAAGGGGTTAAAATAGGTAATATTTAAAAAAAAATTAAAAATAAAGTTTTACGATAAGATCAAACTATCAGTGTGGGCAAATCGAGAGGCTATGAACAGAAAGCTGCTGTTCATTTCCTTATATCTCAATTTAAGTGTTGACATAGCATGTGAAGTGTAAGTAGAATAGTTTATATGATGGTTGTCAGTCATATCAACTCCACTATGTTCAGCAGGTAAAATGATATTTCTGTTAGGAATGCTACTCACCTTGAAGATTGTGTTTTCTTCTTCATGCTGAGGACTGTGACGTGTAGCATGCTTCCATGGGATCTGAAACCTCTTGGCCTCCCTGTCTATCCATGTAAGACCAGGATACATTCCGCTGTCCACTTGAGCCACCAGCCACGGCTTTAGACGAACACGGCGAGGGTGCAGGGCCATATTCTAAAGTGGAATAAAGAAACAGATAATGAGATGCTTGGTAGAAATCAAGTCTTCCGTTTAGAGTCTGAGGAGTCAGAATTCCTCTAGTTGAACAATTAAGGTCAACTAAGAATAGATTAGAGGAGATATTGTCTCTACCTGACGAATTCGGCTTTAGCTATGGTAGCTTTATAATTTACTGCTGCCTTTCATCTTTGTCACTGAACAAATATTTAGTTGGGTCATGAATTGCAGAACATCTATTAGATGACTTTACCCTCTCACCCATCAGACAGATCTAAAATACCAAGCTATCAAATACCAGACATTCTTCTGTGTCACTTGAGTCACAAACTCGTCATGGTCATTTATATCACCAACACAAAGAATGGACAACAAATAAAATGTGGTATTAGAAATTTTGGCTGTGAGATCTCCCTGTTAAGTGGATGTCTGCTATGATTTGTGTCTTAACACAATGAAACAAGCTTCTTCTGAACACATTTATTTTCTTCTAAACCCATGTGTGCAGTTGGGTCAACCAGACATGGTCAAGTCTATGCGAGTCACAGAAAGAGTGGGGTAAATCTTGTAGGCTTCAGTGAGAGGCTGCCACCTCTTTATTGTCTTGCATGGGGAAAGCAACTGATCTGACTCCGTAAAATGGAGTCACAGCGCCCCTGTTGCCCCAATAGATGAGGTTCACAGAAATGTTATCCACACCTATAAATGTATTAATAGCGTATCCAATGGATGTGTCTTAAAATGTTTATTAGAGGAATACTCCATTAAAAGGGGTTCTATAAGATAAAAAAAAATAAAAAATGGGAATACTTTAACAGTGCAAATCTTTTATATAAGTTGTGCTTAGTATTGTATCCCAGCTCCCTTCCACCAAAGCTTTTAGTTTCCTGCCTCCTTTCCCTCTGCTTTGATATGCCCACCCACAGCATGCTCATATGGGTGAAGGGTCCTCTGTGAATATTTATGAGGTGGGCGGACATATGGGAGCAGAGAAGAAGGAGGCTGGGAAGCACTGTATGCAAGCTCACACCTCCACTGCACAAAGGACAGTATTAGCAAAATAGCAACGAACACTAATGTTTCTTGCACCAATTGGAGTATGTTATATCTTACTTTAATCTGATTCACCCACACTATAACCTGTGTATGGGGTTTAGTGTGGGTGAACCAGCTGTCAGTTTCCCTTTAAAAGCTTATTGGATCACACATTTGAGCCCTGGCTTAAAAAGGATCAGTTCACAAAACTGTATGTAATTGCTAGTAGACGAGGTTTGGTCCATTAAGTCAATAGGTCTGCAGAAATATCTGATGGGATATCATCAAAAAGGTACACTAACAAAAAGTTTCAAAAGACTTTAGCTACTGTATCTCAAACTTAAAAAAAGATGTTTATCTCAAAAGCTTAAAATAAAAAAAATAAAAAACAAGCAAGCAAAAAATGCCTAAAAATGTGTGTTCAAGTAGTACAATAGCTACTAACATAAGACTGTGACTTGTGAATAATCCTAAATAAAGTGCAGGCTACACAATGTAAAGTTCTGTAGAAAACAGATGAAAGGTTGAGAAGTATATCCCCCAGTGCCCTTTGATGTTTTCAACTAGTAGATTGAAGGCAACTGGCAATTACCTGTATGTAAAGCAATTGAACAGCCCCAAACCTCCAATAAATAGCAAAACAAATATAGATCTTGACCAAAGGACTAAAGTGGATATATTTATGGGGTGTTCTAATGCTGGAGATAGAAAGATCCTTACATAAGCCTTTCGGCTTATGTAAACTTTATCATGGTGTTAAAGGGGTACTACCGTGCTGACAACTTATCCCCTATCTAAAGGATAGGGGATAAGTTGCCTGATTGCGTGGGGTTCCGCCGTTGGGGACCCCCGCGATCTCGCACGCAGCACAGCTCTCATCACGCACCGGAGCGAACATCCGCTCCGGGTCTGATGACGGGGCTGGTGACCGTGACGTCACAGCTCCGCCCCGTGTGACGTCACGCTCAGCCCCTCAATGCAAGTCTATGGCAGGGGGCGAGACAGCTGTCTTGTCCCCTGCCATAGACTTACATTGAGGGGAGGAGCATGATGTCACATGGGGGCGGAGCCTTGACGTCACAATACTCCGGCCCCGTGATTGGCAGTCATCAGACCCGGAGCGATGTTTGCTCCGGGGCCTGATGAGAGCGGGGTGCTGCGTGTGAGATCATGGGGGTCCCCAGCGGCGGGACCCCGCGCAATTAGGCAACTTATCCCCTATCCTTTAGATAGGGGATAAGTTGTCAGCATGGTAGTACCCCTTTAAGAACTTTTTCTGTAAATTAAGCCATAACAAAGTTGCAGCAAGCTGTGACTTTTTGTGACTGTTCACATATAGCAATTTTTAACAACCACCGCATTTGTGTGCTGTAGAATTTTTAATTTTTTTTGCAGTGATTATCAATTCATCATTTGAATTATTTTTTTTTAAAGTTGCTAACTCATGCGTAATGGACCCCATATATATTTACTAAGTTTCACCAAGTTTGCCCACGGTGAAAAGTGCCTTTAGTATACAATATTTCCAGTCACCTTTATCACTGATGCTAATTGAAATAGAGAAAACACATGGTCTCACATCCACAACATGCACAATGATCTAATGCTTCTCAGCAACTTTTATTAAACTAACAGGTCGTTCGTGTACTTTATGATCACGAAGTGCAAGCCCACTAGCCACGTCACGGCCACCTCTAAGTAGTGGGTCCCTAGCATAAAATGGCGTAGCACTGGGCAGCGACCACCACCGCCGCAACACCAGTGCCCACAGGGGGAATGACCCACTAGCAGAGAAGCCCCGATGCCACTCAAACCAGTCCCAGCGTTATCACTGATGCTTCTGCATACAATTCACGAGAGGCTGTGCAACTTTTTGATTAATTAGTCTCAGCCACATCAAATACACCTCAAGGAAAACGATAAATATAAATAAATAAATAATATACTAAAATGAAACTGGCAGCAGGTTCACCTTCTCTAAGCCCAATACACCGGGTTATAAATTATAGTTCGGGTCAACCAGATTACAACAAGGTATCATTTACCCGGATACACAGGCGGTTTGAGAGATACCTGTTGTAGAAGTCGTCATTGGTAATCTGGAAATGGCTGGCAATGTGCAATGGAGGTGGGACCCAGCATATAGAGCTTCCCTGCCCCCCATACCCTTGCACAGATATGTCTGTCCACCTTGCGCTCGCTTGAATATTCATGAGGTGGGTGGGCATATTGGTGCAGGGGGGATAGAGGCAAGAAATGCTGGGTCCCGCCTCCATTAGGCAAAGCTGGCCATTTCCAGATTGGCCATGCCGGCTAATACAACAGATATCCCCGCAACCAGAACCAGCCGCAGATCCGGGTAAGTGATACCTTATTGTAATCCTGTTCACCTGCAATATAACCCCTTGTAATGGATTAAGTGAGAGTGAGCCCGTTGTCAGTTTTAACCTAAGAAAATAACATATCCCATGCCATCTGGGCCTAATATCCTAGTCAGAAAACCTATAATAGTAACATAACCAAACCAGGTGGACAAACAGGACCCAACAAAGATGGCAATGAAAAATACACATACAAAAGAGAAGGGGGTAGGAGAATACAGAAGGTTAGCAGCAACCAACTGCTGTTCAACCAAGCATCAAAATCAGACAAACTTTATTCACCAACCAGTCCTCCCAAACAGCACAACATTTATCATCCCTGGTCTGGTCAGGGCAACTCGTCTTTACGCTAAGGACAACTCCGTGTGTTCTAGTATTATATAGCATAGTCATGCATGTTCTCCAGTTAAAGTAGGTCTTATTTACTGTAGAGAACTCCCCTAAGATCACATTGTGGATTTTTAGTTGGAAAATCGTCCATGCAATCTATGGCAGAAATTGAAATTTGATTTCCGAAATTTCTGTTTTTTAGTGGATTCACTGTGGTTTTAGATGAAAATCAGTCCTGAACAATAGGGCTAATGCACATCCAGGCTACCCATCATGGTGTCTACAGGGATTCTTAAATTCATGGCAGAAAAAATGTCACCTTTCAAACTATGCTGTAGATTCTTGGGAGTTACGTAAACAGAGTGGCTTGTGGGGCCACCCCTTTAAGCACAGGTGGCTAATCAAAACTTTGGCAATTCCCACAATTCTTGGCTGCACAGCAAGAAGTGCACTTTAACTGCAAAACATATATAACCTTCAAGTGGAGGAATCTGCTGGTCTACCTCAAAAGATCTATTTTTTTTTTAGAGATTTTTCAGAAGCTCTATGACCTACATTCCATTATTAGACAGTTTATTCATTAGGATGGGTTCATACGCCCAGTAGAGTGTGGAGCAGCCAGTTACGGCACAGTAAAACGACACTATGTGGTTATAGGTGATATTTTTACACACAATTCACCTGTATGCACTGTGTATCCTATAATTGCATTGCAAAACCATATGTTGTAAAATGGGTAAATAGCTGTGCCATACACTAGCATCCACACAACTAATGATAGAGCTGCGTTTTATACAGCTTTAATTTTTGTGATGCTTAGTTTTATAGATGAGAGGGAGATACGTCGGCCTCCTTAGTGATGTTGGGCTGGAGGAGAATACAAAATGTTTTGCATGGGGCCCAACAGTCTCTAGTTACGCCCCTGACGGTGTTTTGTAGTGCGTAGAAATGGTGCTGAAAGCCAACTCTTCTGACAGTTTGTCCAATAGGGGTTGTGCAGAGAGAAAAGAAGAGGACCCAGGACTGATCCCTGAGGAACCCCACAGGATAGGGGATAAGTTTTAGATCTCCTATATGGAGCCAGGACTCTCCCCCAGAGGGATGTGTCCCGCCCCCGCCCGAAGCTGGGCTGCCACACCCCCTCCATACAGCCCTATGTGAGAGCCGAAGATAGCCGAATGGCTCTCCCATAGAGATATACAGGGGGGGCTCCTATAGAGATATATGGAGGGGATAAGTTTTTCCACCACGAGACTTCTCCTTTAAAGGGTTGTCCTATCTCTCTCCCATCTATGTTATCACAGAGCCAGTTTTCCTCCATGCAGCTGTGGTCAAAACGTAACACTGCTGATCAACCAGTCACCGGCTGAGGTGGGACATGACTGCGGGCAGTGATTGGCTGAGTAGCAATGTGTCACGCCAACCCCAGAACCAGGAAGTGAAGGTCAGAAGAGATTGGTTTCTTATGTAATTGGCTGAGCGGCAACGTGATGCATTGACCACAGCACCAGGAAGTAAAGTGTAGCAGGCAGGCGGCACAGTTAAAAAAACCAAAAACTTTTTGCTGGACAACCCCTTTAAGGCCAATATAGTGGAACATACTCAGGAGAATTGATAGAGTAGATGCCTTCAGATTTAGCAGTCGGGAGACCTTATTAAGAGCAGTTATTGTGGAGTGTAATGTGAGGATGTTAAGATTAAGGGTGTGTTCCCACACGGCGTATATGCAGCGTATTTCACGCTGCGCAAAGTTTGCAGCAGCAGCGGGAAATACACTGCGTATTCCTCCCTCACTATACACACAGGGCTTTCCGGCGGCAGCCCTATGTGTGTAGTGAGTTTTAGAGGCGGAGTCGCACGTCAGTCACGTTGGCCCCCTCTAAAACTCACAACACGCATTTCCACCGCATTTGCAAAACAAATATATACATGTGGAAACTGGGCCAAATATATAATTAGTTTACTGTACTATGTTCTCTTAAATTCAATGGGCCTGCTGTCCATCCATTACAATATAGGTCGTTATCCTTTTTTTGACAGACTGCTGATTTATATGCTGACAGAAAAACATGGTATACACTTACAGCGGCAGGGAAAGCTGTGTCATATGGTTGTAACCACGTTTCCATAAAACAGACAATATAGAATATGCACATAAATTTGTTCCTGCATACGACCGTCATCATTAACCTTCTTGCAATATACAATAACAAATTACACCAGCAGACCCAACCGGTGTAAAGAAGGTGCCTAAAATATAACATTAAAATTGTTCCTCTAAAAGTGAAAAAAAAAAATTTAAAAAAAAGTTTACATAGGGCTGAAGTGATAATATATAAAGTAAACCCCATTAAGCTGCTAAAATGCAGTATAATCAACCATCTGGAGTGCACTATGGATTGTATGTACATCACAGATCCCCAAATTTTGGATATTCCTTAAGCATTCTCCCAATGAGAATGCACAAGGAACAGGGCTGCCATCAGAGATTTTTAGGGCCCCTTACACAGGTTAAGGCCTGGGCCCCCTTCCCCCTAGTGGCCTGTCCCCGTGTCTGCCGCCAGTGACACCTCCTCAAACCCCCACCCCCATTTATTTTTCCAATTATGTATTTTTAATTAGATTACAGCTGAGGGCATTGCAGTAAAACACTGTGCTGCAAAGTATGTAACTGTAATCAAATATATACTATTCTGGTTACTGTAAAACTGCTCAAAAAATTTGTGAATATTCCCACATACTGGGGGAGATTTATGAAAACCTGTGAGAGGAAAAGTGGAGAAGTTGTCCATAGCAACCAATCAGGTAGCTTCTTAAATTTTTAAGAAAGCCTTTGAAAAATAAATAGAAGCAATCTGATTGTTGCTATGGGCAACTGCATCACTTTTCCTCTCTACAGGTTGTGATAAATCTCCCCCACTGACCATACAGAGGTAGAATCCAGGAAGTGTCTGCGGACAGTATAGGGGATTACAATGACAGGACTCACAGGCGACGTCTTTTCTGGTCGGAGTTGTTCATGTTTCCTTTCCTTCTCCATCTGGCCTGGACCTCCATGAAGACTTCTCCCAGCTCTGACTTGTCTCTGCAGAGCCTGATGGACAATCATTTTAGGCTCCTTTCTAAAGCACCATCCCCACCTCTATACAAACTCCACATCAATATTGCCTAACATAGTAATAGGGGAGATTTATCAAAACCTGTGCAAAGGAATAGTTGCCCATAGCAACCAATCAGATCGCTTCTTTCATTTTGCAGAGGCCTTGTTAAAAATGAAAGAAGCGAGCTGATTGGTTGCTATGGGCAACTTTTCTTCTGAACAGGTTTTGATAAATATCCCCCATAGTGTCCACTTTGTGCCCCACATACACAGATACAGCCCCCACACGTGTGCACAGAACCTTTACACATCCCCTCCCACACACACAGCCACAGCCACAGCCCCCACATACACTGCCCTTATGCACACATAGGGTTGCCACCTTTTTTCAAAAAAATCCCATGGTAATTTGCATAATTATATGTGCGTGACATCACAGGAAGCTACGCACATGCCCACACATGTTGCGTCACGTAATGGCACAGAGGAATCAGAAGGGGATTACAATGGCACAGGAGGGGGTGGGGGGAATCAGAGGGGGCAATTGAAATGGCACGGGGAGGGGGGGGGGGGGATTGAAATGGCACGGGGGGGGGGGGGATTGAAATGGCACGGGGGGGGGGGGGGGATTGAAATGGCACGGGGGGGGGGGGGGGATTGAAATGGCACGGGGGGGGGGGGGGGGGATTGAAATGGCACGGGGGGGGGGGGGGGATTGAAATGGCACGGGGGGGGGGGGGGATTGAAATGGCACGGGGGGGGGGGGGGATTGAAATGGCACGGGGGGGGGGGGGATTGAAATGGCACGGGGGGGGGGGGGGGATTGAAATGGCACGGGGGGGGGGGGGACCGAAATGGCACGGGGGGGGACCGAAATGGCACGGGGGGGGGACCGAAATGGCACGGGGGGGGGGACCGAAATGGCACGGGGGGGGGGGACCGAAATGGCACGGGGGGGGGGGGGGGGGGACCGAAATGGCACGGGGGGGGGGGGGGGACCGAAATGGCACGGGGGGGGGGGGGGACCGAAATGGCACGGGGGGGGGGGACCGAAATGGCACGGGGGGGGGGGGACCGAAATGGCACGGGGGGGGGGGGGACCGAAATGGCACGGGGGGGGGGGACCGAAATGGCACGGGGGGGGGGCCGAAATGACACGGGGGGGGGGGCCGAAATGACACGGGGTGGGACCGAAATGACACGGGGTGGGACCGAAATGACACGGGGTGGGACCGAAATGACACGGGGTGGGACCGAAATGACACATACACCCCCCCCCATTCAAAGACCGCACAACCACACACACAGCCCCTACATACATAGCCCCTCACACACAGCTCCCATGACACATACACAGCCCCCATATACACACACACTGCCCTTATACACACACACACACACACTGCCCTTATACACACACACACACACACACACACACACACTGCCCTTATACACACACACACACACACACACTGCCCTTCTACACACACACACTGCCCTTCTACACACACACACTGCCCTTCTACACACACACACACTGCCCTTATACACACACACACTGCCCTTATACACACACACACACACACACACTGCCCTTATACACACACACACACTGCCCTTCTACACACACACACTGCCCTTATACACACACACACTGCCCTTATACACACACACACTGCCCTTATACACACACACACTGCCCTTATACACACACACACTGCCCTTATACACACACACACTGCCCTTATACACACACACACTGCCCTTATACACACACACACTGCCCTTATACACACACACACTGCCCTTATATACACACACACTGCCCTTATACACACACACACACACACACACACACACACACACTGCCCTTATACACACACACACACACACACACACACTGCCCTTATATACACACACACTGCCCTTATATACACACACACTGCCCTTATACACACACACACACACACACACACACACTGCCCTTCTACACACACACACTGCCCTTATATACACACACACTGCCCTTATATACACACACACTGCCCTTATATACACACACACTGCCCTTATATACACACACACTGCCCTTATACACACACACACACACACACACACACTGCCCTTATACACACACACACACACTGCCCTTCTACACACACACACTGCCCTTATACACACACACACTGCCCTTATACACACACACACACACACTGCCCTTATACACACACACACTGCCCTTATACACACACACACTGCCCTTATATACACACACACTGCCCTTATATACACACACACTGCCCTTATATACACACACACTGCCCTTATATACACACACACTGCCCTTATATACACACACACTGCCCTTATATACACACACACTGCCCTTATATACACACACACTGCCCTTATATACACACACACTGTCCTTATATACACACACACTGCCCTTATATACACACACACTGCCCTTATATACACACACACTGCCCTTATATACACACACACTGCCCTTATATACACACACACTGCCCTTATATACACACACACTGCCCTTATATACACACACACTGCCCTTATATACACACACACTGCCCTTATATACACACACACTGCCCTTATATACACACACACTGCCCTTATATACACACACACTGCCCTTATATACACACACACTGCCCTTATATACACACACACTGCCCTTATATACACACACACTGCCCTTATACACACACACACTGCCCTTATACACACACACACTGCCCTTATACACACACACACTGCCCTTATACACACACACTCCCCCCATATACACTGCCTCCATATACATGCATTTGCCCCTACCTGTGTGCAGTGTAGCAGGCTGCTCCGCTACTCTATTGCGGTCGCCGGGTAGGGAGAGGAGGAACACGTGGGCCTACGTCACTGGCCTGCTGGTAACTAACGGCCACGAGCAGGCACGTCCCATATCAGCTGCAGTGTCAGTGTGCTGCCCTCCGCATGGCGCTCCCTCCAGCCCCCGATCTGGACCACAGTAGCAGACAGTGCAGGGCTGATCAGGCTTCAGTAATAAAAAAATAAAAAAAATGAACGTGATGATAGCCCCCTCTCTGGTGTGACTGAATGACTGCCTGTTCAGAGTTCAGTCAGTCAGTGTATAGTGACACCCCCAGCTCGCCGATTCGCCATAAAAATAAAATAAATGGTATTGAGCCGGGCGGGCCCCCCTGGGGGTCCGGGCCCCTTACTGGGGTACAGGTTGTACCCCCCTGATGGCGGCCCTGACAAGGAATATCCAAAATTTGGGGATCTGTGATATACATACAATCCATAGTGCACTCCAGATGGTTTATTCTTCGGTTTTTTAGCAGCTTATTGAGGTTTACTAATATATATAGATAAGAGAGAGAGAGAGAGAGAGAGAGAGAGAGAGAGAGAGAGAGAGAGAGAGATGCTAATCAAAAAATGTTGCAGTATCTTGTAATACCTTTTTTATTGGACTAACAGAATTTTGTAGAGACAAACTTTCGGGATTCCTCCCTTTATCACACACACACACACACACACAGGTTGGGTCTGCTGGTGTAATTTGTTATCATAAAACAGACAACAAATGTTATGGAAATTATGAGTGTTTATGTAAAGATGAAAGGTTACTGGTGAAGATGGGCTGGGAAAAATATGAGGAATACATGGAATGAGAGAAGGAGATGGACTCATTGATAAAATCCACTTGGAGGAATGGATGGGTGGTAGGATAAAAGGCAAAAACAATAGGCATAAAGTGGGACATTTATCAAAACTTGTGCGAAGGAAAAGTTGGCCAGTTTCCTATAGCAACCAGTGTTAAAATGGTGTCTGAGAAATAAAAGCAGCAACAATATTTGTTGCTATAGGGAACCGATCAACTTTTCCTCTGCACAAGTTTTGATACATTTCCTCCATAGAGTTAGTTTTTTGTACTCCTATTCATTGGTATAGAATCATTTTATTTCCAATTAACTCTGGTCTACCTCAGAATGCACACGTCAAATGGATCCCAGAGGCCTTAATATATAGTGCTGGGTAAGGTGACAAAATGACAACAGAGCTACCAGGAGTGGGAGGAGATACATGAAAACAAGGCAGGGGAAATGGAAAGAAAAGGAAATGGAAACAAATTGGATAAAGATAAACAAATCAATTAGGAAAGTAATAAATCCAGAGTGCAGTAAATAGTAAACAATGCAGGTCTGCTGGGAGTAGTGGTACTTTTGATTCTTCGATATTGCAGACACTTAAAATGTAGCACTTTGAATGGACGAGAAAAGGCAGAAAAGATCTAACACCAACATATTACAGTATATGTAACATTACTGCGAGTCTCTACTCAAAATGAGGTGAAATGGAAGGAGACTGACTGTCCAGAGGACACATGGGTGTGAGGAGATTTGGCTTAGGGTGCATGCACACCACGTTTTTTGCTATACAGTTCCTGTATACGGTTTCAAGTTAAAAACCGTATAGAACTGTATAGAAAACCGTATGCATTGACTTAACATTGTAAACCGTATGTCAAACGCATCATCCGGTTTTGTCCATTTTTTTACCTGTACCCAAAACCATAGTCTACCACATTTTTTGGTCCGGGTGAAAAACTGTATCAAACCGTATATATGTTTTTAATTTTTATTTTATTTTATTTTTTTAACATGGGAGTCAATGGGAACCTTATAGAACTGTATGTGCGTACGGTTCCATCCGTTTTTTGACTTTGCACCGTTTTTTTTCTTGGAATTTCAATCAAACAAGTGAAACTTTATTCAAAATGGAGTGAAAAGTTAAAAACATACTTTTTTTTCTTAATAAACGGATGCAACTGGACATCAGTTTTCAAACCGTATACAGTTTTCAACCATATATGGGTTAAAATTTGTACACACGTTTTGATACAGTTTAGGCTGCATTCACATCTCGTTTTTGCAATACGGTTTCAGTGAAAAAAAAATGTATGGAACCGTATATGTATAGACATAGAAAACCGCATGCCAACCGTACCATCTGGTTGTGTACATTTTGCATCATTTACGGTTTTATCTAGAGATGAGCAAACTTACAGTAAATTCGATTCGTCACGAACTTCTCGGCTCGGCAGTTGATGACTTACCCTGCATAAATGAGTTCAGCTTTCAGGTGCTCCGGTGGGCTGGAAAAGGTGGATACAGTCCTAGGAGAGAGTCTCCTAGGACTGTATCCACCTTTTCCAGCCCACGGGAGCACCTGAAAGCTGAACTAATTTATGCAGGAAAAGGCATCAACTGCCAAGCCGAGAAGTTCGTGACGAATCGAATTTACTGTAAGTTCGCTCATCTCTAGTTTTATCCATTTTTTTCCCCATACACTTCAGTTTTATGTCTGGGCGAAAAACCGGATACAACCCGTATACATATTTTTTTTTTAAATGGTGGTCTATGGGAACTGTACTGAACCGTATGTGCGTACGGTTCCATCCGGTCTGTACAATATGGTTTTGCAGTTTGCACATGCGCAGTGCATGCCGAAAGTTCTTCCCACAAATAGAGCAAGAAGGACTTTATTTAAGGACAAACATAAAACCGTATCAGTTTAAAAAAATAAATTAAAAAAAAAAAAAAAAAAAAACGTATGCAACCGAACATCCGTTTTGAAACCATATACGGTTTAAAACCGCACAGAGGTATATACGGTTCAGTCCGGTTTTGAGACACTTTTTTATTTTTTTATTTTTCTATATTTTTTTTAATTTTTTTTTTACAAAAAAACTGATACGGGAACCGTATTGCAAAAAGGAGATGTGAATGCAGCCAAGGGTGCGTTCACACTGCGGAATCTCCACTTGCTTAATTCAGCGAGCGGAGATTCCGTCTGGCGGCCGCCGAAAAAACTTCGGCGCTAGGGCCGCGGGGCACTGAGCAGTCACCATTGACGGCTATGTAGTGCTCACAGAATCCGCGCAAAGAATGAACATGTTCTTTCTTTGAGCGAAACAGTTTCAATTCCGCCACTGAAATTCCACAGTGTGAACTGGTCTTGCGGAAACCCATTCACACTGATGTTAAGTTCAAACCACGGAATTCCGCTTGCGTAATTCCACCCGTGGAATTCCGTAGTGTGAACGTAGCCTAAGTCAGGTTTGAGGAATCCGTTTTTCATCAAAAACCTGATACGGGAACTGTATTGCAAAAACGTGGTGTGCATGCACCCTTACTAGATCAGTGACTCCCAACCAGGGTGCCTCCAGCTGTTGCAAAACTACAACTCCCAGCATGCTCGGACAGCCGAAGGCTGTCCGAGCATGCTGGGAGTTGTAGTTTTGCAACAGCTGGAGGCACCCTGGTTGGGATTCATTGATCTAGGTACACACAATTAAAAAGTTTTTAACACCATACTAAAGTTTATGCTCCAACTTTCCAGGTCACAAGACTGTATGAGAAACATAAGCCCAAACTGATACAATAAAGATCAAAACACCAAAATATTTACCTCAACTCCACAGACTACACTGGCATTGTATCAATCAGGACCATAAAACAATAGAAAAAACACTTCACACCACGTTAATAAGTAATGACTGGATCTGATATACAGTATATATAATGTAAAGAATATTCAGAATAACAGTGAACACCCAGAACTTCCACGGAAACAACAATATGGCAGCTGAGCAGTTAACCACAAATATGCAAGCAGGAAATGCAGCTCCACAGCAGGGAAGCAGCGTCTTACCTCCACCTGGCTCCACACAGCAGACCCCGGCTGTAAGCAGTGTGCAGGCAATGGCTATTGACAATAGTAGTGGAGCCCCTGGATGTGACCCCCCTTTTGCCTTCTATCCTCCTCCCTTTGATTCCTGTGCTAATGACTGCCCTCACCTTCCTGCCTGGCTCAGGTATGGCTGACGTCACTTTGCTCAGGGCTACAGGACACACCTAGTGAGGGAGGAGGCCTGGGCTGCAGCCACTCATCCTCACAGCATGAGTCAAGGAGGCACCATGGGAGCACAGCAGGCAGCATTGCACAACCTCCTGAGTACTAATGTGCAGGTGCTGTCTGTGTCTGCTGGGGAGACACCACTGTGGATATAGCTATATGGATAGCACCTTAAAGGGGTTATCCAGGTTAAAAAACAACAAAAACAAAAAAAAACCTTTTCATTTAGTTTATCAACTGTCTCCAGAAAGTTAAACAGATTTGTAAATGACATCTATTAAAAAAAATTAAAATAAAAAATTAAAAAAAATTATCCTTTCAGTACTTATGAGCTGCTGAAGTTGAGTTGTTCTTTTCTGTCTAAGCGCTCTCTGATGACACCTGTCTCGGGAACGGTCCAGATTAGAAGCAAATCCCCATAGCAAACCTCTTCTACTCTGTGCAGTTCCCCGAGACAAGCAGAGATGTCAGCAGAGAGCACTGTTGCAAGACAGAAAAGAACAACTCAACTTTAGCAGCTGATAATTATTGAAAGGATTGAGATTTTTTTTGTACAAAAGTAATTCACAAATCTGTTTAACTTTCTGAAGCCAGTTGATATATAGTAAATTTGAGTAGCCGTATTAGTCCAGTGATGCAGATGCAAATCATAAAATGTTGCAGTATCTTGTAATACCTTTTTTTTAATACCTTTGTTAGTCCAATAAAAAAAGGTATTACAAGATACTGCAACATTTTATGATTTGCATCTATATATATATATATATATATATATATATATATAATAAATAAATATATATAATAATTATATATAAATATATATATAGAGAGAGAAGTTTTTTCCTGGAATACTCCTTTAATTGACTTGTTGTGAATTGTGGTCAAATATTGTCTAATAAGAGGGAGGTCTTACAGCTTTTTTGTGCCAGAAAGAAGATGTTTAAAGGAGTACTTTATTTTATTTATTTATTTTTTGTACCATCACTAACCTCCCCTGGTGTCGCTGCTGCGCGTCATAGTGTGGTATAGCAAATCGCTGGCCGAAGCAGTGTCGCACCCAAGACAGATCGTCTAAGCAGAAATGGGATTTATTGGGTCTCAGTACCAGGAAGAAGGCCAGGACTTAAAACACCTTATCGCCACTGCAATTTGCTGAGCACCATTGGTGACGCATTGAAACCTGGCCCAAGGAAGAGGATCACAGCGGAGAATGGAGCAGCAAACCAGAGGCATCAGGAGAGTTCAGGAGGTAAGTCAAGGTTTGTTGTGTTTTTTTTTTTTATTTTATTTTTTTCAAACAGCATGTTTATTATAAAAACAAAACATATAAAAAATAACCAAAAAAAGTACCAAACTAACTCCTTCCTTATATTTTCCCTTTTCCTTTTGAATCCACTGCTGCAATCTTTCACAAAAATTTGTCAGTTCCAGGTCATCAGAAATGGGGTAAGGCTGGGATACAGACACAAAAATAAGAATGTAAGAGTGGGTTCACACTGCATTTTTGTCTCCATTTCTCCCCATGTAACGGGGAGAGCTGAGGCACTGCTCTTGAGATCGTGGGGGGGCTCCAGAGGACAGATTCTTCACAATTAGACACTTATGCCCTATAATGTGGATAGGAAATATGTTTTTAAGTTCTGGAATTCCCCTCATAGCAATAACAAGGGGAAGTGTAATCCTGCACCACTCATGTGTACTGCAGGACAGCTGCAGCAGCATTAGGCCATGTCATGCCTTGTCAAAGCGTCACATGATGCGAAATTAGCGCTTATCGGTACCTTGTTCCGCCTCTCCTTATGTCCTACTATGCCTAAATAAAGGAAGATTTTACTTGCAAGAGACTACCTGGTGCCGTGGACTCCTTTTATTCTACCCCTCAAAGCAGGTTATCTAGCAGATCATCATTTAAAACTGTAGCATAATTATTTCCTATTGGATGTACCCAGATGATCTCAGAAACATGGTATTATAAATGACACATTACAATTAAGGAAAAATAAAAATTAACATGAGGGCAACAAAAGGAAGGAAAATTGTGGCACGGGCCATCTTTATTAAAGTTGAATCCATAAAATAGTTTTAACTGAAATATTTGACAAAACTTAGTTTAACCATAAGGTCAGACCTAAAAACAGTAGGCTACAAACAGTAAGTTTTAATACTAATTGCCAATTTATCTGGACAGCTGCATAAACCTGAACAAACACATAGCTATTGATTTACCCCGTCTAATATAGCTGTCATGACATAGCAATGACAAACAAAGGTGCGGGTGGGTGCAGAACCGGAGGTCTAGCGGGCTGGTGGATAAGTGACCCAAATTACACCAGACCGCAATATAAATAGAAAATCCGTAGGTAATTGGACAAATAACCTGACTGTCACTGGGTAGACTAGGATCTAAGTTCCTAGCTGCAGCAGCTGATAAACCAGAGGTCCAGACTCAATCACCTACCATGGGCCATCCCAAACATTTTGCCCAGCAACGGCAGCTGGGGGGTAGTGTTGGGCCAGATGTTCATCCAATCATCTGCTGTTGCCTGCTCAATCCTGAATTCGCTCCCACTCCAGCGCTCTTGGGTGTCCTTCACCAACAGTGCTGTTATGATGTTCATACAGGGTGCACATGATGCTACAGCCAATCACTGGCCTCGGTGATCTCTTCCTGCATGTACAGCATGTGATCTCTGAGGCCAGTGATTGGCTGTAGAATAACATGCACCATGGATGAAATGTCATTGCAGCACTTCCAGCAGGGGACACTGAAGCAGTAGCAAGGTCAAGGGTGAATTAAGAAATATGGTATTTGTATTAATGGGAGGCATCTAAAGGATGCGGTTAAGCTAATACATTGGTGCTGTGTTTTAGCCTGAGTGCCAAAAATAGGATCAGATCGTGTCTGGGCAAAGTCTTGAAATCTTTCCCAGTGGTTTTGTTTGTCAAAGGATTCTATGGAGTATCCTGGCAGGGTCCATTACCATTCCTAGCTCTAAATTGGCAAAGAGGACACACTGTACCCATAGGGATTTAGATAATTCTACATATCACTCTTACTACCTCATTGTAAATGTTGAGTGGTATAGGGGGTAGGACTACATGACTACTGAAAATACCTTCACTCGATGTGATTACCTCCTGTGTATATAGTTTATATATTGCTATATATAGAGAGAACTCTATTATGGATCTTATACATCTCATACATGATGAGTCTTGAGTTACTCACATTGTATAACTTTTTACGTTGTCTTGGTTTTTATAAGTGAAACATTGATACATGTACTTCCTTGTTTTTGCTTACTCAGAATATAAAATATTGAGTGTATATCTACTTGACATCATACATGAGCCAGAACATATACTATGACATGACTGACTTAGCTTCCTTAGCAACTTAGGTGTTTTGCAATTTGCATTAATGGAATTAAACATTCCAAGTGGGTAATGCATTACCGGGAAGTGTCTAAGATAGTGTCAGCATAAACACTATTTCACTTTAGACATCAAGGCAATTCCTATGAATGACTATAAATGGGAGAAAATGGGGTCCCCTCTATGAGCCAGAATGGGAGACAGTATGAGCGACTGTCTATCCATGTATTGTATAATCTACCATTAAATGGAATCCTCCAATGCACCTGATCCAGTGAATTATAATGTTGGTGGTTTGGGTCGCCCTCCAAACCGCCTACTAATAATCTGATTATTAACTATGGAATCCAGATCTCTAGGCTGGTGAGTGCCAATTTTAATTGTATGAATACCTAAATAGCTGGTAGTGCAGTCAGTCCTCCTTCACTGTCTCCAAAATACAAAGTCCAAGAGTTCACAGCACTGGCAAAACCATTCGTTTATTGAAATTCCATTAAAATCGACAGGATACAAAAAAGGTGCACACCGACATGTTTGAGGTAAAAAACTCCCCCTCTGACGTGTTTCCTCCCTACCAGGCCTTAATCATAGAGTATCTATGATTAAAGGTGTACTCCGGTGTTAAACTTTTTTTTTTTAAATCAACTGGTGCCAGAAAGTTAAACAGAAAGTAAAAAAAAAAATCTTAATCCTTCTAGTACTTATTAGCTGCTGAATACTACAGAGGAAATAATTTTTTTTTTTTTGGAACACAGAGATCTCTGCTGACATCACGAGCACAGTGCTCTCTGCTAACATCTCTGTCCATTTTAAGAACTGTCCAGTAGGAGAAAATCCCCATAACAAACATATGCTGCTCTGGACAGTTCCTAAAATGGACAGAGATGTCAACAGAGAGCGCTGTGCTTGTGATTCAGCAGAGAGCTCTGTGTTCCAAAAAGAAAAGAATTCCCTCTGTTGTATTCAGTAGCTAATAAGTACTGGAAGGATTAAGATTGTTTAATCTGTTTAACTTTCTGGCACCAGTTTCTCCACCGGAGTACCCCTTTTAACCCCTTAACAACAATGGACGTAAATGTACTTAACGCACCATGGCGTACATTTACGCTCCGTCATAAACGTGAACATCGGAGCGGTGCTCGCATCATGCGCGGTAGGTCCCAGCTGCTATCAGCAGCCAGGGACTCGCCGGTAATGGCGGACATCCGCGATTGCGCAGATGTCCGCCATTAACCCCGCAGATGCCGTGATCAATACAGATCACGGCATCTGCGGCAGTGCGGTACTTTGAATGGATGATCGGATTGCCCGCAGCGCTGCCTTGGCGATCCGATCATCCAGCATGGTGGACAGAGGTCCCCTCACTAGGCTCCGGCCGTCTCCCGGGGTCTTCTGCTCTGGTCTGAGATCGAGCAGACCAGAGCAGAAGATCACCGATAATACTGATTAGTGCTATGTCCTATACATAGCACTGAACAGTATTAGCAATAAAAGGATTGCTATTGACATTCCCCTATGGGGACTATTAAAGTGTAAAAATGAAAGTAAAAAAAAAAAAAGTAAAAAATATGTGAAAATTCCCCTCCCCAATAAAAATGTAAAATGTCCTTTTTTCCGATTTTACCCCATAAAGTGTGAAAAAAAATAAATGTATATAAATATTCAGTATCGCCGCCTGCGTAAATGTCCGAACTATTAAAATATAATGTTAATGATCCCATACGGTGAACGGCGTGAATGTAAAAAAAAAAAAAGTGCAAAATTTTACAGTGCAACATTTTATTCAAAAATTTTTTTTAGAAAAAAATTCATAAAAAGTTTGATATTCACAAATGTGGTATCAATAAAAAGTACAGACCAAGGCGCAAAAAGTGAGCCCTCATACCGCCACTTATACGGAAAATTGAAAAAGTTATAGGTCATCAAAATAGAAGGATTTTAAACATACCAATTTGGTTAAAAAGTTTGCGATTTTTTTTTTAAGCGCAACAATAATAGAAAAGTATATAATCATGGGTATCTTTTTAATTGTATTGACCCACAGAATAAAGAGCACATGTCCTTTGTACCGTAAATTGTACGGCGTAAATAGTATTTGTATTGGTTGCGCCATACATTTTATGGTAAAATGAGTGATGTCATTACGCAGGACAACTGGGCGCGCAAAAAACAAGAGTTAAGATTTTTAGAAGACGAGGAGGAAAAAACTAAAATGCAAAAATAAAATTGGCCTGGTCCTTAAGGTCAAAATGGGCTTGGTCCTTAAGGGGTTAAGACTAGGATTCTACAGAGGTTTTGTTTTTATCCTTGTGTAGGAATAGGCTTTTTTCTTTGCTCCTTTGGCAGCTTTTCCCGGTAGGCCGCTTTTACCAACTTTGTTTGGTACCAGGGAGAAAAGAATGCAATAGAGATGCTGTAATTTTTATCTAACGAATATGTAATTTTTTTCCTACAAAATCTTTGTTTATTTTTATTCAGGGAACAATTATCGGGAGAAGGAAAGGATCTCCGCAGCATGACTTAAATGGTCACTCTCATTAAAACTAATTTCTGCTATTGCACTCCTTATCCTAAATCAAAAATATTTCCAATATACTTTGTTTAAAAAAAAAGTTTTCTATGTTTTATTTGTGCTTAAAAAAGCTCAAGAGCACATTTGCCCCCATCTCATACACAGACTTTGGACCGAAGCCCAAAACAGGAAGTGCAGCCTGGAGTGCTGAGGGGGGGGGGGTGTCCAATAGCATATGGCATTTAAGTGTGAGAGGAGCTATGATTGAATGAGACTGGACACCCCCTCCCCCTCAGCACTCCAGGCTGCACTTCCTGTTTTTGGGCTTTGATCCAAAGTCTGTGTATGAGATGGGGGAAATGTGCTCTTGAACTTTCTACATCTATAACTTTCTCCATTTTTCATATACAGGGCTGTATGAGGGCTTGTTTTTTTGCACCGTGATCTTTAGTATTTATCAGTACCGCTTTTGCATCTGTGATTTTTATCAGTTTTTTATAAAAAATTTTTTTTAAAGTGATGTGAGCAATTACAGACTTTTTTTTATGTTTATGCCATTCACCATATGGGATCATAAACATTATATTTTGAACATTTACGCATGCAGCGGTATCAAATATGTTTATTTATTTTTCTTTTACGCTTTTTGGGAAAAAATGGGAAAAAGGTACCATTAATATTTTTTTTGGGGAGGGGATTTTTCAGTTATTTTTTTTATTTTTACAACTTTTTAACTCTTTTTATGTTCCCATAGGGGACTATCTACAGCAATCCTTAGCTTGCTGATACTGAACAGTGCTATGCATATGCTGGAGGGCAGACCAGAGACGAAGACCCCAGGATGATGGCCTTAACAGGTAAAGGGACCTCCGGCCACCATATTGGATGATCGGATCCCCGCAGCTGATAGCAGCCGGGACCTGCTGTGCATGATGATTAGAAAGGGGAAAGTAGGTGAAATACATGCATCTAGGTCACTAGGTTTAGTGGCCTGACCGCAAATAAATTACATTAGAATGTTGGGGAGATGAAGATTCCAATGTAAACATCTGGCCACTGTGTTTTTTCACTGAAAACATGTCTTGCGGCAGATTAGGCGATTTTTGCAGCATTTTTGCCCAAAAAATCATAGTGGAAACCTATTGTTACGCCGAGCGCTCCGGGTCCCCGCTCCTCCCCGGAGCGCTCGCTTCTCTCTCTCCGCTGCAGCGCTCCGGTCACGTCCTCTGACCCGGGGCGCTGCGATCCCGCTGCCAGCCGGGATGCGATTCGCGATGCGGGTAGCGCCCGCTCGCGATGCGCACCCCGGCTCCCCTACCTGACTCGCTCCCCGTCTGTTCTGTCCCGGCGCGCGCGGCCCCGCTCCCTAGGGCGCGCGCGCGCCGGGTCTCTGCGATTTAAAGGGCCACTGCGCCGCTGATTGGCGCAGTGGTTCCAATTAGGGTAATCACCTGTGCACTTCCCTATATTACCTCACTTCCCTTGCACTCCCTTGCCGGATCTTGTTGCCTTAGTGCCAGTGAAAGCGTTCCTTGTGTGTTCCTAGCCTGTGTTCCAGACCTTCTGCCGTTGCCCCTGACTACGATCCTTGCTGCCTGCCCCGACCTTCTGCTACGTCCGACCTTGCTCCTGCCTACTCCCTTGTACCGCGCCTATCTTCAGCAGCCAGAGAGGTGAGCCGTTGCTAGTGGATACTACCTGGTCACTACCGCCGCAGCAAGACCATCCCGCTTTGCGGCGGGCTCTGGTGAAAACCAGTAGTGGCTTAGAACCGGTCCACTAGCACGGTCCACGCCAATCCCTCTCTGGCACAGAGGATCCACTACCTGCCAGCCGGCATCGTGACAGTAGATCCGGCCATGGATCCCGCTGAAGTTCCTCTGCCAGTTGTCGCTGACCTCACCACGGTGGTCGCCCAGCAGTCACAACAGATAGCGCAACAAGGCCAACAGCTGTCTCAACTGACCGTTATGCTACAACAGTTACTACCACAGCTTCAGCAGTCATCTCCTCCGCCAGCTCCTGCACCTCCTCCGCAGCGAGTGGCCGCTCCTGGGATACGCTTATCCTTGCCGGATAAATTTGATGGGGACTCTAAGTTTTGCCGTGGCTTTCTTTCCCAATGTTCCCTGCATCTGGAGATGATGTCGGACCTGTTTCCCACTGAAAGGTCTAAGGTGGCTTTCGTAGTCAGTCTTCTGTCCGGAAAAGCCCTGTCATGGGCCACACCGCTCTGGGACCGCAATGACCCCGTCACTGCCTCTGTACACTCCTTCTTCTCGGAAATCCGAAGTGTCTTTGAGGAACCTGCCCGAGCCTCTTCTGCTGAGACTGCCCTGTTGAACCTGGTCCAGGGTAATTCTTCCGTTGGCGAGTATGCCGTACAATTCCGTACACTTGCTTCAGAATTGTCCTGGAATAATGAGGCCCTCTGCGCGACCTTCAAAAAAGGCCTATCCAGCAACATTAAAGATGTTCTGGCCGCACGAGAAATTCCTGCTAATCTACATGAACTTATTCACCTAGCCACTCGCATTGACATGCGTTTTTCTGAAAGGCGTCAGGAACTCCGCCAAGATATGGACTCTGTTCGCACGAGGCGTTTCGTCTCCTCGGCTCCTCTCTCCTCTGGTCCCCTGCAATCTGTTCCTGTGCCTCCCGCCGTGGAGGCTATGCAGGTCGACCGGTCTCGCCTGACACCTCAAGAGAGGACACGACGCCGTATGGAGAACCTCTGCCTGTACTGTGCTAGTACCGAACACTTCCTGAGGGATTGTCCTATCCGTCCTCCCCGCCTGGAAAGACGTACGCTGACTCCGCACAAAGGTGAGACAGTCCTTGATGTCTACTCTGCTTCTCCACGTCTTACTGTGCCTGTGCGGATGTCTGCCTCTGCCTTCTCCTTCTCTACAGTGGCCTTCTTGGACTCTGGATCTGCAGGAAATTTTATTTTGGCCTCTCTCGTCAACAGGTTCAACATCCCGGTGACCAGTCTCGCCAGACCCCTCTACATCAATTGTGTAAATAATGAAAGATTGGACTGTACCATACGTTTCCGCACGGAGCCCCTTCTTATGAGCATCGGATCTCATCATGAGAGGATTGAACTTTTGGTCCTCCCCAATTGCACCTCGGAGATTCTCCTTGGACTTCCCTGGCTTCAACTTCATTCCCCAACCCTGGATTGGTCCACTGGGGAGATCAAGAGTTGGGGGTCCTCTTGTTCCAAGAACTGTCTAAAACCGGTTCCCAGTAACCCTTGCCGTAACTCTGTGGTTCCTCCAGTAACCGGTCTCCCTAAGGCCTATATGGACTTCGCGGATGTTTTCTGCAAAAAACAAGCTGAGACTCTACCTCCTCACAGGCCTTATGATTGCCCTATCGACCTCCTCCCGGGTACTACCCCACCCCGGGGCAGAATTTATCCTCTCTCTGCCCCAGAGACTCTTGCCATGTCCGAATACGTCCAGGAGAATCTAAAAAAGGGCTTTATCCGTAAATCCTCCTCCCCTGCCGGAGCCGGATTTTTCTTTGTGTCCAAAAAAGATGGCTCCCTACGTCCTTGCATTGACTACCGCGGTCTTAATAAAATCACGGTTAAGAACCGCTACCCCTTACCCCTCATCTCTGAACTCTTTGATCGCCTCCAAGGTGCCCACATCTTTACTAAATTGGACTTAAGAGGCGCCTATAACCTCATCCGCATCAGAGAGGGGGACGAGTGGAAAACGGCATTTAACACCAGAGATGGACACTTTGAGTATCTGGTCATGCCCTTTGGCCTGTGCAACGCCCCTGCCGTCTTCCAAGACTTTGTCAATGAAATTTTTCGTGATCTGTTATACTCCTGTGTTGTTGTATATCTGGACGATATCCTAATTTTTTCTGCCAATCTAGAAGAACACCGCCAGCATGTCCGTATGGTTCTTCAGAGACTTCGTGACAACCAACTCTATGCCAAAATCGAGAAATGTCTGTTTGAATGCCAATCTCTTCCTTTTCTAGGATATTTGGTCTCTGGCCGGGGACTACAGATGGATCCAGACAAACTCTCTGCCGTCTTAGATTGGCCACGCCCCTCCGGACTCCGTGCTATCCAACGCTTTTTGGGGTTCGCCAATTATTACAGGCAATTTATTCCACATTTTTCTACCATTGTGGCTCCTATCGTGGCTTTAACCAAAAAAAATGCTGATCCCAAGTCCTGGCCTCCTCAAGCAGAAGACGCCTTTAAACGACTCAAGTCTGCCTTTTCTTCGGCTCCCGTCCTCTCCAGACCTGACCCTTCCAAACCCTTCCTATTGGAGGTTGATGCCTCCTCAGTGGGAGCTGGAGCTGTTCTCCTACAAAAAAATTCTTCCGGGCATACTGTCACTTGTGGTTTTTTCTCTAGGACCTTCTCTCCAGCGGAGAGGAACTACTCCATCGGGGATCGAGAGCTTCTAGCCATTAAATTAGCACTTGAGGAATGGAGGCATCTGCTGGAGGGATCAAGTTCTCCTGTTATTATCTACACCGACCACAAGAACCTCTCCTACCTCCAGTCTGCCCAACGGCTGAATCCTCGCCAGGCCCGGTGGTCTCTGTTCTTTGCCCGATTTAATTTTGAGATTCACTTTCGTCCTGCCGATAAGAACATTAGGGCCGATGCTCTCTCTCGTTCCTCGGATGCCTCAGAAGTTGAACTCTCTCCGCAACACATCATTTCACCTGACTGCCTGATCTCCACTTCTCCTGCCTCCATCAGGCAGACCCCTCCAGGAAAGACCTTTGTTTCTCCTCGCCAACGCCTCGGAATCCTCAAATGGGGTCACTCCTCCCATCTCGCAGGTCATCCGGGTATCAAGAAATCTGTGCAACTCATCTCCCGCTTCTATTGGTGGCCGACTCTGGAGACGGATGTTGTGGACTTTGTGCGAGCCTGCACTATCTGTGCCCGGGATAAGACTCCTCGCCAGAAGCCCGCTGGGTTTCTTCATCCTCTGCCTGTCCCCGAACAGCCTTGGTCTCTGATTGGTATGGACTTTATTACTGATTTACCCCCTTCCCGTGGCAACACTGTTATTTGGGTGGTCGTTGATCGATTCTCCAAAATGGCACATTTCATCTCTCTTCCTGGTCTTCCTTCTGCGCCTCAGTTGGCTAAACAATTTTTTGTACACATTTTTCGTCTTCACGGGTTGCCTACGCAGATTGTCTCGGATAGAGGCGTCCAATTCGTGTCTAAATTCTGGAGGGCTCTCTGTAAACAACTCAAGATTAAATTAAATTTTTCTTCTGCATATCATCCCCAGTCCAATGGACAAGTAGAAAGAATTAACCAGATCTTGGGTGATTATTTGCGACATTTTGTTTCCTCCCGCCAGGATGACTGGGCAGATCTTCTCCCATGGGCCGAATTCTCGTATAACTTCAGGGTCTCTGAATCTTCCTCCAAATCCCCATTTTTCGTGGTGTACGGCCGTCACCCTCTTCCCCCCCTCCCTACTCCCTTGCCCTCTGGTCTGCCCGCTGTGGATGAAATTTCTCGTGACCTTTCCATCATATGGAGAGAGACCCAAAATTCTCTCTTACAGGCTTCTTCACGCATGAAGAGATTCGCGGATAAGAAAAGAAGAGCTCCTCCCGTTTTTTCCCCTGGAGACAAGGTATGGCTCTCCGCTAAATATGTCCGCTTCCGTGTCCCTAGCTACAAGTTGGGACCACGCTATCTTGGTCCTTTCAAAATTTTGCGTCAAATTAATCCTGTCTCTTATAAACTTCTTCTTCCTCCTTCTCTTCGTATCCCTAATGCCTTTCACGTCTCTCTTCTCAAACCACTCATCCTCAACCGTTTTTCTCCCAAATCTGTTCCTCCCACTCCTGTTTCCGGCTCCTCGGACATCTTCTCGGTCAAGGAAATCTTAGCTGCCAAAAAGGTCAGAGGAAAAAATTTTTTTTTAGTGGACTGGGAGGGTTGTGGTCCTGAAGAGAGATCCTGGGAACCTGAGGACAACATCCTAGACAAAAGTCTGCTCCTCAGGTTCTCAGGCTCTAAGAAGAGGGGGAGACCCAAGGGGGGGGGTACTGTTACGCCGAGCGCTCCGGGTCCCCGCTCCTCCCCGGAGCGCTCGCTTCTCTCTCTCCGCTGCAGCGCTCCGGTCACGTCCTCTGACCCGGGGCGCTGCGATCCCGCTGCCAGCCGGGATGCGATTCGCGATGCGGGTAGCGCCCGCTCGCGATGCGCACCCCGGCTCCCCTACCTGACTCGCTCCCCGTCTGTTCTGTCCCGGCGCGCGCGGCCCCGCTCCCTAGGGCGCGCGCGCGCCGGGTCTCTGCGATTTAAAGGGCCACTGCGCCGCTGATTGGCGCAGTGGTTCCAATTAGGGTAATCACCTGTGCACTTCCCTATATTACCTCACTTCCCTTGCACTCCCTTGCCGGATCTTGTTGCCTTAGTGCCAGTGAAAGCGTTCCTTGTGTGTTCCTAGCCTGTGTTCCAGACCTTCTGCCGTTGCCCCTGACTACGATCCTTGCTGCCTGCCCCGACCTTCTGCTACGTCCGACCTTGCTCCTGCCTACTCCCTTGTACCGCGCCTATCTTCAGCAGCCAGAGAGGTGAGCCGTTGCTAGTGGATACGACCTGGTCACTACCGCCGCAGCAAGACCATCCCGCTTTGCGGCGGGCTCTGGTGAAAACCAGTAGTGGCTTAGAACCGGTCCACTAGCACGGTCCACGCCAATCCCTCTCTGGCACAGAGGATCCACTACCTGCCAGCCGGCATCGTGACACCTATCCTAATAAAGTTAACTTTTATAATCTTTTTAATCTATAGAGTTCAGCTTTACCCTTTTCTGATTCAAGAATGTAGTGACATATCACTTCTACACAGACTTGAAGTCAGGGCTTCTCAAACTCAGTCTGGATTCACACCACGGTTGAAGCGCAACCGGGGTGTGAATCCAGCCTAAAAGATTAAAGAAAGTAAAAATGAGTAACCAGAGTCTGATGCAGCCAGGGAAAAATGTCCCTTTTTTTTTTTTTTTTAAACTCCCTCTTCCTAGCTATACCTCACAAAAAATTTGGGGGCACCTCACTAGTGAGGCCTGCTTCACACTTTGGGAAGCACTGCTTTATATCCACCCTTAAAACATAAAGGTGAAATATATTGTTTAATGATATAAAAAACATAGCAAATTTTGCTCTTGCTATATTTGTGTGACAAAGCTTACCTGACAATTTTTTACATAATGCAGATAATACAATTATATGTATATTTTTTTAATATACATTGATTAAGAAATATGTATATTTTTGGGTGAAAAAAATGCAGTCCCTGCAGCTATTGCCTGTGTATCTCTGAGTGGAGACAAAATACAGGAAGTGAGGGCAGGACAAGCAGGGCTCCGTAAGGAGCCCTGCTTGTCCTGCCCACACTTCCTGTTTATTGTCCCAGCACAGACACACAGGCAATGTATACTACAAATACACATATAATGTTATTATCTACATTATATAAAGAGTTTTTGCAAATGACAGGTACACTTTACATGTTATGCCAGAAAATGCCAAAAAAAATAGCACAAATACAGCTCTGGAAAAAAACGAAGAGACTATTTTCTCCGTTTTTACTATTTATAAGTACGTGTTTGCGTAAGATAAACAGTTTTGCTTTATGCCGTAAACTACTAACAACATTAGTGCCAAATTCCAAATAGAAATATTTTCATAGTGGGGGACACTGTGGCTTGTAGGCCTTCACCCCCCACTGTAAAATCTAATGGAGGAGCAGTGATGATCTGGGGATTCTTCTGCAAGGCTCGAATCAGGCAAATTGGTCATAAAGGATCCATGAATCAAGTCAAATACAAGGTTATCCTGGAAGAATACCTGCTTCTCTTTTCTCTGACAATGTTCTCAAACTCCCCAAATTGTTGTTTTTTTCCCAGCAGGACAATGCTCCTTGCCATACAGCCAGGTTAATCAATGTGTGGAAGGAGGACCCTCTGTCATGGGCAGCCCAATCTCCAGGCCTGAACCCTATTGAAACCCTCTAGAATTTGATCAAGAGGAAGAAGCATGATCACAAGCCATCAAACAAAGCCGAGCCATTTGAATTTTTGTGCCAGGAGTGGATATCTTGACCAGTTGTTATGACATTATTTTTATTTGGAATTTGGGAGTAAGGCTGGGTTCACATTAACGTTTTTCATCTCCGTTGCTTATCTCCGTTATAGAAATAAGCAACGGAGATGAAACACAATGGGACAAAGTTCCTTTATTACGCATGTATGTCACACCTGATTTTTCACATTGTCCACTGGAAATTAGAGTGATGCAAGCGGGGAGGAAGGAGAGGAAATCGAGGAAGATCCGTCTAATAAACTAATTAAAACATTTATATTCTCCAAAACGGGATAAGAGGTATGTATGTAATGTCCCAGTACAGGACATGGTCCTGCACTACACTTAGGCCCTGTCAGGTTGAGTCCCTCAGTGACCTGGGGCTCTCCTGCCGTGTCTCCCCTGCTGTTACTACAGTGTCATTTATTGTCATACAAGACATAAATATGTCTACATTTTACTATACTGTAGTCATGTAGCGACCAGGCGAAAAACAAACATTTAGAATTATATTGTTTGTGTTTTTATATGTTAACTTATTGTATTGGAAAATTTCCTAATATTTGTTCTCTTTAGTTATATAAATACCATATAGAGTGTTAAATGTTGATATCTCTGGACTGCACCTCCTTTAGTAAACTATATTATCCTTGTTTGCTGAAACACCGAACACCGTCAATAAAACTGAATATCCACGACATAGGAGCATTGGCGTACGGACGCTTATATCATATGGACTTGGAGCCTATATTATATATGTACATTATATATCTGTGTTTCTTTTTGTTTTCTTTACTGTTTTATAAAAATTGAAAAATTTGTTGCATGGATATGATGATGTAATGTCTATTTAACTTCAATAAAAAACAATGTTGAAGAAATAAGCAACGGAGATTAAAAAAGAAGGTAACAGATTCCATTCACTTCAATGGGCTTTTTCAAATCTTCACTGTACTCTGTTACTGTCTATTTTTGATGGGCATGCAGGATTTTTTCTTAAGTCTTAAATAACATATGTAATAATGCATGTAGTTATTTAAGGGGACGCAAGTAATTTAGTTATTTCTATCAGTTATTTCATGTTTTATTGCTACGGAGCATGCTCAGAATAAATAACTGATGAAAAAATAACGAACATTAAGGGTAGGTTCTCATGTAACAGATCTCCAGCATATTGTACGCTGCCATTCTGCCAATGACCGACCCTAGAGTGTGCCTCCTGCTGTGCCTGTGTTCTGCTCATAGCAGCAATCCGCCACTACGAGCAGACACACAGAGACCTTTGAGTTGCCATGTGCATGCGCAATGTACTTAGACATTGTGGCCTAGCTCAGAGAGCATGGGGAGTGACCAAGATGTCTGCGAGTACACTGAGCATGAACACAGCAACTCGCAGGTTCCTGTGTGTCTGCTTGTACCGGTGTATTGCTACTATGAGCAGACAAAGCCGGACACAAGGATTCAGCTGGAGTTACACTCTAGGGTCAGTCATCCGCGAATCTGCAGCGTAAAATACGATGCGGATCCATTACATATGAACCTACCCTTACAGAGATAAATGCATGTTTTACTGGCTGATAAAGGATGTTAACTGTCAGTTATTTTATATGCAGGTTGTTACGCCGAGCGCTCCGGGTCCCCGCTCCTCCCCGGAGCGCTCGCTTCTCTCTCGCTACCGCAGCGCTCCGGGCAGCTCCACTGACCCGGTGCGCTGCGATACCGTCTCCAGCCGGGATGCGATCCGCGATGCGGGTAGCGCCCGCTCGCGATGCGCATCCCGGCTCCCGTACCTGACTCGCTCTCCGTCTGTCCTGTCCCGGCGCGCGCGGCCCCGCTCCCTAGGGCGCGCGCGCGTCGGGTCTCTGCGATTTAAAGGGCCACTGCGCCGCTGATTGGCGCAGTGGTTCCAATTAGTGTGTTCACCTGTGCACTCCCTATTTATACCTCACTTCCCCTTCACTCCCTCGCCGGATCTTGTTGCCATTGTGCCAGTGAAAGCGTTTCCTTGTGTGTTCCTAGCCTGTGTTCCAGACCTCCTGCCGTTGCCCCCGACTACGATCCTTGCTGCCTGCCCCGACCTTCTGCTACGTCCGACCTTGCTTCTGTCTACTCCCTTGTACCGCGCCTATCTTCAGCAGTCAGAGAGGTTGAGCCGTTGCTAGTGGATACGACCTGGTCACTACCGCCGCAGCAAGACCATCCCGCTTTGCGGCGGGCTCTGGTGAAAACCAGTAATGACTTAGAACCGATCCACTAGCACGGTCCACGCCAATCCCTCTCTGGCACAGAGGATCCACTACCTGCCAGCCGGCATCGTGACAGTAGATCCGGCCATGGATCCCGCTGAAGTTCCTCTGCCCGTTGTCGCCGACCTCACCACGGTGGTCGCCCAGCAGTCACAACTGATAGCGCAACAAGGCCAACAGCTGTCTCAACTGACCGTGATGCTACAGCAGCTACTACCACAGCTTCAGCAATCATCTCCTCCGCCAGCTCCTGCACCTCCTCCGCAGCGAGTGGCCGCTTCTGGTCTACGACTATCCTTGCCGGATAAATTTGATGGGGACTCTAAATTCTGCCGTGGCTTTCTTTCCCAATGTTCCCTGCACTTGGAGATGATGTCGGACCAGTTTCCTACTGAAAGGTCTAAGGTGGCTTTCGTAGTCAGCCTTCTGTCTGGAAAAGCTCTGTCATGGGCCACACCGCTCTGGGACCGCAATGACCCCGTCACTGCCTCTATACACTCCTTCTTCTCGGAAATTCGAAGTGTCTTTGAGGAACCTGCCCGAGCCTCTTCTGCTGAGACTGCCCTGTTGAACCTGGTCCAGGGTAATTCTTCCGTTGGCGAGTACGCCGTACAATTCCGTACTCTTGCTTCAGAATTATCCTGGAATAATGAGGCCCTCTGCGCGACCTTTAAAAAAGGCCTATCCAGCAACATTAAAGATGTTCTGGCCGCACGAGAAATCCCTGCTAACCTACATGAACTCATCCATCTTGCCACTCGCATTGACATGCGTTTTTCCGAAAGGCGTCAGGAGCTCCGCCAGGATATGGACCTTGTTCGCACAAGGCGTTTTTTCTCCCCGGCTCCTCTCTCCTCTGGTCCCCTGCAATCCGTTCCTGTGCCTCCCGCCGTGGAGGCTATGCAGGTCGACCGGTCTCGCCTGACACCTCAAGAGAGGACACGACGCCGCATGGAGAATCTCTGCCTGTACTGTGCCAGTACCGAACACTTCCTGAAGGATTGTCCTATCCGTCCTCCCCGCCTGGAAAGACGTACGCTGACTCCGCACAAAGGTGAGACAGTCCTTGATGTCTACTCTGCTTCTCCACGTCTTACTGTGCCTGTGCGGATATCTGCCTCTGCCTTCTCCTTCTCTGCTATGGCCTTCTTGGATTCCGGATCTGCAGGAAATTTTGTTTTGGCCTCTCTCGTCAACAGGTTCAACATCCCAGTGACCAGTCTCGCCAGACCCCTCTACATCAATTGTGTAAACAATGAAAGATTGGACTGTACCATACGTTTCCGCACGGAGCCCCTTCTAATGTGCATCGGACCTCATCACGAGAAGATTGAATTTTTGGTCCTCCCCAATTGCACTTCCGAAATCCTCCTTGGACTACCCTGGCTTCAACTCCATTCCCCAACCCTGGATTGGTCCACTGGGGAGATCAAGAGTTGGGGGCCCTCTTGTTTCAAGGACTGCCTAAAACCGGTTCCCAGTACCCCTTGCCGTGACTCTGTGGTTCCCCCTGTAACCGGTCTCCCTAAGGCCTATATGGACTTTGCGGATGTTTTTTGCAAAAAACAAGCTGAGACTCTACCTCCTCACAGGCCTTATGATTGTCCTATTGACCTCCTCCCGGGCACTACTCCACCCCGGGGCAGAATCTATCCTCTGTCCGCCCCAGAGACTCTTGCTATGTCGGAGTACATCCAGGAAAATTTAAAAAAAGGCTTTATCCGTAAATCCTCCTCTCCTGCCGGAGCCGGATTTTTCTTTGTGTCCAAAAAAGATGGCTCTCTACGTCCTTGCATTGACTACCGTGGTCTTAATAAAATCACGGTAAAGAACCGCTACCCCCTACCCCTCATCTCTGAACTCTTTGATCGCCTCCAAGGTGCCCACATCTTTACCAAACTGGACTTAAGAGGTGCTTATAATCTCATCCGCATCAGAGAGGGGGATGAATGGAAAACGGCATTTAACACTAGAGATGGACACTTTGAGTATCTGGTCATGCCCTTTGGCCTGTGCAACGCCCCTGCCGTCTTCCAAGACTTTGTTAATGAAATTTTTCGTGATCTCTTATACTCCTGTGTTGTTGTATATCTGGACGATATCCTGATTTTTTCTGCCAATCTAGAAGAACACCGCCAGCATGTCCGTATGGTTCTTCAGAGACTTCGTGACAATCAACTTTATGCCAAGATAGAGAAATGTCTGTTTGAATGCCAATCTCTTCCTTTCCTAGGATACTTGGTCTCTGGCCAGGGACTACAAATGGATCCAGACAAACTCTCTGCCGTCTTAGATTGGCCACGCCCCTCCGGACTCCGTGCTATCCAACGTTTTTTGGGGTTCGCCAATTATTACAGGCAATTTATTCCACATTTTTCTACCGTTGTGGCCCCTATCGTGGCTTTAACCAAAAAAAATGCCAATCCCAAGTCTTGGCCTCCTCAAGCGGAAGACGCCTTTAAACGGCTCAAGTCTGCCTTTTCTTCGGCTCCCGTGCTCTCCAGACCTGACCCATCTAAACCCTTCCTATTGGAGGTTGATGCCTCCTCTGTAGGAGCTGGAGCGGTCCTTCTACAAAAAAATTCTTCCGGGCATGCTCTTACTTGTGGTTTTTTTTCTAGGACCTTCTCTCCGGCGGAGAGGAACTACTCCATCGGGGATCGAGAGCTTCTAGCCATTAAATTAGCACTTGAGGAATGGAGGCATCTGCTGGAGGGATCAAGATTTCCAGTTATTATTTACACCGATCACAAGAACCTCTCCTATCTCCAGTCTGCCCAACGGCTGAATCCTCGCCAGGCCAGGTGGTCTCTGTTCTTTGCCCGATTTAATTTTGAAATTCACTTTCGGCCTGCCGATAAGAACATTAGGGCCGATGCTCTCTCTCGTTCCTCGGATGCCTCGGAAGTTGAACTCTCTCCGCTACACATCATTCCTCCTGACTGCCTGATTTCCACTTCTCCAGCCTCCATCAGGCAAACTCCTCCAGGAAAGACCTTCGTCTCTCCACGCCAACGCCTCGGAATCCTCAAATGGGGTCACTCCTCCCATCTCGCAGGTCATGCAGGCATCAAGAAATCTGTGCAACTCATCTCTCGCTTCTATTGGTGGCCGACTCTGGAGACGGATGTCGTGGACTTTGTGCGAGCCTGCACTGTCTGTGCCCGGGATAAGACTCCTCGCCAGAAGCCCGCTGGTTTTCTTCATCCTCTGCCTGTCCCCGAACAGCCTTGGTCTCTGATTGGTATGGATTTTATTACAGACCTACCCCCATCCCGTGGCAACACTGTTGTTTGGGTGGTCGTTGATCGATTCTCCAAGATGGCACATTTCATCCCTCTTCCTGGTCTTCCTTCAGCGCCTCAGTTGGCTAAACAATTTTTTGTACACATTTTTCGTCTTCACGGGTTGCCCACACAGATAGTCTCGGATAGAGGCGTCCAATTCGTGTCAAAATTCTGGAGGGCTCTCTGTAAACAACTCAAGATTAAATTAAACTTTTCTTCTGCATATCATCCTCAATCCAATGGACAAGTAGAAAGAATTAACCAGGTCTTGGGTGATTATTTACGACATTTTGTTTCCTCCCGCCAGGATGATTGGGCAGATCTTCTACCATGGGCCGAATTCTCGTATAACTTTAGAGTCTCTGAATCTTCCTCCAAATCCCCATTTTTCGTGGTGTACGGCCGTCACCCTCTTCCCCCCCTCCCTACTCCCTTGCCCTCTGGTTTGCCCGCTGTAGATGAAGTGACTCGTGATCTTTCCACCATATGGAAAGAGACCCAAGATTCTCTTTTACAGGCTTCATCTCGCATGATAAAGTTTGCCGATAAGAAAAGAAGAGCTCCCCCCATTTTTGCTCCCGGAGACAAGGTATGGCTCTCCGCTAAATATGTCCGCTTTAGTGTCCCCAGTTACAAACTGGGTCCACGCTATCTTGGTCCTTTCAAAGTCTTGTGCCAAATTAATCCTGTCTCTTACAAACTTCTTCTTCCTCCTTCTCTCCGTATTCCTAATGCCTTTCATGTCTCTCTTCTTAAACCACTCATCATCAACCGTTTCTCTCCCAAGTTAGTTTCTCCCACTCCTGTCTCCGGTTCTTCTGACGTCTTCTCAGTGAAAGAGATACTGGCCTCCAAGACGGTCAGAGGAAAAAGGTTCTTTTTGGTGGATTGGGAGGGCTGTGGACCTGAAGAGAGATCCTGGGAAACTGAGGACAACATCCTAGACAAAAGTCTGCTCCTCAGGTTCTCAGGCTCTAAGAAGAGGGGGAGACCCAAGGGGGGGGGTACTGTTACGCCGAGCGCTCCGGGTCCCCGCTCCTCCCCGGAGCGCTCGCTTCTCTCTCGCTACCGCAGCGCTCCGGGCAGCTCCACTGACCCGGTGCGCTGCGATACCGTCTCCAGCCGGGATGCGATCCGCGATGCGGGTAGCGCCCGCTCGCGATGCGCATCCCGGCTCCCGTACCTGACTCGCTCTCCGTCTGTCCTGTCCCGGCGCGCGCGGCCCCGCTCCCTAGGGCGCGCGCGCGTCGGGTCTCTGCGATTTAAAGGGCCACTGCGCCGCTGATTGGCGCAGTGGTTCCAATTAGTGTGTTCACCTGTGCACTCCCTATTTATACCTCACTTCCCCTTCACTCCCTCGCCGGATCTTGTTGCCATTGTGCCATTGTGTGTTCCTAGCCTGTGTTCCAGACCTCCTGCCGTTGCCCCCGACTACGATCCTTGCTGCCTGCCCCGACCTTCTGCTACGTCCGACCTTGCTTCTGTCTACTCCCTTGTACCGCGCCTATCTTCAGCAGTCAGAGAGGTTGAGCCGTTGCTAGTGGATACGACCTGGTCACTACCGCCGCAGCAAGACCATCCCGCTTTGCGGCGGGCTCTGGTGAAAACCAGTAGTGACTTAGAACCGATCCACTAGCACGGTCCACGCCAATCCCTCTCTGGCACAGAGGATCCACTACCTGCCAGCCGGCATCGTGACACAGGTTTTACTAAATTTTTACGTTTTTCATTTTACTATCTATACTAAAAAAAAAGTTGCAGTTTTCAGTCTAAGTTAGGTGTTAAATGAAGCTTCCTGTTCTGTTTGTGATGATAGGGTGAAGGCTGTTGGAAAGTAATCTCTTCAGAATTACTGCAAAAGGTGAAAACAGTATATAGATGACACAATAGCAGCTCAGCCTCCCCCTCCCTGTAGATTGACCTCTGTACAGGTCACGGAGCATGATTACAAATTACTCCCCATACAAAGAATTGGGTCTGGTAATCATTATGGTTCATTATGTTTATGTCCATGGAGCTTATTGTAAACCATAAAGGTATCACTGAATAGTAGTAAAACAACTAGGGCAAAAAAATGTGCTTAAAAATAAATAAATAAATAAATAAATATATATATATATATATATATATATATATATATATATATATATATATATATATATTACAATCAAATACTTGACATGTTCACTTTAAAGACAGCCCAAGTGCCTCTCAATAAATGTGGCACATTTCAGGCCAATATATTTAAATTTATGACTGACACATATAACACCATTTTATAACACCATCAAAAGTATTTTACTCATCTCTTGTGACTACAGATTTATGCTGTATTGGAAACTAATTTACCTAGGTTTATTTGTTAAAGCTATTGTAGGTCCAGCATAGACTATGACTGTGTTCTTTGTGTGGACTTGCATTATACTGAAGGAGAAGAATGTAAGCAGTCAGCAGCCTCCGTATACAGTACACAGTCGCTCTGTTTGGTGCTTCATGTTTGAGAGCAGAGGTTGTACTTAGAAGACTGATCTGTAGGTGTCTCACAAGGTTATTGTTCTGTGTGGGTCTGAATAATACACTCCTCTTGTGAGAAGTCACTGAATCACTTACTAGTACCCAGTTTCTTGGCATCTTCCTAAAATGCTTGGCATAATTGATGGTTCGCCCCCGCCTATCATGTCATGTCCTGACACTGTATACTTTCTGTTTAAGACCTGTTTATGGAGGGTGTCTCAATACTATATATTCACCAATAGATCACCATTCAGGTGATCCAATAATTTCCCTTTATTTACCATAAACTAAGATTGGTTTGTAACTTTATTTCTACACACAATGGGTTAAAATCTCACACCATCGTTATTTCATCACTTTTTGTATGAAGGTTACTCAGATCCTTCTATATATTCTCTGAGGGCTCTGTGGCTGCAGACCACAGTGACTAGCCTGGATTGTGTGAGTACTCTGCTAAGTTTTAAAAGCAGTACTCACACAATCCAAGCTAGTCACTGTGGTCTGCAGCCACAGAGCCCTCAGAGAATATGCAGTCATGGCCGTAAATGTTGGCACCCAGGAAATTTTTCAAGAAAATGAAGTATTTCTCACAGAAAAGGATTGCAATAACACGTTTTGCTATACACATGTTTATTCCCTTTGTGTGTATTGGAACTAAACAAAAAAAGGGAGGAAAAAAAGCTAATTGGACATAATGTCACACCAAACTCCAAAAATGGTCTGGACAAAATTATTGCCACCCTTAACTTAATATTTGGTTGCACACCCTTTGGAAAAAATAACTGAAATCAGTCGCTTCCAATAACAATCAATAAGCTTCTTACACCTCTCAGCCGGAATGTTGGACTACTGTCACGATTTGGCTTACAGGTTGTGGATCCACTGTGTCAGCGAGGGATTGGCGTGGACCGTGCCGGTGGACCGGTTCTAAGTGGCTACTGGTGTTCACCAGAGCCCGCCGCAAAGCGGGATGGTCTTGCTGCGGCGGTAGCAACCAGGTCGTATCCACTAGCAACGGCTCAACCTCGCTGACTGCTGAGAAGGCGTGGGACAGAAGGACTAGGCAGAGGCAAGGTCAGACGTAGCAGAAGGTCGGGGCAGGCGGCAAGGTTCGTAGTCAATATGGATAGCAGGAGATCAGGTAACACAGGCTTGGACAACACTAAATGCTTTCACTGGCACAAGGCAACAAGATCTGGCAAGGAAGTGCAGGGGAAGTGAGGTGATATAGCCAGGGAGCAGGTGGAAGCTAATCAGGCTAATTGGGCCAGGCACCAATCATTGGTGCACTGGCCCTTTAAGTCTCAGAGAGCTGGCGCGCGCGCTCCCTAGAGAGCGGAGCCGCGCGCCAGCACATGACAGCCGGGGACCGGGACGGGTAAGTGACTTGGGATGCGATTCGCGAGCGGGCGCGTCCCGCTATGCAAATCGCATCCCCGCCGGCAATGTCAGTGCAGCGCTCCCGTTCAGCGGGTCTGATCGGGGCGCTGCAGGGAGAGACACGCCGTGAGCGCTCCGGGGAGGAGCAGGGACCCGGAGCGCTCGGCGTAACAGTACCCCCCCCTTAGGTCTCCCCCTTTCATTGTCCGGCAACTGCTTCACATGGGACGAGGACACCGGGAGTGATTGTAGGGATTCCTCAAAGGCAGGCAGTGCAGCAGGAGTGGGAATGGGGAGGGAGGGCAGAGGGTGAAACTTGGCACGGGGCAGGGTGTCACCAGGACGGGGGCCATGAGGAGGCAAGGCACAGTCCAGATAAGCCTTGGGGGGACCAGGTGTGGGAGGAGGCACTGAGGCTTGCCTGACGGGACTGGGAGGGGGGGAGAGGCATTTCTTGTGGCAAGCAGAGTCCCAGTTCTTGATCTCCCCGGTGGTCCAGTCAAGGGTGGGAGAATGAAGCTGGAGCCATGGCAGACCAAGGAGGACCTCAGAGGTGCAGTTGGGAAGGACGAAAAATTCAATCATTTCGTGATGGGGTCCAATGCACATTAAGAGGGGTTTTGTGCGGTAACGCACGGTGCAATCCAATCTAACTCCGTTGACCGCGGAAATGTAGAGCGGCTTGACGAGACGGGTCACCGGGATGCAGAACTTATTCACCAAAGAATCCAGAATAAAATTCCCAGAGGCACCAGAGTCCAAGCAGGCCACGGCTGAGAGGGAGGAGTTGGCAGAAGGAGAATCCGCACGGGCACCGTGAGACGTGGAGAAGCAGACTTCGAACCAAGAGACGCCACACCCACGTGAGCTGGGTGCGTGCGTGCGTTTCCTAGATGTGGAGGACGAATAGGGCAATCCAACAAGAAATGTTCGGTACTGGCACAGTACAGACAAAGATTTTCTTCCCTACGGCGATTCCTCTCCTCCTGGGTCAGGCGAGACCGATCCACTTGCATGGCCTCCTCGGCGGGAGGCCCAGGCGTAGATTGCAAAGGATACTGTGGGAGATGTGCCCAGAGATCTAGGTCTTTTTCCTGGCGGAGCTCCTGGCGTCTCTCAGAAAAACGCATGTCAATGCGGGTGGCCAAATTGATAAGTTCTTGCAGGTTGGCAGGAATCTCTTGTGTGGCCAGCACATCCTTGATGTTACTGTTACGCCGAGCGCTCCGGGTCCCCGCTCCTCCCCGGAGCGCTCGCAACATCCTCGCTACTGCAGCGCCCCGGTCAGATCTACTGACCGGGTGCGCTGCGATACCGCCCCCAGCCGGGATGCGATTCGCGATGCGGGTGGCGCCCGCTCGCGATGCGCACCCCGGCTCCCGTACCTGACTCGCTCTCCGTCGGTCCTGTCCCGGCGCGCGCGGCCCCGCTCCCTAGGGCGCGCGCGCGCCAGTTCTCTGCGATTTAAAGGGCCACTGCGCCACTGATTGGCGCAGTTGGTCTAATTAGTGTGTTCACCTGTGCACTCCCTATGTATACCTCACTTCCCCTGCACTCCCTCGCCGGATCTTGTTGCCATTGTGCCAGTGAAAGCGTTTCCTAGTGTGTTCCTAGCCTGTGTTCCAGACCTCCTGCCGTTGCCCCTGACTACGATCCTTGCTGCCTGCCCCGACCTTCTGCTACGTCCGACCTTGCTCTTGTCTACTCCCTTGTACCGCGCCTATCTTCAGCAGTCAGAGAGGTTGAGCCGTTGCTAGTGGATACGACCTGGTTACTACCGCCGCTGCAAGACCATCCCGCTTTGCGGCGGGCTCTGGTGAATACCAGTAGTAACTTAGAACCGGTCCATTAGCATGGTCCACGCCAATCCCTCTCTGGCACACAGGATCCACCTCCTGCCAGCCGAATCGTGACAGTAGATCCGGCCATGGATCCCGCTGAAGTTCCACTGCCAGTTGTCGCCGACCTCACCACGGTGGTCGCCCAGCAGTCGCAACAGATAGCACAACAAGGCCACCAGCTGTCTCAACTGACCGTGATGCTACAGCAGCTACTACCACAGCTTCAGCAATCATCTCCTCCGCCAGCTCCTGCACCTCTTCCGGCCTACGACTATCCTTGCCGGATAAATTTGATGGGGACTCTAAGTTTTGCCGTGGCTTTCTTTCGCAATGTTCCCTGCACTTGGAGATGATGTCGGACCAGTTTCCTACTGAAAGGTCTAAGGTGGCTTTCGTAGTCAGCCTTCTGTCTGGGAAAGCTCTGTCATGGGCCACACCGCTCTGGGACCGCAATGACCCCGTCACTGCCTCTGTACACTCCTTCTTCTCGGAAATTCGAAGTGTCTTTGAGGAACCTGCCCGAGCCTCTTCTGCTGAGACTGCCCTGCTGAACCTGGTCCAGGGTAATTCTTCCGTTGGCGAGTACGCCATCCAATTCCGTACTCTTGCTTCCGAATTATCCTGGAATAATGAGGCCCTCTGCGCGACCTTTAAAAAAGGCCTATCCAGCAACATTAAAGATGTTCTGGCCGCACGAGAAATTCCTGCTAACCTGCATGAACTCATTCATCTAGCCACTCGCATTGACATGCGTTTTTCCGAAAGGCGTCAGGAGCTCCGCTAGGATATGGACTTTGTTCGCACGAGGCATTTTTTCTCCCCGGCTCCTCTCTCCTCTGGTCCTCTGCAATCCGTTCCTGTGCCTCCCGCCGTGGAGGCTATGCAAGTTGACCGGTCTCGCTTGACACCTCAAGAGAGGACACGACGCCGCATGGAGAATCTTTGCCTGTACTGTGCCGGTACCGAACACTTCCTGAAGGATTGTCCTATCCGTCCTCCCCGCCTGGAAAGACGTACGCTGACTCCGCACAAAGGTGAGACAGTTCTTGATGTCAACTCTGCTTCTCCACGCCTTACTGTGCCTGTGCGGATATCTGCCTCTACCTTCTCCTTCTCTACTATGGCCTTCTTGGATTCCGGATCTGCAGGAAATTTTATTTTGGCCTCTCTCATCAACAGGTTCAACATCCCGGTGACCAGTCTCGCCAGACCCCTCTACATCAATTGTGTTAACAATGAAAGATTGGACTGTACCGTGCGTTACCGCACGGAGCCCCTCCTAATGTGCATCGGACCTCATCACGAAAAAATTGAGTTTTTGGTCCTCTCCAATTGCACTTCCGAAATTCTCCTTGGACTACCGTGGCTTCAACGCCATTCCCCAACCCTTGATTGGTCCACAGGAGAGATCAAGAGCTGGGGTACTTCTTGTTTCAAGGACTGTCTTAAACCGGTTCCCAGTACTCCCTGCCGTGACCCTGTGGGTCCCCCTGTAACCGGTCTCCCTAAGGCTTATATGGACTATGCTGACGTATTTTGCAAAAAACAAGCTGAGACTTTACCTCCTCACAGGCCTTATGACTGTCCTATTGACCTCCTCCCGGGCACTACTCCACCCCGGGGCAGAATTTATCCTCTGTCCGCCCCAGAGACTCTTGCTATGTCTGAATACATCCAGGAAAATTTAAAAAAGGGGTTTATCCGCAAATCCTCCTCTCCTGCCGGAGCTGGATTTTTCTTTCTGTCCAAAAAAGATGGCTCCCTACGTCCTTGCATTGATTACCGCGGACTTAATAAAATCACGGTAAAGAACCGCTACCCCCTACCTCTTATCTCAGAACTCTTTGATCGCCTTCAAGGTGCCCACATCTTTACCAAACTGGACTTAAGAGGTGCTTATAATCTCATCCGCATCAGGGAGGGGGACGAATGGAAAACTGCATTTAACACCAGAGATGGACACTTTGAGTATCTAGTCATGCCCTTTGGCCTGTGCAACGCCCCTGCCGTCTTCCAAGACTTTGTTAATGAAATTTTTCGTGATCTCTTATATTCCTGTGTTGTTGTGTATCTGGACGATATTCTGATTTTTTCTGCCAACTTAGAAGAACATCGCCAGCATGTCCGCATGGTTCTTCAGAGACTTCGAGACAATCAACTTTATGCCAAAATGGAGAAATGTCTGTTTGAATGTCAATCTCTTCCTGTCCTAGGATACTTGGTCTCTGGCCAGGGACTACAAATGGACCCAGATAAACTCTCTGCCGTCTTAGATTGGCCACGCCCCTCCGGACTCCGTGCTATCCAACGTTTTTTGGGGTTCGCCAATTATTACAGACAATTTATTCCACATTTTTCCACTATTGTGGCTCCTATCGTGGCTTTAACCAAGAAGAATGCCAATCCTAAGTCCTGGTCTCCCCAAGCGGAAGACGCATTTAAGCGGCTCAAGTCTGCCTTTTCTTCTGCTCCCGTGCTCTCCAGACCTGACCCATCTAAACCCTTCCTATTGGAGGTTGATGCCTCCTCAGTGGGAGCTGGAGCGGTCCTTCTACAAAAAAATTCTTCCGGGCATGCTGTTACTTGTGTTTTTTTTTCTAGGACCTTCTCTCCGGCGGAGAGGAACTACTCCATCGGGGATCGAGAACTACTGGCCATTAAATTGGCACTTGAGGAATGGAGGCATCTGCTGGAGGGATCAAAATTTCCAGTTATCATTTACACCGATCACAAGAATCTCTCCTATCTCCAGTCTGCCCAACGGCTGAATCCTCGCCAGGCCAGTTGGTCGTTGTTCTTTGCCCGTTTTAACTTTGAAATTCATTTTCGCCCTGCCGACAAGAACATTAGGGCCGATGCTCTCTCTCGTTCCTCGGATGCCTCGGAAGTAGAGGTCTCTCCGCAACACATCATTCCTCCTGACTGTCTGATCTCCACTTCTCCAGTCTCCATCAGGCAAACTCCTCCAGGGAAGACCTTCGTCTCTCCACGCCAACGTCTCGGGATTCTCAAATGGGGTCACTCCTCCCACCTCGCAGGCCATGCGGGCATCAAAAAGTCCTTGCAACTCATCTCTCGTTTCTATTGGTGGCCGACTCTGGAGACGGATGTTGTTGATTTTGTGCGGGCCTGTACTGTCTGTGCCCGGGATAAGACTCCTCGCCAGAAGCCTGCTGGTCTCCTTCATCCTCTGCCTGTCCCCGAACAGCCTTGGTCTCTGATTGGTATGGACTTTATTACAGACTTACCCCCATCCCGTGGCAACACTGTTGTTTGGGTGGTCGTTGATCGATTTTCCAAGATGGCACATTTTATTCCTCTTCCTGGTCTTCCTTCAGCGCCTCAGTTGGCAAAACAATTTTTTGTACACATTTTTCGTCTTCACGGTTTGCCCACGCAGATCGTCTCGGATAGAGGCGTCCAATTCGTGTCAAAATTCTGGAGGGCTCTCTGTAAACAACTCAAGATTAAATTAAACTTCTCTTCTGCTTATCATCCTCAATCCAATGGGCAAGTAGAAAGAATTAACCAGGTCCTGCGTGACTATTTACGGCATTTTGTTTCCTCCCGCCAGGATGACTGGGCAGATCTTCTACCATGGGCCGAATTCTCGTACAACTTCAGAGTCTCTGAATCTTCTGCTAAATCCCCATTTTTCGTGGTGTACGGCCGTCACCCCTCCCTACTCCCTTGCCCTTTGGTTTGCCCGCTGTGGATGAAGTGACTCGTGATCTTTCCACCATATGGAAAGAGACCCAAAATTCTCTTTTACAGGCTTCATCTCGCATGAAAAAGTTTGCCGATAAGAAAAGAAGAGCTTCCCCCATTTTTGCTCCCGGAGACAAGGTATGGCTCTCCGCTAAATATGTCCGCTTCCGTGTCCCCAGTTACAAACTGGGACCACGCTATCTGGGTCCTTTCAAATTCTTGTGCCAAATTAATCCTGTCTCTTACAAACTTCTTCTTCCTCCTTCTCTTCTTATTCCCAATGCCTTTCATGTCTCTCTCCTTAAACCACTCATCATCAACCGTTTCTCTCCCAAACTTGTTTCTCCCACTCCTGTTTCCGGTTCTTCTGACATCTTCTCCGTGAAGGAGATACTGGCCTCCAAGACGGTCAGAGGGAAAAAAATTTTTTGGGTTGATTGGGAGGGCTGTGGTCCTGAAGAGAGATCCTGGGAACCTGAGGACAACATCCTAGACAAAAGTCTGGTCCTCAGGTTCTCAGGCTCCAAGAAGAGGGGGAGACCCAAGGGGGGGGGTACTGTTACGCCGAGCGCTCCGGGTCCCCGCTCCTCCCCGGAGCGCTCGCAACATCCTCGCTACTGCAGCGCCCCGGTCAGATCTACTGACCGGGTGCGCTGCGATACTGCCCCCAGCCGGGATGCGATTCGCGATGCGGGTGGCGCCCGCTCGCGATGCGCACCCCGGCTCCCGTACCTGACTCGCTCTCCGTCGGTCCTGTCCCGGCGCGCGCGGCCCCGCTCCCTAGGGCGCGCGCGCGCTGGGTCTCTGCGATTTAAAGGGCCACTGCGCCACTGATTGGCGCAGTTGGTCTAATTAGTGTGTTCACCTGTGCACTCCCTATGTATACCTCACTTCCCCTGCACTCCCTCGCCGGATCTTGTTGCCATTGTGCCAGTGAAAGCGTTTCCTAGTGTGTTCCTAGCCTGTGTTCCAGACCTCCTGCCGTTGCCCCTGACTACGATCCTTGCTGCCTGCCCCGACCTTCTGCTACGTCCGACCTTGCTCTTGTCTACTCCCTTGTACCGCGCCTATCTTTAGCAGTCAGAGAGGTTGAGCCGTTGCTAGTGGATACGACCTGGTTACTACCGCCGCTGCAAGACCATCCCGCTTTGCGGCGGGCTCTGGTGAATACCAGTAGTAACTTAGAACCGGTCCACTAGCACGGTCCACGCCAATCCCTCTCTGGCACAGAGGATCCACCTCCTGCCAGCCGAATCGTGACAGTTACTGGATAGGCCTTTTTTAAAGGTCACGCAGAGAGCCTCGTAATTCCAAGATAATTCGGAAGCGAGAGTACGAAATTGGATGGCGTACTCGCCTACTGAAGAATTACCCTGGACCAGGTTCAGCAGGGCAGTCTCGGCAGAAGAAGCTCGGGCTGGTTCCTCGAAGACACTACGGACTTCAGCGAAGAAGGACTGGACTGTGGCTGTGGCAGGATCATTGCGGTCCCAGAGCGGTGTGGCCCAAGACAAGGCCTTTCCAGAAAGAAGGCTCACTACGAACGCCACCTTAGACCGTTCTGTAGGAAATAGATCCGACAACATCTCCATATGCAGGGAACATTGAGACAAAAATCCACGGCAGAGTCTAGAGTCCCCATCAAATTTGTCCGGCAGGGACAAGCGGAGGCTAGGAGCGGCCACTCGCTGCGGAGGAGGTGCAGGAGCTGGCGGAGGAGATGGTTGCTGCTGTAGCAGTGGCAGAAGTTGCTATAATGTGGCGGTCAACTGCGACAGCTGCTGTCCTTGTTGGGCGATTTGCTGCGATTGCTGAGCGACCACCGTGGTAAGGTCAGCGAGACTTGGCAGCGGCACCTCAGCGGGATCCATGGCCAGATCTACTGTCACGATTCGGCTTACAGGTTGTGGATCCACTGTGTCAGCGAGGGATTGGCGTGGACCGTGCCGGTGGACCGGTTCTAAGTGGCTACTGGTGTTCACCAGAGCCCGCCGCAAAGCGGGATGGTCTTGCTGCGGCGGTAGCAACCAGGTCGTATCCACTAGCAACGGCTCAACCTCGCTGACTGCTGAGAAGGCGTGGGACAGAAGGACTAGGCAGAGGCAAGGTCAGACGTAGCAGAAGGTCGGGGCAGGCGGCAAGGTTCGTAGTCAATATGGATAGCAGGAGATCAGGTAACACAGGCTTGGACAACACTAAACGCTTTCACTGGCACAAGGCAACAAGATCCGGCAAGGAAGTGCAGGGGAAGTGAGGTGATATAGCCAGGGAGCAGGTGGAAGCTAATCAGGCTAATTGGGCCAGGCACCAATCATTGGTGCACTGGCCCTTTAAGTCTCAGAGAGCTGGCGCGCGCACGCGCCCTAGAGAGCGGAGCCGCGCGCGCCAGCACATGACAGCCGGGGACCGGGACGGGTAAGTGACTTGGGATGCGATTCGCGAGCGGGCGCGTCCTGCTATGCGAATCGCATCCCCGCCGGCAATGTCAGTGCAGCGCTCCCGGTCAGCGGGTCTGACCGGGGCGCTGCAGGGAGAGAGACGCCGTGAGCGCTCCGGGGAGGAGCAGGGACCCGGAGCGCTCGGCGTAACAACTACTTTTCCTTTGCAAACTGCTCCAGGTCTCTCTTATTGGAAGGGCACCTTTTCCCAACAGCAATTTTGAGATCTCTCCACAGGTGTCCAATGGGATTTAGATCTGGACTCATTGCTGCCACTTCAGAACTCTCCAGCGTTTTCTTGCCATCCATTTCGGGGTGCTTTTTGATGTATGTTTGGGGTCATTGTCCTGCTGGAAGACCCACGATCTCGGAAAAAAACCCAGCTTTCTGACGCTGGGCTGTACAGTGTGACCCAAAATCCATTGGTAATCCTCAGATTTCATGATGCCTTGTACACATTCAAGGCACGGCATTAAAACAACCCCAAAACATCATTGAGCCTCCACCATATTTCACTGTAGGTATTCTGCTCTTTTCTTCGAAGGCCTCATTCCATTTTCGGTAAACAGTAGAGTGATGTGCTTTACCAAAAATCTCTATATTGGTCTCATCTGTCCACTAGATGTTTTCCCAGAAGGATTTTGACTTACTCAGGTTCATTTTGGCTAAATGTAGTCTTGCATTTTTATGTCTCTGTCAGCAGTGGGGTCCTTCTGGGTCTCCTGCCATAGTGTTTCATTTCATTTAAATGCCGATGGATAGTTCCTGCTGACACTGATGCTCCCTGAGCCTGCAGTACAGCTTGAATATCATTGGAACTTGTTTGGTGCTGGTTATCCACCATCCAGACTATCCTGCGTTGACACCTTTCATAAATTTTTCTCTCCCGTCCACACCCAGGGAGATTAGCTACAGTGCCATGGGTTGCAAACTTCTTGACAATGTTGCACTCAAAGGCAAATCTAGATCTATGGAGATGGACTTGTAACCTTGAGATTGTTGATATTTTTCCACAATTTTAGTACTCAAGTCCTCAGACAGTTCTCTTCTCCTCTTTCTGTTGTCCATGCTTAGTGTGGCACACACAGACACACAATGCAAAGTGAACTTCTCTCCTTTTAATCTGCTTTCAGGTGTGATTTTTATGTTGCCCACATCTGTTACTTGCCCCAGGTGAGTTTAAAGGAACATCACATGCTTGAAACAATCTTACTTATCCAAAATTTTTAAAGGGTGCAAATAATTTTGTCCAGCCCATTTTTGGAGTGTGGTGTGACATTATGTCCAATTTGCTTTTTTCCCTCCCTTTTTTTGGTTTAGTTCCAATACACACAAAGGGAATAAACATGTGTTTAGCAAAACATCTGTTACTGCAATCCTTTTCTGTGAGAAATACTTAATTTTCTTGAAAAATTTCTGGGGTGCTAACATTTTTGGCCATGACTGTATAGAAGGATCTTGTAACGGGACACAGCAGGTGGTGGATCCTCTGGGCCTGTGTGGATGATAACGTGAGCCCTGCCAGGGAGCGGAGCCTAAGGTGCTGCTGGTTTTCACCAGAGCCCGCCCCAAAGCGGGATGGTCTTGCTGCGGCAGGCGGCAACCAGGTCACTACCCCTGGCACGACTCGTCCACAAAGGTAGCTGGGAGGTGGCGTGGCACAGAAGGAGACTGGCAGGACATGGCAAGATGGCCGTAGGTCCGGGCAGGTACACAGGTGCAGGGGAGTTAAGTTAGCAAGGAACAGGTACATGGTAACAGGGACACAGACTTTCACTATGGCATAAGGTAACCAAAGATCTGGCAGGGAAACAAGGGAGGAGCTGATATTTAAGGACAGGGTGCAGGTGTAGACACTTGATTAAATGAGCACTGGCCCTTTGAGAGTAAGAGCTCCAGCGCGCGCGCCCTACGAGGCGGGGGCACGGAGAGGAGGGAGATGAGGGAGGTGAGTGACGGGCTGGGATTCGCATGTGGGCGCGTCCCGTGGTGCAAATCCCAGCCCCGCCGGCAGCGGGGACATAAGCAGAGAGCGCTCACGGCCGGCTTGTCCGGCCGGAGCGCAGGTGTTACAGATTTGAGTAACCTTCATACAAAAAGCGATGAAATAAGGATGGTGTGAGTCTGAGATTTTAACCCATTGTGTGTAGAAATAAAGTTACAAACCAATCTTAGTTTATGGGAAATAAAGGGAAATTATTGGATCACCTGAATGGTGATCTATTGGTGAATATATAGTCCTGACACTGTGCACTCAAATTTGAGAACACACCCATGGGTATCTGCAGCCTTATAATCTATATCTGCATGAGAGTTAAGCGAATTAACATGATTTTAGGGGAAATTGATGTTTTTGTGGTGATACTGATTAAGTGTTAAGTCTTTTTAGGGATGAGCAATATGTTAATCTATAGGTCACCAACAGGTATAAAAAGCCTTTGTTCCTAAGTAGCCTAAAGCCCAACAAGGCTTCTTAACATATGTATAGAGGCCAACAATATCATTAAAGGGGTACACCGCTCTAGACATCTTATCCCCTATCCAAAGGATAGGGGATAAGATGTCTGATCACGGGGGTCCCGCTGCTGGGGACCCCCACAATCTCTCCTGCATACCCCCGAGTCATCACTGCATGTTCCATGCGTGATGACTCACGATACAGGGGCCGGAGTATTGTGACGTCACAGCTCCGACCCCTTGTGACGTTATGCCCTGCCCCCTCAATGTAAGTCTATGGGAGGGGGCTTGATGGCCGCCACCCCCCTCCTATAGACTTGCATTGAGGGGGCGGGGCGTAACATCACAAAGGGTGTGGATAGGGAATAAGATGTCTAAGGCGGAGTACCCCTTTAAGTTTTGTTACTACTGGGGCATGTGAACTATAGAGCTGAATGTTTAACCTATTGTTTTACAGACTATTCCAAATCCTTGCGTTTGCTAGGGAAATTTAGAACAGTAGCAGTATACAGTATACAGTACCATAGAACTATAAACTGTATTTTTCTATCATAGAAATGCTTTTCTAACATGATTTATTTAAGAATATTGTTTTCTATTTTACGTTTTACATTTTACGATATTTGTTCAAAATAAATGCAACTTTTTTTTCCCTTAGAGTATTTTAGTTCCATCTTTCCAACTTTATAAATTTTACAATGTCAAACAATGAATTTACTTTGCCACAAGGTTTTGGTTTGTGCAATTTTTTGTCACTTTCACTAAATATTTTCTGTACGGTATAGAAAGGTATACATACAGCGCTGAAAAAAGTATTCCATACATACAAAGAAACCAAAACAAATAAGCTCAGAAATTAAGTTATGTGTAATAATGTGAAGTGAAACAGGGACACAGGAGTTGCAAAAAGGCATGGAAAGCCAAGACAACAACTGAAATCTATCAATAATTAAACAAACAATCCAGCCCCTTGTGAATGCAAGGTTCAGGACCAAATGGTGGCCTACAAAAAGGTCTCATACAAGACACATCTCATGATGGGTGAAAACAAAGAGCTGTCTCAAGACCTTTACAACCTAATTGTTGCAAAACATAACAATGACTTTGGTTACAGGTCCATTTCTAAGCTTCTGAATGTTCCAGTGAGAACTGTTGGGGCCATAATACGGAAGTGGAAAGACAATCATTTCACCAAAAATTAGCTTTGACGAGGTGCTCCTCACAAGATTTCTGACAGAGGAGTGAAATTGATAATTAGAAAAGTTGTTCAAGAGCCAAGGACCACAAATTCTTTAATGGATTGAAAGAAATAAAATAATGCTGCTCGAAAGCCTAGCCAATCACCTAAGTTAAATCCCATAAAAAATCTATGGAAAGAACTGACAATCATAATTCATTTAACACAGATAAAAAGTAAGTAATAAAATGCTCAAGATTGCGCAATAGATGCAGGGACTCGACAATACGGACCAGATAAAATAACAAACATGAAATTTATTTGTTCAACAGTCTCTTTTTTTATGTCTCCTTTTATGTTCTGTATGATTCATAGAAGAGGCCCACAGAACCTTCAAGATTATTTCCAACAAAGGCTTTTGTACAAAGTGATAAATATCAGTAAGCGTGTGCAATACTTTTTTCCTGTCATTTTCCATTATTACACATAGCTTACTTTGTAAGCTGATTTGTTTTTGTTTCTTTGTATGTATGGATTACTGAAGTTGTTACTAACATACAGTGAACATTTCCTGTCAGTAGAGCTTTTGGATATAAATTTAGTGAGAAAAATGGTGACATGTTCAATACTTATTGTTTAATACGTTATTGTATTCTGGAACTGCAGGAACAGCACATAATATTACCACTCTATAAAGCATTTAGAATATGCTGTTCATTTCTGGGCACCGGTTCATAGAATAGATGACCTGGGGGTGAAAAAGATGCAGAGAAGCTCAAGATGGCATTCTCTCTGCCTGGGGGAAAAAGTAGATTTAATCTCCAGGGGTGATAAGACTTCTTTACCATATGAACTGTGAATCTGTGGAGCAGTCTACACAAGGAGCTGGTCACAGCAGAGACTGGTGAGGGCTTCAAAAAGACATAGACAAATTCTTATATGAAATTAACCCCTTAAGGACTCAGGGTTTTTCCGTTTTTGCACTTTCGTTTTTTCCTCCTTACCTTTTAAAAATCATAACCCTTTCAATTTTTCACCTAAAAATCCATAGTATGGCTTATTTTTTGCGTCGCCAATTCTACTTTGCAGTGACATTAGTCATTTTACCCAAAAATGCACGGCAAAACGAAAAAAAAATCATTGTGCGACAAAATTTTAAAAAAAACGCCATTTTGTAACTTTTGGGGGCTTCCGTTTCCACGGAGTGCATATTTCGGTAAAAATTACACCTTATCATTATTTTGTAGGTCCATACGGTTAAAATGATACCCTACTTATATAGGTTTGATTTTGTCGCACTTCTGAAAAAAATCATAACTACATGCAGGAAAATTTACACGTTTAAAAATGTCATCTTCTGACCCCTATAACTTTTTTATTTTTCCATGTACAGGGCGGTATGAGGACTCATTTTTTGCACCGTGATCTGAAGTTTTTATCGGTATGATTTTTGTTTTGATCGGACTTTTTGATCACTTTTTATTCATTTTTTTAATGGTATAAAAAGTGACCAAAATAAGCTTTTTTGGACTTTGGAATTTTTTTGCGCGTACGCCATTGACCGTGCGGTTTAATTAATGATATATTTTTATAGTTCGGACATTTACGCACGCGGCGATACCACATATGTTTATTTATTTTATTTTTTTACACTGTTTTATTTTTTTTATGGGAAAAGGGGGGTGATTCAAACTTTTATTAGGGAAGGGGTTAAATGACCTTTATTAACACTTTTTTTTTTACATTTTTTTTGCAGTGTTATAGGTCCCATAGGGACCTATAACACTGCACACACTGATCTCTTATACTGATCACAGGCGTGTATTAACACGCCTGTGATCAGCATTATCGGCGCTTGACTGCTCCTGCCTGGATCTCAGGCACGGAGCAGTCATTCGTCGATCGGACACCGAGGAGGCAGGTAAGGGCCCTCCCGGTGTCCGGTCAGCTGTTCGGGACGCCGCGATTTCACCGCGGCGGTGCCGAACACACCGACTGAGCAGCCGGGTCACTTTCAGTTTCACTTTAGAAGCGGCGGTCAGCTTTGACCGCCGCTTCTAAAGGGTTAATACCGCACATCGCCGCGATCGGCGATGTGTGGTATTAGCTGCGGGTCCCGGCCGTTGATGAGCGCCGGGACCGACGCGATATGATGCAGGATCACGGCGCGATCCCGCTTCATATCGCGGGAGCCGGCGCAGGACGTAAATATACGTCCTGCGTCGTTAAGGGGTTAAGAATAATGGGAACCTGTAACATTAAATGCCTCTGTTTCATCCACATATTTTCCCTCCTAGATTGAATTATTTGAAGGATGTGTTTATTTATTTATTTATTTTTATATAAAAAGTTAAAACACTTTTTTCTTTTTTTTTTATCACTGGTGAAAGACTTAGCTGGAGCTTATAATTGGATTAGTCCTGCTTTCAAAAGTAGCCTTTCTAATGTAGAGAACATATGTAAATATGTAATACTTTGTCTGTCAGAGTGTTTGTACTGCTGGTTCGTACTGATGTCTGCTGTTCTGTGGTTCAGGGCCCCGGGGTTACCATGACCGCTAGCCTCTCTGTAAGGAAATTTTGTCCTGATGTGCTTTCTGGTACTTACCTGGCTAGATGACCACTCTATACCACCAGAATCCATTGCAGTTTGTGGCTTTTTGACCAGCACCATTACTGCATCTTCGTGCTTTGCAGATGCAACCTGAGCCCTTGGCTGCTAAGTCCATTTGATCTTGCTGAAAGCTCTGGTAAGGTTACAGGGCTAGCCTTAGGGTATGTTCACACTGAGGAATTGGAGAGGAATTTCCACGAGTAATTCTGCTCGCTTTTTCCTCTCTAAATCATTCAGCAGTGAAAATCCCCATAGAGCTGTGCAGAATTTCTGCCCCTCAGTTCAAACTGAGGAATTTCCTCAAGCAGAATTCTGAAGAGGAAATCTGTTTTGCTTGAAGAGAGAACATGTTCTTTCTTTCAAGCGGAATCAGCGTCGTTCTCCCATAGAGATCAATGTTATAATTTTTTTCAGTCAGAAGCATTTCCATGCGGAATTTGCATGGAATTTGCATGGAATTTACGCATGAAAAAAAAAGAGGAGTATTTATGAATAAAAAAATACATATATTATGCCCACTCTCCACCCACTTTTTATTCAGCAGCCATTTTGAGATTCTCATTTCTGATTCTGTGACTGTATTCAGAGTCTGTGAATAATCTCTCTCAGAGAAAAATGCAAAATTTTCACCAAAAATGAGTGGAAATGCCCCTGAAAATCAGTCTGTGGAAATGGCCGCTGGAACTCCTCTCACTCTTGATACTCCTTCTCTTCTCCTCCTCCGCATGAAACCTGCATTTCCGCGTGGAATTCCGCGCGAATTCCGTGTGAAATCGCTGCTAATTCTGAGCGGAAAAAAAACTGTATTTTGGGGTGGAAATCTTCAGCGTGATTTCCGCCCCAATTCCTCAGTGTGAACATACCCTTAGGCTATGTTCACACAGCAGAATTTCCATATGGAATTCCGCACAGAGATTCAGCAGAAGCAGAGTCCCATTGATTTAATTGGGATTCTGCTGCACTGTTCACATAGCAGAATTCTGGTGTCCGCAGAAAGAATAAGCATGTCTTTTCTTTCTGCGGATTCTGCAATGAATGCATTGCCGTCTTTGAGATGGCAAATTCCCAAAGTGGACCTAGGGGCAATGTCGTGTGAACATAGCCTTAGATTCTGTAACCTAGACTGGAGTGGACTATTGGCAGCTTTTTTTTTTTTTTTTTTTTACAGCGTTACTATCATTAGTAAGAAAAAAAAAATGATTAAATCAGTGTAGTAATGTGCCATAAGACCTGTATAATGTAATGCAATGTGCCCTCTCCCCTGTCATGAGGTCTGCACAAACATTTTTACTTTTTCAAAGCATATTGGCTGAATGCATGCTCTTTATAACGCTAAGGCAGCCATGTATGCTCCAGATACAGTCATGGCCGTAAATGTTGTCACCCCTGAAATGTGTATTTCTCACAGAAAAGGATTGCAGTAACACATGTTTTGCTATACACATGTTTATTCTCTTTGTGTGTATTGGAACTAAACCAAAAAAGGGAGGAAAAAATGTAAATTGGACATAATGTCACACCAAACTCCAAAATTGGTCTGGACAAAATTATTGGCACCCTTAACTTAATATTTGGTTGCACACCCTTTGGAAAAAATAACTGAATTCAGTCGCTTCCTATAACCATCAATGAGCTTCTTACACCTCTCAGCCGGAATGTTGGACCACTCTTCCTTTGCAAACTGCTCCAGGTCTCTCTTCTTGGAAGGCGCCTTTTCCCAACAGCAATTTTAAGATCTCTCCACAGGCGTTCAATGGGATTTAGATCTGGACTCATTGCTGGACACTTCAGAACTCTCCAGTGCTTTGTTGCCATCCATTTCTAGGGCTTTTTGACATATGTTTGGGGTCATTGTCCTGCTGGAAGACCCACGATCTCGCACGCAAACCCAGCTTTCTGAAACTGGGCTGTACAGTGCGACCAAAAATCCGTTGGTAATCCTCAGATTTCATAATGCCTTGCACACATTCAAGGCACCCAGTGCCAGAGGCAGCCAAACAACCCCAAAACATCCTTGAACCTCCACCATATTTCACTGTAGGTACTGTGTTCTTTCCTTTGTAGGCCTCATTCCATTTTCGGTAAACAGTAGAATGATGTGCTTTACCAAAAAGCTCTATCTTGGTCTCATCTGTCCACAAGACGTTTTGCCTGATGGATTTTGGCTTACTCAAGTTCATTTTGGCAAAATATAGTCTTGCTTTTTTATGTCTCTGTATCAGCAGTGGGGTCCTCCTGGGTCTCCTGCCATAGTGTTTCATTTCATTTAAATGTAGACGGACAGTTCGCGCTGACACTGATGCTCCCTGAGCCTGCAGGACAGCTTGAATATTGTTGGAACTGTTTGGGGCTGCTTATCCACCATCCGGACTATCCTGCGTTGACACCTTTCATCAATTTTTCTCTTCCGTCCACGCCCAGGGAGATTAGCTACAGTGCCATGGGTTGCAAACTTCTTGATAATCTTGCGCACTGTGGACAAAGGCAAATCTAGATCTCTGGAGATGGACTTGTAACCTTGAGATTGTTGATATTTTTCCACAATTTTGATTCTCAAGTCCTCAGACAGTTCTCTTCATTTCTTTCTGTTGTCCATGCTTAGTGTGGCACACACAGACGCACAATGCAAAGACTAAGTGAACTTCTCTCCTTTTTATCTGCTTTTATGTGTGATTTTTATATTGCTCACACCTGTTACTTGCCTCAGGTGAGTTTAAAGGAGCATCATATGCTTGAAACAACCTTATTTTTCCACATTTTTGAAAGTGTGCCAATAATTTTGTCCAGCTCATTTTTGCAGTTTGGTGTGACATTGTCCATTTTTTCCTCCCTTTTTTGGTTTAATTCCAATACACACAAAGGGAATAAACACGTGTATAGCAAAACATGTGTTGCTGCAATCCTTTTCTGTGAGAAATACTTCATTTTCTTGAAAAATTTCAGAGGTGCCAACATTTACAGCCATGACTGTAACTAATACAGCCATGTGAAACTATATGGTGCAAGAGCAGAAGAAAAACCTGCCATTCTCACAGCTTTGTAACCAAAGTGCATGCTTTTTATTACCCTAAAACAGCCATGTGGAACCTACCGTATATGCCGGCGTATAAGACGACTTGGCGTATAAGACGACCCCCAACTTTTACAGTTAAAATATAGAGTTTGGGATATACTCGCCATATAAGACTACCCCTCCAACCACGATGTACAGTACCTTGTAGTTCCCCCCACATTAGGTAGGCATCATGTTCCCCCACATTAGGTAGGCAGTATAGTTCCCCCCACATTAGGTAGGCAGTATAGTTCCCCCCACATTAGATAGGCAGCATAGTTCCCTCCACATTAGATTGCCAGTTCCCCCACATTAGGTTGCCAGTTCCCCCACATTAGATTTCCAGCTCCCCCACATTAGGTTGGCAGTTCCCCCACATTAGGTCGGCAGTTCCTCCACATTAGGTCGGCAGCTCCCCCACAATAGTAGGCAGCTCCCCCACAATAGGTCAGGAGTTACCCCACATTAGGTCAGCAGTTCCCCCACATTAGTAGGCAGCTCCCCCACATTAGTAGCAGTTCCCCCACAATAGTAGGCAGCTCCCCCACATTTGTAGGCAGCTCCCCCCACATTTGTAAGCAGCTCCCCCCACATTAGGTCAGCAGTTCCCACACAATAGTAGGCAGCTCCCCCCACATTTGTAGGCAATTCCCACACATTAGGTCAGCATTTCCCCCACAATAGTAGGCAGTTCCCCCACAATAGTAGGCAGCTCCCCCCACATTTGTAGGCAGCTCCCCCACAATAGTAGGCAGCTCCCCCCACATTTGTAGGCAGCTCCCCCACAATAGTAGGCAGCTCCCCCCACATTTGTAGGCAGCTCCCCCCACATTTGTAGGCAGCTCCCCCCACATTAGATTGGCAGCTCCCCCCCCAACAGACATACAGCTTCCAGCCATATACAGTGTGTGGCTGCAGGCTGTATGTCTGTACTGCCCCCACAGTGTTCCGATCACCGCTCCTCCGGCCCGGGTCACCATCTACTGCTATGGCCTATGGACCATAGCAGTAGGTGCCGGGGGGGGGGGGGGGGGAGTGGTGACCGGATCACTCAAGATAGCACGGCCGGTCACTCACCAGGCCCCGGTCGGCATGTCCTCCTGCGGTCCTCCTGGTCCTGCACTACTCTGCCTCTATGGTTGTAGGCACGTGATGTCACTGACGTCCCGTGCGTACAACCATAGAGACGGAGGACCGGACCGCAGGAGGACCGAAGGAGGATCGCAGGAGGACGCCGGGGAATGGTAAGTGACCGGCGGACATCCTTATGTCCCGAAAAAATTTTTCGGGACACAGGGATGTCTGGCATAGGAATACCTATGATTATCTGCCAGCCCCCGCCTGCAGCCACACATGAGAGGCGGCCCGGGCAGATAATCAGAAGTTTTCCTATCCCGGACCTCAATACCCGGCGTATAAGACGACCCCCGACTTTTCAGAAGAAAATTCAGGGTTAAAAAGTCGTGATATACGGTATATGGTGCACATGCACAAGAAAGAAGTTTAAAAAAAAATGACCACAGAGAAACTATTTTGCATATAAATAATAGTTTAACACCTTGTTTTGCTTGTAACTGTGCATGTGAATGCTTCTCCTGAAGAAGCTGCAGGCTGTCTGCATCTTGTCTGTGCTCTGAGAAACAGCATGGAGATAACCACACCTCCTTCCCCCTCCCCTCACAGATTTTGGTACTTTTAAAAAAAGGCTGAATTTTCTGGGTTCGTTTGCAGAAGAGACCCCTAGTGGCCATTTTTTTAAACCTGTTTTTCACATCTTTAGCAATTACATTTTTTAATGAAGTATTTTAGGAAAATGCTTAGTTTTTAAGAAAATATTTAATGGAAAAAAGTTGTTTCTAACGACTGTAACGCTTTAAAGGTCATTGGTAATTATTCTGATCAGATCCTTATTGTCATTGCATTCTATTAATAATACCTGCTCATGGAATTCCTATGTTAATAAAAACATACATAGAACATTATGGGTTGTTCAGTGAAAGACAACCTATCCATTAGTCACAGACAACATGCTCTCCAATAATTTTTGTAGTAGCGTTGGAAATGCCCGGATACAGCACTCAGGTCTCATCGGTGCTCCCATAAAAAATGGATGCCATCTGTAGCACATGCTGCTCTCAGAGAGCCGAGGTCCTGTTTAGGAAAACCCAGGGAGTTCCAGCTGTCAAATCCTCTGCTATTAAACACTTATCCCCTATCCTGTGAATAGGGGATAATTTGTTTTATTGAGCAACCCCTCAAGGCTAAGTTTCCACTTGTTTTTTTTTTCCTGCGTTTTTTTTGTGTGAACAAAAGCACCAGAAAAAACGCCAGTACAATGTCCTGCGTCTGATGTTTTTTCTGGCGTTTTTTTTCTGGCATTTGAGTGGAAATTGCTTTTTTGGCCCCTTTGGCGTTTTTTTTTCTCAAAATTTGTTGGGTACCAATATATATATATATATATATCTAGAGAGAGAGTATACAAAAAAAAGAGGATTGCAGCAGCACACATTGGTCAAAAAAATTGAGGCTCTTAGCGCACTTTTTGATCAAAACGTGTCCCCCATCCACCACGGGGAGGTGGCCTCATTTAGGATGGGACTATAGCACAAATTCTGAGCCTAACGCTCAACTATCCACTCACCTCTCCTGGGCATATAGCCTCTGACTGGGTGACATGCTGGATCCATTTAAAACTCCACCTGTGAAAAAGGGGTAGGGGTGCACAGCTAAAGAGGGTGCCATTTCCCCCTGAATTGTACATACAAGAAAAAAGAAAGATAGCCAGCACAACAGCCTAATACATGGGTGCACACTGCTGTGGCAGATACAGAGTATACAAAAAAAGAGGATTGCAGCAGCACACATTGGTCAAAAAATTTAGGCTCTTAGCGCACTTTTTGATCAAAACGTGTCCCTTATCCACCACGGGGAGGTGGCCTCATTTAGGATGGGACCCTAGCACAAATTGTGAGCCTAACGCTCAACTATCCACTCACCTCTCCTGGGCCTTAGCCAATCATAGCTCATCTCACACTGAACTGCTCTAGGCGGTGTGTAGCTGTTACGCCGAGCGCTCCGGGTCCCCGCTCCTCCCCGGAGCGCTCGCTACACTCTCTCCGCTGCAGCGCTCCGGTCAGATCCACTGACCCGGGGCGCTGCGATTCTGCTTCCAGCCGGGATGCGATTCGCGATGCGGGTAGCGCCCGCTCGCGATGCGCACCCCGGCTCCCGTACCTGACTCGCTCTCCCTCGGTCCTGTCCCGGCGCGCGCGGCCCCGCTCCCTAGGGCGCGCGCGCGCCGGGTCTTTGCGATTTAAAGGGCCACTGCGCCGCTGATTGGCGCAGTGATTCCAATTAGTGTCTTCACCTGTGCACTTCCCTATATCACCTCACTTCCCCTGCACTTCCCTGCTGGATCTTGTTGCCATTGTGCCAGTGAAAGCGTTCCTTGTATGTTCCTAGCCTGTGTTCCAGACCTCCTGCCGTTGCCCCTGACTACGATCCTTGCTGCCTGCCCCGACCTTCTGCTACGTCCGACCTTGCTTCTGTCTACTCCCTTGTACCGCGCCTATCTTCAGCAGCCAGAGAGGTTGAGCCGTTGCTAGTGGATACGACCTGGTCACTACCGCCGCAGCAAGACCATCCCGCTTTGCGGCGGGCTCTGGTGAAAACCAGTAGTGACTTAGAACCGATCCACTAGCACGGTCCACGCCAATCCCTCTCTGGCACAGAGGATCCACTACCCGCCAGCCGGCATCGTGACAGTAGATCCGGCCATGGATCCCGCTGAAGTTCCTCTGCCAGTTGTCGCTGACCTCACCACGGTGGTCGCCCAGCAGTCACAACAGATAGCGCAACAAGGCCAACAGCTGTCTCAACTGACCGTTATGCTACAACAGTTACTACCACAGCTTCAGCAGTCATCTCCTCCGCCAGCTCCTGCACCTCCTCCGCAGCGAGTGGCCGCTCCTGGGCTACGCCTATCCTTGCCGGATAAATTTGATGGGGACTCTAAGTTTTGCCGTGGCTTTCTTTCCCAATGTTCCCTGCATCTGGAGATGATGTCGGACCTGTTTCCCACTGAAAGGTCTAAGGTGGCTTTCGTAGTCAGCCTTCTGTCCGGAAAAGCCCTGTCATGGGCCACACCGCTCTGGGACCGCAAGGACCCCGTCACTGCCTCTGTACACTCCTTCTTCTCGGAAATCCGAAGTGTCTTTGAGGAACCTGCCCGAGCCTCTTCTGCTGAGACTGCCCTGTTGAACCTGGTCCAGGGTAATTCTTCCGTTGGCGAGTATGCCGTACAATTCCGTACTCTTGCTTCAGAATTGTCCTGGAATAATGAGGCCCTCTGCGCGACCTTTAAAAAAGGCCTATCCAGCAACATTAAAGATGTTCTGGCCGCACGAGAAATTCCTGCTAATCTACATGAACTTATTCACCTAGCCACTCGCATTGACATGCGTTTTTCCGAAAGGCGTCAGGAGCTCCGCCAAGATATGGACTCTGTTCGCACGAGGCGTTTCTTCTCCTCGGCTCCTCTCTCCTCTGGTCCCCTGCAATCTGTTCCTGTGCCTCCCGCCGTGGAGGCTATGCAGGTCGACCGGTCTCGCCTGACACCTCAAGAGAGGACACGACGCCGCATGGAGAACCTCTGCCTGTACTGTGCTAGTACCGAACACTTCCTGAGGGATTGTCCTATCCGTCCTCCCCGCCTGGAAAGACGTACGCTGACTCCGCACAAAGGTGAGACAGTCCCTGATGTCTACTCTGCTTCTCCACGTCTTACTGTGCCTGTGCGGATGTCTGCCTCTGCCTTCTCCTTCTCTACCGTGGCCTTCTTGGACTCTGGATCTGCAGGAAATTTTATTTTGGCCTCTCTCGTCAACAGGTTCAACATCCCAGTGACCAGTCTCGCCAGACCCCTTTACATCAATTGTGTAAACAATGAAAGATTGGACTGTACCATACGCTTCCGCACGGAGCCCCTTCTAATGAGCATCGGATCTCATCACGAGAGGATTGAACTTTTGGTCCTCCCCAATTGCACCTCGGAAATTCTCCTTGGACTTCCCTGGCTTCAACTTCATTCCCCAACCCTGGATTGGTCCACTGGGGAGATCAAGAGTTGGGGGCCCTCTTGTTCCAAGGACTGTCTAAGACCGGTTCCCAGTAACCCTTGCCGTGACTCTGTGGTTCCCTCAGTAACCGGTCTCCCTAAGGCCTATATGGACTTCGCGGATGTTTTCTGCAAAAAACAAGCTGAGACTCTACCTCCTCACAGGCCTTATGATTGCCCTATCGACCTCCTCCCGGGTACTACTCCACCCCGGGGCAGAATTTATCCTCTCTCTGCCCCAGAGACTCTTGCCATGTCTGAGTATGTCCAGGAAAATTTAAAAAAGGGCTTTATCCGTAAATCCTCCTCTCCTGCCGGAGCTGGATTTTTCTTTGTGTCCAAAAAAGATGGCTCCCTACGTCCTTGCATTGACTACCGCGGTCTTAATAAAATCACGGTTAAGAACCGCTACCCCCTACCCCTCATCTCTGAACTCTTTGATCGCCTCCAAGGTGCCCACATCTTTACTAAATTGGACTTAAGAGGCGCCTATAACCTCATCCGCATCAGAGAGGGGGATGAGTGGAAAACGGCGTTTAACACCAGAGATGGACACTTTGAGTATCTGGTCATGCCCTTTGGCCTGTGCAACGCCCCTGCTGTCTTCCAAGACTTTGTCAATGAAATTTTTCGTGATCTGCTATACTCCTGTGTTGTTGTATATCTGGACGATATCCTAATTTTCTCTGCCAATCTAGAAGAACACCGCCAGCATGTCCGTATGGTTCTTCAGAGACTTCGTGACAATCAACTCTATGCCAAAATTGAGAAATGTCTGTTTGAATGCCAATCTCTTCCTTTTCTAGGATATTTGGTCTCTGGCCAGGAACTACAAATGGATCCAGACAAACTCTCTGCCGTCTTAGATTGGCCACGCCCCTCCGGACTCCGTGCTATCCAACGCTTTTTGGGGTTCGCCAATTATTACAGGCAATTTATTCCACATTTTTCTACCGTTGTGGCTCCTATCGTGGCTTTAACCAAAAAAAATGCCGATCCCAAGTCGTGGCCTCCTCAAGCGGAAGACGCCTTTAAACGACTCAAGTCTGCCTTTTCTTCGGCTCCCGTGCTCTCCAGACCTGACCCTTCCAAACCCTTCCTATTGGAGGTTGATGCCTCCTCAGTGGGAGCTGGAGCTGTTCTTTTACAAAAAAATTCTTCCGGGCATGCTGTCACTTGTGGTTTTTTTTCTAGGACCTTCTCTCCGGCGGAGAGGAACTACTCCATCGGGGATCGAGAGCTTCTAGCCATTAAATTAGCACTTGAGGAATGGAGGCATCTGCTGGAGGGATCAAGATTTCCAGTTATTATTTACACCGACCACAAGAACCTCTCCTACCTCCAGTCTGCCCAACGGCTGAATCCTCGCCAGGCCCGGTGGTCTCTGTTCTTTGCCCGATTTAATTTTGAGATTCACTTTCGTCCTGCCGATAAGAACATTAGGGCCGATGCTCTCTCTCGTTCCTCGGATGCCTCAGAAGTTGAACTCTCTCCGCAACACATCATTCCACCTGACTGCCTGATCTCCACTTCTCCAGCCTCCATCAGGCAAACTCCTCCAGGAAAGACCTTTGTTTCTCCACGCCAACGCCTCGGAATCCTCAAATGGGGTCACTCCTCCCATCTCGCTGGTCATGTGGGCATCAAGAAATCTGTGCAACTCATCTCCCGCTTCTATTGGTGGCCGACTCTGGAGACGGATGTTGTGGACTTTGTGCGAGCCTGCACTATCTGTGCCCGGGATAAGACTCCTCGCCAGAAGCCCGCTGGTTTTCTTCATCCCCTGCCTGTCCCCGAACAGCCTTGGTCTCTGATTGGTATGGATTTTATTACTGATTTACCCCCTTCCCGTGGCAACACTGTTATTTGGGTGGTCGTTGATCGATTCTCCAAAATGGCACATTTCATCCCTCTTCCTGGTCTTCCTTCAGCGCCTCAGTTGGCTAAACAATTTTTTGTACACATTTTTCGTCTTCACGGATTGCCTACGCAGATCGTCTCGGATAGAGGCGTCCAATTCGTGTCTAAATTCTGGAGGGCTCTCTGTAAACAACTCAAGATTAAATTAAATTTTTCTTCTGCATATCATCCCCAGTCCAATGGACAAGTAGAAAGAATTAACCAAGTCTTGGGTGATTATTTGCGACATTTTGTTTCCTCCCGCCAGGATGACTGGGCAGATCTCCTTCCATGGGCCGAATTCTCGTATAACTTCAGAGTCTCTGAATCTTCCTCCAAATCCCCATTTTTCGTGGTGTACGGCCGTCACCCTCTTCCCCCCCTCCCTACCCCCTTGCCCTCTGGTCTGCCCGCTGTGGATGAAATTTCTCGTGACCTTTCCATTATATGGAGAGAGACCCAAAATTCTCTCCTACAGGCTTCATCACGCATGAAGAGGTTCGCGGATAAGAAAAGAAGAGCTCCTCCCGTTTTTTCCCCTGGAGACAAGGTATGGCTCTCCGCTAAATATGTCCGCTTCCGTGTCCCTAGCTACAAGTTGGGACCACGCTATCTTGGTCCTTTCAAAATTTTGTGTCAAATTAATCCTGTCTCTTACAAACTTCTTCTTCCTCCTTCTCTTCGTATCCCTAATGCCTTTCACGTCTCTCTTCTTAAACCACTCATCCTCAACCGTTTTTCTCCCAAATCTGTTCCTCCCACTCCTGTTTCCGGCTCCTCGGACATCTTCTCTGTCAAAGAGATCTTAGCCTCTAAAAAGGTCAGAGGGAAAACTTTTTTTCTAGTGGACTGGGAGGGTTGTGGTCCTGAAGAGAGATCCTGGGAACCTGAGGACAACATCCTAGATAAAAGTCTGCTCCTCAGGTTCTCAGGCCCTAAAAAGAGGGGGAGACCCAAGGGGGGGGGTACTGTTACGCCGAGCGCTCCGGGTCCCCGCTCCTCCCCGGAGCGCTCGCTACACTCTCTCCGCTGCAGCGCTCCGGTCAGATCCACTGACCCGGGGCGCTGCGATTCTGCTTCCAGCCGGGATGCGATTCGCGATGCGGGTAGCGCCCGCTCGCGATGCGCACCCCGGCTCCCGTACCTGACTCGCTCTCCCTCGGTCCTGTCCCGGCGCGCGCGGCCCCGCTCCCTAGGGCGCGCGCGCGCCGGGTCTTTGCGATTTAAAGGGCCACTGCGCCGCTGATTGGCGCAGTGATTCCAATTAGTGTCTTCACCTGTGCACTTCCCTATATCACCTCACTTCCCCTGCACTTCCCTGCCGGATCTTGTTGCCATTGTGCCAGTGAAAGCGTTCCTTGTATGTTCCTAGCCTGTGTTCCAGACCTCCTGCCGTTGCCCCTGACTACGATCCTTGCTGCCTGCCCCGACCTTCTGCTACGTCCGACCTTGCTTCTGTCTACTCCCTTGTACCGCGCCTATCTTCAGCAGCCAGAGAGGTTGAGCCGTTGCTAGTGGATACGACCTGGTCACTACCGCCGCAGCAAGACCATCCCGCTTTGCGGCGGGCTCTGGTGAAAACCAGTAGTGACTTAGAACCGATCCACTAGCACGGTCCACGCCAATCCCTCTCTGGCACAGAGGATCCACTACCCGCCAGCCGGCATCGTGACAGTAGCAGTGTGAGGGAGGGAATTCTCCCCTGTATGGCTTCAGGTGATATCACGCCTAATGGTTAATGCCCCTTCCCAGTCTGTGAATCTGACTGAGATGAGCAGAAAATACAGAGCAATATCAAGGTAGAAAACTAACAAATAATTAAAAATAAAGGCTGTGGGTGGTTTATCATGATGGGGGCAGTGAACTGGGAGGATTATAAAATTTAACAAGATCATGAGAGGTACTCTTTAACACAGGGCCATTTGAAGGAATTTGGGGGCCCCAAGCAAAATGGACATGGAGGCCCCCCCCCTTTGATGTTCACGCACGTCACGCTCTGGGGCCGGCCCTTGAATTCTGAGAGCGCAACGTGAGCGAACGTTGATACGACGCACATTAGGTGCAGCAGTGTTCTCCCCACATTAGGTGCAGCAGAGTTCCCCCCACATTAGGTGCAGCATAGTTCTCCCCACATTAGGCAGGCAGTGTTCCCCCCACATTAGGCAGGCAGTGTTCCCCCCACATTAGGTGCAGCAGTGTTCCCTACCCATACCCCCTGTCCAGACCCCCCCCAGGGACATTTTTTTGGGTGGGGGGTCTGACTGCTGAGACCCCCACCGATCACCTCGGTTGAAGTGGTTCTCCAGCTGTTGGAAAGCTAAAACTCCCATAATGTCTGAAGAGCCTCTGGCAATGGGAGTTGTAGTTTTGTAACAGCTGGAGAGACACAGATTGGACACAGTTTTACCCATCCTCACTGCAGAACTTACAAGTGACTACAGCTCTGATGGGACAGTGAGGAGAACACACAATTATATCAGTGAACTGAGTGATGTCTTCTGACTTGAGTGATATCTTCTCTGTTATCTTTACCCTGAATATAATACTGCCACACACTGTATCCACTGAATATAATACTGCACACACTGTAACTTGAATACTGCCATACACTGTACCCACTAAATGTAATACTGCCACACACTGTACCCACTAAATATAATACTGACACACACTGTACCCTGAATATAATACTGCCACATGCTGTACCCACTAAATGTCATACTGCCACACACTGTACCCTGAATATAATACTGCCACATGCTATACCCACTAAATATAATTCTGCCACACAATGTACCCTGAATATAATGCTGCCACACACTGTACCCTGAATATAATGCTGCTCCACACTGTATCCACTGAATACAATACTGCCACACATGAATACACATCATATATACATATACACCCCTCTTATCCTCTGTGTCCTTATCACTCCCCGTAACCCCCCCCCCGCCAAACCTCTCCTCATCATTACTATAACTTCCCCCCCGCCCCTCTCCTGATTACTACTATAACCAGGGGGGGTTATTGGGAGGTGATAAGGAGAGGTGCAGGGGGGGGGGGCACCTCTCATCACCCCCTTAACACCCGTCCCTGCATCTCTTATCACCCCCATAACACCCCTCCCTGCATCTCTTATCAACGCCATAACACCCCCCTGCACCTCTCATGACCCCCATAACACCACTGCACCTCTCATGACCCACATAACACTCCCCCCTGCACCTCTCATCACCCCCATAACACCCCCCATAACATTCCCCATAACACCCCTGCACCTCTTATCATCCCCATAACATCCCCCTGCATCTCTTATCACCCCCAACACCCCTGCACCTCTTATCACCCCCATAACACCCCCTGCACCTCTTATCACCCCATAACACCCCCCTGCACCTCTTATCACCCCCATAACACACCCCCGACACCTCTTATCACCCCCAACACCCCTGCACCTCTTATCACCCCCATAACACCCCCCTGCACCTCTTATCACCCCCATAACACCCCCCTGCACCTCTTATCACCCCCATAACACCCCCTGCACCTCTTATCACCCCCATAACACCCCCCGGGCACCTCTTATCACCACCAGAACACCCCCCCTGCACCTCTTATCACCCCATAACACCCCCCCTGCACCTCTTATCACCCCTGCACCTCTCATCACCCCCATAACACTCCCCCCCCCCCCACACACACCTCTCATCAGCATTGTAGTCCCCTAACCACCATACAATCCCCCTACCCATCCCCCCCCCCCCCCCCGCACCAGTTTACTTACCCTGCCGGGGATCGTTGCAGCGGCGGAGGATGCTGGAGGTTCGCGTGGGGACATAAGCAGGGACAGGTCAGGTGATCGGAGTGGACGTGCGTGCCTGCGCGGGGCACGTGACGTCTCTACTCCCATCAGCCCCTGACCTGTCCGGTGCCGGCCCTGCTTTGTTTCTTAAGGGGTCAGCGCCCTACAAAGGTAATTTAATTGAAATGTGAAATGTGCGGGCCCCCCGAAGTGCCCCGTCGCTACTGGATGTGCAAGCACCAACTCTGCTCGGGGCCCCCAGCCAGCTCAGGGCCCCAAGTAATTGCTTGGTTTGCCGGTCCGGTAGCGACGGGCCTGCTTTAACACAGAAACTGCATCACAGAGGCAGAGACAGACTGATATCAGATGACCCAGTTAATATTGCATTCAGTATGAATACCCAGGAAAACATGCAGAGCTCTGAGCTAGTCAACCAGACCAAAGAGAAAGTTAACAGGGTGTAAAAAGTCACTAGCAGAGGAAATATACAATTAGACTATTCCAGTAAGCCAGGCAATAAAACGTTGCTGTTATTATTGCATGTAAGGGCCCTTATATAGGGGCCAATGGAGGAAGGCAATGATTTGCTGATCACCACTTGTTTGCTTACCCATCACATGACTCAATCGTCTGGATCATTTGTGTGCCATTCAATTGATCACTGTTGGCTGCTAGCCCTTGTTTACACAGGGCGGCCAATAGCGATAATTTACAGTATATGACCGCACAAAAGATACTACAAAAAAAAAAGTTTGCTCATTTGTCAGCTGATCTTGGGACCTTTTACACAGGCAGATGAGCAGAAACGGGCATTCCTAGGAAAGCTCATTTACTCAATAATGAACCTGTGTAAAAGGGTCTTAACACATAGACTTAATAAGACTGCAGTTAAACTGAGCATGTGCGACCCACCTAAGGTCATCACCAAGGACAACAGTTATCAAAACAATGCAGGCACATGGGGTATAAATAAACTTATATCTTTCAAACAGTACATTTTCAGAAATGATTATTTCTAGAGATGAGCGAATTTTTGGAAAATTTGATTCGGCCAATTTCGCCGAATTCCCCCCTCCCCCCCGAAATTGTTACTGTCCGAATTTATTTGTGGCAAATCACTATTAAAAAATGGCCTACAGAGTGTCTCAATAGGGGTGTTGAACACTTTGCCTTGCTGTAACACGCATAGGGTGTGTGCTGGTTTAGTGAAATCATACTGTTATTCAGTACATGCAGATGCTTTTGGCAATGTCCTCCATGCCATGAGAATGTGGTGACAAGAGTTACCTTCCATTCTGGACTTCTTACCTGGCTTTTATGTATAGCAATTATTTATTTAAATTATATTAAATATTGTTTAAAAATTTATAAGTCACTTTTCATAAATTATAAAATGTCGTTAAAAAAGTCTGCAAACTACAAGGCTCTTATAACAGCGATCAGCTAAGTGCTAAACATTGTTACATGATGTTCATTACAGACAGAGCTGTTACTAGCTCTTTTTGCTTCTGAGGCGAGAACAGAAGATAACAGTGATCAGCTAAGTGCTAAACATTGTTACATGATGTGCATTACAGACAGAGCTGTAGCTAGCTCTTTTTGCTCCTGAGGCGAGAACAGAAAATAACAGTGATCAGCTAAGTGCTAAACATTGTTACATGATGTGCATTACAGACATAGCTGTAGCTAGCTCTTTTTGCTCCTGAGGCAAGAACAGAAAATAACAGCGATCAGCTAAGTGCTAAACATTGTTACATGATGTGCATTAGAGACAGAGCTGTAGCTAGCTCTTTTTGCCCCTGAGGCAAAACCAGAAAATAACAGCAATTAGATAAGTGCTAAACATTGTTACATGATGTGCATTACAGACAGAGCTGTAGCTAGCTCTTTTTGCTCCTGAGGCGAGAACAGAAAATAACCATGATCAGCTAAGTGCTAAACATTGTTACATGATGTGCATTACAGACAGAGTTGTAGCTAGCTCTTTTTGCTCCTGAGGCGAGAACAGAAAATAACAGCAATCAGATAAGTGCTAAACATTGTTACACGATGTGCATTACAGACAGAGCTGTAGCTAGCTCTTTTTGCTCCTGAGGCGGGAACAGAAAATAACAGCGATCAGCTAAGTGCTAAACATTGTTACGTGACGTGCACAACAGACAGAGCTGCAGCTAGCTCTTTTTGCTCCTGAGGTGAGAACAGCAAATTGTGCCCCCCCCCCCCATTTTGGCTTGGGGCACCCCTTTGAAAAAAAATTAGCGGGACACCCTTACCAAAAAATCTGAGTCGTTCTCTTTTTTTTTTTTCTTCCCCATCTGGCACAGGACATCATGAAACCTGCAACACAAACATATTAGTGTTAGTTGCGCTTTTCCAGCATTATCCTCTGCTTTTCCCTACAAATGACTCCAGCCTCCTCCAAACACAATGCCACCAGCCTTCCCACAATGCACGAGGGGGAAGATTTATCAGAACATGTGCAGAGGAAAAGTTGCCCAGTTGCCCATAGCAATCAATAAGCTTGCTTCTTTCATTTTTAACAAGGCCTTTGCAAAATTAAATAAGAAATCTGATTAGTTGCTATGAGCAAGTGGGCTTTTCCTTTCGACAGGTTTTGATAAATCTCCAACAATGCCTCCAGCCCTCCCCCCAAGCACACACAATGCCTCCTGCATTACCCCACACAGTGACAGAGGGGTGTACATGGGAGACAGGGGCATAGAGGGGTGTACATGGGTGACAGAGGGGCATACAGGGGTGACAGAGGGGTGACAGAAGGGTGTAGAGCAGAAGGGTGTATGGGACAACAGAGGGGTGTCCAGGGGTTACAAAGAGGTGTAGAGGAGTGAAAGAAGGGTGGGGGTGCACTACCTGAAGCTGAGTAGGCCTCTATCAGTGTTGCCCCGGCACCTTCCCTCCATCCAGATCATTCCTTGGAGGGACCAGGGAGAATGCAGAGTCCAGAGCTGCTCTACAGGAGAGGGAGGATACACGAGGATTGAAACTGCAGCATCACCCTTCCTGCACTGCACTTAGACTCCCCTCCCACCTGGTACGCAGGCCTGGGTAGAAAAATCTAAAAATGTTAGCGCCATATTTCCCACCAGAGTGTCCTGGCACCCTGGTTGGGAATCAATGCCTCAGTGTAATGTGTGCTGGACCCACCTTGCACCCCCCTGCAACAGTGCACCTGAAGCAATCGCCTCACTCACCTCATCAGAGCTACAGCCCTGATTACAGAACATACAAGTGCAAAAAACACAAACGGCAAAAAACACTAAAATCTGTGATAAAAGTGCTATAAAAAAAGAGGTAATATTAAATATGACAAGGTCATCAAGGGTGGATTTAAAAGGTGGGCAGCTTAAGTTGTAGAAATCTCTGCAACAGTCTGTTCCATAGACCTGAGTGAGGGGAACTCTGAGGACAATGCGCTCAAGTATGCTTAAAACAGTATTTGTCTACAACACCAGCAGGTGTGTATTTTTGGCTGGCCTTTCTCAGTATTTAGGCCCTTAGGGCTTTAAAGGGAACAAAATAGTACACCACTGAGATGTACTTATGTGGTATGCATTTATGAGGGGAGGACAATGCGCTACAGTACGCTTAAAACAGTATTTGTGTACAACACCAGCCGGTGTGTACTTTTGCCTGGCCTTTCACAGTATCTAGGCCCTTAAGACTTTAACAGGAACAAAATAGTACACCACTGAGATGTACGTATGTGATATGCACTTATGAGGCGAGGACAATGTGCAGTATTTGTGTACAACACCAGCAGTACACACCAGTGCTGCAGCACACAGTCGCTGTGTACTACATCGAAAATTCTCTCTCAATCTCACTTGCTTTCCTATCAGTGCTTCTAGGCAGGATTTGGGCTTGAGGTGAATCGCTGCTGTTCTGTGCAACACACTGCTCTCGGTCCCTCTCTGTATTAGAACGCTGTAGTGACTGGGAGCTGAATCGCTGCTGTAATAATGCTTTTCTGTGCAACACACAGCGCTGTCTGTCCCTCTTTTTCTCTCTACAATAAAAGGCTGAAGTGACTGGCCGCAAGATGGCTGCGATTATATAGGGCAGTGACATCACAGGGGTGGCTGGCTGCTGATAGGTTGCATGCTGCATGTGATTCAGGGTCATCCCGCCTACCCCTTTTCCTGCCTTCCCATGATTCCTTGCCCCATGTCCTCACATTTGGATCTGCCATTTTAGATGCCCTGGAGCCTGGACCGCACTAAATGGCGTTTAATGAATCAATTTGTGAGATCGAATAGCGGGGAAATTCGCATTTGTTGCGAATTACATTTTTCCTGAAATTCATAACTAATTCTGAACATACAACTATTTCTAACATAAAGCATTAGTTTAGACCTATTTTCCTATTTTGAGTTATTTTCCATTTGTTGTATCTCTCCAGGAACAAATTACTACTGCTTCCTAACTGTTTTCTGAAGTTTTGTACTTCTGCCTGCTACCTGACCCTGCCTCTGACTGTTGATTTGGACCCAGTGGCGTACCTACCGTTTGGCGAACCCGGCCCCCCTCCCCAAGGGCGCACACCTGGTGAGGGTGCAGGCCGCCAAACAGATCAGGTCGCCCAAAATTATTTAATTAATAAAGACGAGCATTGGGAGTCCAGTGGCAGTGGGATCGGATGCCGCAGCGCAGCAGTCATCTTCATTGCTGCTTGCGGCTGCACTGCTTCCCAGACCGTAGTCCCAGGAGCACAGGGGAGCCGCAATGACGTCACATAACTTGTGGTGCCCACTGGTGTGACTCCCTCTGCGTCTCTCCACACCATAAAGCTGGGACCCGAGCACCGCTGCTGAGTGCGGGCCAGGTCTGTATTAAAAGGAGCACTGGAGCTGCTCCAAGTGCAAACTTAAGGTAAAAAAAAAAAGATTTGAGGGGTGTGGAGGGGAAGCTACGGAGAACAAAATAACAAAGATGGGTGCGGGGGGGGGGGGCGATCAGAAGGTTTGGGGGTGTTGGAGAGAACCAAGGATAGGGGGGGCGAGGGTGAGCAGAGCAAGGATGGGTGGGGTTTGAGGAAACCGAGGATGGGGTGGTTGCGTATGGATGATTGATGGGGGGGGAAGCAGGGGGTGTTGGTGAGGACGGAGGATGGGCGACTGGGGGAGATGTAAGGCTGAGGAAACCGAGGATAGAGGGGGGGATGTATATATATGATTGATAGATGTGTATACGTGTGTATGTATGATAGATGTGTGTACATATGTATTATATATGTGAATGTATGTATGATAGTTCGCACATCTATCATACATCCATCTATTATACACACATCTATTATACACACATCCATCATTCATATGTCTATCATGGGGTCTGCATGGCTTGAAGTGCCAGAAAGGCACAAAACTGCGCTGTTCCACGAGTACCCCCTGCCTCCACTCTTTCCCTCTTCTGCCACGATGTGTGTCTTGAAGCAAGCTTTGGAATAAAGCCAACTTCATTTATGCAGCAGTGGTGAATTGCTGAGTTTTTCTTTCATTCTCACATTGCCTTTATATGTCTATCATGCATACACACATCTATCATAAATACATGCATGTACTGTACATTGATGCAGAGGGGTGGAGGGCCAGGGAGTGATTGGGTATATGTCACACCACCGATTGATTGAGGAATATTGGTTTAGATTGGTGTTCTCAAATCTGCTGCTCTCCAGCTGTTGCATAGCTACATCTCCTGTCCTACATCATGTTCTGACAGCCTTCTGGATCAGGGATTAAGGGTCTGGGGAGGGGGCAGAGGAGCCTGGATAGGACTTAGGGGTCTGGGGAGGGAGCAGAGGACCGTGGCGAGGACTTAGGGGTCTGGGGAGGGGGCAGGGGACCATAGAGAGTACTTAGGGCTCTTGGGAGGGGGCAAAGGAGTCTGGAGGAGAAGGACACATGAATTTGGGAGTGCAGGGGTGGCATTTAGCTGAAGAAGAAACAGTGTGAAACAATACATAAAAAATACATAAAATATATTTAAAAAAATAATACATTTTTAACGAAAATGAATATGCTTAAAGTTGTCCTCTTCTTTGGATAGGGGATTAAATGTTTCCGGCGCAGTACCCCTTTAATGCAGTGCATCGGCCTGATCAGCGATGTCAGGCATTAGCCACGGGTCTCGGCTGCTGAGATCAGATGGGACCTTCCAGCTATGATGCATGCTCAGCTTTGTGCTTAAGGTGTTAAAAACAGCTCAGACAAGATAAGAATGTTAGGTTAGACTTACGTGTATATTTTTTTGCTAAAATAATGTAAATTTTTTTTTTCAGGGGGCTCACAGCACCTCGCCAGGGGCACAAGGAGCACTAGGTATGCCCCTGTATGGACCTGACCCCGACTTCCTGGTTTGACACTTGCCTGTTTTTTTTATTTTATTTTGTATTGTCCTCTAATGCTTCTGTGTGTGACCTGGCCTGTAACTGCCTGACCCTCCTTTTAGTACCCTATGAACATATTAAAGCATACCTGTCAGATCCCGAAAAAAAAAAAGTATTTTTTACTCAGTACCTATTCCTTACCATGTACAAACATTTTTTATGCCTCTATCATCTATATTTATTACAAAAATCCCTCTCAGAGTGTTATAAAATTCAACTCACAGTGTTAGAAATCCTCAAAGGGGAAGGGGCGTGTCCCTCCCTTGTGTTGATGGGAGGTGATTGGTGTGTCTGCTCATGAAGCCTTGTCTATGAGTCATCTCCTGTCCATGACTCATGGACAAGCCTGATGCTGCTGCAGGGCTAGTTAGTGTCCCAGTAGGTATGGGGACCCCTAATGGTGGGATTTTCCGGAGCCATTTTCTTTATTTAATATTCAAAAAAATTTAAACAACCATATTACAAAAGGTCTTTAATTTTCATCAGTAGCAACATATAAAAATTTTTGGGATCTGACTGTGCCCATTTAAATGTAGGAACTGTCTCCCTGTTGGAGGCCGCTATTTAGGGCTCATTAGGGATCATCCAAGTAGATGCCGACAGTGGTTGGGGTGAGAGTAGGGCAGCACTGCTCCCTACCTATAATGACAGGATAATTTACTTAAAAAAAACCAGACAAAATTTTTAAGAAAAGACTGGAAGAGGAGCAAAGCAGCCAACCATCAAACCTTGAATAAAAAATAGGAAGTAAATATTGCCTGGTGATAAAAATTTATAAATACTATTTAAAGGGGTATTCCTATATAATGTAAGGATAGTATATTGCTAGGATAGGCTATCACTGTGTGATTGATGAAGGTCAGCCCTCGGGCAAGGCATTATATGCGCACCTTGTAAACACATTATTGGGGAAGGCTGATGGGGTAAAAGTGGAAGCCCCTACTTTTGTAAATCACTTACACTGGGGACGTGACGCCCCCTCCCATAGACATGAATGGAGGGGGGGTGGCGTGACGTCATGTCCCCAGTCCCGGAAATCCGGAGGTTTCCAAAACTGGAGATTCAGTAGCCGCATACAATATGGGTGCTGGAGGGAGATCACGGGGAGTCTCAGCAGCGGGCCACCCGCGATCAGACATCTTGTCCCCTATCCTTTGGATAGGGGATAAAATGTTTTTGCCAGGAATACCCGTTTAAAGGGGTACTCCGCCCCTGGCATCTTATCCCCTATCCAAAGGATAGGGGATAAGATGTTAGATCGCCGCGGTCCCGCTGCTGGGGACCCCGGGGATCGCCGCTGCGGCACCCCGCTATCATTACTGCACAGAGAGAGTTCGCTCTGTGCGTAATGACGGGTGATACAGGGGCCGGAGCAGTGTGACATCATGGCTCCGCCCCTCATGATATCACGGCCCATCCCCTTAATGCAAGTCTATGGCAGGGGGCGTGACGATCGCCACGCACCCTCCCATAGACTTGTATTGACAGGAGCGGGCCGTGATGTCAGGAGGGGCGGAGCCGTGATGTAACGATGCTCTGGCCCCTGTATTGCCCGTCATTGCCCTGCGCAGTAATGATAGCGGGGTGCTGCAGCAGCGGGACCCCGGCGATCTGACATCTTATCCCCTATCCTTTGGATAGGGGATAAGATGTCTAGGGGCAGAGTACCCCTTTAAGGATGTCAGATAAAGAAACTCCAGCTTGTTTAAGTTTTGTAGACATGGCTCCTCTAGAAGAGTGAGCTCCAAAGATAGAAATGTCAATGCCAGCTAGTGTCATAATTTGTCTCATCCATCTAGCCAAGGAAGGAGAAGAAACAGGACAATAGGGTTTGCAAAAGGAAATTAACAGTTGAGAATCCAAAGGGTGTCGAAGACATTTTGTTCGTTGTTCATAAGATTGAAGACAATTAACAACACAGAGGTGTTGTTGAGGAAAATCAGGATAAAAAACTGACTGTAAACTTGTCCTAGTACGTCTATAGATGGAAAATTTTACTCCGGTAGAGGTATATTGTCTGTGAGATATATCCAGAGCTCTGATGTCTGAAACTCTCTTAAGAGATATGAAACATAATAAAGATGTGAGTTTAAGAGATAAAAGTTTTAAAGAAAGAGAATCGTTATCCTCTAATGAATCAATAAAATTTATAAGTAGAGTAACATCCCAAGTGGAATGATATTTAGGCTAAATTTCTAAACTTAATGCCTTTTTTCAGTTTACAAATAAGAGGATGTTTTCCTATTGATAAGGATTGAATAGAGAATGATAGAAATGGCTGATCTATAGACGTTGATCATTCTATATGCTTTACCTCAATCAAAAGATGATGATAAGAAGTTAATAATGTGACCCAAAGGTTTAAGTACGGGATGCAAATCCCGTTGCAAGCACCAACCAGACCAAATCTTCCAGGCTGATCTGTAAGCAGATCTGGTACCTGGGGCCCAAGCATCTGATAAGATTTCTCTAGATGTTTATGAAAGTTCAAAATCTGATTCTGATGTCCCGAAACAAACCATGCTATTAGTTGTAATGCATTGGAAGTTATGAGAGGATGAGGGTTGCCCGATGGATCATGAAGAATTAATGGGTGAGACGGCAGGAAAATCTCCAGGATTTGTGGGAACCAGGATTGGGTCGGCCACCAAGGAGTTATTAAGACTACAGATGATCTCAGAGATTTCATGAGTAGGAGGACCCTTGGAATCAGAGCAAAAGGAGGGAAGGCATAAAGATTTCCTGAAGGCCAATGTTGAAGAAGAGCATCTATGCCTTCCGCCTCTGGATCGGGCCGCCAGCTATAAAAGCATTGAATCTGAGGATTTTATCGGGATGCGAACAAATCCAACTGAAGAGGACCCCAAAATGGGTTGATACGGTTGAAAATATTGAAATCCAGTTTCCAATCGATGCAATCCGAAAGGAAACAGGAATTCCAATCTGCAATAATGTTGGAAAGGCCTGGTAAATATTCTTCTTTCAGAACGATGTCTCTGTGAAGGCAGTAATGCCAAAAATCCTTGGCAATGTTTGCCAAAAGTTCCGATCTGGTGCCTTCTAATTTGTTTATATATTGAACTGCAGAGATATTTTCCATCCGTAGAAGGATGCAACAATTTGATCTGTCCTTCGCAAAGCTTTTTAGAGTAAAGAAATCCGCCAGTAATTCTAGGCAGTTGATGTGAAGGAGAGACTTTTCTGAAGACCATTTTCCTCCTGTGGAGGAGGAACCGCATTGTGCTCCCCAACCGATGCAACTGGTGTGCGATTCTATTATCAGATCAGAAACAGAATTGTAAAAAAATTTCCATTCCAAGCTTGAAGATGTTCTAGCCACCAAAGAAGTTCCTTTTTGGTATCTGGAATCAGAGCTATTTTGTCTCAATATCCCAGTCCGTCCCTCAGATGTTGAGCTCTGTAGTGTAGAGAAGCTGGGAAAATCGCTTGAATAGAGGCTTAAAGCAGGTCCACTACTCGAGCAATTGAACAAAGAGAAACTGTCTGTTCTCCGCATAGTTATTAATCTCCCCTGGCCTTCCAGGGCCTTCCTCTTGTGGAAAAGAAAGGATTCGGCTGGTATGTGGAGGAAGGGATTGGGAATCTATCTGGTTTTGTGGTGCAAGGACGGATTGTCCTTGCTGAAATTGACGGCAAATTGAGGGGAAATTTACCTGTTCTTTTTCCAGTCCGGGAAAAAACATGTGTCTGAAACACTTTTCTAAAGAGGAAAAAAGTAAGCCATCAGTGGGGGATTCCGGGTTCAGATGAAGCCAAATGAATTAATTGCGGGTTGAGCTTCATATGGATGGAACGTTTGCGTTCCGTGCAGATAGAAGCATTGACTCCACCGAAAATACATAAGGCCCTTTGAGGCCAGCCCTTCAAAATATTGAGATCCACGGGGGTACCAGAGGCACTTGCCTCCTCGGATAGGTCCAAGATCTTGGTCAGTGGGCCAAGAAGATCAAGGAAACGATCCTGAATAGTACGGAAAGAATGATCAACCCCTTTTCTGGTGTTCCTTCTGGATTTATTCAGGTGTTTGACCAGGGAAGGATCAATTTCAGGTGTAACAGACAATTTATGGGGAAGGGTGGGTCTGGGGGATTCCGCTCGCATTTTATTGCGGTAGTCTTATCCAAGGGCTTTTTTAACCATAGGCCCAAATATTGAGATACATGTGGATGGGGTATCCACTCCCCAGAAGGGGGATGTTTAATAAATCCTGGGTCGAAATATGGTATTCCAGCACGTGTCCGTTACGACAGATTTTGAGTCCTCAGGATTAAATAAAATGTCCTCAGAATCAGAGATGTCCTCATGGAGTAATCTGAGTTATCCATTCCATCATTTCAGAGGAGGATTGGTCAGGGGACGTATCATAAGAGTCCGGTTTATTTCTGCGAGAGACTCTATTTACCCTTATAACATTTATCTCCTACCAGGTAGAGGGTACGAGATGCGATACATTGGCATCAACATTTTTGAAAAAGCAACATGAGAGACCTGGTCCTTAACCTCTTCAGGACATAGGGCGTATGGATACGCCCTGCATCCCGAGTCCTTAAGGACCCAGGGCGTATCCATACGCCCGTGGGAATTCCGGCGTCCACCGCTAGCCGGTTGGGGACCGGAGCCGGATGCCTGCTGAAATCGTTCAGCAGGCATCCCGGCATATCGCCCAGGGGGGTCATTATGCCCCCCCATATCGGCGATCGCCGCAGATCGCTGGACAATTCAGTCCAGCGATCTGCGGCGATTCCGGGTCAATCGGGTCTCCAGTGACCCGGTGACCCGGAATTACTGGCTGTTCGGGGCCGTCTCTGACGGCCCCGAACAGCCAGAGCCTGCAGGGGTGAGGTGGCACTGGTGCCACCTCACGATCGCCCTGATTTGTCGGCCGGATTACCGGCCGACCAATCAGGGCGCCTGCTGCGGGTGTCACTCCCGCACCCGCTCCGCCCCTCTTCCGGAGGACGTGAGCGGGTGCGGGACGTGCACCCCGGGTGCTGGGGACCCCTATCCACGGCGTCAATGTTGGGATCAGGGCCCCAGGAGCAGCGGCGGCAGCGAGGGACTGACTCTCCGGCGTGGATCGTTGGAGGTGAGTGACAGCCTCCTGCTGTTGCTTAGCAACAGCTCCCAGCATGCAAAAAGGGCATGCTGGGAGCTGTAGTTATGCAACAGCAGGAGGCAGACCACCACAACTCCCAGCATTCCCTTATGGGCATGCTGGGACTTATGGTTTTGCAACAGCTGGAGGCACATTTTTTCTATGGAAAAGTGTACCTTCAGCTGTTGTATAACTACAACTCCCAGCTTGCACAAACAGCTAAAGTGCATGCTGGGAGTTGTAGTGGTGCATCTGCTGGTTGCATAACTACAACTCTCAGCATGCCCGTTGGCTGTCGGTGACTGCTGAGAGTTGTAGTTTTGCAACAGCTGAAGGCACACTGGTTGTGAAACATTGAGTTAGGTCACAAACTCAGTGATACATAACCAGTGTGCCTACAGTTGTTGCAAAACTACAACTCTCAGCAGTCACCGACAGCCAACGGGCATGCTGGGAGTTGTAGTTATGCAACAGCTGGATGTCCCCCCCCAATGTGAACGTACAGGGTACACTCACATGGGCGGAGGATTACAGTAAGTATCTGGCTGCAAGTTTGAGCTGCTGCAAACTTTCTGCTGCAGCTCAAACTGCCAGCGAGAAACTACTGTGAACCCCCACCTGTGCGACTGTACCCTAAAAACACTACACTACACTACCACAAAAAATAAAATAAAAAGTAAAAAACACTACGTATACACATACCCCTATACAACCCCCCTCCCCTCCCCAATAAAAATGAAAAACGTCTGGTACGCCACTGTTTCCAGAACAGAACTCCCAGTATTGTCGGATAGCCGTTGACTGTCCAGGCATGCTGGGAGTTTTGAAACAGCTGGAGGCACCCTGTTTGGGAATCACTGACGTAGAATTCCCCTATGTCCACCCCTATGCAAGTCCCTAATTTAGGCCTCAAATGCGCATGGCGCTCTCACTTTGGAGCCCTGTCGTATTTCAAGGCAACAGTTTAGGGCCACATATGGGGTATCGCCGTACTCGGGAGAAATTGTGTTACAAATTTTGGGGGGTATTTTCTGCTTTTACCCTTTTAAAAAATGTAAAATTTTTGGGAAAACAAGCATTTTAGGTAAAAAATTTTTTTTTTTTTTTACATATGCAAAAGTCGTGAAACACCTGTGGGGTATAAAGGTTCACTTAACCCCTTGTTACGTTCCCCGAGGGGTCTAGTTTCCAAAATGATATGCCATGTGTTTTTTTTTTGCTGTCCTGGCACCATAGGGGCTTCCTAAATGCGGCATGCCCCCAGAGCAAAATTTGCTTTCAAAAAGCCAAATGTGACTCCTTCTCTTCCGAGACCTGTAGTGCGCCAGCAGAGCACTTTTCACCCCCATATGGCATGTTTTCTGAATCAGGAGAAATTGGGCTTCAAATTTTTAGGGGTATTTTCTGCTATTACCCTTTTTAAAAATTACAATTTTTTGGGAAAACAAGCATTTTAGGTAAAAAATTTTTTTTTTTTTTTTTTACATTTGCAAAAGTCGTGAAACACCTGTGGGGTATTAAGGTTCACTTTATCCCATGTTACATTCCCCGAGGGGTCTAGGTTCCAAAATGGTATGCCATGTGTTTTTTTTTTTTGCTGTTCTGGCACCATAAGGGCTTCCTAAAGGTGACATGCCCCCTAAAAACCATTTCAGAAAAACGTACTCTCCAAAATCCTCTTGTCGCTTCTTCCCTTCTGAGCCCTCTACTGCGCCCGTCGAACACTTTACATAGACATATGAGGTATTTCCATACTCGAAAGAAATTGGGCTACAAAAACAAGTAAAAATTTTGTCCTTTTACCCCTTGTAAAAATTCAAAAATTGGGTCTACAAGAACATGTAAGTGTAAAAAATGAAGATTGTGAATTTTCTCCTTCACTTTGCTGCTATTCGTGTGAAACACCTAAAGGGTTAAAACACTTACTGAATGTCATTTTGAATACTTTGGGGGGTGTAGTTTTTATAATGGGGTAATTTATGGGGTATTTCTAATATGAAGACCCTTCAAATCCACTTCAAACCTGAACTGGTCCCTGAAAAATACTGAGTTTGAAAATTTTGTGAAAAATCGGAAAATTGCTGCTGACCGTTGAAGCCCTCTGGTGTCTTCCAAAACTAAAAACTCATCAATTTTATGATGCAAACATAAAGTAGACATATTGTATATGTGAACAAAAAAAATGTATTCGTAATATCCATTTTCCTTACAAGCAGAGAGCTTCAAAGTTAGAAAAATGCAAAATTTTCAAATTTTTCATCAAATTTTTTGGGAGGCCTTCCCAGATTTTTCCCAGCCTTTAGCTATCTTAGAGGTGGAGTTCTCCGTGGACCAAAATTGGTCCGAATGGGTAAAAGTCTGGCTTTAGGGGATTTATGAGGGTCATTGCGTATATGTATTTACCCATTTTTTTGTAATAAAAAATTGTCCGAACCTACCTAAAAAAGAAAAAAATTATTTTCTCACCCATAATTTCACTGCTGCTCCTCCTTTGGGTTTGCCGTATTGACATAATGTACATTACTTATTTGGCCTTGCACCCATTTACTGGCCTCAGTGGTCACTGTACATGCAGGAAGAGATTGGGGCCAACGATTGGTTTCTGCATCACAGCTATGTCTTTTAATATACTAACTGAGTCGCTTTAAGGTGTAGAAAGTATCCGAATGTCAGAATTATTTCTCCTATTTGTCAGTTGTTGTTGTGTTGTTGAGAACCAGGAGGTATGTGTTCAATATATGTAGAAGACGGATGTTGTTCGGCAGTGGCGTGCTAATTTTTCTTGGATTTGGGACTGATGCTACAATGGATAGTTATCATGAGGCAGATTTTAATTTTGTATTTAATATTAAACCTAGTGATTCTGCTTAAATAAGCCAGTTTACAACTTTGTACAGAATTGTATGTGAGAGTGAAAATTGGATGAGGCTGATTTAGCTTGTATGTTGTCTCGTGGAGCCATTATATTTACCATCCCTCTTGGTGAGAGAACATTCATTTAAAGTCCTCACGTTGACGCATTCTCAAATACTACATAAAGTAATTCTTCCCAGACAACCAGTAGCAAACATACACTACGTAGAGGATCAGTTAATTGATTAATCAGGACAATGTGACAATTCACCCTCAGTTTTTCACAGGTGGAGGAAATTGAGAAAATACAAGGAGTTGACTTGGCAACAAATGCCACGAATTTACAAATGAAGTCTGACATTTCAAAGACCTGACCTGAAGTGTTCAATTTGAAGTGGCAATGTAAATACAGGCTAATGATTCCATCCCTTTACATTCTTTGTTTTTTCCTGATTTAAACACATATCACATGCTTGCTATACCTTCCACTGCATAACCTTTTTTTTTTTTTTTTTTTTTTACTTTTATGACCAGTAAATTAGACACAAATTCGGACAATAAAATTCAGTTCTCAAGTTATATGATGTGAGTTTTTTTTCCTGTTAGTCCTTTTTCTTTGGACTAAAAAAAAGCAAAAATTTTCTTGATCAATAGATCAAGGCATATAATCATATGAACATTATTGCAGATGGTCAAGCAAAGGCCACCCTAAGGCTTTGTACTCACTATGGCCCAGATTTTTCAAACTGTGTGAGAGAAAAAGCGGAGGGACGTTCATTTTGATCCTCAGAAAAATAGCAGTTTTTTATTTTAAAAAACTAAACAAAAACCCTTAAAATTTTCTTACTTTTTAGGGCATTTTTTTTCTTTTTGGCTGGTTTTGGCACTTTTATAAACAGCTATTTTCATTTGGGATGAAGTAATTGGAGTGTACAATAACAAAGGGACAGTCAACAACAAAAAAGAGCATACATGCACTCACCGCCGGGACGGTATCAGCGCGTCCGGGAACCCGGGATCACAGGGTCGTGCAGAGAAGAAGTGGAGGCAACGCCAGCTGTTTCGTACAACAATGTGCACTTCTCCTGGCCTCGAATCTTACGTCATCACGCTAGATGCTTTTAAATCAGGTGACTGTGGCGGTTACCATGTTAGCATATCAACAGTACGGTGAATGAACAAAGAGAGAAAAAGGCAGAGTTATAAAATAAAACAAATCTGGAAAGGCCATAGTGCATTAGACTAAATGAGTAAGTGAACATACTATTGTAAAATAACTATTAATAGAAGAATGGGGACATATCGAGGCGGTCGTTAAACCCTGCTGGGCCCTAAGCATTACATCTCAGGATCAAGCGGGCCTCCCTGTCCCCCCCATTCTCAGGCAGAAACACTCTTTCTAAACCTCATAATCTAAGAACATCGAAATCATTGTTATGGCACATTTGTAGGTGTTCTGCTAGTCTCGGAACACCTATTCCTTTCTTAAGGGCATATCGGTGTTCATGGAGTCTAACGTAAAGCTGTCTTTTGGTCTTGCCGACCCACCCCAAATTTCCAGCATGGTACTTTTTACCTAAAATTCCCCAGGCAGACCGATCGTGTCTGGGGTAGGGTCGGTAACAGAGTCTTTGTCACTCTATGGGGATTGGCTCCTTCGTCCGATGCTAAAATATGTCTCTTCCTTAATTAAGGACACCAACGAATTTCTGGTGGCTTTAGAGGGATTACACTGGACGGAGGGCTTTCTATTCGCATCCATTGATGTGGAAAGCCTTTATACCAGAATCCCTCAGGCTAAAGGTACAGAATGCATTAGAAAACTACTATCAAAAACAGACAAAGACAAAGATTTCATTACTTTCATCAGTGGTGCCCTACACTTCATTCTCAGTCATAATGCTTTTCTATTTGATGACATCTGGTATGCCCAGATAAATGGTACGGCGATGGGCACGGCACGTGAACTTTCGCCAACCTTTATCTGGCTGCCTTTGAACAGCATTTTGTTTTCTCCCCAGCCAATCCTTACTTGAGATATTTGCACTGCTTCTTCAGATATGTGGGCGACATCTTCATCCTCTGGACCGGGTCGGTCCAGCAGTTTGAGGATTTCGTTGCATATCTGAATACACCTAATGACTACAACATGCGTTTCACCCACAAGATAGATAGTTCCTCTTTAGATTTTTGGGATGTACAAGTCTGTATACAAGAAGTACAACTAATTACAAAAGGTTTCAGAAAGCCCACTGCGTGCAATACTCTGCTGCATCATGAAAGCTATCATCCCGCCCACACTAAAAGGGCTCTACCCTATAGCCAGTTTCTTAGGCTTAGAAGAATTAACAGTAATGATGATACCTTCATGATGCAGGCTTTAGAATTATTGGAATGCTTAAAATCCAAAGACTATCCAGAAGACCTTCTCCTCCAGGACCTGTCATGAGCAAGGAATCAGAGCCGCTACGATCTCCTTTTTAGGGACAAGAGAAAAAAGACACAACACTTAGGTCCAGTTCAGACTTCTACTCCTCTCCCCAGGACTTGTCCTGTGAAGGGGATTGGAACTATTCAAAAATTGTCCCTGGAGGGGAGAATGAACGTATCTGTTTCTCATTTAAATTTACCTCAGTGGCAGACACCATCAGAAAAGTGATCTTAAAAAATTGTCCCCTGACCGAAAAAGATCCAAGTTTAGGTCAAGTTCGTCTAAATAGACCCATTATTACTTTTCGTAAAAGTAAAAGCCTCAAGAATGAATTAGTCAGGATCAGATTTACAAGTACCAAGCCAGATAACTGGTTAACCGGATTCAGACCTATCGGTAACCATAAGTGCGGTTCCTGCAATTGGTGTTCCCATCTTCTACCCTGTAAAAATATTTTGCTAGGCTGAGTCAATTTTAACTGGAGTGAGGTATTTCAGTGCTGCCCAGAAGGAAGTGGGCAGGTCTGTAGAAGCACACGAGTTGTGTGAAACGGCGTTACCAGTGTTCACTGCATGAAGTATCACAGCCCCTGCTTTCTCCCCATTTTATAGATGTCTGTTTGATGTTTCAAGAATAAAGAATTTCTGTTTACATCCACCCGAGAGTGCCGCTTGTCCTGTCTTCTTAGCGCATCTATTGGATTTCTCCTGCTTGTAAGCTGAGCACCACCGGGGGACCTCCAGCTGTTGCCAGGACTACGGGATTGAGTGTAGAAAAGATGTATTTATACTCAAAAACGGCACGGAACATATTCACAAAGGTACATGAGATGTGGGTCCCCATCGCAGTCCCCCACTTCTTGTTTATACCATTGGTGTTGGTATCAGAAGGTGTTATGAGACAAAATGAATGTTGAATGTGTTAGACTCACAGACAAAATGGACAAAGTTAGGAGACTTGTCAGTGTGTTCCAGAAAGAAGCGGATTGCCTGTACACCCGCATCGAAAGGGATGCAAGTTTACAGACTCTCCTTTTCTATACTAGTAAGACAATATAAAGCATTCCAGGGAAACTCGTCCAAGAACTTGAGAACATCTCCTGTATCGCTGTTAGTAATGGACAGAGGAGCCAGTAGATGTATTGTGATAGGTATTCGGTCTTGGACCCAATCCCCAAGACGATAGGACGCTCCGGGGGATCGGTTGTTGACTTATGCACCATAGGGAGCAAATACCAAGTGGGTTTTTTAGGGCATCTTGTTAGTAACCGCTCAGCAGTACGACTGACTACTCATGACTCTTCTTTCTACGAAGCCTCTCAACATAGACCGTAATTGCTCCACAATCTTTTTCGTCGGATCTGACGTTAGACGTTCGTACATTATTTCATCCGATAACTGCCAAGCGGCTTCCTGCTCATATTGGGCTGTTCTCATAATCACCCCCTCTCCACCTTTGCCAGCTCTGATTACTGTACGATGTGTTTGTGCAACTAACCATTTTAGAGCTTGGAATTCGTCAAGCGTGAGATTCTTCTCTAAATCAGGTTAGAGTAAGCATTTCATATCTCCTACCACTGCCTTCATGAATAAATCAATGGGGGAGCTTGGTGAGAGAGGCGGGGTGAAGGTGGATGGTCGCCCTCCTGTAAATCTAGGGTGAGATGATTCAATGTTTGACTCAATAGTGAAATCCTCAGACAATTCTGCTAGTAACCTAGCGTATTCAATGTCCTCACTCTCAAATCCACTTGCTACACTGAATCCTAAAGGTCCTATAGTGCACGGGGATTCTCCTTCTAATTGTTTCTCTGAGGATTGGTCAATGCTTTTATTGTCAAATATCTTAATCAGGCAAATTTTTCTTACAGCCTTATACATATCTCAAATTGTGTGATATCAAGACCAAAATTGATGCAGTTAGACAGGGCAGATGTAGAGGCAGGTGACAAGGGTTCATCATAGATATTAATCACATTTTCTTTTTCTTCTAACCGATACAGATTTCCTCTTGTGATGAGGTCTTGTTGTTCCTCTTCCTCTTGCGCCTGCCTCTCCTTGTCTTTCTCCTAAAGGGACATCCTTCCTTATTGCCACTTGGTGTCGGGCAGTGGTAAAATCTTTTACAGCATCGTCGGAGGCACTCATGTCCGAGTCTGTGGTCCAATAATCAGAGGACCGTTTCTCCCTTTGATAACGTCTCCTACCTCCACCTCTAGAGCCTCCTCTTGGGCCTTTTTGATGTCATCAACATAAATATGGTATTAGAGTCATAAATAATCTTTCTTATCCCTAAGAAACTTATTGCATTTGACGCTCTTTGACGTCTGCCTCCACCACTCTCATTTTCTTATCAAGGTTATTGAAGAACACCGTGACTTGTTGAGCGGTTAATCTAGTACAAAGTTATTTTTTCAACCTGCATGGGTCTTCCGTGATTTTTAAATATTCTTGCTGATTCTGTTCTAGTATGAGATTTAGAAGGTTCTCAGAATCTGTAGCGTGTGCACTCTTCCAAGCATCCATGATACGCTAACTGTTACTGTTGATACACTAACATGGTAACCGCTACAATCATCTGATTTAAAAGCATCTAGCATGATGATATAAGATTCGAGGCCGGAAGAAGTATGCATTGTCGTACGAAACGGCTGGCGTTGCGTCTGAGTGCTCCACTTTGTCTCTGCATGACCCCGTGATCCCGGACGCCCTGATACCGTCCCGGCGGGGAGTGCATGTATGTTCTTTTTTGTTGTTGCCTATATGATACTTTACCTGGTATGTGCACCCCATAGGCATCGCTGATTGGTTGGGACCCAGGACCTCAGCTGGCTGTGTCTATGGTATTTAATGTTGCTCCTTTTGCTCATTCGACAGAGAAATTGAGTGTGCTTTCCCCTCACGCTCTCTTGTCAGTTCAACAAAGGGACAGTTTTGTCTGTTTTTACTAGCCTTAAAATGGATGTTTTATGTAGATTCCAAAAGAATATGAAATATAAAGAATATAAAAATTATACAATATTTCAATAGGAAGTGATAAAAAAAAGAAATCAAATAAAAAAAAATGGCATAAAGTAAAAGCTAAACTGTGATTGGTTTCTGAGGGAAAATCACTCCACTTTTTCTCTCACACAGTTTGATAAATCTGGGCCTATGTTTTTTTATGTTCATTTTGATCATATGAGCTGTTTTTCATAAAATAAAATAAAAATTGCTTTCATAAACACCTACCGTATTTTCATTTGGGATGTCACAATTTTGGGCAAAGCAATTGAAGTGTACAATAACAAAGGGACAGTTTTGTCTATTTTTCCTTGCCTTAAATGGATGTTTTATGTAGATTCCAAAAGAATATGAAATATAAAGAATATAAAATGATACTATATTTCAATGGGAAATTATCAAAAAATAAATAAAATAAAAAAATTGTGTTTTTTTTCCCTTGAATTTTTCTCATGACAAATCATAGGATTCTATCATCATGTGGCTTAAAGGGGTACTCCCGTGGAAAACTTGTTTTTAACCCCTTAAGGACGCAGGGTTTTTCAGTTTTTGCATTTTTGTTTTTCCTCCTTACCTTTTAAAAATCATAACCCTTTCAATTTTCCACCTAAAAATATTATGGCTTATTTTTTGCGTCACCAATTCTACTTTGCATTGACATTAGTCATTTTACCCAAAAATCCACGGCGAAACAGAAAACAAAATCATTGTGCGAAAAAAATCGACGAAAAAATGCCATTTTGTAACTTTTGGGGGCTTCCGTTTCTACGCAGTGCATATTTCGGTAAAAATGACACCTTATCATTATTCTGTAGGTCCATACAGTTAAAATGGTCCCCTACTTATATAGGTTTCATTTTTTCGCACTTCTGGAAAAAATCATAACAACATGCAGGAAAATGTATACGTTTAAAAATGTCCTCTTCTGACCCCTATAACTGTTTAATTTTTCCACATACAGGGTGGTATGAGGGCTCATCTTTTGTGCTGTGATCTGAAGTTTTTATCGTTACCATTTTTGTTTTGATCGGACTTTTTGATCACTTTTTATTCATTTTTTAATGGTTTGGACTTTGGAATTTTTTTACGTGTACGCCATTGACCGTGCGGTTTAATTAATTATATATTTTTATAGTTCGGACATTTATGCACGCGGCAATACCACATATGTTTATTTTTATTTACACTGTTTTATTTTTTTAATTTAAACTTTTATTAGGGAAAGGGTTAAATGACCTTTATTAACACTTTTTTTTAAAACTTTTTTTTGCAGTGTTATAGCTCCCATAGGGACCTATAACACCGCACACACTGATCTCTCATGCTGATCACTGGCGTGTATTAACACGCCTGTGATCAGTGTTATCGGCGCTTGACTGCTCCTGCCTGGATCTCAGGCACGGAGCAGTCATTCGCCGATCGGACACCGAGGAGGCAGGTAAGGGCCCTCCCGGTGTCGTGTAAGCTGTTTGGGACGCCGCGATTTCACCACTGCTGTCCCGAACAGCCCAACTGAGCAGACGGTATACTTTCACTTTCACTTCAGATGCGGCGGTCAGCTTTGATCGCCGCATCTGAAGGGTTAATACAGGGCATCACCGCGATCGGTGACGTCCTGTATTAGCCACGGGTCCCGGCGGCATATCGTGGGAGCCAGCGGAGGACGTAAATATACGTCCTCTGTCGTTAAGGGGTTAAATCAACTGGTGCCAGAAAGTTAAACAAATTTGTAAATCACTTCTAGTAAAAAATCTTAATCATTCCAGTGCTTTTTAGGGGCTGTATACTAAAGAGAAATCCAAAAAAGAAATGCATTTCCTCTGATGTCATGACCACAGTGCTCTCTGCTGAGCACTGCTGTCCATTTTAGGAACTGTCCAGAGAAGGAGAAAATCCCAATAGCAAACATATGCTGCTCTGGACAGTTCCTTAAATGGACAATAGAGGTCAGCAGAGAGCACTGTGGTCATGACATCAGAGGAAATGCATTTCATTTTGGGATTTCACTTTAGTATACAGCCCCAAAAAAGTACTGGAAGGATTAAGATTTTTTAGTAGAAATGATTTACAAATCTGTTTAACTTTCTGGCACCAGTTGATTTAAAAAAAAAAAAGTTTTCCACGGGAGTACCCCTTTAAAAATTTCTATTATAGAATTGGAGGGGAAAGAAAACACTATGGCATTTTTTATTGCTTTTTTTTTTTTTTTTGCTTCCCATAGACTTCTATGGGAGAGAAACACCAAGATTTCTTAAAAAAAAAACAAACATAAAAACCCATAGGCCCAGATTTGTCAAACTGTGTGAGAGAAAAAGTGGAAGGATTTTCCCACAGCAACCAATCACTGCTCAGCTAACGAGCTCTAGTAAAGTGAAAGCTGAGCTGTGATTGGTTGCTGTGGGAAAATCACTTCCCTTTTTTTCTCACACAGTTTGATAAATCTGGGCCATAGTCTCAAAATGTTGCGATTTTGGCTACTGCCACTGAGCCAAAAAAAAGCACAAGGAGAGTGAAAAAAACTCCAAAGGAAAAAAAAGCCAAGTACGTACGGCCTTTCATAATTTTCTATTGACTTTCAGCTAACTTCTGGCTGCCGCATCTTTACCCCAAATAACGCTGAGTGGCGAAGACATTTAACATCTTAACATCCTAATAATTATTTCAAAACCTTTTGGTCAGAAAAATGTCTACATCATGATTATACTGAACCAGATCTTTATCTGTTGCAGGAATATTTATATCAGGATATATCCCAACACACAAGTGTAAAAGAATTAAACATAATACAGCTATACAGCTATGTAGTATTCAAGAATTACACCTACACAGTGACAACATATGTTACCATTTAGTGGCAAAATACTTTTTATATAGTGCCTCAAAAAGTTTGGTTTCCCATTGATAGTCCAGGTGATTCCCTGGTGGTGAAGCGGCCCTCATAATCTAGGGCAATGAGAGGGTTAAAGGGGTACTCCACTGCCCCAGTGTTCAGAAAATTTTGTTCCAAATGCTGGGTGTGGGCTGCGGGGGTTGTGACATCACAACCATGCCCACTTATGTTGTCACACCATGCCCCCTCAGTGCAAGTCTATGGGAGGGGGCGTGGGCGGGGACAGTTCCTAAAATGGACAGAGATGTCAGCAGAGAGCACTGTGCTCGTGATGTCAGCATAGAGCACTTTGTTCCAAAAAGAAAATAATTTCCTCTGTAATATTCAGCAACTTATAAGTACTGGAAGGATTAAGATTTTTTCTAGAAGTAATTTACAAATCTGTTTAACTTTCTGGCACCAGTTGATTTAAAAAAAAAGTTTTCCACTGGAGTACCCCTTTAAAGACTCAGTTTATATGACCAGTGGAGCAGTATATTTTTCTGTAAGATACAGAGGGCATATAAGAAGATGAACAATCCTGCGAGTTACTGCAAATCACATCAGACTCTTCAGAAGTAGTATAACACCGTTGTAAAACCTTTACAGCAATGCTTAATATGTGACAAACATCCAGACAAGTGTGGCACCTTATATTCTTACTTAGTTTTAGCAAAACACTTTCCCTGTACAATAAGGCTCTGAGGTGCCTGGTTCTCACATTGTGAAGTGCACGCCTTGATCCAATGTGTCCTGTTAAAACTGTCCCAATCCTCTTACCAGCAGAATCCCTTTTAAGACCTTGGGCCATTTATAGAAACAGGTCACAATTTTGCCACTCACTCTAGATATGATATATCATCTTATCTTACTGATTCGTTTACATAATTTCTTTACATAATTTATAATCCCAATCCCTTTCTTATTTTTTAATTTTATTTTAATTAAATAGAAATATAATTATATGTTATATAATAATGCTGTATTATAGGAGATCATCCATTATTAAAGTAATACAGTATTTAACAAATATAAGAACTCCTTCTCCATTGCTGGTAAACAGCAGCATTTGTGTAAATTTACTTTACTATACAGCCAATTCTGAATTAACAAATTAATAATTTAATGGAATTGCTAGTAGTTCTGAGCCATCAATACTGCACACAACCCTATACTTAGGTTAGGCAGAGAAGGAGAAATAATACCTGGTGTTTCTGTCATGAACCCTGCATGATAAAGAAAGGTGTTATTTCCCATTTGCCATTTGTGAAAATGTCCCCCCCCCCCCCTCGTAATGTAGATAATATTAAATGTACATTAGTAATATACATTGATTAAAAAATGTGAATATTTTAGGGTGAAGAAATCCTGTCATTTTCAAGCAGTTGTGTCTCAGTGCCAAAACAAATTACAGGAAGTGTGGGCAGACAAGCAGCTCTGTGCACTGAGGACAAGCAGGGCTCTGTACACTGAGGACAAGCAGGGTTCTGTACACTGAGGGCAAGCAGGGCTCTGTGCACTGAGGACAAGAAGGGCTCTGTGCACTGAGGACAAGCAGGTCTCTGTACACTGAGGACAAGCAGGGCTCTGTGCATTGAGGACAAGCAGAGCTCTGTACACTGAGGATAAGCAGGGCTCTGTACACTGAGGATAAGCAGGGCTCTGTACACTGAGGACAAGCAGAGCTCTGTGCACTGAGGACAAGCAGGGCTCTGTGCATTGAGGACAAGCAGGTCTCTGTACACTGAGGACAAGCAGGGCTCTGTGCATTGAGGATAAGCAGAGCTCTGTACACTGAGGAAAAGCAGGGCTCTGTGCAGTGAGGACAAGCAGGGCTCTGTACACTGAGGACAAGCAGGGCCCTGTACACTGAGGACAAGCAGGGCTCTGTACACTGATGACAAGTAGGGCTCTGTACACTGAGGACAAGCAGGGCTCTGTGCACTGAGGACAAGCAGGGCTCTGTACACTGAGGACAAGCAGGGCTGTGTGCACTGAGGACATTCAGGACTCTGTGCAGTGAGGACAAGCCGGGCTCTGTGCACTGAGTACAAGCAGGGCTCTGTGCAGTGAGGACAAGAAGGGCTCTGTACTCTGAGGACAAGCAGAGCTCTGTGCACTGAGGATAAGCAGAGCTCTGTACACTGAGGATAAGCAGTGCTCTGTACAGTGAGGACAAGCAGGGCTCTGTACACTGAGGACAAGCAGGGCTCTGTGCACTGATGACAAGCAGGGCTCTGTACACTGAGGACAAGCAGAGGTCTGTACACTGAGGACATTCAGGTCTCTGTGCACTGAGGACAAGCCGGGCTCTGTGCACTGAGGACAAGCCGGGCTCTGTGCACTGAGGACAAGCAGGGTTCTGTGCAGTTAGGACAAGAAGGGCTCTGTACACTGAGGACAAGCGGGGCTCTGTGCACTGAGGATAAGCAGAGCTCTGTACACTGAGGACAAGCAGGGCTCTGTGCAGTGAGGAAAAGCAGGGCTCTGTACACTGAGGACAAGCAGGGCCCTGTACACTGAGGACAAGCAGGGCTCTGTGCACTGATGACAAGCAGGGCTCTGTACACTGAGGACAAGCAGGGCTCTGTGCACTTGAGGACAAGCAGGGCTCTGTACACTGAGGACAAACAGGGCTCTTTATACTGAGGAAAAGCAGGGCTCTGTGCACTGAGGACAAGCAGGGCTCTGTGCACTGAGGTCAAGCAGGGCTCTGTACACTGAGGACAAGCCAGGCTGTGTGCACTAAGTACAAGCTGGGCTCTGTGTATTGAGGACAAGTAGGGCTCTGTATACTGAGGACAAGCAGGGCTCTGTGCATTGAGGACAATCAGGGCTCTATGCACTGAAGACAAGCAGGGCTCTGTGAACTGAGGAAAAGCGGGGCTCTTTGCAATGAGGACAAGGAGGGCTCTGTGGTTAAACTTTACTTTCCTGGAAAAGCTGCTGAGTTGCCCATAGCAACCTATCAGATTGCTTCTTTCGTTTTTTACAAGGCCTCTGCAAAATGAAAGAAGCAATCTGATTAGTTGCTATGGGCCCATGCACAACTCTTCCTCTACACTGGTTTTGATGAATCTCCCTTATAGAGGGAGATTTATCAAAACCTGTCCAGAGGAAAAGTTTCTGAGTTGCTCATAGCAACCAATCAGATCTCTTTTTTCATTTTTGAAAAGGCCTCTGAAAAATGAAGGAAGGATTCTGATTGGTTGCTATGGGTAACTCAGCAGCTTTTCCAGGAAAGTTAAGTTTAACCACAACATTGTAACACATAGTGAGATCCCCATAGACCACAATGGGCCTATTGGTTTCAATGGGCAAAAAAATCACTGAGTTAAGGCACTAGTCATAGTTCCCTATAATATTAAAGAAGGGAGGGCTCAATATTCGCGAATTCATAATTACGAATATATAGTGCTATATTCGCAAATTCGCGAATATGCGATATAGGCGATTAAAATTCGAATTGCGAATATTCGCAAGCAACACTACTGAGGACAAGCAGGGCTCTGTACACTGAGGACAAGCAGGGCTCTGTATCCTAAGGACAAGCAGGGCTCTGTGCACTGAGGACAAGCAGGGCTCTGTACACCGAGGACAAGCAGGGCTCTGTACACTGAGGACAATCAGGACCCTGTACACTAAGGACAAGCGGGGCTCTGGACACTGAGGACAAGCAGGGCTCTGTGCACTGAGGACAAGCAGGGCTCTGTACACCGAGGACAAGCAGGGCTCTGTACACTGAGGACAATCAGGACCCTGTACACTAAGGACAAGCGGGGCTCTGGACACTGAGGACAAGCAGGGCTCTGTGCACTGAGGACAAGCAGGGTTCTGTACCGTGAGGACAAGCGGGGCTCTGTACACTGAGGACAAGCAGGGCTCTGTGCACTGAGGACAAGCAGGGCTCTGTACACTGAGGACAATCAGGACCCTGTACACTAAGGACAAGCAGGGCTCTGTGTACTGAGGGTCAATGACATGCCCCCCCCCCCAGCTCACACAGCAGGATGATTGACAAGCCAGGAGCCTGCACAGAGCCTTGATTGCCCCACCCTCACTTTCTGTATTTGATCTCCACACAGAGACACACAGTCAGTAACTGCAGGGACAGCATTTTTTTCACCCAAAAATATACACATTTTTAAGCAATGTATTTTACAAATATAGCAAAAATACTAAATATTTTCAGCTCACCTCCCTTTTGGTCTTGCCCGAAAGTAAAAGAACAATAATGCATGATCCAGCAATTCCTTGTAAAAACTTCAGGCTTTATTCCAAGACAATTACAAAGTATTGAAGATGTACAAACAACACATCACCTAGTCGGCAACACATTGTGAGTGTTTATAAGATATTACAAATATACATAAAATGTTTTTATCTACGTTTATATAAAAAGTTTTTGCAAATGACAGGTACAATTTGAAGGCGCATTGCACCATTTGGAAAAATTTATATGTTGCGGAGGCTGGGGAAAAAACTCTAAAAACTATACTTACCTTCTCTTGGTACTTTGCATCCCATTAGGCTCCTTCCTGTCCTCTTCCTGCTTCCGGGACAAGAGTTCCATGCATGACCTGCCTGCTCAGCCAATCACTGACTGCAGCGCAAAAATAAGAAGTGTCCACAAGGCCAAAATAGGCCTGAAGGGGTTAAAGTGAATCGTAATTAGAGCTCTTAAAGGGGTATTCCTATTTCAAATATAATATTTTATTTTATAGATAATGCAAATTAAATGTTTTTAAGCAAACATGTGTTGTTAGCAAACTTGCTTACTTTTATGTTGTGTCCATTCTCTGTTATCATTGTTTACAGTTCCTTGCCTAGGTTACTGACCACCGCTTCACTGTTGAAGCGGATGGCTGGCTAGTGAGATCAGACAAACAAAATAGCCAGATTGTTGGAATCTTGAGAGTGCGCACCTCTGCCCGGCCACCTACTATGTGTGACAAGTGGCTCACAGATGGCTTGTGTACAGTCCCTGGAGCTGTCTGTGGGTCGGTTGTCACAGAGGGTGCCTGGGCAGAGTGCAAACTCCCAAGAAAGCTCCCTGCATTGCACCAACACTGTTGTGTAACTTCCCCTCCTCTTCCCCCGCCCAAACCAGGAAGTAGAGCGGGATGTAGCAATACAGGGATATTTAATACTGCAGGTGCGAAAACCCCTTTAAACCCTGAATACAGAGAGTTCATGGCACCTAAGGAGAAGATCCCACCTCCTGTCCACTTGCTACGTGCCCTCCTACATTAAAGGAAATCTGTCAGTTCCTAATGGGGTATTGATCGGGTTACTAATAGGGAAGGTGAACCGCCAAACCATAGGCAGGGACATGTTCAGAGGCACTTTGTATGACACTGTATTATGTTTTGGGGCATACAGTGGTCCCTCAACATACGATGGTACGACGGACCATCGTTTGTTGAAACCATTGCATGTTGAGGGATCCGTGCAAAGTATAGGACAGTGGTCTACAACCTGCGGACCTCCAGATGTTGCAAAACGACAACACCCAGCATGCCCGGACAGCCGTTGGCTGTCCGGGCATGCTGGGTGTTGTCGTTTTGCAACATCTGGAGGTCCGCAGGTTGAAGTTGTACTCACCTGTCCCCGCCGCTCCGGACCGTCACCGCTCGTCACCGCTGCCCTGGATGTCGCCGCCCATTGCTGTTGCCGCGTCCCCGAGGTGTCCCCGATGCCCCGGTAAAGACTCTGCTTCCCCGGCATCCGCGCTCTCCGTCGCCGCCATCACGTCACTACGCACGCTGCTCCTATTGGATGACGGCGTGCGCAGCGACGTGATGACGACGTGATGACGACGATGGAGAGCGCCGACGATGCAGGGGATCCTGAAGACGACGCGCCGGAGCACCGAGGACAGGTAAGATACATCACCGGAGCTCACGGGGCACTGTAAACAGCTATCCGGCGGAAGCTGAAGCAGTCAGCGCTGCCGGATAGCCGTTTATGCGATGGACCCGACATAAAAAAGCATCGTATGTTGAGGCCATCACATGTTGAAATTATCGTATGTCGGGGCCATCATAGGTCGAGGGTTCACTGTAATGCTTAGACCTATAACATGGGACACTATATTTAACATGCTGTTGTTTTGGGAGCACTGTGTCTGGCACTATCATGTTTTGGGAGGCACTTTTGTAGTGCACTTTTGTAGGGCATGATGTGGGGAGTTCTGATTTTTTGGGTTACTTGTTGGAATAATTTATTCAGGGGTATTATATTAAAGGGTATAGTGTGTTAAACTATTGTGATCGGGGTATAGTGTGTAAGACTATTGTTTTTTTTAAACTTGAAAAACGGAAAGTCTCTGTGTAGACATTTAATTACGCCCAGATGATGATATCCACCAACTCCACTATAGACAGCTTATATGAAAAGACATGGGCTATATTTCATTTCTTGAAAAATTCGGGCATTCACGTTTAGATGATTCATTCTTGTTTCATTTATTTCAAACGTTCTGCAGTATTCATAGCATGTAAAATGAAAAATAGGCATACATCCACACTGGCAGAGGTCTCGTTACACTAGTAGGGAGCCATCAGGGTCTGACGCGACATTTCGGGGGAACGCCCCCTAACTTACGCATGAGTAAGGCGTTCCCCCGAAACGTCACGTCAGACCCTGATGGCTCCCTACTAGTGTAATGAGACCTCTGCTATCATGGATGTATGCCTATTTTTCATCTTATAGGCTATGAATTCCGCTGAACGTTTGAAAGAAATGAAACAAGAATGAATCATCTAAACGTGAGTGCAGAAATTTTTCAAGAATTATTATATTTTGTAGTAGGGTGTATGGCTGTAATATATTTAGGGATTCAATGTGTGCTATTATATTCAGGGGCACAGTATGTGGCAGTATTATTTCCAACCATGCCATTAGGTGTTTTCCATTTTTTATTTTCTTCCTGTGGTATGGTTTATTTAAGGGAGAGGTGATTGGGGTGGCAGGGGCCATATTGTAAGTGTGCTGGTATCCACAGGATAGGGGATAAGATATTTGATCATGGGGGGGGGGGGGGGGGGACTGCTGGACTGCTGCTCCGGTCTCGAAAACCTCTGTGTTTCCAGGACTGGAGACGCCCCCTTGTGACAATACACCACGCCTCCTCCATTCATGTCTATGGAAGGGGGCGTGACATCATGAGGGGGCGTGACATGATGTCACCTCTCCAGTACCGGAAACACAGAGGTTTCTGAGACTGGAGCAGCAGCTCAGCATAGAATGCGGATGCTGAATGGAGATCACGAGGGGGTCCCAGCAGTGGTCCCCCCGCGATCAGACATTTTATCATTTGGATAGGGGATAAGATGTCTATGGCTGGTATACCCTTTTAAGGGTAGACAGTGTGATACATGAGTGATTGGTGGGTTACTAGGTGGCTTCGCTGGAATTAGGCAACACTACATTGACTAATTGACACAGGATGCAGAATCACACTCAAAAATGTTCTTGTGGACTGTTACAAAGAGTCTTTGTTTCAGCCTTAGGGTTTGTTTTATCATTTATTTGAGAAATACACCTATTTTTAACAGAAAGTAAAACATGATTTGTGGAACACAAAATCTATAGCTCAGAAGATTCCCCTGGAAATAAATATTAGAACATTTCTGGACTAACCAGTTCAGCAGGAATTTGAGCCTATAAGAATTTGCCTGAATGCAGCATAAAGAATGAATGCTGTATTTTTTATCAGCTGGAAATTGTAATGTCATAAAGGAGTCCAGTTTCAGATTTCACACTGAATAAGGTTCTTGTTTCATATATTTAAAGAAGTCTTTAAGAATTTATAACTGGAGTGGTAAATCATTGCACACTACAAGTACCATAATAAAGCACATTTCTGCTTAATTGTGTTGTTTATTGATTTCAAAGAGTCCAAAACCGTATCTTATATATATATCTATACAGGGGTCAAGTCCTGGGAAAAACAGTGTGGGAACTCCCGGGATCTTGCACGCGGCACCCCGTTTGTAATCAGTCCCCGGAGCATGTTCGCTCCGGGACTGATTACCGGCAACCACAGAGCGGGCGGCGTGTGACGTCACGCCTGCGCCCCCGTGTGATGTCACTCTCCGCCCCTCAATGCAAGGCTACGGGAGGGGGCCTGATAGCTATCACGCCCCCTTCCGTAGGCTTGCATTGAGGGGCGGAGCGTGACGTCACACGGGGGTGCAGGCGTGACGTCACACACCGCCCGCCCTGTGGTCGCCGGTAATCAGTCCCGGAGCAAACACGCTCCGGGGACTGATTACAAACGGGGTGTCGCGTGCAAGATCCCGGGGGTCCCCAGCGGCGGGACTCCCGCGATCAGGCATCTTATCCCCTATGCTTTGGATAGGGGATAAGATGTCTAAGCACCGGAGAACCCCTTTAAAGGGGTATTCCGCCCCTAGACATCTTATCTCCTATCCGAAGGATAGGGGATAAGATGTCTGATCGCAGGGGTCCCGCCGCTGAGGACCCCCGCAATCTCCCTGTTGCACCCGGCATTCATTTAGAGCGTTGGGTGCAGCGCCGGAGGCTCGTGACGGCTGTCGCGCCCCCTCCCATAGACTTGCATTGAGGGGGCATGGCCGTGATGTCACGAGCCTCTGCCTCCCTTCGCCAGTCATTTGGCATGGAGCGTAGTTCACTCCATGCACCGGATGTCTGGGGTGCCCAGTAGCCGGACCCCCGCATGCAGACATCTTATCCCCTATCCAAGATTAGGGATGTCTAGGGGCAGAGTACCCCTTTAAGGGCTGGTTCTGCAGGACTCCTGCTAATGGAAACTGCATTCCTGCTGTGGAAAAAGTGCAGGAACTCCATTCCCATGAGTTCCTGCAGAACTTGAACCCTGTATATATATATATATATATATGATGAGATATGCGGCATAGGTGACACAGTAGTATGGGCGTTAGGATGGGCTTTTCAGTTCCAACTGACCTTTTATCAATACGGTATCTGACATGCAAAAAAGAGTATAAGCCAGAGGAATAATAATGAAAACAATTAGGAAATATTACATAATCCTCATGCATAATATGTAATGTATACTGTAGTGGTAATTAATATAAATGTTCATGTATGACAAGACAAAGGCAAATACTATGGTAATAAGTAATCATACAGCGTGAATCTAATACTCATAGAAATGAAGGAATATGTCAATGTAGCAGTATACCGTGATTAGAATGACTTCAGTGGTTAATATGTTATACACAGGGAAACTAGGTTGGGTAGTAGTTAGGGAGGCCGGCAGGGAATGTTGTTCTATTTACAATCAAGAAAAGAGGTACAAGGAGCTGTAAAGAAACATACATAAAACATAAGTAAGAGAGGATTGGTGTCAATAAGGAAACTATGTTAAATCCAGTATCTGTAAGGGAAATGGTGTAGTGACTATGTTCAATGTTTAAAGGGGTACTCGTGTGGAATTTTTTTTTTTAAATCAACTGGTGCCAGAAACAAACAGATTTGTAAATTACTTCTATTTAAAAATCTTTACTCCTCCAGTACCTATCAGCTGCTGTATGCTCCAGAGGAAGTTGAGTTGTTCTTTTCTGTCTGACCACAGTGCTCTCTGCTGACACTGCTGTCCGTGTAAGAAACTGTCCAGATTAGGAGCAAATCACCATAGCAAACCTCTCCTGCTCTGGACAGTTCCTGACATGGACAGAGGTGTTAGCAGAGAGCACTGTGGTCAGAATATTTGCCTGCCTGCCTTCCTACTGAGGGGGGGGGTGGGGGGGTGGTGAGGTTAACAACCCGCCTCTCAACCTACCTACCAGGGGGGAGGGGTGGGGGGTAATATTATGCCTGCCCAGCCTGGGAGGATAACAGCCTGCCTACCAACTGGGGGAGGGCAAGAATAGCCTTCCTACCTACTGGAGTGAAAGAGGACTATAATAGCCTGCCTACTGGGAGGGATTAATAGCCTTCCTACCTACCTACCTGGAGGAGGTTTAATTGCCTGCATGTCTGCCTTCCTACCAACTGGGGGAGGGGGGAATAATAGCCTACCTACCTTCTGGCCATGAGGAGACAATAGCCAGCCTACCTACCTATCTACCAACTGGGGGTAATGCCTGCCTTTCTACCTACTGGGAGGGGGGATAATGACCTACTTACTGGGGGTGGGGGGGGGGGGTAATAGCCTACCTACTGGGATAATAACCTGCCTACCTAGTGGGGGGAGGGGTAGCCTACCTACCTTCCTACAATTGGATAATAGCTTACCTACCTACTGGGGAGGTATAATAGACCATCTACCTACTGGGGGGGAAATTTGCATGCCTACCTACCTACTGGGGGGAGATTGCCTGCCTACCTACTGATGGAGGAGGATTATCTGCTACCTACCTACTTGAGGGAATATAATTGCCTGCCTTCCAATCTACCTACTGGGGAGCGGATAATACCCTACATAATTGGGCAGGAGGGGAGTTGCCTACCTATCTACTGAGGACTTCTGCCTAATAGGGGGATTTCTAACTACCTACTAGAAGCTTCTATGCTTCTACCTAATAGGGGTGAAATTACCTACCTACTTACCTGCCTACCTAATGGAGAGGAATCACCTGCTTACTACCACCCCTATCCTTCTCTTCAACTCTCCAACACACTTACCCAATCATAATAGCCTTCCTGCCTACCTACCTGGGGGGGGGGGTAATGGCCTACATGCCTGGCTACTTACTGGGGGGGGGGGATAAATGCCTACCTACCTACTAGAGGGGAATAGTGGCCTACCTACTTACTGGGGGATAATAGCCTACCTACCTATTGGGAGGGGGAGTATAATTGCCTACCAACCTACTGGAGGGATAATAGCCGACCTACCAACTAGGGGAGGACTAATTGCATGCATATCTACCTTCTTGTGTATTGGGTGGCAAGGCAATTGCCTACCTACCTACTGTGGTTGGATTTTCTACCTACTGAAGGAGGAGGATAATTGCTGATCTACCTACTTGGGAAGGCAAAAATTGCCTGCCTTCCTACCTACCAACTTTCCAACACACTTACCTACTCATAATAGCCTACCTGCCTAGTGGGGGAGGGGTTAATAGCCTTCCTGCCTACCTACCTTGGTGAGGGATTAATTGCCTGCATGCCATCCTAACTACTGGTTGGGGGATAATAATCTACCTAACTACCTTCTTTGGGGCCTGATTATGGCCTACCTATGTACTAGGAGAGAATGAAGGCCTACCTTTCTACTGGGGAGGCAATGGCCTACCTACCTACTGGGGGGGGGTGATAGCTTAGCTACCTATGGGGGTTGGGGCATGGGTAATAGCCTACCTACCTACTGAGGGAGGTTGCCTACCTATTGTTACGCCGAGCGCTCCGGGTCCCTGCTCCTCCCCGGAGCGCTCACGGCGTCTCTCTCCCTGCAGCGCCCCGGTCAGACCCGCTGACCGGGAGCGCTGCACTGACATTGCTGGCGGGGATGCGATTCGCATAGCGGGACGCGCCCGCTCGCGAATCGCATCCCAAGTCACTTACCCGTCCCGGTCCCCGGCTGTCATGTGCTGGCGCGCGCGGCTCCGCTCTCTAGGGCGCGCGCGCGCCAGCTCTCTGAGACTTAAAGGGCCAGTGCACCAATGATTGGTGCCTGGCCCAATTAGCTTAATTAGCTTCCACCTGCTCCCTGGCTATATCACATCACTTCCCCTGCACTCCCTTGCCGGATCTTGTTGCCTTGTGCCAGTGAAAGCGTTTAGTGTTGTCCAAGCCTGTGTTACCTGATCTCCTGCTATCCATTTTGACTACGAACCTTGCCGCCTGCCCCGACCTTCTGCTACGTCTGACCTTGCCTCTGCCTAGTCCTTCTGTCCCACGCCTTCTCAGCAGTCAGCGAGGTTGAGCCATTGCTAGTGGATACGAACTGGTTGCTACTGCCGCAGCAAGACCATCCCGCTTTGCGGCGGGCTCTGGTGAACACCAGTACCCTCTTAGAACCGGTCCACTTGCACGGTCCACGCCAATCCCTCGCTGACACAGTGGATCCACAACCGGTAAGCCGAATCGTGACAGTAGATCCGGCCATGGATCCCGCTGAGGTGCCGCTGCCAAGTCTCGCTGACCTTACCACGGTGGTCGCTCAGCAATCGCAGCAGATTGCCCAACAAGGACAGCAGCTGTCGCAGTTGACCGCCACGTTACAGCAACTTCTGCCTCTGCTACAGCAGCAACCATCTCCTCCGCCAGCTCCTGCACCTCCTCCGCAGCGAGTGGCCGCTCCTAGCCTCCGCTTGTCCCTGCCGGACAAATTTGACGGGGATTCTAGACTCTGCCGTGGATTTTTTTCTCAATGTTCCCTGCATATGGAGATGTTGTCGGACTTGTTTCCTACAGAACGGTCTAAGGTGGCGTTCGTAGTGAGCCTTCTTTCAGGAAAGGCCTTGTCTTGGGCCACACCGCTCTGGGACCGCAATGATCCTGCCACAGCCACAGTCCAGTCCTTCTTCGCTGAAGTCCGTAGTGTCTTCGAGGAACCAGCCCGAGCTTCTTCTGCCGAGACTGCCCTGCTGAACCTGGTCCAGGGTAATTCTTCAGTAGGCGAGTACGCCATCCAATTTCGTACTCTTGCTTCCGAATTATCTTGGAATAACGAGGCTCTCTGCGCGACCTTTAAAAAAGGCCTATGCAGTAACATCTAGGATGTGCTGGCCGCACGGGAGATTCCTGCCAACCTGCAAGAACTTATCCATTTGGCCACCCGCATTGACATGCGTTTTTCTGAGAGACACCAGGAACTCCGCCAGGAAAAAGACTTAGATCTCTGGGCACCTCTCCCACAGTATCCGTTGCAATCTACGCCTGGGCCTCCCGCCGAGGAGGCCATGCAAGTGGATCGGTCTCGCCTGACCCAGGAAGAGAGGAATCGCCGTAGGGAAGAAAATCTTTGTCTGTACTGTGCCAGTACCGAACATTTCTTGGTGGATTGCCCTATTCGTCCTCCACGTCTAGGAAACGCACGCACCCAGCTCACGTGGGTGTGGCGTCTCTTGGTTCGAAGTCTGCTTCTCCACGTCTCACGGTGCCCGTGCGGATTTCTCCTCCTGCCAACTCCTCCCTCTCAGCCGTGGCCTGCTTGGACTCTGGTGCCTCTGGGAATTTTATTCTGGATTCTTTGGTGAATAAATTCTGCATCCCGGTGACCCGTCTCGTCAAGCCGCTCTACATTTCCGCGGTCAACGGAGTTAGATTGGATTGCACCGTGCGTTACCGCACAAAACCCCTCTTAATGTGCATTGGACCCCATCACGAAATGATTGAATTTTTCGTCCTTCCCAACTGCACCTCTGAGGTCCTCCTCGGTCTGCCATGGCTCCAGCTTCATTCTCCCACCCTTGACTGGACCACCGGGGAGATCAAGAACTGGAACTCTGCTTGCCACAAGAAATGCCTCTCCCCCCCTCCCAGTCCCGTCAGTCAAGCCTCAGTGCCTCCTCCTACACCTGGTCCCCCCAAGGCTTATCTGGACTGTGCCTTGCCTCCTCATGGCCCCCGTCCTGGTGACACCCTGCCTCGTGCCAAGCTTCACCCTCTGCCCTCCCTCCCCATTTCCACTCCTGCTGTACTGCCTGCCTTTGAAGAAACCCTACATTCACTCCCGGTGTCCTCGTCCCAGGTAAAGCAGTTACCGGACAAAAAAAGGGGGAGACCTAAGGGGGGGGGGGGTACTGTTACGCCGAGCGCTCCGGGTCCCTGCTCCTCCCCGGAGCGCTCACGGCGTCTCACTCCCTGCAGAGCCCCGGTCAGACCCGCTGACCGGGAGCGCTGCACTGACATTGCCGGCGGGGATGCGATTCGCATAGCGGGATGCGCTCGCTCGCAAATCGCATCCCAAGTCACTTACCCGTCCCGGTCCCCGGCTGTCATGTGCTGGCGCGCGCGGCTCCGCTCTCTAGGGCGCGCGTGCGCCAGCTCTCTGAGACTTAAAGGGCCAGTGCACCAATGATTGGTGCCTGGCCCAATTAGCTTAATTAGCTTCCACCTGCTCCCTGGCTATATCACATCACTTCCCCTGCACTCCCTTGCTGGATCTTGTTGCCTTGTGCCAGTGAAAGCGTTTAGTGTTGTCCAAGCCTGTGTTACCTGATCTCCTGCTATCCATTTTGACTACGAACCTTGCCGCCTGCCCCGACCTTCTGCTACGTCTGACCTTGCCTCTGCCTAGTCCTTCTGTCCCACGCCTTCTCAGCAGTCAGCGAGGTTGAACCATTGCTAGTGGATACGAACTGGTTGCTACTGCCGCAGCAAGACCATCCCGCTTTGCGGCGGGCTCTGGTGAACACCAGTAGCCTCTTAGAACCGGTCCACCTGCACGGTCCACGCCAATCCCTCGCTGACACAGTGGATCCACAACCGGTAAGCCGAATCGTGACACCTATCTTCTGATGGAGGAGGATAATTGTCGATTACTTACTGGGGTGGGGGGAATAATTGACTGCCTACCTACTTACCTACTGGGGGGATAATTGCCTACCTACCAACACGAATGGAGGGGGGGATTATCTACCTTCCTACTGGGGACATCTAACTAACTGGGGGAAGGGGAGTGTTGTCTACCTACCTACAGGGGAGTTCTACATAAGAGGGTTGACTCCCTAACTACCTACTGTGGGCATCTACCAAATAGTGGTGAATATACCTACCTACTGGGAGCTTCTACCTAATGGAGAGGAATTATCTTCCCATTATCACCCCTACCCTTCCCTCCAACACACTTACCTACTCACTCATAATGTGCAGGGTACCAAGGGAGGCATTATTTAGGGCACTGAGGGAAAAAGTGGGGGATGTGATGGAAATATGAAGAGCCTTATATGTTTGTTGTCTGGCAGATTGTGCGGTGACGATTCATGATTGGATGAATTCTTCATGATAATCTGAGCCAGATAGAGAAGAAAATCTAAGAAAAAGACACGGAAAAGATGGCAGCAGTGTGTCACTAGATGTAACAGTATATGATCACCTATATGGTCTACAGAGCCTGTAAGGTGCTGGTACTTATCTCTATCTGGTCAGTACATGGGAGAATATTGTTCTCTGTAAATAGTGGATTTTATTCAACAACAGTCACTTTGTGGTTAAATAGTAGTGGTCATAGTGTGGGGATACTATTGCCCCTTGTATATTGGTATTACTTATCTCAGTATACAGGATTTGGTCAGTAACAGTATGATAGTAATATGAATGGTGAAAATATTCCTCCTTGTATACTGGTATTATTAATAATACTGGTCCCAGTATACAGGATTTGGTCAGTAACAGTATGATGGTAATATGTATACTGATATTTGCTTATTGTATACAAGTGTTCTTTGTTAAATAGTACCTGTCATCAAACCATATTTTCTAAACTAACTACTCCTACCACCCCTCCTGCCCTTAAAATTTTTCTGAGCTTTAAAAAGTTCTGTATCATATCTTTCCCCTTGCTCACATTGTGTGAGCTCCCGGCAGGAGAAAGTGTGTTCCCCAGCAGGCGCTATGTCACTGAAGCCTGCGAGAGCTGTGCCTCACTATGCCCCGCACTCTCACTTCCTCAGTTTGGTCTCCTGCCAGGCCGGGAGGAGACCAAACAAACTGTTTTACTTGCGACAGGGAACAGAACAGAGCCACCTAGTGGTCATTTTTTCAATCACATAAATAACATATAAACGTCTTATAATTACATAAGGAACAATATATTAAAACTCTTTAACTATATGACTGTTATATTTTGGCAAACAGTTTTATCATGCATAGAAAATTGTCAAAATATATGTATATATAAGTTTTTGTTATAAATTCTATTGTCGTGGGGGAGAAAGGAGTATTAATGTAGAGAATAAAAAGGAAGAATTATCTATACATTGTGTTAGCAGGATTGCATATAAAAAGGGGAAGCATTAATAAGATAATCATAGAATACAGGATAATAAGCTGATCAGTGGGGGTCTGACTGCTGTATTCCCGGGCAATTTCAGTTTTCAACTATGTGTGCCTCATGAAGACACACACACAGTTGAACCAAAGAGTGCAGAGCCAGCAGCTGGGACCATCGGCGTAGACAGCATCAGTATACCACACTGCCTGCATCAGAAACTCCTTGGCCCTGCATATAACAGGTGAACATTTGCAATGTTCTGTGTGCCATATTCTGGTCGTCTGCCATGATTTTCAGTCCATGTCAAAAATAAGTTGGGCTGAGAAAATAATCCCCTGCCCCATATTTCCATAGGTTGTAAGTATGAGGTCACTTTCCTCCCTCCCACACATCAGCCACCCCACCCATTGAAACACACCTGTGATCCCTGCAATGCAATACACCAGTGTTTTCTAATCAGGGTGTCTCCAGCTGATGCAAAATGATCACTTTCCTACCCAGCGGTCGCTCCACCCATTGAAGCAGGGCAGATTCCCTCTGATCACCTGCCTAGTGATGTCAGGTCTCGATGCACTACAACCTGGGAAATCCCGAGACCTGGGTCATTTTGTATGCTGTTAAAAATAAATATTGGGGAGATAATCACATAAGAATTGTGAGAAAACCATCACACACAGGTACAGACACTATATTATAAACTACACTAACTTTACAGCCCCTTTCTGTGGAGAGTGTTGGAAAAATTTGGTTTGGTGGTGAATTTATAGGATGGGGGAATACTCTATACTCCACCCCTTTGCAGGGCCGGATCATCATTGGCGCTCATGGAGCACCTGCTCCGGGCTCCGTGCCCACAGGGGGCCCCGTCACATTCGGGACATCCCTGCGGGCTGCTTAGTAGCGGATCGGGGCCCCCCCGATAGCCCGGCCGCTGCCACTTTAAAACAGTGACCAGCGGCGGCTCCTGTGGGCCCGCCCCGGACTCCTCCTGCTTTTTCTATATTTCATATTTCCTTACCTGGCCGCGCTCGGCAGGCTCAGGTAGCGTCGGGTCTCGTGGGCTGTGACGAGTGACATCTCCTGCGGCTCCTCTGCCCAGTGTCAGGGAGTCACTCCTCATTTCCGGCAGCCGCGCCGCTACAGGGCACAGTTTTCTTCATTACACCCCAGCGCTGCAGGAAATGATGAGTGAGGTCGTGCAGAGGAGCCGTCACTCGTCACAGCCCACAAGACCCGACGCTACCTGAGCCTGCCGAGCGCGGCCAGATAAGTAGATATGAAAAATAGAAAAAGCAGGAGGAGGGGGGAGCAATGTCTCTTGTAGGATTATAATGATTGTTGTCTTTATACAGAGGATGAGGAGCGGCTGGCTGAGTGAGAAACCAATGATGTCCTGGCGTCGAACTTTACAGAGGAAGATGGAGCTGGAAGAAGACCTGGCGTCTGGACCAGATGAAGAAGAAAAGGAAAGACAACAGAGAAGACGTCTCCTGTGAGTCATTTTATGTTTTTGTTTTCTCCTGACTGTCACATTAGATCTCTCGTCACTTCTAAGTTTTGCAGTAATAATGGATGACACTGTATATGAGGCTCCAGCTGTTACAAAACTACAACTCCTATAACGCCTGAAGCTCTCCAGACATAATGGGGGTTGTAGCTTTGCAACAGCTGCAAAGAGTGACCTGAACTAAAGTGATTTTAGACCATGCAGCCCGTTTTATTTTAACGGGGGCCTGACTCCTGTTCCACTCAGTGGAAGGGGGACTGTCGGGGGGTACCATCATAATGAAGTGCTCCGTCTTCCAGGCAGCCTTAATCTGGCCCTGCCCCTTTGGCAAGGGTCTTGATTGATGGGTATCCCTCGGAACCATTAGGATTGCCGGACTTTAGGCTATATTATTTATCAAGAATTATTAATATGATAACTCAAAACCAGGACTCATCAATAATAGTATTTTGTTTGCAAATTAGTGGGTACAAATTTGTGGATATTTTAGCATTTTTGGATTCAGGGGTTGGTCAGAGAGAGCTGGGAAGTAGGTCCACATATTTGGAGGAGATTTATCAAAATTTGTCCAAAGGAAAAGTTGCTGAGTTGCCCATAGCAACCAATCAGATTGCTTTTTTAATTTCTCAGAGGCCTTTTCAAAAACAAAAGAAGCGATCTGATTGGTTGCTAAGGGCAACTCAGCAACTTTATCTCTGGACAGGTTTTGATAAATCTTCCTCATTAAGTAAAACATGGAAATGGCTTGGTGAGTATTAGAATTTTAAAGGAATTTTTTTGTTCTCTCAGATTCTTCACAATTTGAATTTAAAAGAGTTTTTCACTTAGTCTGGAAAATTTTGGGTGCTACAAGGGGTAACTTTAATACAGCAAATCTATAGGGAAAGTAAATTGAGGAGTTTTGAAGACTTGGTGTTGGAATTTAACATAAGTCACAAGCACTTTTTCCGGTATATGCAGCTATGTTCTGCAGATCGGGCAATAAAGGATAGAGAGATTTTTTTTTTTAAGAGCCGAGGCAAGTGCTCTATATCACCCAAAGTGCAAGAAAAAGTGCAAACATGTCACACAAAAAAAACGTGCACAAAGGATGCGGTCTATCGCTAAGCCCTTCTCCATGGTCACATTACCTGCTGCTGCCGACAGGGCTGGGACTCGCATCGCGGGACACGACCGCATGCGAGCCACAGTTCGTCACTCACCTGGTGCTTCTCCTGCCCTCGCCTCTGCCTCTCTGCTCTGGCGCATGTGTCCCTGTCCCCTAGGGTGTGCACGCCGGAGCTTTAAGATTTAGAGGCCAGTGCGCTCATTAGTTTAATTCACCTGTGGCTCATTGATAAATTCCTCCACCCTCCTCACTTCCCTGCCAGATCTTTGTTGCCTTAGCCTGAGAGAAAGCATTCCTGTTATTACCTTGCATGTATCTGATCCTTTGCTCCCTGACCTGACCTTGCTCCTTGCCACCTGCCTACTGACCATTTGCTACGTTCCTGACTACACTACTGTGCTGCCTGCCCTGACCTTCTGCTATCCTGACTACGAGCTGTCTTATCTGTCGAGCCGTGCCAGGGGTAGCGGCCTGGGTTCCGCCTGCCGCAGCAAGTCCATCCCGCTTTGCGGCAGGCCCTGGTGAAAACCAGCAGGACCTTAGACTCCACTTTCCTGTATGGTCCGAGTCATCTGCCACACAGGTCCAGTGGATCCACATCCACCGGGGTTCATGTCTTCTGAAACGTGAGTGTTACAGTAAGATCCGGCCATGGATCCCGCTGAGGTACCCCTGCCTGAAGTTGCCGATCTTCCCTCCGTTGTGGTACGTCAGTCGCAGCAGTAGGCCCGACAGGCGCAGCAACTTTCTCAACTTTCTGCTATGATGCAACAGCTTTTGGCCTTACAACAGCAGCAGGTACCGCAACCTGGCCCACTCCCACCACCGGTTCCTGCAGTGTCTCCTGACTCCCAGCTACATCTGCCGTTACCTTCCAAGTGTGATGGGGATTCCAAGTCATGCAGAGGCTTTGTTACACAGTGCTTCCTGCACTTGGAGCTCATGTCTGAACAGTTTCCGACGGAACGTGCTAAGGTGACCTTTGTCATTAGTCTACTGTCCAGAAAACCCTGGCCTGGGCTACACTCCTTTGGGACCGTGGTGATCCGTTATCCTCCAATTTTTCGGCCTTCTTTGCAGTGTCTTTGAGGAACCCGCACGTGCCTCTTAAGCTGAGACGACTTTGCTGAACCACTGTTAAGGGAATTCTTCCGTTAGTGAATACGTGGTTCAATTCCGCACTCTTGCCTATGAACTTGCATGGAATAATGAGACCTTGTGTGCCACATTTAAAAAAGGACTGTCAAGCTGTGTTAAAGATGCCCTCTCAGCAGGTGATCCTCCATCTTCTTTGACTGAACTTATCCACTTGGCCACTCGCATTGATGTGCGTTTTGCTGAGAGACAGGAGGAACTGCGCTTAGAGAGGGAACCTGCCCCAACAATGAGATATCCTCGTCTAGCAACCATGTTTTAATGTCCACCTCTTCTGTTTCCTCCACCTATTGCCGAAGAGGCTATGCAAGTGGATTGTTCACGTATTACACAACAGGAGATGTCACGACGACCTAGTGAGAATTTGTGCTTGTATTGTGCTAGCCCGGAGCACTTCCTCAAGATCTATACAGCTCGCCCACAGCTTCCGGGAAACACTCGCACCTAGAGTTTGTGGGAGAGGCGTCCCTGGGTGTCAATATTACCTCTCCATGCTTAAAGGGTACCTTTCATCAAAAAAACTTTTGATATATTATAGATTAATGTATGCAGAATAACTTTCCAATAGCATGTTGTTAAAAAATATGCTTCTTTCTATTTAATTTTCCACTTTGAAAAAATGCCCACTAGGGGTCTCCCTACCAGTCCTTTTTCATAGATTTCAGACCCATGCTGGAGTCCTAAATCTCAGACTGCTGCTGGGACACAGGCAAGCACAGCACTGCCCCCTGGCAGTGAGCAGTGCTGAGTTTGTCTGTGTTCCGGCTGCAGTTTGAGATTTAGGACTCCTGCATGAGTCTGAAATCTATGAAAAAGGACTGGTAGGGAGACCCCTAGTGGTCATTTTTCAAAGTGGAAAATTAAATAGAACGAAGCATATTTTTTTTATAACATGCTATTGGAAAGTTATTCTGCATACATTAATCTATAATATATCAAAAGTTTTTTGGATGAAAGGTACCCTTTAACTATTTCTGTACAAGTCTTTGCTTCAGCCAAGTCTTCTTTCAGAGCTACAGTACTTTTAGATTCCGCAACTGGTTTGAAGAACTGGAGAGATTATTCGTTGGGGACAATCATGTCAAAATCATTGCCTCCAATCAGTTCAGTCTAAAATTGTTTCTCGTCCTCCTCCTTTACCTGGCCTGCCACCATCTTACTATGATTTCTCAGATTTTTTTTGCAAGAAACAGGCTGAGTCACTGCCTCCACATCGTCCTTACGACTGCCCTATTGATCTTCTTCCTGGTACCACTCCTCCTCGTGGAAGGAAATATCCTTTATTGGTTCCTGAGATCAAAGCCATGGCTGAATATATCCAGGAGAATCTCCAAAAATGATTTATCCATTAGTCCTCTTCTCCTGCTGGAGCTGGTTTCTTCTTTCTAGGGAAGAAGGATGGCTCACTTCGTCCATGCATTGACTACAAGGACTTAACAAAATCACAGTCAAGAACCGGTAACCTCTACCTTTTATCTCTGAACGTTTTGACCGTCTACGTGGTGCCAAGGTCTTCTCCAAGTTGGACTTACGTGGAGCGTATAACCCCATTTGTATCCACAAGGAAGATGAATCGAAAACGGCCTTCAATACTCGTGATGGACATTTTGATCATAATGCCTTTTGGTCTCTGCAATGCTCCAAACAAGAGTTTGTCAATGATATCTTCCGTGATCTTCTCTACACCTGTGTTGTTGTATACCTAGATGACATTCTGATCTTCTCTTCCAACTTAGAGGAGCATCGTACTCATGTTCGCCTGGTTCTTCAGCGACTACGGAAGAATCATTTCTACGCCAACCTGGAGAAATGCCTGTTCGAGAAAACTAGTCTTCCATTTCTTGGCTACATTGTCTCACATCAGGGCCTGCAGATGGATCCAGATACATTTTCTGCAGTATTGGATTGGTCTCGTCCTTCGGGCCTAAGTGCTATTCAACGCTTTCTGGGATTCGCAAACTATTATCGTCAATTTATCCCACATTTTTCATCCCTGATTGCACCAATAGTGTCTCTCACTAAGAAGGCATCTAATCCTAAGTCTTGGCCTCAAGAGGCTGAAGAGGCCTTCTTCCGTTAAGTCTGTATTTGCCTCTGCTCCAGTGCTTACAAGACCTGATCTGGAGAGGCCCTTTGCTTTGGAGGTTGATGCCTCATCTATTGGAGCGGGTGCCGTTCTTATTCAGAAAAACGCTAAGGGCAAGACTGTAACTTGTGGGTTCTTCTCCAAGACCTTCTCTCCTGCTGAGAGGAATTACTCCATTGGAGAACGTGAACTCCTCGCTATCAAGCTAGCTGAGGTGTTGGCAGCATGAGGAGACCATATAGTGGCGGAATGACACAGCGTGGTGGTGTTGGCAGCATGAGGAGACCATATAATGGCTGAATGACACAGCGTGGTGGTGTTGGCAGCATGAGGAGACCATATAATGCCCAAATGACACAGCGTGGAGGTGTTGGCAGCATGAGGAGACCATATAGTGGCTGAATGACACAGCGTGGAGGTGTTGGCAGCATGAGGAGACCATATAGTGGCTGAATGGCACAGCCAGGAGTGGGCAGCCGCATGAGTAGACACTAGGCCTTCACAATGCCTAAGATTATAAGATGAATTCCGAAATTTAAACCGAAGATTTTGGGTAGCTACCATAACAAAATTTTTATTCCCAGACCGAGTCCCAGCAGCATCAGTAAACCATATATTGCTTGAATGGCACAGCCTGTAGTTGGCTGAAGCATGAGGAAACCATATATTGCTTGAATGGCACAGCCAGGAGTTGGCAGCAGCATGAGTAGACACCAGGGCTTCACAATCCCTAAGAAAAAAAGACGAAGTTTGAAATTTAAACCAAAGATTTTGGGTAGCTAGTGCTGCCATATCAACATTTTTATTCCCAGACCAAGGCCCAGCAGCATCAGTAAACCATGTATTGCCTGAATGGCACAGCCTGGAGTTGGCGACAGATGAGGAGACAATAGGGACTCACAATCTCTAAGAAAAAAAGATGAATTTTTAAATTTCAATTGAAGATGTATGGTACCTAGTGCTACCATAAACATATATAGGCAATGTCCTCGGCCCAGCAGCATCACTAAACCATGTAGTTGCTGAATGACACAGACAGGAGCAGGCAGCAGCATGAGTACACAAGAGGGGTTTCATAACCCCTAAGATTGAAAGATCAATGTTGAAATCTCTATTAAGCATGTAAGTAAGCTAGTGCTAACATCCAAAAATTTAAGGCCCAAGCCCAGCAGCATCAGTGAGCCAAGTAATTCCTGAAACACACAGCCAGGAGCAAGCATCAGCAGTACACAAGAGGGTTTCATAACCCCTTACATTGAAAGATCAATGTTGAAATATCAATTAAGCATGTATGTGAGCTAGTGCTAACATCCAAAAATGTAAGGACCAAGCCCAGCAGCATACGTAAGCCAAGTAGTTCCTGAAAGACACAGTCAGGAGCAGGCAGCAGCAGTACTCAAGAGGGTTTCATAACCCCTAAGATTGAAATATAAAGGTTGAAATCTCTATTGAACAGGTATGTTACCTTGTGCTATCATCAAAGATTTAAGGCCGAAGCCCAGCAGCATCACTAAGCACAGTAGTTCCTGAAACACACAGACTGGAGCAGGAATCAGCATGAGTTTACAAGAGGGCTTCACAACCCCTAACATTAAAATGTTAATGTTGAAATCTGCATAAAACATGTATGTTAGCTAGTGCTAACATCAAAAAAATTTAGGCACAGGCCCAGCTGCACCAGTAAGCCAAGTAGTTCCTGAAACACACAGCCTGGATCAGGCAGCAGGATGCGTACATAAGAGGGCTTCACAACCCCTAACATTAAAAGATCAATGTTGAAATCTCTTGTAGGTAATATAAAATTGTAGGTAATATCCAAGACAGTCCAAGCAGCATCATATATTGGCTGAATGACACAGCCTGGAGGTGGGGAAAGCATGGATAGACCATATAGTGGCTGAATGGCGCAGCCTGGAGTTGGCAGAAGCATTAGGAGACAAAAAAGTGGCTGAATGAAATAGCCTGGAGGTGGCAGCAGCAGCATCAAGAGTCCTGAAAGTGATCCGGTGACAGAGTGATGCGGTGGGTGGCAATACCAGTATCCGGTGATGAAGGTGGCTGGAGTGTTTGTAAATGGGGAGCAGTGCGTTAAATCTGTTTGGCACTATCCATATTTGTGAAGTGTTGGTGTAGCACCATGGTCAATCTACTCTGATGAATCGGCATTGGTGGGTGGAGATCCTGGCTGATCCATGCCTGATTCTTCTTCACAAAGGTCAGTCTCTCCACATTTTTAGTGAACAGACGAGCTGCTTGGGGTGACTATGGCCCCCGCCACACTAAACACCCGCTCTGATGGCACCCTACTGGCCGGGCAGGACAGCTTTTCCAGGGCAAACTCTGCTAGTTGCAGCCATAAATCAAGTTTGGCTGCCCAGAATTCCAGCAGATCTTCAAGGTTTGTTGGCATGGCCATGCCAAGGTATGCCACCACCTGCTGGTTCAGGTCCTGCTCCATGTCAACCTGCTGCTGATGAGTTGTCCTCTGTCTTGCCTTCCTCATAACCCTCTAGCTCCTCAAGTTGATCATGCTCCTCCTCCAGTTCAGCCCCCACAGGGCTCATGTTTCCTCAAGATGTAGGGGCAACGTCTCCAACACTTGTAGGAAATGAAGCAGTGGAATGGCGTTGTTCATCCCCTAATCCTGGCGACTTACTAATAATGTGGCTTCCTCAAAGGGCCTGAGCAAACGGCAGGTGTCACGTATGAGCTGCCACTGGTTTACAGTGAAATTACACAGGGGAGTGCCCCTATCCGCTTGGATCATCAAGTAATTTGTGATGGCTTTTCTCTGTTCATACAGTCGGTCCAACATATGGAGGGTGGAATTCCAAGGTGTGGCAATGTCACAAATCAGACTATGTTGTGGGACACCGTTCTGACGCTGCAGCTCAAGGAGGGTGTGCTTTGCGGTGTACGAGTTGCTGAAGTGCATGCAAAGTTTCCTTCCCATTGTTAGGATGTTTTGCAAATGGGGGGAACACTTCAGGAACTGCTTCACAACCAGATTGAACACGTGTGACATGCAGGGCTCAGCCTTCCCAGTCGCAGCGCATGCAAGATGTTCTTCCTGTTGTCAGTCACCATGGTTCCCATTTACCGCCGTGCCCTGCACACATGTTATACTGAAGGGCCACTAAGACTTGTCTGGGCAGTGGAGGCTGAGGATACGGTGGAAGATGAGGAGGCGGAGTCACACACTGTCACAGGACCAACGGGCTGAGAATGTGGAGGAGGAAGCGTGACCTGTCCAAGTTGGGGTTGTGGCTGTGCAGGAACCACATTCACCCAGTGAGCCGTAAAGGACATGTATTGTCCCTGACCGTAGTTACAGCTCCAGACATCGGTGCTGCCGTGCACTTTGGTACACACCGACAGACTCAAGGACTGGACCACCTTCTCTTCCACAAAATTGTGCAGGGCTGGTACTGCCTTCTTTGCATCGAAATGACGGCTTGGCACTCTCCACCTCGGCTTGTCACAAGCCATAAGTTCTCTGAAAGGTGCAGAGTCTACCACTTGAAAAGGGAGGGACTGCCGCACCAGCAACTTAGACAGGAGCACATTCAGCTTCTGCACCGTTGTATGAGTGGGCGCATACTGTTGTCTCTTGGACATGGCTTCGCGGATGGATTGTTGGTGGAATGGCTGACTAAAAGTGAGCGGAGCAGGAGCATCTGGAGCTACAGAAGGAGGGTATGACACACAGCTCCCTTCGGCTGAGGTGGTGGAGCCTTGGCTGGCTGAAAGAGGGAGCCGCGTGCCACTGGGTGAGGCAGCAGGCTGGACCAATACATCGGAGCCACGGTTCTCTCAGGCCGCTTTATGATGGCAAAGCATATGTTGACGCAGGGCCGTGGTGCCAACATTAGGATCCTGGCCACTATTCACCTTGTGTCGACTTATCTTGCATGTGGCTATGTTAACCTCCTCCGAATGTTTGATGAAAAACTGCCACACGGCCGAGTAGCTGATTTTCCCACCAGCAGTCCGCACTAATTGAGTGCTACTGCCGCCATCTCCAGGAACCTCTTCTCCCAGGAAGGTAGGCTGCCGCGAAGCAGGTGGTCTCCCCCGGGCACATTTGGCTCCAGAATTTCCACTTCTGCCACCAACTTGCTGGCTCAGCTGCTGCCTCACAGGCAACCTGCAACTCTCTTCTCCTGATGATGATGATGAAGCCCTTCTGCACCTGGCTCCCAATTGCGGCTTCATCTTCATCAATGAATGTCTGCACGTCACTGATGTCCTCCTCAGGTTCCTCAACAGTGTCTACTTCAGGACCCTGAACCCTGGCAACACCTCCTCCCTCTCCGCATCACTACTTGCCCGCCTAGCGGAGGAAGTGGCGGATGTCTCCTCCACTTCTTGGCTGGGCAGTAGCTGCTGACTGTCCTCTAGTAGATCGTCCTCAGTGAATAGTGGAGCTGAAAGCACAGCATAAGATACTTCTGTAGGAGAGGGAACAGCATAGGACAGAGGAAATGGGAGGACAGGAACTGCTCTCGGGCCATGCCAACTGAGGGCTGTGTCTGAGGAACCCAGTGACTGTTGTCTAGGGGTGTCAGATGTCCCTTGTGATGAAGTGGATGACCGCGTTAACCAATCGACTACAGCAGATGGGTTGCTGGTCGACAGCAGACGGGTTGCTGGCTGATAATGGGAGCTCAGGCCTCTCGCTGTGACTCGTGCTGCCACTCGCCCCTAGTCTGCTGCTACCTCTGCATGAAGGATTTAGGCCTCTGCCACTCCTCTGTGCACATCCTGGCAGTTCTCTGCCTGACATACTTAGTGTGTATATGAGGGGAGTACAATACGCTTCACTACTCTTAAAACAGTATTTGTCTAGCGGGTGATTATTTTTGGCTGGCCTTTCACAGTATCTAGGCCCTTGACAGATTAACAGGAACAAAATAGTACACTACTTAGAGTTAGGTATGTTGTATGCACTGATGAGGGCAGAAAAATGCTCTACAGTACACTTAAAAAAGTATTTGAGTAAAACACCAGTCGATGAGTACTTTTTCCTGGACTTTCACAGTATGCCTGGACTTTCACAGTATGTAGGCCCTTGACAGATGAACAGGTAAAAAATAGTACAGTACTTAGATGTACATATGCGGTATGCACTTATGAGGGCAGAAAAATGTGCTACAATGCGCCGAAAAACTCTGTATTTTTGTAAAACACCAGCCGGTGATTACTTTTTTCTGTCCTTTCACAGTATGTAGGCCCTTGACAGATTAACATGTACAAAATAGTACACTACTTTGATGTACAAATGCGGTATGCACTGATGAGAGCAGAAAAATGCCCTACAAAATGCCTAAAAACTCTGTATTTTTGTAAAACACCAGCAGGAGATTACTTTTGTCTGTCTTTTCACAGTATGTAGGCCCTTGACAGATTAACAGGTACAAAATAGTACACTACTTAGATATACGTATGCGGGATGCATTTATGAGGGCAGAAAAATGCGCTACAATTCGCCTAAAAACTCAGTAATTTTTTTTAAAACACCAGCCGGTGATAACTTTTGTCTGTCCTTTCACAGTATGTAGGCCCTTGACAGATTAACAGGTACAAAATAGTACACTACTTAGATGTACGTATGCAGTATGCACTGATGAGGGCAGAGAAATGTGCTACAGTACCCTTAAAAAAATAAAAAAATGTTTGTAAAACACCAGCAGTACACAAGAGTGCTGCAGCCAAAATAAGATGTGTACTAAATACAAAATTGCACTCTGTCACAGACTATTAGGAATGGACTGCTGTGTACAGTGACCCCCGACCTACGATGGCCCCAACATACGATAATTTCAACATGCGATGGCCTCTCAAAGGCCATCGCATGTTGAAGGCAGCATCAACATACGATGCTTTTGTATGTCGGGGCCATCGCATAAACGGCTATCCGGCAGCGCTGACTGCTTCAGCTGCCGCCAGATAGCCGTTTACGGTGCCCCGTGTACTCCGGTGATGGTCTCCTACCTGTCCTCGGGGCTCCGGACTGTCTTCTTCGGGATCCCCTCCATCGCCGGCGCTCTCCATCATCGTCATCACGTCGCCGCGCACGCGGTCCCGCCATACAATAGGAGGGGCGTGCGTAGTGACGTGATGACGGCGACGGGAGAGCGACGACCCCGGGCAGCAGAGACGTTCTGGAGCGACGGGGACATCACGGGGACGCGGCGACAGCGATGGAGCGCAACATCCAGGGCACCGGTGATGGTCCGGAGCGGCGGGGACAGGTGAGTACAACTTCCTATTCTTTACATTGCACGGATCCCTCAACATACGATGGTTTCAACAAACGATGGTTCATTTGGAATGGATTACCATCGTATGTTGAGGGACCACTGTATTATACCGTCTACAGACTAGTATAACAAGTAGATGATTTTTTGTGGAACAAAGGCACTGAATTGCGCTGAAAAATTATTACTGCCTCCTCTGCTAAGGTTTATGAAGTTTATGCAGCTTGTTGAAATGTATGAGGCAACACACAGCTATCTGCCCCTCTCTGTAATACTATGCCGAAGAAAGCGACTGGGAGGTTAATGCCTGCAGCTGCAGTAAAAATAATTTTCAGTGAAAAAAACAATGCTCTCCATCCACGAGAACACTGATGTGACTAGGAGAATGTTAATTGCTGCTGGAATGCGCTTTTCTCTGCTGTAACACACACCCAAATAGGCTGTCTGTCCCATCTCTCTGCAGTGTCATGAATGAAGTGGCTGGCCGCAATATGGCTGCCGATTATATAGGGCTGTGACATCACAGGGGTGACTGGCTACTGATAGGCTGCATCCTGCATGTGATTCAGGGTCATACCGCCTACTTCCCCTCCCACCTTGCCTTCCCGCCTTCCCAGCGTCCCTTGCCCCATGTGTTGACATGTGGATCCGCCATTTTAGATGCCCTGGAGCCTGGAACGCTGTAAAATGGAGTTTAATGAAGCGATTTGCATGATAGAATTGCGACGATATTCGCATTTGTTGCAAATCGAATATTTCCTGAAATTCGTAACGAATTCGGGTTCGACAGCTTCGATTCGCTCATCTATAATGATTACTATTCATTACTAATCATTATTCTTGTCTGGCATGGAACATTATAGTTTGTAAGCCGACTATCCCTCTTTTGCCCTGTTGATGGTGCAGCACATGTGTTAAACTGCATAATGTTTATATGATCCTGGGTTGATGTTTTGTTGCATCTGTACAGTGCCTAATTGTGTGAATACGTCTGGGATATTATTTCATCTGTGCCTTTCTGACTTGGATTAAAGGGGTACTCCGGTGAAAACCTTTTTTCTTTTAAATCAACTGGTGGCAGAAAGTTAAACATATTTGTAAATTACTTCTATTAAAAAATCTCAATCCTTCCAGTACTTATTAGCTGCTGAATGCTACAGAGGAAATTCCTTTCTTTTTGGAACACTGATGACATCACGAACACAGTGCTCTCTGCTGACATCTCTATCCATTTTAGCAACCATGCATAGCAGATGTATGCTAAGGGCAGCATGGTGGATCAGTGGTTAGCACTGCTGCCTTGCAGTGCTGGGGACTTGGGTTCAAATCCCACTAAGGACAACAATAAATAAAGTGTTATTATTATTATAATAACGTCAGCAGAGAGAACTGTGCTCGTGATGTCATCAGAGAGCATTCCAAAAAGAAAATAATTTCCTCTGTAGTATTCAGCAGCTAATAAGTACAGGAAGGATTAAGATTTTTTAATAGAAGTAATTTACAAATATGTTTAACTTTCTGCCACCAGTTGATTTAAAAGAAAAAAAGGTTTTCACCGGAGTACCCCTTTAACTTTGATTGTGCAGTTCCCCTATTCCCTCTAACCCTTGGTCCTGGGAGAAGATAACTCAGCCCTCCATCCATAGGGTCCTTTAGGGTAATGCATGCCCAATGGTACACCAGCAGCTTGCAGCAGTTGAATTCAGGAGGTCTGTTCCTGGCTGCAGACCCTGCACTGCCTGTGGAAGCGCATGTGGCAGAAAGACACAACTAACATGTATACAAAAATTTGCAACTTTTTCATGCCAAAAACAGTTGTGAATTGTGTAATAAATTCCTCTCTTTGTGTTTACACAGTTCTTTTAATCTTTTTGGGATATGTGGTGGGATGAAGCCTTGTGGAGTGACTGGATGTCTGTGGTTGTTTCCATGGTACACAATGCAATGTCTTGTGGAAGACTGGACCAATGTTTGTTTACTATGCAATAAAGAGAATGCATTGTAAGACCCACATACGAGGGCGAGTGCAATGCAAATGACCACATTCCTGAAGGGCCTGTATAAAGGGGGTTTCCAACATAAATTGAAAACACAATGTTATGGTTATAAAATATACTAACTTGTCTTCTGCTTTACAGCGCTTGCAATCCAGTCTGCCCCGCTGCTTCTGTTTACTTTGCTTGGATGATATGTTCTTCTTGCTCATTCTGAGCACATTGCACTGCTGATCCCATTCATTGGCTCTACAGTGTTCTGAATGTGTGTGCTATCATTGTGGCTTTTTCCTATTGACATTAATATCAGAAGCTGGTTGGTATTCCAGTTTAAACCTCCTTTCTTCTTCTACATACCTCCTGAAATCCCAGCCAAATAACCAGTTGCAGGCATATTATAATAGAGAATGAAACATGTAAAATATAATTTTTTTACTGGTTCCTATTTTGCTCATCACTGGTTCTGTAGGAGCTACTCCTGCTTATGTGGCATTTTTTTTTAGTGTTGGAAAAGTTTACATTGTATTGTAATCATTGAAATCTGCAATACAAGGGACTATAAGGACTTTGTCAGTATTCAGGTATATTAGGGTCAACAGGAGCCAGATACAGTACAATAGGTATGTACAGTAAGTGTAAACCATTAAGTGATAAAGAGAAATCCCTAGTGTATGAGGTTATGAAGGATCAGTGCACCATACTAAACAACCAGATCACTAATGCCTGAATAAGTGTATGGATAAATGATTATATCACAGCAGGTACACTATCAGGGGTGACTGAGATTTTTATGTTGACAGGTAAACCACTGAAAGATAATGTGAGATTTAGGAGAAACATCTATATAGGGAGACTGACCCCATGGGGAGAATCAAAATGGAACTTCCTCCTGGTTTCAGTTCATATAAATCTCCCGTCCAATTTTGGACAGAGCAGAAGGACCTGGTACTTGTTCCTTCAGCCTCCTTCCCATCCTTCATAGGAAACCAAGTAGGCAGAACCTAATCAGGACAATTCATGTCACCCTTGTATGTTAACATTGCAATGTTTCTGGTAAGGGGAGCTCTTCATAGTTTTGCACTAAACACACTAAATGGACAACAAGGCCACAATGTCCTGTCCAATGTCCTGTACATGCCCCTTTACTCCTCAAAGCATGAGCAGAGAAATTAAATACATCACGAACATAACATCTATTTTACTATGGAGCTATAAATGTCATATCTAATCTTCTAATAGACATTTCCTGAATTACATAAGCATATGGTCTAAAAAATGTTCTACAGAGATAAATCACTTTTGTCCTTTTAGTACAATTTAGAAACTTGCCGGCTGTGCTGTATCTTTAATAAAGGCATCACATGACAAGACCTAAGTCCCTTTGAGAGTCTTCTAATGATCTTAAATCTTCTTATCCCTATCTGACAACACATGTTGTATTTAGGCTAATGGCGCCCACCCCCTTTTTTGTCTCCTTGTGCAGATCAGACAGAGCATAGATACAGAACTACTGAAAGTCACACAGTGAAATAACAACAATTTGATATATTTTTTTAGTATCAAGTTCACCTTTCTTCTTGGATTTCTGCGTTGTAGTCATCTTTTATTACAGATGAAAGCCACAGCCAAGGGATGGATCGAGAAACATACTTCCAGGAGGACATATTAAATAGGCTTAGACTGTATGTGACTTTACAAAATCCAGCCTAACAATAGGAAAGAAGAAATCTTAAAGAGGTTGGGTAACTTCATCTTTTTTGTTTGTAACAGCTTTCAACATACATTGACTCGAATCAACCATTTGAAAGCTGTTACTTTTTTTTGTCTTGGAACACTAGTGAAAGAACAATTGGACTTTTATTCTCTGTCTTTACCAGAAACACTTGGAATGTGGTTTGTGGAGGCCGAGCAACAAAGCTGAATGGGTGGAACCACGTTAATATTGGCTTTTTTTTTTTTAAGACAAACATAAGGTCATAGGGTCATTCAGTGAAGAAGGACAGAGAGACTGAGAAGAGTGAGTGCCGTTGAGGGGACTTCTGAAGATGGGGCAGCACCTCAGTGAGGAGTCTAACAGGGTGGAAATAGATGTGGCCGAGCTCCAGGAATGGTATAAGAAGTTTGTTGTTGAATGCCCAAGTGGAACTCTTTTTATGCATGAATTTAAGCGATTTTTTGGCGTGACAGACAACCAAGAGGCAGCAGACTATGTAGAACACATGTTCAGAGCTTTTGATAAAAATGGGGTAAGTTTTGCTCCAAAGTCTGAATGCTAGAGTGCAGGCAAGCAGAGATCTATGTACGTGTGTACGTGTGATTAAATGACTTCTCTAAGTAACAAGGACACCGAGAGAATTACTGAAGACCCGGGATGTAATCCCTCACATTAGCTGAAATGTCTTGCCTGAGCATATGAGTCACAAAATATTGTTCTCATGAGTAAAAACATTCAGTTTTTCTCATTTTATTCTGCTGTGTAAAATGTTTTATTATATAATGAACAATTTCCAACACTCTGTTAGATTTCTGTGGAAATTTATCATTTGCGTCATTTTTAATTCCACTTTTCTAACATGCCCTTTTTCCTCTTTCTCTGATGTCAAATGTGGAAATTGTTAAATATTGTTTCGTGATGTATAATGTATATGGCGAATTTTCTAAAACATTTAGTTTTGCGTAGTGGATTTTTATGCCACCTATCGTGTAAAATGAGATTGAGAGTCTCAAAAAATTGAAATGTCAAATATAGGTGCAAACGAATAGATAAATTCCTCCATTTGGCACTTCACACTGTAAAATGAAAACAATTTGCAGTAAAATAGATGGAAAAGCAGCAGTGTTTTTCTCCTAGTATGCTCCATTAAAGTCTATTTAAAAAAGGTCCGTCAGTGGACACATTGTATAACAAAAACTGTAGTAATTCCACGACTGGAATTGATGCAGTTTTTTTTATATGTTTGGGGACTTATTAAAAAACCTGTGTCCTTTATGTTATAGCGATATTTTGACCTTTTGAAAGGTCACTTTGCTTTCAAAATATCTGAGGTTTTGGTTTTGCAATGCTTTTTTTCCATTTTGTTGCAAAATGTAAAAATTTTCGCAAAATTTTAAATCCTAAAAAAGTCAGGCAGGTAAATGCAAAGCACACGTAACGAGATTGCATCCTAACATCTCAGACCAGATGCTGTGTTAACACGTGTTGTTTTATTAGCAGTACTGTCACATGGTGCCACACATGATTGGGCTGTGGTTTTACATAAACTTAATGAAATTGTGGTAAACATGATGCATTTTTCCATTATTTGCATAATCACGGTAAAATTGTACATAAAACATGGTACAAATAAGTGCGGTACCACACCGGTACTGCTAAAAAAAAAAAAAAACTATGTTAACACAGCCTCTGCAATAATAATATCCCACATAGCTCATTACGTGTGAATTGCATTTGCCTATGTAACTATTTATAGTTCAGTACATAATATAAAGATCTGCAAAATCTAGCAAAGATGAGCAAAAACCTGAAATAGTTATTAATTTGTCTTTACTTAATAATGTAATTATATAGAATTTTCAGGGGCAGTAAATGGGCAAACAGCCCTAGTACTCTACAAACAAGGAAGCCTTTGTGAATTGTACTATACAGCTGGATTGAGCTTTGCTAGAACTTGTTCACAACATGTGTAAACCACACGTACATGTATTCAGGTGCTTGCACACCTACGATCTTCAGTAAAGCACCATGAATCACCATGAATATTATGCATTTTATTTTTCTGTTCTGTCTTTCCCCCATGGAATATATATTTCTGCTTTTGTGATTCTCAGAAGCAAGCCAATGAATGAAGAGATTCCATATGCCCTCTACCCTGGCCTTTTCAAGAACAGACTGGACAATAAAAAAATGCCCAGTAAACAATTTCAATGCATGCTCACAACAAAGTCTCTTCTAGCCTTTCCCTTTTTAAAGCTCTATTCACATGTTGTTGTGAGCCATTGTTTTTTTTCCAGTAACAAGGGGTACAGTGAGCCTTTACACCCCACAGGTGTTTGACAAATTTCCACAAAAGTTGGACGTGAAAATTAAAAATTTTATTTTTTTCACTAAAATGCAGGTGTTACCCCAATTTTTTTATTTTTACACGGGGTAATAGGAGAAAAAGCCTCCCAAAATTTGTAAAACCATTTCTATGGAAATACCCCATGTGTGGACAGGGGGTTTACATCCACACATGGGGTATTTCCATACTCAGAAGAAATGGTTTTACAAATTTTGGGAGGCTTTTTCTCCTATTACCCCATGTAAAAATAAAAGATTTGGGGTAACACCAGCATTTTAGTGAAAAAAATAAAATTTTTCATTTTCACGTGACCCCATTTTTAAAACAACATCCCTCACAGAATTTAATAAGGGGTGCAGTGAGCATTTACACCTCACTGGCATTTGGCAGATCTTTGGAACAGTGGGCTGTGGAAATGAAAAATTTAATTTTTCATTTTCACCCCTGAACCTCCAGCTGTTGCAAATCTAAAACTCCCAGCATGCCCTTTGGCTGTCTGTATATACTGGGAGTAGTAGTTATGCAACAGCTGGAGGTACACTGTTACTTAACTCAGTTTTTTGCAACCAGGGTGCCTCCAGCTGTTGCAAAGCTACAACTCTCAGCATGTACGATCTGTCAGTGCATGCTGGGAGTTGTAGTTCGCAACAGCTGGAGGCACACTGGTTGTGAAACACTAAGTTATGCCTTCAGCTGTTGCAAAACTACATCTCCCAGCATGCACTGACAGCAGCAGGGCATGCTTACAGTTGTAGTTATGCAACAGGTGGAGGCACACTACTACAACTCCCAGAATGCTCTTTGGCTGTCCATGCATGCTGGGAGTTGTATTTATGCAACAGCTGGAGGAACACTTTAAAAAAAAAGTGTTCCTCCAGTTGTTGCACAACTACAATTACCAGCATGCACAGACAGCCAAAGGGCATGCTGGGAGTTGTAGTTGTGTCTCCAGCTGTTGCAGAACTACAACTCCCAGCATGCCCTTTGGCTGTGCATGCTGGGAGTTGTTGCTATGCAACAGCAGGAGGCGAACAGGCCTCACCTTCTGCTGTATCCCGTGTCACCTCACTCCTTTTTTTCTGCGTCTCCGGAGACCTGATTGACCTGGAATCACCGCTGATTGCCGGTCTGAATTGACTCAGGACCCCCCACCCAAGGGGTTACTGGTGGTGAACGGAAACCTCCAGGATGTACATGTACTCCCTGGGTCCTTAAATCAAAGGATGCCAGGAGGTACCTGTACGCCCTGTGTCCTGGACGGGTTAAATAGTTTTTTTCCCCAATTTCTACAGATACAGCTTCACAGTATATATTCATCAATTTATCTGCTTAAGGGCTCATTCACACGGACTGATTAACAGCGGAATTTCCACAGTGTATCTGCTGTGGAAAATCCGTAGCTGATTTTGCTACCATTGACTTCAATAGGTCTAAAAGAAAATCTTCAAATCTGCCTCTATTACGGATTTTCTGCTGACAATTTGAAGTCAATGGTAGCAAAATACGCTGCGGAAATTCCGCAGGTAATGTGCCCGTGTTAACGAGCCTTTAGGCTTATCAATTAGAACCTTTGCAATTAATACCACTTTACTAATACCACTTTAAAACCACTAAACAAGGAGCAAATATTACCTTACATTCTTTTAACCTGACCAGATTGTGCATACTGAGACCAACAATACCAATAATAAGGGTATACCAAAATTAATATTACCAATAATATACCTATATAAGGGACACATAATACCGCCACACAAGGACCATTACACCACAAAGGAACTAATGACTGGATAATTCCACTATACTGTCATTAAATAAAATCCACTATATCCAAACCAAGATTCCCCAACTACCTCCCCCCCCCCCAAATACAGTGATCATATAGAGGTATATACCAGCTGTATACAGGATCTGTATACCATATAAGTGATTTTATACAGGACCATCTATTTGTATATACCAGCTGTATACAGATCTGTATACCATATAAGTGATTGCAATTACATTTAGGGATTCACAAATACATCTTTTCTGATCAGCAGTGTCCTCTTTCCTTTTCTTCCCATCCAGCTTAGACCGCCATGATGTCTTCTTCCAGCCAATAGTTCATCTCTTCAGCATCTACCGGACAAACATGTTAGACTGCATTTTTCCAGTGCTCTCCATTACCAATCCCCCTTTGCCATTTCAATTCCCAATCCCCCCCTTCTGTACCATTTCAATTCCCCCCTCTGATCCCCTCTGTGCCATTTCAATACCCCCCTTCTGATATGAAGAGCGGATTAAATGGCACAGGGGATCAGAGAGGAGGGTGTGAATTGAAATGGAATAGGGGGAACAGAGGGGGGATTGGCAATTGAGGTGGCCCGTCTGATCCCCCTGTGCAATTTCATTAACCCTTTTTCTCCCCCTGTGCCATTTCATTAACCTCCCTACCCCCTCCTCCCCTGTGCCGTTTCATTAACCCGTCCCCGCCCCCCTGTGCCATTTCATTAACCCCCCTGCCCCTCCTCCCCCATGCCATTTCATTAACCCCCCACCTCCCCCCGTGCCATTTCATTAACCCCCTCCTCCCCCCTGTGCCATTTCATTAAACCCCCCCTCACGCTCCCCCGTGCCATTTCATTAACCCCCCTGTGCCATTTCATTAACCCCCCCCCCCCTCCTCCCCCTGTTCCATTTCATTAACCCCTCCCCCCCCCCCTTCGCTGCCACCTCACCTGCCCAGGCCTGGTCCCGGCTCAGATTGCAGATTCGTCTCAGGGCAGGCAGCTTGTCTTCTTTGCACCAGCGGGCGTCAGTGGCGTTACTCGTCATCCAGAGCAGGTTCTTGTGCTCAGGTCTGGTGTGGAGTCTAACACGAAGCCCGGGGATGACAGCACCCGACAGCCAGCAGCACCGGTTTCTGGTAGCAGACAGGCGGTTGCAGTTGGGGAGGAGGCCCAGGCCTCGGAGCTGTATACATGCCTCTGGCAGCCTATATAATGCAGAGGGGGACAAGCACATATGATCTTCCAATTCCAGCATCTCCTATTAGAGTCTATTTATAGTCTAGCCTGTCCCACAAGCTTGATAGCCGGGGAAACAAGTTGCCGAGAGGAGCAGAAGGAAACATTTACTTCCTGTGTATGACCGTCATACACGGCAGGTTCCGGCTGCTAGCAGCAGCCGGGGACCTGCCTGTAATGGCCGACACCCGCGATCGCGCGGATGTCCGCCATTAACCCCTCAGATGCCGTGATCAATACAGAACACGGTATCTGCGGCATTGCGGCACTTTGAATGGATGATCGGATCGCCCGCAGTGCTGCCGCGGCGATCCGATCATCCAGCTCCAGCATAGCGGCCGGAGGTCCCCTCTCCTGGCACCGGCCGTCTCCCGGGGTCTTCTGCTCTGGTCTGAGATCGAGCAGACCAGAGCAGAAGATCACCGATAATACTGAGCAGTGCTGTGTCCTATACATAGCACTGCACACTATTAGCAATCAAAGGATTGCTATAGATAGTCCCCTATGGTGACATAAAAAGTGTAAAAATAAAAATTGTCAGTTTTTCCCATTTTACCCCCAAAAAGCGTAATTTTTTTAATAAACATATTTGGTATCGCCGCGTGCGTAAATGTCTGTACTATCAAAATATAATGTTAATGATCCCGTACGGTGAATGGCGGAAACGTAAAAATTTTTTAAAAAGTACAAAAATTTGTCTTTTTTGTCACATTTTATAAAAAAAAATTTATAAAAAATTATTTAAAAGTTTTATATATGCAAATGGGGTATCTAAAAAAAAGTAGAGATGACAGCACAAAAAACGAGCCCTCATACTGCCCTATATACGGAAAAGTGAAAAAGTTATAGGTGGTCAAAATAGGGCGATTTTAGATTACTGATTTTGTACAAAAAGTTTTAGATTTTTTTTAAGCGGTACAAAAATATAAAAGTATATAGCCATGGGTATCATTTTAATCGTATTGACCCACAGAATAAAGAACACATATAATTTTTACTGCAAATTGTACAGTGTGAAAACGAACCCCTCCAAAATGTGCAAAATTTTGGTTCTCATTTCCTCCCTAAATACATTTTTTTTGGGGTTCGTTGTACATTTTATGGTAAAATGAGAGGTTTCATTACAAAGTGCAATTGGTCACACACAAAACAAGCCCTTATATGGGTCTGTAGATGGAAATATAAAAGAGTTATGGATTTTAGATGGCGAGGAGGAAAAAACAAAAACACAAAAATTAAATTGGCCTGGTCCTTAAAGGGGTACTCCAGTGAAAACCTTTTTTCTTTTAAATCAACTGGTGGCAGAAAGTTAAACATATTTGTAAATTACTTTTATTGAAAAATCTTAATCCTTCCAGTACTTATTAGCTGCTGAATGCTACAGACGAATTTCCTTTCTTTTTGGAACACTGATGACATCATGAACACAGTGCACAGTGCTGACATCTCTGTCCATTTTAGCAACCATGCATAGCAGATGCATAGCAGTTGTATTTTAAGGGCAGTATGGTGGCTCAGTGGTTAGCACTGCTGCCTTGCAGTGCTGGGGACCTGGGTTCAAATCCCACTAAGGACAACAATAAATAAAGCGTTATTATTATAATAACGTCAGCAGAGAGAACTGTGTTTGTGATGTCATCAGAGAGCATTCCAAAAAGAAAATAATTTCCTCTGTAGTATTCAGCAGCTAATAAGTACAGGAAGGATTAAGATTTTTTGATAGAAGTAATTCACAAATATTTTTAACTTTCTGCCACCAGTTGATTTAAAAGAAAAAAGGTTTTCACCGGAGTACCCCTTTAAGGTGAAAATGGGCTTGGTCCTCAAGGGGGTTAAAGACAATTTGGGAGATACATTTTTTTTTCTTACTTGGAGACAGATACTAAAACATGTTCTTTTTTAAAATCTGTTTCAATTATCTGATTGTATTTTTTATATATTTGATTTTTAGTACAATATCATGGGGGTAGCCATGCTAAATCTGCTTTTAACAGCAATTAGATAGATTCCTTATGGCAAGCCCCCAAAACACAATGAACATCTCTAGAGCCTATTTTTGTATGGGACATGTTTGCAAGCATACACTGTGATCTGTACAGAGGTCTTTCTACAGGGGAGGGGGAGGCTGAGCTCCTGTTGTTTTCTTTATCTACATGTGACACCTTTCGCTATAATGTTGTACTGCCCACTTTTCTAATCACAAACAGAATAGGAATTCTTAGCTTAGATTTGGGCCAGTGAGCAGAATGAAAGCATCAACATTTCAGGATTATTTTTATAAATAAATAGTAAAATGGAAAACAAAATAACCAAATATTCCCCCAAAAAATGTTTACCATAGAATCTTGAAACATTTGGGCACTTTCTGATGGCACATTCCCCTTAATTTATATAAGTTTTATGCACAGGTTGCATGCAGGGGCAAGTAATTTTATTTGCCTTAGGTTTAGAGTACACACGTCTATTAAGGGCCATGGATTTTTCACATAGTGCACACAGTTTGTATACTCCAGTGCAGAGGCGTAACTTGTAACTTCTGGGACCTGTTGCAAAATCTGCAACAGGGCCTCATATGCCAATTATAATACTAGCCTCTTATTGGGCAGATGTGCCATGGGGCGCCCTTGGGCACCAGGACCCTGGTGTGAGTGCTACCTCTGCACCCCCTTTAGTTAGGCCCCTACTCCAGTGCATTGGGGTCTACAATTACCCTAATTAGATGGAATTTGCAAACCTTTAGCATAAATAACATTGCATTTTATTTATATAAGGTGTTTTACATTTTAGTTACTGTATACCGGTTATAGCCCTGATGTTCTACAATGATTTACCTAATATCTTTGCTTAGACTATATTGATATACATTATACGTGGTTCTTATGGTGGTTACATGTTCTATCGGGGTTATGGACTAAGATCTAATATCCTTGAAGGTCTGGGGTGCAGTGGTTAAAGGAGTTGTCTGGGATTTTTAGAAAATTGACTAAGAGCTGGAACTGACATAAAATGAACAAATATATACTCCTAAATGCCCCACCACTATAGTGATGATGTCATTTACAATGTCCGCTGACTCTGTAGCCGATATGGCCTCAGCAACAACTGCTTGCTGGGAACACTGAAATAGTGGTGGCACGGGGTAGGATTTACAACAGAATTATATTTTTTATACTGGTTCAAGCTTTTAAGCAATTTTTTTTAGAACCCCAGGCCACCCCTAAAGTGCATGGCCACGGGCAACATCAAAATTTGCTCTCAAGCTGGGGGTTGTATATAATAATAAATAAACTACTACACTCACTTTCTTTGGTCCTTTACTGGTCTCTGCTTCTTCAAACCCTAGCCCACAGGATCTCCCACTCTTTCAATCAGTGACTAAGATACCACTGAGGCCATTGATTGGCTGAGCAGGCAGGTCCTGTGGGGTCAGGACACAACCCAGAAGAAGTGGAGACCAGGGAGTACCATGAGGACTGTGAGTATCAGTGCGGCAGTTGTGGAGGACCAGAAGAGGTAAGTATAACATGTTTGTTATTCTTACCTCATGCCTTGAAGCTAATTTTTACTTTGCCTGAGCAACCCCTTTAATATTGTAGAATTACAAGATTTGGCTATTGTATTGTGAATGGTAAAGGAATTAATGTAATTGGTTTAGAAAAGAAAAAAAAATCATAAATGTAACTTTATTTTATCTAAAAAGCCAAGAATTCTTTATAGGTTTATGGTTTCCAGATACAAAGCTCTCAATACACACAGTCATAGAGTTATATTCTGAAGTATTTGTCTGCTCTCAGCTACTGCTATTAGAAGTTCCCTGCATAGGGATTTATAACGCTCCCATGGAACTCAATAACTAATTTAGATTTAGGGAGCTCCCTCTATTGACAGAAATAATTTTAACATTCAATGAATTGTTTTGTCCTAAACTGCTAGCAGAGTAATAACATTCCCAAACTATTGTCTACCAACATTAGATACACTTTAGTACAGCTATTCAAATGACATATTATCATCCATGTTTTAATATTAATACCAGGATCTGCTTGCTTATAATGTATTGTTCTTGCGACAAGAAGAAAATATAGGACTGAACTCCTATTAGGTAACAGCATTCTGTTCTCTATTGAACGGTAGCATTTTAGGATCACTCTTCATGGTTGGGTTAGAGGGCACTGTAATGTGCCCCCCCCCCCCCCAGGTAGGCTGGGTCTTGAATTCATGCTGCCATATTACTTAATTTGTTAATGTTCAGCATATGATTGATCAATTATCCAATTTCTAATCGTCTTAGTTTTTTTCAATTTCTCATGATTTCAGGATATTTATTTGCCGTCAGTAATAGGTATACTCTGTTTACATTCATAGGAAGCAAAGATATACATATCCTTGAGTGTATACAGTTGGTTTTGGTCTATGCTATGGTCTAATGGCCAGATGCCTATGGCTGACCTTGGAGCCTAATGTTACGTAACCCACCGTTATTTTGCATAGGTAACTACACCGTCATCATGTCATGTGGTATGGGGAGCTGATAGGAGAAACACGCTTCCTATGTAAAACTCTTGCCACATCCACTACTGACAGACTGGACCTCATTTTTAATCATATTTTTTGCCAACACAATGAAGTACATTTCCATTATAGCGAATGTCCCTGCAAGATTGGCAACAGTAACACATAGCCCTGTTGATGCAGAAATTGCCAGGAAAACACTATTCCCAACAGGTAACCTCCTCAGGACTGCAGTAAAACACAATCATAGCACATAACAAAGGACAATGGGGGGGGGGGGGGGGGGGGTATTTATCAATTTTGCCTGTTGAATGTTTCTTTTTACCCTTTTTTTTCACTTTGGTTTTCGTGGACATGCACCAAATTTATCATTTGGTGCAAGCTGTTAGTAATTTTGGCTCAAATGTTGAAATCAGCCGTTCACAGCGCCTTTTACACAGAACTTACCGCCATAGAGGACGCATATTTTACCCTGTAGAGCAGCCATTTCGGAGTCCCTCCTGCAGGATATCAGCAAGCGACGTGAGTTATTTTCTTTTGTGGGGTTTATAGCCACCAGGTGAAATGGATTTTATTTTCAACTCGAGTAGTTTTTTTTTTTTTTTTTTACTTTAGTGCAGTGGTCTTCAACCTGCGAACCTCCAGATGTTGTAAAACTGCAATTCCCAGCATGCCCGGACAGCCGTTGGCTGTCCGGGCATGCTGGGAGTTGTGGTTTTGCAACATCTGGAGGTCCGCAGGTTGGAGACCACTGCTTTAGTGCTTACCTTTCCTGAACCTGTGTGGCCATGTCCAATGCTGGCTCAACGGAGGGTGAAGGTTCCTCAGGATAGTATTGAGCAGCCCTTTTTAATGTATTTTGACGCCTTTACATTTTTTTTACATTGCTAAGTGTGTTTTCCAAGTGCAAAATTTCTTGGCGGTGATTTGCGCCAAAAAAACGGGATTTGCGCCAAAATTGCACCAAAGATCGATTGGCGCAAATGTTGAATTACTGAATTACTAAAGTTGAAATCACACACAGGACTGTGTGATTTTGAGAAAGTTGTAAAAATGACAGTGGAGAAGATGCGCCAAACTTTGGCGCAAAAAGACACTGCGCCAAAGTATTGCGCCAAAGTTACATTAAAATAGACACATAAATCCTTTGATAAATACCCCCCAATGTGTTGTGTTGTCCTGGCAGAATAATTGTTGGGGCTTTCGTCACCATGGCGACAGCACTGCACATAATGTTTGTCTGTAGTGTGCCCTAACAGGTCACAGGCACAGAATGTTGGCAGCTAGAAGAGTGCCAGCATATTGTAAGCAAAACTATAAATATGGGACAACTAATATAAATAAATAAACTTTTAAAAATATATATATTTTTTAATTTAGTAAAATACATAAGCTATAAAATAGCTCCCATATACAGCAGGTGAAATAAGTATTGAAAACGTAACCATTTTCCTTACTAAATATATTTCCAAAGGTGCTATCGACATGAAATATTCACCAGATGTTGGTAATAATGTGAAATTAAACAGGTAAAAAGTATTGAATACTTCAGGAAAGGGAAGTACAAACAGACATGAAAAGCCAAGAAAACAGCTGAAATCTATCAGTAATTAAAAAGCAATCCAGACCCTTGTCAGTGCAAATGAACGCCTTTCTGCCTCACTGATGGCTTACAATGAGGTCTCATTGCCAATGAGTAATGGGTTAAAGCAAAGAGCTGTCTTAAAGAGGTGCTCCGCCCTAGACATCTTATCCCCTATCCAAAGGATAGGGGATAAGATGTCAGATCGCCGCGGTCCCGCTGCTGGGGAGCCCCGGGATCCCCGCTGCGGCACTGCGCTATCATTACAGCACAGAGCGAGTTCGCTCTGTGCGTAATGACGGGCGATACAGGGGACGGAGCAGCGTGACGTCATGGCTCCGCCCCTCATGACATCACAGCCGGTCCCCTTAATGCAATTCTATGGCAGGGGGCGTGACGACCGCCATGCCCCCTCCCATAGACTTGTATTGAAAGGGGCGGGCCGTGACGTCACGAGGGGCGGCCCCGTAACGATGCTGCGGCCCCTGTATTGCCCGTCATTATGTGCAGAGCAAACTCGCTCTGTGCTGTAATGATAGCGCAGTGCCGCAGCGGGGATCCCGGGGATCCCCAACAGCGGGACCGCGGCGATCTGACAGCTTATCCCCTATCCTTTGGATAGGGGATAAGATGTCTAGGGGCGGAGTACCCCTTTAAAACCTTCACAATTTAATTGTTGCAAAACTTAACAATGGCTTTGGGTACAGGCCTATTTCTAAGCTACTGAATGTTCTAATGACCACTGGTGGAGCCATAAAATGGAAGTGAAAACACAATCATTTTACCATAAATTTGCCTCGACCAGGTGCTCCTCACAAGATTTTGGATAGAAGAGTGAAAATAATTTTCAGAAGAGTTGTCCAAGAGCCAAGGACACTTGTGCAGAGCTTGAAAAAGACCTGAAATTAGCAGGTACTGTTGTCTCAAAGAACACAGTAAGTAACGCACTCCACCGTCATGGCCTGTATGTACGCTAACCACACAAGATTCCATTGCTGAATAAAAAGCATGTTGAAGCTTGTGTAAAAATTGTTGTTGCCCAACATTTGGAAAATTCAGTGAAATACTGGGAGAATACAGTGTGGTCAGATTAGAGCAAAATAGAACTGTTTGGCTGCCATAATACACACCATGTTTGGAGGAGAAATGGCACTGCACATCACCCTAAGGCTAGGTTAAGACTACGGAATTCTGCTTTGAAATTGCAGGCGGAAATTCCGCTTGCAAAAATGTATAGTGTAGTGAATGGGTTTCCGTTCACAAATTCACACTTTGGAATTTGTGAAGTGGAATTTGTGAATGGAAAATCTGATTGGAAATTTCCTCCTGAAGAATGGCGTTGCTCTTTCTTCAGGCGGAAATACTCGCAGAACACATTGCAGTCTATTGGACACTGCAGTGTCCACGTGGCTGGCCGCACTCGGAATCTCCGGGCGGAAATTTTCGGCCCGGAGATTCCGTAGTCTGAACCTAGCCTAAAACACCAGACCAACAGTGAAGTTTGGAGGTGGGAACCTCATGGTGTGCGGCAGCTTTTTATCAAATGATATGGACAAGCTTCACATAACTGAAGGATGAATGGGAAAATTTACCGAGAGATTCTTGAGAAAAATCTACTGCCATCTACCAGGATGATGAAGTTGAAATGAGGGTGGACAATTCAGCATGACAATAAACCCAAACACTTTGAGGAAACTCTCGAATTGTTTCAAAGAAAGAAAATAAGGCTGCTCAGCCAATCATTTGATCTAAATCCCATGAAAATCTATGGAAAGAATTGAAGACCATAATTCATAGAAGAGGCCCACGGAACCTTCAAGATTTGAAGACTTTGTGTGGAAGCATGAGCCTAAATCACACCAGAGCAATGCATGTGACTAGTTTCTCCATACAGGGGGTGTTTTGAAGCTGTTAGTACCAACAAAGGCCTTTGTACAATGAATTAAATTAATATTAGTAAGTGTGTTCTATATTTTTTCCTGTGTCATTTCACATTATTACAGATTACTTACTTTCAAAGCTTATTTGTGTTGTATGTATGAATTACTTGGGTTGTTGTCAACATCTGGTGAAAATTTCATGCTAATAGCACATTTGAAAATATATTTAGTGAGAAAAATGATAACATGTTTAATACTTATTTCACCCACTGTACAGTATTTAGTATCACCAGGTGCATATCAATCTATACGGTAAATAAACTGTAGATTACACACTTAATTTAGGTCAGCAATAAACAGTGTTCAAAAAGAAATTTTTTTGGGGGGGTTTCTGAGCTTGAACCCCAAACATGAATCAAATGTATGTGATTTGTTACCACCAAAATCAAATTATATATATATGAAAAAAAAAGAACTGCTGGGAAAAAAAATTAAAAAATTCTGGCAGTAACATACCATGTTTAAATATATGGGCAGATGTTCCCTTTACCAGGTGGCTATGTCATTTAACTAGGACTCACTGTGACCTAGCAGGGAGATAAAGCCAAATCCTTTAATGGTCACTGCACTTTCAAACAACTTCCCCAGCCTATGTGATTCCTAACATACTTTGAAAATCACTTAATTTACCACAAATTATTCCTCCTGCTTAGAAAAACAATTCTAAAGTCTTGACAACAAGGTGTTTTACTTTTCCCCAATCTGCTGCTCCCTGCCTATTGGGGGAAACCCATCTCCAGTAACAGACACAGCAAGATTGAATTCACCAAGTGGAGATGGGGCTCAGTTACTACTAGGTGCAGGGAAATAGAGGAAGAAGAGGAAAAAGTCTGAGCTGCGTATCTACAATTTGGGAGTCTGTCTGCCTTCTCCAGATGATCCTCAGTGTTAAGGAAAGACAGTAGTAAACTGTTGGTACAGGATGGTGGTGTGGGTGACTCTGATGATAATGATACTTACCTATCCCTGATCCGTGGTCCCGTTTGTCAGTTATCTTCCTTACTTCCGTTACCTTCCTTATTTGGGAGACAGGCTTGGTGCAGGGGCAGCAAAAAAATTGTCCAATCAAAATTAAAGACGGCCCTGGAGCCAGTGACCAGCCGACAATTGAGAAAACAATTATTTGTTGACTGATGAGGTCTTTTTAACCTGCTTAAAATCATCTGGCGCAGGCCGCAGATATCCCCCGGGATCAAGGCTGTACAGCTGGTAGCTGAAGGAAAGGAATGTGCAAATGATTCTGTGTTAATTCTTGTGACCCACCCTGCATAACGCTTGAGCCTCGTAATATGCTCTTCAAATGAGCGCTGATTAACACAGTTCATCCTATCTAATAGGGCCCTTACTGCATGGTACCTGTATGTAGGTGGATAAATATATCTATGCTCAATGGGTCCTACACAGTAAATATGGAGTTTGAAACTGTGTCTTAGTTCCACCTTGAAATGACTTTAATTGAAAATATAATTCTTCTCATTGTTATATGTAGACAATCTCTCATTCTCTATGTAAAAAAAAAAAAAATAATTATATATCATTGTTATATTGTAATTCATCTGATGTTTTTTGTCACTTATAGGATAACACCATAGATTTCCTGGAATATGTGGCTGCTCTTAACCTTGTTTTGCGGGGGAAACTTGAGCATAAGCTGAAATGGACTTTCAAAGTGTACGACAGAGATGGAAATGGCTGTATAGACAAGACTGAGCTTCTAGAAATAGTAGAGGTAAAGTGTTGTGTACAATATGATAAATACATATGCATAAAGTCTAAAGGGGTACTCCAGCATAAAGGGGTACTCCAGCAATTTACATTTTATTCTCTATCCACAGGATAGGGGTAAGTGTCTGATCACAGGGGGTCCAATCAATGGGACCCCCCACAATCTTTGGCTCTCCTCTTGCACCAAACAGGGCCGACTTGCTCCTTCCATATATTTCTATGGGAACGCCGGAGATAAACGAGTGCTGTACTCTGCTGCCTCCGGCTCTCCCATAGAGATACATGGAAGGGAGGTGTGTTGACCCTGAGCAAAGCATTTCCAAGCGGAACCGGTTCAATGTTTCTATGGATGCTGAAATTCAGCCCTATGCTCAGTGCAGCAGAATGCCATTGAAATCAATGAGACTCTACTCCAACAGAATTTCAGAGTCAAAATTCTGCAGTGTAAACATAGCCTTAAACTTAAGGACTCATGACGTACCAGTACATCATGAGGCCGCTCCCATTTTATAACGCGGGGCCACGGCTGTCACGCCCCCCCCCCCCCCCCATAGACATAGTGATGGCAGGGGTGACGTCACACGGGGGCGGAGTCGTGATGTCACGATACTGCGGCCCCGTGGTCGCCACCCAGCTGTTTGTGAGCTGGCACCGCGGCATGCAGCTCAAACAGGTGGGTGGCAAATACAAGATTGCGGGGGTCCTCAGCGGCGGGACCCCCGTGGTGAGACATCTTATCCCCTAGGATAAGGGGATAAGATGTCTCAGGGCCGGAGTGCCCCTTTAAACTTTATTGACAGAAAAACAGTATTCTTCAGGACTGAAGTATTGCCAGTTTTTCCTAAATAAGGCAAGGGTGACACCATGTTTGGCTACCCTGTTGAATTTGGTATCCAGATGTGTTAGAATGGTAAGTGTACCTGTTATTTCAAAGAAAACTTTTAACGTGTCCCTGTGACTTGTTAAAAGTTTTTTAAATGACAGGTATACTTTAAAAAAACATAATTGTAAATCTAGCCTAACACATTTTTTTCTCAGACAGTTTTGATCAATCTGTATTAATCCCGCAATAGGATGTATATGCATACGTCCTACTGATCTCCTGCTCTGCACGACACGCTGCAGGAGATCGGCGGTTGGACACAGATGTCAATCACAGTCGGTAACCTACCACAGCTGCTGGGACCAAGATCGTCCTGGTCTTGGCAGCGTTAACCCCATAGATGCCATAATTGGTATCCTGTCTGCCAAGTATGGAAGCCTGTTAGGTCCAGCCATAAGGCTGGATATTACAGTCTATATGTCAGTGTAATACTGACAGTTATGTACTGCAGCATAGTATGACAAGTAAAAAGATAAAAGGTTTATCAATAATAAAATAAAGTGTAAAACAAATAAATAAATGCCCAATACCCAAGCTCTCCATTATCACAAAAAATTGGCATGTTCGTAATGACTTTTACAATAAGCAATAAAGTTATTTATACCCCACAGTGAAACCAGAAATTTTCCAATTTTTAGGTATGTTCACACATGCGTATTTTTGCTGCAGATCTGCTGCAGATTTGCTTGCTGCAGATTTTGCTTCCCATTGACTTCAATGGGCAGGAAAATTTGCTGACTCCGAAAATCTGCTGCAGCAGAAAATATGCATGTGTGAAAGCACCCCATTACAATATTTTGGATTTTTTTTTTTTTTACAAAAAATGCTGCATGTATCAACAAAACTTTACCACTAATATAAAGTACTATATGTCACGAAAATACAATCTAAGAATCGCTTCGCTCAGTAAAAGCATGTCAAAGTTATTACCACTTTAAAGCTAAGTTTCTACTTGGTTTTTTGTTTCCTGCGTCTGCCATTTTTTCTGGCGAAATGCATATATTTTATAACAACATTTTTATAATTTTTTAATAAAGTGTGTTTGTTTCACTTTTTTTCTCTATTTTTAAATTTTTTTTTAGGTAGTAATACTACTCCCAGCATGGAACAGACTGTTTCATGATGGGAGTAGTAGTACCTGTACTAATAGACATATTGCCCCGGGTGTCGTGACACCCGATGCGATCATCCATAATATAGCAGAGATGCGGAGCGGCTCTATACAGCACTCACATCTCTGCTCTGTATTCCGGCCAGTGATGTGAATAGAACATCACTCATTCATATTTTCTGCCCAGAATGGTGATTGGCCGGATTGTTGCAGCCAATCACCGCTCTGAGGGAAATATGAATGAGTAAGTGGCTGGCCGGAGTATAGTGCAGAGATGCGAGCACAGGAGAAAGCCACTCCACATCTCTGCAATAGAAAGGACGATCGCATCGGGTGTCAGTAGTGATACCCACTGTGATCTGTTCTTACCTGCAGGTACTACTACTCCCAACATGGACCACACTCTGCTCCATGCTGGGAGCTGTAGTATCTGCATTAATTGACAGATCGCAGCGAATGTAACTTCTGACACCCACTGCAATCTGTCTATTAATGCAGGTACTACAGCTCCCAGTATGGAGCAGAGTGTGCTCCATGTTGGGAGTAGTAGTATCTGAGGTTAAGGAAAGATCACAGTGGATGTCACTCCTTACACCTGCTGTGATCCTCCTGTATAATGTAAAGATGCGGGTGGGAACCATCTGGCAAATCACAGCTCTCTGCCGGAAATATGAATAGGTGTATATATACGTCAGTGCAGGGGACCATAGAAGAACAGCCGCCCGCATCTATACATTATACAGAAGGATCACAACGGGCGATCTGTCAATTAGTACAGGTCCTACTACTCCCATCATGGAACAGTGTGTTCCATGCTGGGAGTAGTAGTACTACCTAAAAAAATAAAAAAAATAAAGAAAAAAAGTGAAAAACACACACACTACATTTTTATTATTGTCGGCTATATTTTTAGGTCCCCACCCGCCCACATAAATTGATCCCTGTTTTAAAAATTAATAAAAATTTAGTTATAAAAAAGATAAATTTTGTTAGATACAATTTTTTCCTTCACTGCTGTATCTTTTTTATTTTTTATTTTTTATGGTACCCTATGAAATGTTATTAAAAAAAGGTATCTCCATCACTTTTTTGGATTGTTAAAGTCCAAAAAAGAATAAAAAAAACACCTGCAAAAACACCAAAGTTAAAACCCACATATGGTTTTTCTTGGTGTTTTTTCACTCCCATAGACTTCTATGGGAGAAAAACGCCACGATTTTGACTAAAAAATTGCCAGTGGCTCAACATGCTGCGAAAACCATGTAAAAACATGTTAAATAACAATGAAGAGACCAGCAAATACAATGTATAATACAAGTGTTGCACATTATTTAGCCTGCCAGTTTACCATTATTGTGAATTTATGATGTTCCTCTTGGGAAAAAATAGATATAGTTATTAATAGTTATAGTTATTAATAGTTATTAATACTTATTAACCCCTTAAGGACGCAGGACGTAAATATACGTCCTGGTGAGGTGGTACTTAACGCACCAGGAAGTACATTTACGTCCTAAGCATAACCGCGGGCATCGGAGCGATGCCCGTGTCATGCGCGGCTGATCCCGGCTGCTGATCGCAGCCAGGGACCCGCCGGCAATGGCCGACGCCCGCGATCTCGCAGGCGTCCGCCATTAACCCCTCAGGTGCCGGGATCAATACAGATCCCGGCATCTGCGGTAGTTCGCGATTAAAATGAACGATCGGATCGCCCGCAGCGCTGCTGCGGGGATCCGATCATTCATAACGCCGCACGGAGGTCCCCTCACCTTCCTCCGTGCGGCTCCCGGCGTCTCCTGCTCTGGTCTGTGATCGAGCAGACCAGAGCAGGAGATGACCGATAATACTGATCTGTTCTATGTCCTATACATAGAACAGATCAGTATTAGCAATCATGGTATTGCTATGAATAGTCCCCTATGGGGACTATTCAAGTGTAAAAAATTTTTTTTAAAAATGTAAAAGTAAAAGTAGAAAAAAAGTGAAAAATCCCCTCCCCCAATAAAAAAGTAAAACGTCAGTTTTTTCCTATTTTACCCCCAAAAAGCGTAAAAAACATTTTTTATAGACATATTTGGTATCGCCGCGTGCGTAAATGTCCGAACTATTAAAATAAAATGTTAATGATCCCGTACGGTGAACGGCGTGAACGAAAAAAATTTTTAAAAGTCCAAAATTCCTACTTTTTTAATACATTTTATTAAAAAAAAAATTATAAAAAATGTATTAAAAGTTTTTTATATGCAAATGTGGTATCAAAAAAAAGTACAGATCATGGCGCAAAAAATGAGCCCCCATACCGCCGCTTATACGGAAAAATAAAAAAGTTATAGGTCATCAAAATAAAGGGATTATAAACGTACTAATTTGGTTAAAAAGTTTGTGATTTTTTTTAAGCGCAACAATAATATAAAAGTATATAATAATGGGTATCATTTTAATCGTATTGACCCTCAGAATAAAGAACACACGTCATTTTTACCATAAATTGTACGGCGTGAAAACGAAACCTTCCAAAATTAGCAAAATTGCGTTTTTCGTTTTAATTTCCCCACAAAAATAGTGTTTTTTGGTTGCGCCATACATTTTATGATATAATGAGTGATGTCATTACAAAGGACAACTGGTCGCGCAAAAAACAAGCCCTCATACTAGTCTGTGGATGAAAATATAAAAGAGTTATGATTTTTAGAAGGCGAGGAGGAAAAAATGAAAACGTAAAAATTAAATTGTCTGAGTCCTTAAGGCCAAAATGGGCTGAGTCCTTAAGGGGTTAATGTGAGGATAGCTCACACATACACAAACACATACTCTTGCAGATTTGTTTTCCTTGTATTTGATATTAAATATGTTAATTTTTATTTCAGTCTATATATAACCTGAAGAAGGTTTGTCGCCAAGGTCAAGAAGACCGGATTCCATTGTTGTCACCAGAGCAAGTGGTGGATAGGATATTCCAGTTGGTGGATGAGAATGGAGATGGTATACTGCTAAAATAACCCTTGATTAATACCACTTTAAGGCTAAGTTTCCACTTGGTTTTTTTCTGGCAGTTTTTGGAATACTACCACTGCAGTTTTTGAACCAAAGCCAGAAGTGGATTCAAAAGGAATAGGACATATATAGGAAGGACTTATACTTCTCCTCCCTTATGGATCCACTTCTGACTTTGGCTCAATAACTGCAGTGACAGTATTCCAAAAACTGACAGAAAAGTGGAAACTTAGCCTAAGGCTTTGTACACGCGGTGGAATTTCTGTGCTTCTGCTCAAATTCTGTTCTGCCAAGCTGGCAGCAGATGTTTTTTTTTTTTTTTTCAGATTCCATACGGAATGTGCACAGAATTTGTGCTAAGCTATAGGCCGACATTTATCAATGAGTTTACACCTTTTTTTGTCCGTACGAAAGGCGCTATTTTGGCGCCTTGGTGGTAGAATATTTTAGTTACTCCAGATGTTTTGGAGTAGCAGTACATGCTTTTCAATTCAGCGTATGCCGTGGGCTGAAATTTTTTGTAAAAAGGCGCAAAACCACTGAAAAGTGTCTAAAACTACACCAGCCCAGACCTGGCGTAGCTTTTTAGTTTATGCGAAGAGAGAAATTTGAGAAAATGTGACCTGCACAAAATTTATCAAATGCTCTGTGAACATTTAATAAATTTGGTGCTCCTACACATTATCAGCACACAAAAAAAGGTGTAAAAAAATTCTTCACTTACACTTACAATGATAAATGTGGGCCATACAGAATTTCTTGTGCTCAACACACATATTTTGGATGGAATTCAGAGTCCTATTGACTTCTGTAGGACTCTGCCAGGGAATTCCGCAAAAAGATTTGTAATGTTTATTCTTTACGCAGAATTTGGAATGCAAAATTCTGCTGCGGAAAATCTGCTGAGTGAATGGGACAGCTGAAATTCTGATAACCAAAGTGTTAACTTCATGTAGCAGAATTTTCGAGCTGCATCTTTCCCTCTGGATTCTGCATGGAAATTCTGCTGTGTTAACATAGCCTACCATAGATGTAATACACATGCCTTTTAATCACATTTTCTGTTCACCATATTCCGCTTGTATGAAAGACTATGTTCAGAAGGTGGAATTTCTGCAGTGGAAATTCTGCTGTGTGAATATATGGGGAATCCCATTGAAGAGAATGTACAGTAAATTGTGGCAGAATTCCCTGTGGAATTCTTCAGCGGAATTCCGCACGGAAATTGCGCCGTCGGAACATAGCCTAAGGGTTGATAAATGACAGTGGGAAATCAGTTCCGCTACTATTCACTTCAATGGGCCAGTTTAAAATCCACAATAGTGACAGATTTGCAGATTGCAGTGAATGGTAGCAAAACTTGACTCCACCAGTTTTCCTTTTCTATAATCTTTTGGATAATCTGAGAAACCAAAATAAGCTAATACAATTAAATACCCATTCATTTTAATGGGTCTTTATTTGTAACAATTTGCATCAGTTTGCGTCAGGTCCATTCATTTTACATTTTTTGAATGGAGAAAAAACATTCAGATATTTATTTCTGCTAAAAAAAAACATATTAACCCCTTACCACTACAAGACGTATGCATACGTCCCAGCACTCGATATGTCCGCACTCTGGGACGTATGCATACGTGCTGCTGATCTTCTGCTCTGCTACTTGCAGCTCAGGAGATTGGCGGCGGAACCTGGCTGTCAAACACACGGCATCTAGGCAGGTGTGAGGTGGTTTTTTGCGCCCCCGTAGATCCATGCGTCCGCTCCTCCCCCAGCTCTCCGAACATTTCCGAAGCTAGAACTGGGGGAGAGCAGAGCAAGGGGAGGGAGGAGGTTCACGCCCCCTCCCTCATCTCCCCTCCCTGAGCTCGGCTGGACGCAGATCTCTACGGCACGCCCCCTCCCTGAGGACATAGATCGCCACGGCAGGTCCCCTCCCTCATCTCCCCGAGCAGATTTCCACGGCAGGTCCCCTCCCTCATCTCCCCGAGCTGAGGACGTAAATCTCCACGGCAGGACCCCTCCCTCATCTCCTCGAGCTGAGGACATAGAGCAGTGCTCCCAATGAGCTCTATGTGTAAAGGGGGACATACTGTACGGGCTAAAGGGGACATACTGTACGGGCTAAAGGGGACATACTGCATAGGCTAAAGGGGGACATTTAGCCTGAACAGTATGTCCCCCTTTAGCCCGTACAGTATGTCCCCCATTAGCCCGTACAGTATGTCCCCCTTTACATATAGAGCTCATTGGGAGCACTGCTCTATGTCCTCAGCTCGGGGAGATGAGGGAGGGGACCTGCCGTAGAGATCTGCGTCCAGCCGAGCTCAGGGAGGGGAGATGAGGGAGGAGGCGTGAACCTCCTCCCTCCCCTTGCTCTGCTCTCCCCCAGTTCTAGCTTCGGAAATGTTCGGAGAGCTGGGGGAGGAGAGTACACATGGATCTACGGGAGGGGGGGGGCGCAAAAAACCACCTCACACCGGCTCACGGCATCTATGGGGTTGACAGGGGGAGGGTGCTCCCCCTGTTCACCAGTGGCGTCTGATGGCCTCCTGTCTTCCAGCTACAGAAGCCTGTGAGATCCAGCCACAGGCTGTAGTGTGTGCAGCTCATCGGGTTATAATGTGCTGCAGTACAAATGTATTGCAGTAAACCTGTAAAAAGGGAAAAATAAAATAAAATAATAAAAGATTCTTCAATAAAAGTGTGAAAAAAATAAATGCCCCTTTCCCAATAAAAGCCTGTATTATCATAGAAAAACACAAATCATATACATACTAGGTATTGCCACTTCCGTAATGAAGTGTACTATAAAGCTATAATGTAAATTATCCCTGACGCCATAAAAAAAAAATAATAATAATTTGCCAATTTTGGTACAGATAGCGGAAAAATAGATCAAAAGGTAGAATGTATCGCAAAAATGATACCAATAAAAAGTACAGCTTGTCCCGCAAAAAATAAGCCCTCACTCAATGGCGGAACCAAAAAGAAAAGAAACCACTTGAAAACGGACCATGTATAAACTAAAATAAATTTTATTTAGAATAATATAAAGACATATAATAATTACACACACAGCGTGGACAAACAAAAGTGGGAACCAGGGAGCAGGGGGAGATAAAAAGAAGGTAACAATAATATATATAGTGTCCAAGTGTGCTGAACAATTTAAAGTGCCAGCAGCGTGCCAAATAAATAGATAGGACCAATATGTTTAAAAACGCACACAAAACGGATCACAGAGAAAACCAGATGTAGTAGTGGCATAGAACAGTAGCACTCCCTCCGCTCCCCAGTTACCCACCAGACCTCCAACGCGTTTCACCCAACGGGGCTTTATCCAGGCGTTGGATGAAAAATAAAAAAGTTTAGGCTGTGGGAAAATGATAACAAAAAAGGGGTAAAAAATAATTTTGCTCAGAAAAGGAAAAATAACATAAAAAGCTATATTAAATGGGTATCACCATAATCGTACTGAACGCACAGTGAACGCACAGTGAACACCATAAAAAAAAATTATAAAAAACCCTGGAAATTTTCCAGTTTTTCACAAAAAAAGCTTCATGAGCCAACAAAAATGCACCACTTATATAAAGTACAATATGTGATGAAAAAAACCATCTCAGAATCGCTCCTCTCAGAAAAAGCATTCTAAAGTTATTACCATGTAAAAAGAGCCTGGTCATTAACCCCTTAACGACGCAGGACGTATATTTACGTCCTGCGCCGGCTCCCGCGATATGAAGCGGGATCTCGCCGCGATCCCGCATCATATCTCGTCGGTCCCGGCGCTCATCAACGGCCGGGACCCGCGGTTAATACCACACATCGCTGATCGCGGCGATGTGCGGTATTAACCCTTTAGAAGCGGCGGTCAAAGCTGACCGCCGCTTCTAAAGTGGAAGTGAAAGTGACCCGGCTGCTCAGTCGGGCTGTTCGGGACTGCCGCGGTGAAATCGTGGCATCCCGAACAGCTGACAGGACACCGGGAGGGCCCTTACCTGCCTCCTCGGTGTCCGATCGGCGAATGACTGCTCCGTGCCTGAGATCCAGGCAGGAGCAGTCAAACGCCGATAACACTGATCACAGGCGTGTTAATACACGCCTGTGATCTGTGTAAAAGATCAGTGTGTGCAGTGTTATAGGTCCCTATGGGACCTATAACACTGCAAAAAAAAAGTAAAAAAAGTGTTAATAAAGGTCATTTAACCCCTTCCCTAATGAAGGTTTGAATCACCCCCCATTTCCCATAAAAAAAATAAAACAGTGTAAAAAAAAATAAAAATAAACATATGTGGTATTGCCGCGTGTGTAAATGTCCGAACTATAAAAATATATCATTAATTAAACCGCACGGTCAATGGCATACGCGCAAAAAAATTCCAAAGTTAAAAAAAGCGCATTTTTGGTCACTTTTTATACCATAAAAAAATTTATAAAAAGTGATCAAAAAGTCCGATCAAAACAAAAAATCATACTGATAAAAACTTCAGATCACGGCGCAAAAAATGAGTCCTCATACCGCCCTGTACGTGGAAAAATAAAAAAGTTATAGGGGTCAGAAGATGACATTTTTAAACGTATAAATTTTCCTGCATGTAGTTATGATTTTTTCCAGAAGTGCGACAAAATCAAACCTATTTAAGTAGGGTATCATTTTAGCCGTATGGACCTACAGAATAATGATAAGGTGTAATTTTTACCGAAATATGCACTGCGTAGAAAAGGAAGCCCCCAAAAGTTACAAAATGGCGTTTTTTCTTCGAGTTTGTCGCACAATTATTTTTTTTTCCATTTCGCCATGCATTTTTGGGTAAAATTACTAATGTCACTGCAAAGTAGAATTGGTGACGCAAAAAATAAGCCACAATATGGATTTTTAGGTGGAAAATTGAAAGGGCTATGATTTTTAAAAGGTAAGGAGGAAAAAACGAAAGTGCAAAAACTGAAAAACCCTGAGTCCTTAACCCCTTAAGGACACATGACGTTCTCATACGTCTCCATTTCCGAGTCCTTAAGGACACATGACGTATGAGAACGTCATGTGTTTTACCGGCCCCCCGCAACCATCTGGAGCGGAGCCGGTCCCCGGTGCCTGCTGAAATCGTTCAGCAGGCATCGGGGCATATCGCCCAGGGGGGTCATTATGACCCCCCATGTCGGCGATGGCCGCAGATCGCTGGACAATTCAGTCCAGCGATCTGCGGCGGATTCCGGGTCAATCGGGTCTCCAGTGACCCGATGACCCGGAATTATTGGCTGATCGGGGCCGTCAGAGACGGCCCCGATCAACCAGAGCCAGCAGGGGTGAGGTGGCACTGGTGCCACCTCACGATCGCCCTGATTCGTCGGCCGGATCACCGGCCGACCAATCAGGGCGCCTGCTGCGGGTGTCACTCCCGCAACCCGCTCCGCCCCTCTTCCGGAGGACGTGAGCGGGTGCGGGACGTGCACCCCGGGTGCTGGGGACCCCGATCCCCGGCGCCCCTGTTGGGATCGGGGCCCCAGGAGCGACGGCCGCGGCGGAGACGACGAGGGACTGACCTGGTGCAGCGAGGATCATTGGAGGTGAGTGACAGCCTCCTGCTGTTGCTTAGCAACAGCTCCCAGCATGCAAAAAGGGCATGCTGGTAGCTGTAGTTATGCAACAGCAGGAGGCAGACCACCACAACTCCCAGCATGCCCTTATGGGCATGCTGGGACTTGTAGTTTTGCAACAGCTGGAGGCACATTCTTTCTATGGAAAAGTGTACCTTCAGCTGTTGTGTAACTACAACTCCCAGCTTGCACAATCAGCTAAAGTGCATGCTGGGAGTTGTAGTGGTGCATCTGGTGGTTGCATAACTACAACTCCCAGCATGCCCGTTGGCTGTCGGTGACTGCTGAGAGTTGTAGTTTTGCAACAGCTGAAGGCACACTGAGTTAAGTAGTAAACCAGTGTATCTCCAGCTGTTGCATAACTATAATCCCCAGCATCCCCAGCCAAAGTAGTATGCCTCCAGCTGTTGCATAACTACAACACCCAGCATGCCCTTCCGCTGTCCGTACATGCTGGGGGTTGTAGCTTTTGCAACAGCTGAAGGCACACTGGTTGCAAAACACTGAGTTTGTTACCAAACTCGGTGTTTCACAACCAGTGTGCCTCCAGCTGTTGCAAAACTACAACTCCCAGCATGCACTGATATACCGTACATGCTGGGAGTTGTAGTTTTGCAACAGCTGGATGTTCCCCCCCCAATGTGAACGTACAGGGTACACTCACATGGGCGGAGGATTACAGTTAGTATCCGGCTGCAAGTTTGAGGTGCGGCAAAATTTCTGCCGCAGCTCAAACTGCCAGCGAGAAACTACTGTGAACCCCCAGCCCGTGTGACTGTACCCTAAAAACACTACACTACACTACCACAAAATAAAATAAAAAGTAAAAAACACTACATATACACATACCCCTACACAGCCCCCCTCCCCAATAAAAATAAAAAACGTCTGGTACGCCACTGTTTCCAAAACGGAGCCTCCAGCGGTTGCAAAACTACAACTCCCAGCATGCACTGATAGACTGTACATGCTGGGAGTTGTAGTTTTGCAACAGCTGGATGTTCCCCCCCCCCCCCCCAATGTGAACGTACAGGGTACACTCACATGGGCGGAGGATTACAGTAAGTATCCGGCTGCAAGTTTGAGCTGCGTCAAATTTTCTGCCGTAGCTCAAACTGCCAGCGAGAAACTACTGTGAACCCCCGCCCGTGCGACTGTACCCTAAAAACACTACACTACACTAACACAAAATAAAAAGTAAAAAACACTACATATACACATACCCCTATACAACCCCCCTCCCCAATAAAAATGAAAAACGTCTGGTACGCCACTGTTTCCAAAACGGAGCCTCCAGCTGTTGCAAAACAACTACTCCCAGTATTGCCAGATAGCCGTTGACTGTCCAGGCATGCTGGGAGTTTTACAACAGCTGGAGGCCCCCTGTTTGGGAATCACTGGCGTAGAATACCCCTATGTCCACCCCTATGCAAGTCCCTAATTTAGGCCTCAAATGCGCATGGCGCTCTCACTTTGGAGCCCTGTCGTATTTCAAGGCAACAGTTTAGGGCCACATATGGGGTATCGCCGTACTCGGGAGAAATTGGGCTTCAAAATTTTGGGGGGTATTTTCTGCTATTACCCTTTTAAAAAATGTAAAATTTTTGGGAAAACAAGCATTTTAGGTAAAAAATATATATATTTTTTTACATATGCAAAAGTCGTGAAACACCTGTAGGGTATTAAGGTTCAAATTACCCCTTGTTACGTTCCCCGAGGGGTCTAGTTTCCAAAATGGTATGCCATGTGTTTTTTTTTTTGCTGTCCTGGCACCATAGGGGCTTCCTAAATGCGGCATGCCCCCAGAGCAAAATTCGCTTTCAAAAAGCCAAATGTGACTCCTTCTCTTCTGAGACCTGTAGTGCGCCAGCAGAGCACTTTTCACACCCATATGGGGTGTTTTCTGAATCGGGAGAAATTGGGCTTCAAATTTTGGGGGGTATTTTCTGCTATTACCCTTTTTAAAATTGTTAAAATTTTGGGAAACCAAGCATTTTAGGTAAAAAAAATATATTTTTTTTTACATGTGCAAAAGTCGTGAAACACCTGTAGGGTATTAAGGTTCACATTACCCCTTGTTACGTTCCCCGAGGGGTCTAGTTTCCAAAATGGTATGCCATGTGTTTTTTTTTTTGCTGTTCTGGCACCATAGGGGCTTCCTAAATGCGGCATGCCCCCAGAGCAAAATTTGCTTTCAAAAAGCCAAATGTTACTCCTTCTCTTCTGAGACCTGTAGTGCGCCAGCAGAGCACTTTTCACCCCCATCTGGGGTGTTTTCTGAATCGGGAGAAATTGGGCTTCAAATTTTGGGGGGTATTTTCCGCTATTACCCTTTTTAAAAATGTAAACATTTTGGGAAAACAAGCATTTTAGGTAAAAAATAATTTTTTTTTTTTACATATGCAAAAGTCGTGAAACACCTGTAGGGCATTAAGGTTCACATTACCCCTTGTTACGTTCCCCGAGGGGTCTAGTTTCCAAAATGGTATGCCATGTGGTTTTTTTTTGCTGTTCTGGCACCATAGGGGCTTCCTAAATGCGGCATGCCCCCAGAGCAAAATTTGCTTTCAAAAAGCCAAATGTGACTCCTTCTCTTCTGAGACCTGTAGTGCGCCAGCAGAGCACTTTTCACCCCCATATGGGGTGTTTTCTGTATCGGGAGAAATTGGGCTTCAAATTTTGGGGGGTATTTTCTGCTATTACCCTTTTTAAAAATGTAAAATTTTTGGGAAACCAAGCATTTTAGGTAAAAAAAATATATATTTTTTTTACATATGCAAAAGTCGTGAATCACCTGTAGGGTATTAAGGTTCACTTTACCCCTTGTTACGTTCCCTGAGGGGTCTAGTTTCCAAAATGGTATGCCATGTGTTTTTTTTTGCTGTCCTGGCACCATAGGGGCTTCCTAAATGCGGCATGCCCCCCAAAAACCATTTGTCGCTCCTTCCCTTCTGAGCCCTCTACTGCGCCCGCCGAACAATTAACATAGATATATGAGGTATGTGCTTACTCGAGAGAAATTGGGTTTCAAATACAAGTAAAAATGTTTTCCTTTTTAACCCTTGCAAAAATTCAAAAATTGGGTCTACAAGAACATGCGAGTGTAAAAAATGAAGATTTTGAATTTTCTCCTTCACTTTGCTGCTATTCCTGTGAAACACCTAAAGGGTTAATACACTTACTGAATGTTTTTTTGAATACTTTAGGGGGTGTAGTTTTCATAATGGGGTGTTTTATGGGGTATTTCTAATATGAAGACCCTTCAAATCCACTTCAAAACTGAACTGGTCCCTGAAAAATAGTGAGTTTGAAAATTTTGTGAAAAATTTCAAAATTGCTACTGAACTTTGAAGCCCTATGGTGTCTTCCAAAAGTAAAAACTCATAAATTTTATGATGCAAACATAAAGTAGACATATTGTATATGTGAACCCAAAAAAATATATATTTTGAATATCCATTTTCCTTACAAGCAGAGAGCTTCAAAGTTAGAAAAATGCCAAATTTTCATTTTTTTCATCAAATTTTGGGATTTTTCACCAAGAAAGGATGCAAGTTACCATAAAATTTTACCACTAAGTTAAAGTAGAATATGTCACGAAAAAACAATCTCGGAATCAGAATGATAACTAAAAGCATTCCAGAGTTATTAATGTTTAAAGTGACAGTGGTCAGAATTGCAAAAAACGCTCCGGTCCTTAAGGTATAAAATGGCCTGGTCCTTAAGGGGTTAAGGGGTTAAAGGGTATTCCAGTAAAAAAAACTTTTTTTTTCATATCAACTGGCTCCAGAAAGGTAAATAGATTTGTAAATTACTTCTATTAAAAAATCTTAATCCTACCAGTACTTATCAGCTGCTGAAGTTGAGTTGTTCTTTTCTGTCTGACAACAGTGGTCCCTGCTGACACCTCTCAGGAAATGTCAAGAGTAGGAGAGATTTGCTATGGGGATTTACTGCTACTCTGGACAGTTCCAGAGACAGACAGAGGTGTCAGCAGAGAGCACTGTTGTCAGACAGAAAAGAACAACTCAACTTCAGCAGCTGATAAGTAGCAGTAGGATTAAGATTTTTTAATAGAAGTAATTTACAAATCTGTTTAACTTTCTGGAGCCAGTTGATATAATTTTATTTTTTTTTATTTTTTTTACTGGAATACTCCTTTAAGGTAAAAAAATCGGTCCATCCTTAAGGGGTTAAAGAGACTTATGTCAAATAAAAAAAATAAAAAGGAGTTTGGTCATTAAGGTAAAAAATTGGTCCGTCCTTAAGGGGTTAAACAGAACTGACACATTTTTTTTTTCAATTGAAGTCAATGGTAATAAACTAATAATGTAAAGAGTAGCCTTCAGTGGCCAAACAACTGATTGCACCAGAATGGAAAAAAAATAACCCAACTAACTCTCCATTTTACTGAGCAAACCCGGGGCGTGGCCATCGGGAAAAAGGGTTGTGGTCACCGAAAAGGGGCGTGTTCCCAATATTTTCACAAAAACCCAACATATTTACTAAGGTTTCCACAGAAAATGTGGTGGATTTGAGCTGAGGAAAACTCTACAAATCAGAGCATGTGAAAAAAAAGCAAAGTGTAGGGAAAGTGGAAAATGTAGGGAAACCTTAGTAAATACTGTGGGAAAAAAACTGTAGGGAATTAAAATCCACAAAGAAACCTACACAACACTCTTAGTAAATCAGAGCCAATGTTTCCTTTTTAGGACTCTATAATTCACCTTAACACCAACAAAATATTATTTGCTATCTGTAACTAGATATTACATAAAATTATTATAAAAGCATAACATCACATATTATATAATTTGATTTTAATTATTTACCATTGTAATTTCTCTTTCGTAGCAACAAGAGGTAGTGAATATTTTTTCTCTTGGATCCAATCATATATTCATTCTGTCTACCATTGAAATTATTTAATAAAAAAAAAAATGTGTTAACAAGATTTCCTTTTAAGAGAGCCAATAAAATTAGAGCCAGGAGCATATATATATATATCAGTCCATTAAAGGAGTTCTCCAGTGCAGTAAGTACCCGACAGGTATTTTTGCATGGTATTCACTAATATGGTATTCACTAATAGGGTGATTTTTCTCTACATTTTGCTTTTTTTTACAATTGCTCTGAGCTGTCAGGTTTTCCACCACATCCAAAAAACTGTCAGAGACATTCCCCTTTCTCTGGTTCCCACACCTCTTTTCCAGGTTTTCTGAATAAAACAGGGAATTTTTTTCTAAACTAAAGAGGTATTGCAGCTTTCCTGTGAAAAATAAAATGTTGCCCTAGTCTTCCACAGTTCCTGTTCAACTCCTTCTGATACCCCATTCTTCTGTCTTCTGCCTGCTTCCAAAGCGAGTGCTTGGTGCAGAATCTGCCCAGGCAGAGTCCTGCCTAATGATTGGATGAGCTGGCCGGTCCTGCTCCGAGTGCTTGTCTTGGGAGCAGGCAGAAAAGATTGAGGGACTGAAAAGAGCCAAAGGGGAGTTGCAAGGGAACAGGAGTAGGTATATTGGGGATCAATAGTTTGGGCACCCCAGGTAAAAATCTGTATTAATGTGCATAAAGAAGCAAGGAAACATGGAAAAATCTCCAGAAGGCATCAAATTACAGATTAGACATTCTTATAATTGTTACGCCTAGCGCTCCGGGTCCCCGCTCCTCCCCGGAGCGCGTACGGCGTCTCTCTCTCCGCAGAGCCCCGGTCGGTCCCGCTGACCGGGAGCGCTGCCCTGTCATGGCCGTTGGGGATGCGATTCGCACAGCGGGACGCGCCCGCTCGCGAATCGCATCCCAGGTCACTTACCCGTTCCCGTCTCCTGCTGTCATGTGCTGGCGCGCGCGGCTCCGCTCTCTAGGGCGCGCGCGCGCCAGCTCCCTGAGATTTAAAGGGCCAGTGCACCAATGATTGGTGCCTGGCCCAATTAGCTTAATTGGCTCCCACCTGTTCCCTGGCTATATCTAGTCTCCTCCCTTGCACTCCCTTGCCGGATCTTGTTGCCCTTGTGCCTAGTGAAAGCGTTTTGTGTGTTTAAAGCCAGTGTACCAGAACTCCTGCTATCTCCCCTGACTACGTATCTTGCCGCCTGCCCCCGACCTTCTGCTACGTCCGACCTTGCTTCTGCCTACTCCCTTGTACCTCGCCTATCTTCAGCAGCCAGAGAGGTGAGCCGTTGCTAGTGGATACGACCTGGTCACTACCGCCGCAGCAAGACCATCCCGCTTTGCGGCGGGCTCTGGTGAAAACCTGTAGTGGCTTAGAACCGGTCCACTAGCGCGGTCCTCGCCATCCCTCTCTGGCACAGAGGATCCACTACCTGCCAGCCGGCATCGTGACAGTAGATCCGGCCATGGATCCCGCTGAGGTTCCCCTGCCAGTTGCCTCTGATATCACCACGGTGGTCGCCCAGCAAGCCCGACAGATCGCCCATCTAACCCACCAGCTGTCGGAAGTGTCCACCATTGTGCACCAACTTCAGTCGCAACTTCTTCAGCAATCATCTCCTCCGCCAGCTCCTGCACCTCCTCCGCAGCGAGTGGCCACTCCTAGCCTCCGCCTGTCCTTGCCGGACAAATTTAATGGGGACTCTAAGTTTTGCCGTGGCTTTCTTTCGCAATGTTCATTGCACTTGGAGATGATGTCGGACCAGTTTCCCACTGAAAGGTCTAAGGTGGCTTTCGTAGTCAGCCTTCTGTCTGGAAAAGCCCTGTCATGGGCCACACCGCTCTGGGACCGCAATGACCCCTTCACCGCCTCTGTACACTCCTTCTTCTCGGAAATTCGAAGTGTCTTCGAGGAACCTGCCCGAGCCTCTTCTGCTGAGACTGCCCTGCTGAACCTCGTCCAGGGTAATTCTTCCGTTGGCGAGTACGCCATACAATTCCGTACCCTTGCTTCTGAACTTTCCTGGAATAATGAGGCTCTCTGCGCGACCTTTAAAAAAGGCCTATCCAGCAACATTAAAGATGTTCTGGCCGCACGAGAGACTCCTGCTAACCTGCATGAACTCATTCATCTAGCCACTCGCATTGACATGCGTTTTTCTGAGAGGCATCAAGAGCTCCGCCAGGAAAAAGACTTAGATCTCTGGACACCTCTCCCACAGTCTCCACTGCAATCTGCGCCTAGGCCTCCCGCCGAGGAGGCCATGCAAGTGGATCGGTCTCGCCTGACCCTGGAAGAGAGGAATCGCCGTAAGGAAGAGAATCTTTGTCTGTACTGTGCCAGTACTGAACATTTTTTGGTGGAGTGCCCAATCCGTCCTCCACGTCTGGGAAACGCACGCTCGCACCCAGCTCTCGTGGGTGTGGCGTCTCTTGATGCTAAGTCGACTTCTCCACGTCTCACGGTGCCTGTTCGGATTTCTACGTCAGCCAGCTCTCCCCTCTCAGCCGTGGCCTGCCTGGACTCTGGAGCTTCTGGGAATTTTATTCGGGAGTCCTTAGTGAATAAATTCCGCATTCCGGTGACCCGTCTTGTCAAGCCACTCCACATTTCCGCGGTCAACGGAGCCAGATTGGACTGCACCGTGCGTTATCGCACGGAGCCCCTCCTAATGTGCATCGGACCTCATCACGAGGAAATTGTATTTTTTGTCCTTCCTAATTGCACTTCTGAAGTTCTCCTTGGACTACCCTGGCTTCAACACCATTCCCCAACCCTGGATTGGTCCACTGGGGAGATCAAGAGTTGGGGTCCCTCTTGTTCCAAGGTCTGCCTTCAACCGGTCCCCAGTACTCCCTGCCGTGACCCTGTGGTTCCTCCTGTATCCGGTCCCCCTAAGGTCATTAAGGACTCTGCCTGCCACAAGAAATACCTCTCCCCCCCTCCCAGTCCCATCAGGCAAACCTCTGTGTCCCCTCATGGCCCTCGTCCTGGTGTCACACTGCCCCGTGCCAAGTCTCGCCCTCTGCCCTCCCTCCCCATCCCTACTCCTGCTGTTCCGCCTGCTGTTGAGGAATCCCTCCATCCTTTCCCGGTGTCCTCATCCCAGGGGAGGCAGTTACCAGACAAAGAGAAGGGGAGACCTAAGGGGGGGGGTACTGTTACGCCTAGCGCTCCGGGTCCCCGCTCCTCCCCGGAGCGCGTACGGCGTCTCTCTCTCCGCAGAGCCCCGGTCGGTCCCGCTGACCGGGAGCGCTGCCCTGTCATGGCCGTTGGGGATGCGATTCGCACAGCGGGACGCGCCCGCTCGCGAATCGCATCCCAGGTCACTTACCCGTTCCCGTCTCCTGCTGTCATGTGCTGGCGCGCGCGGCTCCGCTCTCTAGGGCGCGCGCGCGCCAGCTCCCTGAGATTTAAAGGGCCAGTGCACCAATGATTGGTGCCTGGCCCAATTAGCTTAATTGGCTCCCACCTGTTCCCTGACTATATCTAGTCTCCTCCCTTGCACTCCCTTGCCGGATCTTGTTGCCCTTGTGCCTAGTGAAAGCGTTTTGTGTGTTTAAAGCCAGTGTACCAGAACTCCTGCTATCTCCCCTGACTACGTATCTTGCCGCCTGCCCCCGACCTTCTGCTACGTCCGACCTTGCTTCTGCCTACTCCCTTGTACCTCGCCTATCTTCAGCAGCCAGAGAGGTGAGCCGTTGCTAGTGGATACGACCTGGTCACTACCGCCGCAGCAAGACCATCCCGCTTTGCGGCGGGCTCTGGTGAAAACCTGTAGTGGCTTAGAACCGGTCCACTAGCGCGGTCCTCGCCATCCCTCTCTGGCACAGAGGATCCACTACCTGCCAGCCGGCATCGTGACAATAATATTTCAACAAAAGTTAGATTTTATTTCCATCATTTACACTTTCAAAATAACAGAAAACAAAAAAATGGCGTCTGCAAAAGTTTGGGCACCCTGCAGAGTTAATATCTTGTACTGCCCCCTTAGGCAAGTATCACAGCTTGTAAACGCTTTTTGTAGCCAGCCAGGAGTCTTTCAATTCTTGTTTGAGGTATCTTTACCCATTCTTCCTTACAAAAGTCTTCCAGTTCTTTTAGATTTCTGGGCTGTCTGTCACGCACTGTCTGCGAGCTGTTCTGTCTGATATTTTTCTTGGTCTTCCAGATCTTGCTTTAACTTCCACTGTTCTTGATGACCGCCATTTCTTAATTACATTCCAAACAGAGGATATTGACATCTGAAAACGTTTTGCTATCTTCTTATAGCCTTCTTTGTGAGCGTCAACAATTTTCAGTTTCAGATTTCTAGACAACTGCTTAGAAGAACCCATGGTGCTGATTGTTGGGGCAAGGTCAGATGAGTCAGAGCAATTAAAATCTTTGAGATAGACATCACCTGGTCTTCCCAGATGATGATTGAGAACAATCCACGACACTGGCAGGTCTCAGTTTTGCAAAGGGGGCAGTGCATGCTATCAATTCTGCAGGGTGCCCAAACTTTTGCAGATGCCTTTTTTTGGTTTTCTGTTATTTTGAAAGTGTAAATGATGGAACTAAAATCTAACTTTTGTTGACATATTATAAGAATGTCTAATCTGTAATTTGATGCATCTTGGAGAGTTTTCCATCTTTCCTTGGCTTCTTTATGCACATTAATACAAATGTTTACCTGGGGTGCCCAAACTTTTCATCCCCACTGTAAGTATCTTTTTTTTTTTTTTTTTTGCCCAAACACTGGAATACCCCTTTAAGCTGTTTTTAATGCTTCTCTTGCATTAGCTTTATTTTACAACATGTTGTCAGATATGTGTTTGTATAATATATCTATATGTAAATGTTTTCCTTTTCTCCACAGGTCAGCTGTCTTTAGATGAATTTATAGATGGTGCCCGCAAAGACAAGTGGGTAATGAAGATGCTTCAAATGGATGTGAGTCCAGGCAGCTGGATTAGTGAGCAGAGGAGAAAGAGTGCTCTATTTTAATGTTAACTGTTTGACTACCTTCTTGTTGCTTATCTGAAGACCTGAAGAACTCCACTGAGTTTGGGACATCTCAGAAAGGGTTGGGACATCAGGTTTTGAAGGCATTCAATCACTTGGATTATACACTGGATATATGTGCTTGTCAAGTATTACTGATCAGAGATGATAATTTTTTTTATATATTTTCTGATTCATGACTATTGTTATCTTGTTTCTGAGATGAGATCCATATGTCAGATGCAATATTTTGCAATGTGAACAAGCAAATTATGATTCCTAACTTCTATGTACAGCTTAGGTTGTGGTGGTGGTTGCATTGGTAGTGTGCTGGGTTCACATGTAGCTAGTATGCCAAGATGCCAAATGCTGCACGGCTAAACCGTATCCATTATACAGTAAACTGTTGCTGTATTGTGGTGTATTTTTGACTACTACAGTTTTACATGTAAAAAGTGTTTTGTAAACTTGATTCACCTGTGAAAATAGTGGCAATTTACACTAAAATACATGTGTGGTGTTGCAGCATGGTGACTGGCTGTGAGTCCCAATACAGCTATGTGTAAACCTAGCCTTACTCTGAAGTCTCGAATGAAATGAATTGGTCTTGCAATGTGAGTTTAAAATGGATTTAAATTTTATTACACCTTTAATTATTTATTTCTTAAAGATAATCTGACACCCTGTTCACCTGCACTAAACCCAATATACTGAGGTATAGTGCAGGTGAACATTCAGTATTTGCAGTATTTGCAGAATAATCTTCAGCTGCATTGCCCAGCTCTATGCAGTGGTGGCAGGGAGCCAAGTCACCCAGCTCCCCTGTCTCCTCCATATTCTCCGTCTGCCCCGCCCTTTCATTATTATGCTAATGAATGCTACAAATGAGTGCTCTGCCCTCTGTTGCATTTATTATCATAATAATGAAGGGGGCAGGGCAGATGGAGAATATGGATAAGGCAGGGGAGCTGTGGGAGCTGGCTCCCTGCCACCACTGCAAGAGCCGCGCAATGCAGAAAATACCAAACGGATTTAAGTAAGTGACCCCTCTTTTGAAAGCTGTTTATCTGCACTATAATCCAGTACATTGGGTTTAGTGTGGATAAAAGGGTGTCAAATTCTCTTCAATACTCTTCAATAGGTTTTAAAATCTATGTGACAAACTATGCAGCTTTAGCCGGACAGCTTTTTTTAAAATAGTTTGACAATGGAAAACATTGAGACAGGTAAAGGAAATGTGAGAGAAAGTGTACTTTACAGCACATGTCTCAGTTACTCCTTAGCAGCAGGGAACAAACTCCCTCTTAACTAACTTACACTGTAAGGCCTCATCTACACAATCAATTACTAAGACTGGCATATGGATGCAACTGTCTTAGGTAAAATTCTGCTCCTCTCACCCATGCCTGATGTATTGAGAGGAGCACAGGTATCAATAAATTCAGTGCATCTGAGGCTGCTGCATAGCTCCAAGCTGGCACAGATTTTCAAGACAATTTATGCCTGCCATATGGTGTATGTTGGACGTATTGTACCCTAGAAGCAATACTTCTAGGAAAAAATACTTCCGTAATTTAACATATGAGGGAGCATTCTACAATTTGTTTTCTGCGCATAGTCTGACAGAGAAAAAACTCCATATGCCTCCATATGACATCAAAGGCACATAAAGGCCCAACAGATACAGAAGAGTGTATTGGGGAAAAAAACTAAAAAATAGGGGGCTCTACCTTGTAAAGTATATCACCACACCAAAGTGATATACTGACCTGTTAGGTAGTTACACCGTGTTGCACGGCTTCTAAGAATCATAGCACCTGGGCATGTAATTTTGATGGTAGGTAGGTGAAAATTAATTGTGGCTGCTGCACTCTGACCTGTTATCAGACTCCTGTGGGGAGACCAATATGGAATAGCAAGGATACAAGAAGAAAAAATGGTCTAAGAGGCGCTGCCCAGGGTTTGGACAAAAACGAAGGACACAGGCCAGCACAGGACAAAGTATATTTTATTTTTCACAACACAGATGACGCGTTTCGGCACTACCTCGTGCCTTACTCTGGTCCAACAATAAAGTACACCCATTTGATGTTGTATTAAATTGGGGTACTGGTTTAAATCCTATGAGCTTGATGTGCTGGCGTGGTCTGCCAGCACACCAGCACATCAAGCTCCCAGGATTCAAACCAGTACCCCAATTTAATACATCAGCTGGGGTACTTTATTGTTGAACCAGAGGAAGGCACCAGATAGTGCCGAAATGCGTTGTTCGTATTGTGAAAAATAAAATATGCTTTGTCTTGTGCTGGCCTGGGTCCTTCGTTTGTGTCCAAACCTTAAGCAGCGCCTCTCAGACCAGTTTTTCTTCTTGTATCCTCGCTAACAGATACAGAGAAGTCTGTGGCTGCCCTGTACAGGTTGTAGGATTTTGTGTATGAAGCCTTACTAAGTTAGCATTAGTATGGAGTCTTTTTCCAGGGAGCACATGTCTGTGTGGGAAATGTTTGCTAAAAGTGAACCCATGTTTGAAACTATACAGAATTCAGTATATAATATAATACATGTATATAATAATATTTGTTGTCTTATGATTTGCAGTTGCATTCTACTTACATTTCTGTGTAAAGTGTTTTCGGTAGTAAGACATAGGTGGTGACAAACCTCCTGGTTAAACCAAAACTACATCTAATGGCTGCCTTGTCCCTAGTAACTGATAGGATTGTTCTTTTGCACATTGGTAGAAATAATCAAAACTGTCTAAAAGAAAAACTGTCTCAGGGCTCTTTACTTGGGCAGATGGGAGGCAAGCAACCAGTCTTCATAAGGGTTAATCACTGGATCATTCCCACACTGATCGATGGTCCTTTTGCTTGGCCGTTTACCATTTGCTCCATAACTGGCCTGTGTAAAAGAGCCTTTAGTTGCTCATAGCAACAAATAAGGTTTAATTTGAAAACAGCATTTGAGAAATGAAAGCTGAATTATAGTTGGCTGCTATGGGCAACTAAGACAGTTTTTCCTTAAAGTGTACCTTTCACTTTAAAAAAAAACTTTTCACATGTCGTAGAGCTATTTGGAAAGTTTTGTTCAGTCGGGGTCTGAGTGTCCGACCCAAACCAATTGTTAGTATGAGTGGGGAGAAAAATGCAGCTTACCAAGACAATCCCATAGACTTACATTGTAAGTTTGTATCTCTTAGCGTGCTCTTCTCTCTAGCTATTGGTCGCCATCTGTACACTCAAAACCTGAACGATTTAAACTTTTGACACATCTCTACAACATGTGAAAAGTTTTCTTTTAAAGTGACAGTGCCCCTTTAAGATGGTTTTGGTGATCTCCCCTACCACTGTTAACCCAAAACTGTTTAATCTGCACTTGTATACAGCACTTTAAAAACTTGTACAGCTATAATAAAATGTCTTTCAGCAATAGGGAACCCTCTGGCAGGGAATTTCAGAAGACATGTATAGTGACAGAGAAATGATCATGGATCATGAAGTGTTGGTTTCTACTCGCTTCTTCACATGAAGGCAATAATGTCATTGCAAGTAAGCAGCATTAATTTGTAATGTGCTACAATTCATACAATTTATTTAATAAAACTAACAGCAAATGTGGCAAAAATGTGTCCACGTGTTTTAAAGAAAGTCTACTGTTCAAGTGGGACAAGGTGGTCATATATCTTTGAGTTGTATATGGAAACATAGTTCAGCACCGGTAGACTTCTCTGGGCCCTTTACTGCACCCATATGTGCCTCCTATTTTATATACAGAAATAAATGTGTTTTTTTTTTTTGTGTTTTTTTTCAGATTCTGCATGTTTTCCAACAGAAATTAATATGATCAAATATCGTATTAAGAGCTATTATACTTTTGTAGGGGAGAATATCTTTGTAATACAGGACTGTAGAGCGGCTCCCGAGGCACACAGTGCCATAAAGACTCCATCCAGCTATGCAACATGTATGAGGTGCTATGGTAAAAACACAAGGGTTGGAACATATCGTTCGTATATCCTAACGTGTCTGTTTTCGGCTTGTTATAGCAAATTTAGGGCTGGAGCAAAAATTTCCACCTTTTTAAAAAGTATCATAAATGCTGAGATGTACTAAAAGGGAACCCATACTTAAAGGGGTACTCCCGTGGTAAACTTTTTTTTTTTTTTTTTAAATCAACTGGTGCCAGAAAGTTAAACAGATTTGTAAATGACTTCTATTAAAAAATCTTAATCCTTCCAGTACTTTTTAGGGTCTGTATACTACAGAGGAAATGGTTTTCTTTTTGGAACACAGAGCTCTCTGCTGACATCATGACCACAGTGCTCTCTGCTGACATCTATGTCCATTTTAGGAACTGTCCAGAGCAGCATATGTTTGCAATGGGGATTTTCTTATGCTCTGACAGTTCTTAAAATGGACAGATGTCAGCAGAGAGCACTGTGGTCATGATGTCAGCAGAGAGCTCTGTGTTCCAAAAAGAAAAACATTTCCTCCGTAGTATTCAGCAGCTAAGAAGTACTGGAAGGATTAAGATTTTTTAATAGAAGTAATTTACAAATCTGTTAAACTTTCTGGCACCAGTTGATTTAAAAAAAAAAAAGTTTTCTACGGGAGTATCCCTTTAAGGGGTTATCCAGCACATAAGATACAAATAAGGACCTGATCACAGGGACCCCTGCGATCATTAGAATGGGCCTCCGGCTTTTCCTGATGCATGAAGCGGTAGATGGCACGTGCTCCATGCAATGTCTATGGGAGCAACGGAGATACCTGAGTCCTTCACAGTGCATGGAGTGTATGCCACCCACCACTCCATGCCGCAGGGATAGCCAGAGGGCCCCTTCTGAAGATCCCCTATCCTGTGGATAGGGGGATAAGTGCTAAATAACCCCTTTAAAATGTGACCTAGTCGCACACGGAAACAGACATGCCTGATCAAGGTATACAAAATCGCGGTGGACTTTAACTAAGTCATATATCAATGTTCCAGAATTCTAAAATTCCCCCTGATCTCCAACAAACACCCAATCTAATAGTCTTCCTGGTCAATGCAGACTAAGGCTTATTCTTAAGCCAACCTATACAACACACACTAAATACCAAAAAGAGAGGTACTTTCCCCTACCTCCATTGTCATTAATACTTGAATGTCACTAAAGGGGAACATTTCACTCATTCATGTCAAGAAATACCCCATCAGGGAATTCTTTACATGTGAATCCTCATACATTATCTATCTGATTAAATGCCACTGCGCCCATGGATATGTTGGAGAAACCAAGCAACACATCTGTAACTGTATTTCCCAACACAAATCCACCATACTCTGTAAGAGGACAATGTTACCGCTCCTGGCACATTTCCTGTTCGCTAACCAGTCCATCTACCTAGTTCCAATCCCGGAATGAGGCTATCTGGATCCTCACCCTTCAAATCATGGAGCTCTTTTGGATTTAACCAAGAATACAAAATGATATCTTAATAATTTTACCGTTCTTCATTGTTCTTCATATTCTCACCTATTTCAGCTGTGTTATTTATTGTTATTCATGATACCGTAGCACCTGTGAAACACCTTTTTTTTTTATATAAGTTTTTATTGCAATTTTCTAATAATACAATGCAAAGGAAAAAAAGAAAACAATATACAACATGACAAGCACATTGGAAGGGCGGGGGTAAGGGGAAACAACCCACAATTACTTGCCCCGCCCACCCTAACCCTCATAACATACCTACATTCACACCTAATCCTGTACCCTTCCTCTATCCAATCTTCTCTCCCTCTCCAGCTATATTTATAACGTTGTTATTTGATGTAAGGCACTCTATAATTGTCTATAACCTATATGGCACCTATATGGCACTATACCCCTCTTATCTCTTTTGTTTTTTCTATCCAAGTATCCCACATCCTGCATTTGGCATCCAGTGGGATTAAGCTGTCTATTTTATCTAGTCTAAGTATTTCCATTGTGCATACATGGGTTAGAGAATTTAAAATTTCTATTATGCTGGGAACTTTAGTGGACTTCCAATTTTTTTGCTACTGCCGTACGGACCACAGATAGCACGTGTAAGCTTATAGCCCTGTCTTTAAATAGAAGTTTGTCCAAGCCGATATTCAGGAGAGCCATCCCAGGGCCCTATTCTATTTGTTTTCCTGAGATATTATTTAGCAGTATATTTATTGCTTCCCATAATGGCTGTGTCACTCGGCAGCTCCACCAAATATGTAAAAGTGTGCCCTGTTCCAGCATGCACCTCCAACACACAGCTTTACTATTCTCCATGTGGTACATTTTCACCAATCGGGTTGGTGTATAATACCAGCGATACATGAGTTTACGAGAACTCTCCAAATGTGATGTACAGTGTGACAGACTAGATGGTAAGACGTATAATTTAATCCAGCTCTCATGAGGAATTTGTATACCTAAATCCTTTTCCCATTTTGTTTGAAAGCTGGAAACTGTGTCATGTAGTTGAACCTGTGCTGCTTTATATGCTTTAGAAATGGCCCCCTTACCCCCCTTGGACAAAAAGAAATATTTTTCAAAATGTGATTTGATTCCCTGACTTTCTGCTCTATATGGCCCCAGCAGATGCCGGATTTGCAAATATTTAAAAAATTTGCATGGGGGTATATTATATTTCTGAGAGATCTGATCAAGAGGTTGCTGCGTATATGCCCAATTTGCGTAATTCCTTTTTTTATCCTAAGGGAAAGGTCTGTATTTGGCAATAAGTTGTGAATAGATACCATTGGGATATTGTCATAGCAAGTGTCACTTATTATTTTATGTGTTACGGCGTACCGCCAGGTTTCCATATTTGCTTTAGCTGTTGGGCTACTTGTTAATATTGGTTGTTTGTTTAAGATAATTTGGCATAAGGCTGTGTTTAAATATAATGCATTAGTCATATGTGTGTTTCTATTTCTATCCATTTTGCTGAAGTGTCATTGTGCCACCATCTTTGCAGTTGTGTCAGATGGATTGCACAATAGTAGTTTCTAAGATTTGGGCAACCTACTCCGCCTAGTTTAATATTTCTGAAAAATATATTTGAAGTTACTCTGGCCGTGTTATTTCTCCAGATATATTCTAATTAGATTGTTTGCAATTTCTTAATAGTAATTAGGGGGATTTTAAGGGGGAGGTTACAAAATAAATATAATATCTTAGGCAATAAAACCATCTTGACCACCCCTATTCGTTCTATCCAAGAGATAGGTAATTTTGAAAACGTTTTTATATCTGCCTGTAGTCTACGACATACCTGCTCTATATTGACGATTACTGACTGTCTGGGGGAGGTTGTTAATTTTATGCCCAAATATGTAAGTGACTCTTCTGACCATGTAAAGGGGAACTTGGCTGTCAATAATGCCTTAGTAGTCCTATCTAATGATAGTGGGAGGATTGTTGATTTTAACATATTTAATTTATAATAGCTTATTTGAGAAAATTGATCTAATATATCCATTAAGGGGTCCAATGAGTGTTTAGGTTCTGAAATTGACAAAAGGATATCATCTGCGAAGAGTCCTATTTTATGACTTGTTGGGCCTATTTGTATACCCTTAATTGCTTCGCACTCTCGTATTCCTTGTGCCAAGGGTTCTATTAGTAGGGCAAAAAGGAGGGGCGACAGGGGGCAACCCTGCCGGGTCCCATTTGAAATGCTAAAGGGTCTAGATCTAAATCCCTCATTACATACCCTGGCGTAGGGACCTGAGTATAGTGTCATAATAGCCTTACTAAGTTTAGTTGGTAGTTTAAATTTTTCCAAGACCTGTTCCAGGTACCCCCAGTGGACTCGATCGAATGCCTTCTCCGCATCCAGGGAAAGGAGCAGAGAAGGCATCCGATCGACCACTGCCTTTTCAATCACGTTAAAAATGCGTCTGGTCCCGTCCTGGGATTGCCTCCCTTGAACAAAGCCAACCTGATCTGGATCTATCAAGTCCTGAAGCTTCTTATTTAGCCTATTTGCTAGTAATTTGGCAAAGATTTTAATATCGCTGTTTAAAAGTGAAATCGGCCTAAAATTTGATGGGTGAGTTGGATTTCTCCCGGGCTTGGGTATAGTTATTATAGATGCTTCCAGCATTTCTTTATTTATATTACCAGAGTCAAGTAGGTGATTGAATAAATGTATCAAGTGTGGGAGTAATGTTTTAAAATGTGTTTTATAAAATTCATTTATTATACCATCTGGTCCTGGCGCCTTAGTATGCTTCAATTCCTGAACGCACTTTTCTACTTCTGCACCAGAGAAGGGGGAAGTCATAGAAATTCCCTCCTCCTCTGTTAAGGCCGGCAATGACACTTTATTGAGAAAGATATTTATCAAGTCTATTGTCGGCTGAAATACCTCTTTATCATCTTACAAATTATACAGCTCCTGGTAGTATCTTGCAAAGCCTTCTGCTATGCTCTGGGGGTCCTGGGCTCTCTCCCCTGTTGGTAAAACTAAATATGGTACTTTATTTTGGGAATTTCTCAACTTCAATTGACGTGCTAAAAACGACCCTGGTTTATTAGCCATCCAATAAAAATTCTATTTCAGATTCTTTATGGCTAAATCGAATTTGTATAGGTCTAAATTGTGTAGTTCTGCCTGTGAAACACCTAAAGGGTTAACAAACCTTTTGAATGTCATTTTGAATACTTTGAGGGGTGCAGTTTTTATAATGGGGTCATTTATGGGGTATTTCTAATAAGAAAGCCCTTCAAATCTACTTCAAAACTGAACTGGTCCCTGCTGCTGAACTTTGAAGCCCTCTGATGTCTTCCAAAAGTAAAAACATGTCAATTTTATGATGCAAACATAAAGTAGACATATTGTATATGTGAATCAATATATAATGTATTTGGAATATTCATTTTCCTTATAAGCAGAGAGCTTAAAAAAAAATGCAAAATGTTAAATTTTTTCATCAAATTTTGGAATTTTTCAGCAAGAAATGATGCAAGTATCAACAAAATTTTACTACTAACATAAAGTAGAATATATCATGAAAAAGCAATCTCTGAATCAGAATGAAAGGTAAAAGCCTCCCAGAGTTATTAATGCTTAAAGGAGTAGTCCAGTGGTGACTCAGTGGTGAACAACTTATCCCCTATGTTAAGGATAGGGGATAAGTTGCAGATCGTGGGGGGTCCGACTGCTGGGGCCCCCTGCGATCTCCTGTACGGAGCCCCGACAGCCCGCGGGAAGGGGGCGTGTCGACCTCCGCACGAAGCGGCGGCCGACACCCCCACTCAATACAACTCTATGGCAGAGCCGAAGCGCTGCCTTCGGCAATCTCCGGCTCTGCCATAGCGATGTATTGAGGGGGCGTGTCGGCCGCCGCTTCGTGCGGAGGTCGACACCCGCTATCAGGCCGGAGAGCCGGGGCCCTGTACAGAGAGATCGCAGGGGGCCCCAGCGGTCGGACCCCCCGCGATCTCAAACTTATCCCCTATCCTTAGGATAGGGGATAATTTTTTCACCACTGGACTACCCCTTTAAAGTGACAGTGTTGTTTTGGGTCCTTCACTGAAAATTGGCTGGGTCCTTAAGGGATTAAGGAGTAATACACAGACTTCTTCTTATTTTCTGCTGTAGAATAGTCTTAATACATTATCAATTGGCCCAAGTGATTACTTAGCCCAGAATGGGCAGATATTTATAGGAATAAATGACAAATTATGCCACAACTTTTCTCACAAAACTAGATCAACTTCTTTTGTTCTATAACAGGATGCCTGCATATTGTACTGTGTACTGTGTCAGGCGTCCTTTAAAAGTGAAGAGCATTCCTGTGGAAAATATTAACTACAAAAGTCACACATTTTTGAGCAACCAAGAGAATTTTGCCAAAATTTGCAAAATTTTTCACATCTGACTTCAATCATACAGCTTTGATACATTTCTTCCAAAGTATGAAGGAAATAATTTTTTTTTATAAAATCAAGTTAAATTGAACTGTTTACTCAATTACCATATGCACATATGATCTACAATATAACATAAACACTCCTAATGGCCAATAGTCCATGATGATTAAAATTTTCTTTGAATGCATTCAGCAATATTTAATATTTTTATATTGTCGTCTTTAGTCTGTGTAAGAAGTTTAAGGCTGGGTTCACACTACGTTTTTGCCATACTGTTTTCAATCCGTTTTTCTAAAGAAAACCGTATGGCAAAAAAACAGATGGAACAGTATGGAAAAAAGTAAACCGTATGCATTTTTAAACAGTATACTGTTTTTAAAAGTGCATACAGTTCCGTCAGTTTTTATTTTTTTTTAAAAACCATACGTTTTTGTAAATTTTGTCCATTTTTAATGGGAGGGGTCTTGGGTGGGGACTTTAGGATTCAAATGCGCATGTGCAAAGTAAAAATGTATATGTTTTTCCCGTATGGAACCGTATACATGTGTGTTTCCCATTGACGTCCATGTTAAAAAAAAAACGTATGCGGTTGCAGTACGGTTTTTAAACCGGAGTCAAAACCGTGGTTGACCACAATTTTGTCTCCGGTTTAAAAACCGTACTGCAACCGCATACGTTTTTTTAACATGGTCGTCAATGGGAAACGCACATGTATACGGTTCCATACGGGAAAAACGTATACGTTTTTACTTTGCACATGCGCATTTGAATCCTAAAGTCCCCACCCAAGACCCCTCCCATTAAAAATGGACAAAATTTTCAAAAACGTATGTTTTTTTTTAAAATAAAAACTGACGGAACTGTATGCACTTTTAAAAACAATATACTGTTTAAAAACGCATACGGTTTACTTGTTTCCATACTGTTCCATCCGTTTTTTTTTACCATACGGTTTTCTTTAGAAAACAGTATGGCAAAAACGTAGTATGAACCCAGCCTAAGAAGAGAGTAAATTGAATTTTGCAATATCAAAAGCGGTTTGCAACATCCTTGTTCTAGCTCAAGGCCCCAGCTTTGCTAAGATCTTCAACAATAAAGTAGAAATTCAGTCGGCACTGCCGGTTTCCCAATTGCTACACCTGATATACAGGAGCGTATCCAGCTACACACTGACCTAATAGATAACCATCACACAGTTCAGTGCTCAGTGGACCGTGATACGGTAAGACATGAGCCATAATCCAAAGTAGAAATAAAGAAGATTCTCAGCACTCAATGCAGATGTGGTTCAAGCTTTATTCCTGGTTAAGGCATAAAAGCAGCGTTAGGAGGGGGAGAAGTAACAGGACAATGTGCGTTTCGCTGCTGCTTTTTCCACTGGTCCCTACGTCACTTTTCCTTTCTCCACCTATATAAAACAGGATAATCGTTGCCCCTGTTCAGCTATTTGTTAACCCTTTGGTTGCATTGGCGGTGCCAATCTCTGTTATAAAACTACCAATTCACATAGAACGTTTTGTACTACAATAGTAAATAGTGAATAATATTCAACAAAATGAAAAAACATAAGATAAAAACATAAATGTATCAGTATTCGATTGCTACCTAGAATACATAACATTTCTCAATGTAATCCATTTTTTCTCTCTTCTGTATTACGTATTGAACACATTGATATAATTTCTGTCATTAAGTCCCAATGGCCCTAAGGCTTTCGTTCTCAAAATTATGGCAGTTTCTTATTTCAATAATAAATTATTCAGATCCCCACCTCCCGGAGTACCATCAATGAATTTCTCGTATGTGTTTTTATTAATTTTGGGGATCCTTTGCCCGTCACTATAGATCTAGCATGCTCTGAGAATCTGACATTCAGAGGTCTCACCATCTTACTGACATAGAACATGTGATAGCATAGACCACTGATTTTGTGCGACATGTTATATGCCGGTTAATGTTCAATAATTCACATTTTTTATCACACCTTCTGTGGGGCTGTGTTCGAATAAAGCGTTTATCCCGTAGAGCTATGTTGCTGCGTTTTCTTTTTTTCCTCTCCAATAGCTTAGTACGATCAAGGGCTCTCACCTTACTGTATGCTTGCTGTACCATGGCCTCAGGATAATTTCTCATATGTAGCCTTTCTAGTAATTCTTCTGACTGCAGATCAAAAGAAGCAATATTTGAGTTAATCCGCCTTAAATGGACCAGCTGACCATATGGGAGTGAATTTTTAACATAGGTAGGGTGATAACTTTCATGGTTAAGCAGTGAATTTACCTCTGTACCCTTTAGTAATCAGCTGACCTGAGGACGCATCCTATCTAGAAATGTTAAGCTTTTGTCATCAAAAACGCTAGTGAACCGCATATTGTGAACATTATTATTGAGGTAAGCAACAAATTGTTCAAAAACCTCCTCCGTATTATTGTCAGGGTCCGGATTGGTATGCGGGGAGGACACGGGAGTGGATCCTCTGTGTCAGTGAGGTGATGGCGTGGGCCGTACCAGGGGAACGGAATCTAAGGGGTTACTGGTATTCACCAGAGCCCGCTGCAAAGCGGGATGGACTTGCTGCGGCAGGTAACCCCCAGGTCGTTCCACCCGATAGCGACTCAACCTCACTGATAGCTGAGACAGGCGCGGTACACAAGGACAAGGCAAGGCGAGGTCAGACGTAGCAGAAGGTCAAGGCAGGCGGCAAAGTTCGTAGTCAGGGGCAACAGCAAGGGGTCTGGATACACAGACTAGGGATACACACAAAATGCTTTCTCAGGGCATTAAGGCAACAAGATCCGGCGAGGACAGGAAGGGGAAGTGGGTTTATATGTGTGGGAGTGATTGGGAACAGATTGGACCAGGCACCAATTAACGGTGCACTGGCCCTTTAAATCTGAGAGACCCGGCACGCCCTAGAGAGCGGGGCTGCGCGCGCCGGGACAGATCAGCAGGAGGGCGGGGAAGGTAAACAGAACGGGATGCGACCCGTGGGCAGGCACATCCCGCCGCGTCGATCGCATCCCCGCCAGAGGAAACAGAGCAGCGCTCCCGGTCAGCGAGTCTGACCGGGGCGCTGCAACTAGGAGGTGAACGCCGCGAGCGCTCCGGGGGAGGAGAGGGACCCGGAGCGCTCGGCGTGACAATTATACCACACTATGATTACATCATCTATGTATCTATAATACAATTTGATACTGCTTATAAAGGGATTTTCATTGGTGTATATATTATTTTCCTCAAAATCGGCCAAGTACAGATTTGCAAAAGTCGGGGCGACGGGTGTCCCATATAGCCAAAGTGAAAGAGCTCCGAGAGGACGAAGAGCGTATAAGGAAATTTCACAGGTTTTTGATGATGCAGAATTTGTACATGAGTGGAAAGAAATTCATAAGGATCATGCTCTACAGCTAACATGTCTAATTTTGTCCCCGAGTGAGAGGGAATATTCTACGGTGACAGAGGAACTACTGAGGACTTCAATGGAGATAAAAACTAGGCTGTCAGAAACACACTATACCAACCTTATGAAGCGTACCGAAAAGAGACTGATACAATACAGGCAGACCTGAAAGAAAAGGAGAAGGATACATTTTTAAGGGACAAAATACACTACGAGTCGGGCAAAGTGTTTGGCAACAGAAACAAACCCATAGGACGCCCAAGAGTACCACCAAGGCGCAAGGAATACTGGACCTCAACAACAATGTTCACAATATGCGGTTTACTAGCGTTTTTGGTGACAAGAGTTTAACATTTCTAGATGTGCAGTTGGATGCTTCCTCAGGTCAGCTGATTACTAAAGGGTATTGGAAAAGTACAGAGGTAAATTCACTGCTTAACCATGAAAGTTATACCCCTACCTATGTTAAAAATTCACTCCCTTATGGTCAGCTGGTCTGTTTAAGGCGGATTATCTCAAATATTGCTTCTTTTGATTTGCAGGCAGAAGAATTACTAGAAAGGCTACATATGAGAAATTATCCTGAGGCCATGTTGCAGCAAGCATACACTAAGGTGAGAGATCTTGATCGTACTAAGCTATTGCAGAGGAAAATAAAGAAAATGCAGCAACATGGCTCCACGGGATAAACGCTTTATTTTTTCAATCAAATACAGCCCCATGGAGGTGTGATAAAAAATGTGATCCACAAAAATTGGTTTCTGTTGGCACAGGATGTTTTCAAAAAGAAACCCTTGATAACATTTCGCAGAACTGCAAATTTAAGGGACAAATTGATGAAGGGACATGTGAACACGGCACAAACAAATGTAACCCGCTTTAAATGTGGGTCATGTAATTGGTGCAGTCATATGTGTTCAGGAAAGACAGTGCAGTCGGGCAGTGAATTATTGAAGATTCACCAGCATATAAGATGCTGCACAAAACCAGTGGTCTATGCTATCACATGTTCTGTGTCGGTAAGATGGTGAGACCTCTTAATGTCAGATTCTTCGAGCATGCTAGATCTATAGTGAAGGGCAAAGGATTCCCCAAATTTATAAGACACATACGAGAAATTCATGGGGGGGGATGTAAAAGCGATGTCCTTTATGGGTCTCTTTGCTTATTGATGGCTTATTGGTGGGATCTGAATACATTACTATTGATAAAAGAAACTGCCATAATTTTTAGAACAAAAGCCTTAGGGCAATTGGGACTTAATGACCGAAATAATATCAATGTATCAATATGTAATACAGAAGACATGGATTACATTGAGAAATGTTATGTATTCTAGGTAGCAATCGAATACTGGTACTTGTATGTGTTTTTATCTTATGTTTTTCCATTTTGTTTGATATCATCCACTATTTACTGGTGCAATGACTATACTGTTTTATATGGGTGGAGAAAGGAGAAGTGACTTAGGGACCAGTGGAAGCCGCAGCCGCTGCGAAACGGACATTGTACCATTACTTCTCCCCCTCCCGACGCTGTTTTTTTTATGTCTTGACCGGGAATAAAGCTTGAACCACATCTGCATCAAGTGCCATGAGTCTTCTTTATTTCTGCTAAGATCTTGTAGGGTCCCCAGCCAAATAAACAAACAGTAGTATTAGATGCAGGGTTAGACTCCAATGGGATTGGGATGCCGCGGGTCCCCCAGGACCCAGTATAGAACATTCAGGAGTGGGCGGTTTTTAGTCTTTAGTGAGTGCGAGTGGATAGAACATACAGCGGGTCCCCCAAAATCCTATGCAGTCCCACAAAGCTCTGAAATTCCACAGGGGGCTGATGAAATGGCAGCACAAGGGGGGGGGGGGGGCGGGGGGTGATAGAAAGGCACTAGAGAATATTGAAATAGCATGGGGGTAATGAATTGCACGGGGGGGTGACTATCTCTAAAAGCTGTGACAAAATGTTTTTGGGAACAGTTGGGATTGGACACACATGTTGTGGCAGTGGGCAGGAGTGGAACACCTTGCGGGAGCGGGGGGTTATGTACAGAAATCCTGCAGAAGCGACATTAAGAAAACAGTTTCATGCAGGAAGCTACACTAAAGCCTCTCTTCATGCTCTATTGTTGAGAGTTTTACCCTATGTTGCTGCTGCTGCAGTTCTCTCCCTTCAGATCACTATTCAGGTCAGTCATGTGACGAAAGGACAAAGAAGGCAATCCAGTGAATAATATGGAACTATCATAATTATGTTATTGTTTTTTATTTTATTTCACACCACATCCCTCTCCTGATGCTCTGAAACAGGATATCTAGGAGAAAAAATGGTACAATAGGGCATCTAAGAATTCTGAGATGTTGCTAATTGTTGGGGCTGCAATATATTCTGCAGGTAGCACACATAGCTGCCTGCCGAATAAGAATATTGAACAATTGTAAATATCTATCTATTTATTGTTGCCAAATACTTTCCAAAAAGGTTTGAATGAAAACTTCATACAGATGGGCAGATGAGTAGATGGGCAGTGTTTATTCATGTCTAAACTGTGTAATGAAGTACTATCTGTCGCCCATGTACATAAAAAAAATGCACAAGGAAGTAGTCAATGACAAATTCTCTCCAAAAGGAAATGGGTCTCTAGGCCTGGTACTAAACTGAGACTTTCTGTTCTGTATAGATCATTAGATAACTGAAAGGTGATACCAGTATATAGATAGCAAAGGTACTCACAATATCTGTTGCCTGCAGATCAGCATCACCCTCCCTCTAGAATGACCTATGAAAAGGTTACAGAGAATGCCTAGTAACATTTCCAATTCATGCCACTGGATCAGGATGCTTCACAGAAGGATTAGTTCTGGGTGGGAGTTCTGGGTGTTCTAACTAATCCTCCTATGTAACATCTTGCTATGAAGCAATGAAGGAACTGTCTGATTTGCAACTACGTCTTCTGAGTGCCATGGACTTTTCTTATGTAAGGGCTTTAGACATCCTCATCCTGTTTTAGGCTGGGTTCACACCAAGTTTTGTTAAATACGGTTCCCGTATACGTCTGGGACGAGGGGGCGGGGCTTAATTGTGGCGCCCGCACTCAGCCGTATTTGGGAACCGTATTTAATGTATGTCTATGAGCCGACCGGAGTGAACCGCAGCCTCCAGTCGGCTTTGTTTTCGGCCATATGCGGTTTCCCAACCGTAGGCAAAAACGCGGTCGACCACGTTTTTTCCTGCGGTCGGGAAACCGCATACGGCCAAAAACGAAGCCGACCGGAGGCTGCGGTTCACTCCGGTCGAGTCATAGACATACATTAAATACGGTTCCCGAATACGGCTGAGTGCGGGCCTTATACAGATTTGATGTCTTTAAGCTGTGTTCATGTGTTAAATTCTTACAGTACATTTCATACCTTTTACTGCACTTTGGCTGTTTTTGCTGCAAGATTCAAAAATTGTGGTAACAAATAATTTTTTATTCAAAATATCACCACTTTTGCCACAATGTTAGGACATTGACGACAAATATTGGTGAAAAAGCAACAAAAAACACAATGTTTGAACATAGCGTCAGGGGAGGTGTATAGCTACTATATATCCTGAGCCAATAGAATTAGCAGCAGCATACAAATCTGGGAGGGAAGGGGTATGGGAGCTTGCATCGGGGGAGGGGATCTGGTTGGTGATTATGTCATCCTGTAATTCACAGGAAGTCAGGTGATCCGGAACTAATATACTGTGATAAATATTATGATTTTTGTTTAGGTCAGGCTGATGATCACATGACTAAGCTATAGTTATAATAAGCTAAGATGCAGGTGTAGTGTAATAAAACAAATGATACTGGATAAAGCATCTAAAGTGGTCACAGCACACATATAAAATGTCCTTGTTATTTAATCCATTAAAATCCAGGCAATACAAAATAAGGTGCAATCCGACATAGTCGAGGTAAAACCTCCTCTGACGCGTTTCCGCCCTACTGGGCCTTAGTCATAGATACAAGGGATAGTATTCACAGGTATTTAAAACACAGATAACCTCGCCTACAATGGGCGTACTGGTCCAACTTAGTTTACAAGCAGCAAATACAAACAACAAAAAACATCAATAACCAAATCCAACCTATGATTCATGCCTTTAGGGTACGAGGTATTGAACAGAAACCTTTCCAATTCAATAATTTTGCGTATCTATCTACTCCCCTAAGCGGCCTAGTAACCCTTTCTATGCCAGTAATTGTACGAGCACTGACATCACCTGCGTGAGTATATGCAAAATGTTTGGAGACATTGGAAGGATTTCTTGTTTCAACATGGGTAGCTCCATAGATATGTTCACGTAATCTATCCTTCGTACGTCTGCTGGTGCAACGCACATAACCTAAATTGCAAATCTTACACTGTATAAAATACACATTATTGCAATTAATAAAATATGAAATAGTATGTATAGAGCCAGCAATTACTTTGTTAATTTCCTTAGTCTAATTAATAAATGCAGAGCAACTGCAATGATTGCCACTGCATTTATAGCAACCCTGCATTTGTGCTGTATGATTAGTGATGGTGAGTGTGCATGATATGGGGAAAAAAAAAACTGATTGTTTCTTTAAGTAAAATTTATTGAACAGCTTGATGGCCCACTGGTTAGCATTATTGCCTTACAGGTCGTGGACTGGACTGAAACATCTGCAGGGAGTTTGTATGTGAGTTACCCTTTCAGGACCGAGCAGTGAGTGATAACAGTAAAAAAGCAAAATACAGTGCAGTTGCTTTTTTTCTATTTCCCCCTGTGCTAAAATAAGTTAATCAATAATGTATATCTACTCCAAAATGGCTCCATACAGTATGATGCACTACACGTGTTGGACTCAAAACAGCATGGCTTTACTGAGGGCAGATCAAGTCAAACTAATCTCACTGATTCTTCTGACTACATCACATGTTGGATAAAGGTGTACCATGGCATCTTAGTGGTATCTTGGAACTCACTGGTATTGTTCCACAGTAAGCTCGTAAGGGTCCATGTGCTGAGGCGCTTAGTAGCACTTTACATTATATCTTGCCGGGATTAGTAGTTCTCTGTATGCATTACCGTTCAGTAAACAGACTCTCTGAGGGCTGGCGGCAGGGGAATGTCAGTGAGTACAGAGATTCAGATTCAGATTTAGATTCAGCATTATTTTACCAATCCGGACAATACAACAGTTTGTGGCATTTAAACATAGTGATAGATTCCCTTTAAACCTGCCTGGACAAACATTTATATCCTAAGCTAAAACATAAAATGAAAATAATATAAGGGCAGACTAGTTCGACAATTTGGTGTGTTTTTCAACATTCTTCGGTTTCTATCTTTAAAGAGGTTATACAGGGATAGAAACACAGAGCTAATTTCTTCTAAACCAGCACCACCTCTGCCCTCAGGTTGTGTGGGGTATTGCAGCTCACTTCCATTGAGGGGGATGAAGCCAAGTTGTAATATCACACACAACCTGAGGACAGGTATGTTGCTGTTTTTGGAAGAAATTAGCTCTATTTGTAATACCTGGAAAACCCTTTTAATCCATATAATGTTTTTAATTTAGAAGAAACAAGGTGAAAGTAAAGGGCATAGTCTGAATGTTGATATGTAAATTATAGGGTCTTCAATCCATAGAAGTTATCCTTATTTAAAAATGTGCAGGTAGTGGTTATTAGGGCAATAAGTGCCTTTATTTTACACACTTATGCGAGCAATATTTCCACTTTTGAATTTTGTTTATTTTTAAACCTGCTAAGTTTAACTCATTCCTTCCCCAGGACATATTGGTATGTCCTGGGAAGGAGGGAGCAGCTACCGGAATGTGACATCATTCTGCTCCGTTCCACACGGCCCCCGGTTTGAACCTGCCTATATGCCATCCAATCTACTCTGTGTTGCTCTAGTCTGCTTTGGCAGATAACACTGATCAATGCAGTGCAATAGCATAGCATTGAACAGTGTTAGGAATGGAAAGATTCCATGTAATAGTACCCTACGTGGACTAGTTTTGCCCATAAATAATTTTATTTTTTTGTAAAATGAGTCATGTCATTACGAAGTACAATAAGTCCCACAAACAACAAGCCCTATAGATGGGAAATTGATAGAAAATTGGAAGAGTTATGGATTTTAAAAGGCAAGGAAAACATAGAAACGCAAAAAAATTTAAAATTGTTGCGTCATTAAGGGGTTAAAGTGGTACAGTAACTAAAATTTATCCCCTATCCACAGGATAGAAGATTAGTGTCTGTTGTGGATGGTCTGACCGCTGAGGTCCCCCATAATACGAGATTAGTTTACGTTACCCAGAGTTCCCCTTTACACATTTACTTTAAATTCATACTGCTTTGAAATACAAATACTGACTGGTACAAGCTTTTGAAACATTATTTGTATTTAGAAAAAATTTTATGACTTTAAAGGGTTATAATTTTATACTTTCTGCAATGTATGGTGTGCGTAGAGGTAACTAACCAAATTAATTTAGGCAGTTCAGACATCTGACTTAATTTCTAGGAGTATGGAGTCCAATAAAATCATGGCCGAAGGAAGCACGTATAGCGTGCGAAACAGGAGCTCGGTCGCTCATCACTATCCCCCCACTACCCTCTTCCTTTGTTACATTGTTACGTGAGTATGCTTCAATAAAGAAGATTATACCAGCTGAGATGGTGAGTTGCCGATTTCTTTACTTCTCTTCAAGTGCTATATGAAAATTCTTCTATATCAGAGCACCACCAGTAGCACCCAGCTACACAGACACATATCCAACATGCAAATCTCCTCCACAAACGCAGTGCCGTGCTAACTTCTATATGAACTCCAATAAAATGATGCCCAATTTTTAACCATCCCATACTGCAAAGTATATAGAACTGTACTGATATATGTTATTTATGGAATCCCTTCTTTTCTTGTCTTGCTAATAATATGTGAGGTCTCTCACATAATCCTAATACTTTAGGTTTAGCAGACTACAGACTGCTGATTTAATAACCCATAGTATTTGGTCTCTAGTCTAGACTACAGGCTACTGTAAGGATGATGTTTATAGGAAAACTGAAGGTATTAGGCATTACCTGGGCAGCCATGTGTGTCAATAATAAATAACTAAGCATTTAATAATGCTACATTAGGGAATTACTAAATAATGAAAATCATATTTTCAAAGTGAATTTATTATATTGGAGGATCTTCATTTTCCTTCTAACAGCTTCTATTATTTTCCTGTGTTGACTACTAGATGCTAATCCACTTTGTTCATCTTCCAATCCTAACTTCACCTCTATGAGAGATGTAATCCAATGGCAATGGATTTCTCTTGATCGGATTTCTTAACTGCCCAAATTAGAATCCTAAAGAGGAAGACAGTGGCATAAAAGGGCAAAACAACTAAGAAAGGTCAGGCAAATCACTACCTATTGTGGATATTCTTAGAATGAGAAGTGACTGGTAGGAGTGATTCCGATAAAAGTAATTTATTCCCTAATGTTTACTAAGGGAAAAACATCATTGTTATTACCAATAATAGCAAATCTGGGGCCTGAAAATGTATTTTTATACTCTATTTATAGTGAATACAGATTACAGTGTACACCTTAACACAGTGTGTTGCACCCCTACCAAAGTTGACGAGCAAAAAAAGAAAAAAAAAAGGAAAATGCCGCAATGCACAATATCTTTTTATCTGTGGGTATGTAGATTACAGTTCTGCTTTACCCAGCAAATCACAAACGACATCTTCTCTAATCAGCGTCGTTCCCTTTTTTTCTCCATCCGGTCCGGGCCATCATGACTATTTCTTTCAGCCAAAATTCTTCACCATTAAACCTGCAAAACAAACCTGTTATGCTCCGCATTTTTTTTTCTTTGGGGGCAGAGGGGTGTGGATGAGTATACATGGGTGACAAAGGGGTGTAGGGGATGACAGAGCGGTGTAGGGGGTGATAGAGGGGTGTACATGGATGTCAGAGGAGTGTACATGGGTGACAGAGGGGTTGTTGGAGGTGTAGATAAGTTTACATGGGTGACAGGAGTGTAGAGGAGTGTTCATGGGTGAAAAGAGTGTACAGGAGTGTACATGGGTAACAGAGGGAAGTAGAGGGGTGTACATGGGTGACAGAGGTGTGTATATGGGGGAAAGATGGGTGTAGAAGAGTATACATGGTTAACAGAGGGGTGTAGAGGAGTGTACATGGGTGACAGAGGGGTGTAGAAAAGTGTACATGGGTGACGGGGGGGCGTAGGGGGTGACAGAGGGGTGTAGGGGGTGATAGAGGGGTGTACATGGATGACAGAGGGGTGTTGGGGGTGTAGAGTAGTGTACATGGGTAACAGAGGCGTGTAAAATGGTGTAAATGTGTGACAGAGATGTGTATATGGGTGACAGATGGGTGTAGAAGAGTGTACATGGGTAACAGAGGGGTGTAGAGGAGTGTACATGGGTGACAGAGGGGTGTAGAAAAGTTTACATGGGTGACGGGGGGCATAGGGGGTGACAGAGGGCTGTACATGGGTGACAGAGGGGTGTAGGGGTGATAGAGGGGTGTACATGGATGACAGAGGGGTGTTGGGAGTGTAGAGTAGTGTACATGGGTAACAGAGGCGTGTAAAGGGGTGTAAATGGGTGACAGAGGTGTGTATATGGGTGACAGATGGGTGTAGAAGAGTGTACATGGGTAACAGAGGGGTGTAGAGGAGTGTACATGGGTGACAGAGGGGTGTAGAAAAGTGTACATGGGTGACGTGGGGGCATAGGGGGTGACAGAGGGGTGTACATGGGTGACAGAGGCGTGTAGAGGATGACAGAGGGGTGTTGGGGGTGTAGAGTAGTGTACATGGGTAACAGAGGGGTGTAAAGGGGTGTACATGGGTGACAGAGGGGTGTAGAGGGGTGACAGATGGGTGTGCAAGAGTGTACATGCATGGCAGAGGGGTGTAAAGAAGTGTACATGGGTGACAGAGGGGTGTACATGGGTGACAAAGGGGTGTAGAGGAGTGTACATGGGTGGCAGAGGGGTGTAGAAGAGTGTACATGGGTGACCAGAGGGCATAGGGGGTGACAGAGGGGTTTACATGGGTGACAGAGGGGTGTAGGGGTGATAGAGGGGTGTACATGGATGACAGATGGTTGTAGAAGAGTGTACATGGGTGAGAGAGGAGTGTAGAGGAGTGTACATGAGTGACAGAGGGGTTTAAATGGGTGACAGAGGGGTGTAGAGGAATGTACATGGGTGGCAGAGGGGCACAGAGGAGTGTACATGGGTAACAGAGGGGTGTAGAGGAATGTACATGGGTGGCAGAGGGGCATAGAGGAGTGTACATGGGTAACAGAGGGGTGTTGAGGGGTGTACATTGGGGACAGAGGGGTGTAGAAGAGTGTACATGGGTGACAGAGGGGTGGAAAGGGGGGGCCAAGGTGGACATGGGAGACGGAGGGGGGGGGGGTGAACAGGGGTGACAGGGGGTGGACAAGGAAGACAAGGGGGATAAAAGAGGGGGGACAAAGGGACAGAGGGGTAATTGGGGGGTGGACATGGGTGATAGGGGATAGACTGGACGGAGGACAGGGGGGTGAACATGGTGGACATGGGAGACAGGGGGTGAACAGGGGTGACAGCGGGTCAGAGGTGTGAATAGGAGCTGTATGGGGGGGACATGGGTAACAGGAGAATGAACAGGGGTGACAGAGGGGTGGCCAGGGTGGACATGGATGACAGGAGGGTGGACACGGGAGATGGGGGCTGGACATGGAAGACAGGGGGGGTGAACAGGGGTGACAGGGGGGCAAGGATGACAAGGGGGATAAAAGAGGGGTGACAAAGGGACAGAGGGGTGACAAGGGGTAGACTAGGGGGTGGACAGGGGGGGTAAGCATGGGTGACAGGGATGGACAGGGGGGTGGACATGGGTGACGGGGTAGATTGGGGGGGTCGACTGGGGGGTGGACAGGGGGGTGAACATGGGTGACAGGGGGGTGAACAGGGGTGACAGGGGGTCAGAGGGGTGGACAAGGGTGACAGGGGGTAAAAGAGGGGTGGACAGGGGTGACAGAGAGGGTGGACAGGGGTGACAAAGGGAAAGAGGGGTGAATAGGGGGTTGACATGGGTGACAGAGTGGTAAACTGCCCTAAGGTCTGGTTCACACAGCATAATAAATGCGCTTGTACACTTGCACAGGCAGTGGTCATTTAGTCCGCATTGTTTCTTGCAACCAATTTTTTTGCCATTTATGGCATAAAAAATAAATCTGTAAAATTGTAAATAAAATACCTGCACATTTTTTATGCTGTGTGAACCTGGCCTTAGGCGTAGGGCATTTCAACAATGTCATCTGCAAAAATGTTTTGACTGACCTGTAAAATATAATATATAACCCACTAATAATTAACAGTAACTTTAGCCCAAACTTCCCACATATGTATGTGGCATTGGCATAGTAAAACCAACAGACTGGCCATGTAATTTATTTATTTAATTATGTTTCTTCTGTCCATGCGCAACAAAATGTAAAGATATCTACCTGTTCCATCAGCAAAAACAATTGTTTCTATGCAGGTTCTTTCTATAATATTGATCATCAAAAAAGGGGACCAGTGAATGAAGGATTATTTCTACATACTATTTACAGTTGGTCACTAGGGTGACCACAAAAATCCTATTTTTACCATCCACCTAATTATTAAAATGTAACTTTTATTGCCAAAAAAAGAGATTAAAATATGTCTAACACACAGTTCTCCTTGTGTCTCTATTAGCGTGAGATAGCAGCTTTGCTACAGTTGTGATCAGTATTATTGAGTGCTAAGCAGTCCATACCTAAACTCCTCCTTGAGGAGAATATTGAGCCCGAATGGGCAGTACCCTTTAATTGGTAGGTCACATAACGTTATTGAGTTATACATGTATACATTATTATTGATTTATTAGGCTCAATATGACAGGTTAACAGGCAAAACCCCAAATTGTTCTTTGTAGGTTATTTATTACAAAATTCTTGTAAAGAGGAAGCAAGTAATTTTGATCATTTGGGTGTAGTGCCCATTTTATCATCAATTCATCATAAAGTTTAATATCAAAGAAAATGGATATATGTAAGACAATGGTAGCTTTATTGTTTGTAAGACAAAAGTGGTGAGTCAAAAAACTGCAAAAAGTTCAAAATCTATATTGTTTCTATTACTATCGATGGATACAGGGTACAGTATGTGCACTGTATATTCTTTATACTCTTTGTAAAGGATCCTTGATGGGGTTCTATAGACAAAATACTAAAAAAGAAATAAAATAAAAGTAACTGTATACACACAAACAAAAATAGAATAAAAATGTTTTAATTCAACTAGTTTGTTAATATGCAAAAAATATAACTGGACCAGCACATATGGATAAAAAAACTACTTTTTATTTCTTTATTAGAACATGTTTTAATTCCATAACATCCATAGACATACAGAAATAGATAGAAAAAGATGCAGGAAAAACACATCTAAAGTCAACTAAACCTTTTAAACCTTAGCGGTTCTTACTCATAAGATGGATTTTTCCAGCATCTTTTTCTATTTTTGTTTGATATAACAAAACGTCATCTTTATCAGAAAATAACAGGGAACTGCTTCACAAAATGTGTTTATCAGCCTCAACCCTATTCCCAAATGTATATTCCTGAATCCTGATTGATATCCCTGAGTTGAGTATTTTACGTAGCTCGCATCTGTCTATCCAACTCTCCCTCATATTATAGGTCTGCATAATAGGGGTGTTTCCCCACTAGTTTAAACTCCAAATGTATTTTCGGAATTAAATACGACAAAAGTTTTTTCATTGTCTATTAAAGTGAGGAAAAGAAACACAAAACAAATGAGTAACATAAAAGTATATGTTGCTGTAGAACCTCCTCAAGATGCACAAACAACCGAGCAAATGGAGAAAGATGAACATAAAACATCCAGAAGTACTAAAAGCAGTGAGTAACTTAAAGGGGTTCTGTAGCGAAAAGTAAATGATCCCCTATCCACAGGATCTCCTGTTTTGTGCCTGGCTGTCTGAGAGAAGTGCATGCTGGGGTCTGCACTCGCTCCATTTGTTTCTATTGGAGTGCCGGAGAGGCCTAGGTACAGCACTTGGCGCTCCCATGTAGAATGAATGGAGAGCGTGTCTTCTCTTAGAGAGCCGGGGCCTGTTCAGATCACAGTAGGGTCTCAGCGGTGGGACCCCCTGCGATCTGATACTTATCCCCTATCCTGTAGATATGGGATAAGTTACTTTTTGCTGCAGTACCCCTTTAATGACATATTTTTCCATCTTATACTACATGACACATAAATATATATGTCTTATGTATGTTATACATATCACCAATACCTACGAGGTATATAACATGCTTCATGTTGTGCCATCCATTGTAGTTTCATCGAGATATCCTGCCAACCATTCTGCATAACCGCCCTGAGAAAGATACTATTACCCAATTTTGTAACCACATTCCAGTATGTTTCATTAGGAATCAGTAACACACAGCACCATCTTCAGGTTGCAGACATAAAAATGTGATGTATCAATGGGGGAATGATGGTTACCCAACATTAAATCATAACGTGGAGATCAGTCATCCTCTACTAAATATTCCACGATTGACCCCGTGTGCTATTAGTATTGTATTGTATTGTATTGACTGGGATCAACAATCCCTATATAGGCAAGTTGATCATTTTCATGACTTCTAAGCCCTCTAGGTAATTATAGGACATGAATGAATGTTGAGATGATGGAAACCCATTGTGTGGTGCCAGGTCACCTGATGATGGCGCCTGTGTCCTGGTGTAGGTCATTAAATAAAATCCAATATGGGCATATCATGGGCAAAGTCAGCAGAAAAAGGGGATGAAAAGTAATGGAAACACGGACACTATTTCTCCGGACTCGAGTGCACGGGAAGCGAGTGTACGGTTGTAATTTCTTTACATGGTCGCTCTGTCATGTCCATCCTTTTACCATCATTCTGAATCATATATACAATGTGTTTGAGGTCCAAACTGCGGGTCAGCACCTCCAGGAGTAGTTCATCCTTCTGAACACCTTCCATAAATTCTTCAAGTGATAGTTCACCTAGAAAGAAAATTGGGTAAAAAAGAAAAAAGTTTTTTCTTTAAAATTTTAAGGTTTTTAATCCTGAATACCCATTGAATTTACAATGTAGGATTAACCACCAAATCAACAACAAAAAATAAATATACGTACATTACTATCAGTTAAGGTTAGTATCTTTGCGCCTTTAAATCTGCTGTAGGTTATACATTTGTATGGAAAGGATAGGCTCTCTCTCTCTCTTTTTTTTTTTAGTCAGATCATTTTTATTATAAAAATTAAGGTTTGTGGGACAGCATATGTATTAGACAATGTTGTTACAAATGATATAACAATAGAAAGAACACTTAGAAATAATAATAAAAAATATATTTTAGTATGTTTTAGTGTTATATTTTTTTCTTTTAAAGTTTTTCAATTAGTTTTTTTATACGTTTATTTTGTTACATACAATATAATAATAGAAATAACACTCAGAAATAGTTATAAAAAATATATTTTAGCTGGTTTTAGTGTCAGATTTTTTTCTTTTAATGGTATTCAATAGGTTAATGTAATGTGTACAGCGCTACGGAATCTGTGTGCGCTATATAAATAAAGAAATATTATGTGCTACAGTACACAGGTGAAACTAGAAAAATTTGAATATTGTGCAAAAGTCCATTGTATTTCATTAATGCAACTTAAAAGAAAAGGAAATATGAAGTGCTTTAAAATCCCCTGGTAGACGGATGCGTTGACCCTGGACTTAAAGGAGTACTCCCGTGGAAACCTTTTTTTTTTTTTAAATCAACTGGTGCCAGAAAGTTAAACAGATTTGTAAATTACTTATTACTAATTACTAATTAATTATTTAAAAAATCTTAATCCTTCCAGTACTTATTAGCTGATGAATACTACAGAGGAAATGGTTTTCTTTTTGGAACACAGCGCTCTCTGCTGACATAATGAGCACAGTGCTCTCTGCTGACATCTCTGTCCATTTTAGGAACTGTCCAGAGCAGCATATGTTTGCTATGGGGATTTTCTCCCACTCTGGACAGTTCTTAAAATGGACAGAGATGTCAGCAGAGAGCACTGTGGTCATGATGTCAGCAGAGAGCTCTGTGTTCCAAAAAAGAAAAACATTTCCTCTTTAATATTCAGCAGCTAATAAGTACTGGAAGGATTAAGATTTTTTGATAGAAGTAATTTACAAATCTGTTTAACTTTCTGGCACCACTTTAAAAAAAAAAAAAAAAAAAAAGGTTTTCCACGGGAGAACCCTTTTAATGAAGCACAGTGCACCAACACCAGCAGATGACATGGCTCCCCAAATCATAGTAAGTGGGATGGGGTGGGGGGGTCTTTGGGGTTTTCATGGGCTGTAAGCCATAATCACGGCTTGAACTATTTTGCTTTGCATGTAATGAGTCTCTCTCATAAATTGGTTTCACCTTTTAAGTTGCATTACTGAAATAAATGAACTTTACACGATATTCAAATTTTTTGAGTTTCACCTGTATGTGTGTGCCAGAGAAATAATGATAATTACCATTGCTCCTATTTGTAGTTATAATTTGTGTCAGTGCGACCTCTAGTGGAAAACCATTGTAAGTACAAGAAGTGAAATTGCAGCATAGAGTCTAGTCCTTTTAGGCAGAAATCATGTGAGCAAATAAAACAAAAATAGCTCATGAAAAGTCAGTGTGATATAAAAAGAAGCATAAAAATCACTCACCATCACCGTTAATATCAATTTTGTCAAAAACCATATCTGTGAATTCCTCTGCGGTCATCTCATCATTACATCTGTTAATGGCCCTGATTGCCTGAAATAAACAACAGTGGGTTTGGTTTATCCATGGGTGCTTTACATTGCCAAGATGGAATATAATCTACAGAATTTATAGACCCGATCTATTACATTTCTTCTCTTACCTTTATTATATTGAGAAGTTCTCCTCTGTCAATGCAGCCATTCCCATCCACATCATAGAGTTTAAAGTACCACCGCAACTTCTGCTCCACTTTACCTTTTAGGACTAAGCTCAGAGCAGCTACATACTCCATAAAATCCATATAACCATCCTGAAAAAAAAATGATGTGGGTAAATACATGTCTGGCTAAAATATAATATGCATAACCATTATTATGAACCATTATTATGATTGTATCTATCTATCTCATATCTATCTATCTAAATAGCAAAGGACCGCAGCACACACAGGTAAACTTCAAAATAGGTGAGTATTTATTGCATCTTCACAGCAAAATCAGTGCAACGTTTCGGCAGTCTCTGCCGAAACGTTGCACTGATTTTGCTGTGAAGATGCAATAAATACTCACCTATTTTGAAGTTTACCTGTGTGTGCTGCGGTCCTTTGCTATTTGGATTTAACATGGTGACCCTGACCAGGAACCAGATGATGGCTTGCCCCGAATAGATTGTATATACCTACTGTGGTTGTGCTGCTTTTTGGACTTTTTATATCTATCTATCTATCTATCTATCTATTTATCTATATACTGTATAGTTTATGGGGATTAAAGGAAGGCACTCAGTGGCATCTGTCAGAGGTATCTGTTTGGCTTATATGGCAGAAAACATCCCTGATGTATGTCGCTAATAGCCTAAACCTATGGCTTTTTAAAGGAAAGAGGGGATTTGGAAATTAGCACAATATACATCAGCACCAAGGGTCAAATCCTGGGGAAAAAAAGTACGGGAACCCACTCAAGATTTCTACTCAAGGGCTGGTCCTGCAGGACTCCTGCTAATGAGAACAGTGTTTCTGCTGTGGAAAAAGTGCAGGAATGCCTTTCCCATGCTTTCCTGCAATACTTGAACCCTGATTAGAACAAAATAGGGGGTCACTTACTTAAATGTGTTCAGTTTTTGCATAGTTCTGTAATCTTGAGCTGCATTGCACTGTTGTGTCACGGGGGACGGGGAGACGGCACATTCAGCTCCCCTGCCTCCTCTATATTCTCTGTCTGCCCCGTCCCCTTCTTTAATATGCTAATGAATGCTGTGGGTGAGCGCTCTGTGCACTACCCTGCTGTAGTGTTGAGCGGCATAGACCATATTCGAATTCGCGAATATTTGCGAATATATGGACGAATATTCGTCATATTCGCGAATATTCGCATATTCGTAATATTCTCGTTTTATTTTCGCATATGCGAATATTCGCGTGTGCGAAAATTAATATATGCGAAAATTTGCACATACAAAAATTAGTATAAGCGAAAATTCGCATATATGAAAATTTGCATATGCAAATTTTCGCATATGCGCAAATGTGCACACCGGTCTCACACAGTAGTATTAGAGCCTTCTTTACACCACACGAGCTGGAAGCAGAGAGGGATGATCACTGTGATGTGTACTGTGAAAAAAAAAAAAGAATATTCGTAATTACGAATATATAGCGCTATATTCGCGAATATTTGCGAATTCGCGAATATGCGATATTTGCGAATAAAATTCGAATTGCGAATATTCGCGAGCAACACTACCCTGCTGCCTTCATTGACATAATAATTAAGGGACGGGGCAGACAGAGAATATAGTATATTGCTTTACACAGCCTGATCATTGTTGGCTGCACATTTCCCCTTCGGCTGATAATTGTGCTTTTATGGGCCACACAGAAGGTGCTCATGCAGTGAAGAAGCATATTTCCATTTTTTAGCTAAATGCTGTCCCTTTTACATAGGCCAGCTATTGGGAACAAACATTCCTAGGAACGTTCATTCATCTAAAAATCTGCACATGTAAAAGGGCCTTTAGAGTGCCTGAGCCATTTTAGTGCTCCTTAATAGAATAGATTCCCGAATACTAATAATATACTTGTTTAAGAGTTGGGTTTAGTAATGCATCATAGTTTTATTGACATTATTGGGGCTGTGATACAATCACACACAGCTTGTGGACAGGTATGCACAGTTTTGGGGCGTAAACGTGCATGTTGTTTGAATCCTGTACAACCTCTTTAAACCAGTGATTCCAGCAATGGAAGTCAGGTACTTTAAAATTAAACTGAAACATGCAAGTGTTGGTTTCCCTGTAGTGAACCAAAGATAAGCAATGCATTATCTTTCTGAAAGAGGGATTATGGATCCTTGGTCAGGGAAAATGAGGTACTATTTCTTTTTGGCAGCAGCAGGTATGTTGCGGGTCCTTCTTTATTTAATCCCAGGATAAAATACACAAGCGGATACAGGTGCTGACTAATTTCATGTCTCAAAGGCTCTTAAAGTGTACCTGTTGTTAGCAAAAACTTTTTATATAATGTAGATAATGAGGGGCATTTATCAACCCTTTTACCCGAGTTTTTCTGTGTAAATTTGACGCAAAAAAGTCGCTACTGCGGCACCGTGACTTTTCATGCGACAATCATCTATGTGAGCAAGAAGAGCAAGTTTAGTTTTTTTGACTACGGTACGCGGGTTTGAAAACTTTACTTGGTTTAGTCAGGTATTTATTAACTGGGACAGTCGCAGCTGCGCAATAAAATGTCGCAACGGCCGTAAAAATTGACTAAATTTACTCCATCTCCAACATGGAGCAGGAAAAGCTACTGCCGTCCGGGCTCCGACATACTTTCTCCCCGCTACCCTCACTGCGCTACAGGGACACTGCAGTGATTTACATCCCACCCCTCTCACCTGCCAGCGCCACACAACTCCCATCTGTCTGCTAACTGTTGCAAGACTACAAGTCCCAGCATGCCCTTACAGTGAGGACACGCTGGGAGTTGTAGTCCTGTAGCAGCGGGAGCTGAGCGGCGCGAGCGGGAGACAAGGGGGGGGGGATATCAGTGTCCCCGTGAGGGTAGCGGGGAGGCCATATGAGGAGCCCGGGCGGCTGCACTGTAATGTCAGCCCGGGCTCCTTACATATACCGGCGCCGCAGACTCCTAAATTCCCTGCGGTCATTTCACATTTCCCGCTGGGTCCTGGGTCCCGATCAGAACAGTGACTTGATTAGGGCATATAGGGGTCTGTCGGGGGGGCGGGGGGGGTCCGCCAGCATACACCCCCCCCTCCCCCACGGCCTTCACCTGCGCTGTCCCCGACCGTAACCACCCCGGCCTTCACCTGCGCTGTGCCCGCCCGTAACCCCCCCCGGCCTTCACCTGCGCTGTGCCTGTCCGCCGTAACCCCCCCCAGCCTTCACCTGTGCTGTGCCCGTTCGCCGTAACCCCCCCAGCCTACACCTGTGCTGTGCCCGTCCGCCGTAACCCCCCCCGGACTTCACCTGCGCTGTGCCTGTCCGCCGTAACCCCCTCCCCCCCCCCCCCCGGCCTTCACCTGCACTGTGCCCATCCTCCGCTCCCACATCTTCGGTTGCGCCGGCCTCCGCTCCCATGCTCCCATGTCCCTCTGTCAGTGACGTCACTCACAGGGCGCCCGGAGAGAAGGATCGCTGCGCTGGATGGGTGAGTGTGTGTGTCTGTCTCTATCTCTGTCTGTGTGTCTCTGTCTGTGTGTGACTGTGTGTGTGACTGTGTGTGACTCTGTGAGTGTTTGTGTGTGTGACTGTCTGTGTGTGACTCTGTGTGTGTGACTGTCTGTGTGTGACTCTGTGTGTGTGACTCTCTGTGTGTGTGTGCCCGGGCTCCCTTTGCAGGACTACAACTCCCAGCATGCCCTTACTGTAAGGACATGCTCGGAGTTGTAGTTGTGCAGTGCAGGCGAATGACAAGCTTGTCCCCTGCCCCCAGCTGTAGGACTACAACTCCCAGCATGTCCTTACTGTAAGGGCATGCTGGGAGTTGTAGTCCTGCAGCTGGGGGCAGGGGACAAGCTTGTCACTTGCCCACACATCTCCTGCATCACACAACTACAACTCCCAGCATGTCCTTACTGTAAGGGCATGCTGGGAGTTGTAGTTGTGCGGGGCGGGAGATGTGCGAGCAGGTGATAATAAATGTACTAACCCATTTTTATTATTTTTTTATTCTCATTTCAGATCCGTGTATCCTGTGGACTCCTTCAGATTCGGTGGACTACTTCGATGACCAGCATTTTTTGTTTGATTTTAATAAAATGGTTAACGAGGGCTTGTGGGGGAGTGTTTTTTGTAATTTTTTTTAAACCTGTTGTGTTTTTTCCTTACTTTACTTGTCAGGCTTAGTTGTGGAAGCTGTCTTATAGACGGAGTCCATTACTGAGCTGGGCTTAGCGTTAGCCACAAAAACAGCTAGCGCTAACCCCCTGTTATTACCCCGGTACCCAACGCCACAGGGGTGACGGGAAGAGCCGGTACCAACAGGCCCGGAGCATCAAAAATGGAGCTCCTGGGCCTAGGCGGTAACAGGCTGGCATTATTTAGGCCGAGGGCCAGTAACAATGGTCCTCGCCCACCCTGGTAACATCAGGCGTTACTGTTTGGTTGGTATTTGGCTGAGAATAAAAATAGGGGGAACCCTATGCATTTTTTTTTTAAATAAATAATTAAACATAAAAAAAAACACATAGGGTCCCCCGTATTTTTATTCTCAGCCAAATACCAACAAAACAGTAACAGCCTGATGTTACCAGGATGGGCGAGGACAATTGTTACTGGCCCTCCCCAGTCTAAATAACGCCAGCCTGTTACCGACTAGTCCCAGGAGCGCCATTTTTGATGCTCCGGGCCTGTTGGTACCGGCTCTTCCCGGCACCCCTGTGGTGTTGGGTACCAGGGTAATAATTGGGGGTTAGCACTAGCTGTTTTTATGGCTAACGCTAAGCCCGGCTTAGTAATGGACTCCATCTGTAAGACAGATTCCACTACTAAGCCTGTCCAGTAAGTAAAAAAAAAAAAAAAAAAACACAACAGGTTTAAAAAAAAATTATTACAAAAAAACACTCCCCCACAAGCCTTCGTTAACCATTTTATTAACATCAAGCAAATAAAAACGCTGGTCGTCGAAGTAGTCCACCGAATCCGAAGGAGTCCACAGGATACATGGATCTGTAGAAGTAACAAAAAAAAAAAAAAAAAGAGTAAGTGCATTTATGGAGAAAAAACAGTGTTAAAAAATGTAATAAACACACACACACACACACACACACACATATATATATATATATATATATATATATATATATACACACACACACACACACACACACACATTTTTTTCAAAGCTGCATAGTGGTGTTCTGTAGTCATTATTTGGTTTTTGCTTATGTGTGCTAAAAATAATTGTATTTAAAAGTGATTTCTTGGTTTTTGCTTATGTAAGCCAAATTTATCAACCTCTGTGATAGTATGATAAATATGTCATACATAAGCAAAAAAATAGCAAGAAAAAAATGACTACAGAACTTGCTTACCAAAGCAACAATGATAAATGTCCCCGAATACCATTATATTTATATTTGTAATATACATTGGTTTGAAATTGTGTATATTGTTGGGTGAAAAAATGCTGTCCCTGCAGCTATTGTCTGTGTGAGGAGCCCAAATACAAGAAGTGTACAGAGCCCTGCTTGTCCACCCTCACTTCCTGTATTTGGTCTCCTTACAGAGACACACACAGGCAATAGCTGTGGGGACATAAATGTACACATTTTTTAACCAATGTATATTATAAATATACATATAATATTGTTTTCTACATTATATAAAAAGCTTTTGCTATTGAGGGGTACACTTTAATCATGGCATGATGCCATGATTAAGGGTCCTTGTCTACTGGCTGGTTGCACAAGGGAAGCTGGATGAGGATCTGAGCTAGACACTTGCTTTTCTTATATTCTTCTTATGTATTCACAGTCACAGTATTCAGTTTCAGATGGTAAGTAAAATAAAAGACAATGGCAATGAGTGTTGTGTAGTTTTCTTTGTGGGTTTTAACTCCATACAATTTTTTGCCCACTGTATTTACTAAGGTTTCCCTACATTTTGCTCTTTTCCCTACATTTTGCTCTTTTTTACACATGCTCTGATCTGTAGGGTTTTCCTCAGCTCAAATCCACTACATTTCCTGTGGAAACCTTAGTAAATGTGAAAAAGTCAGGGACATGCCCCCTTTTCGGTAGCCATACCCCTGTTTCCCGATGACCATGCCCTTTTTTGTTTTTCTCAGTAAAATGGAGAGTTGGTCGGGTTTATTCCAATTCTGGCGCAATTTCTGGCGCAGACAGAATTTCTGGCGCACATGTCATGTTTACAATAGTAAATCAGGGCAATGTTAGAGCTGCTGGGGACCTAAGCAAGCAGCCTTTCCCTCCGTGCCCTGTAAATTCAAGGGGTTTCCACCATTCCAAGAAGACTTGGTATAGAAAATGAGGCAACTGTATGTAGAGTAATTGAAAATATTAGCTAATCAATCCTGGGGCATTTCCGTTTGTGTGCATTGTGGTGCATGTGGTTTCACTGTGGGGAAGAGCCCTGTAAAAATCTAATCTGAACCATTGATACCCTTTTAATTTTAAAGGGGTACTACAATGGAAAAAAAAAATTAATCAGCTGATGCCAGAAAGTTAAACAGATTTGTAAATTACTATTTAAAAATATTAATCCTCCCAGGACTTATCAGCTGCTGTATACTAGAGAGGAAATTGTGCAGTTCTTTCCAGGCTTACCAGAGTGCTCTCTGATCATGTCAGGAACTGTCCAGAGCAGTAAAGGTTTGCTATGGAATTCTCCTCCTACTCTGGACAGTTCCTGACATGGACAGAGGTATGAGCAGAGAGCACAGTGGTCAGAATAAAACATTTAAAAAAAAAAGAACTCCCTGTGGAGCATACAGCAGCTGATAAGTTCTGGAAGGATTAAGATTATTTAATAGAAGTCATTTACAAATCTGTTTATTTCTCTTGCACCAGTTGATTTAAAAAAATGTTTTTTCCACCGGAGTACCCCTTTAAGGATCTTTATGAAAGTTTCCATGTGGATGTCCCATTGCTGCATTCTGTTATAAGACCACTAGATGGCACTTTTTATGACCGACGAGGATATTTCCTTCATAATCGGTTTCAAACTACAACATACAGCAACCTGACTTTGTAGTTCATTTTATTAATGTCTTTTGCTGATGATTTCTCTCTGGTGGGTGTGTACAAATATGTGGGGAGTGATAAAATGGTAAAAGAACAATTCTGAACTATGGGCAGTCTTCATTTCCCCCCATCACATATTAAATAAGATATCAGCAAAATATTGCTGTTGATTCATACAAAGTTATTTTTCTCATTAAATCATATAGAATAATAAACTGTTCCATGCTCCTTTGGATGCTGTATTATAAAATGCCACTTCCTCAGTAATACGGAACACTTCCCATAGTATGTAATAAGGGAAGACTGTTGTGCAGCACTGTAGCTTCAGCAATGCTGTATATTGAAATATGTTATGATTGTAGAGGTTGAAAAAAGGTTAAAGGGGTACTCCGGTGAAAACCTTTTTTCTTTTCAATCAACTGTTGGCAGAAAGTTAAACATATTTGTAAATTACTTCTATTAAAAAATCTTAATCCTTCCTGTACTTATTAGCTGCTGAATACTACAGAGGAAATTCTTTTCTTTTTGGAATGCTCTCTGATGACATCACCAGCACAGTTCTCTCTGCTGACGTTATTATAATAATAATAACGCTTTATTTATTGTTGTCCTTAGTGGGATTTGAACACAAGTCCCCAGCAGTGCAAGGCAGCAGTGCTAACCATTGAGCCACCATGCTGCCCTTAGCATACATCTGCTATGCATGGTTGCTAAAATGGACAGAGATGTCAGCAGAGAGCACTGTGCTCGTGATGTCATCAGTGTTCCAAAAAGAAAGGAATTTCCTCTGTAGCATTCAGAAGCTAATAAGTACTGGAAGGATTAAGATTTTTTAATAGAAGTAATTTACAAATATGTTTAACTTTCTGCCACCAGTTGATTTAAAAGAAAAAAGGTTTTCACCGGAGTACCCCTTTAATAATAGAAATGTATGTATACTCACCTGCTCATTCCCTGCCATTGGCATTCTGATGGTGCTCAGGTCCCTGCTGCCCACCACTTTCTAGCAACAAGTAGTAAATACACGCTTGCCAGTTGCTGACCACAGTGGTGACCGGCCTCAGCCGATGATTGACTGAGCAGGTATGGTTTATGTGGACATGTCAACAGTGCAGTGAGCAGTGGGGACCCGGGCACTCTCAGAACACTAGTGGCGATAACTGGACAAGTGAGTATACATTATTTTTTTTTTACTTTTAAGGCACCCTGACCCCATTTAAAAATGCTTTGCCTCATAACACATCCCAATATACAGAATTAGAATGTTACAGTTCTGCAAAACAGTCTTTTCTTGGTACATAATACAGGAAGTATTCAGTTTATTGCAGCTATTTCTGTAACACAGCAATAGGCATAGTAAAATATCATTACATTCTGTAAATGACGTATATAAAGTACCAAGTATAGGATTTTCTATACAATGTCTTCTGTGTGTAAAAACTTACAAGGTAAATATGAAAATTAATGTAATATTTTAGTTGCTGGATCCTGCAGATTTTTACACAATGCAAAACCTGCTGCGCAAGTGTGCGCTTTTCCAGTTCCTGCACAAAAATTATTATGTTGCCCAGATTACATCAATTTGCGCAAATGACCAGAAGCCCCCTGGGTAGTTTAAAAAGGTGAAAAGCTTACATACATTTCTACGCCAGTTGTTCACTGGAGTACATTTTTGCTAAATTTTGTGCTTAAATTTTTGCACAAATGATAAATTCAGCGCATCAAACCAGTGCATCTGCGAACTATGTCCCCTGGATGAGCACAATGAGAAAAATGGTGAAGCCAGCTCAGACAATATAAAAAATAGTGAAAAATGTCATGATAATTTCAGCTGAAGTCATTGGGCAAAATAAAACACATGGCACACACACACGATGAACAGAAGATGAACTGACACTAAAATCTTTCCATGATGGTTTTTCTCTGTGACAGTTTCATGCTCACTTTTTGAGACCGTTTTTCATTCAGTCTTATGAGACAAGAAAGGGCTTATACTTCTCCCTCCTGTTAGATCCATTTCTCACTTTGACTCAAAAACTGTAAGAAAACTACAGTGGGGGCTTTCCAAAAACTTGTGTGTGACACCAGCCTAAGGTCATCTACCTCTCTGGCCCAGATGTCACCACACTAATATCCAAAATCCCAGGTTGTCTGTCAACTATAGCTACCTTCTTCTCCTGCTTTCTCAAACTCAACATGGAAAAAACAGAATTAATATTTTTTTCTAACCAGCCCCCCCCCCCCCCGATTCTATCCTTAACAGTCAATTGAGTCCCATATGTATGCTGCATTAGGGTCACCTTCAATTCGGCGTTGACTTTCAAACCACACATCCAGACACTTACTGCCTCCTGTCACCTATACCTTAAAAACATCTCTCGAATCGGCTCATTCCTCAACTTTGACTCAACTAAACTACTGGTTCATGCCCTAATCATCTCTTGCATGGACTACTGTGGCCTTCCATTAAACACTCTTGCTCTCCTCCTGTCTGTCCTCAACTCTGCTGCTCGATTAATCCATCTCTCACCTCGCTTTTCCTCTGCCTCTTTCCTGTGCCAATCCCGTTATTGGCTACCCGTTGCCCAAAGAATTCAACTTAAGCTGTTCACCACAACATACAAGGCTATCCACATCCTGTCCCCCAACATACATCTCTGATCTGATCTCCTGATACCGCCCGTCTCGCAATGTCCGATCCTCTCAAGACCTCCACCTGTGCTCTCCCCTCGTCCACACCTCACACGACTGTCTACAAGCCTTCTACCGAGCTTCCCCCACACACTGTAACTTAGTATCCCAACACATCCAGCTTTCAACCACCATCAAGACCTTTAAGAGCAACCTGAAGGCCCATCTCTTCAAGTAAGCCTACAAACTTCAATAATTCTACTGCAAGTGCACTATGAATGACTACTTCACCACCTGCTCACAGATGACCAGATATCCCCTCACTTACTGTTTCCTTCCCCTCTCCTTGTAAATTGTAAGCCATTGGAGGCAGGGCCCTCTCCCCCTCTATGTCAGTCTGGAAGTTACTCTGTGCCACGTTTATTGTTCCTGCATTTATTTTATGTACTTTTACTCTTATCAAATCTAAAGTGCTCAGGAATCCAGGGTGATATATAAATAAGTAAATAAATAAATAATAATGATAATTATAATAATGCCAGATCCCCATCTAACATATTTGCTGAAGATTGTCCTCACCGAACTTTTATGTATTAAATCTACAGTAGCTAGAGATGCAAAAAAGTGGTAGAAATTTTAAAAAATCCCATTAAAACTATTAGCACAAAATCCATCAGGATATTGATCTGCAGAGCAGATTGGAAATCTGGAAGTTAGAGACTACCATAAATTTGCAGTTGTCGCTTTGGATTGTAAGACAGAAATTATGCAGAACCACAACAATTTAAAATTTCCCCAAAAAACAACAATATTCTCCACAGTGGCAGTTCCATAACAAATCCATATAATTTGGTGTGGAATTGCTGTATATATTCCTTCACATGGGACTGTACCCTTATGGTCTAAAGATAATAAAAGGTGTAGTCAAATTACCTTGTTAAAGTCAAATGTGTCAAACATTTGTTCAATGTATTGGTTGGATGCTGGACTAAGATTCTTGAGACCAAAAAACTGCTTGAATTCATGCTGGGTCAACTGACCAGATGGACACTCCGTCATAAACTTTTTATACCATCGATGGATTTCCGTGGCACTGAGTTCTTCCACTGCTTTTCCATCCATATTCCCCATTTTTAAGCACTTAAAATGCTCCTGCTACTTATTCGTGTAGAAAAGGTGGTTTCCAAAAATATAATTTCCAAAAGTTTACCAGTTTTGTCTAGTAATCCTTTTGCAAGTGTTCTGGGGCTATGGTCCTGCAGCTTCTAGAAGTCCAGTGTGTGTTCTTCAAAAGTCTAAATTAAAAGACAATCAAAATCTGAAAGCTTCCCCTAAAGAACCTCACAATTCCACGACTGGCCAATGACAGAGCTTCTTAGAGAGGAAAACCCTCGTGTCTATGCAGATGGTATTCCCTGAGAAACAAATACACCCCCCACTCCATAAGCTATCTACAGTGATTAAGGAGAAACAAGATTACAGGAGGAGGTGGTTTAGGATGCCCCTGAAAAGATTTCTAATCTTCTAATCGCAGATCTGGCTCTGACATTGTTAATGACCTATGAACGCTCTAACAATAGCATAAAGATATTAGTGCTGCTTCATTTCCTTGCATGGAATCATTATAACATTAGGGCTGTTGATGAGTAGCTAAGGTCAAAAGGTGCTTAAGAGATGCACAGGTATTTGTAGTCTTGCCATAAAATACAACTGCAACTATAAAATGGAAAAGAGTTTCATCTAGTTTAAGTGCATTCTAAGTTCTCAGAAATGTCTACCCTGTTTGACATCTATTAGCCAGAGCAAAGGGCATCTCTCACTTTGGAAAACCTTGCATGTTCGTGCATTAAAGCGGTACTCCACCCCAAGACATCTTATCCCCTATCCGAAGGGGGTCCCGCTGGTGGGGACACCTTGATCTTGGCTGAGGCACCCAGACATCCAGTGCATGGAGCGAACTTTGCTCTGTGCCTGATGACTGGCAATGCAGGGCGGAGGTTCGTGATGTCATGGTCATGCCCTGCTCATGACATCACAGCCACGCCCCCTCAATGCAAGGAAGGGGCATGATGTCACAAGCCTCCGGCGCTGCAGCCGAAGCTCTGAAAAAATGCTGGGTGAAGCAGGGAGATCGCGGGGGTCCCCAGCGGTGGGACCCCCGTGATCAGACATCTTATCCCCTATCCTTTGGATAGGGGATAAGTTGTCTAGGGGTGGAGTACCCCTTTGAAGGCAGCTCATTGATTTCAGTGGGAAATGTGTAATGCTTCATTTCCCCTGTGGAGGCGCTTTGAAAACTTGGAATTCCCCCACTGATTATATCTGACTGCTGGGGGTCCGAGCTGTTGGACATTCTGTAATTTGCATATTATTGGGGGAAGTAACAAAAAAGGATTGTCCGAAAGGGTATTGTATTGAGGCATTTCAGCAAATAAGAATAATATTAGATAATCACATGATAATAAAAGGAAATACATAAAAGCATTAAAATTCACATTTGTTACTGAAAGTAAAAGGCAATTTTAGGCTTATGTAGATTTATGCCATGATGCAGTTTTTGTGGCTTGCTTTTGTTTGTTTGTTTGTTTTTTAATTGTGTCTGTTAATGTATACTTTTTTATGGCATTTGTTTCACATGCGATTTTCTCATTAAAAATCATGATTCTTTGGTCATTTGTTTCAAGGATTTCTATTAAAGATTAAAATGCACACCCATTTACACATAAAAAAATTTCTGCATATTTTTTTCAACCCATAGAGCATGCTGCATTTTTGGAATACTGCCCAAATGCCACAAGAGAATAAAAATGCAATTAATAAAAAAAAAACATTGTAGATATGGCATTCTATATTTCACTGTTGACTTCCAGCTTTCATCTGGTTGCCACATTTTGCGGAAAAATACACCATGCTTATGATGGTTTCCAATAGAGATGAGCGAATCGAATATGAAGAAGTTGAATTTGTTCTGAATTTCATGAAAAATTCGATTCGGACCAAATCTGAACTTCGACTCTATTCTAAATAATGAATTTCTTCATTAGCGACACCCCTGTGATTGTCCGGTATAATGTATAGATGCGAACGGCTTTCTCCTGCGCTCGCATCTCTGCAATAGATAGGACGATCGCAGCGGGCAATCTGTTGATTAGTACGGGGACTACTACTCCCATTATGGAACAGTGCGTTCCATGCTGGGAGTAGCAGTACTACCTAAAAAAAAAAAAAAAAAAAAACACACACACACACTACATTTTTTGTGCCCTGCCTGCCCACATAAATTGATCCCTGTTTAAAAATTTGTAAAAATTTTGCTATAAGAAAGATTAATTTAGTTAAATACAATTTTTTCCATCATTACTGTATCTTTTTTTAATATTGTTTTAATGGTACCCTACAAAATTTTATTAAAAAACGTATCTCCATCCCTTTTTTGGATCGCTAAAGTTCATATTTTCTCCGTTATTGCCTCCTAAATGGACCATTCTAATAACGGATGCAAACTGATGCAAAGGGATGCCATCTAGTGGCATCCATTTGCATCCATCAGTTTTTCATCCGTTAGTATCCATTAGTTCCGCAGCCGGGACTACTACTACTCCCATCATGGAAGATACTTCTTATCATGAAGGGAGTAGTAGTTCCCTGGCTGCGGGAGTCTGACGGCGGCTGGGGAGGATACATTAGTGTTTTTACTACTACCCCCCATCATGGAACAGACTCTGTTCCATGATGGGGGTTGTAGTATAGGGGCTGAGGGATTGATCGCACTGGGTCTCACTTCGGAGACCCATTGCAATCAGAAGTTATTAAACAGGGGAGTGGGCGGCATGCTCCACTCTCCTACGATGTCCGATGTATTTCTACTTTCATTTTTAAATTCCGCACTAGGAGCCCTGAATGTCCGGTACCGAGGAGCCATTCAGGGCTCCCAGCAGGGTTTTTAAACTTTCAGTGTGCCTAATTAATGTATAATCACATTCCCCCTGACTTAAGTATATTCATTTTATTCCCCCCATGAGTATATGTATGATTCCCCCCTGCCTGCTGCCCGGTCATCTTCTAGCTCTGTCACAGCGCACAGCAGGGACATGCCATTTCATTCCCTGCTGCTCATCTCCGTATCTGACAGAGAGGAGCAGCGGAGAATGGAGGGACCCATCTCCCCTGTGCGCTGCTATAGCGCTCCATTTCCCGCCCCCGCTGGTACCTGACCTGTCCCCCCCTGTGCGCTGCTTCATTCATTCATTACCCACCGCCGCCTGACATATCCCCGCTGCTGCCCTGCTCCAAGTGCAATCAGAGTGCACATCGGGGACATGTCAGTCTATTCCCCACTGCTCATCTCCGTTGGGTACAGGGATGAGCAGTGGGGAATAGACTGACATGTCCCCGATGTGCATGAAGGGACATGTAGGCAGTGAATGAAGGAAGCAGTGCACAGGGGAGACAGGTCCCTCCATTCTCTACTGCTCCTCTCTGTCAAGTACAGACATAAGCAGCAGGGAATGGAATTCCCTGCTAGAAGATGAACGACAGCGCTAGAAGATGAACGGGCAGATGGCAGAGGGGGAATCATACATATACACATGGAGGGAATAAAATTAATATACTAAAGTCAGAGGAATGTGATTATACAGTAATTACACTGTAAGTTTAAAAACCCTGCGATGTACAATGTATTTTTACTTTCATTTTTAAATTCCCTGCCGGGAGCCCTGAATGTCCTGTACGGAGGAGCCATTCAGGGATCCCGGCGGGGAATTTAAAAATGGAAGTAAAAATACATTGTACATCGCAGGGGAGTGGAGCATGCCCCTAGTTCCCCTGTTTAATAACTTCTAATTGCATCGGGTCTCAGAAGTGAGACCTGGTGCGATCAATCCCTCAGCCCCTGTAATACAACCCCCTACATGATGGGGGTAGTAGTACAAACACTAATGTATCCTCCCCAGCCACCATCAGACTCCCGCAGACGGGGAACTACTACTCCCATCATGGAAACAAAGTCTGTTCCATGATAAGAGTAGTAGTAGTCCCGGCTTTGGGAGTCTGTAGGCAGAGGTGTTAGAACGGCCATAAAATAATGGTACATGACGGATGTTATAACGGGTCTTAATGGATGAATATGCCTGTTATTTTGACAGACGTCATTCAGCCATTAGTACCCGTTATTTCATTCGTTATTATACATCCCTTTTTTTTTATTCTGCAATACAGAAAATGGATGTTTAATAACGGATGAATAATCTATAGTGTGAAAGAAGCCTAACAAAAATGTAGTGTGTGTGTGTGTGTTTTTTTTTTAGGTGATACTACTACTCCCAGCATGGAACACACTGCTTCATGATGAGAGTAGTAGTACCTGTACAAATCGACAGATCGCCCTTGTCACTTCTGATACCTATTGTGATCCTCCTGTATAATGTATAGATGCGGCCGGCCACTCTTCTATGGTTCCTGCACTGACGTAAATATACCCCTTTTCATTTCCCGCAGAGAGCTGTGATTGGCCAGATGGTTCCAGCCAATCATAACTCTCTGTGGGAAATATGAATAGGTGTATATATACGTCAGTGCAGGGGACCATAGAAGAGCGGCCGACCGCATCTATACCTTATAAAGGAGGATCACAGCGGGTGTCAGGAGTGACACTCGCTGCACCTGTGGTGTCCCAGTACCGCATTTCATACGGTACTTATTTATCTAAGGTTGTTGAGAAGTGCTCTAGGGGTACGTAGCGTGTAGTCGATAGACCCTAGCAGCCACCCTTACTGTGACCTAGCTTAGGGTTAGCCAGTATACCTTTCGTGTACTAACTAACAGGTAACTTATTGTTGGCATAAAATGTGTGAGATAACAAAATGTCTAGTCAGCTTGAAGCTAACAGTATAGAGAGCTGAACTAATGTCTAGTAAGCTTAAAAATGTATAATAAGTTTTATAAAGTTATATAGGAAGCTAGAAACTAAAGTATAGATAGCGCCTTTAAGTGTCTAGATAGCATTCAAATGTCTAGATAGCATTCAAGTGTCTAGATAGCATTCAAATGTCTATAGACCCTGTGATGTAAGCAATCCCATGATACCATGTAAAGTGAGTGGCAGACGTTCGGACCAATCAAAATCGCCACGCCCCCTGCCCATATAAGGGAGTGGCGGCCATCTTATCGCTCTCTTTCTCCTGGCTCTTCATGAGAGAAGACCTATATCTCAGTAAGCGCAGTGAGTTAGGCCTGAGCCTTGCAGCAACGGCGGAATGATCTAAATTATAGAGTGTATCATCCCCTAAGCACTCTGCAGTATCACCGGACTCAATATTTCCGCAAAATCCGGACGGATCTGCACATCATTCCCTAAATTCAGAGACTTTAAGTTTCATGCAAGGTCCGCAACTTCTGCCAGTCGCTAAGCAACCTAAGAACTGTTATGTGAGACTGTTACTACGTATTGGATATTGCAAGCACTGCAGTAAAGTTATTCAAGTTCAAGTTAAATCTACTTGTGGACCTTCAGTCATTTCATTGCACCTATCGCTTCTGGGAAGGGCGGCGATAGGCCGCAACATAGATTCAGTATACCAGCCCTCACCCTGACGTCACGAGTGACTGGGTTAATATTAACCCCTCATATACCAACATCATACCATCCCTACCATACACCCCCCAAGGGCTACCACACACCTGTCTATTAATGCAGGTACTACAGCTCCCAGCATGGAGCAGAGTGTGCTCCATGTTGGGAGCAGTAGTACCTGTAGTTAAGGACAGATCACATTGGGTGTCACTCCTGACACCCGCTGCGATCATCCTTCATCCCTGACATCCCTGACATCCCTTTCTCCTGCGCTCGCATCTCTCCTCTGTACTCTGGCTGGCCACTCACCATTCACATTTCCCGCTGAGAGCGGGGATTGGTTGCCACCATCAGGCCAATCCCCACTCTGGGCGGAAAATATGAATGAGTGATGTGAATTTCTATTGACATCACTGGCTGGCCCGGACTATAGTGCAGAGATGCGAGCGCTGTATAGAGCCCCTCCGCATCTCCGCTATATTATGAAGGATTGCATCGGGTGTCAGGAGTGACACACGGGGCGATCTGTCTATTAGTACAGGAACTACTACTCCCATCATGGAACAGTGTGATGCATGCTGGGAGTAGCAGTACTACCTAAAAAATATTTAAAAAAAAGAAAAAAAAAAGTGAAAACACACACACTACATTTTTATTATTGTCGGCTAAATTTTTAGGTCTCTGCTCGCCCACATAAATTGATCCCTGTTTAAAAATTAACATTAACATTTTTTTTTCTTTCAAATTTCGGGAGTGGGCAGGCATGAGAAAATTCAGCGCTCAATATAAAAAATGAATGAGGAGTGCATTCCATAATTTTTTTTCTAGTTTTCATTCTATATCATTTTTTTTTTAATTTTCACTTTACTTGATTAGCCCCATTTTTAATTGCACTGGATTTTCTGGTCCCTGCCTGCTCCTGAAAATTGTAAGACAAAAAAATTTTTTAATGTTCATTTTTAAACAGTGATCAATTTATGTGGGCGGGTAGGGACCTAAAAATGTAGCCAACAATAATAAAAATGTAGAAAGGGGCCATTTAAATGTAAAAAAAAAATATTTTTTACAATAATTGTTTTTTATTTTTATTAGTAATATATTTTAATATTGTGTTTAATAAAGTATGTGTGTTTAACTTTTTTTCTTAATTTTTTTTACATTTTTTAGGTAGTACTACTACTCCCAGCATGGAACAGACTGTTTCATGGTGGGATCTGTAGTACCTGTACTAATAGATCACAGATCACAGTAGGTATCACTCCTGACACCCGATGTGATTGTCCTTTCTATTGCAGAGATGGAGCTGCTTTTTCCTGCACTTGCATGTCTGCACTATACTCCAGCCGGCGAGTGATGTGAATAGAATTCACATCACTTATTCATATGTCCCGCAGAGAGCTGGGATTGGCCAGATGGTTCCAGCCCCTCACAGCTCTCTGTGGGAAATATGAATAATAGGTATATATACGGCATATACTCATACTACAGTGGGACCAGAGAAGAGCGGCCGTCCGCCTTCATCTATACATTATAAAGGATGATCACATCGGGTGTCAGAAACTGAGAATTTATTCAGATCAAATCGATTTTTTTTAAGTTGGCCAAATTGAATTTTTCAAAAATTCGCTCATCTCTAGTTTCCAGCATACAAATACCTTATGTGGAACTTACCCTAAGGGTAGGGTCACACATGCCATGTTTTTCTGCTTATTTGGTGCTGCGTATTTTCCTTCCCATGGGAGAAAATCAGCTTTGCATTTCGCTACTCATTGACTTTAATAGGTAGGAAATTACGCAGCAGCAAATATGCAACAAAATACGGCAAGTGAGACCCTGTCCTAAGTCTGGATTTCCACTTTTTTTTTTTTTAAACTGCTTGTGCTAGTTTTTGAGCCAAAGCCAGAAGTGGATCCATGAGGACGGAAAGGTATAAATCTTTCCTTTACATTTCCCATTCCCTTTGACTCCATTTCTGGCTTTTGATCTGGTGTTCAATGTGTAATAAATAGATGACTTCCCTGTGGAATTCCAGAATTCATAAGCATTCAATGTATGTAGTGTATACACATGTTTTTGTAATTTACCAATTCTTTCAACAGTCTGTAGGATCGTGTAAGTATGAACGGCATGTTATACAATCTGTAGATTTTTTATGAGGCAGCTTGGGATCTAAGGTTTACAACTTTCACTTGAGAGGAGTAGCTATAGAAACCATTTTTGAAAAACAAAGTTCAAAGGGCAGTTCAATCTTATCTGCCTGTTAGGAAAGTTGCTATTGTGTCAATGGGTTTGTAAATAATTAATGAATAATGAGTTTTGGTCCTTTAAATTTATTTCAGCCTTTTTGGGGACAACAGAGATGGAACGATGGTGCTGTCTCCTAAGGTAGTGGGAGAAAATATGTAATAATACTACCGGCTATTGAACAGACTCATTTTATTACCTTATTATAAGAGTATATGGTGTTGCCAGGGCTCCCTACCTAAACATTGTGGGAAAAGAAATGCAATAATGGCACTCACGTCCTCATATTCACTCCCAACCTTATATTTCATCATCATATCCTGACCTCATATAATCCTCATATCCCTTTCTCATATCAAGTCCTCATATCCTGAACTAATATACCATCCTCTTATCCTGACCTAATATGCTTAGCTCATATCCTGACCTAATATCCCTTTCTCGTATCATCCTGATATCGTGACCTCATATTGTGACCTCATATCCCCCCTTTCTCATCCTCACATCCTGTCCTCACACCTGACCTCATAACTCTTCCTCATATCCCAGCTTAAATGATGGGCTTGTCTTTGCAAGATGGGGTATGGCAGGCGGGGAGGGTGTAGCTTGCCAGTGACTGACGCATTCACCAGGAGATGCAGAGCGGAGCATGTGGAGTAAGGCACCAGAAGTCCTATATACTTGCATGGGACTTGAAACAAAAACCCCATCCTTCACATATGGGGGTAGGTTAGGAGTTAATTTCATTATTATATATTTTTATTTGACATATAAGTAACATGTGACCAGGTATTATCGAAATATCTCCAGCCGTACTAAAGTTATGCTGGAACATACATTTCCCATATATTTGCATTTGGAATTTAATTTATATTTTGTCCTATAGAAATCGTTATAACCCTGCTAATTGTAACTGTGCTAAACTGACCTTCTGCTATTTGCTATGGTGTTTAAAGAAATACTGATACTCTCTATATCAAAACTATAATTAACAATATCAAGGTTTAAAAAACATATATTGTTGACCTTCTATATATACTTATTTCATGTATTATTATTAAACTTATTGATGAATTTTGTTTGCACACAAGGTACAGTGCATGTATTAAATGTGCAATTGCTTAAAAAGCCAGCACTACGATAGCACAATAAAAAGCAGTTTACATGAAAGAGGATTAATCTCCTTAACAGTGTGATCCAAGGGTCAGCAACCTCTTCACCAGATTGCATAGGTATTTTAATCCTAATAAACCTTGATTCCCTTGACTGATCATTTATACCTTAAGTGGACTTTTTATCTATATATAAGTCCTGATTCCACACAGATTTGTATCTGTATTAATTGGACATCTAGTCTAAGAATAAACAGAAAGCATGGACAGTCATGTGAAATACAAATGTTTTCTTTTTAAATGTGCAGACTCTGCTCAATCAGTATATAAAGATTACAAATGAAATACCGTATTTTTTGCCGTATAAGACGCACTTTTTCTTCCCCAAAACTGGGGGGGAAAAAGTCAGTGCGTCTTATACGGCAAATACACCCCTATCGCGGCGGTCCCTGCGGCCATCAACGGCCGGGACCCGCGGCTAATACAGGACATCACTGATCGCGGTGATGCCCTGTATTAACCCTTCAGACACGGCGATCAAAGCTGACCACCGCGTCTGAAGGGAAAGTGACACTAACCCAGCTGTTCAGTCGGGCTGTTCGGGACCGCCGCGATTTCACCGCGGCGGTCCCGAACAGCCCGACTGAATAGCCAGGTTAGTGCTTACAGGACACCGGGAGGGACCTTACCTGCCTCCTCGGTGTCTTCTCCGTTCAGGGATCCCCTGTATGGCCGGCGCTCTTCTTCCTCGTCATCACGTCATCGCGTATGTGCGTCGGGGTGCGTAACGACGTGATGGCGGCGACAGAGAGCAAGGATACCCGGCCAGCAGCAGAGACGTTCCAGAGCGATGGGGACACGGCGACAGCGATGGAGCGACATCCAGGGCAGCGGTGATGGGTCTGGAGCGGCGGGGACACGCGGGTATTACCTCCTATGCAGTGGTCATCAATCTGCGGACCTCCAGATGTTGCAAAACTACAACTCTCAGCATGCCCGCACAGCCAACGGCTGTCCGGGTATGCTGGGAGTTGTAGTTTTGCAACATCTGGAGGTCCGCAGGTTGAAGACCACTATTGGGTTCAAAATCTTTATTTTTTTAGATTTTGCACCTATAAATTGGGTGCGTCTTATACGCTGGTGCGTCCTATAGAACGAAAAATACAGTAATTGAACACGAAGATTTGTTAAGCAAAAAAAATCATAGATAAGTCATTTATGTTTATGGCTCTAATAACTAATATTGCCCCTTTGCTACTTTCTTAATTTAACCCCTTAAGGACCTTGAGGTTTTTCCGTTTTGGCATTTTCGTGTTTTCCTCCTTACCTTTAAAAAATCATAACTCTTTCAATTTTGCACCTAAAAATCCATATGATGGCTTATTTTTTGCGCCACCAATTCTACTTTGTAATGACATCAGTAATTTTACCTACAAATCTACGGCGAAACGGAAAAAAGAATCATTGTGAAACAAAATGGAAAGAAAAAACGCCATTTTGTAAATTTGGGGGCTTTCGTTTCTACACAGTACTTTTTCAGTAAAAATTACACCTTATCTTTATTCTGTAGGTCCATATGATTAAAATGATACCCTACTTATATAGGTTTGATTTTGTCGTACTTCTGGAAAAAATCATAAAAACATGCAGGAAAATGTATATGTTTAAAAATGTCCTCTTCTGACCCTATAACTTTTTTATTTTTCCACGTATGGGTCATTTTTTGCACCATGATCTGAAGTTTTTAGCGGTACCATTTTTGTATTGATTGGACTTTTTGATCGCTTTTTATTCACTTTTTCATATCAAAAGTGACCAAAAATACACTATTTTGGACTTTTGAATTTTCTGGCGCATACGCCATTGACCATGCGGTTTAATTAATGATATATTTTTATAATTTGGATATTTCTGCACGCGGCAGTACCACATATGTTTAATGGGAAAAGGGGGGTGATGCAAACTTTTATTAGGGAAGGGGTTAAATTATCTTTATTCGCTTTTTTTTTTTTTTGCACTTTTTTTTTGCAGTGTTATAGCTCCCATAGGGACCTATAACACTGCACACACTGATCTTTTACATTTATCAGTGGTTTCTCATAGGAAACCACTGATCGAGGATTCTGTTGCTTGACTGCTTATGCCTGGATCTCAGGCACTGAGCATTCATTCGGCGATCGGACAGCATGGAGGCAGGTAGGGACCCTCCTGCTGTCCTGTAAGCTGTTCCAGATGCCACGATTTCGCCTGAGCTAACCGGCAACATTTTAGTTTCACTTTAGATGTGGGGATTTTGTGGGGTGGTGGTGTTCACCTTTGTTTGAATTATTGGAGCAGAGAGGGACTCCAGGACTGGAGTCTTTCCGTTTTTTTTTTAATTTTTTAGTAAGGGTCAGTTATGGACAAAAAGTGGACAAATCTATGGACGCTGACCCATGTACAGAGGGGTTGGTGGGTAATGGGATATTTTAGTAAAGGCCTTTATTCTGTGTCATTCTGTTATTATGTATATTTTGTATGTGCCTATGTATAAGTATTTTTATGTAAGTATTTGGTATAATGTTAAAGGCAGTCGGACCAGTTTCTTTAGTTGGACTATATTTAGTTTGGGCAGTTAGCCATATTTTTTCTTTAGTTATTTATTTATTTATTTTTTATCATGTGGAGGTAAGCTTTATTTATGTTCGTAAGGATTGTGTGTGTGTATTAGATATTTTAGGTAGGTTATTATTTGTTAGTTTACTTGGGCTGGCCGGTTAGGAAACTTTGAGTTGTTATTTAGAAACGGAAAGTTTGTACTTTGGTTCAGTTTTGCTAATTTTTGTTACTGTCAATTGTACTTGTTTTTGTGTTCTGTAAGGTTTTTTAATTTTATAATAAAAGAGTTTCAGTGTATGATGGCTGAGACCGCACACACACCCCTCAGCTCAGTGCACTGAACACTGCAGTGTGTCATCTCTGCCCAGCAGCTGCAAAAGGGAGCTGAAATATTCATTAAAATGTTTAGCACAATATTCAGCACTAAGTGCATCATGAGTGACTCTACAGCAGTGTTTTCCAGCCAGGGTGCCTCCAGCAGTTGCAAATTATAACTCCCAACATTCCTGGACAGCCCTTGGCTCTATACACTCTATACACTGTGCTAAGCTGAGGTGCCACATGCATTTACTAACTTTTGTTTCTGCCAGGCTGCTGCAGGAGACAATATGCTAGCAGGACTGCAGGCAGGACAAGAGGAGGACCTCTGGTGGCCAAACTTTTAGGGGTTAATTTAACACATAACGTTACAACATTTTATTAAGATGTATATGAGAAAAGTCATTCAAATAGGCTAATCTATAATATATTGCATATTATTTATGTTGACACTTACCAATCAAGATGAGTCACAGGTCACTGCCATATTGCAAGATGCAATTTTAGATGATCTTTAACCCCTTAAAGACCAGGGGCATACGGGTATGCCCTGACATCCTGGTACTTAAGGACAAAGGGCGTATCTGTACGTCCATGGGAATTCCGGTCCCCGACGCTTGCGGGTACCAGACCGGAATGCCTGCTGAAATCATTCAGCAGGCATCCTGTGACAACACCTGGGGGGGGGGGGTGTCTCTTGCGATCGCTGCAGCCAATTCACATCGGCAATCTGCAGGAATTCCGGTCATATGGGTTACGTGTGACCCAATGACCCAGAATTAGAAGGTGATCGTCGGTGTACGATACACCACCAATCACCTCCTGTTGCTAGGGGGAGGTGGCGATCACATCACCTTCCCAGGAGCACTGCTATTTTCCGACCAACAGCAGCCAGCAGAGGAGGGGTTAATGTCCCCTTCTCTCAGCTCTGCTAGCCCACCGAGTTCAATCAGTGGACAGAGCTTAGAGAAGGAGCCAGGGACCCCCCCCCTATGACTTGATCTGTGCCCCTCAGGGCTGAAGAAGTGGCCTACAGCCACTGCGAGTGCAGGGTGAGTTTTCTGTGGAGGGACAGATAGGAGTGTAAAAAACAAAAGTATAAAAAGGTTAAAAAAAAATCCCCCCTGACCCCCTAATAGGTCCTCAAGGATCCGCCGCACATTTTGCAGCATGACCCCGGTCCTATTAGGGCTTCAGGGCACTGCATTTGGCCACCAAGCACACACATACACACTTCCCTGCCCCCCCCCAGAGACGTTGTGCACACATTGCTGGATAAGGGTTACCACCTTTATGTGGACAACTTTTATACCAGCATCCCTCTGTTCACGTCCCTTGCTGCCAAATCCACGTCCGCTTGTGGGACCGTGCGGAAGAAATAGAGAAGCCTCCCTCTAAATTTGATCCAGACACTTATGCCCAAGAGTAGTGATGTCGCGAACATAAAATTTTCGGTTCGCGAACGGCAAACGCGAACTTCCGCAAATGTGCGCAAACCAGGCGAACCGCCATTGACTTCAATGGACAGGCGAATCACCTATTAGGCATAAATCAACTATTATTCCTAAATTCTTTGGAATAACGTGCTTTTGCCCCCTTTAGGCAGCACATAGAGCCCCCCTTTAGGCATCACATAGTTAGATCCCCCCTTTAGGCAGCACATAGATTCCCCCATATTATGCAGCACATAGTTAGAACCCCCCTTTAGGCAGCACATAGGTAGAGCCTCCCTTGAGGCAGCACATAGAGCCCCCTTTAGGCAGCACATAGTTAGAGCCCCCCTTTAGGCAGCACATAGGTAGAGCCCCCCTTTAGGCATCACATTGATAGATCCCCCCTTTAGGCAGCACATAGATTCCCCCATATTATGCAGCACATAGTTAGAACCCCCCTTTAGGCAGCACATAGGTAGAGCCTCCCTTGAGGCAGCACATAGAGCCCCCTTTAGGCAGCACATAGTTAGAGCCCCCCTTTAGGCAGCACATAGAGCCCCCCTTTAGGCAGCACATAGATTCCCCCATATTAGGCAGCACATAGTTAGAGCCTCCCTTTAGGCAGAACATAGAGCCCCCTTTAGGCAGCACATATTTAGATCCCCCCCTTTAGGCAGCACATAGATTCCCCCATATTAGGCAGCATATAGTTAGAGCCCCCCCCTTTAGGCAGCACTGGTTTTATTTCACGGCCAAAAAAGGTATTTTTATTTTTTATTTGGACAACTGTCACACCAAATGTGATTTGCACTAGTGTGACAATGAGCAAAAAAGGTTGCCAGCGGAGTTCCCCTTTTAAGCAGAGGTCTCCAACCAGGATGCCTCCAGCTGTTGCAAGACACACGGACTGAACTTATAGCCCTTTTAATACTGTAGTTAGTTGCTTGAAGGAACTTAAGTTTTACACTGGAGTACCCCTTTTAACCAGCGGTTCCCTCCCAACCAGGGTGCCTCCAGCTGTTGCAAGACACATGGACTGATATTTGAGCCCTAAAAAGGGCTTTCTTGGGTGCTGTCCTTAAAGCAGATGTTACACTAGTGCTTTAGGAGTAAAGTGGACCCTGAATACACCACCTAGCAGCAACCTAGCTATCGCGTTCCCTATTACAGCAGGAGCAGCTTCTCTGTCCCTCCGCTTCCTAAGCCTGCAGCATGCCGAATGAAGGTAAAATGGCGTCCGTGCTGGAAGTAGGAGGGTCTGGAAGGGAGGGACTGCTGCTGATTGGCTGTAATGTGTCTGCTGACTCTGACTCACAGGGTCAAAGTTTACCGCAATGTTAAAGTATAGGGGGCGAATCAAACTTCACACATGTTCGCCCGGCGATGCGAATGCGAACATGTTAAGTTCGCCGGTGAACAATTCGCGACATCTCTACCCAAGAGTGAGTCCCGTGCCCTTACCCGTGAAAACCTGCTGGTCAGGTATACGGAAAAGAGGGATGTCCTTATGCTGTTCACAATTCATAGTAACAGCAGCTCACCTGTCCCTGTGCGAGGTACCACAACAATGGTCCTCAAGCCTCATTGTATTCTGGACTACAATCAGTATATGGGGGGAGTTGATCTCTTTGATCAAGTCCTCAAGCCATACATCGCCATGCGGAAAACCCGGGTATGGTACAAAAAAGTTGCCATGTACAACTCTTTTGTACTGTCAGAGTATGCTGGCAACACAGGGTCCTTCTACCCAGTTCCAAGAAGAAGTCCTAAAGGCTCTGATCTTTGGCGACTGGGAAAGAGCAGGCTTGAGTTTCCAAGGAACTGGAAATATAGGTGCCAGGATTGTCCCATGCCAGCACTTTCCAGGTGAGGATCCCCACAATGGAAAGAAGGGACGATCACAGAAAAAATGTAGAGTGTGTCACAAGAGGGGGATATGGAAGGAAACCACCACTCAATGTGACACTTGCCCCGATCATCCGGGGCTCTGCATTAAAAACTGCTTCAGGATATATCACACTTCCATGGAGTACTAAATTTATAGATAGATAGATAGATAGATAGGAGATAGATGGATATGATATAGATAGATGGATATTATATAGATACATTTCTATGATATAGATAGATAGATCAGTTTCCCAACCAGGGGGCCTCCAGCTATTGCAAAACTACAACTCCCAGCATTCATTTGGCTTTATGAGCATACTGGGAGTTGTAGTTTTGCAACAGCTGGAGGCCCCCCTAGTTGGGAAACACTGATCTATATCAATCATCTATCTATTATCAATCTATCTATCTATACAAAAAAAAAAAGCAAGAGACCAGCAGCACACAGAAAAATTTGTACAAAAAAGGTGGAGATGTATTGCATTATCCCAGTGTACAAAAGAAGCGACGTTTCAGCGACCTCTCGTCGCCGTTCTCAAGGAGCTTGTACACTGGGATAATGCAATAAATCTCCACCTTTTTTGCACTAATTTTTCTGTGTGCTGCTGGTCTATTGCTTTTTTCTAGTACAAGTGAACCTCTCACCAAGGTCCACACCCAGCGTGCACCATTGCATTGGTTTTCTTAATTTTGTTGTGCTGCTCTTCTGGAGTTTTTTTTTTTTTTTTTTATCTATCTATCCATCTATCTCCTATCTATCTATCTCATATCTATCTATCTCATATCTATCTATCTTTATCATATCTATCTCATATCTATCTATCTATATCATATCTATCTATCCATCTATCTATATCCATCTATTTATGTATCTATCTATCTTTCTATTTATCTATCTATCTCATATCTATCTCAGATAGATGAGAGATAGATGAAAGATAGATAGATATGAGAGATAGATAGATGATATATAGATATATAGATAGATATGAGATAGATAGAAAGATAGATTAATAGATGATAGATAGATAGATGATAGATAGATATGATATAGATAGATAGATGATAGATAGATATGATATAGATAGATAGATGATAGATAGATAGATGATAGATAGATATGATATAGATAGATAGATGATAGATAGATAGATAGATAGATCAGTGTTTCCCAACCAGGGGGCCTCCAGCTGTTGCAAAACTACAACTCCCAGTATGCTCATAAAGCCAAAGACATGCTGGGAGTTGTCGTTTTGGAATAGCTAGAGGCCCCCTGGTTGGGATACACTGATCTATCTATCTCATATCTATTATCTATCTATCTATCTCATATCTATTATCTATCTATCTATCACATATCTATCATCTATCTATCTATCTATCTATCTATCTATCTATATATCATCTATCTATCTATCTATCTATCTATCTACAAAACTAAAGATCCAGCGGCACTCCCAGATAAGGTGCAAAAACAAAGTGTTTTATTCCCCCATGTATGTGTGACGTTTCGATAGCATCCGCCATCTTCATCATACGTACAGTTGTACATTCTGTAGTCACTGTGACATCACTGTGCTTCATAATAAACTGTGACATCACTGTGCTTCATAATAAACTGTGACATCACTGTGCTTCATAATAAACTGTGACATCACTGTGCTTCATAATAAACTGTGACATCACTGTGCTTCATAATAAACTGTGACATCACAGTGCTTCATAATAAACTGTGACATCACTGTGCTTCATCATAAACTGTGACATCACTGTGCTTCATAATAAACTGTGACATCACTGTGCATCATAATAAACTGTGACATCACTGTGCTTCATAATAAAGTGTGACATCACTGTGCTTCATAATAAACCGTGACATCACTGTGCTTCATAACAAACTGTGACATCACTGTGCTTCATAATAAACTGTGACATCACTGTGCTTCATCATAAACTGTGACATCACTGTGCTTCATAATAAACTGTGACATCACTGTGCTTCATAATAAATTGTGACATCACTGTGCTTCATAATAAACTGTGACATCACTGTGCTTCATAATAAACTGTGACATCACTGTGCTTCATAATAAACTGTGACATCACTGTGCTTCATAATAAACTGTGACATCACTGTGCTTCATAATAAACTGTGACATCACTGTTCTTTCATAATAAATTGATGTCACTGTGCTTCATAATAAACTGTGACATCACTGTGCTTCATAATAAACTGTGACATCACTGTGCTTCATAATAAACTGTGACATCACTGTGCTTCACAATAAACTGTGACATCACTGTGCTTCATAATAAACTGTGACATCACTGTGCTTCATAATAAACTGACATCACTGTGCTTCATAATAAACTGACATCACTGTGCTTCATAATAAACTGTGACATCACTGTGCTTCATAATAAACTGTGACATCACTGTGCTTCATAATAAATTGATGTCACTGTGCTTCATAATAAACTGTGACATCACTGTGCTTCATAATAAACTGTGACATCACTGTGCTTCATAATAAACTGTGACATCCCTGTGCTTCATAATAAACTGTGACATCACTGTGCTTCATAATAAACTGTGACATCACTGTGCTTCATAATAAACTGTGACATCACTGTGCTTCATAATAAACTGACATCACTGTGCTTCATCCTATAATTTGATGTCACTGTGTATAACAACCCTGTAGTGACATCACAGTTTATTATTCTTGAATGCTGACTTCACTGTGTATATTTTCCCGGTACAATGACATCACTGTATAGTTACCCTCTACTGTGACAACACTGCGTTTATTAACCCTGTAGTGGTAAACTGTTTATTGTCCCTGTACAGAGACATTACTGTTTATATTAACTCTGAACTGTGATGTCACTGTGCATATTTACCCTGTATTGTCACTCGCAGTGCAAGGTAAATATGTACAGTGGCATTAGGGTATACAGGCTTAATATATACAGTGATGTCACAGTGCAGTGTAAGTATCAACAGTGATGTTGCAGTATAGAGATAGCACACAGTGATGTTATAGTTCAGAGATAATATACACAGTGATGTCACAGTACAGGGATAATACACACAGTGATGTCACAGTACAGGGATAATACACACAGTGATGTCACTGTACAGGGATAATATACAAAGTTATGTCACAGTACAGGGATAATATACACAGTGATGTCACAGTACAGGGATAATACACAGTGATGTCACAGTACAGGGATAATACACAGTGATGTCACAGTACAGGGATAATACACATAGTGATGTCACAGTACAGAGATAATACACACAGTGATGTCACAGTACAGAGATAATACACACAGTGATGTCACAGTACAGGGATAATACACAGTGATGTCACAGTACAGAGATAATACACACAGTGATGTCACAGTACAGGGATAATACACAGAGTGATGGCACAGTACAGAGATAATACACAGTGATGTCACAGTACAGGGATAATACACAGTGATGTCACAGTACAGAGTTAATACACAGTGATGTCACATTACAGGGATAATACACAGAGTGATGGCACAGTACAGAGATAATACACAGTGATGTCACAGTACAGGGATAATACACAGTGATGTCACAGTACAGGAATAATACACAGTGATGTCATAGTACAGGAATAATACACAGTGATGTCACAGTACAGGGATAATACACACAGTGATGTCACAGTACAGAGATAATACACACAGTGATGTCACAGTACAGGGATAATACACACAGTGAGGTCACAGTACCGGGATAATACACACAGTGATGTCACAGTACAGGGATAATATACACAGTGATGTCACAGTACAGGGATAATACACACAGTGATGTCACAATAGAGGGATAATATACACAGTGATGTCACAGTAGAGGGATAATACACACACTGATGTCACAGTACAGGGATAATATACACAGTGATGTCACAGTACAGGGATAATACACAGTGATGTCACAGTACAGGCATAATAAACAGTGATGTCACAGTACAGGGATAATAGACAGTGATGTCACAGTACAGGGATAATGTACACAGTGATGTCACAGTACAGGGATAATACACAGTGATGTCACAATACAGGGATAATACACAGTGATGTCACAGTACAGGGATAATACACACAGTGATGTCACAGTACAGAGATAATACACGCAGTGATGTCACAGTACAGAGATAATACACACAGTGATGTCACAGTACAGGGATAATATACACAGTGATGTCACAGTACAGGGATAATACACAGTGATGTCACAGTACAGGGATAATACACAGTGATGTCACAGTACAGGGATAATACACACAGTGATGTCACAGTACAGAGATAATACACACAGTGATGTCACAGTGCAGAGATAATACACACAGTGATGTCACAGTACAGGGATAATACACAGTGACGTCACAGTACAGGCATAATACACAGTGATGTCACAGTACAGAGATAATACACACAGTGATGTCACAGTACAGGAATAATACACAGTGATGTCACAGTACAGGGATAATATACAGAGTGATGTCACAGTATAGGGATAATATACAGAGTGATGTCACAGTACAGGGATAATACACAGTGATGTCACAGTACAGAGATAATACACAGTGATGTCACAGTACAGGGATAATACACAGTGATGTCACAGTACAGGGATAATACACACAGTGATGTCACAGTACAGGGATAATATACAGAGTGATGTCACAGTACAGGGATAATATACAGAGTGATGTCACAGTGCAGGGATAATACACAGTGATGTCACATTACAGGGATAATACACACAGTGATGTCACAGTACAGGGAAAATACACAGTGATGTCAGAGTAGAGAGATAATACACAGTGATGTCACAGTACAGAGATAATACACAGTGATGTCACAGTACAGGGATAATACACACAGTGATGTCACAGTACAGGGATAATACACAGAGTGATGGCACAGTACAGAGATAATACACAGTGACGTCACAGTACAGGGATAATACACAGTGATGGCACAGTACAGAGTTAATACACAGTGATGTCACATTACAGGGATAATACACAGAGTGATGGCACAGTACAGAGATAATACACAGTGATGTCACAGTACAGGGATAATACACACAGTGATGTCACAGTACAGGGATAATACACAGTGATGTCACAGTACAGGGATAATACACAGAGTGATGTCACAGTACAGGGATAATACACAGAGTGATGGCACAGTACAGAGATAATACACAGTGACGTCACAGTACAGGGATAATACACAGTGATGTCACAGTACAGAGTTAATACACAGTGATGTCACATTACAGGGATAATACACAGAGTGATGGCACAGTACAGAGATAATACACAGTGATGTCACAGTACAGGGATAATACACAGTGATGTCACAGTATAACCATCTCACAGCCGGACCACCATGTAATTTCAGCAGAAAATAAAGCAGGGCCTCATGTTCAAGTTTTGCCTAAGGCCTCACAAAGTCTAGAGCCGCCTCTGGTCGGCCCTACCATGGGACCCGGTGGGACCATAAGTCCCAGGTGGCACTTTTCAGGGGCGGCATTTTGCTGCCCCCTTTTTTTTTTGTGCCTAGTAGGTTCATGGTAGGGTTGGTGCCGCCGCTGCTCACTGTTCTAAAGCAGCTGCAAGGTATAATAGCGCAGCGGGCACTTTAGACAGTGAGTCTGCCTCCGGCCAACCGGGGTCTGGCGAGGGACGTCGCACAAGTGACGTACTTCTGCAGACCCGCTCAGGAGGACGTCAGTGACGTCACTCGCCAGGCCACTGCCGGAGAGGAGAAGCGCTGTGCAGGGCAGGTAAGTGTGTCTCTGTGTGTGTCTGTGTCTGTCTGTGTGTTTGGGGAGGCTATGGCTACCTAATGTGAGGAATCTATGCTACCTAATGTGGGGAAACTATGTTACCTAATGTGGGGAATCTGTGCTACCTAATGTGGGGAAACTATGATACCTAATGTGGGGAAAGTATGCTACCTAATGTGGGGAAGCTATGCTACCTAATGTGGGGAAACTATGTTACCTAATGTGGGGAATCTGTGCTACCTAATGTGGGGAAACAATGCTACCTAATGTGGGGAAACTATGTTACCTAATGTGGGGAATCTGTGCTACCTAATGTGGGCAAACTATGCTACCTAATGTGGGGAAACTATGTTACCTAATGTGGGGAAACTATGTTACCTGATGTGGGGAATCTGTGCTACCTAATGTGGGGAAACTATGCTACCTAATGTGGGGAAACTATGTTACCTAATGTGGGGAATCTGTGCTACCTAAAGTGGGGAAACTATGCTACCTAATGTGGGGAAACTATGTTACCTAATGTGGGGAATCTCTGCTACCTATTGTGGGGAAACTATGCTACCTAATGTGGGGAAACTATGCTACCTAATGTGGGCAAACTATGCTACCTAATGTGGGGAAACTGCTATCTAATGTAGGGAATTTATGCTACCTAATGTGGGGAAACTATGCTACCTAATGTGAGGAAACTATGCTACCTAATGTGGGGAATCTATGCTACCTAATGTTGGGAATCTATGCTACCTAATGTGGGGGGCTTGAATGAGCTGCGGCATATGGGAGGCCTTAATAAATAATTAGAAACTTATACAGCAAGTGACATATGGGGGTCCACCTGAGTAAGTGACACATGGAGGGGGGGTGCTGAACAATTCATGTTTTGGGGGGGGGGGCACAGGCACATTCTTTGCACAAGGGCCCTCTGCTGTCTGTGTCCGCCCCTGGGTAGAGAATAAGAGGTAAAGTGGAACATAGAACAAATGCAGTTATTTTTTTCTTAATTTTTTTTAATGAAGTAAACGAGATAAAGGTAAGCAATGACTTTTCCTCAGTCTGAAGCCCGGTCCTCATCGGCAGGAAGCAGTGAGGAGGAGGAGGATGACGGAGGTTCTGATTCCATCTCTGCTTCTTTTTCGTCCCTCTCTATATATAGGGCCGTGGCCATGAAGAAGGCCCCTCCGATGACTGCCATTATGGTGCAGGTCATGAGGGCATACTCCAGGCTGCGGTATTTCAGAAGAGGGGATTTGGCATATCCTCGTTCGTAGGTGTCAGATATCAGGCCGATGAGGTACGGGCTGCCGGCGTCACCTAGGAGGTGATAGATTGTCATCTGCACGGCCAGGGCTGAAGATCTCCTCCACGGAGTTACTACTTTTAGAATAATGTCAGATATGAGGGTGAAATTTACTGACAGAAGCGTCTCTCCGATGAAGATGAAGATGTTGGTGGCAACGAGGCTGATGTTGCCAAAAGTCAATGCCAACAGAAGAAAAGGGGCGGAGAGCATCATCGCGCATCCACACACAAGCGGGTCCGCCCGTGGGTTGGATTTGCGATATCTTTTACTTATCTCCGTCCCTGCTACAACTCCCAGAATGCCGGAAACGACTGTAACCACACCAAATATTAGGATGTCGTGATAGTCACACGGTTCAGCACGGCAAGGGTCCTTCTCTTGTAGGAGTGTTCGTGCGTGGGTCAGGTATGACGGACCCCATACACCTATGGCTCCCACTATGAAGGATACAGCCGTCGATCCCATGGTGGTTAACATGAAGCTTCGATTTTTAAATAGTTTTTTCAGATCTGTCGCCCATTTGGCAAACTTCTGGGATTTGTTGTTCTTCCCGTTTGTAGTCGTTCTTGGAAGCTCTTTTGTGACCAAAATCATCAAAGCCACAGCTATGAGGCCCAGGCCAGGGGTGACCCGAAACGCCCAGTGCCAATCGCCCCTTGCTGCATCAGTCACTTTGGGCCCGATGATGTATCCTAGTCCGCAGCCTACAGGTATGACGGAGTAAAACACGTTCAGCATGCGGGTCCGCTGGTCACTTGTAAAAAGGTCTGCAATGATGGAGGGGGCGATGGTGCAGAAAGTCGCCTCTCCGGCTCCAACCAGTCCACTCGTCAGCAGGAAGAGCAGGAAGTACCCGTCAGGGATGAATGACAGGGTAAGTGTCATGCTCAGCCAAACGATGATTCCTGCGCAAACAGTATATTTCTTATTACAGTGGTCGCCCAAATATCCGGCAATTGGTGCGACCAGCACGTAGCTTCCAATGAACAATGTATTCAATAAGCCGGACAGACTAGCATTGGTGTCATATGCTTTCTGTATATAAGGCAGCACCCCCGCCACGCTGGAGCGATTTGCATAGATGAGCAAATTAACAAAGGCGAGGATCACTACGGTGATGATGGAACGTGCGGTGGACATCACGCTTAGAGATGGCAGGTTCTGCCTCTCAGGGATATCGCCCTTTTCTACATCCATATCACTATGGTCCTCCATTGCTTCTTCCTCCTCCTTCAGCAATGGGTCTTGTGGAGAGGCCATGGTCACAGGTCAGAGCCTGAAAACACTAGAGAGAGAGATAAGTGAACACATTAGATAACATGTCATCATTCCTGTCATTATACAATAGATCCTTCATACAGAGCAGAAATGTCCAGCACAGAACCACAAGATAACACTAAGACCATCGCAGCCTCAGAAGAAGACGCTTCTCTATAAGTGTTTTATATGGAGACGTTGTTTTTTATATGTCTGATAACCCTGAACCTTTCCGGTCCTAGTAATATCTGATAACCCTGAACCTGTCCGGTCCTAGTAATATCTGATAACCCTGAACCTGTCCGGTCCTAGTAATATCTGATAACCCTGAACCTGTCCGGTCGTAGTAATATCTGATAACCCTGAACCTGTCCGGTCCTAGTAATATCTGGCAACCCTGAACCTGTCCGGTCCTAGTAATATCTGATAACCCTGAACCTGTCCGGTCCTAGTAATATCTGATAACCCTGAACCTGTCCGGTCCTAGTAATATCTGATAACCCTGAACCTGTCCGGTCCTAGTAATATCTGATAACCCTGAACCTGTCCGGTCCTAGTAATATCTGACAACCCTGATTCTGTCCGGTCCTAGTAATATCTGATAACCCTGAACCTGTCCAGTCCTAGTAATATCTGATAACCCTGAACCTATCCGGTCCTAGTAATATCTGATAACCCTGAACCTGTCCGGTCCTAGTAATATCTGACAACCCTGATTCTGTCCGGTCCTAGTAATATCTGATAACCCTGAACCTGTCCGGTCCTAGTAATATCTGATAACTCTGAACGATAACCCTGGGCTTGGCTGTATGGTCACTGGGCCATGTGAACTTCATACTGTAGATACAATTGGGCTATCCTGCTATATACATTTACTAATAATGAACCTACCCCACCTCATTGGGATCTATCTGTCCCCTATATGACTTTCTGCCACTAGTTGATTTGAAAATTTTCCCTTTCGGAGTACCCGGAGTATTTCTATTGTTAGTACACACAGAATTCTATTATATACTATTATATTTCTGCCCTAATCTTTATGTTATTCTTTTACTACACCACCAAATCTTTCTCATAGACTTATATCTTTTAGAACTTCATGAATTAGGACTCTTTTTCTTGGGGGCTTTTTTGGGCATAATTGCATTTTAGCAGTTTTGCAAGAAAAAGCTCTGGTCATGATACTATCTTTGCGTTTTATTATGTTTAATACCTAAGCCAAGTATTATCACAATGCTATGAGGAATATAACTTTTGTTATTTATTTAGGAAATTCATTTCTTGTTTTTTTTTTGCTAAAAAAAAAAAAGCAACAGCAATAAAAAAAAAACTGTCAAACAAAAATCCCTGTGTATGTATGAATAGAAGAGGCTGAGACTTACCTTGTGGTTCTCTCTTCAGACAAGGAACGGTCAAAATCTTGAATTCTCTATCGCAAATAGAAACTCTCTAACAAACACTTTGCACCACAGGTTGTGAATGCAAAACACACTGAAGAGACTGCAGCCGGCGCGCACCTCCTTGTACAGCTTACGGTGACATCATCACAAGCATGTGTGACATCATAGGGTTCTAAACCATCTTCAGGTATGTGTATATCTGTATAGTAAATGTGAGTAGCCATATTAGTCCAGTGATGCAGATTGTAATACCTTTTTTATTGGACTAACAGAATTTTGTAGAGACAAACTTTTGGGATTCCTCCCTGATAATTTATAAAGTCCTTTGATCATTAGTCCTTGACTATTGGACTTGATAAAGGGAGGAATCCTGAAGGGAGGAGGAATCCTGAAACTATTTATTCATCCCAAATGTGCAAAGAGCAACGTTTCAATGGTCTCACACCATCATTATCAAGCCCCTTGATAATGATGGTGTGAGACCATTGAAATGTTGCTCTTTGCACATTTGGGATGAATAAATAGTTTTCATTTTTTCACCATACCTTGAGTGCCACAACATTTTCCTTGGAACTACGTATGCAGAATCCTGGACACGGACCCTAGCTGGAGGCACCTACTCACGCTTTAGGAGTGCTGCTTTCTTCTTTGACATATATATATATATATATTTATATATATATATATATATTAATATACACCTAGAAATACATCAAGTACATAAAAATATCTTTTAGAAAAATATTTCTCCAGGCCTGCCGAGTATATCCCCGTACTTCACAGTGTCTTCTTAGTTTATATATTTTAATCTTTTGACCTTTTAACCCCACTAGGACCAAGGGCATCCTGGGACTTAAAGGGGTATTCCAGGCCAAAACTTTTTTTTATATATCAACTGGCTCCAGAAAGTTAAACAGATTTGTAAATTACTTCTATTAAAAAATCTTAATCCTGTCAGTACTTGTGACCTTCTGAAGTTAAGGTTGTTTTTTTCTGTCTAAGTCCTCTCTGATGACACCTGTCTCGGGCAACGCCCAGTTTAGAAGCAAATCCCCATAGCAAACCTCTTCTAAACTGGGCGTCTCCCGAGACAGGTGTCATCAGAGAGCACTTAGACAGAAAATAACAACCTTAACTTCAGAAGCTCATAAGTACTGAAAGGGTTAAGATTTTTTAATAGAAGTAATTTACAAATCTGTTTAACTTTTTGGAGCCAGTTGATATATATAAAAAAGTTTTTGCCTGGAATACCCCTTTAAGATTGAACCGATTATTATTGATATATGTCATGAATGCATCAACAGTCAGATGGTCGGACGACCAAATGATGACCACATCGTCTACTTACCTCCCATACCATGCGAGGCATGTGGAAAATGGATTGGTGTCAGAAAAAATAAACTGCTCCTCCCACCAAAAAACAAAAAGCTTAGCCCGAGCTGGTGATGACTTTGCTCCCATTGAAGCACCCGTGCGCTGCAAATAAAAATTGTTACCAAACATAAAATAATTGTGTTTTAACACAAAATCTACCACCTCAATAATGTAATGTCTCAAATCCACAGAATATTTAGAATATCTCATCAGTATATCCGAGATAGCTGATAATGCCAGGTTTTTCGGAATACTGGAATAGAGCGATTCAATGTCGCAAGTATGCCACGACAGAGAATCGCTCCATGTGAATTTAGTTCTTCTGACCAGGAGTTTACTGAAAATTCAGATTGTTCAGATACCACGGACACTAGCGGGGACTCAGAACCGCAATATGTGAACACTCACAAGAATCGCAATGCGAGAAGACAGTCAAAAAATGAGGAAGGCTCGGTGGCAGAAAACATAGGAAGAAGAGCTTCGGAGCGTAACAAGGACAAACAGAAAAAGTAATAAAAGAGGATTTTCAAGTCATTAACATTTCTGCACAAATCATTACAGATGAAGAAACCTCGGTCCTGTGGAAAGGACTGGGTTTCTCTCCTACACATCATTTTGATGTTTATCGGACAATTTTGGATATAATTAAATTTGTGAGAACTTTAACAGTTAAGAAACATTTTTTTGTGGAAAATGCTGATGAACCATCGGACCCACCTCAACTTTCTATAAACCCTGATTTACCACTAATGCATACGTTAGCAGAACAAATTGTTTTTAGAGATCTCTGTCTCCTTGAAAATAGTGGGATATCAATTTGTGATGAAGTGAATACTGCACATAACTTCTTCACTAAAAACCCAAATTTTTACCCCATACAGACCAGACCAGCAATTTTTGATTGGTTCCAGGACTTTATCATGAAAGATTTGGTTAATCTACAATCAAAAGTAATGTCCAATACAACTCGTCCTAATTTGAATAAAAAGGAGGCTGCTGCCATAAAGATATTAAAGAAAAACAAAAATTTGACGATCCGATCCGCCGATAAAGGCGGCTCGGTAGTATGTATGGACACGGGACTGCATATCAATTTAAATGAAAATCTACTATCTGATGATAAAACTTACCTTAAACTTTGTGGAGATCCCACTGAACCTTTTAAAAAAGAACTGTTGACTCTGTTGGAAGAGGGGAAAGCCAGATCTATTTTGACCCAAAAAGAAGTGGATTATATTTTCGTGCCTGCTCCAATTATTCCTATCTTCCACTCGCTACCCAAGCTGCATAAGGACCGATTCCTGTCGCCGATGCGTCCGATTGTGGTGGGGATCGGATCCCATAACGAGCACCTATGCGAGTGGTTGGACTCAGTACTGCAACCTCTGGTTATGCAATGCCCAAGTTATATCAAGGACACTAAGCACTTGCTAAAAATCATGGATGAATTCACATGGAGCGATTCTCTGTCGTGGCTTACTTGCGACATTGAATCGCTCTATTCCAGTATTCCGAAAAACCTGGCATTATCAGCTATCTCGGATATACTGATGAGATTTTCTAAATATTCTGTGGATTTGAGACATTACATTATTGAGGTGGTAGATTTTGTGTTAAAACACAATTATTTTATGTTTGGTAACAATTTTTATTTGCAGCGCACGGGTGCTTCAATGGGAGCAAAGTCATCACCAGCTCGGGCTAAGCTTTTTGTTTTTTGGTGCGAGGAGCAGTTTTTCTGACACCAATCCATTTTCCACATGCCTCGCATGGTATGGGAGGTATGTAGACGATGTGGTCATCATTTGGTCGTCTGACCATCTGACCGTTGATGCATTCATGACATATATCAATAATAATCGGTTCAATCTTACGTTTACCCACACATGGTATAAAAGTGAAACCGCCTTTTTGGATGTCATATTACGTGGCAACCCTGATACAAATAAAATAGAGGTTGATCCTTACAGAAAAAAGATATCAGGCAATACCATCCGAAGGGCGAATTCATGCCATTCCAAACAAACAGTAAGAGCCATACCAGTAGGTGAACTTATACGAATTAAGCGGAACAGTTCTTCCGCCGAGGTGTACCGCAGGGAAGCTGATGCAGCATGCACACGCCTGGCGGCTCGAGGTTACCCTGGATGGCTCTTGAAAAAAGCTCGGTCGAGAGTGGATCCTATGGATTGAAAATCCCTTTTTACAAGTAAGCAACCAACTGAATCACAAGATTGTCCTACATTTGTCACCACGTACAGTCCAGAATTTTATGACATCAAACGCATTGTAATTAAACACTTACCTTTGCTATCAACAGATCCCACAGTAGGGGAGATTATAAAGTCAGGTGTGAGATTTGCAGCGAGGCGGGCACCTACTTTATCCAATCTCCTTGTTCCCAGTATGGTGGACACGGCTAGTGTTACCACCCAGTGGCTTAGCACCAAGGGCTTCCACAAGTGCGGTAAATCGCGGTGTGTGGTATGTCCCTTTGCCGAAAAATGCCAGAAAATAGAAGGTACGGTGGATGGCAAATGCCATGTCATTCACAACTTTATAAACTGTGATAGCACTTTTGTTTTATATAAAATCATGTGCACACAATGTCACTTAACATATGTGGGTTCCACCAAAAGGTCCCTTAAAAAACGCATGCAAGAGCACATTAGACATGCTGCTGGCCCTTTAAGCTCGAACATTTCTAACATATCTAAACATTTTCTAATATGTCATAATTCAGACACCACTTCCCTCAGGTTCTCAGGCATTGAGAAGGTGAAGCTAAATAAAAGGGGAGGTGACCATATTCGATCCCTCCACAATAGGGAAATCATGTGGATTTATCTTTTGAATTGCATTCAACCCCATGGTCTAAATAGCAAAACAGATTTAATATTACATTACTGATATGTCTCCGAATAATTTATCTGTGTTTGGTCCCATGTTTTTGTTTTAATCACGCGCACATGTGATGTGGACCTGTCCCTCCCCTTCCTGTGGGAATGGGGAAAATGCCCTGGAGTATATAGGGGTGCCTCATTTGAGGATCTACAGGCTATGAGTAAGGATCGATAGATCAGAAATGCGTCAGCCATGCTTGGGACCCCCCTCTGTTTGTGCAATATTTCATATTTTTGATATGTTCACGGTTTGTCTGCCACCGTGAAGGATTTTAAGGAAGAACCCTGTATAAAGACGGACGTTTTACTTCTACTTGCTGGCTTTTTTAGTATTTTTTTATTTTTTTTATCCACTATGCCAGGGATGAAAATGATTCCAAAAGAAACTAACTCAACTGTCTATGCTCCCCCGTTGCTCCAATATTGGTGTCCCGTTCTCTGTTCGCCGCCTTCTGCTTTTCCTGCAGGTCAGTGAATCACGGTGCGCTCAGTGTCATCATTGTTTCAGCACCAGTTTTACAAATCAGTGTGCCTCCAGTGTTACACCAGTGTTTACAAATAAGTGTGCCTCCAGCTGTTGCAAAACTATAACTTCCAGCATGCCTTGACAGCTAGAGACTGTCCGGGAATGCTGGGAGTTGTAGTTTTGGACCACCTGGAGAGACACTGTTATGAAAACACTGCCTTAGTCAGTATTTTCCAACCTGGGGACTTCCAGCTGTTGCAAAACTACAACTCCCAGCATTCCCCTGACAGTCTTTAGCTGTCCAGGCATGCTGGGAGTTATAGTTCTGCAACAGCTGGAGACACTCAGGTTTGGTAGGTAGGTTCTTAGTCCATTGTTTTCCAACCTGGGTGCCTCCAGCTGTTGAAAAACTCTAACTCCCAGCTTAAGACTCTCCGGGCATGCTGGGAGTTGTAGTTTTGCAACAGCTGGAGTCCCCCAGGTTGGGAAACACTAACTACGGCAGTGTTTTCGAAACATTGTCTCTCCATCTGTTGCAAAACTACAACTCCCAGCATGCTCGGACAGTCTTAAGCTGGAAGTTAGAGTTTTGCAGCAGAAGGTGGCATTTTGGTGGGTAGTTGGGCCCTTAGTCCAGTGTTTCCCAACCTGAGTGCCTCCAGCTGTTGCAAAACTACAACTCCCAGCATGCCCAAACAGCCAAAGCCTGTTTGGAAAACACTGGACTAAGGGCCTACCTACCAAATGTAACGTGGCCACCTACCTACCAACCAAAAACATATTACCTACCTAGCAAATGCTTTTCCTGCCTACCTAACAAACATATACCGTATATACTCGAGTATAAGCCGAGTTTTTCAGCACGTTTTTTCGTGCTGAAAACACCCCACTCTCCGCCCTCAGTGGTCTTCAACCTGCGGACCTCCAGAGGTTTCAAAACTACAACTCCCACCAAGCCCCGGCAGCCTTCGGCTGTCCGGGCTTGCTGGGAGTTGTAGTTTTGAAACCTCTGGAGGTCCGCAGGTTGAAGACCACTGCGGCCTTCGACATCATCCAGCCCCTCTCACCCCCTTTAGTTCTGTACTCATCTCCGCTCGGCACTGGTCCGGTGCTGCAGGACTGTCCGGTGGGGAGGTCGTCCGATGGGATAGTGGTTCTGGGGTACATTCATTACCAACGTCCCTCTGCGTCATCGTCAAGGCAATGCCTCTATTCCGGGTCTGAAGCGCGGAAAAGAGGCCCCTCGGAGAAGATGGCAGCCCGGAACCACTATCCCACCGGACGACCTCCCCACCGGACAGTCCTGCAGCACCGGACCAGTGCCGAGCGGAGGTGAGTAAAGAACTAAAGGGGGTGAGAGGGGGCTGGATGATGTCGAAGGCCGCAGTGGTCTTCAACCTGCGGACCTCCAAAGGTTTCAAAACTACAACTCCCAGCAAACCCGGACAGCCGATGGCTGCCCGGGCTTGCTGGGAGTTGTAGTTTTGAAACATCTGGAGGTCCGCAGGTTGAAGACCACTGTATCAGACATTGACAAGCGGTGATGATGATGACATGTGGTGATGATGACAAGGGGATGATGAAGGGGGGGGGAATTATGACAAGGGGATGATGAAGGGGGGGTGGGATGATGACAGGGGGATGATGAAGGAGGGGTGTGGGATGATGACAAGAGGATGATGACAAGAGGATGATGACAAGGGGATGATGACAAGGGGATGCTGAAGGGGGGTGGGGATGATGACAAGGGGATGATGAAGGGGGTGTGTGGGATGATGACAAGGGGATGATGAAGGGGGGTAAGGGTTGATGACAAGGGGATGATGAAGGGGGGGTGTGGGATGATGACAAGGGGATGATGACAAGGTGGATGATGAAGGGGGGGTGTGGGATGATGAAGGGGGGATGATGACAGGCGGTGATGATGAAGGGGGGATGATGAAGGGGGGATGATGACAGGGTGATGATGACAGGGTGATGATGATGAGGGTGTTAATGACGGGGGTCTGGATGATGACAGGGGGTGATGATGTATTTCCCACCCTAGGCTTATACTCGAGTCAATAACTTTTCCTGGGATTTTGGGGTGAAATTAGGGGCCTCGGCTTATATTAGGGTCGGCTTATACTCGAGTATATACGGTAACCTACCTACCTAGCGGCAAACCTTTTACTTGCCTTCCTACCAACTGAACTTACTACCTGCCTAAATAACTTGCAAACTTACTACTTGCCTACCTACTTAGAGAATGTTCTACTTACCTAATTTACTACTTGCAAACGTACTACCTGCTTACCTAGCAAACATATTACCTGGGTGTGTGTGTGGGGGGGGGGGGCAGGCATATTCTTTGCACAGGGGCCCTCTGTGTCTGTGTCCGCCCCTGATTTGCAGGTGATTCATCCTGCAAGACACACTATTCTGAAACCTACATCCAAACCCAATATTACATACTTTATTGTTATACACCAAACACACCAACATACTCTTTGCCTCCAAAACCACCCAGCTTACTTTAGGGACCAGACTATCCAATTAAGTGATGGCAATTTGCGGAGACTTATAGTGATGTCAGAGAGAGACATCATCAAGTTAGGAAATATAACCTTCTTGGCCTCAGCTTTTATACACTCTTTTCCCTGCCTATTCCACACTGACCATTTAGCTCCCTTTCAATTTACCTTCTTCAAAGTTACCTATTGTTCTCAGTACACATTCCCCCCTACACCAACCAACACCAACAACCACAGACCCTTAAGGCCCCATTACAAGGGTAAGGAGTTATTGGACAAACAGGCTGGTATTGCTTTGTGTTATAGGGCCAGCGATCAGCCGAGGAACGGGCATCTGCTTGTTCATCAGCTGATCAGGTCAGTTTGACCCATATAAATATTATTGGCCCTCAGGAGCACATCCCCCTGTGTAATAGAGAACATGTAGCTGGCGAATGGATGCAGTAAAAAAGGCCACAAGAATGATCCAGCAGTAATCTGTGCGACACTCCCACCAGTTGCTTAAGCTGTGTAAAGAATCTGTAAACTACTGCCGAAGTATGGGATTAATGCTTATTTATCATAGAGCATTTATTTACTATAGAACTATAAACCATAACCCCACCACAGACTATGCAGTAGAGTTAAAATCACAAGGTGTTTTAACAAAATCAGAAAAGGATTTTATTATTGTGAATGAACCAACTTTACCCATTTTTTATTTTTTTCTGAAGGTACATATATACGTCTAGAAAATTCACCAGGCCACCCTATAATTTTGGATATTAATTCTTTGTCCTCTAATCTATCCCAATGTATAGATGTTCTGCCTCAGAAATATATGTTTGCCCTGAGATCACATCTTAAGGACTGATGGATTTTATCAAAAGCATTTTAAATACCCGCTGGGAGGACAGTATGTTTTTAGTCACCATGGACATATCCTCCCTATATACAGTCATAGACCATGAAAAAGGGGTTAATGCTGTTGCACAATTTTTATACACTGATGATGGCATGCCTAATGCCCAAAAATATTAAATTCTTAATGGGATTAGATTTATATTGACCCATAACTAGTTTGATTTCTGTAAACAAATATATACTCAACACACGGGCAAAGCAATGGGCTCCAAAAATGGTGCCCAGCTTTGCCAACCTTTTTGTGGATCTATTTGAAGAGAAACTATTGTACACTAATCCACTGTTGTACATTTTACAAGAGGTTTTGTGGTGTCCCGGTACCGCCTCCTATACGGTGCCTGTGTAGAAGTCCCCATAGTCAGAGTCCCTAGGACGTCGGGGTTCTTCGTATCTAGTCCACCCCTTGTCACCTCTCATCTATGTATTACTTATCTAGCAGTTATTTAGGATTTATATAAATATAATTGTACAAATGTATATAAATGGTTAGTTCCCTGTACGGAGTGTAGCAGGACCTGCGGGTCACGTGGTCAGGTAAACTCTATGGTTTTTATGCTTAAGGACCTTTGGAGGTCCCTGTGACGTATTTCACCCATCACTCCCTGTGACGGTGAGTGACAGTTGCTTGGACCAGTAAAAAGCGGTCCTGCCCCTGCCCATATAAGGGAGTGGCGGCCATTACTCTCTCTCTTGTTCCCAGGCTGTCAAACGAGCAGGATCTGTGCAGCTCTCTTCCGCAGTGAGTTAGGCCCGAGCCTTGCGGCAACGGCTGATCTATTCAGAATCGTGAGTGTATCAATCCCTAAGCACTCTGCAAGATAACCGGACCTTATCTGTCCCCTAAATCGGACGGATCTTCGCAAATTACCCTAAATTCTCAGACTATATCAGAAGTCAAGGTCCGCAACAACTGTCAGTCATTGAACTATATAGAGACTGTATTCCTGAGACTGTTACTGTTCATTGGATGTACCGCAAGCATTTAAGTAAACTTATCCAAGTTCAAGTTCAACTACTTTGTGGCCCTTCAGTCATTTTATGCATGCACCTATTGTTACTGGGAAGGGCAGCGATAGGCCGGAGAATCACCTCAGCATACTAGCCCTCAGCCTGGCGTCACGAACTATAGGGTTAACCTTAACCCCTCATCTACCGAAACAACACCCCAACTACCATACACCCCCCAAGGGCTACCACAAAGCCTTTTTGGTGTTGCACGAACAGGATTTGGGTGTGTGCCTACTGCAGTGACCACTGGTGAAAGTGTACTCCCCCCCCAGAAAACAAACTTTATTCATGTGCTGTAAACCGTGTTGCTGTGTACGGGAGCAGTGTCCGTGGTGCACCATACAAGGGGGCCACGAGAAAAGTAAGGGGGGAGGCGAAGATTTATCTACAACTGAAATGTGTAAACTGGGCAATGAGTTCATGCTGCTATTCTCTGGTCCGGTCGGCACAGGTGGAGCCGAACTGCTGCCGGTAAAGAGTGCGAAGAAAGCCCGCGCTGCGCCACCAAGATGCTGTGTCGCAGCCGAAAGGGAACTCAGAGATACAGGAGTCGTCTCTGGAGGGACCGGAAGTCAGGGCTGCACCGATAACGTCCTTCCTGCCTGGCGCTATTTTGGAGAAGCCCACTATAAAAGACTCCACATACAGCGACCTCTTCAGTCTGCACGGAGAGCCGGAGAGTACAGACATGGCGGAGAGCAGCGTTCCACGTGGTGAAGTTGGCAAAATGGCGCCAGAAAAGCGGAAAGTTGTGGCAGTCGCAGCCCGACTTTTCCAAGAACTTGCTGACCGTCTGCAGCGGTTGTCATTAGATGAAGAGGGGGCCTGCAATCTTCCCCCACTGCCTGATGATGATGACGATTGGCCAGAGACATCTCCAGCGGAGAACGCAGGGACACCTGGAGGTGCATCACCGGTGAGATTGTCCCCTCATCACAGAACCTGGGGCTCGTGGGCCAAGATCCCGTCGGAGGAGTCTGCAGTGAGTACCCCGCCAGAGGCGGCCTATTCTTCCTCCTCCAGCCCTGAGGTCATACCTCGATCAAGCTTGCCAAGTTCACGACCGTGCTCACCAAAATTCCCGCAATGGGTGTTCGGAGATGAGCTGGAGCTGATCGAGTACATGCACAGAGTACTTCAACCATTACCTGGGAAGCCACTCCCACCAATCCCAACTGCAGAAAGGGAAAGGGCCCGTCAAGAAGCCGAGTTGGCCGAATTGATGGAAAAGCTAAAGGCCGGACACAAAGAACTCTATGCCCCCAAACACGTGCATTTGCCCCATGAAGAGAAAGTATGGTGGCAAGAAAACACCAAAGAAATGGAGGCATTGTACATTCGTAAATGGGATCACCCCCGAGAAGGGGAGGAGCCATTAGAAAGAAGAAGAGCAACTGTGGCCAAGTTCGGCAAGGTCAGAGGTTATGGGACACTCCTTGACTGCCACACAGGGCAGACCATCCTCTTAAACCGGCGAGCAGTGCAAAGGCCATATCTCCATAAGAAGTTCTACACCTTGGAGGTGGGTGAAATTGTGGAGTACACCCTCGTCCAGAGCCTTCGTGGAGAGTGGGCTGCAGCGGTCACAAGACCAACTGCCCCAACACAGCTTCCTTTCAAGTATTTCCCGTCAACGGATTGGGAGTCCGATCCCTTCAACTTGAGGCCGACAAGGTCTGCTCCTAAAGCCTCCACCAGCATACCCAAAGGAGGAGGAGCTTCAACAGCCAAGTTCATCATCTTCTATGTACAGCAAAGAGTCACGTTCAGCATCTTCTACATACCGTCGAGAGTCAAGTCCTGCTCAAGTTCAGGAAAGTAAGCCCAAATTGCGGGCACCAAAGGCCGTACCTAGGCCCTCTCAGAGCAATGAGAGTTTGCCTCCTACACAGGTACCAACGTATGTACCAAGGCTCTCTTCTGACATGGAGAGTTTGCTTGCTTCCAGGGTATCAACAAAAGAGTCATGGACCCATCCTAGTTTGGAGATGGTACTCAAGCCCTATTGCCCCACTTTGATCCCGGCTAGAAAGCCTGTGTCCCCTTCTAATGCTGCTTTCCACCACTCCCTCCTCACCAATGTGGTGTGGCAAAGCTATTTCAATTCTAATCCTGCCCCTGATGTTGGCAGATATAGGGGAACCAAGAGAGGCACTACATGAGTAAAGAAGAACATCTTCTAAAGAAACTTTAAAGTAATGTCAGATTGTTTCTTATGTTAACCACTTTTATTTTGCAGCAACCAAGTTCAAGAATTGTGCCTAGCAGGACTGTGCTAAGATTGTTCCAGTTCAAAGTTCAGCAACGTAACCACTAAGCTTGTGCCTGACTATTAAGTCAAGAGACTCCTAGCCTGTAGGAGATTCATTAAGGACTGTACCCCGCTGAGTTGTGGTTAAGGCCGTGTTTACCTTTCCCTTTAATTGAACTCTTAGTGTAGGTGGACTGCTGATCCTTACACGCCACTTTGTATATTTCCCTTTAATTGGTCTCCTAGTGTAGGTGATCCGTACACGTCTGTTTTATTTATATACCAGCAGCTTCATAAGAACTCTTATGCTAAATGTTGCACTTATCAGGTGAATGCGCCTGAACCATGTTGGAGTGTTGATAATTTTGTGAGTCTGTATAGTAAATATGTATATGGTTCTTGTACACAGGAAGGTATCCTCGTGTCTGTGTACATAAAAAAAACAGGTAAAGGGTTGTACATAGAAAGATAGTCTAATATCTATGTACATAAAAAGTGAGTCAGAGCTGTACACAGAAACTATCGATGTGCTGCACATATACACTCAACACTAAAAACGTAAATAATTCTTGTACATACAAATGTATATAATGCTAAAGGTGTTTTAGTAGGTAACTCAAAAGGTGACACAACAACACAACAACACAACAACTGTCAGTCATTGAACTATATAGAGACTGTATTCCTGAGACTGTTACTGTTCATTGGCCATCACAATATATTGATTATATTTTCTATGTGTGGAATGGGAGTAAGTCCCAGCTTAATACTTTTATTTCTGATCTTAATACGAACGACTGGGGCCTTGAATTCACCCATGCTGTTTACAAAAATAATGCAGAGTTTTTAGATGTGGTAGTTCATGATGGGAACAACCACCTTTTAACCAAGACATTTTTAAACAGGTAGATAGTAATAGTTATTCAGATTTTAGCAGTGCCCATTTTAAGAAATGGTTGGTAAAAGTCCCATTTGACCAGTTTAAGAGGATTAGAAGAAATTGTACGAATAATGAGGACTTTATACAACAAAGCGACATTCTCAAAACCAGATTTGCTGCTAAAAAATACCCAATATTATTGGTCATGTCTTCTTTGAAGAGAGCTCAAGAATTGTCCCAAGTGGCCCTTAGTGTCAAAAACTAGAAAGAAAGCTCTTTGTTCTACCACCTCGCAGGATGCGATCGCCACAGTCAGTCCACGCACTAAAGAATGTCCAGACTGGTCTAGCAATTTCCTCACCTCATTTACTAGGGAGAACCAGGCCATTCAGGGAATTCTTAGCAAATACTGGTACATTTTATTGAAAGATCCATACTTGAAAGCAACCCTACCACCCAAACTGGGCATAACTTTCCTCAGGGGACATACTCTTATAAATATTTTGGCACAGAGTAGGTTAAAGATGGCCAAATCATCAAGAATCAGTACCTTTCTGGAGACGGTAGGAGTCTACAAATGTGGACACGCCAGATGTAAATGTTGCAATAACCTAAATAATAGAGCCAAACTTTTTTCTTCAAGGGTCACTGGTGAAAATTTTAATATCAAGTGTTTTATGAACTGTAACTCACGTTTTGTTATTTATTTATTGGAGTGTCCCTGTGGCCTTCAATATGTGAGTGGCACCATTCAGAGCCTTAGGGACCACATCAGCAAGCACAGGAGCAATCCTAATTTGGGTTTCATGATGCACCGTGTCTCTAGACATCTAGCTCTTTCACATAAATCAGATTTTTGGCAGTATAAGTATCACGGCCATAGAAAGTATTTCCTTTGATAACCTGCAAAGTTTCAGTACACTTAAAAGAAGAGAGAATTATTGGATATGTAAGTTCCAAACTCTGGTACCTTCAGGTCTCAATGAGATGATGGAGGTCTCACTGTGAGCCATTTGTCCCTGCACTTTCATAAATATTTTTACCTCAAATTAATCTTAAATTAATTTTAATAATTATATATTTATTCTAACCTTACCACTATGCACTGATGCCGGTTATTATCTATACTCTTGATTAGTTTTACACTCTGCACACAGTCCAATGTATAGGAACCAGCACAGGAGGAACACCAGTGAGGTGCAAGTAATCCACCCGTATACCAAATACCAGGTTCAATCCGTCCATAATCCAGCACCATTCACCAGATCCCGTTTAGGTGCAGAACTTTTTATTGCATCAGAACATACACAAATGTGTCGTTTTAGCCAACAAGCCTTTTTCAAGCATGATACAAACATCAATAAACCTCTCTTATATAGGTGACATATACACGTGATTGGTGGAAACACATGTGAAAGTAATGTGTCATTATTGATCCAGACAACCTCCTGAATCTCATAGGTTTACAAGTAGTCATGTGATCTAAGAACTGTCAAACAGTAAAACACGATAAAATGTACAATAAATGTACAAAAACCATATGGAGTATCACAAGAGGGGTCTCCACAATACTGATATAACTTTCTGATGTCTTGTAACTCACGGGGGATCTCGTTGCTGCAATCGATCCACGCTTCATCTTCCGTTTGTAAACATTGAGACAGCGGCTGCGCAAGAATCATTCACGTGATCGCATTATTTATTTTTATTTATTATTTTTCATTTTTGTTTTTTGTAGTAAGAATATGTATATGTCACTTTTATGTATAACAACAAAAAGATGTGAGGTGTTGATTTTAATTCTTTAATTTTTTTCTGTATTTCTTATAGGCACTGTTAACATTATACATATGTTATAACCAGATGGAAAAGAAAACGCATGGGGGATTCCACAGTCTACAACATCAACATATATTTGTTTATGCTTATTATACTTTCCTATCATTTTGTATATTATACATTTTATACCCCTCCCGTAGAAACTCGGTTATGGACCCACTGCCATATGGTCATTATGATTGTAACACTCATGTTTCAGAAGACAGGAACACCGGAGGATGTGAATCTGCTGGACCTGTGTGGCAGATGACTCGGACCATACCAGGGAGCGGAGTCTAAGGTGCCCAGAGCCCGCCGCAAAGCTTCTGCTGAGAGAACCGGTTTATGACAAGAGGCTTGAGGAGAGAGACGTGGAAGGAATTGGGAATACGTAACGTAGCAGGTAGACAGAGTTTGGAGGAGACAGGATTGATTTTTTGTAGAATCTGGAAGGGACCAAGGTAGCGGGGGCCGAAGCGGATGTACTTGGATGAAAGCCACACCATGTCACCAGGAGAGAAGGACATAGGAGGTCTTCTACTTTTATCCGCTTGCGCCTTCATGCGTGAAAAAGCCTAGGATAACGACTGTCGGGTCTGTTGCCAGATGGTGGAGAAGGAACGCCGAAAACAATTGACATAAGTCAATTGAAAGAAAACAGAGCCCAATGCCCAATCAAGAATGCCAGACCATACCTACCAACCCCAACGATCGTTTCGCTTCTAAAGTGCTTCCTTCCTGAGGAAGCACTTTAGAAGCGAAACGATCGTTGGGGTTGGTAGGTATGGTCTGGCATTCTTGATTGGGCATTGGGCTCTGTTTTCTTTCAATTGACTTATGTTCGTCATAGTCTTATACTGAGGTTCCCTTGCATTTATAACCCCTATTGCCATTTATTTATGTGATTACTCTGCTATATGACTTATACCTGCCTTTCCATAGTGATTCAGTGCCTTTTTATGCATTCTGCACTTTTCTATGTATGTTTTTAACTTTGTGAATTTAATAAAGTATATGCATTAATAATGATTTCATGTTTTTGTGTGCACTGTTTGGTACACGTTTTCGGCGTTCCTATTTAGCAAGTGCACTCCCACTTACTTTTTACAGTAGATTGGTTTTTCTCTTTTTTGGTGTTCAGATGGTGGAGAAGTCACGGACCAGCTCATCAACAGCAGGCACACCGGAGGAGACTGGGAGAGGAAGAGGAGAGCGGAGATGGAGTCCGAAGACAACAAAAAGGGGGACAACCTTGTGGACACAGAATCCTTATGATTATATGAGAATTCAGCTCAGGGGAGAAGGTCGACCCAATCATCTTGGCGAGCTGAAACAAAATGCCGAAGATAAGTCTCAAGGATTTGATTAACCCTCTTTACCTGACCGATGGACTGAGGGTGGTAGGCCGAGGAGAAGTCCAGATTGATGTCCAGACAGTTACAAAGGGCTCACCAGAACTTAGAGACAAACTGCACACCTTGATCCGAAACGATATGCTGAGGAACACCATGTAAACGAATGACATGTAACAAGAAGTACTTAGACAGCTGCGGGGCAGAAGGAAGACCTGGTAGAGGAATGAAATGAGCCATCTTGGAAAACCGATCTACAATGACCCAGATGACAGTGTTATTATGAGATGGTGGCAAATTGGTGATGAAATCCATGGCGATATGGGACCAGGGAGTCTTTGGAATGGGTAAAGGTTGTAAGAGTCCTGCAGGTCTCTGTCAAGGAGTTTTGTCACGGGCACATGTTTCACAGGACTAAACAAAATCAGAAACATCACATTCAAGATGGGGCCAACAGTAGTGCCGGGAAATAAGAAGTAGAGTCTTGCGTATTCCAGGATGTCCTGCTGTCAAGGAAGAATGACTCCATTTCAGGACCTTGCGTCTCAATCTGGCGGGCACAAAGAATTTTCCCGGAGGAACTTGCTGAATCTCTGCAGGAGCAGCAGGAATCAAATGGTCAGGAGGAATAATAAGCCTAGGCGTGGAGTCCAAACCAATGACGTCAGAGGACCTGGAGAGAGCATCAGCCCTGATGTTCTTGTCTGCTGGATGGAAGTGAATGAAGAAGTTGAACCTAGAAAAGAACAGTGACCATCTTGCCTGGCGGTGGTTCAAACGCTGAGCAGACTGAAGGTGTAGAAGATTCTTATGGTCGGAGTAGATGCTGCTCCTCTAGGTTGGAAGAGAAGATCAGGATGTCATCTAGGTATATGACAACACAAGTGTAGAGAAGATCACAGAAGATATCATTGACAAACTCTTGAAAAATGGCTGGAGCATTGCAGAGACAAAAAGGCAAAAAGATATTCAAAATGTCCGTCACGATTATTGAAGGCCGTTTTTCATTCCTCTCCATTGCAGATACGAATGAGGTTATACGCACCGCGTAAGTCCAACTGGGAGAAAACCTTGGCACCACGTAGATGGTCAAAAAGTTCTGAAATAAGAGGTAGAGGGTATCGGTTCTTGACCGTGATTTTGTTAAGTCCTCTGTAGTCAATACATGGACGGAGTGAGCAATCCTTCTTCCCTACAAAGAAGAAACCTGCTCCAGCAGGAGAAGAGGACTTACGGATAAATCCCTTTTGGAGATTCTCCTGGTTATACTAAGCCATGGCTTTGGTCTCAGGAACTGATAGAGGGTATATCCTTCCATGAGAAGGAGTGGTACCAGGTAGAAGGTCAATAGGGCAGTGGTAAGGACAAGGTGGAGGCCGAGACTCAGCCTGTTTCTTGCAGAAAACGTCAGAGAAATCTTGGTAAGGTGGCGGCAGGCTAGGGAAAGGAGGAAGACGAGAAACAACTTTACGCAGAACTGGTTGGAGGCAAACATTTTGACAGGATTGTCCCCAGCAAATTATTTCTCCATTTCTCCAATCCAATTGCGGGGAATGGCGTTGCAGCTAAGGAAGGCCAAGAAGAATCTCAGAAGTACAGTGTGGTAAAATATATAATTCAATCTTTTCTTTATGCGATACTCCCACTTGCATGATGAGAGATTCAGTGCGGAAGTGAACCTTACAGTCCAGATTTTGTCCATTAACAGAGGAGATGAACAAGGGCTTGGCAAGCCGAGTAAGGGGAAGATGATACTTGTGAGTATGGTGATACGGGAGGGGACTGAACGGCCAGCAAGTTGCGATCACGTGAATGATTCTTGTGCAGCCGCAGTCTCACTGTTTACAAACGGAGCGTGGATCGATTGCAGCAACGAGATCCCCGTGAGTTAAAAGACATCAGAAAGTTATATCAGTATTGTGGATTCCCCCTTGTGTGATACTCATATGGTTTTTATTATATGCACTGCATTTATTGTACATTTTATGGTGTTTTACCGTTTGACAGTTCTTAGATCACATGACTATATGTAAACCTATGAGATTCAGGAGGTTGTCTGGATTAATAATGACACATTACTTGCACTTGTGCTTCCACCAATCACGTGTATATGTAACCTATATAAGAGTGGTTTATTAATGTTTGTATCATGCTTGAAAAAGGCTTGTTGGCCGAAAGTCACATTTGTGTATGCTCTGATGCAATAGAAAGTTCTGCAACTAAACCGGACCTGGTGAATGGTGCTGGCTCCTGGAAGGGGAGTATACTCTGCATACAGTTATTTTTTTTTTTAAGTATATGTTTAATTATAACCCTGATATATTTATAGTCTATAATATATAAATACATTTATAGTCTAGTCTTATGATTAGGGATGAGCGAATCGAAGTTGACGAACGTGAATTTGTTACGAATTTCATGAAAAATTTGCAACGAATAGGAATATCGCCGCAATTCTATCGCACAAATCGCTTCATTAAACACCATTTTACAGCGTTCCAGGCTATTGGGGACCTAAGATGGCGGATCCACTTGTGAGTACATGGGGCAGGGGATTATGGGAGGGTGGGAAACAGGTAGGCGGGCTGACCCTGAATCATATGTGAGATGCAGCCTATCAGTGTTCACTGACCCCTGTGATGTCACAGCCCCTATATAATCGTCGGCCATCTTGCCTCACTTCATTTCATCTATGCACTCAGATGGAGAGGACAGGACTGTGTGTGTGAATAGCTTATACCACAGCGTTACACTGCAACCATAGGCGTGCGCACGGGGTGTGCCGGGTGTGCCGCCAGTGCACACAGCGGCCCGCATCGGGTGACACCAACCTAATGGGGTGACACTAAGACGCTCCGCAGCACGCCCCATCTGTGCCCGACCGTCCTTCACCAGCCCAGACCCCCGCCCCCCCCCCCCCCCCCCCGCTGTGCGGTGCGCCTGTCCGTCAGGCGCACCGCATAGCGTTGCCTCCTGCTCCTTTTTGTGCCCCGCACCGCTCACCTTCAGTTGGTCCCGGATTTGTATTTCCGCGCTTCACTGCCGTCACATGACCATCAGGATGTCACGCTGTATTCAAGGACGCCGGCCCCAGAGCGTGACGTGACGTGTCACGTGACGGTACGCGGCTCGCAGGATTACCGCGCTGAGTGAGTGAATGTTATTTCAACCTGCCTACTGGGTCTGGGGGGAGGGGGTTAATCTGGGGCACCGTACTATCTTCCTACAGGGGGGGGGGGAGGGGGTCATCAGGGGGGTACTATCTTCTAACAGGGTGGGGGGATAGGGTTAATCTGGGGGGGTACTGCATTCCTACAGGGGGGGAGGGGGTTAAACTTGGGGGTACTACCATCCTACTGGGGGGGGGGAATCTGGGGGTACTACCTGCCTGCTGGAGGGAGGGGGTTAATCTGGGGGTTACTACCTGCCTGCTGGGGGGAGGGGGTTAATCTTGGGTACTACCGGCCATCCAGTAGGATGTTAGTACCCCCAGATTAACCCCCCCCCCAGTAAGAAGGTAGTACCCTCAAATTAACCCCCTCTTCCTGCCAGTAGGAAGGTAGCACCCCCAGATGCTGGTGGCCTCCATGTCTATTTTGCTTTTGTAGGGAACTGTACTGCACCTAATGTGGGGAATTATACTGCACCTAATGTGGGGAATTATACTGCACCTAATGTGGGGGAACTATACTGCACCTAATGTGGGAACTATACTGCACCTAATGTGGGGGAACTATACTGCACCTAATGTGGGGGAACTATACTGCACCTAATGTGGGGGAACTATACTGCACCTAATGTGGGGAACTATACTGCACCTAATGTGGGGGAACTATACTGCACCTAATGTGGGGAACTATACTGCACCTAATGTGGGGAACTATACTGCACCTAATGTGGGGGAACTATACTGCACCTAATGTGAGGGAACTATACTGCACCTAATGTGGGGAACTATACTGCACCTAATGTGGGGAACTATACTGCACCTAATGTAGGGGAACTATACTGCACCTAATGTGGGGGAACTATACTGCACCTAATGTAGGGGAACTGTACTGCACATAATGTGGGGAACTATACTACACCTAATGTGGGGGAACTGTACTGCACTTAATGTAGGGGAACTGTACCGGTGCAGTACAGTTCCCCCACATTAGGTGCAGTACAGTTCCCCCACATTAGGTGCAGTACAGTTCCCCCACATTAGGTGCAGTACAGTTCCCCCACATTAGGTGGCACCTAATGTGGGGGAACTGAACTGCACCTAATGTGGGTGAACTGTACTGCCAACCTAATGTGGGGGAACTGTACTGCAAACCTAATGTGGGGGAACTGTACTGCCAACCTAATGTGCGGGGACTTATACTGCCAACCTAATGTGGTGGGACTTATACTGCACCTAATGTGGGGGAACTATACTGCACCTAATGTGGGGAACTATACTGCCAACCTAATGTGGGGAACTATACTGCCAACCTAATGTGGAGAACTATACTGCACCTAATGTGGGGGTAACTATACTGCACCTAATGTGGGGAACTATACTGCACCTAATGTGGGAGAACTATACTGCACCTAATGTGAGGGAACTATACTGCACCTAATGTGAGGGAACTATACTGCACCTAATGTGGGGATGAGTGAGTGAATGTTATTTCAACCTGCCTACTGGGTCTGGGGGGAGGGGGTTAATCTGGGGCACCGTACTATCTTCCTACAGGGGGGGGGGGGAGGGGGTCATCAGGGGGGTACTATCTTCTAACAGGGTGGGGGGATAGGGTTAATCTGGGGGGGGGGTACTGCATTCCTACAGGGGGGGGGAGGGGGTTAAACTTGGGGATACTACCATCCTACTGGGGGGGGGGAATCTGGGGGTACTACCTGCCTGCTGGAGGGAGGGGGTTAATCTGGGGGTTACTACCTGCCTGCTGGGGGGAGGGGGGTTAATCTTGGGTACTACCGGCCATCCAGTAGGATGGTAGTACCCCCAGATTAACCCCCCCCCCCAGTAAGAAGGTAGTACCCTCAAATTAACCCCCTCTTCCTGCCAGTAGGAAGGTAGCACCCCCAGATGCTGGTGGCCTCCATGTCTATTTTGCTTTTGTAGGGAACTGTACTGCACCTAATGTGGGGAATTATACTGCACCTAATGTGGGGAATTATACTGCACCTAATGTGGGGGAACTATACTGCACCTAATGTGGGAACTATACTGCACCTAATGTGGGGGAACTATACTGCACCTAATGTGGGGGAACTATACTGCACCTAATGTGGGGGGAACTATACTGCACCTAATGTGGGGAACTATACTGCACCTAATGTGGGGGGAACTATACTGCACCTAATGTGGGGAACTATACTGCACCTAATGTGGGGAACTATACTGCACCTAATGTGGGGGAACTATACTGCACCTAATGTGAGGGAACTATACTGCACCTAATGTGGGGAACTATACTGCACCTAATGTGGGGAACTATACTGCACCTAATGTAGGGGAACTATACTGCACCTAATGTGGGGGAACTGTACTGCACCTAATGTAGGGGAACTGTACTGCACATAATGTGGGGAACTATACTACACCTAATGTGGGGGAACTGTACTGCACTTAATGTAGGGGAACTGTACTGGTGCAGTACAGTTCCCCCACATTAGGTGCAGTACAGTTCCCCCACATTAGGTGCAGTACAGTTCCCCCACATTAGGTGCAGTACAGTTCCCCCACATTAGGTGCAGTACAGTTCCCCCACATTAGGTGCAGTACAGTTCCCCCACATTAGGTGGCACCTAATGTGGGGGGAACTGAACTGCACCTAATGTGGGGGAACTGTACTGCCAACCTAATGTGGGGGAACTGTACTGCCAACCTAATGTGGGGGAACTGTACTGCCAACCTAATGTGCGGGGACTTATACTGCAAACCTAATGTGTTGGGACTTATACTGCACCTAATGTGGGGGAACTATACTGCACCTAATGTGGGGAACTATACTGCCAACCTAATGTGGGGAACTATACTGCCAACCTAATGTGGGGAACTACACTGCACCCTAATGTGGGGTAACTATACTGCACCTAATGTGGGGAACTATACTGCACCTAATGTGGGGTAACTATACTGCACCTAATGTGAGGGAACTATACTGCACCTAATGTGAGGGAACTATACTGCACCTAATGTGGGGAACTATACTGCACCTAATGTGGGGGAACTATACTGCACCTAATGTAGGGGAACTGTACTGCACATAATGTGGGGAACTGTACTGGTGCAGTACAGTTCCCCCACATTAGGTGCAGTACAGTTCCCCCACATTAGGTGCAGTACAGTTCCCCCTCATTAGATGCAGTACAGTGCCCCCACATTAGGTGGCACCTAATGTGGGGGAACTGTACTGCCAACCTAATGTGGGGGAACTGTACTGCCAACCTAATGTGGGGGAACTGTACTGCCAACCTAATGTGGGGGAACTGTACTGCCAACCTAATGTGGGGGAACTGTACTGCCAACCTAATGTGGTGGGACTTATACTGCACCTAATGTGGGGGAACTATACTGCACCTAATGTGGGGGAACTATACTGCACCTAATGTGGGGGATCCAACGAGATCCCCGTGAGTTAAAAGACATCAGAAAGTTATATCAGTATTGTGGATTCCCCCTTGTGTGATACTCATATGGTTTTTATTATATGCACTGTATTTTTTGTACATTTTATGGTGTTTTACCGTTTGACAGTTCTTAGATCACATGACTATATGTAAACCTATGAGATTCAGGAGGTTGTCTGGATTAATAATGACACATTACTTGCACTTGTGCTTCCACCAATCACGTGTATATGTAACCTATATAAGAGTGGTTTATTAATGTTTGTATCATGCTTGAAAAAGGCTTGTTGGCCGAAAGTCACATTTGTGTATGCTCTGATGCAATAGAAAGTTCTGCAACTAAACCGGACCTGGTGAATGGTGCTGGCTCCTGGAAGGGGAGTATACTCTGCATACAGTTATTTTTTTTTTTAAGTATATGTTTAATTATAACCCTGATATATTTATAGTCTATAATATATAGATACATTTATAGTCTAGTCTTATGATTAGGGATGAGCGAATCGAAGTTGACGAACGTGAATTTGTTACGAATTTCATGAAAAATTTGCAACGAATAGGAATATCGCCGCAATTCTATCGCACAAATCGCTTCATTAAACACCATTTTACAGCGTTCCAGGCTATTGGGGACCTAAGATGGCGGATCCACTTGTGAGTACATGGGGCAGGGGATTATGGGAGGGTGGGAAACAGGTAGGCGGGCTGACCCTGAATCATATGTGAGATGCAGCCTATCAGTGTTCACTGACCCCTGTGATGTCACAGCCCCTATATAATCGTCGGCCATCTTGCCTCACTTCATTTCATCTATGCACTCAGATGGAGAGGACAGGACTGTGTGTGTGAACAGCTTATACCACAGCGTTACACTGCAACCATAGGCGTGCGCACGGGGTGTGCCGGGTGTGCCGCCAGTGCACACAGCGGCCCGCATCGGGTGACACCAACCTAATGGGGGTGACACTAAGACGCTCCGCAGCACGCCCCATCTGTGCCCGACCGTCCTTCACCAGCCCCAGACCCCCGCCCCCCCCCCCCCCCCCCCCCCCCGCTGTGCGGTGCGCCTGTCCGTCAGGCGCACCGCATAGCGTTGCCTCCTGCTCCTTTTTGTGCCCCGCACCGCTCACCTTCAGTTGGTCCCGGATTTGTATTTCCGCGCTTCACTGCCGTCACATGACCATCAGGATGTCACGCTGTATTCAAGGACTCCGGCCCCAGAGCGTGACGTGACGTGTCACGTGACGGCACGCGGCTCGCAGGATTACCGCGCTGAGTGAGTGAATGTTATTTCAACCTGCCTACTGGGTCTGGGGGGAGGGGGTTAATCTGGGGCACCATACTATCTTCCTACAGGGGGGGGGGGAGGGGGTCATCAGGGGGGTACTATCTTCTAACAGGGTGGGGGGATAGGGTTAATCTGGGGGGGTACTGCATTCCTACAGGGGGGAGGGGGTTAAACTTGGGGGTACTACCATCCTACTGGGGGGGGGAATCTGGGGGTACTACCTGCCTGCTGGAGGGAGGGGGTTAATCTGGGGGTTACTACCTGCCTGCTGGGGGGAGGGGGTTAATCTTGGGTACTACCGGCCATCCAGTAGGATGGTAGTACCCCCAGATTAACCCCCCCCCAGTAAGAAGGTAGTACCCTCAAATTAACCCCCTCTTCCTGCCAGTAGGAAGGTAGCACCCCCAGATGCTGGTGGCCTCCATGTCTATTTTGCTTTTGTAGGGAACTGTACTGCACCTAATGTGGGGAATTATACTGCACCTAATGTGGGGAATTATACTGCACCTAATGTGGGGGAACTATACTGCACCTAATGTGGGAACTATACTGCACCTAATGTGGGGGAACTATACTGCACCTAATGTGGGGGAACTATACTGCACCTAATGTTGGGGAACTATACTGCACCTAATGTGGGGGAACTATACTGCACCTAATGTGGGGGAACTATACTGCACCTAATGTGGGGAACTATACTGCACCTAATGTGGGGGAAACTATACTGCACCTAATGTGAGGGAACTATACTGCACCTAATGTGGGAACTATACTGCACCTAATGTGGGGAACTATACTGCACCTAATGTAGGGGAACTATACTGCACCTAATGTGGGGGAACTATACTGCACCTAATGTAGGGGAACTGTACTGCACATAATGTGGGGAACTATACTACACCTAATGTGGGGGAACTGTACTGCACTTAATGTAGGGGAACTGTACTGGTGCAGTACAGTTCCCCCACATTAGGTGCAGTACAGTTCCCCCACATTAGGTGCAGTACAGTTCCCCCACATTAGGTGCAGTACAGTTCCCCCACATTAGGTGGCACCTAATGTGGGGGAACTGAACTGCACCTAATGTGGGGGAACTGTACTGCCAACCTAATGTGGGGGAACTGTACTGCAAACCTAATGTGGGGGAACTGTACTGCCAACCTAATGTGCGGGGACTTATACTGCCAACCTAATGTGGTGGGACTTATACTGCACCTAATGTGGGGGAACTATACTGCACCTAATGTGGGGAACTATACTGCCAACCTAATGTGGGGAACTCTACTGCCAACCTAATGTGGAGAACTATACTGCACCTAATGTGGGGTAACTATACTGCACCTAATGTGGGGAAACTATACTGCACCTAATATGGGAGAACTATACTGCACCTAATGTGAGGGAACTATACTGCACCTAATGTGAGGGAACTATACTGCACCTAATGTGGGGATGAGTGAGTGAATGTTATTTCAACCTGCCTACTGGGTCTGGGGGGAGGGGGTTAATCTGGGGCACCGTACTATCTTCCTACAGGGGGGGGGGAGGGGGTCATCAGGGGGGTACTATCTTCTAACAGGGTGGGGGGATAGGGTTAATCTGGGGGGGGTACTGCATTCCTACAGGGGGGGGAGGGGGTTGAACTTGGGGATACTACCATCCTACTGGGGGGGGGGGGAATCTGGGGGTACTACCTGCCTGCTGGAGGGAGGGGGTTAATCTGGGGGTTACTACCTGCCTGCTGGGGGGAGGGGGTTAATCTTGGGTACTACCGGCCATCCAGTAGGATGGTAGTACCCCCAGATTGACCCCCCCCCAGTAAGAAGGTAGTACCCTCAAATTAACCCCCTCTTCTGCCAGTAGGAAGGTAGCACCACCCAGATGCTGGTGGCCTCCATGTCTATTTTGCTTTTGTAGGGAACTGTACTGCACCTAATGTGGGGGAATTATACTGCACCTAATGTGGGGAATTATACTGCACCTAATGTGGGGGAACTATACTGCACCTAATGTGGGAACTATACTGCACCTAATGTGGGGGAACTATACTGCACCTAATGTGGGGGAACTATACTGCACCTAATGTGGGGGAACTATACTGCACCTAATGTGGGGAACTATACTGCACCTAATGTGGGGGAACTATACTGCACCTAATGTGGGGAACTATACTGCACCTAATGTGGGGAACTATACTGCACCTAATGTGGGGAACTATACTGCACCTAATGTGAGGGAACTATACTGCACCTAATGTGGGGAACTATACTGCACCTAATGTGGGGAACTATACTGCACCTAATGTAGGGGAACTATACTGCACCTAATGTGGGGGAACTGTACTGCACCTAATGTAGGGGAACTGTACTGCACATAATGTGGGGAACTATACTACACCTAATGTGGGGGAACTGTACTGCACTTAATGTAGGGGAACTGTACTGGTGCAGTACAGTTCCCCCACATTAGGTGCAGTACAGTTCCCCCACATTAGGTGCAGTACAGTTCCCCCACATTAGGTGCAGTACAGTTCCCCCACATTAGGTGCAGTACAGTTCCCCCACATTAGGTGCAGTACAGTTCCCCCACATTAGGTGGCACCTAATGTGGGGCAACTGAACTGCACCTAATGTGGGGGAACTGTACTGCCAACCTAATGTGGGGGAACTGTACTGCAAACCTAATGTGGGGGAACTGTACTGCCAACCTAATGTGCGGGGACTTATACTGCAAACCTAATGTGTTGGGACTTATACTGCACCTAATGTGGGGGAACTATACTGCACCTAATGTGGGGAACTATACTGTCAACCTAATGTGGGGAACTATACTGCCAACCTAATGTGGGGAACTACACTGCACCTAATGTGGGGTAACTATACTGCACCTAATGTGGGGAACTATACTGCACCTAATGTGGGGGAACTATACTGCACCTAATGTGAGGGAACTATACTGCACCTAATGTGAGGGAACTATACTGCACCTAATGTGGGGAACTATACTGCACCTAATGTGGGGGAACTATACTGCACCTAATGTAGGGGAACTGTACTGCACATAATGTGGGGAACTGTACTGGTGCAGTACAGTTCCCCCACATTAGGTGCAGTACAGTTCCCCCACATTAGGTGCAGTACAGTTCCCCCTCATTAGATGCAGTACAGTTCCCCCACATTAGGTGGCACCTAATGTGGGGGAACTGTACTGCCAACCTAATGTGGGGGAACTGTACTGCCAACCTAATGTGGGGGAACTGTACTGCCAACCTAATGTGGGGGAACTGTACTGCCAACCTAATGTGGGGGAACTGTACTGCCAACCTAATGTGGGGGAACTGTACTGCCAACCTAATGTGGGGGAACTGTACTGCCAACTTAATGTGGTGGGACTTATACTGCACCTAATGTGGGGGAACTATACTGCACCTAATGTGGGGGAACTATACTGCACCTAATGTGGGGGAACTGTACTGCACCTAATGTGGGGGAACTGTACTGCACCTAATGTAGGGGAACTGTACTGCACATAATGTGGGGAACTATACTACACCTAATGTGGGGGAACTGTTTTGCACTTAATGTAGGGGAACTGTACTGGTGCAGTACAGTTCCCCCACATTAGGTGCAGTACAGTTCCCCCACATTAGGTGCAGTACAGTTCCCCCACATTAGGTGCAGTACAGTTCCCCCACATTAGGTGCAGTACAGTTCCCCCACATTAGGTGCAGTACAGTTCCCCCACATTAGGTGGCACCTAATGTGGGGGAACTGAACTGCACCTAATGTGGGGGAACTGTACTGCCAACCTAATGTGGGGGAACTGTACTGCAAACCTAATGTGGGGGAACTGTAGTGCCAACCTAATGTGCGGGGACTTATACTGCAAACCTAATGTGGTGGGACTTATACTGCACCTAATGTGGGGGAACTATACTGCACCTAATGTGGGGAACTATACTGCCAACCTAATGTGGGGAACTATACTGCCAACCTAATGTGGGGAACTACACTGCACCTAATGTGGGGTAACTATACTGCACCTAATGTGGGGAACTATACTGCACCTAATGTGGGGGAACTATAATGCACCTAATGTGAGGGAACTATACTGCACCTAATGTGAGGGAACTATACTGCACCTAATGTGGGGAACTATACTGCACCTAATGTGGGGTAACTATACTGCACCTAATGTAGGGGAACTGTACTGCACATAATGTGGGGAACTGTACTGGTGCAGTACAGTTCCCCCACATTAGGTGCAGTACAGTTCCCCCACATTAGGTGCAGTACAGTTCCCCCACATTAGGTGGCACCTAATGTGGGGGAACTGTACTGCCAACCTAATGTGGGGGAACTGTACTGCCAACCTAATGTGGGGGAACTGTACTGCCAACCTAATGTGGGGGAACTGTACTGCCAACCTAATGTGGGGGAACTGTACTGCCAACCTAATGTGGTGGGACTTATACTGCACCTAATGTGGGGGAACTATACTGCACCTAATGTGGCGGGACTTATACTGCACCTAATGTGGGGAACCATACTGCACCTAATGTGGGGGAACTATACTGCACCTAATGTGAGGGAACTATACTGCACCTAATGTGGGGAACTATACTGCACCTAATGTAGGGGAACTATACTGCACCTAATGTGGGGGAACTATACTGCACCTAATGTAGGGGAACTGTACTGCACATAATGTAGGGGAACTATACTGCACCTAATGTGGGGAACTATACTGCACCTAATGTGGGGGAACTATACTGCACCTAATGTAGGGGAACTGTACTGCACATAATGTGGGGAACTGTACTGCACCTAATGTGGGGAACTATACTGCACCTAATGTGAGGGAACTATACTGCACCTAATGTGGGGAACTATACTGCACCTAATGTGGGGGAACTATACTGCACCTAATGTGGGGAACTATACTGCACCTAATGTGGGGGAACTATACTGCACCTAATGTAGGGGAACTGTACTGCACATAATGTGGGGAACTGTACTGGTGCAGTACAGTTCCCCCACATTAGGTGGAGTACAGTTCCCCCACATTAGGTGCAGTACAGTTCCCCCACAGTAGGTGGCACCTAATGTGGGGGAACTGTACTGCCAACCTAATGTGGGGGAACTGTACTGCCAACCTAATGTGGGGGAACTGTACTGCCAACCTAATGTGGGGGAACTGTACTGCCAACCTAATGTGGGGGAACTGTACTGCCAACCTAATGTGGTGGGACTTATACTGCACCTAATGTTGGGGAACTATACTGCACCTAATGTGGCGGGACTTATACTGCACCTAATGTGGGGAACCATACTGCACCTAATGTGGGGGAACTATACTGCACCTAATGTGAGGGAACTATACTGCACCTAATGTGGGGAACTATACTGCACCTAATGTAGGGGAACTATACTGCACCTAATGTGGGGGAACTATACTGCACCTAATGTAGGGGAACTGTACTGCACATAATGTGGGGAACTATACTACACCTAATGTGGGGGAACTGTACTGCACTTAATGTAGGGGAACTGTACTGGTGCAGTACAGTTCCCCCACATTAGGTGCAGTACAGTTCCCCCACATTAGGTGCAGTACAGTTCCCCCACATTAGGTGCAGTACAGTTCCCCCACATTAGGTGCAGTACAGTTCCCCCACATTAGGTGGCACCTAATGTGGGGGAACTGAACTGCACCTAATGTGGGGGAACTGTACTGCCAACCTAATGTGGGGGAACTGTACTGCAAACCTAATGTGGGGGAACTGTACTGCCAACCTAATGTGCGGGGACTTATACTGCCAACCTAATGTGGTGGGACTTATACTGCACCTAATGTGGGGGAACTATACTGCACCTAATGTGGGGAACTATACTGCCAACCTAATGTGGGGAACTATACTGCCAACCTAATGTGGGGAACTATACTGCACCTAATGTGGGGTAACTATACTGCAGCTAATGTGGGGAACTATACTGCAACTAATGTGGGGGAACTATACTGCACCTAATGTGGGGAACTATACTGCACCTAATGTGAGGGAACTATACTGCACCTAATGTGAGGGAACTATACTGCACCTAATGTGGGGAACTATACTGCACCTAATGTGGGGGAACTATACTGCACCTAATGTAGAGGAACTGTACTGCACATAATGTGGGGAACTGTACTGGTGCAGTACAGTTCCCCCACATTAGGTGCAGTACAGTTCCCCCACATTAGGTGCAGTACAGTTCCCCCACATTAGGTGCAGTACAGTTCCCCCTCATTAGATGCAGTACAGTTCCCCCACATTAGGTGGCACCTAATGTGGGGGAACTGTACTGCCAACCTAATGTGGGGGAACTGTACTGCCAACCTAATGTGGGGGAACTGTACTGCCAACCTAATGTGGGGGAACTGTACTGCCAACCTAATGTGGGGGAACTGTACTGCCAACCTAATGTGGCAGGACTTATACTGCACCTAATGTGGAGGAACTATACTGCACCTAATGTGGGGGAACTATACTAACTGTGTGTATGTGTGCGCATATATATATATATGCATGCGTGCGGCGTTAGTTTGTGCTTTAGGGTGCACACCTTAATGCAATAGGCTGCGCACCCCAATGACTGCAACTGCTACTCACATCAGCATTAGGGAAAGGCAGGAGTGCAGAGTGCTGTGCTGTTACTTTGAGAAGGATCATTGATAGCTAAACCTTCTTTTCACGTTATTGAGCATTGCAGCAGAGAGGGGCAGATAGCTGTCAGCTGCCTCATACAGATCTCCAAGCTGCCTGAACTTTCTGAAGCATCTCATCTCCTCATTGTTCAGCCCAATTGAGTTTATTTTTATTTGCTCCACAAATCTTCTGCTGCTCAGAATTGTGTGACAGAGTGCAATTTAGGGTTTAATCCCTGGATTTTTTTTGTGGTGCTGCACTGTTGGGTCCTGCTGCTGTTCAGAAATACGTGATTGTTCAGTGGACTGTACTGCATTTGCACCATTTTGTACCTGTTAATCTGTCAAGGGGCTACATACTGTGCAAGTCCAAAAAATACTATTCACCAGCTGTCTTTTTTTTTTAAACAGTTTTTTCTGCGTATAGTTACGCATATATAACTGCCCTCATCAGTGCATACCGCATAGGTACATCCAAGTATTGTACCATTTAGTGCCTGTTAAGCTGTCAAGGTGCTCCAAACCATCAAAGTCCAAACAATAGTATCCACCGGCTGGTGTTTTACAAAAATACAGTTTTTTCTGCTAATAGTTAGGCATATTACTGCCCTCATCAGTGCATACCGCATAGGTGCATGCAAGTATTGTACCATTTAGTACCTGTTAAGCTGTCAAGGTGCTCCATACCGACAAAGTCCAAACAATAGTATCCACCGGCTGGTGTATTACAAAAATACAGAGTTTTTTCTGCTAATAGGCCCTCATCAGTGCATACCGCATAGGTACATCCAAGAATTGGACCATTTAGTAGCTGTCAAGGTGCTCCAAACCGTCAAAGTCCAATATGTTAGGCATATTACTGCCCTCATCAGTGCATACCGCATACGCACATCCAAGTATTGTACCATCTAGTACCTGTTAATCTGTCAAGGGCCTACATACTGTTCAAGGACAGCCGTAAGTAATCACCTGCTGCTGTTCTAGATAAATACTGTTTAACGAGTAGTGTAGCATATTGTAATACGCACTAAGTATGTCATGCAGAGAAGTGCCAGGACATGCACAGAGGAGTGGCAGAGGCCTAAATACTTCAGGTAGAGTTGGCAGCAGACTTGGGGCGAGTGGCAGCAGGAGTCGCAGCGAGAGGCCTGAGCTCCCGTTTTCAGCCAGCGGTCGTGTCTCCACCAGCAACCCATCTGCCGTCGTCGATTGGTTAACATGCTCATCCACATCATCACAAGTGACATCTGACACCCCCAGTCAACAGTCGGTGGGTTCCTCAGACACAACCCTCAGTTGGCATGGCCCGGGAGCAGTCCGTGTCCTCCCATTGCCTTTGTGCTATGATGTTCCCTCTCCTAAAGAAGTATCTTATGCTGTGGGTTCAGCTCCACTATTTACTGAGGACGATCCAATAGAGGACAGTCAGCAGCTACTGGACAGCCAAGTAGGGGAGGAGACATGCGCCGCTTGCTTCGCTAGGTGGCCAAGTAGTGATGCGGAGAGTGACGTGGGAGGCGGTGTTGCAAGTGTTCAGGGTCCTGAAGCAGACACTGTTGGGGAACCTGAGGAGGACATCAGTGATGTGCACACAACTGTTGATGATGATGATGAAGCCGATCGCAATTGGGAGCCGGGTGCAGAAGGGGCTTCATCATCATCAGGAGAAGAGAGTTGCAGGTTGCCCTTGAGGCAGCAAGGCGGTAGCACGGTTGAAAGTCAGCATGGTGGCAGTAGTGGAAATTCAGGAGCCAAACGTGCCCGGGGGAGACCACCTGCTTCGCGGCAGCCTACCTTTCCGGGAGGTAGTGGAACAGGTGTTCCTGGAGACGGCGCCAGTAGCAGTCAATTAGTGCGGACTTCGGGTGGGAAAATCAGCTACTTGGCGGTGTGGAAGTTATTCATAAGGCATCCGGAGGAGGTTCACGTAGCCACATGCAAGATCTATCGGCAGAAGGTGAAGCGTGGCCAGGGTCCCAATGTCGGCACCACGGCCCTGCGTCAACACATGCTTCGCCACCATAAAGCGGCCTGGGAGAACCGTGTGCTCCGATGTAGTGGTCCAGCCTGCTGCATCACCCAGTGGCCATCCGCTCCCTCCTTCATCCAGCCAAGGCTCCACCACCTCAGCCTAAGGGAGCTGTGTGTCAAACCCTCCTTCTGTAGCTCCTGCTTCTCCCGCTTTTAGTCAGCCATTCCGCCAACAATCCATCGGCGAAGCCATATCCAAAAGACAACAGTATGCTCCCACTCATCCAATGGCGCAGAAGTTGAATGTGCTCCTGTCCAAGTTGCTGGTGTTGCAGTCCCTCCCTTTTCAAGTGGTGGACTCTGCACCTCTCAGAGAATTGATGGCTTGTGCCGAGCCGAGGTGAAGAGTCCCAAGCCGTCATTTCTTTGCCAAGAAGGCAGTACCAGCCCTGCATAAGTTTGTACAAGAGAAGGTGGGCCAGTCCTTGAGCCTGTTGGTGTGTTCAAAAGTGCACGGCAGCGCCGACGTGTGGAGCTGTAACTCCGGGGCAGAGACAATACTTGTCTTTTACGGCTCTGTTACGCCGAGCGCTCCGGGTCCCTGCTCCTCCCTGGAGCGCTCGCGGCGTTCTCCTCTCTGCAGCGCCCCGATCAGACCCGCTGACCGGGAGCGCTGCACTGACACTGCCGCCTGGGATGCGATTCGCATAGCGGGACGCGCCCGCTTGCGAATCGCATCCCAAGCTACTTACCTGCTCCGGTCCCCGGCTGTCACATCCTGGCGCGCGCAGCTCTGCTCTCTAGGGCGCGCGCGCCAACTCTCTAAGATTTAAAGGGCCAGTGCACCACTGATTGGTGCCTGGCCCAATCACTGTAATTAGCTCCCACCTGCTCCACACCCTTATAACCTCACTTCCCCTTCCCAGCATTGCCGGATCTTGTTGCCCTTGTGCCTAGTGAAAGCGTTTCTTGTGATTGCCATACCTGTGTTTCCAGACCTTCTGCTATTACCATTGACTACGAACCTTGCCGCCTGCCCTGACCTTCTACTACGTCTGACCTCACCTCTGTCTAGTTCTTCTGTCCCACGCCTTCTCAGCAGTCAGCGAGGTTGAGCCGTTACCGGTGGATATGACCTGGTTGCTACCGCCGCAGCAAGACCATCCCGCTTTGCGGCTGGCTCTGGTGAATACCAGTAGCAGCTTAGAACCGGTCCACCGGTACGGTCCACGACAATCCCTCGCTGACACAGACGAACCACATCCAGCCTGCCGAATCCTAACAGGATCACTGGGTAAATGTGATTCCTGCACAGCCACAACAGCAACTTGGACAGGTCACACCGCTTCCTCCTCCACACTCTCGCTCCCAGGCATTTGGTCCTGTTACAGTGTGCGACGCCACCTCCTCATGCTCCACCGTGTCCTCGGCCTCCACTGCACGTCCAAATCTCAGTGGCCATTCATCGTACCATGTGTGTAGGGCACGGCGGTGTCAAGCTGTTCTTCACATGGTTGGCCTTGGCGAACGGAGTCACACAGGGGAGGAACTGCTAAAGTTCATTCATAAAGAAATCCAAGTATGGCTTACTCCACGAAATCTGGAAATGGGAACCATGGTGACAGACAACGGGAAGAACATTGTGTCCGCGCTGCGACAAGGAAGTGTGAAACATGCGCCCTGCATGGCACACGTGTTGAATCTGGTTGTCAAGCACTTCCTCAAGTCTTCACCCCATTTGCAAAACATCCTGAAAATGGCAAGGAAACTGTGCATGCACTTCAGCCACTCGTACACCGCCAAGCACACCTTCCTTGAGCTGCAGCGTCAGAACGGTATCCCACAACATAGTCTTATTTGTGATGTTGCCACACATTGGAATTCCACCCTCCATATGTTGGACAGACTATACGAACAAAGAAAAGCCATCACCGATTTCTTGATGATCCAAGCAGATAGGAGTACTCCCCTGTGTAACTTCAATGTGAACGAGTGGCAGCTCATACGTGACACCTGCCGTTTGCTGAGGCCCTTTGAGGAAGCCACATTATTTGTGAGTCGCCTGGATTACGCCATGAACGACGTTATTCCACTCCTACATTTCCTGCAACAAATGATTGAAACCATGGCTGGTCACGGCAATGGAGATGTTGCGCCTACATCAGAAGGCTACATGAGTCCTGTGGGGGATGAACTGGAGAAGGAGGATGATGAGGGGCAGAGCGGAGCACAGTTTAGGTTGGATGAGATGGCCGGTGTTTCTAGTCTTCTGACAGGAGAGGAGGAGCAGGAGCAGCCAGAGGAGCTGGAGGGTTATGAGGAAGTTGAGACAGAGGAACCAGACACACCGTGGCAGTATGCAGTGGAGATGGAGGCAGGTAGTCCCTCCGAGTCAATGACACAAATGGCACGATGCATGCTCAGTGACCCCCGAATTGCTTGCGTAGTGACCCCCGAATTGTCAAAATTCGTCAGCGGGATGACTTCTGGATCTCCACCTTATTAGACCCTCGCTACCGTCCCAAAATGGGGGCCTTTTTTACACCCAATGAGAGGGAGGACAAACTGACCTACTACAGAGAGATTCTACGTAGTCAGTTGGCTGATGCCTATCGGCCACATGGTCCATCCACTCGCAGGTCTGATTCGGGGGGCCCTCTGCGCTCACCTTCCACTGCCATGGCTGCTGGGGAGGGGTGGGGTGGGAGGAGCAGTACCAGCTCAATAAGCAGCAGCCTGACTCTACAGTCGCTGATGAGTAGCTTTCTTCACCCGCATAGTGAAGCAGCTCATCAGCAGCAGGTAGACATGGAGGAGGACCTGAACCAGCAGGTGGTGGCATACCTTGACATGGTCATGCCAACAACCGCTGGACTTTTGGGCAGCCAAACTTGATTTATGGCCACAACTAGCAGAGTTTGCCCTGGAAAAGCTGTCCTGCCCGGCCAGTAGTGTGCCATCAGAGCGGGTGTTTAGTGCGGCCGGGCCATAGTCATCCCAAGTTGAACTCGTCTGTCCACTAAAAATGTGGAGAGACTGACGTTTGTCAAGATGAATCAGGGATGGATCAGCCAGGATTTCCAGCCACCAATGACAGATGGGTCTGAGTAGATTGACCATGCTCCTACAACAAAATTTTCTCTATTATGGTTGGTTATGAAACCCTCTGGGGCAGACCTGGGCATTGTATGGCCCGCTTGCCACATATGGCCCTTTGATTGGCTCTGACCGGCCCGCGCTGACTGGGGGACAACTATGCTGCCTAATCTGGGGGACAAATATGCTCCTAATCTGGGGGACAACTATGCTCCTAATCTGTGGGACAACTATGCTCCTAATCTGGGGGACAACTATGCTCCTAATCTGGGGGACAACTATGCTCCTAATCTGGGGGACAACTATGCTCCTAATCTGGTGGACAACTATGCTCCAAATCTGGGGGACATCTATACTTCCTAATCTGGGGGACATCTATGCTGCCTAATCTGGGGGACAATTATGCTCCTAATCTGGGGGACATCTATGCTGCCTAATCTGGAGGACAATTATGCTCCTAATCTGGGGGACATCTATGCTGCCTAATCTGGGGGACATCTATGCTCCTAATCTGGGGGACATCTATGCTGCCTAATCTGGGGGAGATCTATGCTTTTAATCTGGGGGACAACTATGCTCCTAAAATGGGGGAAACTGATGCTTCTGGCCTTGGGCCTGTAATTTTTTGAAGTTTAGCAGTAGCTAAATACATGCTTAATGCAAATGTCAACATTGATCTTTAAATGTAAGGGGTTATGAAATGCTCTTGGGTACTGCGAATGACTGCTCCAGACTCATTCTGTGTCTTTCACAAACTACTTGCCTCACTGGTGCCTCAGGCCTTGGGCCTATAATTTTTTGAAGTTTAGCATTAGCTAAATACCTGCTTAATGCAAATGTAAACATTGATCTTTAACCCCTTAACAACGCAGGACGTATATTTACGTCCTGCGCCGGCTCCCGCGATATGAAGCGGGATCGCGCCGCGATCCCGCATCATATCACGTCGGTCCCGGCGCTCATCAACGGCCGGGACCCGCGGCTAATACCACACATCGCCGATCGCGGCGATGTGCGGCATTAACCCTTTAGAAGCGGAGGTCAAAGCTGACCGCCGCTTCTAAAGTGAAAGTGAAAGTGACCCGGCTGCTCAGTCGGGCTGTTCGGGACCGCCGCGGTGAACAGCTGACCGGACACCGGGAGGGCCCTTACTGCCTCCTCGGTGTCCGATCGACGAATGACTGCTCCGTGCCTGAGATCCAGGCAGGAGCAGTCAAGCGCCGATAACACTGATCACAGGCGTGTTAATACACGCCTGTGATCAGGATGAGAGATCAGTGTGTGCAGTGTTATAGGTCCCTATGGGACCTATAACACTGGAAAAAAAATGTAAAAAAAATGTGTTAATAAAGGTCATTTAACCCCTTCCCTAATAAAAGTTTGAATCACCCCCCCTTTTCCCATAAAAAAAATAAAACAGTGTAAAAAAATAAATAAATAAACATATGTGGTATCGCCGCGTGCGTAAATGTCCGAACTATCAAAATATATCATTAATTAAACCGCACGTCAATGGCGTATGCGCAAAAAAAATGCCAAAGTCAAAAAAAGCGTATTTTGGTCACTTTTTATACCATTAAAAAATGAATAAAAAGTGATCAAAAAGTCCAATCAAAACAAAAATCATACCAATAAAAACCTCAGATCACGGTGCAAAAAATGAGTCCTCATACCGCCCTGTATGTGGAAAAATAAAAAAGTTATAGGGGTCAGAAGATTACATTTTTAAACGTATAAATTTTCCTGCATGTAGTTATGATTTTTTCCAGAAGTGCGACAAAATCAAACATATATAAGTAGGATATCATTTTAACCGTATGGACCTACAGAATAATGATAAGGTGTAATTTTTACCGAAATATGCACTGCGTAGAAACGGAAGCCCCCAAAATTTACAAAATGGCGTTTTTTTTTCCGATTTTGTCGCACAATGATTTTTTTTTCCGTTTCGCCATGCATTTTTGGGTAAAATGACTAATGTCACTGCAAAGTAGAATTAGCGACGCAAAAAATAAGCCATAATATGGATTTTTGGGTGGAAAATTGAAAGGGTTATGATTTTTAAAAGGTAAGGAGGAAAAAACGAAAGTGCAAAAACCCTGAGTCCTTAAGGGGTTAAATGTAAGGGGTTATGAAACCCTCTTGGGTACTGCGAATGACTGCTCCAGACTCATTCTGTATCTTTCACAAACTACTTGCCTCCCTGGTGCCTCTGGCATTGGGCCTTACATTTTTGGATGTTTAGCAGTAGCTAAATACCGTATTTATCGGCGTATAACACACACTTTTTAGGCTAAAACTTTTAGCCTAAAGTCTGTGTGCGTGTTATACGCCGATACACCCCCAGGAAAGGCAAGGGGAGAGAGGCCGTCGCTGCCCGCTTCTCTTCCCCTACCTTTCCTGGGGTCTAGAGCGCTGCTGTCGGCCCTTCTCACCCCCTGGCTATCGGCTATCCGCTGCCCCGTTGCCTCCCCCATCCCCGGTGGCATAATTACCTGAGTCGGGTCCACGCTACTGCAGGCCTCCGGCGTGCGTCCCCGGCGTCGTTGCTATGCGCTGAACGGCATAGCAACGCTGCCCCTTCTCTCCCCCTGGCTGTCGGCGCCGCTTCTCTCCCCCTGGCTATCGGCGCCGGCAATGGGGCGCCGGCACCGATAGTCAGGGGGACAGAACGGGCAGCGGCACCGATAGCCAGGGGGTGAGAAGGGCCGACAGCAGCGCTCTAGACCCCAGGAAAGGCAGGGGGAGAGAAGGCCTCTCTCCCCCTGCCTTTCCTGGGGGTATATCGGGGTATACACGCGCACACACGCACCCTCATTTTACCATGGATATTTGGGTAAAAAACTTTTTTTACCCAAATATCCTTGGTAAAATGAGGGTGCGTGTTATAGGCCGGTGCGTGGTATACCCCTATAAATACGGTACATGCTTAATGCAAATTTCTCTGCGCTCTGCCAGGGCCTTCTCCTACCCCGCCTGGGCCGATCAGAGGACCTCACTAACCAATCAAATCGGTTGTAGCGACGGGCGGTGTGTACAAAGGGCCGGGACTTAATCAACGCAAGCTTATGACCCTCACTTACTGGTAATTCCTCGTTTTAAGGGTAAATAATTGCAATCCAAGATCTCTATCACGAACTGGTTTCAGCGTATAACACGCACCTGTCCTTGAAAGATAGAGACACGCTAATCCGTTCAGTGGAGCGCCAGTGCGGCTCAGGACATCTGAGGCCATAACACACCTGTTATTGCTCGATCTCGCAATTGATCGGGCAAGGTAAGGGGTTATTAAAGCCTCTTGGGTACTGCTGAGGCCTACTCCTGACTGTTCCTTGTGCAATGTATGGGGTAATTAAACACTCTTGGGTAGTGTTATTGTTAAATATACTGATAATTTTATCAGTAATAAAATTGAAATTTGCAGAATGCTAACCGTTACACAACGGAACGCTTGTTGCATGTGATTTTTTTATGAAAATAAAAAAAAAATTTAAATCCGGAGAGGGATTAACTCTGCTTAATCATTTTTGGCGAAAAAAATCCTTTGGTGATCTGATCTTTTGGAGACAGATGCGCTGACACAAATATGTAATAATTTTTTTTAAATAATTTCAAACATTGTGTGGTTTATTATTTTTGAGAAGAAAGTCTTTGGGTGGTCCACCGTCCTGCATTATAGAGTCTTCTGAAATGTTGGATATGCGCTTGTTCTTACACAAAGGTGTATATATATTTTTTTTATTTATACAATTTTGTTGATTTTGGGGAGGATTGTGAAGCCCTGCGTGTACCATTTTTGTGTTGATCGGACTTTTTGATCGCTTTTTATTCATTTTTTTCATGATATAAAAAGTGACCAAAAATGCACTATTTTGGATTTTTGATTTTTTTTGCGCGCACGCCATTGACCGTGCGGTTTAATTAACGATATATTTTTATAATTCGGACATTTCCGCACGCGGCAATACCATATATGTTTATTTTTATTTACACTGTGTTTTTTTTTTATGGGAAAAGGGGGGTGATTCAAACTTTTAATAGGGAAGGGGTTAAATGATATTTATTCACTTTTTTTTTCACTTATTTTTGCAGTGTTATAGCGCCCATAGGGACCTATAACACTGCACACACTGATCTTTCACATTGATCACTGGTTTCTCATAAGAAACCAGTGATCGATGATTCTGCCGCTTGACTGCTCATGCCTGGATCTCAGGCACTGAGCAGTCATTCGGCGATTGGACAGCGAGGAGGCAGGTAGGGACCCTCCTGCTGTCCTGTAAGCTGTTCGGAATGCCGCAATTTCGCCACGGCTATCCCGAACAGCCCACTGAGCTAACTGGCACACTTTCACTTTCACTTTAGATGCGGCGTTCAACTTTGAACGCCACGTCTAAAGGGTTAATAGCGTTATTAGCCACGAGTCCGGCCAAGGGTCCGGCCTCGGGAGCGGACACATGACGTTCCAGTACGTCATGTGTCCTTAAGGGGTTAAGTGCTCTCTGCTGACCTCTGCTGTCTATTTTAGTAACTGTCCAGAGCAGTATATGTTTGCTATGGGGATTTTCTCCTGCTCTGGACAGTTCCAAAAATGGACAGCAGAGGTCAGCAGAGAGCACTGTGGTCGTGACATCAGAGAAATCCAAAAAGAAAAGCATTTCTTCTGTAGTATATAGCCCCTAAAAAGTACTGGAAGGATTAAGATTTTTTTATAGAAGTAATTTACAAATCTGTTTAACTTTCTGGCACCAGTTGATTTAAAAAAAAAAAAAAAAGTTTTCCACGGGAGTACCTCTTTAATTTAAACAAACAGTGTTTAGACATTGAGAGTTTTCCCATCTCACATTACCCCACATTTTTTTTCACAAGGGTAATATAAAAAAGTATGTAACCCCATTTCTCTAAAGAAAGGAAATACCTCATATGTGATTGTAAAGTGCTCTGCGAGCGCACTACAATGCTCAGAAGATAATGAGCGCCATGGGGCTTTTGGAGAGCGAATTTTGCTGAAATGGTTTTTGGGGAGCATGTCGCATTAGGGAATCCCCCATGGTGCCAGAACAGCAAAATAAAAAAAACACATGGCACACTATTTGGGAAACTACACCCCTCAAAGAACATAAGAAGGGGTACAGTGAGCCTTTACACCCCACAGGTATTTACCGAATTTTCACAAAAGTTGGACTTGAAAATGAAAAATGTGATTTTTTTTTTTAACTAAAATGCTAGTGTTACCTCAAATTTATAATTTTCACACGGGGTATGAGGAAAAAAAGCCCCCAAAAATGTGTAACCCCATTTCTTCTGAGTAAGGAAATACCCCATATGTGGATGTAAAGTGCTCTGCGGGCGCATTACATGGCTCTGAAGAGAAGGAGTGCCATTGGGCTTTTGGAGAGAAAATTTGGTTGGAATGGATGTCAGGGGCCATGTGCGTTTACAAAGCCCCCGTGCTGCCAGAACAGTGGATCCCCCACATGTGACCCCATTTTGGAAACTACACCCCTCACAGAATGTAATAAGGGGTGTAGTAAGCATTTACACCCCACTGGCATTTGACAGATCTTTTGAACAGTGGGCTGTGCAAATGAAAAATAAAATGTTTCATTTTCACAGACCACTGTTCAAATAATCTTTCAGATACCTGTGGGGTGTGAATGCTCACTGCACCCCTTATTACATTCCGTGAGGGGTGTAGTTTCCAAAATGGGGTCACATGTGGGGGGTTCTGGCAGCATGGGGGCTTTGTAAATGCACATGGCCTTCAATCCAAGCCAAATTTTCTCTCAAAAAGTCCAATGGCGCTCCCTCTCTTCTGTGTTACAAATTTTGGGGGTCTTTTTTTCCTTTTACCTCTTCTGAAAATGAAAAATATGTGACAACACCAGCATGTTAGTGTACAAAATTTTGTTTTTTTACACTAACATTGTTACGCCGAGCGCTCCGGGTCCCTGCTCCTCCCCGGAGCGCTCACGGCGTCTCTCTCCCTGCAGCGCCCCGGTCAGTCCCGCTGACCGGGAGCGCTGCACTGACATGGCCGTCGGGGATGCGATTCGCACAGCGGGACGCGCCCGCTCGCGAATCGCATCCCAAGTCACTTACCCGTCCCGGTCCCCTGCTGTCATGTGCTGGTGCGCGCGGCTCCGCTCTCTAGGGCGCGCGCGCGCCAGCTCTCTGAGACTTAAAGGGCCAGTGCACCAATGATTGGTGCCTGGCCCAATTAGCTTAATTGGCTTCCACCTGCTCCCTGGCTATATCTGCTCACTGCCCCTGCACTCCCTTGTCGGATCTTGTTGCCTTGTGCCAGTGAAAGCGTTTAGTGTTGTCCAAAGCCTGTGTTACCTGAACTCCTGCTATCCATCTTGACTACGAACCTTGCCGCCTGCCCCGACCTTCTGCTACGTCTGACCTTGCCTCTGCCTAGTCCTTCTGTCCCACGCCTTCTCAGCAGTCAGCGAGGTTGAGCCGTTGCTAGTGGATACGACCTGGTTGCTACTGCCGCAGCAAGACCATCCCGCTTTGCGGCGGGCTCTGGTGAACACCAGTAGCCTCTTAGAACCGGTCCACCAGCACGGTCCACGCCAATCCCTCGCTGACACAGAGGATCCACTACCTGTAAGCCGAATCGTGACAGTAGATCCGTCCATGGATCCCGCTGAGGTGCCGCTGCCAAGTCTCGCTGACCTTACCACGGTGGTCGCTCAGCAATTGCAGCAGATTGCCCAACAAGGACAGCAGCTGTCGCAGTTGACCGCCACGTTTCAGCAACTTCTGCCTCTGCTACAGCAGCAACCATCTACTCCGCCAGCTCCTGCACCTCCTCCGCAGCGAGTGGCCGCTCCTAGCCTCCGCTTGTCCCTGCCGGACAAATTTGATGGGGACTCTAGACTCTGCCGTGGATTTTTGTCTCAATGTTCCTTGCATATGGAGATGTTGTCGGACTTGTTTCCTACAGAACGATCTAAGGTGGCGTTCGTAGTGAGCCTTCTTTCAGGAAAGGCCTTGTCTTGGGCCACACCGCTCTGGGACCGCAATGATCCTGCCACAGCCACAGTCCAGTCCTTCTTCGCTGAAGTCCGTAGTGTCTTCGAGGAACCAGCCCGAGCTTCTTCTGCCGAGACTGCCCTGCTGAACCTGGTCCAGGGTAATTCTTCTGTGGGCGAGTACGCCATCCAATTTCGTACTCTTGCTTCCGAATTATCATGGAATAACGAGGCTCTCTGCGCGACCTTTAAAAAAGGCCTATCCAGTAGCATCAAGGATGTGCTGGCCGCACGAGAGATTCCTGCCAACCTGCAAGAACTTATCCATTTGGCCACCCGCATTGACATGCGTTTTTCTGAGAGACATCAGGAGCTCCGCCAGGAAAAAGACTTAGATCTCTGGGCACCTCTCCCACAGCATCCTTTGCAGTCTACGCCTGGGCCTCCCGCCGAGGAGGCCATGCAAGTGGATCGGTCTCGCCTGACCCAGGAAGAGAGGAATCGCCGTAGGGAAGAAAATCTTTGTCTGTACTGTGCCAGTACCGAGCATTTCTTGGTGGATTGCCCTATTCGTCCTCCACGTCTGGGAAACGCACGCACGCACCCAGCTCACGTGGGTGTGGCGTCTCTTGGTTCAAAGTCTGCTTCTCCACGTCTCACGGTGCCCGTGCGGATTTCTCCTTCAGCCAACTCCTCCCTCTCTGCCGTGGCCTGCTTGGACTCTGGTGCCTCTGGGAATTTCATTTTGGAGTCTTTGGTGAATAAGTTCTGCATCCCGGTGACCCGTCTCGTCAAGCCGCTCTACATTTCCGCGGTCAACGGAGTTAGATTGGATTGCACCGTGCGTTACCGCACGAAACCCCTCTTAATGTGCATTGGACCCCACCACGAAAGGATTGAATTTTTCGTCCTTCCCAACTGCACCTCTGAGGTCCTCCTCGGTCTGCCATGGCTCCAGCTTCACTCTCCCACCCTTGACTAGACCACCGGGGAGATCAAGAACTGGGACTCTGCTTGCCATAAGAAATGCCTCTCCCCCCCTCCCAGTCCCGTCAGGCAAGCCTCAGTGCCTCCTCGTACACCTGGTCCCCCCAAGGCTTATCTGGACTGTGCCTTGCCTCCTCATGGCCCCCGTCCTGGTGACACACTGCCCCATGCCAGGCTTCGCCCTCTGCCCTCCCTCCCCATTCCCACTCCTGCTGTACTGCCTGCCTTTGAGGAAACCCTCCATTCACTCCCGGTGTCCTCGTCCCAGGTAAAGCAGTTGTCGGACAAAAAAAGGGGGAGACCTAAGGGGGGGGTACTGTTACGCCGAGCGCTCCGGGTCCCTGCTCCTCCCCGGAGCGCTCACGGCGTCTCTCTCCCTGCAGCGCCCCGGTCAGTCCCGCTGACCGGGAGCGCTGCACTGACATGGCCGTCGGGGATGCGATTCGCACAGCGGGACGCGCCCGCTCGCGAATCGCATCCCAAGTCACTTACCCGTCCCGGTCCCCTGCTGTCATGTGCTGGTGCGCGCGGCTCCGCTCTCTAGGGCGCGCGCGCGCCAGCTCTCTGAGACTTAAAGGGCCAGTGCACCAATGATTGGTGCCTGGCCCAATTAGCTTAATTGGCTTCCACCTGCTCCCTGGCTATATCTGCTCACTGCCCCTGCACTCCCTTGCCGGATCTTGTTGCCTTGTGCCAGTGAAAGCGTTTAGTGTTGTCCAAAGCCTGTGTTACCTGAACTCCTGCTATCCATCTTGACTACGAACCTTGCCGCCTGCCCCGACCTTCTGCTACGTCTGACCTTGCCTCTGCCTAGTCCTTCTGTCCCACGCCTTCTCAGCAGTCAGCGAGGTTGAGCCGTTGCTAGTGGATACGACCTGGTTGCTACTGCCGCAGCAAGACCATCCCGCTTTGCGGCGGGCTCTGGTGAACACCAGTAGCCTCTTAGAACCGGTCCACCAGCACGGTCCACGCCAATCCCTCGCTGACACAGAGGATCCACTACCTGTAAGCCGAATCGTGACAAACATGCTTGTGTAGATCCCAAATTTTCAATTTCATAAAGGATAAAAGGAGAAAAAGCCCCCCAATTTGTAACATAATTTCTCCTGAGTATGGAAATACTCCATATGTGGCCCTAAACTGTTGCCTTGAAATACGTCAGGGCTCCGTGGTGAGAGAGCGCCTTGTGCATTTGAGGACAAGTGGGGACCCAAAATCTGCAGGGTATACAGGTATGCCCTCCATCCTTAAGGACTCGGGAAGCAGGATGTACCTGTACACCCTGCGTCCTGAACAGGATATACTTACTACTCTGTGCTATATACAAATCAAAACAATACAGCTGTAAAACAAAAATAGAGAAGAAACACAGCCGCAAATCCACATTTTGTATTTTGATCTATTTGTTTCTCAGCATAAGTTATAAAGGAACAGGTTGTTAGTATACATTTTGATCAAAAAGTATAAGCTAACTCGCCACGTTAAGGCCACCTATTCAGAGTGGGTGCCTAACCTAACATCGGCGTAGCGCCTGGAGGCAGCCACTGCCACCGAAATACCATGCCCATAGGGAGAACAACCCAGTGGCCAGGCAGCCCCACTGCTGCCCGACCAAGCCCCTGGCTCTGGGTCATACCACCCCACAGACAAAGCTCCACAGTAACAATGATCACCGCAGAGCACCACACCAATGTGAACACTTACCAAGTGCTCCCTGCCAGTGGTCTGGAAGAATGCTAGGAGGAATCCCATATGCAGTCTCCTGATAACTAACCCTTACAGGACCCATGACGTACATGTACGTCATGAGTCCGCTCCCGTCCTATAAAGCGGGGCTACGGCGTTGCCCTGCATCATAGCGGGTCAGGCCCGGCCTCTAACAACAGCCGGGACCCGTGGTTAATAGTGCTCGGCACCGCTATTAACCCTTTAGACACGGCTTTCAAAGTTGAGCGCCGCGTCTAAAGTGAAACTAAAACGTTGCCGGTTAGCTCAGGGAGCTGTTCGGGATCGCCGCGGCGAAATCAAGGCATCCCGAACAGCTTACAGGACAGCCAGAGGGTCCCTACCTGCCTCCTTGCTGTCCAATCGCCGAATGACTGCTCAGCGCCTGAGATCCAGGCATGAGCAGTCAAGCGGCAGAATCATCGATCACTGGTTTCCTATGAGAAACCATTGAACGATGTAAAAGATCAGTGTGTGCAGTGTAATAGGTCCCAATGGGAGCTATAACACTGCAAAAAAAAAGTGAAAAAAAAAAAGTTAAATAAAGATCATTTAACTCCTTCCCTAATAAAAGTTAGAATCACCCCCCTTTTCCCATGAAAAAAAAAACTGTGTAAATAAAAAAAACATATGTGGTATCGCCGAGTGTGGAAATGTCCGAATTATAAAAATATATCATTAATTAAACCGCACGGTCAGTGGCGTATGCGCAAAAAAAATTCCAAAGTCCAAAATAGTGCATTTTTGGTCACTTTTTATATCATGAAAAAATGAATAAAAAGCGATCAAAAAGTCCGATCAACACATAAATGGTACAGCTAAAAACTTCAGATCATGGCGCAAAAAATGTGCCTTCATACCGCCACATACACGGAAAAATAAAAAAAGTTATAGGGGTCAGAAAGTGACAATTTTAAACGTATAAATTTTCCTGCATGTAGTTATGATTTTTTCCAGAAGTACGACAAAATCAAACCTATATAAGTAGGGTATCATTTTAATCGTAGGAACCTACAGAATAAATAGAAGGTGTCGAGGGCGGGGCTTGCCATTTCCAGAGATGGACGCTTAGTCCCTGTGCTCCGCGCCTCGTGGCCTTGAAATTAGCTGCATTAGCTCCCATCCACTCTCTTCCAAATGCCCAGAGGGGCCAGATGCCCTAGCCCCCGGACTTACCTCTCCAACTCCGCCAGGAGGGATTGTGCGATGCCTCTGCAAGCCCTCCTCGTCAGCTCCAGCATCCCCGCGCAGGCTGCGATCCCGCTCAGTGGGAGCTGCTGCTGGAGCGCACAGCCCTGCACACGGACCCGATAGCCTGAACGGATCCTCCGGTCTCCTGCTTGATCGTCCTGCTGCCTTCACGTACTCTAGGGTGAGCCTCGGGAGCAGCACCTGTCCCTCCCCGGCCCCGTCCTCCGCTGTACCTGAGGATAAGGACCTGCTGGTCCAACTGCTGCCGGCCCCCACTCCTGGTCCCACTGCTGGTCCTACTGCAGACTGTACTATCTCTGGAGGGGGAGGGGTGCTGGCTTGTGCTCTGGGGGACTTGGACTCTGGCTCTAAGTTGGTCCCCGTTCCGGACCTACCACCTGCTGCCTTGGGGCCCTTGGTTCTGGGGGTCCCCTGTGATCTCCCCTGCTGTGCCTGCGGCTCCCCCTGCTCTCTCCCCTGAGGGGTGTGACTGGCCCCTTGCCCTTGTTGTGGCCCCTGCTGGGGCTCCTGCAAAACCTCAAAGGACTATGTAAGCCCAAAGACACACTGGGGGATCCCCTGGGGTTTTACCCCAGCCGGGCCCCTCTTCTGCTGCAGGGTCCCCTGGGGGCCCATATGGAAAAGCTGGTCAGCCGACCTGGGGAGATGGCCCTGATTTGGACCTGGATTGCTTGGGGGTCCCGGCCTCTGCTCCTCTCTCTATGGACTTCAGTCAGCTGCTCTTTCATTTGCCATCTAAGGAGGACTTTCGGGCTCTTGTCGCTGAAGTCAGGGATGCCTGCAGAGCGGAAATCGCTGATATGCGTAAGAATCATCAGCATGTCTCAGATAGAGTGGATGATCTTGAGGGGGCCCATGATTCTACCAGATCCTACATCTCTAAACTCCAGGGTACCCTGTCTGCCCAGACTGATTTTCTTAATGATCTGCATTCACATGGGCAGGACCTGGACAATAGGGGAAGGCATAATAATATATGGGTCAGTGGTCTTCCAGAAGCTACGCAGACCGAGGATCTACAAGTCACCCTGGAGGCTATCTTTAAAAGGATTCTGGGGGGGCCTCCTTCCCACAAGATCAAATTGGATCGAGCCCACCGGGCCCTGCGTCCTTGCCCTGTCAATGGCCCCCCACGAGATGTTATCTGTTGCCTTGCGGACTTTCAACTGAAGGAGCGTATAATGGCCAAGTCGCGCTCCTTACGGAACTTCGACTTTGATGGGGCCCCTATACAACTCTTCCAAGATCTCTCCTGGATCACCCTCCGTAAGAGACGGATGCTGCAACCCCTCCTGTCGTCCCTGCGTGCTGCACAAATTCCCTACAGATGGTCCTTTCTGTTAGCTCTGCAGGCCAGACGGGATGGACGCTCTGCTGTTCTGCGCACGTTTATGGTCTTTCAGGATTTTTGCTCAACCTTTGATCTCCCGATTCCTCACCTCACGGACTGGGGCTTGATTCCTCCTCCCCCAACTCTGCCTCCCGTGTGGCAGCCTGTGCGGGGGAAGCGTAACCAATCCGACCACATCGCTTCCACCTCTGGTTCGCCGAGAGCTGGTCCGGATCCTCCTTGAATTGCCTACCTCCTGCTCGCTGTTGACTCTGGCCCGGTTGTCGCTGCTGAGTCTGGACTTCTGTTTTTTGCTCCGTTCTTCTGCTGAAATGTGACTAACTTTTGCTTTCTAGGTTCCTGGTGTTTGCATGATCTATCCTTTGGGATAGTGCTGAGGGTGGACTCTCTCTCCCTTTGTCTGGCCTCTAGGCGGGACTCTGGTCCTTCTGAGTGGTTTCGTTCTTGGTGCGTTCTTCAACCTTCCCCCCTTGAGGCTGTGGCAAACGATGAGATGGTGATGTTTTGTGCTCTTTTGTTATTTTGTCTACTGTTTTTGGCATCCACATTGGCTGGTGTTCCAGTGGTCTTTTCCTGGTTCTCTTTGTCATGTTTCCCTTCCCTGGTGTCTCTGTCTGTTTTTTTTCCCTTGTATTTCTTTGTTTTCTCCTCTATTTGCTTACTCCAGAAGTCTGGCTTCTCTTTTTGTCTCTTTCTCTCCTAGGAAGTCTAGCTTGCCGCTGCGGACAACTGCCTTTAAGTGGACCTCCCTGGGCGCTCCTGGCAGGCTTAGTGAGTACCATACACAGCATTTGTTCTTCTCTCCTCTCCACTCTTATGGCTAAGTGTGTCTCTTTGAATGTGAAGGGTCTCAACAACCCCACAAAGCGACGTTTGCTGCAGAGCCTTTCTAGCCTATGCGGATAGGAAGGTAGCTGGAGTGGCTATATTGATATCTAGAACTTGTCCCTTACAGGTCACCTCCTCATATGCTGACCCCTCAGGCAGGTTTCTTATTTTGCAAGGGTCCCTGGGGGATATACAACTGCTCCTCTGTAATGTCTATGCTCCGAACTCCTCCCAAATACCCTTCCTCAAACGGGTGTTATCATGTCTCCATAAATGTGCTCCCTCGGCCTGGTTAATTTAGTTTTTTCCCCAAGGGTTGTCCGTCACTCGCTTGCTGGGTCCCCGCCACCTGCTTCGCAGGTATGCCTCTCAATGCTTTTTCGTCGATTGATTCTCTCTGCCGCACTTTTCGACCTGTGGCGCATTAATCACCCCTCAGACCGTTCTTTTTCTTTTTACTCTCACCCCCATAAACTCCACACTCCTATCGACTACTTTTTTGGAAACCTTCCCATGGTTCGTATGCTCACTTTTGCTTCCCTAGAACCTATCTCCTGGTCTGACCATAGCCCTGTTCTTGTTTCCTTTTCTCCATTTTCCTCTTTTGTTCGCCGCTGTCACTGGTGCCTTAATGATTCTTTACTCAAGTCCCTTCCTTCCCGTGATTCGATCCACCAATACTTTGCTGAATATTTCACTGCTAATGAGGGTTTTATCTCTTCCCAAGCTATCCTGTGGGAGGCCCATAAGGCTGTGGTCAGGGGTCATTGTATTGCTTTGAGCTCCAGACAGAAACGTGATAGTTTAGCTCGCTCCCGGGAACTCAGGGCTTTAATCTTGGATCTAGAGGCTTGCCTTCAGGTTGCTCCTACCCTCCCGATCCTGAGGCGCTTGGTGGCTGCGAGGTCCCGGTTAGGATACCTGGCCCTCCATAAAGTGGAGCGGCAATTACTTTATGCCAAACAGCGCTTCTACGAAAAAGGTAATAAAGCCCATACTATGCTGGCTAGGCGCCTTCAGGATCGGGTGGCTTCGCAGGCACCCTCTGCACTGAAAGATTCGGCGGGGACTCTTCAATACCACCCTAAATCTATCTCACGTCTTTTTCAGGACTATCACTTTCAACTGTATTTCCTTCCTTCTCAACTTCCCTCGGACCCCGGAGACCCTCAGACCCCGGTGACTCCTTCCTCTCCAGGTGTAGCCTTCTGGTTCTCTCGGACGGTGACAGCGAGGTCCTGAATGCCCCTGTCACACATGAGGAACTTGCAGACGTCCTTAAGTCCCTTCCAGTGGGGCGTTCGCCGGGTCCCGATGGCTTTACCTATCTACACTATAAAACTTTCTCTGCTATTCTTTTGCCCAAACTGGTTTCTCTGTTCAACTCTTTTCTCCATGGGGAGGGCATTCCGCAGACCTTTCTACATTCTCTAATCACATTGATCACAAAGACGTGAAAGGACCCCCATGATTGCTCCAGCTACAGGCCTATAGCCCTCTTGAATTTGGATATTAAGCTGTTCTCTAAAGTTTTGGCAACTCGCCTATGTGGTTTTTTGCCTACTCTTATTCATAAAGATCAAGTGGGGTTTATCCCTGGGCACCAGGGGGGCGATAATACTAGGAGGGTTCTGGATCTGATAGATATGGTCAATCGGGGGTCCGGTCAGGCCTTGCTATTGAGTTTAGAAGCTGAAAAGGCCTTTGATAGGCTGGGTTGGCCGTTTATGTTTGCTACACTCCAGAAATTTGGGATCACTGGAAACTTCCTCTCTGCACTGCGGGGCCTATATTCCTCTCACACTGCTTCCCTCAAACTTCCCTGTGCCTCTTCCACTCCTTTTCCTCTCTACAATGGTACTAGGCAGGGATGTCCGTTGTCTCCCCTGATTTTTGCTTTATGTATCGAACCGCTTGCAGCCTTGATCCGGGGGGACCCGGATGTCTCTGGGGTGGCTATCCATGGTAGGGAATTTAAGATCTGCCTTTTCGCTGATGATGTTTTACTTACTCTTACTAATCCCCTCATCTCTTTGCCCTTCCTGTACAAACTTCTACATGATTACGGACGGGTCTCTGGATATAAGGTCAATCTCTCTAAATTGGAGGCTATGCCTCTCAATTTATCTTCTTCTGTGGTTTCTCTCCTTAGAACTAACTATTCTTTCCGTTGGTCTCAGACTGCTATCAAATACTTGGGGGTCTATCTTTCTCCTACCTATGCCTCCCTATACTCTGCTAACTTTCCCTTTCTGTTCCGTGAGCTGCGTGCTTTAAGGGAGAAGTGGCGATGTCATTATATATCTTTTTTCGGACGTATTGCGGCGGTTAAGATGACTCTTCTCGCTAAATTACTCTACTACTTCGAATCGCTGCCCGTACGGGTCCCGCTCTCGGTGTTGCGCTCTTTTCAGTCGGCTATTTTTCTGTTTATCTGGGACGCTAAACGGCACAGGTTGCCTATGTCGGTTATGATGGCGAGCCGGTGTCATGGGGGTCTTGGGGTTCCGGATGTGACAAAATATTTTTGGCCGGCTCACCTGCGGCGCTTGGCGTCCTGGTCAACCTACCATGCATACAGCAAGTGGATGGAGGTGTCGAAACTGTGGCTGGCGCTGACCAACCCAAACTCTCTTTTGTGGACATTTCCTCTCCTGTCTCCTGTGGGCCCCCTACTCGGCCCCATGTCCTTTACCTGTTATGTGTGGACTTATTGTGCTCGGCGGTTTGGGCTTCTTTCCTCTTTTTCTCCCCTGCGGTCCTTCCTTTATCACCCTGATTTCCCACCCAGAGTAATGGTCAGGGAGTGCGGCTCCCATAACCTTTTCTGCTGGGCTGATGTGGTTGACCCTGTGACCCATTCCCTCCTGACCTTTGACCAGATGGTTTCACGTTGGACTCTCCCCTCCTCTGAATTGACTCACTATGTACAGATTTGTCATTATCTGTCCTCGGCTCAGGGCTCTCTGACTGCGTCTTTACCTACCTGCTTTGAGAGGCTGTGCAGGAGCGGGCCCCAGACGAGGGGACTCCTTTCTAGTATCTACTCTTTCTTGATCTCCCCTCCAGATGGCATCACTCCTTCACACAAGTATATGAACTATTGGGAGACGGCCCTTCAGACCGGATTTATCAAACTGTGTGAGAGAAAAAGTGGAGAGATTTTCCCACAGCAACCAATCACAGCTCAGCTAACGAGCTCTGGTAAAGTGAAAGCTGAGCTGTGATTGGTTGCTGTTGAAAAATCTCTCCACTTTTTTTCTCTCACATAGTTTGATAAATCCGGGCCTGTGTTATAATATCCAGCATCCGAAAGGAGTGTTTTTCTCGGACGAAATTGGATAGAACACCTGGTTTCCACTATAAGGTCTTCTTCCCACTGCTTCCATTGATCAAACAGGCCGGTATTGCTTTGTGTTATAGAGCCAGCGATCAGCCGAGGAACGAGCATCTGCTTGTTCGTCGGCTGATCAGGTCATATTAACCCATCAAAATATCATTGGCCCTCAGGAGTACATCCCCCTGTGCATTAGAGAACATGTAGTCAACTAAATGGACGCAGTAAAAAAGGCCACAAGAATGATCCAGCAATATTCTGTGCGACACTCCCTCCAGTTGCTTAAGCTGTGTAAAGAATCTGTAAACTACTGCTGAAGTATGGGATTGGTGCTTATTTATCATAGAGCATCCGGCCTTCATATAGAGCAATAACGGATTGAAGCTTCATTTATTAAAGTAGTTGTTGAGAAACAGGAAAAAAAACTGTTTATGGAGGGAAAATGTAGAATAAAGAAACTGATGAATGTATCTCCAGCTTACTGTAATAGTACCTGACCTGCATTGTACCTGACCTGGGGAATTTTTCCTCAGCCATACACAGCAAGCCAACGCGTCTGTACACAGTGTTGACTTGCTGTGAATTGCTGACTGCTATGGGGTTTCCAAGGCAGAAGTGGAAAGTTTTTGTAGCTGTGTAGCAGAAGACACTGGAAATGAGAGATTTTGGAAAATAGGAAGGAACCCACATTTTATTTAGTTTAAAAAAAAAAATGTGTGGGGTCTGTCATATTTTTCATAACCAGACAGATACAAAACAAAGCAGTAGCAGTAACATTACCAAGGTAGCAAGGGCCATTTGTTTGATACCAGTTTAACCCTTTTAGGACGCAGGGATTTTTCAGTTTTGCAGTTCCGTTTTTTCCTCCTCGTTTTTAATTTTCTACCTACAGACCCATATAAGGGCATGGTTTTTGCACCGCCAATTGTAATTTGCAATGACATCACTCATTTTACTATCAAATCCATGATGAAAAAATGTAACAATATATGTTTGAGAGGCAAAATAAAAAAAATAAAAAAAAATTATTTTGAGGGCTTTCGTTTCTACTCAGTGCACTTTTCGGTAAAAATAACACATTTTCTTTATTCTGTAGGTCCATATGATTACAACCATAACCAATATATATAGGTTTTATTTTGTTTTGCTACTTTTAAAAATATTATACCTTTTTGTACAAGAATTAGTATGCCTATAATTGTCCTCTTCTGACCCTCTATAACTCTTTTATTTTTACATATACAGGGATTTATGAGGGCACATTTTTTGCACCTTGATCTTTAGCTTTTATCTGTATCATTTTTATGGAACTTTTTTTATCACTTTTTATTAATTTCTTTATGATATTTGAAGTGACCAAAAATATGTGCTTATGTTTTTTTTTTACATATGCGACATTGACTGTGTGGTTTAATTAACAATATATTTTAATAGTTCGGACATTTAGCAAGACCAAAATACCACATTTGTTTATGTTTATTTGTGTTTACATTATTTTAAAATTTTTAACCTTTTATTTACATTTTTTTTAGCTTCCATTTGGGACTACTAAATGATATCTTTTGTATTTAACCTCTTAAGGACGCAGGGTGTACCTGTACGCACTGTACCCGGTCCCGGTATATAACACGGGGTCACGCCGCTAATGAAAGCCAGGACCCTGGGCTAATAGTATGTGGCACCGTTTGTTGTGCTGCACGCTATTAACCCTTTAGAAGCGGTGTTCAAAGTTGATCACCGCGTCTAAAATGAAAGTGAAAGCTTCCCGCCAGCTCAGTCGGGCTGATCGGGACCATCGCGGTGAAATCACGATGTCCCGATCAGCTAGAATGCGAGCGGAGGTCCCCTAACCTGCCTCCATCGTGTCTGATCGGCGACTGATCGCTCCAAGCCTGAAATCCAGGCTTGAGTAATCGACCGCGATAACACTGATCTTTGCCGTGTCAATGCACAGCATCTGTGTAGCAGATGTGGAAAAAAAAGTTAATAAAGATCATTTAACCCCTTCCCTAATAAAAGAAAGAATCCCCCCTTTTCCCATTTAAAAAAAAACCTGTGTAAATAAAAATAACATATGTGGTATCGCCGCATGCAGAAATGTCCGAACTATAAAAATATATAGTTAATTAAGCCACACGGTCAATGGCGTTTGCTCAAAAAGTCCAATAGCGTATTTTTGGTCATGAAAAAATTTATAAAAAGCGGTCAAAAAGTCCGATCAATATAAAAATGATACCAATAAAAACAGATCATGGTGCAAAAAATTTACCAGCCCGTACGTGGAAAAATAAAAAAGTTATAGGGGTCAGAAGATGACTATTTTAAACGTATAAATTTGCATGTCGTTCTAATTTTTTTTTTATAAGTAATACAAAATCAAATCTATATAAGTAGGGTATCATTTTAACTGTATAGACCTACAGAATAAAGATAAGATGTCATTTTTCCCGAAAAATGCAGTGTAGAAACGGAAGTCCCCAAAAGTTACAAAATGGCATTTTTTCTTCAATTTTGTTGCACAATGAATTTTTTTTTCTGCTTCGCTGTGGATATTTTGGTAAAATGATGTCACTGTAAAGTAGAATTGGTGGCACAAAAAATAAGCCATAATATGGAAATTTTGGTGCAAAATTTATGATTTTTAGAAGGTGATGAGGAAAAACTGAAAATGCCAAAACGGAAAAACCCTGCATCCTTAATTAAGGGGTTAACAATGCTGCTCTTTTGTATTCAACAATGCTGCTCTATAGAACAGTATTGATCACTGTTATCAGAGATTCATTGCCATAGCGTTGGATACTGAGGCATTAATGGAGAGGTTAGCTTTAGCAGTTTCACAGGCTTTTACTAAGCCCTGGCTTAGGAATGGACACTATAAAAAAATAAGTATAAAAAAAACCTCACATGGTTTAATGGAAAGTTAATTTAAATATAAACACCCCAAGGCCCCTGATTACCCCATTAACCCTTTCAGTAAAAAAAAATATTTTTTCTGTTCTTGTCCTTACTCCTGGTCTTCTTCCTATAAAAAGACAAAAGAGAAAAAAATAGTAAAAGAAAAGGAAAAAAAAATATTATAAAATACAGAAAAAGTTTTGCTTTTGTCTGGGAAACCCTAAAGTATTGAGGATTAGTTAATATCATTGTATATATTTACCACAGAAGTGAAACCGCATTCTGGTCCATAGGTGCGAGTCCTCTACTCCAATGTATGTGCACAACTGCACTTGGGGTTGAGCACCTGTTATCACCTCGAGACTATGTTTATTTGTTTAAAGTTAGTCGTGTTGTACGCATCCACATACACGTTTATCAGGTGTCAGGATGCGATTGTGGTACTTGTGACCGTCTGCAGGCATCCTCCATTGTATGCAATTTTTGCTGGGGATCGCCCATAGCAACGGTTTACAAGTGCAAGACCCCTACCCCAGCGATGGTGCACAATTGCACTTGGGGTTCAGTTTCCTGCTATAGCCATGTCCATGCAAATATAAACCGGCAAGCGTCTTTTAAGGCTTATTCCAATGCACCCTTTTATCTTATCGGGTAGCGTTGGGGTTTCACCTGTGAGGCCTGCTATAAATGAACCAGCAAGGGTGGGGCTTGTAATCTGTCTCCCCCCTCCCATTGTATGTGTGCTTAGTCCACACTGGTGACTGGGCAGCAGTCTGCAAGTTGGACCTAAGGCTGCTGTAATTTGGTTCCTGGTTTTATGTATCTGGCCAGGTAGGTTAGTGGATAGGTCCCGCATCACTTGAGAAACCTTGGCGTGGTGTGCGGCCTCAGGTATGTTCTTCATATAAGGATATACTGGCTAATGTCTCAATTTTACATCAGTTTTGAGGATAAGTTAATATCATTGTATATATTTACCACAGGAGTGAAACCACATTCTGGTCCATAGGTGCGAGTCCTCTACTCCAATGTATGTGCACAACTGCACTTGGGGTTGAGCACCTGTTATCACCTCGAGACTACGTTTATTTGAAACCCTAAAGCAGTTGTCAAATGGCAACAAGCCAAGGCTGAATACAGGATGTATAAAGCAACATTGACATTCTGTGGAAGGCTGGCGAAAGATTATGCGGGTCACAACCAAACTTTTTGTTAAGGTATAATGAAGCAACCAACCCAAATTTTTGAAATATCTGCTCATCTCTAGTGACGTTTGTTTCTTGTTTTTGGAAAATTGTCATATGTGTATTGTCTTTGAGATGGATAGCTGTATAGACATTAGTAATGCAACCGGAGCTCACGCATCTGAGCTGCAAGTGGTATTGGCCCAAGTCAAAAATGTTCCCTAGGGCTCAAAGGACCCTAGACATACCACAGATTAGTATTGGTCACTTTAATAGTCTTCTGACAAGCAAGTCCCACTTGACTAAGCAGCTCAACCGCTTCCCTCTCAGATACTTGCTCTTACAAATGTGTGTATAATGGTGATTTGAGGTCACACAAGGTCTCCATGTCAACCATGCATCTTACAGAAATCCCAAGGGGACTGGTAGTTCTGGTTACTCAGGCTTTGGGTAACAGAAAGCAACCCAGTCATAGCACAGATTATACAACACAGACACAGCTTTTTTAAATGTACTCTAAATTGTCCTTTTAACATTTTTCTGATAATTATTAGTATACTTTTTGACTTTTGAATGTATTTATGCCGAAAGGACACTGTGCAGATGTTATTTTATAGTTTCATATGTAAATTTACCATATAAAATGTATAGCTCAGCTTATTCTTTGGAACACTAACAATCTTACCTGTTTTTATTGATCTCAGTTTTCATTGATAAACTCCTTCCTGCTCAGTGCTGTACATTTATGGAACAGTAGGAAGGTACCGTATTTATCGGGGTATACCACGCACCGGCCTATAACACGCACCCTCATTTTACCAAGGATATTTGGGTAAAAAAAAGTTTTTTACCCAAATATCCTTGGTAAAATTAGGGTGCGTGTGTGTGCATGCGTATACCTCGATACACCCCCAGGAAAAGGCAGGGGGAGAGGGGCCGTCGCTGCCTGCTTCTCTCCCCCTGCCTTTCCTGGGGTCTAGGGCCCTGCTGCCGCCGCTTCTCTCTCGCTGGCTATCTGCACCGCTGCCCGTTCTCTCCCCCTGACTATCGGTGCCGGCGCCCCATTGCCGGCGCCGATAGCCAGTGGGAGAGAAGCGGCGCCGTCAATGGGGCAGCGGCGCCAATAGCCAGGGGGAGAGAAGGGGCAGCGGCACCCATTGACAGCGCCGCTGCCCCGTTGCCTCCCCCATCCCCGGTTGTATAATTACCTGTTGCCGGGGTCGGGTCTGCGCTGCTTCAGGCCTCCGGTATGCGTCCCATGCGTCGTCGCTATGCACTGCACGGCGCGGCGCAATGAGTGATGTCATTGTGTCTCGCAGCGCATAGCAACGACGCAGGGGACGCACACCGGAGGCCTGAAGCAGCGCGGACCCGACCCCGGCAGGTAATTATACAAACGGGGATGGGGGAGGCAAGGGGGCAGCGGCGCCGGCAATGGGTGCCGCTGTCCCTTCTCTCCCCCTGTCTGTTGGCGCCACTGCCCCATCGCCGGCGCCGCTTCTCTCCCCATGACTATCGGTGCCGGCAATGAGGCGCTGGCACCGATAGTCAGGGTGAGAGAACGGGCAGCGGCACCGATAGCCAGGGGGAGAGGAGGGCCGGCAGCAGGGCTCTAGACCCCAGGACAGGCAGGGGCAGAGAAGCCGGCAGCGGTGGCGGTCTCTGCACCTGTAAAGCCGCTACAGTTCATTGATTAAAAGCGCCCGCTTTAAATCATTGAACTGCAGCGGCTTATCAGCGTATAGCATGCAGGTAGACTTTAGGCTAAAAATTTTAGCCTAAAAAGTGCGTGTTATATGTCGATAAATATGGTAGTTAATGCTGGCATTTTGTGGGTTCAGAAGCTAAGCCCACAGGATCTTTGATGGGGGGCAGCTGCCACATATTGTCGATTACCCTCCCCAACTGAAAAGATGCTGCGATCAATAGCAACTGCAGCATCTGTGGGGATAACAGAATAGGAGGTTGCCGCAATGCAATTACAGGGTTGCAATGGATGTCATGGCAGGGCCAAATAATGGTGCTCTGTAACGAGGAAAAAAAGAAATAAAAAACAAGCAAAAGCAAGCCATCATTGTGAAAATAAAACTTTTTAAGCTAAAACTGAATTTTACTGGGAAAAAATAAAGATTTTCATGGCTCCGATTCTCAAATCTTGTTTCAAACACTAGTGGGCTCAAAATACTCATTACACTTGTTTAGTTTCCAGAATGGGGGGGGCACTTCTGGGTTTGGCTTCATTGTACTGGTATCAAGTAGGGCACAGCATATGCTTAAGGTTCCCAAACATTGTTCCAGTAAATTCTGCACTACATATGCATAATGGAGTCTTTTAGGGAGTGTTTCTTGTATTTTAGCAATTCAACTCCTTCGCAAACCAAATATAATGCAAGAAAAACACCCTAATAAAAAAGGTCCCAAGTATACCTATGCATTGCGGTTTACAGCATACTGTTTCATTGGTGATTGTATTAGGAGCACAAACATGGCAGCCCGGAAGAAAGGCCCCATGCTGTCTTGACAACTGATTGGCCCCCAGCTGCCACACAGAAAGGCCCTGTGCTGCCATGACAATATAATCAGTGGTGCGGGTGGTGGTGATGGGAGCCAAATTTTTTTGTTTTTTGCTGGGGGAGGGAGTGGTCACAAAGCATATGCTACCTATAAATATTTTGAAGGGGTTATTCAGGATTAGAAAAACAAATCTGATTTCTTTTAAAACAGCGCCACCCCTGTGCTTAGGTTGTGTGTGGTATTGTAGCTAAGGTCCATTAACCCCTTAAGGACGGAGCCTATTTTCACCTCTAGGACGAAGCCCTTTTTTGCAAATCTGACCACTGTCACTTTAAACATTAATAACTCTGGAATGCTTTTAGTTAGCATTCTGATTCTGAGAATGTTTTTTCGTGACATATTCTACTTTAACATAGTGGAAAATTTTTGTGGTAACTTGCATCCTTTCTTGGTGAAAAATCCCAAAATTTGATGAAAAAATTAAAAATTTTGCATTTTTCTAACTTTGAAGCTCTCTGCTTGTAAGGAAAATGGATATTCCAAATATTATTATTTTTTTTTCACATATACAATATGTCTACTTTATGATTGCATCATAAAATTGACGAGTTTTTACTTTTGGAAGACACCAGAGGGCTTCAAATTTCAGCAGCAATTTTCCAATTTTTCACAAAATTTTCAAACTCGCAATTTTTCAGGGACCAGTTCAGGTTTGAAGTGGATTTGAAGGGTCTTCATATTAGAAATACCCCATAAATGACCCCATTATAAAAACTGCACCCCCCAAACTAGTCAAAATGACATTCAGTAAATGTTTTAACCCTTTAGGTGTTTCACAGGAAAAGCAGCAAAGTGAAGGAGAAAATTCAAAATCTTCATTTTTTACACTCGCATGTTCTTGTAGACCCAATTTTTGAATTTTTACAAGGGGTAAAAGGAGAAAATGTATACTTATATTTGTAGCCCAATTTCTCTCGAGTAAGCACATACCTCATATGTCTATGTAAAGTGTTCGGCGGGCGCAGTAGAGGGCTCAGAAGCGAAGGTGCGACAAGGGGATTTTTGAGAGTACGTTTTTCTGAAATGGTTTTTGGGGGCATGTCGCATTTAGGAAGCCCCTATGGTGCCAGAACAGCAAAAAAAACACATGGCATACCATTTTGGAAACTAGACCCCTTGAGGAACATAACAAGGAATAAAGTGAGCCTTAATACCCCACAGGTGTTTCACGACTTTTGCATATGTAAAAAAAAAAATTCACTAAAATGTGGGTTTCCCCCCAAATTTCACATTTTTGCAAGGGTTAATAGCAGAAAAGACCCCCCCAAAATTTGTAACCCCATCTCTTCTGAGTATGGAGGTACCCCATAAGTGGACCTGAAGTGCACTGCGGGCGAACTACAATGCTCAGAATGGAAGGCGTCATATTTGGCTTTTTGAGAGCAAATTTTGCTCGGGGGGCATGTCTCATTTAGGAAGCCCCTATGGTGCCAGAACAGCAAAATAACCCCCACATGGCATACCATTTTGGAAACTAGACCCCTCACAGAATGTAATGAGGGGTACAGTGAGCATTTACCCCCCACTGGTGTCTGACAGATCTTTGGAACAGTGGGCTGTGCAAAATTTTTCATTTTCACGGACCACTGTTCCAAAGATATGTCAGACACATGTGTGGTGTAAATTCTCACTGTACCCCTCATTACATTCCGTGAGGGGTGTAGTTTCCAAAATGGGGTCACATGTGGGTGTGTTTTTTTTTTTTGCGTTTGTCAGAACCACTGTAACAATCAGCCACCTCTGTGCAAATCACCTCAAATGTACATGGCGCACTCTCCCTTCTGGGCCTTGTTTTGCGCCCCCAGAGCACTTTGCGCCCACATATGGGGTATCTCCGTACTCGGGAGAAATTGCGTTACAAATTTTAGGGGGTGTTTTACCTCTTGTGAAAATGAAAAGTATAGGGCAACACCAGCATGTTAGTGTAAATTTTTTAATTTTTTTACACTAACATGCTGGTGTAGACCCCAATTGTTCCTTTTCATAAGGGGTAAAAGGAGAAAAAGCCCCCCAAAATTTGTTAGGCAATTTCTCCCGAGTACGGCGATACCCCATATGTGACCCTATTCTGTTGCCTTGAAATACGACAGGGCTCCAAAGTGAGAGCGCAATGCGCATTTGAGGCCTGAATTAGGGACTTGCATAGGGGTGGACATAGGGGTATTCTATGCCAGTGATTCACAAACAGGGTGCATCCAGCTGTTGCTAAACTCCCAGCATGCTTGGACAGTCAATTGCTGTCCAGAAATGCTGGGAGTTTTTGTTTTGCAACAGCTGGAGGCTCCATCTTAGAAACACTGCCGTAGGATACGTTTTTCATTTTTATTGGGAAGGGGGGGGGGCAGTGTACGTGTGTATATGTAGTGTTTTACTCTTTATTTTATGTTAGTGTAGTGTAGTGTTTTTAGGTTACATTCACACTGGCGGCAGATTACACTGAGTCTCCCGCTAGGAGTTTGAGCTGCGGCGGAAAATTTGCCGCAGCTCAAAATTGTAGCGGGGACCTCACTGTAATCTGCCGCCAGTGTGAATGTAGCCTGTACATTCACACGGGAGGGGGGTCAAAACTACAACTCCCAGCATGCACTGACAGACCATGCATGCTGGGAGTTGTAGTTTTGCAACAGCTGGAGGCACACTGGCTGGAAAACCTTGAGTTAGGTTCTATGACCTAACTCAGTATTTTCCAACCAGTGTGCCTCCAGCTGTTGCAAAATTACAACTCCCAGCATGTACTGATTGCGGAAGGGCATGCTGGGAGATGTAGTTATGCAATGGCTGGAGGCACGCAAGTACAACTCCCAGCATGCCAAGACAGCCTTATGCTGTTCCTGAATGCTGGGAGTTGTAGTTTTGCAAGATTTAGAGGGGTTCAAGTTGCAAATCACTGTCCAGTGGTCTCAAAACTGTGGCCCTCCAAATGTTGCAAAACTACAACTCGCAGCATTCCCAGACAGCAAACTGCTGTCTGGCATGCTGAGAGTTGTAGTTTTGCAACATCTGGAGACTCCTGGATAAAGCCCCGTTGGGTGAAACGCGTTGGAGGTCTGGTGGGTAACTGGGGAGCGGAGGGAGTCTCACTGTTTTATGCCACTATTATATCTGGTTTTCTCTGTGATCCGTTTTGTGTGCGTTTTTAAGATATTGGTCCTATTTACTTATGGCACGTTGCTGGCACTTTAAATTGTTCAGCACACTTGGACACTATATATACTATTGTTACTTTCTTTTTATCTCCCCCTGCTCCCTGGTTCCCACTTTTTGTTTGTCCACGCTGTGTCTGTAATCATTATATGTCTTGATATTATTCTCAACAAAACTCATTTTAGTTTATACATGGTCCGTTCTTAAGTGGTTTCTTTTTCTTTTGGTTTCATATTTAGAGTATTTACCACAAGACCCTATACATTTATGAGCATATCTCCTCCCCCTTTTTTGGGGCCCTCTAAATATTGCAAAACTACAAGTCCACCAGTGACCCGTATGACCAGGAATCGCGCAGATCGCAGGTCTGAATTGACCTGCGATTTGCGCGCATCGCGGTCATGGGGGGGTCTCAGGACCCCTCTCGGCGATGTGCCGGGATGCCTGCTGTTAGATAACAGCAGTCATCCCGGCCCGATCACCGCTACCGCTACAAATCAAACACAATCAAGCATAATGAAACATAGTGCAAGATAACATTTAAATTGTGCCAAACACCTCCGGTATGGGGGGGGGGGGGGGGGTCGGGGGGTTGGGGGGGGGCTGGGTTACAAGAGTTCATAGGTGCATCACTGGTAAAATGTATTACAATACAGTAAAAACATATAGTTCTACATTACAATATATACATAAGAAAATGCTTGCAATAGATTTAACATGCAATTTAGAATAAACAGGAGAAAAGACTATCAATATTGTAGGTAGACTTGTGCACTAGAAAAATTTTCGTTTCATTTCGCTTCGTTTTTTCGTTTTGGAAAAAAATTTCGGTTCAGCAATATTTTCGGTTTAGATTTTTCGGATACATTCGGTATTCGGGTAGGATTTTTTTTCGGACACATTCGGTATTCGGGGTACATTCGGTAAATTTTTATTTTTTTTGGACTTTAGCGATCCTAAAAAATTATGGCCATACCTTTTTTATTAAAATTTCGTAGGGTACCATAAAAAAATCATAATAAAAAAGATACAGTAGTGATGGAAAAAATTGTATCTAACAAAATGTATCTTTTTTATTATGAAATGTTTATTCATTTTTAAACAGGGATCAATTTATGTGAGCGGGTAAAGCACTAAAAATGTAGCCGACAATAGTAAAAATGTAGTGTGTGCGTGTTTTTCACTTTTTTATAAAACATTTTTTTAGGTAGTACTACTACTCCCAGCATGGAACACACTCTTCCATGATGGGAGTAGTAGTTACCTGTACTAATTGACAGATCGCAGGGGTCCCTTGCGATCCTCTTGTATAATGTACAGATGCGGCGGCTGCTCTTCTATGGTCCCCTGCACTCACGTATATATACACATATTCATATTTCCCGCAGAGCTGTGATTGGCCAGATCATTCCAGCCAATCACAGCTCTCTGTGAGAAATAGGAATATGTGTATATATACGGCCGTGCAGGGGACCATAGGAGAACGGCCACCGCATTCATACATTATACTGAAGGATCGCAGCGGCTGTCAGGAGTGATACCCGCAGTGATCTTTCCTTTACTACAAGTACTACCACTCCCAACATGGAGTACACTCTGCTCCATGCTGGGAGCTGTAGTACCTGCATTAATAGACAGATCGCAGTGGGTGTCAGAAGTTACACTCGCTGCGATATGTCTATTAATGCAGGTACTACAGCTCCCAGCATGGAGCAGAGTGTGCTCCATGTTGGGAGTATTAGTACCTGCAGTAAGGGACAGATCCCAGGGATGTCACTTCTCCTGGCACCCGCTGCGATCGTCCTGATGTGAATGTCGGGATCAGCTGTTCTCAGGGCTACAGAGCCGGGAGAACAGCTGACGCTGAGCCGTAGGTATACATCGTATATCTACTGCCCAGCAAGAACTTACAGTGAGCCTGCAATGTGTATACAGTATACACATTGCTGGATCACTTAACCCCTTGCTGAGCTGTGCGCTATGCGCAAGCCCAGCAAGGGCAGAGTTAACATACACTGCTGGACAGTGTAGGTTAACCCTTTGGGCGGTATACACTATATACAGCTATCTATAGATAGCTGTATAAAGTGTATACAGAAGACGAAGTCCAGCTTACTTCCCTCGAGTCCCGGGCCGGTCCGTGTAGCTCCGCCCCCTAGTGATGACGTCATTAGGGGCGGAGCTACAGAAGGGAACAAGGCTAGTTTATCTGAAGCTCTGTTCACATTGTACATAGTTAGTATGGTTGAAAAAAGACATACGTCCATCAAGTCCAACCAGGGGATTGAAGGGAAGGGTGTAAGGGGATAAGGGAAAGGGATGTAGTTTTATAATTCTGCATAAGCATTAATGTTATTTTGTTCCAGGAATGTATCTAACCCTGTTTTAAAGCTGTTAATTGTTCCTGCTGTGACCAGTTCCTGAGGTAGACCGTTCCATAAATTCACAGTCCTCACGGTAAAGAAGGCGTGTCGCCCCTTTAGACTAAACCTTTTCTTCTCCAGACGGAGGGAGTGCCCCCTCGTCCTTTGGGGGGGTTTAACCTGGAACAGTTTTTCTCCATATTTTTTGTATGGGCCATTTATATACTTATATACGTTTATCATATCCCCCCTTAAACATCTCTTCTCAAGACTAAACAATTGTAACTCCTTTAATCGCTCCTCATAACTAAGATGTTCCATGTTCCATATTAGTTTAGTCGCGCGTCTCTGCACCCTTTCCAGCTCCACAGTGTCCCTTTTATGAACAGGCGACCAAAACTGAACAGCATATTCCAGGTGAGGCCGTACCAATGCTTTATAAAGGGGGAGTATTATTTCCCTGTCCCTTGAGTCCATGCCTCTTTTGATACATGACAATATCCTGCCGGCTTTGGAAGCAGCAGCCTGACATTGCATGCTATTCTGTAGTCTGTGATCTACAAGTACACCCAGATCCTTCTCTACCAGTGACTCTGACAGTTTAATCCCCCTAAGACATATGACGCATGCAGGTTATTAGTACCCAGATGCATAACTTTACATTTATCCACATTGAACCTCATTTGCCAAGTGGATGCCCAGACACTTAGTCTATCCAAGTCATCTTGTAACTTAGGGGGGGGGGGGGGGGGGGTCTTGTAAATGGTGTATGTACGTTTTGTATAATGTGAACAGACCCTTCTGGCAGTGTCTACCCAGACAGGGAGACTCCAGCTGTTGCTAAACTACAACTCCCAGCATGCCCAGAAAGCCAAAGGCTGTCTGGGCATGCTGGGAGTTGTAGTTTTGCACCAATTGGTGGCTCCCTGTTTGGGTAGACATTGCATCATGGGTGCTCTCCCCAGCGGACAGCGCCAAAAATGTCATAACCAATTTTTTGTGTTTTTTTTTCTTCTCGTTTCAGATCCGTGTATGCAGAGGATTACTGCGGATTCGATGGATTACGGCGGATTATTTTTTTTTCCTTTAATAAAATGGTTAACGAGGGCTGTGGGGAAGTGTTTTTTTTAAATAAAATAATTTTTCCAATGTGTAGTGTTTTTTTTATATTTTTTATTTTATTTTCAGGGTTAGTAGTGGAAGCTGTCTTATTGACGGAATCCATTACTAGGCCAGGGCTTAGTGCTAGCCACAAAAACAGTTAGCGCTAACCCCCAATTATTACCCTGGTACCCACCGCCACAGGGGTGCCGGGAAGAGCCGGTACCAACAGGCCCGGAGCGTCAAAAATTTCTGCTCCTGGACCTAGGCGGTAACAGGCTGGCGTTATTTAGGCTGGGGAGGGCCAGTAACAATGGTCCTCGCCCACCCTGGTAACGTCAGGCTGTTGCTGTTTGGTTGGTATTGTGCTGAGAATGAAAATACGGGGAACCCTATGCGTTTTTTTTTTTAAATTTAAATATAAAAAAATAAAAAATAAAAAAAACGCATAGGGTTCCCCGTATTTTCATTCTCGGCACAATACCAACCAAACAGCAACAGCCTGACGTTACCAGGGTGGGCGAGGACCATTGTTACTGGCCCTCCCCAGCCTAAATAACGCCAGCCTGTTACCGCCTAGGTCCAGGAGCGCCATTTTTGACGCTCCGGGCCTGTTGGTACCGGCTCTTCCCGGCACCCCTGTGGCGGTGGGTACCGGGGTAATAATTGGGGGTTAGCGTTAGCTGTTTTTGTGGCTAGCACTAAGCCCTGGCCTAGTAATGGATTCCGTCAATAAGACAGCTTCCACTACTAACCCTGAAAATTCAATAAAAAAAATAAAAAAACACAACACATTGGAAAAATTATTTTATTTAAAAAAACACTCCCCCACAGCCCTCGTTAACCATTTTATTAAAGGAAAAAAAATTATCCGCCGTAATCCATCAAATCCGCAGTAATCCTCTGCATACACGGATCTGAAACGAAAAAAAACACAAAAAAAATGGTTATGACATTTCTGGCGCTGTCTGCTGGGGAGAGCACCCATGATGCAATGTCTACCCAAACAGGGAGCCACCAATTGGTGCAAAACTACAACTCCCAGCATGCCCAGACAGCCTTTGGCTGTCTGGGCATGCTGGGAGTTGTAGTTTAGCAACAGCTGGAGTCTCCCTGTCTGGGTAGACACTGCCAGAAGGGTCTGTTCACATTATACAAAACGTACAATGTGAACAGAGCTTCAGATAAACTAGCCTTGTTCCCTTCTGTAGCTCCGCCCCCTAATGACGTCATCACTAGGGGACGGAGCTACACGAACCCGCCCCGGGACTCGAGGGAAGTAAGCTGGACTTCGTCTTCTGTATACACTTTATACAGCTATCTATAGATAGCTGTATATAGTGTATACCGCCCAAAGGGTTAACCTACACTGTCCAGCAGTGTAAGTTAACTCTTCCCTTGCTGGGCTTGCGCATAGCGCACAGCTCAGCAAGGGGTTAAGTGAGCCAGCAATGTGTATACTGTATATACTGTATTGCAGGCTCACTGTAAGTTCTTGCTGGGCAGTAGATATACGATGTATACCTACGGCTCAGTGTCAGCTGTTCTCCCGGCTCTGTAGCCCTGAGAACAGCTGATCCCGACATTCACATCAGGACGATCGCAGCGGGTGCCAGGAGAAGTGACATCCCTGGGATCTGTCCCTACTGCAAGTACTAATACTCCCAACATGGAGCACACTCTGCTCCATGCTGGGAGCTGTAGTACCTGCATTAATAGACATATCGCAGCAAGTGTAACTTCTGACACCCGCTGCGATCTGTCTATTAATGCAGGTACTACAGCTCCCAGCATGGAGCAGAGTGTACTCCATGTTGGGAGTGGTAGTACTTGTAGTAAAGGAAAGATCACTGCGGGTATCACTCCTGACAGCCGCTGCGATCCTCCAGTATAATGTATGGATGCGGCGGCAGTTCTCCTATGGTCCCCTGCGCGGCCGTATATATACACATATTCCTATTTCTCACAGAGAGCTGTGATTGGCTGGAATGATCTGGCCAATCACAGCTCTGCGGGAAATATGAATATGTGTATATATACGTGAGTGCAGGGGACCATAGAAGAGCAGCCGTCGCATCTGTACATTATACAAGAGGATTGCAAGGGACCCCTGCGATCTGTCAATTAGTACAGGTAACTACTACTCCCATCATGGAACAGTGTGTTCCATGCTGGGAGTAGTAGTACTACCTAAAAAATGTTTTATAAAAAAGTGAAAAACACGCACACACTACATTTTATTATTGTCGGCTACATTTTTAGTGCTTTACCCGCTCACATAAATTGATCCCTGTTTAAAAATGAATAAACATTTCATAATAAAAATGATACATTTCGTTAGATACAATTTTTTCCATCACTACTGTATCTTTTTTATTATGATTTTTTTATGATACCCTACGAAATTTTTATAAAAAAAGGTATCTCCATAATTTTTTAGGATCCCTAAAGTCCAAAAAAAGAATAAAAAGATTTACCAAATGTTCGGGAAATAACGAATGTATTCATTACTTTGCTATTCGTATTGTCGTGGCGATTCGGGAATGTTCAAAATATGTTTTCGTGCATTCGGATCGGTCCGAATGCACGAAAACTGTAAAATTCGGTAAATTAGACATTCGTGCCGAACCGAATTGCACATGTCTAATTGTAGGGGAAACGAAAAGGAGGCTCAAGACACTACCGTAACTCAGCATCCCGAATGGTAAAGAGGTTTGTTGTAGAAACAAGCACCATGAGGATCTGTCCTAGGAATAGTTAATAAACTAAGGACTGGGATTGTAGGGAATCGTACATGTCAGTACTTTATTTATGAATAAATATTATAGTCAAATCAGTGTATGACATGGGACGTTAATAGGAGACATATGGGCGAACCTTGAGTAGTCATATGACCAATTTCAGACAATCAATAAACTAATATAAATGGATAAATGTAAGGTTATGCACTTGAGCCATAAAAACTAAACGCGCAATAGTGTGCTAAATAATAAGAGATTAGGTAAAACTACTACTAAAAAGGACTTGGGGATATTGGTCGACAGTAAGCTCAACTTTAGTGATCAGTGCAAGGCAGCGACTGCCAAGGCTAATAAAGTCATGGGAAGTTTCAAGAGAGGCATAGGACATAGCATGCTTGTGACAAGGACATAGTTTTGCCTCTGTATAAATCGCTAGTCAGACCACATATGGAGTATTGTGTCCAATTCTGGGCCCCTGTATATAAGAAGCACATGGCTCAACTGGAGAGGGTTCAGAGGAGAGCGACAAAGATAATTAATGATATGGGAGGATTACAAGACTAAGACAGGCTATCAAGCTTGGGGTATTTTGTTTGGAGAAAAGACATCTTGCGGGGCGATCTGATTATACTTAGAGATGAGAGAATTTTTGAAAAATTTGATTTGGTTCGATCCGAATTTATTTGGGACAAATTGTTATTAAAACTGCTATTTCCGGGCTAAATAGAGTCTCAATAGGGATGTAACACTTGCTGTAACACGCATAGGGAGTGTGCTGGGGTAGTGACATTCAGATTACAGGCATCGCTATTAGAATCACTGCCGCAGAGCGGCACAATGACAGAGCCTGGAGGCGGCAGCAGCATGACAAGACCATAGGGTGGCACTATGATAGAGCCTGGATGTGGCAGCAGTATAAGGAGAATATATGGCGGCACAATGACACAGTCTGGAGGTGGCAGCAGCCTATGTAGGTCACAGAGCGGCACAATGACAGGGCCTGGATGTGGCAGCAGCGTATGTAGGCTGCAGAGTGGCACAATGACAGAGCCTGGCGGTGGCGGCAGCATATGTAGGCTGCAGAGAAGCACAATGAGACAGCCTGGAGGTGGCGGCAGCATATGTAGGCCGTAGAGCGACACAATGACATATACTGGAGGTGGCAGCAGCCTATGTAGGCTGCAGAGTGGCACAATGACAGAGCCTGGAGGTGATGGCAGCATGAGGAGACCATATGGCGGCAGAATGACACAGCCGGGAGGTGGTGGCAGCCTATGTAGGCACAGAGCGGCACAATGACAGAGCCTGGAGGTGCCAGGAACACAACGAGACAAAATCTGGATGTGGCAGCAGGGTCGGGAGACCATATGGCGTCACAATTGAAGAGATTAAAGGTCAATTGATGATTTTGAAGAGAGTAAAAGGGTACTCCGGTAGAAAACATTTTTTTAAATGAACTGGTGCCAGAAAGTTGAGTTGTCAGCAGAGAGCACTTGTGGTCAGGCAGAAAGGAAATTAAAAAAGAAAATAACTTCATGTTGAGAATACAGCAGCTGATAAGTACTGGAAGGACTGATATTTATAACAGAGGTAATTAACAAATCTATTAAACTTTCTGGCACCAGTTGATTTAAAAGAAAATGTTTTCCAGTGGAGTACCCCTTTAATCCTTCCAGTAATTATTAGCAGCTGTATACTACAGAGGAAACTCTTTTCTTTTTGAATTTCTTTTCTGTCTGTCCACAGTGCTCTCTGTTGATACCTCTGTCCGTGTCAGGAACTGTCCAGAGCAACATAGGTTTGCAATGGGGATTTTCTCCTGACATGGACAGAGGTGTCAGCAGAGAGCACTGTGGACAAAAAGAAAATAAATCCAAAAAGAAAAGAATTTCCTCTGTAGTATACAGCATCTGATAAGTACTGGAAGGATTAAGATTTTTTAATAGAAGTAACTTACAAATCTGTTTAATTTTGTAGCACCAGTTGACTTAAAAAGACCTAAAAAAAAATGTTTCCACCGGAGTACCCCTTTAACAAGTTTAATGTGTCAGCAGCATGAGGAGATCACATGGCGACACAATGACAGAGCCTGGAGGTGGTGGCAGCCTATGTATGCCGCAGAGCGGCACAATGACAGAGGTGGCATTGATAAGGATGACCATTATGATTTTGATTACTGATATGTGTATATTATTTTCCTTTCAGCTCGCTAACTTGCTGACCAAGAAGATGAAGACCTTGGAACAAGGCCAGAAGAAGTGAGATAGGAGGCTGAAACTTGGAAGACAAAATATTTGAAGAGATAGAGACAGTGTAGAAGGGCAGAGAGAAATCCAGAATTTTCCAGTATAAGAGTGAGAGGGCAGCATACGTGAACTTTGGCCATGCTTAAATATGCTAATATATACACAGACGCAATACTCAAATAACCAATCAAAATATAAAATGATGATTTTGACATGATAACTAACCTCCCCTTTATGCCAAATGTAAAAACCAATGTACTTATGTGTAATAAACAGAAATCTTTACCACTCTTGAGGACAGCTCCTGAGCTTCCTGCTGAGAGAGTTTTATACCAATTTTTTGTCTGGTGTATATTTCTTGTGTCGACACTCAGCAGTATACAGCGTCAGTCATGCACATTTTAAGGCCTAACCAGCAGCCATCCTTGACAGCATCAGCATGAGGAAACTATATGGCGGCATAATGACAGAGCCTGGAGGTGGTTAGGATAATACGCCCCAGTACGGTTGCACCAGAAATAAGCGTAACAATCTAGTGCGTAAGTCTTTTAGTGCTTTTACACTAACTGCCCCTAGTAGCTTTAACCAGAAAAAACGTAGAACTGCTGAGTGCATATATATTTTACTTATTTTAGGATAACACGCCCAGTACGGTTGCACCAGAAAGAAGCGTAACAATCTAGTGCGTAAGTCTTTTAGTGCATCTACACTAACTGCCTCCTGGTAGTTTTAACCACAAAAAAGGTAGAACTGCTGAGTGCGTATATATTTCAATTATTTTCGGATAATACGCCCCAGTACGGTTGCACCAGAAATAAGCGTAACAATCTAGTGTGTAAGTCTTTTAGTGCTTTTACACTAACTGCCCCCTAGTAGCTTTAACCAGAAAAAAACGTAGAACTGCTCAGTGCGTATATATTTAAATTATTTTCGGATAATACGCCCCAGTACGGTTGCACCAGAAATAAGCGTAACAATCAGGTGCGTAAGTCTTTTAGTGCTTTTACACTAACTGCCCCCTAGTAGCTTTAACCAGAAAAAACGTAGAACTGCTGAGTGTATATATATATATATATATATATATATATTATATATATATATATATATATTTCACAGATTTTAGGATAATAGACCCCAATACGGTTGCACCAGAAATAAGCTTAAAGGAGTACTATGGTGCACAATTCTTTTAGCCCAAAATGTTCCCCGCGGCTGTACCTTTCTATCAATGTCCTCCTTTCAGAAGTCGGTCTGGCCGTTTTCCCGTGGCAGCACCGCGAATTTCCCGGTTCTTCCGGGTTATGGTGGTGTGGAGGATGACGTAAAAATCGTCATCCCCCATGCTGCCTTGCTCCAGCTTCCAGTCCCTCCGTGCTTCAGTCCTTCTCACCCCCTCCTCTACCTCATCCTTTCCCCTCCCTAGTAATTATATTAAACCCGCCCCTTTGAAACGTTACACATTGAAATCATGTGTAACTTGTTTGAAGAATATCCCTGTTAGTTACGGCAGCGTAACTAACCGGGATATAATTGGCCAGGAGTGGTCACATGTTCGGTCCCGGGGAAATGCTAAGTGCGTCGGCGCGCTCAGCTTCATGTGATAGGCGGGAGGCATTCAGAGTTGTTTGCGCAGTCCAGCCAATGACGGCTGCGCAAACGAGGAATATATGAATATGTAAAATATGGGAGCGGGGAAGGACCTTTACAGTGATGACGTTTCGTTACGAAGATGGCCGCGGCAGGCCGAATACTGGGGAACGAAATTCATAATTGTGAGATACTGGCTGCACTTCCGGTTTTCCGAAAAGTCGTATATGCATGCAGTTAGCGCAACGGAGGTGATTTAGGATATTATATAACTTTGGGCGAGCTTTACAATGTGCAATAAATATTTTGCTCCAGAGTACTCCTTTAAGTCTTTAGTGCTTTACTAACTGCCCCCTAGTGCTTTTACTAACTGCCCCCTAGTAGCTTTAACCAGAAAAAACTTAGAACAGCTGAGTGCGTATATATTTCATTTATTTTCGGATAATACGCCCCAGTACGGTTGCAACAGAAATAAGCGTAACAAGCTAGTGATTAAGTCTTTTGGTGCTTTTACACTGCTCCCTAGTAGCTTTAACCAGAAAAAAACTTAGAACTGATGAGTGCGTATATATTTGACTTATTTTAGGATAACACGCCCCAGTACAGTTGCACCAGAAATAAGGTGCGTAAGTCTTTTAGTGCTTTTACACTAACTGCCCCCTAGGAGCTTTAACCTGAAAAAATGTAGAACTGCTGAGTGCGTGTATATTTCAGTTATTTTTGGATAATATTCCCCAGTACGGTTGAATCAGAAATAAGTGTACTCTCTCTCTGTGAACTGTACCTGTCGGCCTGCCTGCAGTGATGCAGGCTTGAGGTGAATGGATTCGCCGCTGTAAAGATCTGATTCCGTATTGTCAGTAACACACAGTGTCTGCTCTCTCAGCAAAAAGTCCCAGCAATGGCTTCCGAATATATAGGGCTGTGACATCACAGGGCTGGCTGCTGATAGGCTGTATCTCACCATGTGATTCAGGGTGTTCCTTCCTACACACCTTCCCAGAATTCCTTGCCCCATGTCCTCACACATGTAGCCGCCATTTTAGCCCCCTGGCCCGCATAAAAATTGGAGTGAATGAAGCGATTCATTACGAATCGAATTTTCCATGAAATTCGGAACAAATTCAAATTCGTCCGATTCACCCTTCGCTAATCACAATGTGCAAATATATGAATGGACAGTATAGAGATCTTTCTAGTGATCTTTTTATACCTAGGCCGGTAACCATGACAAGGGGGGAATCCTCTACGTCTAGAGGAGAGAAAATTTCCCCATCGTCACAGACAGGGATTCTTTACTGTAAGAGCGGTGAGACTATGGAACTCTCTGCCACATGATGTTGTGGTGTTTGACTCAAAAAACAAGTTCAAAGGAGGTCTGGATGCTTTTCTGAAAAAAAAAATATTACAGGGTATGGAGCTACATTTATGGGGATAGAACATTGATCCAGGGATTATTCTGATCGCCATATTGGAGTCGGGAAGAAATTTTTCATGGGGCAATTGGCATCAGCCTCATGATTTTATTTTATTTATTTTTTTGCCTTCCTCTTCCTCTGTGTCAACACAGTGGGTTTTTAGGTTGAACTCAATGGAGTCTTGTCTTTTTTTCAAACATATAAACTATCGGGGACATTTATCATCGTTGCTTTGGTGAGCAAGTTCTGTAGTCATTTTTTTCTTGCTATTTTTTGCTTATGTATGACATATTTATCATACTATCACAGGGGGTTGATAAATGTGGCTTACATGAGCACAAACCAAGAAATCACTTTTAAATACCATTTTTAAGCACACATAAGCAAAAACCAAATAATGACTACAGAACACCACTTTGCAGCTTTGAAAAAAAAATTGCATATATATATATATATATATATATATATATATATATATATATATATATATATAATGTGTGTGTGTGTGTGTATATATTACATTTTTTAACACTGTTTTTTCTCCCTAAATGTACTTTTTTTTTTGTTACTTCTTCTACAGATCAGTGTATCCTGTGGACTCCTTCGGATTCGGTGGACTACTTCGACGACCAGTGTTTTTCTTTGCTTGATGTTAATAAAATGGTTAACGAGGGCTTGTGGGGGAGTGTTTTTTTGTAATAAATTTTTTTTAAACCTGTTGTGTTTTTTTTTTTACTTACTGGACAGGCTTAGTAGTGGAAGCTGTCTTACAGACGGAGTCCATTAATAAGCCGGGCTTATCGTTAGCCACAAAAACAGCTAGCGTTAACCCCCAATTATTACCCCGATACCCAACACCACAGGGGTGCCGGGAAAAGCCGGTATCAACAGGCCCGGAGCGTCAAAAATGGCGCTCCTGGGCCTAGGCAGTAACATTTTTGACGCTCCGGGCCTGTTGATACCAGCTTTTCCCGGCACCCCTGTGGTGTTGGGTACCGGGGTAATAATTGGGGGTTAGCGCTAGCTGTTTTTGTGGCTAATGCTAAGCCCAGCTTAGTAATGGACTCCGTCTATAAGACAGCTTCCACTACTAAGCCTGTCAAGTAAAGTAAGGAAAAAACACAATAGGTTTAAAAAAAAATTATTACAAAAAACACTCCCCCCACAAGCCCTCGTTAACCATTTTATTAAAATCAAACAAAGAAAAACGCTGGTCATCGAAGTAGTCCACCGAATCCAAAGGAGTCCACAGGATACACGGATCTGAAATGAGAAGGAAAAAAAACCCCAAAAATGGGTTAGTACATTTATTATCACCTGCTTGCACATTGTGTGGTCTGAAGAAACGCTGTTTAGGCGTGAAATGGCTATAACCTCCTGCTGGCTAACGGGCTTTTAACCTGCACGTTGTGACACTTCGCTCCGAACAAAAGGACATTTGTTTCACCGCCTACCTGATGTGTGTCGTCCTCTCCTTCCCGCTTGACACATCCATTAATGTCTAAACCTTGGCTACAAATGGGAATACACCCCTAAATGAAAATGTCCAAATTGGACACAAAGTGGAAGATTTATCAAAACCTGTCCAGAGGGAAAGTTGCTAAGTTGCGCATAGCAACCAATCTGATTAAAAAAATCAAACAAGCAATCTGATTGGTTGCTATGGGCAACTCAGCAACTTTTCCTCTTGACCGGTTTTGATAAATCTCCTCCAAAGTGTCAATATTTTGTGTGGCCACCATTATTTTTTGCCACTGCCTTAAACCTCTTGGGCATGGAGTTCATGGCTTAGTAACAGAGGCACTGTCAAGCTATTTGCATAGGTTTCTTTCCATACTAATGGAAATATCTTTAATTCTCAGGGACATAAGTTGCCCTATATTTGCATTGAACATTTTTTAATGACATGAGAAATACCATCTAGCCTCCAAAGATGTGGAAAGCCTATATAACCACATCCATTAGGATGTGGGTGTAGGGGTGAGTAACTAACTGGTGAGTTAAATGTATTCACCTAGTTTATAGCATGTTAGGTTTTGTGCATTTGTATACATTTAAGGCATACTTACCTACACCATGGGCATCACCATGGGCCTGAAGAAACGTTGATTTGGTGTTAAACGTCTGCTGTCGCCAGGTGAAGGCCTCCTACACTACATCCCCTGTTTGTTATGTGATGTTCAGTTGGACTAAAAACTTTGTGCAAAAATTTCCTCTTGTGCTCTGTTTTATTTTTTCTCTATATGAATTACATATGTTTATCTTAGTTTTATCGGACCACAGAACATGGTTTCAGTAATCCATTTCCTTAGTTTGTGGGCTAGCAGACCAATTTGCTGCAGTGTGCGGCATATGGTCTGAGCACTGAGAGGCTGATCCCCACCCCTACAACCTCTGCAGCAGTGCTGAGAGCACTCATGTCTATTTCCCAAAGACAATCTCTGGACATGATGCTGAGCATGTGCACTCAACTTCTTGGGTCAGACATTGGGAGTAGAGATGAGCGAACTTTAGAAAAATTTGATTTGGCCGAATCGCCAAATTTTTTGAAAAAATTTGGTTCGGTCCAAATTTATTTGCGGCGAACCTGTATTAAAAATGGCTATTTCTGGCCTAAAGAGAGCCTAAATAGGGGTGTAGAACACTTTGCCTTGCTGTAACATGCACAGGTTTTGTGCTGGGGTAGTGAAATAATACTGTTATTCAGAATAACATGCAGATTACCGGCATCGGTTTTAGAATCACTGCCGCAGAGCGGCACGATGACAGAGCATGGACGTGGCATCAGTATGAGGAGATCATATAGTGGCTGAATGACACAGTGTGAAGGTGTTGGCAGCATGAGGAGACCAAATAGTGGCTGAGTGACACAGCATGGAGGTGTTGGCAGCATGAGGAGACCATATAGTGGCTGAATGACACCACGTGGAGGTGTTGGCAGCATGAGGAGACCATATAGTGGCTGAATGACACAGCGTGGAGGTGTTGGCAGCATGAGGAGACCATATAGTGGCTGAATGACACAGCATGGAGGTTTTGGCAGCATGAGGAGACCATATAGTGGCTAGATGACACAGCTTGGGTGAGGCTGAAGCATGAGGAGACCATATAGTGGCTGAATGACACAGCTTGGAGATGTTTGCAGCATGAGGAGACCATATAGTGGCTGAATGACACAGCTTGGATGAGGCTGAAGCATGAGGAGACCATATAGTGGCTGAATGGCACACCAAGAAGGTGTTGGCAGCATGAGGTGACCATATAGTGGCTGAATGACACAGCGTGGAGGTGTTGGTAGCATGATGAGACCATATAGTGGCTTAATGACACAGTAGGGAGGTGTTGGCTGCATTAGGAGACCATATAGTGGCTGAATGACACAGCTTGGATGAGGCTGAAGCATGAGGAGACAATATAGTGGCCGAATGACACAGCGTGGAGGTGTTGGCAGCATGAGGAGACCATACAGTGGCTGAATAACACAGTGTGGAGGTGTTGGCAGCATGAGGAGACCATATAGTGGCTGAATGACACAGCATGGAGGTGGTGGCAGCATGAGGAGACCATATAGTGGCTGCATGACACAGCATGTATGAGGCTGAAGCATGAGGAGACCATTTAGTGTCTGAATGACACAGCCGGGAGATTGGTAGCATGAGAAGACCATATAGTGGCTGAATGACACAGTGTGGAGGTGTTGGCAGCATGAGGAGACCATATATTGGCTGAATGACACAGCTTGGAGGTGGTGGCAGCATGAGGAAAACCATATAGTGGCTGAATGACACAGTGTGGAGGTGTTGGCAACATGAGGAGGCCATATAGTGTCTGAATGGCACAGCCAGGAGTTGGCAGCAGCATGAGTAGACACTAGGCCTTCCCAATCCCTAAGATTCTAAGATGAATTCTTAATTTTAAACCGAAGATTTTGGGTAGTTAGTGCTACCATAAGAAAATTTTTATTCCCAGACCCAGGCCCAGCAGCATCAGTAAACAATATATTGACTGAATGGCAAAGCCTGGAGTTGGCTGAAGCATAAGGAGACCATATAGTGTCTGAATGGCACACCCTGGAGTTTCTGCAGATGAGGAGGGCCTCACAATAGGGCCTCACAATCTCTAATAATAAAAGATGAATTTTTAAATTTCAATTGAAGATGTATGGTACCTAGTGCTACCATAAACATATATAGGTAATGTCCTAGGCTCAGCAGCATCACTAAACCATGTAGTTGCTATATGACACATGCAGGAGCAGGCAGCAGCATGAGTTCACAAGAGGGATTCACAACCCCTAACATTAAAGGGTGAATGTTGAAATCTCTATTGAAGTTGCATGTTAGCTAGTGCTAGAATCCAAAAATTTAAGGCCCAAGCCCAGCAGCATCAGTAAGCCAAGTAGTTCCTTAAACACAAAGTAGGGAGCAGGCATCAGCAGTAAACCAAACAGTTTCATAACCCCTTACACTGAAAGATCACTGTTGAAATTTCTATTAAACACGTATTTAATACAATACAGGAATTTAGGTGCACTACTGTGGTAGATGTATACAATGACATTGGCTATCCCTCAACACTGATGTAAAAATTGAGACATTCTCCAGTATATCCTTATATGAAGGACATACCAGAGCCCGCACACCAACGCCAAGGTTTCACACCATCTATCTGGTGTAGGATTCTATTGTGGCACTTATAGTCCGCTGCAGGCATCCTCCATTGTATCCATTTTTATGCTGGGGATCGCCTCAAGCAACGGACTACAAGGGCAGGATCTCCTCCCCCAGTATAAATGCACAACCGCATTTGGGGTTGAGCACCTCCAGCCATTTGAGACCACGTTTTTTGTTGTTTGTTTAAATTTTATACTTGGAGGTGTGTAAACTCCATATGTAATGCGCCTTGAATATCTTCCAGGCACCATTAGGGTAGCACCAGTGAGGCCATGCACCTATATTAGCCAACTTGGGTGGGGCTTGCAGCCTGCCTCTCTCCTCCCATTGTATGTGTGCTCAGTCACGCTGGAGGGTACCTGGGAGGATGCTGTGAGTCGACCGAATGCTGCCGTAATTGCCCACTGGCCCCTGTTTTGCTTATCACAGACATATAGGATTAGCGTTAGGTCACGCGTCATTTGAGAAACCTTGGCGTTGGTGTGCGGGCTCTGGTATGTCCTTCATATAAGGATATACTGGCGAATGTCTAAATTTTAACATCAGTGTTGAGGGATAGCCAATGTCATTGTATACATCTACCACAGTACTGCACCCATTTTCCTGTATTGTATTATGCTAATTGTTACACATCCACACTGTCTATCTGGTGTAGGATTCTATCTTGGCACTTGTAGTCCGCTGCAGGCATCCTCCATTGTATGCATTATTATGCTGGGGATCGCCCCTAGCACCGGACTACAAGGGCAGGATCTGCTCCCCCAGTATAAATGCACAACCGCATTTGGGGTTGAGCACCTCCAGCCATTTGAGACCATGTTTTTTGTTGTTTGTTTAAATTTTATACTTGGAGGTGTGTAAACTGCATGGGGGAGTTTTATCAAAACTTGTGCAAGGAAAAGTTGCTGAGTTGCCCATAGCAACCAATCAGATTGCTTCTTTCATTTTTGAAAAGGCCTCTGCAAAATGAAAGCAGCGATCTGATTAGTTGCTATGGGCAACTCAGCAACTTTTCCTCTGGACTGGTTTTGATAAATCTCCCCCCATATGTAATGCGCCTTGAATATCTTCCAGGCAGCATTAGGGTGGCACCTGTGAGGCCATGCACCTATATTAGCCAACTTGGGTGGGGCTTGCAGCCTGCCTCTCTCCTCCCATTGTATGTGTGCTCAGTCACGCTGGAGGGTACCTGGGAGGACGCTGTAACACCCTAGCAATGGACTACAAGGGCAGGATCGGCTCCCCCAGTATAAGTGCACAACCGCATTTGGGGTTGAGCACCTCCAGCCATTTGAGACCACGTTTTTTGTTGTTTGTTTAAACATGTATTTAGCACGTGCTAAACATCCAAAAATTTAAGGCCCAAGCCCAGAAGCATCAATAAGCCAAGTAGTCCCTGAAACACACAGTCAGGAGCAGGTATCAGCAGTACACCAGAGGGTTTCATAACCCCTCACATTGAAAGATCAAGCTTGAAATCTCAATTAAGCATTTATGTTAGCTAGTGCTACCAGAACATATTTGGAGTTAATATCCCAGTCCCAGTAGCATCAGAAAATGATATATTGGCCGAATGACACAGCCAGAAGGTGGGGAAAGCATAAGGAGCCCACGTAGTGTCTGAATGGTACAGCCTAAAGGTGGCTGAAGCATGAGGAGACCATTGAAATACAAGACTTTTAAATAGAAATCTAAGATTTTGAAATTAAAATTGAGGATTTTGAAATGGAACTTTTAACTCCCAAGTTTTAGTGGCCCGGGCCCCAGCGTGTGGGTACAAAGGACCTAATCTAACAAGGAGTCCCATGTCACATGTCAGCACAACGACAGAGCCTGAAGGTGGCTTCAGGAGGAGGAGACCATATAGTGTCTGAATGGCACAGCCTGGAGTTGGCTGGAGCATGAGGAGACCCCAGGGCTTCACAAAAATTGTCAAAATACCACCTGACATTCAAAATAATAAAATGATAGATATGTTCTCTGAAGAAAAGGATCCTTCATTAGATCACAATATGAGTATTGTGTCTTTCAGTGACATTAGCTCATCGGAGGAACAGGAAAAAATGATACAACTTAATTCTGCAACTGAAGAACGACAACAAAGAATCAACGACTTAACGCCTACTGGAACTGAGGAACTTCAAAATGGTAAATCTACCATCTGGGATAGTCAGTCAATTCCAACAGCCGGTGGTCAGTATCCACAGTTCCTTTTATTACTGGTCTGGTATCAACATGGCAATAATGCTAGGAGAGTAACTCAAGGATAGCCACATGTTTCCTACAATACACAGTCAATATATGGAGACCATATAGTGGCTGAATGACACAGCCTGGAGGTGGCTGAAGCATGAGGAGACCACATTGTGTCTGAATGGCACAGCCTGGAGTTGGCGGCAGATGAGGAGACAATAGGGCCTCACAATCTCTAATAATAAAAGATGAAATTTGAAATTTAAATTGAAGATGTATGGTACCTAGTGCTACCTTAACCCCTTAAGGACGCAGGACGTACTCAAACGGACCCTTTTCCGAGTCCTTAAGGACTCAGGACGTTTGAGGACGTCCTGTCAAATCCCGGCCCCCCGCTGCTAGCTGGAGGGGAGCCGGTGCCCGATGCCTGCTGAAGTCATTCAGCAGGCATCGCGGCATATCGCCAAGAGGGGTTCTAATGATCCCCCATGTAGGCGATGGCCGCAAATCGCTGGACAATTCAGCCCAGCGATCTGCGGTGGATTCCAGGTCAATCGGGTCTCCAGTGACCCGGAATTACAGGCTGCTCGGGGCCGTCTCTGACGGCCCCGAACAGCCATAGCCAGCAGGGGTGAGGTGGCACTGGTGCCACCTCACGATCGCCCTGATTCATCGGCCAGTTTACCGGCCGACCAATCAGGGCACCTGCTGCAGGTGTCACTCCCGCAACCCGCTCCGCCCCTCTTCCGGAGGACGTGATCGGGTGCGGGAAGAGGACCCCGGCAGCTGGGGACCCCGATCCCCGGCGTCAATATTGGGATCGGGGCCCCAGGAGCGGCGGCGGCGGCGAGGGACTGACCTAAAGCGTGGATCAGCAGTTGGAGATGAGTGACAGCCACCTGCTGTTGCTTAGCAACAGCTCCCAGCATGCATGCTGGGAGCTGTAGTTATGCAACAGCAGGAGGCAGACCACCACAACTCCCAGCATTCCCTTATGGGCACGCTGGGACTTATAGTTTTGCAACAGCTGGAGGCACATTTTTTCTATGGAAAAGTGTACCTTCAGCTGTTGTATAACTACAACTCCCAGTTTCCACAAACAGCTAAAGTGCATGCTGGGAGTTGTAGTGGTGCATCTGCTGGTTGCATAACTACAACTCGCAGCATGCCCGTTGGCTGTCGGTGACTGCTGAGAGTTGTAGTTTTGCAACAGCTGAAGGCACACTGGTTGTGAAACTCAGAGTTTTTTTTTTTTTACCTAACTCAGTGTTTCACGACTGGTGTACCTCCAGCTGTTGCAAACTACAACTTCCAGCATGCACCATACATGCTGGGAGTTGTAGTTTTGCAACAGCTGGAGGCACACTGGTTGTGAAACACTGAGTTAGGTCACAAACTCAGTGATACACAACCAGTGTGCCTACAGCTGTTGCAAAACTAAAACTCTCAGCATGTACAGTCTGTCAGCGCATTCATCAATGTGAACGTACAGGGTACACTCACATGGGCGGAGGTTTACAGTAAGTATCCGGCTGCAAGTTTGATCTGCAATTTTCTGCCGCAGCTCAAACTGCCAGCGAGAAACTACTGTGAACCCCTGCCTGTGCGACTGTACCCTAAACACACTACACTACACTAAAACAAAATAAAATAAAAAGTAAAAAACACTACATATATACATACCCCTACACAGCCCCCCTCCCCTCCCCGATAAAAATGAAAAACGTCTGGTATGCCCCTGTTTCCAAAACGGAGCCTCCAGCTGTTGCAAAACAACTACTCCCAGTATTACCAGACAGCCACTGACTGTCCAGGCATGCTGGGAGTTTTACAACAGCTGGAGGCACCCTGTTTGGGAATCACTGGCGTAGAATACCCCTATGTCCACCCCTATGCAAATCCCTAATTTAGGCCTCAAATGTGCATGGCGCTCTCACTTTGGAGCCCTGTCGTATTTCAAGGCAATAGTTTAGGGTCACATATGGGGTACCGCCATACTCGGGAGAAATTGTGTTACAGATTTTGGGGGGTATTTTCTGCTTTTACCCTTTTTAAAAATGTAAAAATTTTGGGAAAACAAGCATTTTAGGTAAAAAAAATGTTTACATTTGCAAAAGTCGTGAAACATCTGTGGGGTACAAAAGTTCACTTAACCCCTTGTTACGTTCCCCGAGGGGTCTAGTTTCCAAAATAGTATGCCATGTGTTTTTTTTTTTTTTTTGCTGTCCTGGCACCATAGGGGCTTCCTAAATGCGGCATGCCCCCAGAGCAAAATTTGCTTCCAAAAAGCCAAATGTGACTACTCCTCTTCTGAGACCTGTATTGCGCCACAATCTCGGAATCAGAATGATAAGTAAAAGCATCCCAGAGTTATTAATGTTTAAAGTGACAGTGGTCAGAATTCCAAAAAAGGGCTAAGTCCTTAAGGGTTTAAACACATATAGGTAATGTCCTAGGCCCAGCAGCATCGCTAAACCATGTAGTTGCTGAATGACACAGACAGGAGCAGTCAGCAGCAGGAGTGCACAAGAGGGTTTCATAACCCCTAAGATTGAAAGATCAATGTTGAAATCTCAATGAAGCATGTATTTAAGCTAGTGCTAGCATCCAAAAATGTAAGGCCCAAGCCCAGCAGCATCACTAAGCCAAGTAGTTCCTGAAACACACAGCCTGGAGCAGGTATCAGCATGAGTTTACAAGAGGGCTTCACAACCCCTAACATTATGTTAATGTTGAAATCTGTATAGAAGATGCATATTAGCTAGTGCTAACAGAAAAAGTTTTAGGCACAGGCCTAGCAGCATCAATAAACCATATAGTTGCTGAAACACACAGCCTGGATCAGGCAGCAGCAGAAGTACACAAGAGGGCTTAATAACCCCTAACATTAAAAGGTGAATACTAAAATCTGTATAGAACATGTATGTTAGCTAGTGCTAACATAAAAAAAAATTAGGCACAGGCCCAGCAGCATCAGTAAGCCAAGTAGTTCCTGAAACACACAGCCTTGATGAGGCAGCAGGATGTGTACATAAGAGGGCTTCACAACCCCTAAAATTAAAAGATCAATGTTGAAATCTTTATTGAGCGTGTATGTTTGCTAGTGCTACCATAAAAAAATTGTAGGTAATATCCAAGACAGACCCAGCAGCATCAGAAAACAATAGATTGGCTGAATGACACAGCCTGGAGGTCGGGAAATCATAAGGAGCCCATATAGTGTCTGAATGGCAAAGCCTAGAGGTGGCTGAAGCATGAGGATACCATATAGTCGCTGAATGGCATAGCCTGGAGGTGGCATCAGGCGTCCTGAAAGTGACCCTAATGCAAGGAATTTCTGAAACTGGGGACCAGCACCTTAATTACGTTTTGCATTATCCATGGCAGCACAATGAGAGAGCCTGGAGGTGGTAACACCAGCATGAGGAGACCTTAGAGCAGGACAATTATAGAGCCTGGAGGTGGCAACATCAGCATGAGGAGACCATAGAACAGCACAATTAGAGAGCCTGGAGGTGGCAGCATCAGCATGAGGAGACCATATGGCGGCTCAATGACAGAGCTTAGAGGTGGTAGCAATAGCATGAGCAGACCATAGAGCAGCACAATGACAGAGCCCGGAGGTGGCAGCAGCAGCATGAGGGCCAGGCCAACTGAGGGTTGAGTGTGAGAAAGCAACTGACTGTTGACTGGGGGTGTTGGATGTCACTTGAGATGAAGTGGATGACCGAGTGAACCGATCAATCACGGCCGCTGGGTTGCTGGTCGCGACACGACTGCTAGCTGACACCAGGAGCTCAGACAGATTAACATGTACAAAATAGTACACTACTTAGATGTAGGTATGCAGTATGCACTGATTAGGGCAGAAAAATGCGCTACAATACGCCTAAAAACTCTGTATTTTTGTAAAACACCAGCCTGTGAGTACTATTGCTTGGACTTTCACAGTATGTAGGCCCTTGACAGATTAACAGGTACAAAATGGTACACTACTTAGATGTACATATGCGGTATGCACTGATGAGGGCAGAAAAATGCGCTATAATACGCCTAAAAACTCTGTATTTTTGTAAAACACCAGCCTACAGTACAGCGCTACAGTACACTTGGAAAACGTATTTTAATAAAGCAACAGCCAGTGATTAGTTTTCCCTGGCCTTTCACTGTGTGTAGGCTTGTTACAGATTAACAGGTACAAAAAAGTGCACTACTTAGATGTAGGTACAGTGGGGATCAAAAGTTTGGGCACCCAAGGTAAAAACATAATTGAAAATCTATGGATAGACCTTAAAAGAGCAGTGCGTGACAGACAGCCCAGAAATCTCAAAGAACTGGAAGACTTTTGTAAGGAAGAATGGGCAAAGATACCTCAAACAAGAATTAAAAGACTCTTGGCTGGCTACAAAAAGTGTTTATAAGCTGTGATACTTGCCAAAGGGGGCAGTACAAGATATTAACTCTGCAGGGTGCCCAAACTTTTGCAGACGCAATTTTTTTTTTCTGTTATTTTGAAAGTGTAAATGATGGAAATAAAATCTAACTTTTGTTGACATATTATAAGAATGTCTAATCTGTAATGTGATGCCTTTTGGAGATTTTTCCATCTTTCCTTGGCTTATTTATGAACATTAATACAAATTTTTACCTGGGGTGCCCAAACTTTTGATCCCCACGTATGAGGGCAAACAAATACAGTACACTTGGAAAATGTATTTTCATAAAACACCAGCCGATGATTACTTTTGCCTGGACTTTCCCAGTATCTAGACTTGTTACAGATTTACAGATACAAAATAGTAGACTGCTTTGATGTAGGTATGTGGTATGCACGTATGAGGGAAGAAAAATGCACTGCAGTCCGCTGAAAAAAATTATTTTTGCACAGCAGCAGGACACAACAGTGCAGCACCACAAAAAAAAAATTGCACACAGGGGCGGGGGCGTGACGTCACACTCCACCCGCCCTGTAGTCGCCGGTAATCAGTCCCGGAGTGAACACGCTCCGGGGACTGATTACAAATGGGGTGCCGCATGCAAGATCACGGGGGTCCCCAGCGGCGGGACTCCCTCGATCAGGCATCTTATCCCCTATCCTTTGGATAGGGGATAAGATGTCTAAGCACCGGAGAACCCCTTTAATGGCTGGGGTAAAAATCCTTCTCAGTGAGAACAAGCAAAGCACTGCACTGCTCTTTGTCCACAACTCTGATGTGGCTAGCAGTTGGCAGTGGAACGCTGCGGTATGATCAATTCAGCGTGTCTGTGTAACACACAGTGACACGCAGCCGTCCTCTCTCTCTACAGTTTATGGCATGAAATGAGCTGCCGCAAAATATGCCGACTATATAGGGCTGTGACATCACAGGGGTCAATGAATGCTGATAGGCTGCATCCTGCATGTTGTTCAGGGTCATCCCACCTACCTCCCTTCCCGCTTTGCCTTCCCAGCATGCCCCGCCCCATGAACTGACTTGAGGATCCGCCATTTTAGGTGTCCTGGAGCCTGGAACTCTGTAAAATGGAGTTTAACGAAGCGATTTGCATGATAGAATCGTGGCGATATTCCCATTCGTTGCAAATTGAATAAATGCTGAAATTCGTAACGAATTCGGGTTCGTCTGTTTGATTCGCTCATCTCTAATTGGGAGGCTTGTTCTGAGTGGAACCTGTCCTGTAAAACTGCTGTATGGTCTTGGCCACTGTGCTGCAGCTCAGTTTTAGGGTCTTAGCAATCTTCTTATAGCCAAGACAATCTTTATAAAAATTGACAAAGAGCAACAAATTTTTTTTTCAGATACTTAGAGAATTCTTTGCCATAAGGCACCAGGTTGAACTTCCAGTGACCAGAATTAGAGAGTGTGAGAGCGGTAACACCAAATTTAACCCCTTAAGGACTCAGGGTTTTTCCGTTTTTGCACTTTCGTTTTTTCCTCCTTACCTTTTAAAAATCATAACCCTTTCAATTTTCCACCTAAAAATCCATATTATGGCTTATTTTTTGCGTCGCCAATTCTACTTTGCAGTGACATTAGTCATTTTACCCCAAAATGCACGGCGAAACGGAAAAAAAAATCATTGTGCGACAAAATCGGAAAAAAAACGCCATTTTGTAACTTTTGGGGGCTTCCGTTTCTACGCAGTGCATATTTCGGTAAAAATTACACTTTATCATTATTCTGTAGGTCCATACGGTTAAAATGATACCCTACTTATATAGGTTTGATTTTGTCGCACTTCTGGAAAAAATCATAACTGCATGCAGGAAAATTTATACGTTTAAAAATGTCATATTCTGACCCCTATAACTTTTTATTTTTCCACGTACGGGGCAGTATGAGGACTCATTTTTTGCGCCGTGATCTGAAGTTTTTATTGGTATGATTTTTGTTTTGATCTGACTTTTTGATAACTTTTTATTCATTTTTTAATGTTATAAAAAGTTACCAAAATACGCTTTTTTGGACTTTGGAATTTTTTTGCGCGTACGCCATTGACCGTACGGCTTAATTAATGATATATTTTTATAGTTCGGACATTTACGCACGCGGCGATACCACATATGTTTATTATTTTTTTTTTTTACACTGTTTTATTTTTTTATGGGAAAAGGGGGGTGATTCAAACTTTTATTAGGGAAGGGGTTAAATTACCTTTATTAACACTTTTTTTTTACTTTTTTTTTGCAGTGTTATAGGTCCCATAGGGACCTATAACACTGCACACACTGATCTCTCATCCTGATCACAGGCGTGTATTAGCACGCCTGTGATCAGCATTATCGGCGCTTGACTGCTCCTGCCTGGATCTCAGGCACGGAGCAGTCATTCGTCGATCGGACACCGAGGAGGCAGGTAAGAGCCCTCCCGGTGCCCGAACAGCCCGACTGAGCAGCCGGGATACTTTCAGTTTCACTTTAGAAGCGGCGGTCAGCTTTGACCGCCGCTTCTAAAGGGTTAATACCGCACATCGCCGCGATCGGCGATGTGTGGTATTAGCCGCGGGTCCCGGCCGTTGATTAGCGATATGATGCGGGATCGCGGCGCGGGAGCCGGCGCAGGACGTAAATATACGTCCTGCTTCGTTAAGGGGTTAAAGGTTTTTTTTTTTTTTTTAATCAACTGGTGCCAGAAAGTTAAACAGATTTGTAAATTACTTCTATTAAAAAATCTTAATCTTTCCAGGATTTATTAGCTGCTGAATACTACAGAGGAAATTCTTTTCTTTTTGGAACACAGTGCTCTCTGCTGACATCACAAGCACAGTGCTCTCTGCTGACATCTCTGTCCATTTTTCGAACTGTCCAGAGCAGCATATGTTTGCTATGGGGATTTTCTCCTACTCTGGACAGTTCTTAAAATGGACAGATATGTCAGCAGAGAGCACTGTGCTCTTGATTCAGCAAAGAGCTCTGTGTTCCAAAAAGAAAATAATTTCTTCTGTAGTGTTCAGCAGCTAATAAGTACTGGAAGGATTAAGATTTTTTAATAGAAGTAATTTACAAATCTGTTTAACTTTCTGGCACAGTTGATTTAAAAAAAAAGTTTTCCACCGGAGTACCCCTTTAACTCCTTGGTCCTGCTCTCCTGATATAACGCGGGGTTATAACACAGTAACCCCGCGTCATATCACAGCAGGCCCAGCGTCATAGTGAAGCCGGGACCCGCCTCTAATAGCGCGCAGCGCCGATCGCGGTGCCGCGCGCTATTAACCCTTTAGCCGCGCGCTCAGAGCTGAGCTAAAAGCAAAAGTGAAAGTGGCCGGCTAGCTCAGTCGGGATGTTCGGGATAGCCGCGGCTAATCGCGGCATCCCGAACAGCTGACAGGACAGCGGGAGGGCCCCTTCCTGCCTCCTCGCTGTCCGATCGCAGAATGACTGCTCAGTGCCTGAGATCCAGGCATGAGCAGTCATGCGGCAGAATCGTTGATCACTGGTTTCTTATGAGAAACCAGTGATCAACATAGAAGATCAGTGTGTGCAATGTTATAGGTCCCTATGGGACCTATAACACTGCAAAAAAACAGTGGGAAAAAAAAAAGTGAATAAAGATCATTTAACTCCTCTCCTATTAAAAGTTTGAATTACCCCCCTTTTCCAATAAAAAAAAAAAACAGTGTAAATAAAAATAAACATATATGGTATCACCGCGTGCGGAAATGTCCGAATTATAAAAATATATAATTAATTAAACCGCTCGTTCAATGGCGTGTGCGCAAAAAAATTCCAAAGTCCAAAATAGTGCATTTTGGGTCACTTTTTATATCATTTAAAAATGAATAAAAAGCGATCAATAAATCCTATCAACGCAAAAATGGTACCGTTAAAAACTTCAGATCACGGCGCAAAAAATGAGTCCTCATACCGCCCCATACACGGAAAAATAAAAAAGTTATAGGGGTCAGAAGATGACAATTTTAAACGTATTAATTTTCCTGCATGTAGTTATGATTTTTTCCAGAAGTACGACAAAATCAAACCTATATAAGTAGGGTATCATTTTAATCGTATGGACCTACAGAATAAAGATAAGGTATCATTTTTACCGAAAAATGTACTACGTAGAAACGGAAGCCCCCAAAATTTACAAAACGGTGTTTTTTTTTTCAATTTTGTTGCACAATGATTTTTTGTTTCACCGTAGATGTTTGGGCAAAATGACTAACTTCATTACAAAGTAGAATTGGTGGCGCAAAAAATAAGCCATCATATGGATTTTTAGGTGCAAAATTGAAAGAGTTATGATTTTTTAGGCAAGGAGCAAAAAACGAAAATGCAAAAACGGAAAAAACCCCGGTCCTTAAGGGGTTAAGACCTCTGTTCCCCATTCACAACCGAGACCTGGTAACACTAATGAGTCATAAGGGAAAATGGATATTTGGGCACAATTTAGACTTTGCCACTTAGGGATATACTTACTTTAGTTGCCAAGGTTCAGATATTAACCCCCCCATCCCCCCCCCCCAGACTGCCCCCCCCCCGGCAGAGGGTGAGTGTAGAAGGATTACCAAAGCTGTATAGTGGAGGCTGTTTGGCCTCCTTTAGAAAAAAAATTATTTTGTTGTGAAAAGGATTGGGTATCATCAAAATTGAACCAACCAACAGAATAAATATAATATCATTTTTGCACAGTGAACGCCATAAAAAATAATTTAAAAAACACCAGAAATGTTCCAGTTTTTCACAATATTTTCCAGTTTCACAAAAAAAATGCTGCATGTGTCAACAAAAATTTTTCACTGATCACTTTACTCAGTAAAAGGATTCTAAAGTCATTACCACTTACAGAGACATATGCCAGATGTAAAAAATGGGGCCCTGTCATTAAGGTAAAAAATGGGAGCATCCTTAAGGGGTTAATGACCGTTTGTTGAGTTATTTTAAGGGCAAAGTTAAAAACTGTAATACAGGCTGTGCACTCACTACTTTAGATATTAATAAAAACTCTTTATTTATATAGGGCACACATATTCCGCGGTGCTGTACACTCAAATTGTAGTAGGTAATTTCTTCAGTGTCACATGAAAAGATATATTCAAATATTTAAATAATGTGAGGGGTGGACTCACATTTGTGAGACTGTATATTTACATATAAAAGCATAAAAACAGTGCATAATATGCTAAAAATACCATAATCTCAAATTAGCTGAAATTTTTTTATACATCAAGAATCAAGGTTTTCAGTTGTTGTTATTTTAAATGTTTGAGCACATTTCTGTTCTCCTCTTTTGCTTAATTCAATATAAAATACAAATAAATTGTTGGTATTCCAAGTAAACTGACAACGTATAAAACTTTCCTTGGATTAATATTAATATAATAATTTTAAACATCTGGATAGTCTAAAACATTTGTTTTTAACAAAATATCAGTTTTAAGTTTAATGACTAAATTCTATTGTTTCGCAATACAATCGGATGATGCATTAATAATATATATATATTCATACACAATTAGCTTGTTTTGGCCTCTCCTGATTTAATTAAGCCTTTTTTTTTATTCTATTCTTGGCACTGATTTAAAGAGCCAACCAAGTCAACACCCATGTAGAACACCCTGCTAATTATACATAGAACACATGCATTTCCTTCCCACCCAAGCTGCCACTAGAGATCTGTGACTGAAGATCCAAAGACAACTGTAAACATTGTATCTTACAAACAGTGTGATACATTTATCATAACTAATGGCAAGTTTATATAAAGCATTTATTACAAACATATAGCTGATATCGGATAGGTAGGTCTTGCATGATCCAGCACCATTCTCCTACATATTTTAGGCAGTTATGCCACATTGCTTGGCAACCCAAGTGCAACATTAGTGCAACCAACAGGATATTATTGGATCCTATTGGTCTGTTCAGGTCTGCACTGTGCCACTGGGGGCATTGGGCCACCCTCAAGGATGTTGTCTATGTCAGAACCGCTGTAAAATCAGCTACTCCTGTGCAAATCACCAATTTAGGCCTCAAATGTACATATTGCGCTCTCACTCCTGAGCCTTGTTGTGCGTCCGCAGAGCATTTTACACCCACATCTGGGGTATTTCTGTACTCAGGAGAAATTGTGTTACAAAGTTTGTGGTCTTTTTTTCCTTTTACCTCTTGTGAAAATAAAAAGTATGGGGCAACACCAGCATGTTAGTGTAAAAATTTTGTTCTTTTTACAATACAAAACAGACTGGTGTAGACCCCAACTTTTCCTTATCATAAGGTGTAAAAGGAGAAAAAGACCCACTAAATTTGTAATGCAATTTCTCCCAAGTACGGAAATTCCCTATATGTGGCCCTAAACTGTTTCCTTGAAATACAACAGGGTTCCGAAGTGAGCGCCATGCGCATTTGAGGACTAAGGCTGGGTTCACACCACGTTTTGTTCTTACGGTCCCCTGGGGGGAGGGGGCGGGGCTAATCGCGGCGCCCGCACTCAGCAGTATACGGGGACCGTATTTAATGCATGTCTATGAGCCGACCAGAGTGAACCGCAGTCTCCGGTTGACTGCGTTTTCAGCCGTATGCGGTTTCCCGACCGTAGGCAAAAACACGGTCGACCACGTTTTTGCCTGCGGTCGGGAAACCGCATACGGCCAAAAACACAGCCGACCGGAGGCTGCGGTTCACCCCGGTCGGCTCATAGACATGCATTAAATACGGTCCCCGTATACGGCTGAATGTGGGCGCCGCGATTAACCCCCACCTCCCCCCCCCCACCCCCAGCCGTATACGGGAATCGTAAGTACAAAACGTGGTGTGAACCCAGCCTTCATTAGGGATTGCATAGAGGTGGACATAGGGGTATTCTATGCCAGTGATACCCAAACGGGGTGCCTCTAGCTGTTGCTAAACTCCCAGCATGCCTGGACAGTCAGTGGCTGTCCGGAAATGCCAGGAGTTGTTGTTTTGCAACAGCTGGAGGCTCTGTTCTGGAAACACTGCCGCACGATACGTTTTTTCATTTTTATTGGGGGGGCGGTGTATATGTAGCATTTTATCCTTTATTATGTGTTAGTGTAGTGTAGTGTTTTTAAGGTACGTTCGCACTGGCGGGGGTTTACGGTGAGTTTCCTGCTAGGAGTTTGCGCTGCGGTGTCAAATTTGCCGCACCTCAAACTTAAATCAGGAAACTAACTGTAATCCCGCCTGTGTGAATGTACCCTGTACATTCACATGTGGGGGGGGCAAACCTCCAGCTCCCAACATGCACTTGCTGGTTGGAAAATCTTCAGTTAGGTTCTGTTATCTAACTCAGTATTTTCTAATCAGTGTGCCTCCAGTGAGCGAGGCGTCATTTCTAATGCGATGGCAACTAAACTCCTCCCTGTAACTCCTAAGTACCCACAGTGGTACTTTCTTCCCAAAATACATAAAACGTTGGAGACCCCACCCGGACGACCCACTATCTAGGTATATTGACTGGTTGCTCCATCCCAGCTTAAAATCAATACTATCTTTAGTCAAGGACACAAATGAGTTTTTGGGAGTAATTAACAAAATCCCTTGGCAACCTGGCAGTTTACTGTGTAGTATTGATATAGAGAGCCTATATACAAATATCAACCAAGATATGGCTGTTTCCTGTATAGCGGAGTTACTCCAGGGTCCAGACAGAAGTTTGGAGTTTAGGGAGTTCATATTAGAGGGTCTTTCTCTGGTACTGTCCAACAATATTTTCCAGTTTAATGAAGTATGGTATACACAGAGAAGTGGTGTAGCTATGGGGACACCCGTAGCATGCACCTTAGCTAACCTGTATGTTGCAGTGTTAGAAAAAAGATTTGTCTTTTCAGAAGTCAACCCATACCGCCATTTTATTTTGGATTATGTATGGTTTGTAGATGATGTTATCATCGTTTGGACAGGACCAGAGAAAGACTTTGTTTCTTTTGTTGATTTTTTGTACGTGACAAATGATATGAACTTACACTTTACATACAAAGTAAGTGACAGCTAAATTGAATTTTTAGATGTATTGGTAAAAATTAGTGATAACAAATTACAAACAATAGGGTATAGAAAACCTACAGCAGGGAATTCCCTGCTTCACTACACCAGTTATCACCAGCCGCATGTTAAAAAAGCAATGCCCTATAGGCAGTATTTGAGGCTTCGTAGGGTTAATAGTACTTTGGAGTCTTATGATATGCAGGCAGATAGCCTTACCATGACATTATTAAGTAGAGGTTACCCCAAGGCAGCCTTAGAGGCTGCATACTCGAAAGCTAGATGCCAAGATAGAGATGCCTTATTATTAATAACTAAAAAACACATGCAAAAAAATTTAACAACTAAATCCTCTAGATTCTGTTTTGTTTTCCAACATAGCACTTTGTCTAATATCATCAAACAAACAATAGAAAAAAATTGGTACCTTATTCAAAAGGATCCCGCCTTAGTGGATTACAGTATACAGAAACCGATTGTTGCATTCAAACGGGTCCCTAATTTGGGAGATATACTAACCAAGAGCAAGTACTGCCAAAAGAAAAATGAGAACTGGTTAAAAAAATCTATACCTAATGGTAACCACAAATGTGGCAATTGCAAGTGGTGCCACCAGTTAGATGCCAGGCCCAGTTATACTTTGGGGGGTGTAGACATCACAGTTAGGGACTTTATCTGCTGCCGCACCACTTTTGTGGTGTATGCAATGGTGTATCAGTGCGGGCGGTTTTATGTGGGCAGTACCACTCGCCCAATGCACACACGGTTCCGAGAGCACTTATATTCATTGAAATCAATGAAGGGTTCCCCCCGTGTGATCCAACACCTCCATGAATCGCACGGAGGTAATCCTGCATCCCTAAAGTTTTTCGGTCTGGAAAAAATCCCAGTAGTAGAGGGTATGGATAGAAAAAAACGCCTGCTAAAAGCCGAAGCGGTCTAGATACTCTGCACTATGGCCCAGGGGCCCCTGGGCCTTAATGACAAGATTGATTTTTTTTTGTTTTTTGTAAATATTATACTGTTTTGCATTACCTGTGTTAATGTTTTTATCATGTTTTTATTCACATGATTTCTTTGTAACACCTGACCAGTGACGCGGCACAGGGCGGGTATTTACCTGTCCTGGCGTCACTGACAGGTGTGGTCTGAAGAAGCCCGCATGCGCGGGTGAAACGGCTGTTACCGTCACGCCGGCGGCGTCCTGCACTGCCTGCCCTCCACACGCTGGTTTTATGTCTCTTCATCGGTCTTGAATAAATAAGAAGTTTTTGTACCTGCTACTGCGGTGAGTGCATCGTTTTTCTACTATTACCATAATTTACAAATCTGTTTGCCGTTAACTTTCTAGCAACAGTTGATTTAAAAAAAAAAAAAGTTTCCACAGGAGTACCACTTTAAGGAAATGTTTTCAACACTTCATTTTACTTCTTTTTCCCTATTATTTTAGTCCTGCCATGGGACTACTTTGTGATTGTGTCAGGATTGGCAGGCTGGAGGTGGATCCTCTGTGTCAGTGAGGGATTGGCGTGGACCGTACCGGAGGATCGGTTCTAAGTTGCTACTGGTTTTCACCAGAGCCCGCCGCAAAGCGGCATGGTCTTGCTGCGGCAGTAGCAACCAGGTCGTGTCCTCTGGTAGCGGCTCAACCTCACTGACTGCTGAGACAGGAGAAGTACAAAGGAGAAGGCAGAAGCATGGTCGGACGTAGCAGAGGTTAGGGCAGGCGGCAAAGGTTCACAGGCGAGAGGACAATAGCAACGGGTACGGCAATGAGCAAGGCAATACACAACTGTAGGGAACGCTTTCAAAATGGCACTAGGCACAAAGATCTGGCAAGGGCAGGAAGGGGAAGAGCTCTTAAATAGGCAGGGACACAGTGGGGGAATCAGGAACCAGCGCATCAATTATTGGTGCGCTGGCCCTTTAAATTTACCATAGACGGCACGCGCGCGCCCTGGGGAGCGGGGCCGTGCGAGCCGGAATGCCGAGGATGGGCCCGCAGTGCGCCGGAGCGCAGGTGAGAAGGAGGGGGACGCGGCGCGTGAGCGGTGGCCAGCCGCGTCCCTGGGACAGTAGGACCCGCGCTCCCGGTCGGTGTCTCTGACCGGGAGACGCCGGGGACCGGGGGCAACAGAGGTAGGCAGCAGGTGCTCCGATCCGGAGGCGGGGATCGGAGCGCTCGCTGTAACAGTACCCCCCCCTTAGGTCTCCCCCTCTTCTTGCTACCAAGAAAGTTGAGAATGAGGCTGAGGTCCAAGATGTTACTCTCAGGCTCCCACGACCTTTCCTCAGGACCGCAGCCCTCCCAATCAACCAAAAAAATTATTTCCCCCCGGGAGAACTTAGAAGCTAGAATTACTTTGACCGTGAAGATGTCAGAGGTACCAGCGACAGGGGAGGGAGAAAGAAGTTTGGGAGAGAAGCGGTTAAAGACAGCGGGTTTAAGGAGGGAGACATGGAAAGAGTTATGGAAACGAAGGGAGGGAGGAAGATGGAGCTGGTAGGAAACCTGATTAATGCGGCTTTTGACCTTGAAGGGACCCAAGAAACGAGGGCCCAGCTTGTAACTTGGTACCTTGAATCTGACGTACTTAGAAGAAAGCCACATCTTGTCCCCAAGACGGAATTCTGGAGGAGATCTGCAACTCTTATCGGCCTGGATCTTCATATGGCTCGAAGCCTTGAGCTGAGCTGAGTGGGTCTCTTGCCAAATGGAAGAGAAGTCTTGAAGAAGATCTTCGACAGCAGGTACAGAAGAGAAAGTTGTGGTTAGATGCAGAGGTGGCAGGGGATGACGACCATACACCACAAAAAACGGAGATTTGTTGGAGGCAGAGGATGGCTTGAAATGATAAGAAAACTCCACCCACGGGAGTAGATTCAACCAATCGTCATGACGGAAAAGCACAAAATGACGGAGATAGTCTCTCAGGATTTGGTTGATTTGCTCCATTTGACCATTGGACTGTGGATGGTACGAGGAGGAAAAGTCCAATTGACTCCGAGTTGACCAGAGAGCCCTCCAGAATTTGGAAACAAACTGCACTCCACGGTCCGAGACGATGTGTCTGGGAAGACCGTGGAGGCGGAAGATGTTAAGAAAAAACTGTTTGGCTAGTTCAGGCGCGGACAGAAGACCAGGCAGGGGCACAAAGTGAGCCATCTTCGAGTACCGGTCCACCACAACCCAAATGACTGTCATACCACGTGAGGAGGGAAGATCAGTAATAAAGTCCATAGCTATGTGAGACCAGGGGGTCTCAGGCACAGGAAGGGGCAGAAGAAGGCCGGCTGGTCTCTGACGAGGAACCTTGTCACGAGCACAGACCATGCTGGATTGAACGAATTCGGTGACGTCTCTCTCCAGAGAGGGCCACCAGTACCTTTGAGAAATTAGGTGAAGAGTCTTCTTGACCCCAGGATGACCTGCAAAAAGGGAAGCGTGGCCCCACTTGAGAATCTGTAACTGTTTACGAGGAGGAATGTAGATCTTGCCAGGAGGTAGTAGGCGCAAGTCCGTGGGAGCCACAGAGATGAGACGTTCAGGTGGGATAATGTGTTGGGGAGAAGGTAAGTCCCCCACAACGTCAGAAGAGCGAGAAAGGGCATCAGCCCTAATGTTCTTGGCAGCAGAACGGAAATGAATCTCAAAGTTGAAGCGGGCGAAAAACAGGGACCAACGGGCTTGACGGGGGTTCAGTCTCTGGGCAGACTGGAGGTAGGCTAAGTTCTTATGGTCCGTGAAAATGTTCACTGGGTGAGGAGCACCATCAAGAAGATGTCTCCATTCCTCAAGGGCCAGTTTAATAGCCAACAGTTCTCTGTCCCCTATGGAGTAGTTCCTTTCAGCGGAGGAAAAAGTTTTAGAAAAGAAGTCGCAGGTTATGGTCTTACCCTTGGACGACTTCTGGGTGAGCACAGCTCCGGCTCCCACCGAGGATGCGTCCACCTCAAGAAGGAATGGTTTGGAGGGGTCAGGCCTGGACAGAACCGGAGCAGAAGCAAAGGCGGATTTCAGGGACTGGAAGGCCTCTTCAGCCTCAGGAGGCCAGGTCTTGGGATTAGCTCCTTTTCTGGTTAATGCCACTATGGGAGCCACCAGGGTAGAATAATGTGGAATAAATTGCCTGTAGTAGTTGGCAAAAACCTAAGAATCTTTGTATGGCCCGGAGTCCAGTGGGGCGTGGCGAATCCAGAACTGAGGAAAGCTTAGCAGGATCCATTTGCAGTCCCTGAGCAGAGATGATGTACCCGAGAAATGGCAAGGAGGAACGTTCAAAGAGACATTTTTCAATCTTGGCACACAGGCGGTTTCTTCTAAGACGAGTGAGGACTTGACGAACATGAGCCCGGTGCTGGTCCAGGTTAGAGGAGAATATAAGGATATCATCCAAATATACTACCACACAGGTATAAAGCAAGTCCCGGAAGATATCGTTAACAAATTCCTGGAAGACCGCAGGAGCATTACAGAGACCGAAGGGCATAACCAGATACTCGAAGTGTCCATCCCTAGTGTTAAAGGCCGTCTTCCATTCATCTCTTTCTCGGATGCGGATCAGGTTATAAGCCCCACGAAGATCCAATTTGGTAAAGATCTTAGCCCCTCTGAGACGATCAAACAGTTCTGAGATCAGGGGCAGAGGATAGCGGTTCTTGATGGTGATCCTGTTAAGTCCTCTGTAGTCAATGCAGGGGCGGAGAGAACCATCTTTTTTAAAGACAAAGAAAAAAACGGCTCTGGCAGGGGAGGAAGGGAAAGAGCTCTTAAATAGGCAGGGACACAGTGGGGAAATCAGGAACCAGCGCATCAATTATTGGTGCGCTGGCCCTTTAAATTTACCATAGACGGCGCGCGCCCTGGGTAGCAGGGCCGCGCGAGCCGGCCCTATATATAGTGCACATTCCCTCTGTTAGGTTAGTTATATTTGAAGAATGTTAAATATCAGAATAATACTAGAGGCAATTATTTATTTTAGTTATTTATCTCTTTCATTCCCAGTGGCTAAGAAGTTTACATACCCATGGTTAGTATCTGGTAGCATTGGCTTTAACCCCTTAGGCTAGGTTCACACTACGGAATTTCCGCCTGCAGTTCCGCTTTGAAATTGCAGGCAGAAATTCCGCTTACTAAAAGGTATAGTGTTATGAATGGGTTTCCGATCACAAATTCACACTTCGGAATTTGTGAAGCGGAATTTGTGAAATGTAAAATCCGCTTGGAAATTTCCGCCTGAAAATGGCATTGCTCATTCTTCAGGCGGAAATACTCATGGAACACATTGCAGTCTATTGGAGACTGCAGTGCCCGCGCGGTCCTCGGAATCCCCGGGTGGATATTCCGCAGTGCGAACCCAGCCTTATGGACCAAGCCAATTTTTGCCTTAAAGGGGTACTCCGGTGAAAAACAATTTTTTTTAAATCAACTGGTGCCAGAAAGTTAAACAGGATCTTTACCTGTTACATTATTTCCTTTCCTGGATTATAACACCATCTAATTGCCACTGTTACTCTAAGACTGCCGCTAATACAGGTTAGATAACAGAAACGGCTGGAGTTGACTAAATATAACAGAGTTCAACAGAGGTGGCTGCTATATAACTTTTTTATGAAACTTTTTTATGATACTTTTTTTAATTATAATTATTTTTTTTGCTATTTTACTGTTAATTTTATATACTAATATTAATGCGATGGCCCCGACATAAAAAAGCATTGTATGTCGATGCTGACATCGACATGCGATGGCCTCTGATCATATGTCGGGGCCATCGTATGTCGGGGGGTCACTGTACAACCAGTCTGTACATTTAATATTTAATTTTACCATACTCCTATTTTTTCATTTATCACACCCTTTCATTATATAATCAATTTTTAAACCACCATCTACACTTTGCAAACCTAGTGATCTATTGCACCACATTTTATATAGTAAGTATATACTTTGAGGTCTGCAACTCTTCCTACTTTCATTGTATTCATTTTCTACACGTGGGGTTACATGTAACGCAGAAACCTCGGCATATACTTTGTTTAAACTATTAGTGTGAGCCCCCCCAACTCCCTTTTTTATTAGATTTTTAAACTACTTCTATTTAAAAAATCTTAACCCTTCCAGTACTTATCAGCTGCTGTATTCTCCACAGGAAGTTCTTTTCTTTTTACATTTATTTTCTGTCCGAACACAATGCTCTCTGCTGACACCTCTGTCTGTCTCTGGAACTGTCAAGAGCAGAACAGGTTTTCTATGGGGATTTGTTCCTACTCTTGACAGTTCCTGAGACAGAGGTGTCAGCAGAGAGCACTGTGGTCTGACAGAAAAGAAATTAAAAAAGAAAAGAAACTTCCTGCGGAACATACAGCAGATGATAAGTAACAGAAGGATTAAGATTTTTAAATAGAAGTAATTTACAAATCTGTTTAACGTTCTGGCACCATTTTATTAAAAAAAAAAAAATTGTTTTTCACCGGAGTACCCCTTTAAGGACCGGGTCAATTTTCATTTTTGCATTTTTGTTCTTTCCTCCTCTACTTTCAAAATCATAACTCTTTTAGTTTTACCTACAAACTCATATGACGGCTTTTTTATTTTTTTAACAATTGTACTCTGTAATGACATCTTTCATTTTACCATAAAGTGTACGGTGCAACAAAAAAAAATATTTGCAGGCAGAAATTTATAAGAAAACTGCAATTTTGCAACTTTTGGGGGGTTTGGCTTTACACAGTGCTCTTCATGGTAAAAAAAAAGTATACGTTATCTTTAGTCGTCTGTAGGTTGATGCGATTAAAATGATACCCAATTTATATAGTTTTTTTTAAAGTTATTGTACTGTTTTAAAAAATGCTAACTTTAATTTCAAAATTGGTATGCATAAAATTGTCATTTTCTGACGCCTATAACTTTTTTATTATTCCGTATACAGGGATGTATGACGGCTCATTTTTTGCACCGTAATCTGTAGTTTTTATCTTTACCATTTTTGTTTTCATGGGACTTTTTGATCACTTTTTCTTAAAAAAAAACATTTAAATATATGTTGTGATAAAAAAAAATCTGTATTTTTGGTGTTTTATTTTTTTTGTAAAATGGGAAAATAAGGGGGATTAAATTTTTTATTAGGTGAGGGGGTTTTATATGATTTTAAAAACTTTTTTTATTCTTTATTTTACACTTTTTAAGTCCCCATAGGGGACTTGTATATGCAATCAATAGATTGCATTTTCTGTATTATGCTATGCCTATGGCATAGCATTACACAGTAAGATTGGCAATCCACTGATATAGCCTGGCTAAGCAAGGCTACATCACTGAATCGGCAATCGGGCTGCAGGAGACAGGGGATCCTCCCCCGCTATTTCAGCTTACAGAAATCCTGCAATCACATTGCGGGGGTTCTGTGAGCTCCACTGAGCTACCACCATCTTCCACTTTCACTTTAGATGCTGTGATTGTCGCAGAAGCAGTAAGTGTAAGGCTACTGATAGTAGCCAACATTCACTGCTCTTCAAAGCCATTGAAGGATTCAGGGCGTACAGGTACACCCTTGGTCCTTAAGTATGGGGGTTGCATGGGCATACCTGTACGACCTTATTCCTTAACAGGTTAAAATGTAAAAGGTAGGTCAGACATTCTGAGAAACCTTCCACAAGCTTCTCACTATTAATTGCAGGAATTCTGTCCCATTCCTCCTGGCAAAACTGATTTAAGGCTGCATTCACATCAAGATTTTGCTATATGGTTCCGGTATACGGTTTGTAAAGGAAAACCGTGTACAACCGCATAGAAAACCATAAACATAGACCTCCCATGCAAAAACATATGCAACAAGAAGTATTTGGTTGTATACATTTTTGGTCGTGTACAGTTTTGTGCATTTTTTTAACATACACAAAATAGCAGTCTACTATGGTTTTGTGTTCTGTTTAAAAACCGTATATGAACCGTATAAGTTTCTTTTTTTTTAACATTGAAGTCATTGAAAAACATGGGTCTATGGTGGCATACGGTTTTTGGATATGTTTTTTCCTTGCACATGGCAAACCACACCTACTTTGGTTTGAACTTTATTGCAAGAAAGTGTTAAAGGGGTATTCCAAGATTATTATTTTTTATTTGACTATGCTACAGGGGCTGTGAAGTTAGTGTAGTTCATAATATAGTGTCTGTACCTGTGTGTCACGGTTGTCTCACAATTCTTCTGTGAATATCGCCCCAATATTTATTTTTAACAGCATACAAAATGACTCATGTCTTGGGATTTCCCAGGTTGCAGTACATCGAGACCTGACATCACTAGTCAGGCAATCAGAGGGAGCCTGTCCTGCTTCAATTTTGCAACAGCTGTAGGCCTCCTGGTTAGAAAACACTGTGTTTCAATGGGTAGGGTGGCTGATGTGTGGGAGGAAGGAAAGTGACCTCAAACTTTCAAGCATGGAACTGTGGGATGTGTAGTTTTGAGAACAAAATCCAACAGGAAATACCTAGTTCTGGCAGGTGTCATGCACCTGGGTGGAGGCTGTCACGAAGCTGGAAGTGGATCCTCCACCTGTGTGGCTGATGACTCGGACTATATCGGGGAGCGGAGTCTAAGGTGCCGCTGGTTTTCACCAGAGCCCGTCGCAAGGCAGGATGGGCTTGCTGCGGCAGGCGACAACCAGGTCGCTACCCCCGACACGGCTCGACCACACAGGTAACTGGGCAAGGCGAGATACAGAAGGATGAGGCTGTAGCGTAGTCAAGCGTAGCAGAAGGTCAAGGCAGGCGGCAAAGGTTCATAGTCAAAAAACGAAGCAGGAAGGTCTGGAAACACGGGAATGGCAAACAGGATAAGGGTACGCTTTCTCTCAGGCAAATGGCACTGAAGATCCGGCAGGGAAGTGTGGGAGGTGCAGGGACTTTATTAGTTAGTGTCAGGTGCATACAGTAATTAAGGGCGTACTGGCCCTTTAAATCTCAGAGCTCCATCGCGCATGCGCCCTAGGAGACGGGGGCGTGCGCGACAGGGCCGAGACACAGGAGCGGAAGCGGAAGCAGTACAGGGTGAGTGACAGGCCGGGATTCGCATGCGGGCGCGTCCCGCGATGCGCATCCCAGCCCTGCCGGAAGTAGGGACAATGCACTCACAGCCGACATGTGCAGCCGGAGCGCAGGCAGTAACAGCAGGTAAGTACTAAAATCACGTTATGTGGATAACCTCTTTAATCCCAAAAACATATACTTTTTTTTTTATTTAACTGACGCTGACTCTACGTCAAAACCAGAATTTTTTTTTTTAAATGCCATTTTGTCATTTTTAGTGCCTTTCGTTTCTACGCAGTGCAGTTTTCTGTAAAATTGACACCTTAAATTTATTCTGTAGGTCCAAACGGTTGCAAGGATACCCAATTTATATTTATATAGGTTTGATTTTATTTTACTACAAAAAAAATTATAATTACATGCACCAAAATTTGTATGATAAAATTGTTATTTTCTGACCCCTTGTCTTTTAAATTTTTTGGCATACGGGGCGGTTCGAGGGTTCATCTTTTGCACCATGATCTGAAGTTTTTTTGGTATGATTTTGGTTTTGATTGGACTTTTTGTTCGCTTTTTATACATTTTTTGGGGGTATACAAAATGACCCAAAATACGCAATTTTGGAGTTTGGAATTTTTTACGTATACTCCATTGACCGAGCGGTTTAATTAACACTATATTATTATAGATCGGACTTTTATGCACACGGCGATAGCACATATGTTTATGTTTATTTTTGTTTACATATATTTTTTTTATGGGAAAAGGGGGGTGATTCAAACTTTTATTAGGGTAAACTTTTAACCCCTTACAACGAAGGAGTTAAATCACATTTATGAACTCTTTTTTACACTTTTTTTTTTTTGCAATGTTATAGCCCCCATAGGGTATGATAACATGCAATACCTTGATTGCAGACACTGATCAGTGCTATGCCATAGCATAGCATTGATCAGTTTTATCGTCGCTCCACTGCTCCTGCCTGGATCTCAGGCATGGAGCAATAGAGCGACGATCGGATAGGATGGAAGAAGGAAAGAGACCGTCCCCTGTCCTCTCAGCTGATCGGGATGCCGCGGTTTCACCTCAGCAGTTCAGATCAGCCCACTGAGCTAACCGGCAATGGAATTAACCGCTTTTATGGTTAATGCCGGGTAACAGCCCTAATAATTGAAATGATTTACCTATTTTGGCTTGTCTTTTGCCCTCTATAGGTGTGCCCTCAATACACGTGGTTTTGCCACACCTCACACCACTTATAGGTTACAGGTTGGGTAAGTACGTCTCTCTTATGGGAAGCCATGAACACAAGTATAAAGCCCAAAGGGCTGTATTTGTGGGAGGGGCTGATCATTATATAAACCCCCTCATAGTGCTACCTAAGGGTGATGTCCGGCATTAGCCGTGGGTCCCGGTTGCTGATAGCAACCGGGACCCACCGGGTATGATGTGCGCTCACCTGCTGAGCGCGTCATACTTCGGGAGCCCACAGTGGAAGTACATTCACGTTTATTTGCGGTATGGGGTTAAAACTGTATGCAGTTTAAATTTATAGCACACATTTGCATACAATTTTGAGAGGTTTTTAAGGCATATATTATGCAAAAAAAAAAAACTTGATGCAAAACAGTATGGCAAAATTGTAATGTGAATGTAGCCTAAGTCAGGTTTGTAGACCTCTTTGCTTGCACCAGCTTTTCCAGTTCTGCCCTTAAGATTTCTATGAGACTGAGGTCAGGAATTTGTAATCACATCTCCATTACCTTCACTTTGTTGTCATTTAAGGGTGCGTTCACACGCTCTTTGTTTTTGCGAGTTTTCCGCTGCGTATTTGAAAGGGGAGGGCTCTTCTTGGCTGTCCATAGCAGATTGACCGCGGCGGAATTTACGATGCTTCAATGGGCCTTGCGGCGGATTTTCCGCAGCCTGAATTCCTCAGTGGAAAATCTGCTGCAGATAGCCGAGAAGCGCCCGTACCCTTTCAAATATGCAGCGGAAAACCCGCAAAAACAAAGAGTGTGTGAACGCACCCTAAGTATACTTGTTATGTCATAAAAAAATGCTTATTTATGTTACATACTAGGTCATACAGTAACTTTACATGTCTTTTTTATGTGTCTAGCTTCTGTATTTGTCTCACAAATCAATCTCTTCTGACATCCATTGCTCAGGAAGGGGTGTATCCTAGGAAAGCACTGAGCTTGCCCTCACTCACCATGCACTAACTTCCTCCATGAGTCTGGTGTGCAATGCTTGGTCTCTTAGGGCATCTGATAAACAGGACAGGAGTGAGCACATTGGAGTGGTAGTCTCGTCCTAACTTCTTGGACTATGTTCTGGATGTTATGGGTACCCCTAGTGGTCCTTTGTAAGCCATGATTTCTATAAAAAAAAAGAGAGATACATTTATAGAAAGGTTAATGTTTTGCAAAGATGTACGACACATAAAAAGTTTGTGATTTTGACGGTGCCCATTTAAAGGGGTACTCTGGTGGATTATTATTATTTTTTTAATCAACTAGTGCCAGAAAGTTAAACAGATTTGTAAATGACTTCTATTAAAAAATCTTTACCCTTCCAGTACTTTTTAGTAGCTGTATGCTACAGAGGAGAGTCTTTCTTTTTGAATTTCTTTTTTGTCTTGTCCACATCTGCTGACACCTCTGTCCATGTCAGGGACTGTCCAGAGCAGCATAGGTTTGCAATGGGGATTTTCTCCTGCTCTGGACAGTTCCTGATATGAGCATCCGGTGTCAGCAGAGAGCACTGTGGACAAGACAAAAAAGAAATTCAAAAAGAAAGTATTCTCTCTGTAGTATACAGCTGCTAAAAAGTACTGGAAGGTTAAAGATTTTTTAATAGAAGTAATTTACAAATCTGTTTAACTTTCTGGCACCAAATGTTTTCCACCGGAGTACCCCCTTTAAGCCACGTATAAACTATTTAAAGGGAATTAAATTGATGTGTTTTTGTAATTTTTTTGGTTACTTGCCTGCCAAAAAGCAAGGATCTATCGCAGAATAATATCAATAGAAAATACAGTTTACCGTCCACAGTAAAAACTCCCACAGCTTAATTTACAAAAACATAAAAAAATTATAATTGTATTCAATCATAATGCAAATGCACAACATAAATTATATACATTTGGCATAGTTGTAATCATACAGAGTAAATGTTATAAAAGCAAACCCTCAACAATTGTATTTCAACCCCAAAATATTGCTTTACAATTCATTAAATGGTAAATAAAGGGGCCATTAAAAAGTTAAATTTGTCCTGCAAACACGCTGCTTTGTCACTGAAGAAATAACAATGCTATGGTTCTTAAAAAGTGAAAAGGAAAAAAAACAATAATGTCTGTGTCTCCAAGTGGTTAAATAAAAATACAGCGCTTGTGGTATAAATATGTTATCTTCATGAGACTTACAACAAAAGAATGGGGGCAGTAGAAATCTTTCTACTAATGTACCATCTCAAAATCTGCATTCTTAAGACTATCCCACTGAAGGAATATTAGGATAATGATAGAATTATTGTTTATTTCAATAATTAGTTTAAAAGGTCTTAAATAAAATGATGGTTTTTGATGTGTATGAGATGCTCATAATGTATAAATGCTGGAAACAGCCAAATCAGTCATTAATATGAAGCTCTTTTTCTACAGTTACTAAGAGACTTTGAGACTTGGCTTCCAAAATACAAAGGCCTTATTTGAAGTAACATTATAGTTGAACTACAAGTCACTCAATATGAAATAGCAGCCTGTCACTGTTAGGATTCGGCAGGCTGATGTGGATCCTCTGTGTCAGCGAGGGATTAGCGTGGACCGTGTCGGTGGACCGGTTCTAGGTTGCTACTGGTATTCACCAGAGCCCGCCGCAAAGCGGGATGGTCTTGCTGCGGCGGTTGCAACCAGGTCGTATCCACCGACAACGACTCAACCTCGCTGACTGCTGAGAAGGCGTGGGACAGAAGGACTAGACAGAGGCAAGGTCAGACGTAGCAGAAGGTCGGGGCAGGCGGCAAGGTTCGTAGTCAATGGAGATAGTAAGAGGTCAGGAACACTGGTAAGGCAAACACTGTAAATGCTTTCACTAGGCACAAGGGCAACAAGATCCGGCAAGGAAGGGAAGGGGAAGTGAGGTTATATAGACAAGTGCACAGGTGGAAGCTAATCAGACTGATTGGGCCAGGCACCAATCATTGGTGCACTGGCCCTTTAAATCTTAGAGAGCTGGCGCGCGCGCCCTAAGGAGCGGAGCCGCGCACGCCAGGACGTGACAGCTGGGGACCGGGACAGGTGAGTGACTTGGGATGCGATTCGCAAGCGGGCGCGTCCCGCTATGCGAATCGCATCCCCGCCGGCAGTGACAGTGCAGCGTTCCCGGTCAGCGGGTCTGACCGGGGCGCTGCAGAGAGAGGAACGCCGCGAGTGCTCCGGGGAGGAGCAGGGACCCGGAGCGCTCGGCGTAACAGTACCCCCCCCCCCCCCCTTAGGTCTCCCCCTCTTTTTGTCCGGTTGTCGCTCCACAAGGAACGAGGACATTGGGAGCGATTGTAGAGTTTCCTTCTGGAAGACAGAGAAGTCCTGGGTATACTCATCAACGGCAGGCAGTTCAGAAGGAGTGGGAATGGGGAGGAGGGTCAGAGGGTGAAGCTTGGCACGGGGCAGAGTGTTACCAGGACGGGGGCTATGAGGAGGCAAAATCTCTGCTCGTTTATTGCAAAAAACCTCGGCATAGTCCTGATAGGCCTTGGGGAGACCAGGTATAGGATGACACACAAAGGTTTGACTGACGGGACTGGGAGCAGACGTGAGGCCTTTTTTCTGGCAAGAAGCACCCCAGCTCTTGATCTCCCCGGTGGTCCAGTCAAGGGTAGGAGAGTGGCGTTGGAGCCATGGCAGACCGAGGAGGACTTCAGAGGTGCAGTTGGGCAAAATAAAAAGTTCAATTTTTTCGTGATGCAGTCCAATGCTCATGAGCAGGGGTTCTGTGCGGTAACGAACAGTGCAGTCCAATTTTACTCCGTTGACCGAGGAAATGTAGAGCGGCTTGGCGAGATGGGTCACAGGGATGTTGAACTTATTAACAAAAGAGGCCAAAATGAAATTTCCCGCAGAACCAGAGTCCAAGAAGGCCACAGCTGAGAAGGAGGAGTTGGCAGAAGGAGAAATCCGCACGGGCACAGTGAGACGTGGAGAAGCAGATTTCATACCAAGAGACGCCCCTCCCACGTGAGCTGGGTGCGTGCGTGCGTTTCCCAGATGTGGAGGACGAATAGGGCAATCCACCAAGAAATGTTCGGTACTAGAGCAGTACAGACATACATTTTTATCTCTGCGGCGAGTCCTCTCTTCATGGGTCAGACGAGACCGATCCACTTGCATAGCCTCCTCGGCGGGAGGAGGGACAGGGGTAGATTGCAAAGGATACTGTGAGAGAGGTGCCCAGAGATCAAGGTCTTTTTCCTGGCGGAGCTCCTGGTGTCTTTCAGAAAAACGCATGTCAATGCGGGTGGCCAAATGGATAAGTTCATGCAGGTTGGCAGGAATTTCTCGTGCGGCCAGCACATCCTTAATGTTACTGGATAGGCCTTTTTTAAAGGTCGCGCAGAGGGCCTCGTTGTTCCAAGATAATTCAGAGGCGAGGGTACGAAATTGTATGGCGTATTCTCCTACAGAAGACTTTCCCTGGACCAGGTTCAGCAAGGCAGTTTCGGCAGAAAAAGCTCGGGCTGATTCCTCGAAGACACTACGAACCTCAGCGAAGAAGGACTGTACAGTGGTAGTGACAGGATCATTGCGGTCCCAGAGCGGTGTAGCCCATGACAGGGCCTTCCCAGACAGGAGACTAACCACGAAAGCCACCTTCGACCGTTCTGTAGGAAATTGGTCCGACATCTCCAAATGTAGGGAACATTGTGACAGGAAACCACGGCAGAGTCTAGAGTCCCCATCAAATTTGTCCGGCTGGGAAAGCGGAGGCCAGGAGCGGCCAGGAGCTGCGGAGGAGGTGCTGGAGCTGGCGGAGGAGATGGTTGCTGCTGTAGCTGTGGCAGAAGTTGCTGTAGCATGGCGGTCAACTGCGACAGCTGCTGTCCTTGTTGGGCGAACTGTTGTCCAAGTTGCTCTATCTGTTGAGACTGCTGGGCGACCACCGTGGTAAGGTCAGCGACAACTGGCAGCGGGACCTCAGCGGGATCCATGGCCGGATCTACTGTTAAGATTCGGCAGGCTGATGTGGATCCTCTGTGTCAGCGAGGGATTGGCGTGGACCGTGTCGGTGGACCAGTTCTAGGTTGCTACTGGTATTCACCAGAGCCCGCCGCAAAGCGGGATGGTCTTGCTGCGGCGGTAGCAACCAGGTCGTATCCACCGGCAACGGCTCAACCTCGCTGACTGCTGAGAAGGCGTGGGACAGAAGGACTAGACAGAGGCAAGATCAGACGTAGCAGAAGGTTGGGGCAGGCGGCAAGGTTCGTAGTCAATGGAGATAGCAAGAGGTCAGGAACACTGGTAAGGCAAACACTGTAAACGCTTTCACTAGGCACAAGGGCAACAAGATCCGGCAAGGAAGGGAAAGTGAGGTTATATAGACAGGTGCACAGGTGGAAGCTAATCAGACTGATTGGGCCAGGCACCAATCATTGGTGCACTGGCCCTTTAAATCTTAGAGAGCTGGCGTGTGCGACAGGACGTGACAGCCGGGGACCGGGACAGGTGAGTGACTTGGGATGCGATTCGCGAGCGGGCGCGTCCCGCTATGCGAATTGCATCCCCGCTGGCAGTGACAGTGCAGTGCTCCCGGTCAGCGGGTCTGACTGGGGCGCTGCAGAGAGAGGAACGCCGCGAGTGCTCCGGGGAGGAGCAGGGACCCGGAGCGCTCGGCGTAACAGTCACATTTATTGTATTTGCTTACAGCATAAGAACTTTGATTTTGTATATTTCATCTGCTTTTAAGTTATCATAATATTTTTGTACTAGTCTTTCTAAGAGGTCTTATATATGATGGCTAGACCAAACGTGGCCAGCTGCACAGGCTGCTCAGTCAATCGCTAGATAGTTTCTGTGGCCTTTCACCTCATCATTGTCAACATCACTTTTTTCCTTTTTTGACACTATTTTTTTACAGTATTATACTACAGACTGGAGATGAACGAATCAAAGCTGAGGAACCCGAATTTGTTACGAATTTCATGAAATATTTGATTTGCAACGAATGCAAATATTGCCGCCATTCTATCACGCAAATCGCTTCATTAAACTCCATTTACTGCGATACAGGCTCCAGGGCATCTAAAAAGGCAAGTCCACATGTCAGTACATGGGGCAAGGAACACTGGGAAGGCCATGGAGGAAGGGAAGTATGTGGGATGACTCTCAATCACATGCAGGATGCAGCCTATCAGCAGCCAGCATCCCTTGTGATGTCACAACCCTGTATAATCGGCAGTCATTTTGCGGCTTGTCATATCATTCATTATACTGCATAGAGATAGGACGGACATTGTTGTGTGTAGCAAAGAAAAGCTTGTTGCAGCAGCATACCACCTCCTAGTAACCTCAGCCTTCTGTAGGACACAGAACACAGCATATTTGCACAGATATTAATTCTAACTTAACTCCTCAGTCACTGTGAACAGCATTGTATTACAGAGAGGGGCAGTGACCTGTGTGTTGCCTCAGCTGCAGAAACTTTTTCAAAGGAGGGAGAAATAAATTTTTTAGGGGAAATCTGTGTCTTTGTTCCACAACAACTGGTCTGCTGGTTATACTAGTATGTAGATGGTATAATCCAGTCTTTTTGCAATTTTGGGTTTAGTACACAGTGACTGTGTGCTCCAGCATTGTTGTGTACTGCTGGTGCTGTGGTCAATTTTTTTTTTTTTTTTATGTACTGTCGTGCATTTTTCTGCCCTCATAAGCACATATCACATACCTACATCTAAGTGGTGTACTATTTTGTACCTGTTAATCTCTCAAGGGCCTACATACTGTAAAAGAACAGCCAAAAGTAATCATTGGCTGGTGTTTTACTCCAATATGTTTATTAAGCATACTGTAGCACATTTTTCTGCCCTCATAAGTGCATAATCATACCTAGATCTAAGTAGTATACTATTTTGTACCTGTTAATCTGTCAAGGGCCTAGATACTGTAAAAGTCCAGGCTAAAGTACTCTCCAGCTGGTTTTGTACTCAGATACTTTTTTAATTGTACTGTGGCGCAGTTTTCTGCCCTCATAAGTGCATACCACATACCTACATCCAAGTAGTGTACTATTTTAAACCTGTTAATCGGTCAAGGGCCTAGATACTGTGAAAGTCCAGGCAAAAGTAATCACTGACTGGTGTTTTACTAAAATAAGTTTTTTTAAGCATACTGTACCGCATTTTTCTGCCCTCATAAGTGCATACCACATACCTACATCTAAGTTGTGTACTATTTTATACCTGTTAATCTGTCAAGGGCCTAGATACTGTGAAAGTCCAGGCAAAACTACTAACCGGCTTGTGTTTTTACTCAGATACTTTTTTAAGCGTACTGTAGTGCATTTTTCTTCCCTCATAAGTGCATACCACAAACCTACATTTAAGTAGTGTACTATTTTATACCAGTTAATCTGTCAAGGGCCTAGATACTGTGAAAGTCCAGGCAAAAGTACTTACCGCCTGGCGTTGTACTCAGATACTTTTTTAAGCATACTGTACCGCATTTTTCTGCCCTCATAAGTGAATACCACATACCTACATCTAAGTAGTGTACTATTTTAAACCTGTTAATCTGTCAATAGCCTAGATACTGTGAAAGTCCAGGCAAAACTATTAACCGGCTTGTGTTTTTACTCAGAAACTTTTTTAAGCGTACTGTAGTGCATTTTTCTGCCATCATAAGTGCATACCACAAACCTACATTTAAGTAGTGTACTATTTAATACCTGTTAATCTGTCAAGGGCCTAGATACTGTGAAAGTCCAGGCAAAAGTGCTTACCGCCTGGTGTTGTACTCAGATACTTTTTTAAGTGTACTGTAGTGCATTTTTCTGCCCTCATAAGTGCATACCACATACCTAAAGCTAAGCAGTGTACTATTTTGTACCTGTTAATCTATGAAGGGCCTAGATACTGTGAAAGTCCAGGCAAAAGTACACACCTGCTGCTGTTCTAGACAAATACTGTTTTAAGCATAGTGAAGCGTGTTGTACTCCTCTCATATACACACTAGGTATGTCACGCAGAGAAGTGCCAGGACGTGCACAGAGGAGTGGCAGTGGCCTAAATTCATCAGGCAGAGGTCGCAGCAGACTAGGGGTGTGTGGCAGCAGGAGTTGCAGCGAGAGGCCTGAGCTCCTGGTTTCAGCTAGCGGTCGTGTCTCGACCAGCAACCCTTCTGCTGTCATCGATTGGTTAACATGGTCATCCACTTCATCACAAGTGACATCTAATATCCCCAATCACAAGTCGGTGGGTTCCTCAGACACAATCCTCAGTTAGCATGGCCCAGGAGCAGTACCTGTCCTGCCATTGCCTCTGTCCTATGCTGTTCCCTTCCCTACAGAAGTATCTTATGCTGTGGGTTCAGCTCCACTATCCAATAGAGAACAGTCAGCAGCTACTGCCCAGCCAACAAGTGGAGGAGACATCTGCCGCTTCCTCCCCTAGGCAGGCAAGTAGTGATGAGGAGAGTGAGGTGGGAGGCGGTGTTACCAGGGTTCAGGGTCCTGAAGCAGACACTGTTGACGAACCTGAGGAGGACATCAGTGATGTGCAGACACTTGATGATGATGAAGCTGTTCGCAATTGGGAGCCAGATGCAAAAGGGACTTTATCATCATCAGAAGAAGAGAGTTGCTGGTTGCCCGTGAGGCAGCAGCTGAGTCAGCAAGGTAGTAGCATGATTGGCAGTCAGCATGGTGGTAGAAGTGGAAATTCTGGAGCCAAACGTGCCCGGGAGAGACCACCTGCTTCGCGGCAGCCTGCCTTCCCGGGAGGTAGTGGAACAGGTGTTCCTGGAGACGGCAGCAGTAGCAGTCAAGTAGTGCGGACTGTTGGTGGGAAAATCAGCTACTCGACAGTGTGGCAGTTTTTCATCAAGCATCCGGAGGAGGTTCACGTAGCCACATGCAAGATATGTCGGCAGAAGGTGAAGCATGGCCATGGTCCCAATTTTGCCACCATGGCCCTGCGTCAACACATGCTTCACCACCATAAAGCGACCTGGGAGAACCGTGGCTCCAATGCAGTGGTCCAGCCTGCTGCATAACCCAGTGGCACGCCACTCCCTCTTTCAGCCAGCTAAGGCTCCACTACCTCAGCCGAAGGGAGCTGTGTGTCATAGCCTCCTTCTCTCGCTCCAGATGCTCCTTCTCTTCTCACTTTTTGTCAGCCATTCTGCCAACAATCCATCGGCGAAGCCATGTCCAAGAGACAACAGTATGCGCTCACTCATCCAATGGTGCAAAAGCTGAATGTGCTCCTGTCCAAGTTGCTGGTGCTGCAGTCCATCCCTTTTCAAGTGGTGGACTCTGCACCTTTCAGAAAACTGATGGCTTGTGCCGAGCCGAGGTGGAGAGTGCCAAGCTGTCATTTCATTACTTAAAAGACAGTACCAGCCCTGCACAATTTTGTGGAAGAGAAGGTCGTCCAGTCCATGAGCCTGTCGGTGTGTACCAAAGTGCATGGCAGCGCCAATGTCTGGAGCTGTAACTATGGTCAGGGACAATACATGTCCTTTATGGCTCACTGGGTAAATGTGGTTCCTGCACAGCCACAACATCAACTTGGACAGGTCACGCCGCTTCCTCCTCCACGCTCTCAGGCCGTTGGTCCTGAGAAAGTGTGCGACTCCGCCTCCTCATCCTCCACCGTGTCCTCAGCCTCCACTGCCCAGACAGGTCTCAGTGGCCCCTCAGTATACCATGTGTGCAGGGCACGGCAGTGTCACGCTGCTCTTCACATGGTTTGCCATGGCGAAAAGAGTCACACAGGGAAGGAACTGCTAAAGTCATTTGTAAAGAAATCGGAGCATGGCGAAAACTGGAAATGGGAACCATGGGGACTGACAATGGGAAGAACATCTTGCATGCGCTGCGAATGAGAAGACTGAGCCATGCGCCCTGCATGGCACATGTGTTCAATCTGGTTGTGAAGCACTTCCTGAAGTGTTCCCCCCATTTGCATGACATTATAACAATGAGAAGGAAACTTTGCATGCACTTCATCCACTCGTACACCGCAAAGCACACCCTCCTTGAGCTGCAGAATCAGAACGGTATCCCCCAACATAGTGTGATTTGTGACGTTGCCACACATTGGAATTCCACCCTCCATATGTTGGACCAACTATATGAACAGAGAAAAGCCATCACCGATTTCTTGATGATCCAAGCGGATAGGGGTACTCCCCTGTGTAACTTCAATGTGAACAAGTGGCAGCTCATACGTGACACCTGCCGTTTGCTCAGGCCCTTTGAGGAAGCCACATTATTAGTAAATCGCCAGGATTCTGGGATGAACAACGTCATTCCACTGCTTCAATTCTTACAACACGTGTTAGAAACAATGGCTGATCAGGGCACTGGAGATGTGGCGCCAACATCTCACAGCCACATGAGCCCTGTGGGGGCTGAACTGGAGGAGGAGGGGCACAGTGGAGCACAGTTTAGGTTTCGTCAAATGAGCGGTTCTAGTATTTTGACAGGAGAGGAGGAGAAGGAGCAGCAAGAGGAGCTAGAGGGTTATGAGGAAGGCGAGACAGAGGACCCAGACACACCGTGGCAGTAGGCAGTGGAGATGGAGCCAGGGAGTGCCTCCAAGTCACTTGCACAAATGGCACGATGCATGCTCACCTGCTTGCATAGTGACAGCCGAATTGTCACCAGCGGAGTGACTTCTGGATCTGTACCTTATTGGACCCTCGCTGCCGCCACAAAATAGGGGCCTTTTTTACACCCACTGAGAGAGAGGACAAAGTGACCTACTACTGAGGCATCCTACGTAGTCAGTTGGCCGATGCTTATCGGCGCGACTTACCTTTATTCAGCCAGGATTTCCAACCACCAATGCCTGATGCATGAGAGTAGATTGACCAATGTGCCACACCAACACTTCACAAATATCGATAGTGCCAAACAGATATAAGGCGCTGCTCCCCAGTTAAAAACATTCCTCTGCATCAGACCTTTTTTCACCCACCTTCGTCACCGGGTACAGGTATTGTCTCCCACCGAACCACTCTGTCACCGGGTCACTTTCAGGACTCCTGATTCTGCTGCTGCCACCTCCAGGTTGTCTCATTCAGCTACTATATGGTCTCCTCATGCTTCAGCCACCTCCAGACTGTGCCATTCATCCAATATATGGTTTACTGATGCTTCAGCCAGCTCGAGTCTGTGTCATTCAGCAACTACATGGTTTAGTGATGCTGCTGGGCCTAGGAAATTACCTATATATGTTTATGGTAGCAGTAGGTACCATACATCTTCAATGGAAATTTCAAAATTCATCTTTTATTCTTAGAGATTGTGAGGCCCTATTGTCTCCTCATCTGCCGCCAACTCCAGGCTATGCCATTCAGTCCCTATATGGTCTCGTCATGCTGCCACAAACTCCAGGCTGTGCCATTCATCGACTATATGGTCTCCTCATGCTTCAGCCACCTCCAGGCTTTGCCATTCAGGCACTATATGGTCTTCCCATGCTGCCACAAACTCCAGGCAGTCATTCAGCCACTATATGTTCTCCTCATACTGATGCCACCTCCAGGCTGTCTCATTCAGCCACTATATGGTCTCTTCTCATGCTTCAGCCAACTCCAGGCTGTGCCATTCAGCCACTATATGGTCTCCTCATACTGATGCCACCTCCAGGGTCTGTCATTGTGCTGCCATGTGACATGTGACTCCTTGTTAGATTTGGTCCTTTGTACCCACACGCCAGGGCCCGGGACACTAAAACGTGGGAGTTAAAATTTCAATTTCAAAATCCTCAATTTCAATTTCAAAATCTTAAATTTATATTTCAAAATCTTACATTTCAATGGTCTCCTCATGCTTCAGCCAACTTCAGGCTTTGTCATTCAGCCAATATATGGTTTACTGATGCTTCTGGGCCTGGGCCTAAAAATTTTTTATGGTAGCACTAGCTACCCTAAATCTTTAATTTATATTTCAGAATTCATCTTTTATTCTTAGGAATTGTGAAGCCCTAGTGTCTACTCATGCTGCTTCCAACTCCAGGCTGTGTCATTCAGCAACTATATAGTCTCCTCATGCTTCAGCCAACTCCAGGCTGTGCAATTCAGACACTATATGGTCTCTCTTCATGCTTCAGCCAACTCCAGGCTGTGTCATTCAGCCACTAAATGGTCTCCATATATTGACTGTGTATTGTAGGAAACATGTGGGTATCCTTGAGTTACTCTACCAGCATTATTGCGATGTTGATACAAGTAATAAAAGGAATATTGCCAAGGACTAGCAGAAACAGGGAACTGTGGATACTGACCACCGGCTGTTGGAACTGACTGACTATCCCAGATGGTAGATTTACCATTTTGAAGTTCCTCAGCTCCAGTAGACTTTAAGTCGTTCATTCTTTGTTGTGGTTCTTTAGTTGCAGAATTAAGTTGTATAATTTCCTGTTCCTCTGATGAGCTAATGTCACTGGAACCCACAATACTCATATTGTCATCTAATGAAGGATCCTTTTCTTCAGAGAACATATGTATCATTTTCTTATTTTGAATGTCAGGTGGTATTCTGACATTTTCTGATTATAAAGGAATTTTGGAATCTGGGACACAGGTAACAATAAGTATTTTTAAGCATACTGCAGCACATTTTTTCTGCTCTCATAAGTGCATACCACATACCTACATCTAAGTAGTGTACTATTTGGTACCTGTTAATCTGTGAAGGGTCTATATACTGTGAAAAGAAAGCCAATAGTACACACCTACTGCTGTTCTAGACAAATACTGTTTTAAGCATAGTGAATCAAATTGTACTCCCCTCATATACACAATAAGTATGTCAGGCAGAGTAGTGAAATTTCAATTTCAAAATCCTTAATTTCAATTTCAAAATCTTACATTTCAATTAAAAAATCTTAAATTTCAATGGTCTCCTCATGCTTCTGCCAACTCCAGGCTGTGCCATTCAGCCACTATATGGTCCCCTGATGCTTCAGCCAAATCCAGGCTGTGTCATTCAGCCAAAATATGGTTTACTGATGCTGTTGGGCCTGGGTGTGGCCCTACATTTTTTTTATGGTAGCACTACCTACCCTAAATCTTCAATATAAATTTCAAAATTCATCTTTTAATCTTAGGGATTGTGAAGCCCTAGTGTCTACTCATGCTGCTGCCAACTCCAGGCTGTGCCATTCAGACACTATATGGTCTCCTCATGCTTCAGGCACATCCAAGCTGTGTCATTCAGCCACTATATGGTCTCTTCATGCTGCCAACACCTCCATGCTGGGTCCTTTAGCCACTGTATGGTCTCCTCATGCTGTCAACACCTCAAGGCTGTATCATTCGGCACTATATTGTCTCCTAATACTGATGCCACCTCCAGGCTCTGTCGTTGTGCCGCTCTGTGGCAGTGATTCTAAAAGTGATGCCTGTAATATGCATGTCATTCAGAATAACAGTATTATTTTACTAACCCAGCACACTCCATATGCGTGTTAGAACAAAGCAAAGTGTTCTACACCCCTATTGAGGCTTTGTGTAGTCCAGAAATAGCCATTTTTAATCTAGATTTGTCGCGAATAAATTCCGATCAAACCAAATGTTTTCAAAAAATTTGGCGAATTGGACGAATTGAATTTTTCAAAAGTTTGCTCATCTCTAGCCCTGACATTACATGTGAGATAAACCAACCACCCTACCTTTCCGCCCTATAAATTTCTCCCTATAAAAGCTGAATATAGCTTTCTCTACAATTTATATCTGCTTGTAAAAAGCTAATTATTGTATTTCTAAAAATATGAATCCTTTCCCCTTGCCTATTGTAACTTTCTAAGCAGCACTAATAAGCAGAAGGTGAGTACCTAATGATATAAGCAACCTATAATTGGAAACTTTAAAAGCATGGACCTGGTAATTATAGCGAACAGCATAGAAACGAAGATTTTATAGGAATAGGATGTAGGCTGGAAATGAGTACAGTAAACAGGCATAAAAGTAACTCCATATGATCCAGAGAGGTAATGGGTGCACAGTCGAAAAAACTGGTTGCTCAGAATATAATACATTATTTTATTAGATATTGAGTGTTCTTATATCCCAAAATATTTAAATTCTAGTATATATATATATATATATATATATATATACAAGCAAAAAGAAAAATAGCCAGCACAACAACCTAATACACGGGTGCATGCTGCTTTGGCAAATACAGAGTTTACAAAAAAAGAGGATTGCAGCAGCACACATTGGTCAAAAAATTTAGGCTCTTAGCATACTTTTTGATCAAAACAAGTCTCCCCCATCAACCATGCAGAGGTAGCCTCATTTAGGATGGGACCCTAACACAAATTCTGAGCCTAACACTCATATGCACTCACCTCTGTTGGGCATATGGCCTCTGACTGGGTGACATGCTGGATCCATTAACAATTTAAAAAACCTCCTGGAAAAAAAAGGGGGAGGGATGCACAGCTAAAGAAGGTGCCATTCCCCCAGCCAGCACAACAACCTAATACATGGGTGCACGCTGCTGTGGCAAATACAGAGTATACAAAAAAAGAGGATTGCAGCAGTACACATTGGTCAAAAAATCGAGGCTCTTAGCGCACTTTTTGATCAAAACGTGTCCCCCCATCCACCACGCGGAGGTGGCCTCATTTAGGATGGGACCCTAAAACAAATTCTGAGCCTAACACTCATATCCACTCACCTCTGTTGGGCATATTGCCTCTGACTAGGTGACATGCTGGATCTCCAATGGTTTAAATTACTGCATATTTAGAACAAATTATGATACCTAATAGATTGTATCAGTAGTCACATCAACCGGTTGGTAGTTTCCATGGCTGGGTTCTCTCCTGCTCTAAGCACCCTGGTGCAGGCAGGGAGGTACAGTGATATTATGCTGCCTTTATTGGGAAACAAAACTCCTCAGCTGTCCCAATCTTCTAGACCTAAAGCTTAAAGGGGTTGTCCAGTGAAAGGTGTAAGGGGTCTGACTGCTGGAATCCCCTGCAATCTCTTGAATAGGACCCAACCTCTCTGAGACTAGCGTGTGCTGCAGACAGCACACGTTGTATTTATTTTCTATTGGAGCGCTGTAGAGACCAGAGTGCTTTACTCTGTGTCTGCAGCACACGCTCCTCTTCAAGAGCTGGGATCCTGTTAAGGAGAATGTAGGTGGTCCCAGTGGTCGGACCCACCAAGACCAGACAGTTATGCCTTATCCTGTTTTTCACTGGACAACCCCTTTAAAGAAGCCTAAGGCCTACAAAGGGCAGCAATGGGACAAGGAGTCGAGGGCTCTCTGTTTTGTCCCACTTTTCAACTGTGTGTATGTGCTATGGATGCAGACACAGCTGAAAGTTTCTAGGTGTAACATGCCATGAAATGCATGAACAGATGCTTGGACTCTTTTCTTTAGCCAGACTCCCTTCTCCTGTAAAGTAGTGAGATGGCGATGCATACACTGTATGCACCACTGTCCACTTCTCATTTGCTAGTCTGGGTGCTCTCATATGCTACACTTAGCGTAGTGAACAGTGGTGCATACACTTCTAAGGATAAAGTGTGCAGAACTGAAAATAGAGATAGTAAATTCTCCTTGCAGTAAAATTCAGCAAGAAGGATTCACAAAAATTGGATCTCAAATTACTGCATGAATTAGCTGAAATGTTAAATGTACATAAATGTATGAAAAAGATGTTAGTTGGATACAAGGTTGAACAAAGCCTTGTTGGCAGGTGAAGTATGCTAACAAAATATTTCTGAATTGTCTGGTGGCGACACAAGAGGTACTGGATGTCGCCTCTTGTAATACCACACCTATTGAATTAACTGTTTGCTACTGAGAAAAGTGTTGTCTGCAAAGGGAAGTGGAGATTATTTTTAAGACTTGTGAGTATTGTGTATTGTTGATATTGAACCATGGACAAGTAAGAGAAAACAAATGACGAGATGACAAGGTGTGAAAAAGAATCACAGGTGTGTCAGGACAGATGTTTTCAAAGCCCAGACAGGGCATGTCTGCACACTGTATGTAAAGCAACCATGTTGCACGAGAGGGATTTAATTTTAATATAACAATTAGGCTAAGTTTCCACTTGGTTTTTTTCTGGCAGTTTTTGGAATACTGCCACTGCAGTTTTTGAGCCAAAGCCAGAAATGTATTCAAAAGGAATAGTACATATAAAGGAAGGACTTACAATTCTCCTCCCTTATGGGTCCACTTCTGACTTTGGTTCAAAAACTGCAATGGCAGTTTACCAAAAACAGCCAGAAAAAAAACCAAGTGGAAACTTAGCCTTAGGAGGGAAAGGAGTTTGATTTAGGATCAAAGGTAAGCTTCCTGGACTCTGCATGGGGATGTGTATGGTGCAGAGTGTGCTCGATTTTATGTACCTGTTTCCAAAGGGTGTGGCAGAAAGAACTAAACTCATAATCATAGAAAGGTTGTCCAGATACTTTTGGCCATAAAGTTTATATACAATAGAAGACATCTGACTGCTATGTCTGAAACTGTGTACCCATGCCTAACAGGCCTCTGACTGATTTGAGTGATCAATGCACAGTATACCATAAAAGTTCAGAGCAGTTTTTCTAACATAAAGTGTCTCTGACTGTTGTAGAACTACAACACCCAGCATGCCCAGACAGCCAAAGGCCTGTTGGAAAACACTGATTTCGAGGAAAAAAACATTAATTAAAGAAAATCGGACAGCTGGTTCACCCACACTTAACCCAGTATACAGTGCAGGTGAAGAGCATTAAAACAGGGTCATTTGCCATTTTTACAGGCTTTTGAACGGAGTTATGGATCTTTATACCTTAAAGGAGTACTCCACTGGAAAACATTTTATTCTAAATAAACTGGTGCCAGAAATCTAACTCCTTAACTACGCAGGACGTATATAGATGCCCAGTAATAACCCTTCAGATGCGGCGATCAAAGTTGATCGCCGCATATAAAGGGAAAGTAAAACCTTCCAGGTAGCTCAGTCGGGCTGAACCGCGTGAAACCGCAGAGTCCTGATCAGCTGTATGGACACGAGGAGAGTCCCTAACTGCCTCCTCGTTGTCCGATCGTCGATTCGCTGCTCTGTGCCTAAGATCCAGGCAGGAGCAGTGGAGCGCCGATAGCACTGATCAATGCAATGCTATGGCATAGCATTGATCAGTGCTGGTAATCAATGTACTGCATGTTATAGTCCCCTATGGGGGCTATAACATTGCAAAAAAAAAAGAGAAAAAAAATTGTTAATAAATGTGATTTAAATGTGATAAAAGTCCAAAATAGTGTATTCTTGGTTACTTTTTACACTATAAATAAATGTATAAAAAGCAATCAAAAAAGTATAATCAAAAATTATATTGATAAAAACTTCAGATCATGGTGCACAAAATGAGGGGGGTATGTGGAAAAATAAAAAAGTTATAGGGGTCAGAAGAAGACATTTTTAAGCGTTCTAATTTTCGTGCACGTAGTTATGATTTTTTCCAGAAGTAAGATAAAATCAAACCTATATAGGTAGGGTATCATTTTAATCATATGGACCTACAGAATAAAGATCAGGTGTAATTTTTCCTAAAAAATGCACTGCGTAGAAACAGAACCCCCAAAATTTACAAAACTTTTTTTTAGTTTTTTTTATAATTTGTCGCAAAATGATTTTTATATTTTTTTTTTTGTTTTCGCCGTAGATTTTTGGGTAAAATGACTGATGTTATTACAAAGTAGAATTGGTGGAGCAAAAAATAAAGCCATCATATGAGTCTGTAGATGCAAAACTGAAAGGGTTATGATGTTTAAAATAAAAGGTAAGGAGGAAAAAACAAAATTGCAAAAATGGAAAAACCTTGAGTACCTAAGGGGTTAAACAGATTTGTAAATTACTTCTATTAAAAAATCTTCTTTTTGGATTTCCTTTCTGTCTGACCACAGTGCTCTCTGCTGACAATTCTGTCCCTTTTTTGACATGGACAGAGGTATCAGCAGAGAGCACTGTGGTCAGACAGAAAGGAAATCCAAAAAGAAAAGAACTTCCTGTGGAGCATACTGCAGCTGATAAGTACTGGAAGGATTGAGATTTTTAAATAGAAGTCATTTACAAATCTGCTTAACTTTCTGGTACCAGTTGGTTTAAAGAAAAATGTTTTCCAGCGGAGTGCCCCTTTAATTCATATTGTGCTCCAATGCGCAATGGAGAAGGAGAGCCAGCATGCCCAGCTCCCCTGCCTCCTCCTTATTCTGCCCCCAGCCTGCCCACGTCTTGAATATTCAGAGCGCTCACCTCTGCCCACTAACTCTCAACGCCTTAAGACGGAAGAGTGAATATTAAAGAATGATGAATATTCAAGACGATGGCAGACCGGGGGGGGGGGGGGGTCGATTGCGCACTGGAGCGCAATATGAATGAAGGTATAAAGGTCCATAACTCTGCACAGAAGTCTGTAATACCAGTAATGACCCTTCCTTTTAAACCTCTTCACCCGCAGTATACTGGGTTTAGTTTGGGCAAACCAGCTGTCAGATTCTCATTAAGTTTAAAATACAGGATCTTATCAACCTCATTGGCTTCTGTGCTAAGTGCCCACCATTCTACTGGATTTACCAGCCAATATGCTTTGGAGTCGGAAGGACCACACAGCTGCTGACCAATCTGTGTTTTGAACACTCTACTAGATGTTGTGCTCTGAGCATAACATAATTTGATCATTCGGTAAGGGACCAATTTTACTACCTCAGTATTAAGTGTATCCCTACAGTCTTCACAAGCTGTGCTCCATAGTTTTTTCTCTCTTTTGCATACAGGAACTAAAAAAAACTACACAAGTTCCTCTGCATCACACAGCAGCTGATAAGTACTGGAAGAATTAAGATCTTATATATAGAAGTTATTTACTATTCTGGATAACTTTCTGTCATCAGTTGATTTGAAAACATTATTTTTCCTCTTGAGTGCCTCTTTAAATTGTCTAATTCTTAAACAGTGTAAATTTAGGACAGTTTAAGAATGTGCTGATTTATCACAGTGGCTCAGGCTGCTTAATAATTATTTTGCTATCTCAGGCTAGTTTTAGTTCAGACCAGCTATTAGCTGACCTAAACTGTGCCAGGATTTTGCACCAAAATATTAGCACATTTTTGATGTACAGTGGCACCTAATAAACAATGCCCCCTTTACCAAAAGCATCATCTGTTTTTTGGACATTGCAGAAAAGTGCCCTATGTGTTTCTAAAACTTAAAGTAAATGTAGCGCAAGGCATGGAAGACAGTTTTTTTTCTTTGATTTTTATTAAATTGGCCCAGATATCTGTTGCATTTGCCATACTAAGTCTAAACCATTGTACTATTAGGATTGTAGTAGTGATCATATACCGTACCCCATAATGTCCATTTTATGTCTCAAAAAACTGCAGCCTGTTTACATTTACATACAGTACAATTTAAAGGGGTTATCCTGTAATTTAAAAAAAAAACAGACCTAATTTCTTCTAAAAGTAGGGTTAGGCATAACACCTTGGCTCCATTCACTTCAATGGAACTAAGCTGTAATACCACACACAACCTAAAAACAGACGTGGCGCTGTTTTTAGAAGAAATCGGCTCTGTTTTTCTAATCCTGGAAAACCCCTTTTAACCCATTTAAGTCCAAATAATTTCTTATGAGCCATTACTGCCTTCTTAATTACTTAATCCATTTATTTGTGTTTTAGGAGTCTGAAACCCCCTAATTTACTATTGATCAACGCATCAAATTGTTTAAAAGGCTGAGATTACAGTTTTCTCTCATCTTTGGTGCTGCTGGCAGGCATCAGCTGTAATACACAGTCGGCACTTGCCTGCTATATAAAACCTTCTAAATATTATGTCACATATGTAGGTCAAATGCTGTTATAAAATCTGGGGTAGAGATCAGTGTAGACCTTAATCATGCCCCAACCACTGTTCCTACCTACTTGGATGATCTGATCTTGGTCCCTGAGCAGCCTTCTATTGGTAAATGGTCCCTACACTCGCTACGTGCATGGGACACTAGGAAATCCAGACAGCCCAGGTCAGCAACATGTGGGCAAAAAAGTTACCAAGTTAGCAGACAAATAAATCTAAAACATGCCAAAGAGTCAAAACCTAGAAAGACCATAGTACTAAATCAGAAACTGCAACAGAGCAAGGACAAGAAGGGTCAAACCAGGTAGTGCAGTACAAAGTTAGGAGGCAAAGATGGTGACAGGTAAGAATCTCAATTACAGGTACAGGCTGAAGATACAGGGCAGTTTAAATATCTCAGATGGTATGAGTGCTGGTGTCACTGATTGTCCTAGCACTCCCATTGACTGATAAGCTGGGTCTACAGTGTTATACATTGAGGAATGACCCTGCAACATGCTGGACCATCGCCAGGACTTTAGGAAACATTACTGACCACGAGTAAGAGAAACGAAGGCAGCTCTGGAGTTGGACCAGGTATGTTCATTACAGTCATATAGGGGTTTACAAAGTATAGTGGATGAAATAAGTATTGAACACGTCAGCATTTTTCTTACTAAATATATTTCCAAAGGTGCTATTCACATGTTATTGGCAAGTAACCCATACATACAAAGAAACCATAATAAATAAGAACAGAAATTTGTCATGTAAAATTACACAAATTACTGAACACATAAAGAAAGGGATATGCAAAAAGGCCTGGAAAGCCAAGACAACAGTTGAAATCTATCAGTTATTAAAAAGTAATAACCTTGTCAGTGCAAATTAATATCAGCTGATTCTGTTTTAACCAATGGCCTACAAAACGGTCTCATTGCCAAGGTGTCACACAAGATACATCTTATGGTGGGTAAAAGCAAAGAGCTGTCTCAAAACCTTCGCAACCTAACTTCTGCAAAAAAAAAATGATGGCGCTTAGTCACAGGCACTGAATGTTCCAGTGAGCACTGTTGTGGCCATAATACGGAAGTGGAAAGACAATTGTTTCATCATATATTTGCCTTCCATATATTTGCCTCTACCAAGTGCGCTTTGCAAGATTTCTGACAGAAGAGTGAAAAGAAAAATCAGAAGAATTGTCCAAGAGCCATGGACCACTTGTGGAGAGCTTCAAAAAGACCTGGAATTATCAGGTCATTTATTTATTTTATTTTTTTAAATAGTAAGTAATGCACTCTGTTGCAATGGTATACACACTCAGCATGCAAAACTCCATTGCTAAATAAAAAACAAGTTGAAGCTTTTTTCCACATGTATACACATACACAACATTTGGAAAAGCCAATAAAAAGCCATCTACTGTGGTCAGATGAAAGCAAAATGGAACTGTTTGGATGCCATAATAAACACCATGTTTAAAAGAAAAAAGGCACTGCACATCTGTTAGGATTCGGCAGGCTGGGATTGGCGTGGACCATACCGGTGGACCGGTTCTAAGTTGCTGCTGGTATTCACCAGAGCCCGCCACAAAGCGGGATGGTCTTGCTGCGGCGGTAGCAATCAGGTCGTATCCACCGGTAATGGTTCAACCTCGCTGAATGCTGAGAGTGGCGAGGGACAGGAGGACTAGACAGAGGCGAGGTCAGACGTAGCAGAAGGTCAAGGCAGGCGGCAAGGTTCGTAGTCAAGGGTAACGGCAGAAGGTCTGGTAACACTGGCATGGCAATCACAGAAACGCTTTCACTAGGCACAATGCAACAAGATCCGGCAATGCAGGGAAGGGGAAGTGAGGTAATATAGGCCTGGAGCAGGTGAGCTAATTACACTGATTGGGCCAGGCACCAATTAGCGGTGCACTGGCCCTTTAAATCTTAGAGAGCTGGCGCGCGCGCGCCCTAGAGAGCGGAGCCCCGCACGCCAGGACGTGACAGCCGGGGACCGGGACAGGTAAGTAGATTGGGATGCGATCCGCGAGCGGGCGCGTCCCGCTATGCAGATCGCATCCCCGCCGGCAGTGTCAGTGCAGCGCTCCCAGTCAGCGGGTCTGACCGGGGCGCTGCAGAGAGGAGAACGCTGCGAGCGCTCCGGGGAGGAGCAGGGACCCGGAGCGCTCGGCGTAACATTACCCCCCCTTAGGTCTCCCCCTCTTTTTGTCTGCTTGTCCCTTCATACGAGACGAGGCCATTGGGAGCGACTCTTGAGTTTCCTTCCAGATGATAGAGAAGTCCTGGGTAACTTCATCAACGGCAGGCAATCCAGAAAAAGTGGGAATGGGGAGGGGGGCAGAGGGTGAAGCTTTCCATGGGGCAGAGTGTTACCAGGAAGGGGGCTATGAGGAGGCAAGATCTCAGCTTGCTTTTTGCCGAAAATATCAGAAAAATCCTGGTAAGCCTTAGGAGGGACCGGTAAGGGTGGAACCTCAGGAGTTAGACAAGTGGGAGCAGATGTGAGGCATCGTTTGTGACAAGAAGGACCCCAATTTGTGATCTCCTCGGTGGTCCAGTCAAGGGTAGGAGAATGACGTTGGAGCCATGGCAGACCGAGGAGGACTTCAGAGGTGCAGTTGGGCAGAACAAAAAATTCTATTTTTTCTTGATGCAGTCCAATGCTCATATGCAGGGGTTCTGTGCGGTAACGCACAGTGCAGTCCAATTTTACTCCGTTGACAGAAGAAATGTAGAGCGGCTTGACGAGACGGGTTACTGGGATACTGAACCTATTAACGAAAGAGGCCAAAATAAAATTTCCTGCAGAACCAGAGTCCAAGAAGGCCACAGCTGAGAAGGAGGAGTAGGCAGAAGGGGAAATCCGCACGTGCACAGTGAGACGTGGAGAAGCAGAATTCACACCAAGAGACGCCACTCCCACGTGAACTGGGTGCGTTTCCCAGACGCGGAGGACGAATAGGGCAGTCCACTAGGAAATGTTCGGTACTAGCGCAGTACAGGCATACATTTTTATCTCTGCGACGAGACCTCTCTTCATGGGTCAGGCGAGACCGATCCACTTGCATAGCCTCCTTGGCGGGAGGCACAGGGGTAGATTGCAAAGGATTCTGGGAGAGAGGTGCCCAGAGATCCAGGTCATTTTCCTGGCGGAGCTCCTGGTGTCTTTCAGAAAAACGCATGTCGATGCGGGTGGCCAAATGGATAAGTTCAGACAGGTTAGCAGGAATTTCTCGTGCGGCCAGTACATCTTTGATGTTGCTGGATAAGCCTTTCTTGAAGGTCGCGCAGAGGGCCTCATTGTTCCAGGCTAGCTCAGACTGCGAGGGTACGAAACTGGATAGCGTATTCGCCAACAGAAGAACTTCCTTGGACTAGGTTCAGCAAAGCAGTCTCGGCAGAGGAGGCCCGGGCTGGCTCCTCGAAGACACTACGGACTTCAGCAAAGAAGGACTGGACAGTGGCTGTGGCAGGATCATTGCGGTCCCAGAGCGGTGTGGCCCAAGACAAGGCCTTTCCAGACAGAAGACTAACTACGAAAGCCACCTTAGACCGTTCTGTGGGAAATTGGTCCGACAACATCTCCAAGTGTAGGGAACATTGAGACAGGAAACGAGTTTAGAGTCCCCATCAAATTTGTCCGGCAGAGACAAGCGGAGGCTAGGAGCGGCCACTCGCTGCAGAGGAGGTGCAGGAGCTGGCGGAGGAGATGGTTGCTGCTGTAGAGGCAGAAGCTGCTGTAGCATGGCGGACAACTGTGACAGTTGTTGTCCTTGTTGGGCGACCACGGTGGCGAGGTCAGCGAGACTTGGCAGTGGCACCTCAGCGGGATCCATGGCCGGATCTACTGTTAGGATTCGGCAGGCTGGAGGTGGATCCTCTGTGTCAGCGAGGGATTGGCGTGGACCGTACCGGTGGCGAGGTTCTAAGTTGCTACTGGTATTCACCAGAGCCCGCCGCAAAGCGGGATGGTCTTACTGCGGCGGTAGCAACCAGGTCGTATCCACCGGTAACGGTTCAACCTCGCTGACTGCTGAAAGTGTCGAGGGACAGGAGGACTAGACAGAGGCGAGGTCAGACGTAGCAGAAGGTCAAGGCAGGCGGCAAGGTTCGTAGTCAAGGGTAACAGCAGAATGTCTGGTAACACTGGCAAGGCAATCACAGAAACGCTTTCACTAGGCACAAGGCAACAAGATACGGCAATGCAGGGAAGGGGAAGTGAGGTAATATAGGCCTGGAGCAGGTGAGCTAATTACACTGATTGGGCCAGGCACCAATTAGCGGTGCACTGGCCCTTCAAATCTCAGAGAGCTGGCGCGCGCGCGCCCTAGAGAGCGGAGCCGCGCATGCCAGGACGTGACAGCCGGGGATCCACGAGCGGGCACGTCCCGCTATGCGGATCGCATCCCCGCCGGCAGTGTCAGTGCAGTGTTCCTGGTCAGCGGGTCTGACCGGGGCGCTGCAGAGAGGAGAACGCTGCGAGCGCTCCGGGGAGGAGCAGGGACCCGGAGCGCTCGGCGTAACAACATCACCCTGAAAACACACTATCAACAGAGGTTTGGAGGTGGGAACATCATGGTGTGCGGATGCTTTTCAGCAAATGGTACTCGTAAACTTCACATAAAGGAAGAATGAATGGGCAAATTTACTGAGCCATTCTTGTCAAAATTCTGCTGCCATCTACCAAGGTGATGAAGATAAAACAAGGGTGGACATTTCAGCAAGACAATGACCCTCATTTACTATTGCAAACCCGACATGTTTTGTCGGGATGTGTGCCAGATTCTGGTGCATTGCGCAAGAAATTCTGTCTGCGACAAAATTTGCGCCAGGATTGAGAAAAACCTGACTAACTCTTTTACTGAGAAAACCCAAAAAGGGGTGTGCCCATCTGGGAAAGGAGGCATGGTCACCAAAAAGGGGCGTGTTTCCGACATATTTACTAAGGTTTCCACAGAAAATGTAGTGGATTTGAGCTGAGGAAAACCCAACAGATCAGAGCATGTGTAAAAAAAAAAAAAGCAAAATGTAGGGAGACCTTAGTAAATACCATGGAAAAAAAATTGTACAGAATTATAACCCACAAAGAAACCTACACTCCACTTTTAGTAAATCAGCGCCAATGATTTTAAACACACAGCCAAGGAAACTCTCAAATGGTTTCAAAGAAGGAAAATAAAGCTGCTAGAATCGCCCAGCCAAGCACTAGACTTAAATCCCATTGAAAATCTATGGAAAAAACTAAAGATCAAGATACAAGAAGCCCACGGAACCTTCAAGATTTAAAGACGAATGGCCCAAAATCCCACCAATACACGACTAGTTTCTCCATACAGGAATCATCTTGAAGCGGTCAATACCCACAAAGGATTTTGTATAGAGTATTAAATAAATATTAGTAGGTATATTTATCACATTATTAAACATCATTTAATTTCTGATCGTATTTGTTTCAGTTTATTTGTATGTATGGATTACTTGGGTTGTTACTAACATTTGGTGAAAATTTCATGTCAACAGCACCTTTGATAATATATTTAGTGAGAAAATTAAGAGGTGTTCAATACTTATTTCACCTGCTTTATATTATAGAAACACAGCTTAGTAAGATCTCTTTAATGTTCATTATACACATATATATACATATATACATATATATATATATATATGTATATATCTATATATACATATACATAAAATTATAGGTATCTTGTTTGCGATGTGTAAATACAATTAAATGTAAGCTTTCTGCCACCAATAATTGTTTGCCTGTCTTCTTATAATATCTAAAAACAATCTTTTTTTAACGCTTTGTTCTACTAACGCTCTGTTTTACTGCCCTATGGTACTGCATAATCTATATACGGTATTTTCAAAAATATCTTATTATGGTAATGAACCCAGAGTGCAAAGGTTCTGTGCTGTTATGGGACTGTGAAGGTTAACATGTAGTTGATTATTTACAACTTAGAAAACGTCTCTTTTTTTTTGTCTTAAAGCTTTTCCCAGATAAAAAAAAAAAGGATAGCTCAAAGTGTAAAAGGAGAAAATTATTACTATACTTACCATTAAAATGCTTTATTGTTCCCCCTGGTTTGCATTATTCATCACATCTTTGTATTCACTCCTGTGTAATGATGTGCTGACTGGGTTAATAGGTACAATATCCACGCTGCCCACGTTGCTTCATTTAGCTACAAGTCCTACCACATACAACTCGATAAAGGTCTGAGATGGACCAAAATATCTCTTGTTCAGGAATAAATGTGAACATTTTCTCTAATTGGATGGAGTACTATATATGTAATATCGAGTCTTTGCCATATGTATTTTATTTATGGCAGGAGATTATCTTATATATTTTTTAGGCAGGAGTTTCTTTTTCTTTTTATTCTGCCTGGTGCACAGCACTTTTGAGTTTGGTAATGTTATGACAATAGCCCACAACAGCGGTGTCCCACTTCAGCCACTGATTGGCTGTGTTGGCCCCTGATGTCATATCCCTGAACCTAGAAGTGTTGTGAACAAGAGACTGGAGCTCCATGATACTGGCAGGGGGGCAAAAAAAACCAATATGAACAGATAACCCCTTTAATTTCAGTTTATATGTTGTCCTTTACTCTCTGGCTGTTGTCTGCGCATTATCTGAGCCATCCTGAAAAACAAGTACAGTACTTTTATTGGTTTCTGTCATGTGAGTTGTCATTTTACTATTGTTTCCTACATTGATATGTGCTTGCATAAAATATGCACAACTGCTGATTGGTTTCCCCATTATGCTCTACCATAAATCTTGGGGGTATCTGAGTACTAGGAGCCATTGTTAGGACTCAGAATAAAAAACAGAGCAGGAAGTGCTCCCTAGTGTGATACTGTAAGATGTACAGGTAAGGCAGAATGTAAATGTGCACTTACCAAGTCGGGTTGTACTACGTCCAAGTACAACCATGGATAAGAGTGCATACAGTGTAAAGTTCCAGCAGCCGCTCCACCTTTCACAGATAACAGATCCAAACCAATTTCCTCCAAAATGGGCAGAGTTAAAGATGCGCTTGAAACCGAGGTGAGAGTAAAACTTCTACTTTATTCCCATAATGCAACGCATTTCGAGGGGGTTCCGTTTCATCAGGCATGAGAACTAGAACATGGTGTGCAGTTTATATAGGGAAAATCCTTAACCCTTTCAAGGGTGGAAAAGGATTAACCCCTTACAATTTACACTTAGACTGATATTATATCATTGCAAAAATGGACACTAAAATCACATACTAAAATCAAACAAAAATATACATATTTCAGTAAGACGATAGGTCATACAAAAATTTATATATATATATATATATATATATAAATATAAAAGAGATTTATATATAAAAAAATTATAACTATAACTTATAAAAAACAAAAACTGCACACCATGTTCTAGTTCTCATGCCTGATGAAGCGGAATTCCCGCGAAACGCATTGCATTATGGGAATAAAGTAGAAGTTTTACTCTCACATCGGTTTCAAGCGCCTCTTTGACTCTGCCCATTTTGGAGGAAATTGGTTTGGAATTGTTAGGACTCAGGACTTGAGATGACTATTAAAGGTAAAGGCTGGTTTTGTAGTCTAGTGACCTGTCAGAGTATACAACATTTGCATCAATCTTCAGGCTGTGCCATGCATATTGCTTTAATAGTTACAATTTGTTCTATGAGCATGCCAGCCAGCCAAAGTCAAGTGGCATTGCTACACAACATGTCACCGCCTATGCACATGACAAGTCTGCACATAACAGAAGCTTGCTATCTGCCCAGAAGTATTGTATTACTCAACTATGTGAAGCAGCAAAGTAATGTATAGCTGTTAATTGGTACTCAGATACCATCTTTTTTCAACAATGAGATACTTGGAATAAAAACGAACTCAATTGTCCCTAATTTGTGAATTTGAATATAAATGAAAGCTTACAAGGGAATCTGTCACAGATATATGCTTCCCATTCTGAGGACAGCATAAATTTGGTACCTGTAGAAACAAAACTGAAAAAACATCAGGACAGCACCTTGTGTATTACCCAAGGCACCAGAGTCCCGGCAAGGACTGAGACGGCTCTTCAAGATGGCCGCTATCCTGGTAGAAGAATAATGGCGCATATCACCCCACTGGGGTATCAATCATCTTGTAGGAAAGAACTGCCAAGCCCAAAGGTCAGATGGGAGAGGAAGGAATCTTCTCCCATAGAGTAGTGAAGAAAACAACAGAAAAAAGAACCTTGTCTGCGGGCGCTGCTCAAAGTTCCAAGGATACCAAGCCAGCTGCTGAAGGATAGTAAAAGTGCCCAATAGCAGTATGTTTATTGGTATTAAAATCCAAAGACGCGTTTCGGAGGCTCAGTCCTCCTTCCTCAGATTGATTCCAATTTGGTAAAATCACTGTTTATTACTGCAGACTATAGAGTGAGCATGCAGTCAGTCCATGATATTCATGAGCCGCCATTCTGGACTGCCCACCAGTTAGTGATTGACTGTGCATAGACAGAATGCTGTCAGTCACTTGCGGGTGGGAAGTCTAAAGTGGCAACTTGCTCTGTAGTCCGTGGTCATAAACTGTGATTTCATTAAAACTCTGGCACATTTCAAAAAAACTAAAATAATAATAATACAGTGCTTGGATCAGGGTCCTTGTCATCAGATTTATGTCTTTAAAGGGTACTCCGCCTGTTACGTATGGCAGGGAACAGCGAAGTCCTAACTCCTCCACAGCTATTGTTCCTACCTATTGCTTATCTGCCCTAAGTGACGGATCGACAACCACGATGACAAACCCTCTGTAATGTCTGTTTATTTGTTTTTGTATTTTTCTGTTTAGGTGTGTATTCACACACTAGTATGTTCAGAATAGTTTGCTATTCTCCATGGATAGGGAATGGTTAAAGCTTTGAACAAATAATGCAATAATGCTACTATGATGTCTGTTTGTGCAATACTCTGACTATGTCTGCTTGAGCATTTACCTTGTATTCATCTTTTGATTTTATCTGAGTTTTAGCCACGGTTAAAGGGGTCTGGTGGATAAAAAAAATTTTAAAACCAACTGGTGCCAGAAAGTTAAACAGATTTGTAAATTACTTTTATTTAAAAAATCTTTACCCTTCCAGTACCTTTTAGCAACTGTATGCTATGGAGGAAATTATTTTCTTTTTGAATTTCTTTTATGTCCTGTCCACAGTGCTCTCTGCTGACACCTCTGTCCGTGTCAGGAACTGTCCAGCTGCTAAAAAGTACTGGAAGGGTAAAGATTTTTTTTATAGAAGTCATTTACAAATCTGTTTGACTTTCTGGCACCAGCTGAGTTTAAAAACAACGGAGGAAGGCAGAGAAAGAGAAGAGTCAAGGAAAAAGCCAAAGATGAATGAACAAGCAGGTATCCAGTAAGCAGGAGGTGTCAGCTAAGGTATAACCTTTCACAGACAATGAAATGATCACTGCTTCTAGCTTATATGGGCAGGTGATCAGGGATACATCTTCCTGATAGGTAGCAGAGCTGAGAACCACACCCAGATGACACAGGTGAGCTCCAAGCAGCTCCAGCCTAACTAGAGTCATTTAACTCTTCGTGTTCGGCCAGAGCCAGACGTTACACCACCCCTAAACATCTTATCTCCTATCTAAAGGATCGCAACCTCTGGAACCCCCCTGTGATCTCCGTGCAGCACCCGGCCTTCTGATCATTATGTTCAGAACGCTTGGTGAGGCGGCCGTGGTCGTGACGTCACACCACATCCCCTCCATTCATGTCTATTGGAGGGGGCATGACGTGACATCACAAGGGGGTGTAACATCACGAGGGGTGTGACGTCACGAAAACACGCACCAAACGTTCTGAACATAACGTTCAGAATGCTGGGTGCTGCACGGAGCTCGTACGGGGTCAGACATCTTATCCCTTCTCCTTTGGATAGAAGATAAGATGTCTAGGGGCAGAGTATCCCATTAACTTCCCGTTCACTATAAATTCATATTTTTAACAGTAGTTTCCCCACATTTTATAAAAGGTGTATTGTTTTACTGTAACATGTGCTTGTGACTCTGTAATCTACAGTCAATTTCCATTGTATGCTCCTTTTCATTGACTGTTATTGTCTTTGTGACATATCTGAGAAAATGAAGTCAAATAATAAACTTCCTCACAGGAACCTGCATACAGTAATTACTATGACACATGGCTGTACTTTGGTATATCTGAATCAATACACACACAACGCTGTATGTGGAAAGATGACTTCACACAACAGTTACTAGAGACATGCTGGCATTTGTTTGAAGTCCATTAGAGATTACAGCTCACTTGCTCACTCTATTACAAAGACAAGAAGTAGCTAGTGATTCAGTCAGGAAACATGTCTTACCGATCAAATCAATCACAGCAAATTGCTCAATAGCACTCGGCGTAATGAACTCTTTGGTTTCGGTACAGACTGAACATGTCATATTTATAGACACATTTTTATTGGCTGCAGTAGAGTTTGGTAACTGCGCACTGTAAACATACATTCGGCAGGTGCCAAGACAGGATTTAATAATTTTTTGCTCAAGTATACTATGTTGTTTGAGTTTCATAATTTCTAAAATGACTGAAGTAATAGTTCTTTTGTGGCCACTCACAAATTGGTCCTAAATTATAGGATTTTTCTAAGCATATACCAGTAAATCCTGGCGGGCCCCACTCACTGGGGGCCTAATATTTTGACAGTAAGAATAACAATGAAAAGATATCCTCAACAAATGTATGTTCTGATCATCTGATCCATGTAGTACTTGGACCTCCAAACTCGATAACGTTTCACAGCATCCATTTTATGATCATAAAATCCAATTTTCATGTACCCCGGAGCATCGTGGAGGGGTAAGTAATACTTACCGCACCACACAGGGAACATTAAGCTGCTATCCGGCAGCAGCTTAAGCATTTGGCGCTGCCGGATAGCACTTAATGCGATTGCCCCGACATAAAAAAGCATCGTATGTCGATGCTGACATCGACATGCGATGGCCTCTGAGAGGCCATCGTATGTCGATTTGATCATATGTCGGGACCATCGTAGGTCGGGGGGGGGGGTCACTGTATATTATTATTAGAGAAGAGTCCTCTTTTTAGGATCTTGTATCTTGGTCAAATATAAGGGCAGATAAAAAAAAAGCAGCTTTCACTCAAGGGAAGATGTACTGTCCTGTACAGATTATTGGCAGATTACCTGTTAAATTTTAGCTGGTTGCTGCAAGGCCCAGCAGGGGGCACACTATTTGATTAGTCTACTGTCAAGGATTCACATGCTACATGCTCTTACTTGATGACCTTTACTAATATCTTTCCAATAGAGTGTGTGTGTGTGTGTGTGTGTGTGTGTGTGTGTGTGCAAAGTTCTACTGCATACTGCATAATGGTGCAGAGGAACAGTTGACCAGTTGCCTATAGCAACCAATCAGATTGCTTCTTTCATTTTTGAAAAGGCCTCTGAAAAATAATAGAAGCAATCTGATTGGTTGCTATGGGAAACCAATCAACTTTTCCTCAGCACAGGTCTTCATAAATCTCCTCCAATTAGTATAAACATATATATGGGATAATGTTAAATACTATAGGTGAACATCAATATAGTGTATGATTCATTGGACAAAAATTAGTTTATACGCTGTTTGCATACTGTATCAAAGCTTTGTTTTGGCAGATCATGTTTTGTAATCACATGAAAAACTGATTATTATATTCTATTTTTACACATTCTTTTTTTGAGTTTTGTGCCACCTGTTATTTAAAATTTACTGAATATTTTTTTAGTAGTAGGTTTTTGTTTAAAATAAAAATAATGATGTACTGTCAGTTCAGTCAGGAAAAATACCAATGGCACTCGACTTGATTTACATCCCTTTAAGTATCACAGTGTATTTATCACAGTGGTGTCAAAAAAAGATTTGAATGCAGTACTATTCTGCCCATCAAACCAGATAGAATATGAAACAGTGTTTCCAACACAAATGTGAACAAGACTCAACATGGCACAATAATGATGCCATCTACAGGGTATATTGAAATTGTTAAAGAAATTTTCAGCTCACCTCCCATTGGTCTTGCACGGATCCCCAGCCTGGCCTGGCCTGGCCTGGCCTGGTATGCTCGGACGCTTTTCGAGCGCATGCGCTCGAAACGCATCCATGTTTCAGTGTATCACTGGCTAGGTGGTGTGCAGTAAGTGCTTGTTTGCAAGATTTTAATGTTTTGGATTATGAATAAGCCTTGATGTTTTACGGAATTGCTGAATCCAGAATATTTTTCATCTCCAGGGTATGACACATTTATACACAAATCCCAGATCTTTTGAAAGCTGTACACTAATTGTTGTCTGTGCATAAGACTAATAGTAAAAAATACTAAATATTACAGTTAAAATATATAAAATACCATTAATCGTACAAAAAAATGTTTAGTCAAAGACATGGACAAGACATGGTCCCACTGATTTCTGTCAGTTCTGTCAGTTTTTTTTCAGATTTTTTTGCACACCTACCTAAAACTTTTGCACAGTAATCTATGCCTGAGTAGACCAGCTAACAAAAAGTCAAACAGAACTAATATTACAGTGCAAGAAGCAATGACTGACAACGGCATGATAGGTATCAGTGTTTCTAACCCGTCGAGGAGACAGGATGTACCTGTATACCCTGGCTGCCTGGTATTTGGCACATTATATATACATCCTGAGTCTCTCGGGCTCCCGGCTGCCATGGAACTGCTGCTAATGCGGACATCAACGATCACACTGATGCTTGCTAATAACCCTTGAGTTTCTGGGTCAATACTGATCATGGTATTTAAAGTACTGGGAGACACACTGGCATTAGCACAATGGCCCTGATTTATTATTGTACACCTGATCTGTTTTGTCAGATTTTGCACCAAAATGTGGTGCAGTGCACTGGAATTTGGCGCAGCACGTCACAAATTGTGTCTGCACCAGAATTTGTGATGCAATGCACCAAAATAAACTGACAAACCCAAAAAAGGATGTGGCCTGGTAGGAAAGAGGACGTGGCCATTGGAAAAGGGGCATGGTTTCACAACCCGACCTATCCACCATTGAATTTACATAAAATCCTGTGAATAAATGGCTGGAAATATCCACTAAGAAAAGGCTGGTCAGAAAATGTTTAAGACTTGTAAAGACTAGTAAATAAAGAGGAATCCTGCAAGTCGAAAACAACATTTCACTCTAGTAAAAACCCAACACCCAACAGTAAATGAGGGCCACTATCTGCAGGAGTTTTCATAATATTCATCAAACAACACTATTACTGCAACAGAGTTTTTCCCACTAATATACCGTATTTTTCGCAGTATAAGACGCACTTTTTCTTCCCCAAAACTGGGGGGAAAAAGTTGGTGCATCTTATACGGCGCATACATACACCTATCGTGGCGGTCCCTGCGGCCATAAACGGCCGGGACCCGCGGCTAATACAGGACATCACCGATCTCGGTGATGCCCTGTATTAACCCTTCAGACGTGGCGATCAAAGCTGACCGCCATGTCTGAAGCGAAAGTGACACTAACCCGGCTGCTCAGTCGGGATGTTCGGGACCGCCGCGGTGAAATTGCGGCATCCCGAACAGCGTACAGGACACCGGGAGGGACCTTACCTGCCTCCTCGGTGTCTTCTCCATGCCGGGATCCCCTGCATGGCTGGCGCTCTCCTTCGGCGTCATCACGTCGCTACGCACGCCGCTCCTTTTGGATGACGTGCGTGCGTGCGTAGCGACGTGATGACGACGACGTGATGATGGTGACGGAGAGCGTGGATCCCGGGGAAGAAGACGTCTGGAGCGTCGGGGACACCACGGGGACGCGGCAACAGAGATGGAGCGACATCCAGGGCAGCGGTGACGGGTCCGGAGCGGCGGGGACACGTGAATATAACCTCCTATACCAGTGGTCTTCAACCTGCGGACCTCCAGATGTTGCAAAACTACAACTCCCAGCATTCCCGGACAGCCAACGTCTGTCCGGGCATGCTGGGCGTTGTAGTTTTGCAACATCTGGAGGTCCACAGGTTGAAGATCACTGTTGGGTTCAGAATCTTTTTTTTTCTAGATTTTGCACCTTTAACTCCTTGAGGACCAAGGACGTACCGGTACGTCCTTGGTCCTGCTCTTCTGATATAACGCGGGGTTACACAGTAACCCCGCGTCATATCACGGCGGGCCCGGCGTCATAGTGAAGCCGGGACCCGCCTCTAATAGCGCGCAGCGCCGATCGCGGCGCCGCGCGCTATTAACCCTTTAGCCGCGCGCTCAGAGCTGAGCCACGCGGCTAAAAGTGAAAGTTCCCGGCTAGCTCAGTCGGGCTGTTCGGGATAGCCGCGGCTAATCGCGGCATCCCGAACAGCTGACAGGACAGCGGGAGGGCCCCTTCCTGCCTCCTCGCTGTCCGATCGCCGAATGACTGCTCAGTGCCTGAGATCCAGGCATGAGCAGTCATGCGGCAGAATCGTTGATCACTGGTTTCTTATGAGAAACCAGTGATCAACATAGAAGATCAGTGTGTGCAGTGTTATAGGTCCCTATGGGAGCTATAACACTGCAAAAAAAAAGTGGAAAAAAAAAGTGAATAAAGATCATTTAACTCCTCCCCTATTAAAAGTTTGAATCACCCCCCTTTTCCAATAAAAAAAAAAAACACAGTGTAAATAAAAATAAAAATAAACATATATGGTATCACCGCGTGCGGAAATGTCCGAATTATAAACATATATCATTAATTAAACTGCTTGGTCAATGGCGTGCGCGCAAAAAAATTCCAAAGTCCAAAATAGTGCATTTTTGGTCACTTTTTATATAATTTAAAAATGAATAAAAAGCGATCAATAAGTCCTATCAATGCAAAAATGGTACCGTTAAAAACTTCAGATCACGGCGCAAAAAATGAGCCCTCATACCGCCCCATACACGGAAAAATAAAAAAGTTATAGGGGTCAGAAGATGACAATTTTAAACGTATTAATTTTCCTGCATGTAGTTATGATTTTTTCCAGAAGTCCGACAAAATCAAACCTATATAAGTAGGGTATCATTTTAATCGTATGGACCTACAGAATACATATCAGGTGTAATTTTTTACCGAAAAATGTACTACATAGAAACGGAAGCCCCCAAAAGTTACAAAACAGCGGTTTTTTTTTTTCAATTTTGTCGCACAATGATTTTTTTTCCCGCTTCACCGTAGATTTTTGGGCAAAATGACTGACGTCATTACAAAGTAGAATTGGTGGCGCAAAAAATAAGCCATCGTATGGATTTTTAGGTGCAAATTTGAAAGAGTTATGATTTTTTAAACCCAAGGAGCAAAAAACGAAAATGCAAAGACGGAAAAAACCCCGGTCCTTAAGGAGTTAAAATTGGGTGCGTCTTATATGCTGGTGCGTCCTATAGGGCGAAAAAAAACGGTACTTTTCAAAGAAATGAATTATCAGGGCTAAAACCTTGCTTAGATGAACTGGTTAAACAATGGAACATATAATACTATAATTAACAGACAAAGACTCATTATTGCCTGGAAGGGTAGTGCACTAGTATACAAATGACCCTGCAGAAATGAAGTGGCAGATACATTCTAGAAGAGCATGTGTTAGCTGACATATAATCAATTGAATTGTAAATAGAATACATTCCTAATGCATATGCTGTAATTGATATAACGCAAGAAAAAGAATTTGGTCTAAGAAAGTGTGAAAGTTAGGTTTTTAGATAACCTATCACCATGACAACTATTTCCATTGATCATAAATCTACCTAGGTTACTCAGTGGGGTTTTGACAGCTACATGTAAACATTGGCATGTACATAAGGTTTAGTAAAGTTTTGATAACTGAGAACCTTGCATAAGTGGTAGAACCTGAAAAGCTGGATGTGCCTTCATGTTTCCAAGGTGTTTCCTGCCTTGCACGGCCAGATTTAAATCACTCTGATATCTGCATTCACAGGAGATATGTGATGGATTTAACTTCCTTGTGACAAGATATTCAGATTAAGTCCGTGTGACACAGGAAGGAATGGATGGTATGCGAAAAACAGAATGCTGTTACATCAGGCACAACGTTTACATCCTATAACAATGGAAAATTCATGACATTCAAGCATTGAAATACACCTGGTATCTCTCTCCTAGATGGAAGGAAACCATTATATTTATCTACCATCAATGAACCATATACCAGCCATAATGCAAATATCTCTAGGGTCATTACCTACCGCACCAGGAATGAGCATTCTATATACAGTTGCATAAAAAAAGCAAATTAGGCGTATTCACAAAAATTACAAACTTTCAGCTGTTTGAATAAAAAAACAACGAATCAAACAAAAACAATTTAAAAGATAAACACAACTAATATAAGAATTGGTTTCCCCAAATACAACAGAATGTATGCCACTTTCTGGAATTCAAGAGTTGTAAGTTTTGCTCAAAGCATTTTTGAATTTGCATCTTTTTTCCCATACTGCACCACTAAGGCTAGGTTTCCACTTGTTTTTTTTTTTTTCTGGCAGATTTTGGAAAACTGCCACTGCAGTTTTTAAGCCAAAGCCAGAAGTGTATTCAAAAGGAATAGGACATACATAGGAAGGACTTATACTTCTCCTCCCTTATGGATCCACTTCTGACTTTGGCTTAGAAACTGCAGTGAAATTTAGCCTAACGACAATTTTTTTTTATTTTTTAAAGTAGGCAGAGGTTACCGGCATGGGTGTGATCTTATATGGCCCTGGAGACTTCTTCTCACCCGATAGACTGCCAAAGCACAGATGATACCAATAATTATATTGTGTGTTTTGTGTTTACCTCACACAACTGGCAATTGTTTCAAAGTCCACTTTTTGAAGCTACAGCCTTGTGAAGTACTACTGAGTGTTGGGTTCCTCTCAGCCCTCTTATACAGACGGACTCTTAGCTGTTCTTATTGTCCAGTGATCAGCTGCCTCCAGCACCAGTGCTGCTCTCTGCTTGACAAAAACCTGGAGTGGCCAAGGAAGGCCCCACTGCCAATCCTGCCTTTCACTCCATAAAAATCAGGCCCAAAAATATGACTTAACGAAAAAAATTTGGGTCACCATCCATACTTCACATGAAATAGGCGCTGTAATATCTGTAAAATAATATTATGACCAATCTTCTGACCCTGTAACATATGCAATACATAGAAGACAAGCTTTTTTCCTAAGCTGATTTTTTATTACAGACTATCAGGTAAGTGTTCTGAATACAAATAAACCTCCATAAGATTTGAAGTTTTCCTTGCTCCTATTGTCAGTATCTTTTACCAAAGCAAGCAAAGGTGATAATGAACTAAGTCCCTAAGGGGTTAAAAGCTGTATTGAAAATTCACATCAAAATCCACATTACTAATTCCATCCTGATTTTGACGTGGTTGTTTTAGCCTGGTTATGGCCCATGCAAATATGTCTGATTAAAAGGTTCATCGACTAATGTTACATTATCTTTTGTCTCTGAATGTATTTTCTGTAGCCAAACTGTTTGTGCAGCATGCTGGAGAGATCTAAAAGAAAAGACCGCCGAGGGGAAATCAGATTCCTGTGGTTGCCCTAGGAGCATGACAACAAACTATAGAGCATCTTTTATGTGCTGCAGGCAAGCCACAGGGAATCTGATTCCTTTGTGGCTTTCCTGATCTTCATTTTGAATAATTCGGTTGTAGACAGGGAAATGCTGTACTCTAATATATCACCTTATGTCTATTAAACTAGAGGTAAACAAAGGAAATATGTCTGGGTGTTTAGGCCTCACATCCTTCACCCAGTGTTTCTCCTTTCCCCATTCCCTTAAATTTAAGATTTGGCAAGTTGTTTGTATTCTTGGAGGGTTTTAGTCCTTTTTAACAGGCCCTTGGGACCATGATGGTAAATAAACTAAAACCTGGACATGCTCACTTAGTATAGTATATCCTGTATACCAATGTGGTCCCAGGTAATCGATCTTCAGGATCAAGGCTACGGGTGCCGATGCTTTTGTTGGCATCCAGCTTTTCCAAAGACACTGAAGTAAAAGAAAAACAGAGCTAATTTCTGCCCGAAACAGCTCCACACCTGTCTAAGTTTGTGTATGGTATTACAACTTGTCTTCATCTACTTCGGCGAAACTGAGCTGCAAAATCAAACCCAATCTGCAGACAAATGTGATGCAGTTTTTGATTAAATCGGCTGTTTTTCTAATGCCAGATAACCCCTTTAAATGCATACATAGAACTAAATATGTCATTTCAATAACTTCACCTTAAAGGGGTACTCCGGTGAAAACCTTTTTTCTTTTAAATCAACTGTTGGCAGAAAGTTAAACATATTTGTAAATTACTTCTATTAAAAAATCTTAATCCTTCCAGTACTTATTAGCTGCTGAATGCTACAGAGGAAATTCCTTTCTTTTTGGAACACTGATGACATCACGAGCACAGTGCTCTCTGCTGACATCTCTGTCCCTTTTAGCAACCATGCATAGCAGACATATGCTAAAGGCAGCATGGTGGCTCAGTGGTCAGCACTGCTGCCTTGCAGTGCTGGGGACTTGGGTTCAAATCCCACTAAGGACAACAATAAATAAAGTGTTAATAATATTATAATAACGTCAGCAGAGCGAACCGTGGTCATGATGTCATCGGAGAGCATTCCAAAAAGAAAATAATTTCCTCTGTAGTATTCAGCAGCTAATAAGTACAGGAAGGATTAAGATTTTTTAATAGAAGTAATTTACAAATATGTTTAACTTTCTGCCACCAGTTGATTTAAAAGAAAAAAGGTTTTCACCGGAGTACCCCTTTAATATATTTTTCAAAAATGTGATTGAAGAGGGTTTTTTTTTTAAACAAATAACATTTATCCCCTATCCGCAGTATGTATGTTCAGGACCCCTACTGATCACTAGGATTGGGGTTCTAGGTCCCTTATTCTTCCTAGTTGGTCGCTCATGAGCGTTATATTCCTCTGTCTCCTTCAGTCCTTCACAATGTACATGATCGGCCTCCATTCCATTGAAGATTCTCTTTACTGCTATTAGGAAGTGAGGAGAAACAGCAGATCTGGACCCCTATTCTTTTCATCTGTGGGGATCTTAGTCGTGGGGCCTCCAGTAATTGTAGTTTATCACCGTTGCTGTCGACTCTTTTCTCACCATTTTGCAATTCTGTGTCAGCAATGTCAATACATCACTGAGATTTAATGGGCACAAGTTACCCATGCGATGGCATATGCGGTTCCACCCTTCTACATCAGTTTATCAATAAAAAAAATGACCCCCTTACCTCTGAAAAGAGCTCTAAAGTCTTGGCCATATATGGAGTCATTTATCATTGTTTTGTGCATTTTGGGTGTGTTTTAAGTGGTTTTGCAGCTTGGAAGGCTATGTTACCTATTTAAGATTGTTTTTGAGTTTTTTTTTGCAATTTGCACTTTTTTCATACTTTTGTGCACTTTTGGACCTGGACGATGTGTGCGCAAATAGATACATTGCATTAAACATCTGTGAAAAAATAAGTATACTGCACTTCCTAGGTGGTGTAGAATGTGGGACGTTCATTGATGCATTTGCTATGTACACGTTGCTGTAGTGTAATGTTCCCCTCCCTTTAGCTTGTCAGCAGCAGCAGCTTAATATTTAGGGTAACCTCTTCCTTGCTGTGCTGCTGTTTCTTTCTCTTCTGCTCACATACCCCCTTGCCAGTACATCAACAACCCATTCTACCTTCACATATCATAAATATCAGTGTACTGTAAATCCTCCCCCAGCACAGTGCCAGCATGTCAGTCCAGTGCACCTTCTCTGGCACCATGTCATGGCATAGCAGAGTGGAGTATGTGGTTTGCTTGGCCAGAAAAGTAATAGAAAGGAAGTCCGTGTATGTGTACTACTGGCAAACAGCTCAGCTCTGGTCTGACCCCTTAATCATTAATGAGAAATAGCTAAATGCTATGGATGGGACTCCCAGGGGTTCACCAACAGCAGTAAGAACTTTAAAATAGCCTTGTCAACGCTCTAAAGTTCATATCATTTTGTTAATCTAATCTGTTTAAACAGGTACAATTTAAATAGTCTAAGATCCATAAGGGCCAATGGGGGAAGACCCAGTGCATGTTATGTCTGGAACCAGCGGATATCAGGAGACTAGAGTGACAGAGAGCAATAGAGTACATATTAGTGTGAAAATTAGACAATGGAGTGTAACCAATGAAGTAAAGTTGCTTATGACTAAGGAAATTTGGCACATTTTAAGCCACACCCTTCAAGCCATACATGATATCCCTTTAAACCATGCCCCCTTATCACAAGAGTCATGAGTACAGAGTAATAGACACAGCGATGCTTCAGGAGTTATCCCTGATAAAGGCTTTTCTACTGTATTTGTTAGAGCACTCCTGCAAACAAGAATGTCTAGCTGAGACAAGTTATCTTGTGTGACAGCAATTAATGTTGATGGAAACATACAAAAGATTAGTAGACCTATATTCGTCTCCCAAAATATGTCTTCATGTTACTATATGCTATAAGCTTTGGGACAAATGATCAAAACAAATATAAATGATATGGAAATCAGTTCCAGCCAGTCTAGAGGATTGGACATTTCAAGCCACTGTTATCATTCATTTGACAATTGCTGAATATGTGGGTGTTGGTGTTTTGAAAGTGAACACCTTAAATGGCCCATTGGAATGTTCATATGCAAGAATAGAATTCCTGTAGATAGCATATATACATACATATCTCAATGGGGTGGGTAGTATGGCTATTGACTCTTAGTGTGGTATGGTGTGTGATGCAGGGCATATGGAATTACCCTAGGGGCTGATGGCATTAACCCCTTGTATTTGTGACGTCAGGGCGTGGTTTATCCTCAATACCCGAAGGTATACCGCTAGATAATGGGCCAGGCACGGGGGCAATAATGACTCAGATGCCAAGTTATGGATAAAGGTAGCTTTACTGAGGTTAGACAGGTGGAAAAGTCTATACAGTTCAGCCAGGCCCACAGAGGTGACCAGTGACTCAGAGACCTTAAGGGCTTGTTGGGACTTGTAGTAGATGGGGTCAATTTAATGCAGGCCACATTGTCTTGACAAATGATGACTGTGACTGACTTGACTTGTGACTAATGACTGACAATACTGTGACTGTGGCTTACTTGCAGGTTTGTAGCTTGTGGCTGCAGACTGGACTTGAGGCCTCCTATGACTCTGGACTTAGGCACGACTTGACTGGACCTCAGCAGGAAGCAAGAGAGAGAAAGCAGAGGCTCCACCCAGGTCTTTTATGGGGGAGGCTCTGGGGCGATTCAATTGGTCACCCTTAAACCCTTAACGACCACAGATGTAAATGTATGTCCTGGTGCGGCGGTACTTAGCGCACCAGGATGTACATTTAACTCCTGTGTATGACCGCGAGCATGGGAACGGTGCTCGCGTCATGCTAGCAGCCGGGGACCCGCCGGTAATGGCCAACATCCGCGATCGTGCGGATGTCCCCCATTAACCCCTCAGTACAGATCACGGCATCTGCGGCAGTGCACATGTTAAAATAGATCAGCGGATCGCCCGCAGCAGACCAGAGCAGAAGATCACCGATAATACTGATCAGTGCTATGCCCTATGCATAGCACTGAACAGTATTAGCAATCAAATGATTGCTATAGATATTCTCCTATGGGGACATAAAAAGTGTAAAAAAAAAAAAAAGTAAAAAAATTTAAAAATCCCCTCCCCCAATAAAAATGAAAATTGTCAGTTTTGCCCATTTTACCCCCAAAAACCGTAAGATTTTTTTTTTAATAAACGTATTTGGTATAGCTGCATCCGTAAATGTCCGAACTATCAGCGTATGGTGAACAGCGTAAAGGTAAAAAATAAAAATGCAGCCTTTTAGTCACATTTTATTCAAAAAAAAAAAATTATAAAAAATTATCTAAAAGTTTTATATATGCAAATGTGGTATTGATAAAAAGTAAAGATGACGGCGCAAAAAATTATTCCTCATACTGCCCTAGATACGGAAAATTGAAAAAGTTATAGGTGGTCAAAATAGGGTGATTTTAGATTACTGATTTTGTACAAAAAAGTTTTAGATTTTTTTAAAGCGACTAGCCGTGGGTATCATTTTAATCTTATTGACCCACAGAATAAAGAACACATGTCATTTTTACCGTAAAGTGTACAGTGTGAAAACGAAACCCTCTGAAATGTGCAAAATTTTGGTTTTCATTTAACGTTCCTCCCTAAAAAATTATAATTTTTGGGTCCGCCGTACATTTTATGGTAAAATGAGAGATTTTATTACAAAGTATAATTGGTCACGCAAAAAACAAACCTTATATGGGTCTGTAGATGGAAATATAAAAGAGTTATGGATTTTAGAAGGCGAGGAGGACAAAAAAATGAAAATGCAAAAATAAAATTGGCCTGGTCCTTGAGGTTAAAATGGGCTTGGTCCTTAAGGGGTTTAGTCAGCTGGTCACTGATACCTCCTGGGTAACAATCGCATGACAACTCACATGGTAACAGTCTTAAAGTGACAACACTTTCTTCACACATTACACAGTATGATACATGGTAAACATATGGACATGGGGAAATAGGTGCAAGGGGGGCCCAGTGGACACTGAAGGTAGGCTGCCTGACAGAGCAGCAAGGGTACAGGGTAACACGTCCCGTACTGGGCCACCTCATTAGCAAGCAATCTTGTTTCCCTGGGAGTTTATAGTTGTGGTCTAGTGTATGATCGCAATTTCTCCTTGTTTGCCAAGTGTTTTTGTAAAATACCCTGGTGGCACAGATTTGGCATCCAAAAACATCCACGAGTCTTCTGTAGCACAGTAAGGATGTAATAAATGTATACAGGAATCATATTCAAGTGCAAATATCTCCATGTACAGTCCCAGCCAAGAGGTTTAAAACTGACACAAGCTGACGCTGGCTTTCAGTGTTTTAAGATCTTTTAGTCATGTTTCTGTTACGCCGAGCGCTCCGGGTCCCCGCTCCTCCCCGGAGCGCTCGCTACACTCCTCTCACTGCAGCGCTCCGGTCGGTTCCACGGACCCGGGGCGCTGCGATACCGCCTCTGGCCGGGATGCGATTCGCGATGCGGGTAGCGCCCGCTCGCGATGCGCACCCCGGCTCCCGTACCTGACTCGCTCTCCGTCAGTTCTGTCCCGGCGCGCGCGGCCCCGCTCCCTAGGGCGCGCGCGCGCCGGGTCTTTGCGATTTAAAGGGCCACTGCGCCGCTGATTGGCGCAGTGGTTCCAATTAGTGGTTACACCTGTGCACTTCCCTATATCACCTCACTTCCCCTTCACTCCCTCGCCGGATCTTGTTGCCTTAGTGCCAGTGAAAGCGTTCCTTGTGTGTTCCTTGCCTGTGATTCCAGACCTTCTGCCGTTGCCCCTGACTACGATCCTTGCTGCCTGCCCCGACCTTCTGCTACGTCCGACCTTGCTTTTGCCTACTCCCTTGTACCGCGCCTATCTTCAGCAGCCAGAGAGGTGAGCCGTTGCTAGTGGATACGACCTGGTCACTACCGCCGCAGCAAGACCATCCCGCTTTGCGGCGGGCTCTGGTGAAAACCAGTAGTGGCTTAGAACCGGTCCACTAGCACGGTCCACGCCAATCCCTCTCTGGCACAGAGGATCCACTACCTGCCAGCCGGCATCGTGACAGTAGATCCGGCCATGGATCCCGCTGAAGTTCCTCTGCCAGTTGTCGCTGACCTCACCACGGTGGTCGCCCAGCAGTCACAACAGATAGCGCAACAAGGCCAACAGCTGTCTCAACTGACCGTTATGCTACAACAGTTACTACCACAGCTTCAGCAGTCATCTCCTCCGCCAGCTCCTGCACCTCCTCCGCAGCGAGTGGCCGCTCCTGGGATACGCTTATCCTTGCCGGATAAATTTGATGGGGACTCTAAGTTTTGCCGTGGCTTTCTTTCCCAATGTTCCCTGCATCTGGAGATGATGTCGGACCTGTTTCCCACTGAAAGGTCTAAGGTGGCTTTCGTAGTCAGCCTTCTGTCCGGAAAAGCCCTGTCATGGGCCACACCGCTCTGGGACCGCAATGACCCCGTCACTGCCTCTGTACACTCCTTCTTCTCGGAAATCCGAAGTGTCTTTGAGGAACCTGCCCGAGCCTCTTCTGCTGAGACTGCCCTGTTGAACCTGGTCCAGGGTAATTCTTCCGTTGGCGAGTATGCCGTACAATTCCGTACTCTTGCTTCAGAATTGTCCTGGAATAATGAGGCCCTCTGCGCGACCTTCAAAAAAGGCCTATCCAGCAACATTAAAGATGTTCTGGCCGCACGAGAAATTCCTGCTAATCTACATGAACTTATTCACCTAGCCACTCGCATTGACATGCGTTTTTCCGAAAGGCGTCAGGAACTCCGCCAAGATATGGACTCTGTTCGCACGAGGCGTTTCTTCTCCTCGGCTCCTCTCTCCTCTGGTCCCCTGCAATCTGTTCCTGTGCCTCCCGCCGTGGAGGCTATGCAGGTCGACCGGTCTCGCCTGACACCTCAAGAGAGGACACGACGCCGTATGGAGAGCCTCTGCCTGTACTGTGCTAGTACCGAACACTTCCTGAGAGATTGTCCTATCCGTCCTCCCCGCCTGGAAAGACGTACGCTGACTCCGCACAAAGGTGAGACAGTCCTTGATGTCTACTCTGCTTCTCCACGTCTTACTGTGCCTGTGCGGATGTCTGCCTCTGCCTTCTCCTTCTCTACAGTGGCCTTCTTGGACTCTGGATCTGCAGGAAATTTTATTTTGGCCTCCCTCGTCAACAGGTTCAACATCCCGGTGACCAGTCTCGCCAGACCCCTCTACATCAATTGTGTAAATAATGAAAGATTGGACTGTACCATACGTTTCCGCACGGAGCCCCTTCTTATGAGCATCGGATCTCATCATGAGAGGATTGAACTTTTGGTCCTCCCCAATTGCACCTCGGAAATTCTCCTTGGACTTCCCTGGCTTCAACTTCATTCCCCTACCCTGGATTGGTCCACTGGGGAGATCAAGAGTTGGGGGTCCTCTTGTTCCAAGAACTGTCTAAAACCGGTTCCCAGTAACCCTTGCCGTAACTCTGTGGTTCCTCCAGTAACCGGTCTCCCTAAGGCCTATATGGACTTCGCGGATGTTTTCTGCAAAAAACAAGCTGAGACTCTACCTCCTCACAGGCCTTATGATTGCCCTATCGACCTCCTCCCGGGCACTACTCCACCCCGGGGCAGAATTTATCCTCTCTCTGCCCCAGAGACTCTTGCCATGTCCGAATACGTCCAGGAGAATCTAAAAAAGGGCTTTATCCGTAAATCCTCCTCTCCTGCCGGAGCCGGATTTTTCTTTGTGTCCAAAAAAGATGGCTCCCTACGTCCTTGCATTGACTACCGCGGTCTTAATAAAATCACGGTTAAGAACCGCTACCCCTTACCCCTCATCTCTGAACTCTTTGATCGCCTCCAAGGTGCCCACATCTTCACTAAATTGGACTTAAGAGGCGCCTATAACCTCATCCGCATCAGAGAGGGGGACGAGTGGAAAACGGCATTTAACACCAGAGATGGACACTTTGAGTATCTGGTCATGCCCTTTGGACTGTGCAACGCCCCTGCCGTCTTCCAAGACTTTGTCAATGAAATTTTTCGTGATCTGTTATACTCCTGTGTTGTTGTATATCTGGACGATATCCTAATTTTTTCTGCCAATCTAGAAGAACACCGCCAGCATGTCCGTATGGTTCTTCAGAGACTTCGTGACAACCAACTCTATGCCAAAATTGAGAAATGTCTGTTTGAATGCCAATCTCTTCCTTTTCTAGGATATTTGGTCTCTGGCCAGGGACTACAGATGGATCCAGACAAACTCTCTGCCGTCTTAGATTGGCCACGCCCCTCCGGACTCCGTGCTATCCAACGCTTTTTGGGGTTCGCCAATTATTACAGGCAATTTATTCCACATTTTTCTACCATTGTGGCTCCTATCGTGGCTTTAACCAAAAAAAATGCCGATCCCAAGTCCTGGCCTCCTCAAGCAGAAGACGCCTTTAAACGACTCAAGTCTGCCTTTTCTTCGGCTCCCGTCCTCTCCAGACCTGACCCTTCCAAACCCTTCCTATTGGAGGTTGATGCCTCCTCAGTAGGAGCTGGAGCTGTTCTTCTACAAAAAAACTCTTCCGGGCATGCTGTCACTTGTGGTTTTTTCTCTAGGACCTTCTCTCCAGCGGAGAGGAACTACTCCATCGGGGATCGAGAGCTTCTAGCCATTAAATTAGCACTTGAGGAATGGAGGCATCTGCTGGAGGGATCAAGTTCTCCTGTTATTATCTACACCGACCACAAGAACCTCTCCTACCTCCAGTCTGCCCAACGGCTGAATCCTCGCCAGGCCCGGTGGTCTCTGTTCTTTGCCCGATTTAATTTTGAGATTCACTTTCGTCCTGCCGATAAGAACATTAGGGCCGATGCTCTCTCTCGTTCCTCGGATGCCTCAGAAGTTGAACTCTCTCCGCAACACATCATTCCACCTGACTGCCTGATCTCCACTTCTCCTGCCTCCATCAGGCAGACTCCTCCAGGAAAGACCTTTGTTTCTCCTCGCCAACGCCTCGGAATCCTCAAATGGGGTCACTCCTCCCATCTCGCAGGTCATGCGGGTATCAAGAAATCTGTGCAACTCATCTCCCGCTTCTATTGGTGGCCGACTCTGGAGACGGATGTTGTGGACTTTGTGCGAGCCTGCACTATCTGTGCCCGGGATAAGACTCCTCGCCAGAAGCCCGCTGGTTTTCTTCATCCTCTGCCTGTCCCCGAACAGCCTTGGTCTCTGATTGGTATGGATTTTATTACTGATTTACCCCCTTCCCGTGGCAACACTGTTATTTGGGTGGTCGTTGATCGATTCTCCAAAATGGCACATTTCATCCCTCTTCCTGGTCTTCCTTCTGCGCCTCAGTTGGCTAAACAATTTTTTGTACACATTTTTCGTCTTCACGGGTTGCCTACGCAGATTGTCTCGGATAGAGGCGTCCAATTCGTGTCTAAATTCTGGAGGGCTCTCTGTAAACAACTCAAGATTAAATTAAATTTTTCTTCTGCATATCATCCCCAGTCCAATGGACAAGTAGAAAGGATTAACCAGATCTTGGGTGATTATTTGCGACATTTTGTTTCCTCCCGCCAGGATGACTGGGCAGATCTCCTCCCATGGGCCGAATTCTCGTATAACTTCAGGGTCTCTGAGTCTTCCTCCAAATCCCCATTTTTCGTGGTGTACGGCCGTCACCCTCTTCCCCCCCTCCCTACTCCCTTGCCCTCTGGTCTGCCCGCTGTGGATGAAATTTCTCGTGACCTTTCCATCATATGGAGAGAGACCCAAAATTCTCTCTTACAGGCTTCTTCACGCATGAAGAAGTTCGCGGATAAGAAAAGAAGAGCTCCCCCCGTTTTTTCCCCTGGAGACAAGGTATGGCTCTCCGCTAAATATGTCCGCTTCCGTGTCCCTAGCTACAAGTTGGGACCACGCTATCTTGGTCCTTTCAAAATTTTGTGTCAAATTAATCCTGTCTCTTATAAACTTCTTCTTCCTCCCTCTCTTCGTATCCCTAATGCCTTTCACGTCTCTCTTCTCAAACCACTCATCCTCAACCGTTTTTCTCCCAAATCTGTTCCTCCCACTCCTGTCTCCGGCTCCTCGGACATCTTCTCCGTCAAAGAAATTTTAGCATCTAAAAAGGTCAGAGGGAAAACCTTCTTTTTAGTGGATTGGGAGGGTTGTGGTCCAGAAGAGAGGTCCTGGGAACCTGAGGACAATATCCTGGACAAAAGTCTGGTCCTCAGGTTCTCAGGCTCCAAGAAGAGGGGGAGACCCAAGGGGGGGGGTACTGTTACGCCGAGCGCTCCGGGTCCCCGCTCCTCCCCGGAGCGCTCGCTACACTCCTCTCACTGCAGCGCTCCGGTCGGTTCCACGGACCCGGGGCGCTGCGATACCGCCTCTGGCCGGGATGCGATTCGCGATGCGGGTAGCGCCCGCTCGCGATGCGCACCCCGGCTCCCGTACCTGACTCGCTCTCCGTCAGTTCTGTCCCGGCGCGCGCGGCCCCGCTCCCTAGGGCGCGCGCGCGCCGGGTCTTTGCGATTTAAAGGGCCACTGCGCCGCTGATTGGCGCAGTGGTTCCAATTAGTGGTTACACCTGTGCACTTCCCTATATCACCTCACTTCCCCTTCACTCCCTCGCCGGATCTTGTTGCCTTAGTGCCAGTGAAAGCGTTCCTTGTGTGTTCCTTGCCTGTGATTCCAGACCTTCTGCCGTTGCCCCTGACTACGATCCTTGCTGCCTGCCCCGACCTTCTGCTACGTCCGACCTTGCTTTTGCCTACTCCCTTGTACCGCGCCTATCTTCAGCAGCCAGAGAGGTGAGCCGTTGCTAGTGGATACGACCTGGTCACTACCGCCGCAGCAAGACCATCCCGCTTTGCGGCGGGCTCTGGTGAAAACCAGTAGTGGCTTAGAACCGGTCCACTAGCACGGTCCACGCCAATCCCTCTCTGGCACAGAGGATCCACTACCTGCCAGCCGGCATCGTGACAGTTTCTATGGTATGCTGAAGTACATTTATAAGATTTCCATAAGTTTTTCAACTTTTATTGACAAATACATCAATATTTAGTGTTGACCTCTGTTTATCAAGACTTGTGCATTTTCTCCTGGCATACTGATATCAACTTCTGGGCCAATCTTCGTTCTTCTTTAATACCGGCTGGTAGAATACAACTCTGTGAATGTCCCTGAGTGGCCCAGCCAGAGCCCTGACTTAAACCCAATTAAATATCCCAGAGAGACCTAAAAATGGCTTTCACTGACACTCATTATCCACCCCGACAGAGCTTGAGAGGATTTGCAGGGAAGAATGGCAGAAAATCTTCACATTGAGGTGTCGAGGCTGTAATCACTGCCAAAGGTGCTTCAACTCAGTACTGAATAAGGGTCTGAATACTGATGTTTATGCAATTTCTAACATTCTGTTTTCACTTTGTCATTAATGGGGTATTGAGTGCAGAATGATAGGTGAAAATCTATTTTTTTATTATTATATTAGCACAAGGCCAGAACATAAATGTAAAATAAAGTGAAGGGGTCTAAATACTTTCCAAATTCATTGAACACTGGGATCTACCAATACTAAACAGCAGGAAGGAGTTGTCCTCCCACTTCTTTTGTTTGGTTTACCATTTCAACTCATTAGCTGATCTATGAATATTTAAAGGGTGTTTCCATCTGGACATTTATGGCATATTCATATTTATGGACATGTCATACATGTTCTATAGATATGGGTCCCACCTATGGGGCTCACACCTATTTCAATATTTAGGGCACCCTTTTATTTTTCAGCCTGCTTGCCTATGGAAATGTCATAATGTCATCTTTTTGGACTATTTTGGCTTTGAGAATGAAGCTACTTCTTCTTCTTTCATTCCAGCTTTTCAAAAGCCATAACTTTTAACTTTTTTTGTCAACATACCAATATACTTGTTATTATTAATATTTATTTATTTTTAATGGATAGGTTATATTTTTTTTTTCAGTTTCAGTTTTACTAAGGAACTTAGCCATGCACCCACCTGATCACTGGTCTAATACACTGCAACACTTATGTGCCCTTTTATGTTCTGCTGCTGATTTCATTTTGGTGTACAGATCCAAGTTCCACAACAATAATAAATGATTGTCTGCGGATGTTAAAACAGAAGTAGAAATATTGACCCTCATTTACTATTGCAAACTCGACATGTTTTGTCAGGTTGTGCACCAGAAATTCTATCTGCGCCAGAATTTGCGCCAGAATTGAAAAAACCCAGACTAACTCTCCATTTTGCTTAGAAAAGACTAAAAAAGAGGCGTGGTCATCGGGTAAAGGGGTCACCGAAAAGGGGCGTGTTTCCAAAATTTTCACAAAAACCTAACATATTTACTAAGGTTTCCACAGAAAATGTGGTGGATTTCAGCTGAGGAAAACCCTACAGATCAGAGCATGTGTAAAAAAAAGCAAAATGTAACTCAGTTTAAAGGGGTACTCCACTGCTCAGCGTTCGGAATAAAATGTTCTGAACGCTTAGAGCCGGCGCTGGGGACTCGTGATGTAATGGCCCCGCCCCTTGTGACATCACGCCCTGCCCGCTTAATGCAAGTCTATGGGAGGGGGCGTTGCGGCCGCCACGCCTCCTCCCATAGACTTGCATTCAGCGGGCAGGGCATGACGTCACAGGGGCAGGGGCCATGACATCACAAGTCCCCAGCGCTGGCTCTAAGCATTCAGAACATTTTGTTCCGAACGCTAAGCAGCAGAGTACCCCTTTAAACTAAGTTACATTTTTGTGTAGAATTGTATAGAATTCAAACCTTTAATTTTTAACAAAATACTCTATGATCAGACCTTTTTTATCAGTAAAATTAGCATATAACAGATTGGAGAAACATAAACTGTGCAACACAGCTTAAAACACAAGTGTGATATATATAGCCTTGTTGTATTGTATAAAAGTTAAATGAGCACTGTCAGATACAAAAACTTTTGATATGTTGTAAAGCATGCAAAACCAATAGGTTGCTTTCATTAGAAAATTTTCAGTATTTTATACTGAAAAAGCCAGTCAAACAACTGCCCCCCTGCCTGCTTGGACACAAATTAGTCCTGCTGTGTCCATGCACCATCACTTATGTCATGGACACACTTCCTTGATTGACAGCTGTGAGTGCAGGGCTCATAGCTGGAGTAAAAATCCTCCCACTGTCAGCTTGTGTCCCCCTACTGTCAGTGAGGACAAGCTGGGAGTTGTGATTTTGCTAATGCTAGGGGAGATGTGAGCAGACAGTATACTGAGGGAGGGGGCGGAGACCTGCACAGTGAGGCCACGCCCCCTCCTTTTGACCGGAATTCAGACAAGTGAGCTAAATTAAAACTGTAATAAAAAAATAAACAAAGGTGACAGACACATAAAAATTAGATGTACATGGTCAGGATTAGGTACTGAGTGATATATTTAAAAAAAAGTTTTTTTGTTGGATCTGATGGGTACGCTTTAACCCCTTAAGGACGCAGCCCTTTTTCACCTTAAGGACTGAGCCCTTTTTCGCAATTCTGATCACCGTCACTTTACAAATTAATAACGCAAAAACGCTTTTACTGAATATTCTGATTCTGAGATAGTTTTTTCGTGACATATTCTACTTTATTTTGGTGGTAAATTTTCGGCGTTACTTGCATCCTTTTTTGGTGAAAAATCCCAAAATTTCATGAAAATTTTGAAAATTTAGCATTTTTCTAACTTTGAAGATCTCTACTTGTAAGGAAAATGGATATTCACAATAAATTTTATTTTTCTTCACAAATACAATATGTCCACTTTATGTTGTCATCATAAAATGGACATATTATTGCTTTTTGAAAAAATTAGAGGGCTTCAAAGTAGAGCAACAATTTTCAAAAAATTCATGAAAATTGCTAAATCTGAAGGGACAGATGTTACAGAACTACAACTCCCAGCATGCCTGGGCAGTCCAGGCATGCTGAGAGTTGTAGTTTGGCAACATCTGGAGGGCTACCGTTTGGGCACCACTGTAACAGTGGTCTCCAAACTGTGACCCTCCAGATGTTGCAAAACTACAACTCCCAGCATTCCCAGACAGCCTTTGGCTGTATGGGCATGCTGGGAGTAGCAGTTTGGCCTTCCTAGTGGTTGCCACAGTAAAGATTGTTTTACTTTAACTTTCAATTACACCCCCCCCCCCCCGCCGTCGCTTCCCTACCTGATCCAGTATCCAGCAGTCTCCCCCTGTCCTGCGCTGCCATTGGTCAGAACTCTGTTCTGACTAATGGCAGGGGATAGGAGGAGATCGCAGCTCTGCGACCTCACTCCTATCCCTTAGGCTGATCGGGGCTGTCGCTGACAACTCCGAACAGCCCTATTTTCCGGGTGATCGGGTCACCAGAGACCCGATCAGCCCGGAATTGGAGAAAATCGCATGTCTGAATTGACATGCGATTTTCTCCGATCGCCGACATGGGGGGGTCTCAGGACCCCCCTGGGCGATGTGCCGGGGTGCCTGCTGAATGATTTCAGCAGGCATCCCGATCCGGTCCCCATCCGGCTAGCGGCGGGGACCAGAATTCCCACGGGCGTATCCATATGCCCTGCGTCCTTAAGGACTCGGGATGCCGGGCATATGGATACGCCCTGTGTCCTTAACAGGTTAAAGGGGTATTCCAGGCAAAACCTTTTTTTATATATATCAACTGGCTCCGGAAAGTTAAACAGATTTGTAAATTACTTCTATTAACAAATCTTAATCCATCCAATAGTTATTAGCTTCTGAAGTTTTCTGTCTAACTGCTCAATGATGATGTCACGTCCCGGGAGCTGTGCATTATGGGAGAATATCCCCATAGGAACTACACAGCTCCTGGGACGTGTCATCAGAGAGCAGTTAGACAGAAAACAACAACTCAACTTCAGAAGCTAATAACTATTGGAAGGATTAAGATTGTTTAATAGAAGTAATTTACAAATCTGTTTAACTTTCCGGAGCCAGTTGATATATAAAAAAAAAGTTTTGGCCTGGAATACCCCTTTAAGCTTTTTCACAGTAGTGCTTGAGAGTTTTTCTTTTTGCTTACTGACTTGGATAGGGGATAAGATGTCTAAGCGCCAGAGTACCCCTTTAAGGACTCAGACCTTTTTTGTAATTCTGACCACTGTCACTTTATGCATTAATAACTCTGGGATGTTTTTACCTTTTATTCTGATTAAAAGCTTGTTTTTTGGTGACATATTCTACTTTAACATAGTGGTAAATTTTCGTTGTTACTTGCATCCTTTCTTGGTGAAAAATCCCCAAATTTCATGAAAACTTAGAAAATTGAGCATTTTTCTACATTTGAAACTCTCTGCTTGTAAGGAAAATGGATATTCCAAATAAATTATATATTGATTCACAAATACTAGGGCCCAGATTTATCAAACTGTATGAGAGAAAAAGTGGAGAGATTTTCCCACAGTAACCAATCACAGCTCAGCTTTCACTTTACCAGAGCTTGTTAGCTGAGCTGTAATTGGTTGCTGTGGGAAAATCACTCCATTCTTTCTCTCACACAGTTTGATAAATCTGGGCCAATATGTCTACTTTATGTTGGCATCATAAAGTTGACATGTTTTTACTTTTCGAAGACATTAGAGGGCTTCAAAGTATAGCAGCAATTTTCCAAAATCTGAATTTTTCAGGGACCAGTTAAGTTTGAAGTGGATTTGGATGAGAAATACCCCATAAATTACCCCATTATAGAAACTAAACCCCTCAAAGTATTCAAAATGACATCCAGAAAATATGTTAACCCTTTAGGTGTTTCACAAGAATAGCAGCAAAGTTGAGGAGAAAAATCAAAATCTGCATTTTTTTACACTAACTTGTTCTTGTAGCCCCACTTTTTTCATTTTTAAAAGTGATATAAGAAGAAAAAGACCCCCAAAATGTGTTGCCCAATTTCTCTCGAGTATGGAAATACCTCATATGTTGACATACAGTGCTCTGCTCCCAACATGGCTCAAGAGGGAAAAAGCAACTGTGGGGGGGGAAAAAAAAAATGAGCTGTCATGGTTTTTGGGGGCCATATTGCATTTAGGAAGCCCCCATGGTGCCAGAACAGCAAAAAAAAAATCCACTATTTTGGAAACTTTACCCTTCAAGGAACGTAACAAGGGGTATAGTGAGCCTTAACACCTCACATTTGTTTGACGACTTTGCGTTGAATTTGGACATGAAAATGGAAAATTAGATTTTCAACACAAAAATTATGGTGTTACCCCAATTTTTTCTTTTTCACAAGGGGTAACAGGAGAAAATGGACCTCAAAATTTAAAGCCCTATTTCTCTCAATTAAGAAAACACCCCATATGTGGACGTTAAGTGCTCTGCTGGTGCACTACAATGCTCAGAAGACAAGGAGCAAAGTTTGGATTTTTGAAAAAGAATTTTGATGAAATGGTTTTTGGGGGGCATGTTGCATTTAGCAAGTCCCCAGGGTGCCAGAACAGCAAGGGGTATAGTGAGCCTTAACACTTCACAGGTGTTTGATGACTTTGCGTTGAAGTTGGACGTGAAAAGGAAAAATTAGATTTTTAACACTAAAATGATGATGCTACCCCAAATTTTTCTTTTTCACAAGGAGTAATAGGAGAAAATGAACCCCAAAATTTGAAGCACAATTTTTCCTGATTAAGAAAACGCCCCATATGTGGATGTTAAGTGCTCTACAGCTCTCAGAACAGAAGGAGCGTCATTGGACTTTTTGAGAGAGAATTTTGCTGAAATTGAAGTCGGGGCCATGTGCATTTACAAACCTCCCATGGTGCCAGAACAGCAGAAACCCCCCATATGTGACACACTTTTGGAAACTTGTTATGTTTGGAACATAACAAGGGTTACAGTGAGCACTTACACCTCACAGATTTGTTGAACAGTTAGCCATAAAAGTGAAAAATTTTATTTTTAACACTAAAATGATGGTGTTACTCCAAATTTTTCATTTTCACATGGTGTAATAGGAGAAAATGGACCCCAAAATGTGGAGCCCAATTCCTCCAGATTAAGAAAATGCCCCATATGTGGACGTTAAGTGGTGCACTACAGGTCTCAGGACAGAAGGAGCCCCATTGGACTTTTGGAAACGGGTGTTTCCTAAATTTATTTTCCAGGAATGGATGAAGGGTAGCTTTTAAAAAATTGCAATTTTCAATGTATACTCTGCTTCATCTTTCTAGGAACAACTAACATTTGACTCCGAATTGTCGCCTGGAAATACTACAGAGCTCATGAGCAAGAACTTTTCACATTTGAGGCCGATGTTTCTTACGGACCTAACAGTTACAAACTTTCAGAGGAAAATACAAGAAAGGAACACATGTGAGCCTATTACAAACAGTACACCCCCTAGGGAAGGTGTATAGGGGTGAAGCGGAGATTTGGAACAGACGGTGTTCCCTAAATTTATTTTCCAGGAATAGATGAAGTGTAGTTTGGGGAAAATGAAAATTGCAATTTTAGTACTGATATGCCAATTATATTCCCAGAATGATGACCCAGAGTATAGCCAAAAGTAAAAATGATGCTCGCCCCAGACCCTATGCTCTGAATCATCATTCTGGGAATGTGATGTGTGTGGCCGTCCCTATTCTGTTACATGAAGTGCGCACCCTGCTCAGGTGGGGAGAGAGAACTGCGCATTTGAGGCAACTGCAAACCCCCAATGATGTTGACTCTGTGTCCCATGACCCTTTTTTTTGGGGGGGGGGGGGAGTTATTATCAGGGGTATTGGGAAATAGTTTTTTTTTGGGGGGGGGAGGGGGGGTTTGGTTTTAAATTTTGGAAGACAATGTACTCTGGACTGGTGTTACGCTGAGCGCTCCGGGTCCCCGCTCCTCCCCGGAGCGCTCGCAACATCCTCGCTACGGCAGCGCCCCGGTCAGATCCACTGACCGGGTGCGCTGCGATAGCGCCTCCAGCCGGGATGCGATTCGCGATGCGGGTGGCGCCCGCTCGCGATGCGCACCCCGGCTTCCGTACCTGACTCGCTCTCCCTCGGTCCTGTCCCGGCGCGCGCGGCCCCGCTCCCTAGGGCGCGCGCGCGCCGGGTCTCTACGGTTTAAAGGGCCACTGCGCCACTGATTGGCGCAGTGGTTCCAATTAGTGTCTTCACCTGTGCACTCCCTATGTATACCTCACTTCCCCTGCACTCCCTCGCCGGATCTTGTTGCCCTTGTGCCTAGTGAAAGCGTTCCCTTGTGTGTTCCTAGCCTGTGTTCCAGACCTCCTGCCGTTGCCCCTGACTACGATCCTTGCTGCCTGCCCCGACCTTCTGCTACGTCCGACCTTGCTTTTGTCTACTCCCTTGTACCGCGCCTATCTTCAGCAGTCAGAGAGGTTGAGCCGTTGCTAGTGGATACGACCTGGTTACTACCGCCGCAGCAAGACCATCCCGCTTCGCGGCGGGCTCTGGTGAACACCAGTAGTAACTTAGAACCGGTCCACTAGCACGGTCCACGCCAATCCCTCTCTGGCACAGAGGATCCACCTCCTGCCAGCCGGCATCGTGACAATAGATCCGGCCATGGATCCCGCTGAAGTTCCTCTGCCAGTTGTCGCCGACCTCACCACGGTGGTCGCCCAGCAGTCACAACAGATAGCGCAACAAGGCCATCAGCTGTCTCAACTAACCGTGATGCTTCAGCAGCAACTACCACAGCTTCAGCAATCATCTCCTCCGCCAGCTCCTGCACCTCCTCCGCAGCGAGTGGCCGCTTCCAGCCTACGACTATCCTTGCCGGATAAATTTGATGGGGACTCTAAGTTTTGCCGTGGCTTTCTTTCACAATGTTCCCTGCACTTGGAGATGATGTCGGACCAGTTTCCTACTGAAAGGTCTAAGGTGGCTTTCGTAGTCAGCCTTCTGTCTGGAAAAGCTCTGTCATGGGCCACACCGCTCTGGGACCGCAATGACCCCGTCACTGCCTCTGTACACTCCTTCTTCTCGGAAATACGAAGTGTCTTTGAGGAACCTGCCCGAGCCTCTTCTGCTGAGACTGCCCTGCTGAACCTGGTCCAGGGTAATTCTTCCGTTGGCGAGTAAGCCATACAATTCCGTACTCTTGCTTCCGAATTGTCCTGGAATGATGAGGCCCTCTGCGCGACCTTTAAAAAAGGCCTAACCAGCAACATTAAAGATGTTCTGGCCGCACGAGAAATTCCTGCTAACCTACATGAACTCATTCATCTAGCCACTCGCATTGACATGCGTTTTTCCGAAAGGCGTCAGGAGCTCCGCCAGGATATGGACTTTGTTCGCACGAGGCGTTTTTTCTCCCCGGCTCCTCTCTCCTCTGGTCCTCTGCAATCCGTTCCTGTGCCTCCCGCCGTGGAGGCTATGCAAGTTGACCGGTCTCGCCTGACACCTCAAGAGAGGACACGCCGCCGCATGGAGAATCTCTGCCTGTACTGTGCCGGTACCGAACACTTCCTGAAGGATTGTCCTATCCGTCCTCCCCGCCTGGAAAGACGTACGCTGACTCCGCACAAAGGTGAAACAGTCCTTGATGTCAACTCTGCTTCTCCACGTCTTACTGTGCCTGTGCGGATATCTGCCTCTACCTTCTCCTTCTCCACTAAGGCCTTCTTGGATTCCGGATCTGCAGGAAACTTTATTTTGGCCTCTCTCATCAACAGGTTCAACATCCCAGTGACCAGTCTCGCCAGACCTCTCTACATCAATTGCGTTAACAATGAAAGATTGGACTGTGCCGTGCGTTACCGCACGGAACCCCTCCTAATGTGCATCGGACCTCATCACGAAAAAATTGAGTTTTTGGTCCTCTCCAATTGCACTTCCGAAATTCTCCTTGGACTACCATGGCTTCAACGTCATTCCCCAACCCTTGATTGGTCCACAGGAGAGATCAAGAGCTGGGGTACCTCTTGTTTCAAAGACTGCCTTAAACCGGTTCCCAATACTCCCTGCCGTGACCCTGTGGTTCCCCCTGTAACCGGTCTCCCTAAGGTCTATATGGACTATGCTGACGTATTTTGCAAAAAACAAGCTGAGACTCTACCTCCTCACAGGCCTTATGACTGTCCTATTGACCTCCTCCCGGGCACTACTCCACCCCGGGGCAGAATTTATCCTCTGTCCGCCCCAGAGACTCTTGCTATGTCTGAGTACATCCAGGAAAATTTAAAAAAGGGGTTTATCCGCAAATCCTCCTCTCCTGCCGGAGCTGGATTTTTCTTTGTGTCCAAAAAAGATGGCTCCCTGCGTCCTTGCATTGACTACCGCGGACTTAATAAAATCACGGTAAAGAACCGCTACCCTCTACCTCTTATCTCTGAACTCTTTGATCGCCTCCAAGGTGCCCACATCTTTACCAAACTGGACTTAAGAGGTGCTTATAATCTCATCCGCATCAGGGAGGGAGACGAATGGAAAACGGCATTTAACACTAGAAATGGACACTTTGAGTATCTGGTCATGCCCTTTGGCCTGTGCAACGCCCCTGCCGTCTTCCAAGACTTTGTTAATGAAATTTTTCGTGATCTCTTATATTCCTGTGTTGTTGTGTATCTGGACGATATTCTGATTTTTTCTGCCAACCTAGAAGAACACCGCCAACATGTCCGCATGGTTCTTCAGAGACTTCGAGACAATCAACTTTATGCCAAAATGGAGAAATGTCTGTTTGAATGTCAATCTCTTCCTTTCCTAGGATACTTGGTCTCTGGCCAGGGACTACAAATGGACCCAGACAAACTCTCTCCCGTCTTAGATTGGCCACGCCCCTCCGGACTCCGTGCTATCCAACGTTTTTTGGGGTTCGCCAATTATTACAGACAATTTATTCCACATTTTTCCACCATTGTGGCTCCTATCGTGGCTTTAACCAAGAAGAATGCCAATCCTAAGTCATGGCCTCCTCAAGCGGAAGACGCCTTTAAACGGCTCAAGTCTGCCTTTTCTTCTGCTCCCGTGCTCTCCAGACCTGACCCATCTAAACCCTTCCTATTGGAGGTTGATGCCTCCTCAGTAGGAGCTGGAGCGGTTCTTCTACAAAAAAATTCCTCTGGGCATGCTGTTACTTGTGGTTTTTTTTCTAGGACCTTCTCTCCGGCGGAGAGGAACTACTCCATCGGGGATCGAGAGCTACTGGCCATTAAATTAGCACTTGAGGAATGGAGGCATCTGCTGGAGGGATCAAAATTTCCAGTTATTATTTACACCGATCACAAGAATCTCTCCTATCTCCAGTCTGCCCAACAGCTGAACCCTCGCCAGGCCAGGTGGTCTCTGTTCTTTGCCCGGTTTAATTTTGAAATTCACTTTCGCCCTGCCGACAAGAACATTAGGGCCGATGCTCTCTCTCGTTCCTCGGATGCCTCGGAAGTAGAGCTCTCTCCGCAACACATCATTCCTCCTGACTGCCTGATCTCCACCTCTCCAGCCTCCATCAGGCAAACTCCTCCAGGGAAGACCTTCGTCTCTCCACGCCAACGCCTCGGAATCCTCAAATGGGGTCACTCCTCCCATCTCGCAGGCCATGCGGGCATCAAGAAATCCTTGCAACTCATCTCTCGTTTCTATTGGTGGCCGACTCTGGAGACGGATGTTGTTGATTTTGTGCGGGCCTGCACCATCTGTGCCCGGGATAAGACTCCTCGCCAGAAGCCTGCTGGTCTCCTTCATCCTCTGCCTGTCCCCGAACAGCCTTGGTCTCTGATTGGTATGGACTTTATTACAGACTTACCCCCATCCCGTGGCAACACTGTTGTTTGGGTGGTCGTTGATCGATTTTCTAAGATGGCACATTTTATTCCTCTTCCTGGACTTCCTTCAGCGCCTCAGTTGGCAAAACAATTTTTTGTACACATTTTTCGTCTTCACGGGTTGCCCACGCAGATCGTCTCGGATAGAGGCGTCCAATTCGTGTCAAAATTCTGGAGGGCTCTCTGTAAACAACTCAAGATTAAATTAAACTTTTCTTCTGCTTATCATCCTCAATCCAATGGGCAAGTAGAAAGAATTAAGCAGGTCCTGGGTGATTATTTACGGCATTTTGTTTCCTCCCGCCAGGATGACTGGGCAGATCTTCTTCCATGGGCCGAATTCTCGTACAACTTCAGAGTCTCTGAATCTTCTTCCAAATCCCCATTTTTCGTGGTGTACGGCCGTCACCCTCTTCCCCCCCTCCCTACTCCCTTGCCCTCTGGTTTGCCCGCTGTGGATGAAATAACTCGTGATCTTTCCACCATATGGAAAGAGACCCAAAATTCTCTCTTACAGGCTTCATCGCGCATGAAAAAGTTTGCCGATAAGAAAAGAAGAGCTCCCCCCATTTTTTCTCCCGGAGACAAGGTATGGCTCTCCGCTAAATATGTCCGCTTCCGTGTTCCCAGTTACAAATTGGGACCACGCTATCTTGGTCCTTTCAAAATCTTGTGCCAAATTAATCATGTCTCTTACAAACTTCTTCTTCCTCCTTCTCTTCGTATTCCTAATGCCTTTCATGTCTCTCTTCTTTAACCACTCATCATCAACCGTTTCTCTCCTAAACTTATTTCTCCCACTCCTGTCTCCGGTTCTTCAGACATCTTTCCTGTAAAGGAGATACTGGCCTCCAAAAAGGTCAGAGGAAAAACCTTTTTTTTGGTTGACTGGGAGGGCTGTGGCCCTGAAGAGAGATCCTGGGAACCTGAGGACAATATCCTAGATAAAAGTCTGGTCCTCAGGTTCTCAGGCTCTAAGAAGAGGGGGAGACCCAAGGGGGGGGGGGTACTGTTACGCCGAGCGCTCCGGGTCCCCGCTCCTCCCCGGAGCGCTCGCAACATCCTCGCTACGGCAGCGCCCCGGTCAGATCCACTGACCGGGTGCGCTGCGATACCGCCTCCAGCCGGGATGCGATTCGCGATGCGGGTGGCGCCCGCTCGCGATGCGCACCCCGGCTTCCGTACCTGACTCGCTCTCCCTCGGTCCTGTCCCGGCGCGCGTGGCCCCGCTCCCTAGGGCGCGCGCGCGCCGGGTCTCTACGATTTAAAGGGCCACTGCGCCACTGATTGGCGCAGTGGTTCCAATTAGTGTCTTCACCTGTGCACTCCCTATGTATACCTCACTTCCCCTGCACTCCCTCGCCGGATCTTGTTGCCCTTGTGCCTAGTGAAAGCGTTCCCTTGTGTGTTCCTAGCCTGTGTTCCAGACCTCCTGCCGTTGCCCCTGACTACGATCCTTGCTGCCTGCCCCGACCTTCTGCTACGTCCGACCTTGCTTTTGTCTACTCCCTTGTACCGCGCCTATCTTCAGCAGTCAGAGAGGTTGAGCCGTTGCTAGTGGATACGACCTGGTTACTACCGCCGCAGCAAGACCATCCCGCTTTGCGGCGGGCTCTGGTGAACACCAGTAGTAACTTAGAACCGGTCCACTAGCACGGTCCACGCCAATCCCTCTCTGGCACAGAGGATCCACCTCCTGCCAGCCGGCATCGTGACAACTGGTACATTGGAGTCGAATTCTGGGCAATTAAAATCAGGGAAAAGGATTAAAATTTAGTGCTCCATGGAAGTGTGATACTCCCTGAAGCAATCCCTAAAGGAGAACTCCGGAATATAAAAATTGTGGCCCATACTGCCGGCAGTAAAAAAAATTAAGATGTACATACCTTCCTCCGCTCCCCCGGGGCCTCCAGTAACCGGCTCTGGTCTCCACCGCGATCCAGTTCCTGGTTGCCGGTGGTCGGAGGAATCAGCCAATCACCAGCCGCAGCGCAGCGCAGTCCGACTCGGCTGGCGATAGGCTGAGTGGCAGTGTGAAAATGCTTCAGGACACAAAATTCTTCACTACATCGGCACCTGCGGCCAGGGCCGAAAACGTCACACTGCCGCTCAGCCTATCGCCGGCCGAGTCGGACTGCGCTCCGGCTGGTGATTGGCTGATTCATCCGACCACCGGCAACCAGGAAGTGGATTGCAGCGGAGACCAGAGCCGGTTACCGGAGGCCCTGCGGGAGCGGAGGAAGGTATGTACATCTTTATTTTTTTACTGCCGTCACTATGGGGGACAATTTTTATGTTCTGGAGTTCTCCTTTAATGCAGAGGCCCAGATGATCGGGGTAAGTGTCACATTCAGTGGTGGTGTCCTTCCGTATCCCCCTCTTGCGCAAACATTTTTTCTGGGATCGTCCCTTCTTTCCAATGTGGTGGACCTCTCCTGGAAAGTGTTGCCTGAGGATGATCTGGGGAACTGAAGTTCCAGAGGTGCTCTGACCCTCTCCTTGGCGGTCCCCAAAGAAGAGGACCTTTAGAACTTTCTCTTGGAACTCCCGGAATGTCTTTGTGTATCCAGCGTGCTTGGGCAGTACAAAAGAGTTATACATTGCAACCTTTACCATGTAGGCCGCAACTTTTTTGTACCATGCCCGTGTTTTGTGCATGGCATCATATGGCTTGAGGACTTGATCAGAAAGATCAACTGCCCCCATATACCGATTGTAGTCCAGAATACACTCGGGCTTGAGGATCGGTCCCACGGTACCTTGCACAGAGACAGGGGTGCTGCCGTTCCCATGAATTGTGGACAGCATAACATAGTAACATAGTAACATAGTTCATAAGGTTGAAAAAAGACCAAAGTCCATCAAGTTCAACCTATAACCCTAATGAGTCCCTACTGAGTTGATCCAGAGGAAGGCAAAAAACCCTCATACTAGAGGTTAAAATTCCTTCATGATTCCAAACATGGCAGTCAGAATAAATCCCTGGATCAACATTCTGTCCCTATAGATCTAGAATCCATAACCTGTAATGTTATTACTCTCCAAAAATGCATCCAGACCCCTTTTGAACTCTTTTACAGAGTTCACCATGACCACCTCCTCAGGCAGAGAATTCCACAGTCTCACTGCTCTTACAGTAAAGAAACCACATCTGTGCTGGTGTAGAAACCTTCTCTCCTCTAAACGTAGAGGATGCTCCCTTGTTATAGATCCAGTCCTGGGTATAAATAGATCATGGGAGAGATCTCTGTAATGTCCCCTGATATATTTATACATAGTTATTAGGTCTCCCCTAAGACTTCTTTTTTCTAAACTAAATAACCCTAATTCTTATAATCTTTCTGGGTACTGTAGTCCTCCCATTCCCCGCATTACTCTGGTTGCCCGTCTTTGAACCCTCTCCAGCTCCACTATATCTTTCTTGTACACTGGTGCCCAGTACTATACACAGTATTCTATGTGTGGTCTGACTAGTGATTTGTACAGCGGTAGAATTACTTCCTTGTCGTGGGCATCTATGCCCCTATTGATGCACCCCATGATTTTATTAGCCTTGGCAGCAGCTGCCCGACACTGGTCACTACAGCTAAATTTACTACTAACTAAGACTCCCAAGTCCTTTTCCATGTCAGTCGTCCCAAGTGTTCTCCCATTTAATACATAATCCCAGCACAGATTTTTCTTCCCCATGTGCATTACCTTACATTTATCAGTGTTGAACTTCATCTGCCACTTCCCAGCCCAAACTTCCAACCTATCCAGATCTATTTGTAACAGTGCACTGTCCTCTATAGTGTTTACAGCTTTACAGAGTTTGGTATCATCTGCAAAGATTGCTACTTTACTATTCAATCCCTCTATAAGGTCATTAATAAATGTATTAAATAGAACAGGACCCAAGACTGACCCCTGTGGTACCCCACTAGTAACAGTCACACGATCAGAATAAGTACCATTAATTACCACCCTCTGTTTCCTATCATTGAGTCAGTTACTTACCCACTTGCACCCATTCTCCCCCAGCCCAATCCCTCTCATTTTATGCACCAACCTTTTATGTGGCACCGTATCAAATGCTTTGGATAAATCCAGATATACGATATCCCTCTTGTCCATATATCTTACAATCAACAGGTTTTCATGGGAAAAGGCACTCTTTGATTCTTCTGGACTGTCCCACAAGCGACCGTGGATCTGGTGGCAAGGGATGTGAAGATAGGGATACTAGTGTAAAAGTTATCCACGTAAAGATAGTAACCTTTATCTAGCAATGGGTGCAAAAGGCCCCAAACTATTTTCCCGCTAACACCCAGAGTGGGGGGACATTCTAGGGTTCAAAACGGGAATCTCGTCCCTCATACACTATAAACTTGCAAGTATACCCTGAGGTACTCTCGCAAAGTTTATACATCTTCACTCCATACCGCGCTCGCTTGGTTAGGATGTATTGCCGGAAGCTGATGAGAGACTCATCAATAGCGACCTCCCTTCCAGGGACATAGGCCTCCCAAAATTTGGCCACGAAGTGATTGATGACCGGCCTGATTTTATACAGGCGGTCATACACGAAATCAGTTCGGGGGGGACATGCCGCATTATCAGCATAATGCAAACATTTCCGAATGGCCTTGAACCGGGGACAGGTCATGGCCATACTGTAGAGCTGAGTCTGTTAGAGAAAGTCCCCACTCCAGCACTGCCTGAGCTTTGGTTTTTTCAACTAGGCACATATGCAGCAAGAGAGCCCAAAAGGACATAATTTCGGCTGCACTGACTGGGAACAAGCCACCGGGGCCTAGCTAAAAAGGAGCCCGGGTTTGCGGTGACGAACTCTTGGGCGTAAAGGTTCGTCTGGTCAACCATCAATAGCGACCTCCCTTCCAGGGACATAGGCCTCCCAAAATTTGGCCACGAAGTGATTGATGACCGGCCTGATTTTATACAGGCGGTCATACACGAAATCAGTTCGGGGGGGACATGCCGCATTATCAGCATAATGCAAACATTTCCGAATGGCCTTGAACCGGGGACAGGTCATGGCCATACTGTAGAGCTGAGTCTGTTAGAGGAAGTCCCCACTCCAGCACTGCCTGAGCTTTGGTTTTTTCAACTAGGCACATATGCAGCAAGAGAGCCCAAAAGGACATCATTTCGGCTGCACTGACTGGGAACAAGCCACCGGGGCCTAGCTAAAAAGGAGCCCGGGTTTGCGGTGACGAACTCTTGGGCGTAAAGGTTCGTCTGGTCAACCATCAATAGCGACCTCCCTTCCAGGGACATAGGCCTCCCAAAATTTGGCCACGAAGTGATTGATGACCGGCCTGATTTTATACAGGCGGTCATACACGAAATCAGTTCGGGGGGGACATGCCGCATTATCAGCATAATGCAAACATTTCCGAATGGCCTTCCGAATGGCCTCCCTGTTGCACTGTTTAGAGCATCGGGTGCAGCTCCAGAGGCTTGTGACGCCACAGCCATGTCCCGCTGGGGTGCTGCAGCCGGTGGGACCCCACGATCAGACATCTTATTCCCTAGCCTTTAATCATGTTTCTACCAGCCAATGTGTTAGCCTATGTTTACACAGCAAAATTTTCAAGCAGAATTCTGCAGGGATTCTGTTTCACTCTGCACACAGCAGAATTTCCACGGCAGATGTTTCTGCCGCAGAAGTCCCTGTTCCGACGTCCACAGAAACATTAAAGGGGTACTCTGGTGGAAAACCTTTTTTGTTTTTTTATCAACTGGTGCCAGAAAGTTAAACAGATTTGTAAATTACTTCTATTAAAAAAAATCTTAATCCTTCCAGTACTTATTAGCTGCTGAATACTACAGAGGAAATTCTTTTCTTTTTGGAACACAGACCTCTCTGCTGACATCATGACTACGGTGCTCTCTGTTGACACCTCTGTCCATTTTAAGAACTGTCAGAGCAGGAGAAAATCCCCATAGAAAACATATGCTGCTCTGGACAGTTCCTAAAATGGACAGAGATGTCAGCAGAGAGCACTGTGGTCATGATGTCAGCAGAGAGCTCTGTGTTCCAAAAAGAAAAGAATTTCCTCTGTAGTATTCAGCAGCTAATAAGTACTGGAAGGATTAAGATTTTTTAATAGAAGTCATTTACAAATCTGTTTAACTTTCTGGCAACAGTTGATTTAAAAAAAAAAAAAAAGTTTGCCACCTGAGTACCCCTTTAAACCTGTTCAATGTTACTGCGGATTCTGCTTGGAAATGCATTGCCGTCTATGGAGGCGGCACATTTCCAAGTGGCCCTTGTCCCGCTGCATCAAATAAATGTGTGAACATGGCCCTAATCCGACATGTTACATACGAAAATGACAATATGGTGTCTGCTCCTAGAGACTACACAGTTGGCATGCCTCCTCGCTTGTTCTCGCTTCCCAGCACCTCCTAGACTGATGTACAGAGTTCTGTACGAAAATCAAGGAGGAGTTGGGATATGAGGGCGAGCAAAGAGGCGTGCCAGGCTGTGGCACTTGAGCAGCTCGACTCCACCTCTTTGACAGCTGACTGAGAAATAAAATAAAGAGGCGATTTTATGTTTGACAACCACCATCAGCTCCAGGAAAGGTACAGTTTGCTTTTATAACCTAACAACTATACAAGGGTGTCTGCAGCTCTCAGAAGCAAATAACACTGACTGATTCCCTGTCAAGCATGCTGCATTTATACTATTGTTCTCACTGCTCCCTGTGGGAACTTGCTCCAGGCACCTACAGTACTAATTGAATATGTTTAGTAAGAAGCAGGTCATCTTGTGTGGGACCGCACAGTAGATAACACTGTTACTCTGCAGTTCTGGGTCCTGGGTTTGAATCTACGCAACATGTGCTAACAGAGAATGTTACGACAGTTATTGGAGGTTTTATGTGTATTTATTGATTTATCTCCCTTTTATTTGGGGGGGGGGGGTCAAAAACACACCATACTTTAGCTATGGTATTTTTCACCCAGTTTGTGGTGTTTTTCTTCCCTTAGACCTCCACGGGTATAAAAAATAGGCTTAATGAGGTTTTCCAATTTTTTTTTTACTTTTTAAGCTATGTGTCCCTGATGGCACCTTATGTATCTTGTAAATGTACGTGTACTGTGGTCCCTCAACATACGATGGTAATTCGTTCCCAATGGACCATCGTTTGTTGAAACCATTGTATGTTGAGGGATCCGTGCAATGTAAAGTATAGGACAGTGGTCTACAACCTGCGGACCTCCAGATGTTGCAAAACTACAACACCCAGCATGCCTGGACAGCCAATGGCTGTCCGGGTATGCGGGGAGTTGTAGTTTTGCAACATCCGGAGGTCCGCAGGTTGAAGACCACTGGTATTGGAGGTTATACTCACGTGTCCCCACTACGCCGGTCCGTTACCGCTCGTCACCGCTGCCCTGGATGTCGCCTTCCATCGCTGTCGCCGCATCCCCGGGGTGTCCCCGACGCTCCAGCAAGGCCTCTGCTTTGCCGGCATCCTCGCTCTCTGTTGCCGCCATCACGTCGCTACGCATGCCGCTCCTATTGGATGACAGGACGGCATGTTTAGCGACATGATGACGACGATGAAGAGCGCCGACGATGTAGGGGACCGCCGGAGCCCCGAGGACAGGTAAGTGATCTTCAGCGGACAACACGGGGCACCGTAAATGGCTATCCGGTGGCAGCTGAAGCAGTCTGCGCTGCCGGATAGCCGTTTATGCGATGGCCCCGACATACAAAAGCATTGTATGTTGATGCTGCCTTCAACATGCGATGGCCTCTGAGAGGCCATCGTATGTTGAAATGATCGTATGTCGGGGCCATCGTAGGTCGAGGGGTCACTATATTACCTGTCTGTGGTAGATCGTTTTTTTTTTTTTTTGTATTTTCATGTCCCCGGAGGTTCTGCATTCTTCTTCCCTGTGGATTACTGTCGTCTCGAGCCTTTCTCAGCTTCCAGTGAATCTTGAGACGCTGGTCAGGTGACCACAGGGGGCTTGGCCTATCTCTGTGTCCAACTGTGCCTGTAGAGTCTGCAGGTAGCGGGATGGCGTTCAACACAGACATGGTGGGAAGTAGAGATGGGCTGCACATGTCATCAGGGGGATGGCTTGTCAGGGAAGACAAGCAGCAAACAAGCCCCCTGTGATCACCTAATTTGCGATGCGTTGCCTAGAGCAGCACAACAAGCCAAACATGGCTCAAGACTACTGTAATTCCTAGTGCAGAAGAATGTAGAACCTCCAGGGGCATGAAATGACAAAAAGGCACAAACTACCACAGACAGTACAAGTGCATTTACATCATACATAACTTGGCATAAGGGGCACATAGCTTTAGGGAAGGGTCACATGTGCCATATTTTGCTGTGTATTTGCTTCTGCAGAAAACTATACATTTGTATCAGTTTGTATGAGTTTGCATTTACATATACTTTGTTTGTTAATATGTTATACTATGTGAAAACTGTAAAATGAGAAAATAAACAAAACACAAACACAAAAAACATGTACTACCACTACTACTCTACTGTGGTTCCTAACACATACAGTTTTAACTGCGTGTATATGTGACAGTCCAGATCTGCATGAAAAATTCAAGTGGGCATCAAAGTGAGCACTCATAGATGGGATTTTAAGAAATTGACTTTAGGTCACTAAACTAGTAGGGATGAGCGGCATTGGCCATATTCGAATTCGCCATATTTAGCGAATATATAGATGAATATTTGTCCTATATTCGTGAATTTCACGTATTCGTTATATTCACATATATATATTCTCATATGTGAATAATTGCATATTCGAGGAAGACACCAGTGAGGGGGTGGGCAACTTTACTATTGGTTGCTGGGGATGTTGCTGATAACTTCTGACAAGTGTATTTGCATCATTCTAATTGGCCCACAAGTGAAAAGAAGGAATATGTGAATATTCACATATGAGAATATGCGCATATGCGGAAAAATGAATATTCGCAATTTCGAATATATAGCGAATATATTCGCAGTATTTGCGAATTTGTGATATTCACGATAAAAATTCAAAATGCGAATATTCGCGCCCAACACTATAAACTAGCACTTCCAACACACAGAGAGGGAAGCCCCTTACAAAATCAAATGAAACCAACCTGGCCCAAAGTGGTCCTGCTTATAAAAACAGGCACCAAAATTGGTAGAAGGGCACTTTTCATGATTTAAATAAGTAACTGGTGTTTTTAAAGGGTTAAAGGGGTTGTCCAGGGTTAGAAAAACAGAGCTGATTTCTTCCAAAAACAGCATCACACCTTTTTTCACATTGTGTATGGTATGGCAGCTCAGTTCCATTAAAGTAAATGGAGCCACGTTGTAATACCACACACAACCTGAGGACAAGTATGGTGCTGTTTTGGAAACAATTTTTTTTATGTCTGGGTTACTCCTTTAAATGACTTTAGGTCACTGAAATCACACTGCTAAAGAGAGATGTTGCATCCCTTTCTGTGGGTTTGCAGCATGAGATCAGTGGCCCAAAGTAATTTAATGCCCAATTCTGATGCTTGGAGGCAGGATAAGCGTTTAGATCTCCCAGCAATGTCGTAGATCTAGATTTGCGCGCTGTTAATCTAAGCAGGATACCGATTAGCCAGATGACCAATAGACTTGCATGGGACTTCTGAAAAAATCAGTGCCCTGAACCCTTTGCCCTGGTAAATCTCGGACTATTACGTTTCTGGAAGATTTAAACATGTATCCTACTGCCAGGCAAACCACGGAGTTGTGCTTTAACCCTTAGAAAACACAACTCATTCAAATAGGAAAAAAAAGTGCCCATCTGCCCATTTTGATGCCTGTTTTCATACCCAGAACCGCTTTGGATCAGGCTGGACCCCATTGACCCTCATGTGTTTTGACAATGTGAGATCAAGGACACAAACTTGTTTAATCCTTTTACCACACTAGTTACTTATTCATATACGCAAAAGGTGCCCATCTGCCCACTTTGATGCTTGTTTTGATACCCAGGACAGTTTTGGGTCAGGCTGGACTCAATTATGTTTTATGTGGGGCATCCCTCATTGTGTTTTAGCAGTGTGAAATCAGGAGCATAACCCTCTTAAAACACAAGGGGGGAGATTTATCAAAACCTGTCCAGAGGAAAAGTTGCCCAGTTGCCCATAGCAACCAATCAGCTTGCTTCTTTCATTTTTAACAAGGCCTCTGCAAAATGAAAGAAGCCATCTGATTGGTTGCTATGGGCAACTGGGCAACTTTTCCTTTGCACAGGTTTTGATAAATCTCCCCCAAGGTACTTATGTAAATGGGGAAGAATGCCCATCTTTCCATTTTGGTGCCAGTTTTTATACCCAAAATAACTTTGGGCCAGGCTGGTCTTAATTGATTTTGATGTGAGGTGTCTGTCTCTCTGGAAGTGCAAGTTTAGTGGCTCAAAGTTAATTGTCCTTTAAATACACAATTTTGTCTGCCCACTTTATTGCCCATTTTTGTGCCAACAATTTGTTGTTGTTGTTTTTTTTGGGGGGGCTGTTTACAGCTGCAATGCCCTCGGGGCATTCATTTCAATGTAAATGCCTTAATATAATTTTACTTTATTGAGAAACACATGACAAAAAAAAAAAAAGATTAAAAAAAAACTTCCTGTAAGTAATAAAACAACGACAGCACTGTCCTCTCAGAGCTGGCACCACACTTTCCCAGGCACCTGCATAGCACACCTTGTTACAGCAGCAATGCTGGAGCCTGGGCTGGTTGGGACCCTCGGATGTAAGAGTGAATTCATGTTTAACCTTCTAGGAGCTGAGAGGTTACATTTGGGCTGAGCTCCCCTGAGAAGGTGGTGCCAGGTGTGAGCAGGAATGTGACTAGTGCGGTTTGTGGAGGGTGGGGCCAGGTTCAGGCAAATCACCGAGTCAAGCAGCAGGAATGAGCTATTTACCTGGCGGAGAGGTGGCCTGCGCCTCATTTCCTCCTGCTGCCCGGAGACATGTCCTGCTTGTAGAGCCTGTTCACATTACTACTATTCTTCGGCTGGAAGGATTCTCTACACAATGAAGAAAAACAGCTCCATGCAGGGGACTCTGAATAAGCTATTTGGGAAGAAATCAGCAAGTAACACCTCTCTGTATGCGAACAACCCCCCATGGATACTGGTGCAGGGGACCAAGAAGGCGTCTGTAGACTACACTGGTGAGGGACAGGGCTGCTGCGGCAGGTGCCCAGGGTGGGGGGCTGCTGCGGCAGGTGCACAGGGTGGGGGGCTGCTGCGACAGGTGCACAGGGTGGGGGGCTGCTGCGGCAGGTGCACAGGGTGGGGGGCTGCTGCGACAGGTGCGCAGGGTGGGGGGCTGCTGTGACAGGTGCCCATGGTGGGGGGCTGCTGCGACAGGTGCACAGGGTGGGGGGCTGCTGCTTGTAGGTTCCTTCTGCTCTATATAAGATCTATATGCTGCTGCTGTGTTATACAATTTGTCTCTATCTGAAAGTGATTGCTTCATAATGGAGATTTCAGCAGCCTGCAACCTGTTCTCCATCTGTGGTAGAACTACAACTCCCAGAATGGATGACATTGCTGGGAGTTCTGATTTCACGACAGCTGGAAAGACGCAGATCCCCTATTGGACAACCTGCTGAGGGAAATTGCACTGGGCTCAATGAGGGGAAAATGGAGGTGTATGCAGTTGACTTGTCAGGATTGTATAGAATATTTCAAGTTATTTATTTTGACATGACCCCCAACCGCCCCATCCCCCCACGTTTCCGACACCAGCTTTTCTGTTTGTGTTGGAGGAGGCAGGTGTGGCTTGGATGTTGCCCGCCCAATGTGGGTAAAAGACATTGGCATTATGTTATAGGAATATAAGGGAGAATGCATTGTGCTGCTGTTCAGACTGTATACTTGTCTTTTTGACTTATTAAGGTAGACTTCTGTCCATATCTGGGAGATGGGCAGCATTTAATTTATTTTTAAATGGTTGGAAAAGCAGCTGAACTAACCATTAGTGAAGTGGTTAGTTCAGACTTTGCATTTTTGCGGTGGTGGTTCGGCATAAAAATATTTACGGTGTTATACATGGAATTTTGAAAATGTCATCCATGTGTAGTGGACTTTTCCTGCATTGAAAAAAGAACGCACATCTAGTTATAGAAACCCCATAGAGCAGAGGTCTTCCACCTGCGGACCTCCAGATGTTGCAAAACTACAACTCCCAGCATGCCCGGACAGCCAACGGCTGTCCGGGCATGCTGGGAATTGTAGTTTTGCAACATCTGGAGGTCCGCAGGTTGAAGACCACTGCTATAGAGTTTTCTTTTTTAGGGTAGATCAGTGTTTCCCAACCAGGTGCCTCCAGATATTGCAAAACTACAACTCCCAGCCTGTCTGGGCATGCTGGGAGTTGTCGTTTTTCAGAAGCTGAAGGCACCCTGGTTACACTGACGTATGTCCAAACAGGACAGACAGAAATTGATACACATATGTATGTGGATTTGACACAAATTTCACTACTTTGATGCCATATTAATATGACACAGATTTTCTGGTTGCAGTGCATGGATGAATTGAGGGAAAAAAATGGCACATATTTCTTTTTGCTAAAGCGCATAGAATAGTTAGTGCAACTCACATGAGATTTTAGACACTTTACCTAATGGCTGACACAGACGTGCGGCCAGGACAGAGGTATGAGTACCATAAGAACTACAAAGTCCTGTAAGCTTTGAGGTGCGGCCTCCATGGATTGTACTTGGATCTTATACTGTCCGTCCGCTACTTGTTCCAAGACTAAAACTCCCACAGCATGCCCATACAGTGGGGACATGCTGGGGGTTGTAGTCTTGCAACAACTAGCGGACGGATGGTGGATGTGCAGTGCAGTGGGTTTGGAGAAACACTCACGATCCCCCTGAGATAGGGTAGCAGGGATGGAGTCAGAGGGAACGGGCTGTAAAGCAGAAAACTCTGTCCCTGTGTAGAGGGTCACATTCTGCCACAGGGACACAGTTTTCTTCATTACACCTGCTCTATGCAGGTAAATGGAACTTTGCTGCAATACTGCACACAACCTGTGGACAGATGTGGTGCTGTTCTTTGAAGAAATGTTTTTCTAATCCTGGATATCACCTTTAAGGAATGCACAATTGTTTTGTTAATGCATCCCATCTGTGGTATTTATACATGCTCCGACAGGATGTTGACATCCCTGAGCACAGACAGGCCCCTTACACTTTTTGATGGTTCAAACACGTAAACACGGGGGAAAATACCCCAAATCTAATCACTAGCCTGTGCTGGTCCGTGCTTGGATACATTGACATCCTGTCCAAACATGTGCCATGGGAGGTACGGTTGTAGTGTGAGCCCAGCCTAACATCCAAATTAAAGGGATCCTGTCATCAGAAGTGTTATAAAATCATTGTGTGAACCATGACCAGTAGACGTTCCTGTCGGCAGCGAGGGTCAGGGTATGCAGTTTGAAAGGTGTCCCTCGCCGGCCTGTAAGTAGTTCCCAGCTCGGGGAGTAATCGTCTGCTAGTCCCGCTGCTCCTGCTTTAATCTTGCCCCCTCAGCGTGATAGGAAGCCCATGTGACTGCCCTGCTCCCTAAACAGACAGAGCAGAGCGATGGTGCAGACTTGGTCGTCAAACACGCGGAGGGGTCAGGATTACAGCCATAGCAGATGGGACTAGCAGAGAAAACTTCATATCCTCACTATCACTGCCGGCAGGAACGGCTCCCAGACATGGTGATCCATTTTACCATGTATCAGGTTTTATAAAACTGTAGTTCTATTTAAATATCACCCTAAGATCAATTACTATTACATTGTTACCACAAATAGGACTGGCTTCAGCATGCTTATGCAGGATTAACCATTGACAGGAAGTTGTGTAGTCCTTTTTATTTTCAGTATGGTGTTGTCTCCGAAGCTCCCCAGAGGCTTGACTAAATCTATCTCTCAGTTGAAGCGTTACCACCTGAGGAATATCGCCATCTGTGTAGAAGAATAGTGGTGCTGTTCATTTTTCATTTTTTTAAAAAGCCTCTGAAAGATGTCAGAAGCATTTTTTTTAAGAAAAAGAAAACTGGTTGCTATAGGCAACTGCACCACTCTTCTTCTACACATGTTTTAAAAACTCTCCCTACACATTTTTATTGGGACATCTAGGGAAGAATGAGGTGTGCTTACAGCATGTTGTCTTGTGCTGCACAATGCCACAGGCAGAGGAACAGACGGAATAAATAGCAGGTGCCGCATCCTCACTGACTGTGTGATAGTCTGCTGTGAAATTAGATGTTCTACAACAGCTCAAAGTAGGAAACTGTCAGGAGTGCTGTGGTGGGTGGGGGGGGGTGGAGGTTGTAGAAGTGGTGGATTTTTCGTGGTTTCTGAACTGGGGTATATGCTACTGTAGCATTTTTATTTTATCTGATGTTGGAGTAGCCCAGCAGAACATTGCTAGAAGCATTTACAGTGCCGCCACTGGCATTCCTTTTCATAGTCCGTCCTGTGGCCATCTCTTCCCCAGATAAGCGTTGCATGTGCACCCAGCCATCCACATGGTGTAAAAGACTCCTCACTCCAGCCCATCTGCATCCATTGCTCCATTTCTGATGTGTGCCCATTTAAAAGTGATTTTGGCATTGAACAGGCAGCATACAGTCTGCAGGTACAGAGCAGGCCACAATACACTGTGTGCTTACACCACTCTGTCATAGCCAGCAGTAACTTTACAATTTGTATTACAACATCTATCTTTTGCACCCTAAGGGTATGTTCAGATGAGCGGATCCAAAGTGGATCTGCCGCTGAAGGACCCCAACAGGGTGCCTTTAGATGTGCCTGCTTGGAGCGGTACTACGCCACTACGAGCAGACACACTGCTGCTATATGCGTAGTGTACTCGCACACATCGCAGCCGCTCCCCCTGCTCCCTTAGCTAGACTGAGAGCAGCCACGATGTGCGAGCATACTGCACATGTGCGCGGCGACTCACACATAGCAATGTCTGCTCGTAGCGCCGTATTGGTGCTCCGAGCAGGCACATCTAAAAGCACCCTGTAACAGTCCTTTGGCGGATCCACAGCATAAAATAAGCTGTGGATCCGCTCGCCTGAACTTACCATAAGGCTGGGTTCACGCTACAGAATTTCTGACCAGAATTCAGATTATGAATTTCTTGTGGAGATTTCAGTGCAGCAGAATTTCATTGCTGGTAATGGAATTCTGCTGCACAGTGCACACTAGGAAATTTCAGCAGCGGGCATTTCACCATTTAAATTTTGCTTGCAAAAGAATCAACTTGTTCAATCTTTGGGAGGAATCCACTCTGCAGAAACTAATGTCTACGGGATGGCAATGTCCACGCGGTCCTAGCGCTGGCCGCACTCGGAATCTCAGAGATTCTTAGTGTGAACCCGGCCTAACTCTTGTTGCTTATGACACTTACCAATTCTCCAGCTTTATTTCCATGGCTCACTTCTGGTTGGTATGAACCACTGTGTATGTATACAAGACCATTACAAGATATCCTGTTTTCTCTGGCAAGTCTAACCTGTTCTGTTTTACTGCTGTTAGAGTCCCTCAAATCCTTACACTTGCCCATTTTTACTACAGTATTCATATTTCCCTCAGAGCTGTGATTGGCTGCAACCATCCAGCCAATCCCCACTCTGGGCGGAACATATGAATGATGTTCTATTCACATCACTGGCCGGAGTACAGTGCAGAGATGCGAGCGCTGTATAGAGCTGCTCCACATCTCTACTATATTATGGACGATTGCAGCGGGTGTCAGACTGATACCTAGGGCGATATGCCTATTAGTACAGGTACTACTACTCCCAACATGGAACAGTCTGTTCCATGCTGGGAGTAGTAGTACTACCTAAAAAAAATAGAGAAAAAAAAGTGACACACACACTTTATTAAAGGGGTTATCCAGGAAATGTGTGTATGTATGTGTGTATGTATGTGTGTATGTATGTATGTGTGTGTGTGTATATATATATATATATATATATATATATATATATATATATATATATATATATATATATATATATATATATATATATATATATATATATATACATACACACACACACACACACACACACACACACACACACACACACACTCTCACTCAACTGGCTCCAGAAAGCTAAACAGATTTGTAACTTACTTCTATTAAAAAATCTTAATCCTTTCAGTACTTATGAGCTTCTGAAATTTAGTTGTTCTTTTCTGTCTAAGTGCTCTCTGACGCGTGTCTCGGGAACCACCCAGTTTAGAAGAAAATCCCCATAGCAAACTTCTTCAAAACTTGGCGGTTCTCGAGACATGTGTCATCAGAGAGCACTTAGACAGAAAAGAACAACTCAACTTCAGAAGTTCAGAAGTACTGAAAGGATTAAGATTTTTTAATAGCAGTAATTTACAAATCTGTTTGACTTTCTGGAACCAGTTGATATATAAAAAAAATTTTTCCTGGATAACCCCTTTTAAATGGTCCCTTGCTTCTCAATGAAAAACATTTTGTTTTAACAAAAATAAAATTAGTTTTTCACAATTTCGTAGGCATGTACAATTCGTTTTGTTACAGATTCATTCAGATGTAAATATTTTGCACATTCGGATCAATCCGAATGTACAAAATATGAACAACTCGGATAAAAAACGAATTACGTCCAAAATGAATTGCACAAGCCTCACAGTAACCTTCATATAAGCAATTGAAAATAACTGAATGGAATCTTCAGTATTATTAGTTGATCACTTTTCCTTATTAAAAGCCAGGGTGCCTCCAGCTGTTGAATAAACTGGATGCACCTTGGCTGGGAAACATTGATATAAACCAATAAAGAGTGATTGCTGTGATGGTCCAACCCCAGGATCTACTTCAGTCAGCAGAATGAAGGGCCAGCAGGCCATGTTGTTGGATACACTGGTAGATCGTCAGACAGACCATCACTAATTATTCCTGGAAACATTTTCTATGACATTTTCTCTTATTTGGAATGTGGTTGTTACAGATGCCATAGAGGATGAAGCCACTGAAAGTGTTGTGCCTGATATGTCCAAACATTGCTATGGAAATCGGGTGTATGGTTGGTCCTACCACATGCCGGTGTGCCGCCAATCCTCTCATATAGCATTAGCCTTTGGTGAGATAAAATTACTGACGGTGAGCAAACCGCATTCATTAGAATCCATTGTGGACATATGAGGAGAGTATGGTATGAAACATACCTTTATCCCATGACATCATCTGGAATATGTGGAATGTCCTAAATGACTGACCTCTTCGGATGTGCACACTAATGTCTGACTCAGATGACTATTACAGTGTGAATCTGTCTGTTTTAACATATTCTCTCGAGTTGTCAGTTCACATTACATCATTGCTGGAGGGATGGTCTTGGCAAATTCCTATTTGTGTCTTTTTTTTTTTTTATAAATTAACAATCGGAATAAATCTATTTCTGCTGGTGAAATGTGTTATAAAGCGTTGATGGAATAGGTTAAATCCTGTCGCAGTATAGTTGTAGGAATGTAGCTTGTCTTAGATTCGTGAAGAGTTTCGTATTTGTATAGTTTTAAATAACAGGCATGCCATCCTTTGTGACGCATGTGCTTAATCTTGTGACGTGAGGACGGACTTAGGCAATTAGGCTTTTGTAGATTTTGTTAATCCCGTGCCCTATGAAGATGTGGTTAGGTGGGGTACAGTTTGTATTGTGCACTGTTAACAAGCATTTGAAACAATGGGTTAATCATTTACCGCCACTAAGATTTGATCTAGGTTATTGTTTATACAGCCATCTCTTTGCACTTTACAATAGCACAGACGTTGATCTGACAAGAGGGGAATTGTTTTTTACTTGGGCCTTTGGCACCCTATTTTTGGTTGGCAATTTTGCTTTTTGACAGGTATTGGGAGCATGGCTTAACTGGCGTAAGGTTGGCAGATTTGCATATTTATTATTTGTTACTTAGTCTCCCAATGTTACTTACTTACAGGTGAAGTAGAAATCCTCAAGGCAATGTGATGACTTTGCTGCTTTTGATATTGGCATAAAGGAAAGTGCTAGAAAAGTGGAGTAATAATGGCCCATTGATGATTTCTCCCCATTGTGTTGTGTACAATGAGGCTCAGATTTTACTCTCTGATAAACTTAGTGAAGTGTAGGTAGATCTCTAGGAGATATCCCTTTTATACAGTTTGTGTGACTATTTGAGCTATGCTGTTAGCTAAAAAGAAATGTATAATAGTGAAGATACTTTTATATTGGCTAACCAGAAAAATGGAGGTTTACAAGAGGTAACCATTTAAGGAGTTTCCCCACACACAAAACTTATCATGTGTACATAAAATAGATGGCGTCTGATCACTGAAGGCTCAAACTTTGAATCTCCATTGATGATGGAAACAGGGTCCCTGTTTGGGTAGGCACTCGTATAACCGATCCATCCAACTCTGTAGTGCTTGGCTATCTACATCATTCCCATAAAGTTAAATTGAGCATCACCGTGCTTGCCCGACTGCTTCTCCGATCAAATGATCGATGGATGGCCCAAGAAATCAAGCAATTATCACACTTATCTGTTATACTAGTGTTGTATGCATCAGTTCTATCAAAAGATGCACGCCTTTTAATCTCTAATACATCCCTGTGACAGCCTTAGAAATCTATGCCAGCTAAGAGCTAGCATACATTTATGTTATATTTACATCAGTTACTGGCATAAATAATACAGTGCAGGCTCTGCCCTGAACAAAGTGCCGTATTCCTTTAAAAGTGAAGGGCACAAAGCCGTGAAAATGTGCCTTTTTTTTTTTTAAGTAAGGCCCCCTCCACACTACGAACTTTCAGCCAGCGGACAGCTTACAGCATTGGAGGTTGGACTGTGCCAGTACTTCCATCCTAATAGACAGCAATGCAGTCCCAGGGGAATTCTGCCAAAAAAATTAAACGTTTGTTCTTTGGCCGAACGTACTTTCTGCCCCCGGGATTTTGGATTCTTAGCAGAGCAGCAGAATTCCACTGAAAACAATGGGACTCTGCTGCAAGCAGAATATCACCGGTGAAATGTCTATGACAAGGCCTAAAGAGGAAATTCCTTACATTGGGTGGCTGCATGAGAGGAGAGATACATCTAAGACTATTGCTTTGTCAGTTGTCAAGTGTGATTGTATGAACTCTAGTGGCACGCTGTTATCCTCCTTCTGCTTGAGATCGAAGAAACTGCTCCTTGGAATCTTTGTAGATCTGTGACCAGTAGATTGTACACTTGTTGTAAGATGTTTCTCAGCAATAGCTGTGTTGTTTTCATCTTATTGGCCTTGCATGGAAGCTCTGTAGTCTTAGATATGCTGTATGGCCGGTAGGTTTATGGTAGACTGATATTTGTATGGTATTGTTTTTGATGTATTTGGTCGTGTCCAGGAAATGTATTGGGTAAGAACTTAAGATGGAGTCTGATGCTTGGATGGACTTGAAAGTGACGTTTTTGTGAGAAGTCAGTATGCTCCTCTTCAAAGTCTGACTGGATTTTTTGTAAATCATCAAAGTACCAGAAATGCGCCCAAAGGCTTCTTTATACATATTAATAGGAACTCCTCCTCTAGTCTGGCCATTTGAAAGGTTAGCTAATATTATGGTGACATGTACTTCCTACACACTGCGAGTATTTTTTTTTTTTTTGGGTGCAAAATATGAACATACACTGGATCACCTTTGTACATAGTTTAAGACTGGTTCTGAGGTTACATTGTTGCATATTTTTTTCCCTCAGAAAAGTGTTGCCATGTGGCTGAGGAATGTTGGCATACGGAGGCTCCTATGTTGGCATACAGAGTTGCCAATATTGTGCCTTCGGATATAAATAAAATGTTCTAAAACCCTTGGTGAGACATCTATGTTCAGGATTCCAATACCAGAAGGATCATACAGGATTGAAACTACTTAAATTTCCCTGAATGTTGTTCTTTAACATGTGTGTTTTGATTATTTTATTTAATTTAAAAAAAAATTTAAATTGCTTTCCTTTCCTCCACATGGAGATTGTGTGGTACTTTGTGGCAATTTCCTAATGGTTTTCTCACTAATTGTCAGTAGCGTATAATCATTCTGCTTGTCCTGTAATAGAAGTCAGCTCTTTTCTAACAATTTTCCTTGAGGGCCTCTGCTAATATATATTAACTAATCTGAACAAGCAGAGCCAAAGTAGAGATGGAGTCGTCTGCAACCTGGTCCTGAGATGTGACACAATGGCCCTCATTTACTTAGAAAATCGGGTTGTAAGTCTATCTTGCTTTCTTACCTGATTGCTTTTTTCCCCTGGTATTTATTATTATGTCACATCCTGTTTGTCGCACGTGGGTTTTGTTGGTTTTGGTTTCCAACTCCTCTGAGTTGTCGGGAAAAAATCTACAGCAATTCAACAAATTTGGGTTGGAAGCCTTTACAAATACGTGGGAAAGCTGAGAAATTTCGGGTTACGCCCCTTTTTCGGGTTTGGGAGAATCCACATCGGGTCCGTCGGGAAAAAATGTTGCATCGTGTCGCAGACTGGCGCACGATGTCTGCGACATGGCGCAGACAAAGATGCGACAAAAAAACCCGACAAAACAAGTCTGGTTTAGAATAGTAAATGAGGGCCAATGTGCATTTCAGAATACCTCATAAAGACACTATAGCTTACCTACAATTCCTAACTTAAAACAGGCAAGCAGCCAATACACAAAATAAATAGTATGTAAATATTAGTCTGAATTACTGATAACCATAGAATTTCTATGCTTTAATCTGGGCACCCACCCCGCCATAATTTCTGGTATACAAAACTTGACACTGCTATAAACTAGTCCTCAATATGTAGTAATAAAATATTTATTAGTAGTTTACCATATAATCACTCATTGTGATGTTTATAGCTTGTTGCCTAGGGTTAGTTCATCTTCATGGAGACTGACCTTCAGCAGCCAGGGGAATATGGTACAGATGGAGGAGACTGCCTGGAATAGATGTCGACAATGCATCATGGGTGTTGTAGTCTGCTTCACACGTGGGCTGCTGCCATGTATACCCTTGCTGCGCTCAGAAGGAGCGCACAGGGTTCCCCAGTGTGACCTAAAAAGTTCATTCAACAAGTTTAGGATCTAGCTAGAGCTAGATTCTATAACATGTTCTATTTCTCCTATTTTTTTTTTTTTTTATCTTTTTTCTTATCTTTTAAGCAATTAGAGAGATGTGTTATTGATGGACATAAAACACAATAGATTGTTCCATACTCTATTTACAGGAATTAGAGTTTTCTAGGCATTCTGGGTTAACTGTGCTGATGTCATTCTACAAGTGGAGGCTGGGCTCTGAACTTCAGCTATTATGGATGGTGTCTTTATCTATACACTGGTGTCACTTTTTATGTAATCCTGTCTGTGATGAGCATTATTTTTCGGTGATATAGCTTAAATCACTTTATGTTGAATGTTTAAAAAAATCTTTAGTGATGTTTTTTACCATCTATCTTAAAAACAATACTAAAGATTTTTTTAAACATTCAACATAAAAAGTGATTTAAGCTATATCACAGAAAAATAATGCTTGTATATGTTACTCACTAGGAGTTGCAGATTCTTCTGAAGTATCTTATATCTAGTTGCTGTATTTGGCTCACCAATCCCTCTGTTCTGCTGCTTACGCATTCTGGCACCCACTGCTCAGGAAGGGGTGTGCCCAAAGCAAGCACTGAGCCTGCATTCCCTTCCTTCCTGAGTCTGCTTTGCTGGGTCTCTCTTTATCCAATCACTGTAGGCTGCTCTTTAACTTCGTTCTCTCTGTTTTCAGACAGGAGTCTGATAGGACAGGAGTGAGTACAGAGTGCTAGTCCCGCCTTCACTCCATTGACTTTTTACCAGCTTGTGCTTCAGCTAGGACATAGATGATGCTATAGCTGGACAGGATTATTTTCTGTATGGTATGGGGACCCCTAGTGTGTGTGTGTGTGTGTGTGTGTGTGTGTGTTCTTTATTTCTTTTTATGGAAATCATGGGGAAAAAAATAAAAGTGTGTGTGTGTATGTATGTATAATATATATATATATATATATATATATATATATATATATATATATATATATATATATATATATATATATTTATATATTTATTTATTTATATTTTATTAATATATTCTCCTTTTGATTCTGACTGCCAATTTAAACAATAGATAATTTTTCTGGTGATAAAAAAAAAAAAAATACACTGGGAGAATGTGGCCAAAGACGACTTTAGGCACGTTTTTCCTGATCCTCTTCTCCTAGAATGTGTTCTAATGCCTTGCCATTTTTACAAAAAACACACGTTAAGAAATAAGCTCTCCCTCTCCTCTTTAATAGTCACACAAGTGTGTCAGGAAGCATTTCTAAATATAGTGATCAGTGAATATACACTGCTCAAAAAAATAAAGGGAACACTATGATAACCCATCCTAGATCTGAATGAATGAAATCTTCTGAAATACTTTCGTCTTTACATGGTTGAATGTGCTGACAACAAAATCACACAGAAATTATCAATGGAAATCAAATTTATCAACCCATGGAGGTCTGGATATGGAGTCACACTCAAAATCAAAGTGGAATACCACACTATAGGCTGATCACACTTTGATGTAATGTCCGTAAAACAAGTCGAAATGAGTGTGTGGGGCCTCCACATGCCCGTATGACCTCCCTACAATGCCTGGGCATGCTCCTGATGAGGTGGCTGATGGTCTCCTGAGGGATGTCCTCCCAGACCTGGACTAAAGCATCCCCCAACTCCTGGACAGTCTGTGGCGTTGGTGGATGGAGCGAGACATGATGTCTCAGATATGCTCAATCGGATTCAGGTCTGGTGAGCGGGCGAGCCAGTCCATAGCAAACGGGCGAGCCAGTCCATAGCATCAATGCCTTCCTCTTGCAGGAACTGCTGACACACTCCAGCCACATGAGGTCTAGCATTGTCTTGCATTAGGAGGAACCCAGGGCCAACTGCACCAGCATATGGTCTCACAAGGGGTCTGAGGATCTCATCTCTGTACCTAATGACAGTCAGGCTACCTCTGGCAAGCACATGGAGGGCTGTGCAGCTCCCCAAAGAAATGCCACCCCACACCATTACCGACCCACTGCCAAACCGGTCATGCTGGAGAATGTTGCAGACAGCAGAAAGTTCTCCACGGCATCTCCAGACTGTCAAGTCTGTCTCACGTGCTCACTGTGAACCTGCTTTAATCTGTGAAGAGCACAGGGCGCCAGTGGCCAATTTGCCAATCTTGGTGTTCTCTAGCAAACATCCTACACGGTGTTGGGCTGTAAGCACAACCCCCACCTGTGGACGTCAGGCCCTCATACCACCCTTATGGAGTCTGTTTCTGACCGTTTAAGTGGACACATGCACATTTGTGGCCAGCAGGAAGTCATTTTGCAGGGCTCTGGCAGTGCTCCTCCTGCTCCTCCTTGCACAAAAGCAGAGATAGCGGTCCTGCTGCTGGGTTGTTACCTCTTACGGCCTCCTCCACGTCTCCTGATGTACTGGCCTGTCTCCTGGTAGCGCCTCCATGCTCTGAACACTACACTGACAGACACAGAAAACCTTCTTGCCACAGCTTGCATTGATGTGCTATCCTGGATGAGCTGCACTACCTGAGCCACTTGTGTGGGTTGTAGACTCAATCTCATGCTACCACTAGAGTGAAAGCACCGCCAGCATTCAAAAGTGACCAAAACATCAGCCAGGAAGCATAGGAACTGAGAAGTGGTCTGTAGTCACCACCTGCAGAACAACTCCTTTTATTGGGGGTGTCTTGCTAATTGCCTATAAGTTCCACCTGTTGTCTGTTCCATTTACAAAACAGCGTGTGAAATTGATTGTCAATCAGTGTTGCTTCCTGAGTGGACAGTGTGATTTCACAGAAGTGGGATTGACTTGGAGTTACATTGTGTTATTTAAGTGTTTCCTTTTTTTAAATTTTTTTTTCGCAGTGTGTGTATGTGTGTATATATATGTATGTATGTGTGTGTGTATATATATAATATATATATATATATATATATATATATTATATAATTATAATATAATTTTAGTTTTTATGTACTCTCTAAAAAAAAAACTGCATAATCACACTACAAAGCCCCCCCCCAATTGCCTTTTCCCCAACTTGTTAATAAGCTACACAGACATTCTTTCAGTTTCAGTAATTTTCCAGGAATTTTTTTTAAAACCTTATAAACTAGGAAACGGTGCAGTGGCATTATAGTACTCATGTATTTTTATGTGAAGATGGGAAATTCCTGGGAGGGACTGCATTTGAGGCTGCTTTTTTTTTTTTTTTTAACCTCCATACTGTGGGGGAAATTTATCAATGTTGGTGTCAGGTTGTATAGATTTTTACTCCTGTTGGCCTGGTGTATTTTTTTTCCCAGATGCTCAAAATTTATCAAAATGGCGCACGGAACTTAAAATTTTGTGCAATTATAGAAACCAGTGAACTTCAGAGCTAGGTTTAAAGGGGTTCTCCACCATAAGGTGATTTTAGTACGTACTTGGCAGACAGTAATGGACATGGTTAGGAAGGATCTGCGCTTGTCTTGGGGATAAATGGCTATGCTGTGAGATTACCATAACACTGTGTGGCTAGCTTTTTTTGTGAACTGGTATTTCCTGTTTGAGCTTTTCTTCTTTTGACTACAAATCCCATAATTCCATTTTCCTCCCTCCCCACACATCAGCCACCCCACCATTTGATACATAAATTAGCTGCATCCATTCAAAGACCTGTGGTTTTCAATCAGGGTGCCTACAGCTGTTACATTAGTTGCAGATTGATCTCTCTCCCACCAAGCGATCGCTCCACCCATTGAAGCAGACAGGCTCCCTGTCATCAGCTGACTAGTGAGTCAGGTCTCTGCCGCATTGAAACCTGTGAAAAATCTGAGACAACAGTAATTTTGTATGCTGTTAAAAATAAATATTGGAGTGAAAATCACATAAGAATTGTGAGAAAACCGTCACACACAGGTACAGACACTATATTATGAACTACACTAAATTTACAGCCTGTAGCATAGTCAAATAAAAAAAAAATCCTGGAATACCGCTTTTTTAAGCTTTGTGCTCTGGCATCTGATACATTTGTACATGTCCTATTAGGTGGTGTAGGTTTGCGCAAAAAAAACAATTTGCCACACATAACTTCATGTCCACTGCATAAAGTGCTGCACCGTGCCCCAAACAATACCCAGCTTTGAAAAAATGTTCTTTTAAAAAGAACGCACAAAAAAGCAGCAACACCAGAAAAACTGTGTACATTCAATAAGTGTCCCCCTATGGCCCCAAATCTCAGCCTAGTTGCTGGTCTAGAAACCTCTGGTTGCTGTTAGTTGGGGTGATTGGGCACATGGTTGGGGATGGTGGATGGTTCATATCACACTTGTTTTACAGGGGTATTCTAGTGATAAAAAAATATATATATAATTTTTAAACTGGTGCCAGAAAGTTAAACAGATTTGTAAATTACTTCTATTTAAAAATCTTAATCCTTATAGTACTTATCAGCTGCTGTATGCTCCAGAGGAAGTTCTTTTCTTTTTGAATTTATTTTCTTTCTGACAACAGTGCTCTCTGCTGACACCTCTGGCCGCGTCAGGGACTGTCCAGAGCGGGAGCAAATCCCCATAGCAATCCAGCTCTGGACAGTTCCTGACACAGAGGTGTCAGCAGAGAGCATTGTGGTCAGACAAAAGAAATTCAAAAAGAAAAGAACTTCCTCTGTAGTATACTGCAGCTGATAAGTACTGGAAGGATTAAGATTTGAGAGTCTCCTAGGACTGAATCAACCTTTTCCAGCCCACCAGAGCACCTGAAAGCTGAACTAATTTATGCAGGATAAAGTCAGCAACTCTGAGAAGTTCTTGCAGAATCAAAGTACTGCAACTTTGCTCATCTCTAATTAACTGCATTTATTCCCTTTTGAGAATGCAAAACCACAACATAAACACTGTTTTACTTGCGTTGGTGTCTGCTGCTGCACACTTTATACAATAATTTTTAGGATTTAGCTTTTATTTTATTTTTTTTTTTTTTTTTTTTTTTTTAGCAAAGCCTCAATGCAAATTAAATTTTTTCTGTTTTTTTAATTTTATTTCTTTCTTGGGGATTGCTCTGTGTAGAAGTGATTTTGTATTCTGTACTGAAATAGCTAATGAAAGATTCAGCACTGTAGGTGTTCCTACCTACACCCTTCATGAGGCATTCTTTCTGAGGCGTTAGCCAACAGGCATTTTATATGAAACCTTAAAACTAGTGAATCCTTGGTAGCGGCCACACCTTTTTATTATAAATTCTGTGCGTGATCATTTCTGGCAGGCAAAACAGACTGTCTGAAGGAGGTTTATTTGCATGAAGCATGTGCAAGTTGTTTATGTACCCTTTTTTATTATTACACCACTTGCACATGAGCTCAGTATACACTTATAATACTTTCATAAAACTCATATGAAGTCTCTTACAATGATTAGTGTGATAGTTTATACAGGGTTACCCACCTTTTAGGGACATTTATTTTTTAAGACTTGCAGTATTTTTGGGCTAGACATAATTTTAGCAGTTGGCTTATGTTTATATTCCTCAAAACTTTTAGTTTCTTCATTCCTTCAGCTTTTGTGTATCATGGTCTGCAGAATTACAATGATATCTCCAGACCCCCTCCGTTATTATCATCTTTGCTTTGATCATAATTGAGTTCAGATGGTCATCCTGGAGAAGACTGGAGGCTGAGCCATCAGGTGAGCTCTCTGAAGGACATGGTTGAATAGGATACTGCTTTGTACAATGTTAAATATTAGATGCAAAAGCCAAAAGGTTGAGAAGTTATGATAAAAGAACCAATATATTAACCTGAAATAGATGCTTTACAGTAGATAGAATGCACTCAAAGGTGTTCATGGCCTTTAAAGAGGTTATCCAGGAATAAAAAAAAAAACACGGCTTACTTCTTTCAAAAATTGCTTCACGTCTGTCTCCAGGTTGGGTGTGGTTTTACAACTTTGCTCCATTCAAGTCAATGGAACTGAGCTGCAGAACCACACCCAAACTGGAGACAGACAGGGAACAGTTTTTGAAAGAATGTAGCTCTGTTTTTTCTATTCCTGGATAACCCCTTTTTAAGTCTAGCAGAACTTAGCCTGATACAATGATTGGGTGAAGATATGATGGCTGTCCATTTGCTGGATGTTCTTGTTTTGTGTATCATGATTTGTTGAGATGATCCTCCTTATTCACAGAAGAGAGAAATTGTGCTTAACAGTTGTAACCTACTGAGGAGTATTGTGGGCCAGGGTCTGCATAGAGTCCTTTTTAGGGTTGGAGGATAAGGTAGGGTTGATACCTTATCCTGTGGCTGGGTGAGCCAAACAAGTTATAAAGTTGTTTTGTAAATTGCGCAGTTATGGTTACTGCATTAATGGTGGTCTGGCAGTTGGATAACTATGTGTCGACTTGTCAACGCAAGAGATCACCAATGTCTCTGTTGCTTTTTGAAATAAGTAAATATTGTGACCAGCAGTTTTCTTTTAAGGGAATGTGTCACAAGGTTCATGCTCTTCTAAAGACAGCATAAACTAGCGACAGAAAAGCAGATTTCATGTATTACCTACATCATGTAATGCAGCCTTTGCTTAGATATAATGGAGACAGAGCGTGATACCCCCCCCCCCCTGCACCACTGATGACAGCTGTCTACCTATACACAGTATAGCCAGAAAGATGTCAATCAGCAGCTGGTGGGCAGAGGAAGTGGGACCTCCAGAATATTGAGGACTAACAAGCACAAACATATTGAGACTACTTCCCTGCGCTTGGTGTCCTTGATATCTGTAGAGATATCAAAGGGACAGCTGCATTACACGATGTAAGTAATACATTATTGTAATTGGTGGCACTGTCGTTAGTTTGCTTCCCTCAGATAAGACAGCAAAGACCTAGAAAAAATATCTTTAAAGGGAATATGTCATCAGAACCTAATGATTTAAAACAAGTTTTTATGTTAAACATTTATTTATTTTACTTTTTTGGAGGGATTTTTTTTCCCTAATTTTCCATTTTGCTATCTATATTATATCTAAAATAATCCTGAAATCTGTCTTCTTTCGGACCACCATAATAAAGCTTAGACTTCCTGTACAAATATCACTTTCCAGTAGAGTCCTCCTTATCACATACAATATTACAGGTAACGGTAAATATTAATGGCTCAGCCTCCCCCTCCCTATGGAATAACCTCTGCTCACATAATATATAGAAGATGACAAAAAAAATAGAAACAGATTATAAAAAGAGCATGTTCAGTATCTGGCTCTAATTAAGAAAAGAATAGACGACACATTTACTTTCAGTACAGCATTCAGATAATCATTGGTAGTTTAAAATCAAATTTTAATAATGGCATCTCATTGATAAATGATGATTCAGAAGATTATTTTGACTGGATTACATTTCATATACATTTTGTTTTCCTTCAATTCTTATTTTGGAGCGAGGATGGGATTTTTACATGTGGCATTGTGCAATGATTTGCCAAAAAAGTAATTCTAAGAATCCTAGAAATGCACTTTCCAAAGAAAATGTAATATTGTAGATTAGATTTTTTTTTTTTTTTTTTAAGTACCTGTTGCTTTTATTCAAACCACTTTTTCATGTTGGAATAAGCTTTGACCAAGGGCAAGTGTTTTTCCATCCATTACGACAGAAACTCCATGTCTCCCTGACACAATGGCCCTCATTTACTATTGCAAACCCGACATGTTTTGTTGGGTTGTGCACCAGATTCTGTTACATTGCGCCAGAATTTGCATCACAATTGAAAAAAACCCAGACTAACTCTCTAATTTGCTAAGAAAACCTGAAAAAGGGGTGTGGCTGCCGGTTAAAGGGGTCGTGGTCTCCGAAAAGGGGCGTGTCCCAGACATTTTCACAAAAAAGCAACATATTTACTAAGGTTTCCCCATAAAAGTTGGTGGATTTGAGCTGAGAAACACCAGACAGATCAGAGCATGTGTAAAAAAAGGAAAGTGTAGGGAAAGTGGAAAATGTAGGGAAACCTTAGTAAATACCGTGGAAAATAAATTTGTAGGGAATTTAAAACCCACAAAGATACCTACACTCCACTCTTAGTACATAAGGGCCCATGTGTGAAAATAAAAGGTCAAAATGTAACCGATGATCACAAGTGGTAGTGGTTTAAACCAAGTGGACCAAAAGGATTTCAATTCAGATGACTTTGCAATATTGGTTTCATTGGGAATCTGTCCTATCATTCTGAAGATTAATTGCTTTTCTTTTTTTTAGGACTAGGCATTATTGTTTGTACAATGTGAAGTCATTTTTATGAATGAAACAGAGATTATAGTGAGTTCTAAGAGAGACATTCATGATATCATTAGCCATATAACCAAAAACCGGGCTAAGTTGGTATTAGGCTGGGAAGGGACATATGGAATATGAAGATTAACAGTAGCATACCATTATTGAAAGTCCTGTCACGTTGAGAGATGGAGTTTTATGCCCTTTGGTTGTTGTTTGTGCCACATTGCCAGTTGAAAGGTTTTGAGGGTAAGGAGGAATAATTAGGGCAGCAATGAAATTTACCCTGCCCAGTATTAAAGTAAGGTGAGAAAAACCTGCAAATGCTGCCTATGTAGCCATGAAGTATATGGAGGCAGACTTCAGACAGATCAATGATGCCTGATGAAGCTGCTGTTGCAGTGAAACGCATAGCATGCTGGGAGAATAAACTACCCTTGCTTTTACCTATCCATGCTTCTTCTGTGACCTGCGCCATTGAAAGCCGGCACCTCTGTCTGAAGTCTGCCTCCATATACCTCCTGCTCAGCCGGCTGGCTGTGGACACTACATGCGCTCACCATTGTTGTGTATGTGGGTACACAACACTTCCAGGTGAGCCTCCTCTTTCAGCGCATAAGTTGCCTGAGAAGTTACTCTTATAATACACCATGGAGCGCTTTGTTTTTTGTCGTTTTTAGCTATGTAGCCATGAAGGCTTGGAGCAACCCCCTGGTAAAAATATGTGAACAGCTAAAAAATGCAGCATGAGAGTTGTCCTAATACATCTTGAGAGTAAATGGCCCAAAGAGAAAGAACCATTGGGTGGATGCTGTGATCATGGCGGCATGGTAGCTGCCTAAAAGAGGTATAATAAAGTTGAAAACTTCTTGCCTCAGGGTCCAGAGCCCAGAAATGTCTTAGATTTATTGGTGTAAGTAAAATCTAGCTTTTGAGGAAGGCGTGAGCGTATTTGACTATTTTAAGTACCTGGAAAGGGGAGGTGGGGGGGGGGGTCCAGTATCTCATGTGGTTGCTAGCATGTTGTTGGCTGACAGCAGGGCAGAGCTGTTGCCTTATGGTCTTGGGAAGGGTTAATCAATGAGAAGAAAAAAAAAAAAAAGAAGCTGAATGTAGGCCCAGTTTGTGAATGACAGGAGCTTGTACCTGAGCCCAAGGCAAACCCTTTATCGATGTTAAAAGTGGTTTAAGCTGTGTAGTACACAGCTTGGCCATGCATTATGCAGATGGCCCATTGATTTCAGTGGGTAACATAGAAAAATTATATAATCAGGTTGTTAACCCAACCCGGACAAAGCAGTTCCACAGAATTTGGAAAGTTCCAGTTTGTAGTCCACCACTTTAGGCCATTGATGCTCTACATTTCAACAGTTAAATCTTTATGATCTTAGTGGAACCCAAAAGTACCCAAAAATGAATGAATGAATGTTATGCACGAGGCACAAATTCATAGAGACTGTTACGGAAGACTTCTGTCTAGGATGTTATTCCACTTTAATTTCAACTTTGTTTATTTGCATATGTCCTTTCACATTTCCGATAACTTCAACATTCTGTTTATATTGGCATAATGCATTAGATAGTTTAGATAGTTGCCAAATTTTTCACTGGGCCTCTTTTTTGCTTTTTGTTTTTTTTTTTTTTTTCTTCTTTTTTGTCATTTAATGTTTTCTGATTTTAATGTAGGTATATTACAAAGTCAATGATATATTAACTGGGAGATGAATATCTCTACCGTGAGCACTTTGTGTGAAATACAACACTGTTGGCATATTTAGCTTGTATGATGAGGCAAGCAATTTGATTACCAAAGTGAGTGAAGTTGGCAGCATGCATAGTGTGGGTTGTTGGGCTAGTCCCTGTCTGTTTTTGAGTAAACAATCTGACCATAATTTTCAACATTTGGTTCTCTTTTACAAAGTGTATTGTGGGATATACCCAGTATAGTACAATTTAGGAAGTGGCACAGAAACAAATACAGGCTGCTTTAAGAATATTTAGTGCAACTGTATAAAATTTTACATTTTTTATTTGACTGTAGAAAATATAGTGCCATTGTGAACACTGTATCCTTGAATGGTCACTACACTAACAAACTTTGCATTAATCAGTAGCACAATGGAATACAAGAAACTTTGTATTTTTATTAAGAATGCCCCTTTTTTCCACAGACTAGCTTTACTCCTAAACCCATTAAAAGGTGCTACAAGTATCTTTTAGGTGATTAATGGGACTGTTGATTCAAGGAGGGATCTAGTTAGACTGCTTTTACACTATAAAAATACCTCCGTTATAAATGCCGTTATTAAAAAAAAAAAAAAAAAAAAAAAAAAAAAAAAATTTGAAATCGGCCGGTTTAACAGCCAATTTCCAGGGTTTTTAGAACGGGTGTTTATAACGGAGGTATTTTTATAGTGTGAAAGCAGTCTTACATGATGCTGATGTCTCAAAATGAGACAAAGGCAGAGAGACTCACAGAAGTTTCTGAAGGCTCTAGGTTAGACACATCATAGCAGCTAGTTTCCTCCCACTTTCTAAGGGACAACAAAAATTTAAAGATAGTTCCTGCACAGGGGAAAGCTGCAGAAAATACCATTTATAAATGTCCTCTTATGGATAGAAATAGTGCAAGACGATTATGCAAAGTCATCTAAAAGTACTTGAAAATAGATAATTTACGTTTCCTGTGCTGTCATACTCCTCGCCCAAATAGTCTGGGCCTCTCTGCACTTGTTTACATGTCCATAGGTTAGACCAAAACAGATTTTTCTTATAATATTTTTTTTATTCCTAATTTCCAGAAGAAGTGCACAATTCTTTCGCATTCCTGGATGACTCTGGGACAGCAACTTTAAAATCACGGCCTGGTCCTCGTGTGAGACCCGTGCTTCAGCTTTCTACAAGTGTAAGTATATACCGCGTGTTTCCTTTTTATTGTGGATTAATTATACTTTTTCATGCTTCCCGGATTGTCCCAAATTAAAAGCAAGATCTTCTCATCTGCATGTGAGAGACAGCACTGTGAATGCTCACATATCGCCATGTAAAGATATTTTCCCATCTTAGATTAAAGGGGTACTCCGGTGAAAACCTTTTTTCTTTTAAATCAACTGGTGCCAGAAAGTTAAACATATTTGTAAATTACTTCTATTAAAAAATCTTAATTCTTCCAGTACTTATTAGCTGCTGAATGCTACAGAGGAAATTCCATTCTTTTTGGAACACTGATTACATCATGAGCACAGTGCTCTCTGCTGACATCTCTGTCCATGTTAGCAACCGTGCATAGCAGATGTATGCTAAGGGCAGCATGGTGGCTCAGTAGTTAGCACTGCTGCCTTGCAGTGCTGGGGCCTTGGGTTCAAATACCACTAAGGACAACAATAAATAAAGAGTTATTATTATTATTATAATGATGTCAGCAAAGAGCACTGTGCTCGTGATGTCATCAGAGAGAATTCCAAAAAGAAAAGAATTTCCTATGTAGTATTCAGCAGCTAATAAGTACAGGAATGATTAAGATTTTTTAATAGAAGTAATTTACAAATCTGTTTAACTTTCTGGCACCAGTTGATTTGAAAAAAGTACCCCTTTATGGTATAATCACAAGATATTCCATAAATGTCTGATAGGTGGGGTCCCAGTCATGTCTGATCGCTAGATTTATTAAAATAATGGCTATTTCATATTTTTTTTCAACAATGCTCAGATGAGGATATTTAAGCTAAAAGCTTGGTTATAGTTACTTTATGGTATGTATGATTTTATTTTCCACCTAATTGGACTATTGGTGTATGTTGTCATACTGAATGACAGAATATGAATAAAATGCCAATGTTGTACGCATCGCCATTCACATTACTGTAATGGGCATGCAAATTTTAGTGCCCTTAAGAATTTTGCCCACAGGGCAAATGCCTCCCCCATGCTATGCTACTGATCGCAGGTATCCAATGGCCTCCTTAATCAAAATCTCTGCAGAGGGGTTGAGTTCCACATACAGGACATGCTGAACTAGCAGTGAATAGTTGTCAATAATTTCATTTTACAGCATAGCAGAAAAGTGAGGAACATGATTCTGGATCTTAGGCATTATAGATTCCTAATCCAATACATCACTTCTTATCTGAACTCCATGCTATTATGTGGTTGAAAATAAAATAAGTTCTTGTCCTGTGATTTCTGTTCAAATTGTACTAAAGGTGCAGAGCTTACGGCAGTGTCAGTGCCTACAGGATGGTGGCTGTGATTAATCTGAACCTGACAGCACCTTTATGCTGCCCTCTCTTAGGATAGCATTAAGGAACAATTTCAGAGAGAGCAGCATAAAGGGGCTGATAGGTTCTCTTTAACATTGTGATCCCGTTGTGAAGTCATTGGGACTCTGAATCCACAACTGCTATGGTGCTATTTTATATTTGGGTTGTCTGGGTCTTCTAAGTGAACCTGTCATGCTGCCAGCAGTAAGTTATAGACCAAGAGGAACTGAGCAAACTGATATATTTTTCAGGGGAAAAAAAATCAGTATTGCATGATGTTTCTTGATTTGAATCTGCTTTTTTTATTTTTTTTTTTTATTTTTTTTTTATGCTTAGGAGTCTAGTGGGCAGTCTTATCATTGATTGACAGCCAAGTCTGAATGCATATTAATACAGGGAGGTCTGTCAGTCATTAAATGAGACGGCTCACTGAACCTATATGCATAGATAACTTTTTTTTAATCTAAAAAAATAAAAGACTGGAATATTTCTAGTTTAACCATGAAAAACCTTTAAAACCTTATTGCACCACCATATTTTCTTGCTATAGATTAACAAGCACATCTGATCGTAAAAACCAAACGTGGGCACTTAGAAATTTCCTTTCCATATACCTTGTGCATAAAATCTACATTAAAACATTCAGGTCCACACTACAAAATTTCCGAGTGGAATTCTGCTTTTAAATTCCAATTGGAAATTCTGTAGTGTGAACCTGAACCTGAAATCAACTCTGGAAATGCTGTCAATGGAATTCTGACATTCAGTGTGCACTACCGAATTTCAGCATTTTGCCGCTGAAATGTTGCTGCCAAAAGAATAATCTTGCTAATTTTTTGGACAGAATCCATCTGGAATACATTGCCATCTATGGGGATGGCAATTTGCGCATGGTCCTAGCCGCAGTGCCTTTCAAACAAACTCCAAAACATACGGAAAGGCCCTCTATATGGAAACTTGTAATGTCAGATTTGATAAACTGAAAAGATAAACAAGTGTATGATCTACAGTCTAAGAACTGCACAGTACTTGTAGATGTTCATCCTCGTTCCCTTCGTGTCACGCCACCACCTTCTCCTTGTCACTTAGCTCTGTAGTGCAGCATTCTCATGATCCCCCCCCCCCCCCTCCCCCTCCAAGCACTGGCTCTCTGCTAGGGATGAACAGCACCTCCACCCAAGGTTGCCTACATACATGGAGAGACAAAGCCAAAATCGTGTGTAAGGCTGGGTTCACACCACATTTTTGCAATACAGTTCCCATATCAGGTTTTTGATGCAAAGCAGAGTCATCAAAACGTGTACAAATTTTAACATATATATGGTTGAAAACCATCTACGGTTTGAAAAAAGATGTCCGGTAGCATCTGTTTTTTCAAGAAAAAAAACATAAGTTTTTAACGTTTCACTCAATTATGAATAAAGTTTCACAAGAAAAAAAAAACTTTCGGTGTGAACTGGGCATGTGCAAAGTCAAAAACCGTATGGTGCAAACCAGATGGAACCGTACACACATACGGTTCTGTACGGCTTCCATTGACCACCAAGTTGAGAGAAAAAAAAAAAGTGTACAGTTTCAATAAGTTTTTTCACCGGGACCAAAAACCTAGGCTACGGTTTTGGGTACAGGGAAAAAAACGGACAAAACCATACAAGATACAAAACGGACACTACCGGATCCATCGTTTGGCATATAGTTTTCAATGTAGAGTCATACATACGGTTTTCAATACCGTTCTATACGGTTATCGAATTGAAAGCGTATACGGGAACTGTATTGCAAAAATGTGGTGTGAACTCAGCCTAATACCAGTTCAACTCACTTATGCCAGTATATTCCATTTTAACCCCTTAACGACCAAGGACGTATATTTACATCCTTGGCCGGCTCCCGTGATATAACGCGGGGTCACGCGATGATCCCGCGTCATATCGGGTCGGTCCCAGCATGACGCGGTGACCCCGCGTCATATCGGGTCGATCCCGGCATGTATCTGATGCCAGGACCCGGGGCTAATAGCGTGCGGCAGCGCTCCCGGTGCCGCGCGCTATTAACCCTTTAGATGCGGCGTTCAAAGTTGAACGCCGCGTCTAAACCGAAAGTGAAAGCTGCCCGGCTGCTCAGCGGGGCTGATCGGGACTACCGCAGTGAAAATGCGGTGTCCCGATCAGCTGGGACATGAGCGGAGGTCCTCTTACCTGCCTTCCGGAGTGTCCCCTCGGCGATTGATTGCTCCATGCCTGAGATTCAAGCTTGAGCAATCGACCGCCGATAACCCTGATCACTGCAAAGCTATGGCTTTGCAGTGAACAGGGTATAAGATCAGTGTGTGCAGTGTTATAGGTCCCTATGGGAGCTATTACACTGCAAAAAAAAAAAAAGTGTAAAAAAAATTAAAGTTAATAAATGTGATTTAACCCTTTCCTTAATAAAAGTTCAAATCACCCCCCTTTTCCCATAAAAAAAAACACCATGTAAATAAAAATACATATAAACATATGTGGTATTGCCGCGTGCGTAAATGTCTGAACTATAAAAATATATAATGAATTAAACCACATAGTCAATGGCGTATGCGCAAAAAAATTCCAAAGTCCAAAATTACGTATTTTTGGTCGCTTTTTATATCATGAAAAAATGAATAAAAAGTGATGAAAAAGTCCAATCAATACAAAAATGGTACCCCTAAAAACTTCAGATCAGGGCGCAAAAAATTTGCCCTCATACCGCCCCATATGTGGGGGAAAAAAAAGTTATAGGGGTCAGAAGATAACAATTTTAAACGTATACATTTTTCTGCATGTAGTTATGATTTTTTACAGAAGTACGACAAAATCAAACCTATATATGTAGGGCATCATTTTAATCGTATGGACCTACAGAATAAAGATAAGGTGTCATTTTTTACCAAAAAATGTACTGTGTAGAAACGGAAGTCCCCAAAAGTTACAAAATGGCGTTTTTTTTTTCTTCAATTTTGTCGCACAATATGTTTTCCGTTTCGCCGTAGATTTTTGGGTAAAATGACTGAGGTCATTACAAAGTAGAATTGGTGGCGCAAAAAATAAGCCATCATATGGATTTTTAGGTGCAAAATTGAAAGGGTTATGATTTTTAAAAGGTGAGGAGGAAAAAACAAAAGTGCAAAAATGGAAAAACCCGTGGTCCTTAAGGGGTTAAACTTGTCAGTGCAATAAGGTTTACCCTATCCATTTACCAGAGGCTGTACATCCAACTGGTTTCCTTGGGTTCTGCCCAACTTCTTCAGGGATCACATGACTGCCATAATGCCCAGCTATTTATAATGATATACTCCCATGAAATAGAAAATTATCAGCTGTTTCAAAAATACAAATTCCTGCTTTCAAATCATAGAAAGCTTGGGAATTCTAAAAACATAATATAAACAGATTGTACATTCTTATATTATAAAACAATTGAGATCAATTTCTAGAATGTCTAACTTAAATATACCCTGCGGATCATTTCAAGGAAAGGGCTCTAGCTAGTGTTACTACAGGTGCAGAGTAGAGAATGATATGGGAACGCTACACCAGTGCTCTGAAATGAGCGTGAGAATGATAAGCTACAGAGCTGCCTCCAGGAGAGGATGGCAAAATCTCACCAGGGAGAAGTAGAGAAAGCCATCTGAAATACCAAAAGGTATGGGTGAGACTGAAAAAACACATGTGCAGGAGATCTCACATAAACAAGTAGTGTGCAAATCTCAGAAGAAAGATCATGCACCCATAAGTATTTCTCTCAACAGAAACAATTACACACACTAGTTTATTTTTTTCGGTTTCGCATATCTGACATTAAAATATTCCATATAGAGGGGCTTTCCATAGGGCTATCATGTTTTGACTGCTTCTTGCCTGGCTTCACTTGTGTTACAGGGTTAAGGGGGCAGTCAACCCTAGGTGCCACTGACCTGTGAGTGCCCCATATAGTCAACTGCACCTGATGGTGCATCACTCCCCCGTTCTCTCTTTCCATGTGCTCCCAGTCAATAGCATAGAGTCCAATAGAGGAGCCGTTATACAAATCACTCCACCTCCTCCAATACGTTGGAGTGACGTGATGTGTATCTGTCATGTGCTCCTCCATAGGACTTCAAGTCAGGACTAGTGAGAACTACAGTCTTTTTGTAGGGGTTGTTTTTTTTTTTTTTTTTTTTTCTTGTGAATAGAGGGGTCTGGACAAACACCCAGATTTACATTGTGTCAGCATATACAATGCATTCGGAAAGTCTTCAGACTCTTTCATTTTTTCACATTTTGTTAACTGGTAATTCAATTAAGGTTTCCATTAAGGTAGAAGTCCAACGTTGGTTTCCCACTCATTCTGCAAACATCAGTGCAGAGAAATGCTGTTTAGTACAATTGACAGGGGAACCATACAACTCATGTAAATTCCGTGTACAAGTTCTGTTTACCAGAAAAGGCCTCATACACAGAAATCTCTGGGTGTCATACAATTGTCCCTACAACTGTAACACCCAATGTGAGCTGTGTCTCTCCTCACTTATCTTTAGACCTACACCTTAAGAATGTCTCTGTACTGTTTTATTCAGCTTTTCCTCAATCCTGACCAGTTTACCTGTCCCATCCCCTGAAAAACAACCCTACAGCATGAGCTGCCACCACCCTGCTTCACAGTAGGTGAATTGAACAGATGATGAGCAGTTCCTGGTTTCCTCCAAACATGCTTAGAATTGAGGCCAAAATTTGTCAACAATCAGTGTCATCATGCATAATATAACAGTAAAAATTGTAAATCAGTTTGCTCTGCTCCCTGTGCTATAACATTTTCATGGTGATGGGGGGGGGGGGGGGGGGAATAAAATAACTTCATAAGAAAACAGTAAATAAAAATAATCACACTAGCACACAAGAATGTTAGCAAATTTGTCATGAGTACATTTACACAGGACAAACAATGTCATGAATGTTGTGCTTTGTGATGTAAATTCAAAATTTTCAGAGGTAGTGAAGGTGTATTGATCAGTTGCCTTATAAACGAAAGCTTCATGGACAATGTAAAAACTAGGACCTGACTATATAAGGCCAAGATTTAATTAAACATTTCTGTGATGGTGATTTCTTTATTTCAGAACACAGACACACAAGGATTAGCTGTACCGACCCCTTCCGTTCCAGCAGGGTTTACAGATAATGCCTCTACAGGTATGTTTTTGTTTGCAGTCGCAAATGGTGACCGATCTGATTGCTTCTTTAATTTTTAAAAAGACCTCTGCAAAATTAAAGAAGTAGTCTAGTTACTATAGGCAATTTTACCATGCTTCCTCTACAAATGTTTTGATAAATCTCCCCCAATGTATCAACAGATGGTGACCATTTGATCAATTTTTATTTTTTATTTTTTTTGTTAACGTAAAACATATTTTTTATTAAAAAAAAATAATAATATTTTGTGATTTATTTTTGATTTGACATCTGGTATGGAAAGGCATCTGCACTCTGGGTGGCTTGGTTGCTGAGGTAACTGTTTGTTGCCCAGTAAGTATCGGGTATGGGCCCCATTAATAGAAATAGGATCTTTATACAATAAACTGTTGGATGTACTTTTGCAGCCTTGTTTCTAGATGAGTGATCTTAAATTTTTTATTTTTTTTGGCTATTTAAAAAAATAAAAAAAATTGACATTATTTTAATTGTAACTTTTCATTTTTGGTGTCCAGGCAACGGCTCAAAGCTGAATGGAAGCTACAGATTGTATAGTTCCGTTGGAGATCTTCGATTCACGAATTATGATGATGATGATGATTATGTTGATGCTGATGATGATCTTGATGAGATCCCTGCACCACCATCTATGCCGCCACCACCTCCTCCAACCATGGCACCTCCGCCGCCACCTCCACCACCACCACAAAAAAGTCCTCCTTCATCCGTTATTTCATCTCCACAATCTCCAAGTCCTCCAGACTTTATACCCCCTACCCCAAATTCTTCAGTACCTGTGCCACCTAGTTTTTTGCCAACAGATCAATCTGCAGTACAAAGAGTAGAACAGCATCAAACAAATAATGTAACTAAATGCAAATCTGAGACTGTTCTTAATGCATTTTCTAAAGATTTGCCCATGACTTTACCTAATAGATTTTCCATGAATCCTGCTGCTTTCCAACATAACCAAGGGCAGACCAATTTTAGTGCTGAGCCTCAGTCCACATTGCCAAGGTCCTTCAAAATACCTCCTCCAGCTCCAGCCAGGACATCATCAATACAGTTGCCTCAAGAGCCTCAGAACATTGATTATTCTAAAGATCCTCCCCAGAATCCAGTGCGATCTAGCTTTAATCCAAGTTTTCAAGCCAAGCTTTTCACAGCAAAGCAGCAACAGCAATCTCTTAATGATACACTGAATAAGAGAAAATCCATGTTGATAATGGAAGATCTTCCAGACTTCTCAGAAAAGTCTGATCAGGGATTAGAAAAAACAGCAAATATGACCGATTCATTAAACCCTAGAGTGCCTCAATTAAAAGAGAACACCTCTGTTCTGCAAAATCTTCATGTAGCATTAAACAAGGGAACCAAGAATGAAGATATTAATCATAACAAAATGGAACCTCTATCAATATCTAAGGAGGATCTTCCATTGCAGTCCTACCGAAGGCTTAATAGCAATGAAGGTGGATTTACATCAGTTGTTTCTAAACAAGGTGAAGGGCAAAAATACTCCCAGAATGGTGCTGATCATAATACTCTTAACAAACGTGGACACACACAAGAAATACACAAAACTTTAAAGCCTGCTGTTAAATGTATTTCAATCAAACCTATTATAAATGAGCTTTCATTATCAAATGCAAATGGGTCTAAACATAACTCTCTAACAGCAAAGGAGATGGAAGTATTGCCTCAAGAGTTGACTAGAATAAATAAGGAAGTTTATCCAAAACCAGAAAAAAGTTCAGAAAATGTAAATGAGTGTCCTCCCACACCACCCCTGAAGGCCTCTCTTTCACTACCTGTTCAAAATATTACACCACCAAAGACTCCACCAAAGACTCCACCTATAAGTTCAACAACTCCACCACTCGCTCCGCCTTTTCGCTTGCCTTCACCACTGCTTTCTCCAAAGCCGAAGACCATTTCTGTCACCCCAAAACAACCAGCACTTGTTCCTCCTCCACCACCACCAAAAGCACCACCTGCACCTCCACCTTTACCAAGTTCTTATGGCCCATCAAGTTCGGTACCTTTGCTAGAAGCATTACAAGCAAAACAGCAGACCCTAAGAAAGATTCCAAAGTCTATAGAGGTTAGGCCTGCTCAGACAACACCTATGCCAAGTGTTGATAATGAGCAAAAAATCAGAGTTGGGAAGATAAAGGGTGAGTTAGAAGCATTATTCTCTCCAAAAAAAGATGAGAAAAGGGAGAGGCTTATAAATTCTCGTATGGAGGCAAATAAGAATTCCAATGGCAATTTTTCACAGTCAGGAGGAGAAAATAAATTGGTGAATTCATTAATGTTGAAAGTGCCTCTTCTACCTGCTAAATTAGAGAAAGACGATGTTGATGCAGACAATTCCGAATGGCTGCCTAAAAGTAATAACCTGGATATTCAGATACCTGAGCCAGACTATTTACCAGCAAGCCCTGCTTACAAACTGGAGAAGCCAATATATGCAAAGTTACAAAATAAAATTCCAAAAGCAACTCTGGATATACCTGTTGCTCCACTGCCAGTTGCTTCCCCTCAAAAAGACACATCTACAGAAGGTGTGTTTGAGACCTCCATTCCAACCTACAAGCCACACCGTGAAACAAAGTTATTGACCGAAAGCATTAGCTTAGATGAACTGCCAGTACAAATTTCACAACCAGTTACAAATTTTAGTATAAACCTGGACAGTGTTTCCCAACATACGGAAATTGCAAATGTAGAGCAAGAAGCTCCACTTAAATCTCCTGCTGAAAGTACAATTAATCACCCTGTCACCGGAGATCAGGTTGAAGCAAATTCTCCATTGGCTTTACTAATGGCAGCACAAAAGCGGGCACAGAAAGCAAAGTCCTTAGAAAGGGGAAATCTTCCAAAAATTTCTGTTACAAGTGGGATTATTAAGAGTATATCTGCCTCTCCATATAATGAAAGAAGAGCAAATACATTTGTTGTTTCTCCCTATAAGGGAAATACAGGAAACTCTACGGAGGAAGTCACCAGTTTTGCATCGAACTCAATCGAAAATTCAGACTCTGTTTCAAATTCATCAACCCAGAAAGATGGAGTACTCCAGTCTTATGATATAACAAGTACTTTGGATAGAGATGCTGATAATTCCAATGACAAGTTTAGTGTACCATATGTTTATAATTCAGTTGACATACCGGTTTCTACCACAAACAGGAATGAAGACTATTTAAAACCAAAATCAACAACATTCGATAACCGTTTCTCTACCACTGTGCCAAGTTCAACTGAATCCCCTAGTTTTAATATTTCTTCTTTTCCTTCACCGATCCCTGACCGAAAGATGGATACTAAAATTGAATATGAAATAATACCACCCCCAGCAGAGTTCATGAATAGTCCAGTACAATCAATTAGTAGTAGCATGCAGCAGGAAAACAGATCACATGTCTTTGATCATGATACAAGTCTTCATTCTGATTTAAGTCCAACTTACGACAGAATTAATTCAGTTATTCAGCCTTTTCCTTCCCTGTCAAACACAAGCAACTTTGGCTATTACTCAAGTGATAATTATGGCACTGCACAAAGGAGCTCCCTTATTAAGAAACGACTGTACATGCCTGAACCAGAGAGTTCATGGAACTATGGGAAAAATACAAGCTCCTTAAGGTCTTCTACTATGCCAGGGTCTTATATCAATGCAAAGTCTAGCTCTAATATGGTTCTAGATCCACGACGTTCCAACACAACATCAAGATTCTTACCTCAGGGTAGGAGAGATTATTCTGAGAATATGAACCGAATAGTACCACCAATGACTGATCTGAAATACAAATCTCAAAGTTCGGATTACTCAATGGGACAATCATCATCCAGGTTGGTATGCATTAAAATATGTAAAATGGTATATGGCAAATACATGTTGAAAATGGTGTCCTTTCACATGCTGAGCATTATTTAAAAAATCCACAGCTTTTCTCCTATGTTGCCAAGTTGATTGTCTGCTACACAGATATAAACGATTATACGAAAAGCAGCTGATGCCTTTGACAGCAGTTAAACTTGACCCCTTAAGGACTCAGCGTTTTTCTGTTTTTGCACTTTAGTTTTTTTCCTCCTTACCTTTTTAAAAATCATAACCCTTTCAATTTTGTACCTACAGACCCATATGATAGCTTGTTTTTTGCGCCATTAATTCTACTTTGTAATGACATCAGTCATTTTACCCATAAATCTACGCAAACCCCCCCCCCCCAAAAAAAAAATGTAAAAAAATACATTTTGGGGGCTTCCGTTTCTGCGCAGTGCATTTTCGATAAAAATGACACCTTATGTTCTGTCGGTCCATGCAATTTAAATTATACTCTACTTATATAGGTTTGATTTTGGTTTTACTTCTGGAAAAAATCATAACTACATGCATAAAAATTAATACGTTTAAAAATGTCCTGACCCCTATAACTTAATTTTTGCGCATACAGGGATGTATGAGGGCAAACTTTTTGTGTTTGTGATATGAAGTTTTTATTAATACCATTTTTGTTTTGATCTGACTTTTTGATTGCTTTTTATTATTATTATTTTTTTTTTATGGTATGAAAAGTGACCAAAAATACTCTATTTTGGACTTTGGAATTTTTTTACGTGTACGCCATTGACCATGCAGTTTAATTTGTTATATATTTTTATAGTTCGGACATTTACGCACATGGCAACACCACATAGGTTTTATTTTTTTATTTACATAGTGTTTTTTTTTTTTTTTTTTATGGGAAAAGGGGGGTGATTCAAACTTTATTAGGGAAAGGGTTAAATCACATTTATTAACTATTTTTATTTTTGCAATGTGTTAGCCCCCCATAGGGGACTATAACAGGCAGTACATTGATTGCAGACACTGATCAATGTTATGCCATAGCATAGCACTGATCAGTGTTATCGGTGCTCCACTGCTCCTGCTTGGATCTTATGCACGGAGGAGTAAATTGGCAATCTGACAATGAGGAGGCAGGTAGGGACCCTCCTCGTGTCCTAACAGCTGATTGGGACACCACGGATTCACCGCTGTGGCCCCGATCAGCCAGACTGAGCTGCCGGGAATGCTTTTTTTTTTTAACTTTAGACGTGGCGATCAGTAATGTCCATATTAGCCATGCGATCGGTGATGTCACCGCGTGACCCCGCGTTATATCGTGGGAGCGGGCGCCGGACGTACAGGTACACCCTGCGTCCTTAAAAGGTTAAGCTGGATTTACACACTGTATTTTAGTCAGTATTTTTAATCCCTACCCCCAGACAATGCAGGGTGTAAATATACGCCCTAAAGGGTTAAATGACTATGAAGCAAATGCAGAGGCTGCACTTGCTTCATAGCGATGAGAGTCTGGCTACTGATCCCGCCACTCCCAATCGTGTGAGTGAGTGAGTTTGACTTTTTTTTTTTTTTTCTCTTTTGAGTTGGACAACAATAGAAAAATATAAATTGGGTATCATTTTAAACATATTGACTTACAGAATAAAGAAAACCATAATTTTTACCATAAATTGCACTGCATAAAAACAAAATCAACCCCCTTTAAATTGCTAAATTGCATTTTTCTTTCCAAAGCCCGGGGTTAAAGGGGTACTCCGGCCCTAAGACATCTTATCTTATTCCCTATCCAAAGGATAGAGGATAAGATTCCTGATAGCAGGGGTCCCGCTGCTGGGGACTCCCGCAATCTTTCATCCAGCACCCTGCAGGAGCAAACATCGCTGTGACATCACGATACTCTGGCCCCGTGATCATGATTCATCAGACCCGGAGGCTGATAATAGAGGGGTGCTGCATGAAAAATTGCGGGGTCCCCAGCGGCGGGATCCTCACGATCTGGCATCTTATCCCCTATCCCTATAAGATGTCTTAGGGCCGGAGTACCCCTTTAAGTCTCTTAAAAGGTGGGGGGGGATAAAAACTGGAAATTATAGAAAAAGTATTTGAACCACACCTCAAGAACATCACCCTACTGGGTACACAATGGAAATTGATTGGAAACAGCCGATTTGAAACAAATGTAGAAATTTATTAAAATACAATACAATGAATTAAAACAAAGACATTGTTATAAAATAATACTGAGAGCAATATTAGATGTTACAATAATCTGCCATTGGGCCCTAATGACAGAATTGATGTATAGTATAGAGCAATTGCCGGTTTCTAAAGTGCTAGCAATATAATGTTGATGAATGCCGATAATCCGGAATATACTGCTAATCCGGCAAATGTGATGTGAAATAAAAATCAGATGAAAATTCAGTCTCTAGGTTGGTCTAGATTATGCTGCCCATAGTCTATAGATGAATGGATATACGTTATCTCACCGTGACAGCTGGTCCCGTACTGCGACGGGCAGAAGATGGTATATTCTGCGAATGCGGCGATGTTGTCAACGGTGTGCGGGCAGTGTGATCCTCCCGAGCCTGTTGTGAGTGGAGCTCCGGCAAGAGACTCCCAGGTGGACGGTCCACAATAGCAGTTTACACCCGTTCTGGTGTCTGACCTTTCTCCTTGATGTAAAAACAGGACACTCATGGAGCTAGCAACGATCTTTGTTGTACGCCCAGTCGGTGTGGGTTTAAGGTTATTGCAGCAAGTGCAGTAGACTGCTTATTTCAATTGTAGAATATCGGCTTAGATTAAGGCAATGTATCTAAATATCGCTCTGTTCAGACTGTAAGTCTAGACGCGTTTCAAGGTGCTAAAATCGACCCCTTCCTTAGTAGGCGAATTGGGGGAAAAAACTGAGTATTGACCTCAAGGCCAAAGGTGGGCTTTGTCCTTAAGGGGTTAGCAAGAACTGGAACAGACATAAAGTACCTATTTCGGTGGTTTGGACTTGCACCGGGTTTTGGTAAAAATACTGATCAAAATGAGGCACAAAACACATTGTGGGAACATAAGGATAGCTACCCTTTAAGATTATTTCAAAATAAATATTAACTTACTAACCTGTTAAAGGCCACCATAATGGGCTATCAAAGGCAAACAGAAAAGGAAATGCAATGTTCTATTTTGCTGCTGGCATTCTTATGGATTTTACTTTGATATGGGCTAACTACTTAAACTTTACTGCAGACCACATATATCTCTTTTTGACAGCTGTGTTCCCTAATGGCAGTGGCCTTTTTCAGCAGGAAAATGTGCCTTGTGGAATTCAGAGTTCATGGTATTGTCTCCAAATTCTCCAGATCTTAGTATGATTGTAAGAATCTGTGGGATGTGCAGGATAAACAAGCTGAATCCATGAAGGTTCCATTGCTGCTAGCCTCTTGATCAGTGATTGCAAACCTATGGCACGCCGAGCCCCCTCTGTAGGCACGCGGCCATAGTTCGCCATCATCCAATTCGGGACATCCCTGTGTCCCGAAAGATCTTTTCGGGACACAAGGATGTCCCTGTTACATTTCTGCGGCTCCGTTAACTTTAAAAACGCAGGGCCGCCTGGAGGTAGCGCACGCAGGGACGTCACTGACGTCCCGTGCATGCACCCATGGCAACAGCCGAGTGGAACATCGAGGAGGACGACGCGCTGGCATGGTAAGTTACCTGTGCATCATATTCAGTGTTCCAACCAGCGCTCCTCCGGTCCCGGGACCTACTGCTATGGCCTGTAGTCCATAGCAGTATATTGTGACCCCTGACAGGCGGATCGGTGGTCGGAACACTGAAGTGGGGCAGTACACAGGCATACAGCCTCCAGCCATACACTGTATATGGCTGGAGACTGTATGTCTGTGGGGGAACTGTACTGCACCTAATGTGAAGGAACTATACTGCCAACCTAATGTGGGGGGACTTATACTGCCAACCCAATGTGGGGGGACTTATACTGCCAACCCAATGTGGGGGGACTATAAACTATCAATAAAAAAAAAATAAAGAAATAAAAGTTTGGATCAATGAACTCTGTGGTGTTCTTATTTTAAAACAAAAGATGTTAAGTTATGGCAACTGTATGCGTTGTTTTTTCTAAACTTAAAGGGGTACTCTGCCCCTAGACATCGGGATTGCTGCTGCGGCACGCCGCTGTCATAACTGCACAGAGAGAGTTCGCTCTGTGCGTAATGATGGGCGATACAGGGGACGGAGCAGCATGATGTCATGGCTCCGCCCCTCGTGACATCACTGTCCGCCCCTTAAAACAAGTCTATGGCAGGGGTGTGACTACCGCCACGCCCCCTCCCATAGACTTGTATTGAGGGGACGGGCCGTGACGTCACGCGGGGCGGAGCCGTATTGTAAGGATGCTCCGGCCCCTGTACTGCCCGTCATTACGTGCAGAGCGAACTCTCTGCGCAGTAATGACAGCGGGGTGCTGCAGCGGCAATCCTGGGGGTCCCCAGCAGCGGGACCCCGGTGATATGACATCTTATCCCCTATCCTTTGGATAGGGGATAAGATGTCTAGGGGAGGAGTACCCCTTTAAACCTCGGTATTTTGATTTAATTGCTGTGCTGGCAATTTGAGGGGGGGAAAAAGTTGGCATGCATCACGGTTTGGGCACTCGGGCTCAAAAAGGTTCGCCATCACTGCTCTAGATGCTGTATTCCCAAGGACAGCTTCAGAGGTCTTATGGATTCAGATGGGTCAGAGCTGTTTTGGCAGTACAAAGTCACCTACGAAATAGGTCAAGATAGCAGATAAACCTAGCTTGCCACGTTTACTTAAATTCTGTACCAACTTATAATAATCTACACTGTACTATATAAGAGGGGGGGAAAAATAAATTTGTGCTTTTTAAAGAAAGAAGCTACATTATAAGTGTCAAGCTAACATCTAAAGGAATAATATGTTCTGCTTATAAACAGCTCTTTTCTCTTTTCCCCAGGGCACAAAGTAAACTCCCACAAGGAATGACCTTTACTGTCAGACCAGGCACCAGACAACCAATTTCCCAAATGTATCAAGGCGGCTACCTGTGAGCATGCCACGTTCCTGCCAACTAGCTTGGATTCTACTTTTTGGTTTCATGTTTTTAATTATATGAAGCTATTGCATTCTTATAGAATCTATTTTTTGTAATATTTTATCATACTTTCTCTTTTAATGTTGCTATTTGTGTCTCTTTATTTTACATGTTATGTGCCTTTTGGTTTACTTCACCATAATATTTTGCTTAAATACTGAACTTTTGTTGTATAAATATATATATACATATCTATTAAAAAAAAAAAAAAAAAATAGCCACTGTATAAAAAAATGTACATACGTTTGAAAGGAGAAGTCCTATGAGAAACCCTACACAAAGCACTTTGTATTTCAGTGTATATTTATATATGTGTTATAGAAGTTCTTTTTATGTACTCTCATATAAATGTAATGTCGTTTAGTGTTACAAGAGAGTGTCTGTCTGAATTTGCTTTTAAAGAGGATGCATAAAGCTTTTGCATGCTATATCCTCAATATTATTTTACAGCAATAAACTATTTTATGCTATATTACTTTTTTTTTTTTTCTTTTTTCTTTCCTAATTTTCTTTTTTGGCTGCATTTCATTTATTTATTTATTTTTGTCACAGTCTCATCGACAACAGGCTACAAACTGTCAGTCAGTATTCATTGTAATGTAAAATGGTGGTAGCTTTGTAGTCTGTTAGCGAAGAGACGGGTGTAAAAAAAAAAAATTTAAATGGTGTCAAATTTTAGCAGAACTAAACATACACTTTCTGAAACATACTGCAACTAATTTTTGTTTGACAATTATTTTTACAACTGGCATAAAGAATTAAGGGAGAATTTACTGAGGGAGTTTTTCAAATGCTGGTCTACCACCAGTGTAGGATCGCACCGGATTTATCTAGAAGCGCACACATTTAAAGGGGTACTCCGCCCCTAGACATCTTATCCCTATCCAAAGGATAGGGGGATAAGATGTAAGATAAGATGTCAGATGTCAGATTGCCGGGGTCCCGGGGTCCCGCTGCGAGTTCGCTCTGCGCTTAAATGATGGGCAATACAGGGGCCAGAGCATCGTGACGGCATGGCTCCGCCCCTCATGTCACGACCCGCCCCCTCAATACAAGTCTGTGAGGGGGCGTGGCGGTCGAGGCCTTGTATCGCCCGTCATTACGCACAGAGCGAACTCGCTCTGTGCAGTAATGATAGCGCTGTGCCGCAGCGGCGATCCCGGGGGTCCCCAGCAGCGGGACCCTGGTGATCTAACATGCAGTAGCATTAGAGTTCTATGCCAGCATGGAGCTGCTAGCAGGTGTAAATGTCCATTCTGTGTGTGGTGATGCCAGCCTCTTTTCATGAGAAACCATGGCCCCTCTGTGCTAAGCCCAATTTGGGGAATGTGGTGCAGAGCAGAAAAGTTACTTTTTGCCACTGAACTAGTATGGGGACTAGCATGCATGACCTGGCTCATAGAAATCTACCCTACAAACAATACATAACACTAATGCCATTTGAATCAAATAAAAATACAATTTTAAAGTTGAATGTACGCTATTGACTTGGTGGCTGTGCTGCTACTATTGTCAGTGGAGTGACAATATGATGGGAGCACACAAAGCTCATCCTCATGTTGTCCGGCTGCCCTATATATTTTTGAGATGTTAAGGTCATATAAACTGTTGATTTGGAAACTAGCCATCAGATACAGGATTTTATGGTATGATAAAACCTGCATATGGTTATACAAAGGGTTAGTATAAACAGGAGGGAAAATTTACTAAGGCAGGCCTTTCAGATGCCAGTCTTAGGTAAAAATCCTTGTGTAGTTGGAATCTCCAGATATATTAAAGGGGTACCGCAGTGCAAGACCACTTATCCCCTATCCAAAGGATCTCCTGGCACTCAATCTCTGCCCAGGATCGTATGTCTATCTCCGCACAAAGTGGAGGTCTACATGTTCTTCCCCCCCCCCCCCTTTCCTCCATGTATCTATTGGAGAGCTGGAGATACACGAAGACTGTATCTCCAACTCACCCATAGAGATGAATGGAGGGGGCATGCTGGCCACCACTTCGTGTGAGGGTTGACACTATCCGCTCCTAGCAAGAGCCGAGGTGCTGTGCGGGGGGTTTCAGGGGTCGGACATGCCGCGATCAGACAATTTATACCCTATACTTTGGATAGGGGATACATTGTCTTCCACTGCAGTACCCCTTTTGTTAGGGTTTCCCAACCTGGGTGCCTCCAACTGTAGACAGCCTTTGGCTGGGAGTTATAGTTTTCTACTACCTGGAGGCACCCTGGTTGGGAAACACTGTATTAAGTTGTGCACACTTCTTAATAAATCTGGCACATCCATGCTTGCCCAATGTGCCTCTGACTGAAGTCACTGCTGGTGTAAGTAGATCCAGCAGGCATGGGAGGCCATGCTTCCATTTTACTAAGCCTCTCCAGCTTTTTAAACTTTATCGTGGGGGTTGTAAAAACCCTGCATTTCAACATTTTTGTGCAAACTGGAGTTACTTTTTTGGTGCCTAAAATGTTTGATATACTCTCCCCCATATAGTGTTTGTAAGAGACACCCATTGATGTCACAACATTTTCTGATATTGAATATTTTGTTTAACAAAATGACGTTTTTTTTACCTTGTGTTTTTTTGTGCCATGGGCTACAACTCAGTGATACCACAGAAAGATATAACCTTGTGACAATTATTCCCGAGTTGTAGAGCTACACCTTGCAAGTTTACCGCACACAATTTTGTATTTATGAAATTAATTTCCTAATATGAAACTGTACCGTTGTACTGGATCTATACCTTTTGGAAGATAAAAACCATGGTTAAGTTTTAACAATTTCCTTTTTATTACTTTAGTGTAGCTGTATCTGCCCACTCATAAGCTGCACCTTCATTTAGGGAACATTTTATTTTATGCCTTTTTATTAATAGATTACTTAAGGTATTGCATACGCACACTGTGCATCTGTTTACACGTGACTGATGACTACATTGGGTGTGTGTGTGTTTTTAATAGGCAGAGTGATTCCTTTTCTGAAACTTATAATCCAAATATGACATGTAGAAACATGATGATAATGCTTAGTAACTGAAAGTACATTGTATATCGCACAACTGCTATGAAGTCAAGGACATTTACATGTTGTTAAATAACTTAAAAATAACTAAGAAATGTCCTATGTTTTATAAAGTGAAATGTTTTTAAAGGTATAAGGTTAGCTCATGACTGTATAGAGCTTTTAAAGGAGATCTCATCCCCCTATTCTGTATCCCCATATCCTCTATACTGTATGGAGCCCCGGCTCTCCCCAGGAGCAGCGCCTCACAAACCCCACCTGAAGTGGGAGCCTCCACACCCCCTCCATATACAGTGGGGCAAAAAAGTATTTAGTCAGCCTCCAATTGTGCAAGTTCTCCCACTTAAAAAGGTGAGAGGCCTCTAATTTTCATCATAGGTATACCTCAACTATGGGAGACATAATGAGAAAAAATCCATAAAATTACTGTCTGATTTATTTGCAAATTATGGTGGAAAATAAGTATTTGGTCACCTACAAACAAGCAAGATTTCTGGCTCTCACAGACCTGTAACTTCAAGAGTCTCCTCTGTCCTCCACTTATTACCTGTATTAATGGCACCTGTTTGAACCTATCATTATAAAAGACACCTGTCCACAACCTCAAACAGTCGCACTCAAAGTTCCACTATGTCCAAGACCAAAGAGCTGCCAAAGTACACCAGAAACAAAATTCATGACCTGCACCAGGCTGGGAAGACTGAATCTGCCATAGGCAAGCAGCTTGGTGTGAAGATATCAACTGTGGGAGCAATTATTAGAAAATGGAAGACATACAAGACCACTGATAATCTCCCTCAATCTGGGGCTCCACGCAAGATCTCACCCCGTGGTGTCAAAATGATCACAAGAGCGGTGCACAAAAATCCCAGAACCACATGGGAAGACCTAGTGAATGACATGCAGAGAGCTGGGTCCAAAGTAACAAAGGCTACCATCAGTAAAACGCTATGTGGCCAGGGACTCAAATCATGTCGTGCCAGACGTGTTCCGCTGCTTAAGCCAGTACATGTCTGGACCCATTTGAAGTTTGTTAGAGAGCATTTGGATGATCCAGAAGAGGATTGGGAGAATGTCATATGGTCAGATAAAACCAAAGTAGAACTTTTTGGTAAACTCAACTCGTCGTGTTTGGAGGAGAAAGAATGCTAAGATGCATCCAAAGAACACCATACCTACTGTAAAGCACGGGGGTGGAAACATCATGCTTTGGGGCTGGTTTTCTTCCAAGGGACAAGGACGACTGATCCATGTAAAGGAAAGAATGAATGGGGCCATGCATTGTGAGATTTTGAGTGAAAACCTCCTTTTATCAGCAAGGACATTGAAGATGAAATGTGGCTGGGTCTTTCCCAAACACATCGCCCGATCAATGAAGTAGTAGCTTCGTAAGAAGCATTTCATAGTCCTGGAATGGCCTAGCCAGTCTCCAGATCTCAACCCCATAGAAAAACTTTGGAGGGAGTTGAAAGTCTGTGTTGCCCAGCGACAGTCCCAAAACATCACTGCTCTAGAGATCATCTGCATGGAGGAATGGGCCAAAATACCAGCAACAGTGTGTGAAAACCTTGTGAAGATTTACAGAAAATGTTTGACCTCTGTCATTGCCAACAAAGGGTATATAACAAAGTATTGAGATGAAGTTTTGTTATTGACCACATTTTCCACCATAATTTAGCAAATTCTTAAAAATCAGACAATGTGATTTTATGGATTTTTTTTTTCTCATTATGTATGTCATAGTTGAGGTATACCTATGATGAAAATTACAGGCCTCTCATCTTTTGAAGTGGGAGAACTTGCACAATTGGTGACTGACTAAATAATTTTTTGCCCCACTGTATCTCTATGGGAGAGTCATAGTTTGGCTCTCCCATAGAGGTATATGGAGGGGGCGTGATGCTGGAGGGGTCAATTAACTGAGAGGTATGTATGGATCTATGGTCAAAGGGGCATTTATTAAATCTGTGCTTTCTTCTTGTTGACTTTTACAGCAAAAAAGAGGTGAAAGTGGCGGCCATGCACCAAATTGATCAAATGGCGCATGGACTTTGATGAATGACCACAGAACTGCTCTTGTTAAATGCTGCATTGTAGTGCCGGCCATGCTACAATTGCAATTGTAAAATTTTGCAGGGACCCTAATACCATTGTCGCATAGTTACCTGTGATAACTTATAAATCTGGCCCATGTGACTTCTGCGAGACTTTTCACAAAAAGTTGCACATGATAAATCAGTGACCACTGCACAAAGTGCTCTAAATAAGATCACTTCATGGTCAGGAAACTTAAAAGGCCTAAATGAAAGCTTGCATGAAGCCAGCCTGTGACAATTCCTGCCCAAATTAAGACCAAAAAAGCAGTCTAAACATTGATAAATTCCCCTCAAAATCCCTATACAGCCATACCTATAGGGTATGTTAACACGAAGGACATTCCGCAGCAGCAGCGTACCACTGATTTCAATGGGATTCTGCTGCACTGTTCAGATGTTTTTGCCACTGAAACTCCGATTGCGGCATCAGCAGAAAGAATAGGCATGCCTATTATTTCTGCGGATTCCGCAAGGAAATGCATTGCCGTCTGAGACACTGCATTTGAGCAGTCCTATTGCCGGCATGTTCTGCACATCTGTAGAATGTCCACCTGGAGATTTTTCGTGTGTACATAGCAGATTATTAGGGTAAAAAAGTAAGGGTGTCAGGTCAACTTTAAAAAGGTTGTCCATAATTAATAAATACAAGCCTGCTTCAAAACCTCTCCCACTTTTCCAAAAACTACAGTACCCTTATCTGTCGTCTGCGAATTATATTTGTGGTGGTGAAATAAGTAAATTACATTTAAGGGAAAACCACAGCACTGACAAATTAAAAAAATAAATAAAAAACTGGCCGATGTCACTAGCACCACATGATGTTTTATACCCTTTTGAGCCTTTGTTGACACAGGGATGTGCCTTACTGGGAAAAGGACATGGCTTTTGTATGATTTCATGCACAACAAATTGCACAAACCTTTAGTAAGCATGTTTTGTTAAAAATTAAAGCCTCTTACTATTTTGCATATTTTACAAGACACGACTATCCCTAAAATGCGCCAAACTGCATGAGCCACTTTGATAAATATGGACTGTTTAGTCTAAATGTATGCAAAATTAAAGTAATTTGTGCTTATCCCCATGACTAGAAATGCTTTTGGCTATATTCTTACATTTAACCCCTTTAGAACTGTGCCAGTTTAATTTTTTTGCGATCACCACCAGTGTGAGCCATTTAGATGCTGCGGTTTTGACAGCGGCCTCTAATTGCTGGCAGTGGTGTCTACTAAAAACAGCCAGGGACTGCCCATTATGGGATGGGCCCAAGTCCTGTGCCCGTTCCATACTTTTAATGGTGCCATGACAAATCAGTTACCTGTGGAGTTTACACAGTATTTACTGCCCTAAGCACTTGAACTTAATACATCACAGTAGTGTCAATTCTTTCATGCAGTGTCAATTCTTTCATGCAGATCTGTCACAAATTCGCAGCAAAACTGTATGACTTGCGAACTTTGTTGCAGATTTACCATGGATCTCACCTTTTTATGCTTAAAAATTCGCATGTGCATGTAAAATTTGCAGCAGTTCTTACCCATGTGGATTTAAAGGGGTCATCCGGTGAAAAACTATTTTTATATATATTTTTTTTAAATCAACTGGTGCCAGAAAGTTAAACAGATTTGTAAATTACCTCTATTAAAAAAATCTTAATCCTTCCTGTACTTATTAGCTGCTGAATACTACAGAGGAAATTATTTTCTTTTTGAAACACAGAGCTGTCTGCTGACATCATGACCACAGTGCTCTTTGCTGACATATCTGTCCATTTTAGGAACTGTCCAGAACAGCATATGTTTGCTATGGGGATTTCCTTTTACTCTGGACAGTTCCTTAACTGTGTTTGTTTCTGGCACCAGTTGATTTAAAAAAAAAGTTTTTCACCGGAGTATCCCTTTAACCTCCAGGCCATAGCAAAGCAGCAGCAGCTACATTAAAGGTGTTGTTGTTTTTTTATTTTTAATCACTGAAGTGCTGCCCCCCTCAACACTGCTGCCCTAGGCACAGGTGCATAGTGGCAAATACAGCCCTGATTGGGCACACCACATTTGTAGAAGCATTTTACTGTGTAATCACTTAGAAGATAAGATAATGCCATCAAGGCACACTTTATTACACAATACTTGTTTGCAAAACTTGAAGGCGGAAATAAAAAAAAATTTAAAAAAAGTTTTTAATTTGGTGCATGTTACACCATTACAATTCTACTTAAAAGCGTCATGGAAACATTTTTTTCCACGATGTATGTGGGAAATGTATTGGACTATCTACAGTATTTCCTAACTGAGTTCTGAAGCCCTCTGTAGCCCACAAGTGCACTATCCATGTATAAACTACATAGTAAATGTAATTAAAGGGGTAGTCCAGTGGTGAAAAACTTATCCCCTATCCTAAGGATAGGGGATAAGTTTGAGATCGCGGGGGGTCCGACCGCAGGGGCCCCCTGCGATCTCTCTGTATGGGGCCCCGGCTCTCCGGCCAGGTAGCGGGTGTCGACCTCCGCAAGAAGCGGCGGCCGACACGCCCCCTCAATACATCTCTATGGAAGAGCCGGAGATTGCCGAAGGCAGTGCTTCGGCTCTGCCATAGAGTTGTATTGAGGGGCGTGTCGGCCGCCGCTTCGTGCGGAGGTCGACACGCCCCCTTCCCGCAGGCTGTGGGGGTTCCATACAGAAGATCGCAGGGGGCCCCTGCGGTCGGACCCCCCGCGATCTCAAACTTATCCCTTATCCTTAGGATAGGGGATAAGTTGTTCACCGCTGGGTTCACCACTGGACTACTCCTTTAACTGCTTAAATACCAAGACTATAAACTATATATCCAGTACAAACCTGAAACAGGAATTAAACTTGCAAGGCTACATAGTAGCTTCGAAACCAAGTAACCTAGATGTGTTTCATATAGAGTAAAGTCTCTTACTGAAATCACACAGATTAGAGGAAAAGGATACTTACTCTGTGAGGTATTTTAAATGTTCAAGGTTCTACTAATTTAGATGACAGAAAACTGTTGTTGCCATCTAGGATTTTATGCAGGCATTGGAGTTTTTGGTGGAAAGTAAGCCTTTCATGTACAGCAGTGGTCTCCAACCTGCGGACCTCCAGATGTTGCAAAACTACAACTCCCAGCATGCCCTGACAGCCGTTGGCTGTCCGGGCATGCTGGGAGTTGTAGTTTTGCAACATCTGGAGGTCCGCAGGTTGAAGACCACTGTACAGCATCTATTAGAAAGAATCAACATTGGACTGGAAAGCATCTCTTGTTTCACATGCAATCCCTATGTAAATGGAAAATACCATTGTTGTGACTGTATATTACTGTGAGGCAGTCAATCAGGTTTTATGGTATGCTTTTCAGATATTCTTGTTTTCATGTTTGTGAAAACATTTCAATGATTATGAATCCTACTTAAAACTTTAAACAAATAACTGGAAGAATAGTTTATTTGCAGGTGATTTGCCTTTTTAGCACAATGGTGTTCATAAATGTAATAGAATAGTAAATGCAATAGAAAAGAACTCAAATCAACCATCTGGATTGGATTTCTTTATATATTTTATATTCAAATGACCTCTTCCCACATTAAAATGGTCTTCTGTAAGTAGGTTGTGCAAACTTGTAGAAATATTCAGACCTTATCAGCGGGCACTGCTCAATAGTCCAGAAGCATCAAAGATGGAAGCCAGGATAGGGTTAAAGTGCTGGGAAGCACTATGTTTATTGAAATTCCAAGAGACGCGTTTCGGAGGATTAAAACCTCCTTCCTCAGACATGTCAGTCTAAGGAAGGAGGTTTTAGTCCTCCGAAATGCATCTCTCAGCGCCAGCTGATAAGGTCTAAATTTTTCTACCAGTTTGCATGTCTTTCATGCGAGAAGTCTTCTTCTATCCCATCCACGCCTTGGGCTCAGCAGTTCATACCCAGAAGACTACCTTATACTCCTTTGGGGTGATATGCGCATTTTCTCCTTGAAAAGGTGAGTTGCCATTTTATAGAGCCCACCTTGTCCTGTCCTCTTTAGGCATCCCTGTATCCTGGGTAATACACGAGGCGCTGTCCTCCCTGTGAATTTTTTCTTTCCTTTCTGTAAGTAGGTTGTCTCTCCTTTTTGAAGTAAGTTGAAATGCCTAGAATAGCAATTGATATTTCTAACCTCTAGGGTGCATATAGTACCTCCTATGTAGGTGTGCAGTCTCCTAATGCAGTGGTCTCCAAACTGTGGCCCTCCAGCATGCTGGGAGTAGTGGTTTTGTGGCATCTGGGGGCCACATTTTGCAGACCCCTGTCCTAATGGATGTAGGCAACTTAAAACTAAAGGATATTGATTATGACAGTACTTTACAGTACTAACTAGAGATGAGCGAACTTACAGTAAATTTGATTCGTCAGGAACTTCTCGGCTCGGCAGTTGATGACTTAGCCTGCATAAATTAGTTCAGCTTTCAGGTGCTCCGGTGGGCTGGAAAAGGTGGATACATTCCTAGGAGACTCTTTCCTAGGACTGTATCCACCTTTTCCAGCCCACTGGAGCACCTGAAAGCTGAACTAATTTACGCAGGATACGTCATCAACTGCCGAGCCGAGAAGTTCGTGATGAATCGAATTTACTGTAAGTTCGCTCATCTCTAGTACTAACCTCCACACTGACATGCGTGGCAAACCGGCCCATGCAAGTAAATGAACCTGTGTGACTCTGAGCTTCAGTACGCCGCCACAGTGGTTTGAATGTCGCCTAGCTGGGTGCTGTAGTGAAAGGGCCCCAAACATTTGCTAATTGGTAGGTATCCTTGAAGATAGTCTATCAACGTTACACCCTGGATATATGGTTGCTACTTCCTGTTCCCAGTTACAGAATAACAGCTGTGGGACACAGGACAAAAAACAAAAGTACATATGGCAGAAACACAAGTGCATTTTAATATGTTGACAGCCATGCAAGTGTATACAATATAGTAGACCTACCAAGACAAATCTAAAACATGCATAAATTAAAGCAACCAGTCATTTTGGCATTTTTTTTTTCAACCTCTAGAATGTAAATGCATAGAATAACCTTTGATCCCAATCTTTAGTCTTCTTTAAAAAATTTTATTATACATTAAGGTTGTAATAGGTGTGTATGTGTGTTGTCAACAGATGGACAGCCGCAGGTACAACTCTGATCAAATTTCTAGGCTTTTTTTTTTATGACTTTTGCTTAGAAAATTCATGTTCTCTCTGTGAGTAGATAATAGATTAAAGGGGTACTCCACTGGAAAACATATATTTTTTATTTATTTTTTTAATCATCAGATGGTGCCAGAAAGTTAAACAGATTTGTAAATTACTTCTATTTAAAAATCTTAATCCTTCCAGTACATTCCAGTTCTTTTATTTTTGAATTTCCTTTCTGTCTGACCACAGTGCTCTCTGCTGACGCCTCTGTCCATTTTAGGAACTGTTCAGAGTAGGAGCAAATCCCCATAGAAAACCTATTGTTACGCTGAGCACGCCAGGCCCCCTGCTGGCCTTGGAGCACTCACAGCGTGTTTCCCCAGGCAGCGCTCCGGCGTCACAGAGTGTGCATCCCCGCTCTCTAGGGCGCACTTGCACTAGGACTCTTAGATCTAAAGGACCAGTGCACAGGTGATTGGTCCAATGTGGCTTTTTAAGGGTTAAGCGTTGTGAGAGTGAGTGCTGTTTGGACTTAATTAGGCCTCACCTGTGCACTGCCTATAAGTTCCGTCTCCTCCCACAGCCTCCTGCCGGATCTTTGTTGCCTTTGTGCCTGAGAGAAAGCGGTCCTTGTTCCTGTGTTACCCTGCCTGTTGCCGTTCCCGTTGTTACTGACTTCCGCCTGTGAACTTCAGCCGCCTGCCCTGACCATTTGCTACATCTGACTATGCCTTTGCCTGATCCTCTTGTACCTCGCCTTATCTCAGCAGCCAGAGAGGTTGAGTCGCTACTGGGTGTAGGTATTTATATGCACATATTTCTGAATGTATAGATTGATGCATCAATCCCTCATCTACAAAGACATTGTAGTTTATATATAAGAAATTAATGTGACCAAGATACTTATAGCACAATAGTCTACTCTGTGTGTGTAGATATGAATGTTTTCTATTTTGTCGCACTAAAGTAAAAACAACCTGATCAAAAGGGGTGAATCTGAAGTTCACAAATGTCTTTCCTATTACCTCCTTGCATTTAAAACTGTTACATAACAAATTGTTCCTAGCATCTATAGTAAGGACACATCCATTGGATTTCCAGCTAATCATCTAATCTTCCAGATAAGAAGATCACGGTAACATGTTGCGCTGCTCAACGGGCAGTAATACTTTGTTACACATTTATAGATAGTGAAGATAAATCCTGTTAACAGAGAGCAAAGATCAACTTTACTGAAAACAAAACATTGGTTTCATAGTTAGAAATGTCTTAGCAATAACTTTAAATAGCCCCTGTTGATGAACATAATATTTAACATTAAGGGTACGTTCCCACACGGCGTATTTGCTGCGTATTTGCTGCTGCGTATTTTATTTTCCCTGTTGAAGTCAATGGGTAGGAAAATACGCAGCACCAAATACGCAGCAAATACGCAGCAAAATACGCCATGTGGGAACGCACCCTAAGAAATTATTTATGTAAAAAAAATATATATATTTGCTGAAGAAAAGTTAACCAGTTGCCCATAGCAACCAATTAGATTGCTGCTTTCATTTTTCCGGGGCCCTTTCAACAATGAAAGAAGCGATCTGATTGGTTGCTATAGGGAATTGGTCGACTTTTCCTCTGCACAAGTTTTGTTGAATCTTCCTCTGTGTGTATGACACGGTATATAGTGCATTAATGGGGGTACATTGTATAGTTTATTAATGGGGGGCACGGTATATAATTAAAGGGAAACTGGCTGTTCACCAAATGTGCAGGGATATTAATTAAAATAGGTCCAGCCGTTTTTTAGATATTGCCCCCATTGCTAGCTTGGAAAGTCAGTCTCATGAGCATTGAAGGTGGGAGCCAGCTTTCTCGAGCTTCCCTGCCTCCGTCCTGTTTGCTGCGCTATGCCTGCCCATCTTTTACATATTGAAAATTTTTCACTCTTACTGCCTAGTTTTTTTTTGCCAAATCTTGTATATTCTAGCACAGTGGTCTCCAAACTGCCGCCCTCCAGATGTTGCAAAACTACAACTCCCAGCATGCCCGGACAGCCAACGGCTGTCCAGGCATGCTAGGAGTTGTAGTTTTGCAACACCTGGAGGGCCGCAGTTTGGCGACCACTGTTCTAGCATAATAAGCATATATTTGTGCAGTGCCCGTCCCTTCAGTGTATGAAAAAGGGCTGTGTGGAGATTCCTGCATGTAGTGGCTTCAAAATGATTGGTGCTGGGGGAGGCCAGGTAAAGTGCAAGTTCTGTCATATAGAGGTTAGACAGGGGCATGTGGGGAGATTTAACAAAACCTTTGCATTGAAGTTTATGGGTAACAAAATCAACTGCACATAATCTGCAGCAAAAATATGCTTCAAATTCTGTACATCTGAACAGACCCTTATACAGTATGTTAAGGTGCATTTGTGACGTTCTTTATGTAAATGAAACAGACAGCACAGCTAAAGTGTTTGTACACATGGCATAATTTTATAATTTCAAAGAGGCCTGGCCAGAGGTCCACTGTATCCCCGTGTCACAGCACCTCTCCCCTGTGACATCATGCCCGCTTCTTGCAGATAGACAAACTTTTTTTTAAAGAAGTGCCCTCTTTTTATTTTAATTTTTTTCATGAGTCCCTGCCATGATGTGGCATGTAGAGCAGATGTTGGATGGAATACTACTTGATAAATGGGACGCCCACAATTCTATGCGAAGGGAGCCCTTTACATTTTTTTATTGGCCAGTACACATCATGTGACCAGTGTCACCTGACTGAATGGGTTGTATTATCTCCATATCTTTGTTTACAAACATACTATAAATCTCTTTGAGGCTCATTTCCATTTTTACTGCCGGGTCAAGCTGTTTTATTTCATATTGTATCTTATGATTTAATTTTTGTGGCTCCTTTTGCAGGACCTTTTGTATGAATAAATGTGAATTGTTGTTACTTTTGTGTTAATTTGCATTGTTGTTCTATATTTTACCTATGTGTGTAATCCCGCCCGACAACCCCATGGCATCCATTTTACTGTGCACATAAAGTCTGCTGGGTCATGCAGTCCTTCTGACATCTGAAGGGAGACTAAACCCTCGAAACTCATTATTGTAGTATTATTTTACAATTATACTCTTCAATAAACATATGCCATAGGCAATGGAATACCATCTACGAAGTCAATTTTCCTATTAAAGTGAAGCAGCGCCTGATATAGAGGCTTTTTACTTCATTCTCATTACATCTGGACAGGATGGGAAGCCCTCATCTCCTGTAACCTCACAGGCTTAGCAGCTTTCTTCTCCCCCAACTTGCTACCCCACTAGTTGGGGTGATAGTTGCAATTTTTCTTTGGTCAAGGTGAGAGGCCATCTTGACTACCTATCTTCCATTTGTGACCCCTGAACAGGGTCAGTAACATCCAGGATGATACACATGGTGCTGCCCTCAGGTCTTCCTTTTTTTCTTCTCTACAGAGGAAACATTGTCCAGTTTCCCCTACAAACTAATAAGATTTCTTCTTTCATTTTTTCAAAGGCCTTGTTAAAATTGAAAGAATCAATTGGTTGCTATGGGCAACTGGTCAACTCTTCCTCTCCATATGTTTTGATAACTCTCTCCCCAGGTCTATTTATATGTCTATATAGACACTGCTCAAAAAAATAAAGCGAACACTTAAAGGGGTACTCTGCACCCCTAGACCTCTTATCACCTATGATAGGGCATAAGATGGCTGAAGGCTTCGGATCTCGACCACAATGGCGGACGAGCGTGACATCATGACTCCACCCCATCTGACATCACGCCCTGCCCCCTCAATGCAAGTCTATGGGAGGTCCGTCACGCCCCCTCCCATAAACTTGCATTGAGGGGGTGGGGCGTGACGCTCATCCGCCATTGTCACGCTCTTCCGCCATTGTGGTCGGGATCCGAAGCCTCCAGCGTTGCTGGTGTGAGGTGGAAGCCGTACAAGTGGGTGCTGCAGCCGAGATCCCGGGGGTCCCCAGCAGCGGGACTCCGGCGATCTGACATCTTATCCCCTATCCTTTGGATAGAAGATAAGATGTCTAGGGGTGCGGAGTACCCCTTTAACCCCTTCATGATGAGCGACGTACATGTACGGCGCCGCGAAGTGTCACTTGGCGCGCGGCAACGTACATGTATGTCGCGGGGTTCCGGGAGAGCCGCGTCACCGGTAGTGGTGATCAGGCCTGGATGACTGCTGTTATGTAACAGCAGGCATCCCGGCACATCGCTGAGGGGGGTCCCCCCCCATGATCGTGATGGCCGCCAATCGCAGGTCAATTCAGACCTGCGATCTACGCGATTATGGGTCACTGGTGACCCGGAAAATAAGAGGGATCGGGGGTGTCCGAGACACCCTTGATTACCCCTGAAGGGATAGGAGTTTTGTGGCTATCCCTGCTATTGGTCTGACGGAGCGACCAACCGATAGCAGACCGGGAGAGGGGGGGGTTAAAGTTCGGTTCCCCCACTTTGCCCACCTATCGGTGTCCGGGCAAAACGGGGGAACTGTCCAGGGACCGGCGCCGAAGGTCGCTTACCTGGATCCCGGAGCGCGATCCTCCATGCGGGGATCCCCCACGTGCGGCAGCAGCAATTCATCCGGGTCCTGCCAGGTGAGTTGTTGCCTAGCAACATCCGGAGGGCTACAGTTTACAGTGGTCTCTAAACCGTGGCCCTCCAGATGTGGCAAAACTACAACTCCCAGCATGCCCAGACAGCTGTTTGCTCTGTGGGCATGCTGGGACTTGTAGTTTTGCAATATTTAGAGGGCTTCAGGTTGTAGATCACTATGCAGTGGTCTCAAACTGTAGCCCTCCAGATGTTGCCAAACTACAACTCTCAGCATGCCCAGACAGCAGTTTGCAGACAGCAGTAGAGACCATTGGACAGTGATTTACAACCTGAACCCCTCTAAATCTTGCAAAACTACAACTCCCAGTATTCAGGAACAGCATAAGGCTGTCTTGGCATGCTGGGAGTTGTACTTGCGTGCCTCCAGCCATTGCATAACTACATCTCCCAGCATGCCCTTCTGCAATCAGTACAAGCTGGGAGTTGTAGTTTTGCAACACCTGGAGGCACACTGGTTGGAAAATACTGAGTAAGGTCATAGAACCTAACTCAAGGTTTTCCAACCAATGTGCCTCCAGCTGTTGCAAAACTACAACTCCTAGCATGAATGGTCTGTCAATGCATGCTGGGAGTTGTAGTTTTGACCCCCTTCCCATGTGAATGTACAGGCTACATTCACACTGGCGGCAGATTACAGTGAGTTCCACACTTCAAGTTTGAGCTGTGGCAAATTCTCCGCTGCAGCTCAAACTCCTAGCGGCAGACTCGGTGTAATCTGCCTCCAGTGTGAATGTATCCTAAAAACACTACACTTTATAAAATAAAGAGAAAAACACTACATATACACACGTACACTGCCCCCCCCCCTACCACCCCCCTTCCCCAATTAAAATAAAAAAACGTATTGTACGGCAGTGTTTCTAATTAGGAGCCTCTAGCTGTTGCAAAACAAAAACTCCCAGCATTTCTGGACAGCAATTGACTGTCCAAGCATGCTGGGAGTTTTACAACAGCTGGAGGCACCCTGTTTGGGAATCACTGGCATAGAATACCCCTATGTCAAGTCCCTAATGCGCATGGCGCTCTCAGTTTGGAGCCCTGTTGTATTTCAAGGCAACAGTATAGGATCACATATGGGGTATCGCCGTACTCGGGAGAAATTGCCTAACAAATTTGGGGGGGCTTTTTCTCCTTTTACCCCTTATGAAAAGTAACAGTTGGGGTCTACACCAGCATGTTAGTGTAAAAAAAATAAACATTTTTACACTAACATGCTGGTGTTGCCCTATACTTTTCATTTTCAAAAGAGGTAAAAGGGAAAAATGCCCCCCAAAATTTGTAACGCAATTTCTCCTGAGTACAGAGATACCCCATATGTTGGTGCAAAGTGCTCTGGGGGCGCACAACAAGGCCCAGAAGGGAGAGTGCACCATGTACATTTGAGGTGATTTGCACAGGGGTGGCTGATTGTTACAGCGGTTCTGACAAATGCAAAAAAAAACACACCCACATGTGACGCCATTTTGGAAACTACACCCCTAATGGAATGTAATAAGGGGTGCAGTGAGAATTTACACCCCACAGGTGTCTGACGGATCTTTGTAACAGTGGTTCGTGAAAATGAAAAATTTTGCACAGCCCACTGTTCCAAAGATCTGTCAGACATCAGTGGGGGGGTAAATGCTCCCTGTACCCCTCATTACATTCTGTGAGGTGTCTAGTTTATCAAAATGGTATGCCATGTGTTTTTTTTTTAAACTGTTCTGGCACCATAGGGGCTTCCTAAATGCGACATGCCCCCACGAGCAAAATTTGTTCTCAAAAAGCCAAATATGACGCCTTCTCTTCTGAGCATTGTAGTTCGCCCGCAGTGCACTTCAGGTCCACTTATGGGGTACTTCAATACTCAGAAGAGATGGAATTACAAATTTTGGGGGGTCTTTTCTGCTATTAACCCTTGCAAAAATTTGAAATTTGGGGGGAAACCCACATTTTAGTGAAAAATTTTTTTTTTTTTTACATATGCAAAAGTCGTGAAACACCTGTGGGGTATTAAGGCTCACTTTATTCCTTGTTTATGTTCCTCAAGGGGTCTAGTTTCCAAAATGGTATGTCGTGTTTTTATTTTTTTTTTTATTTATTTTTTTTTTCCTACTGTTCTGGCACCATAGGGGCTTCCTAAATGTGACATGCCCCCCAAAAACCATTTCAGAAAAACGTACTCTCCAAAAATCCCCTTGTCGCTCCTTCCCTTCTGAGCCCTCTACTGCGCCCGCCGAACACTTTACATAGACAGATGAGGTATGTGCTTACTCAAGAAGGGTTACACATACAAGTATACAATTTCTCCTTTTACCCCTTGTAAAAATTCTAAAATTGTCTACAAGATGAAAAAATGAAGATTTTGAATTTTCTCCTTCACTTTGCTGCTTTTCCTGTGAAACACCTAAAGGTTTAACACACTTGCTGAATGTCATTTTGAATACTTTGGGGGGTGAAGTTTTTATAATGGGGTCATTTATGGGGTATTTTTAATATGAAGACCCTTCAAATCCACTTCAAACCTGAACTGGTCCCTGAAAAATAGTGAGTTTGAAAATTTTGTGATGCAATCATAAAGTGGACATACTGTATATGTGAATAAAAAAATAAAAAAATAATATTTGGAATATCCATTTTCCTTACAAGCAGAGATCTTCAAAGTTAGAAAAATGCAAAGTTTTAAATTTTTTCATCAAATTTGGGGATTTTTCACCAAGAAAGGATGCAAGTTACCACAAAAATTTACCACTATGTTAAAGTAGAATATGTCACGAAAAAACAATCTCAAAATCAGAATAAGTAAAAGCATTCCAGAGTTATTAAAGTGACAGTGGTCAGATTTGCAAAAAAGGGCTTCGTCCTGGAGGTGAAAATGGGCTGCGTCCTTAAGGGGTTAAAAAACACAAAGTAACTCAAATTCAATCACACTTCTGTGAAATCACGCTGTCCACTCAGGAATCAACACTGATTGACAATCAATCTAACATGCCATTGTGCAAATGGAACAGACAACAGGTGGAAATTAGAGGAAATTAGCAAGACACCCCTTTTAAAGAAGTGGTTCTGCAGATTGTGATCACAGACCACTTCTCAGTTCCTATGCTTCCTGGCTGATGTTTTGGTCACTTTTCAATGCTGGCGGTGCCTTCACTCTAGTGGTAGCATAAGACGGTGTCTACAGGGTGGGCCATTTATATGGATACACCTTAATAAAATGGGAATGGTTGGTGATATTAACTTCCTGTTTGTGGCACATTAGTATATGTGAGGGGGGGGGGGAAACTTTTCAAGATGTATGGTGATCGTGGCGGCCATTTTGAAGTCGGCCATTTTGAATCCAACTTTTGTTTTTTCAGTAAGAAGAGGGTCATGTGACACATTAAACGTATTGGGAATTTCACAAGAAAAACAATGATGTGCTTGGTTTTAACATAACTTTTTATTCTTTCATGAGTTATTTACAAGTTTCTGACCACTAATAAAATGTGTTCAATGTGCTGCCCATTGTGTTGGATTGTCAATGCAACCCTCTTCTCCCGCTCTTCACACACTGATGGCAACACCGCAGGAGAAATGCTAGCACAGGCTTCCAGTATCCATAGTTTCAGGTGCTGCACATCTCGTATCTTCACAGCATAGACAATTGCCTTCAGATGACCCCAAAGATAAAAGTCTAAGGGGGTCAGATCGGGAGACCTTGGGGGCCATCCAACTGGCCCACGACGACCAACCCACTTTCCAGGAAACTGTTCATCTAGGAATGCTCGGATCTGACACCCATAATGTGGTGATGCACCATCTGACACCCATAATGTGGTGGTGCACATCATAATGTAGCAATTTTGCATATCCAGTGGCCTTGAGGTTTCCATTGATGAAGAATGGCTCCACTATCTTTGTACCCCATATACCACACCATACCAACAATTTTTGTGTTCCAACAGTCTTGCAGGGATCTATCCAATGTGGGTTAGTGTCAGACCAATAGCGGGGGTTTTGTTTGTTAACTTCACCATTCACATAAAAGTTTGCCTCATCACTGAACAAAATCTTCTGCGTAAACTGAGGGTCCTGTTCCAATTTTTGTTTTGCCCATTCTGCAGCACCTGAAACTACGGATACTGGAAGCCCGTGCTAGCATTTCTCCTGCGGTGTTTCTATCAGTGTGTGAAGAGTGGGAGAAGAGGGTTGCATTAACAATCCAACACAATGGGCAGCACATTGAACACATTTTAGAAGTGGTCAGAAACTCGTAAATAACTCATGAAGGAATAAGGTTACGTTAAAACCAAGCACATCATTGTTTTTCTTGTGAAATTCCCAATACATTTAATGTCTCATATGACCCTCTTCCTATTGAAAAAACAAAAGTTGGATTCAAAATGGCCGCCATGGTCACCACCCACCTTGAAAAGTTTTCCCCCTCACATATACTAATGTGCCACAAACAGGAAGTTGATATCACCAACCATTCCCATTTTATTAAGGTGTATCCATATAAATGGCTCACCCTGTACAACCCACACCAGTGGCTCAGGTAGTGCAGCTCACCTAGGATGGCACATCAATTCGAGCTGTCACAAGAAGGTTTGCTGTGTCTGTCAGTGTAGTTTGGAGGCGCTACCAGCTAACGGGAGAAAGGCCAGTATATCAGGAGATGTGGAGGAGGACGTAGGAGGGCAACAACCCAGCAGGACCGCTACCTCCGCCTTTGTGCAAGGAGGAGCAGGAAGAGCACTGCCAGAGCCCTGCAAAATGACCTCCAGCAGGCCACAAATGTGCATGTGTCCACTCAAATGGTCAGAAACAGACTCCACGAGGGCCCGACATCCAATGGTGGGGGTTGTGCTCATAGCCCAACACCGTGCAGGACGTTTGGCATTTGTCAGAGAACACCAAGATTGGAAAATTCGCCACTGATGCCCTGTGCTCTTCACAGATGAAAGCAAGTTCACACTGAGCACGTGACAGAAATCACAGAGACTGGAAACGCCGTGGAGAACGTTCTGCTGCCTGCAACATCCTCCAGCATGACCGGTTTGGCGGTGGGTCAGTAATGGTGTGGGGTGGCATTTCTCCATATGCTTGCCCAGAGGTAGCCTGACTGCCATTAGCTACCGAGATGAGATCCTGAGACCCCTTGTGAGACCGTATGCTGGTGCGGTTGGCCCTCCTAATGCAAAACAAAGCTAGACCTCATGTGGCTGGAGTGTGTCAGCAGTTCCTGCAAGAGGAAGGCATTGATGCTATGGACACTGGCCCATCCGTTCCCAAACCTAGTCCGATTTAGCACATCTGGGACATCATGTCTCGCTCCATCCACCAATGCCACGTTGCACCACAGACTGTCCAGGAGTTGGCGGATGCTTTAGTCTAGGTCTGGGAGGACATCCCTCAGGAGACCATCCGCCACCTCATCAGGAGCAGGCCCAGGCGTTGTAGGTAGGTCGTTCGGGCACGTGGAGGCCACACACACTACTGAGCCTCATTTTGACTTGTTTTAAGGACATTACATCAAAGTGCGATCAGCCTGTAGTGTGGTTTTCCACTTTTATTTTGAGCGTGACTCCATATCCAGACATCCATGGGTTGATAAATTTGATTTCCATTGATCATTTTTGGGTGATTTTGTTTTCAGCACATTCAACTACGTAAAGACAAAAGTATTTCATACAATGAGTTCATTCATTCAGTTTTAGAATGTGTTATATTAGTGTTCCCTTTATTTTTTTGAGCAGTGTATTGTGGTGGTATATTGTTTCTATTCATGAGATGTATTAAAAATTATGATATTATATGTATATATAATTTTTTATTGTGTATGTTTTGTCTAGGGCCCTGTGACCTACCAGTTAAGTGTGTATATCATTTTTATTATTCTATTGAAATATTTGTGCTTATATTCAACGGTCCTAGGGCACCAATCTTTTTCAGAGTTTTCTAAACTAAAACACATAGGTGGGCACGCATACTTTTTGAGATGTGGATTATAAATATGTATGACTGAAACAGTAGGATTTATCAGCACACAATGATAATGAATGTGTCTGCCATGACATCCGCCAAAAATGATATTCAGCTAAGACCAAATATTTGTCCAGTGACCAATGGTTAACCCGCCCACCCCTCCCCCCCACCCTCGGACTTTAAGTACTTTAGTCTAAGGCAGTGTTTCCCAACCAGTGTGCCTCCAGCTGTTGCAAAATTACAACTCCCAGCATACCCAGACACCCAAAGGCTGGGAGTTGTAGTTTTGCGTAGATGGAGTCCCCCTGGTTGGGAAACGCTGGTCTAAGGTAGATGAGGGGACCTTTAGCCTGGTTTCCACTTTGCAGTTTTTCAGGAAACTGACAGTGCTGTGTTTGAACCAGATGTAGATCCAGTAGTCCTTCTTTTATATTTTTCATTACCTTTGAAAACACTTTTTGTTTTAGCTCAAAAACTGCAGTGGCAGGACACCAAAAAACAGATTACAATTGATCAAAATGTCTGCCAGTCTAATTATCATTTATCCAAAGGGCCATATAGTTTGCTAAGGAACGCTGTTCCCAGCTAACAAGTTCCTCCAGATGACACGGTATCTACCCAAACCAGATGTTTCTCAAGAGTTGGTGGATCTGTTTCAGCACCATTTAGCTGAGAGAAGCATCTTGGCAGCTATAATTATGAAGAAAACCGATGGCTAATAACAGTCTGCTCCTGTTTCTAGTGCCAGCACTCCAGCAATAAAACGGGCAATCACAAAGTCACAAAGACAACGAATATCGAGAGTTGTGAAAGATCCCGTATTAAAACAACAGAGACTAAAGGAACTGGATGGGAATTTAAAGAATCGGGATATCCAGAAAAGGTACTAGTACCCAGAACGGATAAAGAGAGGCCATCTAGATCTAAAGAAAAAATGATCCCTTTTGTGAGGAACTTCCATCCTTTAGCATATAAGGTCGATAAAATTGTCAGGGACCACTGGCAAATTTAAAAAAAAATCTTATCCGGGCATTGAGGAATTTTGTAGGGCACCTCTGATTTGTAATAAAAGGGCACCAAATCTAAAAGACAAATTGATTAGGGCTGAAGTGGGCAGCAATAAGAAAAGCCATCAGACTTTAAGTACACAAAAGAACAGGTACTTATCCTTGCTTGACATGTGCTCAATGCAGCAATGTAGTGAAAGGAAATTCCATTACACATCCCCATTCAGGAAAGCGTTTTTTCAATAAGTTCTTTACATGCCACTCCAAAAACGTGATCTATGTAATAAAGTGTCCATGCGGTCTCCTGTACGTTGGGGAAACTACCCAGCGTGTAGGAGACCACATCAATTGACATAAATCTAGTATTCGTTGCAATAACTTACTTTTTTCCCATTCCCCATCATTTTAAGGAAAAAGGCCACACGGTTGCTCAGCTGAAATTTCAAGTGATCGATTAAGTTATCCCTCCTAGACGGGGCGGGGAGATCAAAAAGCTTCTTGCAAGGAAAGAAGCTTTTTGGATCCACAAGCTAGATACTCTAGAACCCCGGGGTCTCAACCGCGAGAATGTCTTCAGCATCCATTGAGTGCCGGGATTCCTTTACCTCCAGTGGATACTACTAGATCCCCAGGCACCGACTTTAACAGTGCCGACCTGCCTATACTTTGGACATAATTATGAAGATGGCTAGGTTTAACCTCACAGAGACAGACAAAGAAATAACCTGGCTCATATCCCTCTGTATTGTGTACAAAATGTGATCCCACAATGGTTTAAAGTCAATCAAATGTGAAAAGAATGACAGGGGAAGCTATCCATCTCCAGCATAAGTTGGTTTCCAGCAGCTTTATTTTGTACAACTAGTATGGTCTTTTGTACAACCTGGTTAGCGATTATAAAGGAAATTTATTAAATACTTAGACACCTTGAGAAACCCAGGAAGTTTCTAAGGATAGTTTTAACATCAGTTCTGGAAAAGAAAACTCCCAGCTCTTTTTCACAGGCAAAAAAAAGCTGGGGGTATCTGGAGTTGCTTCTACCATTAAACCCTTAAACATGCTGGACATGTCTTTGTCTGGTAGATTGGGAAGCAATAGGAGTCTTTCTATCGAAGTAGGATTGTGTAATGTATGGCAAAGATGTCCTACATTACACAAGCCTACTTGGATAGAAATGTACAGTATAGGGCTAAACTAAACAAACTACCCTGGGGTAGTAAGAGGCCATATATCAACTGAATAACTAAACCCCAAGGCCGAAGCCTGGAGTATGAAACCCCCATTGCTTACCCCTAAAATGTAACTTTTATTTCATGATATTAAAATTCATAACAAATCCCAACTGAAAAGATATGTTAAAACGTTGCAATTAAATCGTTATAAGGGAGCAGTCTCCACTTAGGTAACTAGATAGCCCTGCAGTGGCTTTCTATTATAATGATCACACTGGTATCACTTAAAAACAACACTATTGCCGCCTCTACATGTTTCACCGCCTCTGCGGCTTTCTCAAGAGGCAATGGTGGCAATGGCCTCTCTGTACGGGGGCTAGGCTCTCCGGCTAGATAGCGCACGAAGCGGCGGCAGACACGCCCCCTCAATACATCTCTATGGCAGAGCCAGAGATTGCCGAAGGCAGCGCTGAAATCTGCAGCAGAAAATCGTGCGCATCAAATCTGCGTATGTGTGATCGTACCCCTAAAGTGTCTTTTACATGGCATTATGATTTTACCTATTAATGTTCATAGCTGATCGTTGTCCAGTGGAAATTAGTTTGGCAATTAAACAAAAAAATAAAATAAAATAAAATTTTTGGGACCTAAGATCTTGTCAGCAGCACATCCCCACTTGTAAACAAGGGATATGCTGCTGATGATAATGAAAGGGGCTTGCATTGAGACATTAAAATGAAAAACAACTTAATTTATCAATGATCCAAGTTCATTAAAGTTTGAAAGTCTGTCCATGTAAAAGTGGGCTAAGTCTTCCATATTGACTGTAATCTTGTGTTCTTACCCCTCATAAATGAGATAGCTCAGTTCAAAATTAGGACAGAACATTGAGGGTTATTTATTGTGTTCCATTGCTTTTTTTTGGTCTACATTTTGTGAATTTTTGTTATTTTTGCGCTAATTGCGGGGGGGTTTTTCGCATTTTTTTTCCATGTTCTAAAATCCATCATTTTGACATTTTGGCGTTGCTAGATCATTTTTTTTAACCTCTTCAGGACACATGGCGTATGGATACGCCCTGCATTCCAAGTCCTTAAGGACCGAGGGCGTATCCATACGCCCGTGGGAAATTCGGTCCACACCGCTAGCCGGTTGGGGACCGGAGCCGGATGCCTGCTGAAATCATTCAGCAGGCACCCTGGCACATTGCCCAGGGGGGTCCTGAGACCCCCCCCATGTCGGCGATCGGACAAAATCGCATGTCAATTCAGACATGCGATTTTCTCCAATTCCGGGCTGATCGGGTCTCTGGTGACCCGATCACCCGGAAAATAGGGCTGATCGGAGTTGTCAGCAACAGCCCCGATCAGCCTAAAAGATAGGAGTGAGGTCGCAAAGCTGCGATCTACTCCTATCCCCTGCCATTACTCAGAACGGAGTTCTGACCAATGGCAGCGCAGGACAGGGGGTTGCCATGGCAACCCCCCGTTCTGCCCGCCCCTGGATGTCGAGGGGCTGTCTGGGCATGCTGGGAGTTGTAGTTTTGCAACATCTGGAGGGTCACAGTTTGGAGACCACTGTTACAGTGGTGCCCAAACAGTAGCCCTCCAGATGTTGCCAAACTACAACTCTCAGCATGCCTTGACTGCCCAGGCATGCTGGGAGTTGTAGTTCTGTAACATCTGTCCCTTCAGATTTAGCAATTTTCATGACATTTTTGAAAATTGCTGCTCTACTTTGAAGCCCTCTAATTGTTTTCAAAAAGCAAAAATATGTCCATTTTATGATGCCAACATATAGTGGACATATTTATGGACATTTATCAACGGGTTTAGTCAGGTTTTCTTTACTATAATTGTCGCAAAATGCGACTACACGATTTTTCGTGCGACATTTTGACTGGAAAGCGGGAAAAGCAAGTTTTCCTAAAATTTACTATGTAGTAATAATTTTAAAATGGACTACGGGTAGTCAGGTATTTATTAACTGCGACAGTCGCAACTGCGCAAAAAAAAGTCGCAACAGCGTTAAAAATTGACTAAATTTACTCCAGCTCAAACATGGAGCAGAAAAAGCTACTACCAAAGTAAAAAAGGAAAAATTGCTTACGTGAAAGAAAATTATCAACAGGCTGAAAGCAGTTGATAAATATGTCGCACATATGCAAAAAAAAAGTAAGGAAAAAATTACTAAAAAAAAGAATACATAAGCAAACATTGATAAATGTCCCTCATTGTGTTTGTGAAGAAAAATTAAATTTATTTGGAATATCCATTTTCCTTACAATTAGAGAGCTTCAAAGTTAGAAAAATGCAAAATTTTCATGAAATTTTGGGATTTTTCACTAAAAAAGGATGCGATTAACGCCGAAAATTTACCACCAAAATAAAGTAGAATATGTCACGAAAAAACAATCTCGGAATCAGAATATTCGGTAAAAGCGTTTTTGCGTTATTAATTCGTAAAGTGACGGTGGTCATAATTGCGAAAAAGGGCTCAGTCCTTAAGGTGAAAAAGGGCTGCGTCCTTAAGGGGTTAAGTGACAGATGCAGTGGTCACAAATTTATTTTATGCATGTTTTTTATTTTTGTGCAAATTTTGCCGCAACTGGCGCAAAAAGACCCACAAATCTAGATTTTAAAGACATAAAAAGTAAAAAATTTCAAAAAAAGTGCAAATGAAAAGTAAAGCAGTTGTCCATTTGAAACAATCAGATATATTTTTTTTAGAAACAATGATTGTTAGCAATGGCCAAAATCTAATAATTTCATGTGCTCAAGTTTAAAAAACATATCCGACAAAGTGATAACAAAATAAAAAAAAGTGAAAGGTAAAAAAATTTATATAATACATATATTCTATATATATCTGTTAAACTAAAACCTCCATCTCTCGAACAATTATTTTTTTTTTTTCATGGCCTGCGGCAAGGTAAACCACTGTTCAAATGTGAGACTCTCTTTGCAGACCTTCTTTTAGGCTAGAATTCCATTGAGGTTTTTCATGCAAAAACTCAGATAAAAACGCCCATTTTGCCGCACAGCATTTTTACTGAAAAAAATGTTGCGGCCAGATGTTAGCTGTAAGTCAATAGTGAACTGCAAAATTTGCCATTTTCTTTTATCCCTTTGGGCATTTTTCAGCTCTTTTGGGCTCAGAGGCTGTTTTTCAAAAACGTCCTCAAAATCAGAGTATGGCGTTTTCCTCCCATAGAAGTCTATGGGAGTGAAAAAACGCCAAGAAAAATGCCATATGGGTTTTAACTTTGGCATTTTTGCAGGTGGATTTTATTCCTTTCTTTTTCTTTCCTTCCTTATTTTTCCAAAAAGGTTTTTTTTTGTTAAATTTTGTAGGGTACCAATCCATTAAAAAAAATTAAAGATACAGTAGTAATGGGAAAAATTGTATTTAACAAAATTTATATTTTTTTACAACAAATTTTTTATTAATTTTTAAACAGGGATCAATTTATGTGGGCGGGCAGAGAACTAAAATTCTAGCCAGCAATATAAAAATTTTAGAAAGGGGCCATTTAATTATAAAAATAATATATTTTTTAAATTAATTTTGTGAAACTTTTTTTTATTAGTAATGTATTTTAATTGTGTTTAATAAAATGTGTTTTTTTACCTTTTTTATATTTTTTTTTAGGTAATACTACTACTACCAGCATGGAACAGACTGTTCCATGATGGGAGTAGTAGTATCTGTACTAATAGACAGATCGTAGCGGGTATCACTTCTGACACCCGCTGCGATCCTCTAGTATAAGCTATAGAAGCGGGCGGCACGCCACACTTCTCGCTCCACTGCCCAGCACTACACTCCGCTGTGATGTGAAATTCTCTTCACTTCACAGATTCATATTTCCCGCTGAGAGCTGTGATCGGCCAGATGGTGTTGGCCAATCACAAATCTCAGCGGCATATACGAATCTGTGATGTGAAGAGAACTTCACATCACAGTGGAGTATACTGTCAGGCAGAGGACCAGACGTGCGGTTGCCGCCCGCTTCTATAGCTTATACAAGAGGATCGCAGCGGGTGTCAGGAGTGACACCCGCTGTGATCTGACATGAACGGCAGGTACTGCTACTCCCAACATGGAGCACACTCTGCACACTCTCCATGCTTGGAGCTGTAGTACCTGCATTAATAGACAGATCGCAATGGGTGTCAGAAGTGACACTCTGGCCATCTGTCTATTAGTACAGATACTACAGCTCCCAGCATGGAGCAGAGTGTACTCCCTGTTCGGAGCAGTAGTACCTGCAGTAAGGGACAGATCGCAGCAAGTGCCCCTCCTGACACCGGTTGCGATCCTCCTGATGTGAATTTCGTGACTCAGCTCTGCTCACTGCTACAGAGTCGGGAGAACTGCTGATGCTAAGCAGTAGATATACGTCATATAACTACTGCCCAGCAAGAACTTACAGTGAGCCTGCCATGTATATACAGTATGCACATTGCTGGCTCACTTAACCCCTTGCTGTGCTGTGCGCTATGCACCAGCCCAGCAAGGAAAGAGATAACATACACTGCTGGACAGTGTAGGTTAACCCTTTCAGCTGTATACACTATATACAGCTATCTAAAGATAGCTGTATATAGTGTATACAGAAGACAAAGAAGTCCACTTACCTCCTTCCAGTCCAACTTAGGTCAGTGTAGCTCCGCCCCTAGAGATCATGTCATTATGGGGTGGAGCTACAGCCAGGAGCCAGGCTGGTTAGGGTGTGAGGCTCTGTTCACATTGTACGTTTTGTATAATGTCAACAGACCCTTCTGCCAGTGTCCTCCCAGACAGGGAGACACCAGCTATTGCTAAACTACAACTCCCAGCATGGCCAGACAGCCAAAGGCTGTCTGGGCATACTGGGAGTAGTAGTTTCAATTGGAGGCTCCCTGTTTGGGTAAACATTGCAATATGGGTGCCCTCCCCAGCGGAGAGCACCAAAAAATGTCTGAACCAATATTTTTGTGCTTTTTTTTTTTTTTTTTTCTTCTAGTTTCAGAACTGTATATGCAGAGGATCACGGCGGAATCGGAGGAGTACTGCGGATGAACTGGATTTTCATGAATAAATAAATAAATTTAAAAAAGCGCATTGGGTTTTCCGTATTTTTATTTTCAGCCACATACCAACCAAGCAGCAAAGGCCTGACGTTACCAGGGTTGGTTAGGACCATTGTTACTGGTCTTCCCCAGCCTAAATAACGCCAGCCTGTTACCGCCTAGGCCCAGGAGCACCATTTTTGATGCTCCAGGCCTCTTGGTACCAGTTCTTCCCGGCACCCCTGTAGCAGTGGGTACAGGGGTAATAATTGGGGGTTAGCGCTAGCTGTTTTTGGGGCTAACGCCTTAGCTTAGTAATGGATTCCGTCAATAAGACCGGCTTCCACTACTAAGCCTGAAAATTCTATAAAAAATTAAAAAAAAAACATTGGAAAACATTTTTTATTTTAAAAAACACTCCCCCACTGCCCATTTTATTAAAAGGAAAAAATTCAGTTCATCCGCAGTAGTCCTCCGAATCTGCCGTAATCCTCTGCATACACAGATCTGAAATAAGAAGAAGAAAGAAACACAAAAAATGGGTTAGGACATTTTTTGGCACCCTCCACTGGGGAGAGTGCCCATATTGCAATGTCTTCCCAAACAGAGAGCCTCTAATTGTTGCAAAACAATTGCCTTTGGCTGTCTGGGCATGCTGGGCAGCTGAAACTCTTTATTAGAAAAATATAAAACTTTTACAAAACACAAAAACAATGCTTCGTCAGCTGAAACATAAACAATGAAAAAGTAACATAAATATAAACTTTTTGTTACAGAATAAAAAGACCTTCCTAACCGGCCAGCCCAGCTTAACTCAACTAACAAATAATGCCTACTACTACTAATTCTACCCTATTATCCTTCCAAACACACATACATTACCATCCATAACATAAATATAGTTTTGTTTAACTAAGTTTTAACTGAAAAACATCCGAATAGGAAACCTCACGTACCATACACAACACACATTAAACAAAAATAAACATGGCTAACAGCCATAACAAAATAATATAAAAATAAATAAATAAAATAATTCCATCTTGGAAATTCCATCAGTTTTTCCCTTACCTAACTACCGCACATTACACACATACAACAAATCAATACTCAAAATACACGCTATATCATAACAATATTTTAAAAAAATATATGTGTGTGTGTGTTAAGGCTAATTTATTAGCCTGTATTTGTGGGAGGGGCGGGATTTCGCTATAAGAACCCGCGGCAGTAGCTGTGCCTGACGCTGCGGGTTCATCACGTTCACAGCAGGGGGTGGCGTCACGTCAATCGGTCAGCTGACTGCACGTGTCAGCTGACCGGAAGTTCGCTCCAGCCGGCAGGGTATGGGTAAGTGGCCGCGGCTGACCGGGGTAACGCTAGCTGTTCCCGGCCTCTGGAGGTAAGCCGGAGTTCGGGGAATCCCTTGATAAGCCCGTCCCCTGGTTTTATTGTTATATTCGGGCATTGTTGTCAGACCTGCCATCTCGGGCCACGCTTATACTCCGGTCAGTAACGTTACAGGGTTGGATGGGGACATGCTCACTGGGCGGCGTTATTCCCGTCTTCCTCTCTATCTTTCTCTCCCCTCCCCCCTGCAGTTACACATACGGTTCTCTCACGGTGTGTTGCAGCTGTCACCAGTCAGTGTTGTCCTGTAAGGAATGCTCTTATCTGTGTGAGGGCTCCACTTTAGGTGTGGGGGGTCTGTTCTTAATAAATGGTAGAGGTATATTGTTTAGCCTTTTTGTGCTCGTCAGTTCACAATTTTTGTCTGTTTTACATGTTTATTTGCGCAATTACGGTTTTCATGCGCTTCGCTATGTTATTTACGTATCATCGCATACTAAAAAATAAATAAATAAATGTATGCTCATATAGTCATTCTATATACACGTTCCTTCCACATAGAAGGTCATGTAGTTGTGCCGGGCACATGCTTCATTATTCTACGCATATGGTCACATAGTTGTCGGTGTACACGCTTCTATAATTTAATCTATGTACACGGTCATATAGTTGTTCTGTGCATGCTCATATAATTTGTTTGCTCCTATAATTTATTCTATGCATATGATTATATGGTTGTTCTATGCACATGCCCTCAAAATTGCTGTACACATGTTTGTAGCGTTCATACTATACACACGTTTGTAGGATTTATACTGTACACACGCTGGTAGGATTTATGCTGTACACACGCTGGTAGGATTTATGCTGTATATACGCTTGTAGTTTTTTTCATAGTTCATACGCTTGTAGGACTTATATTGCACATACGCTTGTAGGATTCATGCTGTACTCGCCCTCGTAGGGCTTATACCGTACACACGCTTGTAGGGTTTATACTGTAAACATGCTTGTAGGGTTTATACTGTACACGTGCTTGTAGGATTTATATCGTACAGACGCTTGTAGGGTTTATACTGTACACACGCTTGTAGCACACGCTTGTAGGATTTATACTGTATAAACGCTTGTAGAATTTATACTGTACACTCACTTGTAGGATTTATACTGTACACTCGCTTGTAGTGTTTATAATGTACACTTACTTGTAGGATTTATACTGTACTTACGCTTGTGCATGTTTGTAGGACTCATGCTTGTAGTTTCATACTGTACGCACTCTTGTACATTCTTGTAGGATTTATGCCGTACACTTACTGGTAGGATATGCTGTACATAAGCTACACACATTAGGATTATACTGTACATTCACTTGTAGCATTTATACTGTACATTTGCTCACAGAATTTATACTGTACACACGCTTGGACACGCTTGTAGGATTTATACTGTACACACGCTTGTTGGGTTTATACCGTACACACACTTGTAGGTTTCATATGGTACATACGCTTGTAGAATCCATACGGTACACTCGCTCGTAGGTTTTATGCTGTATACACGCTTGTACACGCTTGCAGGATTCATATTACACACGTGCTTGTAGGATTTATGCTGTGCACGCGCTCGTAGAAATTATACTGTGCACACGTTCGTAGATTTATACGGTTCTCACGCTCATAGGATTCATACTGTACATTCACTCGTAAGAATTGTGCTGCACTCCCGCTCGTAGGATTTATATTGTGCATGCTCGTAGGGTTGTGTTACATATGTGCTCGAGGGAATCATGCTGTGCGTGCGCTCGTGACATGTGTGCTGTGCATGCGCTTGCAGCATTTGTACCGCGCACATGCTCATACAGCGCGTGGGGTGTGGCCCTGTGCGCAGGTATGTGGTCATAATAGTTACTACATGCATGCATATTCTTTGTCATCGGTTGTGGTTGGCCACATGTGCGTTCGCTTTGGTGGTGCATACGCGCATATAGTTGGTCTGAGTATAGGTTCATCAAGTTTGGTGGTACAGCCACGCATAGCTGTTATACGACAGTTTCCCACATAGTCGTTCTGTACACATCTGTGTATAGGCAGGGAGATACATGGCATAGTTGTTGTTACTGACACACCTTCAGCTCAACAATAACATTACACATAGGTGGTGTATTCTCATAATACCTGCCATGTCTGCAGGGGGATACATTGCATAGTGGTTGTTACTGACACGTCTTCAGAGCAACGACATTACGACACATAGGTGGTGTATACCCATTATGCCTGCCACGTCTGCAGAAGGGGTGCGTCGCATAATTGTTGTTACTGACACGCCTTCAGAACAACAATAACACAACACATAGGTGGTGTATACCCATTATACCTGCCACGTCTGCAGGGGGATATATTGCATAATTGTTGTTAACTGACACATCTTCAGAGCAACATTACGACACATAGGTGGTGTATACTCATTATGCCTGCCACGTCTGCTGGGCGTTACATTGCATAATTGTTGTTACTGACACGTCTTCAAAGCAACAACATTACGACACATAGGTGGGTATACCCATTATACCTGCCACGTCTGCAGGGGGATACATTGCATATTTGTTGTTACTGACACGCCTTCAGAGCAACAACATTACGACACATAGGCGGTGATATACTCATTATTCCTGACACGTCTATTAAAAAAAAAGGAAAAAAAAAATTGCCTCACATCAGTGCTTTCTAGTTATTGTACAGTGGGACAGACACCGTATGAATAAATTCATGTGTTGTATTATACGTCAGTGCTTCATGTAGTTATATAGTTGTACTGGGCATATGTGTGGATAAGTTGCTCTGTGCATCTGTTTGTTATAGTTTGTTCAGTACATATGCTCACCCATGCAGTTCATTCTAGCCACACGTTCATAGTTTGTTCGGTGCACACGCTCAAAGCTTTATACATACGCCCATATAGTTTTGACTGTGTATACGGTCGTGGGTTGTTTGAGCATGTGGTTGTGGTGTTAGTGAGGTGCATCTGGCCTTGATGATTACGCCGGGCCCACGTTTATATTTTCATGGTCTGCATATGGATCAAGAAGTCATGCTAGGAATATATTTATGTTGCAGGATTATTCTATTCGGTATAGATTCATAGGTTCATTAGGTACACATGTTTCATGATGTTTTGCTGTGCTATGTTATGGTATTTAGACCATGCACCCATGTCTTTGACACTGCCCAGGTTTCATGACATTGGGCGAATCTGCACGGATAATTCGGTGGGTTATCATTTTATTAACATTGAGTAGTGCATATGGAAATATAGCTGGGGTTCCGTTTGTTACTTGCCTAGTCGACAGGTCAAGCATGGTTACGACCTGTCTCAGCTTCAGGTTGACATCGACACTAATAGTCTTCTACATTGGTTGAGGGTTTTTTAATTTCGTCTACGCCAGTCACATCTTCAGGTCAGTCTGGATATAATCTGACATGCCTTTAGGTTGGCGACAATGTCTTTGTATACGTTGTGTTCTCTCAGCACTTGGTTATGCTACAGGGATAGCATTATGTTTCCATTGTTAATTGCCACATTTATAGGTATATCATGGTTACGACCTGTTTTGGTTCAGGGTGACGGACATACTGTTAAGTTACAGATTTGGTTGAGTCTTTCATTCATGTTTCGGCCTGTCACGTCTCCAAGTCAGTTTAGTTGCGACCTGATACGACTTCAGGTCGGCAGTAACGTCATCATGTGTCTATATGTTTACTTAGCATTAGGGACATAGCTTGGTTCTGTGTGGTTGGTTTTGTTTGTTTTTGCGGTTGAGTCTCATCATCAGGTTGTTGCATAAGGGGTTGCATTGCCATTCACGTCCACAGGTTGGTTACAGTGGTAACCTGGCACAGGTTTATGTTGGTGATTACGTAGTCTTTTGTGTATACACGTTGTTAGCACTTGGAGTTGTGTATACGGGCATAGGTTTGTTCTCAGTTGAGACTTATCACAACTCCACAGCTCACAGAGAGCTTCCAACACGTAACCTGGAATACTTAAGCGATGTTTTACATTAGATACCTAGTGGATGTCTCATGTGCCATTTTATTCCTACTTGCATTCATCGGGTTTTGCCATTCTTCTTTGCATCTAGCATAATACTATCAAAGAATATCTGTCAGGTATCCAGCATAACATCATGTGGTTTTCCTCTGACAGGGTGTCATTGTTTGCATTCCATGCCATCAAATCTACCCTGAAAAGTGCTCGAAGAGGGAGATTGCAAGCCCTCTAGCCGTCAGCTCTGGCAGCTGGCTTAGTTAGCTGGTTAGCTGACGCTTTAGGTAATTCCCCATTGGGACGCCAGGACAGCTTAACGTTAGAGGCCGCGCTGTCCTTCAGTTGTCATGGTTTCCTAAGGTTTAGGGGAAATACATGCAGGTGCGGGGCCGTAGTTGCAATAACTTTGCAGGGATGCAAATAATTACTTATTGAAATTGTGTAGTAGATGAATGCTATTGTCAGGTTATCATCATACGGCATTTTCCCATCTCCCACGGGTGATGCTCAGCTCGAGTATTGCAATCTTCGCTTCCGCATGTTAAGGGTCCAACGGGATCAGCCGCTGCCATTATTTAGGAGGCGGCACTCACTGCTAAGTTGTTGGTCAAGCATGTACGTATTCTTGTTAAATTCTTTTAGCGATCCGTCCACTATATCCAGTCATTCCCTTAGCATTGGGCCTGCTGCACCGACGTCACATCATGGTGTGCCAGCATACGTGGTTAGGAAATAGGGGTGCTGGGAAGTCAGTACCTACATGCGCTATACCCCCATTCCATAGTCGGTAATGCATGATGTATTTCAGTCATTGGTCACTGGGTTGTTGCACGAGTTAATAGCGCTTTGTTCTCATTATGAGTTTTGCTCTCTATTTTTCAAGTGTACTCCTACGCGGCAGTATATGGCATAACTCAGACTGCTTAGATAGGTTACAGGATGTAGTAGAGAACAGGAGTTTAGTAAGAGGTTTAGTTAGGTAGGCTCGCTATACGATTGAGCACCGACCACAAATATATATATAAACAAATAAAAATTTGGGCTTACTGCCATAACCAAAAACAAAAGAATTTTGGTGAACTGCCATAACCAACAATTATTCCAACTTGGAAGAAATTTTTCCTTATTTTCTTTCCCTTTTTCCCTCTCTTCTTCCTTGCTAGGACTCTAACATAAACTTTAGTAACACACACATACATTACCATAAAGAAATAATCAATTTTTTTTTTTTCTTAAACACTATAATATCAACTGGTCAAACTGCCTTTACCCTACAATGAGGTATAAAACTATACAAAAATGCTTATACATAAAACTATTTATACCTAAGAAATAAATATAAACAAACCTACACTATGAACTGTCCCATCATGCACACTCCTCCCCCCCCCCCTCCCCCCTGGAAATGGGTTGGAATTCATAGATCACATTTTTAACTGAAAACAGTCATTGTCCATAAACTGACCCAAGCCAGACCAAAAAAAAAAATTTTTTTTAAAAAACCTCCCCCCAAAAAACCTCACCCAACCTAAAATACACCCCTCACCCACTAAATTATAAACAAACTAAACAATGCACAAACTCACTACAACCACAGAAATAATATAAGAAAACAAAACAAAAAACAGAGTAATACAGTACTATACCACAAACCCCCACCAGGCCCAAGTTTGGTTGCCTGCAAGCCCTTTACATTCAAATTACTGAAAACAAAACAAAAAGCTAGAGTGACATGCATAGCCCACCACCAGGAAGAAAGATGGCAATCTTGATAAAACTGAGTTTCAAAAACCTTTCCCTATCAAACTTACCTCTAACCCTATCACCATCCCTTCATAAAACTGACCCTATACTCCCCCTAACATCTATATACTGTCCCTAACCAAAATTAAGATACTTTACCTTAAGGGCCTAGTACCTAGGGCACATCAAAAGAAAAACCTCTCCACAGGAGAGAAGCCCTACTGGAACCAAGATTGCCATACTCCAAAGACCTGATCTTCCCGAGGTCACCGGTGATATTCTTACAGACCTCCACCTCTGAGAGGACTTTCTGTTGGGTCGACACTAAACACTGTGCGTTCCATGTGTAGTACCTAACCACTAAGCTGACTAAGAATAAAGTGCCCCGATCATGGCCACCCAGGTTCCTGAATGCCCCATAAGCCCACTCCGGATGGGTAAGGCCAGCAAGTTGACTCCAGCCGATGGAAGCACCCACCCTGTTGTAAACACCTATATTAAAGGGACAGTGAAGCAGGAAGTGGTCCATGCTTTCCAGCGTGTCCCCGCACTCTTCTCGGGGACATCCCTGGTCATCAAGTCCCAAAACGGAGGTACTTCACTCGCCCCCCTTTCTCACATTCCTGGAAGAAAGGCTGAAACCATTCCCTGCAGGTGAGTACCCACGGAGGAGCTCTCTCTTTCCAGAGGTTTGCAATGTTAGCTTTCAAGAAGGTGTTCGTTAAGAACACCACCTCGTTTACCATAGATAAACCCCCTAGTCTCCTCGTGCGGTACGTAACCTCCCTCTTTACTAGGTTCAACCTGTTCCCCCATAACAGTTGGAAAAACAGGCTGTAGATCCTAGTGTAGTAAGCCTCTAGCAAGATACATACGCTGCCCAGATAGATTAAAAAAAAGGGGAGCAGGTACGAATTGATCAGGTGTACCCTTTCCCTGAGGGTCATAGACCAACTTTTCCACCTTCTGTGTGGCATCCTGGAGCTTACCATCCCAGTTTTTGGCGGGATAATCATGCTGGCCGAATGTGATGCCTAACACCTTTGCTGATTCTTGGGGCTCTGGAAGGGTGTCCGGGAGATCAAACGTGGGATCTCCCCCTCCCAGCCAGAGACTTTCACACTTATCCCGGTTGATCTTAGACCCGGATACCTCCGAGTAGCGGTCCACCTCTTACATCACCACATCGACTTCCTCCCTCAAGGAGACGAAAATAGTGACATCATCAGCGTACGCCACACCCTCTGGACGGAGACTCATCCCGTCTCCCGCCAATGGCCCGCGACTCACCCTCCTAAGGAAGGGATTGATCACGAACACATATAAAAGCGGGCTCAAAGGACAACCCTGACGGACTCCGGACCACACCTCAAAAGAGCGGCCAGACCAACTGTTCACCAGATGGAAACTCTCTGCCCCTGCATACAAGATCTTAAGCCAATTAACAAAAGTACTCGGTAAGCCATATCTCAGGAAGACGGACCAGAGGTACTCGTGGTTCACCCGATCAAATGCTTTGGCCTGATCCAAGGACAGCAAGTACCCCTTCCAGAGACCCGCACTACTCCGCTCCACTGCCTCCCGGACACCGAGAACAGCACTTAAGGTGCTTCAGCCTGGAACAGTGCAGTGCTGGGCCCCCGAAAGGAACCGGGGTGCAAACTTCACCAGACGATTAAACAGTATTTTAGACAGAAGCTTCCTATCCGTATTGAGAAGAGCTATCGGTCTCCAATTCTCAATACAGCTTGGATCTTTGCCCTTTGAAAGAAGAATCAGGGCTGACCTCCTCATTGACTTCGGCAGAGTGTCCGAGGAGAGACATTCATTGAATACCTCAGTCAAGAGAGGAGCTAAAGACTCCTTAAAGGTCCTGTACCACTCGGATGTTAAGCCATCCGGACCTGGCGACTTCTTAGGGGCAAGCCCCTCGATCGCCAGTCTCACTTCCTCCTCCCTGATATCTTCTGCCAAAATGCCAAGAGAGGGGTCTACCCCTGGCTCAGGAATGGCTTCAGCCAGGAAAACCGACATCTTGTCTCGATCCAGATCCTTTCTTCCCAAAAGGTGCAAGTAGAAGGATCTGACGACCTCCAGGATCCCTGATCTGGACCGATTCAGAGATCCTGTACTATTAATCACTCCTGAAATGACTTTACTACTCACTGACATCTTGCAGTTTCTGTAAGGGTCGGGCGAGCGGTACTTCCCGAAATCCCTCTCAAAAACCAAAGATGCGTGCCTATCGTACTGACACCTTATCAGCAAGGACTTCACTCTGGAGATATCCTCTCGGCTACCTCCAGTCGAGATGAGAAGCTCGAGTTTATTTTTCAGACCCTGATACAGGCGATACCTGCTTAGGGACCTGAGGCTCGAGAGCTGGCGGAAAAACCCCGCAACTCGCTGCTTGAATATCTCCCACCACTCTGACTTACTACTACATAGGTCCAGTAAAGGTACCAGACACTGAAGAAAATCCTCAAAGGACTGTCTTACCTCCGCTTCCTCCAGGAGGAATGAATTCAGCTTCCAATAACCTTTACCTATCCGGGGGGTCTCTGAAACATTCAGGAAAAATAAAATCATACAGTGATCGGAGAGTTCCACCTCAACCACGGAGTCGGACACTGCGGAAGAGACTGCTTCCTCCTTCAAATAAAACCAGTCTATCATAGACCTGCAGCTACCTCGATGAAAGGTGAAACCTGTGTGGCCTGAGGGGTTCCAGATGTGGGCATCCTCTCGGTGAGCTTCTCTAACTATGCTGTTGAGGGCCACACTGTCGTAAGCCAGCCGATCAGTGGAGCCTCTCCTATCTTGGGATCTGGTGACATTATTGAAATCCCCTCCAAAAATCTTGCCGACGTAAAAAGAAAGGCTTGGTCTTCATAAAGAGATCTTTTCGTCTCCACTTTGTTTGTGGGGCATAGATGTTAATGAGCCAGAGCTCTTGTCCCTTCATGAAGACATCTAAGATCAGGCACCTTCCCATTTCTAACTCAATGACCCGTCTGCTTTCAACAGGAGCGGTAAAAAGGACCGCCACCCCACTATACGGCTCAGCCGCAAGAGACCAGTGGGAGGGACCGCGCCTCCACTCTCTTCTGGCTTTAACCAGAGAGGCTAGATCTGACAACCTGGTCTCCTGTAAAAAGAAAATGCCGGCTTAAACACGGCCCAGAAAATCAAAGGCTGCAAATCTAGCCATATCTGACTTAATACTGGCACAGTTAATAGATGCCAGCATCAATGGGGTGAGTGCCGCCATACAGGGTAATTGAGTTAGATGGCCTCAACCCCTTATTTTTTCTTGCCCTACTTCTTCACCGCCTCAAGCCCTGAAGAAGAATGAGCATTCTTACTTTCTTTAGACCTCTTTTTTGATTCAGACTGATCCATCTGGTTCCCGTCTCCATCTGACCCTGAGTTAGCCCTGCCCTCCGAGGAAGAAGCCTCAACAGGATAGGAGGCTCCCCTCCCTCAGGCACCCCATCCTCGCCACCCCCCTCCAATGAGGGGGAGGAGATGGTATCAAGGACAAGGTACCTGTTTGATAGGTCAATCAGAGGGGGGGGCAGGTAAGCTTCCTTTCAGGACCTGGCCTGTAGCACTTGAAACAGAGGGCTGAGACCTCCCCTTTACTACTCTTTTGCCCTTGTCTTTTTTTCGGCCTCTCCCTCCCGTCCTCATCCACACTTTTAATAGTGGGAGGAATCAGAAAGATCAGCCTCTTTGCCTTCCTCTCTGTGAAGCCTCGTAATCGCCTCATCCAGCACATCATCCCCCAGGGTCTCAGCAATATTTGGGCTAGTGACAGGAGCAGAGCCAGGAGCTACCCCCGCCACCTGGGAACTACCCAGCTCCCTACTCCTCCTGCGGTTTTCATCTTGCCTTAGTTTGGCGGCCCCTTTTTGCTCTTCATTAACCCTGTTGCTCCTTCACCCCCGCCCGTACCCTCCCCGGCTGGGGCAACCCTAAAGCTCTCCCCAGCTGGAGTGGCCACTACACGGGAAAAGCCACTGGGACAACGGCTGAATGGTTGTCCAAGTACACCACACAGATGACACGGGATCTGCCTACAGGATGTGGCCAGATGACCCACCCCACCACACAAAGCGCAAACCTGCACAGTGCAGGCTGCGCTAAAATGGGTAGGACTACCACACCTGTGGCAGACCTTAGGCTGCCCCTGGTAGAAGACTTGGATTCTGTCACGCCCAAGGAAGGCTGCCAATGGAATGTGGACAACAGTGCTCCCAGAACGCCTAATTTTGATGGAAAATGTCCAGGCCCCAGACCAGATCCCATGCTCATCTAGATTTTTCTTGGGCATGTCCGTCCCATCCCCATACCAACCCAGCCAGGTCATGATGACGTAGCAAGAGAGCAACTTGTTACGGGTCAAAATGGTCACTCTCTTGGTCTGGGTCTGCCGGGATATAGCTTTTACAGCAAAACCCCACCAGCCGGGCTCTTCCTTCACCATCTCGTAATTTGAGCAGAAAAGTTCAAGACCCTCTGGCCGAACAAAGCTGATGTCGAACTCAGATGAACCATAGGGGTGAATCAGGGCAAAGATGTCACTCACCCTGAACTCCATCTGAAGGAGGAGCTCAACCACTCTCGTCCGAGGTGGGCACGCATCTTTGCCCCTCCAAATCAGATGGGCCAAATTCCTACAGTTACTATCCTGCCCGGGTGTCTGGAGGGACCACACCACCTCCCCATTCTGTTCTCGAAAGGCACCTAGACCATGTCTCTCTATCCAGAAAGACAGGTCAACCGATCCCCTCCCTTCTACCTCAATTGACCTATCACCCTTACGCAGAGCCTCCATGAGGCGCCACTGCAAGTGACCCCCAGAACCAGATGGAGACGGGGACCCCCCCTGTTTCTCCGGCAGCGACGCTGGCATAGCTTCTAGCAGTCACCACTGGGGGGGGGGGGGGGGGGTAGGCAGCTGAACCACTTCCTCAGTATTCCTAGCAAATCCAGCACCCTTCTTTTGCACACCGCTAACACACTCTCTTGCATACTACTAACACCCCTCTCTTGCACACCATATTAGCACCCGTCTCTTACACACTGCTAACACTCCTCTCTTGTACAACTCTAGTACCCCACTCTTGCACTCTGCTAACCTTCTCATGCATCATACCATCGCCAAAATGTATATTTATTTATTTGCAGAGGATACTTCACTCTCTTTTACACTCTTTCCTTTCACACCATTATCCTGGCTGGACTTTGCTGGGCTTGCCAGGTTATTTACATGCGCCATGGGGGTTCGCGCTGCTAGCCCCGCCCCTGATGACAGCACTTCCGGTTCCGGTGATGTCCCTTCTGGCAATGCTGATGATGATCCCAGTGGGAACTGGTTCACACTGGGTGGGAGCTGTCCCTCCGGACGCACCCCCACCCCTCTAACAGCAGCCATCATGCAGGGATTCCCCTCCCTCACAGGGGAAAGCCCCACAACATCAGTGCAACCTTTGGGAGCCTCCTCACCCAACCGCCCGGGCTTTTCTGCCAATCCAGATGCATAGACTTTTTAAAAACGTATCCTATATCCAAAGGATAGGGGATAAGCGTCTGATTGTGGAAGGTCTGACTGCCGAGACCCCCCCAACGATCTCCTGTACAAGGCCAAGCTCTAACCTCAGCATGCAGGGTCTGCCGCTCATCCCCAGTAGTTTGATTCCCCATGATTAGACACTTATACGATATCCTTTAGATAAGAAATATGTTTTTATAAAGTGCATAACTCCTTGAATACAAGGCATTTATAACAACATGGATACATACTATTCTATTATATGGTGCTGCAGAGTTGGGCTTAAAAGGGTACTCCGGTGAAAACCTTTTTACTTTTAAATCAACTGGTGCCAGAAAGTTAAACAGATTTGTAAATTACTTATATTAAAAAATCTTAATCCTTCCTGTACTTATTAGCAGCTGAATACTACAGAGGAAATTCTTTTCTTTTTGGAATTCTCTCTGATGATATCACGAGCACAGTGCTCTTTGCTGACGTCCTTATAGTAATAATAATAACTCTTTATTTATTGTTGTCCTTTGTGGGATTTGAACCCAAGGCCCCAGCACTGCAAGGCAGCAGTGCTAACCACTGAGCCACCATGCTGCCCTTAGCATATATCTGCTATGCACGGTTGCTAAAATGGACAGAGATGTCAGCAGAGAGCACTGTGCTCGTGATGTCATCAGTGTTCCAAAAAGAAAGGAATTTCCTCTGTAGCATTCAGCAGCTAATAAGTACTGGAAGGATTAAGATTTTTTAATAGAAGTAATTTACAAATATGTTTAACTTTCTGGCACCAGTTGATTTAAAAGAAAAAAGGTTTTCACCGGAGTACCCCTTTAAACCCAGCAGCAGCAGTGTTTTGGCAAGGTCAGGCTGTTGATTGGGCTACTGTACTACAGATCCAATTATGCAGATTAGCATGCAGGGATTTGTAGGAGATAAGTACCAAATCTGGGTGGTAATTGACAGATTAAAGGGGTATTCCAACAACAGACATCTTATCCCCTATCCAAAGTCTTAATGCGGGGGTCCCGCCGCTCCATAGACATGAATGGAGGGGGTGTGACATCAAAACACTTCTCTGGCCGCCCAAACCCAGCGTTCTAAACATACTGTTTAGAATGCTGGGTACTGCACGGAGATGGCAGGGGGTCCCCCGCGATCAGATATCTTATACACTATCCTTTGGATAGGGGATAAGATGTCTAGGGGCGCAGTACCCCTTTTAAGTATTGCTCCAGCAATTGTGTAACATGTCCTGACAGACAGAGGTGTCAGCAGAGAGCACGTGGTCGTGACAGAAGAGAAATCCAAAAAGAAAAGAATTTCCTCTGTAGTATACAGCCGCTAATAAGGAAGGATTAAGATTTTTTAATAGAAGTAATTTACAAATCTGTTTAACTTTTTAGCACCAGTTGATTTAAAAAAAGAAAGAAAAAAAAAAGTTTTTCACAGGAGTACCTGCCTTTCACAGCTCACTACATGATGGCACAGTCAGATATATAACTCCTATCTCTGACTGTGCCATCATATAGTGAGCGGTGAAAGGCAGGTAGAAAATAGCAACTAGTCCATTTATAAGCCACACACTTTACCTTTTTTGCTTCCTGCTTGGGTGAGGCTGAGGCCGCTAAGATTTATTACAGAAATAGCACAGCAGCACAGAGTATTTCTGGAGGGAACTGTAGTGAGGCAGACTGTCTGAAATACTCTGTGCTGCTGGGAAGCCTACTCCTGTCTTTCACCGCTCCCTACATGACTGCACAGTCAGAGATATAAGTTATATGTGAAATATAACTTATATCTCTGACTGTCTTATCATGTAGGGGGGCGGTGAAAGGAAGGTAGAAGATGGAGTAGGCTTCCCCGCAACATAGAGTATTTCTGGCAGACAGTCTGCCTCACGACAGTTCCCTCCAGAAATAGTCTGTGCTGCTGTGCTATTTCTTTAATAAATCTTAGAGGCCTCAGCCTCACCCAAGCAGGGGGTGGGAAAAGGGTCGCAATACACAAAATGCACTATATCTATTTAGCTGTAGATTAAAGTGCTGCTTTAGACAGCAACTCACAAATGACGTCTTCTCTAATCAGCCTTGTTCCCTTCTCTTCTCCATCTGGTCTGCGCCATCATGACAATTTCTTCCAGCCACAATTCTTCACCATTAAACCTGCAAAACAAACCTATTAGGCTCCGCACTTTTTTTTCCATGGGTGACAGAGGGGTGTAGAGGAGTGTACATGGGTGACAGAGGGGTGTAGAGGAGTGTACATGGGTGACAGAGGGGTGTAGATGAGTGTACATGGGTGACAGAGGGGTGTAGAGGAGTGTACATGGGTGACAGAGGGGTGTAGATGAGTGTACATGGGTGACAGAGGGGTGTAGAGGAGTGTACATGGGTGACAGAGGGGTGTAGAGGAGTGTACATGAGTGACAGAGGGGTGTAGAGGAGTTTACATGGGTGACAGATGGGTGTAGAGCAGTGTACATGGGTGACAGATCGGTGTAGAGAAGTGTACATGGGTGACAGAGGGGAGTAGAGGAGTGTACATGGGTGACAGAGGGGTGTAGAGGAGTGTACATGGGTGACAGAGGGGTGTAGAGGAGTGTACATGGGTGACAGAGGGGTGTAGAGGAGTGTACATGAGTGATAGAGGGGTGTAGAGGAGTGTACATGGGTGACAGGGGTGTAGAGGAGTGTACATGGGTGACAGATTGGTTTAGAGGAGTGTACATGAGTGACAGAGGGTTGTAGAGAAGTGTACATGGGTGACAGAGGGGTGTAGAGGAGTGTACATGGGTGACAGATGGGTGTAGAGCAGTGTACATGGGTGACAGAGGGGTGTAGAGCAGTGTACATGGGTGACAGAGGGGTGTAGAGGAGTGTACATGGGTGGCAGAGGGGTGTAGAGGAGTGTACATGGATGGCAGAGGGGTGTAGAGCAGTGTACATGGGTGGCAGAGGGGTGTAGAGGAGTGTACATGGGTGACAGAGGGGTGTAGAGCAGTGTACATGGGTGACAGGGGTGTAGAGGAGTGTACATGGGTGACAGAGGGGTGTAGAGGAGTGTACATGGGTGGCAGAGGGGTATAGAGGAGTGTACATGGGTGGCAGAGGGGTGTAGAGGAGTGTACATGGGTGACAGATGGGTGTAGAGGAGTGTACATGGGTGGCAGAGGGGTGTAGAGGAGTGTACATGGGTGACAGAGGGGTGTACAGGAGTGTACACGGGTGGCAGAGGGGTGTAGAGGAGTGTACATGGGTGACAGAGGAGTGTACATGGGTGACAGAGGGGTGTAGAGGAGTGTACATGGGTGACAGAGGGGTGTAGAGTAGTGTTGAGCGGCATAGGCCATATTCGAATTCGCGATATTTTGCGAATATATGGACGAATATTCGTCATATATTCGCTAAATTCGCATATTCGTAATATTCGCGTTATTTTTGCATATGCGAAAATCCGCGTATACAAAAATTAGCATAAGCGAAAATTTGCATATGAAAATTTTCGCATATGCGAACATTCGCACGCCAGTCTCACACAGTAGTATTAGAGCCTTCTTTACAACACACAAGCTGGAAGCAGAGAGGGATGATCACTGTGATGTGTACTGTGAAAAAAAATCTGAATATTCGTAATTACGAGTATATAGTGCTATATTCGCGAATATGCAATATTCGCGAATAAAATTTGCATTGCGAATATTCGCGAGCAACACTAGTGTATAGGAGTGTACATGGGTAACCGAGGGGTGTAGAGGAGTGTACATGGGTGGCAGAGGGGTGTAAAGGAGTGTACATGGGTGACAGGGGGCGTAGGGGGTGGCAGAGGGGTGGACAGGCGTGACAAGGTGGTAACAGAGGGGTGTAGAGGTGTAGAGGAGTGTACATGGGTGGTAGAGGGGTGTAGAAGAGTGAACATGGGTGACAGGGGGCGTAGGGGGTTACAGAGGGGTGGACAGGCGTGACAAGGTGGTAACAGGGGTGGATAGGGGTGACAAAGGGACAGAGGGGTGAATAGGGGATGGACATGGGTGACAAGGATGTGGTCAGGGGTGGACAATGGAGAGTGAACATCATGGGGGACAAGGGGATGACAGAGAGGTGGACATGCATGACAGGAGGGCGAAAAGGGGGTAAAAGAGGGGTGGACAGGAGTGAGAGAGGGGTGGACTGGGGTGACAAAGGGACAGAGGGGTGAATAGGGGGTGGACATGGGTGACAGAGGGGTAGACCTGGGGGTGGTCAGAGGGGTGGATGGGGGGTGATCATGGGTGACAGAGAGATGGACAGGGGTGACAGAGGGGTGGCCAAGGTAGACATGGATGACAGGGGGGGTGGACATGGGAGACGGGGGGGGGGTGAACAGGGGGGACGGGGGGGGTGAACAGGGGTGACGGGGGGGTGAACAGGGGTGACAAGGGGGGTAAAAGAAGGGTGACAGAGGGATAAATAGGGGGGTGGACGTGGCTGACAGGGGGGTAGACAAGGGAGACAGGGGGTAGACAAGGGAGACCGGGGGCGTGAACAGGGGTAACAGGGGGTCAGAGGGATGAATAGGGGGTGGACATGGTTGACAGAGGGGTAGACTGGGGGGGTGGTCAGAGAGTTGCCCAGGGGGGACAGGGGTGGCCATGGATGACAGGGGGGATGGACATGGGAGACCAGGGGAATGGACAAGGATGACAGGGGGGATGGACAAGGATGACAAGGGGGTTAAAGGGGTGAATAAGGCTGTGGACATGGGTGACGGGGGGTAGATTGAAGGGTGGACATGGGAGACAGGGGGTGAACAGGGGTGACAGGGGGGTGAACAGGGGTGACAGGGGGTCCGAGGTGTGGACAGGCATGACAAGGGGGTAAAAGAGGGGTGGACAGGGGTCACAAAGGGACAGAGAGGTGAATAAGGGGGAGGACAGGGGTGACAGAGGGATGGACAGGGGTGGCCAAGGTGGACATGGATGACAGGGGGGTGGAAATGGGAGACAGTGGGGGGGGGGGTGAACAGGTATGACAGGGGGGTGGAAAAAGATGACAAGGGGGTAAAAGAGGGTGACAAAAGGGACAGAGGGGTGAATGGGGGATGTACATGGGTGACAGGGTAGACTGGGGCTGGACAAGGGAGGTGGTGAACATGGGTGACAGGGTGGACAAGGCGGACATGAATGAAAGGAGGGTGGACATGAATGACGGGGGGGGGGAATGGGTGACCGGGGGGGGGTAACAGAGGGGTGGAAAGGGGTACTTAAGCAAGCCGGCACAGGACGCAGCTTGCAGTTCCATGGCATCTTTGGCACCATTTTCGGCTTACTGTGCCGGAGGGGGACACAGGGGGAGGGGGACGCTGGGTGCGCAGTACGCACATATGCTTCCCTTCCCCCCTCCGGCATTGTGAGTCACAGGTGCACAGGCTGGGGCGGGAAATTATAAAAAATAATTAATTCACGCCAAAATCCTGCGGCATCGTGGGAGCACGGCCTGACCTAGGGGGGCCATGGTCCCCTCTCGCCCCCCCCCCCCCCCCTAGCAACGCCACTGGTTCTCCGGGGGGCGGGTCAGCCGGCTAAATCACAGACACCGCAGTATTTTTTTTTATTTAAAGTGACAGGCGGTGGACAGCGGGCCCCCTTCCCAGCCGGGCCTTAGGATAACGGCCGATTGGACCGTCCTGTCAGTCCGCCCCTGGCAACAACTACGAAGACATGGTCTCAGATGGCAGGAGGTGCTCAACCCAAAATGCGGATGTGCATTTATGCTGTGGGGGAAAATCTTGCACTTAGCACCAAGTGAAGGATTTGCCCCCTCCCCCCCCCCCTCCCAGCATAAATGCACATCTGCATTTTAGGTTGAGCACCTCCTGCCATCTGAGACCACATCTTCGTAGTTGTAAAAATTTTGAAATGTTATACTAATGCGCCTTATTATCATTTTGAGGTAGCATCAAGGTCCACCTGTGAGACCGGCAACATATCAGCCAACTTGGGTGGGGCTTATAGCCTGTCTTCCTCCTCCCATTGTATGTGTGCTTAGCCATACTGGAGGTAACCTGATAGGAGGCTGTGAGTTGACCTAATGCTGCTGTAATTGGCCACTTGCCATCAGAAATTTCAGGGGCACCTCACACAGCTCAATGCCTGACAACCCCCCCCCCCCCGGGGCCTGCCCCCCAATATTATTTGATTTTCTAATTATATATTTCTAATTAGATTAGCGCAGAGTGCGGTGTTATATAACACTGTGCTATTAAAGGAGTTGTCTGGTAAAAAATAACTTATCCCCTATCCTTAGGTGATATGCTATAGATAGCGGGGGGTCCGAGCATTGGGCCCCCCACTATCTCCTGCACGGCTGGAAGGGGGGCATGCCGTACCCAGCACGGATCGCCGGCCGACACGCCCCATGTACCCCATAGAGATACATGGAGGGGGTGTGCCGGCCGTGGCTTCCTGTGGGGTACAGACGTCAGCTTCCAGCAAACTGCCAGGTCCCCGCAAGGGGGGTCCCAGCACTTGCACCCCCCTGCGATCAATAACTTATCCCATATCCTTGGATAGGGGATGTTATTTTTCACCAGACTACTCCTTTAGCAGAGGGGCCTACCCAAACTATATGGAAGCAACTATTAACAGAGGGGCCTACCCAAACTATATAGGGGGCTCCATGTAGTTTGCGTAGGCCCCTCTGTTAATAGTTGCCCCCATAGGTGTAGCTAGAAACCACAGGGCCCCGATGCAAAAAATTACCTCGAGGCTCCCTACCCATCCCCCGGGCCATTTTTTTGGTGGGGGTCTGACTGCTGAGACCCCCCCCCCCACGATCACCTCGGTTGAAGTGGTTCTCCAGCTGTTGGAAAGCTAAAACTCCCATCATGTCTGGAGAGCCTATGGCAATGGGAGTTGTAGTTTTGTAACAGCTGGAGAGACATAGATTGGACACAGTTTTACTCATCATCACTGCAGAACTTACAAGTGACTACAGCTCTGATGGGACAGTCAGGAGAATACACAATGATATCAGTGACCTGAGTGACGTCTTCTGACTTGAGTGACGTCTTCTCTGTTATCTTTTCTTCTTCATCTGGTCCAGAGACCAGGATTTCCTCCAGCTCCATCTTCTCTGCAGAGTCTGACATCCAGACATCGTTGGCTCCTCACGTTGTCAGCAGATCCTCATCCTCTGCATGAAGAGAGTAATCATTATAACCCTGCCAGAAAGTGTACCCTAAATAAAATACTGCCCCACACTGTACCCTGAATATAATACTGCTATACACTGTACCCTGAATATAATCCTGCCACACACTGTACCCTGAATACTGCCAAACACTGTACCCACTAAATATAATCCTGCAACACACTGTACTATGAATAGAATACTGCCATACACTGTACCCACTAAATATAATACTGCCACACACTGTATCCACTAAATATAATACTGTCACACACTGTATAAACTGAATATAATGCTGCCACACACTGTATCCACTAAATATAATACTGCCACACACTGTATCCACTGAATATAATGCTGCCACACACTGTATCCACTAAGTATAATACTGCCACACACTGTATCCACTGAATATAATGCTGCCACACACTGTATCCACTAAATATAATACTGCCACACACTGTATCCACTGAATATAATGCTGCCACACACTGTATCCACTAAATATAATACTACCACACACTGTATCCACTGAATATAATGCTGCCACACACTGTATCCACTAAATATAATACTACCACACACTGTATCCACTAAATATAATACTGCCACACACTGTACCCTGAATATAATGCTGCCCCACACTGTATCAACTGAATATAATACTGCTATACACTGTACCCACTAAATATAATCCTGTCATACACTGTACCCACTAAATATAATCCTGTCATACACTGTACCCACTAAATATAATCCTGCCACACACTGTACCCTGAATGTAATGCTGCTCCACACTGTATCCACTGAATATAATTCTGCCACACACACTACCCTGAATATAATGCTGCTCCACACTGTATCCACTGAATATAATTCTGCCACACATGCATACACATCATATATACATATACACCCCCTCTTATCCTCTGTGTCCTCATCACTCCCCATACCCCCCCCCCCCCCACCAAACCTCTCCTCATCACCCCCCCCCCCCCCATAACCCCCCTGGTTATAGTAATGATGAGGAGAGGTGCGGGGGGCACTTCTCCTCATTACCCTCCATAACCCCCCCTTGCACCTCTCCTCATCACCTCTATAACCTCCTGCACCTCATCACCCAACCCCAACCCCCCCCCCCCCCAAGGCACCTCTCATCACCTCCCCAGCACCTCTCATCATCACCATAACCCCCCAGCACCTCTTATCACCCCCATAACACCCCCTGCACCTCTTATGACCCCCATAACACCCCCCTGCACCTCTTATGACCCCCATAACACCTCTGCACCTCTTATGACCCCCATAACACCCCTGTACCTCTTATCACCCCATAACACCCCCCTTGCACCTCTTATAACCCCCATAACACCCCTCCCCTGCACCTCTTATCACCCTTGCACCTCTTATGGCCCCCATAACACCCCTCCCTGCACCTCTCATCACTCCCCCCCCCATCACCATTGTAGTCACCTAACCACCATACGCCCCCTCCCCCCCCGCACCAGTTTACTTACCTTGCCGGGGATCGAGGCTGCTGCTCCTAGTCCTGGATGCTGGAGATCGCGCGTGGAAAGGTCAGGTGATTGGAGTAGACATGCGTGCCTGCGCGGGGCACGTGACGTCTCTACTCCAATCAGCCCCCGACTTGTCCGGCCCTGCGTTGTTTCTTAAGGGGCCCATGCCCTACAAAAAGGTACATTTATTAGAAATGGTCGGGCCCCCCGGACTATGAGGCCCGGTCATAGTCCCGGGGGCACCCAGCGGTCAGTGAGTGACAGTTGCAGTCACTCATTGACAAGCAGAGCCGCCATCAGGGGGGTACAAGTGACAAGCCAGGAAAAAAAAAAGGTCCAGGGACGTCCAGGCCCCATACAGGTGTATGGGTTGTACCCCCCTGATGGCGGCCCTGCGTGCACAGGTCGGTTTATTGTTAGGTCCCATGCCACTTGAGAAACCTTGGCATTGGTGTGTGGCCTCAAGGATATACTGGCTAATGTCTCAATTTTACATCAGTTTTGAGGATTAGTCAATGTTGTTATTTTCCTCTACCACAGTAGTGCACCTATTTTTGTATTTTTGTTCTCATTATATAGCATCAGTAACTAGTGATTTATTTTACAATGAAGTAACTGTGCGAGTGAACATCTATTAGTATCTGTTTCTGTTTTTATACATTGTTCCTGTATATTCACCCTATGTATATATAGTGTATAATTATACAAATGCTGCCTATAGAGTATATATTCTATGATGGTGTATACATTTGTATTCAAGATGTAGAGAATGTCCTAGTAATTATGCATTTACTAGTGGTAAACCTAGTGCCATCACATTACACCTGCCACTACCAAACCTACCAAGTTTTCATTAACTTCTATAAATCCACATGTGATATAATACTGTCCTTTTCTGTTTTAATTGTTTTTCAAGGTGTAGAATAATTAGCTAAAGTACTTTATATTTACTCTTTACAAGATCAATAATAACTCAAGGGGTACCTCAAGTGGTAACTCAAGGAACTACCATGGAAATATTGCAGCTTGAGGGGTTTTGGAAACATTTTAGCAAAAAGCAAAGGAAGTCCTCAGGAGCAAGTGCACAAAGAGCGTAGAGTATTTGTTAGATATAGAGGCCGACATTTATTATTGTCTTTAGACTGTTTTTTGTGTCTACAAAAGGCTAAAAAAGGCGCAAGCATGGTTTATTTGTGCCTTTTTTGCACCTTTTTGTTTACACATTTCTGCTGATTTTGAGTTGCAATCAACTGATTTTGAGTTGCAATCCACTGATTTTGGCAATACACATGATATAGAAGGGATTTATGTAAAAAGGCGCAAAAAAGGGGTAAAGCCACTGAAAAGTCTCTAAATCTACACCATCCCAGACCTGGCGTAGCTTTTTACTGTATGTGAAGAGAGAAATTTGAGAAAATGTGGACCTGCACAAAATTTATCAAATGCTCTGTGAACATTTAATAAATTTGGTGCTTCTACACATTACCAGCACAGAAAAAAAAGGTGTTTAAAAAAATGCTTCACTTACACCTACAGTGATAAATGTGGGCCAGAGTATACAGAAAAAAGGAAACTTCAATATCCAGTTTGCTAGTATGAATAAAACATATTACTTTTGTTGATATCCAGACAACCAAACTGGACCTCTACAGTGTATGCATTTCAGATCATTCCATTTGTAGACATTGCCAAGTAGAATAAATAAAACAAAGTGATAAGTAATATGTTGTTTGTACCACTGAGGCAGCACAGGCAGCTGCTATGGGCTCTTGGTGGTGGGGTCATTTTAATCGTATGATCCTACAGAATAAATATAAGGTGTAATATTTTTTTTAAGTTTTGTCGTACATTTTTTTGTAAAATGACTGATGTAATTGCAAAGTAAAATTGGTAGCGCATAAAACAAGCCCTCATATGGGTCTGTAGGTGGAAAACTGAAAGCTTAATGATTTTAAAAGTTGAGGAGGAAAAAACAAAAGTGCAAACATGGGAAAAACCCTGAGTCCTTAACCCCTTAATGACCACGGATGTATATGTACATCCTGGTGCGGCAGTACTTAGTGCACCAGGACGTACATTTACGTCCTGTGTATGACTGTGAGCATCGGAGCGGTGCTCGCGTCATACACTGCAGGTCCCAGCTGCTATCAGCAGTCGGGGAGCCACCGTTAATGGTGGACATCCGCGATCAAGCGGATGACCGCCATTAACCCCTCAGATGCCGTGATCAATACAGATCACGGCATCTGCAGCAATGCGCATGTTAAAATAGATGAACGGATCGCCCGCAGCGCTGCCGCGGGGTTCCAATCATCTGTAATGGCAGGCAGAGGTCCCCTCCCCTGCCTCCGGCCATCTCCAGGCGTCTTGTGCTCTGGTCTGAGATCGAGCAGACCAGAGCAGAATATAGCCGATAATACTGATCATTGCTATTTCCTATGCATAGCACTAAACACTATTAGCAATCAACTGATTGTTCTTGATAGTCCCCTATGGAGACATAAAAAGTGTAAAAAATAAAAAAGCAGAAAAATCTCCCCCCAATAAAAACGAAAATTGTTCCTTTTTCCCATTTTACCCCCAAAAAGCATAATTTTTTTTATATAAACATATTTGGTATCACCACGTACATAAATGTCCGAGCTGTCAAAATATATTGTTAACCCCTTAAGGACCAGGCCATTTTACACCTTAGGACCAGAGCGTTTTTTGCACATCTGACCACTGTCACTTTAAACATTAATAACGCAGGAATGCTTTTAGTTATCAATCTGATTCTGAGATTGTTTTTTCGTGACATATTCTACTTTAACATAGTGGTAAAATTTTGTGGTAACTTGCATCCTCTCTTGGTTAAAAATCCCCAAATTTGATGAAAAATTTGAAAATTTTGCATTTTTCTAACTTTGAAGCTCTCTGCTTGTAAGGAAAATGGATATTCCAAATATATTTTTTTATTCACATTTACAATATGTCTACTTTATGTTTGCATCATAAAATTGATGTGTTTTTACTTTTGGAAGACACCAGAGGGCTTCAAAGTTCAGCAGCAATTTTCCAATTTTTCACAAAATTTTGAACCTCGCTTTTTTTCAGAGACCAGTTCAGGTTTGAAGTGGATTTGAAGGGTCTTCCCATTAGAAATACCCCACAAATGACCCCATTATAAAAACTACAGCCCCCAAAGTATTCAAAATGACAATCAGTAAGTGTTTTAACCCTTTAGGTGTTTCACAGGAATAGCAGCAAAGTGAAGGAGAAAATTCACAATCTTCATTTTTTACACTCGCATGTTCTTGTAAACCCAATTTTTGAATTTTTACAAGGGGTAAAAGGAGAAAATTTATACTTATATTTGTAGCCCAATTTCTCTCGAGTAAGCACATACCTCATATGTCTATGTTAAGTGTTCGGCGGGCGCAGTAGAGGGCTCAGAAGCGAAGGAGCGACAAGGGGATTTTGGAGAGTACGTTTTTCAGAAATGGTTTTTGGGGGGCATGTTGCATTTAGGAAGCCCCTATGGTGCCAGAACAGAAAAAATAATCCACATGGCATACCATTTTGGAAACTAGACCCCTTGGGGAACGTAACAAGGAATAAAGTGAGCCTTAATACCCCACAGGTGTTTCACGACTTTTGCATATGTAAAAAAAAATTAAAAAAAATTCACTAAAATGTGTGTTTCCCCCAAAATTTCACATTTTTGCAAGGGTTAATAGCAGAAAATATCCCCCAAAATTTGTAACCCCATCTCTTCTGAGTATGGAGGCACCCCATAAGTTGGGATGAAGTGCATTACGGGCGAACTACAATGCTCCGAAGAGAAGGAGTGATATTTGACTTTTTGAGAGCAAATTTTGCTCTGGGGGCATGTCGCATTTAGGAAGCCCCTATGGTGCCAGAACAGCAAAAAAAAAAAAAAACACATGGCATACCATTTTGGAAACTAGACCCCTTGAGGAACGTAACAAGGAATAAAGTGAGCCTTAATACCCCACACAGGTTTCACGACTTTTGCATATGTAAAAAAATATATATTTTTTCACTAAAATGTGTGTTTCCCCCCCAAATTTCACATTTTTGCAAGGGTTAATAGCAGAAAATACCCCCCAAAATTTGTAACCCCATCTCTTCTGAATATCGAGGTACACCATAAGTGGACCTGAAGTGCATTAAGGGCGAACAACAATGCTCAGAAGAGGAGGAGCACCATTGAGCTTTTGGAAAGATAATTTGTTTGGAATGGTAGTCAGGGTCCATGTGCATTTACAAAGCCCCCCGTGGTGCCAGAACAGTGGACCCCCCCCCCCACATGTGACCCCATTTTGGAAACTACACCCCTCACAGAATTTAATAAGTGGTGCAGTGAGCATTTACACCCCACTGGCGTTTGACAGATCTTTGGAACAGTGGGCTGTGCAAATGGAAAATTTAATTTTTCATTTTCACGGCTCACTGTTCCAAAAATCTGTCAGACACCTGTGGGGCGTAAATGCTCACTGTACCCCTTATTACATTACATGAGGGGTGTAGTTTCCAAAATGGGGTCACATATGGGGGGGGGTCCATTGTTCTGGTACCATGGGGGCTTTGTAAACACAAGTGGCCTTCAATTCCGGACAAATTTTCTCTTCAAAATCCCAATGGCGCTCCTTCTCTTCTGAGCATTGTAGTGCACCCATAGAGCACTTTACATCCACATATGGGGTATGCTCTTACTCAGAAGAAATTGGGTTACAAATTTTCGAAGGCTTTTTTTATTTTCCCTTGTGAAAATGAAAAATTTAGGGTGACGCCAGCATTTTAGTGAAATTTTTTTTTTTTTTTCATTTTCCCATCCAACTTTAATGAAAATTTGTCAAACACTTGTGGGGTGTTCAGGCTCACTATACCCCTTGTTACGTTACGTGAGGGGTGTCGTTTCCAAAATGGGGTCACATGTGGGTATTTATTTTTGGGGGTTTATGTCAGAACCGCTGTAAAATCAGCCACCCCTGTGCAAATCACCAATTTAGGCCTCAAATGTACATGGTGCGCTCTCACTCCTGAGCCTTGTTGTGCGTCCGCAGAGCATTTTACGCCCACATATGGGGTATCTCCGTACTCAGGAAAAATTGCGTTACAAATTTTGGGGGTCTTTTTTTCCTTTTACCTCCCGTGAAAATAAAAAGTAAAGGACAACACCAGCATGTTAGTGTAAAAAAATTTTTTTTTTTTACACTAACAGGCTGGTGTAGACCCCAACTTTTCTTTTTCATAAGGGGTAAAAGGAAAAAAAGCCCCCAAAATGAGTAACGCAATTTCTCCCGAGTATGGAGATACCCCATATGTGGCACTAAACTGTTTCCTTGAAATACGACAGGGCTCCGAAGTGAGAGAGCGCCATGCGTATTTGAGGACTAAATTAGGGATTGCACAGGGGTGGACATAGGGGTATTCTACGCCAGTGATTCCCAAACAGGGTGCCTCCAGCTGTTGCTAAACTCCCAGCATGCCTGGACAGTTAGTGGCTGTCCGGAAATGCTGGGAGTTGTTGTTTTGCAACAGCTGGAGGCTCTGTTTTGGAAACACTGCCGTACAATACGTTTTTTATTTTTTATTAGGGGGACAGTGTAAGGGGGTGTAAATGTAGTGTTTTTCTCTTTATTATGTGTTAGTGTAGTGTAGTGTAGTGTTTTTAGGGTACATTCGCACTGGCGGGTTACGGTGAGTTTACCGCTAGGAGTTTGCGCTGCGGTGAAAAATTTGCCACAGCTCATACTTGAAGCAGAAAACTTACTGTAAACCTGCCAGTGTGAATGTACCCTGTACGTTCACATGGGGGGGGGGGGGCAAACCTCCAGCTGTTTCAAAACTACAACTCCCAGCATGTACTGACAGACCGTGCATGCTGAGAGTTGTACTTTTGCAACAGCTGGAGGCACACTGGTTGGAAAACCTTCAGTTAGGTTCTGTTGCCTAACTGAGTATTTTCCAACCAGTGTGCCTCCAGCTGTTGCAAAACTTCAACTCCCAGCATGTACTGATCGCCGAAAGGCATGCTGGGAGATGTAGTTATGCAACAGCTGGAGGGATCGCAACTACAACTCCCAGCATGCAGAGACAGCTGTTTGCTGTTTAGGCATGCTGGGAGTTGCAGTTTTGCAACATCTGGAGAGCTATAGTTTAGAGACCACTGCACAGTGGACTCCAAACTGTGGACCTCCAGATGTTGCAAAACTACAACTCCCAGCATGCCCAGACAGCAATCTGCTGTCTGGGCATGCTGGGAGTTGTAGTTTTGCAAGATCTGGAGGTGCACAGTATAGTGATCACTTTGCAGTGGTCTCAAACTGTAGACCTCCAGCTGTTGCAAAACTGCAACTCCCAGCAAGCCTAAACAGCTCTCTGGGCATACTGGGGGTTGTAGTTTTGCAACATCTGGAGGGTTACAGTTTAGAGACCACTATAGTGGTCTCAGACTGTAGCCCTCCAGATGTTGCTAAGTAACTCACCGGCTTCCGTTGGATCCAGGGAGCTGCGTCGCGGTCCTCTTCTTATGCCGATCGTCGCCCGCTGCCGCCGCTGATCGTCGCCCGCTGCCGTCGCCGATGGGTAAGTGGATCTCCGGCGCCGGTCCCTGTCGGTTTCCCCGTCCTGCCCCGCCTATTGTGGGTGGCCAGAACGGGGAAACCGAAAGTAAACCCCTCCGCCCCCGATCTGCCATTGGTTGTCGCGTCTAGACCACCAATAGCAGAGATAGGAGGGGTGGCAACCCTGCCACCTCACTCCTATCGCTACAGGGGGATCGTGGGTGTCTAGGACACCCGCGATCACCCTTCTATTCCGGGTCACCGGGTCACCATAGACCCGTATGACTCGGAATCGGCGCAAATCGCAAGTGTGAATTCACTTGCGATTTGCGCCGATCGCCGACATGGGGGGTTCTAATGACCCCCCTGGGCATTTGCGCGGGGTGCCTGCTGATAGATATCAGCAGTCACCCCGGCCCGATCCCCGCCCGGCGCGCGGCGGGGACCGAAATTCCCACGGGCGTACAGGTACGCCCTTGGTCCTTAAGTACCAGGGAGCAAAGGCGTACCTGTACGCCCTTGGTCCTTAAGGGGTTAAAGGGGTATTCCAGGCAAAAACTTTTTTATATATATATCAACTGGCTCCGGAAAGTTAAACAGATTTGTAAATTACTTCTATTAAAAAATCTTAATCCTTCCAATAGTTATTAGCTTCTGAAGTTTTCTGTCTAACAACTCAATGATGATGTCACGGCCCAGGACCTGTGCATGATGGGAGAATATCCCCATAGGAACTGCACAGCTCCCAGGACGTGACATCATCATTGAGCAGTTAGACAGAAAACAACAGGATGCCCACGGCTTTAGAAAGTTAAGGGTAAGATACCAGTTTATACATATGTTAATTAGTGTTGAGCGGCATAGGCCATATTCGAATTTGCGAATATTCGCGAATATATGGACGAATATTCGCCATATATTCGCGAATATTCGCATATTCGTTATATCCTCGTATTATTTTCGCACATGCGAACATTCGCGTATGCGAAAATTAACACATGTGAAAATTAGCATATACAAAATTAGCATACACGAAAATTCGCATATGCGAAGATTAGCATATGCTAATCTTCGCATATGCGAATTTTCGCGCGCCAGTCTCGCACAGTAGTATTACAGCCTTCTTTACACCACACAAGCTGGAAGCAGAGAGGGATGATCACTGTGATGTGTACTGTGAAAAAAAAAAAAAAAAAATATTCGTAATTACGAATATATAGTGCTATATTCGCGAAATTCGCGAATTCGCGAATATGCGATATTCGCGAATAATATTCGAATTGCGAATATTCGCGAGCAACACTAATGTTAATATCTTTGAGAGCCCTTTTTCTGAGACTACCATTGTCTTCATGTAGGTATTACATGGTATAGGCCATAGGTTAATATAACTATCAACAGCATAGTGTTCCTTTTGGTTCGTTATACTGTTAGTTTTAGATCCTTATACTGAATACTGCCCTACGAATATTGTCAATTCCTATCATTTTCAGTGAATGTTTGATTGTATACTTGTTTATTCTTTGAAAAATCTAATAAAAAACAATTGAAAAGAAGAAAACAACAACTCAACTTCAGAAGCTAATAACTATTGGAAGGATTAAGATTTTTTAATAGAAGTAATTTACAAATCTGTTTAACTTTCCGGAGCCAGTTGATATATAAAAAAAAGTTTTGGCCTGGAATACCCCTTTAATGACCCGTACGGTGAACGGCGTAAGCATAAAAAATAAAAAAAAGTCCAAAAATGCTGCCTTTTTTGTCAACATTTTATTTTAAAAAATTTATAAAAAGTGATCTAAAAGTTTTATGGTATCAATAAAAAGTACAGATGGTGCAAGAAAGGAGCCCTCATATCGCCGCTTATACGGAAAAATGAAAAAGTTATAGGTGGTCAAAATAGGGTGATTTTATATTACTGGTTTTGTACAAAAAGTTTGAGATTTTTTTAAGCGGTACAAAAAATAGAAAAGTATCTAGCTATGGGTATCATTTTAATTGTATTGACCCAGAGAATAAAAAACACTTATCATTTTTAACATAAAGTGTACAGTGTGAAAACGAAACCCTCCAAAGTGTACAAAATTGTGGTTTTCATTTAAATTTCCTCCCTAAAAAAAATTTCTTTGGGTTCACCACAATGGTTTCAGAGCCCACACCCTAGTTAAACTGCAGGGGAAGTGTCCATTGGCCTCGCTAAATTCATTCCATTCTCTGTTCTGGGGCAGCAAGTGGACCCGGAGGGATAGTTTCTAAAAATCCTCATTGCTAGTGATACTTTCTATCTTTCTAATTTGTATACACCTAGTGTGTCCCGCTACTTGGCAGTGTTCAGTGCTGTCAGACTTTTCAGATTTTGCAGAAGGCCCGTTAGTTTTTGATGGTGATTTTAATACCATATTGGACCTCCTCTTAGATTCCTTCAACCCTGTTATACACCCCATAATTTCGAAGCCTGGGTCACATTAGAGCAGCTGTCTCTATTTTTATCTAGTAGATGTGCACACTTTACACACTTCTCAGAAGGGTTACGCCTATTATTTCAACCCAAACAACACGTGCCATAGCATAGACTTCCTATTCTCTGCACAAGCGGAGCTAACGGGCTAAGAGAGAGCATGTAAGATGCCACAGCTCCTCTGAACACCAGCACATTTTGCCTGCAACACCCGGCCGGCCTCTCTGGAATGGTAAAAGACAGACACCCCTAGCTTCCCCAGACAGCAGGGATCAATTTGAGACCCTCGAGTGTGGCCACTGTACCCGAAGCATTACTGACTAGGACCTTCTGCCCCCTCAGACACCTGAATCCTGAGTGAGCTGCCAACATCTTCCCCTGCATAAAGCAGAGAACAGGGAGCAGAAAGCCAGCCTGCACTGAAGCTAATGCACTCAGAGCCCAGTGACTGACCCTAGTGAGTGAACATCCTCCTCATACTCATCTGTTTGCCATCCATCCCTAGGATTGCAACTACAGTATAGCATTTCCAGAAGCACAGGGCTGCCCTCCTCTCCAGCACTGTGGGCACCATTTTAAAAATAGAAGTGCACACTCTTGCAGTAAGCAGACAGGGGACCATAACATCGGATGAAGCAGCACTCCACAAAGTACGGTGGTTCCAGTGAGATCCACTGCTCCACTCCCAGCGCTCACCCACTCCCAGCCGCCACTCTGGGTCAAAACAACCTCCTGCATTGAATGCAGGACCCTATACCCCCACACTGTACCCCCCATCGTGCGTAGCAGAAGGACGCTGTGGCCGACACCATCCCACAGGACTGCCTGCACTGTGCAACCCTCCACTACTCTTCGCTCTCTTATTCAGCCTGCAGAGGCCACTTTGCCCACAGGTAATCCTGAGCAGTAAACCCCATAAGGTGCTAGACTGAGCACCCCCCTTTCTACTACCAGGACCGTTGGGCTGTGCTGCACCATATGCACAGTCCAGTCACGCTACCCTGCAGAGAAGTCACGCAGTAGAAAAGCCATACTGGGTACTGCACTGTCCAATAACCTCCTTTGTGTAACTGCTGCTATCTATATCTAGGAAAGAAACCTCACTGATCCACCCCCACCCACCTACCTACTGCTGTTTCCACACTGGAAGGAGCCTCATTATACATTGATTCACCTCTTCGCCCACTGCACTGCAAATACCTCACTTTCTAGCATCTGCTACGCTGAGGGTGTAAAACTCCCCTTTACAACTTCATTAAACCTAACACTATTTGGCTGCTTGTCTCCGTCTACCACCATGTGGACATTTTAGGCAATTACAACCTTGTTTCTACACACGCTGTCACTGAAGCCTTACAGGGTCTTTTTAAAGATGAGAAAGAGCTGAGTAACAACAAGGCAATCTGGAATTCCTCTGTCACTACTTCATAACAGCTCCGCCAAGTCAAGAAGCTGCCCTGTATCATAAGACAGAAACAGCTGAACTATATGATGCCTTCCCCTTCTCTCCCCCTTTGAGGCGTACCAACAGCCTATAGTTGGTGAAATCTGAGGCACCACTGCAGTTCTATCAACAACGAACTCAAACTCCATAGCTATTAAAATATGAACCCCTCTCGGGGCTACGGTATATATGCTACTATCTCGCCAGTGTTCTCCACCCCCTAATGTTAGTACCCTACTATGTAACACCTGCTGGCTAATGCACAACAATGGTCTAAATCCCCCCCCCCCCCCCCCCATCCGTACCGAAAAAAAGGCAGTATTGAAAGCTTTGAAAAACAATCTAATTCTTCAAATTCTAGAAAAAAAATATGGGAACGGCTTCCCTACAGGATAAAATAGTGACTCCTAAGATACGCAAAGACACCTCTGCTGACCATCACAGCGAATCTGAAGACTTAGTACTGAAAAATACCCTACCACTCTCTTACACTTTCTTGAAAATATTTATTAGAACAGCTCTAGAATTTGTTTCAAAGGATCTCCAAGAACTGAAAACAGAGATGAGACACATTGATAGTAGGGTTGAGCAACTAGAATCCACCCAATTCCATGTGGTGGCCTACACTGCAGCCTCTTTGAATGTACTAGCCTCCTGTCAAACGCACCTTAACAAGGTCATCGACTGTTTGGAAGACCAGGGCAACAGGGGAAGACGTAACAACCTAAGAATTAAAGGCCTACCAGAGACTATCCTACCTGAGTCTCTAAACTCTATATTGAAATTGCTGTTTATTTTCTTACTTGGAGACTCTTATCCTCTAGAAATTCAGATTGAGCGGGCACACAGAGCACTTTGAGCAAAACCTAGAGCGCAAGATCCCCCACGTGATGTCATATGCCATCTCATAAATTCGTCAGTCAGAGATGAAATTCTTAAGAAGGTGCCGCCAACTCCGAACCTGACATTCGAAGATGAACATGTAGCCATTTTTCAAGACCTTTCCAGGATCACGCTATCAAAAAGGGAAATGTTCTGACCCCTGACCACCTATATGTGCTCAAAAAATTTTGCCCATCTGTGGTTATTCCCTTTTGGCATCTCCTTCCTGGTAGAGGGTCAAAGATTTACCGTTATAACAAGACAAGAACTGACTCCTGCTCTAGAGGCATTGGGACAAAGTGACCTAGAAATCCTACGGTCACAGACCTGACTGACTTACCCACAATCACGTCACCCACCCCATGGGAAGTGATCGGAACCCAGAAATCATAAAAGTCCAGAAAAAGGTCCTATAAGATGACCCCTTAGTGCATTGATGTTAACTCTTTTTCTTCTTCTTTGTTCCTTTCACTATGTTTCCACAGATTGGCCATCTGAAACATGTAGAATGCTCAAAAAAAAGCTCCGTCTGCTGGCAGAAACATGTCCTAAACACTGAGCTGAGAGCATTACATGACTTTAACACCTGCTAGTTTTCTTAAAAATTACTAGTTTCTTTAATGGGGATCCAAAGGATAGGGGATAAGATTTCTGATCACGGGGGTCCCGCCGTTGGGGACCCCTGGGATCTCTCCTGCAGCACCCCCTGTTCATGAGTGAAAGGAGCGAATATCGCTCTGTGGCTGATGACAGGTAATTCAGGGGCCAGGTATCATGATGTCACGGCTCCTCCCCTCGTGACGTCACGCCCCGCCCCCTCAATGCAAGTCAATGGGAGTGGACTGTATCGGCTGTCAACAGCCACGGAGCGATCTTCGCTCCGTGCAGCTCATAAACGAGGGTGCTGCAGGAAAGATTGCGGGGGTCTCCACGGTGGGACCCCCGCAATGAGACATCTTATCCCTTATCCTTTGGATAGGGGATAAGATGTCTAGGGGCCGAGTGCCCTTTTAATCATTTCACCTCCGCCTCCAGCTCACTACAATTTACACCATATTTTGAACTGTACTGTTTTGCCATGACATTGTCTGACTTAAATAAGAAACTGATCTAGCATCAGGTTTTTCAACAAATCCCCAACCAGACTAATCTTCCATAGTCATGATTAGTGGCACAGCTGGATCTGACCCCCTTAGCTATTAAAGGGGTACTCCGGTGAAAAAAAATTTTCTTTTAAATCAACTGGTGCCAAAAAGGTAAACAGATTTGTAAATTACGTTTATTAAAAAAAAATCTTGATCCTTCCAGTACTTATTAGCTGCTGAATACTACAGAGGAAATTATTTTCTTTTTGGATTTCTTTTCTGGCTGTCCACAGTGCTCTCTGCTGACACCTCTGTCCATTTTAGGAACTGTCCAGAGCAGCATATGTTTGCTATAGGGATTTTCTCCTGCTCTGAACAGTTCCTGACATGGACAGAGGTGTCAGCAGAGAGTACTGTGGACAGAAACAGTACTGGAAGGATTAAGATTTTTTAATAGAAGTAATTTACAAATCTGTAAAAAAGAAAAAAAAATTGTAACCATAAACCTCAAAGGCCAATATCAGATAGACTGATACATGATGGATAAAAAACAAACCGTGCTTCAAATGTATGATGAAAACAATAGATTAATTTATTAAAATGCATATACCAAAAACCTCCTTTCACAGGGCCCTTGTGAGGAGGTGAATATAATATATATCACAAGATTAATATGTTTAAAAACACACCACTATATGCAATTTTATATATTATAATTCGTTAGTCCGGCATTTGTTGGTTCAGAGAATGAAACTTTCACAGTCCGCAAATTTGAGCAATCGGGTATGTGAACCCGAGTCCATAAAGTTAGACACCAATAATGAATGTATTTTTACCAGCCAGATGAATTTAACGGATAGATCGCTCCAGAGAAACTGGTGTCGGCAAGCACCTGACCTAGTCGGCGTCTGTGTGCGCTGAGCGTAGGCACTGGCGTGTGCTTCTGCGGCTGGTCTGCCTGCCAGAGACCTGGTGAATGCCGCTACGATGTTAGAAGAGACACAGCTGACAGACTCCTGGTGACTGGACCTCGTGGAGTTTCCTGGCGTCTGACGTCAGTAGCAGATAAGGTGGGTGGAGTAGATAGAGCGGCTGTTGTAGGCAATAGATGTCAGACTTGCGGTTTTCGCTGTTAAGCGTCTCCAATGGCAGTGGTGCGTTATTAGTGCCTTAAATGCAAGCTTCTAGATGCGTTTCAGGGTACTTATTGCAGCAACGACCCTTTCCTCAGTGGAAGTGTATATCAATGAAGCCAATGGTTCCTTTTAGAGATGAGTGAAGTAAAGCTGACAAACCGAATTCATTACAAATTTCAGGAAATATTCGATTCGCAACGAATATGAATGTGGTGCAAATCGCTTCATTAAACTCCATTTTAAAGCGTTCCAGGCTCCAGGGCATCTAAAATGGCGGATCCACATGTCAGCACATGGGGCAAGGGACGCTGGGAATGCAGGAAGGCAAGGTGGGAAAGGAAGTAGGTGGAATGACCCTCAATCACATGCAGGATGCAGCCTATCAGCAGCCAGTCACCCCTGTGATGTCATAGCCCTATATAATCGGCAGCCATATTGTGGCCAACCACTTCATTCATTACACTGCAGAGAGATGGGACAGACACCCTGTGTGTGTGTGTGTGTTACAGCAGAGAAAAGTGCATTCCAGCAGCATTTAACATCCCCCTAGTCACATCAGTGTTCTCGTGGACAGAGAGAATTTTTTTTTTTCACTGAAAAGGATTTTTGCTGCAAGCATTAACCTCCCAGTCACTTTCTTCGGTATAGTATTACAGAGAGGGATAGATAGCTGTGTGTTGCCTCATACATTTCAACAAGCTGCATCAACTTCATAAACCTATGCAGAGGAGGCAGGAATAATTTGTTCCTTTCTTTATTCCTCAACAAATCATCTACTGGTTATACTAGTCTGTAGACGGTATAATAACCAGAAGTCCATTCCTAATAATCTGTGACAGAGTGCTATTTTTTTTAAGGGTACTGTAGCGCATTTTTCTTCCCTTATCAGTGCATACCGAATACGTACATCTAAGTGGTGTACTATTTTGTACCTGATAATTTGTCAAGTGCCTACATACTGTGAAAGCCCAGGCAAAAGTACTCATCAGCTGGTGTTGTACTCAGATACTTTTTAAGTGTACTGTAGAGCATTTTTCTGCCCTCATCAGTGCATACTACATACCTACATCTAAGTAGTGTACTATTTTGTACCTGTTAATCTGTCAAGGGCCTAGATACTGTGAAAGGACAGCCAATAAGTACACACATGCTGCTGTTCCAGACAAATACTGTTGTAAGCATGGTGAAGCGTATTGTACTCCCCTCATATACGCAATAAGTATGTAAGGGACAGTAGTGCCAGGACATGCACAGAGGAATGGCAGAGGCCTAAATTCATCAAGCGCAGGCAGATGTCAAATCAGAGTAGGGGTGTGTGGCAGCTGGAGGCCGCAGCAAGAGGTCTGAGCTCCCGGTGTCAGCTAGCAGTCGTGTCGTGACCAGCAACCCAACAGCCATGATTGATCGGTTCACTCGTTCATCCACTTCATCCCAAGTGACATCCGACACCCCCAGTCAACAGTCGGTGGGTTCCTCAGACTCAACCCTCAGTTGGCATGGCCCTCAGGCTGCTGCTGCCACCTCCAAGCTCTGCCATTGTGCTGCTCTATGGTCTCCTCATGCTGATGCTGCCACCTTGAGGCTCTCTAATTGTGCTGCTCTATGGTCTCCTCATGCTGATGCTGCCACCACCAGGCTCTCTCATTGTGCTGCTCTATGGTCTCCTCATTCTGATGCTACTGCCTTCACGCTCTGTCATTGTGCCACCATATGGTCTCCTCATGCTGATGCTGCCACCTCCAGGCACTGTCATTGTGCCACCATATGGTCTCCTCATGCTGATGCTGCCACCTCCAAGCTCTCTAAGTGTGCTGCTCTATGGTCTCCTCATGCTGATGCTAGCACCTCCAGGCTCTCTCATTGTGCTGCCGTGGATACTGCAAAACATAATTAGGGTGATGGTACCCAGTTTCAGAAATTCCTTGCATTAGGGTCACTTTCAGAACTCCTGATGCCACCTCCAGGCTGTGCCATTCAGCCACTATATGGTATCCTCATTCTTCAGCCACCTCCAGGCTGTGCCATTCAGCCACTATATGGTATCCTCATTCTTCAGCCACCTCCAGGCTGTGCCATTCAGACACTATATGGTCTCCCTATGCTGCCACAAACTCCAGGCAGTCATTCACCCACTATATGGACTCATCATACTGATGCCACCTCCAGGCTCTGTCACTGTGCTGCCATGTGACTCCTTGTTAAATTTGGTCCTTTGTACCCACACGCCGGGGCCCGGGACACTAAAACTTGGGAGTTAAAAGTTCAATTTCAAAATGCTCAATTCTATTTAAAAATCTTAAATTGCTATTTAAAAATCTTACATTTCTATTTAAAATTCTTAAATTTCAATGGTCTCCTCATGCCAACTCCAAGCTGTGCCATTCAGTCACTATATGGTCTCCTCATGCTTCAGCCACCTCCAGGCTGTACCATTCAGACACTATATGGGCTCCTTATGCTTTCCCCACCTCCCGGCTGTGTCATTCAGCCAATATATTATTTTCTGATGCTGCTGGGACTGTCTTGGATATTACCTACAATTTTTTATGGTAGCACTAGCAAACATACATGCTCAATAGAGATTTTAGCATTGATCTTTTAATGTTAGGGGTTGTGAAGCCTCTTATGTATGCATACTGCTGCCTGATCCAGGCTGTGTGTTTCAGGAACTACTTGGCTTACTGATGCTGCTGGGCCTGTGCCTAAAAATGTTTAATGTTAGCACTAGCTAACATACGTCTTCTATACAGATTTCAATATTCACCTTTTCATTTTATGGGTTATTAACCCCTCTTGTGTACTTCTGTTGCTGCCTGATCCAGGCTGTGTGTTTCAGCAACTATATGGTTTAGTGATGCTGCTGGGCCTGTGCCTATAATTATTTGATGTTAGCACTAGCTAACATACATCTTCTCTACAGATTTCAACATTAACATTCTACTATTAGGGGTTGTGAAGTCCTCTTGTAAACTCATGCTGATGCCTGCTCCAGGCTGTGTGTTTCAGGAACTACTGTGCTTAGTGATGCTGCTGGGCTTGGGCCTTAAATTCTTTGATGATAGTACGAGGTAACATACGTCTCCAATAGAGATTTCAACATTGATCTTTCAATCTTAGGGGTTATGAAACAATCTTGAGTACTGCTATTGCCTGCTCCTGACTGTGTCTTTCAGGAACTACATGGTTTAGTGATGCTGTTGGGCTTGGATCCTAAATTTTTGGATGTTAGCACTATCTTACATACATGCTTAATTTAGATTTCAACATTGATCTTTCAATCTTAGGGGTTATGAAACCCTCTTGTGTACTCCTGCTTCTGACTGCTCCTGTCTGTGTCATTCAGCAACTACATGGTTTAGTGATGCTGCTGGGCCTGGGCCTTACATTTTTGGATGGTAGCACTAGCTAACATGCATCTTCAATAGAGATTTCAACATTCACCTTTTAATATTAGGGGTTGTGAACCCCTCTTGTGTACTCATGCTGCTGCCTGCTCCTGTCTGTGTCATTCAGCAACTACATGGTTTAGTGATGCTGCTGGGCCTAGGACATTACCTATATATGTTTATGTATTTTTATATATTTTATATATATTACTAGGTACCATACATCTTCAATGGAAATGACAAAATTCATCTTATATTCTTAGAGATTGTGAAACCCTGTTGTCTCCTCATCTTCTGCCCACTCCAGGCTGTGCCATTCACACACTATATGGTCTCTTCATAATTCAGCCAACTCCAGGCTGTGCCATTCAGCCACTATATGGTCTCCTCCTACTGATGCCACCACCAGGCTCTGTCATTGTGCTGCCATGTGACATGTGACTCCTTGTTAGATTTGGTCCTTTGTACCCACACGCCGGGGCCCGGGACTCTAAAACTTGGGAGTTAAAAGTTCCATTTCAAAATCTTAAATTTCTATATAAAATTCTTATATTTCAATTGTCTCCTCATGCTTTTGCCAACTCCAGGCTGTGTCATTCAGGCAATATATGGTTTACTGATGCTGCTGGGCGTGGGTCTGTGAATAAAATCTTTTGTTATGGTAACACTAGCTGCCCAAAATCTTCAGTTCAAATTTCAAACTTTGTCTTCTTTTTTTTTTTAGGGATTGTGAAGCCCTGGGGTTTCCTCATGCTTCAGCCAACTCCAGGCTGCATCATTAAGCCACTATATGGTCCCCTCCTACTGATGCCACCTCCAGGCTTTGTCATTGTGCTGCCATGTGACATGTGATTCCTTGTTACATTTGGTCCTTTGTACCCACACGCCGGGGCCCGGGACACTAAAACTTGGGAGTTAAAAGTCCCATTTCAAAATCCTCAATTTCAATTTCAAAATCTTAAATTTCTATTTAAAATTCTTATATTGCAATGGTCTCCTCATGCTTTTGCCATCTCCAGGCTGTGTCATTAGGCAATATATGGTTTACTGATGCTGCTGTGCCTGGGTCTGGGAATGACATTTTTGTTATGGTAGCACTAGCTACCCAAAATCTTTGGTTGTCTTTTTTTCTTAGGGATTGTGAAGCCCTGGTATATACTCATGCTGCTGCCAACTCCTGGCTGTGCCATTCAGATATTAAATGTCTCCTCATGCTTCAGCCAACTCTAGGCTGTGTCATTCAGGCAATATATGGTTTACTGATGCTGCTGGGTCTGGGAATAAAAATGTTATGGAAGTACTAACCACCCCAAATCTTCGGTTTAAATTTCAAACTTTGTGAAGACCAGGAGTCTCCTCATACTTCAGTCAACTCCAGGCTGTATCATTCAGGCAATATATGGTTTACTGATGCTGCTTGGCCTGGGTCTAGGAATAAAAATGTTGTCATGGTAGCACTAGCTACCCAAAATCTTCGGTTTAAATTTCAGAATTCATCTTATAATCTTAGGGATTGTGAAGGCCTAGTTTCTACTCATGCTGCTGCAAAATCCTAGCTGTGCCATTCAGCCACTATATGGTCTCCTCATGCTGCCAACACCTCCACGCTGTGTCATTCAGCCACTATATGGTCTCCTCATGCTGCCAACACCTCCACGCTGTGTCTTTCAGCCACTACATGGTCTCCTCATGCTTCAGCCTAATCCAAGCTGTGTCATTCAGCCACTATATGGTCTCCTCATGCTGCCAACACCTCGACGCTGTGTCATTCAGCCACTATATGGTCTCCTCATGCTGCCAACACCTCGACGCTGTGTCATTCAGCCACTACATGGTCTCCTCATGCTACCAACATCTCCATGCTTTATCATTCAGCCACTATATGGTCTCCTCATGCTGCCAACACCTCCACGTTGTCATTCAGCCACTATATGGTCTTCTCATACTGATAACACCTCCAGGCTCTGTCATTGTGCTGCTGTGCGGCAGTGATTCTAAAAGCGATGCCGGTAATCTGCATGTCATTCTGAATAACAGTATTATTTCACTACCCCTGCACACTCCATATGCGTGATAGAACACAGCAAAGTGTTCTACACCCCTATTGAGGCTTTCAATCGGCAGAATCACCTTTTTTAAAAAGTTATACATATGTAGTTGCAATTATAGCAAATAGAAACAGGTTGTCGCATCGTAGGATATAAAAACATCGTAGGATATAAAACCAGAAGTGGATTAGCTATAAATTACTAAGATATCTTGTATCCTGTTTTTTTTGTGTTATCTAACCAACTGAGATATTAAACTACAAATACAATGACAATCATAGATAAACATTAGAATAAATGGATGAATAAACACTATATGTTACAGCTATAAAAAAGAATTATAGATTAATATCTGAATAAATAAGAACAAAGAAAAATAAATAAAATAAAGTGTGAAGTGTAAATAATAAAATAAAGAATATTAGATAGTGGTGTTAAAGAATAGATGTGATATACTAATAAAGGTAAAATAAAATAAAAATAATAAACATAAAAGTAAAATAGAATAAAAAAAATTAAACATACATAGAAAACAGTGGATAATAAAACTTCTTTGACACAGAGGATGATGTGTTGTCACGAAGAATTTGTTGGGGACACAGTGTGCTCTGGTGGCCATCCTTAATATAAAAAGACAGCCAACGGGAAACAGTACGTCCCCTACAAAAATCCAAATAATTCAAAATTAGAATTCAACCTTTGGGTTCCAAAGTGTCAAATTCATAATTTTTTTTACTTTCAGCTCTCCACATTTTTACCATATAACTACCTCCTCTCCAATCTTTTTTAATAGCTTGTATCCCAATATAAGATAAAGTAGTCAGTTCTTTCTGATGAACAGTAGTGAAGTGTGCTGACAAGGGATGCTTCAAATTGCCATTTTTAAAGGGGTACTCCAGTAGAAAACTATTTTTTTTTTTAAATCAACTGGTGCCAGAAAGTTAAACAGATTTATAAATTACTTCTATTAAAAAATCTTAATCTTTCCAGTACTTATTAGCTGCTGAATACTACAGAGGAAATTATTTTCTTTTTGGAACACAGTGCTCTCTGCTGACATCACGAGCACAGTGCTCTCTGCTGACATCTCTGTCCATTTTAGGAACTGTCCAGAGCAGCATATGTTTGCTATGGGGATTTTCTCCTACTCTGGACAGTTCTTAAAACGGACAGAGATGTCAGCAGAGAGTACTGTGCCCATGATTCAGCAGAGAGTACTGTGTTCCAAAAAGAAAAGAATTTCCTCTGTAGTATTCAGCAGCCAATAAGTACTGGAAGGATTAAGATTTTTTAATAGAAGCAATTTACAAATCTGTTTAACTTTAAAGTTTTCCACCGGAGTACCCCTTTAACCCCCTAAGGACCTAGGGCATATGGATACGCCCTGGCTTCCTGGTACTTAAGGAACCAGGACGTATCCATGTGCCCGTGGGAATTTCGGTCCCCGCCGCGCATCGGATTGGGGTGACTTCTAATATCTCTCAGCAGGCACCCCAAATGCCCAGGGGTGTCATCAGACCTCCCCATGTCGGCGATCAACGCAAATTGCGGGTGAATTCACACCAGCGATTTGCGTTGATTCCGGGTCATTACGGGTCTATGGTGACCTGGAATATAAGGAGGATCGCGGTTGTCAAAGACACCCACGATCCCCCTGAAGGGATAGGATAGAGGTTGCAGTTGTGCCACCCCTCCTATCCCTGCTATTGGTCATCAAGGAGCGATGACCAATAGCAGATCTGGGGCGGGGGGGTTACTTTCGGTTTCCCTGTTCTGCCCACCCACAATAGGCGGGGCAGGATGGGGAAACTAACAGGGACCGGCGGCAGAAGATCTACTTACCCATCCGGAGGCTGCGAGCGACAGTGATCGGCGGGCGGTGATGTCGTGTGGCTAGCTCCCTGGATCCTACGAAAGCTGGTGAGTTGCCTAGCAACATCTGGAGGTCTACAGTCTGATAGTGGTCTCTAAACTGTAGCCCTCCAGATGTTGCAAAACTACAACTCCCAGCATGCCCAGACAGCTATTTGCCGTGTGGGCATGCTGCGATTTGCAGTTTTGCAACAGCTGGAGGGCTACAGTTTGGAGATCACTGTGCATTGATCTCTAAACTATGGCCCTCTAGATCTTGCAAAACTACAACTCCTAGCATGCCCACACAGCAGTTTCCATAATAAAGGGTAAAACACAACATATAAACCCCCTTACACTGTCCCCTCCCCCAATAAAAATGAAAAACGTATTGTTTGTCAGTGTTTCCAAAATGGAGCCTCCAGCTGTTGCAAAACAACAACTCCCAGCATTTCCGGACAGCCACAGACTGTCCAGGCATGCTGGGAGTTTAGCAACAGCTGGAGGCACCCTGTTTGGGAATCACTGGTGTAGAATACCCCTATGTCCACCCCTAAGCAATCCCTAATGTAGCCCTCAAATGCGCATGGCGCTCTCTCACTTCGGAGGCCTGTCGTATTTCAAGGAAACTGTTTAGGGCCACATATGGGGTATTTCCGTACTCGGAAGAAATTGCACTATAAATTTTGGGGGTCTTTTTCTCCATTTACCCCTTATGAAAGGGAAAAGTTGGGGGCTACACCAGCCTGTTAGTGTAAAAAAAATATAATTTTTTACACTAACATGCTGGTGTTGCCCCATACTTTTTATTTTCACAAGGGGTTAAAGAAAAAAAAAATTGTAACGCAATTTTTCCTGAGTACGGAAATACCCCATATGTGGGCGTAAAATGCTCTGCGGGTGCACAACATGTCTCAGGAGTAAGTGCGCACTATGTACATTTGAGGCCTAAATTGTTGATTTGCACAGGGGTGGCTGATTTTACAGCGGTTCTGACATAAACGCAAAAAAAGTAAATACCCACATGTGACCCCATTTTGGAAACTACACCCCTCACGGAATGTAACAAGGGGTATAGTGAGCCTTAACACCCCACAGATGTTTGACAAATTTTCGTTTAAAGTTGGATATGAAAATGAAAAAAACTTTTTTTTTCACTAAAATGCTGGTGTTACCCTAAATTTTTCATTTTTACAAGGAAAAATTGAAAAAAAAGCCCCCCAAAATTTTAACCCTATTTCCTCTGAGTAAGAACATACCCCATATGTGGATGTAAAGTGCTCTGCAGAGAAGGAGCGACATTGGAATTTACAAAGCCCCTATAGTGCCAGAACAATGGACCCCCCCCCCCCACATGTGACCCCATTTTGGAAACCCCTCATGTAATGTAATAAGGGGTGCAAAAATTTAATTTTTCATTTGCACAGCCCACTGTTCCACAAAATCTGTCAAACACCAGTGGGGTGTAAATACTCACTGCACCCCTTATTAAATTCTGTGAGGGGTGTAGTTTCCAAAATTGGATCACATGTGGGGGGCTCCACTGTTCTGGCACCACGGGGGGCTTTGTAAATGCACATTCCATTCCAAACAAATTCTCTTTCCAAAAGCTCAATGGTGCTCTTTCTCTTTTGAGCATTGTAGTGCGCCAGCAGAGCACTTGACGTCAGAAAAAATAGGGTTACAAATTTTGGGGGTAATTTACTCCGAATACCCCTTGAAAAAATGTATAATTTGGGGGGAAAAACTGTATTTTAGTGAAAAAAAATATTTACGCATCCAACTTTAACAAAAAGTCGTCAAACACCTGTGAGGTGTTAAGGCTCCCTGTACCCCTTGTTACGTTCCTTGAGAGGTGCAGTTTCCAAAATATTATGCCATGTGTTGTTTTTTTTTTGCTGTTCTGGCACCATAGGGGCTTCCTTAATGCGACATGTCCCCCAAAAACCACTTCTCTTCTGAGTATTGTAGTTTGCCCGCAGAGCATTTTACGTCCTAACATGGGGTATTTCCATACGCAGAAGAGATGGGGTTACAAATTTTGGGGGGCATTTTCTCCCATTACCCTTTGTAAAAATGGTAAATTTGGGGGGGAAAACTGCACTCAATTGAAAAATTAATTTTTTTCATTTACACATCAGACTTTAACGAAACGTTGTCAAACACCTGTGGGGTGTAAAGGCTCACTGGACTCCTTGTTGTGTGCCTTTAGGGGTGTAGTTTCCAAAATAGTATGCCATGTGTTTTTTTTTTTTTTTTTTTTTTTTGCTGTTCTGGCACCATAGGGGCTTCCTAAATGTGACATGCCCCCCAAAAACCATTTCAGAAAAACTCACTCTCCCATTGTCGTTCCTTCCCTTCTGAGCCCTCTACTGTGCCGGCTGAACAGTTGACATACACAGATGAGCTTTTTCCTTACTCGAGAGAAATTGGGTTACAAATTTTGAGAGGATTTTTCTCCTTTTACCCCTTGTAAAAATTAAAAAAAGTGGGTCTACAAGAACATGTGAAGGTAAAAAATGAAGATTTTGAATTTTCTCCTTCACTTTGCTGCTATTCCTGTTAAACACCAAAAGGGTTAGCACACTTACTGAATGTCATTTTGAATACTTTGAGGGGTGCAGTTTTTATAATGGGGTCATTTATGGGTTATTTCTAATAAGAAGGCCCTTCAAATCCACTTCAAACCTGAACTGGTCCAAGAAAAATTCCGATTTTGAAGATTTTGTGAAAAATTGGAAAATTGCTGCTGAACTTTGAAGCCCTCTGATGTCTTCCGAAAGTAAAAACATGTCAACTTTATGATGGAAACACAAAGTAGACATATTGGGGGATATTTATCAAAATTGTCTATTTCCCGCATCAATATAGACCAAACTACAGAGGGTTCGGCTGGTCTATTGTGCGCCTAATTTATCAAAAGGCGCACGGCTCTTGATAAATTCTGCGGACACACTTCGTTATCTATGCTTTAGACTGTATTTAAACCTGCTCCAGCATGGTCTGACATTTCGGCGTACTCTCAGGCGATGCGACTTGTCGCTGAAAAGTCACTTTTGATAAATTCAGCACCAATGCCTTTTCCAATGGATTTCCGTCTAAAATAGACTAGAATGCATCATGTTATAAAAATCCTCTAGAGCAAAAGTAGCAAAAAAGTCGCACATATTTAGACTGCGACTTTCTGTGCGACAAATGTAGACAGGAAAAACCAGTCTAAATCCTTTGATAAATCTCCAACATTGTATTTGTGAATAAAAATATAATTTATTTGGAATGTCTATTTTCCTTACAAGCAGAGTTTCAAAGTTGGAAAAATGCAAAGTTTTCAATTTTTTCATAAAATTTTGGAATTTTTTGCCAAGAAATGATGTAAGTATCGATGAAATTTTACCACTAACATAAAGTAGAATATTAGGGATCGACCGATATTGATTTTTTAGGGCCGATACCGATACCGATAACCTGTAAACCTTCAGTCCGATAGCCGATAACTTATATCGATATTCCGTGCATTAAAATTATTTTTTTTTTAATTTCTACTCAAATCTGCTGTTAAATGAACATGTTTATTGTTAACGTTTAGCTTTTTTTGTACATTTTTTTTCATAGGTAAATAAACATAAATAATACAGAAACATACCAGTCAGATTGCAGCAAAGCAATGGTGATATGGTCAAATACAACAAATTGGACCACTGTTTTTTTTTATAAATATCAGTCAAAAGGTAACAAGAACAACAATGTTCAATGGCACAATTACTTAAATCTTAGTAAAATGAGCAGCAATGACATAGGCAATTATATCAAAGGGACACTACAGTGTATATGAGCAAGGCACCAAGACAGCTTCATTAACCCCTTAAGGACCAAGGACGTACCGGTACATCCTTGGTCCTGCTCCCGTGATATAACGCGGGGTTACACGGTAACCCCGCATCATATCATGGCGGGCCAGGCGACATAGTGAAGTCGGGACCCGCTGTAATAGCGCGCGGCGCCGATTACGGCGCTGCGCGCTATTAACCTTAAAGGTGAAAGTAAAAGTGCCCAGCTAGCTCAGGAAGCTGTTCGGGATCGCTGCGATTAAATCGCGGCATCCCAAACAGCTATACTTCAGTAGCAAGGTCTCTTACCTTGCTTCCTGAAGTCCGATCGCCGATTGATTGATTCAATCCTGAGATCCAGGCTTGATCATTCAATCGCTGAAAACAACTGCTTAGCCTTAGTGTCAATTTAAAGTAATTTAAACACATGGTTTAATGCATATAATAAAGAATATTACATTTAAAACAAGATAAACGTTGAGTAACTTAAGCTTTCTAGCTGAGTAACGATAGGTAGCATAACCTATAAGGGTAGGCATAGACAATATGATCAGTCATCAATCATACAGGTATTGGTCTTGGCTAGCAGAGGAAATAGTAGTGGGCACTACACATAGGACCAGTTCCTGAGCAACCCAGATCATTCAGCGAATGCCAAGCCATGTTAACCTGCTATCCAGCTTCAAGGTTACAAAAAAGTGAGTTAAGACAGACATTAAATAACATTTTTATGAAAAGTATGCTAAAGTAATCTAAAACTTTAGAATTTCTTCAATAATTCCAGTTGAGAAGGAGTACATTGTAGTGCAGAAAGCACAACATTTCTGCATGTTCTCCTGTTAAACGGCTTCTGTTTCTTTCATAAATTGCTGACACTTCACTGAAAACACGCTCACTAGGTACAGAGGAGGGTGGAGAGCAAAGGTATCTTCTAGCATAAGAAGCAAGGGTTTCAAAGCGTGTCTCATTTTCTATCCACCACTCAAGTGGATTGCCCTTTCTATTGATCACTGGTTCTTTCAAATAAAGATTAAGCTCATTGTCAAGGCTGACTTTTGGTGAAGTTAGAGAATCCCCTACATGAGGCCCCAATAAAACGCTGAACATGGCATAAATTTGGCCATGTTTAAGACTTTTTTCCATGTGTTTCCTTTTTGGGAATTTGTAGGTTTCTGTTGCATCATCATCCTGCTCTTCCAGACTAGTACTACTAGTAGCATGTTCTTCGAGACTAGTACTAGTAGTAGCATCAGGCTCTTCCAGAAAATCCAGACTAGTAGCATCAGGCTCTTCCAGATGTGACCTTTCTAGAACCTGCACCTCCTTTTGCATATTATCTTCTGTCAGCCATTTTTTTGCCTTGGCCAATACATTATCAGAAGAGAAAGCATGATGTTTGAATCGAGGATCTAAAAGACATGCCAACACTACGTTTATATTCAGCATCTTCAGCACTCTCACACATGGAATAACTGATGGCACACTTGAGTCGTTATGGCTAGCCTCTAGGGTCACTTCCTCTATTGGGAGGAGGGTCTGAATAAGATTTGCTACAATCTCCCACTGATCAGCATTAGGGCAAGAATAGCCTCCTTGCTCACCAGCATAGATGCTAAGAGCTCACTTCTGTTCCAGCATTCTTTGTAACATGTGAAGTGTGGACTTCCACCTTGTTGGAACAGCCTGAATCAGGCTGCTTTTGGGCAAGCCAAGGTCTGACTGAATGCACCTTAGTCTGTGCTTGGCAATGAAGGAATGGTGGAAATGACTTGCGCACTCCTTTAGCATGGCAATTATGTTGATCACAGTTCTCTGGCTTGACAGATCATCATTTACTACAAGTTGCAGGGTGTGTGCCATGCAGCTGAGATCTGACACTTCAGCAAGCCTCATTCCTTTCACCATGTTTGCTCCGCTGTCTCGAAGCACAAGCAGCACTCTGTCTTTGCTTATCCCCCAGTTAAGCATGACTAGAAACATTTCTTTGATGTACTCACCAGTGTGGGATCCTTGCATCACCTTTGTGTTCAAAACCAACTGCCTTTTTGTCCATCCATTATCAATGAAGTGACACGTAAGACTCATTAATGATTCTGTTGATCCGGACCAGCAGTCCGTAGTGAATGAGAGTGAATTGCTGGCATTCTCTGGTTGTAATATTGTTTTTACTTTCTGAATCACCTTCTGATGAATCTTTGGCAGCATTTCGGTTCTGTAAAACTTTTCATTTTTCAGTGTGTACCTTGGCTCAACTATGGACATCAAGCGCTTAAAGCCAGAGTCCGACACCATTGTAAATGGCTAGTTATCCGTAACCATCATCTATGTGATTGCCCTGTCCAGAAGTTGGGATCTTTCACCGGACTTTTGCCACTTTGTGTGTTTCTGAAATAGGTCTTTTATGTTTGTCTGGAATAGAGTTGGTGTTTCACATGATTCCTTTTCATTTGTTTTCCATGCTCCATTAAATAATTCAACATGATGAATTCTTAGATGGGTCCAAATTGAATGTATTCTTTGTTTTTGCAGTTGCAGATCCCATGCTCACATTGGTTTTGCATGTCCTGGGAAGGGTTCACTAAAATAGTCCCAAATTATACTTTTACTGTTTCTTTGTGCATCCATCTGCATTGAAAGAAGAGGGTTACAACAAGCTACAGTGAGGTTTAGAGTAAGTTGTGGATGAAGAAAAAACAATATCAATATTTATATGAATAATATGAGATCCCAGCATGTACCTGGCCGTTACTGACGCTGATAGGAGTGTAAATGCTGTCAGCAGTCGTACTCCTGCCATGCTCACCCGGCCAGTACATACTGGGATGCTATTAGCCTTTTACTTATTGGAGCAGTACAGATTAAGGAAAGTGTGCACACCCCACACAAACAATACAGTGACAAACTTTACATTTCACTAAGCTAAAAGTAGTACTACTGTATCCTCTGAATATAATACCGCCACACACCGTACCCTCTGTATATAAAACCGCTACACACCGTACCCTCTGTATATAAAACCACTACACACCGTACCCTCTGTATATAAAACCGCTACACACCGCAACCTCTGAAAATAATACTACTATTGACCCACTACACACTGAACCCTCTGAATATATTACTACAACCCACTGTACCCTCTGATTACAATACTACCACATACTGTGCTCTCTGAATATAACCTTACCATGCACCCTCTGATTACAATACCGTAATGTATTGTGGCCCACAAAAACCATACTACCCCAAAAAATGGCGCAAGCAGGGTTTATCTGTGCCTTTTATCTGTGCAATCCAATCATTTTGGCAATACACATATGGAAAGGTTTTATGAACTGCGCTTTTTTGTGAATAGGCACAAAAAAGACACAAAGCCACAAAAAAGTCTCTACAACTTCACCAGCCCAGACTTAGCTTTTTGGTGTATGTGAAGAGAGGAATTTCAGAAATGTGACCTGCACAAAATTTCAAATGCTCTGCTACCTTTTAATAATTTTAGTGCTCCTATACATTATCAGCACACAAAAAAAGGTGTAGAAAAATGCTTCACTTACACCTACAATGATAAATGTCGGCCTATACCTCTGAAATGCAAAACACTCTGTGCCCCTCATATATAGTAGTAATGCCCCATCCTGTGCCCCCACATATAATAACTATAACCCGTCCTGTTCCCCCCCCCCCACATAATAATACTGCCCTTTGTCCTATGTCCATTATATATAATGCACCCTGTGCTGTGCCCCTCACATATAATTCCCCTGCCATGTTTCCCTCACATATAATGCCCCCTGTCCTGCCCCCCCCCCCCACAGGGGGCATTATATGTGAGGGGCACAGAATAGGGGGTATTATATGTGAGGGGCACAGGACAGGGGGTATTATATGTGAGGGGCACAGGACAGGGAGTATTATAAGTGTGGTGCACATGACAGGGGGCATTATAAGTGAGGGGCAAATGTCAGGGGGGCATTATATGTGAGGAACACAGGACATGGGGCATTATATGTGGGGTCACAGGACAGGGGGTATTATATATGAGGGGCACATGACAGGGGGGGATTATATGTCGGGGAACATGACAGCACCCCCCCCCCCCTGTCATGTGCCCATATAATGCACCCCTGTCATGTGCCCCTCACTTATAATACCCCCTGTCCTGTGCCCCTCACAAATAATGCCCCCTGTCCTGCCCCCTCAGGGGGCATTATATGTGAGGGGCACAGGACAGGGGGCATTATAAGTGAGGGGCAAATGTCAGGGGGGCATTATATGGGCACAGGACAAGGGGGGCTCTTGTCATGTGCCCCTCACATATAATGCCCCCTGAGGGGGTAGGACACGGGGCATTATATGTGAGGGGCACAGGACATGGGGCATTATATATGAGGGGCACATGTCAGGGGGCATTATATGTGGGGGCACATGACAAGAGCCCCCTTGTCATGTGCCCATATAATGCACCCCTGACATGTGCCCCTGACTTATAATACCCCCTGTCCTGTGTCCCTCACATATAATGCCCATGTCTTGTGCCCCTCACATATAATGCCCCCTAAGGGGGCATTATATGTGAGGGGCACTGGGCATTATATGTGAGGGGCACAGGACAGGGGGTATGATAAGTCTTGACAGATTAACAGGTACAAAATAGTACACTACTTAGATACTTAGATGTAGGTATGTGGTATGCACTTATGAGGGCAGAAAAATGCGCTACAATACACTTAAAAAAGTATCTGATTAAAAACACCAGCCGGTGATTACCTTTGCCTGGACTTTCACAGTATCTAGGCCCTTGACAGATTAACAGGTACAAAATAGTACACTACTTTGATGTACGTATATGGTATGCACTTATGAGGGCAGAAAAATGCACTATAGTACACTTTAAAAAATAGTATCTGAGTACACCAGCCGGTGAGTACTTTTGCCGGGACTTTCACAGTATATAGGCCCTTGACAGATTAACAGGTATAAAATAGTACATTACTTAGAGGTAGGTATGTGGTATGCACTTATGAGGGCAGAAAAATGCAGTACAGTATGCTAAAAAAAAGTATTATAGTAAAACATCAGCTGATGATTACTTTTGTTTGGACTTTCACAGTATGTAGGCCCTTGACAGATTAACAGGTACAAAATAGTACACTACTTAGATGTAGGTATGTGGTATACACTTATAAGGGCAGAAAAATGCGGTACAGTACGCTTAAAAAATTTATTTTTGCACAACACCAGAAGAACACAACAGTGCTACAGCACAAAAAAGCTGTGTACTAAACACAAAATTTCACTCTGTCAAAGACTATTAGGAATGGACTGCTGGGTATTATACCGTCTACTGACTAGTATAACCAGCAGATGATTTGTTGTGGAACAAAGACACAGAATTGCGCAAAAAAAATATTTCTGACACCCTCTGCTAAGGTTTATGAAGTTGATGCAGCTAGTTGAAATGTATGAGGTAACACACTGCTATCTGCCCCTCTCTGTAATTCAATGCTGAAGAAAGTAACTGGGAGGTTAATGGCTGCAGTAAAAATCCTTTTCAGTGAAAAAAACACTGCTCTCTTTCCACCAGAACACTGATGTGACTAGGATGTGAAACGGTGCTGGAATGAGCTTTTCAGTGTAACACACACACACAGCGATGTCCGTCCTATCTGTATACAGTGCAATGAATGATATGATGAGCCGCAAAATGGCTGCCGAATATATAGGGCTGTGACATCACAGCAGTGACTGGCTGCTGATTGGCTGCATCCTGCATGTGATTCAGGGTCATCCCGCCTTCTTCCCTTCCCACCTTGCCTTCCCAGAGTTCCTTGCCCCATGTACTGACATGTGGACATGCCATTATAGAAGCCCTGGAGCCTGGACCGCAGTAAATGGAATTTAATGAAGCGATTGCGTTGAAAATCCAATCGAATATTTCATGAAATTCGTAATGAATTCGGATTTGTCAGCTTCGATTTGCTCATCTCTAGCTGAGTCCATTCCTGGGTCTGCAGCAGCTGAGACCATTCCTGGGTTTCATCGGCGAGGATATTTCTGGATCGCAGCGGGCAAGACCATTCCTGGGTCACAGTGGCCGAGACCATTCCTGGTTCATAGTGGCCAAGACCATTTCTTTTTCGCAGCGGCTGAGACCATTCCTTGGTCGCAGCAGCCAATAGCAACCAAGTAGATTGCTTATTTAATTTTTTTTTTTAAATGCCACTGAAACATAAAAGAAGCCACCTGATTGGTTGCTATGGCAACTGCACCACTCTACACAGGTTTTAAAAAAATCTTCCCCTTATTCTCTTATCTACAGCCTGCAAACCCCATCCATAATACTTTATGGGGCACTCAATGACCATATAACCTTACAATTTACTGGGGGCTGTTTCTGTTTTATTTCCTTTTAAGATCCCCATCACCGCCATTACAAATGTCATTTATGTCATGTACGGGTCGGTCTTACAGCAGTCAGTGCTTAGACTATTCCTGGATCGCAGCTGCCGAGACTATTCCTGGATCGCAGTGGCCAAGACCATTCCTAGGTTGAAGCGGCCAAGAGCATTCCTGGATCGCAGAGGCCGAGACCATTCCTGGGTTGAAGTGGCTGAGACCATTCCTGGGTTGCAGAGGCAGAATTAATTCCTTGGTCGCAGCAGCCAAGACCATTTCTGGGTCGCAGAGGCAGAGACCATTCCTGGGTCCCAATGACCTAGACCATTCCTGGGTCAAAGCTTTCAAGACCATTCCAGGGTCGCAGCGGCCAAGACCATTCCTTGATCTGCAGCAGCCGAGACCATTCCTGTGTCTGCATCGCCTGAGACCATTCCTGGGTCTGCAGCGGCTGAGACCATTCCTGGGTCTGCAGTGGCCGAGTCCATTCCTGGATCTGCAGTGGCCGAGACCATTCCTGGGTTGCATCTGCAAGGATATTTCTGGATCACAGCAGACAAGACCATTCCTGGGTTGTAGCGGCCAAGACCATTTCTTTTCACAGCGGCTGAGACCATTTCTTGGTCACAGCAGCCAATAGCAACCAAGCAGATTGCTTATTTCTACAGCTTGCAAACCCCATTTATATTACTTTATGGGGCACACAATGATGGCCATATAACCTTACAATTTACTGGCTGCTGTTTCTGTTTTATTTCCTTTTAAGATCCCCATCACCGCCATTACAAATGTCATCTATGCCATGTACGGGTCGGTCTTATAGCAGTCAGTGTTTAGCATGAACAGCACCCCCATCTGTCCTGTACAATGTGATGTCCTGTCTTGTATGTAGTATGTGCAGTAGTACTTACCTATAGATGATCTGGGGAATACAGGAGATCTGTGCAGTCCATCAGGCATCTCAAAGAGGCAAAAGCCACACAAAATTCACAAAAAATCCCCCTCAGAAATGGCCATCACAAGCAGGGTTGCCATCAGAAATTTTGGGGCCCCTTACACTGCTTGTAGTCTGACCCCAACCCCCCCCCCCCCCCCTTCCCCCTCACTGTGGCACACACTGGATTTTATCTTAGTATCGGGCTTAGAAACATAAAATAATATCGTCACTCCATATTAGTTCAAGATTGACTAAATAATTCCACCATACTGTAAGGAAATAAAAGCAACTATACGCAGACCAGTATCACTAACAACACCACAATACAAGGGACATATAATTCCGCCACACCATGACCACTACCATTACCACTGACTCACACTGCTATATTGTTATTGAAATAAAAACACTATACAAATGATCAATAACCCCTATATAAGAGTAAATTTGAGCTGTACACAGGGGCTGCAGACCATATAAGTCATTATAGTTACATACTCACAGGGGCGTCTTCTCTGATCAGAGTCATTCACTTTTCTCTTTCTTCTCCATCTGTCCTGGGTCATCATGAAGATTTCTCCCGATCACAACTCATCTTACCGAATCTGCCAGACAAACATTTTAGGCTCCTCGCTACAGCAAAGTCCTCAACTCTATACAAACCCCCATATGTATTACACTGCCCCATATAGTATTAGATCCCTCTGTGCAGCTGTATAGTATTAGGCCCCAACATTGTCTATATTATCCCCCTCATATTGCTCCCCTTTCTATATTATCCCCCTCATATTACTCCCCTTCTATATTATCCCCCTCATATTGCTCCCCTTTCTATATTATCCCCCTCATATTACTCCCCTTCTATATTATCCCCCTCATATTGCTCCCCTTTCTATATTATCCCCCTAATATTACTCCCCTTCTATATTATCCCCCTCATATTGCTCTCCTTTCTATATTATCCCCCTCATATTACTCCCCTTCTATATTATCCCCCTCATATTGCTCCCCTTTCTATATTATCCCCCTAATATTACTCCCCTTCTATATTATCCCCCTCATATTGCTCTCCTTTCTATATTATCCCCCTCATATTGCTCCCTTGAACTGCACTTTTTCTTTTTAAAGCGGCAAGCGGGCGGGCAATAGGGAGAGGAGGGAGGGTGATAGGCCAGCCTGGCAGAGAGAGAGATTTCTTTTAGGGGACAGAGCCGCATCCCCATATAGAAAGATGCAGCCTATGCCTGGCGCCAGGGGCGGACACAGACAGCAGAGGGCCACTGTGCAAAGAATGTTAAAAAAAAAAGGACTGGTCTGGGCCCCCTGAAGCTCCGGGCCCCTTACAGGAGTATAGGTTGTACCCCCCTGATGGCGGCCCTGATCACAAGATGTCAGAAGAGTTGTTGCTGCTCCTCCCATCGTAGCAGTTGGTCACTGGCTTACCAGCTACAATATTCTGTGCCAAACAAAGATATATATTTTTTTTGTATTAAAAAAACTTTATGAACAACCAATCATCATAAACATACAATGAACTGCAATACGGGCTAACAAACAACATGCACAAATGATTTCAAATACTGTACAAAGCATGGTTGTGCCCTTTAACCCTGAAATGACTAGGCCTATATTCCTTATTGCGATTTGCCTTTTGAAGTGACATGACTCTTCTATTTTTCTATCCACAGAGCCATATAAGTGCTTGTTTTTATTGCAGCCAATTGTATTTTGCAATTACACTTTACTATAAAATATAAATTGCAATGAAAAAATATTATTACATAGGAGGGATTTAAAAAACAAAAGGAAATTCTGCAAACTGGGGTTCATTTTTACACAGGGCACTTTAACCAGTTGCCGTCTAAGGACGAGCCGGCTTGTGCAAAAAATGAGCCCTCATACATCACTGTATATGGAAAAATAAAAAAAGTTATAGGGGTCAGAATATGACAATTTTACACATATTATAATAAGTAGGAAAATAAAATAAAACCTATATAAATTAGGTATCCTTGTAACTGTATGGACTTACAGAATAAAGATATGGTGTCATTTTTACCGAAAAGTTCACTACATAGAATTGGAAGCCCCCAAAATGTACAAAATGTTTTTTTTTTTTTTCAATTTTGCCCCACAAATTTTTTTTTTCAATTTTGCTGTAAATTTTGTGGTTAAATGATTGATGTAATTATAAAGTACAATTGGTGGCGGAAAAAAAAAAAAAGCCCTCATATGGGTCTGTATGTGCAGAATTGAAAGCGTTATGATTTTGGAAGGTGATGAGGAAAAAACTAAAGTGCAAAAACCGAAAATCCCTGTGTCCTTAATGGGTTAAGTTAAAACTGGCACAATATCTTTATTCTGTATGTCCATATGATTACAATGATACCTAATTTACATAGGTTTTGTTTTATAACTACAAGCAGAGTAATTGTGTTTGTGTCTCACCCTTTAATTAGCTGAGTGTCTCTCCTAGTACAACCCAAAAAATTCTGAATGATGAAATACAGGGTGTCTCCCTATGCAGCATATGCTGTGTCTCTCACTTGGCTAATTGTGCTGTATTCAGGACATTGTTCACATTGGAAGCACAGGCCGTGTGAGTTCATATTGGACTTTTTTTCTGGCTGTCTATTTTATGTATGTATTTTATTAGTGACTTTTTATCTTCCTAGTGGTTTTTAGATACAAGTTCGCTTGTAGTTAATTGTGGCTATATTTATTAAATGATTTGCTTTTTATGAACACTTGTGGATATATACTCATTGCGGAACAATGTTTTTATGAAATGTTTATGTTGTGAGCCTTGAGAAGTCATCCTATTTGTTATATTTGTTTTACTTTGCTGAATTTAAAAATGTTAACTTTTTTTTGAAGAATGTAAGTATGCTTAAAATTGCCCTTTTCTAACCCCATAACTTGTTTTACTTTTTAGTTTACAGGGCTGATTAAGGGCTTTTTTTTTGCACTGGGATCTGTGGTTTTTATTGGTACCATTTTTGTTTTAATATTTAATGTAATTTTTTTTTCTGATTACCATTTTATTTAACATGAATACCACGCACCTGCCTATAACACACATCCTCATTTTTCCAAGGAAATTTGGGTAAAAAAGGTGCGTGTATACCCCGATTAAACTCTGGCCCCGCAAAAGCCACTGCGGTAATTTCTGTGGCGCCAGAGCCCTGCCACCCGATTGCCTCCCCATCCCAGCTTTCATATTTACCTGCCCTTGGCCATGCTCCTGCAGGCTCTGGTGACATCCTGCACTGTCGCTGTGAGCTGCACAATGACAAGTGACGTCGTATTGAGGACATCGCTTGTCAGCACACAGCGACAGCGCAGGGCGCCGCCGATACCGGAGCCTGCAGGAGCGCGTCCCAGGACAGGTAAATGTGAAAGCCGGGATGGGGAGGGAATCGTGTGGCGGCGGAACTCTGGCCCCGCAGAAGCCGCTTCAGTTACATTATTTAAAGCGGCCGCTTTAAATCATTAAACCGCAGCAGCTTTTGTGGGGCCAGAAAGAGTTTATTGGCATATATTTTAGCTGAAAAAATGCATGTTATTAGACCAAAAATCAGCAAATCTGGCAATTGATTGCATATACCTATATACTTACATTTAAGTGTGGTGATTTATTTAATTTTATTAGGATAGCGTTTCAATATATGTTTAAAATTTGTATTTATTTTACACTTTTCACTGTATCAAAAGATGACTGATTTGGTGCAAGGAGGAGACCCGCAATTTTGGCCCCCCTTGATCGTGCGGCAGGGGTCCGATAATCGTATCTTCCATTCCGGGATGACTAGTTGCATGGGCAGAGCTTCTTGATGTCACCACTGCTGTTCCCTGCTGGGTCCCTCTGCTAGCAAACAGCAGTGGTGATGTCACGAGGCTCTCACCCTTGCACCCAGTCAGTCCCAGAATGGAAGAATGTGGAAGAACCAGAGCACGGAAAGGGACCAGGTAAATATCATTGTCATCAGTGTCACCTGCACTACCTGACTGTACCTACAGGTTAGTGCAGGCGAAACTGATGACAGATTTTCTTTAAACCCCTGGCACCTGTCATTTTTTACTTTAGATGCTGTTGACAGCATTGATCATGGCATCTAAAGGGTTCATGGCTGACATCAGCAGATGTCCATCATTAACTATGAAGTGTTGACTGTTGATAGCAGCCGTCACTCATGATCTATGAAGATCCTGCAGCTCCTGCGGTCCCTTCAAAGACAGTTAATGCTGCATGATATACATTTACGTTATGGGAGGAATACTTTAAAGTGACATGAAGTATATTTACATCATAGGGTGGAAAGGGGATAAAAAAGCCATCACTAGTGTAGGATTGTGCTGGATTTATCAAGTACCATGCACCTTTTGATGGTTCCAGACTTTTCTGAGGCTGCCTCTGCAGTGTAAACTGTAGTAAATTTGGTGCATGGGTTTGCCACTTTCCCTTTGCATGAAACCACACCCACTGTGCCAAGCCTGGTCACAGATCAGGAAAAAGTCGCAATATTTTTGCCAATCTGCATCAGACACAGACATAAGTAAATTTCTTCCAATGCATTTTTCATGCAGTTTCTTGTTCTTATTTTTCCAGGCATAATGCCATGTGTGACATTAGTGTAAATGTAACGCTGGTAGTTGGTATCCGCCAGCATGCCCCACATCCTGAAATCTACCTCAGCCGAACGGCACACACGGCTCCTCCTCCTAGCTGCAGGTTCTGGACTTGTTCCTCTGCACTGTCTTGGGCAGCAACCATGTCTGGTGCACCCAGTAGGGGTCGCAGGAAGGCTGTCTTTTGAGGGTCCATGCGCACCCCTGATTCTTCTCCCCCTCCAATCCCTGACTGACATCACCTATATAAGGGTGTTCCACCCTCCTTTTGGTGCCTGAGCAACATTGTAGCTTGTCTACTCAGGAAGGTTCTGCTGCTGTTTTGATCTGCTTTGTTCCTATGTTCCTGGCCATTGAGTATTTCCTGATGCTGCCTCTAGCCTGATCCCTCAGTACCTGCCTGTCTTTCCTTGATAAGACTCGGATTGTCGACCACGCTTCTGCCTTCTAGCAAGCTCCTGACACCAAGCTGTACTTGTGCTATTCGGCTCTGTGGTTCTTGCAGCCCCAGCTCTGCTATAACACCAAGTCAATCTTCCCTTACCTTACTCTCCTGCTGTGCTTATCCCATCTAGCAACAGCTTGCCCCACCTGCCTGTATCCCTGGTGCTTGGCACCAGGGTGTTCTGGCCTGCTTGGTCAGCTGCCACTTAACCAGGACCACTCTTGTGGTAGCGACCTGGTAGCTCCCCCTGCAGCTAACACCAGCTTCCGAATTCTTGAGCGGGATAAATGGTGAAAAACCGAGGAACACTTAGACTCCGGTTTGGCCCAATGCCAAACCGGTATGTGGCACAGCGGGTCCACACCCGTTGGAGCGTTACACTAAAGCATACATATTTAATTAGGCAGTGAAAGATTTCTAGAGAGGCTGTTCAGATGATCCAGAGACATAGTTAGAGACATGAACGGGAAAGCATTTTGAGTTATGATGACTGTTGAGACCCAATTACCTCCCAGCAGTTTATAACTACCCCTACCCCTTACTACAATAAATAATTAAATAATAACTGACACAACAACAATTCAACTTTTTTATGGGTGGGGATCGGCCACAGCTTTATTTATAAAATTACTTATATAAATAACAATGTAACTGTAACAAAGACAATGTAACTGTAACAAAGACACCGTAACTGTAACAAAGACACCGATTGGCTTCTTACCAACCCGAGAGGTGCTGCCACACCGTCCTGTGTGGAGGTCTACCCCGGGTTGACCCCGCTTTCACCATCTTTTTACCGCCAAGCTGTGACTTACAACAAACAAAGATACAAAAAAGGGAGGGAGGGAGGGCAAAACTCCGGGTCCTGGGCAGATTGAGGAGGGAAGGGAGGCACCACAGCTATAAATACCCAGGGGAGGGCCCCTGAAAGCCCGGAAACTATTAGACCCCTGATTGGTGCACTCCTTCCCCCCCCCCCCCCCACCCATGGGACATACCATATAGTTACCAACAAGTTTTCCAGGTGGGGGAGGGGGCTAAAAACCTTGCCTGTATTATTTCTTAACCCCTTAACTGCTCACCAGTCAGGGGGCAAGCTAGTTATGCACAGCTTGCCCCTACAGCTAACATACAGAGGGTGCTGGGAGAGGTTGTAGATTAAATGGGCATTGTCACTTTAAAAAACTTGTGACATGTTTTAAAGAAATCTCACAAGTTTTTATTGGTTTGGGTGTTCAAATTCTGACCAATTGCTAGAATGAGTGTGTTCTCTCCCAGCTCTGTACCACATAACTAAGACGGACTCCCATATTGAAAGCTTTTTTGTTAATAAATTGATATATATGCTTTGAAGCAAGTTCGTGTTTATTTATTACAAGAATTTATTGCTCCCCAGGTTAGCTAAAAGAATAATACATACCTAATATAAAATAGAATTTAAAGTAGACCTGTATGCAGGACAATAGGGGTGTAAATAAGAGCATGCATAGATATAGAACACCAACACCCCTCTTTTTCCTTATCTTTCTAGGAATGGACTTTAGAGAGGTGCTTTTGTTTTTCTTATTCAATGTGCTTCTATTCCTTGGTCTTTTTTATTTAGTGTAGCTTTTATATGTATATAGACCCCAGTTGTAGCACTTTACTATAATTCTATAGTGGTGCCCGTACTTTGTATTTGTACAAGTTCTCTTTAGTGCGTTCCCCTATTTAATAGGCATCATACGGTTGTTTTATACGGTGACACAGTCAATATTGCATAATTGTTAGCTTCAAGATGTAGAGAAATGTGAAAGAGAGAGGCAGTATGGAGTAGCCAAATGGGCAATGTATTTAATATGACTGTGGATGTGTCTGGTGACACTAATTTTGACAAGCTATCTCGTGAAATGGTTGAGCTAAATGGGCAGATTACCCATTTATGGTGGAACATTTCCAGCTTTAAAGAGAACTTGGAGGTTTCAATGTACTCTTGGGTTCTTCATGTACAAATTTTTCCCTCTTGGGAGGTATCCTCGACTTAAAAAAAAAAAAAAAACAAGGACGACTAGGCTAGCACAGTTCTCATGCATTTAAATTAGCATGCTGTTGACCCATGATATATTATTAACACATAAGACTAAACTGACAATGTTAGAGGCACAACTGCATACATTAGATAATAATTCATGGGTTAAGCCATTTAAAATAAAACTCAAGGACAATTTAGATAAAAATGAAAATGAAGTAATTGAGGTTAAAAAAAATGGAAGTTCAATCCTGATACATCAGATTATGAAAATAATGTTGTCTACAGCTGGAAAGATCATGGTAATCAAAGAGAGCACTAAAAATTCTTTTTTGGACAAAAACAATAAAAATGCCAAACAGTGTTTTTCCGTGGCAAGAGGTCAATAGGGAGTATATAGGGAATTATAAAAAACCAAACCCACTGGGCGTAATCATATTTGGTGTGGCCTCTATCAAAGGAAGTGGGTCAGCGGAATTCTACAAAAGGTTGAGGGTATTGTTTATTTTATTAAAAAATTTTGTTTTTATATAGAAAGAAATTTGCCAGTAACCTCCTCTCTACCATTGGCACCACTTCTCAAGCCTGTGCCAGTCTGCCTTTTTACATCTCCTTGGCTGTCCACCTTACTGAGGGCACTCCTCCCTACTTACGGCCATACACATACACCCCACTATCATTCACTTCAGCACCATTCTCCACACGTACTTAACCAGCCGCCTTCTTCCGCTTCTCCCAGACCGCCAATTCCCGTTAGCACTGTCGTCCACACCTGCTCAGCTGCCCGCCGCCTTTTACTTCTCCGGGATCCCTGTTTCTCACTGGTTTTGATTAGCGCCGTTCCCCACATATGCTCAGCCTCCCACATTCACTTCTCCGAGACCGTGCGATTACTCGTAATCATTCATTTGTATTCATGCCCTAAGGCTGTAGACACAATTGAATACGAGTGGGCCTGCGCGCCTGCGCCCCTGCACCGTTATTTTAGCAACCAGTTCAGAAACAGCAAAGATGAATATAGCTTCTCATCAACCAGTTAGTATTCGACCGATGACAGAATATCAGTGTCAGGAAATAATATAATATTATATCAATATCATATAAATAATATGATCACGGATGGCCAGTTTTTTTTTGTAGTAGTCAGTATAAACTTAAATGGGCACTTAAAAAACGATTTGACATTTCAGAGACATAGAGACATATGAAAAGTTTTGATTGGTCACTTTTAAATGGTCGCTGGCATATCAAAAACTTTGCATAAGCTGATAGTATACGTGAACATAAGAAATATTTTAATATATCTTGATATCAACTTATCAGGCTCCTTTCCTGACTATCACCAAACTTTTCATTCAGCTATTAGCTCACTGAGGGATCAGTTTACATGCTACCCAAAGAAGTCTATGGAGCAGTGAGGGGGGCAAAAGGAGAGAAGGGGGGGAGTGGCTGGATAGAGGAAGATAGAGAGACTGCAGAGAAACTACAGTAGCAGTAATAAGTATAAGAACTTACCCTAGTGCTGGATTCACAGCTTACAATGCCTAGCACTGCTCTATAATGTCTTCCATGCTGCTGCTGTTTCTGAGGTTGTACTGTAGAAATAGGTAAGCAGGATCCCTTCTTCTGTACGTGCAGTGTGTTGGAGACATCAGTAGTACCCACTAGCTCAGGGACAAATGAAAATTAGTGATAAAGCCTGCAGAGCAGAAATATAATGAAATGACATACACAGGTTTTACAATGGCCAGATATCGTGTTACTCCTTATGTACACACGTATGACAACTTATTCTAAATAGTTGCCTGAAACAACAGATATACTTTTAAGGGTACTTTCACACATACAGGATCCTGCGCAGATTTGATGTGCAGAATTTTTAATTGCTGATTAGAAGCTGTGCTCAGTCATTTAGTTTACAATGAAATCTGCAGCAGAATATCCTGTGCATCAAATCCTGCACATCAAATTTGCGTATGTGTGAACATACCCTAATGCTATGGATACCTTTTAAACTGAATAATTTTTTTTTTGTTTCCTGAATGCAAAATGAAGCAACTAATGGAATAATAGATTTCTGACTGAGTTTCTGCTCTCTGTGTTAGAGGAGTTAGAGAGGAGGCTACTAGAGATAAGCAAGCGGAACCCCCGGGAACCTGGATTTGATCCGAATTTTGGGGTGACATCAGGTTGCCGGACTTTTGAACATTGCCAGATTCAGCTTGCACAAACCTGGCAATGTGTGCAATAATGGCTAAAGGGATGAGGAACTCTTGGCATTTTGGGGCATACATCAAAGGAGGTGGTACTACGACAGTGAGATGACATCAGGGTATACCCCCAGCAGCGGGACCCCCGCGATCAGACATTTTATCCCCTATCCTTTGGATATGGGATAAGATGTCTAGGGCAAGAGTACCCCTTTAAGGAAAAAGGGCATACATTTCCACCCCCCACTCCCCTTCTTTGATGTGTGCTCAGGAGCTGAGCTTTGGAGTGTGTTGCAGAGGTGGTGGAAGCAATGGTCCAGCATGGCACTAGTAGGCCTGGTGATTGTAGGAGTGGTGGATATGCTGAGGGGGAGCAAGGAGCCCAAGAAGTTCATGCAGAGTGGCAGGGACGATGAGGAGGAGTTTGATGATGATAAAGTAGTTTTGAACAGGATGTGGGAACCAGGTGAGGAGGAGGGTAGTGGTTGTGTCAGCGTTAAAGAGCATTGCCTAGGTAGCAGCAAAACACGTCAAACGTAGGAGACGTAGGCCTGCTGGTCTGGTGACTGCAGTGCTGGCTTAGGTGACAGTGATGCTGTGGAATATTTAGGTTTGCAATTTAGGAGCAGCACAGTCAGGTGGTGCAGTACCTGTCCGGTATTCTGCTGAGTTAAAATTCTATTCTACTTTACCAGATGCAGAAAACATGGCACTGTGCCATCTCTGCAAATAGTAAGTTAGCCATGACCAGGGTACAAGTATAAGAACTACATCTCTATGTGGGCACATGGACAGCATCACAAGGAAGAGATGCCCCACAATGAAAGGAAAGACTTGCTCCTATTGCTGCTGCTCCAGGCCTCGTCCACAGGCAATGGATTCTCAGTCTTGTCCTAATCAGTATAGTTCCCCCACAATGGTAGGCATCTCCCCCCCCCCCACAATGGTTGGCAGTATAGTTACCCCACAATAGTTGGCAGTATAGTTCCCCCACAATGGTAGGCAGCTCCCCCCCCCCCCCCCACAATGGTTGGCAGTATAGTTCCCCCACAATAGTTGGCAGTATAGTTCCCCCACAATGGTAGGCAGCTCCCCCCCACAATAGTTGGCAGTATAGTTCCCCCACAATGGTAGGCAGCTCCCCCCACAGACATACAGCTTCCAGCCATATACAGTGTATGGCTGGAGGCTGTATGTCTGTACTGCTGCCCCCACAGTGTTCCGGTCACCGCTCCTCTGGCCTGATGTCACAATCTACTGCTATGGCCTATGGACCATAGCAGTAGGTGCCGAGACCGGAAGAGCGGTGACCGGAACACTGAAGATTACGCGCCGCCGGTCACTCACCAGGCCCCGGCCAGCGAGCGTCTTCCTCCGGTCCTCCTGCGCCCCTATGATTGTACGCACGGGACATCACTGAGGTCCTGTGGGTACAACCATAGAGAGGTGGAGGATAGCAGGAGGACCGGAGGAGGACGCGCATCGGCCGGGGAATGGTTAGTGACCTGCGGACATCCTTATGTCCCGAAAAGATTTTTCGGGACACAGAGATGACCGGCATAGGAAAATCTATGATTATCTGCCCGGGCCGGCTCCTGTGTGCGGCTGCAGGTGGGGGCCGGCCAGAGCAGGTAAAAACTAATTCATGTATACTAAAAACCAGGGTGCCTCCAGCTGTTGTGAAACTACAACTACCAGCATGCCCGAACAGCCATTGCCGGTCCTGGCATGCTGGGAGTTGTAGTTTCACAACAGCTGGAGGCACCCTGGTTTTTAGTATACAGTTATTAGTAATTCACTTGCCCGGCGCCCGGAACTGTATGTTCCAGGCGTAGGGCAATAAACATAGCCGGTGTGAGGTGAAAAATTCACCGGCGGTCATGAGGCTGCTGCAGGCGGGGAGCGGGTAGTCAACGCTGTGCCGCACCGCCCCAGCCTCTGTACCTACCGCTGACTTCCCGCTCTCGCCTGCAGCAGCCTCGGGCGTATATTCGCTGTATAAGACGCACAAACTCCGAAAAAGTGCGTCTTGTACGGCGAAAAATACGGTACATCTGGTATCCCGCCCTGACATTAATCATCCCAAAAAGGAATGTACACCACCACCTGAACAACCAAGTTGATGCATACCCAAGCTGCGCCCTTTATCTGACAGACACCATGAGTCATTGGCCAGAACTTGCCCAGTTTGCCATGAGTGTTCTGTCTTGTCCACCCTCCAGTGTAGAATCAGAGAGAGTATTTAGTGCAGCAGATGTTGTTATCCCTAAGCAAACAAAGCATGGATTGTGAAGAATTCAAAATGCCTGGACCAGATGCCACTGATTAGACAATACTACCACCACCCTGTCTACTACAACTCTCACCAGTCCATCATTGCCTGCTGTAGGCTGGCTACTATAACACCCACCTGTCCACCACTGTCTGCTGTCCACTGGATACTACAACTCCCACCAGTCCACCACTGCCTGCTGTATGTTGGCTACTACAACTCCCACCAGTCCACCACTGCCTCCTGTCCTGTCCGCTGGCTACTACAATTACCACTAGTCCACCATTGCCTGCTGTATCCTTGCTACTACAACTCCTACCAGTCTGCCACTGCCTGCTGTCCACTGGCTACTACAACTCCCACCAGTTCCCAACTGCCTGCTGTCTGCTGGCTACTACACCTCCCACCAGTCCACCACGCTTGCTGCTACAGCTACCATCGGCCATGCCTACACATACACAATCCATGATGCCAATTTTTTTTTTTTTTTTCAGCTTTCTTTTTTGTCATACAAAAGATATTTATTTTTCTTTTCTTTTTTTTTTAAGATACAATCCTCTGTTTATTCAATCCAGGAAAACCGAAAAAAGAATTACATTTAATGCTTTCATCGCATTTTACAGCTATAGAGATAGATTATATATTCCCCTTACCCACCCCCAGGAGGACCGAGAGAGAGGGGAAAAAAAAACATAGCACCATACTTCAAATAATATAATGTAGGACTTTTGTATTGCCCAGATTATTCTGCTCCTCTTTTCTTTTTTCGTAAGGCCCTTAACTGCCAGAAGCTCATACCTTTTAACTTTATTTATTTACCCAATTCTCTATCGCCGGGACCTCATTTGATAGCCACACTCTCAAAATTAACAGTCTAGCGTAAAAAGCAATTTCAAACAGAGTTCTGCATTGTTCCCCACATCAGTTTTATCTCCCAAAATATCCACCTCTAATGTAAATGGGATCTCTACCTTTAATCTGTTCTTAATTTCCATATATATTTTCCCCCCAAATTCTTGAATAATTCTACACACCCAGATGATATGGACAAAATCAGCATTTTGCGGATTTACTATTTTGGGACACCAATCCTGTTGCATCTTTTAAAAAGGGATCATTTTTGTAACACATGGAAAAAGCCATTGCGTCTTCCAATAACTCCATGTGTGTTTTAACACAGGCAGGCATTTGTCAACAACCAGGGATATTTTATGCAGCTTTATTTTATTGTTAAAAAGCGTACAAAACAAAACAAAGTGTGTTTTCAAATAAGCTGTTAGTTACAATGGATAAATGTCTCCATCACTTTACCTTAAAACCACTTTAATGGTGTGTTCACATGTACAGTATCCTGCGCAGATTTCATGCGCAGGATTTTCTGCTGCAGATTTCAATGTAAACTAAATGAGCACAGCTTCTCATCTGCAGTTACAAATCCTGTGCATCAAATCTGCGCATGATCCTGTACGTGTAAATGCACCCTTAAACTACTTGAATACATTCCTAGGTGACCCTAGCAGAGATATACAGGGCTTTAGAGCTCTTACGGGGAACTAGTTTGACGCAAACTGGACATTTTCCCAAGGTTCGGTGAGTCCAGTAAGCTGAACTTTCAAAAGTTTGTTCATCTCTAGAGGTTACACACTAGTCCAGTACATATTGTAGACAGGGGCAGGAGAAACCAAGGAGAAAAGCTCACACAGGCTGGAAAAAGAGGAGAGAGACGGCAGATAGAAGACTGTCTGTAGCAAAGAATCATATAAGCTGCATACAAGTATAGAGAGGAAATAGGGCTCACACAGCACTTTGTAGTTTTAATAAAGACATAAGGAGAAAATGTTTTTGGACCATAATAAGTACAAAGCAAGAAAAATTTATTTGTAAATGCATCAGTATCAGACTTACTGTACAATAAACAAAAACTACCCTAACTACCACTAAAAACTAACTAAGCGGCTTGAATTGTGCCTTAACCGCCGCAAAGGGAATATGCCTTAAGGGGGCATACCCTGAATGAGAATGAAGTAAAATACATGGAATGGGAGGGAGGGCACACGGCAGGAGAAACGATCACTGAACAGGTGAGTCCGGCCCTGTATAAATGGCCCTGATGCAACTCCCACAAATATAGGCTATTTAAATAGCCTTCACACTTATATAAATAGAAAGAAAAAAGACCGGGGAACGGCGCCTCGTGTATTACCCTTAAACACAAACAGCAAGTGTAAATGTGGGAGAAACCCACGGCACTTATAGGTGGCTGCTCACCAGATGTAAATAGAAGTAACGCATATCACCCCAAATAGGGGTACTCACTGATGTCCAAAGGAGGGCTGCAAGCCGGAGGTCACAGGCACATACGTCCTGATGTAGTCATCAAACGGAAAATGGAAAAGGACCTCATTCATCCAGGCGCTGCCGGTTAGGTCATCAGGTGCACAAAATGATGCAATGTATACCTTTCGGACAATTCAAACGTATCCGACGCAATTGCACCAAGCCTGGAGATTTCTTCATGGGTGGTTGCTCTGATTTGTTTGCCTTCAAGATAAGATTTTTGCGGCTCGTTTTGAAGTGGCTGCAGGTTCTTTAGGCTTTGGGCCTAGATGAGAAGAATTTGCAGTACACAGGACTTGTGCTTTCTTATGAATCCAGGAATCCTGGATTCATAAGAAAGCACAAGTCCTGTGTACTGCAAATTCTTCTCATCTAGGCCCAAAGCCTAAAGAACCTGCAGCCACTTCAAAACGAGCCGCAAAAATCTTATCTTGAAGGCAAACAAATCAGAGCAACCACCCATGAAGAAATCTCCAGGCTTGGTGCAATTGCGTCGGATACGTTTGAATTGTCTGAAAGGTATACATTGCATCATTTTGTGCACCTGATGACCTAACCGGCAGCGCCTGGATGAATGAGGTCCTTTTCCATTTTCCGATTCACACTTATATGGCTGCATCGGTATAATGATCATTTAACAGAGACAATCATTCATTCAATGACTGTTCCACCATCAAGATACTTATGTCTGAGTTGCATGACCACCTTTAGCCTATTGACAAGAGATTTTGACTTTTCCGACAGACAGTTTACACTTTGATAAGCGTTAACTTTGGATTGCAGGAAAGAAATGGTCAAATTGTTTTCTCAGCTGTATTATCTGAAAAAATAGGGAATCAATTTCCCAGTTCCACAAACTTTTACAGATTTACAGGGGTGAATGGCACAGAAATTGTTCTAGATTCCAGAAATCTTTCTCAGTGACTCAAGAACCTCACCCAAAGCCATTAAATAGAATAGCAACAAATTTGTCCTTACTCAACAATGCAAAAGCTTTTTTCTTGAAAGTGGTTTTATATTTACTCAGAGTCCATAAAACAGTGTAGACCTTGACCTGTAACTTCTCAGGCATTGACCCTGACGTCAATAAACAATTTAAAGAGAACATGAACAGGCTCAAGAATACAAACATTTCCACTTCACAGACACAGCTCAACGGAAGCTCTCTGGGATCATCACCAAAAGTAAGATATTTGTAGACATATAACACTCTGGGTTCATTGCTATATTATTGTAAACTAGGTAATTTTTCTACTGAAATAGAAAAACTGTGGTTTTATTCTGCACTTTCTGAAGTTCTTTTGAGTTTTGACAAAAAACTCCCAACGGCCAATATCAGGTCTAATGGAAACTCTTGATCATAGCAGATGGATTGGGTTATAAGTTGTGTTTATCATGTTTACAATTTAAAAATGTCAGCGATTGAAAAGCATTAATTTCACAAATAGATCATTTCCAGCCCATGAAAATGTTTTTGAAAATTTTTAAGAATTGTCGTAAAGAAAAAAAAATGTCATTTAAACAATTGTATGAATTGTTATGCATCTGCGTTAGCCAACATGTATTTTTTAGTGTTGTACGATTTTATGGTTTACCACTAACTAAATAAATATTTTGATTCCATAAGTTTTACATTGGTCAACAGAACCAGTCATACTTGGTACTACAAATGTAATAATCATTAATGATTGTAACACTTATGTCTATGACCAGGTTTAGCTTGTGCGGCTTTAGATAGAGCAGCTACCTACAGGGCTTGGACATCTATTTTTCCAAGCAATGACACCAGATCTGACTCCTTCATACATAGTTAATTTATAATAATTAGAAATAACCAATTCACTGTGATAGAATTGTAACCTCACAATGCCATCACCATCTTAGCTATAGTATGGACCATAACATTATTAATAAATTAATAAATTAATAAATAATAATGTTTAATATTTTTCTTTTGAAGCTGAGGCTAAGGCTTATTTACTATATTAGTCAAAATAATTAACCTCTAAGTGACAATGGCTTAATCTATCGAATATTTCTCTTAATTTTGTACATGCTACTGACACCATAAATTTGTTTTGCTTGTTTATGGTTTTAGCCACTTCTTATTGTACATTTTGAAATGTTTGCAGGCGTTTTGTGGAAATACCTGTCTATTACTTCAAACTCTAACCAGACAGGGTCACCGAAATCTTTGCTATTCATGGAACTTTCAGTAGCAGCCATGTTTATGATTGTTCTTCTCCCCATATCTTATCAGAATATCAAGACTGTGTAGAAAGATTATCAAATAGTGATACGTTCCGGTTTCTTTTCTACATAAATACAGTAGCAAGGGAAATGTCGCTATATAGTTTATTTTATAAATAGTCTTTGTTATATAGCATATAAAATGTTATTCTTCTTTTCTATACCCCAATCAGCCATCCATCACTTGCTGACTACGTTCAGCTATTAAAGTTCATGGTGCCGTGCTTCTTTATGCAGACATACATCAGCAGTCAGTTATGAGATTTTGTTGTGGACAGCACTCGGGTATTGCCAGCACTCTCATAGACAATGCATGGAGTGCACGCCAACCCACCTCTTCATGCAGCAGGAAGAGTCAGTGCCACGTTCTGAAGATCACGGGGGGGCAAAATGTGATGTGGACACAGTCTTAAAGGATTTGTTGCTAACATTTGGTGCTCGATGCCACAACAAGATCTCACTTTCAGAGATGTTTTTAAGCGAATGCCTCAGAGCAGTCTTAGGGGCATGAGGAGAACCTGCACAATGTTACAATTTAGGTTTAAATGTATTGCGGATCAGGTGCCACCTTTTAGAGGTAGCAGCCATATGAGTCAGGTAATCTCTCTTTAAAGAAAGAGTTACCCACCTGTAGACAGCTCATTTTTGGGATAGTTGCCGCTTCTCATTAATCCATACATTGACTTTAAGGGATACTACCAACAAAAGGTGGAACCATAGAGCAAGCTATTTCTTTTCTAGTAAACAGCTACTTTGCATATCCATTTTATGGGGTTATTCAGAATTAGAAAAACACAAGTTTCCACAAGTCATTTGGCACTGTCCTCAAGCAGAATGCTAACTCTCAGGTTACATTGTATTCGGACCCAGTAGCTTCAAGTTCTGCCTGTATATAAAAAAATAACTAATGGAATGAAGCCATTAATATTTTCTTTCTCTCCCAAACATATGATACATATTTCTATACAGATATCTCTTACACACAATGACAATAATTCAAAGCAGCACATATAGAAGTATTAAATTCTCTTTTGTCCCTACCAGCTCCGAGTAAGAATGAAGAATCCTCTAGTCTTATTAGCTGTACTTTTGCCTCTCTTTCCTGAAAGTACAGGTGAGTGATGTCTGAAGAAATCTTGTCTAAATACAACATAATGGGGGAGATTTATCAAAGGATTTAGACAGTCTTTTTCCTGTCTAAATTTGTTGCACAGAAAGTCGCAGTCTAAATATGTGCGACTTTTCTGCGACTTTTGCTTTAGAGGATTTTTAGAACATGATGCATTCTAGTCTATTTTAGACGGAAAAATGCATTGGTGCTGAATTTATCAAAAGCGACTTTTCAGCGACATAGTCTAAAGCATAGATAACGAAGTCCGTGTGAAGAATTTATCAAGAGCCGTGCGACTTTTGATAAATTAGGCGCACAATAGACCAACCTAACCTTCTGAAGTTTGGTCTATATTGATGCGGGACATAGACAACTTTGATAAATATCCCCCAATGAGAATATACAGTAGATTTATAAAGTGTAATGTCAAATCTAATCTCTGTGATCCACGTTTATCTCGCTTAACAACTCCGATAAACACCGCACTGCTGAGCCAGTTTACCTGGAGGAGCCACCCTAGTAAATGTGTAATCTGAGTTTTTATGGTAAAAATGTTGTTATCTCTAAGACATCGTTTTGACTATTAGAACTATTTAGACCTCAAGCTGAAAATATTAAAGGGAATTTCCACTGTTATGTAGCTGTCAATTTTCTTAAAGGGGTACTCCACCCCTGGCATCTCATCCCCTATCCAAAGGATAGGGGATAAGATGTTAGATCGCCGCGGTCCCGCTGCTGGGGACCCCGGGGATCGCCGCTGCGGCACCCCACCATCATTACTGCACAGAGCGCTTGTATTGACTCCCATAGACTTGTATTGACGGGGGCGGGCCGTGACGTCACGAGGGGCTCCGGCCCCTGTATTGCCCGTCATTACGCGCAGAGCGATCTCGCTCTGCGCAGTAATGATAGTGGGGTGCTGCAGCAGCAATCCCCGGGGTCCCCAGCAGCGGGACCCCGGCGATCTGACATCTTATCCCCTATCCTTTGGATAGGGGATAAGATGTCTAGGGGCGGAGTACCCCTTTAAGTTTCAAACAATGGCAACAAAATCTGTAATGCTGCCTTTTCATTTGTAATGTTAGCATATTCAGTTTATAGCCTGACATACTCTTGGCTGTAATAAGACTAGATCAAGAAAAATCACCTGTGATCTAATTTACTTTCTATCTCAAACTATGAATCCACAATGCCATGGCCAGTGCATACATAACAGAGAAGGATCTCTATAGCAAGGATCAGAATGGCCTTCTATTATAGTGCCTGATATTGACATCCAGAACAGTAGGGCTTGATGATGACTTTCATTGCAATGCTTACGTTTATGTGATAAATTCCTGGTTTGCTAACAATGCAGGTCCTACAGGTCCCTGATACCCAATAGCAAAGGAGGTTAGGCCAACCATGGCTTGTCATACACTGTCCAAGGGCGCCATAGGTGCAGCTTATTTTACCTTAATGGTATGAATGCCCTTAGACATGCCCCTGATATAGAAATTGTCAGGTAAAACCAATCTTTCCTTTTGGATGAAAAGTCTAAATCATCCTTTTGATGGCAAAAAGTTTGACATGGTAAAATGTATTTGCAATAGACAAAAGGTTGCTTCCAATAATGACACATTGACAACTTGGGATCCGACCATGAAAATATCAAAATGTATTTATGGTGATCAATATGTTCATTAGTTTTATAGTCAAATATATCTGTTTAGATCCATTCCCTTTTTTGGCAAAATGGAAGCCCAGAAGGTGAATGTAAAACATTTCTCCATCACATGGATGTAACTGGCCATCATAAAAGCAGTACTATTTGCAAACGGGAATGGCCTTGATCATTTCTGTATAATACAGTATCACAGTATTTTAATGATACTATGTTTGTTCTTTGCAGCCATACAACTCTTAATGAACAATGCATCTTATGACAATCGGTTTACCGCCCCCCTTAATGATTCGACAGTCCTGCGCTGTGAAGTTGTAAACAACACTAATGATGAGACCCTGATCTGGTACCGTGGGACCCAGCAAGTGGACATTCAATCTGAAAACAGCGTGAACATCAGTAATGTGTGTATCCCAGCGCTGACAATTGAAGACAATGGAGTGAGCTTTACCTGTCTATTGAAGCGTGACACCACCATTAAGCGGTCTGTGGAGCTGAGTGTTCTTTGTAAGTCTCCATAATTATTCTGGTCTAGTAGATTCCAAAACAATGAAGAATTGTAAGATCTTCTATATTCTGAAGTGTATCATTAATCTTTAAAATATATTTGCAGATTATATAGCTTCTTATGAATGGGCCCTAAAATGTGTGCATTTGTATGGCTGAGATAGTCAGATTAGACTCCAAGACATATTAGGAACTACTATGTTAGTCTCCTTACCTGCCCCCTGCTGCCATCATGGGGTCTTCTTCTCTGGTCTGCCGTTGAGCAGACCAGAGAGGTAGATCACAGATAACACTGATCAGTGCTATACATATGTATAGCTCTGATCAGTATCTGCAATCTAAAGATAGCAATATATAGTCCCTTGTAAGGACTATGAAAGTGTAAAAAATAAAAAAAAGTTTTAATAAAAGTAAATAAGCCCTCCCCAATAAAAAAATTAATTCATCTCTTTTCCTATAAAAAAAAAAAGTAAAAAGTAAAAATTATTGACAGAGAAAAAAATGTTGGTCGGGAGCTCTACATTAAACAAAACCTAAACCAAGGATGCTGTGATACACATTATCCTATGTGTCAAAAACATACAAGAAAAACCAAAAAATTGTAACAGTCCTGGTAAAAAAAAATTGTTTTTTCTTAAAAGTAAAAATAAATCAACATACTTACTATTGCCGCGTGCATAAATGTCCAATCTATTAAAATATTATGTGAATGATGCTGTACAGTGAAGGACACAAACATAAAAAAAAATTTCATCAAAAAATCATATATAAGAAGGGAAAAAAAGTTATAGGGGTCAGAAGAGAACAATTTTAAATATACTGATTTTGTTCAATAGTTTGACTTCTTATTAAAGTAGTACAACAATAGAAAAACTATAGAAATTTTGTAATGTTTAAATCCCACTGAGCTACAGAATAAAGAGTACCTATCATTTTAACCATTAATGGCACTGTGTAAAAACAATCCCCCCCCCCCCCCCCAAAAAAAATAAAAAATAAAAGTTAAACTTTTTTTTTTAAGTTGGAAAATGGAAATTTTCTTGTGTCCTCAAGGTCCAAATGGGCTGTGTCCTTAAGGGGTTAAGTAATTGGATAATTGTACAATAAAAAAATTGTACAATTAAAAAAAATTTGGTTATGCCCTTCAACCACATTTTCCTAAGAAAAACTAGCCATGGAAGTTCCCTCAGCAGCAGACATACTTTCCTTTGAGATACTTCGCTGTAGTTTGCTGTACCTTCATTGGTTCTTAGACATGTAATTTATGTTTTTTTTTAATAGTTTCTCCTGTGCTATCTGGAGATACATACATCACTGTGGAAGAGGGTCAAACCATCCACATCACCTGTGGGTTCAAAGCCAACCCAGCAGCCGCAATGTTTTGGAGACAAAATGGCAGCATGTTTACATTACCTTCCCGCTACACGCAGGACATGGCCAGTGACACTCTGAAGCTCACGATTGAAAAAGCGGTTAAGACAGATTCTGCCAATTATACATGTGTAGCTTTATTACCCAATGGAGACGAGACCATAAGAGTGTTTGAGCTCATTGTTGGAGGTAAGATTGCCTAGATTCAGGTTCTCATATAAAAGGGGAAATTTATTAATGCTGTATAACATTTTTCTCATGTACACTAGTCGCATTTTGCGCAAATATTTGCAACTTTTTTCTTTTAACACCACCTGTAACTGTTCCAACAAAGGGTAGTACTGTGCAGGAGGTAATGTGTTTTACAAGGCATGGTGAATTTGACATAACTTGCCTAGATATTTATGTGAAATATGGTTGTGAGATCTACTTTAGTTGATAGTTGTAGATTAAGAAGTTTGGCACAGACTGTGAGGGATGCGCCAAATTTATTAAGAGGCTTGAGCCTCTTAATACATCCAGTGCATCCAACATAAGCCTTCTTGTTCTTAAAGTGGTACTCCGCCCCTAGACATTTTATAAGATGTCTGATCACGGGGGTCCCGCCGCTGGAGCCCCCCACAATCTCTATGCTGCACCTGGCATTCGTTTAGAGCATTGGGTTCAGCGCCGGAGGCTCGTGAAGTCACGGCCTCGCCCCCTCAATGCAAGTCTATGGGAGGGGGCGTGGTGGCCATGACTTGCATTGAGGGGGCATGGCCATAATATCACGAGCCTCCGCCCCGCAGTGCTCTATGCACCGGATGACTGGGGTGCCACAGCCGAGATCGCGGGGGACCCCTATTTTTATTCTCAGCCAAATACCAACCAAACAGTAACAGCCTGACGTTACCAGGGTGGGCGAGGACCATTGTTACTGGCCTTCCCCAGCCTAAATAACGCCAGCCTGTTACCGCCTAGGCCCAGGAGCGCCATTTTTGACGCTCCGGGCCTGTTGGTACCGGCTCTTCCCGGCACCCCTGTGGCGTTGGGTACCGGGGTATTAATTGGGGGTTAGCGCTAGCTGTTTTTGTGGCTAACGCTAAGCCCAGCTTAGTAATAGACTGCGTCTATAAGACAGCTTCCACAACTAAGCCTGTCAAGTAAAGTAAGGAAAAAACACAACAGGTTTAAAAAAAAATTCTTACAAAAAACACTCCCCCACAAGCCCTCGTTAACCATTTTATTAAAATCAAACAAAGAAAAACGCTGGTCATCGAAGAAGTCCACCGAATCCGAAGGAGTCCACAGGATACACGGATCTGAAATGAGAATAAAAAAATAATAAAAATGGGTTATTACATTTATTATCACCTGCTCGCACATCTCCCGCCCCGCACGACTACAACTCCCAGCATGCCCTTACAGTAAGGACATGCTGGGAGTTGTAGTTGTGTGGTGCAGGAGATGTGTGGGCAAGTGACAAGCTTGTCCCCTACCCCCAGCTGCAGGACTACAACTCCCAGCATGCCCTTACAGTAAGGACATGCTGGGAGTTGTAGTCCTACAGCTGGGGGCAGGGGACAAGCTTGTCATTCGCCTTCACTGCACAACTACAACTCCGAGCATGTCCTTACCGTAAGGGCATGCTGGGAGTTGTAGTCCTGCAAAGGGAGCTCGGGCACGCACACACAGAGAGTCACACACACACAGTCACACACAGACAGTCACACACACAAACACTCACAGAGTCACACACAGTCACACACACACAGAGACACACAGACAGAGATAGAGACAGACACACACACTCACCCATCCAGCGCAACGATCCTTCTCTCCGGGCGCCCTGCGAGTGACGTCACTGACGGAGGGACGTGGGAGCGGAGGCCAGCGCAACCGAAGACGTGGGAGCGGAGGCCGGGCACAGTGCAGGTGAAGGCCGGGGGGGGGGAGGGGGTTACGGCGGTTGGGCACAGCGCAGGTGAAGGCCGGGGGGGTTACGGCGGACGGGCACATTGCAGGTGAAGGCCGGGGGGGTTACGGCGGACGGGCACAGCGCAGGTGAAGGCCAGGTGGGGGTTACGGGCGGGCACAGCGCAGGTGAAGGCCGGGGGGGTTACGGTCGGGCACAGCGCAGGTGAAGGCCGGTGGGGGGAGGGGGGGGTGTATGCTGACGAACCCTAATATATATTAACCTAATATATCCCCTAATCATGTCACTGTTCCGGTCGGGTCCTGTGATTGGCTGCTGGTCCTGGCCAATCACAGGACCCAGCGGGAAATGTGAAATGACAGCAGGGGATTTAGGAGTCTGCGGCGCCGGTATATGTAATGAGCCCGGGCTGACATTACAATGCAGCCGCCCGGGCTCCTCATACGGCCTCCCCGCTACCCTCACGGGGACACTGATATCCCCCCCTTGTCTCTCGCCCGCGCCGCTCAGCTCCCGCTGTTACAGGACTACAACTCCCAACTTCTTGCTCGCATAGATGATTGTCGCATGAAAAGTCATGTGTCGCAGTAGCGACTTTTTTGCAACAAATTTACACAGAAAAACTCGGGTAAAAGGGTTGATGAATGCCCCTCATTGTGATCTGCAGCTCTGAGAAGCGAAGAGTCAGTGGCCGCAGACGGGATGCCATGATACCAGAGCCAGGCGAGGAAATAAATCAGCTGTACAATAATAGAAAAGTATGTAATCATGGGTATCATTTTAATTGTATTGACCCACAAAATAAAGAAAATAGATCTATTTTACTGTAAAGTGTACAGCATTAAAAAAAAGAAACCTTTCAATATTTGCTAAAATGCAGTTTTCTTATCAATTTCTGGTTGCGCCATACATTTGCGCCGCCCCCTCAATGCAAGCCTATGGGAGGGGGCGTGACAGAGAGGGGGCGTCCCCGTGATACCAGCGGCGGGACCCCCGCGATCAGGCATCTTATCCCCTATCCTTTACATAGGGGATAAGATGTCTTAGCACTGGAGTACCCCTTTAATAGAAATCAATTATTTTCACTAGAAAATTAGAAACATGGAACACGGTATAATACTATATAGTGGACAGTATGTGACAGACTGTTCCACAGCTTTCTTCTGTCTTATTTATGGTAAATGCTTGTGTCTGTTTTATGATGTGAACTGTAAAACACTGCAATGTTCTCATTCTATGGTGGAATGTGGAATCTGTTCGGCTCTCAGCTTTACTGACAATCTCTCACCTAGTTGTTCATTACTGTTTCTAAGCTTGTTGATGGTTAACTCCGACATACGGCTGCCTGGGCTACCATCGTTTAACTACTTTGGAATAAATATTGAGTTAGGCTTAAAGGGGTACTCCGGTGGAAAACCTTTTTTTTTTTTTTTTTTTTTCTTTAAAAAAAACTGGTGCCAGAAAGTTAAACTGATTTTTAAATGATTTCTATTAAAAAATCTTAACCTTCCAGTACTTATTAGCTGCTGAATACTACAGAGGGAATTCTTTTCTTTTTGGAACACAGAGCTCTCTGCTGACATCATGACCACAGTGCTCTCTGCTGACATCTCTGTCCATTTTAGGAACTGTCCAGAGCAGCATATGTTTTCTATGGGGATTTTCTCCTACACTGGACAGTTCTTAAAATGGACAGAGGTGTCAACAGAGAGCACTGTGGCCATGATGTCAGCAGAGAGCTCTGTGTTCCAAAAAAAAGAAAAGAATTTCCTCTGTAGTAAGTACTGGAAGGTTAAGATTTTTGAATAGAAGTAATTTACAAATCTGTTTAACTTTCTGGCATCAGTTGATTAAAAAAAAAGTTTTCCACCGGAGAACCCCTTTAATGGCAGGTACCATGGACTTTAACCCCTTAGGGATGCAGTGATTTTTAATTTTTCCATTTTAATTATTTCCTCTTCAGTTTTTAAAAGCTCTAAGGGTCCATTCATACGGCAGAATTTCCGCCTCAAATTAAAGACCATAGAATTCTATGGGTTTCCGCACTCCCATTCACACTTCTGAATTTCCGCTTGCGGAATTACATATTCAGAAGTGTGAATGGGAGTGCAGAATCCCATAGACGTCAATGGGCTTTAATTTGAGGCAGAATTCCGCAAGCGAAAATTCTGCCGTGTGAATACACCCTAAGGCTGGGTCCACATTGCGGAATCTCCGGGCAGAATTTCTGCTGGAGATTAAACCGGCGGCACTAGGACCGTGCAGACTGCATTGCCGTCCCTAGACGGCAATGCATTTCTGAGCAGATCTCCCAAAAGATCCACCCAGAAATGCATTGCCGTCTATGGGGGCAGCAATGCAGTCCGCTTGGTCCTAGCGGCGCTGGCTCGATCTCTGCCAGAAATTCTGCCTGGAGATTCTGCAGTGTGAACCCAGCCTAAGTCTTTCAATTTTCCACCTACAGGGCCATATGAGGGCTTGTTTTATGCTGGACCAATTGTCCTTTGTAACAACATTGCAAATTTTTACCATAAAATCTATTAGGAAAGCAAAACAATGTTTTCATGGGTTGAAAAAAAAAGGCATTTAACCTTTTTTTTGGGGGGGGGGGGAGGGGAGGAGAGGTAGTTCATTTTTTACACAGCAGTGCACCATGATCTGTTTAAAGTTTTGTTTTGATGGGACTTTTTTTGATAGATTCTTATTTGTGTTTATCTATTGTATTTTTTTGGTGTAAAAAATCAGCACCTTTAGACTGGTATTTTTAATGTTTATACCTTTTTATTAACTTTATATTTTAATAATTTGGGACTAGAACATGCAGTCTTTCTACTGCAAACACTGTTCATGCTATGCTATTGCATAGCATTTATCAGTGTCATCATCTCTCCGTCCTATACAGGCTGCAGAGGCTGCCTGTATTTTCAGAGCTTCGATCCAACAGCAGAAAGACAGATGAGGACCCTCTGACCATCTTCTTAACTGTTTAGGACCCTGCAATTTCACAGCGAAGTTCCCAATCGGCCACCCCAACCAACCGGCAACGCTTTTTTACCAAGTTTACATCCCGCCATTCATCTAAAGGGTTAATGCTAGACATCAGCATCATCACCATTGTTCAGCATTAACGTTCAGTCCAGCTTTGAAGAGAGCTCACCTTCTAAGCTCACTTCAAAGTCCTGTTGCCGGCACAGGGTGTAAATGTACACCCTGCATCAATAAAGGAAACCAATCATCAGATTTTACACTATATAATGCTTGGTAAAGAGTTATATAGGGAAAAATCTTTATCCTCACCATCCCCGGGGACGCTCCTGCCTGCGGGGATGGTGAAGATATGAACTTATAAACTAGTCCCAGCCATGCCCGTAAGTAGTCCCCTGGGCGGGGAACTCCTCTCACCTGTATCTTCGGCTGGCAGCCCCCTTGGCTTGATTGACGGATCGTGTCATAGCTCTGCTCCGTCTGTTCAGTGAGCAGAGTGATGACACGGCCCATCAATCAACCCGAGGGGGCGTCGCTGCTGGCCGAAGAAACGGGACTAGATGAGAGGAGCTCCCCACCGAGGGGACTACTTACGGGCGCGGCAGGAACTAGTTTATAAGTTCATATCTTCACCATCCCCGCAGGCAGGAGCGTCCCCAGGGATGGTGAGGATGAAGATTTTACCCTATATAACTCTTTTCCAAGCGTTATATGGGGTAAAATCTAATGATTGGTTCTCTTTAAGGCGTTAAAATATACCAGTGACTAAAGTGTTACTGCCATTAAATGTAAAATCTAAAAAATGCTCAAGCTGGTGTAGTAATTAGCCCTAAAACAATTATGTACATCAATAGGCATAATTTATAAGTATATTACCTTATTTTCTTCTCTTTGGGGGTGCTCATTGTCCATGCAGTTTTGCTGGTGGCCGGGAGTGTTCCTTGTTTGGTTGGGGGGGTTCCTTTACAGGCATAAGAAATGTGCTCCTTGCTCTGCGTTTTGTGCTCCGTTTTTTTGATGAAAAACGGATTGCTCAAATCCTGACTAAACTGTATCACAATGTGTGTACAAATTTCAACCTGTATACAGTTAAAAAACGGATGCAACCGGACATCATTTCTCAAACTGTATACAGTTTTTAAGAAAAAAACCTATACGTTTTTAACTTTTCACTCCATTTTAAATAAACTTTCACTTGTTTGATTGAAATTCCAAGAAAAAAAACTGTGCAAATTAAAAAGAAGTATGGTGCAAACCGGATGGAACCGTATGCACACACGGTTCTGTATGGTTCCCATTGACTCCCATGTTTAAAAAAAAAAACGTATACGGTTTAATACGGTTTTTCACCCGGACCAAAAAACGTGGTAGTCTATGGTTTTGGGTAAGAGAAAAAAAGCGGACAAAACCGTATAAGACGCAAAACGGACTAAACCGGATGATGCGTTTGACATACGGTTTTCTATACAGTTCCGTATGGTTTTTAACTTGAAACGGTATACGGAACTGTATAGCAAAAATGTGGTGTGCATGCATCCTAAGCTTTGACTGGAAATTGACTGGAAATTGAGTTTTTCACTTCTTAAGTGAAATGGTTCTAAACACATTTTTTATGTTAGGTTGCAATCTATTCCAAGACAAGATTCAGGCTGTGTTTTATATTCATTGTTTCACTGTTTCCTTTTTACTATGTTTTAGTTTTTTTATGCTGTTTGCTTAGAAGTTTGCACTATTGCAACTGGCAGAAAATTTCATATACACTGCTCAAAAAATAAAAGGAACACTTAAACAACACAATGTAACTCCAAGTCAATCACACTTCTGTGAAATCACACTGTCCACTGATTGACAATCAATTTCACATGCTGTTGTGCAAATAGAACAGACAACAGGTGGAAATTATAGGCAATTAGCAAGACAACCCCAATAAAGGAGTGGTTCTGCAGGTGGTGACCGCAGACCACTTCTCAGTTCCTATGCTTCCTGGCTGATATTTTGGTCACTTTTGAATGCTGGCGGTGCTTTCACTCTAGTGGTAGCATGAGACGGAGTCTACCACCCACACAAGTGGCTCAGGTAGTGCAGCTCATCCAGGATGGCACATCAATGCGAGCTGTGGCAAGAAGGTTTGCTGTGTCTGTCAGTATAGTGTCCAGAGCATGGAGGTGCTACCAGGAGACAGGCCAGTACATCAGGAGACGTGGAGGAGGCCGTAGGAGGGCAACAACCCAGCAGCAGGACCGCTACCTCTGCCTTTGTGCAAGGAGGAGCACTGCCAGAGCCCTGCAAAATGACCTCCAGCAGGCGACAAATGCGCATGCGTCCACTCAAACGGTCAGAAACAGACTCCATGAGGGAGGTATAAGGGCCTCACGTCCACAGATGGGGGTTGTGCTTACAGCCCAACACAGTGCAGGATGTTTGGCATTTGCCAGAAAACACCAACCTGTGCTCTTCACAGATGAAAGCAGGCTCACACTGAGCACATGTGACACACTTGACAGAGTCTGGAGACGCCATGGAGAACGTCCTGCTGTCTGCAACATTCTCCAGCATGACCGGGTTGGCAGTGGGTCAAATGTGGGGTGGCATTTCTTTGGGGGGCCGCATAGCCCTCCATGTGCTTGCCAGAGGTAGCCTGGCCGCCATTAGGTACCGAGATGAGATCCTCAGACCCCTTGTGAGACCATATGCTGGTGTGGGTAGCTCTGGGATCCTCCTAATGCAAGACAATGCATGTGGCTGGATTGTGCCAGCAGTTCCTGCAAGAGGAAGACATTGATGCTATGGACTGGCCCACCTGTTCCCCAGACCTGAATCCAATTGAGCACATCTGGGACATCATGTCTCGCTCCATCCACCAACGCCACGTTGCACCACAGACTGTCCAGGAGTTGGCGGATGCTTTAGTCCAGGTCTGGGAGGGCATCCCTCAGGAGACCATCCACCACCTGATCAGGAGGATGCCCAGGTGTTGTAGGGAGGTCATACGGGCACGTGGAGGCCACACACACACTACTGAGCCTCATTTTGACTTGTTTTAAGGACATTACATAAACGTTGGATCAGCCTGTAGTGTGGTTTTCCATTTTGATTTTGAGTGTGACTACATATCCAGACCTCCATGGGTTATCTTAGTGTTCCCATTTATCTTTTGAGCAGTGTAGCTTGCAAATTAATGGGAAATGGATTGTGCTGTATAGAATACAGCAGAATTAGTTTTTAGCTTCCATTGATATGAAAATTTTTATTATTTTTAATCATTGTTCACTAGTGTTGCTCGCGAATATTCACAATGCGAATTTTATTCACAAATTCTTTTTTTTTTTTTTTTCACAGTACACATCACAGTGATCACCCCTCTCTACTTCCAGCTTGTGTGTGTAAAGAAGGCTCTAATACTACTGTGCGAGACTGGCGTACAAATTTTCGCATATGCAAATTTTCGCTTATGCTAATTTTTGTATGTGCCAATTTTCGCATACGAATATGCGAATTTAGCGAATATATTACGAATATTCATCCATATATTCGCGAAATATCGCGAATTAGAATATGGCCTATGCCGCTCACACAAACACAGTGTGAACCAAGCCTAATATATGAATTCTAATATACAGAAGATGACCATAGGACAGAACTCTCGTTTATGGGATTTTCTGCTGTCTTAAAATAGCTGAATAATATGCTTGCATAACTAGTACTTACTCATAACATTGCACCTCTTTTCAAGATTTTCATGCACAGCAGGGCCTGGTCACCCCCAAGTAGATTGGTAATATAACTGGGTGTATGTGCCCTAAATTTGTCCTTGTATGACATTTATTACTGCCAACAAATTAAGCCGCAGTTCACAAGTTTAAAGGGTACAAATAGGAATAAATTTTTTTTGACAATTTGTAATTTATTTGCAACTAGCTGAGTACCCGGTGTTGCCCGGTTTTTCCTTCCTATTCCTTGCTGGGGAGGAAAATCAACAAAGGAGGAAGCTTTTGATAGGTATTATTGAAATATCTCCAGCCGTACGGAAGTTATGTGGGAACATACATTTCCCATAGATTTGCATGGGACTTTAAACAAAAACCCTGACCCTCACAAATGGGGTAATTAAGTGTTCAATTATCTATCCTCTATTTTGAGTGGACATATAAGTAACATGTGAACAAGTATTATCGAAATATCTCCAGCCGTTTGGAAGTTATGCAGTAACATATATTTCCCATTGACTTGTATAGGACTTTAAACAAAAACCCTGACCCTGGCAAATGGGGGTGGGTAAGGGTTAAATCACCTATCCAATGTTGTTGACATATATGTAACATGTGTGCCAAGTTTCATGTTAATATCTTCAGCTGTTTTGAAGTGATGCTGCAACATACACACATACATACATACACACACACAATGGCCCTAATTTACTATTGCAAACCCGACATGTTTTGTTGGGTTGTGCGCCAGATTCTGTCGCATTGCGCCAGAAATTCTGTCTGCGCCAGATTTTGCACCAGAATTGAAAAAACCCAACTACCTCTCCATTTTGCTAAGAAAACACAAAAAAGGGGTGTGACCGCTGGGGAAAGGGGGCGTGTTCTCTGAAAAGGGGCGTGTTCCTGACATTTTCACAAAAACCCAACATATTTACTAAGGTTTCCACATAAAATGTGGTGGATTTGAGCTGAGGAAAACCCGACAGATCAGAGCATGTGTAAAAAAAAAAAGCAAAATGTAGGGAAAGTGGAAAATGTAGGGAAACCTTAGTAAATACCGTGGAAAATAAATTGTAGGGAATTAAAACCCACAAAGAAACCTACACAACATTCTTAGTAAATAAGGACCATTGTGTTTTATATATATGGATATATAATATGCACTGATTATTCAAACAAGAGGAGTGAAGGCCCGGCCTGCGAGAGTTTACAGCCATCCTTCTATTTAGTTGTAGTTGGGGGTTTTCTGGGTAAACATTTTCCATATTGATTCAAATCTACCATTAATGATGATTTTCCTTGGATGGATCTTGATTTGTGTGAATTACACAATCCATCCATTTTAGGGGTGTACCAGCAGTGGTGTTGGGATGCGTTGTACTGGTAAGTATGGGGTTAGTCAGTTTGGTTACTAGTTGGTTAATTTGCCAGTTTCATCCAAATATAATGCTACAGTATATACATGGGATGTCTCCTTAACAGATCGGAAGCCCACCCTTCCTGTGGAGGCAATTGCAGCAGCAGTGGTGGTTGGAGCCCTCATAATAGCCTTTGGATTGTTTGCACGGAGAGACAGTATCATGGTAAGTTAGGAAATACCTTGAAAAACATATGATTATAATAAGCAATGATGAGTATAAAGCATATGTATGTGTATGTTTTTTTTTTTTTTCTCTACCTCCTAGGTGTTATGTGACGTATTAGTGTTTAGTGTTACATGATCTCAGGTGTGAATGGGGAGCAGGTGTCTTAAATTTGGTGTTATCGCTCTCACACTCTCTAATACTGGTCACTGGAAGCTTAACATGGCACCTCATGTAAAATAACCTTTTAAGCATCTGAAGAAAAAAAAAAAAAGAATTGCTCTACATAAAGATGGCCTAGGCTATAAGAAGATTGCCAAGACCCTGAAATTGAGATGCACTTTTATCTGTGTCAGGAACTGTACAGAGTAGGAGCAAGTCCCCATAGCAAACATTCCTGTCCCTGACAGTTCCTGACACAGACAAAGATGGCAGCAGAGAGCACTGTTATTAGACTGGAAAGAACTACACAACTTGCTCTGGGACATACAGCAGCTGATAAGTACTGGAAGGATTAAGATTTTAAACTCCTTAAGGACACATGACATATTGGAACGTTATGTGTCCGCTCCCGATCTATAACGCGGGGCCACGGCATGTCGGGGTCGGGCCTGGCCTCTAACAACGGCCGGGACCTGTGGCTAACAGCGCGTGGCATTGATCGCGGTGCCGCGTGCTATTAACCCTTTACACGTGGCGTTCAAAGTTGAACGCCGCGTCTAAAGTGAAAGTATGCCGGTTAGCTCAGTGGGCTGTTCGAGATAGCCGCGGCGAAATCGCGGCATCCCGAACAGCTTACAGGACAGCAGGAGGGTCCCTACCTGCCACCTCGCTGTCCGATCGCCGAATGACTGCTCGGTGCCTGAGATCCAGGCATAAGCAGTCAAGCGGCAGAATCATCGATCACTGGTTTCCTATGAGAAACCACTGATCAATGTAATAGATCAGTGTGTGCAGTGTTATAGGTCCCTATGGGAGCTATAACACTGCAAAAAAAAGTGAAAAAAAAAGTGTTAATAAAGATCATTTCACCCCTTCCCTATTAAAAGTTTGATCACCCCCCTTTTCCCATTAAAAAAAAAAAACAGTGTAAATAAAAATGAACATATATGGTATCGCCGCGTGCGGAAATGTCCGAATTATAAAAATATATCATTAATTAAACCGCTCGGTCAATGGCGTACGCGCAAAAAAATTCCAAAGTACAAAATAGTGAAATTTTGGCCACTTTTTATATCATGAAAAAATGAATAAAAAGCGATCAATAAGTCCTATCAATACAAAAATGGTACCGCTAAAAACTTCAGATCACGGCGCAAAAAATTAGCCCTCATACCGCCTCATATGCGCAAAAAAATAGTTATAGGGGTCAGAAGATGACAATTTTAAACATATTAATTTTCCTGCATGTAGTTATGATTTTTTCCAGAAGTCCGACAAAATCAAACCTATATAAGTAGGGTATCATTTTAATCGTATGGACCTACAGAATAAAGATAAGGTGTCAATTTTACCGAAAAATGTACTACGTAGAAACGGAAGCCCCCAAAAGTTACAAAACAGCGTGTTTTTTTTCAATTTTGTCTCACAATGATTTTTTTTCCGTTTTGCCGTAGATTTTTGGGCAAAATGGCTGACGTAATTACAAAGCAAAATTGGTGGCGCAAAAAATAAGCCATCATATGGATCAGTCCTTAAGGGGTTAAATAGACATAATTTACATATGTGTGTAACTTTCTGGCACCAGTTTTTTTTGTTGTTTTTTTAACCCCTTAAGGACATGCGGCGCAGCATTCCTGGATCACTGCATCTCCGGACATCTATCAGCAGCCATCCCGGCATATCGCCCAGGGGGGGGTCCTGAGACCCCCCATGTCGGCAATAGCGGCAAATCGTGCGTCAATTCAGACCTGCAATTTTCCGCTATTCCGGGTCAATTGGGTCTCTGGTGACCTGAAAAAAAAAAGGGTGAATGGGGCTGTCCGAGACAGCCCTATTCACCCGTACCCAGCAGGAGTGAGGTGGCATGGGTGCCGCCTCACGATCACGTGACTGATCGGTCGGAACGACCGATCAATCACCGACCTGCTGGGCGGTGATCGGGACGGCGATCGGAGCGGAGATCGGCGTCGGCCTCCTACCTTGACCTGGTCCGGCAGGGGTCCCCTCAGGATCGGTGGGGGCGACAGGAGCAGCAGGATCGGTCCCTGTGGCAGGATACAGCAGCGGCAGGATACAGTAGGAGGTGAGTCCTGTTCACCTCCTACTGTTGCTTAACAACAACTCACAGCATGCAAAGCCCAAGGGCATGCTGGGAGTTGTGGTTTTGAAACAGCTGGCGTTCCAACTACAACTTCCAGCATGCCCTTTGGTAGTCTGTGCATGCTGGGGATTGTAGTTTTGCAACAGCTGGAGGCACATTTTTACAATGAAAAAGTGTGCATTCACTGTTGCATAACTACAACTCCCAGCATGCACAGACAACCAAAGGGCATGCTGGGAGTTGTAGCAGTGTGCCTCCAGCTGTTGCAAAACTACAACGCTCAGCATGCCCTTTGGCTGTCAATGCATGCTGATTGTTGCAGTTTTGCAACAGCTGGAGACATATTGGTTGTGAAGCCGAGTTTGTTACCTAACCCAGTGTTTCGCAACCAGTGTGCCTCCAGCTGTTGCAAAAATACAACTCCTAGCATGCACTGAGAGACTGTACATACTGGGAGTTGTAGTTTTGCAACAGCTGGAGGCACACTGGTTGCGAAACACTGAGTTAAGTAACAAACGCTCACTGTTTCGCAACCAATGATTGCATAACTACAACCAGCTGTTGCATAACTACAACTCCCAGCATGTATGGTCTGTCAGTGCATGCTGGGAGTTGTAGTTTTGCCACATGAAGGAGTCCTAAATCTCAGACTTCAGCCGGAACACAGACAAACTCAGCACTGCTCCCTGCCAGTGAGTTTGTCTGTGTCCCGGCTGCAGTCTGAGATTTAGGACTCCTTCAGGAGTCAGAAATCTATAAAAAAGGACTGGTAGGGAGACCCCTAGTGGTCATTTTTTCAAAGTGGAAAATTAAATAGAAAGAAGCATATTTTTTAATAACATGCTATTGGAAAGTTATTCTTCATACATTAAACTATAATATATCAAAATTTTTTTGATGAAAGGTACCCTTTAAGTGAAAGATATTTATCAACAGGCTGAAAGCAGTTGATAAATAAGTCGCACATAAGCAAAAAAATTGTAATACATAAGGAATAGGAATACATAGGAATTTTGTTTTCCCCGAAAATAGTACCTACCCCGAAAATAGGCCCTAGCCGGATTATCGGGGTGGGCTGCAATATAAGCCCTACCCCGATAATAAGACCTAGACCAGTGGTCTCCAACCTGTGGACCTCCAGGTTTGCAACATCTGGAGGTCCGCAGGTTGAAGACCACTGACCTAGACAATGCCCGGGCTGCAAATATTAAAAAGCAAACTTTAACTTACCTTTGTCCTCCGTTGCCCCGTTGCTAAGGAACCAGCCTCACTGTCCTCCGCTGCTCTCGCTGCGGTCCTGGTGTTGGGACGTCACAGAGCCTTCAGCCTATCACCGGCCGCAGCGATGTCCCACCTCGGCCGATGATAGGCTGAGCCCACTGTGATGTAAGCCGGCCGGCTTCTTACATGACAGTTGGCTCAGCCTATCATCGGCCGAGGCGGGACATCGCTGCGGCCGGTGATAGGCTGAAGGCTCTGAGACATCCCAACACCAGGACCGCAGCGAGAACAGCGGAGGACAGTGAGGCTGGTTCCTTAGCAACGGGGCAACGGAGGACAAAGGTAAGTTAAAGATTGCTTTTTAATATTTGCAGCCTGGGCACAGGAATAGATACAGCGCAGTGGCTGATAATTATTTGGCAGGGGGGGGGGGGGAGAGAAGCTGCGCTTGCGGGTGACAAATGATCAGTACCCTGATGTGGGGATTATGGGGTGCAGCACTGGGCTGATAAACCGGCGGGGGTGGGGGGGGGGGTTAGGGACGTTGGGGGGCATTTACACACAGCTCGCGCATATCACATGATGATAATGGGGGGGGGGGGGGGGGTAAATACTGTGGAACCGCCATCTTGTTCAATGTGTATACCGTACCATAAATAAATAAGCCCTACCCTGAAAATTTGCCCTAGTTTGTTTTTTGGGGCTAAAATTTATATAAGACCCGGTCCTATTTTCGGAGAAACACGGTAAGCAAACATTGATAAATGTCCCCCATGGATTCCTGCAAGTCCCAATTAGATAAATGAGAAACTTCTGCGACACATCCGCCTTGTAATATGTCAGAATATGGTTGTTGTGCTCAACTCCTATGATCCTTTTAATTTACTAAAATTGATTACTCTGTACATATGTACTTTAAATGATTAATTTTAGCAACACATATAATCACTATCGGCTCTCATGAGAACAGCCATCCGGTATCCAAGTGCACAGTGTTTGCCCTACTTACGGGTGAACTTATTCCCTTGGCTCTGTTTCCTTGTACCCGCAGCTTGCTGTGTCTTGCAGGGAATGTTCTAAGAAAACTTCTCTCCTACATCCTTGTGTAAACTGAAAGCTTCAAGTCTGTTGTGACTCAGGATCATGACCGTATGTTCAACTCTCCTCTGGGATCGTTATTGATCATCACAGCTGCCTGTATGAGTTATGTGGCACCCACCAGCAGCTAAGTGGATCAGCTCACATAGTACTGTATGTAGTGCCAGTTGGCAGCCAAAACTATTTTTTTAATTAGAGCAGATGAATGCCAGAAATTTTTTATTTTTTTTATTTGGGATACATTCCAAGAAATAATTTTTGTCCCTGAAATTTTACCCTGCCATTTGGTCCTGAAATGTATAAGAAAGGCAGGTACAACAGATACAGTAAAAGTCCATTCATTCTCCCGCTGTTTACTGTGGGTATCACAGGTCTTTTATATGTCCTCTTCTTTATGGGATCTTGGATCTGGTTTGTACAGGAGACTAAGGTACAGCTGTGTACCCACTGTATAGTATGGAGTCATATAGTGCAGCTCTAAAGTAGAAAAGTAATAGCAGGAGTATAGAAATATAGAGATCAGGGGTATGTATCATCATTGGGTTAACATGAGCGTACTGGAAATGCTGTCTCTTATGGTTTAATATATCAAATTCCTGTAGCCTCTAAAACAGGTTGGTCCAAGAGATGACACACAGAGCTGTATAGTCCAATATTACCAGTATGGCCTACCAATGAAAAACAAAAATGGTGCCAAGTGACAGAAATAGGACGAGGTGTAAGCAGTTCTTGTGGGCACTACTTAGCTGAGCGTTTCTTAAGTTTGCCTGAAATATATACTGCACTGCTCTTGACATCTGTATTCTTGACATTTGTGCGCCTTACTGCCACTTCAACTCTTCCAATGTTAAAGGGATTATCCCATGAGTTATTCCTAATCCATAGGATACGGGATATACAGCTGATCAGTGGGGATCTGACTGTTGGGGCTTCCACTGATCAGGAGAAAGACAGTTGTCCCCCCCCCAAATGATTGTAGTAGAAGAATGTAGTGCACATTACCAGCACTGAACGCAGCTATGTTTGAAGTCCCTTAGAGACACAATTTAACAGTAACCGAACATGTGCTCCCCCGCTACATTCACTTGGGGGACGACTTCCCTCCATTCTCATGATTAATGTGGGTCCCAATGTTTAGGTCCCCAAACAGGTAGTTATCCCCTATCCTGTTTCCCCGCAGAGCACATAGAAACAAGAGGACTTTCTGCTTGCCTCTTTCTCTTTTAGGGCCCAATTCACACTATAGAGAATTCCACCCTACAGCACACTTGCGTTGAATTCTGCTTCTGATTCTTCTGGTGGGATTAGGTTCCACGTAGGACATTTCTGCATGTAGTTTACTCTGTACACACATAGTCGCAGATATTCCAAGTCAATGGGTGTTTGATTAAAGTACGAAACCCCTTCAAATTGTGCAGATTCCAACTGTTTCCGTAATGTGAACTTTATTAGAAGCAGCAGCATAACTGTGTGCCTGTGTCTCTTCTCACTCTTTTTGCAGCTGCTTTCTTCAGCTTCTATTGATAACAGCTGTAACCTGATCTCTCAGTAAACCTAAGAATCCCTGTCTTCCGTGACTTGTGTATGAATTTTATCAGTGAACTGAGAAGATTGAGTGATCCGTATTGGAGGAGGAAAAATGTAAACTGTAAAGAGGCGCGCGCGTCCGTGCGTGCGTGCGTGTGTGCGTGTGTGTTACTAATTATGTGTTTGTAAACACTTATGGGGGATTTATCAAGAGTAGTGTAGAGGAGCAGTTTGCCATAGCAATCAGATTTTACTTTTAAAATAGTCTTTGAAAAATTAAATCTGATTGGTTGCTATGGGCAACTGCTCCACTGTTTCTTGTCATGTATTTTGATAAATCTCCCCTATAATCTACTAGCCATTTGGTGGTTTATTATATACCATCAACCACCATGTTGTGTAAATCATGTAATTGGAAATGTTAAGAAATTTCGCAACTAGAACAACGCATAACACCTTGTTTCTATTTGCAGTGCAAGAAGAAAGATCAACTTGACACAGCTATGTAGGTAAACATTCTGAGACTGCGGAGACGTATTCTAACGTACAGCCTCAGACTGCTGGACTTTCATAGAGAGAAGCCACTGATTTCCATAAGGACTCCATGTCTACTTTCATTAATGCAACTTCTTCCTCATAAGAAACTTTATTCCAGTTACATCTGTTTTGCACTTACCCTTTAAACTAGACCAGATGAAGGACATTGTAACCTTGCCACTGATTTACTGGAATTGTTTTACAATCCTCCCTTTGGGGTTGAGGCACAATGGGCATTGAACTTACCATTCGGTACATTGCCATTAAACTAATTCACAGCATGACTCATTGAGAACATTGCAAAACTGTCAATTGGTGATGTCACATTGTGAACGGCAGCATAAGTAATTGTTCCAGATTAATTCCATAAAATACTTAAAGGCCATCTGCGGCCGAAAACAACTTATCCCCTGATCGTGGGGGGTCCGAATGCTGGGACCCCCACGCGATCTCCTGCACGGGGCCACGGCTCTGCCTGGCTCTCCCGTGCAGGAGGCATGTCGGCCGCAGCATGACGTTGCGGCCAACATGCCTCCTCCATGTAGTTCTATGAGAGAGACGAAGAGACACGAAAGCTGCCTCCCCGCCTCTCCCATAGAACTGTATGGGGAGGGGGTATACCTTCGACCTCTCTAATGCGGGGGCCTCATTCAGGAGATCGCGGGGGGGGGGGGGGAATGAGTGTTAGAATGCTGCAGCTGTCTTTTTAATTATTTTCATAATCCCAGCCACCACAACCAGGTCAGATTATTAGGGCCCCATTTTAGAGATAGGTGCAGACCCCCGAGCTGTCCTACAAATATGCCATAAATGTCTGAGATGGAAATACCCCTTTAAATGTTTGGGGAGGTTGCATTTGCAGAAGTCTAATGTTATAATTATGGTCTAATGGTCAAATGGATATAATAAACAGTTGATAATTATATATCTATCCAGTATAAACATTAAAATTCAAATCCAGGTGATGGATCATTTAAGACTCAGGTAAAATTATATGGTATGGGTGCCCACTGTAACCACTTCTACATTCTTTAAGAGAACCTGGCCCACTTGTTACTGTAGCACACCCACTTAATAAATATTCTTTTGCCTTCCCCTAAGAATTGTAGGCCCTCCGCGCTTGGAGATCGGACATGCACATACAGTGAAAACTCCAGCACTGCCGGCCTGAGTGAAGCAGCTTTACAGCGGCGGCCATCTTTGCAGAGGTTAAGAGGCAGGGGTTAATTTGTCTTCTGAAACTACTTTTTCGCGTTATCATATATTCATTTTTCCAAAAGCCTTCAGATTATGAGAGATGCTGCCTATACCTGGCTGTCATTGTGAAGTCAACATGCTCGCTGCTTCCGGGTGTACCCTGCAAGTGGCGCATGCGTAGTGATGCTCCAAGCTGGCAGCAGTGGAGATCTTACTGAGCAAATGCGAGATCTCTTAGCACAGAGGGTCTATGTTCTTATGAGTGTGTTTCCAGCTGTTGCAAAAACTTCAACTCCCAGCATGTCTGGACAGCCAAAGACTGGTATTACAACTTGGCTCTGTTCATTTCAATGCGCTGTCCCATAGATGGCTATGCATTCCCCGAAGACTCCGCACAAAGAATGAACATGTTCATTCTTTCCGCAAGCGGAAATTTAGAAGTGTGAATGGGAGTGCGGAATCCCATCGAAGTTTATGGGCCTTAATTTGAGGTGGAATTCTGCAAGCGTGTGAATAGACTAACACTATCCTCAGTAACTAGTCTGCTCATTCAGAAACTACAGTGCTCAAAAAAATAAAGGGAACACTAACATAACAAATCCTAGATCTGAATGAATGAACTAATCATATGAAATACTTTTGTCTTTACATAGTTGAATGTGAAAGAAAGGATCATCCAGCGCAAGGTGTGCAGGTAAAGTCTTGCTTTTATTAGGGTATTCCAACAGAAGTCACATACAGAGGATAGTGTCTGACGCGTTTCGCACCTAGGTGCTTAATCGTAGACTGTCAGTCTACTGTTGGAATACCCTAATAAAAGAAAGACTTTACCTGCACACCTTGTGCTGGACGATCCTTTCTTTCTACGTGTGTGCACCAGGCTGAGGGCTGGACCGGCGCGTCCCTGCACAGGTGATCCAGAAATTGGTTGGGAGAGTGAGCGGACAAGCATTCTGCAATAGTTAAATGTGCTGACAACAAAATCAGACAAAAATGGAGCAAGACATGATGTCCCAGATGTGCTCATTCGGATTCAGGTCTGGGGAACAGGCGAACCAGTCCATAGCATCAATGCCTCACACACTCCAGCCACATGAGGTCTAGCATTGTCTTGCATTAGGAGGAACCCAGGGCCAACCGCACCAGCATATGGTCTCACAAGGGCTCTGAGGATCTCATCTCAGTACCTAATGGCAGTGTGGTTACCTCTGGCAAGCACATGGAGGGCTGTGCAGCCCCCAAAGAAATGCCACCCAACACCATTACTGACCCCCCCCCCCCCCCCGCCAAACCTGTCATGCTGGAGGATGTTTCAGGCAGCAGAACGTTCTCCATGGCGTCTCCAGACTCTGTTAAGTCTGTAACATGTGCTCAGTGTGAACCTGCTTTCATCTGTGAAGAGCACAGGGCGCCGGTGACAAATTTGTCAATTTTGGTGTACTCTGGCAAATGCCAAACTTCCTGCATGGTGTTGAGCTGTAAGCACAATCCCCACCTGTGGACATCGGGCCCTCATACCACCCTCATGGAGTCATGTTTCTGACCATTTGAGTGGACATATGCATATTTGTGGCCTGCTGGAGGTCATTTTGCAGGGCTCTGGCAGTGCTCCTCCTTGCACAAAGGTGGAGGTAGTGGTCCTGCTGCTGGGTTGTTGCCCTCCTACGGCCTCTTCCAGGTCTCCTGATGTACTGGCCTGTCTCCTGGTAGCGCCTCCATGCTCTGGACACTACGCTGACAGACACAGCAAACTTTCTTGCCAAAGCTCACATTAATGTGCCATCCTGGATTAGCTGCACTACCTGAGCCACTTGTGTGGGTTGCAGACTCCTTATCATGCTACCACTAAAGTGAAAGCACCACCAGCATTCAAAAGTGACCAAAACATCAGCCAGGAAGAATAGGAACTGAGAAATGGTCTGTGGTCAGCACCTGCAGCACCACTCCTTTATTGGGGGTGTCTTGCTAATTTCCTATAATTTCCACCTGTTGTCTGTTCCATTTGCACAACAGCATGTGAAATTGATTGTCAATCAGTGTTGCTTCCTGAGTGGACAGTGTGATTTAACAGAAGTGTCATTGACTTGGAGTTACATTGTGTTGTTTCAGTGTTCCCTATATTTTTTTGAGCAGTGTACATCTCCTGCTGTCCACTAAGATTCCAGTGGGAGCTGAAGCTAAAAGGTGAGAGTGTCCCTTTAAAGTGGCCATGTGTCTGTTGCATGTGTTCCATAATATTTCATACATCTATTCGTGGATGGAAATAAAAACCTCTCTCATATATTAAAACATTTTTCTTCATATATTACAACTGCATTAGCTATACAGGAATGCTTGGGGTAGGGTCACACGTCCCTTATTTTGCTGTGTATTTTCCTATCCATTGAAGTCAATGGGTAGCAATATCAGCTGCTTATTTTGTTACCCATTGACTTCAATAGGTAGGAAAATACACAGCAGCAATTACCGCATGTGTGACCCTACCCTAAAGGAAAACAGATCAAATGTTTAAATATAAATTTGTATTCGTGTTGAAAAAAGCCTTCTATTTTGTGGAATAGCTTAATCCACTACTCACTTAGGCTATGTTCACACTACGGAATGTCCGCACAGAGAATCTCCATGCGGACATTCCACAAACTGAGCGCCGGCACTAGGACCGCACATGAATGCGACGTCTCATAGGCGGCTATGCATTCCGTGCAGTGTTCGCAGAAAGAATGGACACATTCAGTCTCTTTGCAGACACGGAAAATAGAGTTTTCGTGCTGGAAACATCTGGCACTGTGTGCACAGCGCAGCAGAATCCCGCTGAATTTAACGGAACTCTGCTGCAGCGGAATCTCCGTGCCAAATTCCAATGCGGAATCCGGCTCGGAAATTCTGACATGTGAACATACCCTCACGATACCAAAATTATATACTGCACCCACTGGAAGCGGTGACCACTTAAAGGGATTATCCACCATATTTTAGTCCATACCTGCCAGCCTATCTGGGTATATCCTGTTGGAGTTTGGTCTCTTAAACTACACATCCCATAGTTCCATGCTTGTAAATGTGAAGTTACTTTCCTCCCTCCCACACATCAGCCACCCCCACCCATTGCAGCACAAATAAGCTCGAAGGATCAGTGTTTTCTAATCAGGGTGCCTACCGCTGTTGCAAAATTATCTTTCTGTCGCTTCACCCATTGAAGCAGGACTGGCTCCCTTTACACAACTGACTAGTGATGTCAGGTCTCGACACACTGCAACCTGGGAAATCCCAAGACATGAGTAATTTTGTATGCTGTTAAAAATAAATATTTGGGCGAAAATCACATAAGAATTGCGAGACCGCCGTCACACACAGGTACAGACACTATATTTACAGCCCCTGTAGCATAGTCAAATAAAACAAATCCTGGAATACCCCTTTAAAGGGAATCTGTCAGATCATATTGATGATAAATACCTACAACTGTTGTGCGGTAATAACTCAATTATAAATTATGGTCATAAAAGTGATTAATTATGAAAAATGTAAAAATTATGAAAATTATAAAAAATATCTAAATAATTACCTGGTGAATTGTAGACAAAGCCAATCAATACAATTCACATGTGAGTCCGACTTTTTCCTCAGATATCAAGTTCTTATTGTGATGGGATGACATTAACACTTAAAGGGGTATTGCAGGAAAAAACCTTTTTTTTATATATCAACTTGCTCCAGAAAGTTAAACAGATTTTCAAATTACTTCTATTAAAAAATCTTAATCCTTTCAGTACTTATGAGCTGCTGAAGTTAAGTTGTTCTTTTCTGTCTAAGTGCTCTCTGAGGACATGTGTCTTTGGAACTGTCCAGAGTAGAAGCAAATCCCATTGCAAACCTCTTCTACTCTGTGCAGTTCCCGAGACAAGCAGAGATGTCAGCAGAGAGCACTGTTGCCAGACAGAAAAGAACAACTCAACTTCAGCAGCTGATAATTATTGGAAGTATTAAGATTTTTTAATAGAAGAAGTAATTTACAAATCTGTTTAACTTTCTGGAGCCAGTTGATATAAATTTTTTTTTTTTTTTTACTGTAATACCCCCTTTAAGTATGTAGTTTTGCAATATACAGTAATACACAGATATTATAAAAGTATGCAGATTTATTGGTTATAAGGTTATAAACATAAATGAGTAACAAACACAATGATAAATGCAAATTAATATCAATTAGATATGTTAGTAAAGCATTATAAGCTTGTTAATTGACTACATATCAGTAGAACGATACATGTGAGTAGTAACTTGTTACAAGATAACAGGAGCTACTAGGTTACCGTATATACTCGAGTATAAGCAGAGTTTTTCAGCATGATTTTCCGTGCTGAAAACACCTCCCTCGGCTTATACTCGAGTGAACTCTCCGCCTGTCAATCTCTTCTCAGTGGTCTTCAACCTGCGGACCTCCAGATGTTGCAAAACTACAACTCCCAGCATGTCCGGGCATGCTGGGAGTTGTAGTTTTCAAACATCTGGAGGTCCGCAGGTTGAAGACCACTGCCGGGCCTTCCTCATCATCCAGGCCCCCCCCCCCCCCTTAGTTTTCTACTTGCCTCCCCTCGGTGGGAAGGAAGGGCGAGCTGGTACGGGCCATCAATGCTGCAGGGACCGTCCAGTGGGGAGGGTTTGTCGTTCTGGGCTGTCCATCTTCACCAGCCGGTCCCGGACTAGTGACGTTGCTTTGACGACAACGCACAGGGACGTTCATGCGCAGGGACCAGGGACGTCCCTGTGCATTGTCGTCAAGCCCACATCACTAGTCCGGGGCCGGCCCGGTGAAGATGGATAGCCCGGAACGACTAACCCTACCCACTGGACGGTCCCTGCAGCATAGTTGGCCCGGACCAGCTCACCCGGCTGGCAGTGGTCTTCAACCTGCGGACCTCCAGATGTTACAAAACTACAACCGGGCATGCTGGGAGTTGTAGTTTTGCAACATCTGGAGTTCCGCAGGTTGAAGACCACTGATTGAAGGGATTGACAGGCGGTGATGATGAAGGTAGGGTATGATGACAGGGTGATGATGACAGGGGTCTGGATGATGACAGGGGTCTGGATGATGACAGGGGTCTGGATGATGTATTATAGTCGAGTCAATAACTTTTCCTGGGTTTTTGGGGTGAAATTAGGGGCCTCGGCTTATATTCGGGTAGGCTTATACTCGAGTATATACGGTAGGTATATCATATAAGAAAAAGGTTACACATCACTGTGCTCAGAGGAAACCTCATGATATCAAGATGGGCAATATCTAATCATAGACGTCAATATGGAATGCTAAATACACTCCCTGCCCCCTTCTAACCAACTACAAATCACGATTCCATGAATGAGCAAATCTAAGAATGTAAACATGGAAGAACACTTCCGCCCATTCTGGACTATTTTATACATGACTGTGGTAAGACTATTAAGACTAATAGTAGAGATATATGACCTCGCTAGACTATATTTTAGGAGGAAGAACTTGAAACAAGTTTCCTGTGTGGGAAATATACTTATAACACTTAGCTTGGCAAGTAGGAGTTCTATCAATATCTAAAGCAATTGTTCAATGCTTTCTTATAGATCTGCAGGAAAGACTCTTCTGCAGTTAGAATCTATAATACAGAACATCCTAAAAATATAATCTCAATATGGAGATAATTATTCTATTTAATTAATTTATTCGCCAATCTAAATGGTATAATTCCATCCACATTATCCAAATTGGTCTTAATTAAATGGAATACCATTTTTGTGTCTCCTACCAAGTCTATGTAAGAATTTCATTTCCGTTCCCAGGAAAGCTGAATGTCCCATAATCGCATAGTCATGAGCAGCCATAGTTCGGTACCGTCTAATCAGTCCGGCTTGCTGGGATCTACGATATCATGGCTTCCATCTTGTGGAACTCTTTCAGTGGCAGACCACTTTGTCTAAGTCTTTTCTCTAGCTCTAGGTGTGTCCCTAGGTCTCTTCTTTGTGTATGTTTTTTGTTTACATCTGGTTTAACAGACTTTTTAATTAGTTAGACACACTCTCCTAAATTGGAATTCCCCAATGAATGTAGGTTGGGCGTGTACATATGATAATGACTATGACATCACTATGTCTTTCTGGTTGGTGTAATGTCAACTACCCATATGCTAGGGGGTGCTATTGCATAGGCAATCAGTATCATTACCATTAAGGGTTAACTGTCCAAAGTTGGTTTCAAACCCATATTCCACACATGATGTATGGAGCCCTAAATTAGAAATTCAGGGATTATCTTTGACATATATAAGTAATTAAAGGGGTACTCCGCCCCTAAACATCTTATACCCTATCCAAAGGATAGGAGATAAGATGTCAGATCTACCATGCAGCACCCACCTTTAGCGGCTTCCGGAACAGCTGGAGGTCCTCAGGCTGAGTCCATCTCGACCACGAGGACGGAGCATAGTGACGTCATGGCTCCACCCCCTCAATGCAAGTCTATTGGAGGGGGATGACAGCTGACACGCCCCCTCCCATAGGCTTGCATTGAGGGGGCTGAGCGTGAGGTCACACAGGGCAGAGCCGTGACATCACTATGCTCCGTCCCCGTGATCGCCAGTAATCAGACCCAGAGCTAACGCGCTCCGGGGACTGATTCTAACGGGGTGCGGCGTGGAAGATCATGGGGGTCCCCAGCGGTGGGACCCCTGCGATCAGGCATCTTATCCCCTATCCTTTGGATAGGGGATAAGATGTCTTAGCGACAGAGTACCCCTTTAAAACCTGGATTCTCATAGACATCTTGGGGCCTACCTAGATATGCAAATTTATTGGAGAGATAAGAATACTATGGAGGTCTCTTTCAGACGTGTGAATCTCTCTCTGTGTCTGGTCGATTGAGTGATATTCACAAGACTGGCTAACTAACCCTCTCATCTGTCTTATCTAAATAGCCATAAATATCTAAAGAGACAACAAATGTTCTTCTCCCAGACTGGCACATGTAGAGAAGAACTTTGGAATACACTGTGGTCTATTTAGAGCAAACAACATCGCGGACACATCATGCTATTATTCTATTAAACATAGGGATTCATTTTTGGGGCCTACAACTGTACAAGTATGACACAACTCACAAGTATCAACACAAAAAGCCTAGTGATGATATTGGGTTGGCTAGGGAAGTGGGAAGGAATGCTGACGTGTTGTGAGGGTATATTTTCTTCCCACTTCCCTAGCCGACCCAATATAATCACAAGGAGTTTTGTGTTGATACTTACCTTTAACACCTATATACTCTTTTCAAGAATGTTGCATTAAATTCTGTATTGCCTACTACTGTATATGCCAGGTATACTGGTGGCCCTGCAATGTGTAATCATTATTTATGCACTTTATCTTGATTGTATTTCATACCTCACAGCAGTCAGGTTAGTCTGGCGGTTGTTGTCCTTTTTAAGCAGTTTTTATTGAAATTTCTAATAAAGATATATATTTGTGATTTACTACTTGGGTCCAGCTTGAGTTGTAGGTATTTATGGTTAATAGGTTGATCACACGGGACATTTATGTGTTGAGTTGTAACTTTGCCCACATACTTTGGGTCACACAGCTCATATTGACGATATGAGCTAAAGAAAACATGAGCTAGGTAATAGCATGACTAAATCAACACAAATTTTTGTTAGCACTGATGGGTTCACCACAAATTCCAAAATGATGGTTTTCTCCCTGAGCTGAAGTGTTAAGGAGGTGGGGCAAAGCGGCTAAGTGCTGCAAGCTAGTACCTGTACATCAACCAGGGAATGGAGGGGGACCCAGGTGGTGAGTGATACTGTAGCACTTCAGCAATTTGGCCCTGTCTCTCTGACACTTGAGTCTGGGTAAAAAAAAATTTAAATAACCATTTCATAAATTGTAGCAAACCCATCAACACTAACAAAGGCATATTTAATATCATTATCCATGTGTGGCTGTGTCTGCAGCTAATACCACAAATATGAGCCAATAGATTTCTCAGACCCTTTCCAGTAGGTGCAGTATTCAATTGTGATATAGTAGATGTGTAGCGGATAAAGCTATTCTACAGTACTGGGAGTAGAAGGCTTCATTCCACACGAAAAACCTTTTTAATGCTTAGTAATTTAGTAGCTCAGCTATATTTATTAAACCCGCAAAAAGTCTGATATTTTATATATTTTTACTTCCTTGTTCTGACACTTATACTGTTTATCGTTCTTTAATCCAAGATTCTGATAAATACACTGCTCCAAAATATAAAGGGAACACTTAAATAACACAATGTAATCTCCAAGTCAATGACACTTCTGTGAAATCACACTGTCCACTCAGGAAGCAACACTGATTGACAATCATTATCTCATGCTGTTATACAAATGGAACAGACAACAGGTGGAAATGATAGGCAATTAGAAAGACACCCCAATAAAGGAGTGGTTCTGCAGGTGGTGACCACAGACCACTTCTCAGTTCCTATACTTCCTGGCTGATGTTTTGGTCACTTTTGAATGCTGGCGGTGCTTTCACTCTAGTGGTAGCATGAGACGGAGTCTACAACCCACACAAGTGGGTCAGGTAGTGCAGCTAATCCAGGATGGCACATCAATGCGAGCTGTGGTAAGAAGGTTTGCTGTGTCTGTCAGCGTAGTGTTCAGAGCATGGAGGCGCCACCAGGAGACAGGCCAGTACATCAGGAGACGTGGAGGAGGCCAACAACCCAGCAGCAGGACCACTACCTCCACCTTTGTGCAAGGAGGAGCACTGCCAGAGCCCGGCAAAATGACCTCCAGCAGGCCACAAATGTGCATGCGTCCACTCAAACGGTCTGAAACAAACTCCATGATGGTGGTATGAGGGCCAGACGTCCACAGGTGGGGGTTGTGCTTACAGCCCAACACCGTGCAGAATGTTTGGCACTTGCCAGAGAACACCAAGATTGGCAAATTCACCAATAGCACCCTGTGCTCTTCACAGATGAAAGCAGGTTCACACTGAGCACATGTGACAGACATGACAGAGTCTGGAGACGCCTTGGAGAACGTTCTGCTGCCTGCAACATCCTCCAGCACAACCGGTTTGGCAGTGGGTCAGTAATGGTGTGGGGTGGCATTTTTTGGGGGGTCCGCACAGCCCTCCGTGTGCTTGCCAGAGGTAGCCTGACTGCCATTAGGTACCGAGATGAGATCCTCAGACCCCTTGTGAGACCATATGCTGGTGCAGTTGGCCCTGGATTCCTCCTAATGCAAGACAATGCTAGACCTCATATGGCTGGAGTTTGTCAGCAGTTCCTGCAAGAGGAAGGCATTGATGCTATGGACTGGCCCGCCCGTTCCCCAGACCTGAATCAGATTGAGCACATCTGGGACATCATGTCTCACTCCATCCACCAATGCCACGTTGCACCACAGACTGTCCAGGAGTTTGTGGATGCCAACTCATCAGGAGCATGCCCAGGCATTATAGGGAGGTAATTCGGGCATGTGGAGGCCACATACACTACGGAGTCTCATTTTGACTTGTTTTAAGGACATTACATCAAAGTTGGATCAGCCTGTAGTGTGGTTTTCCACTTTGATTTTGAGTGTGACTCCATATCCAGACCTCCATGGGTTGATAAATTCGATTTCCATTGATAATTTTTGTGTGATTTTGTTGTCAGCACACTCAGCTATGTAAAGACAAAAGTATTTCATACGATAAGTTCATTCATTCAAATCTAGGATGTGTTATCTTAGTATTCGCTTTATTTTTGTAAGCAGTGTAAAGAAGTATATATATACTAAATGGTATCTTTGTTTAAAGGGACACTTTAAAAGTTACTTTTTAATATGCTTGCCAAAAACATATAGTCAGTATTTTATTTCTCAATTACGTAAAATATACTTTACGCAGTTTTGACTTTGGACACTAGATGTCAGCACAACTAACTGCATTTACACAAGTAAAAATTACGCTTCTGCTTTTATAGCCTATAATAAAAACGAAATCTGATCTAATTTAGTAGACTGAGGGTTGATTATAGGTCTAGTGTATTACCTAAACCAAGATTGTGCACACACCAGAAGGCAGAAACATTTGCCACAGAAATTCTGATTCCGTGCTCTACAGAAAGAATGGACATGGCAATTCTTTCTGCGGAATCTGCTTGGAAATGCATTGCTGTCTATGGATCTTGTCTTCAGATTGTCCGTCCCGGAAACTTGATTAGAGGAAAGTAAAATTTTGTAATGTGATTTGGGGAGATTTTGCAGAGGAAAATGTTTACCAATAACCCATTGCAACCAACCAGTTTGCTTCTCTTATTTTCTAGAGGTCTTTTTATTTATTTAAAGAAACAATCTATATGATCAACTTTTCCTCTGCACAGTAACTGTGCCATACAGACCCTTATCCCTTATAATTAAAGATTCTATAATGACAGGGATTGTTCTACTGGACTGGCGATTAGCAAATGTGGAACCAATATTGAAAAAGGGGTCAAAAAGGGATCCTGGGAACTATAGGCCTGTAAAACATTTTTTGTGGATAACATTTTTGAGGGTTTTCTGAAAGATTCTATTCTGGAGTGTCTTAATGAAAATAACCTAACAGAGCACCAACATTTGTTTTTGCGGGTTTGGCCCTGTCAAACTAATCTGATCAGCTTCTATGAGGAGGTCAGCTATAGATTGAATCAAGGTAAAATGGCCATTCCGTGTTGGAGTTCCCTCCTTCCAACTACAAGTTCCAAGATTCCTTGTTTATAAGTGTGAGGTCACTTTTCTCCCTCCCACACAGCAGCCACCCCACCCATTGAAGCACAGATAAGCTACCTTCCATGCTCTGCTGTAATCAACAGACCAGTGTTTTTTTAACCAGGGTACCTCCAGCTGTTCCATATATGCAGGGTGGGCCATTTATATGGATACACCTTAATAAAATGGGAATGGTTGGTGATATTAACTTTCTGTTTGTGGCACATTAGTATATGTGAGGGGGGAAACTTTTCAAGATGGGTGGTGACCATGGTGGCCATTTTTAAGTCAGCCATTTTGAATCCAACTTTTGTTTTTTCAATAGGAAGAGGGTCATGTGACACATCAAACTTATTATTTCACAAGAAAAACAATGATGTGCTTGGTTTTAATGTATCTTTATTCCTTCATGAGTTATTTCCAAGTTTCTGACCACTTATAAAATGTGTTCAATGTGCTGCCCATTGTGTTGGATTGTCAATGCAACCCTCTTCTCCCACTCTTCACACACTGATAGCAACACCGCAGGAGAAATGCTTGCACAGGCTTCCAGTATCCATAGTTTCAGGTGCTGCAGAATGGGCAAAACAAAAATTGGAACAGGACCCTCAGTTTATGCAGAAGATTTTGTTCAGTGATGAGGCAAACTTTTATGTGAATGGTGAAGTTAACAAACAAAACCACCGCTATTGGTCTGACACTAACCTACATTGGATAGATCCCTCCAAGACTGTTGGAACACAAAAATTGATGGTATGGTGTGGTATATGGGGGTACAAAGATAGTGGGGCCATTCTTCATCAATGGAAACCTCAAGGCCACTGGATATGCGAAATTGCTACATGATGATGTGTTTCCCTCTTATTGCACTGAAGCTGGCACGTTCCCCGAGTTTTTTTTAGCAAGATGGTGACCACCACATTATGGGTGTCAGGTCCGAGCATTCCTAGATGAACAGTTTCCTGGAAAGTGGATTGGTCGTCGTGGGCCAGTTGAATGGCCCCCAAGGTCTCCCGATCTGACCCCCTTAGACTTTTATCTTTGGGGTCATCTGAAGGCAATTGTCTATGCTGTGAAGATACGAGATGTGCAGCACCTGAAACTACAGATACTGGAAGCCTGTGCTAGCATTTCTCCTGCGGTGTTGCTATCAGTGTGTGAAGAGTGGGAGAAGAGGGTTGCATTGACAATCCAACACAATGGGCAGCACATTGAACACATTTTATAAGTGGTCAGAAACTTGTAACTAACTCATGAAAGTTACGTTAAAACCAAGCACATCATTGTTTTTCTTGTGAAATTCCCAATAAGTTTGATGTGTCACATGACCCTCTTCCTATTGAAAAAACAAAAGTTGGATTCAAAATGTCCAACTTCAAAATGGCCGCCATGGTCACCACCCATCTTGAAAGGTTTCCCCCCCTCACATATACTAATGTGCCACAAACAGGAAGTTAATATCACCAACCATTCCCATTTTATTAAGGTGTATCCATATAAATGGCCCACCCTGTATATAATTTTGTGAGCATGACAAAGCCCTATTAAGCGCAAAACAATCATAGTACTGGCCAACTCTCCTCTGTCCATACTATCTCTGCCATGGTGTTTTAATCGACACAAAGAGAACTCTATTTGTATGCCTATAAAATAGCATACATTGTTACTTTACATAAAAAAATATGCCAAATATTTAACTCAGAAGCAAGGACTTAGACATGAACATTACCTTACATGTGGCGACATTTCCCCACAGAGGCTTCTTCCGGAAGAAGCCTCTGTGGCGAAATGTCGGGTTGTGGCAGTGTGGACACGCTCTCCTGTACTATCTGGTAACTATGCAATGCACTTTGCTTTGATGTGTGTAATGCTTATGCACTTTGTCTTGACATTGAACCAGAGGTTTAAGGCTGTTGGCCTCCTGGTACAGGACTGTATTCACAGCATATCAACACTTTAAACTATTACGACATCTTTGTGCATTTTGTTTTTTATACATTGTATTATTTCAAGCCGATAGAGCGCCCACTGCCATATGTTCAGTATCCTGTCTGTGTCTCCACTCCATGTTCTCCACTATATGGTGAACTTGGGGCCATTTTTTATATGTTTTTATGAATGTCTTCTCAAAGCTTTACAAATTGATCTGTACACGCCTTCTTTCGTTTTTGTTTATGCCTTAATTCAATGCGTGGGATTTTCTACGTTATTTGGGGATCCCTGTGGATTATTTAGTACTGTCGGTGCAGCATATATCCAAACTTAAGTCTTTGGTTCAGTTTCTTGTTCACTAATATCCAAAAGACAATATTACACCACTCCCAGATTTGTTGCACAGTCCACATAAAAGTCATCTGTTCATACTGTTCTTCATGCCTCTTATGTTCCTGTATTTGTTATATAGAGGAGTTAGTAGGTTACATGCAGTCATCTCATGGAATATTTAGTTTGTGCTGTTAGTATGGTTAGTATTATTTACTCACAAATCTTAGGACAGTCCCATTAGTCACCACCCTCCAATTATCAGCATGTCACCACTCACAGGCTTATTGCACGATGCTCATTGTAAACATTCACTTATTGCACTTGGAAATTATTGTTAATGTAGTATAATATACATGATATCGCATGAAATTGCACTTCCCATTTGTTCCAACATATTCAGATAGCTCAGTGTTAACACTGGTTACTATATTAGTAAAAGAAACCTTTTATACCGAACTTGCTTCATTCGTCCTTGTAGGTTGCCATTCTCTGGCCACACCTTATTTGGAGATTCAGATTCAACGCGTTTCCAGCTATAAAATCATCAGGAATCAGTCACGGCATTTCTTCAGAGCCAGATACGCTCGCTGTAGCGTGTGGTAGACATGACACTGATGGCGGCCATGTATTGGTATGCAGTTAGAGCTACTCTTATGTATCGGTCTAGACCCGCCCACACCAGTATCCTGACCAATCACAACCTCTCCCCTACACGATGATGCCTTAAGCGATGTCTTACTTGAGCTGAGTCTGGTTCTCTCTCTGGTGATGTGGAGGTGGTGACTCGCTAATCCAAGCCTCGTTTTTACTTTTGTTGTCTAGCAACCATAGCAGCTTGCGTTTCACAACAGAGGTACTCGTCACATCGTTACATAAGATACCTTACACATATCTCCTACTAATATACAAATTATTTCTGCTTTGATGGGGTAACTTTCCTACAGAAACGCGGTGTGGCAATGGGGAGCCCTTGTACCCCAGCTACGCTAATCTGTATTTAGGATTTTGGGAGGACCAGCAGGTCTTCACAGAAGAAATATCACTCTTGACCGGATCCATAAATTTATGGATCCGGTACATAGATGAGATTTTCTTAATTTCAGTCCTTTGTGCAGTTTGTCTCCAAGCTAAATGATAATGATTTAAAATTTACCCATACCATTAGTTCACAGGAATTGGTATTTTTAGATTTAAAAATCTGGATTGACAGTAACCAACAAATTCTCACTACTTTGTATCGATAAGAGACGGCCACAAATACCCTGCTTCAGTGGGGGAGTTGTCATCTACCTCCCATGAAGCAGGGTATCCACATCAGTCAATAGCTATGGGTGCGACGTAATTGTTCCACATTTGAAGAGTTCAATAGTCTACAGAGTTATGCAGCCCTATTTTTGAAAAGTAGAGGCTACCCTAACAGGACCCTTAAAAAAGCATATGTGAGGGCTCTAATGAGTAATGGAAATGATTTACTGTTTGTCCAAAAAATATGAGCATAAACAAGAACCTCTCCAGATCATTGGTACATATGATGAAAAGGCTACTGAGGTTAGGAAAAAATAATGCCCCCTTTTTTAAAGGACCATCTAATGCATAGTTATTTGGCTCCAAATCCCTTACGAGGTATGTGGCTGAAAAGCAAGGTGACAGGTACATACCCATGTGGGAAGTGCTCCATTTGTGGCTATGTGGTACAAAATTAAAACGTTTAGGTCAGTGGCAACCGGAAAAGAATATAAAATGAGGCATTTCGCTAACTAACACTGTCGGGGTAAGTATATGTACTTCCTTGCCCATGCCCTAAAAACTATGTGGGCAAGACATTTAGACCCCTAATAAAAACAGATACAAGAGCATATTGGAGACCTTGTAAATGAACGTAATTCGCCAGTTGCTATACATTTTAAAAATCATAATAGCAGCTGTAGAGGCCTGAAGGATAAATTATTGAAGTGGTAATGCACCCACATGAGGTGGGGAAGTGGGATAAGTTACTGCTTCAAAAAGAAGCAGAATGGACCTTCGGACCACAGGCAGTAAAATCCTCAGGCTTGAATGATTTTATTTCCTATTCCTGCTTTTTATTATGTCCACCTACCAATCTATTGAAATAACAGCTACATATGGAATAGCACGTATCCGCCTTGCTTTGCCTCTGGTGAAAGATATTCGTTAGGCATACTAAATTTATTTATTTATCTGTCACTTATTTGCTATTTATGTATATCCAATACTTGCCATTTGTTCACTGGCAATGTTTACATTTTTCAGCTGTATATGAGTAGGAGACATGTGTAATGTATCTTATGTAACGATATCACCAGAGATAGAACCAGACTCGGATCAAGTGAGACGTCACTTAAGGCACCATCGTGTAGGGGAGAGGTTGTGATTGGTCAGGATACTGGTGTGGGTGGGTCTAGACCGATACATAAGAGTAGCTTTGACTGCATACCAATACATGGCCGCCATCAGTGTCATGTCTACCACACACACTACAGCGAGAGTATCTGGCTCTGAATAAATGCTGCCTTAACTGATCCCTGATGATTTTATAGCTGGAAAAACACGTTGAATCCGAATCTCCAAATAAGGTGTGGCCACAGAAAGGCAACCTACACGGACGAATGAAGCAAGTTCGGGATAGAAGGTTTCTTTTACTAATATAGTAACCAATGTTCACACTGAGCTATCTGAATATGTTGGAACAAATGGGAAGTGCAATATCATGTATATTATACTACATTAAGCAATAATTTCCAAGTGCAATAAGTGAATGTTTACAATGAGCATAGTGCAATAAGCCTGTGAGTGGTGACATGCTGATAATTGGAGGGTGGTGACTAATGGGACTGTCTTAAGATTTGTGAGTAAATAATACTAACCATACTAACAGCAAAATATTCCATGAGATGACTGCATGTAACCTACTAACTCTACATAACAAATACAGGAATATAAGAGGTACAAAGAACAGTACGAACAAATGACTTATGTGGACTGTGCAAGAAATCTGGGAGTGGTGTAATATTGTCTTTTGGATATTAATGAACCAGAAACTGCACCAAAGACTTAAGTTTGGATATATGCTGCACCGACAGAACTAAGTGAACATTCCATGGATTGGATTACTTGGTGTTGCCTGTGAAAATAATTATACAAGAGAGCAACAGTATAATGGTTTGAAACACTTGGACTTGAGCTAATATTGTATATATTATTACCCATCTACTGTATTATAGCGTGTACACTTAGATGGCGGCCTATTTGTAAGGCGATTTAAGTTTTTTTGCACTCTGGATATAAGTTAATACTAAATAAAAGTTAGGTTTTATATCTCACTTTCAATCAGCGCTTCGTATATTGTACTGTCAGACAAATAATAAAGAAATTCTAGTGTGTAAAATCACTAATCAGTGCACTCAATGTTCTATTTTCCCATTCTCATTATGGGGTACTAAGTGCAGAATGATATGGCGGAAGCTTGAATTTTGTTGATTTTAGCACAAAGCAGCAACATAACAAAATGTGAAAAAAGTGAAAGGGTCTGAAGACATTTTCCGAATACATTGTAGAATACCAATGGCAAAAGCCTATGGGTGGAAATGGTGCTCTGTCTGTGGGAAGAGAGATTTTTTTAAATAATTAAGAACTCTATTTAGTAACATTTTGATGTGCATTTTTTTTTACCACAAACTCCAAACCAAACCAGGACAGGTAATCGGTATCATCAGTGTCACCTGCACTACACACCTGTACTAACCGGTTAGTGAAGGTAAGAGGGATGAGAGTTTCCCTATAGGCCAAGCATCTCTACTATTCGCCCCAAAAACATGAGCATTCACATGTTTTAAATGGGGAGAGAAGAAGTAAGCCATTACTAGATGCCTATGGTGACTGCTTATCTCCCCTAGAGGAGAGACCTCCATAAACACTCCGTTTGCCTTCATTGACAGGCTTGGTCAACTAAAATGTGCTGGGGGGTACACAATCTGTGCCTAGAGGCTCTGAAACAATATGGATATGGTCATTACTGTAACAAGTGATAATGATGCATGAATTATTCACTTATGTTATTCCATCTTCTATACAAGGTAAGTGTGGAACATCATTTATGTTGCTCCTGGTTGATTGATGAAACTAGAATTAGAGGAGGACAGGATCATTGACTATGAAGTGCTTGATAGTTACTGAGACTGGAGTATAGAAAGGCCAACATCAAGCTGTAAGTCTAACACTTCAAAATAAAGGGGAAATTAAGTAAATTTGCCATTTCAAACGCTAGTCGTAAGGCACCTGGCGCTGGAGTGAGATGTGTCAAATTTTTTAGGGGGTGCAGGCTTCTTAATAATAGGTGGCACACATGTGACAGTCCAAGCACCACATAGAAATATCTATACCAGCTATAAGCAGGCACAGAGTTCTGCTCTAGGTTACACCAATTTCTGGCATATCTTATGGTAAATATGGCCTGCACTAAGCCCCACCCACAGCTGGGGAAAAAAATGGCAGACTTTCTTTAGCAAGATGCTTAAAGTGTACCCGTAGTTAACAAAAACTTTTGATATAATGTAGATAATACAATTATATGTATATTTGTAAAATACATTGATTTAAAAAAAAAAAAATTATATTTTGGGTGAAAAAAATTCTGTCCCTACAGCTATTGCATGTGTGTCTCTGCGAGAAGTCCAGATATAGGCTCTGTGCAGGCTCCTGGCTTGTCCATCATTGTGCTGTGTGAGTCGGGAGCATGTCACAGAGCCTCCGTGCGCAGAGCCCCGCCTGCCCTCCGTGCGCAGAGCCCCGCCTGCCCTCCGTGCGCAGAGCCCCGCCTGCCCTCCGTGCGCAGAGCCCCGACTGCCCTCCGTGCGCAGAGCCCCGACTGCCCTCCGTGCGCAGAGCCCCGACTGCCCTCCGTGCGCAGAGCCCCGACTGCCCTCTTACATTATATATAAAGTTTTTGTTAACAGGTACACTTTAATAAATCTTAACAATTTAGGCATGTTATAGACAGCTCTCCCTTAGGTCACCTCATGACTAGCACAGATAGACAAAGCAGAAAATACACGGTATTAGGTATTTTTTGTTTATTTAGGTTTAATATTCACAATGTAAACAATAAATTTCCTCAACCACAGTATTTTTTGTAAAAGACAAAGAACAGCGTTTGTACAAAAATGCCCTTAAAATAAAAAAACAACGTATTGTGTATACATTTTACAAAATAAAACTTGCCGAAGAGTGAGCTGCTATCAAGAGTCTCTGTGTGGACGCTCCTCTCAGCAGAGGCCAGACTGGGTTACACTGACACAGACAAAACATCGAATGAGATTACAAACCCTTTACTCCTCATCCTAGGAACACAAACCTCGTCTCTACACCACATTTCCCTTCCAATTGGTTCATTAAGTGAGCTGCATCAGATGCTACATCTACCAAATTAGAAATGTCAACCACATTGTGAAAATAAACGAAATGGTAAAGAGTGAATCCGTGATAGTCCTGGTGGGATTCTGTCATTTCCAAACAACTTGGCAGGCACATTATTGCAGCAGGGTATAATGGATTGCTACTGTGTAAAGCAGGGAGGAAAGTTTCGGATTCCCTATCTACAGACAAGCTTTAACTCTAAGTCAGGTACTGAGCCATAGCTCATGAATGACTAAAAAAAAACAAGTAAAAACGCAGTGTGGCTTGCCTTAACTGAGGAGCCAGGACGGAACAGGCATCAATTTTTTGAGACTGGTTGGCGGGTTCCAGAAGGCATTTAAAAAGGCAACTAGACCTAAAGTGCCAGTTCATCCAAGTTTGACAACCAGGATTTCTACTTAGCAAGTGTCCTCTCCTTCTCCAGACATTTACTGATGGGTGGGTTTTTCTACATCTATGGCTACACTGTCCTGCAGCTTAAAGAGAACCTGCTCTCCTGATATGTCTCATACAAAAACTTGTAATCCCCACGTAAGAAAAGATGCCCAGCATTATCATTGCAACACCACAATGTGCAATTCCTAGTGTTATTCCTCCTTGAAATGTATTCATGAACTGATGGCTTTATTTCACACAATATATGGACAATGGGAATGAATTGTCAGTGTCCGGAACGGTCAGCACTGAATGGACATTGTCTGCCGTTAAAGGATGCACCCTATCGATATGTGGAAAGACAATTCATGCATTTCCAGGACTAACAACAGACCAGGGTGGCTGAAATGGAGCAGTCTTTGTAGGGTATAAAGTAGGGTATAATGCAAGGGCATTTGATTCCAAATTAGTATGATCATCATTAGTTAATTGACCCCTCCAGGCTTTGGAGCCCACTGGGTTTTCCTCTTGGCCGCTAGAGCCCAGCACAGTTTGGCCTCTTGAGCTCTAGTAACTGAGGGGAACGCCCAGTGGGCTCCAAAGCTTAGTTTGCATATCTCTATAACTGATCTCTCTGTGCTGAAGGGGTCAATTTAATAATGAGAGGTATGGACTGATTTAGGGCCAAAAGCCATGCCCTTTTACCCTAAAAACCTGTTGACAGGTCCACTTTAAAGGATGCCAAACAGACCAATGGATCAACAGATGCTGCACAAGTTTTAGTATTCTGATACCTTCTCACCCAGTACAGATCTAAGAGCCCATACATACTACAAGTCAGGATGCGATATCTAAGCATTTCAAGTGTAGCTGCTCTTTAAACTGCCTCTGCACTATGACCCTAGCAGCAAATAAAAACGACAGCTAAAAAAGGGAAATAACGGTAAATCACTACTACATTTTGGAGTATTCCAGTTTGCAGCAAATCTTGCTATTAAAAACCCCAAGTGTCAGTAAAAATGTCATATAGAACACATATTATACGTATGTATTTGTAGGGATGCTGCAGGCATGTACATACACTAGATATACCCGCCCACAAATACACCTATATAATATATATTTAGGTCTTCGCAAACACGCAAACTTTAATAGACTGAACACAGTTTCCAGGAAGGCCAAAACACTTTGTAGCTTTCCTCTGAATATCAAAACACACACGCACACACACTATGTAACATTTACAGGTTGTGTTTCGTACAGACAGATAGGCAGCACTGAGAGTCACTAGAAATACAATGTGTGAACTACAGCAGGAACAAGTGGATCAGTAGAAAGAGGTGAAAGGCAAAAATAAGTAAAGTGGCCATAAACTCTGACAGTTCACAGCATATTCAAGTAATGAATGGTCAATCCCTGTAGAGTAGAGAAACTACTAAGAGCACATTCCAACATAGATTACGATATTGTATTGTTAAAGCCCTGGGTGGTATCGGGACTGATTTTCTAAGATGTAATGGGGACTATTTCTACTACTTAAGACCTTCTTGTAAAAGAATAAAGTGGCTGTTGCAGTCTTCTCCCTCACGAGTACAAAGCTACTCCTTCCTACTGCAAGCAATGGAGGCCATGCCAACACCATGTAGGTTCTGCACAGTTTTTCCCCCCAAATCTCAGCAACTGACATGCCACAAAACAGGCATCACCTTGCTTAAAAGTAAGGTTTATAGTGATATTTAAAAGTCAACAGCCACATGGCACTCTGAATCCCTACTTGCCGATCGCATCTATAAATGCATGGCAGCACTGTTGACCCAGAAAAGGCATTAGGTTCACAATGAAGGGATTGATGGGGGCTTTTCTAAATAAAGAGAGATCTAAAAATTCTAATGTAACTTACAATTTTATGTAAGTCGCACATGCAGGCTGCGGAGGTGGCAACTTCAGAACATCGCAACATCAGTAAACGGGTTATCAACTTGAACTATCCTAAAACCTTCACAGTTCTGAAAAGATTGGAAAAAAAATAAAGAAAAAAAATAAAAGTAATCTACCCCCAGACAAAGCATCAATCTGAAGTGTTAGAGAAGCAATTGAAAGTGCGCCTGGTTCCTACTACATTGACAGACTTGCTAGTTGGGGCAACGGGGGCCAGACGACAATATAGGAACAGTAACCTGCTTTTACTAAGGATTTTTAAAAACAAATATTTGAGGTTTCAAAGTTAAAAAAATAATAATAAAACACACACAATTATATTTATATATGTACAATGACTTACATGTGTGCAGTCAGGAATTACTTACAAAGGGAAGGAGGAGTAAGGGAAGCCCATACCTTACATGCATCAGGAACAATAAAACAATATGTCAAAATATATAAAATTAACCAATAAAGTGCACGTTCCTCACATATTACACCTGCCCCTTTATAAGAATGAAAAAAAAAAAAAAAAACACACTAAAAAGTTCCAGGATTACATGGTATTGTAAAGTGGATTGGTTGTCCTCTTCTTTTCATTAGTCTTTTTAAGTCGTCTCAAAGGATGAGTTCTACCATGTTCGTGCTTGGGGGTGACACTTATTAGTGGGACAGAGGGGTCTAGTACCACTGGTGGGTGAAGGTGCCCCTGGGAAACAGTTAATTCAGACTCAGGACTTACTATACCCTGCTGAGTTGAACCAAACTCTTTGGCATATTGCACAAGAGGCTTCTCCACTGGTTTGCTCTTTACAACACACTCTGCAGTTTTGATCGGTTCTACAAAATGTTTCATGGGTTCCAGTCCCGAGGAGTCCTGTACAGAAAGGATGCAAAGCTTTTCAGGTGGATCTTCTAATTTTAGATCAAAATCAGATTCATAATTTACTGGCACAATTCGGAGAGAATTCTGAAGCATGTCAGGGTAAGTTTGATTATTTTCCGATGAGACAGAGCCCCTCTCTGACAAATCATCTTTAGAAAGTTCTAAACAGCCCAGTTTGGCTAGAGATGCAGAGCGTTTCATCTGGGACGGAGTGGTGAGACCAGCTTGCCGAATCCGTGCCTCGATCTCCTTCGCTCTCTGTTTCACAACTCCAGGGTTGCTACTCAAGTCTTTGATGCTGTCGCTGCTAGAACTATGAGGAAGGCCAAAAGAGAAAGATGAAACATCCAGGACTTCCCGCAGTTCCCGTATGTTCTCAGTAAGCTTGTTGATTAAATTGAGATCTTCATGGCTCAGCTGGGACAAGGCACTGTCAGCTTCCCTTTGCATTAACTCACCAAGGCCCATAAAAGGGTTCCCTTGGTGCTGGTCTGTACTGTTTGACAGGTTGCCTAAACTCTCATCCGTACTGGTGCATTCTTCAGTGGCACCTTCTAATACAATGGAGCATGGGTGACACTGGTAACCAGGACTGGGGAATTCTAGAATTATACTAGGACTGTCTACATTGGTATCTTTTAAAGGAGTTACAAGACTATGCTCTTTCTGGGCACTGTCAGATGTAAAGGTTGCTTCCAGTGAACCCAATTTGAAAGGTAGGCTTTCTGTTTGTGCAGAGGACCTGCCCGATGCACTTGCGCAGGCATTTTTTAAAGGTGCTTCTGAAGATCGAGTTTTTGAGTCTAAAACTACCTCCCCACTACTGAGGCTGAACTCCGAGAGGTCATTGTCATTGTTATCATAATATTGAAGTCCCAGGTTATGTTCTACTTTCTTTGGAAACTCTATTGGACTAGTCTCCTCTAAATGTTCAGTAATAAGGGGCTGATTCTCTTTCACTCCTAGTTCTGAATGATTTGCATCCTGCTTTATTTGCATATAAGGATGCTCACACAAAAGAGATGACTGCGAGTCTTTAGATGGCTCAGATCTGAGAAGTTCCAAAGGTTCTAACCCTGTAACCTTTATTTTGACCTTTTTATCCTTTTCACTATCTGGAGCATCAAGCAAAGAGTCTTCAATTTTATTTTTTGGAGCAGAATCACAAAAGGCAGAGTCATTCTTAGAATTTTTCCTTGTTGGCACAGCTGAGGTGAGCTGCTGCTGCTCCTGCTCTTGCCGCAAGCGTTCCTCAAACTCCAATGTGGCCCTCCTGACAGAGCCAGCGCACCACTTGGGAGCCTGGCCTGGAACGTCCTGACAGTCATTAGTTTCACTGAAGCTTTCCGGATCCTCCTGAGAACTTTGTTTGCACTTTTGCTCTTTAGACTTGTCATGTGGCAGTGCTGCACTAGCCTCGCTTTGCTCTTTGCAGTTGCTTTCTGGTTCCCAGACAGATTCAAGTGACAAATCATGGATTGTATTTCTCTTTGGTGCTTGCACTTGGCTAGACAGATTGTCTGTTTTTTGTTGGCACTGGCCTACTCCCTGTTTGAAGGACTCAATCTCCGTGATTATCTCTTTCACCGATATTGCATTTTCGGAGTGTGACTTGGGGAGATGATCTTGAACAACTGGGTCAGAAACCTCCTAAGGAAAAAAAAAAAAAAAAAAAAAAGAAATTACTATACATTACTTATTAGAAGTCAACAATAAGAGCCCAACAAAACTGCTGTAGAGGTTCTGAAGGACTTTCATTGTGATATTTGGAGGTGGTGCTAGGAAGCCCAACTTTCACCAAATATAGATTTTTTTTATTCTGGAAAATCCACTTATTTGACCAAAGAGCAAGCTTTATGAAATCTGTTAAAAAAATAGTATAATATGGCCAATTCCATAAAATACATTTCTGTATCAATCAAGTTAATGCTTTAATGCAAGGAGCACAGATTATGGTCTCGCAAAGGACTCAGCCAAAGGATATAGCATTATAATACATGACTGAATGTAATACATTGGTATGGTACACTGACCTTTGGCTGCTCCTCATCTGTAGAAGAGTCTTCAGAGGCCTGTGGGGTGCCGACATCTGCATTTGCCCTCTGTTTATCTGCATGGCTCTCGTACAAGGATGTCTCTGGCCAGGAACCTTTCAGGGCACCATTTCTAACATTGCTGATTTGCTCATCTGCTCGGGTGGTGGAGCAGGTCCGTGGCCGATTCTCCTGAGATAATTCTTCAAATTTTTCCAGTGCACTTAGGAAATCAATTCTGTCCCCACTCATGTCCTCAGATTGAGAAGTAAAAGAGGATTGATCAGGAGATTCCGGGAGATCACCAGTGTGTGATCCAAGATTCCTAAGTGGCAGGAGAGGGCAGTCAACCTCATTCTTCAGTGCATCCTTCTCCATGTCCTCCAGCGTCAGGTCAGGTAGTTCAGACTGACATGTTAAACTTTCGGAAACTGGAGACAAGTCTTCTGTGAGCCTGTCAGTTCGACAATTGTCCAGGAAAATTGAAGACTCGACAGAGCAGCATCGTGCTGAGCAACCATTCACGGTGTTGAGATTTAGAATATCCTCTATTTGTCCAGTGTGATAATCACAAGATGTAAACTCGTAATGTGCTTGTGGTGTGTTGCACAGAGAGGTGCTCATGGGGCAAGTTGGGTTACAGTTATCTGTATGAGGTCCCAGTGTAAAGGAATGATGCATGTCTGTGAGCTGCTCCGCTGAGGAGGTAATGTCCTTTTTGCTCATGTCCATTCCGGTTTTCCCAATGGGTTCGTGGTGATCGGATAGGTCACTATCTGAGTGAGAACGCCATAGCTTGTTGTGTCTCTGCTTGCTGTAAATGTAATACAAAAAAAAAGACAATGTTACCTTACAACAGCTATCATGCAAACATGGACACAACTGCCAAGTAATAATTTATAGGCATAGATTGTATTGTCAAAACATGGTGCTAGGCCAAAAAAACGTCCACTAAATAAAAAAATGTGAGCAATAAGAAGTTGTCCTGAGCAAATAGCGATTGTAGACGCTGCACGCTTTCTTAGCGTTAAGGGATTAAATCAAATTCTGGAGCTGGCACACTCTGGGTTGGGCTGAGTTGGCTGGGCTGTGGAGCTTACTCTTGTTAGGCGATCAGATGACTTTGTAATGACTGGTAAAAATGTGTCTAAGCTGTAGGCAGTGGAAGGAGATTGTGTACGTAGCTGTCCAGGACACGACAAGTCAATATGAAACATGAGTCAAAGCCACGGTCACCTGTTGTGTCTGTCACTGCAGAACCATACTTTACCAGGAAAATTACAAGTACACAGTGAACTTGTACACAGTGGGCTGCTACCTTGGAACCTTATCACACTTAAATGTATTCCAGTGCTGGATTCAATGCACGGTTCTGTTTTGAATCCAGTGAGCAATGCATTCACTTCCATGTTTACCTCTGCTCTTACCTACAATCGCTGTGCTATTTGCTGGGACAGCGCGAGGTATGGCTCTATTCTGTTCACTTGTAACAGAAAAATGCTGCAACAAACCGTATTGCAATTGCAGGTACAGGGCACTTGTAAACATTGAAGAGGCTGCAGCACATGCACAAGCACTGCAGCCACTTTAATCTGATCTAAGGAAGAGGCAAATCCCCCACCAATGCAATCCTAATGGCCTGTCCTGAGAATAGGCCACCAATTCTAAAGCCTGTATATTCTATTTTACCCACAATTTCTTATTACAACATGAGGCTCACCTTGCCAACAGAATGCCCTGATATTCCTCAAGCTGCTTCATGAAACTAGGGTTAGGTTTGGTAACGGTTCGCCTCTCCTTCACATAGTCAAAAGCTCTATCCAGGTTCCAGCCATACTCCTTCATAGCATAAGCAATCACAGTGGAAGCGGAGCGGCTGACTCCCATTTTACAGTGCACAAGACATTTAGCTCCATGTTTTCTGCAAGACAAGAGTAGCGATATTATTACACTGCTAAATCCTTAGACATTAAGACAATGTATATGTACTTTAACTTAAAAAAATAAAAATAAAATAAAAAGCGCAGCAAGACAACCAAAGAAATAGAAAGACTGAAATGTTCCACCACTAGAGGGCATCGCTTTGTCATACAACTGATCTAAATCGAAACTTCAGTGCATAGATGCCATCAGTGTACACGTGTTTGGATGGTTATAAATCAGTGATAATACACCCGGCAGTGTTTTGTCAACAGTGACATGAGAGATGTGCCTCCCATTGCAGAACATCATGACACGGAAACGCTTCCTGCAAAAATATCCCTTTCAAAATAATAATAATAATCAGTTTGGTAATACAGGTTGGGTGGACCAGGTTCTCTACACTAGTGAAATTAAACAAAGTTGTACTTTAATTCAAGAAACAACACTGAGACCCCCTTAACTTTTAGAACATCTATTCAGAGAGGAAGATACAAACAAATTACTCTCTAGACTAATTTTAAGTGACAAGTTGCAAAAAGTAAGTACAATGGCCGAATGTGAATATTAAGCTGCAGAGGTCGATTGGAGTCCATGCAAAGAAGATACTTTTTCTAGACAAAATTTATTAACAGCTGCTGCTTACACTTCAGAATCAGGATTTATTTATTTTTCATTTTTGTACCAAAAATGTCCAGCTTTTCAGACAGCTACAAAAAAACAATACAGGACAGTCTCCATTTGTCCCACTGATTTTGAATAGAGCGATGGTCAAGCATATGTATTACCGCTCCAATCAAACTCCTCTAAAAAGGGAGACCTAGGACCCCTATTCTGCTAATAGGTAATAAATGTATGCTGGGGACCCCTCCTATCTGATCTTTAAAGGGGTACTCCGGCGCTTAGATATCTTATCCCCTATCCAAAGGATAGGGGATAAGATGCCTGATCGTGGGGGTCCCGCCGCTGGGGACCCCCGGTGATCTTGCACCCCGTTAAAATCAGTCCCCAAAGCGTGTTCGCTCCGGTACTGATTACTGTTGATCACGGGGACAGAGCATCGTGACGTCACGGCTCCGCCCCTGTGTGACGTCACACTCCGCCCCCTCAATGCAAGCCTATGGGAGGGGGCGCGACAGCTGTCACACCCCTCCCATAGGCTTGCATTGAAGGGGCGGAGTGTGACATCACACGGGGGCGGAGCCGTGACATACACAACGCTCCGTCCCAGTGATCGGCAGTAATCAGACCTGGAGCGAACGCGCTCCGGGGACTGATTTTAATGGGGTGCGGCGTGTAAGATCACAGGGGTCCCCAGCAGCGGGACCCCCGCGATCAGGCATCTTATCCCCTATCCTTTGGATAGGGGATAAGATGTCTAAGCGCCAGAGCACCCCTTTAAGCCAGCTTTTCTCTACAGTAGCCAATAGGATTGCCACACCGCACTTTTGTTTGTTACAAGGTATAGAATGTAGTTGTTGGATGCAAAGTTACAGAATCAATGCAGCTACATAGACAATAGACTCACTTTGCTTTAGAGATGAATTTATACGTATCATTCCAATATGCCAGCAGGTCCGTGCCTTCCTCGTCATATACTCTGATATTGTGATATTCAAAGTTGCCAGGAAAAAAGTTATCAATCTCTCTTGTGACGTTCAAAATGTATCTGACCCTGTAGAAAGAGGAGACGAGCAAAGCCATTAGTGCATTGACCTTCCCAAATTAACAGCACATTTTCTAGATAAGAGTTGGTGCAGACTTTTTGCACATCTTGTCATGAAGTAAAAGGATACTAGCAGGTTAAGGGTTAAAAGTGCACCATCTCAATAGACATCTGGTGTAACACACTGCCCACCTTTCCCGTAAGGTTTATGAGAGCAAATAGTTCACAACACTTGACTTGCCCTTGATACAGAAAACAGAGAGTAGTGCTTTTACTCCTCTGCACATGGCACGGCGCCGAAAAAAACAAGACTAACATATGTATGCAGCCAAACCAGTCTGCCAGAGCTGCACACTCTACAACTATGCATAAAAATCATAAAGTGAAAAAATGCACACACACTGTAAAACAACCTCTATGATAACAGTCTGAGAGGATCTGCTCCCAGTGCCTATAGTGCAGGGTACCTATCACTTTATAAAAAAAAACGTTTTACCCGTTTAAGAGACATAAAAAGTTTTGGTCAGTAGGGGGGGGAGAGGTTCTGAATGTTCACAGCCCATCCAATCATTAGAACGAGCAAGAATTATAGTGTGCAGCCGAGCACTTCTCCCCATGCTTTGTGTGCACAATAAAGACTACCCAATAGACTTAAATGGGTAGTCCGCTGCTCAGCTTTTGGAACAAACTGTTCCGAACGCTGGAGCTGGGAGCTTGTGAAGTCATAGCCCCGCCCCCTCATGCAGTCACGCCCCACCCCCTCAATGCAAGTCTATGGGAGGGGGCGTGACTGCGTCATGCCCCCTCCCATTGACTTTAATTGAGTGGGCGGGGCATGACCTCTCAGCGCCAGCGTGCGTAACAGTTTGTTCCAAAAGCTGAGCAGAAGAGTACCCCTTTAAATGGGTATTCCAGGAAAAAACTTTTTTATATATATCAAATGGCTCCAGAAAGTTAAGCAGATTTGTAAATTACTTCTATTAAAAAATCTTAATCCTTCCAAAAATTATCAGTTGCTGAAGTTGACTTGTTCTTTTCTGTCTGGCCATAGTGCTCTCTGCTGACATCTCTGCTTGTCTTGGGAACTGCACAGAGTAGAAAAGGTTTGCTATGGGGATTTGCTTCTACTTTGGACAGTTCCCGAGACAGGTGTAATCAGAGAGCACTTAGACAGAAAAGAACAACTCAACTTCAGCAGCTAAAAAGTACTGAAAGGATTAAGATTTTTTTAATAGAAGTAATTTACAAATCTGTTTAACTTTCTGGAGCCAGTCAATATATAAATATATATATATAAATATATATATATATATATATATATATATATATATATATATATATATATATATATATATAAAGTTTTTTTTCCTGGATAACCCCTTTAAATAGTGGGCCCATCTCAGTCATGTTGCACAGAGCAGGAAGAGAATGCGCTTAACACATCCAATGTAAGTCTATGGGACTATCTAGGTTGTGTGTACACAGAGCGGAGAGAGAAGTGCTTAGATGCGCTTCTCTCTCAGCTCGTTTGAGTGAACGGTCAAGGTAAGGACTGATCAAAGCTTTGGCTTCTATGAAAGCTCAAACGCTCTAAACTGACAGTGCCCATTTATTGCAAAGAGTAGGTTACATAGAATGTAACCACTGGGTCCTTTCATGGTAAATATGAAAGATGGTCTCCGCATGTCCTTCCTTACAGAAATGGTGCCACTCTCTCTTGGCACTGCCTGGTATTGCTGTTAAGTCATATCTGAATGGACAGGGCTTGGATGCAATGCCAGATACAAACCATAGACAAGAAAGAAAGCATATTCTTATCCCCTATTCGTATATGTATTCACTGGTATCCAGGCACATATTTGTCGGTATCCATGCACATATCCATATCATTCTTTTAAATGAGACACGCTGAATTTCCTTACCCTCTATTCTGTAAATCTTCCAGATTGGAGGCGTTCCATTCTGAGCCCTGTAAAAACAAACACCAATTCAGTCACTTTTCTAAGTAATGACTCAAAGCTCCACAATGATCTCACTCCAATTATTTAGTAAGAATTCATCAATTGCTAAAAAAAAAAAAAATTGGCAAATTACAAAAAAGAAAAACATCTGCCAAACTTAAGGGAGGTCTAAAAATCTGCTATGTATTTACAATGCATTTATACTATTTGAGAAACAAAAAGTGGTGGTAAGCTAGAGTTCAGTGAAAGGGTTAAGATTTTAGGTTGGTATATGTTCCACTAAGGCTAGAATAACACACAGAGTTACCATGAAGGCAAACAGATGACTTCACTGACCATTCTGTAATTGGACCCATCTGAATAGCCCTTTATAGGGAGAGGAACAACCTGTCAGACCAGGTACTTCCTCTGAAGGTCACATTTTCACTGATCTCACAGGAGATATAAGCAGCGTTATCAGAGGGCGCCGAGGGCTGCACTGAAAGGACCAGGATGTGTGAGCAGGGGCTGAACACAGCTGCATCCTGGTGCCAAACATGCAAATTCCTGTAGACTTAAAGGGGTACTCCGGTGAAAACCTTTTTGCTTTTAAATCAACTAGTGGCAGAAAGTTAAACATATTTGTAAATTACTTCTATTAAAAAATCTTAATCCTTCCTGTACTTATTAGCTGCTGAATACTACAGAGGAAATTCTTTTCTTTTTGGAATGCTCTCTGATGACATCACGAGCACAGTTCTCTCTGCTGAAGTTATTATAATAATAATAACACTTTATTTATTGTTGTCCTTAGTGGGATTTGAACCCAAGTCCACAGCACTGCAAGGCAGCAGTGCTAACCACTGAGCCATCATGCTGCCCTTAGCATACATCTGCTATGCATGGTTGCTAAAATGGACAGAAATGTCAGTAGAGAGCACTGTGCTCGTGATGTCATCAGTGTTCCAAAAAGAAAGGAATTTCCTCTGTAGCATTCAGCAGCTAATAAGTACTGGAAGGATTAAGATTTTTTAATAGAAGTAATTTACAAATATGTTTAACTTTCTGCCACCAGTTGATTTAAAAGAAAAAAGGTTTTCACCGGAGTAGCCCTTAAAAGGGGTACTACGGAGGAAAAAAAGGTTTCAGAAACTTATACAGATTTGTAAAATTAGATCTATAATTTAAAAATCTTAATCCTTCCAGTACTTATCAGCTGCTGTATGCGGCAGAGGAAGTTGTGTAGTTCTTTCCAGTCTGACCACAGTGCTCTACACCTCTGTCCATGTCAGGAACTGTCCGGAGCAGGAGAGATTTGTTATGGGAATTTGCTCCTGCTATGGACAGTTCCTGACACAGACAAAGGTGTCAGCAGAGAGCACTGTGGTCAGACTGGAATGTACTACACGACTTCCCCCCCTGGAGCACACAGCAGATGCTAAGTCAGTGTTTCCTAAGCAGGGTGCCTCAAGCTGTTGCAAAACTACAACTCCCAGCATGCCCGGACAGCCAAAGGCTGTCCGGGCATGCTGGGAGTTGTAGTTTTGCAACAGCTGGAGGCACCATGGTTGGGAAACACTGCACTATAATGAGAAGGTATGGATGAAGGGAAGGCACATACTGAGTGAGCTTAGCAATGTCTGCAAAAACACACCTAGGCCTGGACAACCCCAGAGAGAACCGTGCGCAGATTCTTGGCTTTACGTGTCCATGTTCCAGACAAAGCAGTCACCATAAAGTATCCGTGTGCCGAATGCCTATCATCACCTGCTTCATGTTTTATCCTAACCTTACAGTCATTGTACATTCGCTGATGTCAGGACTTCCGCTCATTTTTGTTTCATGAGCGCTTTTCCCCCCCAAGGTACAGTTCATATTTTGGCAATGGTTCCCTGGAAACATTTCACTGTGCCTTTGGGATGCATTCACCCTACAGAGAATAAGAGGGGCTGCCAAGAATCCTTCTTACTCCCCCTAGCCCCAGCTTTGAAGATAGTCTTCCTTATACAACAAAGCCTGCTGATTCCACTGTGGTTCCCGATCCTCCTGTTACCAGACCTGGAGATCAGTGTCCTTGCAGTGTAAATAGTTTAGCTTCCCCAGAGAGCCCGACAGTCATCTGGCATTAACCTCAACTCCACTTCTAAACGCTGATGCTGTTTCCTGCTCTCTGATGTGATAAAATAGGCCACGGGGGTCCATTCTTTAAAGAGTAGGATAAGCACAACAGGCAACATGTCCCCTGCTTCCAGTGGTGAAAACAGAAATATGACAAAGAACAACCGCAAACTATTGTATTTACTCACTTACTGCAGCTCATATAATACTGATAGGAAGGGGTTAACATATAGGGTAAGCTGCATCCTGCATTAGATCACTAACAAACCTTCAGTGACCATATAAAATACAACACAAACCCTTCAAGTGTCCACTGCCTGGGAGAAAAAAATGGGATCAGACAGGTAACACGCTTCCCGTCAAACACCACTGTTTCTGAGCGGATGCATATTGAGTTTCACTACCCCTTTACTGTAAATCATTCACCCGTGATGCCGGGAGGCAAAGTCAGGTTAACAAGGTTCATGTTGAAACCCTCTTATCAATCGAGGCGTCGCCAAGATGCAGCAAAGTGATCTCACACATAGAAACCACTTCCTCTTAAGAGATAAATGAAGCGGAAAATGTGTATATTTATTAAGGAAGTCCTCAAAGTATGTGAATAGCGTTGAAACATCAATGTATATATACACAAGCGCTACTGATTAAAATGCCTACAGCAGCTGAGATATACGGGTGGATCCCCTGATACCACACACAAAAATTTGTATAAAACTAATAAATCATATATACATACACACACATATACAGTGACCCCCCGACCTACGATGGCCCCGACATATGATCATTTCAACATACGATGCTTTTGTATGTCGGGGCCATCGCATAAACGGCTATCCGGCAGTACAGACTGCTTCAGCTGCCACCGGATAGCCGTTTACGATGCCCCGTGTGGTCCGCTGACGATCACTTACCTGTCCTCGGGGCTCCGGCGCGTCCTCTTCGGGATCCCCTGCATCGTCGGCGCTCTCCATTGTCGTCATCACGTCGCTGCACACGCCGTCCCATCATCCAATAGGAGCAGCGTGCGTAGCGACGTGATGGCGGCGATGGAGAGCGAGGATGCCGGGGAAGCAGAGGCCTTGCCGGAGCGTCGGGGACGCGGCGACAGCGATGGAGGGCGACATCCAGGGCAGCAGTGATGATCCGGAGCGGCGGGGACAGGTGAGTACAACTTCCTATAGCACTGGTCTTCAACCTGTGGACCTTCAGATGTTGCAAAACTACAACTCCCAGCATGCACGAACAGCCGTTGGCTGTCCGGGCATGCTGGGTGTTGTAGTTTTGCAACATCTGGAGGTCCGCAGGTTGTAGACCACTGTCCTATACTTTACATTACACGGATCCCTCAACATACGATGGTTTCAACAAACTATGGTCCATTTGGAACGGATTACCATCGTATGTTGAGGGACCACTGTATTATATATATATTATTCCAGCGCTAATTGTAGGACTTGAAATAACACTTATGTTGCAAGAAGAATGGTATATAAATAAGTACTTACATGTCTATTGAGGTAGTTTTTAATGAAGTGATCTGTGAATAATGTGCCGTACTGTTTGCATTAATTGCACAAAGGATCTCTTTCCAAGATGTACAATATAGTCTCTGCTACGTCTACAGGGCCGGATTAACGGATCCTATAGTTCTTACTTCCAATAGTTCGGTATGCTGCTTGTCTGGAAATAATATGTAGGTGAAATCAAAGTGCTCCGCGAAGTCCTGGTGATGGTCTGTATTTCGTTCAGATCCTGTAGATATGATGCTTAGGTCAGGAGGGAGACAGCCCTGGCCGGTGGCGTCTCTACCTCACTGTCCTGCCTGGAGTATACGGATGTGGACAGTGTCCCAGGCGGGACAGTGAGGTAGAGCCGCCACCGGCCAGGGCTGTCTCCCTCCTGACCTAAGCATCATATCTACAGGATCTGAACGGAATACAGACCATCACCAGGACTTCGCGGAGCACTTTGATTTCACCTACATATTATTTCCAGACAAGCAGCATACCGAACTATTGGAAGTAAGAACTATAGGATCCGTTAATCCGGCCCTGTAGACGTAGCAGGGACTATATTGTACATCTTGGAAAGAGATCCTTTGTGCAATTAATGCCAACAGTACGGCACATTATTCACAGATCACTTCGTTAAGAACTACCTCAATAGACATGTAAGTACTTATTTATATACCATTCTTCTTGCAATATAAGTGTTATCTCAAGTCCTACAATTAGCGCTGGAATACTTTATATAGAGTTGAAACATAATTCACTAGAAGGGCTTGTGGTCAGTATTGCACAAATGTTTGACGTACATGGTGAAATCGTACGCCCGGACATACACTGAGATGAGGAAGCAAGAGGAGGCAGGACAAAATGGGAAGGAAATACTAGAGAGATCGCAGAACAGCAAACTTACCAGATACACATGGTCAAAGATTTCAGTGGGGCTATCCATCTGTCCTAAGATGACGATCATTTCATTATCGATGAACTCTTTGAACTCTCTCAGGTTACAAACCATCTGCATTTCCAGCTCTGTTCGGATCTACAAAAAGAAGAATTGCATATTGACTCCATTAGTGTGAAATCAGGGGATAAGTCCACCCTTAAAGAGTAAACACAGTGTAATGGCCAGCTCACCTCCGGAAAAACTGTGCACGGATCCGCCCAAACCAGGTGCGCGCAAACAGGAAAAAAAAAAACGGAGAAGATGATCCAGCAGAGTACATGCAATTCCAGCTTTATTGAAGATAAAAGCAGTACATGAAACGTAGATGGATGGGAGCAATGTCTGGACGCGTTTCGAACGGTAATCCGTTCTTTGTCACAGATAACTCATGAATGCCCAGTGTCCAACTATATAGACGACTGAGATCCAATGGGGCGGGTACAAACATGTGCAATTAATACAAAAATGTAAAAAATTTAGCCTCCAAGAAAACTAAGAAAAGGACAAGAAAACTAAGATAATGTGAACAGGGTCCATATTGTATCAGGCTGTGCTAACAATTCAGAATTCAAAACACTAATAGAACTTAAAATAAATACGCCTCCACAGTAAACCTTCAAAAAGATGGAAATCAGGCACCACATGGAACATCATTCATACACAGCATCTTTCACAAATATAAAACGCATAATGGCCCAGATTTATCAAACGTTGTGAGAGAAAAAATTGTGTGATTTTCCTCCAGCAACCAATCACAGCTCAGCTTTCACTTTACCAGAGCTTGTTAGCTGAGCTATCACTGGTTGTTGTGGGGAAATCACTCCATTTTTTCTCTCACAGTTTGATAAATCTGGGCCAGTGTTGAAATGCAAATGCAAAGTGCTGAAAAAGATCAAATATCTCCACTGTCAATTGTGCAATATTGTACTAAAAATGTAAATGACTAGACAGAGAAAACCTGAGACCTAAAAAATATGAACCATACTTCTAATAATGTAAAAATAAGTATTTTCTAATACAGTATTAAGTCCAGCCAGTTCAACTGTGTTCAAGGTGAATTGCCAGAAGGCCTCACAGTCCAGAAGTCTTCTCCACAAATCTCCACCAAGCACATGGGGCAGAACTTTTTCTATCGCATTTGCCACAAACGCGTTTTGTGAACCAGCGTGTACATTTGCAAAATGAGAGGACATTGCTGAATGTGTACGTCTGGAGGAGTTGTTAAGATCATTGAGATGCTCTAAGATTCTTGTTTTCAACTTGCGTTTTGTACATCCCACGTATTTCAATCTACAACTAGAGCACTCAATGAAATAGACAACATTTGTAGTGCAGCAATTCAAAAATTTTTGATTTTGAGAAAGTATTACTAGGTTTGACATGATTGCAGGTGCGACACGACTGTCTACAACATTTGTGGAAGCCGCTGCACCGCAGCCATGTTTCAGAAGTGTGTGAATTGACACCAATTTGATTAGAAGCTAAGCAGTCTCCAAAGGAGAGAGTTTTTTTGGAAACTACCATAGAACCATCAGACATGTTTTAACACATGTAAGTGTTTATAAATAATACATGCGGGCCTTATTGAATTGTGGTGAATAGGTTAGAACTAGTATTGGTTTTCTGGGCGTCCCTGATTTAACAGGATTTTTAGACAACAGTAGCTCTCCCCTATTCTTCATGCTCACTCGTCGATCAGCCACATCTAAAATCTTGTTAGAGTACCCTCGTTCACGCAGCCTACCCATGAGATCAGATTTTTTTTTATCTCAAAAGGTAGTTGGCGTGGTGTTGCTTTTTAGCCGTGTCAGCTCACCAAATGGAATGGCCCTGGTAGTATGTTTGGGGTGGTTGCTGTCAGCCTGTAACAACGTATTTCCCGAAATGGGTTTTCTGTAAGATTGGGACTGAACAGCACCACCCATTATTCCCACCAGGGTCACATCAAGAAACAACACTGTATCCCTGCATACTTCAAAGGTAAATTTCAAGTTGAAACTATTACTATTAAGATGGTACGGAAGATACATCGGAGGGCCAAATTAGGAGCAAATCATCGATGTATTTTCCGTACCACTGGATGCCAGCTGCAAAGGGATAGAAATCAGAAAATACATACAGGGATTCCCAATATGACTTAATGAGGTTTGCAAGCGACAGGGAGTGTCCAGCCCCCATAGAGACTGCACTTGTCTGTAAAAAGTAATCAACATTAAATGAAAAATTATTATGGGACATAAAGTCGCTTGCAAAATAAATTCACACATAAGTCTGGGGAATACTGACTGTGTTTAGATAGGTGTGATTCCAGAGCCACGAGGGCGATATCTCATGGAATGCTGGTATACAGCGAAGAGACATCACATGCCACACCGCTGTATCCAGCATTCCATATGACCCCATTTTGTTAATGTACACTGTGGTTCACATGACGCGTTCTGCCCCATGCGCGTGGCGAAGATTTGCGGAGAAGACTTCTGGACTGTGAGGCCTTCTGGCAATTCACCTTGAACACAGTTGAACCGGCTGGACTCAATATTAGAGAAATTATTTTTACATTATTAGAAGTATGGTTCATATTTTTTCAGGTCTCTCAGTTTCTCTCTGTCTAGTAATTTCCATTTTTAGTACAATATTGCACAATTGACAGTGGAGATATTTGATCTTTTGCAGCATGTTGTATTTGCATTTCAACATTATGCGTTTTATATTTGTGAAAGATGCTGTGTATGAATGATGTTCCATGTTGTGCCTGGTTTTCATCTTTTTGAAGCTTTACTGTGGAGGCATATTTATTTTAAGTTCTTTTAGTGTTTTAAATATTGAATTGTTAGAACAGCCTGATACAACATGGACCCTGTTCACATTATCTTACTTTTGTTGTCCAAGGAGCAGGAGGCTACATGGTTTTAATTTTTGTATTAATTGCACATGTTTGTACCCGCCCCATTGGATCTCAGTTGTCTATATAAGTGGACACTGGGCATTCATGAGTTATCTGTGACAAAGAATGGATTACCATTCGAAACGCGTCCAGACATTGCTCCCATCCATCTATGTTTGATGTACTGCTTTTATCTTCAATAAAGCTGGAATTGCATGTACTCTGCTGGATCATCTTCTCCTTTGTCACCCTTAAAGAGTACCTGTCACCAAACTAAACTTTTAATATATTGTTCCTTATGTTATTATAAGACACTTTGCTATTTACTTGTTGTAAAAATTCTTAACCTTAATTTGTTTTTAATGTGATTGAAAAAACAGCCACTAGGTGGCTCTGTCCTGTTCCCAAACAGTTAATTTGGTCTCCACCCAGACTTGCATAAGTCCAAACTCAAGAAGTGCGTGTGGGGCATGGAGAGTCACAGCTCTCGCAGGCTTCAGTGATGTCGCGCCTGCTGGGGAACGCCCACTTTCTCCTTCCGGGAGCTCACAAAATGTGAGCAAGGGGAAAGATATAATACACAGCTTTTAGTGAATATAAGCAGTTAGTGAATATAATTAGAGATGAGCGAATTTACAGTAAATTCGATTCGTCACGAACTTCTCGGCTCGGCAGTTGATGGCTTATCCTGCATAAATTAGTTCAGCTTTCAGGTGCTCCCATTGGCTGGAAAAGGTGGATACAGTCCTAGGAGACTCTTTCCTAGGACTGTATCCACCTTTTCCAGCCCACCGGAGCAGCTGAAAGCTGAACTAATTTATGCAGGATAAGTCATCAACTGCCGAGCCGAGAAGTTCGTGACGAATCGAATTTACTGTAAATTCGCTCATCTCTAAATATAATCTGAGTTTCTTTAGAAAATATGGTTTGATGACAGGTACTCTAAAATTACATGCCAACCGTACGTCCACTTGACTATGCGAAACGAAAACATTGCCTGGTAACATAACACATAGATCTGCAGAAGACGTCTGACCATAAACCAAAATATGATCCTTGAGATCAAAAATATAAAAGCCAGCCTAAAGACTGGCAAACATATGACTAATCTTGGTAGAGACTATTTCAATACATGTAACAGACATGGGTAGTCCGATATTCACATGGATTTTGCTAGATACTTCCAGAATCAGCATTTCTTTCAGCATCTTGTTGCAAGATTTGACTCACCCTAGTTATATTTTATATAAAATCTACAAAAATTTTAGAGCTGTAGCCACAGATGGAGAAGTAGGTTTTATTTTCTTATAGACTACTGGAATTTAGATAAATAAATAAATGCTAAACTTTGCCTGCTGTTCCCCTATCTTTTGGTCATAGTTCTATGCTTCGGATGCAAACACTATATAAAAGGAATGAACACTGTAGAATTATAGTCAAAGGCACTCATCTATAAAATCTGTAAACTTTATTCCTTGCGCATTAAAAGCGGCTGGCCGCCGGCAGGGAACCTGCCGGCGGCCAGACGCTTTTAATGCGCAAGGAATAAAGTTTACAGATTTTATAGGTGAGTGCCTTTGACTATAATTCTACAGTGTTCATTATTTGTATATATATATATATATATATTTTTCAAAGTGCACCCCCTATTACTTGGATTTTTTTGTACTCCCAGGTCTGTTGAGTGGTTAGTTTTGTATTTTGGGGACTAGTCAGTGGTGCCATCCCGTTGTTCCTAATTGTGCCTTAATGTTACTACATAAAAGGAGTTGCTCAGGATTAGAAAAACATGGCTCCTATCTTCTAAAAACAGCATCACCCTCGTCCACAGATTGATTGCATATGGTATAACAGCCGCATTACCAAGACAACCGATGGGCTGATATGGCACTTTTTGGAGAGAGAGCGAGAAACAAAAAAAGCTTAATTTTTTTTTTTTTAATCCTGGTCAACAATTCCTTATTCTCTGGCGAACACACAATGCAAATAGAAAAGCTGATATAAGAACAATGGTGCATGAAAGTGTCCTCTCCAAAAAGCGAATACATTTATTGAGATGTCAAGGTGATGAGGTGAACATCTGTGATCTATTCCATGTCCTCACCTCTTTGGATGTGATGTTTTCCAGGTCCTTCTGCATCATGATTTCTCTTAATTTTATTTTTATCAGGCGTTCAGTGCGTTCTCGCTCGGTTGGGCTGTTAAAGAAGAAGTGACAGCACTTAATTCACTGTGTTACATGCCCTGTTAACATAGGGACAGGTGCTAGATCCCTGCGAGGTGAACATTCCCCGTGTTATTTCACAGCATCATGATTCTGAGAGCGGCCAGGGATGTTTTCATGGCAGCTACACGATGGGTCATGTCTCTCCACCTATCCTGTATAGTCTCAGTCCATTTATGGTTCTGTAAAGTAGCTAATCGCCACTTGCATTCCATTAACCTTGATGCCTGAGGCCTTATCACCCACAGCAAAAATAGCCCAAGTAAAGCACTTGTGATGCAGCTGCAGTACATTTCTACAACAGATACAAGTCCTTTCTATGAAGTGTCCACTACAGCTAGGTGATTTATTGATGTAACCATTGTATAATGCAGCCCACCATTTATTATTTAAGCAGCACCTGCTGCCCCCTTACAATGGAAACATCACATATGGGAACCAGTAACAGACCCAAGTACAGACAGCCCTTTTATGCCTGTAGTTAATATTGCACCAATACACAAACTAAATGCAATATGCAGCACCCTACTGTAGTATGTGGAGAGCAACTTACACATCGGTGAAGAGGACAGGTGAATCGGAGCGGTGGGACTGGACATCCTGCATGGCGTTCCATTCGTTGACCGATGTCTGGTCGGAGTTAATATGACTTTCATAGTAACTAACCCAAGTTAAGAATAGGCTGCCTGGGTAGTAATTGTTGGCACGAGCTACCTCGCAGGCTTTGTGCAAGCTTTGCAGTGCAGACCTACAACAGAAGGTTTTGGTAAGTTTTTATGGCTATTTAGAAGCATGGAAGAAAATGTCATTAAAAAGCAAAACGGTCAGCTTTCTCCCTCCGCACTAACCAGCGGTACATCCGCCGCGCCGTTCGGCCGTAATGCTCAAATGAGTTGCAGACTGGCACACTGACATCAGTGCCGGAGCCCCGCCCAACTCATCAATATACCTCCCCTCCCTCTGCCTCTCCCCACTCCAATGAAGAGAGAGGGGAAGAATATTGATGAGGTGGGCGGCGCTGCAGCCCGGCAGTGACGTCAGAGTGCCAATCAGCAACTCATTTGAATATACTGAAAATAGAAGATTAAGGCCGAATGGTGTGGCGGATCTGGGCATGGTAAGGATCAAAATGATCAGCGTCCCCCCGCACTACCAGCCAGTACCACTAGTTAGTGCGGGGGAAGAAAGCTGACAGTTTTCCATGAATGCTTTTATTATAACATAAAACTCTGAATACTTACCACATGGCTTGAACAGACACAGGCTTAAATACGTGCACCCTGTTATCTGTAGATACACTGAATCCCCTAGAAAGCAAGAGGAAAGAACAGGATGAAATATAGGATATTCTTATTACCCTTATTGGTGTAGATTAAATGCATTCTCAAATAGAAGGACAATTTCAGGAACATGTGCTACATTTATTGTTAGATTTAGCTGTACATTTACTTATATCTATAGAGACTATGACTCCGGACTCCCCCTTTAATAGAATCATTTTAAAGCTTACCCATCTCCATCCAGGTGTATAAGGGTGTCACTCCACAAAGGAAGAACTAGGCCCATGGTACAAGAACTGCTAAAATATAAAAGATAGAACAAACATGTTAAATATTAGACATATTAAATTTACATATAAACAAATATTTAAACAGGTTAACAGTATAGGCCATCTGTGTTAGATAGGTGGGGGTCCAACTCCAGGCACCTTCACTAATCGGACAATTGAAGAGGGTAATCTGGAGAGTTCTGCAGCAGCCTTTTCACTGTTTGTAAGGCACAGCGCCATACATTCTGTAGTGGCTGAGCTCGGTATTGCAGCGCAGTCGCTTTTAATATAACTAAACTGAGCTGCATAAAGCTGCATTAAAAGGCAGAGCCACAATAAAACTGTATGATACAGTGCTTGAATAACAATGAAAATGCTGCAAGCTCTCTTCCCCTTTTATTAGTAATTTAAAGGGGGGGATACAAGTCAGATGCCCACTGATTTGATATTGATTGTTTATCCTTAAAGGGTTACTCCTGTGGTAAACTTTTTTCTTTTTTTTTTTTTTAAATCAACTGGTGCCAGAAAGTTAAACAGATTTGTAAATTACTTCTATTAAAAAAATCTTAATCCTTCCATTACTTATTAGCTGCTGAATACTACAGAGGAAACACTTTTCTTTTTGGAACACAGAGCTGTCTGCTGACATCATGACCACAGTGCTCTCTGCTGACATATCTGTCCATTTTAAGAACTGTCCAGAGTAGGAGAAAAAACATATGCTGCTCTGGACAGTTCCTAAAATGGACAGAGATGTCAGCAGAGAGCACTGTGGTCATGATGTCAGCAGAGAGCACTGTGGTCATGATGTCAGCAGAGAGCTCTGTGTTCCAAAAAGAAAAGCGTACCCCTTTAAGAGGAGTTCTGTAGTAAAAGATAATATCCCCTATGCAAAGGATAGGGGATAATTATAGATCGCGGGGGTCCGACCACTGTGACCCCCTGCAATCTCCCGAACGGGACCCCGGCAGTCTGCTGGAAGGTGGCGTGCCGATCCCCCCCACAGAGCAGCGGTCGACACGCCCCCTCCATGTATCCCATAGTGATGAAGCTTCTTGCAGAGGACGGAACGGCCGCTTCCGACAGACTGCCGCGGCCCTGTACAGGCGATCATAGGGTCCCAGCATTTGGACCCCCCGCAAATCTATAATTTATCCCCTATCCTTTGGATAGAGGAGAAGTTATTTTTTGCTGCACAACTCCTTTAAGACAGGCAAACAATATCAAAGCCCCAGTATACTAATCTGAAGCTTGAAGGCTCTATAATATTTAATGGCTCACACATATCTTTTGTCCCTAATGAATTGTCAAGAACAATACTGAAGACTTGGTATACCTCTTGCCATGGTGGCCAATAATTTACAGGTCAACGGGCTATCTACACAGATTGAACTACAGTTTGCTAGTCTCTAAGGCAGCTTTCAAGGTGACATGTGTCTCGGTGACCTGAAGAAGCCGTGTGGACTGCAAATGTGATGAGTACATGGAAAAAAAATTGTGGGAGAGATATTTTTAGTGAGAACTGATTAAGGAAACCTAGCAACCTACCCAGAAACTTGTCATAAATATTGAGGCTTGTAAGCCCACGAAACCTGACCTGTTGGTCTAAAAACAGCTTGGCTTCTATCTGCAGTTATCTGCTCCCAAACTGTCACCACATATAATGGACATCATCTACGCTACAATGTCCAAGGTGTACTCTATTAATAGTACAGGCCTCACAGAAACATCTCAAGTAGTCAATGATTTTTGCCTTGACTTTAATGCTTCAGCTCTTCAATATGAAGACAGCTCTGAAGACACCATCACACCATTGAGGAGTATGATCCTACCTCACCATGTTCTATATGGAGGAGCCCCCAGACAGGGCCTTAAAAAGAAGGTAGGACACAAGAAGATGTAACCGGCCTAACAAGTCTATTTTTTTTATAGTTAACTCTAAAGCTGTTAAGCTGTGGAAACAAACTACCTGCTGGACCAGATAAAGAGCACGACATCTTGTCTACCTCAGGTAGACCTACTATAAGAGAAACCTACTATACAATAAGGACACCAAAAATTCTGAAGAAACGCAGGACGGCCAAGATAGAACATGACAACAGGCTGGTGTAAAACAGACCGCTTGAAGGGGTAATCCGCCCCTAAACATCTTATCCCCTATGGACAGGGGATATGTTGTCTAGGGGCCGAGTACCCCTTTATCAGCTTAAGTCAGATCCCGATTCTACATGTACAAAAAGGTCGATAGAGAATGACGAAAAGTATAAAATAGAGAAGAATGTTTATGTCTGGAGCCAGTCTGGTAGCCTAAACTTTTTCAGTCTCAAAATCCTAATTCACCCTAACTTTGCACTTGTGATTTTGGTAACTTTAAAGCTCAAAGTCAGCCAAACCCACAGATTTCGATAGGACCAGTATCTATCTTATGCATATGAAGGTGTGCAGAATGATGGTTCGGGCAAGCTGAATTTTAACACCCAAGCCTCATGGGAGATAAATGGTCACAAGATTTGCCGGTCAGTGCCATATTCCTCCCTCCCTATTGAGAACACATGCACACTTGGTCATGTTGAGCATGCATGTGTGTGTCTATGGAAGAATGGGGGAATAGCAGTCAGCTAAAGGCAGCTATCAAAGGTGTATGGCCTCTAGATAGACAGAGGGAATAGATGATTTATTGGAAGCCATTGCCATGTGCTGAATGCTTTCAGGCATAGGTTCTCTTATACTGTATATTAGGATTTAAGGGGCAGACCACTGAAAACTGTAGGTCTGTCTCCATGTTATCGGTAAGGGCAGCATTACCTACATGACAAGTCCCCTTAATGACAGAACTTTTGAATGAGCAAACAGGTAAATTAAGCCAAATGTTCGGGGACCATGTAAGAAGAAAGTGACAATAAATGGGACCATTAGATACTATTATATGCAGCATGTTGACTATGCTTTACAAGAAACTATGGAAGTTAACATCCACAGGTTATATACCACTTTATGTTCTTTTATTACATTTCTAAATCCATTCTGACTTTCAATACTGCAAATCCTATCATATTTTACTTTGAAATGACATCAGCGGGTAGGCAAGAATATATTCGTAACAAAACCAAAGTTCTTCTTAGTGCACCGATCTAGATGGATTTACGGTAGTACTTAAAGTAACCGGCTCCGGTCTCCGCCGCGATCCTCTTCCTGGTTGCCGGTGGTCGGATGAATCATACTGCGCTCAGCCAATCACCGGTCGCAGCGAAGTCAGACTCGGCCGGCGATAGGCTGAGCAGCAGTGTGAAAACGCTTCAGGACACAAAATCCTTCACTACACCGGCACCTGCTGCCGGGGCCGAAAACGTCACACTGCCGCTCAGCCTATCGCCGGCCGAGTCGGGACTTCACTGCAGCTGGTGATTGGCTGAGCGCAGTAAGACTCTTCGACCACTGGCAACCAGGAAGAGGATCGCGGCGGAGACCGGAGACGGTTACCGGAGGCCCCGGGGGAGCGGAGGAAGGTATGTACATCTTTATTTTTTTACTGCTGGCACTATGGGGGAGAATTTTTATGTTCTGGAGTTCTCCTTTAACCCCTTAACGACGTAGGACGTATATTTACGTCCTGCGCCGGCTCCTGCGATATGAAGCGGGATCGCGCCGCGATCCCGCATCATATCGCGTCGGTCCTGGCACTCATCAATGGCCGGGACCCGCGGCTAATACCACACATCGCCGATCGCGGCGATGTGCGGTATTAACCTTTTAGAAGCGGCGGTCAAAGCTGACCGCCGCTTCTAAAGTGAAAGTGACCCGGCTGCTCAGTCGGGCTGTTCGGGACCGCCGCGGTGAAATCGCAGCGTCCCGAACAGCTGACCGGACACCGGGAGGGCCCTTACCTGCCTCCTCGGTGTCCCTATGGGACCTATAACACTGCAAAAAAAATGTAAAAAAAAAGTGTTAATAAAGGTCATTTAACCCCTTCCCTAATAAAAGTTTGAATCACCCCCCTTTTCCCATTAAAAAAAAAAAAAAAGTGTAAAAAAATATAAAAATAAACATATGTGGTATAGGGGTCAGAAGATGACATTTTTAAACGTATAAATTTTCCTGCATGTAGTTATGAATTTTTCCAGAAGTGCGACAAAATCAAACCTATATAAGTAGGGTATCATTTTAACCGTATGGACCTACAGAATAATGATAAGGTGTAATTTTTACCGAAATATGCACTGCGTAGAAACGGAAGCCCCCAAAAGTTACAAAATGGTGTTTTTTCTTCGATTTTGTCGCACAATGATTTTTTTTTCCGTTTCCCCGTGCATTTTTGGGTAAAATGACTAATGTCACTGCAAAGTAGAATTGGTGACGCAAAAAATAAGCCATAATATGTATTTTTAGGTGGAAAATTGAAAGGGTTATGATTTTTAAAAGGTAAGGAGGAAAAAACGAAAGTGCAAAAACGGAAAAACCCTGAGTCCTTAAGGGGTTAAGAAAGACAAAGAAGCGCAAAAGTCCATATGAATTAGACTTGACACTAAAAGTTTCTCCACATGCACAACGGGGGACATTTATCATTGTTGTCTTTGGAAAGTGAGCTTTGAAGTCAATTTTTTTTGCTTTGGGTTTGCTTATGTGCGACACATTTATATCAAGGGAGGTTGATAAATTTGGTGCACATAAGCAAAAAACAATAAATCACTTCCCACCATTTTGCATGATTCCTGCTCTCCCCAGACTTTTCTGCACAGTTGTGACTTTTTGTGAGACTTTTAAAAAGTGCCCTCCAAAAGCAGTCTTGTAAGCCAGGTCTGACCTGTCTTAGGTATGCGATTTTTCTGAGGGGTTTGAAACTATTTTATGCCGATGTGCGACATTTGCACTTCATACATTTTTGACCACTGCAAAGTAAAAACTAAAAGTTGTTTAGGGAAGGCAGTTTGGTACTTTCTGTACCCACAAAAAGGAGATTTTTTTGTACTCACCATCAAATCTCTTTCTCGTAGCCTTCATTAGGGGACACCTAACTGATGCGGTGTCCCCCAATGAAGAGCGAACGAGAATTATTTTTTATTTTATTTTTTTAAAGTGCGGCATTTTGTGGCCCAGAGGAAGCGAAAAAATATATAAGAATCTAAATGCAATGATAAATCTCTCTAAATGATAAATTTAGCGGTAAATCTCTCTCTAACATGTCTCATGAAGCCTGTTTAACCATCCATCCAGGCAGGTTACAGGATTTCTGGTTTTACACTTTTTGGCTACATGGAAACCATTGGTGACTAAACATCACATGCCGGTCTCGTGTCAGAGGAGGGGAGCAGATATTACACCATGTGCAGGTGGGGTTTCAAAACAAGCACTGAAATATTTTCCATAGTAACTAGACTACAAGGCTATGAATAACATTACACTAGAGATTCTTGGCATAGCAGTTCCCTGCTTTTCCCACTAGCTGCTGGCTAGAAAGATGGATGAGAATCGCCGAGTCTCCAGCTGCCAGAAAACGACGGGAAATCAAATGGGGGAAAAAAAAAACAAAAAAAAAAACACAGCTACATCCAAGAAATAATAGAGTAAAGGGGAGCAGTAAAGGGGTTGTATCACGTTTTATTAACACGTTTTTATTAATTATTAGGTATACAACTAAATTAATGGCAATCGCGGTTGTGAAAACTTTCCTGTAAACCAGAAATTAATCTGGTGCTACCAAAAAGTGAAGAAAAAAATGTATATTATTTTACATTTTTTATAAAAAAAATAAAAATAAATTATATATATAGTGGTCCCTCAAGTTACAATATTAATTGGTTCCAGGACAACCATTGTATGTTGAAACCATCGTATGTTGAGACCATAACTCTATGGAAACCTGATAATTGGTTCTGAAGCCCCAAAAGGTCATCCAAAAATAGGAAAAGGTGAGGAATAAACAAAAATAAATAGATAACTAATCAGATAAAGCAAGTCATTCTATACAAAAATAAGAAAGATCTGCTGGGAGCTGTAAATGACTGTCTATTTCAGTGTTTCCCAAAGAGAGTGGCTCCAGTTGTTGCAAAACTACAACTCCCGGGCATGCTGGGAGTTGTAGTTTTGCAACAGCTGTAGGCACCCTCTTTGGGAAACACTGGTCTACGTAGAGGACAGGAGCTTCTTCAGGGTCCCGTACAGAACACGCAATGTCCTAAAAATAGTAAAATGAAGCCGCCCTTACCTGGTGTCCAAAGGAGCAGCTAACCCTGGTACAGGTAAAGAGTACAGAACATGAAATAACCCATGTACTGTAGGGGGCGCTACCAGACACCAGTCAGTGCATGCACTTTAGGAATACAGGGTTTTACCAGTGAAATGCCCATTCTGATTGGTCGGTTCTTCCAGCCATTGACACGTTTCGTAGATTCCATAGCATTGTATGTTGAGTCTGGTTTCAACTATTGTATGTTGAGGCCATTGTAAGTTGAGGGATCACTGTGTGTGTGTATATTATATATATATATATATATATATATATATATATATATATATATATATATATATATATATATAGTAATTATTCAAGGAAGTTTTTATGTGGTTTTCTCAAATCCAATACATAATCCCAGATAATGTTTTTTACCCAGTAACATCTTTTACTAAGTGGCTCAGCCAAGGATAGATACATGGTGTGAGGCAGTGCTTTCCAACCAGTGTGCCTGTGGCAAAACTACAACTCCCAGCATGCCCAGAGTTGTAGTTTTGCAACAGCTGCGGGCACACTGGTTAGGAAGCACTGATGTGAGGGTAAGTCAGACAACTCTGTACAAAGGAAATATTGGTTATGACTTACCTGTCATTGCATGAAAAATCCATCCCCAGTACGATGCTCTCCTCAGTGTCTTGCCTTCCGTTTGTTGAGACGACAACCATGTAACGTGTGCGGTTCTGGTAGGTGCTTTCTAATTTTACGGCCTAAATACAAACAAAAAAACATAAATAGGTTACTACACATGATCTAACACAGCAAGTAGTAAACCCATGCGCTGGTCAATGAAAAGCAACATTTTCATGCCCAGGACAAGGAACAAGACCAGAACATACCATGATAAAACCAGATGGGAACTAAAGCAGAATAGCTTTCGCAGTGATAGAAGCCGATGTCTTTCATCATAGAGGAAGACGTCACTACAACAGCTGTAAACAGTATTACACCATGCGGTCACGCTGCTTGTGTAAGAGGGGGGTCACCAAACTTCAGTAAAAGGAGTATTCATATTTCAGGTATTCTGTGCATAATTTATCCAGGAATAGAAAAAAAGAGCTAATTTCTTCCAAAAACACCACCACACATGTCCTCAGTTTGTGTGTGATATTACAACTTGGCTCCATTCACTTTAATAGCACTGAGCTGCAATACTGCACATAACCTGAGGAAAGGTGTGGTGCTGTTTTATTTGGAGAAGTCAGCTTTGTTTTTCTAATACTGGATACTTCCTTAAAAGGGTTAATTAGATACAACATTTGACATGTCGATCAGACATATTAAAAAGTTGTTGATCGCAGGTCTCACTCCTCAGACCCTCTGCGATCATAAGTTATTAGCCAGGGAAGGGGATGGCCAGCCTGATGATCCCTCTAGTTCTCTGCCCCGTGCAGTCAATAAGTCAAAAGTTGTTTTTAAAGTGTACCTGTTGTTTGCAAAAACTTTTTATATGAATAATCTACATATATATTTATTTATAATATACACTGGTTAAAAAAAAAAAAAAAAAGTGTGTATATTTCTGGGTGAACATTTGTTGTTCCTGTAACTATTGCCTGTATATCTCTGTGCTGAGGAAAAATACAGGAAGTGGGGGCGGGACAAGCAGAGCCCCACTCGTCCTCAGTGCACAGAGCCCCGCTCGTCCTCAGTGCACAGAGCCCCGCTCGTCCTCAGTGCACAGAGCCCCGCTCGTCCTCAGTGCACAGAGCCCCGCTCGTCCTCAGTGCACAGAGCCCCGCTCGTCCTCAGTGCACAGAGCCCCGCTCGTCCTCCGTGCACAGAGCCCCGCTCGTCCTCCGTGCACAGAGCCCCGCTCGTCCTCCGTGCACAGAGCCCCGCTCGTCCTCCGTGCACAGAGCCCCGCTCGTCCTCCGTGCACAGAGCCCCGCTCGTCCTCCGTGCACAGAGCCCCGCTCGTCCTCCGTGCACAGAGCCCCGCTCGTCCTCCGTGCACAGAGCCCCGCTCAGGCAACAGCTTCAGGGACAAGACCGCATTTTTGAAGAAAAAAAATGGAGCTGAAGTGCAAATAAGTGTTATTTAACCTGAGGCTGTCCAGCTATAGGGAAACTACAAATCCCAGCCTCTTTTTACAGGAAGAGACTCACAGATTACAAACCACATTAGAAAGTATAAATGGGCACAGATGCAACTGTTTTGGAGTTGTCCATTTGTTTGTGGATGCGGGGAAATACTTCGGGTCGTGCAAGATAATAGAATTTCATACTTAGTACGTGGCATAGTGAGTTCTGGTGAGCGTTAAGTATGCTGGTGCAGGATTTACACAGCGCCTGGATGTACGTCCTCTTCAGGAAGAAAGCGCTTCCTGCGCAGTGTGCCATATCACAAAGGACATCTGCACAGCCAAGAGACACCACAGGGATAACCGTCTATTGTTTTTCTCACATTCTGTGCAAGACATCAGCTGTGTGCCCAGTCAGGGCTGACTCAGCAAGAACACAAGTATGAACAATGCCAAGTCTTCAGGAAACGGCGCTATGTGCATACGATTCCAAGAAGCTGTCTTAAAGTAAGGAGATCAGGGAAAGGCTTCCAGAAGTTGCAAAACTACAACTCCCAGCATGCCCGGAAAGCCAACGGCTGTCCGGGCATGCTGGGAGTTGTAGTTTTGCAAAATCCGGAGGTCCGCAGTTTGGAGACCACTACTCTTGAAGGTAGACAACGTCTCTCTTACGTCACCTATAGGTAGCTACGTTGTCCTTGCCACTGAAGAAACATAACTAGTAAGTTTAGGCTGTTTTGGGGTTCTTCCATCCTTTCGTGCAGAATAGTATGTAACTGGTATAGGGGATCTTACAGGCAGTGTTCCCTGGTAAAAAGAGTATGCCAATTTACAGTCCAAGTAAAAACAAAGTAGCTTTGTAACCGTAAACTGCATGAAAACAAAGACTATGAAGGCGCATACTATGTGCGCCGATTCGTCCAGGATAATTCTAAAAGTGCCTGCAGCTGGTCCTATAAGATGAGCGGAGGGGAGAGAGAATAAATTCCTAGAAACGCTGCAGCTATTAGATGACTAAATGATAGAGCCGACAGTAATTGGGCGAGATGTAAATAATATGCCCCCAGCGGGAGAGATTGCATAGCGTTTGAGAAGTCCTATCTGACGTGAGCGGTCTGGGTGAACGCAGAACAGAAAAGGATCGCTTTGGGAACGTTTAGTCTTATTATCATGCCTAGCAACATGGAAAGCAAATGCAAAATAGAACGCAGCAACCCGTAATTCACCTCAGAGGAGGCCGTATACATTCAGCACTGAACTATTCTTGTGTGGGCCCCACAGTCGCAGAAATACCTAGGGTAAAGAGGTTTTCTCCCCAGACATATATTTATCACCTATGTACGAGATAGATGGTAGATGTAGACTCTAGGACAGGGGTCTAAAACTGGCGGCCCTCCAAATGTTGCAAAACTTCAACTCCCGACATGCCCGGACAGCCATTTGCTGCAGCTATCTGCTGTCGAGAATGCCGGGAGTTAAAGTTTTGCAACATCTTGAGACCCCTGCTCTAGGAAGACCCATTTAGGCTAGGCTGATATTTGCATTGGGGCCATGGAGGACACCAACAGAGCCCGACCGATCCTCTGGACTTTAAAGGAGAACTCCAGGGAAAACGATGTTATCCCCTATCGACAGAAAAGGGGATAAGTAGCTGATATGGGGGGGTGGGGGTTCCAACCGCTGGGACTCCCATGTGATCTCTGGAACAGGACCTGGCTCTCAGTGAGGAGCAGGATAGGGAATAAGTAGCTTTATTCATTTCTATGAGAGCATCGAAAAGACCCGAGTACAGAACTAGGGCATCACCGGCACTCCCATAGAAAAGAATGCAGTCTACCGGTAGACGACACACACTTCTTCACTGACAGCTGGGGTCCCGTCACACCGGTCGGTCCCTGCGCGATCAGCTACTTATCCCCTATTCTGTGGACAGGTGATAAGTTAGTTTTGGCTGGAGTTCTCCTTTAACTGGGTCTTTTGTGTTACTGTCATTTAACTGGAACAAAACTGGGTCATTGCAAAAGAATGACCCAAGACATTTAAGAAGGTTTGAGGGCGTTTACCTTTGGTAATGAAATTCACTGACAGAGCTATGTTGGATCAGGGGTAGAAGAAAGGGAGGTACAGAGGTCATACCCATTGGTAGGATGATGGTTCAATGAATACTAGTGACTATTGGATGAACACTGATTTAACACAACTGTTTTCCAGAGGAAGGGTAGGGTCACACGTAACGGATCCACTGCGTATTTTTCGTTACAGACCTGTCTGTGACTCAACCCATTTTGTGCCTCCAGCTGTTGCCACCCCACCTCTCGCCCCGTGAGTCCACTCAGACATCGCGGCTGCTCCGAGATGTCAGAGTGCACTCGCCAACTCGCAGGCCCCTGTGTGGCTGCGAGTAGCGGTGGATTGCAGCTGCAAGCAGGCCAGGGGTGGGGTGAGGGAACAGGGGTAGGAACAGCTGGGGGCACAAAATGGGTGAGGTACCGGCAGGTCCGCAGCGTAAAATACCCTGTGCATCCGTTACACGTGACCCTACCCGAAAGAAGACTGCTAGTCAGCTCAAATAATTACTTGGTAAATTTCACTAAACTTTGAAAGCAATCTTTGAAAGGAAAACTGTCAGCCTGTTCACCCACCCTGAAGCCAATAAGATGACCGTGTGGGTGAAAAGGAGTCCAACGAGGGGTCACTTAAATATGTCCAGTAGGTCCTGAGATATGTCCCCCAGAAGATCCTCTGCTGAATACAGTGAATCGCACATTGGGGGCGGGGCTTTGTCGGCTCAATTTACATATTCATTCTGTGTGACTCCACATCCTAGTGAAGTGGAGTCCCGAAGTCCCGCCCCCTGTGCATGATTAGCAGTGGATCTTCTGGGGGGGGATGACGACAGACACATATTTAAGTAAGTGACCCCATTGTTGGATTCCTGTTCACCCACCCTATAACACAGTGTATTGAGTTTAGTGTGGGTGGACAGAGTGTTAGTTTTCCTTTAAGTGCTTTTTTTTTTACATCCATGCTAGCCGTCCTTGGAAATGGACTATATCTGAAGGCAGACTAGAGCCAAAACATCCAAAGGAAATACAAGGAAAGCAGTACTATGCGCGTTTTGGGGACTCTTAGCAGCTAACGTGACTATGTGAATTTTATGTATAATGCCACACATGGTCCAGCGTACTGCAGAAAACCACAGCAACCCGTAGATTTCCTTTCAATCAGCATAGCTCTTCACGGCACATTTATGCCTGTGCCGGCTGATCTGCAAAACCAGCAAGAAGATATACAAGCATGGAAAAGCCAAGCCAAAATAGCCACAGCAAAGCTAAACATAGGCCGAAGCCTAACCTTTAAGGTTGGTGCTTTAAATTCTTCACTGACTGCAGATGTGTCACCTAAGCCTCACAATGCACTTGTCTGGTAAGAAGAAACCAGCAGAATTCTGCACGTAGCTGTGGATGTCAACAATGAAGAATACAGACTGGCAAAGGACTTAAAGGGGTACTCCGCCCCTAGACGTCTTATCCCCTATCCCAGCCCTTCCCCAATATCGCGCCACACCCCTACCCCTTAATTCCCTGGTTGAACTTGATGGACATATGTCTTTTTTCAACCGTACTAACTATGTAACTATGTAAGATGTCTGATTGCGGGACCCCCACGATCTCTGTGAAGCACCCAGCGTTTGTTTAGAATGCTGGGTGTGGGTGGCGGGGGGGTTGTGACGTCACAGCCACGTCCCCCGTGACATCACACCAAGCCCCCTCAATGCAAGTCTATGGGAGGGGGCGTGGCTGTCAGCCACGCCCCCTCCCATAGACTTGCATTGAGGGGGCGTCAAGTGACATCATGAAGGGTGTGGCAGTGACGTCACGACCACCGCTCCAAGCGTTCGAAACAAAATGTTCCTAACGCTGGGGCAGTGGAGTACCCCTTTAAGAGTTACAGAATGTAAATTTACATTGTTGTCGAAACGTTGTGGAAGAGTGGACTTTGCCCTAAAACTCTTTATGCTAATTATTTATGCAGTAGCACCTCCTTACCATTACGCTACTCCCACCAGTAACAAAAATAGGAAAATCCCAGCGGGGTGTGGTTCTCCGCGAAAACTTATCTGTACACAGAAAGAGCTTCTGAATAACCTTTGGCAGCTCCAAGTGACTGCCTCAGCAGAAAATGCCACGTGAGACAAACTTCAAAGCTTGTTATTTTATATGGGAATATCATATGAATGTGTACGCCCTTCAGGCAGACATTCTTCTATGGTTTGTTATACAGCGTCTGGAACAACTCTGCTCACAAATGATAGGTTGGTGTTTAGAGATGGGATTCATATCATTAACCCCTTTAAGGACCAGACCAATTTTATTTCTGCATTTCCGTTTTTTTCCTCCTTGCCTGCTAAAAATCATAACTCTCTTATATTTCCATCCACAGACCCATATGAGGGCTTGTTTTTTGCATCACCAATTGTACTTTGTAATGACATCACTTTTACCATAAAATGTACGGCGCAACCAAAATAAATATTATTTATGTGGGAAAATTGAAAAGAAAACCGCAATTTAGCTAATTTTGGAAGGTTTTGCTTTCACGCTGTACACTTTCCGGTAAAAATGAAATGTTTTCTTTATTCTGTGGGTCAATACGATTAAAACAATACCCATGTTATATGCTTTTCTATAATTGTACCGCTTAAAAAAATCTCAAACCTTTTTAACAAAATTAGTATGTTTGAAATTGCCCTACTTTGACCACCTATAACTTTCTAATTTTTCCGTATATGGGGCGATATGAGGGCTCATTTTTTGCGCCATGATCTGTGGTTTTTATCAGTGCCACTTTTGCCTAAGTTATACTTTTTATAAATTTTAAATACATTTTTTTGGGAATAAAATGTGACAAAAAAAGCAGCTATTTTGGAATTTTTCTTATTTTTATTACGTTTACGCCATTCACCGTACAGGATAATTAACAATATATTTTAATAGTTCAGACTTTTACGCACACGGCAATACCAAATAGGAGTATTATTTTTTTACAATTTTTTGGAGGTAAAATGGGAACATACGGACATTTTAACTTTTTATTGGGGGAGGGGATTTTTCCAAATTTTTTATGTAAATTATTTTTTTTTTTTTTTTTTTTTTTTTGCACTTAGGGGACTAAGTGCAAAAAATAAAAATAAATAAATAATAAAAAAAAAAAAGGAAAATCATTTGATTGCCAATACTGTTCAGTGCTATGCATAAACATAGGACATAGCACTGATCAGTATTATCGGTCATCTTCTGCTCTGCTCTGCTCGATCTCAGACCAGAGCAGAAAGGGAGACGGCCAGAGGCAGGTGAGGGGACCTCCGGCTGCCATGCTGGATGCTCGGATTGCTGCGGGCGATCTGATCATCACTTTAAAGTACCGCACTGCCGCAGATGCCGTGTCCGCAATTAGCGGCGGGTCCCTGGTCGCAGCCGGGACCTGCCGCGCATGACCAGAAAGGGAGAGATCTTGAAATATCGCCAGTACCGCCGACAGGTGTGTGTAAGCCTGTCTGCTATTAGTCTGGAAGGAAAGCTGGGTGAACAGCATACATGGAAGCTCCGGCTGGAGCAAGAGACTTGTACTAAGATGCCGCATCCCTGAACAGCGACGAGCACTTGGGTGATTAGGTTATGTTCTTTTATATACTGCCTCCGTTATTTGAAAGTTTTGTAAAGAAAAAAAACGAAAGAAGTAAAGCATATGGAGTTAAGCGCATGAACCTCGTTGTACGTGTGCGTTTTTTCTAAGTATATGGACATTGTACTAAGAGCAAGTGGAGTCTCAGCTGCACAACGTTACACCCTAGTTGCTTTCTACCGGACAGACTTCCTATATAGAGTGCAAAACTTCAACTCCCAGCATGCCCGGACAGCCGTTGGCTGTCCGGGCATGCTGGGAGTTGAAGTTTTGCAACATCTGGAGGGCTACAGTTTGAGACCACTGGTCTAGATGTAGCCAAGGTGTATGCACAAGAATAGATCCAGCTGAGAGTGTATGATAGAACGTCAGTGGAAGGCGGTCCAAAGACTTACCAGGCGGATGTTGTCCTCAGGTCGGAGGAGTGTGAACATGGCTTGGAGATGTTGCTGAAGGTCCCCTAGAAGAAAAGAGCATAGAACAATGTTATAACTTGTAGATTCCACAGGCAAAACTACCAGAGGAATAAAACCAACTATATAGTATACACAATCTGCACTAAGCAGGTGTACGCTTTAGTCATGGCTACCCTAGAAGTATTGTCAATAAAGTAAAAAAAAAATATAAAGCCATTACATTAAATACTGTTGTGTGTGCAACATAATATACAATGATTACTACTCCATAAACCTCATCCAGAAGGATAAAGAAAAGGAGCAAGGTCATAGGAAAGGACTGAAACCAAGCCAAAAGTATTTCCAAGGAAAAGCATGTGTACCCCCGATAGTTTCTAATGTGCACACGCGGTGCCAGCTATCTAAAAGAAGGCCTTTCATGGCACAATAGGGAGATTATTTATCCTTGGGATAGGTCCCTTTGGCCAACACAGTAGGCTGCTGAAATGGATTATAATGGATTATAGATGTACGTCTCCAGTTCTGATGTACAGCCGGGAACGTTTACACATGTTAACAACAGCTAATATAATAACCAGTGTGTAAAGAAATAATCCATTATAAATCCGAAACCAGCCAGGTGACTGCAGTGGTCAAAATACTAGATTCATTAATTTCCTATTGCTTATATAATGCCGGCATATTCCCCAGCGCAGTACAGAAAATGTCCTGTCCTCAAGACGGCTCACAATTTAAATGGGGCACCCCGCCCCCAGACATCTTATCTCCTAACTGATCCGCGATTGCCGTGCAGCACCCAGTGTTGTAAACAGTCACTCCCCTTCTCATAGATCTGAATTGGGGGGGGGGGGGGGATTGACGTCACAAGGGGGTGTGGGGTAATGTCACGACCCCTGCTGCAGGAACCCAGCGTTCTAAACAATATCTCGGGGGTCTCATATGAGAGACCTCTATGATCGGGCATTTTATCCCCTCTCCTTTGGAGAGGGGATAAGATGTCTAGGGGTGGAGTACCCCTTTAAAGGATAACTCCAGAATATAAAAATTGTCCCCCATACTGCCAAAAAAAAAAAAAAAAGAGATGTACATACCTTCCTCCGCTCCTCCGGGGACTCCGGTAACCGGCTCCAGTCTCCGCCGCGATCCTCTTCCTGGTTGCCGGTGGTCAGCGAGTCATATTGCGCTCAGCCAATCACTGGCCGCAGTGAAGTCAGACTCTGCCGGCGATAGGCTGAGCAGCAGTGTGATAACGCTTCAGGACACAAAATTCTTCACTACACCGGCACCTGCTGCCGGGCTGAAAACATCACACTGCCGCTCATCCTATGGCCAGTGATTGGCTGAGCACAGTATGACTCGCCGACCACCAGCAACCAGGAAGAGGATCGCGGCGGAGACCGGAGCCAGTTACCGGAGGCCCCGGGGGAGTGGAGGAAGGTATGTACCTGTTTATTTTTTTTTACTGCCGGCAGTATGGGGGACAATTTTTATATTCTGGAGTTCTCCTTTAATAGATATACTAGGGCCTAGCAGTTTTTAATGTATGTGACAACCAATGGTGTTGTGTTGCTTTTCTTAAATGGGATCTGCCATTAGAAAAACTATTATTTTTTTTATATGTAGTAGAGACATACCAAAGGTGAGAATACAGACCCCAAACAATCGGTAGAAGTGCACGCTAAGCACTTTCTCTCCTGGCTTAACTATGTGCTTCTCTCCCTGCTTCTTCTAGCGATCAGTCGGTCCTCTGAACACTCAGATCCCAAACCAATCAAAACTTTTGACATGTCTCTATGAGCTTTACTCTGCATCTCCTTACGTACGCAATAGTCACGGCACAGGCAATAGGATGCAGAATGGAGCTCTATTCTGCAGCGGAGAATGCTTAGCACAGGGGAGAATGCCCCATGTTCACCAAACTCCATCATAAGCATATACAAAAGAACGAGGATTACAGATGAACGGAGTCACATGGCGAAGAACAGCAAGTATCCCTGTCACCAGTGCGTTAGTGCGGGTGATACGGATGACAGGGTACCTTTAAATGGATTTGTATTTTTAAGTCTCTTCAAATGTGTGCGCGGGATTGTCTAGTGAACGTCTTTGCAGAAGTAATCTGCAGCAATTATATGAGAAAAGATCCTGGTGCTCCAAATGTTTATCCAAACTGCTTTATTAGCATTTACACTGCATAACAAACTGCAGTTGATAAAGGCTATGATTTGCCGTAACGCATACTGCTTGCATGTTATGCAGTGTAAACGCTAATAAACCGTTTGGATGAACATTTGGAGTACCAGGATCTTTTCTCATATATTTGGACTTACCCGATCTGCGTGCACCTACAGGCTGCAGTGCCGACCGTCTTCGCTTCTATGTAATCTGCAGTAAGTCCGATCTGTGTGATCTTGCACATGGCAGATATTTGTGCTGGAGATTTTCATTCTTTTGGCGTAACAGAGGTTAATGCGCAGCAAAAGCAGATTTTCAGCGAGAGTCACATGTGGACCAGGCCTAAAAGGCAGACGCTCTCTTGTATGTAAATATACAGAGAAATGATGTTCCCAGGAGAAAGTACATAATCCAAAATGGTTTACTAATGATAGAATACATACATCAAAGGGGAAGCCTGCTTAAAAATAGAGCACTTGTGCCGACCGTACAGGTAAACGCATCCTGGATTAATAGTGATTGTCTCATGGGTTGACAAGACGGCTATAGGAAAATATACAGGTCATTGTTAAGAGTCTCCGGCTGCGCTGTATTTTTCATCATGCTGGCTATTGTTATATTGGGTACTTACTGTATGTCACACAATGATCAAAAAAGGAACAAAAGCAGCTGCGGCAGAACACTTGGTGGAAATACTAAATATAAATAAGCGACATTCTCGCAAAACCAGTTCTCACCAAGTACAGGGATTTGGATTTTCACCATATTACTGAGCTCCACCAAACTATTTCCTGAAAAGCTGCAGTTCCCCAAATAAGCACATTATTTATAGGGTGACAACAGAAAAGCACCTGTTTAAAAGGTGTTACCTAACTTACTTTAGGATGATGGGGGTTACCGAGTGATGCACGCAACAGTGAAATCCCTATAGAGGACCAGACTTAGTCTCCACTGTCACATCGGGTCACTAGGGATCTCACAATGCTTTCAGAAGCTAGAACTGTTGTCACCTGACGGAGAATCACTTACTATACTGGAAAGTTATATATATTTTTTTTTGCGTCATATCAGAAAGTCTATTAAAATAATTATATATATATACACACACACACACATACACACACACACACACCCACCCCGTATGTACTCAAGTATAAACCGACCCAAATATAAGCAGAGGCCCCTAATTTCACCCCAAAAACCCAGGAAAAGTTAATGACTCGACTATAAGCCTAGGGTGGGAAAAACATCATCCCCCCTGTCATTAACACCCTAATCATCATCACCCTGTCATCATCCCCCCCGCCGTCATCATCACCGCCTGTCATTTTCCCCCCTTTCATCATCACAACCTGTCATCATCCCAGTTATCATCCCCACCCCCCTCTCTTCATCATCACTGCCTGTCATCATTCCCCTGTCATCATCCCCCTGTCATCATCCCCCTGTCATCATCCCCCTGTCATCATCCCACACCCCCCCCCTTCATCATCACGCCTGTCATCCTCCCCCTCTGTCATCATCCCACCCCCCCTTCATCATCACGCCTGTCATCATCCCCCTGTCATCATCCCACACCCCCCCTTCATCATCACGCCTGTCATCATCCCCCTGTCATCATCCCACACCCCCCCTTCATCATCACGCCTGTCATCATCCCCCTGTCATCATCCCACACCCCCCCCCCCTTCATCATCACGCCTGTCATCATCCCCCTGTCATCATCCCACACCCCCCCTTCATCATCACGCCTGTCATCATCCCCCTGTCATCATCCCACACCCCCCCCCTTCATCATCACGCCTGTCATCATCCCCCTGTCATCATCCCACACCCCCCCTTCATCATCACGCCTGTCATCATCCCCCTGTCATCATCCCACACCCCCCCTTCATCATCACGCCTGTCATCATCCCCGTCATCATCCCACACCCCCCCTTCATCATCACGCCTGTCATCATCCCCCTGTCATCATCCCACACCCCCCCTTCATCATCACGCCTGTCATCATCCCCCTGTCATCATCCCACACCCCCCCCTTCATCATCACGCCTGTCATCATCCCCCCCCCCCTTCATCATTACCGCCTGTCAATCCAGTGGTCTTCAACCTGCGGATCTCCAGATGTTGCAAAACTACAACTCCCAGCATGCCCGGACAGCCATCGGCTGTCCGGGCATGCTGGGAGTTTAGTTTTGAAACATCTGGAGGTCCGCAGGTTGAAGACCACTGCAGCCTTCGTCCACTGCGGCCTTCGACCACTGCGGGGGGTCTGGATGATGACGAAGGCCGCAGTGGTCTTCAACCTGCGGACCTCCAGATGTTTCAAAACTACCAAAACTACAACTCCCAGCATGCCCGGAGTTGTAGTTTTGCAACATCTAGAGGTCCGCAGGTTGAAAACCACTGAGAAGGGATTGACAGGTGGAGAGTTCACTCGAGTATAAGCGGTATATGTATCTCTTTATTTATTAAAGGTTTTATGATATTTTTATACATAAAGAAAAGAAACATATGAAAAATGAACAAAATAAAATAGTAATACAGGTTTAAGCAGCTTTTTTGCTATGAATAACCGGCACAGAAAACAAACTTAGGCTAGGTTTGCATCATTTTCCTTTGGCGCAACTCTAGCGTGACATGCTTCACCTGAACATACGTATTCAACCTAATTCCTATATGTACACAAAAGTATATGTTCAAGATTACACGGAAAGTAGTCACTAATACACTACAACTGATCCAATAAAGCAAAAGGGCCTGTAGCAGTATATGCCGGCGTTTTTGTCGATATCACAATGTATACCAGTGACATAATAGCCACTTAGGCCACAACTGCCAGTGTGTAATTGCGACACTTGTTTGCGCACTACAGGCGTAAGTCGCGGACCGACTGTGGGTCTAATAGCCCCAAGTGACAACATCATGGATAACTATGCGGCTTTCAGTTCTGGTCTTGAGATTCACGTCTGGGCTGGGACTTGAGTCCATATTGTACGTGTCAAAGTGGCCAAATACATAGGCCAAGAGCCACTAATATGCAACCGTTACATATGCAGTTTGGCTTAGGGTGCATGCACACCACGTTTTTGTTATACAGTTCCTGTATGCGGTTTCAAGTTAAAAACCATACGGAACTGTATAGAAAACTGTATGCATTGACTTAACATTGTAAACCGTATGTCAAACGCATCATCCGGTTAAGGGTGCTTTTACACCACGTTTTGTACTTACGGTTCTCGAGTACGGTTGGGAGGTGGGTGCGGGGCTTAATTGCGGCGCCCGCACTGTCTCCGGTCGGCTGCGTTTTCGGCCGTATGCGGTTTCCTGACCGTAGGCAAAAAACGCGGTCGACCACGTTTTTGCCTGCGGTCAGGAAACCGCATACGGCCGAAAACGAAGCCGACCGGAGGCTGCGGATCACTCCTGTCGGCTCATAGACATGCATTAAATACGGTTCCCGAATACGGCTGAGTGCGGGCGCCGCGATTAAGCCCTGCCCCGCTCCTCCCAGCCGTATACGGGAATCGTATTTAAGAAAACGTGGTGTGAACCAAGCCTTAGCCAGTTCAAGAACAGAGCTACATAAAAGAGATTGTCACTCACCTGCATGCTTATTCCGCCTATGGCTGATCCTTGGGGTAGATGAGCCATTTCCACGTGGTAAGAATAAGGCAGCACCTTTGACCGTCAGGAAACTTTCACTGATGCTGTAAAGAGAAGAAAAAAAAAATCCATTTAAAATCGGCAATATACCCACCAAGAAGGTGGCACAATAATAGAGTTCTCAAATACAGTTCACATTACTTCTTCAAACAGTGGTCTTCAAACTGTGAACCTCCAGCTGTTGCTAAAACTCCTAGCATGCCCAGACAGGCAACGGCATGCTGGGAGTTGTAGTTTTGCAACAGCTGGAGGTCCGCAGTTTGGAGGCCACTATCCTTAAGTATACTGAATGCTGAGAACATAGAAGGCATAGAAAGCAGTGTATATACCTATACAGTATATGAATCAGCTAAAAACTACAGTGGTCCCTCAAGTTACAATATTAATTGGTTCCAGGACGACCATTGTATGTTGAGACCAGAACTCTATGGAAACCTGGTAATTGGTACTGATGCCCCCAAAAGGTCATCCAATAGATAGGAAAAAATTAGGATTAAAACAAAAATAAGTAGATTTCTGACTAATACAGATAAAGCAAGATCGTACATATAAAAGTAAGAAAGCTGCTGGGAGCTGTAAATCACTGTCTGTCAGTGTTTCCCAACCAGGGTGCCTCCAGCTGTTGCAAAACTACAACTCCCAGCATGCCCGGACAGCCAAAGGCTGTCCGGGCATACTGGGAGTTGTAGTTTTGCAACAGCTGGAGGCACCCTGGTTTGGAAACGCTGGTCTATGTAGAGGACAGGAGCTTCTTTAGGGTCCTGTACAGTACACGCAACGTCTTAAAAAAGTAACATGGAGCCGCCCTCACCTGGTGTCCAAAGGAGAAGCTAACTGGCACAGGTAAAGAGTACAGAACATGTAATACCTCCCTGTACTGTATGGGGCACTAACAGACAGCCAGTCAGTGCATGCACTTCAGTAATACAGGTAAAGAGTACAGAACATGTAGTTCCTCCCTGTACTGTATGGGGCACTACCAGACACCAGTCAGTGCATACACTTCAGTAATACAGGTAAAGAGTACAGAACATGTAGTACCTCCCTGTACTGTATGGGGCACTACCAGACACCAGTCAGTGCATGCACTTCAGTAATACAGGGGTTTTACCAGTAAATGCCCATTCTGATTGGTCGGTTCTTCCGGCCATTGACACGTTTCACAGATCTGGACTGTCTGTACATTGTATGTTGAGTCTGGTTTCATGTTACAATGGTCCAGAAAAAAACATTGTATGTTGAAACTATTGTAAGTTGAGGGATCACTGTATCTCCCTTGGCTCGGATAGAGCAAGAAGATGGTAGCAGCTGACACACATCTCTAGAAGTCCTTATCTTTCGGGAAGAAAAAAAAATAAAATAGAATCCTACATGTTGAAATCCAACCCATCTAATTCTATCCTTGTATTAGCTATTGTGGAATTACGTAGCAGTTGTACAGTTTTGCGCTGTGGTGTAGTAAAAACGCCGGAATTAAAAATAAACTTGCAGCGAAAGGAGACAGAAAGGTCAATAGTTCTTGAAGTTGATGAAGCGCTTGTAAAAGTATGCGAACATCCTGACAGCTCGCAGAACGCTGGGCCCAGCAGATGGATGAGTGCTCTGCAGGCAGAGCTGTGCTGCAGCATGTAAGCTATTTAGAGGGGGGCACCCTGAAAGTGAAGCGCGTGGCTGGGAGCAGCACAGCTGCCTGGGATCGCTCAGTAACCAGGGCCTGTCACAGCCCTTTCTTTACTAATCACTGGGAATCGGTCTGGGATATACATCGCATTCACGGTCACATAAACCGCAGCAGGTGCTGCTGGGAGAAAAACACTGGGCCAAACAAACCTATTCAATGGAACCCTCAAAGCAAGAAAAGACATCTGGAAGCGGTCATTAATGTAAACCTCGCAGCCAAGGGCCTACACTTCGATTTTGTGACAGGCCATTAACTTCTAGAATAAACCTGCCACCTTTATTTAAAAAAAAAAAAAAAAAAAAAGCTGACAGAAAATTGTAGCACCCTGCATTCAGATATGATTTTACATACCACAGTCTCTCTGTGCAGTACCAGTAGGATTTCAGTCATGGAATGGGAAAATATTTGTTGTACAGTGTCCCCACTGGGTTTAATGGGGGAAGTAAAAAAAAAAAAAAATATTATATATATATATATCATAATAGTAATAATAATGTATTGCAAATTCTGCAAAAATGAAAAGCTGGAATTGCAGATTTCAAAACCATTGCAGCTGCAAATGAAGAGGAATATGGTAATTTTACGCTAGGGCTAGGCGCAACTTCTAATGCAGTATGTAGAGATGAGCGAACTTACAGTAAATTCCATTCGTCACAAACTTCTCGGCTCGGCAGTTGATGACTTTTCCTGCATAAATGAGTTCAGCTTTCAGGTGCTCCGGTGGGCTGGAAAAGGTGGATACAGTCCTAGGAGACTCGTTCTTCCCAAAAGATAAGAAGTTCGCTCATCTCTAGCAGCATGCATTGCGCGATCTCCCTTTAGCACTGCTTCATCACGCAAATAGTGGACACCACCGTGACCAGAAAGCAATTCTGGATGGACTTCTCAGAAATGTCCGCCCACTGGCACTGCTGCATCACGGCTAATGTAAGGCAACCCTGACCAGAAAGCAATCCTGGATGGAGGTCTCGGAAAGGCACGTCATGTCCGCACCCATTTGCGAGTCGCAATAAAACCCTTAAACAAAAAAAAATATTTGCAAAGAACCAGTACCCTTACCCAAGGCTCAAGTCCTGCAGGAAAGTGTGGGAACTGAGTTCCTGCACTTTATTCACGGCATGAACACCATTCCCATTAGTAGGACCAGCCCTTGAATGGAGTTCCCACTCTTTTTCCCAGGACTTGACCCCTGCCCGTACCCTTATAGGGAGTACAGGCACTGACACCCAACTTTCATAATCCAGAAGGGCCAACCTAACTAGTCCAGAGCAGGAGAAAATCCGCATAGCAAACCTATGCTGCTCTGGTCTGGGACAGAGGTGTCAGCAGAGAGCACTGTGAACAAGACAAAAAAGAAATTCAAAAAGGAAAATAATTTCCTCTGTAGCATACAGCTGCTTAAAAGTACTGGAAGGGTAAAGATTTTTTTAATAGAAGTCATTTACAAATCTGTTTAACTTTCTGGCACCAGTTGATTTAAAAAAAATAAAATAAAAAAAATTTATGTTTTCCACCGGAGTACCCCTTTAGCGATGTGTGTCATGTCAATGCATAAGACTTGTCATGCAGGTCTTTTGGAAAGCTGTGTGAGCTGTATACGGCAGCCACGTTGGCGGTCTCCCGGTGTCTACTTATATAAAGTGGTGCAAATTAAGAGAAACTTAATAAAAGATAAAGAGATTTATTCTGAATTCTTGCTCAGGGCATCTCTTTTATACAGTTGCGCCACATAGAAAGTACATCGATAGAACAACGCTGCAATTAGTAGGTATAAAGTTTCCACTTCCTCAAGTAAAGCAGAACAAATAAATAAGAGAGACACCTGGGCTTTGTAACGCTGTCTCTGGTGCCAACTCTGCTCCCGTAACCCTCAGTTCAACCCACAGCAGAACGGGCACGGGCCCAAAAATGATGCTTTTCCGCAACACACTTTAAGAGAAAGAGGAAACCATGTGAAGATTGCAAAGCATTGTGAGAAGCTTTTATTCTGCGTTCATGGGCTGTATTATTGCATATGTGAAGAGTCCAGCTGGGGAGGATGTGATGCGGGATGACGATAACAAGGCCTCACCAGGGAGCCTTCCTCGCACCTGACCACCGCCGCCGCCGCAATAAAAACAAAAAATGGTGAAATATCAATTCCCATCAAACGTGACCTATACCGGGCAGACGTTCAGGAACAAAGAAGAGAGGTCTGGTCATTTATGGTTAAAGGGGTATTCCAGGAAAATAATTATTTTTTTATATCAACTGGCTCCAGAAAGTTTTGTAAGAAACAGATTTGTAAATGATTTGTAAATGATTTCTATTAAAAAATCTTAATCCTTTCAATAATTATCAGCTGCTGAAGTTGAGTTGTTGTCGTTTTCTGTTTGGCAACAGTGCTCTCTGCTTGTCTCGGGAACTGCACAGAGTAGAAGAAGAGATTTGCTTCTTATCTGGACAGTTCCCGAGACACATGTAATCAGAGAGCACTTAGACAGAAAAGAACAACTCAACTTCAGCAGCTCATAAGTACTGGAAGGATTACTTTTTTTTTTTTTTTTTTTTATAAAAGTAATTTACAAATCTGTTTAACTGTCTGGAGCCAGTTGATATATATATATATATATGTATATAAAAAAAAAGTTTTTTCCTGGATAACCCCTTTAACTAGCATGTGTATTTCCCAGTCAGGGTGCCTCCAGCTGTTGCAAAACTACAACTTCCAGCATGCCCGGACAGCCAAAGGCTGTCCGGGCATGCTGGGAGTTGTAGTTTTGCAACAGCTGGAGGCACCCTGGTTAAGAAAAACCAACCTACACTGATTGAAAACATGAGCAAAATAAGTGCAACTTACATTCAAATATCAGGAAAACACTGAAAAACAATGAGAAAAAAGGTTGGTAACTAGCTATTTAGGTATATGGGGGCAACTAACTAATAAGGAAAAAATTATGTTGTATGTATATTAAAAAAAACGGGGTTGAGCTGCAATACCACACACAACCTGTGGACATGTGTGGTGCTGTTTGTCAAAGAAAGCAAACATGTTTTTCCAATCCTAGAAAAACTCTTTTATAAAGGCTATCCAAAGATTTAATGTTATCCCCTATTCACAGAATAAGGGATTAGTAGCTGATCGGTGGAGGGTCTGACCACTGGGACCCCCACAGATCATGAGTGAAGTGGAAGCATGTAGCAGAGTTTAAAGGGGTTATGCAGGGAAAAAACTTGATTATATATCTCAACTGGCTCCAGAAAGTTAAACAGATTTGTAAATGACTTCTATTAAAAAAAAAAAAAAAAAAAAAAAATATCTTAATCCTTCCAATAATTATCAGCTGCTGAAGTTGTTCTTTTCTGTCTTGCAACAGTGCTCTCTGCTGACATCTCTGCTTGTCTCGGGAACTGCACAGAGTAGAAGAAGTTTGCTATGGGGATTTGCTTTTAAACTGGGCAGTTCTCAAGACAGGTGTCATCAGAGATCGCTTAGACAGAAAAGAACAACTCAACTTCAGCAGCTCATAAGTATTGAAAGGATTAAGATTTTTTTAATAGAAGTAATTTACAAATCTGTTTAACTTTCTGGAGCCAGTTGAGAGATATATAAACAGATTTGTAAATTACTTCTATTAAAAAAATCTTAATCCTTTCAATACTTATGAGCTGCTGAAGTTGAGTTGTTCTTTTCTGTCTAAGCGATCTCTGATGACACCTGTCTTGAGAACTGCCCAGTTTAAAAGCAAATCCCCATAGCAAACTTCTTCTACTCTGTGCAGTTCCTGAGACAAGCAGAGATGTCAGCAGAGAGCACTGTTGCAAGACAGAAAAGAACAACTTCAGCAGCTGATAATTATTGGAAGGATTAAGATTTTTATTTTTTTTTTTCTTTAAGAAGTCATTTACAAATCTGTTTAACTTTCTGGAGCCAGGGGATATAGAAAAAAAAAAGTTTTTCCCTGGAATACCCCTTTAACAATGGAACCCACAGAGAACGTTGCACACCATTCACTTTGGGGGGACAATTGATCGCCATTATCATGGTCAATGGGGGGGGGGGATGGTGCCAGTGGTCAGACCGCCACTGATCAGTTATCTCCACAATCCTGTGCATAGAGGATAACATCCGATATCGGGATGACCAATTTTAGAAATTCAGAACACTTGGTGAACAACCTTGAAGGGGCTTTATTGGCGGCCATGTTGATGCAACCAGGAGCAGAAAAAAAAGAGAAATAGCTGTATAGAAGTTGACAGAAGATGGCAATATATCAAATAATCCCAACCAGAGTGCCTCCAGCTGTTGCACAACTACAACTCCCAGCATTGTTTGTACGGCAGGTTTGCAACAGCTGGAGGCACACTGGCTGCTATATTCAATGGTGATAATGTAGCGCCATGAAGCAGGAAGGTAGCGTGAGAAATCATTTTTGTTCTTCTGCAGAAATGAAGATAAGCAGAGCCTCTGGCGGCTTCCTCTCTGAAGGATAACTTGGTTTACAGGCTTCTTCTCAACACCTTTCCTTGGCCTGGAAATCTGGGCTCTTCCTGTGTCAGCAGAGGATTCTGCACAGTGTCACGGGGGCCCGAGATGGAATATGAAGCATGATGTCATCAGTGAACAGCGCCGACACAAATTCAACACAAATGTAGATTTGTGCCATAGATCACAGAGGAGCTTATACTTGAGACAAACAAACCATCAGGACTCCGGCTTTGGGGGATAAGCTGGATTATGTATGGAGCTACACCTATCATTAGGTCAGGTCCACATGTGCTACAAATCCTCCCATTCTGGGCGACCGCATGCACGGAGGAAGAATAACACTGCAGTGTACACCACAGATCTGCTGCAAAATCAAAAAAGAACAGTAAAGATGTAACTAGGGTAAAATTATTAAAGGGGTATTCCAGGAAAACCTTTTTTTTTTTATATATATATATCAACTGGCTCCGGAAAGTTAAACAGATTTGTAAATTACTTCTATTAAAAAATCTTAATCCTTCCAATAGTTATTAGCTTCTGAAGTTGAGTTGTTGTTTTCTGTCTAACTGCTCTCTGATGACTCACATCGCTGACACTGCATCAAGTAGCCAATTCCCACCATCATTTATAGTGTTATACAGGGTTTCCCAGCCAGGGTGCCTCCAGCTGTTGCAAAACTACAACTCCCAGCATGCCCGGACAGCCAAAGGCTGTCCGGGCATGCTGGGAGTTGTAGTTTTGCAACAGCTGGAGGCACCCTGGCTGGGAAACACCGGTGTAGTATTTATAGTACAAGCAGCCACAAGGATGACTTATAGTACTACGAGGACCATCAGCCATATGATGCACAGCCTAAATCCGACTATTTTTTTTCCTGGATAACCCCTTTAAAATTTATTTTATATATCAACTGGCTCCAGAAAGTTAAACAGATTTTTAAATTACTTCTATTAAAAAATCTTAATCCTTTCAGTACTTATGAGCTTCTGAAGTTAAAGGGGTATTCCAGGCAAAAACTTTTTTTTATATATCAACTGGCTCCGGAAAGTTAAACAGATTTGTAAATTACTTCTATTCAAAAATCTTAATCCTTCCAATAGTTATTAGCTTCTGAAGTTGAGTTGCTGTTTTCTGTCTAACTGCTTTCTGATGACTCACGTCCCAGGAGCTGTGCAGCTCCTATGGGGATATTCTCCCATCATGCACAGCTCCCAGGACGTGACATCATCATTGAGCAGTTAGACAGAAAACTTCAGAAGCCAATAACTATTGGAAGGATTAAGATTTTTTTTAATAGAAGTAATTTTCAAATCTGTTTAACTTTCCGGAGCCAGTTGATATATATATATATATATATATATATATATATATATATATATATATATATATATATATATATATATATATATATATATATATATATATATATATATATATATATATAAGTTTTTGCCTGGAATACCCCTTTAAGGGTCGGCATCTCCTGGGCCAGGATTATGGAGCAGCGAACGAAACGCTCGAGCGTGGGAACTGCGTTCTGTAAAAAAATGTATATTTGCATGAAACATCTGTGAACCGGAGGCCTCAGCATGTGTGCGAGGATTAAGAGGGCAGTGCTGTACATTAACCCTTTCCTTCAACATGCAGAGTGCTAATAGAAAATACCCAGGCCTCGAAAAAGCCCAAAGCCAGTTTACAATGCTTAACTTATGGCTTTGAATAGTGAAAGTTACTATTTAAAAAACATGTGCAAAACACCACCTGTACTTCAGATTCCAGGAATGAGAACTAAATATATAAATATATATATATATATATATATATATATATATATATATATATATATATTTATTTATATATATATATATATTGTAAACAGCACAAAACAGGCCTTAAATACAGCTTATAACTCCTATATACAATAGACTAAATTGTGCGTCCATAATAGTGACCTAGATTAAACTTTGGGTGGTCTGACAGGGTGCTGGGGTGAAGGTGCAGTAAGATATACCAAATCGAATTAATCCTCCATCGATTTATTTAGTCTGTAAAAGTTGTTCTACTTTTCAAGTGTTCCAATTCGCAAAAGGAGGCAGCAAAGAAGACTAAATAATTCCCTGATGATTTATTAGATTTGGGTTCAGCGAAGGCAAAGTCTACTGGAGATTCCCTCAGCTAATAAATTTATTTTTATACATTAGGCCCACTTTACGGTCCTGACTAGAGATGAGCGAACTTACAGTAAATTCGATTTGTCACGAACTTCTCGGCTCGGCAGTTGATGACTTATCCTGCATAAATGAGTTCAGCTTTCCGGTGCTCCGGTGGGCTGGAAAAGGTGGATACAGTCCTAGGAAAGAGTCTCCTAGGACTGTATCCACCTTTTCCAGCCCACGGGAGCACCTGAAAGCTGAACTAATTTATGCAGGAAAAGTCATCAACTGCCGAGCCGAGAAGTTTGTGACGAATCGAATTTACTGTACCGTATATACTCGAGTATAAGCCGACCCGAGTATAAGCCGAGACCCCTAATTTTAACCCAAAATCCCAGGAAAAGTTATTGACTCGAGTATAAGCCTAGGGTGGGAAATACATCATCCCCCCCTGTCATCATCCAGACCCGTCATTAACATCCTCATCATCATCACCGCCTGTCACCATCCAGACCCTCATCATCCCACACACCCCCCTTCATCATCCCCTTGTCATCATCCCCTTGATCCCTACCCCCCTTCATCATCCCCTTGTCATCATCCCCACCCCCCTTCATCATCCCACACCCCCCCTTCATCATCCTCTTGTCATCATCCGCCCTCAGTGGTCTTCAACCTGCGGACCTCCAGAGGTTTCAAAACTACAACTCCCAGCAAGCCCGGGCAGCCATCGGCTGTCCGGGCTTGCTGGGAGTTGTAGTTTTGAAACCTCCGGAGGTCCGCAGGTTGAAGACCACTGCGGCCTTCGACATCATCCAGCCCCCTCTCACCCCCTTTAGTTCTGTACAGTACTCACCTCCGCTCGGCGCTGGTCCGGTGCTGCAGGGCTGGCCGGTGAGGAGGTCGTCCGGTGGGATAGTGGTCCCGGGCTGCTATCTTCACTGGGGGCGCCTTTTCTCCGCGCTTCGGGCCCGGAATAGAGGCGTTGCCTGGACGATGACGCAGAAGTACGTTGGCAATGAACGTACCTCTGCGTCGTTGTCAAGGCAACGTGACTATTCTGGGGCCGGGCCCGAAGCGCTTAGAAGAGGCAGCACCGGACCAGCGCCGAGCGGAGGCGAGTACTGTACAGAACTAAAGGGGGTGAGAGGGGGCTGGATGATGTCGAAGGCCGCAGTGGTCTTCAACCTGCGGACCTCCGGAGGTTTCAAAACTACAACTCCCAGCAAGCCCGGACAGCCGATGGCTGCCCGGGCTTGCTGGGAGTTGTAGTTTTGAATCCTCTGGAGGTCCGCAGGTTGAAGACCACTGCGGGTGGAGAGTTCACTCGAGTATAAGCCGAGGGGAGTGTTTTCAGCACGAAAAATCGTGCTGAAAAACTCTGCTTATACTTGAGTATATACGGTAAGTTCACTTATCTCTAGTCCTGACTGTGGCAGGACTATCTAATGCAGTGTTTCCCAACCAGTGTGCCTCCAGCTGTTGCAAAACTACAACTCCCAGCATGCCCGGATAGGCGCAGCGTGTCCAGGCATACTGGGAGTTGTAGTTTTGCAACAGCTGGAGGCACACTGGTTGGGAAACACTGATCTAATGGACTTGGCTGTCTCCTGACTCTCCCACAAAGAGGACATGACACACACCATAGGTAAAAACACACAACTCATTTATTGGGTCAGCGCTGTACTCCTCTGCAGGTGGCACTGCACTCTGTCCATTCCCCGTACGGATTATGAAGTTACAAATCTGTGATCTGACAATCCCCGCAGGGAGCTCTGATTGGTTCGCACCAATGGATCAATCAGAACTCCTGGTGAGGAATATAAAATCCCCACACAGAAACATATTCCCTCCCCCGCCCGGCCAGAAGGGGGAATGCACAGTACCACTCGCACCTCCGTACGAGGTATAGAGGTGCAGGCACCATCGGTTAGAGCATAATGTGATCTGAGAGAAGGTCTTTATCCTTACTTTGCTGGGCTCCATGTTGGGAGCGGGTTGGGGCGAGGAGAAGGTGTGCCACTGCAAGAGTTGGCCGGCCCCTCCGAATGTTCACCAGCATGAATATAACTTTACAAAACCGCGGGCAAAGTAAGGAAAGGGACCTTCTCTTAGATCGAATTATGCCCTAACTGATGGTGCGTACGGTTGTGACAGTTTCGCTTTAACGGTACGTTCACACGTACGCAGATTTGATGCACAGGATTTTCTGCTGCAGATTTCAATGTAAACTAAATGACTGAGCCCCGCTTCTAATTGGCAGTTACAAATCCTCCGCATCAAATCTGTACAGGATCCTGTATGTGTGAACGTACACTAAAGGGGTAATCCAGCCCTAATACATCTTATCCCCTATCCAAAGGATAGGGGATAAGATGTCTGATCGCGGGGGTCCCGCCGCTGGGGATTGCGGGGGTCCAGCCGCTGGGGACCCCCGCAATCTGTCATTCAGCACCCACCTTTGCGAGCTATAAGCGCTGGAGGCTCCGTGTGTACAGCGTGACGACCACACGGCCGGAGTATCGTGACATCACACCCTGCCCCCTCAATGCAAGACTATGGGAGGGGGCATGACGTCACACGGGGGCGGAGTTGTGACGTCACGATACTCCAGCCCCGTGGTCGTTATGCTCGCAAAGGTGGGAGCTGAATGACAGCCGCGAGAACCCCGCGATCAGACATCTTATCCTCTATCCTTTGGATAAGGGGATAAGATGTATTAGGGCTGGAGTACGCCTTTAAATGCCAAGTCAGTGTTTCCCAACCAGGGTGCCTCCAGCTTTTTCAAAACTACAACTGCCAGCATGCCCAGACAGCCTTTGGTAGGAAACACTTGTTTTTATATGCCTACTGTACATATTTCAAGGTAAAGCCCCAAAAAGCCCAAGACGTTTACCCCCCATTAATCGATTTATCGGCAACGAATTAGTTGTTCAATTAATGGTTTGTTGCAGTCGTAGAACAGAAGCAGCCATATTGGATTTCATGTATGGCCAGTTTTCTTCAGACGTACCACAGAGCAGTACACAATAGCACTGTAATATGCCTCCATTCTAGGCTACTTGATGTTTGTACTTATCTCTATAGGCTGGCCGGTGGCATTTTGTTGTAGTATACTGTATATACCAACCCAAAAGAGGATTTTCAGGAAAAAAAAAAAAAAAAAAGTCTACAGCAAACCAATGACCACCATGAGTCACGAGGGACAGGGGATAGTCGGCCATTTTTTCTTGAGAGAAACAATGAAGAAGTTTTCATAACAAGGCTCCCCAATGTTACGAAAGCCACAGACATGAAAGCCCGATATCCTAGATTACTCACTAGCTGTTCATGAATAGACAAGCCGCATCCTCATGAATAGGATTACAGTGTCCCAACCACAAAATGGCTGCCGGATAGTATATAATAAACAAGGGAGTCAAAGACCACTCCTTCCCGCTCAGTTTCTATTTTTAAAGCAGAAGACATTAAAATATTTAGCATTTTCATACAGGGACGCCCTTTACAAGACAGCTGTGGGGGTCACAAGTGGGAAAAATCCTCCTGGAGTAAACCAAGAGGTCAGTCACAAGTCTCATGTACGAGACGCTCATCCTACATACATGACTGACATGTGAACCATGACAGGAAAGACGACGAAACGTTACAGAACTGTGGGGGCAAAGAAAAAAACGATTATCCTCCTATAATAAAGTCTACTGGTTTGGAATAGTAGAAGAAAGTGAATTTCTAGTCAGGTTAAATCCGCGCAATTGCAGAAATGGCCATCATGAGCCAATTAAGTACAAGGCCAGATTTTCTCATCTGTTTCCATTATAAGAAAACATTTTATTTTAGGAAAACAATTGCTTTATAACTTAAGGTCTAGTTCACTTGTTACAGTTTTTATTTCTTATTTTTTTCTGGGTGAAAACCTACATGGCCACCACTACAACTCCCACTGTCCGCCAGCTTCCCAGACTCTTAATTATGGCTGCAGCCTCCTATTGTTTTTAATGGGATACTGCTGCATTGTGCAAGTGCTGTAAAGGATCGCCACCAAAGTTCATTATTCTGCCCGAGTCCACCCGGTACTGTAGTGTTTCCCAACCAGGGTGCCTCCAGCACCAGTTGCAAAACTACAACTCCCAGCATGCCCAGACAGTCTTTGGCCATTAAAGGGGGACTCCAGTACTGAATTTCTTATACGCTATCCAGAGCATAGGGGATAAGTAACTGATCGCTGAGGGGTCAGCTCACTGGGACCACCATCTGCATCCCCCCCCCCCCCCCCACGGATTGAGGATAAGAAGTTCAGTACCAGAGTTCCCCTTTAAAGGAGTACTCCCGGTGGAAAACTTTTTTTTTTTTTTTTTTTTTTATCAACTGGTGCCAGAAAGTTAAACAGATTTGTAAATTACTTCTATTAAAAAGTCTTAATCCTTCCAGTACTTATTAGCTGCTGAATACTACAGAGGAAATGGTTTTCTTTTTGGAACACAGCGCTCTCTGCTGACATCATGACCACAGTGCTCTCTGCTGACATCTCTGTCCATTTTAGGAACTGTCCAAAGCAGCATATGTTTGCTATGGGGATTTTTTCCTACTCTGGACAATTCTTAAAATGGACAGAGATGTCAGCAGAGAGCACTGTGGTCATGAGGTCTGTGTTCCAAAAAGAAAAGAATTTCCTCTGTAGTATTCAGCAGCTAATAAGTATTGGGAGGATTAAGATTTTTTTTTTTATAGAATTAATTTATAAATCTGTTTAACTTTCTGGCACCAATTGATAAAAAAAATAAAATAATAATAAAAAGTCTTCCATCGGAGAACCCCTTCAAGCATTGATTTCAGCCAAAGCTGCTGCAAACCTAATTCGAAGTGGAATTTATGTAGTGTGCATGAGGGTCCAATTACACAGGACAGAAATGCTGCAGATTTTACCTGAATATCTGTGCAGGTAAAATCCACAGCAGAACATAGTAGGCAGCAGGTAACTGGATGGGAATATAGAAATCTTATCCACATGCTGCAGAAATGTGCAGTGAACCCTAGAGGTGAGCGAACTTACAGTAAATTCGATTCGTCACAAACTTCTCGGCTCGGCAGTTGATGCCTTTTCCTGCATAAATTAGGTCACCTTTCAGGTGCTCCGATGGGCTGGTAAAGGTGGATACAGTCCTAGGAGACTCTTTCCTAGGACTGTATCCACCTTTTCCAGCCCACCGGAGCACCTGAAGGCTGAACTCATTTATGCAGGATAAGTCATCAACTGCCGAGCCGAGAAGTTCGTGACGAATCGAATTTACTGTAAGTTCGCTTGTCTCTAGTGAACCCCATGGTGCATGGAAAATCTGCCATGTGTGAAGCTACCCTTGAAATTTTGCATGCAGAATAGAAAAAAAACAAAAAACTAACAGTTCAATCCTACAATAACAGAGCTGAGAAAACTTTTCAGAATATTTTTCCAGCACAAAACTAACATCCCAGAGCTATAGCGCTTAGTGTAATGTGGCCAGCTGGCATCCAGCAACACTGTCTCTGTCGGAACGTTTATGAAGCCTTTTCGATGCAAGCGACAGGGCGTCTACTGTAAGCTGACGGGGACACTGCCTAAGGTCAATATACTGTCCCCTTCCATATTAGTCAAGGGGAGACAACACTATATTTAGCTGTGGTATGCCCGGTACTTGCCAGCTGAAAAAAGAACCAAGCCCCCTTTGACTTTGTCTGAATTAGGTACTGAACGGTCTCGCTCTCAGGAATGGAGAGGAGAGGAATACCGAATAAGTACTGAGAAAGCGGGTGATGTGTGGACTGTCTAATATCAGTAGGGGTCTATCACTTTCAGGCTCTTTATAGCCGACGCTGCATCAAGTAGCCAATTCACACCATCATTTATAGTGTAATACAGGGTTTTCCAACCAGGGTGCCTCCAGCTGTTGCAAAACTACAACTCCCAGCATGCCCGGACAGCCAAAGGCTGTCCGGGCATGCTGGGAGTTGTAGTTTTGCAACAGCTGGAGGCACCCTGGCTGGGAAATACCGGTGTAGTATTTATAGTACAAGCAGCCACAAGGATGACTTATAGTACTACGAGGACCAGCAGCCATATGATGCACAGCCTAAATCCGACTCACATTTAAAGGGGTATTCCAGGATAAAAAATAATTTTATATATCATCAACTGGCTCCAGAAAGTTAAACAGATTTGTAAATTACTTCCATTAAAAAATCTTAATCCTTTCAGTACTTATGAGCTTCTGAAGTTAAAGGGGTATTCCAGGCAAAAACTTTTTTTTTTTATATATATCAACTGGCTCCGGAAAGTTAAACAGATTTGTAAATTACATCTATTAAAAAATCTTAATTCTTTCAGTATTTATGAGCTTCTGAAGTTGAGTTGCTGTTTTCTGTCTAACTGCTCTCTGATGACTCACGTCCCGGGAGCTGTCCAGCTCCTATGGGGATATTCTCCCATCATGCACAGCTCCCAGGACGTGACATCATCATTGAGCAGTTAGACAGAAAACTTCAGAAGCTAATAACTATTGGAAGGATTAAGATTTTTTAATAGAAGTAATTTACAAATCTGTTTAACTTTCCGGAGCCAGTTGATATATATAAAAAAAAAGTTTTTGCCTGGAATACCCCTTTACGGTTGTCATTTTCTGTCTAAGTGCTCTCTGATGACACGTGTCTCAGGAACCGCCCAGTTTAGAAGAGGTTTGCTATGGGGATTTGATTCTAAACTGGACGGTTCCCGAGACACATGTCATCAGAGAGCACTTAGACAGAAAATAACAATCTTAACGTCAGAAGCTCATAAGTACTGAAAGGATTAAGATTTTTTAATAGAAGTAATTTACAAATTGTTTAACTTTCTGGAGCCAGTTGATATATATAAAAAAGTTTTTTCCTGGAATACCCCTCTAATTTGCAGGTAAAATCGGCAGCAATGCCTGTATGTGTAAGCTCACCCGAAATCAAAGACCATGTTCCAAACTTGATTGAAGGCTCCAACACAAGGCACCCCACCGATCGGCTGTTTAAAGGGGTGCTCCTCGAGGAAAACTTTTTTTTTTTTTTTTTGTGCCAGAAAGTTAAAACAGATTTGTAAATGACTTCTATCTTAAACTCTTAATCCTTCCAGTACTTAGCTGCTGTATGCTCCACAGGAAGTTCTTTTCTTTTTGGATTTCCTTTCTGTCAGACCACCGTGCTCTTTGCTGACACCTCTGTCCATGTCAGGAACTGTCCAGAGCAGGAGAGGTTTGCTCCTTTTCTGGACAGTTCCTGAAATGGACAGAGGTGTCAGCAGAGAGAACTGTGGTCAGACAAAGGAAATTGAAAAAGAAAACTTACTGTGGGGCAAAAAGCAGCTGATAAGTACTGGAAGGATTAAGATTTTTATATAGAAGTAATTTACAAATCTGTTCAACTTTCTGGCACCAGTTAATAAAAAAAATAAATAAATAAATAAATAAAAAAGGGGCCATGGCACTTGTGCGAGTGCTGCAGCCTTTCTAGTGTTTGCATTGGTTCACCATTTGTAGTGATGGTGCAAAGGTATTTGGCCAGTTCAGCTAAATGGGACCCCTGTGGACCTAATATTGATGTCCTATTCACAGGATAGGCCATCAATTTGTAAAGGTTTGATAACCTCTTGAAGTAAAGAGCATTCATGCTTGTCAAAGACCAAGACAGCTCTCGGCCACAATGTCCACTTAGCTACATAAATAGAGCATTGTCTTCCTCTCCAAGACCCTTATAGACCCTTAGACTTTGCCATAGGGCCCCACTTATCTGGTGATCTGTCATAGGTGCCAGATGAAAACAAATTTGTTGCATGCACTATTTCTTCCGTTACCTTCTTCAGTCACAAAATAAAGTCCGTTATTAATAACGGGCCACGACAGGTTAAAACTGATAAAAACTAGAATGGGATTTTGTAATGGCTGTTTAAAGGGGTACTCCGCTGGAAAACATTATTATTATTTTTTAAATCAACTGGTGCCAGAAAGTTAAACAGATTTGTAAATCACTTCTATTAGAAAATCTTAACCCTTCCAGTTCTTATCAGCTGCTGTATGCTCCACAGGAAGTTCTTTTCTTTTTGAATTTCCTTTCAGTGCTCTCTGCCGACACCTCTGTCCATGTCAGGAACTATCCAGAGCAGGAGCAAATCCCCATAGCAAACCTATCCTGCTCCGGACAGTTCCTAAAATGGACGGAGGTGTCAGCAAGAGAGCACTGTGGTCAGACGGAAAGGAAATTCCAAAAGAAAAGAACTTCCTGTGGATCATACAGCAACTGATAAGTACAGGAAGGATTAAGATTTTTTAATAGGAGTAATTTACAAATCTGTTTAACTTTTTGGCACTAGTCGATTTAAAAAAGTTTTCCAGGGGAGTACCCCTTTAACGGCAGATTTTCAGGGCTTTCATAACGGAACATATAACGGATCTTTAAAGACGTTAGAATGTATAGTGTGTAAGGGGCCTTAGATCAGATGTGACAATTCTGTCCCTACCGTGTTTCCTTACTAATGCGAGTTGACCATCAAACAGAGGTTATCTGGTGAGTATCTCAAGGAGCTCCCCAGCCCCCACCTTACCACTAATAGGAGTGTGAACGCAAACAATACTAGTGGCTTCTGATGTAAGGGCAGTCACCAGCCCCCTCAGCTCCTTTCATCAATACATCGAGATCCCAGAACAAAAGCTGCAGATAAGCCGGAAAGACTTTCCAGAATCTGAACTTCTGAGAAGATAAACCATGTACCGTATTTTTCGCCCTATAGGACGCACCGGCGTATAAGACGCACCCTATTTTTAGGTGCAAAATCTAAAAAATTTAAGATTTTGAACCCAATAGTGGTCTTTAATCTGTGGACCTCCAGATGTTGCAAGACTACAACTCCCAGCATGCCCGGACAGCCGTTGGCTGTCCGGGCATGCTGGGAGTTGTAGTTTTGCAACATCTGGAGGTCCGCAGATTAAAGACCACTGCACAGGAGGTAATACTCACGTGTCCCCGCCGCTCCGGACCCGTCTGCTGCTGCCCTGGATGTCGCTCCATCGCGGTCGCCGTATCCCCGTCGCTCCGGAACGTCTCTGCTGCCGGACGGGTATCCTTGCTCTCCGTCGCCGTCATTACGTACGCGACGACGTGATGACGAGGAAGGAGAGCGCCGGCCATACAGGGGATCCCTGAACGGAGAAGACACCGAGGAGGCAGGTAAGGTCCCTCCCGGTGTCCTGTAAGCACTAATTTGGCTATTCAGTCGGGCTGTTCGGGACCGCCGCGGTGAAATCGCGGCGGTCCCGAACAGCCCGACTGAACAGCCGGGTTAGTGTCACTTTCCCTTCAGATGCGGCGGTCAGCTTTGATCGCCGCGTCTGAAGGGTTAATACAGGGCATCACCGCGATCAGTGATGTCCTGTATTAGCCGCGGGTCCCGGCCGTTGATGGCCGCAGGGACCGCCGCGATAGGGGTGTATTCCCCGTATAAGACGCACCGACTTTTCCCCCCCAGTTTTGGGGAAGAAAAAGTGCGTCTTATACGGCGAAAAATATGGTAAAAGGTCAACAGGCTCTCCAACTACTGTCATGCTACAACACTTTCGCTGCATGGTTAAACAACAATCCAAACAACCACATCTCACATACTGACACATACTTGTTCCTCTTCCCACTTAGGCTGAATTCACACCACGTTTTTGCAATACAATATCCAATTTCAAAAACGTATGGAACCGTACTGAAAACCATATGCCAAAAGATGCATCCGTTTTGCGTCTTGTATGGTTTTTTGTCCAGTTTTTTCCTGTACCCAAAACCTTAGCCTACCAAGGTTTTTGATGCGGGTGAAAAACTGTATTGAAACAGTCTATTTTTTTTTTTTTTTTTTTTTTTTTAACATGGGAGTCAATGCAAACCGTAGGTGCGTACGGTTCCCTGGGGTTTCCACCATATGTTTTTTGACTTTGCACAGTTTTGTTCTTGGAATTTCAATCAAACAAGTGAAACTTTATTCATAATGGAGTGAAAAGTTAAAAACGTATATATATATATTTTTTTTTTAAACCGGATGCATCCAGACATTTTTCAAACCGTATACGGGTTAAAATTTGTACACACACGTTTTGATGCAGTTTTTGAGGAATCTGTTTTTCATCAAAAACCTGATACGGGAACTGTATTGCAAAAACGTGGTGTGAATGCAGCCTTACATCTCATACAAAACATTTCACTTATAAATAGTCTGACATAAAAACACCACAAAAAATAAAAAATAAAAAAAATAAAAAACATCAAACTTTACTGACCAGAAAATGACTGAAATCATACAACTCTTATTGTGCACCAAGTATGACAACTCTACAGGAGAACAAACTTCAGGTACATTGAGGACTTCCTAAGGTCACTGCTGTCACTTACCTGGAAAACTGAAATATTCCTTCACTTACTGCATGAAGAAAAAACATGACGGAGATCATCTCGAGATGGTTCAACAGCAAATGGCTGCCGGGACGAGAACTGGGCTTCTAATGTCATAAGACATCACAAGGGCTTCTATAGTGTAATGCCACATGTGGGTGACGGGATGTGAATATTTAGTGTTTCGGGGCCAGAATGAATAGCAGCCTACAACCATTGTCCATTGTGCGCCGCCATCTCATCTGCTTATCATGCACAATTCTTCTGTTGGTCAACAGATTCCTTGTGTCAGGTTTATCGCAGTGTACACATCTCGCAGCGCTGATCATCGACGGCAGAGAAAAGAAGAATTCTAAATCAGGGTACATTCACAAGGCCGACTGTCCCCCGTTTTCTTTATCTCCGTTTCGGTTCCGTTCTTGCAGGCTGTAAACGCATAAAATCAGTTTTGAAAAAAAAATCCCATTCATGTCAATGGAATTTTTTTTACAATCCGTTTACATCCGTTTGTACCGTCTGCACTCATGTCCGTTTTTTTGACGGCAGAAAAAACGGCACATGAGGTATTTTTTCTTCCGTCAAAAAAACAGATACAGTAAATTTAACATTGAAGTCTATGGAAAACGGATGAGCCTTTAAAAAGGGGTACTTCGGTGGAAATTTTATTTTATTTATTTTTTTTAAATCAACTGGTGCCAGAAAGTTAAACAGATTTGTAAATTACTTCTATTAAAAAATCTTAATCCTTCCAGTACTTATTAGCTGCTGAATACTACAGAGGAAATTCTTTTCTTTTTGGAACACCGAGCGCTCTGCTGACATCACAAGCAACAGTGCCCTCTGCTGACATCTCTGTCCGTTTTAGCACCATATGTTTGCTATGGGGATTTTCTCCTACTCTGGACAGTTCTTAAAACGGACAGAGGTGTCAGAAGAGAGCACTGTGTTCGTGATGTCAGCAGAGAGCACTGTGCTCCAAAAAGAAAATAATCCTTCCAGTACCTATTAGCTGCTGAATACTACAGAGGAAATTAAGATTTATTTTTTAATACAAGTAATTTACAAATCTTTATGGCACCAGTTGATTTAGAGAAATTTTTTTTTAAATTTATTTATTTTTTACAGTGGAGTAAATTAAATGTCATCCATTTGTATCAGTTTTTTGGATCAGTTTTTACTTCTGAGCATGCTCAGAACAAAAACAAAACAAAAATATTTTTTTTTTATATTTATTAACTGTACAATAACGGATTCAAACAGATACAAACGGATAACATCCGTTATTGTCCTTTTTTTTTAAAGTCCGTTTTTATTTTTGACGGGAGAAGAACGGGTCTAGACGGCCGTGTGAACGTAGCCTCAGATGTAACAATTTATGATTATCTGAGGCAGTGTTTCCCAACCAGGGTGCCTCCAGGTGTTGCAAAACTACAACTCCCAGCATGCCCGGACAGCCGAAGGCTGTCCGGGCATGCTGGGAGTTGTAGTTTTTCAACATCTGGAGGCACCCTGGTTGGGAAACACTGATCTGAGCAGTCTAAAATCCCAAGTGATACAGCCAGGTGAAAAACAAAAACATTATTATACAGTTAATAAGTAACTAGAAAAAAAACAAAGAGATAGATATGCAGAACCTGAGTGACTGTACGTGAAGTCAGCCATATGGATGATTATAGGAGCAGCTATTGGCGGAGGTCAGGACTGGCACTGGGTGAGCTCATACCAGCACAGCAAACATTATGGCTAGAGATGAGCGAACTAACAGTAAATTCGATTCGTCACGAACTTCTCGGCTCGGCAGTTGATGTCTTTTCCTGCTTAAATTAGTTCAGCCTTCAGGTGCTCCGGTGGGCTGGAAAAGGTGGATACATTCCTAGGAAAGAGTCTCCTAGGACTGTATCCACCTTTTCCAGCCCACCGGAGCACCTGAAAGCTGAACTAATTTATGCAGGAAAAGCCATCAACTGCCGAGTCGAGAAGTTCGTGACGAATCGAATTTACTGTAAGTTCGCTCATCTCTAGTTATGGCTTGGACACTTTCTCTAAAATGTCTGGGCCCCGTTATGAAAATCTTAGATACCCTGTGCGCACACAGCGATTTGCTGCAAATTCACAAGAAAATCTACAAGTGTTACATGTGATCACACGTTAGCTCGGTGCACAACTGACCCCTTGTTTAGCAAAAGGAAAAAAATGCAGCAAACATGGAACAATCCTCTATAGATAAAATAAAAGTGGTGGGCAAAAAAAAATCTATGCAGTGGTGGGCCCGGAAATCTATGCAGATTTGTCAGCATATGTATACGGTTAGGCCCCTTTCACACATAAAAAGGTATCAACTTGTAAAAACCTCCATCAAATAGTCCTGAAAATGACCGTCCAAAAAATCCCATTAATGTCAATAGGATTTTTTGACCATCCTTTTGCATCAGGTTTGTCCGTTTTTACTAATCCCAGACGGTGCATGCACTCATTTTAGTTCCGGCAAACATAAAGTTGAAATAACGTCCATTAAAATTTAACATTGAAGTCTATGGGAAACAGATGTTCACAAAAAACATCAGTTATTATCAGTTATAGTGTTTTTTTTATTATCAGTTTTTCATACTGAGCATGCTCCGTACAGTATTACAACCAGGAAGTCACATGGAAATAAAATAACGGACTATAACGGGTGGTAACGGATGGCACATGTCTTATTTTGACAGAATGTCTGTTAAAATTGGTCATCAGTTATCATCAGTTGTATTCAGTTATTTTATCCATTTTTTTTTCATGACCTTTTATAGCTGAATAACTTATGTCACAATGCAGGAACATAACTGTAGTGTGAAAGGGGCCTTAGGCCCCGTTATAGTCCATTATTTTATTTCCATGTGACTTTCTGGTTGTAATGCTGAACTGAGCATGCTCAGTACAAAAAAAATGGATCATAAAAAACGGACAAAAATAACGGAGATAAGTGAAAACTGACATACCTGATGCAAAAGGATGGTAAAAAAAAAATCCCATTGACATGAATGTGATTTTTTGACGGCCGTTATCAGGACTATTTGACGGGAGTAATGATGGAGGTTTTTATAGGATGATACCTGTAGTGTGAAAGGGGCCTTACACTGTTCTTTCTAATCAGATTTCATGTACTGTATACTTGGCCTAACACTCTGTTACCTAATGAGATGTTAAATAGATTCGGCACATGTTTAGGATACGAGCACATAGCGTATTTTTCCGCAATGGTGCTAGTGCTGGGCGGTATGACCAAAAATGTGTATCACTGTATTTTTCAAACTTATGGCGGTTCCACGGTATTTGACTATTATTTTTCCCACTCATTTCCCCTAAACCCCTCCCCCGACCCAAATGCATTATCAGCCGCAGTGCGCTGGGGAACTAATCGTGTATGAGCCGCGGGCGCTGCTCTGCTTTTCCTCCCCCACACCAAATGAACTATCAGCCGCAGCGCTGTCCCCACATCGGGGGACTAATCATGTTATCTGCAGGCGCTGCTCTCCTTCTCCTGCTGTGAGCTGCGGACGCTGGAAATGAATGAGTTGTGAGCCGCAGGATGGAGAACAGAAGCTGACACCTCCCCCTGCAAGCGCAGAAAGCCAGTGGGCCACGGGCGCTGCAGAAGCCTATCAGAAGCTCTGCAGAACCCGCGGTCCACTGGCTTTCTGTGCTTGCACTCATTTCCAGCGCTGCGGCTCACAGGAGGAGAGGGAGAGCAGCGCCTGTGGGTAACATGATTAGTCCCCCGATGTGGGGACAGCACTGCAGCTGATCAGTTCATTCGAGGGAGGGGCCTGACCGGTATTGTTGTATAGGGAAAAATTTATATTATACAGAAAACACACAGCGGTATTCGGTATGAACCAGTATATCGCCCAGCACTAAATGGTGCTACTTTATGCAACGCCAAAGTAGTCCACAACTTCAGTGAGTAGGTCTACTAAGTGTCACAGGCTCCCAGCAAAGTTGCTTTGAGGTTTTTCTAGAAGATTTCTGTTAATAACCCTTCCGGGCAATACTTGTTTATTCTAAAAATAAACATTCAAGTGTTCGTTTCATCTTGTCAAGTCTGTATAACCAGTACTGACCTGTGATGTTCACAGTGATAAGACAAGATAAAACCATAACAACACATAAACCAATGGAGTAAACAAAAAAGGACACTCAAATGAGACCGTAATAAAAAAAAAATAATAATAATAAAAGGGAATTAAAGGGGTACTCAGAGAAAAAAAAATTCTAATCAAATGGCGCAAGCAAGTTATACAGATCTGTAAAAAAAAAAAAAAAAACTTCTATTTAAGCGTTTGAACACTTAGCTGCTGTATGCTCCAGAGGAAGTTGTGTGGTTCTTTCTAGTTTATCCACATTGCTCTCTGTTGACACCTCTGTGTCAGGAACTGTGGTCAGATTGGAAAAAACTGTGGGGGTCCAGATGACGGCACAGTGAGAGCCCCAGGGGACCGAGGCCGGAATGGATGTGGTGGTTGTTTTGTTTAGTTGTTTTTTTATTTTTATATTTTATCAGCCTGTACCAGTAACATAAAGGAGTTATCCAAATCCTTCTAAGAGGCAAGTCTAGTTATAGGAAAAATAAGAAAGGCCCTCATCTCAGCCAAGCCAGATCACCCTGCTCTGTACTGACGAGGGGCAAGTAATCTGAAACAGCTGTCTGCAGATGGGTGCTCTTTCCTTCTGGAGAGAGAGTTCTGGCTTGGCATTAATCCCGATTAGCTTTTTAAATTCCGTAACTGGAGCTAAGCTGATACCAGGGAACATCGCCTGAAAAGGTGATGTAATGAGCTGATTTGCATATTCCCCTATATATATATATATATATATATTTATTTATTTATTTTTTATTTTTTATTTTTTTTTCATTGTATAGATCGCAAGATTCACAAGCATCAAATTCATTCCATACATTCAAATCCTGTTCCATACACACAGACTGGTTTTTGTTTCTACAGTACATATACAGGTTTACTAGCCCCATTTAGTCCTATGGATCAGTAGAAGAAATTTCTGCGACAAATCTGCCACCTGTGACCGTCTCCCTAGGGAAGCGAGCTGTTCTGCAGGTTACCTGTTCATTAGGTGTCAGATGTAACATGACTAAACGCAGCCATCCTATGTGTGCCAACAAGTGACGCGTCTTGTATGACAACTCGCTGGGTAAACACAACACAGAAACCCAGGACATGATTAACACGTCTGCTAGACTTTGCACTTGAGGTAATGCTTTATGTCGGTTTCTGTTCACAAGGCTGCGGAGTCATATATAACAACAGAGGACACATGCTGTATACAGACGTCACACTATAATGAGAATTACCACTGAACTCTACTAAAGCTCTGTTCACACCAGCATGAAATCCTCAGAAAAAGTCCTTCCAGGGATTCTTGTCCCTAGTTTTGATGCTGGGTCACTGGCAATTTTGGAAACCTGAATGTGAGAGGTTGAGATGGTCATGCTTCTAAGCCAATGTTTCCCAACCAGGGTGCCTCCAGCTGCTGCAAAACTACAACTTCCAGCATGCCCGGACAGCCGAAGGCTGTCCGGGCATGCTGGGAGTTGTAGTTTTGCAGCAGCTGGAGGCACCCTGGTTGGGAAACAATGTTGTAAGGCTCCTTTCACACTACAGGTATCATTTTGTAAAAAACCTCCATTATTACTCCTGGCAAAAAGCCCTGAAAACGGCCATCAAAAAATCCCATTCATGTCAATGGGATTTTTTGAACATCCTTTTTCATCAGGTATGTCTGTTTTTACTTATGTCCCAAAAGACGGCGCATGGACTAATTTTTGGTCCGGAAAAAAAAAAAATTATGTTGAAAAACCGGATGTTAAAATTTAACATTGAAGTCTATGGGAACTGGATATTCCAATAAAAAAAAAAACATTTGTTATCAGTTATTGTCAGTTTTTTTTTAACATAATTTTTATGTACTGAGCATGCTCAGTACAGCTTTACAAAAAAGGTTAAAAATCTGATTTAAAAAAAATACAAGAATGGATGTAACTGGTAATAACGGATGATAACGGATGAACAACATCAGGGTTTTTTTTTTTTTTTTAAAGAAAAAGACCATTAAAAATAACTGATGATGTCATCAGTTATCATCTGTTATTACATCCATTTTTTTTTCATCCGTTATTGTAAAATAACGGCAGTAAAAAAAAAGTAGGATGATACCTGTAGTGTGAAAGGGGCCTAAGCAATCCCAATGAAACCTTGGAAGTTAGGAAACCTATTCCCAGAAACCTACCTACACTTTTAAACACAAAGGGGGAGATTTATCAAAACCTGTCCAGAGGAAAAGTAGCTGAGTTGCCCATAGCAACCAATCAGATCACTTCTTTCATTTTGCAGAGGTCTTGTTAAAAATGAAAGAAGCGATCTGATTGGTTGCTATGGGCAACTCTTCCTGTTCACAGGTTTTGATAAATCTTCCCCAAAATCTGCCTAGTCAACCAACATACAGATGACAAAGCTAACAGTGAGACGTTGTGCATTATCGCGTCTAGCTAAGGCTGGGTTCATGCCATGTTTTTTGCAGGTTTCAGATAAAAAAAAACGGATTCCTCAAAACCGGACTAAACTAACAAAACGTGTGTATTTTAATCCGTATACGGTTTGAAAAATGTCCGGTTGACTCAATTTTTTTAAGAAAAAAAAAACGTATACGTTATTAACTTTTCATTTCATTATGAATAAAGTTTCACTTGTTTGATTGAAATACCAAGAAAAAAAAAAAACTGTATGGTGAAAACCGTATGGATCAGTACACACATAGGGTTTCTGTACGGTTCCCATTGACTCCCATGTTAAAAAATAAACAAAAAACTTATACGTTTCAATACGGTTTTTCACCCGGACCAAAATACTTGGAAGGCTACGGTTTTGGGTACGGGAAAAAAAACTGACAAAACCCGTACAGCATGCAAAACAGACACAACCGGATACATCGTTTGGCATACAGTTTTCAATGGAGAGTCAATGCATACGGTTTTCAATACGCTTCTGTACGGTTTTCGGTGTTTGAACCCAGCTTAACATGCGACTCGGAGGCCACGTTCACACTACAGAATATCTGAGCAGAATTCTGTTTTAAAATTTTTTACAGAAATTCTTGCAGACCCTGGTGTCAATAGGATTACGCTGCACAGCGCGCATAAGCTTTCCACTGCGAAAATCCATCCGCTGAAGGAAATAACCATCATCATTTTGAGTAAATACATTGCTATCTATGGAGACGGGGATGTCTGCGCGGTCCTAGAACCAGTTGCCACTTCAGCCCTTGGAGTCGCCAGCCAGAGATTCCAGAATGTGAATCTGTCCCGAAATACCTCTCCTACATCTGTACATATGGATAAAGAACCTAACAAAATGAAAAACATGTTCACTATGAACTTGTGCACGGAATGTCGGTTTGACTGGAAACTACCCTATGGCTACGGTGAAGTCCCAGCATATCCAAGCCGTCATGTGTGTCAGCTTTAACGAAAAACAAGTCTGCTCCAGCACATAGGTCCTGACAAGAGCATGGAACCTTCACACTGCCAGGCGAGTAGTTTATGGGCTTGTCATGTGCAAAAGAGTATTTTGTTCTAACAAGCAGGGGTGGTAGACTTCAGGAGTCCGCTGCTCAATAAGCCAACTGGACATGGCCCATCAAGAACTCTCATTGGCATTAACAGAACAACCCATAAGGTTCGGTGCAAATAAAAGTAGCACTTGATCCTTGGCTTATGGGATTCTTCTAAGGCCTAGGTATCCAAACTGTGGACCTCAAGTTGTTGCAAAACCACAATTCCCAGCATGCCCAGAGAGACAATGGCTGTTCGGACATGCAAGGAGTTGTAGTTTTGCAATATCTGGAAGTCCACGGCTCAGGCACATGGTAGTATTATAGCTCTGTCTCGTACTCTACCACTGTAAAAACGCAAACAGACACAAATGTCAGTAAAAAAATATATATATAAAAAATGATCATGAAATGCTCAAACAAAAGTTAGAGGTAAATATCTAGAAGCATTGCTTTTAGCGAAGTATATCTCCATATACATGGAGTCTGAGCAGAGACACTTTACAACCTAAACCTTGATCAGAAGTCTCCCTCGCCTACAGCTACCGTCCCATGGGCAGCTTTAGATATCTGATACTTATTACTATTACCTTCAAATAAAAAAAATAAAAAATCATAAAAAAAAAAATAAAATCATCCATCATCATCATCATCCTCCTCCTCCTCCTCCTCCTCCTCCTCATCATCATCCCTCATCATCATCGCGTGTGTGGACAGCTCTCTCTCCCTCGTGTTTCCAGCACCAGCACACGGGCTAGCCGGTAACATCCCTGTACCGGATCAAAGATGTAACAAAGGAATATCCGGTGCCAAGTGCGGTAAAACGACAGGCATGCCATGACTAAGGACCTGAAACGGTCCGAAACGCGTCGGCTCCTGCCTGATGCAAGTTTGTATCCGCTGATCCTACAGTAAAATACCTGGCGTTTTACCACACTTGGCGCCGGATATTCCTTTGTTATGTTATATCATCATCAATATCAATAATAATAATAATAATAATAATATAATTAAATATGGCATAAGATTGGTCTGTAGGAAAAATAAAACTATTGGCGAGAGGCCACAAGTAAAATTGCAAGAGAAAAGACTCCATGGCTCGTTGACCAAGTTCTAGAGAAGGGGGAGACAATTCTTGGCCAAACCAGGTTCGCTCATCTCATAGAGACCATTTCTAGATTTTTTTACAGATTATTATTATTTATGACTTTGCATGTGCACTTGAGTGTGAGCGACTCTGAAGAACAACCTATATCCAAGTACAAGTGTTTCTAAGCTGTCCCGGCCAGAAGGTTGCCACCTAAAATTTGTTCCCACACAAAGCAAAGGCCAAACAAAGACTGATCAGGCGGTAACCTGGATACTGAATGCAGGTAAGGCCAAGGTAAAGAATAAAACCGCGCCGTTTGCATTGTCTCCCAGATCCACAGAGACAGACAAAGGCCTCGGGTTGGGTAAACCCTGCAATTTGCGCAACTTATTCTCAGTGGCCTCAAGTCTAGACGGCAGAGAACAAACATCTTCCTAACCTGGAAACCTCTCCAGCTGTTGCAAAACTAAAACGCCCGTCAGCTTTCAGAACATGCTGGGAGTTGTAGTGTTGCACCCACTGGAGTACTCCTGCAGTCCTATGTAAAACAGGGACCCTCCCTTACTAAGCTTCTACACTTTCTCACCATAGAGGAAGTCAGTAGCAAATACAAAGTATCCAAGACAAATATTCCACCAAAGAATCCAACGCTCCTCTGCATATAAACAGGAAGGATAGATAAGGACAGCACAGTGTGCAAAGGACACAGAGATGGGAAAGAAAGAAGTATCTAAGCTCACTAGACTGTCCTTACAAGGGTCAAGTCCTTGAGACGATGGGTTTATTCTAAGGTGAGACGTGAAGATTTATATTGTGAAGCCATGGCGGATCCGGCAGAGGAGAATGTCATTTTAGCAGCCATAAATAAAAGAATACCATAAGGAATGATTCAAGAGAACGCAATTACGCTGGTAACATTTATCTGCTAAGGTCGGTGCCTGCGCAGAACGACTGGCAACCAATTCATACCCTCATAGAGGCCAATTCATCATGTGTTCAGGCACAATTCTTAATGATGGTGAGCAGCTCGTACTTTAGAGCAGTGTTCTACAAAATGTTGCCCTCCAGCTGTTGCAAAACTACAACTTCCAGCATGTCCGGACAGCCAACGGCTGTCCGGACATGCTGGGAGTTGTAGTTTTTCAACAGATGGCGGGCCACAGTTTGGGGACCACTGCAAATTAGGTTTAAAGGAGTTCACCAACTGAAATCTTTTAACCCCCACTGTGCCCGGGCTGTAAAACTATATATAATAAACTTTCACTTACCTGCCTACGATCCCCCGTTATTCCGGTCCCTGTCAGCTTCCACTTCCTGTGGGTCGGTGACTTCACTCTGCGCACAGCCTATCAGCGGCCGCAGCAATGTCCCGTCGCGGCCGCTGATAGGCTGAGCGCAGAGTTAAGTCACCGACCAGCAGGAAGTGGAAGCTGACAGGGACCGGAGCACGGGCGGCAATATCGGAACAGGGGATCGTAGGCAGGTAAGTGAAAGTTTATTATGTATAGTTTTAGAACCCGGGCACAGCGGGGGTTAAAAGTTTTAGCTTAGAGAACTCCTTTAAAAGGTACTCTGGTGGAAACCTTTTTTTTTTTTTTATATATCATCATCAACTGGTGCCAGAAAGTTAAACAGGTTTGTATGGAAATTACTTCTATTAAAAAAAAATCTTTACCCTTCCAGTACTTTTTAGCAGCAGTATGCTACAGAGGAAATTTGTTTCTTTTTGAATTTCTTTTTCGTCTTGTCCACAGTGCTCTCTGCTGACACTGTCCAGAGCAGCATAGGTTTGCTATGGGGGATTTTCTCCTGCTCTGGACAGTTCCTGATACGTGCATCAGGTGTCAGTATAGAGCACTGTGGACAAAAAGTAAAGAAAAAAGAAATTCAAAAAGAAAAAAGAATTTCCTCTGTAGCATACAGCTGCTAAAATGTACTGGAAGAGTAACAATTTTTTTCATAAAAGTAATTTACAAATTTGTTTAACTTTCTGGCACCTTAGTAAAAAAATAAAAAATGTTTTCCACCAGAGTACCCCTTTAAGGCTAAAAGGCAACTTTGGCTGCAACATGGGTGGTGCAAGATCCACTATTGAATGGTGGCATTTTACGACCTGTGACCAAAACCCTACAATTGCCAGAAGTCCATCCTGGATACATTTCATTTGCAAGTTACAACATGACCCATTCAAATCCATTGGTGGTAATGCAACGGAGTCCCAGAGCAAGACATTGCAATGCTCTGTTTCACCTGTGGTGGCGCCGCAGGAAAACTGAAGACTTCCTGCTGGCTTATTCAGCAGATCATAAGTGGTCCCTGGGGGTTCCAGCAACAGGACATCCCATCAACAGACTATGTAGTGGGGAAAGGCTCTTCCAGGCAAAAAAAATGGTTTCAAATGAATTGGTGCCAGGAAGTAAGGCTGCATTCACACCACATATTTGAAATACAGTTCCCATATACTTTTTCAATTTGAAAACCGTACAGAATCGTATTGAATACCGTATGCATTGACTCTTCATTGAATACCGTATGCCAAAAGATGCATCCAGTTGTGTACTTTTTGCATCTTGTACGGTTTTCTCAGTTTTTTCCCATACGCAAAACCGTAGACTACCATGGTTTTTTGTCCGGGTGAAAAACTATTTAAACCATATACAGTTCCTTTAACATTGGAGTCAATGGAAACCCCTGAGAACCGTATGTACGTACGGTTCCATCCAGGTTTGCCCAATACGTTTTTTTAGTTTGCACATGCACGCCGAATGGAATGAATAGTTAAAAACTTTTACTTTTTTTTTTTTTTACTTTTTAAACCGATGCAACATCATTTTTCAAACCGTATATAATGGTTAATATGTTTACACACATTTTTGAAAATTTTGTCCGGTTTTGAGGAATCCGGTTTTAATCAAAAGCCTGATACGGGAACTGGATTGCAAAAAACTGATACGGGAACTGGACTGCAAAAACGTGGCGTGAATGCAGCCTTATACAAAATTGTAAATTACTTCTATTAAATTTTTTTTAAAGGGGTACTCCACCCCTAGACAACTTATAAGATGTCTGATCGCGGGGGAACTGGATTGCAAAAAACTGATACGGGAACTGGACTGCAAAAACGTGGCGTGAATGCAGCCTTATACAAAATTGTAAATTACTTCTATTAAAAATTTTTTAAAGGGGTACTCCACCCCTAGACAACTTATAAGATGTCTGATCGCGGGGGTCCCACCGTTAACCCTTCCAGTACTTAACTTCCTCTGTAGCATACAGCAGCTGTGTGTCTTATCCCAGTCTGACCACAGTGCTCTCTGCTGACACCTCTGTCCATGGCAGAAACTGTCCAGAGTAGGAGCAAATCCCCATAGCAAACCTCTCCTGCTCCAGATAGTTCCTGACACGGACAGAGGTGGCAGCAGAGAGCACTGTTGTCAGACTGGAACACAACTTCCTCTGGAGCATACAGCAGCTCACAAGTACTGGAAGGATTAAGATTTTGGGGTAGTGCCCAAACCTATTACAGTAGCTAGATAGGGTAAAATATATGAACCACATAACCCAGTTTTCCCATTTTACACTCCCACACCTAATATTTGCAGCAGAAGCTGTACAGCAGGACATCCTGTTTCCAGAACAGGATGCCAGGAGTTTAGCAGAATACTGCTCAACTTGTTAACCAGAATTCTCCCCTGAAATACTAGATCAAATGGAAATGTTCTTTCTCTATTAATGAGCGTTACAGTAAGATGTCCAGAAGAGCGATCCCAATCTGCTTCTTCCATTTCTGAAGAGCCCACGTGGAAAATTTTGAAGAAAAATACTAAACATTACTTAGACTAGGTAGGGGGTATCTAAACTGTGACCCTCCGGTTGTTGCAAAACTACAATTCCCAGCAGGCCCAGACAGCCTGCGGCTGTCTGGGCATGCTGGGAGTTGTAGTTTTGCAATAGCTGGAGGTCCACAGTTTGGAGACCACTGCCTTAGACCTTTCTCATACAGCACAGTGCAAAGAAGTCATCACAGACTCTCACGTGTCTTCAGTAACATAAGCACCAAAAGCCATTGCATATAAAATACAAGATACATAGACGACGTTTTATGGACGCACAAGCTATGGAGCGCTTATTCGGTGACTCTGATGCACAAATCCTCTGCTGTTTGCAAGAATGAGATGAAACAAATAAACCCATTGAGAAGACTTCTGTATCAATAGACGCTTGTGGCAAGATTCCCTGATGTGGGCATGAGGGCCTTGTACTAGATCTATTGTCCTATGTATTAAACTATGTGCCCCGGGGACAAGCTCTCTGGGCTGTGACATTAGGAGAGAGAATAAGTAAATGAGACACAATAAGACCCCACAACAGCTGCTGCGCTTTGCTTTATGTCCTATAGCTCCGCACACTACTCAGTTCAGCACCTCACTTACCAGCTCCACAGCACAGGGGTCCTATTCTGGGCAGCTTTAAATCATTTACATAGCCTGTAACTCACTTCTGTCTTTTCTACAGTTTTTTTTGTTTTTTGTTTTTTTACATTCAAGAATCCAGCTGAGCCTTAAAGCAACACCAATTGTGCCAAGATGGTCCTTTATTCACTGACTTCGAGGACCCTAACCCTACAGCAATGCTACAGCACACATGGACAATAGGCATCACAGCTGTATAAATTAAGGGTGGAAAGAGATCTCAGAACAGTCACTATGGTACAATGTCCCAACTACAGTAGACCAATAAACTACCCATCAACCAGATGAGCATAATACCAAACCAATCAGCAACCAGATCACTGATGACCAAGGTATAACCAGTCATCTGGTTGCTGATCCAGTGGTTGGTGGTCTGGTCTTGTGGTCGGTCATCTGCTTAATACTAAGCTATGGTCTTGTTTTAGGATCACTGATCTCAGAACACAAATCCAGACCAGCAAGTAGAACCATAAACATAAAACCAGATCTGGTTGGAAGTCAGCATCTGGAGTTTGATGGTCTGGTTATGATAAGTGATCATTGATAATCTCCAACCAGATCACTGATCATAAGGCCAGACCACCATGACCAGACTGCACCAACCACTATTCACCAGCAACCAGATCACTGATCATTAGACCATTCAAGCAACCAGATCACAAACATCAAACAGATCATCAGCAACCAGATCACTGATCATTAGACCATTCAAGTAACCAGATCACTATTCCCCAAACTATCATTACCCAGTATTGACCCCCGCAGCAGACCGTGGATCTGGTGGATCCCTTTACTCACAGCTGGTTGATGGTGTTCTGGGAGATCACGGCATTCTCGGAGAAGTGAGGGATCATCTTCACCCCGCAGAGCGCACAGCAGTCCCCGCTTCCTTCCTGCCCGTCCCCGGGGGAGATGCCGGTCACTGTCATGGGGAAGTGTCCGGGAGCAGCGCCGCCCGCCCTGCTCTGTCCGCACCGGCACATAAGCTCAGCGGCTGCCGCTCTCCGCTCCGCTCCTGCACATCCCGCGGCTCTGTCAGTCCTGGAGGAAATGTTAGTAAGCTCGGCTCCCGGAGAGTGTAACACGTGTGGCCGCCTCAGGTGCGCTGTACAGGGGCAGGACGGTGCCCGAGCAGAGCGCCCTGAGCTGACATGCCAGCCTGAGCCCGGCTACTACACACTGCGCTTCCTGCTGTCCCGGCTCCAGCTGCCCGGACCCGCGCATGCGCATCTCTGCACCACCCTCTCCTCCCCCCGTCTTATCAGCGCCCTGCAGGGTGAGGAGGGCAACTTCTGAGTGTGTGCCCTCCCCTATACCCAGCACACCAGTCCTTTATTACTCAACTAGTTGTCCTAAAGGGAAAAGGATGTGGGTAAAAAGAGGAATGGTCAGAAAGGGGGATTCCAGGAAAAAAACTATGTCAAATGGCTCCAGAAAGTTAAACCGGTATCCTTCCAATAATTATCAGCTGCTGAAGTTGAGTTGGCGACAGTGCTCTCTGCTGACATCTCTGCTTTTCTCGGGAACTGCACAGAGTAGATGAGGTTTGCTATGGGGATTTGCTTCTACTCGGACAGTTCCCGAGACAGGTGTCATCAGAGAGGACTTAGACAGAAAAGAACAACTCAACTTCAGCAGCTCATAAGTACTGAAATAATTAAAAAAATTTTTAAATAGAAGTAATTTACAAATCTGTTAAACTTTCTGGAGCCAGTTGATTATATATATATATATATACACACACACACACATATATACATATAAAGAAAGTTTTTTCCCGGATAACCCCTTTAATGCGGATAAATGCAAGATAATACACCTGGGGCGTAAAAACCCAAGCGCAGAATAAAGAATATGTGATACAGTCCTGACCTCAGTATATAGCAGATTTAGGGGCAGGGGCAAGTTCTAAAAAAAAATAAAAAATAAGTGTGGGAACTCATCCAAGATTTCCACTCAAGGGATGGTCCTTCAGGACTTCTGCTAGTGGGAATGGTGTTCCTGCTGTGGAAAAAGTGTAGGAACTCAGTTCCCACACATTCATGCAGGACTTGAGCCCTGTTCAGGGGGTCATTATTTCTGAAGACTTAAAGAACTATGCCAAAAATTACCTTTTCCTCTATACACAGGATAAGGGATAGGTAGCTGATCACTGGGGTCCGACCCCCAACAATCTCCAGGATGGGACCCTTTGCTCAGTGAGGAGCGCGTGCTGCAGATGGCACGCGCTCCATTCATTTCTATTGGAGCATCGAAAAGACCCAAGAAGAACAGCAGTCAGGCATCATCAGGGCTCCCATAGAAATGAATGGAGGGCATGCAGTCTACCGGTAGACAAAAATTCCCTAGATCGTAGGGGGGCCAGCGCTCGGACCCCCATGATCAGCTACTTACGCTTTATCCTGTGTATAGGGTATATGTTAAAGGGGTATTCCGGGAAAAAACATTTTTTTTTATATATCAACTGGTTCCAGAAAGTTAAACAGATTTGTAAATTACTTCTATTAAAAAATCTTAATCCTTTCAATAATTATCAGCTGCTGAAGTTGAGTTGTTATTTTCTGTCTGGCAACAGTGCTCTCTACTGACATCTCTGCTTGTTTCGGGAACTGCACAGAGTAGAAGATGTTTGCTATGGGGATTTGCTTCTAAATTGGGCGGTTCCCGAGACAAGCGTCCTCAGAGAGCACTTAGACAGAAAAGAACAACTCAAGTTAAGCTCATAAGTACTGAAAGGATGAAGATTTTTTAATAGAAGTAATTTACAAATCTGTTTAACTTTCTGGAGCCAGTTGATATATAAAAAAAAAAGTTTTTTTCCTGGATAACCCATTTAACTTTTGCTGATGTCCTCCTTTAAAGGTAGGCAGTGAATGTCAGAGCTGCAAAAAAAATAAAAAAAATAAATGCTAGCAGAATGCTCTAGTGTATAGGGAGAGGTATAAGCAGTAGAGATGGAAGTGCTCATGCAGCTGTACAGAACACTGGTGAGACCTCACTTGGAGTATTGTGCGCAGTACTTAGGTCTGTATCTCCAGAGGGATATAGATACTCTAGAGCAGTGTTTCCCAACCAGGGTGTCGCTCAAGCTGTTGCAAAACTACAACTCCCAGCATGCTGGGAGTTGTAGTTTTGCACAGCTGGAGGCACCCTGGTTGGGAAACACTGCTCTAGAGAGAGTTCAGAGAAGAGCTACTATACTAGTACATGGATTGCAGGTGTTTGCTGTCTGGGCATGCTGGGAGCTGTAGTTTTGCAACAGCTGAAGGTCCACAATGTGGGATCTAGGGAGTTTTTGGAAAAGGTGTAAGACATAGGGAGGATGCTAGAAAAGTGAGAAGCTGAAGAAGTCTTGTCAGAATTTTTATGGTGATGGTGGTCCAATCCAGATGGAGAAGACAAGGCATGTGTGTGTGTGTATATATATATATATATATATATATATATATATATATATATATATATACCGTATTTTTCGCCCTATAGGACGCACCGGCGTATAAGACGCAGCCAATTTATAGGTGCAAAATCTAAAAAAATAAAGATTTTGAACCCAATAGTAGTCTTCAACCTGCGGACCTCCAGATGTTGCAAAACTACAACTCCCAGCATGCCCGGACAGCCGTTGGCTGTCCGGGCATGCTGGGAGTTGTAGTTTTGCAACATCAGGAGGTCCACAGATTGAAGACCACTACATAGGAGGTAGTACTCACCTGTCCCCGCCGCTCCGGACCCGTCACCGCTGCCCTTGATGTCGCTCCATCGCTGTCGCCGTGTCCCCGTCGCTCCGGAACGTCTCTGGAACAGGGATCCCTGAGCGGAGAAGACACCGAGGAGGCAGGTAAGGTCCCTCCCGGTGTCCTGTAAGCACTAACCCGGCTATTCAGTCGGGCTGTTCGGGACCGCCGCGGTGAAATCACAGTGGTCCCGAACAGCCCGAATGAACAGCCGGGTTAGTGTCACTTTTCCCTTCAGACATGTTGGTCAGCTTTGATCGCCGCGTCTGAAGGGTTAATATAGGGCATCACCGCGATCGGTGATGTCCTGTATTAGCCGCGGGTCCCGGCCTTTGATGGCCGCAGGGACCGCCGTGATAGGTGTGTGTATTCGCCGTATAAGACGCACCGACTTTTCCCCCCCAGTTTTGGGGAAGAAAAAGTGCGTCTTATACGGCGAAAAATACGGTATGTGTATGTATATGCTATGCAGAAGGCCAGTGTGTACTGATGAATGCAGAACATCCTATTGTGATATAAAACCCACAGGACTAGAAAGCACCAAACCCGGTGGGTAAGTAGTAGAGGGTGTAAGGGCACCTACATAAATATGGTGTCAAAACACAACATTTCATAATACTGGCAGATCTGCATTGACAATAATGGCTTTGCAGAAACGCCCAGTCCAGACAGAACCATCAGATACTGCTGAGAGGACTTATCGTAAAATGTACTTTTATGGTGGCTAAACTGCTATTGATGTCTATGGAAACATCTTCTTGCTGGGTCAGTAATAAATGTTAAACTGGCTCCAAAGCATTATGCCCATCCCATAGAATTACATTACCCGGGATTCCATATTATATGATTCTGATCTCTTCGCTGTTGTCCTGTAGATCCGTCAATGCAATCTAGATACAGCACATTATGGCCACACATCTATACTGTACTTCTAATGGAGTTACCAAGTAAGTGAAGCTCCTGTATAATACACAGCTCAAGACATAGACCATAAAGGAATTATCTAAGAATAGAAAAATAGAGCTAATTTCTTTAAATACCAGTACCACATTTGTCTTCAGGAGATGTGTGTTATTACAACTTGGCTCCAAAAAGTGAAAGGGGTACTCCGGTGGAAGATAAAGGGGTACTCCAGTGGAAAACTTTTTTTTATCAACTGGTGCCAGAAAGATAAACAGATTTGTAAATGACTTCTATTAAAAAAAATATATTTACCATTCCAGTACTTATTAGCAGCTGTATGCTACAGAGGAAATTCTTTTCTTTTTGAATTTTTTTTTGTGTTGTCCACAGTGCTCTCTGCTGACATCTGATGTCCATATCAGGAACTGTCCAGAGCAGGAGAAAATCCCCACTGCAAACCTATGCTGCTCTGGACAATTCCTGACATGGACAGAGGTGTCAGAAGAGAGCACTGTGGACAACACAAAAAAGAAATTCAAAAAGAAAAGAATTTCCTTTGTATTATACAGCAGCTGATAAGTACTGGAAGGATTACGATTTTTTAATAGGAGTAATTTACAAATCTGTTTAACTTTCTGGCACCAGTTCATTTAAAAAAAATAAAAATTCCACCGCAGTACCCCTTTTATGAAACAGACCTGAAACGCCATAAACAACCTGAAGAAGTTCAGCTCTGTTTTTCTTAACATTGTACTACGGAGGTAAAAAAAAAAAAATAATAATAATGTTTTCAAATCAACTGGGGCTAAAAAGTTAAACAGATTTGTAAATTACATCTATTAAAAAATCTAAATCCTTCCAGCACTTAGCAGCTGCTGTATACTACAGAGGAAGTTGTGTAGTTCTTTCCACTCTGACTACAGTGCTCTCTGTTGCTGACACCTTTGTCCATGTCAGGAACGGTCCAGCGTAGAAGCAAATTCCCATAGCGAACCTATCCTATCCATAGCGAACGATCCACCCCACTAGCCCACCAGGGAGCATTCACAGGTACCTTTAGACGCCGCTGTCGGCTTTGACAGCGGTGATCTAAAGGGTTAATAGCCAGCCTGCTAATAGCCGCATGCTGGCTATTAGCGGCGGCCCCCGGCTACTGAAATCTGCTGGAGGCCCCAGAGTATGGAGCGGGCAGGAGTCGGGAGCCCGCTCAATACACCCAGAGCGCCGCCACGCTTGTCGGGTCCGGCACTACTTGCATGAGCCGGAAAAATTCACCTGCATGTCCCGGGCGTCGGGAGATACGAATTCCACATCCCTAAAAAGATAGATTCAAAAATATTTTGAATCGATACAGTATCTCCAAATGAAAAATCGCGATAATCTAGCGAATCGATTTTTTCTTACACCCCTAATATATATATATATATATATATATTCCCCCCCCCCCCCCTCTGGAGTGCCCCATTAAACTTTGACGAATTCTTTGAACGATGTCAATTTTTTTTTAGCAAAATATGACAGGGGAGCTTTAGACATCACTATAAAATGTAGGTTTTAGGCAAGCAGGCATGAAGTATAAAGAAATAAAAAATTAATAAAAAAAAATATATATTAAAAAAATATTTATATATATATATATATATATATATATATATATATATATATATATACACACATACATACACACACACCTATTATTTTGGATGCAAGACTGGTTATCTCTAAAAATCATTGCAGTAAAACCTCAATATGTATTAATATGGGATATTATAGGTTCCTGTGCGCAGGGACTTGTAGCATTACAGGCTACCAAGGGCTTTTATACTTCTATCCACTGCTGGATTCCCAATGACGCCATGCACAGTTTGGCATGGGACGATTAGGAGATCACCATCTGGAACCTGAACTGGATTTATATAACACCAGATTATATTGTTGTGTTTCGTAAAAGCGTGGGTTTACTGCTATTTTATCACACTAGTGAAAGGTTTTCCATCCAGTGCGTCTCCAGCTGTTGCAAAACTACAACTCCCAGCATGCCCGGACAGCCAACGGCTGTCCGGGCATGCTGGGAGTTGTAGTTTTGCAACAGCTGGAGGCACCCTGGTTGGGAATAGTGCATCATTGTCTTTTGTATCATGGTGGGTGGGCAAAGTATCCCATGACAGCTCTTGGAATTCTGGATTTTCATTTTCGAACATAAAAAGGAGGAGGAAGGGGGGTGTTCTCTAGGAATATAGAAATTAGGTCACATAGTTATCTGTACTGATATTCACTGATCTCAGGGGCTGATCATGGCTGCAGGGGAGACTCCATTTACTTACGCTTTACATAAAGGGATTTATGTGCATGTTCAGTCTGTACGGATGAGACATTAATACACATCGCGCCTAACCCCCCCCCCCCCCCCCCCCCCCAGATTACCTCTCGGTTAGCAAACAGCAGGAAGGACTATCCCATCAAATCACCCACTGTCCATTTGCTCTATTTATACATCTGAATGTCACAGAATGAGATCCCCCTACTATTGAGAGTGTCTTAAATATTAGAAAAGGGTGTATATATAAAAGAAGAAAGACTACCAAAAGGGGACATAGTTTTAAATGAAAAAGGCGCGGGTTTATGTAGCAATATCAGGAAGTATTACTTTACTGAGAGCGTAGTGGATGCATGGAATAGCCTTCCTGTAGAAGTGGCCACTGCAAATACAGTGAAGGCATTTAAAGGGGTATGCCGCCCATAGACAGGTTATCCCGTATTCAAAGGATAGGGGGTTTAACATGTTTGATCGCGGGGGATGTGGCGGCTGGGACCCACCGCGATCTGCGGGCAGGCACTGTGGCTTTTATGAACATGGAAGCCTGGGGCTTCTGTGTTCGTGCTGTCACGCCATGCCCTCCCCTTCATGTCTATGGGAGAGTGTGTGACATAAGATACATGTAAAACATAAGAGATAAAACATTTATAGAGTTCTGCAAGGCACAGAAATTAATGTCAACATTTGGAGTTCCAGAAATTTACTGTACAGTAGCCCTGATAACACGAAGTATGGGCACGAAGTATAGACGCGAAGTAAAGTGCATAGTGAAAGTATTCGGCCCCCTTGAACTTTTCAACCTTTGCCACATTTCAGGCTTCAAACATAAAGATATAAAACTGTAATTTTTTGTGAAGAATCAACAACAATTGGGACACAATCATAAAGTGGAACAAGATTTATTGGATATTTCAAACTTTGTTAATAAAAAACTGAAAAATTGGGCGTGCAAAATTATTCAGCCCCTTTACTTTCAGTGCAGCAAACTCTCTCCAGAAGTTGAGTGAGGATCTCTGAATGATCCAATGTTGACCTAAATGACTAATGATGATAAATAGAATCCACCTGTGTGTAATCAAGTCTCTGTATAAATGCACCTGCACTGTGATAGTCTCAGAGGTCCGTTTAAAGCGCAGAGAGCATCATGAAGAACAAGGAACACACCAGGCAGGTCTGAAATACTGTTGTGGAGATTTAAAGCCGGATTTGGATACAAAAGGCAAGCTTTAAACATCCCAAGGAGCACTGTGCAAGAAATAATATTTAAATCGAAGGAGTATCAGACCACTGCAAATCTACCTGGCCGTCCCTCTAAACTTTCAGCTCATACAAGGAAAAGACTGATCAGAGATGCAGCCAAGAGGCCCATGATCACTCTGGATGAACTGCAGAGATCTACAGCTGAGGAGGGGGGACTCTGTTCATAGGACAACAATCAGTCATGTACTGCACAAATCTGGCCTTTATGGAAGAGTGGCAAGAAGAAAGCCATTTCTTAATGATATCCATAAAAAGTGTTGTTTAAAGTTTGCCACAAGCCACCTGGGAGACACCAAACATGTGGAAGAAGGTGCTCTGGTCAGATTAAACCAAAATCTAACTTTTTAGCAACAATGCAAAACGTTATGTTTGGCGTAAAAGCAACACAGCTCATCATCCTGAACACACCATCCCCACTGTCAAACATGGTGGTGGCAGCATCATGGTTTGGGCCTGCTTTTCTTCAGCAGGGACAGGGAAGATGGTTAAAATTGATGGGAAGATGGATGGAGCCAAATACAGGATCATTTTGGAAGAAAACCTGATGGAGTCTGCAAAAGACCTGAGACTGGGACGGAGATTTGTCTTCCAACAAGACAATTATCCAAAACATAAAGCAAAATCTACAATGGAATGGTTCACAAAAAAACATATCCAGGTGTTAGAATGGCCAAGTCAAAGTCCAGACCTGAATCCAATGGAGAATCTGTGGAGAGAACTGAAAACTGCTGTTCACTAACGCTCTCCATCCAACCTCACTTAGGCTGGGTCCACACTACGTTTTGTCCCATACGGGAGCGCATACGGCAGGGGGGAGCTAAAAGCTCGCGCTCCCGTATGTTACCGTATGCGCTCCCGTATGTCATTCATTTCAATGAGCCGACCGGAGTGAAACGTTCGGTTCGGTCGGCTCATTTTTGCGCCGTATGCGCTTTTACAACCGGACCTAAAACTGTGGTCAACCACGGTTTTAGGTCCGGTTGTAAAAGCGCATACGGCGCAAAAATGAGCCGACCGGACCGAACGTTTCACTCCGGTCGGCTCATTGAAATGAATGACATACGGGAGCGCATACGGTCACATACGGGAGCGCGAGCTTTTAGCTCCCCCCTGCCGTATGCGCTCCCGTATGGGACAAAATGTAGTGTGGACCCAGCCTAAGCTTGAGCTGTTTTGCGAGGAGGAATGGGCAACAATTTCAGTCTCTCGATGTGCAAAACTGACAGAGACATACCCCAAGCGACTTACAGCTGTAATCGCAGCAAAAGGTGGCGCTACAAAGTATTAACTAAGGGGGCTGAATAATTTTGCACGCCCAATTTTCAGTTTTTTTATTTGTTAAAAAAGTTTGAAATATTCAATACATTTCGTTCCACTTCATGATTGTGTCCCACTTGTTGATTCTTCACTAAAAAATTACAGTTTTATATCTTTATGTTTGAAGCCTGAAATGTGGCAAAAGGTCGAAAAGTTCAAGGCAGCCGAATACTTTCACTATGCACTGTATAGACGCGATGTACAGACACAAAGTATAGACTTCTTCCAGGGGCTGACTGGAATGCACATCCGCACATGAATAAAGGAAGCCCCATGCTCGGAGCAGTGTAGCTTGGCTTTGTTGGCCTCCGCCACACAGCACATGATCAGCAGCTGATACAAAAGTCAAGACTGGACACTTTGTTGCCTAAAGAAACTGTAAAGTGGCAGTGCTTGGAAAGTGGAAGGAAGAAAAAAAGGTTTTTTTAATTTATAAAAGCTCCATTATCCTTCATCTTTTTCCTAGTTTTGAGACCCGGGATGTCAAAGTGCAGCTTAGAAAATCACTGGCAGGAGCGTTGTTCTGCCTCGGGCAGTAACTGGCGGAGCAGCAATCTGACATATTGGACCAGGGCACCAGGAAGAGGATTGCACCAGAAGCTGGGACAGTGATACATAAGGGACCGGGGAGTGTGGGAAGTAAGTATAGGTTTATATTTTCATGCAGGCAGCCTGGGCATATTGTTAAAAAATGCTGTTTGATGGAGTATGCCTATAAACTTCTTCGCAGCTACTACTTCTACAGGAAGGCTCTTCCATGCATCCACCACTCTCTCAGTAAATAAATACTTCCTGATATTACTGCATAAAAAACTTTGTCCCTCTAATAGAAAACTATGTCCTCTTGTGGCAGTTTTTCTTCTTTTAAATCTCCTCTCCTCCTTTACCGTGTTGATCCTCTTTATGTATATAAAAGTTTCTCTCATCTCCCTCTATCTTCTATACATTAAGGTCCTTTAACCTTTCCTGGTAAGTTTTTTCCTGCAATCCATGTACTAGTTCCGTAGCTCTTCTCTGAACTCTCTCCAATGTATCTATTACTTCATGGTCAAAACTTGTGACTGAAATGATCCTTCCTCTCGGATTCTTTTATCTTCCTCTGCTTTTCTTTTAGGGTTGTGAGTTTAGATACCTGATGTAAAACAAGCCGCCGCCAATCGACATCCCTATGTACACACCATGCATGTGATGTTTATCTACTGGTTAGGACACAAGGAAGAAACAAGCTGTCATGGGCCGAACACTAAACCAACTCAACTCCTGACACCTATGTGGAAATGTGACATTTATGATGAACATGAACAGCTGCTTCCAGCTCGGCTACACCCGACAATCTCACGGCTTTCCTACCGAGGAATCCACCTTGTATCCCGACTGAAGTAATGCATATGGATAAGGTTGGCTGCACACAGAATTACTGTACTATTGCCCCAATTCTTCATCGTAAAGTAGGGTGGGACAGATTGGGGTTGGGGGAGACTGCGAACTAGGGATCGACAGATATCGTTTTTTTAGGGCCGATACTGATAATCGGTGGAGGTTAGGGCCGATAGCTGATAACTTATACCGATATTCCGGTATAAATGATCGGCTATTTATCCCCCCTCGACACCGCTGCAGGTCATTGATTTAAAGCGGGCAGTTTAAATCAATGCACTGCAGTGGCTTTTGCGGTGCCATAGGCCGCCGCCGCCGCCAACACCCGCTTCTCTCCCCCTACCTGTCAGGGTGGTCCAGGCCATCCATTCTTCCTTCCTGTAGTGTCCGGTGGCATTCCGGGTGGAGGGTGCACCGGTCCGGGCTGTCCTTCTCCGGCGGTCATCTTCTCCACTCCGGGCAGGCTCCGGCCTAGTACGCTGCATAGACGCCGCTGCGCAGTGAAGCCAGTGCGCAGCGACGCACCTGACGTCACGGCGTAGCGGCGTCTATGCAGCGTACTAGGCCGGAGCCTGCACGGAGTGGAGAAGAGGACCCCCGGAGAAGAAGGACAGCCTGAACCGGTGCACCCTCCACCCGGAATGCTGCCGGACACTACAGGAAGGAAGGATGGATGGCCCGGACCACCCCCATTACGGGTAAGTTTATTTTATTTTAATTTTTTTTATTGACTCTGAGGGTGGGGGAGGGGCCCGACCGGAATAGCGGTATGGGCAAAAATCCATACCGGTATACCGCACAGCACTACGGTGGGGGGTGCGACGCGGTGGGTCGGGGGGGGGCGATCGCGGTGCGGTGGGTCGGGGGGGGGGGCGGTCGCTTTGCGGTGCGGGGGGGCGGGGCATTATCGGCTTATCGGCAAGGTCATTGCCGATACCGATAATGCCCTAAATCGTCATTATCTGCCGCTAATATCGGCCATGCCGATAATCGGTCGATCCCTACTGCGGACCCTATGTGAGAAATTCTTGTATATTACATATGTAAAGTAAACAGTGATTCATTAAAAGGGGTACTCCGGCCCCAAGACATCTTATCCCCTATCAAAAGCATAGGGGATAAGATGTCTGATCGCGGGGGTCCCGCCGCTGGGGAGCCCCGCAATCTGTCATTTAGCACCCACCTTTGCTAGCTCTCCTCAGCGATGGAGGCTCCGAGTGTGCAGCGTGACGACCACGTGGCCGGAGTATTGTGACATCACGCCCCGCCCCCTCAATGCAAGTCTATGGGAGGGGGCATCACGCCCCCTCCCATAGACTTGCATCGAGGGGGCGGGGCATGACATCACACAGGGGCGGAGTCGTGACATCATGATACTCCGTACCCGTGGTCTGGAGGCATAACACAGAGCCTCCTGCACTTCCTGCAGTGCTTACAGGTGTGTGCTGCATGCTAGATTGCGGGGGTCCCCAGCAGCGGGACCCCCGCGATCCGACACCTTATCCCCTATCCTTTGGATAGGGGATAAGGTGTCTTGGGGCCGGAGTACCCCTTTAATACCAGACTGACTCTAAGCATTAAACACCCTCTATCCTGTTTCCCATTGAAAAGGGAGAGATTACATTCAACTACTTTTTTCACCATCAAGGACAATCTTTTTCGTCGATATCACTTTCAGTTGTTGGAGGCGCCTGATACATCCTCAGCAATGTAGCTCAATATTTAGCATTTCCAAAGCAGGAAATCTGTACAAAATTGTGTAGATTTTGGTGTGGATTTCCTGTGAGTCTGCCACTGTGGATTTGGGGACAAATATGCTAATGAAAAAGTCCAATGGTAGGAATTGATCTCTGTCTGTAAATTTCTTTTCACCCCATTTGCCTAGGTGTAAGTCATATGTACTTCCCCCATATTTATCAAATAGCTGAGTTTTTGGTGAAGTTTTTTTCTATCTTTTCTTGTTACTATCTATATTTTAAAGCAACCCTGATATCTTGCAGCTTTCATTTTGGTCTCTTGGCCTAAAAAAAGCGGAGAATCTCTGCTCTGTGTGTGATGATAAGGAGGAGGGTGCTGGAAAGTCAATGCAGGAAGGTGACACCAGTAGATGGAGAAGACAAAACTCAGCCTCCCAAACCTCACAAAAAACATGCCCAGACCAGTTGCCCATTAATATGAATGGGACAGCTCCTGTCCCCTCCATGTATCCCTATGGGAGGGCTGGAGATATATGAACACTATCTCCTGCTCTCCCATAAAGATGCATGCAGGGGGTGTGTCGGCCACCGCTTCGTGCCAAGGTTGACTCACTTCATTTATGGGGAGAGCCTGGGCACCGGGCAAAACTGGTGTTTTTCTTCTAAAATAACATTACTGTGTATCTTTTCAGATAGTCTGGCTTAATCTTTTTGGGTCTACAGCCTTAATACTGACCTATTTGTCTCCAAAGCTACAGACTACCAACAAGTAATGTCGTGTGTTACTAGTACGTTGTAATAAAACATTCCATTATTTTCTTGCCATTTTTTTGATGAAAGTAGCCTGAATCCCTACCTATAAAAGCAAAGACAAGTAAAAAGGTACACTATGGACTCCTAGATCCCAAATCGATGCCTTACTACAAATCCACATAACAGATTTGAAACAAGGCCATACATATGTCGTCTTATTCTAAATAGACTAGAAAATGTTCTCAAAGAAGTCGCCTGACTTTCTAAGCTTCGCATGTGAGAAAAGTCTCCCTTCAAGGTTCAAGTATAGGTCTTTGAGTGACAGCTGCAAATCCTCTTGCACCGCTCTGCATTTTTACTTGTTTGCTCATTCTACACCAATGGAAATTTCCATCCCTGACCTTAGGCACTGGTTGACCTTCTTATACCATCAGCTCTTTGCTATGACATGGTTAGGTTCCCATAATACTTGTAGCTACACCTAGTGAAAAGTGCATGTGTAAATGTCACTAAAGTACCCGAGGCAGTGCAGTAACCAACAAACCCTGATTGAGTTGTGCAAGACAACATAACCAAGGATAAGATCACAACTAGTGAAACAGAGCCGAGACGACTGCACAGGGAGGCCGACAGGCAACGTGCAGGGCAATTACGCCGTCTGGTTCACATGAGGAGTGACAAATGGAAGATCATATACACAGGTGTACAAACAGAGAGCAAAAGGAAGGCCACACAGCATAACCAGGGGTGACTCTGCTTTTTTATTTTTATAGGAATTCTCCTCCTGAGGGTGGTTTCATTTTTAATACTGGATCCACTTCTGGCTGTACCAAAAAAAATAATTTATCATTGTGTAAATCAATTTCTTTTTACCCAGTCTGCCTGGGCATATATCATGCGTTGTTCCAACATTTATCAAAGAGGTGCACGTTCTTCATAAGTGGCAAAGTAGCTTAGATGTAGACAAGTGTTGTCCAGGCTGGTTTAAAGGGGTATTCCGGCTTTATACATCTAAATGCAGGGTTCCCGCCGCTGAGGACCCCCGTGATCTCGGTGCAGCCCCCGGCATTCTGGGCCGGGCACTGGCTCTGAGACGGGGACGTCATGCCACGCCCCCTCCATTCATGTCTATGGGAGGGGGCGTGATGGACGTCATGCCCCCTCCCATAGACATGAATGGAGGGGGCATGGCATGACGTCACTAGTGGGCGTGGCCGTGACATCTTGTTCCCGTCTCTGAGGCAGCACCCGGCACGAATGCCGGGGGCTGCACAGAGATCGTGGGGGTCCCCAGCGGCTGGACCCCTGCGCTCATACATCTTATCCCCTATCCTTTGGATAGGGGATAAGATGTATAAAGCCAGAAAACCCTTTTAAGAGTGCACAAAATTTTGATTGTTTGTGGAAATATTTTGAGACAACCATGCCACAAGAGGTGAGCGAACTTACAGTGATTCGATTCGTCACGAAATTCTCGGCTCGGCAGTGTTGACTTTATCCTGCATAAATGAGTTCAGCTTTCAGGTGCTCCGGTGGGCTGGAAAAGGTGGAAACAGTCCTAGGAGGGAGTCTCCAGCCCACCGAGCACCTGAAAGCTGAACTAACTTATGCAGGATAAAGTCAGCAACTGCCGAGCCGAGAGGTTTGTGATGAATCGAATCACTGTAAGTTCACTCATCTCTACATGCCACACTACGTTCAAGTTGTTTTCTTAAAGGAGTCTAAATGATATGCACACAAATTTGCTACTTTTAAACACTAATAAAACGGTAAAACCAAAATTATAAATTCTCACCCATTTTGTGTGAAACCACCCTTAAAAATGTAAAGAAAAAAAGACGACAGAAAATGTATTTTCAACACTGAAAAACTGATTGACAGCCCTTCATATTAACATTGCGGATCATCTTGCTAAGTAACTTGCCTGGACAAGGTCTCATTTAAAGGACTGTAATGTATAGAGAATACAAAGAAGAGGAAGGCATGCAGAATACTCAAAACTTGTTGAAGGATCAAGTCATTCTGTGGACTTAAGAGGGCGATGATCACATATATCAACCTGTCAAGAGACATTGTGATTGACCATAACCCTTAAAAAATGTATCCGAAACATCTAGAACAGATCACATACACAATACATTCTGGACATTCTACATATTTTCTGTATATTTATACAGTGGGGCAAAAAAAGTATTTATTCAGCCACCAATCAACTTAAAAAGATGAGAGGCCTGTCATTTTCATCATAGGTATACCTTAAAAGGGGTACTCCGCCTCTAGACATCTTATCCCCCATCCAAAGGATAGGGGATAAGATGTCAGATCGCTGGGGTCCCGCTGCAGCACCCCGCTATCATTACTGCACAGAGCACGCTTGCTCTCTGCGTAATGACCGGCGATACAGGGGCTGGAGCATAGTGATGCTCTGCCCCCCTCATGATGTCACGGCCCACCCCCTTAACGCAAGTCTATGGGAGGGGGTGTGATGGCAGTCATGCCCCCTCCCATAGACTTGTATTGAGGGGGCAGGCCGTGACGTCACGAGGGAGCGGAGCCATGACGTAACAATGCTCCAGCCCCTGTATCGCCGGTCATTACGCAAAGAGCGAGTTTGCTCTGTGCAGTAATGATGGTGGGGCGCCGCAGCGGAGATCCAGGGGGTCCCCAGCAGCGGGACCCCGGAGATCTGACATCTTATCCCCTATCCTTAGGATAGGGGATAAGATGCTAGGGGCAGAGTATCCCTTTAACTAAGAGAAAAAAAAATCCATAAAATCACATTGTCTGATTTCTAAAGAATTTATTTGCAAATTATGGTGGAAAATAAGCTTTGGGTCACCTACAAACAAGCAAGATTTCTGGCTCTCACAGACCTGAAACAACTTCTTTAAGAGTCTCCTCTGTCCTCCACTTATTACCTGTATTAATGGCACCTGTTTGAACCTATCATTATAAAAAACACCTGTCCACAACCTCAAATAGTCACACTCCAAATTCCACTATGGCCAAGACCAAAGAGCTGTTGAAGGACACCAGAAACAAAATTGTAGACCTGCACCAGGCTGGGAACACTGAATCTGCAATAGGCAAGCAGCTTGGTGTGAAGAAATCAACTGTGGGAGCAATTATTAGAAAATGGAAGACATACAAGACCACTGATAATCTCCCTCGATCTGGGGCTCCACGCAAGATCTCACCCCGTGGTGTCAAAATGATCACAAGATCGGTGAGCAAAAATCCCAGAACCAAACGGGGGGGGGGGGGGGGGGGGGGGGACCTAGTGAATGATCTGCAGAGAGCTGGGACCAAAGTAACAAAGGCTACCATCAGTAACACACTACGCTGCCAGGGACTGAAATCATGCAGTGCCAGACATGTCCCCCTGCTTAAGCCAGTACATGTCTGGGCCCGTTTGTCACACCCCATCCCATAAACTTGCATTGAGGGGGCGGGGCATTTATGTCATGAGGGGCGGGGCTATGACATCACGAGCTCCTGGATTTGTTTTCTCTTAGGTCTCTCATAGTTGAGGTATACTTATGATGAAAATTACAGGACTCCTCTTTTTAAGTGGGAGAACTTGCACAATTGATGGCTGACTAAATACTTTTTTGCTGCGAGCGGAATTTCTGTAGTGTGCATGAGCCCTTAAGGGCTAAACAGCTGCCAGACACCTATATGGCTCCTATAGTATTATATGGCTAGTATTATAAGGATTAGACAAACAAACTTAAAGGGGTACTCCGGTGGACATTATTATTATTTTTTTTTTTTTTATCAACTGGTGCCAGGAAGTGAAACAGATTTGTAAATTACTTCAATTAAAAATTCTTAATCCTTCCAGTACCTATTAGTGGCTGTATATCACAGAGGAGGTTCTTTTCTTTTTGGATTTCTTTACTTTCACTACCACAGTGCTCTCTGCTGACACCTCTGTCCATTTTTAGGAACTGTTCAGAGCAGCATAGGTTTGCTATGAGGATTTTCTCCTGCTCTGGAAAGTTCCTGACATGGACTTGTCAGCAGAGAGCACTGTGGTTGTGACATCCAAAAAGAAATCCAAAAAGAAAATAATTTCCTCTGTAGTAAACAGCCGCTAATAAGTACTGGAAGGATTAAGATTTAATAGAAGATTTAATAGAAGTAATTACAAATCTTGAAAGAACTCCGTCCGGCACCAACGTATGAGGTAAAAAAGGCTTGTCTTTATTTATTCCACAGCAGGATACATACAGATAAAGATGTCTGACGCGTTTCGCCCTTTGCAGGGCTTAATCGTAGAGTCTACGATTAAGCCCTGCAAAGGGCGAAACGCGTCAGACATCTTTATCTGTATGTATCCTGCTGTGGAATAAATAAAGACAAGCCTTTTTTTTACCTCATACCTTGGTGCCGGACGGAGTTCTTTCAAGTATAAGGAGTTGCCGGAGGCGGTGCCGGCAGTCCGCAGCACAGGTGCAGGAGGTGTCCGGAGCTGGTGAGAGCAGTATCCATATCCCTTTAATTTACAAATCTGTTTAACTTTCTGGCATCAGTGGATAAAAAAATAAAATAAAAAAAAAGTTTTCCACCTGAGTACCCCTTTAATTTTTCTGACGCCCAATTCTCATAGTGGCAGATGCCTCATGGTATACTTGGCTATAGATCCATAGCATTCATTCACAGGGATTTGATGTGTTTGGAAAAGGTGGTTTAGGTATTTTACATGAATGTTTGTATTTAAGCACAAAGCATGACAATATTCCCACTGGTCATAGACACAGCACACAAAACGTAAAAATAAAAGTCTATAAACCAAATCTATTTTTTTGACTTTCAACGCTGTAGAAGAGGCAGGAACGTTGTGTAATGGGGGTAAATCTGTCCGTAATCTCTGGCTGCAGTCTAAATACCATCAGGTAGGAGAACATGTAAAGGCACAGACAATACCCAAACATAAATCACTACAGTTTACACGGCCCTATCATGTAACATTAGGACGTCTGTTTCTTCAGGAATACTTTTAGCAACTATTCATCTTCTGAAGAACAGAGCAAAGTAGTTGTGTGTAATGTAATGGACGCCAGAGTCATCGGTCTCTGATGACCTAATAACCCAGGAAATCTACTTGCATCCCTCAAATAAAGGCTTGACCCCAGATATGACCTAATCTACTGACCGCCAGTAAAGTCATTACAGCAATTTTACTCAACTATTGCAAAACTACAACAGGAACCAAAGGCTGCTGGGACATGCTGAGAGTTGTAATATTGAGAGCCACAGGATGGGGAACACTGCATTACAGTGACTGTCTTCTGAAGACAGCCCCCCATCAAATGGAAGCTGGCCATACATACAAGATCATGGAATTCCAGGATATGGCCAACTGATAATTCGTAGAGATCCCACCAGTGATCAGACCAAACTAACCGATCCGGGAAAGTGTTTTAAGAGTATGCTGACGCAAAGTGGAAAATGTTTCCCAGAAATTGGCCATTCATGACTAAATTTGTAGTTTCAGCCAACCATGGCCAAAAAAAGAGAACCCCTTATACCTATCTAATAGGCAGCTTAAAGGGTTACTCCACTGCTCAGCATTTGGGACAAACAGTTCCAAACGCCGGAGCTCGTGACATCATAGCATCACCCCCTCATGATGTCACGCCCAGCCCCCTCAATACAAGTCTATGGGAGGGGGCGTGACCGCCGTCACGCCCCCTCCCATAGACTTGCATTGAGGGGGTGAGGCTATGATGTCACGAGCTCCCGGCTCCGGCATTCGGAACAGTTAGTTCCAAGTACTGAGCAGCGGAGTACCCCTTTAAGCTGCCTATTAGATAAGTGAAAGCTGAACACAACAATTTCAAAGAGATCCTCTGACCCATGTGTATTGGGGGGGGGGGGGCTCTTGACTAACCCCCCCCCCCCCCAATAACCTGCTACCTCAGCAGCGTTCTCTCTATTAATTACACATTGACTTCAATGGGTAGGAAAATACACAGCAGTAAATATGCAGCAAAATACAGCACGTGTTACCCTACCCTACAAGCGTTCATACTTATAGGGAAGATTGGGAAAGAAAACTGTTCACCGAAACAGGTCTATGGGCAGCTGTACAGAGTGGACCTGTAAATTGGCTCATAGAGGACCACTCTATGGTACCTATAGACTCTCAAAGACAACCCCTACCCCTTCAGGATAAAATTAGCCTTATATGGTGCACTTTATTGTTGGTGAAGCAATTACATGGCCAATACTAATATTTAATAAATAAATATATACTGGCGCAATAAATAGGGTAAAAGACACTAATTTATTTAGAATTAGGAGTATAAAATATTTCAAATAAAATGAGGGGAAAGTAAAATATTGCACAAGACCTGGTGTGGAGATCACCCTTCAGTGGTAGGTTGGTGGGTCAGTCAGTCAATAGGAACCCTATTTGGGTATATTGATAGGGGTATAATGTGTATCCACAAGAGAGCCAAAGGCTGAGGTAGTGTGTATCAGGTAATGTGCATCCTGTTTGTTCGTTTCCTGATTCTCCTGGATGTAAGGTGCTATTGGTTACGGATCACTTGCTCCTTTCCATATGTACGTGGGGTACAGTATGTATATGGCTGTTCTGCACTGTATCTGTGGAGACGTTATGTGCTCCTGGCAAATTTTTGTCCAAGATCCCTGCGGATTTGTTCAGGGGTGTTTCTCGTGTAGCTTCCGATGCTTGGATCGGGCGGGAGACTGCCCCGGCCGGTGGCGTCTCTGCCGTTCCCGGTCTCACTTTGCTGCACGTCCAGTGAATCATTTTGCCGTAAGTGACGTCACTACCGGACAGCGGTTGGTCCAAGAAGTGTTCCGACGCGTTTCGGAGGCGGTCTCGGCCTCCTTTGTCCGGGAAAACGAACAAACAGGATGCACATTACCTGATACACACTACCTCAGCCTTTGGCTCTCTTGTGGATACACATTATACCCCTATCAATATACCCAAATAGGGTTCCTATTGACTGACTGACCCACCAACCTACCAGTGAAGGGTGATCTCCACACAGGGTCTTGTGCAATATTTTACTTTCCCCTCATTTTATTTGAAATATTTTATACTCTTAATTCTAAATAAATTAGTGTCTTTTACCCTATTTATTGCGCCAGTATATATTTATTTATTTAATATTCATTACGGTAATTTACCTAATATTTTGGGGACTAGCAGGAACCCAACAATATACCAGGCAGCATTCCCACACACTACTGAGTGTATACTTTTATATTGCCATCATCTATATACGGTACTCATCTTCCCCAATCCACAAGAGCGCTAGTGACAATATCTACTATATATTTGCAATACTTCTATTTCCCAACAACCTGCTGGTTCCTCTTGGCCATATCAGTGGTGGGAAACAAAGGCGAACTGGAAAAATTTCCATTTGAATAAAGTACATTTAATTTATTTTGCAGTATTTGTGGCTTTAGTATTTACACCAAATTTACATACAGGAACGTGTGGGGGCATGTAACCTGGTGCATAGAGAAAAGTGTTGACACAAACAATTCGATACATGTGCCTCAATGTGTGACTCGTACATTCCTATAGATAAGTGTCTGAAGTAGCCTTGAGGCAAATATCTTAAACTGTCCCAATCACTCCAAGATGGCCGTCATTATCGGTCATTCTTTATTATGGAGATATGAATTACACCACAGAGATAGAGTCAATAAGCACCAAAATGGTTCCTAAATTTAGATGACAAAGCCATTTTGGACGGTGCCCTGTGCGTGCTGTACATTCAGATCTTGCTAAGCGGTCGTACTCTGAAGCCGTACAGATCTCTGGCCAATGTCACTCTGCACCACAGGATCCGTGCCACTGGAGGAATGCAAGATTTTGCAACTGCTGCCATCTCTATCCAAGTTCTGGGTAATGCGTGTGCCAGGAAGATAGACATCATGAGGCAATGAAAACATCACAAGGCCGGGATCCCATTAGTCTGTGTCATGTAAGATGATAACTACAATTGGCCTGGCAAGAAAACTCTATTTACTCTGCCTCCTCCTTGTGATAGGATAATAACATGGACTCCAAGAGGGATGTAAAGGGTGCTGGTGCTATCTGTGCAGGACAGTGCGGACGAATAGACATACTGCAGGGTTTGTCTGCGCTCTAGAAAGCCATCTGAACAATAAACACAGGCACTGAGCAACATGTCAGCACCACAGAGTGTGTCATAGTGGGAAGTGTATGACTTCACCTGAGTCACACCAATACACCGGTGCACACCGGCTGCACTGCCTAAATACCTGCCGCCTGCAAGAAGGTGCTGAATGGACAGCTATGGTGGCTGCACAGGTGTACGGTGTCCATTTTAGGACAGCATCAGCCGTCAAGCTGTACCTCGCTCATCCTTCCGCCAAAACGGCGTCCCGCCTCCTCCCTCGCTCATCCTTCAGACAAAACGGCGTCCCGCCTCCTCCGTCAGGCAAAACCTTTGTCATCCTTAAGTCTGTCATACCTCAGATGAAAATGAAAGTGCTGAGTCAGCAGAGCTTCGGAAGACCTGCTAGCACAGACAGTGTGTGATTGGCTGCTGCCAGCAAAGATACTGTGATTGGTTGATGGGAGCGTAGGTGTGTGCAGTCCCGCTCCACTGTTTACACACATTTCTTTACAAACCCTAATCCTCTCTTGTACCCAGCTTTCCCCTATCCCTGCAAAACAAACCTGCGCTCTCTGCTTTTCCCCTATTCCTGCAAAACCTACAGTTATGTACTCAGCTTTTAACAATTCCTGATAAATCTACAGCTGACTACATAACTGTAGGTTTTGCAGGAAAAGGGGAAAAGCCAAGAGCGCAGGTTTGTTTTGCAGGAATAGGGGAAATCTGGGTACATGAGAGGATTTGGGTTTGTAAAGAAATGTGTCTAAACAGTGGAGCAGGACTGCACACACCTACGCTCCCATCAATCAATCACAGTATCTTTCCTGCCAGCCAATCACACACTGTCTGTGCTAGCAGGTCTGCCGAAGCTGTGATGACTCAGCACTTTCATTTCCGTCTGAGGCATGAGAGAGTTTAGGTTGACAAAGGTTTTGCCTGACAGAGGAGGGACGCAGTTTCGGAGGAGGGAGGAGGCGGGATGCAGTTTCGGAGGAGGCGGGACGCTGTTTTGGCTGAAGGATGAAGGAGGTACGGCTGAAAACTGACAGCGAGGGAGGAGGCTGAAAACTGTCTGGGGGAGGAGGCGGGATGCCGTTTTGACTGAAGGATGAGCGAGGTGCGGCTGACTGCTGATGCTGTCCTAAAATGGACACCGTACAGGTGGGCCATTTTTACCAAGACAGCTTTGTCTTATTGACAAGATCTTATGGTATCAAAAAGGTGGCAAAATTGCAAACATTGCATTATGTGCTGGTATATTTTAATGTTAAAGGGGTACTCCGGTGGAAAAAAATTTTTTTTTAAATGAACTGGTGCCAGAAAGTTAAACAGATTTGTAAATTACTTCTATTAAAAAAATCTTTATCCTTCCAGTACTTATTAGCAGCTGTATGCTACAGAGGAAATTCTTTGCTTTTTGAATTTCTTTTTTGTCTTGTCCACAGTGCTTTCTGTTGACACCTCTGTCCGTGCCAGGAACTGTCCAGAGCAGCATAGGTTTGCTATGAGGATTTTCTCCTGGTCTGGACAGTTCCTGATACGGCATCAGGTGTCAGCAGAGAGCACTGTGGACAAGACAAAAAAGAAATTCAAAAAGGAAAAGAATTTCCTTTGTAGCATACAGCTACTTAAAAGTACTGGAAGTGTAAAGATTTTTTTAATAGAAGTCATTTACAAATCTGTAACTTTCTGGGACCAGAAAAAAAAAAAATCGTGTAGAATCCAAACCGTATATGTTAAAGGGGTACTCTGGTGGAAAACTTTTTATTTTATTTGTAATTTCTTTTATTTTTTTTTTTTTTTTTATGGTTTTCCACCAGAGTATCCCTTTAACATATACGGTTCGGATTCTACACTATTTTTTTTATTTATTTATTGGAAAAAATAAATACCCCCCACCCCAATTTCATACACCCAAGATAATATTTTGTGAATTTTTTCTTCTTTCTTTAATGAGTGGGTTTTATACAGGAGATTTTATTTTGCATTTTATCCCCTGCATTCCCCCCCCCCCCCCCATTTTTCATCATGTGACAAGTATTTCTACTGAAGAATTGAAATCCATAACGTTGCATTATGATGCTTTTTTTCTCCCCCATAGAAGAAAAATGCCAAGATTTCCTGAAAAATACCTCATACCCTCAATATGCTGCGATTCTGGAAAACTAGCCTAGAACAAGACTAGCCCTGAGCCACAAAAGATTAAAAAAAAATAAAAAAAGAAGAAGAAAATACACCATGTGGGTCTGGCACTTTATATTACTCAAATTACTCCCAGCCAACATCTGGTGGCATCCATTTTGGCTTTAAAAAAATAAAAATAAATAAATAAATAAATAAAAAAGCCATACGGCAAGTATGATGTTTTTGGAGCACTAAGTGCAAATTTTACAGCAACGCGCTAGAGCCATGTTCTAAATTCAGAGGTCCTCTGCATGAGCACGCATAGATACAGCAGAAACTCCATATACCTATGCAAATTCATATTATAGCTTTATAGAAAAACAGACCCATAATTTGGCTGTGTGCATAAGACCTTATATTGAAGGGGTACTCCACTGGAAAAATTATTATTATTTTTTTTTTTTTTTAAATCAACTGGTGCCGAAAAGTTAAAACAGATTTGTAAATTACTTCAATTTCAAAATCTTAACCATTCCAGTACTTATTAGCTTCTGTATAATACAGAGGAAGTTATTTTCTTTTTTTAACTTCCTGTCTGACCACAAGTGCTCTCTGCTGACACCTCTGTCCATTTTAGGACCTGTCCAGAGTAGGAGTAAATCCCCATAGGAAACATATGCTGCTCTGGACAGTTCCTGCTGCTTGTCTTGAGGATTGCCGTGCACTGGCGGCTCACTGGTGTTACGCCTAGCGCTCCGGGTCCCCGCTCCTCCCCGGAGCGCTCACGGCGTCTTTCTCCCTGCAGCTCCCCGGTCAGTCCCGCTGACCGGGAGCGCTGCACTGTCATGGCCGTCGGGGATGCGATTCGCACAGCGGGACGCGCCCGCTCGCGAATCGCATCCCAGGTCACTTACCCGTCCCGGTCCCCTGCTGTCATGTGCTGGCGCGCGCGGCTCCGCTCTCTAGGGCGCGCGCGCGCCAGCTCTCTGAGACTTAAAGGGCCAGTGCACCAATGATTGGTGCCTGGCCCAATTAGCTTAATTGGCTTCCACCTGCTCCCTGGCTATATCTGATCTCCTCCCATGCACTCCCTTGCCGGATCTTGTTGCCTTGTGCCAGTGAAAGCGTTTAGTGTGTCCAAAGCCTGTGTACCTGAACTTCTGCTATCCATCCTGACTACGAACCTTGCCGCCTGCCCCCGACCTTCTGCTACGTCTGACCTTGCCTCTGCCTAGTCCTTCTGTCCCACGCCTTCTCAGCAGTCAGTGAGGTTGAGCCGTTGCTAGTGGATACGACCTGGTTGCTACTGCCGCAGCAAGACCATCCCGCTTTGCGGCGGGCTCTGGTGAAAACCAGTAGCCTCTTAGAACCGGTCCACTAGCACGGTCCACGCCAATCCCTCGCTGACACAGCGGATCCACAACCCGTAAGCCGAATCGTGACAGTAGATCAGGCCATGGATCCCGCTGAGGTGCCGCTGCCAAGTCTCGCTGATCTTCCCACGGTGGTCGCTCAGCAATCGCAGCAGATTGCCCAACAAGGACAGCAGCTGTCGCAGTTGACCGCCATGTTACAGCAACTTCTGCCTCTGCTACAGCAGCAACCATCTCCTCCGCCAGCTCCTGCACCTCCTCCGCAGCGAGTGGCCGCTCCTAACCTACGCTTGTCCCTGCCGGACAAATTTGATGGGGACTCTAGACTCTGCCGTGGATTTCTGTCTCAGTGTTCCCTGCATATGGAGATGTTGTCGGACTTGTTTCCTACAGAACGGTCTAAGGTGGCGTTCGTAGTAAGCCTTCTTTCAGGAAAGGCCTTGTCTTGGGCCACACCGCTCTGGGACCGCAATGATCCTGCCACAGCCACAGTCCAGTCCTTCTTCGCTGAAGTCCGGAGTGTCTTCGAGGAGCCAGCCCGAGCTTCTTCTGCCGAGACTGCCCTGTTGAACCTGGTCCAGGGTAATTCTTCTGTGGGCGAGTACGCCATCCAATTTCGTACTCTTGCTTCCGAGTTATCATGGAATAACGAGGCTCTCTGCGCGACCTTTAAAAAAGGCCTATCCAGTCGCATCAAGGATGTGCTGGCCGCACAAGAGATTCCTGCCAACCTCCAAGAACTCATCCATTTGGCTACCCGCATTGACATGCGTTTTTCTGAGCGACACCAAGAGCTCCGCCAGGAAAAAGACTTAGATCTCTGGGCACCTCTCCCACAGCATCCTTTGCAGTCTACGCCTGGGCCTCCCGCCGAGGAGGCCATGCAAGTGGATCGGTCTCGCCTGACCCAGGAAGAGAGGAATCGCCGTAGAGAAGAAAATCTCTGTCTGTACTGTGCCAGTACCGAGCATTTCTTGGTGGATTGCCCTATCCGTCCTCCACGTCTGGGAAACGCACGAACGCACCCAGCTCACGTGGGTGTGGCATCTCTTGGTTCTAAGTCTTCTTCTCCACGTCTCACGGTGCCCGTGCGGATTTCTCCTACAGCCAACTCCTCCCTCTCAGCCGTGGCCTGCTTGGACTCTGGTGCCTCCGGGAATTTTATTTTGGAGTCCTTTGTGAATAAATTCAGCATCCCGGTGACCCGTCTCGTCAAGCCGCTCTACATCTCCGCGGTCAACGGAGTCAGATTGGATTGCACCGTGCGTTACCGCACAGAACCCCTCCTGATGTCTATTGGACCCCACCACGAAAGGATTGAGCTCTTCGTTCTCCCCAATTGTACCTCTGAGGTCCTCCTCGGTCTGCCATGGCTCCGGCTTCATTCTCCCACCCTTGATTGGACTACCGGGGAGATCAGGAACTGGGACTCTGCCTGCCACAGGAAGTGCCTCTCCCCCCCTCCCAGTCCCGTCAGGCAAGCCTCTGTGCCTCCTCATGGCTCCCGTCCTAGTGTCTCCCTGCCCCGTGCCAAGCTTCACCCTCTGCCCTCCCTCCCCATTCCTACTCCTGCTGTACTGCCTGCCGTTGAGGAAACCCTCCATTCTTTCCCGGTGTCCTCATCCCAGGGGAGGCAGTCACCGGACAAAAAAAAGGGGAGACCTAAGGGGGGGGTACTGTTACGCCTAGCGCTCCGGGTCCCCGCTCCTCCCCGGAGCGCTCACGGCGTCTTTCTCCCTGCAGCTCCCCGGTCAGTCCCGCTGACCGGGAGCGCTGCACTGTCATGGCCGTCGGGGATGCGATTCGCACAACGGGACGCGCCCGCTCGCGAATCGCATCCCAGGTCACTTACCCGTCCCGGTCCCCTGCTGTCATGTGCTGGCGCGCGCGGCTCCGCTCTCTAGGGCGCGCGCGCGCCAGCTCTCTGAGACTTAAAGGGCCAGTGCACCAATGATTGGTGCCTGGCCCAATTAGCTTAATTGGCTTCCACCTGCTCCCTGGCTATATCTGATCTCCTCCCATGCACTCCCTTGCCGGATCTTGTTGCCTTGTGCCAGTGAAAGCGTTTAGTGTGTCCAAAGCCTGTGTACCTGAACTTCTGCTATCCATCCTGACTACGAACCTTGCCGCCTGCCCCCGACCTTCTGCTACGTCTGACCTTGCCTCTGCCTAGTCCTTCTGTCCCACGCCTTCTCAGCAGTCAGTGAGGTTGAGCCGTTGCTAGTGGATACGACCTGGTTGCTACTGCCGCAGCAAGACCATCCCGCTTTGCGGCGGGCTCTGGTGAAAACCAGTAGCCTCTTAGAACCGGTCCACTAGCACGGTCCACGCCAATCCCTCGCTGACACAGCGGATCCACAACCCGTAAGCCGAATCGTGACAACTGGTGATCAACTCCTTTTCTACTTAATTTACAAATCTGTTTTACTTTCTGGCATCAGTTAATTAATTCCAGTGGAGTACCTCTTTAAGGCTATTTTCAGACGGCGGAATGTCCACACACAGAGAATTTCCGTGGGGACATTCCACCAACAGCACAGCACCAGCAGAACATTCCAGCGTTAGGACAGAATAAGGATGCACTCACCGATCTTTCATGGAAAAGCTGGGCAAAGTTTATTGACTGAGGCAAAGTTACATAGTCAGTGGAGAAAGGGAGGAACACAGATACCAGCTCCTCCGGAGCTGGTATCTGTGTTCCTCCCTTTCTCCACCGACTATGTAACTTTGCCTCAGTCAATAAACTGCGCCCAGCTTTTCCACGAATGACCGGTGAGTGCATCCTTATTTCTTCTTTGTGCATGTAGGAACTGACTCCATTGATATGAATAGGCTTTGCGGTGGCAAAGATCCAAACAAGAGACAAGCACATATATCTATCCCATGTGATGACGTACACCTCTACTAATCCTTTGTGGTTTCTCTGACAGACATGTTGTTTTCATTAGTGGGAAACTAGATTGCAGAAGGATTTTTGGATAGGCGCCATCTGTCTTTTTTTTTGTCATGACAAACACAACAAGGCCATGGCTTTGATAAAATAATGTATGAAATTTTAAATGGCCCTCTAAATAAATGGAATTGAGCAGGGGGCTGTACATATTCCCAGTCCAGTAAGCTGGTCCCATGAGGCCTCATACACAAAGTCCCAGCTTTATCGATCTGCTTGCAACCAAAACTGTTCGATTTAGCTCATAACAGTCAATCACAGCTCTCATATGGTAACAAGCTCTGGTAAAATGAAAGCTGAGCTGTGATTTGGTTGTTACGAGCAAAACCAAAAACTGTTTTGGTTTCAGGCTAATGCCCATAGCAATAAGGTTGTAGCTTTTATTATTCCACTCCAGTGATGTTATTGATTCGTTGGGCCACACCACGGGGAGCCCGGAGCTTGGTCGGGCAGCAGTGGGGCTGCCTGGCCACTAGGTCTTCTCCCCCCCCCCCGTGGGCATGGTGTCTCGGAGGCAGTGGTCGCCGCCAGGTGCTACGCCAGTGTTAGGTTAGGGACCCTCTCTGACTAGGTGGCCTTGACGTGGCGAGTGGGCTTGTACTTTTGATCAAAATATATATTAACAACATGTTAGTTTTTGAAATTATGCTGAGAACTAAGTAGATCAAAATACAAATGGTGGACGTGCGGCTATGTTTCCATTTCTCCATTTTAGTTTTTGAATTCATTCGTTGGGCAACACCAATGCTTTTCATGAAAAATCTTGCACATAAAAAGGTCTCAATCCTTGTGAACACGTCTATGAAAGCAGATCGGTGTACGTAGCTGCAGAATAAGCTACTCGAATGGCCCAGCTATCAGGTACAACTAGACAACACTGCACTATCTAGACAGAAAACACTGGTCTGCATGACGAAACTGAGATAAAATGCACATTATGGAGCCAGTGACAAAGTCTAAGTCCATAACTAAGTGATAATTGTTATATTGTCTTCTATGCAGATGTCTGTGTGGGGAGAGATACCGGCGGGATTTCTCTTCTAACACAATCAGAAGTCGGCACTTATGGTCAATCATCACCTCCTCCATATAATGGAGAACGCTCGGCAGTCACTGATCACCACAAAGACTTCTATTATGGTGAACGTACAAGGGTCAACATACTGTACAGTACTGCAAGGAGGAGGAGAACAGAGAACAAAAGGCTGTCTATAATACAGTACCCATACTAACAGGAAAGCACCAACTGGCCTCCCGAATGATCTAAAATCATCTGTACAAAATCCTTAACTTAGAGTTAACTTAATAAGTAGTCGTTCGGAGACTTTGTTCGGTCCAATAAAGTAAATGGGAACATTACAAGTACTCCATGGTATACTACATTGGCATTCCGTTATACTGTTATGCCAAATTATCCCTTCTGAACACAGCCTTGGGCTGGCTTTGCACAGGTGTAATGGTGCAATGTAGTATTTTTGCACCCATATTACCACCCTAAGCCCTGTCCGACTGAGTTTTGCCGTCAGGCTGGGACTTGTGGCAGTCATACAGACGCAAGAATTTGGCTGTCTTACACCTGTGTGGAAATGGCCTAACTCTGCCTTTCTGGCTAGTTTGCACATGGCATTTAAAAAAGAAAAAAAAAAGCAGTTTCTGGCGCAGAAATTCTGATTCTGGTGCCCGTAGAAAGAATAGACATGTCTATTTTTTCTGCAGACTCCACACGGAAATGCATAACCATGACTGGTGAAAGCACAGATATCGCTGCTATGTGTTGCTGCTATATGTAACTTACCAAGTCCTGCGAGACTGTCTATGTGCAATATGAAGTAAGGAAAATAAAGCCGGAAGAATCTTCCTGAAAAAAATGCGAGTTATTGAAAAAATGTCTTCCTCACGACAAATACTGTTTAAATGTTGGCGTGCTGTTAGCACCTCTATAGCCCTACACACATGTTTACTCTGACTATATGGGCTTTCTGTTCTATGCATTGAAAAGAAGGAATTCGATTGATTTGTGGTTTTAAGACTTGTTTACTCCACACGAAAATGCATTGCCGTCTATGAAATGGCGCATTTCCAAGTGGTCCTAGTGCCAGCAAGCTCTGCAGGCGCTCCAATGCCAGGGGAATGTCCACACAGAGAGTATCCCCTATGTGAACATAGCATTTCAGTTCTGAAAGAGCAAAAAGGGAGCACTCATTCATATGACGCACGGCCCCGTTTTCTGTAAAATGTCGTTGCTTTGCTCCCCTGGGGGGAGCATGTGACACATGTTCATATGCTAGGAGCATCCCATTGATTTCATTTGGATTGTGCTGTACTGTTCACATAGCAGAATTTCTGTACCAGAAATATCTGGTGCAGAAATTCAAATTCCAGTGTCTGCGGAAAGAATAGACATGTTTTTTTCTTTCTGTGGACTCCCATCCATGAGACTGCATTCCAATCGGTCCTAGCACCGGCATGTCATGATGCTACCCGCAGTCTGCAGAATGTCCGCACTGAGATTTTCTCTGATGACATTCTAACATGTGAACATAGCCTCAGAGTTACACTGCGCTTAAGCATAGAGTGGAGGCGCAGAGGAGGAGACAGAGTGACATGAATGTCACATGCTCCGCCATAGGACACAATGAAGTAGAAATTAAGAAGTGAATAAAAGTTGAGATCTACTGATCAAATAGGATGGAGAAATGCAAAAAAATATGGAGGTGGAAACTATGGATGCTCCAAATATGACCTGAGATATAGCTGCCTGACCGAGTCTAAGGCTGCATTCACACCTCGTTTTTGCAATACAGTTGCCGTATCCGGTTTGATTTAAAAAACCGTATCGAACCATATTGCAAACCGTATACATAGACATTTCATTGTAAACCGTATGCCAACCGTAGCATCAGGTGGTGTACGTTTTGCATCATTTACGGTTGTATACGGTTTTTAACTGTACACCAAACCGTAGTCTACTACGGTTTTGTGTCCCGGTCAAAAACCGTATACAACCTATATACTGTTATTTTAAAATGAAGTTCCATGGTAACCGTATGTGCATTCGGTTACATCCGGTTTGCACAATATGGTTTTTCATTTTTTTTCTTTTTTTTGGGGGGGGGAAATTCAATAGAAAGAAGAAGAACTTTATTTAAAATGTTGACAAACTTTAAAACTGTATATATTTTTTTTCAAGAAAAACGTATTAAAACGTATGCAAACGTATATCTGTTTTTAAACCGTTTACAGTTTAAAACCGTGAGGAGGCATATACGGTTGCATAGGTTTCGGTCCGGTTCAGTGACATACGTTTTTTTTTTTTAACAGAAACTGGATACGGAAACAGTATTGCAAAAACGAGATGTGAATGCAGCCTAAAAGAGTGGGAAAGTAGACAAATAATATTTTACAATTTAATAGTCTATGGAGTAGCTCAGTGGTGGGATACAATGGACTGTTTGTTTTTACACACCTCCTCTATAGTCTATTCTACAGTATATGGACGCTTCCCATGTCCTGTTATCTATGCAATGAAAAGCCCCCCAGCCAGGAGTGTGGGGAGCATTATTCTCAATACACATCTTGGATGCTAATGTCCTATAGCAGCTTGTAGCCTTTTTGTTACCCCCCACCAACCCCACCTATGGCCCATAAATAAATATTACCCACCCAAGTTAGCAAGTCTTTATCCATGATAATAGATAACTATTTACATACTGAAGGCTCCAAAAACAAGGTCTAGCTGAATTGTAATACAAAGTGCTGGCGAGATCAGGCTGGGGCAGCGAATAACCACCTGTACTAGTGACTGAAAGGAAATAGTCTATAGTCCTCCATTATTGGACAGTTCTAGGAAACTATACCTAATATTTATTTTTCTTTTAATAGCATGCTTATATAATAATCTTATGCAGTATCAAACAATTGTATACAATATCACAATAAAATTATTAGCTATTTAATTAAGAAGACAGTAGCCAGCACTCACCATCCGGGGGTCTTTATTGCAAGATATGGTGCATCAACATGTATTCAGAGGGCAGGGTGGAGAGGATAGGGGTCTCGGGACTGCACTGTTTCGGGCGTCTCAGCTTGTGGAAGCGCGAGAGACGCCCGAAACAGTGCCGTCCCGAGACACCTATCCTCTCCACCCTGCCCGCTGAATACATGTTGATGCACTGTATTCTGCAATAAAGACCCCCAGATGGTGAGTGCTGGCTACTGTCTTTATTCAATAGCTATCACATTTCTCATATGGCATGTGCACCGCCACAACCTGGGGAGGTGCATGAAGTCTGGCAATTTACCTGAGTGACTAGTGGGATTACTAGTAGTGGAGGTGCCGATGCTATTTCTTCTTACGTTACTGTAAAATTATTAGCTCTACCCTATTTTTACCTCTATGCAGATATTTTTGTAATCCTCGTTCAGGGCCGATGTACACTGAGTGAATTTCCAAGAGGAAGTTCTGAGCGGAATCCGCAGCAAACTCCCATTGCAGAAGACCATTTCTTAAATGGTGCTATGAATTTTGGCACTTATTTCTGCTGCAAATTCTGTGCACAATAAACTCAGATTCTGCCAGATCCACAGGAATTCAGCAAGGACATTTTCCTCACGGAATTTGCTCAGTGCCTAAAATTCCTTTAGGATGCCTTCACGGGGCGGCAATGTCCGTGTGGTCTTACCGTCAACTGATTTTGTTGGCATCGACTGCCCTCGAAATCTCCTGCCGAAATATTTCCATCTGGAGATTTCTTAGTCTGAACCTAGCCTTAGTGTAAACTTAGACTAAACTCGGATTTATCACAGTTGTTCAGGCTGTTCCATAAATCTGTTGTATTCGTAGACTGTCTAGTTTAAGATTAGACAAATTATAAGCTGGTGTAAACTGAACCAGAATTCTAATGCATTAGGTAGCCTCTTAAGCCGTTCCCCCCTTTAACAAAGCCACACCCCATTTTTATTCTTCTACAAAAACATTAAAATAATCTACACCAAAATCAAAATGATTTGATGACGATTTTTTGCTGCAAATTATGGTGTGAAAATGCTATGGAAAATCTGCAGCGTATCCCAGTGTGAACATACCCCGATACTGGTTTACTAGACATTTTTTCCTCCTACCTATTTAAAGATTAACTTGTGCACCCCATGCTGTCCCCATCACTACCTCAGAATGACCATATTGAGCAGCACTGTGAATTTTAGGGATCATTCTCATAAATATTAACCAAATTGCAAGTCTACAATACTTCTTACTCCATCTATATATCTGCTGAGTCTTTCCAGCGCTCTTTCTATGTGAGGACTTCAGGACAGACAATGCATCAATATTACATAGAAATGAGGGGCTATTCTTCTGTGTAAGCAACCCTGTGACCCCGCACTATCTGCTCACATCCTGTCCGGTCAGTCACTCCCATAAAAACTATGAAACCAGTGTGACTTGTAGGAAGGAATGGATTCCAGAGGAAATGAGAGGGACAGAGAGGTTAACAAACACACGTTATCACGGGGGACAAAGTGTGCACCACACAACCCCTGTGCACATCCTTCTAGAGATGGAAGACATTATGTCAGAACAAACCGTGAAAAATGTTATTGTCCAAAATAATCGAGAGGAAACTAGGTCTTATTTATGGCCACCAGGAGGACAGGAACACAGCCATGGTTTTCACATGCTATAAAAAGAATGCAAAAAAGTCTGGATCCTGTACAGTACATGACTAAGCATCGCACTATATGGTGACAAATGGCTCACAAGGCAAGGTTCACAGATCCAGAGGATTTTCAGCACAACTGTCTCCTATTTGGCAAATTTTCCAAGCCATGGTATGCCCTACTACTTCTGTGGGGCTGACTTTTTATTAGGTTGCATAAAATCTAGCATTCATTCCTAGGTTTATCGAGTTTACGAAGAGTAGTGGTGTTTCTTTAAAACAGACTATTTTCTAGTCTCAGAAGGACCCTTTCACATGCACTTTTTTATGGCTTAAAAAAATAAAAAAATAGCAACCTGTGATTTATACACTCAACCCCCCCCCCCCAGTTTTCAATGTTAGGGTATGGCGCAACGTAGTTCTTACACAGCGTAATTCACTCTGCACAAAATTTGCTACGCAGCGTAAAATACACTGAGTATTGGCCAATCAGCATACACACAGGGCTACCCGGTGGACGCCCGGTGTGTTCAGTGAGGTTTGGGAGCGGGGCCACACTGGTGTGACTGTGCCGCACGGCCCCACCCCCAAACCTCACTGAACACACAGGGTGTCCGCCGGGTAGTCCTGTGTATGCGCTCATCACTGAATATGCAGCGTATTTTCCCGTATTGTACCGAACCCATAAAAAATGTTTTAGTACATGCAGTTTCCACTTTTCTGCCATAAAAAAATGCATTATTTTCCTTTTTTCTGGAGTTTTTTCCTTTGCTAAAAAAAAAAAAAGTAAAAAGGCCAGAACAAACACCAATGCAAAACCAGATATGCATTTTTAATAGGTGTTTTTTTTTTCTATCCCATAGACATAGGAGAGAAATGCCAGGATTTCATAGAAAAAAAAAATGAATTAGTTCCAATATGTTTCAATTTAGAAAAACTGCTACTAAGCACAAAAATGTAGAAAAACTCCAGAGGGAAAAACCGTGATAGAAAAAAAGGCCAAGTTGGTATAGCATTTCATAAATCCCTACTGACTGGCAGCTAACATCTGGCCGCTGCCTTTTTTTTAACCAAAAAACACTGAGCTGTTGTATGGGCGTTTTTGCAACAAAAACAAAACAAACAAAAAAGTAGAAATGTGAAAAAAATAAACCCACCAACAAACATGTACACACAAATGCACCAAAAATGTGTGAATGAATGAAGAGACACCACATTTGAGTTTTCCCCGTTACATCTCTTTCTGTATTTTTGTGGTGTTTTTATTATTTTTTTTTCTTCCACATAATTTCTCCTGAGAAATGTGATCTTCAGCACCAGCGTGGAGAGATACTTCCCCTGCTGAAGGGTAGAATTGCTGAGACAATGGTGCAATGGCCAGCGAGTTCCGTGCACAAGACCTTTTTCAACTAATAGGGCTCCTGCACGGAACTCATTGGCCATCGAGTGGTTGCCTCAACATCTGTACCACTTCTGTAAAGATTGCACCGATAATTTACAGATTTGTAAATTACTTCTATTTAAAAATCTGAATCCTTTCAGTACTTAATAGCTGCTGTATACTACAGAGGAAGTTGTGTAGTTCTTTCCAGTAAACCTCTCCTGCTCCAGACAGTTCCTGATATGGACAGAGATGGCAGCAGAGCACTGTGGTCAGACTGGGTAGTCCAGTGGTGAAAAACTTATCCCCTATCCTAAGGATAGGGGATAAGTTTGAGATCGCGGGGGGTCCGACCGCTGGGGCCCCCTGCGATCTCTCTGTACGGGGCCCCGGCTCTCCGCCGAGATAGCGGGTGTCGACCCCCGCACGAGGCGGCGGCCGACACGCCCCCTCAATACATCTCTATGGCAGAGCCGGAGATTGCCGAAGGCAGCGCTTCGGCTCTGCCATAGAGTTGTATTGAGGGGGCGTGTCGGCCGCCGCCTCGTGCGGAGGTCGACACGCCCCCTTCCAGCGGGCTGTCGGGGCTCCGTACAGGAGATCGCAGGGGGCCCCAGCGGTCGGACCCCCCCGCGATCTGCAACTTATCCCCTATCCTTAGGATAGGGGATAAGTTGCTCACCACTGAATCACCACTGGACTACTCCTTTAAGGGGTTAACCAGTTTTTCCCGGTTTCAAAACTGCAACTCCCAGCATGCCCGGACAGCCTTTGGCTGTCCGGGCATGCTGGGAGTTGTAGCTTTGCGACAGCTGGAGGCGAACTGGTTGGGAAGTACTGCCTTATACCCATGGCCACAAGTCCCAACATGACATCAGGTATGATGACCCGCAGTAGGGCTGAAACTTGCAGCTTTATTATAGATGCAGAAATGCTACATAGGATATGTCTCTTATTTTGTAGCTGTAGTAGAGCGCCCCCTTTCATAAGAAAAACATACCTAAAATGCACTAAATGACAATAACCACATTCTTTGTAATAGGGCCAACTATATTTGCAACTTCATTGGGAGGGATATGGGAGGCTACAAGACACTGATGCACCAATGTGTAACCAAACTGAGTATACAGGGCAACAGGGACGAATCCAAGATAAAGAAACGCTAGATCAAACCTTTAAGGGGTACTCCAGAGGAAAAAAATATTATCAAAACAACTGGTGTAAGAAAGCTATATAGATTTGTAAATTACGTCTACTTAATCTTTAACCTTCCAGTACTTATCAGCTGCTGTATGCTCCAGAGGAAGTTGTGTAGTTCTTTCCAGTCTGACCACAGTGCTCTCTGCTGCCACCTCTGTCCATGTCAGGAACTGTCCAGGGCAGGTGCAAATCCCTATAGCAAACCTCTCCTGCTCCAGACAGTTCCTGGCATGGACAGAGATGGCAGCAGAGCGCACTGTGGTCAGACTGGAAAGGACTACACAAGTCCCTCTGTAGTATACAGCAGCTATTAAGTACTGGAAGGATTAATATTTTTAAATAGAAGTAATTTACAAATCTATATAACTTTCAGGCATCAGCTGATCTGAAAATATTTTTTTTTATCCGCTGGAGTACCCCTTTAAGTGCCGACAGTGCCGTTAATGTTTTAATATGCAAAAACATGATCAAATAAATACACCTAGTAAAATATAAAGGCTTTGTGGTTTTAGATAATGTGGTGCACCTCTAAACATAGGAGGCAACTTCCAGAATTCAGCAGGGCAGGGTCCGCAGCCGCCTCATGTGAAGCCACGATAAGATAAATGTATGAGAAATGGATTCTGTAAACCGCAGGATGCGCAAACACAACAACAAAATAAGAGCAATGCTCTGCAGCTTCTCTCTGTACACTGTGCGACTTTAAAGGGGTACTCCGGTGAAAAATATATTTATAATTTTTTTTTTTTTTTAAATCAACTGGTGCCAGAAAGTTGAACAGATTTGTAAATTACTTCTATTAAAAAATCTTATTCCTTCCTGTACTTATTAGCTGCTGAATACTACAGCGGAAATTCTTTTCTTTTTGAAACACAGAACTGTCTGCTGACATCACGAGCACAGTGCTCTCTGCTGACATCTCTGTCCATTTTAGGAACTGTCCAGAACAGCATATGTTTGCTATGGGGATTTCCTTTTACTCTGGACAGTTCCTAAAATGGACAGAGATGTCAGCAGAGAGCACTGTGCTCATGATATCAGCAGACAGCTCTGTGCTTCAAACGGAAAATAATTTCCACTGTAGTATTCAGCAGCTAATAAGTACAGGAAGGATTAAGATTTTTTAATTGAAGTCATTTACAAATCTGTTTAACTTTCTGGCACCAGTTGATTTAAAAAAAAAAAAAAAAAAAGTTTTTCACCGGAGTACCCCTTTAACTCATGTGTAACTTTCACACACACACACACACACACACACACAGAGACAACCCAATAGCCGCAGACCTGCCCTCCCACTAAATAACCGCAGCATTGTACGTAAATCTTATACAGGAAATGTTATACAAATGTCTAGAATGCTGCAGATGTATTTCTCTATAGTACCCCCTTCCTAATATAGCAGTGACATATAGGGGCATAGGAAATATAAAGTAATCGTGTTTTTAGAAATCTACTTCTTGAGGATAAAGAAAAAATATCTATTCTACAATTATACATTAAAGGGGTACTCCGGTGGAAAACTTTTTTTTTTTTTTTTTTAAATCAACTAGTGCCAGAAAGTTAAACAGATTTGTAAATTCCGTCTATTAAAAAAATCTTAATCCTTCCAGTACTTATTAGCTGCTGAATACTACAGAGGAAATTTTCTTCTTTTTGGAACACAGAACTCTCTGTTGAATCACGAGCACAGTGCTCTCTGCTGACATCTCTGTCCATTTTAGGAACTGTCCAGAGCACAATATGTTTGCTATGAGGATTTTCTCCTACTCTGGACTCGGTTCTTAAAATGGACAGAGATGTCAGCAGAGAGCACTGTGGTCATGATGTCAGAAGAGAGCTCTGTGTTCCAAAAAAGAAAATTATTTCCTCTGTAGTATTCAGCAGCTAATAAGTACTGGACGGATCGGGATTTTTTAATAGAAGTAATTTACAAATCTGTTTAACTTTCTGGCACCAGTTGATTTAAAAAATAAATTACTAAAAGTTTTCCAATGGAGTACCCCCCCCCCCTTTAATGTCATTCATTTGCATCCGTTTTTTCAATCTGTTTTTTGATCCGTTTTTACTTCTGAGCATGCTCAAAACTAAAAAAGAAAAAAACATTTTTTTATTTATTAACTGAACAATAATGGATCCAAACGGATAACACCCATTCGCATCTGTTATTTTTAAAGTCCGTTTTTATTTTTGACGAAAGAAGAACGGGTCTAGACGGCCGTGTGAACGTAGCCTCAGATGTAACAATTTATGAGTATCTGAGGCAGTGTTTCCCAACCAGGGTGCCTCCAGATGTGGCAAAACTACAACTCCCAGCATGCCCAGACAGCCGAAGGCTGTCCGGGCATGCTGGGAATTGTAGTTTTGCAACATCTGGAGGCACCCTGGTTGGGAAACACTGATCTAAGCAGTCTGCAGGTGAAAAACAAAAACATTATTATACAGTTAAGTACAAATAGAAGTAATTTACAAATCTGTTTAACTTTCTGGCACCAGTTGACATATAAAAAAATAAAAATAAAAAATAAAAAAGTTTGCCACCGGAGTACCCCTTTAACATTCTTAAATTATTCTCCCATTAGAGTCAACAGGAGCAGCATTTTTAACAGTGACAAGATTTCGGCACATAAAACTAGCGTCATTTCTGCATATAAAAATGCTTGGTTATTAGCGGTGTGAACATACCCTAACCCAATATTGTACGGTGTGCGGGTGCTGCACCTCTGGCAAACAACTGATCTACAGGGGTGCTAGGTGTCAGCACCCTGCCAACTGATCAGTAAAAATTCCCAGGAAACCCCCTTCAAGGCTAGGAAAATATGTGGCAGATATGTTGCAGATTTTCTGCAGCAGATAATGAGCCAAAGGCATTAGTAGATCAAGGTGGAAGGAGAAATATCAAGGCAAGTGTTAGGCTATGTTCAGATGGTGGAATGTCCACACAGGACAGGCCGGCGCTAGAACTGCTTGGAAATGCACCATTTCATAGACTGCATTGCATTTCCGTGCGGACTCCACAGAATGACATGACGACTCATTTCCGAGCGATCCTAGCAACTACCAGAACATTCAAATGCTTTCCGGGCGAACATTCTATACGGAATCAATCGTGTGAACATAGCCTTAGTTGCAGCACTTTGTGGTTGGGGAGCAGCATGAAACGTTTTGCAAAGTTCTGGGTGGCAGGAGGTAAGAAGCAAGTCATGTGAGTGTTCACCACAGGGCTGTGGAGTCGGTAGATAAATGTTCCGACTCCAACTTCGACTCCGGAGTTTTCTGTGCTTCCAACGCCAACTCCGACTCCTCTGTATTAATATGTGAATGTATTTTATACATTTCTTGAAGGAAAGAAAGGTAACATACCTGTCATTACCACAGGACTACTGGCTGGGAAGCCAACAGTCTACTGTATTGAACAGTTTGTGTGCTGATCTGCTGCTGAAGATAGGGCAGTGGGAGGATCCAGGAAGGGGCATTTATTATAAAACATGATTTCCCTAGTAGAATCCCATAGTCAAGTTTAAAGGGGTACTCCGCCCCTAGGCATCTTATCCCCTATCCAAAGGATAGGGGATAAGATGTCAGATCGCCAGGGTCCCGCTGATCATTACTGCACAGAGCGAGTTCACTCTGTGCATAAATACAGACGATATATCATGGCTCCGCCCCTCCAGGTACCCAAAATTTCATCCGACTCCGACTCCACAGCCCTGGTTCACCACACCTGCAGATTCGATGCATATTGCATTCTCTAATACAAGGCCAATAGTAAAATGTATCAGGGCCCATGCACACTACAGAATTTCGGAGCAGAGAAATTCAGGTGCAGCAGAATCCCATTGCTGTCACTGGGATTCCGCTGCACAGTGCATACTTCAGTATATCAACCTCTTTACTGCTGAAATTCTGGTTTCCCAACCAGTGTGCCTCCAGCTGTTGCAAGGCTACAGCCATCACGCCCCCTAACATAGACTTGCATCGAGGGGGCGGGACTATGACGTCACAAGCTCCCGGCACCAGCTTCAGCGTTCAGAACAGTTTGTTCCAAATACTGAGCAGCAGAATAACCCTTTAAAAGGTGTATGCATACATACAGTATACTGCATATGTTTGATGCGCAGGATTTGAAGCTGCAGATTTCAACCTAAACTAAATGAATGAACACAGCTTCAAATCCTGCACAGTTGATATGCGCAGGATACTGTACGTGTGAATAGCCCACTTCGGGTGCATTTACATATACAGTATTCTGCGCATATTTGATGCTGCAGATTGTATGCTGCAGATTTCAATGTTAATTTGCAGCATAAAATCTGTAGCTTCAAATATGTGCAGCATCAAATATGCGCAGAATACTGTACATGTGAATACACCCTTAGAGTAGGGCTACACAACATATACGCAACATATTTCATGCTGCAAAGTGGGAAATATGCTGTGTCTTTTCCTATGAGCAGGCACATAGAGCTACCCGCAGCAGCCCTGTATGCATAGTGAGGTTTCGCTGCGCACACAGGGCTGCTGCGGGTAGCTCTATGTGCCTGCTCATAGGAAAAGACGCAGCATATTTCCCACTGTGCAGTGTGAAAAATGTTGCGTATACGTTTTGTGTGACCCGATCTTTAAACATTTTATAGAAATAGAAATACAAAATATATATACATAAATATATATGCATAAATATATATATATATATATATATATACATAAATATAAATATAAATATATATATATATATATATACATAAATATAAATATATATATATATATATATATATATATATATATATATATATATATATACACACAAAATATATTTGTGAACTTTTTATAGTGGCTAAAAGTAACTCCACTGCAATACTGTCTACACACTTGGCACCAGCTGATGAATTTATCCGGAGATCTGTCCATGTGCGAGGGCCGGCAGATCATATATCATCAGATAACGCAAGAACACTGCATATGAATAGGGCTACAAGATAACGTGTGCATGCTGTGTGTTTTCTTTGCACAATTTGCTCTCTTTGCATATTCAAACTAATGTTTGTTCAGTGATGGATGTGGATATCAGACTTTTCTTCCTGTTTCACCTCCACCACAACCTATGATTCACAATACACACTGCATGATGTCGTCTGCGCTTTGTGTAAAAACAGGAAATATGCATTCTGCCTATTAGTAGAGGTCCTGTATACAGCAGTAAGGATGTCACCTCACATCTTCCTGCCTTGTGTGTTTATACAGTATCTCCCAGAGATGAGCACTCGAGTCTATACAGTATCTCCCAGAGATGAGCACTCGAGTCTATACAGTATCTCCCAGAGATGAGCACTCGAGTCTATACAGTATCTACCAGAGATGAGCACTCGAGTCTATACAGTATCTCCCAGAGATGAGCACTCAAGTCTATACAGTATCTACCAGAGATGAGCACTCGAGTCTATACAGTATCTACCAGAGATGAGCACTCGAGTCTATACAGTATCTCCCAGAGATGAGCATTCGAGTCTATACAGTATCTCCCAGAGATGAGCACTCGAGTCTATACAGTATCTCCCAGAGATGAGCACTCGAGTCTATACAGTATCTCCCAGAGATGAGCACTCGAGTCTATACAGTATCTCCCAGAGATGAGCACTCAAGTCTATACAGTATCTACCAGAGATGAGCACTCGAGTCTATACAGTATCTACCAGAGATGAGCACTCGAGTCTATACAGTATCTCCCAGAGATGAGCATTCGAGTCTATACAGTATCTCCCAGAGATGAGCACTCGAGTCTATACAGTATCTCCCAGAGATGAGCACTCGAGTCTATACAGTATCTCCCAGAGATGAGCACTCGAGTCTATACAGTATCTCCCAGAGATGAGCACTCAAGTCTATACAGTATCTACCAGAGATGAGCACTCGAGTCTATACAGTATCTCTCAGAGATGAGCACTCGAGTCCATACAGTATCTCCCAGAGATGAGCACTCGAGTCTATACAGTATCTCCCAGAGATGAGCACTCAAGTCTATACAGTATCTACCAGAGATGAGCACTCGAGTCTATACAGTATCTCCCAGAGATGAGCACTCGAGTCTATACAGTATCTCCCAGAGATGAGCACTCAAGTCTATACAGTATCTACCAGAGATGAGCACTCGAGTCTATACAGTATCTCTCAGAGATGAGCACTCGCGTCTATACAGTATCTCCCAGAGATGAGCACTCGAGTCTATACAGTATCTCCCAGAGATGAGCACTCGAGTCCATACAGTATCTCCCAGAAATGAGCACTCGAGTCTATACAGTATCTCCCAGAAATGAGCACTCGAGTCTATACAGTATCTCCCAGAGATGAGCACTCGAGTCCATACAGTATCTCCCAGAGATGAGCACTCGAGTCTATACAGTATCTCCCAGAGATGAGCACTCAAGTCTATACAGTATCTCCCAGAAATGAGCACTCGAGTCCATACAGTATCTCCTAGAGATGAGTCCTACTGGTTCCAATTGTGGCATTGGCCTATATACAAAAATAAATAAATAAATAAATAAATAAATCTGTCAGCTTTAGGGGTTCCAGTAGATCCCATTCACCATGTTCAGGGTAGAGATTGAGGTGTTGTATGCACTCTATGTATCTGCAGCACAATTGTATTACATCTGAGATCCCTGGCACCCTTGTAGGCTATGATCAGAAAATACCCATTTTTCTCTTTTATGTGAACTAATACAAAACTTTCTCTCCAAATTAGCTTTAACTTTTTTTTTTTAATTTTTTTAAATTTTTTTTTTACCATTATCTATGGCCTGTGGAATAGATGTCCTTTCCTTTCAGTAACTTCTTAGGGTCTATTCACACGGCAGAATTTCCGTACATCCGTACCCACATTTATTTGGGTGGTTTCTGACTTGGATTTTGTGCTGAATTGGTGCGGAATCCGCATGCGGAAATTAAGAAGTGTGAATGGGAGTGCAGAATCCCATAGAAGTCTATTAGGCTTTAATTTGAGGCGGAATCCGCATGCCAAATCTGTATGGAATTCCGGAAATTCTGCCATGTGAATAGACCCTTAGGCCAGATTCACACGGCAGAATTTCTGCGCTGAATTCTGCCTGAAAATTCTGCACAAATTTATAACCCATTTACTTCAATGGAATTCCTGCAGCAGAAATTCTGTTGTGTGAATCCGACCTTACACGCCACAGACACAAACAAAGAGTGCTCTACTTTTCTATGCAAAGCTGCATCCTACAGCAGAGGAACAGATGTCTTCCGTCAGTGTAAATTCTTACCATATGAAAGTGCATTATCTTACTGGCATCATCTGCTCTGGCATTACTTAAAGGGGTTGTCCAAAAAAAAAAAAAAAACTTTTTTATATATATCTCAACTGGCTCTAGAAAGTTAAACAGATTTGTAAATGATTTCTATTAAAAAAATCTTAATCCTTTCAGTCCTTATGAGCTGCTGAAGTGGAGTTGTTCTTTTCTGTCTAAGTGCTCTCTGATGACACGTGTCTCGGGAACCGCCCAGTTTAGAAGCAAATCCCCATAGCAAACCTCTTCTACTCTGTGCAGTTCCCGAGACAAGCAGAGATGCCAGCAGAGAGCACTGTTGCCAGACAGAAAACAACAACTCAACTTCAGCAGCTGATAATTATTGAAAGGATTAAGATTTTTTTAATAGAAGTAATTTACAAATCTGTTTAACTTTCTGGAGCCAAATGATATAAAAAAAAAAAAAAAAAGTTTTTTTCCTGGATAACCCCTTTAATGGTGAAAAGTAACAAAAACCTTGAGGGGTGTCTGATCTAGAAAACCTTTGCCAATACCCTACCGGGGACCGCTAAGCTAATAGACCTGTCCTCTTCGCTAAAGACACGTCAACACAGTTCTCTGGAGCATAGACCAAGAACCACCAATTCTGAAGAAACCGGCCACGTTCTGCATCTGAAAACTAAGATGGGGGTTGTCCGAATTCCTTGTGTCACACAACAGTCATGAGCACCAGTGACCGGAACATAGTCGTTATGTATTATATATAGCACATATGTATAGAGTTCCTGTCACACTAGTACAGACAAGCTGACAGTGTGTCAGGGACAGGGTCCCCATTCTTCCTGTCACATGTAGACAAACATAGTGGAAAGATTTGAAAGCTACCAACCTGATGGAAATAAGCAAGGCTGGGCAAACCACAGAAGGCAGGCGGGTCACGTTTGTTGCTGGCGTCTCTGGGTTGTTTTCTATTGATGTCTTCAAAAGTTTAGACTCCTGGAAGAGTCCAAGTAGCTAAAACCTACAACAATTTTTTTTCTTCCCTAAACATGCCAAGAAACTAGAGAGATGAAAGGCGACATGACCCAAAATAAACTAAAGTTTTATTATACCTTAAAAATAATTTAGTCTTTGTTATATCAGCTTCTGGGAATGCTGGGTAAAAACCAGTATGGCTGCCAGTAACGTTCCCTCAAGGATGAGGCATTCAGCTTTCTAGGGAGAATTACAGGAAGGGAATGTTCACACAATGGATTGTTCTGTCTGGAAAATAAGTTCTGAATCCTTAGAAGAAATCCCGTGCATTCCCTTGGATTTCTGCCACAGATTTGCAGTGTCTTTTCTGCAGCTTCATTTTAGGTTTTGGGAGTTTGTGAGCTCCAATTCTGCAATGAAAAGCACATAAAAGGGGTCCTCCACTGGCCAGCGTTCGGAACATTTACAGAATTTTTTGCCGTATAAAACTGGAGGGGAAAAGTTGGTGCGTCTTATACGGCAAATACACATTAAAACCCTGTCATATCACGGCGGTCCCGGCGGCCATCAACGGCTGGGACCCGCGGCTAATACAGGACATCACCGATCGTGGTGATGCCCTGTATTAACCCTTTCGTTGTGGCGATCAAAGCTGACCGCTGCGTCTGAAGCGAAAGTGAAACTAACCTGGCTTCTCAGTCGGGCTGTTCGGGACCGCCGCGGTGAAATCGCAGCGTCCCGAACAGCTTACAGGATACCGCCTCCTCGGTGTCCGATCGGCGAATGACTGCTCCGTGCCGGGATCTCCTGCATAATCGTCGCTCTCCTTTGTCGCCGTCTTGCATGCCTTCCCGTCATCCAATAGGAGCGGCGTGCTTAGCGGCGTGATGGCGGCGACGGGGAACGAGGATCCCGGGCAGCAGAGACGTTCCGGAGCGACAGGGACACCCCGGGGACGCGTCGACAGTGAAGGAGGGCGACATCCAGGGCAGCGGTGATGGGTCCGGAGCGGCGGGGACATGTGAGTATTACCTCCTATACCAGTGGTCTTCAACCTGCGGACCTCCAGATGTTGCAAAACTACACCTCCCGGTATGCCCGGACAGCCAATGGCTTTGGTTCAGAATCTTTGTTTTCTAGATTTTCCTCCTTTAAAATTGGATGCGTCTTATATGCCGGAGCGTCTACTACGGCGAAAACTACGGTAGTTCCAAACGCTGTGTGAAATGTGTAAATATTCCGAACGTTGGCCAGTGGAGTACCCCTTTAACACTGCCACGTGGCATATTTCATATGTATGGCCTATTTCGCAGTCTAAATCACAGAAAAGATTTGCAATAAGATAATGGAAAACTGAATCCATTATGTGCACAAGGCCTAATAACAAGTATTCTTAGGGTTCTATTACACAGGGCGATTATTGGCCAAACAGACTAGTTTTATAGTGCAATAGGGCCAACGATCAGCTGACAAACAAGCAAATACTTGAACCTGACAATGAACTATTGCCTTCATATCGTCCTTCAGCTCGGAGGAGCGTATTGCTGCTCCGAGCAGGCACATCTAATGGCCCCCTGTAGCAGTCCTTCACTGGAGAATCCGCAGCGTAAAATACACTGTGGATGCGCCCACACGGGTACGTTCACACAGGCGCATCCACAGCGTATTTTACGCTGCGGATCCTCCAGTGAAGGACCGCTACAGGGGGCCATTAGATGTGCCTGCTCGGAGCAGCAATACGCCGCTACAAGCAGACACATTGCGATGTGCGAGTCACCGCGCGCATGCGCAGTATACTTTCACACATCGCGACTGCTCTCAGCCCAGCTCAGGGGAAACGGCCGTGATGTGTGCGTGTACATCGCAGCAGTGTGTCTGCTGTATTGCCGATCCAAGCAGGCACCTCTAAAAGGCACCCTGTAGCGGTCCTTCAGCTGTGGATTCGCTCATCTGAACGTGCCCTAATAGAGGATGTATGGCCGACAAATGAGGTCAGCAATGTGCTGCACAATCCAGTGGATGAGCACCAGCCTACACGATGAGCCCGTATAACAGGGTCCTTTGAGCCCCTGCACATGGTCATATTATGGCCACATGAGTTGTAATGGTCTACAATAGGGTCCTAACGTATCTCCATGGCTTCTGATTTCATATAATGTCGCTAAAAACGAGAGAATATCTCTGTAATAGACTAGGACCCAGTTTGATTCCATATGAGCGCCAGGTATATGGCTCTACTATATATTAGGCCTTTGGCTATATTCACTTTCTAAGAACAGCTGTGTTAACCCATAGGAGAGACCTTTTTATAATTTGCTTCCCCCCCCCCCCCCCCCCAATATATTTTAAGACCTTTCCCACTTTCTCGGTGTTACATTGCATCGGTGCCCAATATATCTCCAGCTTAGTAATAGTTTACCTAAGGCAGACAGGCCTTATATAGTTATAAAATCGATACAGACGAGAGGTGCAAATACTAGTAACGCTCTGTCAGCATATCAGACTTCAATAAACCACATGTAGTGGTCAAGAAAAGCTGAGCCTGCTCCTCTAAAAGTTCTGAATTAATCACTAAACTATCAGAAATTCATTAAGAATCTATGTTAATAAGGGCCATGCATAAGGCTGTGTTCACACTGGGCATTCTTGTTGCATTTTTAATATGAAATCCCACGATTCACTCATCAAGATAAAAAAAAAAAAAACATTAAAGGGGTTATCCAGGAAGCTTTAGTAGCTTGCTTTCTTTTGAGGCATTACCTGGCTTAAAGGGATACTACGGTGGAAAATATTTTTTTTTTTACAAATCAACTTTTCTATAAAAAAAAAAAAAAAAAAAAAAAAATCCTTTCAGTACTTATGAGCTGCTGAAATCGAGTTGTTCTTTTCTGTCTTAGGCTAGGATTCCACCTGTTTTTTTTTTCCAGCGCAGCGTTTTTTATTCACTGAAAAAAACTCCAGAAAAAACGCCATTACAAAAAAAAAAAAAAAAAGGATGCAATAGGGATGTGAAAAAATTTAAGGAAATTTCTCTTTTTTATAATGAACTTTTAATACATTTGTTTTAATTAAGTGTGTGTGTTTCACTTTTTTTAAATCTATTTTTTTACATTTTTTAAGTAGTACTACTACGCCCAGCATGGAGCGGCAGTATGGGGGCGGCAGCATGAGAGCGGCAACATTAGCAGAGATGCGGAGCGGCTCTATACAGCGCTCACATCTCTGCACTATACTCCGGCCAGTGATGTGAATAGAAATTCATATCATTCATTCATTTTTCCGCCCAGAGTGGGGATTGGCCGAATGGTGGCAGCCAATCACAACTCTCTGCGGGAAATATGAATAGGTGTATATATACATCAGTACAGGGGACCACAGAAGAGCGGGCAGCCGCAGCTATACATTATACAGGAGGATCACAACAGAACCCGGGGCGATCTTTCACTTAGTACAGGTACTACTACTCCCATCATGGAACAGCGTGTTCCATGCTGTGAGTAGTAGTACCACCCAAAAAGAAAAAAAAAGTGAAAAAACACACACACACACACACACTACATTTTTATTATTGTCGGCTATATTTTTAGTGCCCTGCCCGCCCACATAAATTGATCCCTGTTTAAAAATTAATAAAAATGTTGTTATAAAAAAGATAAATTTCGTTACATACAATTTTTTTTCATCACTACTGAATCTTTTTTTTTTTTTTATATGTTACCCTACGAAATTTTATTTAAAAAAGGTATCTCCGTCACTTTTTTGGATCGCTAAAGTTCAAAAGAGAATAAAAACCACCTGTAAAAACACCAAAGCTAAAACCCACATGGCGTTTTTCTTGGTGTTTTTTTTACTCCCATAGACATCTATGGGAGAAAAATGCCACGATTTCAGGGAGAAAAAACACCATAGGTTGAACATGCTGCGATTTTGCAAAACCGCCAAGGAGCGGAAAAAGGCATAAAAAAAGAGTGAAAAAACGCCAAACTGAAAAACTCCAAGTGGAAAAAGAATTTAGCATTTTTCCATTGATTTACAGCTAATATCTGGCCGCATAATGTTTTTTGGCCGAAAAAACATTATGCGGCAGTATTGGCGTTTTTCTTGGCATTTCCCCCCCCCCCCCCCCAAAAAAAAGACACAAGTGGAATTCCAGCCTAAGTGCTCTCTGATGACACCTGTCTCAGGAACTATCCAGCGTAGAAGCAACTGCTGCCAGACAGAAAAGAACAACTCAACTTCAGCTGCTGATAATTATTGGAAGGATTAAGATTTTTTAATAGAAGTAATTTACAAAACTGTTTAACTTTCTGGAGCCAGTTGATATATAAAATTGTTTTTTTTTTCCTGGAAACCCCTTTAAAAACGTGACAACAGACTAATACAGATCTACTTAGACTCTGATTAATGCATTTTTTTTTTTTTAGATTAGAAACAGTGCCACACCTGTCCGCAGGCTAAGTCTGGTACTGCAGCTCAGTTCTACTTAGGCTGGGTTCACACCACGTTTTTGCAATACAGTTCCTGTATGTTTTCAATTTGAAAACCGCATGGAACTGTATTGAAAACCGTATGCATTGACTCTCCATTGAAAACCGTATGCCAAACGATGTTTCCGGTTGTGTCTTTTGCATTTTGTACGGTTTTGTCCGTTTTTTTCACGTACCCAAAACCGTAGCCTTCCAAGTATTTTGGTCCAGGTGAAAAACCGTATTAAAACCGTATGCATTTTTTTTTATTTTTTACATGGGAATCAATGGGAACCGTAGAGAACCGTATATGTGCGTAAGGTTCCATCCGGTTTGCACCATACTGTTTTTTGACTTTGCGCAGTGCACACAGAAAGTTTTTTTTCTTGGAATTTCAATCAGTGAAAGTGAAACTTTATTCATAATGGAGTGAAAAGTTAAAAAGGTATACTTTTTTTTCTTTAAAAAAAAGATGCAACCGGACATAATTTTTCAAACCGTATACGGGTTAAAATCTGTACACAGATTTTGATACAGTTTAGTCCGGTTTTCATCAAAAACCTGATTCGGGAAGTGTATTGCAAAAATGTGGTGTGATCCCAGCCTAACATGAATACAGACACCAAAGATCTCAGAAAAGGAATTCTGGGCTAATATTGTTTTACATATCTTCTTTTACATCAGTCAGCGGCTGGTAACATAATAGAAGCCAGCATAACACGTGTAAATGTTTTGGCTCAGTCACAGCACAAAAAGGTGTATAACTTGTTATGTTACATCTGGAAGATTACTGAGAAGCAGAGTAATGTAATATGGCGCATGAATACACATAGAAATCTTATAGTGTGAAAGCAGAGGTGGTATCTTTATCCTATAGAATATTCACAATGCCAGTTTTGGTGGTACCGACCATGACTACGCTGAACCAATGAAACAAGACAATCATTTCGGGGAGATACGGCTTGAATACAGGATTCTTTAAACAGAATGTATGACCTAGATTTTTTTTTTTTTTTTTACAGATTAGAGACAGACACTAAAACATGCTCTTTTTTCTGATCGGTTTCTTTCTTTTGTACATTATTATAGAGCCAGCCATATTGCCTAAGCTTCTGCTCATTTAGAGGGATGCTTTATGGCAGCTACATTGACATAGGAAACAATAAACTGGGGGGAGCTCATTGACTACTGTGGGAGAGTGCTCTAGGCATGCTCTGTGATGTGGGAGGAGGAGCTGTCATCATCAAATTTCACTGTAATCCTGCTTGGGAAGATACGAAAAAGACTACTGAAGAGTGATCTGTACAGAAAAGGAGAGTCATCTTAATATTAGGCCTTGTAGTGAGACTGAAAACTGAAATAATTCAGGATTATTTTTAAAATATAGATTAAAAAAATGGAAAAGAAGCAAGTAAAAAGGAGAAAAACAACAAAATAATTTTTAAAAAATTGTGTTCAATCTATTGAATTCTATGAAACATGATTTGAACAACAGGTAATTTTTTTACCCTACATTTATGAGGGGACCCCCCAAAAAATTAAGATAGGTATTAAATCGCTTGGGGCACGCTGATGACACATTTTTAAATTTCTTGATACGCCCTTCAGTTCCTGAGATATAAGGGTTTATAATTGTCTGACAATTCAAAGACTAAGTCAGATGGGTGGGAACTTTTAGTAATGGGAGTGACTATGGTTGATGGGTGGGACTATCAACAGCCACATAGTGTGAATATCGTACATTAAGGGGCGTGTATGCCCATTACACACCACCTTGACTGTATAATCCCACCCATCACTTCCATTATTAAAATTAATTTCACACCCATCTGACGGTTTCCCTAAATTGTCAAATTATAAACCCTCATATTTTGGAAGCGTGTGAGCATATCAAGAAACTGTAAAAAAGGTGTGTGACCAGGGCACCCTAAACTACTGTAATCAAAGATAATGAACATTTAAGAATTATTTGGCTCTATTTCATTTTCTTCCAATTTTCCATTCTGTTAATTATATTTTAAATAATCCTGAATTCTTTCAGTTTTCAGTCTCTAGCCTCTAGTCCTCTTTAAAGGGATACGCTGCCCCTATTCAAACGATAGGGATAAGATGTCTGATCGCAGGGGTCCCCCCGCTGGGGACCCCCGCAATCTTTCCTGCAGCACCCACTTGTCATCAGCTGCACGGAGTGATCTTGTATTTGGCGTTAATTGTCCTGTTTTTGACACGTTTGGCGCAAATCACCGCCAACAATATTCTGATATGGAAAACACACATACCAAAAGGAAGAATATGGTGTGTGCCAAAGTTACAAAAGGACATGCGCCAAATAAATTTGGCGCACGTCTGTAAAAACCATAGTAAAAAAAAAAGAAAAACTGGTAAAAATGATAAATACCCCCCACTCGCACTGACGTTTTGTTGCAGAAATTTCCACGACTGTCCCATGCCTCTGAACAGGTGGTTGGCCATGTATTTGCCACCACACAAACAATCCTATCAGATGAATGTAACTGATATTTAGTATTTAACTTTATTTTTATAATAAATCTTCAGCGTGTGAATACACCCTGGAGGGTTTGAAACCTGAAACATCAGCCTCTTTGTTGTGAAATCATAGAATTTCCAGCAGTTCATCGGTCATCGCCAATGTTTTAAGAGATGTAAGATGATAACTTATCACCCAAATAGCTGCCAAGGTTTTGTGTAATTGAAAGGCACCTATAGTCCTATGTAGAGCCCTGCGTGAGACTGTTTTCTTAAAGGGGTACTTCGCCCCTAGACATCTTATCCCCTATCCAAAGGATAGGGGATAGGATGTTTGATCGTGGGGTCCCGCCACTGGGGACCCCCCGCGATCTCGGCTGCGGCACCCCAGACATCCGGTGCACGTAAAGAACTTCGCTCCCTGCTGGATGACTGGCGTTGTGGGGCAGAAGCTCGTGACATCATGGTCACACCCCGCTCGTGACGTTACGGCCATGCCCCCTCAATGCTAATCTACGGGAGGGGGCATGACGGCCGTAACATCATGAGTGGGGGAGGCTGTGACATCATGAGCCTCCGGCGCTGAACCCGACGCTCTGAACAAACGCCCTTTGGACAGGGGAGAAGATGTCTAGGGGCGGAGTACCACTTTAATCCCACTCCCGCTGGATTTCTGACTATCACTACCTATCCCACAAGGTGTGTGTTCAACTCCTTCCTGCAACGTGTGTCCAATCTCGCCCACTTACACAAACATTTTGTCAGAAATAGTACACTCCCTGTCCCATTTCATTACCCCCTTGTGCCATTTCATCACCTCCTTGTGCCATTTCAGAGGTTTGCAAGATTGTGCTGGATTTTTTTCGGGACCCGCTGTATAATCTGTGACCGCCCACAACAACCTCATTACCGCCCACACTCGCAAGTTTTTTTTATTGGGTCCACAGGATCCCAATCCCAATGCAGGGCTCTAGCCCCATGCAATAAAATATGTTCCCCTTTTCCAGAGAATGCCAAATACTTTTTGCAGTTCTCCTGTACAATGTCGAGCCCAATTATCGTTTAGTTAAAGGCAATTTCTTCCCCCTTGGTCCCCACACAAGATTGTTATTCATACTAATTCAATGTTTCTTTGCAAAAAGGCTGAGGGTAAAAGGCCACGCAATACAGCGTAGCCAGAGTGACTTATGATCCAGAAAATATGTCTGTCACAAAAGCTTTCAGATTCAAGATGGAATTTGAGGAGGAGTGAGGATTACAGCTGGCGACAGCGATGTAGACCACGAAGTACAAAATATTCTCTAAATAATTAGAACCTTCTTGTTGGTTTGATTTTCTTGTTGCTGACTTAAACCGTCCAACAACCTAAACAAAGGGTCCTGGGAATCCATGTAAATCAGACGTCACTGAGAGGTCACAAGCAGAGTATGTATATTCGAGGGAAGGATGATCTGCTTTGCATGTCTGTTGGTGAGACTGAATGTGAACCCAACACATGGGGCTACTGAAATGTATCTTCTCCTTAGAAGGTGCCCATAGACACACCAGCTTTGAAGGTCTGTCAAGCAACCCAAGCAGTGAAAGCCATTCTTCCAGCTTCTGGTAAAAGAAAAATGGCTTCTTCTTTATGTCAAGGACATTGCGCTACACAGATAAGTCATTAGAAGTACCTGGAAATCCTGAACCACATACTTACAAGTTTAAGTCTATAGAATGTGCAATACAGAAGTGAACTGTTCACATTATCACTGTACTGAGTGAAAGAAAGACTGAAGTCTGAGGCATGGCATTGGACATATCTTGAGCCTTACGATATAAATCAATCATACTGACGGCTAAGGATTAAAGTGTCTTGCGACATAGCTCCAGTGCATAAGTCTTCAATAACTTCTGGACCATCTGTTAAATGTCCACTGGGATGACACCATAAAGGAGACTCTCTTTGTTTGCACTCCGCTCCTTGTGTACACACTCTTTTTATTGGGATATGGGGTAGAGTAGTGATTCAAGATTGGGATTTTGCGGGACCCAATAAAAAAAACGGGCAGTAATGAGGTTGTTGCAGGCGGGAGCAGGCAGTCACTGAACATACAGCAGGTCCCACAAAACTCTGAAATGCCACAGGGGGCTAATATAATGGCACACAACGGTGATGAAAATGGCACAAGAGGTTTACTTTCTCAAAAAGCTGTGACAAAAATGTTTGCGGAAGTGGCTGGAATTAGACACACGTGGTGGGAGCAGACGGGAATGGAACACACACCTTGCGGGAGCGGGCCGTAACGGTTTAGAAATCTAGTGGGAGCAGGATTAGAAAAAAAAACATGGTGCTTTAATATGGGGTATTTAGTAGTTCTGGATGAGAAACATGGAGGCAGATTTACTAAGCAAAAGGTGGCAAAAAAAAAAATGGTGAAAGGTTGTGCATCAGATTTATTACATTTCATGTTTAATCTGTTTCTACAGAAAATAGATTTTGTTCATGTGAAATAATAAAAATACATTCCAAGCACACACACACACAAAGATAACAAATGCATAAAATAACATGGTCGGATGGGGCAAGGCAAAAATTTTGATCTGTTAGGGTCTAATGTCTCTCTCGCTGCTCTCTGTGTCAATGACCGAGATGATCCTATTGACTTTGACTATGCTACAGGGGCTGTAAAGTCAGTGTAGTTCATGATCGCATCTGTGACTGGTTGCTGGTGGTCTCGCATTTGTTTTGTCATCTTTGCCCCGATGACTGTCTTCTCAGGTTTTCCCAGGTTGAAGTGCCTTTCAAGATATTACATCACTAGTTAAGTTATAAAATGAGCCTGTCTGCTTCAATGGGTGGAGTGACAGCTGTGTGGGAGGGAGATTATTCTGCAGGGAATTGCAGTCGTGCAACAGATGGATGTACCCTGGTTTGAAAACCTTGGTCTATTGCATGAATGGGAGCTCAGGTGTGCTTCAATGGGTGGGGTGGCTGATGTGTGGGAAGGAGAAAACTGATCTCACACTTACAAGAAATGAATCATGGGACTTGTAGTTGGAGGGAGTTCTAACAGGAAATAGCCATTTCAAAAAAAGAGATAACAGCGTTATGGTAATCTCACAACACAACCATTTAGCCCTAAAACTAGCACATATCCTTCCTAAGCATGTCTATTACTGTCTGGTGAGTAAGTAATAAAATCACCTTATGGTACATAACCCCTTTAACTGGAAATTCTCCCGGCTCCTTCTAGGGATCGATCGGGATCTGAACACCCTGACCTGGATGAATCAAACCTTTTACAACATGTCAGAAGTTTTTCTAAAAATGACAAGTGTCCATAACCTCACACCGAAGACCATAACAAAATTTTAAAATCCCCTTTTAGAGTTTGTGAATGCAAAAAATAAAATATCAACACATTTTATGAAATACAGTCAAGGAACCAAACAGTAAAATAATTCTCCAGAAAGAGGTACTGAGTTATTTATGATCCTTCTATCATACATTAAATGTGATTTATCCACATCATCAAACTTATAGAAAATTCATGCTACCACATGGACGCTCTGTGTATACAAGGGGCATAAAACGGCAAAGAAGAAGTCACTCGGCACAAAAAAAAATATTCAATAAACCTAAAATATAGCACTATAAAACTGTCTTGAAATCAAGGATATCTAGACTGATCATTCGCTATGTGAACGGCCACGACTGCAGGCGGAGAGCCCTTCTAAGTTTCCATTATGAGTACAGTAATGGCCATAAGTACACAAACAAGTTCAATGTATAGGAGCCATAAGGGAATTAAAGGAGAAGTAACATGGGGGTAAAAACATATCCCCTATCTAAAGGATAGATAGGTTTTAGATCACGGTTGGGGGGAATTAAGACAACTGGGTCCCTGAAGCGGAATGTGACCCTCCGCACAGGAACACACTTTTCTGCTTTACAGCCGGCTCCCTCTCCTTCCCTGATCCCTACCCCTAATCCTAAACCCTAAGCCTAACCTTTTAATACTATCACATAAGAATTGTGAGAAAACCATCACACACAGGTACAGACACTATATTATGAACTACGCTAACTTTACAGCCCCTGTAGCATAGTCAAAAATAAAAATCCCAGAATACCCCTTTTACATTTTCATTCTATCGGCGGAGTCCAGATTTCAAAATTTCTGCAGTGTGAACAGGTCAATGGAAATTTTAGTAACTTAGTGTAAGTGGGCCCCTAAATTTTCAAATCAACTGGTGCTAGAAAGTTACATATTTGTAAATTACTTTTATTAGAAAATTGTAATCCTTCCAGTACTTATCAGCTGATGTATACTACAGAGGAAGTTGAGTAATTATTTTCCGTCTGACCACAGTGCTCTCTGTTGACACCTCTGTCCATGTCAGGAACTGTCCGGAGTAGAAGAGGTTTGCTATGGGGATTTACTCCTGCTCTGGACAGTTCCTGACACAGACAGAGGTGTCAGCAGAGAGCACTGCGGTCACACTGAAAAGAACAACTCAACTTCTACTGTAGTATACAGCAGCTGATAGATCCAGCTCTGGTTATAAACTGATCATGGAAGAGATCTCTGTATTAGTTATTAGGTCACTACTCAGTTGTTATCATTTCTATACTAAATAACCCTACACTCACCCCAAATTTAGGGTAGGGTCACATGTGCCATATTTTGCTGCCGCATATTTTGCTACCCATTAAATGGATTATTAGGCACGTGTGACCCTACCCTTAAAAGGTGTAGCTCAATATGACCAGCCAAACACAGCTGTCATATCAAGGCTGGCAAAAGCTGTAGTCCCGATAAATTTGGTGTGACCAAGTGACATTAAATGGACTTTCTATTTACACTAAATTTCCGAATCCCCACAGCGCCAATTCTTTCTTAGCATACATATAACTACACATATTTTGCAACATGCAGTGACAACCAGGGATTGTCTTTTACATCACGAACGGGGCCAAATATCTGAAGCGTCTGTATTATTAACTGAATGACTCAATGACTCAGACGTAACACTGATAACTGGCTGCACTCGTTTCTGGCACCAACTTGGTCTGATTCAATTACATTTCAGCTCTCCCACAAGAACACCCACATTCTGGCACCCATGGTTCACTAGCAACAGGTTGCATAAAAAAAAAACAAAAAAAACATAAGGGAACAGTCAATAGTTGCAGGAGAACATACAAGTGTTTTACCCAACAGCAGAGAGTACATGGCATTTGTTAAATTTATTTAAAAAAATTGGACCTTAACCCCCACACAACACCCCCCCCCCCCTGGAAATACAGGGTCTTCTTTAACCACTGCCGCAGCTTCACCCAGTCAAAAGGGTGCGGGACATTCTTTCGAGAAGTCAGCGTGCTGAGTCAAGTCTAACAGATGGAGCAGACTTAGACAGGGCTGGGTGCCAGCTGTTTTAAAGGTGTGCCAACCTCGTGCCAATCTGCCGTGTCCAGCTTTGTCAGGGTTCCCCAAAGCAATTTTGCCAAGTCGACAAAAGCAAGTTACCTCCTCACACAAAAAAATATACCGTACTTCCCAGCTTTCTATAAAAGGAAGCACCATCTAAGACTGTTCTATTTTTATCAGTGCGTATAACATTTTTAACAATACGTTTGGGAAATCTGAAATGATTTTTTGGTTGTTTAAATGAATGCTTATTGAACCTCTACAAGTCTCTACCAGATGGAATTCCCTGATGCATTAGAGACTGGGACAGAAACAGCTTCATTCTACAAGTCGGCCATTGGCATCTCAGCGGAAGTTCCAGTTAGTATGGCAGCGATAACCATGATTATTTTAGGGTCACTGCTACGTGGATGGCAATTTTATGAGTAATACTTTAACCTGGGTGCAATAATATAAGCTCTATGAAATCTTTCTCAAAGATGCAGAAATACCGTATTTTTCACCGTATAAGACGTACTTTTTCTTCCCCAAAACTGGGGGGGGGGGGGGGAAAGTTGGTGCGTCTTATATGGCGAATACCTGCGGCCATCAACGGCCGGGACCCGCGCTAATACAGGACATCACCGATCGCGGTGATGCCCTGTATTAACCCTTCAGACTCGGCGATCAAATCTGACCGCCGCGTCTGAAGCGAAAATAACACTGACCCGGCTGTTCAGTCATGCACGCCGTCCCGTCATCCAATAGGAGTGGCGTGCGTAGCGACATGATGAGGGCGACGGAGAGCGTGGATCCCGGGGAAGAAGACGTCCGGAGCGTCGGGGACACCACGGGGACGCAGTAACAGCGATGGAGCGACATCCAGGACAGCGGTGACGGGTCCGGAGCGGCGGGGGCACGAGTACTACCTCCTATACCAGTGGTCTTCAACCTGCATACCTCCAGATGTTGCAAAACTACAACTCCCAGCATGACCGGACAGCCAATGGCTGTCCGGGCATGCTGGGATTTGTAGTTTTGCAACATCTGGAGGTCCGCAGGTTGAAGATCACTGTTGGGTTCATAATCTTTTTTTTCTAGATTTTGGACCTTTAAAATATGCCGTCTTATATGCCGGTGCGTCCTATAGGGCGAAAAATACGGTAGGTGAAATTTCTTACTTAAAATAAAATACTGCAGTAAGACTAGGTTCATGTTTTTGATTAAAGGGGTATTCCGTGAAAAAAACATTTCTCCAGATCGTTGAACAGATTTGTAAATTACTTTTATTAAAAATCTTAATCCTACCAGTACTTATCAGCTTCTGAAGTAGAGTTGTTCTTTTCTGTCTGACCACAGTGCTCTCTGCTGACACCTCTGACTGTCTCAGGAACTGTCCCCATAGCAACACTCTCCTGCTCTGGACAGTTCCTGACATGGACAGAGGTGTCAGCAGAGAGCACTGTTATCAGACAGAAAAGAACAACTCAACTTCAGTATCTGATAAGTACTGGTAGGATTAAGATTTTAAATAGAAGTAACTTAATCTGTTCAACTATCTGATATGAAGAAAAAAGTTTTTTCATGGAATATCCCTTTAAATTTAACACATACATTGTATACTCTATGGTGGTTGCTGTATGCCATACAGCAGAATCCATTTCCCTTTTGTATACAGCAAAATGTAAGTAAAACATAAACATAAAACAGTGAAACATAAAACACAGTGTGAACCTAACTTAAAAATGGGAACAACTTTTGGAAAACAGTTTTTCTGCTGAGCACCAACGGGATTCAATAGAGCTCTTGGCACTAAACATGACTTACCTTAACATACATTAGGGACAATTTTTTGCAGACTTGATGTAGCCAACTTCCTGTAGCCAAGCATATACAGTGGTCCCTCAACATATGATATTAATTGGTTCCAGAACCATCATATGTTGAAACCATCATATGTCGAGTACATATGTCTATGTAAAAATGGTAATTGGTTCTGGGGCCTCGGAACCATTGTATGTTGAATACATCTCTCTATGGGAAACTGCTAATTGGTTCTGGGATGACCATTGTATGTGGAGTGTATGGGGAGTGTTTAACAAACCAGGGTGACTCCAGCTGTTGCACAACTACAACTCCCAGCATGCATGTACAGCCATTGACTGTCTAGGCATGCTGGGAGTTATAGTTTTGCAACAGCTGGAGGCACACTGATAGGGAAACATTGATGTATGGTGTGTATAGTGTGTATATGTACTGTATGTGATGTGTGACATCGCATACAGTACTGTACAGTTCTTTAAATACCTTCAGGGGGGGACAGAATGTCCTCCATTACGATCCTGCCGACTACAGCTCTATAGGAAAGGAAGGGGAGGGCAGCCAGCAGCTCATTGGATGCCTGCAGCAAGATGCTGCAGGCTATTGGCTATGGCTGCACTGGGGGGGGGCGGGGCTTACACGGAGCTCACAGTGGGAGCCTGCGTGAGTTAGCAGGACAGCATGTGAGTAACAGGAGGCAGAACGGGGCACACGGGGCACATTAAACAACTGTCAGTTGCTGAAGTTGTCAGCGCTGTCAGATAGCTGTTTGTACAATGGCCCCGACACACAGCAGCATCATATGTCGATGCTGCCTTCAACATACGATGGGCTCTGAGAAGCCATCATATGTTGAAATGATCATATGTCGGGGCCATCATAAGTCGAGGGGTCACTGTACCAAGAAGAGTTCCGTAGCCATCACTGCAGGTGATAGTTGTGCATTTGGCTGCCTTTCTCTCCCAACAGCCCCTTAAATATATTTGCACACTTGGCTCAGCTGAGCACGCATGTGTTGTAAAGGGGGGAGGGGAGACTCCTATGGTGGTGGCACAATAGGACTCGGTATGTTGAAATCCAACTGCCCAGTCCTTCTCACCTAACATCTGCTGTCATAGCGAGTACCGGCTTCAAGCAGGAAGGCGGCTCCAAGAGGCGCAGGATAAATTCAAGGATAGACCAAGTAAAGTCCAATAGACAGTTTATTCCCAGAATGTGACGCGTTTCACTGCAATTCCACAGCTTCATCAGACATGCCTGATGAAGTTGCGGAATTGCTGTGAAACGCGTTGCATTCTGGGAATAAACTACCAATTGAATTTTACTTGGTCTGTCCATAAAGGGGTATTCCAGGAAAAAAAGTTTTTTTTCTTATATCAACTGGCTCCAGAAAGTTAAACAGATTTGCAAATTACTTCTATTAAAAAAATCTTAAATCCTTTCAATAATTATCAGCTGCTGAAGTTGAGTTGTTGTTTTCTGTCTGGCAACAGTGCTCTCTGCAGACATCTCTGCTTGTCTCGGGAACTGCACAGAGTAGAAGAGGTTTGCTATGGGGATTTGCTTCTAAACTGGGCGGTTCCGGAGACACGTGTCATCAGAGAGCACTGAAATAGAAAAGAACAACTAAACCTCAGCAGCTCATAAGTATTGAAAGGATTAAGATATTTTAATAGAAGTAATTTACAAATCTGTTTAACTTTCTGGAGCAAGTTGATATATAAAAAAAAAAGTTTTTTTCCTGGATAACCCCTTTAAGTTTAGTCTTATCCTGCCCCTCGTGGAGCAGGGGGCCTGCTTGAAGCCTTACCGATCCTCGTTGTTACTACAGCTGGAGGGCAGCGGATATCTCGATTTCTCATATGTGTTTGCCATTGTTGTGTATGTTGTTACACAACTCGTGGGGGTGAGCGGCTTTCATGCTTTCCCTTTATATTCTGTTTTTATCTCTTAATAAACCATGGAGCACTCTTACTTTTACTTTCAGATCTGCTGTCATAGGGAATCAAGCCCCTACGCCAGTGTGTTCCAACCAGGGTGCCTCCAGCTGTTGCAAAACTACAACTCCCAGCATGCCCGGACAGCCGTTGGCTGTCCGGGCATGCTGGGAGTTGTAGTTTTGCAACAGCTGGAGGCACCCTGGTTGGGACACACTGCTCTACGCACATCAGCTAGTTCACAATGGATGGGTTTATCCAACAATCTAATGTGTAAACCCAACTATATGTATTTCTGAAGAGAGCAGATAAAACTGCGCTTGTCAGATGGCGGTCAGTGGTCAGATAGGGATCACTGATGTCTGAGGCATCAATAACTTCTCAAAAACAGCTTAAACGACATAAAAAGTGAACACATGTTAATTTAATTGTAGAGAACAAGGTGACTGATTCACTGTAAGTGGATTTTACATGTCATTAAGACTTTTCACGGTCTCTTATGTGCTGAATAATGCCCTGTGATTGGGCTTGTTCTGTTATATAAGTCATGACCCAGACTGCAGACAGATGGTAAAGGACATGTCAGGCCTCAGCAAGTAGTGTACAGTTCATCTTCAGGTCTAGTCTGGTACAATGACTGTCAGCAAAAATCCCAGGATATAAAAGACAAAACATTGGATGACTAACACTCCACTATGTGTTCTATAGTTATATATCAGTCCTTCAGGTATAAAGCTTAACTAAATTATAGTACGCAAACACACAAGGAAAACACATTGGGCGAGATTTACTACGCAAGACGAGCCAAAACGAAGCCTCAAACTGCAATAAACAACTGGGGTACATTTGGGGATCTAGACTGAATTTAAAGGGGTTATCCAGGAAAAAAAAACTTTTTTTCATCTATCAACTGGCCCCAGAAAGTTAAACAGATTTGTAAATTACTTCTATTAAAAAATCTTAAAGGGTACCTCTCATCAAAAAAACTTTTGATATATTATAGATTAATGTATGCAGAATAACTTTACAATTGCATGTTATTAAAAAATATGCTTCTTTCTATTTAATTTACCACTTTGAAGAAATTACCACTAGGGGTCTCCCTACCAGTCCTGGCAGCAAGCATTTCAGACTCATGCTGGAGTCCTAAACACTACGAGCTGCCAGTCTGCTTTGTTCACAAAGGAGAACACTCAGAGCTGCCAGCCTGCTTTGTTCACAGCCTGTTTGGCTGTGAACAAAGCAGGCTGGCAGCTCTGAGTGTTTAGGACTCCAGCATGAGTCCGAAATGCTTGCTGACGGGACTGATCGGGAAAAATACAATAGAAAGAAGCATATTTTTCATTAACATGCTATTGGAAAGTTATTCAACATTCATTAACCCCTTTACTCAACAGCCTGTTTTGGCCTCAATGACCAAGGCCTTTTTTTCAAATCTGACATGTGTCTCTTTATGTGGTAATAACTCTGGAATGCTTTTACTTATCAATCCAATTCCGAGATTGTTTTTTCGTGACATATTGTACTTTACATTAGTGGTAAATTTTGATTGATATATTCAGCGTTTTTTGTAAAAAAAATGAAAAATTTGGCGAAAAAAATGAAAAATTAGCATTTTTCTAGACTTTACATTTTATGCTTGTACCATAAATAGTCATATCGCACCAAATTAATGATTAATTTACATCTACAATATGTCTACTTTATGTTCCCATCATTTGATAAACATTATTTGACTTTTTTAGAATCTTAGAAGGTTTATAAGTTTAGCAGCAATTTTCCAGATTTTCAAGAAAATTTCAAAATCTGATTTTTCAGGGACCAGTTCAGTTCTGAAGTGGAATTGAGGGGCCTGAATGTTAGATACCCCCATAAATCACCCCATTTTATAACCTGCACCCCTTAAAGTAGTCAGAATGACATTAAAGAAGTTTATTAACCCTTTCGGTGCTTCACAGAAATGAAAGCAAAGTGGAGGCTGAATTTAAAAATTTCATTTTTTTTGCAGATTTTTCATTTTTATCCATTTTTTTCTGTAACACAATAGGTGTTGACAAAGAAATAAAACTCAAGATTTATTCCCTGAATTCTGACGTTTTTAGAAATATCCCATATGTGGCCGTTTTGCGCCATGTGTCTCTCATGCAGGCCTCAGACATGAAGGAGTGCTATGTGGATTTTGGGGCACCCTTTTAGTTTAGGATATTTTGTTGGCATCATATAAAGTTGCAGAGGCCTTGGGGTGAAAAAATATTTTTGGGAGACAAGTTGACGCTTTTATTGGTACCATTCTGGGACACATGTGACACTTTGAGCGTTTTTTATTTTATTTTTTATGAGGTGATATACATAAAAAAATCTATTCTGCTGTTGTTTTTTATTAAAAGAATTTAGGTCGTTCGTCATGCGGTATAAAAGACATGTTAACTTTACTCTGCAGGTTGATACGGTTACGGCGATACCAAATTTCTATGCTTTTTTTATATTTTAGTTCATTTATAGCATAAAAACGATTTTAGTAAAAAAAATCACGTTTTTAATTCGCCGTATTCTGTGAGCCATAACTTTTTTATTTTTTCACTGACGCAATTGTGTATGGACTCTTTTTTTGCGGGACATGTTGATGTTTTTGGGGGGACTATTTTTGAGTTTGTGTTGGGGTGTAATATATATATATATAATTTATTTTACTATTTTTTTCCAATTTTTTTCATTTTATTTTTCATATTTTTTATTTAAAATTTTTTTTCACATTTTTATTTTTTTTTTCACTTTTTTAATTTCTTTTTCACTTTATTTCACATTTAACTTTATTTTGTTTTACTGTTATACACAGAATTCAATGGAGTACACATCTGTACTCCATTGAATTTTGCCTATGTCTGTCAGTACTGACATAGGAAAGATCAGTCCCTACCTTAGGTAGAGACTGATCACTCATGTTGCCATGGCAACGGAGGCTACTGTCAGTCCTCCGGTTGCCATGGCAACCATCAGCGCTCTGCTTTCACTTTGCAGAGCGCCGATGGTGACAGTTGGAGCTCCCTCCTTCTGTAATCCTAATAGACGCCGCGGTCACAGTGACCGCAGCGTCTACAGGGTTAACTCAGGATCGGAGCTGCGCTCCGATCCTGAGTGCTGCGGGCGGCCTCCCCCAACGGGGCTCCTCTCACCACCGATCGCTTCACTGAATGAAGCGACGGAGGAGAGGGGGAAGGAGGAGACCGCCGCCAGATCCCTGCTTTCGGTTCGTCTGAACTGACGGACCAATAGCAGCGATCGCCGGCCGGGGACCGCTGCGATTGGTCCCTGGCCGGCTTCAGGGAGGTCCTGCTGTGTAGCACAGCAAGTTTCATAAAACTGTCACAGCGCGCGGCGGCGCTGTGACAGTTTATGTCCATCAGGTACATGTACCTGATGTTGCGCGAAGTCACCGCGATTCATCAGGTACATGTACCTGATTTTGCGTAAACGGGTTAATCTAAAATATATCAAAAGTTTATTTGATGAGAGGTACCCTTTAAACCATTCAGTACTAATGAACTTCTGAAGTTGAGGTTGTTCTTTTCTGTCTAAGTCCTCTCTGATGACACCTGTCTCGGGAACCGCCCAGTTTTGAAGCAAATCTCCATAGCAAACCTCTTCTAAACTGGGCGGTTCCCGAGACACGTGTCATCAGAGAGCACTTAGACAGAAAAGAACAACCTTAACTTCAGAAGCTCATAAGTACTGAAAGGATTAAGATTTTTTAATAGAAGTAATTTACAAATCTGTTTAACTTTCTGGAGCCAGTATATATATATATATATATATATATATATATATATATATATATATATATATATATAAATAAATGTTTTTTCCTGGATAACCCCTTTAAACATTTTTTGCACCTCCCTAGATCGTTTGTAAAAAGAGGAGCAACTAAGGGCCCATTTATACATGGGCTGAGAAACTGCAGTTGAACAAATATGTCTGTGATCAGGGCCCATTTGCTGAGTCTTAAAGGGGTTATCCAACATAAGTTGGGCGCATAGATGTAACTTGTAGAGACGTTACTAATCTAAGGTAAGGGGATATATGTTAGGAAAAAACATACAAATCAATCAAGAACAACATATTCCAATTGCAATAACTTTATTAACAGCACTATAGTAGTGGTAGAAGTGGTTCAAGACAGTGGTATTTACAGAAATATAAGCAGTCAGTAATTATGGAAAACAGATCAGATGGGGACAACTGGCCTTATCCCTATCTGTGTTTCCTTCCTGACAATACTGTAGGTCCCCTGTCCTAATGACCTGGGCCTACACCGGAACCTCCTAGTAGACCCTAGGCTAAATTGGGGGGGGGGACGGACGGACATACTTCTAGTATTGCAACAACAAGATACCATAGGAGAATGGCCCCTAGGATGAAGGGGATATGCATATAAACGCACAGATAAATTACAGGAAAACCAAACATGTGGTAAAGAATAGAAGTACTCAGTATTCAGATATCAGACAAGGGCAGTAGTCTGTACAGCATAGTTGGGGTATACATATGTACATATAGGTAGAACCATAACAATCCAACGGGTTTTGCTACTCTATTACTACAGGTAGCTCCTCAGGGATCAGTAAAGAATACTTACAAAGGGGTCATTAGAGACCTTACATATGGTTGTTATGTGTCATCACATGTATAGAAGCTTGAGAAAGTGCGTACATTAGGTATTCTTCATTTTGTTGTGTAATATAGGTGACAAAGGTCTGGGCAGCTCTGTTATTGGTGCATAATCTTGTATGTGGCTAAACTGGTAACTGATAAATCCTTGGTAATTCCCACTCTGGAGCCACTAGTTCTTGTGCAAGGGTAACACGATAGCAGGTGGGTAATTGGTGAAAAAAAGTAATAATTCCCACTCGGGAGCAACTGGTATGTGTGTCCCAGGGGTAGGAGCTGGGTCCCGTCCAGAGATCCCAATGGGGGGCCCGGGAAAAAAAAAGTTAGTATCCGGATCCCGCGGAGTCCGTGTGTGCTAGCTGCCTGATAGCCACTCACTCCATGACTTGCGGGAAGCCAGCACACACGGACGCCGCAGGATCTGGCTACTTCCTGTTTCCGTGGTCTCCCTCAGACTACAATACCCAGGAACCTTTGTTTCACACACAACAGATGTGTTTCACACACAACAGATGAAGCAGCCAAACCCCCTTTTAGCACCTGACTTGTGATGTATTGTCTCAGGCTGCACAGCAAGCTGGGAAAGGTCCGAGACAACAAGCATTTTGAAGGCTTCAGAAATGAACTTCCAGGGAAAAGAATACTGGCCAGCAAACAAAGGTAAGTGAAGTATATTACTAACTAGCCTAACTTGCTACCCCTGTCTTACATTCGAAGAACCAAAAATCCCGGAATACCCCTTTAACAATGCACGATCAATCATGAAGCCCTTTAAATTCATCACTATCAGCCGCACATCATTTGTTTTCACAAAACCATCGTTTGCTCATTTACCGGGAACGACTGGTCCTAGAAATGCTCATTCGCCTGATAATTGGCTCATGTAAATGGGCATTAAAAAGGGGTCATAAAATGTGACAGATCTGTTAATGCCCTGCAAAAATGTATATAAAATCAAACTAGAGAAGGCATAAAAAAAAAAAAAGAAGCACATAACCGGTCTAGCAATATACGTCAAATCTATCACACAGTTTCAGCTTCTGTCTGCCTTGTCTACTCTCAGGCCATATATTAAAGGGGTACTCCGGTGGAAAACTTTTTTTTTTTTAAATCAACTGGTGCCAGAACGTTAAACAGATTTGTATATCACTTCTATTAAAAAAAATCTTAATCCTTCTAGTACTTTTTAGGGGCTGTATACTAAAGAGAAATAAAAAAAAGAAATGCATTTCCTCTGATGTCATGACCACAGTGCTCTCTGCTGACCTCTGCTGCCTATTTTAGGAATGGTCCAGAGCAGGAGAAAATCCCCATAGCAAACATATGCTGCTCTGGACAGTTCCTAAAATGGACAGCAGAGGTCAGCAGATAGCAGTGTGGTCATGACATCAGAGAAAATGGATTTCTCTTTAGTATACAGCCCCTAAAAAGTACTGGAAGGATTAAGATTTTTTAATAGAAGTAATTTACAAATCTGTTTAACTTTCTGGCACCAGTTGATTAAAAAAAAAAACATTTCCACGGGAGTACCCCTTTAAGGCCATTTTTTGCATCCCTATTACTGCTGATAGCCCAGGTCAAACCACAGGTCTGGTTATCTGAAATGTCTGCTGTATAGCAAGTCTCCAGATTAGGGTTTCCCAATCAGTGTGCCATCAGCTGTTGCAAAACTACAACTCCCAGCCAACGGCTGGGAGTTGTAGTTTTGCAGTAGCTGGTGGCACACTGATTGGGAAACACTAATTTAGAGACTTACTATGCAACAGACATTGGCTGTCCGGGCATGCTGGGAGTTGTAGTTTTGCAACTAATTGAGACACCCTGGTTGGAAAACACCATTCTAGACCCATGGTCAGGCTGGGACTTGAATCCACTATGCGGCAAAAATGTGCCTGTATTACGCTTGCGTGAAATTGGCGATTATGTTAATAAATTTCCCGCTATTGGCAAATATGTAAAGTTAGTTTGTAAGCCCCACTGGGGACAGGGACTCACATGAATGATGATAATCTGTATACGAAGTAGAAAAATGTCATATATTCAGTATATAAGCAACAGGAAACAATGGGGTACGATTGACTAATCTAACCAAAGAAACTTGACAGCTGTTAACCAAAAACTGTAGCCCAAATTACTAATGTTAAAGTAACCCAAGGTCTGGACCGAAAATCCAACATATCATATGTTTCCTTCTACAGGTGGCATTGTAATAATAAATAGTATGCACTAACAGGAGCCTAATGTCTATGGTCACCCAGGACACCATCCTCATCACTAATGGTATCAATGTCTGCACTATTGTGTAAGAACTGCAGTATAATGAATATTAGCCAAAAAATCTCTATGAAATTAAACAGTCTTCCAAAATTTAAAACAATATTTTACTGTATCTGTATGAGCTGGAAAAATAAAATTAAATTTATTGAATAAAAAAACTCTCCAGTCACCTGCCATGTCTACAAAGAATACAAACCATTATCCTGACACATACATGTGTTCTCAAGATCAAAACCCAATCCCTGCCATCCAGCATCCACCTATAGGAATTAATAGGTTTGCTTCTTAGATTGCAGACCACCCCAGTCCTGGAGGGTGTACAGGACATGACTCAGGGATCACATTACCTACAGGAGGTGATTCTGCCTGGAGGGACAACCTTGAAACCGAGCCCTCAAAAAACCGGTATTTAGCTGAAGATTCATTTTGACACACTTGTAGAACCTGCGTTTCTTCAAGATAAGTTTGCAAAAACAAGCGCCGATCTACAATACAGCAAGTGTTAAAAAGGAGTACTCGCGTGGTAAACTTTTTTTTTTTTTTTTTTAAATCAACTGGTGCCAGAGAGTTAAACTGATTTGTAAATTACAATTCAACAATGAAGATGCAGAAAATGCGGAGCACTCACCCAAGCTTCTGCGCTTCGTCAGACCGGGAGTCCGAAGCGCAGAAGCGCGCAACGGTCCGTCACCGAGACTATACCCCCGCATCCTCCAGCACAGCTCCCTGATCCGTGTACCCCTATGTTTGTAAGTTTATAATAAACTACCACTGCAGTTGAAGCTTGGGTGAGTGCTCCGCATTATCTGCATCTTCACTGTTGAATTGTGAATTGTCTTATCTCCAGCGAGTTAGCACCGAATACAGAGCTCACACAGCAGTTAAAGGGGCCGTACACTATTACTATCCTGATACCTACCCGTCATTCCAAGTGGTGCCGAGTTAGCTCTATCAGACTGTGATTTGCAAATTACTTCTATTAAACAATCTTAATCCTTCCAGTACTTTTTAGGGCATATATACTACAGAGGAAATGCTTATCTTTTTGGATTTCTCTGATATCATGACCACAGTGCTCTATGCTGACCTCTGCTGTCCATTTTAGGAACTGTCCAGAGCAAGAGAAAATCCTCATAGCAAACATATGCTGCACTGGACAGTTCCTAAAATGGACAGAGGTGTCAGCAGAGAGCACTATGGTCATCACATCAGAGAAATCCAAAAAGATAAACATTTCCTCTGTAGTATACAGCCCCTAAAAAGTAGTGGAAGGATTAAGATTTTTTAATAGAAGTAATTTACAAATCAGTTTAACTTTCTGGCAACAGTTGATTTAAAAAAATAAAATAAAAGTTTTCCACGGGAGTACCCCTTTAAAGGGAATGGATCACCTGGATTTCCTTATTAGAGCTGAATACTGAAACATGTTCTTTTTTCCAATGTTTTTGTTTTCTGTTTGCAATTGTTTTTGTTCATTATGTGGGTAGCCATGATGCCTGAGCTGTTTTGTTTTTTTTACAGCATTTAGTCATATGCTTTACAGCAGGATCTATGGACATGCAGAACAATAACCAGGATCTGTACCATACAGATGAATTTGAGACAGAACTGTGCATTCTCTATGACCTTTTCAGAGGTCATTCTACTGGGAGGGGGGATGCTGGCCTATGCTGTGAATAGTGGTGTATCCAGTGTTATCTGTACTGGTGTCACCTTTCACTCTGCTCCTGAGAAAAAAAAGGCATTACTGAGAAATGATCTGTAGAGAACAGGAAGTCTCCCTTTGGTCTTAGGCCTAGTGGCCAGAATATAAACTGCAAGGTTTCAATAGTTTTAAAAAAATATTGCTGGCAAAATTTTTTTTTTTTTTTTTTTTTTTACAAAAAGAAAAATAGCATCGCCAAAAATTCTTAGAAAAATATGGTTAACATAAAAAATCTGAGCTAAACAATAGGTAATCTTCTGATGACACATTCCCTTTAAACTCACAAGACTTGCATTTATATGTAACAATAATGAAATGTTCTTTTGTAGTTGCAATCGATTTAAGATCTTTCCTTTCGCTCGTGTATCTCTGCGAGATTCATTGTTTACGAAACTTCAGAAGTTACACAAACAGCGCAGGTCACGGGCCTACGTCTTTTGCGCAACTCTTATTAAAGTCAATGGGAGTTACGCAAGTTATGTAATTCAAACAGGTTGAAGGGGCTGGGAAGATGAAAAGTTGAGATAAGAATACAACTTTAAGTGACTGATCCCGCGGCTCCATGGAACCTAGCAGTCCTCTTACATACTACATACTCTAAACTCCCCTCCATAGTGAAACGCTCTGTACTACTGAGGGATACGGTGGCAACTTGGAAGGAGGTCAGGAAGTTATATGGACTGCCTTACCTCTTATCCAAACATCTACCACTGGCGAAACATCCAGAGTTTCCCCCAAGACTTCCTCCTGAGGTGCTTGACCTTTGGTCGGACAAGGGCCTCACGACGGCCAAGCACTTTATGGACGTTACTCAGAAACGATGGCTCCGACCATCCACACTGCTCTCCCTACACAACCTTCCCCCGTCTCATGCATTCCCTATGCAACAGATATGCTCCTTCTTCTTTAGTCGATTGCGTAACCTGTCCAAAGAGGCCACAAAGAACGTACTAGACTATCTTATTGGTTCGGAACCCCGTAAATTGTCCATCTCTATGATATACACATCCCTTAGGAAAGTACTACTGAAATTTACACCCTCTTCTATTTTTTCAGCGTGGACCTCATGGGTACCAGGAGACGATATTTCGGAATGTATCTTGAATGGGTGGAATATCGTCCGTAAATGCATTATCAATGAGAGATGGCGTGAAACCTACTACAAAATGGCTCACAAAGCCTTATATGGGTTTAACATACTGCCTTCCCCGGATTTCCCCGATCGTATCACGGCCTGCCCTAAATGTGCTACCCCTTTGACGAATATGTGGCATGGAGTTTGGACGTGCCCCCATACAGAAAGATATTGGCAAATGATTATATCATACATCAGAGAGAAATGGAAAATGTCACTACCACATACACCAAGAGCCCTATTGTTTCATCAGTTTAGACCACCTGACTTGACCGACCAAGGCCCCACCAAAACACCCCAACTAGTTCACATTGTCCTCTTAGTGGCACTTAGGTGTATCTTCGCAGCCTGGCTCTCCCCTTCTGTTCCCACCATCACCATGGTCATATCGCAACTTAAATTGTTATGTGGGATAGATAGGCTTGATACTGAACGACACATGAACACAAACACGGCAAAATATTTCGCCAAATGGCAAGATTTTATTGTTACACACTACACATCAGCTGAAATCGAGGACATAGTTAAGCCCTTTAGCTCGACAGACTGGTACTGTCTTGGGGTTTTGAGTGATTCACTGGGTCCATTACGACTTACCTCTTGACCTTGACTTCTAACATACTACGAACGTGGCACGCCTAATTAGAGCGAGGCGAATGAATATTGTGATACTGCCGCGCATGTCCACTTGGGTTATCCATTAGCTGTGTGGAGTTTACAGTTTCTGGTTTTGTAATTTATTGAATGTTCTTATGGCTCCTATTCGACGATACTCCGCACTTAACTATCAGTGTGTGATGTTTGTTTATAACAATGAAAATTCAATAAAATCTGTTTTAAAAAAAAAAAAAAAGTGACTGATCCCTGGGACACCCACCAATTATATGACTGTTCATCTTTTTGAACAGAGAAGTACTCCTGCCAGGTCTTGGCACCCTCAGAGATTGGTGTTGACACAGCCACAGCACCCGGATGTAAAGAATATATGGATATGCTGAACATGGCCACTAGACATCGTACAGAGCCGAGACGTCCAGCTCCATATATGGTTTACATCCAAGCTTTGTCAAACAGCTGGTTGGTGGGGGTTCTGGGTGCGATCAGCTATTAATGTCCTAGCTTGTGGATAGGCCATCAACCCATTTTCCCTGTGGAAAAGTGATAGATTGTAATCTGGAATACATTTTGTTGTTGGTAACACTAATATCATAGAGAAGGGATAGAAAAAAAGAAAACACAGGAGAAATAGTGCCTTATAATTTAATATTGGTGCAAGAAAATTTTTTATTGTTCTGTATTGGTCCTGCAAATCCCACCAGCAAGGTGAGTTACTGGCTGCAGAAGTCCTGTGGATGTACAGAACACCATTTCGCCATAAAATAAAGACTAGTGGAGAACATTACATCCCGGGTACTGGAGCAACATGGCATTTAACTGGTGAGTATTGTTTGTTATTATATTTTAGAATATTTCCTGTAATTTCTTCCAACTCTTGGACAACCCCTTTCACAAAAACAAATGCAAATCTTGGTTTGTTTTCTGAGAAATCTTCTTTTCCTGAAGCCAATATAGACTCCACTGCGACATTGCACAATATTACAACAAACATAAGGAGGTCATCCTCAATGTGTCAGAACAGGCTATCTGCTCTAAGGGCACATTTTCAGGTGGGTTTTTTTTTTCTTACAAGGAAGCAACTTAATAGAACTGTAAGATGTAAACACATTTTTAAGTGTTATGCGGTCACATACAGCTAAAGATAGACAACAGAATGGCTACCGGGAAGCTGAGGAATATATTTACACAGCAGTACCAGCTAATGCCCCCAAATATAAGTTCCTGTTCCTGCTGGGGGGAGAAGAGGTCACATGGTACTGCCAAATCCTGCTCCTCAACCTGCTGCAACACATGGACAGGGTCAATGCAGGTAAAGTTCCAACCAAGTTAACTTTGAAAGGCTAGGATTGCCCAATTGTTAACTTTTATAACCATTAGTAAGAGCGTATGTACTACATTGGGGAGGAGTCACCACTACAGATCAGCATTAAAGGGGTTATCCAGGAAAAAAAAACTTTTTTTTATAGAGCAACTGGCTTCAGAAAGTTAAACAGATTTGTAGATTACTTCTATTAAAAAAATCTTAATCCTTTCAGTACTTATGAGCTGCTGAAGTGGAGTTGTCCTTTTCTGTCTAAGTGCTCTCTGATGACACCTGTCTCGGGAACTGTCCATAGTAGAAGCAAATCCCCATAGCAAATCTCGTCTCTGCAGTTCCCAAGACAAGGAGAGATGTCAGCAGAGAGCACTGTTGCCAGACAGAAAAGAACAACTCAACTTCAGTAGCTGATAATTATTGGAAGGATTAATATTTTTTAATAGAAGTAATTTACAAATCTGTTTATATATCAACTGGCTCCAGAAAGTTAAAGAAAAGTTTTTCCCTGAAATACCCCTTTAATTGCCTTTCAAAAGAATAGGCCATCAGTATTATAGTCTGGAAAACCCTTTAGATATAAAGTCATAAACAATCAGGTTGCCAACTAGAAAGTGTTTGTCGTAATGAAGCCATCCAGCCCTTCTGGAAAACTGGCAGCTGAACAAGATATCCATAAGCAAATATATTTAATACATATCAAAGTACAAAAGAGTTTCTCAACTGCTTTCAATCTGTGTGTATAAAAACACGGCTGCCATCATACTGCCAGCTATGGCCAATAGTGGGTACATTGCCATCATACTGCCAGCTATGGCCAATAGTGGGTACATTGCCATCATACTGCCAGCTATGGCCAATAGTGGGTACATTGCCATCATACTGCCAGCTATGGCCAATAGTGGGTACATTGCCATCATACTGCCAGCTATGGCCAATAGTGGGTACATTGCCATCATACTGCCAGCTATGGCCAATAGTGGGTACATTGCCATCATACTGCCAGCTATGGCCAATAGTGGGTACATTGCCATCATACTGCCAGCTATGGCCAATAGTGGGTACATTGCCATCATACTGCCAGCTATGGCCAATAGTGGGTACATTGCCATCATACTGCCAGCTATGGCCAATAGTGGGTACATTGCCATCATACTGCCAGCTATGGCCAATAGTGGGTACATTGCCATCATACTGCCAGCTATGGCCAATAGTGGGTACATTGCCATCATGCTGCCAGCTATGGCCAATAGTGGGTACATTGCCATCATGCTGCCAGCTATCGCCAATAGTGGGTACATTGCCATCATGCTGCCAGCTATCGCCAATAGTGGGTACATTGCCATCATGCTGCCAGCTATCGCCAATAGTGGGTACATTGCCATCATGCTGCCAGCTATCGCCAATAGTGGGTACATTGCCATCATGCTGCCAGCTATCGCCAATAGTGGGTACATTGCCATCATACTGCCAGCTATGGCCAATAGTGGGTACATTGCCATCATACTGCCAGCTATGGCCAATAGTGGGTACATTGCCATCATACTGCCAGCTATGGCCAATAGTGGGTACATTGCCATCATACTGCCAGCTATGGCCAATAGTGGGTACATTGCCATCATACTGCCAGCTATCGCCAATAGTGGGTACATTGCCATCATACTGCCAGCTATGGCCAATAGTGGGTACATTGCCATCATACTGCCAGCTATGGCCAATAGTGGGTACATTGCCATCATACTGCCAGCTATGGCCAATAGTGGGTACATTGCCATCATACTGCCAGCTATGGCCAATAGTGGGTACATTGCCATCATACTGCCAGCTATGGCCAATAGTGGGTACATTGCCATCATACTGCCAGCTATGGCCAATAGTGGGTACATTGCCATCATACTGCCAGCTATGGCCAATAGTGGGTACATTGCCATCATACTGCCAGCTATGGCCAATAGTGGGTACATTGCCATCATGCTGCCAGCTATCGCCAATAGTGGGTACATTGCCATCATGCTGCCAGCTATCGCCAATAGTGGGTACATTGCCATCATGCTGCCAGCTATCGCCAATAGTGGGTACATTGCCATCATGCTGCCAGCTATCGCCAATAGTGGGTACATTGCCATCATACTGCCAGCTATCGCCAATAGTGGGTACATTGCCATCATACTGCCAGCTATGGCCAATAGTGGGTACATTGCCATCATACTGCCAGCTATGGCCAATAGTGGGTACATTGCCATCATACTGCCAGCTATGGCCAATAGTGGGTACATTGCCATCATACTGCCAGCTATGGCCAATAGTGGGTACATTGCCATCATACTGCCAGCTATGGCCAGTAGTGGGTACATTGCCATCATACTGCCAGCTATGGCCAATAGTGGGTACATTGCCATCATACTGCCAGCTATGGCCAGTAGTGGGTACATTGCCATCATACTGCTAGCTATGGCCAGTAGTGGGTACATTGCCATCATACTGCCAGCTATGGCCAGTAGTGGGTACATTGCCATCATACTGCCAGCTATGGCCAGTAGTGGGTACATTGCCATCATACTGCCAGCTATGGCCAGTAGTGGGTACATTGCCATCATACTGCCAGCTATGGCCAGTAGTGGGTACATTGCCATCATACTGCCAGCTATGGCCAGTAGTGGGTACATTGCCATCATACTGCCAGCTATGGCCAGTAGTGGGTACATTGCCATCATACTGCCAGCTATGGCCAATAGTGGGTACATTGCCATCATACTGCCAGCTATGGCCAATAGTGGGTACATTGCCATCATACTGCCAGCTATGGCCAATAGTGGGTACATTGCCATCATACTGCCAGCTATGGCCAATAGTGGGTACATTGCCATCATACTGCCAGCTATGGCCAGTAGTGGGTACATTGCCATCATACTGCCAGCTATGGCCAGTAGTGGGTACATTGCCATCATACTGGCAGCTATGGCCAGTAGTGGGTACATTGCCATCATACTGGCAGCTATGGCCAGTAGTGGGTACATTGCCATCATACTGCCAGCTATGGCCACTAGTGGGTACATTGCCATCATACTGCCAGCTATGGCCAGTAGTGGGTACATTGCCATCATACTGCCAGCTATGGCCAGTAGTGGGTACATTGCCATCATACTGCCAGCTATGGCCAGTAGTGGGTACATTGCTTTTCTCCAGAGCTGCCCCTATGATATGCCCAGTAACCGGCTATTCTTTACAATGGTCCTGGTGGTTATAGGACTTCTACTGCTCATCTCCACCCAAATAGGATGAACTGAGCAACAGCAGAAAGTAATTATTACCAAGCAATTTGGGGATAACAAACAAGCCGATTACACTTAGGACAATAGGATAAAAAAAACATGAAACAAACCTGTCTTGTGGCATTTAGGGTAGTTTACTAATCTTTTATATGTCGGCTGGCTGTAAAAGGCTCTATGAAGCATTGAGGTAAAGACGGGTAAAGCTCCCTGTAAAACTCATTCACACAGGACTTTGTAAAATGATGGGGAGTTGAACCTTATAGAGAAGAGTCAGGAGATCACAGAATATTCACGTGAACCTTTCTTTGTAAAGTCTGGAGACATAAAAATTAAAATGGAGCAAATTCTGATTATTGGATGAGAATTGCCTGAAGAAGACAGTAGAGACACAAAACAGTCACATACAGTATGTTATCCAGTGGAGTTTTTGAGCTGTGTAAGATTTGTGTTCAGCAGGTTAGGACAGAGAATTTAAAGGGGTATTCCGCCCCAGATATCTTATCCCCTATCCAAAGGATCGCGGGGGTCCCACGGCTGGGGATGTCCCTGCTGCACCCGGCGTTTGTTTAGAGCGTCGGGTGCAGCGTCGGAGGATCGCAATATCACGGTCACGCCACACTCGTGATGTCACATCCACAGCCCCTCAATGCAAGTCTATGGGAGGGGGCGTGACGGACGTCACGCCCCCTCCCATAGACTTGTATTGAGGGGGCATTGCCGTGAAGTCACGAGCAGGCCAGGAAATCATCCAGCAGGGAGCGAAGTTTGCTCCGTGCACCAGTCTGGGGTGCAACAGCTGAGATTGCGGGGTCCCCAGCAACAAGACCCCCACGATCAGATGTCTTATCCCCTATGCCTAGGGGCGGAGGACCCTTTTAAGGCTACAGCCACAAGTGGCAGAAATGCCTTGGATATTCTGCGTTGGAACATTTTCTGTGGAAACCTTAGTAAATATGTTGGGATTTTTCAAAACTATTGGGGACACGCCCCTTTTGTCGGCACCTCGCCCCTTTATCCAGTGGCCACGCCCCCTTTTGGGCTTTTCTTGTAAAATGGAGGGTTTTGTTTTTATTGATCACAAATTGTGTCACTCGTGTGGGCGCAGAACCCGAAAAAAATAAATACGGCATCACATTAGCAGCAAATCCACACAATGGGGTATATTTACTGTGTGAGGGAGCAGGGACTCCTGTTTATACTCAGGCTCCCTGCTCCGGTCCAGTAGTGATTGACATACAACCTCGCTTTACAGGAAATCCAGAGATAAACAGAAGTACCAACTTCTTTATGTACAATACTTTTCTAGTAGAATTACAAATAAATAAAATAAAAAAGTAAATTAATTTCTAATTCTTTGATGCCGAATTCGCTTCAGGTCTTCTGTGCATGTCTACAACAAAAATCTGCAACACCTGGGGACTTATTACAGATTTGCAATTTCCATGGGAAAAATTCACTTTAAAGTTGCAGAGGATCCGACACAAGACACATAATGCAGATTGAAAATCTGCATGGCAGGTCAGCTTTGAAGGTGGGTTATCTCTGCAGACTGGGGTTGAGATTTACAACTGGGGTTGTTTGGCAGCAGTAGTACGGGCCTCTCTCCTCCAGACGTCTCCTGAGGACAGCTTCTCCATTACTTGATCAGGGTCCTTCCATGGTCTCAGAATATACTGCTTGCTGGGAGGGCTCAAAAGGCAGAGGGCCAGGGCACACCCTCTGCTATCCTTCTTCAGCTGCATCCTGCATTCACATGCAGGGTAAGAGGTGGTGGCACATCAGCCTCGGAATGTGAGGAAAGAGGAGCTACCGCTGTCCACCCTGGGGGGCAGTACTTAGGAAGTCACTCTCAACACAGACGAGAGGCGTTTCAGCCACCGGGTACCTGTAATCTTAATACACCGCCACTGCTCAGGTTGACAAAAACCTTGGTGCCAAAATTAAATACTTGGTCGCCATGGTGACCTGGCATCTGGGGTTTGTTGAGCCCTACATTAAACATATATACAATAATAATGAACCTGTTGGTACGGTTGGTAGACCCTGATCTCTTCAGTCAACTACCTGAAACTGATGGTCAATGTAGTTTAGAGATGACACGGCTATACACTAGATATGGTGCTCGTAGAGTATTCTGGCATCATCTGTACAATTTATTATAGACTTTATATCCAGTCCTTGGGATTGTGCCACACCTATCTGTGGGTTGTATCTAATATTGCAGCTCAGTCTTATTCACTTCAATAGAGTAGGATACCAGACACAACACAGGAGCTGATATAGAACTGCTTCTGGCAAAAGAACAAACACATTTTTCTAATCCTGGACAATCCCATCAAGATTTAATGGCTATTTGGTAGTTGAACAACAGGACCAATCTGTGGCATGACTGAATCGATATAGGCTCAAGCATAATAAGATGATTGTAGGGGTCTGAATGTTGGGACCCCCATTGGACACATAAACTGAAGCAATAACCCCCAGAATGTACAAGGAGTACCATTCATGTGTGGCCAGTGCTCCATTTGTTTTCTATGGGGCTACCAAACATTGCCCAGTGCTGAGCTCAGCAATGCTCAGAAGCCCCATAGAGAATGAATTGAGTGGTGCCCATACAGTGTGCTCTGTTCATTCTGGGGACAAGTTTGAATCACTAAGGGCCCCAACTTGTTATCCCTTATATTGTGAATAAAGGATATGCAAAACTGAACAAATACTAAAATGTATCTACAACATCGATAACTAAAAAATCTTCTAAACTGTGAAAGGGACTAGGAGGACATTGTCTGCACAGTGTGGACTTTTGTAATACAGTGCTGGGCTCAACTATGATTAATAGAATAATCTGATGACTCTGCAGAGGAGTATAGTGATCACATTATTCACTGGACGTAGGTGTTGTTTCCACACCTGACATGACGTGTACCTGGACAAAGTAAAATACACTGACTTTATCACCTGGCAAGAAGAATACCAAAACAAAAAGTAGATAAATCCTTTCTGAGAACTTGCTGCACAACCGGAAACCTTGTTATTGTGTAAGATGTCTTGTGGTCGGGCACAGCGTGTACTTATAACAATATCACGCCTTGGTACTGCTTCTTCCAATACCCAGACTGAGAGCGGAAGTAGTAACCAGACACCATAAACATAGCGCAAAAACCTTAAGAGGAACTGACCCCTTTGACCTGCATACACAAAACCAACAAATGCTGAGAGAATCCAGTACACTAAAAAGTATAGTAAAAGATCTGACCTATCCCCAATACAACTGCCAACCTAACTCCGTGTTTTCCAACCTGTGTGTTTGCAATGTTGTAAAACTACAACGTTGTAAAACTACGTAGAACTTTGGCTGTCTGGGCATGCTGGGAAACGTAGTTTTGGAACAGTTGGGAACACTGGTTGGGAAACATTGATCCAGCTGATGTAACTGGATCTTTCATGCTGCCCGTGCACCATCGTTGGCCATACATTCCTTTTACACAGGGAGATGTGCGGCTGACCAATGATTGCTCACAATAATGGGCCTATCCAGCCTTTGTAAAAGAACCTTAAGATATCAGTTCACTAAAAAAAAAAAACATGTCAGGGGAGGTAAATTTTCTTCTTTACGCCAAACATACTATTTCCACAACACAAATTGGTGTCCCTCTGTTATTCCTCTTGGAAACGTATGAATACTTACTGACACCTAGGAGTTATTTCTCCCTTTGTCATTAAGGTGTACCTGTGTAGGGGACATACCCTAATAGCAAAGGAATTGGTATGCCTGGTAGAAAACATTTCCTGGAAGAATAACATACAACGCAGTAAAAAAAAAAAAAACTTTGGTCTCGTAGCTAAAAGATTCTCATTAAAGGGTACGGTCACATGGATGGGTTTAGAAGAGACTTTGTTGAAAGTTTCCTGCTGTGAGATTAAACAGCAGCGGAATTTCTGCAGCAGAAAGTCCGGAGCAGTTTAGTGTAATCTGCTGCAGAAAACCCGCAGCACAATACTAGCTAGCATTCCAGTGTGAACGTATCTTTAAAGGAGTTATTCAGGATTGAAAAAATTTGAGCTGATATCTTCCAAATACAGCACCACACCTGTCCTCAGGTGCCTGATGAAGGAGGTGGCATAAGCCAAGTTTTACCTCAGAAACGTGTTGCATTAAATACATTTTGTATACATTTGGACTGACTGGAGAGAGTTCTTTGGAATTGTGGATACAGTACAGTATATGTATATCTAGGTCCTGGCGGTGATGTGATATACCTACTTGGAGGGGTGTATGCGGAGTTGAGTTTGCATCCCCCCGCAGTGGAGTGAGTGAAGGATAACATATTGATTCCTGACTTGTCATAATATTAATTCCTCTGAGCGCTGGTATATATGTTTTTTTCTTTTATATTGGCTCAGGTTGTGTGTGATATTGCAGCTTTGTTCCATTAAAACGAATGGAGCCAATTTGAAACCCAAACACAACCTGACGAGGTGTGGTGCAGTTTTTTGAAGAAATTAGCTGTTCTATTCATGGATAACTTCTTCTTGCATAGAGACATGTCAGGCCACTTTCACACTACAGGTATCATCCTGCTTTTCTACTGCCGTTATTTTACAATAAAGGATGAAAAAAAAAAACCTGATACAATAACTGGTAATAACGGATGATAACTGATGGCCATCATCCGTTATTTTAATGTTTTTTTTCTTAAAGAAAATGTTGTTCATCCATTATCATCCGTTATTACCAGTTACATCCGTTTTTTATTTTTTTATTTTTTTATCAGGGTTTTTAACCCCTATTTTTTGTAAAGCTATACTGAGCATGCTCAGTATAAAAACAGATGTTAAAAAACCTGACAATAACTGATAACGGATTTTTTTTGAACACCCGTTTCCCATAGACTTCCATGTAAAATTTTAACGTCCGGTTCTTTTTTTGCCGGACCAAAAATTAGTGCATGCACCATCTTTTGTGCCGGCAAAAATGACTGACATTAGTAAAAAAAAGTTTTTTTTACAGGAGGATACCTGTAGTGTGAAAGGGGCCTTAGAAAGTAACACCGGTGAAGGTCCATGTAGCAGATCGACAGCCTCTGAAGTATTTAACTGTTCTATTCAAGCCACTGTTGCATGTGACAATAAGAATAAAACAACAACTCTTATTTCTTAAAAAAAAAAAAATTTTTAAATAGCATGTTTGGTATTTTTATATGTAAGAATACCATAGCATGTTGCCAGATTCTATTAAAAAAAATTAATAAATAAAAAAAAAGGAAAAGGAAAAGAAAATAAAAACACACACACAACGAAAAAAAATAACTGGTACCTGACCATCATAAAAGTGAAAAGATATTGGGACAGTGGATCCTAATGCTGGTAATACACATTAAATATCTGTTGGTAAATCGCTTGTTGGATTGACTTCCATTCCTCACAATCCCCCTAATACACATGCTATTGCTGGCCAAGCATGTGTTACCAATAGGTGGAGTAAGCCGCAGACTGACACCTCTGCCGGCAGCTTATTTCCTCAGAGAAAAAAAGATTGACCATGGTAAAATCCAACTGCTTGTCCCTTCTTTCATCATTCGCCATTAAAGTCAGGACATCCCTATTTACACTAGATTGGCCAACATTTATGTAATATGTAGTCCAAATCCTCAGATTTCAGTGGTACTGATCAACTATCTAAAGTGTATGAAGGCCTCCATCTCTGCCCCAACATTTGATGTCGGTGGAGGGAAGGATCAGGCATATTAGATTTGAGATATTTTAGATTCTTAGAGAAGAAGAAGAGTCATCACCAGCAGAGTCAAAAGTTTACATGTATGAAGGGAACAGGGAAGATAGCTATAGGCCGAACGATCCTATGTCTGACAGCTTTCGTCTGTATTTAGGTACCTTTAGAGACACAGTGGGGCAAAAAAGTATTTAGTCAGCCACCAATTGTGCAAGTTTTCCCACAAGTGAGAGGCCTGTAATTTTCCTCATAGGTATACCTCAACTATGAGAGACATAATGAGAAACCAAATCCATAAAATCACAATGTCTGATTTTTAAAGAATTTATTTGAAATTTATGGTGGAAAATAAGTATTTGGTCACCTACAAACAAGCAAGATTTCTAGCTCTCACAGACCTGTAACTTCAAGAGTCTCCTCTGTCCTCCACTTATTACCTGTATTAATGGCACCTGTTTGAACTTGTTATCAGTATAAAAGACACCTGTCCACAACCTCAAACAGTCACACTCCAAACTCCACTATGGCCAAGACCAAGAGCTGTCGAAGGACACCAGAAACAAAATTTTAGACCTGCACCAGGCTGGGAAGACTGAATCTGCAATAGGCAAGCAGCCTGATGTGAAGAAAATCATCAACTGTGGGAGCAATTACTAGAAAATGGAAGACATAAAAGACCACTAATAATCTCCCTCGATCTGGGACTTGGCTTAAGATTTCACCCCGTGGTGTCAAAATGATCGCAAGAATGGTGATCAAAAATCCAAGAACCACACGGGGGGACCTAGAAAATGACCTGCAAAGAGCTGGGACTAAATAACAAAAGCTACCATCAGTTACACACTATGCCGCCAGGGACTCCAATCATGCAGTGCCAGACGTGTCCCCCTGCTTAAGCCAGTACATGTCCGGGCCCATATGAAGTTTGCTAGAGAGCATTTGGATGATCCAGAAGAGGATTGGGAGAATGTCATATGGTCAGATGAAACCAAAGTAGAACTTTTTCGTAAAAACTCAACTCGTCATGTTTGGAGGAGAAAGAATGCTGAGTTGCATCCAAAGAACACCATACCTACTGTGAAGCATAGGGGGTGGGAACATCATGCTTTGGGGCTGTTTTTCTGCTAAGGGACAAGGACGATAGATCCATGTAAAGGAAAGAATGAATGGATCAATGTATCGTGAGATTATGAGTGAAAACCTCCTTCCTTCAGCAAGGGCATTGAAGATGAAATGTGGCTGGGTCTTTCAGCATGACAATGATCCCAAACACACCACCCGGGCAACGAAGGAGTGACTTTGTAAGAAGCATTTCAACCCTAGCCAGTCCTCAGATCTCAACCCCATAGAAAACCTTTGGAGGGAGTTGAAAGTCTGTGTTGCCCAGCAACAGCCCCAAAACATCACTGCTCTAGAGGAGATCTGCATAGAGAAATGGGCCAAAATACCAGAAACAGTGTGTGGAAACCTTGTGAAGACTTACAGAAAATGTTTGACCTCTGTCATTGCCAACAAAGGGTATAGAACAAAGTATTGAGATGAACTTTTGTTATTCACCAAATACTTATTTTCCTCCATAATTTGCAAATAAATAATGTGATTTTATGGATTTGTTTTCTCATTATGTCTCTCTAGTTTAGGTATATCTATGAAGAAAATTACAGGCCTCTCATCTTTTTAAGTGGGAGAACTTGCACAATTGGTGGCTGACTGAATACTTTTTTGCCCCACTGTATGTAACCGATCATTACAGATCAGTCATGATTCCTTTGTAAATAACAGTCACGACAGGTCCTTAATGTTAAGCTCTATTTTTGCCTCCTCAATTCCACATTGCAACTATTTTTCCCCTGTTTAAGACTTGTTAGAGCATAGTCTTTTCAGGTTGCCCACTTCCATTGTAGTTGTTGAAAGGGAGACATTGTAGTGTTTAAAGCAAGACGTAACAGGAGCATAAAACAATTACACTATGGTAATAGGTCTGGCCGGAAACCTCTTGGAGCAATGTGTGATGTCACTTGCTGCATGTTATGTGAAGGGTATAAGGCATGTAATTTCCACATTAGAAATGGAGGCAATAAATCCCCTTTAAGCCTTATATTAAAGTTACGGGAAGTTAAGGACTACCTGTTATTATCCATTAACTGAGTGGCCTATTATTACACTTATAGGAATTGACAGCAATGTTTCCCACGGTTACCTAAAAGTTTAAGGTGTTGCAATTTCCTGTTACTTTACACCTGATGAAACAAGTAGAAAGTCGCATAAACCGTGTGCTGTTCCAGCATGAAACAAAACCCTTACACTGAGCCAAAGTTACGCTGCTAGCTATGGCCCATATCTGACAGCCTGTCCATTAAAGGGGTACTCCGGTGGCAAAAAAATTTTTTATTTACTGGTGCCAGAAAGTTAAACATATTTGTAAATGATTTCTATAAAAAAAAAATCTTTACCCTTCCTGTACCTTTTAGCAGCTGTATACTACAGAGGAAATTCTGTTCTTTTTTTAATTTCTTTTTTGTCTTGTCCACAGTGCTCTCTGCTGACACCTGATGTCCATATCAGGAACTGTCCAGAGCAGCATAGCTTTGCTATAGGGATTTTCTCCTGCTCTGGACAGTTCCTGATATGGACATCAGGTGTCAGCAGAGAGCACTGTGGACAAGACAAAAAAGAAATTAAAAAAGAACAGAATTTCCTCTGTAGTATACAGCTGCTAAAAGGTACAGGAAGGGTAAAGATTTTTTTTAATAGAAGTAATTTACAAATCTGTTTAACTTTCTGGCACCAGTTAACTTATAAAGACCTTAAAAAAAAAAAAAATTCCACCGGAGTACCCCTTTAAGTGCTGCCTGGATCACAACCCTCCTATTTACTTATGTCACATAATTTCTTAATTGAGAATCATTTCAGATTTCAAGAAAAAGGCAGAAGTCACTGTAGATATGTTGTTTACCTTCTAGGCTGCGACCGACACTCTTCTTCCCCACTGTCCGCCTCCTGCGGGAAGAAAAGAGACAGATTATTCTACGTAAGATACAATTTCCTTCTGTTATACACAAGGCATTTGGAAATCTGTATTATTATTTAAGTACACATTATATAGAAGTTTTAGAATCTTTTATATTTTATATCTCAATGGGAATCCTTGATATTTGAGCTACTACATTAAAAATTGTATAATCCTCCCAGTTCACTGTCCCCATCATGATAAACCACCCCCTGCCTTTATTTTTTATTATTTATTAGTTTTCAACCCTGATATTGCTCTGTATTTTCTGCTCAGTCTCAGTCAGATCCACAGACTGGGAAGGGGTGTTACCCAGCAGGCGTGACATCATCTGAAGCCATACAGGGGAGAACTTCCTACACACAGCCCAGAGCATTTCAGCGTGTGAGATGAGCTATGATTGGCTAAGGCTGCACACACACCCCTCAGCACTCCAGGCTGCATTTCCTGATTTTGGACTTCTGCCAGGCCAGCAGGAGTCCAAAATATGTGCAACAGATGGAGGAAAATGTGCTCTGGACAAGTAGGAAGCACCTAGTGGCAGCTTTTTTAAACACAAATAAAACATAGAAAACCATTTTTTTTTAAACAAAGTACATTAGAAAGATTTTTATTTACCATACGGAGTGCAATAGCAATAATTAGTTTTAATGAGAGTACCCATTTAATTTCACCATGCCAGGCCCCCCCCCCCCCCCCCACACACACACACACACACACACTATATGTTATACCAGTGTTTCCCAACCAGGGTGCTTCCAGTTGTTGCTAAACTACAACTCCCAGCATGCTGGGAGTTTTAGTTTTGCAACAGCTGTAGGCAACCTAGTTGGGAAACAATGTGTTCTACTTTCACAGTCACAGGGATGGTACAATCTGCAGTCCTCGCTTGGCACTTGCTTATTGTCCTGAACTGCTCCATTAAACTTCAATAAGGTCCACCGCCAGTCTACAGCTGTCAAGGAAAGATGGGAGTTGTAGTTTTGCAACAGCTGGAGGCCCACAGTTTGGAGACCACTACCAAAGATGTACAAAGTTTCAACCCATACAATACCGCGCCGGTCTTTTTCAAGCAATTTTCACAACAAAACTCATTTCGTATATCTAAGGTAATGCAATACACTGAAGATTGGGCCTGCTGGATTGTCTTCCTGTGACAATATTATGTATTTGGCCATGTGCAATCATTGGTTGAAGTGGTGCAGTCTATATTTTTTGTTAACCGGTTCCAACAGAATTTTGCATCCAATGTCCACCGTATGAAGGGTGGGTTCATCGAGACGCAACATGCAAGTGCGCGCTCAGTGTTTGCATCACATTGGCCAGATTCATGGCAACATTTCCTCACCCTCCTGACGATTGTCGTGTGTGATCTATTGCGTAATCTATTATGTTGCGCACATCACTTCATACATTTGTGTGAATAAAAAAAAAAAAAAAAAAAAATCTGCCAACCACAATTGCACACACAATTTTGCAGGTGCACATCAATTGATAGATTCCCCCCAATAAGTTGACCACATGACTAGTGTATACCTGTACAATATAGCAAAAGGAAATGCAGCAGCACTCCAATGGCGATTCTAAGGTGGCTACTTATTCATTCCCACAAGTGAGTGACATTTCGGTTACCTCACGTGACCTTTGTCAAGCAATACATAAATGGCCCCCATTGAATCACCATTGGAGTGCTACTGCGTTTCCATTTGATGTATTTCGTGGGGGCCCAGGACCAGAGCCCGACCTCAGTCTGCACCTGTGCACCTAGGATTTCGCTGCCTTCTTTTCCCGTAACTACCTGTACAATATAGATTAACAGCTTGCGCTCCAGCCGCTTCTCCTGGGTGCGAGCGCACTGTTCCTCTCTCCCCTGTTGCCGGCGGGGCTGGGATTCACATCGCGGGACGCGCCCGCATGAGAGTCCCAGCCCGTCACTTACCTCTTTTCCCTGCTGCGACTTCTTCCTCCGCCTCTCAGCTCCGGTGCGCGCGTCCCCGTCTCTTAGACGCGTGCCAGAGTTCTGAGATTTAAAGGGCCAGTACGCTCATAATTATGTGAAACACCTGACACCATGTTATAAGTTCCTGCACCTCCCACACCTCCCTGCCGGATCTTCAGTGCCTATTGCCTGAGAGAAAGCATTCCCTATTGCCTGTTTGCCATACCAGTGTACTCAGACCTTCCCGCTACGTTTCTGGACTACAAACCCTGCCGCCTGCTTTGACCTTCTGCTACGTTGACTACGCTACAGCCTCATCCTTGTGTACCTCGCCTTGCCCAGTTACCTGTGTGGTCGAGCCATGTTGGGGGTAGCGACCAGGGTGTCTCCTGCCGCAGCAAGCCCATCCTGCCTTGCGGCGGGCTCTGGTGAAGACCAGCGGCACCTTAGTCTCTGCTCCCCAATACGGTCCAAGTCAACAGCCACACAGGTAGAGGATCCACATCCTGTTCGCGACTGCCTACATCCTGGTACGTGACAATAGAAAGTCCTGAATGTACCCACCACAAGGCCTGTAGTTTAAGTATATATATTATATATATCTCAACTGGCTCCAGAAAGTTAAACAGATTTGTAAATTACTTCTATTAAAAAATCTGAATCCTTCCAATAATTATCAGCTGCTGAAGTTGAGTTGTTCTTTTCTGTCTGGCAACAGTGCTCTATGCTGACATCTCTGCTTGTCTCGGGAACTGCAGTAAAAGAGGTTTGCTATGGGGATTTGCTTCTACTCTGGACATTTCCCGAGACAGGTGTCATAAGAGAGTACTTAGAAAAGAACAACTCAACTTCAGCAGCTCATAAGTACTGAAAGGATTAAGATTTTTTAATAGAAGTAATTTACAAAACTGTTTAACTTTCTGCAGCAAGTTGATATATATAAAAAAAAAGTTTTTTCCTGGATAACCCCTTTAAAACCTTCTCATTCTACAGCCATGACATGCTCATCTGGTAAATACAAAAGGCTGCCAGATCACATCCTCCAAAAATCTATAAATAGAATTACCAAATCATCCACGCACAGGGCATATCTATATGCACGCGGCATACCTGTACTCCATGAGGTTCACATGCAATGGGTGTAGGTTACATAACTCCTCATAAATATGTACTGTGCAGGCTGTACCAAGTGCCATTCATGAGCGTGCAGATCTGAACAGCAGATTTGGCAATCCCATGTAATTTTCCTATTACTCCCCATAAATATATACAAGCAATATAAACATGGTACGCACAGGACGGTTCATCGTGTTCCAGACTGTAATAACCATTGACAATTACAGCGGAACGCCACTGAAAATATTGATGGCACTAATACATATGCCTGAATTAACAGTGAACTTTTATGGTATATATCCACATTGGGCAGATACGCTGGACATTATCTGTTGTGGATTTGAATGCAGAAAATCCTCAGGGATTAAAGGGGTACTCCACTGGAAAACATTTTTATTTTTAAATCAACTGGTGCCAGAAAGTTAAACAGATTTGTTAATTACTTCTATTTAAAAATCTTAATCCTTCCAGTATGTATCAGCTGTTGTATGGTCCACAGGAAGTTCTTTTCTTTTTGAATTTCCTTTCTGTCTGACCACAGTGCTCTCTGCTGACACCTCTGTCCATTTTAGGAACTATCCAGAGCAGGAGCAAATCCCCATAGCAAACCTATCCTGCTCCAGACAGTTCCTTAAATAGACACAGGTGTCAGCAGAGAGCACTGTAGGCAGACAGAAAGGAAATTCAAAAAGAAAAAAAATTCCTGTGGACTATACAACAGCTGATAAGTACTGGAAGGATTAAGATTTTTTAAATAGAAGTAATTTACAAATCTGTATAACTTTCTGGCAACAGTTGATTTAAAAACAAATGTTTTCCAGGGGAGTACCCCTTTAAAGGAAGAGAAATTTGGATAGCATTTGTAGGACTTTCACCCGCACATGGTGTAAAAAACCTGCACATAAATTCTTCTGCAGTACAGATTGTTAATCAGCTGAATTTTGGTGTCTGAGCGTGAATTTTCTCCACTGGGGACCCCCGCGATTTCGCACGCAGCACCCCGCTCTCATCAGGCAGACTTAAAGTCAAAATCTGCAATAAATCCACAGCACAATCTACAACTGCAGATGTCAAATACATTAAAAAAAAAAGTATTAACATTATTTGCACCAAAATCCACATCTGTAAATCTATTGCAAATCTGAATGGCTGCAGATTCTGGTGTTGAAATGCTTTAGATTTTCTGCTGTGGGTATCTGCCACACCCCCTCCCATAGACTTGCATTGAGGGGGTGTGGCGTAACATCACAACCCCCGCAGCCCACACCCAGTGTTTGTAAAAAAAATCCTCCGAACACTGGGGTAGTGGAGTACCCCTTTAAGGCTATGTTCACTTGGGGCAGATACCCGCAGCAGAAAATCTAAAGCATTTCTAAGGCCATGTTCACACGATTAAATTTTCGTGTGAAATTCCGCACGGACATTCCACTGCAGCAGAGTCCCATTGATTTCAATGGGATTCTGTTGCACTGTTCACACGGCAGAATTTCCACGCTAGAAACATAGATAGCCAGGTCTATTCTTTCTGCGAAGCCCGCATGGAAACGCATTGCCATCTTTGAGATGGTGCTGTGGGTGGAACGTTCGCACGGAAATTCACCGTGCTGACATTCCACTGTGTGAACATAGCCTAATACAGTCATGTATGCACAATATTGCAGTGGATCTGCAGGTGGACTCCTGGAAAATCCATAATGCATCTTGTTTTGTGGACTGCAGCATTGGACTTGTTGGCAAAAAAAAATCAGCAACATATGCCGAAGATTCCATGACATCATCAGATAGTAAACACCATGGGGGAGATTTATCAAAACCTGTGCAGTTGCCCATAGCAACCAATCAGATCGCTTCTTTCATTTTTAAATAGGCCTCTAAAAAAATTGAAAAAGCTGATTGGTTGCTATAAGCAACTATGTTACTCTTTCCCTACAAAAGGTTATAATAAATTTGCTCCCATGGGTTAATTTAAGTATTCAAGTTTCACTTTGCAGAAAATCTGCAGTAAATGTCGTGCGTGCGAGCTTATTCTATAGGACAATTTCATATGAGGAACTTACTGCTCCGAAGGTACAATGTAAAATCGGCCTTAGACTAGGTTCGCACATTGATAAACTTGCAGTGGATCTCCCACAGCGGGAAACCAGCTAAGAGGTGAACATGGCCTTAGGCTATGTTCACACTACGGAATGTCCGCACTGAGAATATCCGTGCAGACATTTCGCAAACTGCGAGCGCCGGCATAAAGGATCGCACAAGAATGTGATGTCTCATGTTCTTTCTGCGGACGCGGAAAACGTAATTTCGTTGCTGGAAACATTAAGCACAGAAATTCCACCATGTGCGCAGTGCAGCAGAATCCTCTTGAATTCAACCAAACTCTGCTGCAAAGGAATCTCCGTGTCGTATTCCAATGCGGATTCCGGCACGGAAATTCGGTCATGTGAACATGGCCTTAGAGTGCTTTCACACAAGGCCGAAACACTTCTGATCGGTTACAGATTTTGGCCCCGATTTATCAGACTGTGAGAGAAAAAGTAAAGTGATTTTCCCACAGCAACCAATCACAGCTCAGCTTTCACTTTACCACAGCTTGTTAGCTGAGCTGTGATTGGTTACTGTGGGAAAATCATTCCACTTTTTCTCTCACACAGTTTGATAAATCTGCGTCTTTCCTAATAAAGTTACATGTGAAAACCTGCAACAAATCTGCAACATTTCAATCCTGTGTGAAAAGACAAACTGTATGAGCAGATTTACTCCCTGGGACCATGATTTGTTCTCTATGTTCATTTCTCTCAAGCTCTTTACTGCCCCCTGCTGAGTAATATAACAAATGAGCGTCCAGTATATTTCTGCCTTTTACATTTCCTAGTCAGTTCTGTACTGGCCAGACAAACAGAGTGTGGATATTCTCAAGGTACATCTTTACGATTACATGGCTTTGGTACAGAAATGGTTTCGGGTAACCCTTATGTTGGGTTTGGCTTTTCTTGTATGTGACCATTAGAGATGAGCGAACTTACAGTAAATTTTATTCGTCACGAACTTCTCGGCTCGGCAGTTGATGACTTTTTCTGCATAAATTAGTTCAGCTTTCCGGTGGGCTGGAAAAGGTGGATACAGTCCTAGGAGAGAGTATCCTAGGACTGTATCCACCTTTTCCAGCCCACCGGAGCACCTGAAAGCTGAACTAATTTATGCAGGAAAAGGCATCAACTGCCGAGCCGAGAAGTTTGTGACGAATCGACTTTACTGTAAGTTTACTCATCTCTAGTGACCATAAACACCCCCCACCCCCCTTCCTCTTGAAGAGTGTCAACCCTCTCAGGCAGGGCCCTCTCTCCCCCGCTAGATCAGCCTGTCAATTACGGTTTCACGCTTATTGTACTTGCGTTTGTGTAAGGAAATGTATTTTAACCCCTTAAGTAGGGCTGGGCGGTATGACCAAATGTGTGTATCACGGTATTTTTTTAACTTTTGGCGGTTCCACAGTATATAACGTTATTTCCTAGCCCCCCATATTAACTATCAGCCCACATCCCCATCGGGGTACTACTCACATATACTGTGCGGTATCCCTATGCCCGGGCTGCAAAAGGTAAACAAAATAAACTTTAACGCACCTACTTCGGCCTTACGCTGGGGATGGGAACGTCGGAGAGCTGTCAGCGATGTTCCGCCTCAGCCGGTGATAGGCTGAGCCCACTGTCATGTAAGAAGCCCCAGGAAACAAGTTAGGCCGGTACCGGACCAACGGGAGGGGAGTTAAAGTTTTTTTTTTTTTGCAGCCGGGGCATAGGGATACCGCACAGTATAGAGCAGTGGTCTCCAACCTGCGGACCTCCAGATGTTGCAAAACTACAACTCCCAGCATGCCCGGACAGCCAACGGCTGTCCGGGCATGCTGGGAGTTGTAGTTTTGCAACATCTGGAGGTCCGCAGGTTGGAGACCACTGGTATAGAGTGTCAGCGCCAGCGGCCGCAACAAACAGGACGCGGAGGGCAGCGCATGAGGGTGACGTGCGAGTAGTACCCTGATGGGGACAGCGCTGGGCTTATAATTAATTGGGGGGGCAGAACAGCGCTCGCAGGTCACATAGGATTAGTTCCCCGATGTGGGGACAGCATAGCGCTGGGCAGAGTCATTCATTCCCGAGGGGGAGGGGCCAAACCGGTATTGCGGTATGGGTTAAAATTCATATCGTGCAGCACAAAAATTTCGGTATTCGGTATGAACCGGTATACCCCCCAGCCCTACCCTTAAGTATAGCACCCAGGAACGAAAAACAACAAACACAACAGCATATGTATACATGACTTTCCTGACTATAGCCTATGTATCCAAGGACTGATAAAACCCATTTTGTAGGTTTGCAGGCTGACAATGGCCATTTTGGCACATCCATTTGTGAACACACAATTGGCTTTGATCTGTGTTAGAGATTCCATAAGGAGCCTCCATTGCAGAATCTGGTCAAAGGACTAAATAGAGCTGCATGCAGCACTTTTTTTGCAAAGGGAAACCTGATGGACCCCATTAAAGACATTGGGGAAGATTTATCAAAACCTGTCCAGAGGAAAAGTTGCTGAGTTGCCCATAGCAACCAATCAGATCGCTTCTTTCATTATTCAGAGGCCTTTTCAGAAATGAAAGAAGGGATCTGATTGGTTGCTTTAGGAAAGTCAGCAACTTTTCCTCTGGACAGGTTTTGATACATCTCCCCCAATGAGCGCTGTCTGGCATGCAGGGGATCCGGCACAGCAGTCATTTTTGTTGTTCTGCTCCTATAAGGGAGTAGAACAATGGAGACAATGGGTCGGGAATACCAAGATTCCCTTTTTCATAGTGAAATATTATAATTTTTTTTTTATATAAATAGAGAAAATTATTTCATATATCATCTGGATTGCGAAACATTTGTTAACAAATCAAGTGAAATGTATTTCCTCATACTGAACCTAGATTTACACGGAACTCAGTTAGTACATGAGGCCCAATGACCGGTGTGAGCTTAGGCTGCATCCACATCACGATTTCTCCATCCGACCCGAGTACACGATTTTTATAACTTAAAATCGTATGAAATCGTATATAAAGTCGGATCCATTGACCTCCATTAAAAATTCGGATCCATTACACACATCCGATTTGACACGATTTTTGTTCGGGTCTGAAATCGGGGTTGACCACGATTTCAGACCTGAACAAAAATCATGTGAAATCGGATGCGGATCAAATCGGATGTGTGTAATGGATCCGAATTTTTTATGGAGGTCAATGGATCAGACTTTATATACGATTTCATACGATTTTAAGTTATAAAAATCGTGTACTCAGGTCGGATGGAGAAATTGGAGAAATCGTGATGTGAATGCAGCCTTAGCTTTGATGTCTACAAATATTACCTGTAGGTCGTCTTATCCTGAAGTCCCCTATTCATCCCTTTTATCTGACCCCATCTATAAGTCAGAACAAAGAGCAGGCATTGCCATCCATGGAGTGTACTGTGGAGTCTTACAATGCGCCATAATATCTCCTGGACAAGGACAGGAATTCTTACCAAATCTTCAACCTTCATATAACAGGTGGGGATCTAGAGAGAAAAGCAAAGGCGCTCCATAGTGGAGTATCACTAGTACAATGGTGAGAGGGGGAGGGGTGAGCAGCCGCTTACCGCTGCAGGTTGTGTACCAGCATACACAACAATGGAATACATGTGATATTGCACGATGTCCTGTCTGCAGCCTTCCTGATGTAGTGAACTGCACTGAGATGGGGCTTCGAAGGAGAACAGGAATAGAAATGAAGCTGACCAGGATTAAGGCATCCATTTTAGGATTGTCAGGCGTAACTCCGTCCTGCCTCCTCCCTCACATCAAAATGCCATCAGCCACAACTCCCTCCTCCCTCATCCGAAACGCCCTTGTTCAGACTCAACTTCCTGAGGGCGGGATATGAGGGCGGGATATGAGGGCGGGATATGAGGGCGGGATATGAGGGCGGGATATGAGGGCGGGATATGAGGGCAGGATATGACAACAATATATGAGGATGGAATATGAAGTCAAAAGCTTCCTCCTTTGTTTATTTTCCTCCGCAACAAGGAATAGGAAAGAAAAACCGGGCAACGCTGGGTACTCAGCTATTAACAGATAAAAGCCGCAAAACAAAAATAGAGAGAGAAAGACTCATTGCCAAAGAGTAAAAATAACCCCAAAATGTTCTTTAACTATATAAATAGCAAAAAGGTTAAAAATGAAAGTGTTGGCCCTTTAAAAAGCTTTTACTAGACTGTTACTAGTGGGGTACCACAGGGGTCAGTCTTGGGTCCTGTTCTATTTAATATATTCATTAAAGGGGTACTACCGTGCTGACAACTTATCCCCTAACTAAAGGATAGGGGGATAAGTTGCCTGATCGCGCGGGGTCCCGCTGCTGGGGACCCCCGCGATCTCGCACACAGCACCCCGATGTTATCAGGCCCCGGCGTGAACATCCGGGCCGGGTCTGATGAAGGGGCAGGTGATCATGACGTCACAGCTCCGCCCCCGTGTGACATCACGCTCCGCCCCCTCAATGCAAGTCTATGGCAGGGGCAAGACAGCCGTCTCTCCCCCTGCCATAGACTTACATTGAGGGGGCGGAGTGTGAAGTCACATGGGGGCGGAGCCGTGATGTCACCATACTCCGGCCCCGTGATCGGCAGTCATCAGGCCCGGAGCGGATATTCGCTCCAAGGTCTGATGAGAGCGGGGTGCTGCGTGCAATATCGCAGGGATCCCCAGCGGCGGGACCCCGCGTGATCAGGCAACTTATCCCCTATACTTTAGATAGGGGATAAGTTGTCAGCACGGTAGTACCCCTTTAATGACCTTGTAGAGGGTTTGAATAGTAAAGTAGCAATCTTTGCAGATGATACTAAACTCTGTAAAGTGGTAAACACTGTAGAGGACAGTGCACTGTTACAAATGGATCTGGATAGGTTGGAGGTTTGGGCTGAGAAGTGGCAGATGAGGTTCAACACATATGTAAGGTTATGCACATGGGGAAGAAAAAACTGGGCTGGGATTATGTATTAAATGGGAGAACACTTTGGACGAATGATGTGGAAAAGGACTTGGGAGTCTTTGTTAACAGTAAATTTAGCTGTAGTGACCAGTGTCGGGCAGCTGCTGCCAAGGCAAAATAAAATCATGGGGTGCATCAATAGGGGCATAGATGCCCACAACAAGGAAATAATTCTACCGCTGTACAAATCACTAGTCAGACCACACATGGAATACTGTGTACAGTACTGGGAACCAGTGTACAAGAAAGATATAATGGAGCTGGAGAGGGTTCAAAGACTGGTAACCAGAGTAATACGGGGAATGGGAAGACTACAGTACCCAGAAAGATTATCAGAATTAGGGTTATTTAGTTTAGAAAAAAGAAGGCTTAGGGGCGACCTAATAACTATGTATAAATATATCAGGGGACAGTACAGAGATCTCTCCCATGATCTACAGTCATGGCCGTAAACGTTGGGACCCCAGAAATTTTTCTAAAAAAGGAAGTATTTCTCACAGAAAAGGAGTGCAGTAACACATGTTTTGCTATACACATTTATTCCCTTTGTGTGTATTGGGACTAAAACAAAAAAGGGAGGAAAAAAAGCAAATAGGACATAACGTCACACCAAACTCCAAAAATGATCTGGACAAATTTATTGGCACCCTTTGAAAATTGTGGAAAAATTAGATTGTTTCAAGCATGTGATGCTGCTTTAACCACTTAAGGACTAAGACCGTACCTAATAAAGATAATTTAACCCCCTTCCCTAATAAAAGTTTGAATCACCCCCCTTTTTCCATTAAAAAAATTAAAACCGTGTAAATAAAAATAAACATATGTGGTATCGCCACGTGTGGAAATGTCCGAGTCATAAAAATATATCTTTAATTAAACTGCCCGGTCAATGGCGCATGCGCAAAACGTCACAAATAGTGTATTTTTGGTCACTTTTTATGGCATGAAAAAATTAATAAAAAGTGATCAAAAAGTCCGATCAACACAAAAATGGTATAGCTAAAAAAAACATCTCAGGGCACAAAAAAAGGAGCTCTCATACCGCGCCATACGCAGAAAAATAAAAAAGTTATAGGGGTCAGAAAATGAATTTTAAACGTATAAATTTGCATGCATGTACCGTATTTATCGGCGTATAACACGCACTTTTTAGACAAAATTTTTTAGCCTAAAGTCTATGTGCGTGTTATACGCCGATAAGCCGCTGCAGTTCAATGATTTAAAGCGGGTGCTTTAAATCAATGAACTGCAGCGGCTTTGCAGGTGCAGAGACAGCCAGCGCTGCCGGCTTCTCTGCCCCTGCCTGTCCTGGGGTCTAGAGCCCTGCTGCCGGCCCTTCTCTCCCCCTGGCTATCGGCGCCGCTGCCCGTTCTCTCCCCCTGACTATCAGTGCGCCGCGCCTTGCAACGAAGCAGGGGACACACACCGGAGGCCTGAAGCAGCGTAGACCCGACCCCGGCAACAGGTAATTATGCAACCGGGGATGGGGGGGAGGCAACGGGGCAGCGGCACCGGCAATGGGTGCCGCTGCCCCTTCTCTCCCCCTGGCTGTCGGCTGTCGGAATAGAAGGGCCGGCAGCAGGGCTCTAGACCCCAGGAAAGGCAGGGGGAGAGAAGCGGGCAGTGACGGCCTCTCTCCTTCTGCCTTTCCTGGGGGTGTATCGGGGTATACACGCGCACACACGCACCCTCATTTTACCATGCATATTTGGGTAAAAAACTTTTTTTACCCAAATATCCTTGGTAAAAGGAGGGTGCGTGTTATAGGCCGGTGCGTGGTATACCCCGATAAATACGGCAGTTATGATTTTGTCCAGTACGACAAAAATCAAACCTATATAAGTAGGGTATCATTTTAATCATATGAATCTACAGAATAAAGTGAAGGTGTGATTTTTACCAAAAAATGTACTGCGTAGAAAAGGAAACCCCCAAAAGTTACAAAATTGTGTTTTTTCTTAAATTTTGTTGCACAATGATTTTTTTTCTGTTTCGGATTTTTGGGTAAAATGACTGAGGTCATTACAAAGTAGAATTGGTGGCGCAAAAAATAAGCCATCATATGGATTTTTAGGTGCAAAATTGAAAGAGGTATGATTTTTAAAGGTAAGGAGGAAAAAACGAAAGTGCAAAAATGGAAAAACCCTGAGCCCTTAAGGGGTAAACTCAGCTGGGGAAAGTAACAAGTGTGGGCTATATGAAAAGAGGCAATACAAAAATCTCACCTGAAAGCAGATAAAAAGAAGAGAAGTTCACTTTGTATTGTGTGTCTGTGTGTGCCACACTAAGACTAAGCATGGACAACAGAAAGAGGAGAAGAGAACTGTCTGAGGACTTGAGAACCAAAATTGTGGAAAAATATCAACAATCTCAAGGTTACAAGTCCATCTCCAGAGATCTAGATTTGCCTTTGTCCACAGTACGCAACATTATCAAGAAGTTTGCAAGCCATGGCACTGTAGCTTATCTCCCTGAACGTGGACGGAAGAGAAAAATATCACACTAGCCTATCGCCGGCCAAGTCGGGACTTTGCTGCTGCCGGTGATTGGCAGTATGACTCGCCGACCCCGACAACCAGGAAGAGGATCGCGGCGGAGACCGGAGTGGGTTACCGGAGGAGCGAAGGAAGGTATGTATCTTTTTTTTTTTTTTTTTTTTTTACCGCCGGCAGTATGGAGGACAATTTTTCTATTCTGGAGTTCTCCTTTAAGACAAGTCAAAATGAGGCTCAATAGTGTGTGCGGCCTCCACATGCCCGTATGACCTCCCTACAATGCCTTGGCATGCTCCTGATGAGGTGGCAGATTGTCTACTGAGGGATGTCCTCCCAGACCTGGACTAAAGCATCCACCAACTCCTGGACAGTTTGTGGTGCAACATGGTGTTGGTGGATGGAGCGAGACATGATGTCCCAGATGTGCTCAATTGGATTAAGGTCTGGGGAACGGGCGGGCCAGTCCATAGCATCAATGCCTTCCTCTTACAGGAACTGCTGACACACTCCAGCCACATGAGGTCTAGCATTGTCTTGCATTAGGAGGAACCCAGGGCCAACCGCACCAGCATATGGTCTCACAAGGGGTCTGAGGATCTCATCTTGGTACTGTGCGGCCCCCAAAGAAATGCCACCCCACACCATTACTGACCCACCACCAAACCAGTCATGCGGCAGCAGAACGTTCTCCATGGAGTCTTCAGACTGTCACATGTGCTCAGTGTGAACCTGCTTTCATCTGTGAAGAGCACAGGGCACCAATGGCGAATTTTCCAATCTTTGTGTTCTTTGGCAAATGCCACATGTCCTGCACGGTGTTGGGCTGCAAGCACAACCCCCACCTTTGGATATCGGACTCTCATACCACCCTCTTGTAGTCTGTTTCTGACCGATTGAGTGGACACATGCACATTTGGGGCCTGCTGAAGGTCAATTTGCAGGGCTCTGGCAGTGCTCCTCCTTGCAGCATAGTTGTTGGCCTCCCCAACGTCTCCTGATGTACTGGCCTGTCTCCTGGTAGTGCATCCATGCTCTGGACACTACGCTGACCGACACAGCAAACCTTCTTGTCACAGCTCGCATTGATATGCCATCCTGGATGAGCTGCACTACCTGAGCCACTTCTGTGATTTGTAGACTCAGTCTCATGCTACCACTAGAGTGAAAGCACTGCCAGCATTCAAAAGTGACCAAAACATCAGCCAGGAAGCATAGGACCTGAGAAGTGGTCTGTGGTCACCACCTGCTGAACCACTTCTTTATTGTTGGTGTCTTGCTAATTGCCTATAATTTCCACCTGTTGTCTGTTCCATTTGCACAACATCATGTGAAATTGATTGTCAATCAGTGTTGCTTCCTGAGTGGACAGTGATTTCACAGAAGTGTGATTGACTTGGAGTTACATTGTTCCTTTTTTTTAAATAATAATAATGTTAATAATAATAAATATATATATTTATTATTATTATAATCATTATTATTATTATTATAATAAAAAAATAAAAATAAATGTAGCAATGTAGCTCCAAGTCAATGACACGTCTGTGAAATCACATTATCCACTCAGGAAGCAACACTGATTGACAATCAATTTCACATGCTGTTGTGCAAATGGAACAGACAACAGGTGGAAATGATAGGCAATTAGCAAGCCATCCCCAATATATATATTATATACACACACACACACACACACACACACACACACATATATATATATAGAGATACATACCAAAAATATCCCAGCCCTACTGTGGCAAATAGTGACCGAACACAAGGTACACCAGAACGTAGGGTTTATTGTCTTACTATAGGAAGAAAATGCTAATTCTGTCAGGAGAGAGATTTGATGCGAAAGAGACCATTAAGCCAACGCGTGTTTTAATTTTCTCGCTGTTATGTGGGAATCCTGTCAGAAATGTATTTAATTACCACAAACTAATGGGAAATCAATGAAAAGCGAAGCTGCGGGATATAATGTAACTGTTACAGAGGAGACATTACTGAAAAAGATCCTTATATTATAACTGCATTATAGGCAAAGCGATTATAGCCAAAACTGAAGGATGTCTAGACTAGAATGTGCCACAGAGGATAAGCGACACCTTATAACACAGTTTCACCAAACAGTGTGTCTCCAGCTGTTGCAAAACTACAAGTCCCAGCATGCCTGGACAGCCGAAGGCTGTCCCGACATGCTGGAATTTGTCGTTTTGCAACAGCTGGATACACACCAATTGAAAACCACCACCTTACAAAGATGCCAGTAATATGTATATAATAAAGATCTGGGTCCTTACCTGTCCAATGGGATGCATTTAAAATATATAAATTATATATATTATTATTTCCTGGAAGCTCCTTACATCTGATGACTGAAACATCCTGTAATGGCGTACAACACTTACCAGGACGATGACCATAAAGTCCATCTTCTTTCTACAGGGTGGGCCATTTATATGGATACACCTTAATACAATGGGAATGGTTGGTGATAACTTCCTGTTTGTGGCACATTAGTATATGTGAGGGGGGAAACTTTTCAAGATGGGTGGTGACCATGGCGGCCATTTTGAAGTCGGCCATTTTGAATCCAACTTTTGTTTTTTCAATAGGAAGAGGGTCATGTGACACATCAAACTTATTGGGAATTTCACAAGAAAAACAATGATGTGCTTGGTTTTAACGTAACTTTATTCTTTCATGAGTTATTTCCAAGTTTCTGACCACTTATAAAATGTGTTCAATGTGCTGCCCATTGTGTTGGATTGTCAATGCAACCCTCTTCTCCCACTCTTCACACACTGATAGCAACACCGCAGGAGAAATGCTTGCACAGGCTTCCAGTATCCGTAGTTTCAGGTGCTGCAGAATGGGCAAAACAAAAATTGGAACAGGCCCCTCAGTTTACGCAGAAGATTTTGTTCAGTGATGAGGCAAACTTTTATGTGAATGGTGAAGTTAAACAAAACCACCGCTATTGGTCTGACACTAACCCACATTGGATAGATCCCTCCAAGAACACAAAAATTGATGGTATGGTGTAGTATATGGGGTACAAAGATAGTGGGGTCATTCTTCATCAATGGAAACCTCAAGGCCACTGGATATGTGAAATTGCTACATGATGATGTGTTTCCCTCTTTATGCACTGAAGCTGGCACGTTCCCTGAGTTTCTCCAGCAAGATGGTGCACCACCACATTATGGGTGTCCGGTCCGAGCATTCCTAGATGAACAGTTTCCTGGAAAGTGGATTGGTCGTCGTGGGCCAGTTGGATGGCCCCCAAGGTCTCCCGATCTGACCCCCTTAGACTTTTATCTTTGGGGTCATCTGAAGGCAATTGTCTATGCTGTGAAGATACGAGATGTGCAGCACCTGAAACTACAGATACTGGAAGCCTGTGCTAGCATTCCTGCGGTGTTGCTATCAGTGTGTGAAGAGTGGGAGAAGAGGGTTGCATTGACAATCCAAAACAATGGGCAGCACATTGAACACATTTTATAAGAGGTCAGAAACTTGTAAATAACTCATGAAAGAATAAAGTTACGTTAAAACCAAGCACATCATTGTTTTTCTTGTGAAATTCCCAATAAGTTTGATGTGTCACATGACCCTCTTTCTATTGAAAAAACTAAAGTTGGATTCAAAATGTCCGACTTCAAAATGGCCGCCATGGTCACCACCCATCTTGAAAAGTTTCCCCCCTCACATATACTAATGTGCCACAAACAGGAAGTTAATATCAACAACCATTCCCATTTTATTAAGGTGTATCCATATAAATTAAGGTGTATCATATTAAGGTGTATCCATATAAATTCCCCTTTGGGGAAAAAAAAAAGTGCACATCATTTTGTATTCAAAAGATTATCCAGGCTTTATAAATGTGACACACCCTTAGGGCAGGCCAGCAATATTAGATCTGGGGAGGTCCAACTCCCGAAAGAACCACCACCCCTCCCCTCCCCCGTGATCTGCTGATTGAAAAAGCTGTGTGTCGCTCGTGCAAGCACTATGCCTTATCGATGCTCACAAGTACTTGCCGCACTTAGGCTATGTTCACACAGCGGAATTTCCGCAATTCTGAACAAATTCATTTTTGCAATGTTGCGGAATTTCTGTGTTCTAACAACAAAGAATTTTACCGAAATTCAGGCCTCATTGACTTCAATGGGATTCCACCACGGAATTCTGCAAAACATAAGACTGGCCTTCTATTTTTGCAGAATCCTATTGAAATCAATGGACTGTAAATTTCGGCAGAATTTTCGGTAGAATTCCGCATGGAAATTCCACCGTGTGAACATAGCCTAATAGTAGTGGTACTGATAGTAATAGCAGTAGTGGTGCCAGGTGCTACAGTGCTGTCCAGTTTCCATGAATGGGACAAAGCTGCAGTCCCTTGTATTGTAATGGTTTGGCGATTGCAAGGCCAAACAGCCACATTGCATTTTTCCCCCCCAAAAAAAAAAAAATAAATAAATAAAAATGCAGAGGCCAGATGTTAGCTGCAGGTCAATAAGGATTTATGAAATGCCATACCCACTTGGTGTTTTTTCACTCCTCTGATGTTTTTTCAGCTTTAGGCTTAATGACTGTTTTTCAAAATCACAGCATAGTTAGACTATGGCAGGGTTTTATTTTTTCTACTGAAATCTGGGCATTTCTCTCCCATAGAAGTCTATGGGAAAGAGAACACACCATTAAAAGGGGTACTCCACTGCTCAGCGTTTGGAACAAACTGAGAGACAGGAGCTCATGATGTCATAGCCCCACCCCCTCATGACGTCATGTCCTGCCCCTCAATGCAAGTCTATGGGAGGGGGCTGTCATGCCCCCTCCCATAGACTTGCATTGAGGGGGCGGGGCATGATATCATGAGTGGGTGGGGCTATGACGTCACGAGCTCCCGGCATCAGCTCCAGCATTCGGAACAGTTTGTTACAAACGCTGAGCAGCAGAGTACCCCTTTAAGGGTGCGTTGACACAAGTGTATATTCTTTCAAACTGGCAGAGTGTTTCCCGCTGTGAGTTTGATAAGGGTAGTTTCTGGTTTTAGTCAAAACACTGCCCTCTGCTGGCTGGGGCTGTAATACACATCTAGAACTCAAATTATATGTGTTATGTTTTAGAGTATTCAGAGTTTTTACATTCATGGCCTTTTTTTTATCTGACCCAAAAGTAATAAATCAGCATTTTATTATGTCCTAGCTGGATTATATAGAGAATTTAGAGAGCTGAAAAGAAGGGTTCCAAGGACTTATATTAGGGCTGAACATGGGTCAGTACTAAGATAAATGCTTCTTACTCTACTTTTGAACAACTATTTATGATGGAACTATTGAAATGAACTATTAGAAGACTAAAGTGGACTATACTGACTGGTGTCTTCCCAGACACATATTTTTACAATTCTCAGCAAGCAATCTTCTAAAGTTGTATTCACACCTGTGTGGGAGGCTCCATTGCCTCATTCACAGGATACATAAAAAATTTCCATTCAGATTAAAGGGGTACTCCACTGGCCAGCGTTCGGAACTAAATGTTTGGAATGCTGTTTTCGCACTGTGGGGTTGGCCACACCCCGCGTGATGTTGTGGCCATGCCCCCTCAATGCCAGTCTATAAGAGGGGGCATGGCTGCAATAGGCAGGGCCCTCTCTTATTGACTTGCATTGAGGAGGCATGGCCGCGACGTCACGAGGGTGGTGGCCGACCCACGCAGCGCGAAAACAGCATTCCAAACATTTAGTTCCAAACACTGGCCAGTGGAGTAGCCCTGTAAATGTTGGACACCATGCTGGAAAATCTATGGGGTCCATTAAAGTCAATGGGGTCCATCGGGGGAGACCGGCATCTACAGGCCTGCATGGTTTGAATTAACAGCACAATGTAGATGTGAACGCAGCCTAGGCCACAATCATCTGGTCCTGGTTAGACTGGGGTAGAGCATCCCTTCTAAAGAGGCCACCAAGCCCAACATCATCTGAGTGCACCAGTTGCCCTGGTAACCTGATGGTGCCGTCAATGCCAAAACAGAAGTGCCATCTGTTAAAGCTGCTTGGTGGGTAACAAATGGGAGAAGCGTTTATTGGTTCCGACAGACTTCTAGTCTACACTACTCTGTAAGAGAGGAATAGACAGGCAATCTATTGAATTTTAGTTTATCACCCGTCTTCAGTTCCTCCAAGTAAAGTAAAACATGAACAGATTCTCTTACTGAATAATGGAGGCCTCAGGTTCAAGATGAAATCTTAATATCTCTTCATGACAATTTACAGAACATCTGGATTTAATCATTTCTAAGCACATTTCAACCAAAGTAATAAATCTAATAACACCTTACACTACAGTGCGGCTTCCCATAGTGCATTGGTTTCCTACCACAAACCAGCAAGCCATGTGTGCCCCCCGTGACCCGGAAATCACACTGTACACTCCAAGGCAAAGAATAATAAAGTTTACATTTAATGCGTATATAGTGGTCCCTCATCTATAAATGGCCTCAGGTTACAATATTTCCAATATACAAGGGTCTTTTCAGAACCATTGTAACTTGAAACCAAACTCCACATACAATGCTACGGACAGTCCAGATCTGCGAAATATGGAGTGTAGTATTACTGAAGTGCATGCAGTTGACTGGCTGTCCGGTAGCGCCCCCTACAGTACAGGGAGGTACTACATGTTCTGTTCTACTCTTTACCTCTGCCAGGGTTAGCTGCCAGGGTGGCACCACTGTACACTTTTGGCACAGTGTGTGTACTGTACAAGACCGTGAAGAAGAGTCTGTCCTCTTTATAGACAGTGATTTAAAGAATCCAGCAGCTCTTACTATCTGTATTAGTTATCTACTTTTTTTTTTAACCCTCGGTTTTTCCTATTTAGGCCATGGTGTAAAATGTGCAGAATGTCTGCCCTGAAAATACGGGTGGACATTCTGCACATCTGACTAATCCAGCAGGAGCTAGGACCGCTCAGAAATGTGCCATCTCATACACGGCAATGCATTTAAGGGATATGACAGAGACTTTTAAATACATAAAGGGAATCAACATTTAAAAGGAGGAGAGCATATTTAAAAGAAGAAAAACTACCACAAGAGGACAGTTTTAAATTAGAGGGGCAAAGGTTTCTGCAGTAATATCAGGAAGTATTACTTTACTGAGAGAGTAGTGGATGCATGGAATAGCCTTCCTGCAGAAGTGGTCGCTGCAAATACATTGAAGGAGTTTAGGCATACATGGGATAAGCATAAGGCTATCCTTCATATAAGATAGGGCCAGGGACTACTTATAGGATTCAGATTATTGGGCAGACTGGATGGGCCGAATGGTTCTTATCTGCCGACACATTCTATGTTTCTATTTCCGAGTGAAATCCAAAGTGTGAACATTCGCTTAGGATGAAATTTTTGGGCTTCATAATCAATTACCAGGTTTCCATAGAGCTTTGGTCTCAACTAAGAATGTCGCTGTACCGATACTGTCACCCAGCTTTCCCAGTCTCCCGACATATAGTCTCTTCAAGAGAGACAGGCAGTACACAGAACTTTTACAGGGTATGTTCACACTGAGGAATTGGGGCGGAATTCAAGCAGAAATTTTCTGCCTCAAAATATTGTTACTTTTCCACAAGAACTCAGAGATTTCGCGCGGAATTAGAGCGGAATTCCATACGCGGAAATGAAAATTTCAAGCGGAGGAGGAGAAGAGTATAATATATATATATATATATTTTCCTCTTTTTTTTCATGCGGAAATTCCGCGCCAATTCCGCGTGGAAATGATTCTGACTGAAAAAAAAAAATTAACATTGATCTCTTTGGGAGTAAGACACTGATTCCGCCTGAAAGAAAGAACATGTTCTTTCTTCAAGTGGAACAGACTTCCTCGTCAGAATTCTGCTTGAGGAAATTCCTCAGTGTGAACTGAGGGGCAGAAATTCTGCACAGCTCTATGGGGATTTCCCTGCTGAATGAATTGGAGAGGAAAAAGAGAGCAGAATTACTCGTGGAAATTCCTCTCCAATTCCTCAGTGTGAACATACCCTCAAGGGGTATTACCATCTCAGCAGGTTATCCCTGATCTATAGGACAGGGAGTAACTTGCTTATTGGTGAGGGTTCGACCGCTGAGACCCCCATCAATGCACAATGAAGGACACATAGCGCTGCACATGCGCAGCGTTCGTTGGGAATGCTCCATTTATTCTCTTTGGTGCCAGTGAAAGTTTTCGAGTTTAGAGATCAGAAGCGTTCAGCTGCTCCCTAAAGAGTAAATGGAGTGGTACCTGTGCAGCGCTGTGTGCCCTTCATTCCAGGGAGAATTAATATGTTAACGTAAATTGGCACTTTCAGATACAATAGCTTAATATGTTGTAAAGCATGCAAAAACAATATGTTTTGCAATTGCTTTCATCAGAAAATGTTCAGTATTTCATACTGGAAAACAAACAAAAAAAAAAAAGTCGCCACTAGGCATCCCCGGCCTCCTGGGACACATATCAGTCATGCGGTGTCCAGTGGTCATCGACACGTCATGGACACCATGAGTTATGGACAGGGCTGCAGGCAGGTCCAGAGCTGCTGTACGTGCTCCCGGCCCTCTGCGAGTCAGAGCAGAGGGAACAAGGGGGAGGAGTCATCACAGTGAGGAGAAAAGGGACACTCCCATGCCTCTGCATGGACAGAACCCTCACTGAGCAAATGATGGCAAGTAAACAAAGTTCATTCTGAGAGAAATATAGGTCATAGACACATAAAAGTTACATGTAAATTATGATGAGGTTCTAAACAACAAACAGTTTTTTTTGGGTGGGGGGTGGGGATCTGACAGGTACACTTTAAGGGACCACTGTAATTTCCTTTGACACATACGTAAAGCATATTTATTTCCTCACTGAATTGTGACAATATTAGATGCATCTATTAAAGAGAAGTATGGCACCACAAAGCCGTCATGTACCTACACTGCAGACATGTATCCGCCACTGTTCATTCTCACGCTCACATCTGGCACAGGAAGAGGAAGTTACTTTTGAACGTCACGGAGTAGTACTACAGGATGGCAGCAAAATGGGACATAGGTGAAATGCATATTTTTTATTATTATGTGCTGTGTGGATGGCACATTTGTGCATGGCAGCTTATGCAGAGTATTAAAGAGCTTGGTATCTGCTGGAGCCCTATAAATTTGAAGAGGATGCAGCAATGACTGCCTTAAAAATCCTGAATCCTCATCACAAAGAAGTTCCGAACCAGCTGTTGTGTAAATTATTTAAAGAATGGTGCACTCAATAAAGTCACAGAGAACTTTACAGTATAGGATGACAAAACAAGCCATTCATGTCAGTCATTGATAGAGCAATGTGACCTGTGCCAACTATGGTGTGCCGAGCAACACAATGCCAATATGTCTCCATGATATTTACTTTCAAGGTTGGGTCACACACGGCACATCCGCAGAATATTTCATGCTGCGGATGTGCTGCTGGCAGCCCAGAGCGTCTACAGGGCGAGCTCCACACTGTGGCTCGGTAGCTCTGGGTCAGCTCGTGACTGCCAGCAGGAAATCCACCGCTACGAGCGGACCCACAGAGCTACTTGCCGCAGCCGAGAGCTCGCTCAGAAGTGGCAATGTGACTGCCAGCATCAGACACATCCGCAGTGTAAAATACGCTGCGGATACGCCATGTGTGACTCTATCCTAAAAGGGGTTATCCAGGATTAGAAAACCAAATCAGATTCCTTCAAAAAGACAGCATCACACTTGTCCTCAGGATGTGGATAGTATTGCAGCCATTGAGGTAAATGGAGCCAAGTTGTAATACTACACACAACCTGAGGAAGAGATTTGCTCTGCTTATCTATTCCTGGATAGCCCATTTAACTGAACACATGGCTTTACTTATTTGTAAGCACATTTCAATCAAACTAATAAATCTGATAACACCTTATAGCTGTGTTTCCCAACCAGGGTGTCTCCAGCTGTTGCAAAATTACAACTCCTAGTAGGGCTGGGCGGTATGACCAAATATGTGTATCACGGTATTTTTTTTAACTTATGGCGGTTCCACGGTATTTAACGGTATTTTCACCCCTCCCCCCTCAATCATGTGACCCGCGCGCAGTGTTCAGCAACCCCCCCCCCCCAAATCATGTGACCCATCAGCGCTGTTCTGCACCCCCCCCCCCCCCCCCCCCAATTAATGATCAGCCCAGCGGGGCACTACTCACAGATGTCACATTCAAGCACTGCCCTCCTCCTCTTTGTTGGGGGACGCTGGCGCTGGAGTTCACTGTACACCAGTGGTCTCAGACCTGCGGACCTCCAGTTATTGCAAAACTACAACTCCCAGCATGCCCGGACAGCCAACGGCTGGAGGTCCGCAGGTTGGAGACCACTGCTGTCCGCTGTATCCCTATGCCCGGGCTGCAAAACAAAAGAAAATAAACTTTAAACTCACCTATGTTGGGGCCACACGCTGGGGACTGGAACGCTGGACAGCCGTCAGCCTATCACCGGCCGGAGCGATGTCCCGCCCTGGCCAGTGATAGGCTGAGCCCACTGTCATGTAAGAAGGCGGCCAGAGCTTCTTACACGAACAGCGCTGGCGGGTCACATAGGATTAGTTCCCCCGATGTTGGGGACAGCACTGCGCTGGGCTGATAATACATTCCCGAGGGGGAGGGGCCCAACCGGTATTGCGGTATGGGGGAAAATTCATATCGTGCAGCCCAAAAAATTCAGTATTCGGTATGAACCGGTATACCACCCAGCCCTAATTCCCAGCATGCCCGGACAGCCTTTAACTGTCCGGGCTCCGGTCCCACTACTGGAGTACCCCTTTAAAATAGAAAAACATTGCATTGCTATAATAGAAAAAAAAAAAAAAGAAGAAAAAAAACGCAGCCAGCCATTGAGAGAAATACAGGATGATATCCTCCCACCATGTCCGGAAGGATAAAGACAGAACCAATACTCCGCCACAGCTGCTCTTATGATCTATTACTGCAAGGTCAGAAGGGATGACACAAAGGGCAGATTTTATGTCTGACGAGATGTGACCAATGATAGGTTATAAGAAATAAAGTCCGCTCAACCACAAAAAAAAAAAATTGTGCAGTGATTGAATTCTGCGTTCCTCTAAGGACCCAAGAAATCCTTTATGTCATTTTTTAAAAGGGCAATGGAGAGTTTTAATATGCAGATCACAGCTTTACCCAGAGGTTCGCAATCCAGGCGTGTGATCAGGTCCCAAAACATGACAGTAAATTCTATCCAATACAGAAAAGGTCTCATCCCCCTCAAGTTCTGAACAATATGACACAGCAGGGCCGAAAGTGATGCAAGGACCGTCTATACAAAATTCTTAGGACCATAAATACCACACAAACTGATACAATATCTGATAAATATACTGTACGTGTGGATTATGGAACAATGATTGTCACATAAATTTAATGAATATCTGTAACATTATGGACATGGTCCATAAATAAATCAGTTGTGATCAATATTGGATGCTAAGGATATTGCTGCATATTTTGATGTATTAACTTTTTATTTTATTTTAATAAATGCAGGATAAATACACATTTTGCAGCATTGCTTAAATGGTCATTAATTTTATTTTATTTTTTTATATTTTACTCCTGGAAATAAATAAAAGTCCTAATTGAAACCCTTTTAAAAAGTAAAGATTCATATGTGTTTTCTTTGGCATTGTAAATCCGGCCACTAGGGGTCTCCCTTCTTGCCCAGACTGCATTCGGTCTCTTCACGCACTTCCGGCCTGGTAGGAGACCAAAGTCTGGAAATGCGGACTGGATATGGGCTATGCTCAGTTCTTACTCTCCGCCTGTCAATCAAACACTTAGCGCGGCTGTGCATCGTGCCTGATCTGCATGTCCCTGCCTCCTTTGATGCTGAGTCGACAGGCAGCGTGCACTGATTCGAAGTGCAGTGCAGATCTTCATTACAGCATAAGGACAGTGCAGCATGGCAGGTTCCCACTACAATATTCCTCCTCCCTGTACAGCACGTGCAGCGACAAACAGAGGGAAGGGGATTCAGGAGCAGCCTGCCACGCAATAGGCTGCTTCATCTATGCATATTCTGGAGACGTAGCGCAGAATAGATGAGAGGGTGGAAGGGATTCCCAGCAGGGCTTCTGATGACACTGCACCTGCCGGGGAACGCCCCCTCCTTCTGCACAGATTGTGATGAAGGCTGTAGGGGCTGGTCAGATATGTGACATCACTGCGCTCACTTTATAGTAGTTTTGCAAAGTGACCTCAAAAGCCAGTGTTTTCCAACCAGGGTGCCTTCAGCTGTTTTAAAACTACAACTCTCAGCATGCCCTGACAGCAAAAGGTTGTTTGGGCATGCTGGTAGTTATAGTTTTGTGTCTCCTGCTGTTGCAAAACTACAACTCCCAGCATGCCTGTACAGCCAAAGGCTGTCTGGGCATGCTGGGAGATGTAGTTTAGCAACAGTTGGAGGCACCATGTTGGAAAACATGACTTAAATGTCTTAACTTTTAGAATTTTTATATATATTATATATACACATACACACACAGTGGTGATCAAAAGTTTGGGCACCTCAGGTAAAAATTTGTATTACTGTGCATAAAGAAGCCAAGGAAAGATGGAAAAACCTCCAAAAGGCATAAAACTACAGATTAGACATTCTTATAATTGGTCAACAAAAGTTAGATTTTATTTCCATCATTTACACTTTCAAAATAACAGAAAACAAAAAAAATGGTGTCTGCAAAAGTTTGGGCACCCTGCAGAATTTATAGCATGCACTGCCCCTTTGAAAAGCTGAGACCTGCCAGTGTCATGGATTGTTCTCAATCATCATCTGGGAACACCAGGTGATGTCAATCTCAAAGGTTTGAAATGCCTAGACTCATCTGACCTTGCCCCAACAATCAGCACCATGGGTTCTTCTAAGCAGTTGTCTAGAAATCTGAAACTGAAAATTGTTTACGCTCACAAAGCTGGAGAAGGCTATAAGACGATAGCAAAACGTTTTCAGATGTCAATATACTCTGTTTGGAATGTAATTAAGAAATGGCAGTCATCAGGAACAGTGGAAGTTAAAGCAAGATCTGGAAGACCAAGAAAAATATCAGACAGAACAGCTCGCAGGATTGTGAGAAAAACAATTTAAAACCCACGTTTGACTGCACAATTCCTCCAGAAAGATCTGGCAGACACTGGAGTTGTGGTACACTATTCCACTATAAAGAGATACTTGTACAAATATGGTCTTCATGGAAGAATCATCAGAAGAAAACCTCTTCTACGTGCTCACCACAAAAATCTGCATTTGAACTTTGCAAATGAACATATAGACAAGCCTGATGCATTTTGGAAACAAGTTCTGTGGACCAATTAGGTTAAAATTGAACTTTTTGGCCGGAATGAGCAAAGGTACGTTTGGAGAAGAAGGGGAAGAATTTAATGAAAAGAACCTCTGTCCAACTGTTAAGCATGGGGGTGGCTCAATCATGCTTTGGGGTTGTATTGCAGCCAGTGGCACAAGGAACATCTCACAAGTAGAAGGAAAAATAGATTCACCAACATTTCAGCAAATTTTGGATGCCAACTTGATGCCATCTGTGAAAAAGCTGAAGTGAGGATGGCCTCTACAAATGGATAATGATCCTAAACACACCTCGAAATCCACGGGAGATTACATCAATAGGCGTAAACTGAAGGTTTTGCCATGGCCTTCACAATCTCCTGACCTCAACATAATTGAAAATCTATGGATAGACCTTAAAATAACAGTGCGTGACAGACAGCCCAGAAATCTCAAAGAACTGGAAGACTTTTATAAGGAAGAATGGGCAAAGCTACCGCAAACAAGAATTGAAAGACTCTTGTCTGGCTACAAAAAGCGTTTACAAGCTGTGATACTTGCCAAAGGGGGCAGTACAAGATAATAACTCTGCAGGGTGCCCAAACTTTTGCAGGCTCCATTTTTTTGTTTTCTGTAATTTTGAAAGTGTAAATGATGGAAATAAAATCTAACTTTTGTAGACATATTATAAGAATGTCTAATCTGTAATTTGATGCCTTTTGGAGATTTTTCCATCTTTCCTTGCTTCTTTATGCACATTAATACAAATTTTTTACCTGGGGTGCCCAAACTTTTGATCCCCACTGTATATTGTGGAAACCTCACTTATTACCATAAATCCTCTTGTACAGATTAATAATAGGGTATGGGTCACACGTAACAGATCCGCAGCGTATTTTACGCTGCGGATCTGCCGATGACCTGACCCTATAGTGTGCCTCCAACAGTCACGCCCCCTCCCATAGACTTGCATTGAGGGGGCGAGACGTGACATCACACGGGGGCGAAGCCGTGACATCACAAACTTCTGTTCCCGTGGTCGGGACCCAGACCCTCCAGCGCTTCCGAAGCACAAACAGGTGGGTGCCGCATGCTATATTGCGGTGGTCCCCAGCGGCGGGACCCCCGCAATCAGATATCTTATCCCCTATCCTTTGGATAGGGGATAAGATGTCTAGGGGTGGAGTACCCCTTTAAGGACCACAGTTTTTTCCATTTTTGAACTTTTGTTTTTTTCCTCCTCACCTAATAATTTAAAGGGGTATTTCAGGCAAAACGTTTTTTATATATATTGACTGGCTCCGGAAAGTTAAACAGATTTGTAAATTACTTCTATTAAAAAATCTTAATCCTTCCAATAGTTATTAGCTTCTGAAGTTTTCTGTCTAACTGCTCAATGATGAGGTCACGTCCCGGGAGCTGTGCATGATGGGAGAATATCCCCATAGGAACTGCACAGCTCCCGGGACATGAGTCATCAGAGAGCAGTTAGACAGAAAACAACAACTCAACTTCAGAAGCTAATAACTATTGGAAGGATTAAGATTTTTTAATAGAAGTAATTTACAAATCTGTTGAACTTTCCGGAGCCAGTTGATATATAAAAAAAAAGTTTTGGCCTGGAATACCCCTTTAAATTTTCCACCTACAGAACCATATGAGGGCTTGTTTTTTGCGCCACCAATTTTACTTTGTAATGACATCAATAACTTCACCACAAAATCTACGCTGAAAGCAAAAAATATAGCGCTAAATAAAATTTTTTATTTTATTTTTCTTATTTGGGGGCTTCTGATTCTACGCAGAACACTTCTAGGTAAAAATGACACCCTATCTTTATTCTGTAGGTCCATATGATTAAAATGATACCCTACTTATATAGGTTTGATTTTGTTTTAATTTTGTAAAAAAATTATACCGTATTTTTTGCCGTATAAGACTCACTTTTTCTTCCCCAAAACTGGGGGGGAAAAGTTGATGCATCTTATACGACGAATACACATTAAAACCCTGTCCTATCGCAGCGGTCCCTGCGGCCATCAATGGCCGGGACCCGCGGCTAATACAGGACATCACCGATGGGTGATGCCCTGTATTAACCCTTCAGACGTGGCGATCAAAGCTGGACGCCACGTCTAACCTGGCTGCACCGGTAGGGACCTTACCTGCCTCCTAACCTGGCTATACCGGGAGGGATCTTACCTGCCTCCTCGGTGTCTGCTCCGTGCCAGGATCCCCTGCATTGCCGGCGCTCTCAGTCGTCATCACGTATGCCGTCCAGTCATCCAATAGGAGCAACGTGCGTAGCAGTGTGCGTAGCGACGTGATGGCGGTGATGGAGAGCAAGGATACCAGCAGCAGAGACGTTTGGAGCAACTGGGACACCCCGGGGACATGGCAACAGCGACGGAGGGAGACATCCTTGGCAGCGGTGACTGGTCCGGAGCGGCGGGGACACGAGAGTATTACCTCCTATACCAGTGGTCTTCAACCTGCGGACCTCCAGATGTTGCTAAACTACAACTCCTGGCATGGCATGCTGGGAGTTGTAGTTTTGCAACATCTGGAGGGCCGCTGGTTGAAGATCACTGTCCTGTACTTTACATTGTATTCTAGATTTCCCGCCTTTAAAATCGGGTGCGTCTTATATGACGGAGCGTCCTATATGGCGAAAAATACGGTAACTTTATGCACAAAAATTAGTAGGTTTAAAAAGGTCCTCCCCTGACCCCTATAACTTTTTATTTTTTCCCTATACAGGAATGTGTGAGGGCTAATTTTTTTTGCACCATGGTCTATAGTTTTTACTGGTATCATTCTTGTTTTCATGGGACTTTTTGATTTATTATATATTATATATATACACACATACATACAAATTGACCAAAAACACTCAATTTTGGACTTGGCATTTTTTTATGTTTACGCCATTGTCTGTAAAGTTTAATTAACATAAAATGTTTATAGTTCTGACATGTACGCATGCGGCGATAACACATGTTAATTTTTATTATGTTAACATTTTTTATATGGAATTTGGGAAAAGGGGGGGTGATTTAAGCTTTTAATATGGAAGGGGTTAATGGGTGTTTTTTTAAACTTGACTTTTAGGAGGAAACATTAGATTCCTCATGCAAGTCAATGTAGTTTCATAGAACTACATTGATCTGTGTGCTCTGCGCTCGAGTGATAAAGCCAATCACAGAGCCACGGACCGCACTACAGGAGAGGTAAGCCATCCGGCTACTTCAGCAGTGGATGGCCCCACCGCAATCACGCTTGAGCTGAAATGATATAAAATAGTTCAGAAAGCACTATAGAATGTAATATACATACACATTCTGATCCGTTTACATGGTTTAAGAAATTGCCCTAATATATAGGAACAGAGGTACAGATTCTCTGTATGACCATGAATCATCAGTGACACACGGCATTAGAGACCATTGTAGTAAACACGCGGCACAAGTGCCAAAAGGCTGACCGTGAACCATGAAAAGAAATCCCAAAAGCCTCTACTTGGAACAGTAATTAAAAAGAGCAGTAAGTAAATAAATAATACAAGACAAATTGTATAATATATATATATATATATATATATATATATATATATATATATATATATATATATATATATATATATATATATATACACACACACACACACACACACACACACACACACATGTATATGTATACCGTAGTTATTTTTGTGTACCAAACCATAAGTGTAGAAACATGATGCTGTGGATTATGGGATCACGCAAGTGAATAAGGTTTTTGAGACTTTTTATATTAATGATCTATCCTTCGAAATGGCCATACGTATTATTTTAGCGGGGTCCTTCTCCTCTGTCAATCAGATGATTGAAGGGGTCACATGTTCATATGATCGCTGTGAATTTAAAACATTTGCTGCACAGGACAAAGCAAGCCTAAATGTGATCACAGATATGTCGCTGGATCAGTCAATAAATAGCACCATCTTAAGTTAGTCCTTCCTATCATCACTTGCACCAATGGTGGAGTGGATCCAAGCACAGTTTGTAGACTTTGTAGAAATTTGCCTTATATTCCAGTTGAGGCCATTTGTGTAGACATTAGGAGTCTCAGATCTGCTGCCCGCACAGCTAAATATTAAACATGTGTATGTCTATTTTAGGATTCCCAGAATATGCAGAATTCATTAAAATGCCTTGTCTGGGGAACACATTTACTGGGACTTCCACTTTTGTCTCATGGGAAAGAAACAGGAAAAACACAACAGCATGACACAGCAAGCAGCATAACCGACCAAAACCAGTCTGGAACAGTGTTCACCAACCTGCCGCTTGGTCACTAAACTACAACTCTCAGTATACCCTTACAGCCTTCGGTGTTTATCTGTCATTGCAGGATGGGGTTTGTAGTTCTACAGCAGCAGGAGAGCCACAGGCTGGGGAACCTAAAGAGTCTTGGGGGGGGGGGGGGGGGGGATTTATCAAAACCTGTGTAGGGGGGGAGAATATTGCAGTTGCCCATAGCAACCAATCAGATCGCTTCCTTCATTTTAAAAAAGGCCTGTGAAAAATGAAAAAAAGCTATCTGATTGGTTGCTATGGGCAAGTACACCACTCTTCCTCTACACAGGTTTTGATAAATCTTTCCTTTAGGGTAGGGTCACACGTTGCGTATCCACAGCGTATTTAAAGCTGCGGATGGGCTACTGCCCGTCCCTTGAGTGTGCCTCCAGCTGTGCCTGTGTTTCCTGCTCGCAGCAGCAATCCGCGGCTACGAGCAGACACAGAGAGCTGCGAGTCACGCACGCATGCACAATGTACTCTAGACATGGCGGCTACTCTCTACCTAGCTCAGGGAGCAGCTGCAATGTCTGGAGAGCTGCGCATCCGCATGGGACTCTCAGCTCTCTCTGTGTCTGCTTGTAGCAGCTGCTGCGAGAAAGACACACGGGCATATATGGAGGAACACTCTAGGGATGGGCTGAAGCACATCCGCAGCGTCATATATACGCTGTGGATGGGCTACGTGTGACCCTACCCTTAGAGTATATTCACACAAGCAAAAAAAAGCTCCAAAAGAAGAGTTTAAGCACTGTTTTCTGAACATTCCCATTAAACTCAATGGGGGAGATTTATCAAAACCTGTGCAAAGGAAAAGTTGCCCAGTTGCCAATAGCAACCAATCCGATCGCTACTTTCATTTTGCAGAGGCCTTGTTAAAAATGAAAGAAGTGATCTGATTGGTTAATATGGGCAACTGGGCAACTTTTCCTCTGCACAGGTTTTGATAAATCTCCCCCAATAAGCTGTACTTTTGGAGCTCCTTTTACTCAGGAGCATGAAGACAACAGAAGATCAGAGGACCTGCAGGGGAATAAGGCTAAGTAAGTTTTTCTTGTTTTTTCTGACCCAGCATGTAAGTATTTTTTTTTTCTGACCCAGCAGGATATACATTTTTTTGCTAAATGGTGCATAACCAAATAAATAAACTTTTTACAGACAAACGTTAGACAAAGCTGCCCTGCAACTCCTGCCCTCAAAAAGAAATAAAACAGGAAAATAAAGCCGATTGTCCAGAATTAGATACCTGTATCTCCTGGAGGAGCAAAGTATCGTACATGGTGAAATCCAATATGCCTAATCTTTCTTTATCTATTGTCGAGGAATGTCTTACTAATTACATATACATTAGACTTTGTCTGATCGTACCAAAACCAGTATATCAGCCAACTGTGAACTAACATGAATGACCAGATCAAGAAAAAGCCAAGTAGATTTAACCACCTGAACGCAGTGGACATCTCAAGAACTCATATTTCTAGATCATTCTGGATCTTAGGTAGGAATGGCCTTCCGTTGTTGTGGGTTACATATACGACAATCCTACAATCCTGTACACATGGTAGTATTTGTACAGGGAAAATTTGGGGGGATAATAGGTCAGGTTTCCAAGTCCCCTAAGGGTAGGTTTACATGGCCATATAATGCCCTGGACAAAAAAAAATGGCAGACATAATAAGTTTTTCCTAAACCAAAATTTGTGAAGAGACAAAAAAACAAAAAGGAAAACTTTTATTGGTACCAGTCACTAGTAATAAAATTTTATGTTATAGATTAGCCTATTTGAAGTATCTTTCTAATAAACTTTGAAACTTTATGCATTTACCGTAATCAACCCCTAAAAGTCTGGCCACCAGGGGTCTTCCTTCTGCAGTCCTACTTGCAGATTGTCTCCTGCAGCAGCCTGACATCAGAAAATGCAGGTGGGAGCTCAGTTCAGTGTATAGAGTGTAATGTAGAGTTCAGAGAGCTGAGGTGTGTGTGTGTGTGTGTGGTCTCAGACAATCACAGGCCATCTTACCCTGAACTGCTCTGGGCTGTATGTAGTAAGGGAGTTCTCCCATGCAGGGCTTCAGATGATGTCACACATGCTGGGAACACCCTGTCACAGTTTGTGGAGCTCAGTGAGACTGAGCAGAAGACACCAAACAAGAATACGGTAGAAAAATAAAAAATAAAGGTAGATAGTGGTTTATCATGATGGGGGAGTGAACTGGGAGGATGATAAGTATTATCAAGATCATGACAGGTACTCTTTAAATGAAAAGCATGGAAATGCAATCTTTTGCTTTAAACTTTTCTGTCATTTGTCTTTTTTTTTATAGCACACAAGGCTATTGCTATAAATTGGATGGATCAGTGGTCTCCATTTTCATGTGAATGTAAATCCATGTTAAATACTGCTAAATATTATGAATATTTAGTATTTATACACAGAGGGTGTGAGGCTAGAATTGATAAGGGCATCAGACTAACTTTTACCCTAGTAGGTACATCAGGACAGGACTCCCTAACCCAGGTTCCACTTGTTAAAAATGTCCCCCCTTCCTTAGTATCCCTGCCTGTACACTGCAATCTGCTGGGTTTTATGTATCTCCTCACATTTGCAGTGTGTGAAAAAAGGCCCATTTTGATAGGTAAATTTGCCTCATTTACTTTTGTAAATTTGTACATCTTACAGCCATGGCCATAAATGTTTGCACCCCTGAAATTTTTCAAGAAAATTAAGTATTTCTCACAGAAAAGGATTGCAGTAACACATTTTGCTATACACGTGTATTCCCTGTGTGTGTATTGGAACTAAACCAAAAAAGGGAGGGAAAAAAAAGCTAAAATTGGACATAAAAATGTCACACAAAACTCCAAAAAATGGGCTGGACAAAATTATTGGCACCCTTAACTTAATATTTGGTTGCACACCTTTTGGAAAAAATAACTGAAATCAGTCGCTTCCTATAACCATCAATAAGCTTCTAACACCTCTCAGCCGGAATGTTGGACCACTCTTCCTTTGCAAACTGCTCCAGGTCTCTCTTATTGGAAGGGCGCCTTTTCCGAACAGCAATTTTAAGATCCCTCCACAGGTGTTCAATGGGATTTAGATCTGGACTCATTGCTGGCCACTTCAGAACTCTCCAGCACTTTGTTGCCATCCATTTCTGGGTGCTTTTTGACTTATGTTTGGGGTCATTGTCCTGATGGAAGACCCAAGATCTCGGAGACACAAACCCAGCTTTCTGACACTGGGCTGTACAGGGCCACCCAAAATCCATTAGTAATCCTCAGATTTCATGATGCCTTGCACACATTCAAGGCACCCAGTGCCAGGGGCAGCAAAACATCCCCAAAACATCATTGAACCCCCACCATATTTCACTGTAGGTACTGTGTTCTTTTCTTTGTAGGCCTCATTCTATTTTCGGTAAACAGTAGAATGATGTGTTTTACCAAAAAGCTCTATCTTGGTCTCATCTGTCCACAAGACGTTTTTCCAGAAGGATTTTGGCTTCTTCAAGTTCATTTTGGCAAAATGTAGTCTTGTTTTTTTACGTCTCTGTGTCAGCAGTGGGGTCCTCCTGGGTCTCCTGCCATAGAGTTCCATTTCATTTAACTGTTGATGAATAGTTCGCGCTGACACTAATGCTCCCTGAGCCTGCAGGACAGCTTGAATATCTTTGGAACTTGTTTGGGGCTGCTTATTCACCATCCGGACTAGCCTTTGATGACACCTTTCATCAATTTTTCTTTTCCGTCCATGCCCAGGGAGATTAGCTAAAGTGCCATGGGTTGCAAACTTCTTGATAATGTTGCGCACTGTGGACAAAGGCAAATCTAGATCTCTGGAGATGGACTTGTAACCTTGAGATTGGTAATATTTTTCCACAATTTTGGTTGTCAAGTCCTCAGACAGTTCTCTTCTCCTCTTTCTGTTGTCCATGCTTAGTGTGACACACACAGACACACAATGCAAAGACTAAGTGAACTTCTCTCCTTTTTATCTGCTTTCAGGCATGATTTTTATATTGCCCCCATCTGTTACTTGCCCCAGGTGAGTTTAGAGGAGCATCATGTGCTTGAAACAATCTTATTTGTCCACAATTTTGAAAGGGTGCCAATAATTTTGTCCAGCCCATTTTTGGAGTTTGGTGTGACATTATGTAAATTTTGCTTTTTTTCCTCCCTTATTTGGTTTTGTTCCTACACACACAAAGGGAATAAACATGTGTATAGCAAAACATGTGTTACTGCAATCCTTTTCTGTGATAAATACTTCTCTGTATTTTTCTTTATTTGCTGTATACCCTATGCGGATGTACACTTTTCCATAAACTGACAAAAAAAAAAAAAACAATGGAAGCCTGAGTAACCAGCACAAGGCCAAGACAGTTTCTACATGTTCAAACATTATGTATACAGTTTTATCTTCAGACATATACTGTAAATGGAATTTGTAAAGCCCTTATAAAAATAAGTGGTCTGCCCACGTACCAAGCTTTTTCTAAATACACCACTAACAATACATCACGTACAGCCAGCATGCATTCAACCATAGAGCTGGGCCTCCTGCCAAAAGATTTTCTGACTATATCTTGAAAGCTATTAATAATTTTATAGCTATATATATACTTTTGTTAGAAGGGATACATATAACATGGTAGAACCAAGTTAGGCTATAGCACAGGTCAGAAATTTGGGCTCACAAAATAAAAGGTGTCGTACACATTAGATGAATGTCATTCGAACCTGCTGAATGCCCAATGTGTACGAGGTTGTCCTGACACACTCCCAAAAGTATGATCAGGCACTTAGATTTCAACATGCTCAATCCTATTGCTTTTTAAGGAAGGTAAGCTGCTTCCCACCAGTGGATATTTTCCTTTGCCTATTAATATATGAACGCTTGGCTAAACGTGTGCATGTGTTTAGGCACAGCGCCCATGTACGTTTTGGACTAACCGTTTTTCTCTGTAGAATTATGCTGTGCAGAACCCTCTGAGCCAATCAGATGTCTCCACATTTGCTCCTCCCCTATTCTGACAAAATGCAGATTCATATACACAGCTCTATCCCCATTTGAGAAAACATGGGACTTATGTGGAGGAAATATTTCAGGCTCTTTGTGAATTTTTAAAAACTCCGTTAGTACTTAGTCTAAAATAATACAGTAAATAGACTTTAAAGGGGTTATTCAGATACTGAAAAACACATTGGCCCTGATTTACTATTGTAAACCCGACATTGTTTTGTTGGGTTGTGCGCCAGATTCTGGCACGTTGCGATAGATTCTGTCTCATTGAGCCATAAATGAAAAAAACTCGACCAACTCTCCATTTTACTGAGGAAACCCGAAAAAAGGGCATGGTCTTCGGGGAAAGGGGGCATGGTCAGAGAAAAGGGGGCGTGTCCCCGACATTTTCACAAAAAAAAAAACTACATTATTTACTAAGGTTTCCACATAAAATGTGGTAGATTTGAGCTGAGGAAAACCAGACAGATCAGAGCATGAGTTAAAAAAATAAATAAATAAAATAAAAAAACGCAAAATGTAGGGAAAAGTGCAAAAAGAAGGGTGACCTTAGTAAATACCATGTAAAAAAAATTGTAGGGAATTAAAACCCACAAAGAAACCTACACAACACTCTTAGTAAATCAGGGCCATTATATATTGCTGGGGCAGAATGAAAAAAAATTTAATAAAAAAAACTGTCTACTTCCTACTTCAGACGAGCTTTTCTTTTTGTCACAGTGGCGACCCACTGACTAAAGCGATAAATATCTGGCTGTGCAGGCCGTCACTGAATAGAGGAGCTCTTCTCGGAAGAAAAGTGAGCTGCAGGGACCAGATAGCCTCATAGTGGGAGCCCCGGGGGACTAAGGTAGTAGAGTATGTTCTTTTTGTTTTTCCAAGCCGCACCCAGCATTAGCTGAAGTTAATTAAAGGGGTACTCCGGTGCTAAACATCTTATCCCCTATCAAAAGCATAGGGGAGAAGATGTTAGGTCGCGGGGATCCCACCACTAGGGACTCCCGGCGATCTCTCCTGCAGCACCCCCGTTTTTCCAGCTGCACAGTGCAAGGATCGCTCTGTGGCTGATGACAGGCGGTGCAGGAGACAGAGTATCATGCCGTCACGTCCCGCCCCCCTCAATGCAAGTCTATGGGAGGGGGCGTGGTGGCAGTCACACCCCCTCCCATAGATTTTCATTGAGGGGGAGGGGCTTGATGTCATGAGGGGGCAGAGCCATGATGTCACGATACTCCATCCCCAGCACCTCCCGTCATCACCCACAGAGTGATACTCTATGGAAACCTGGTAATTGGTTCTAAAGGCACCAAAATGTCATCCAAAAATAGGAAAAAATGAGGATCAAATAGAAATAAGTAGATAACTAATATAGATAAAGCAAATCCTTACATATACATATCCTTACAGCTTCTGCTGGAAGCTGTAAATCACTGTCTATGTCAGTGTTTCCCAACCAGGGTGCCTCCAGCTGTTGCAAAACTACAACTCCCAGCATGCCTGGACAGCCAAAGGCTGTCCAGGCATGCTGGGAGTTGTAGTTTTGCAACAGCTGGAGGCACCCTGGTTGGGAAAGACTGGTCTATATAGAGGACAGGAGCTTCTTCAGGGTCCTGTACAGTACACGCAAAATGTAGCCGCCCTTACCTGTGTCCAAAGGAGCAGCTAACTGTGGCACAGGTAAAATGTAATACAGAACATGTAGTATCTCCCTGTATTGTAGGGAGGCGCTACCAGTCAGTCAGTGCATGCACTTCAGTAGTACAGGTGTAAATGTCCATTCTGATTAGTCAGTTCTTCCAGTCATTGACACGTTTCGCAGATCTGGACTGTCTGTAGCATTGTATGTGGAGTTTGGTTTCAAGTTACAATGGTCCAGAAAATACCATTGTATGTTGAAACTATTGTATGTTGAGGCCATTATAAATTGAGGGATCACTGTATATGAAAGAAAGATAGGAATTTGGCAGTGCACAAGCAGTTATCGAACCTACCTTTTACAAATATATAAGATGTCAAGTGGTCTACAGACTCTCCAACTCTATGGAAGTTCTGCAGATGCTGAAGAGAGGCAGCTGTTAGAAACAAGTGGACTACCCATACAGAGGGCAGGGATGGTTTAGTACTGTCTCTGCCTTTCCAATCTCTAGTTACATAATTTAGAGATCAACAATTCCGCTTACTGATTCAGTCCCTAAATGCCGGGCACCTTCAGGAGCCAGTGGATCTTAGCAGACCTGGATCAGCTCTATAGTGTGGGAATATAGCCTGTACTTACCCCTGTAACTACCGCAAAAACAAATATTTCAGAAAATGTCCCCTAAATGTCTTTTTGACCTTACAAATGTCACAGTGTGAAAATAAAAGGTAAACCGTGTTTGATCATTTCCAATTCTCCAAGGAAGATTGCTCTGTCACCACTTAATCCACAGCTCAGTCACCATAAACCACAGCTAGCTGCCATTACAATGTGCTGATAATCTGAAGCGGGTCTGCATCACATTCAAGCAATAGATAACTATGTAGGCAAATCCAATATAGAAGATTGAGCACTCACCCCGGTAATCTTCAAAAAGCTTCAGTTTTATTTCTTCATAGAGACGTGCAGGGGAGCGGGAACAAAAGGTGAGGCAGAGGAGAAACAAGAGCGGGCTACAATTGTTTCACACCATTCCAGAGTGAAATAACTGTAGCCCACCCTTGTTCGTCTCCCACATGTCTCCTGTATGTTTGTATATTGTATGAAGAAATAAAACTGAAGCTTCTTGAAGACTACCCAGGACAAGTGCTCCATCTCCCTACTATAATGGAAGTGTCTGATCAAAACAAAATACTGCTACAGGACATAGTATGAGTTTTACTGTAACCAGTCCAACCCTTGCCCCGACTGGAGACTTTAGGAATGTCTGACCATAAACAAGATTGTTGGTTGATCCACTTCAAATAGATGAAAACAACAAATAAATAATTCTTTGTATAACCATTGTTTTTACCAGGAAACTTAAAGGGGTAGTCCAGTGGTGAAAAACGTATCCCCCATCCTAAGGATAGGGGAGAAGTTTGAGATCGCGGGGGGTCCGAACGCTGGGGCCCCCCTGTGATCTCCTGTACGGGGCCCCGGCTCGCTGGTCAGATAGTGCCTGTTGACCACCGCACGAAGCAGCGGCTGACACGCCCCCTAAATACATCGTTATGGAAGAGCCGGAGATTGCCGAAGGCAGCGCTCCGGCTCTGCCATAGAGTTGTATTGAGGGGCTGTGACTGTCGCCGCTTCGTGCGGTGGTCAACACGCCCCCTTCCCGCAGGCTGTCGGGGCCCCGCACAGGAGATCGCGGGGGGCTCCAGCGGTCGGACCCCCCGCTAGCTGAAACTTATCCCCAATCCTTAGGATAGGGGATAAGTTTTTCACCACTGGACTACTCCTTTAATACAGAACCCAGAATACTGTGTAACATCCAAATGACTAAGCATGGCTGTCCGAACTGCAGTACAATAGACCAAAGGAGTGAAGTCAATAAACAACTTATTATGAATGAGACAAATCAGCCATCTGACTAAAGGTTGTGAAGAACGTACGTGACCTCCTCCCTACAGTCCATCCAGAATAAAAACAATGACATATATGATGTATATATAAGCTCATTGTAGTTACTTTAACTGTCATATAAAATTAACGTTTTAGAAAACTATGCACAAGAGTGACGCCAACCCCATGCACGTGGTTACCTATTAATGTAACTAGTATAAACATTGGTAGCCAAGTAACAGCAAGTATAAGCAACGTCTCAAAGAAGCCAGGCTCCAGTAGATTTTAAATGGTAGGAAAGTTCCATGATAACATTAGCTACAACAACAATAAACCCTATTATACTATAGATAGGCATGCTTTAAGAACATCTATATACAGTATTTATAGACTTCACATCTGAATAAGTCACAGGCTTAAAAGTTAAATGGCCTCTATCATTTAACAAAACTTTAGAAGTCATTGAAAACTGTAAAAAAGTTTTGATCAGTTGGGGTCTGAGTGTTTGCGCGAGGCTGTGCACTTCACTCCCTGGCTAACTTTGATCTCTGTCCAGTTGCACTAGAAGGGCTCTATAGACTTATCACCGCAAAGCCAGGGAGTGAAGTGAAAAGCCATGTGCTTCTTACTGATCATTCTAATGATCAGGGGGGTCTAAGCACTCCGACCAATCAAAACTGTTAAAGGGGTAATCCTGCGCTAAACATCTTATCCCTTATCAAAAGGATAGGGGATAATTTGTTAGATCGCGTGGATCCCGCCGCTGGGGACCCCCACGATCTCTTCTGCAGCACCCGTCTTTCAGCTGCTCAGAGCGAGGATCGCTCTGTAACTGATAACGGGCAGTGCAGGGGACGGACTATCGTGACGTCACAGCTCCGCCCCCTTGTGACGTCACTCCCGAACCCCTCAATGCAAGTCTATGGGAGGGGGCGTGACAGCCGCCACGCCCCCTCCCATAGACTTGCATTGAGGGGGCGGGGCATTTTGCCACAAAGGGGCGGAATCGTGACATCATGAAACTCCAGCCCTGTAGTCGTGACCCTTCAAACACTGAGCGAACATCGCTCTGTGCATCTGCCACAGGTGGGTGTCTGCATGAGAGATTGCAGGGGTCCCCAGCGGCGGGACCCCTGCGATAAGAGGTCTTAGGGCCGGAGTACCCCTTTAACGCCTCAGTTTGTGTCTAAAGTTTAGTTTACCGACAGGGAAACTTTAAGATGGGACTAAGTCACTTTAAAGGGGTATTCCGCTGGCCAGCGTTTGGAACTAAATGTTCCAAATGCTGTTTCTGAGCTGCTGGTGTCGGCCTCACCCCTCAAATGCAAATCTATGGGAGGAGGCATGGCCATGACATCATGAGGGGCATTGCCGAACCCCGCAGCGCAAAAACAGCGTTCGGAACATTAATTTCCGAACACTGGCCAGTGGAGTACCCCTTTCAAGCCTAAATACACTAATGCAAGCAGTTTTTGCTTTTTGTTCTTTTATTTGTCTTACAAATGTTTGGTTGTTGAACATACAGTATACAAAAAGGGTAAAATATAGGAGGTATACTGGCATGACATTTTATAAAAGAAGGGCAAATGGGCAGAATTCTCAGGCTGCGCCAAGCAGGCATAACTACAGCCACATGCAGTCACTGGCCACACGATTCTGCAGTTGATACTGCAGCTTTACTGGCATAGTGTGTGGCCATTGACAACTGCACGTGGCAGCCTCACCGTGAGAACCCAGCCTTATACTTTAACTTTATGATCCACCCCTTGTTTTGACTTCAAAAACAGCTTTAGAAAACCTGAACCAAACAATGGTTCAAAATCTGTACGTATATAGATACCCTAAGGATGCTCATACACACAGCAGCTTGTGCCAAACAGCCAGAAACTGTGGCTTACTACAATGCTCAATAAAAATAAAGGGAACACTAAGATAACACATTCTAGATCTGAATGAATGAACTAATCGTATGAAATACTTTCATCTTTACATAGTTGAATGTGCTGACGACAAAAATCACACAAAAATTATCAATGGAAATCAAATTTATCAACCCATGGAGATCTGGATATGGAGTCACACTCAAAATCAAAGTGGAAAACCACACTACAGGCTGATCCAACTTTGATGTAATGTCCTTAAAGCAAGTCAAAATGAGGCTCAGTAGTGTATGTGGCCTCCACGTGCTCGTATGACCTCCCTATAATGCCTGGGCATGCTCCTGATGAGGTGGCAGATCTCCTAAGGGATGTCCTCCCAGACCTGGACTAAAGCATCCGCCAACTCCTGGACAGTCTGTGATGCAACGTGGTGTTTGTGGATGGAGTGAGACATGATGTCCCAGATGTGCTCAATCAGATTCAGGTCTGGGGAACGGGTGGGCCAGTCCATAGCATCAATGCCTTCCTCTTGCAGGAACTGCTGACACACTCCAGCCTCATGAGGCCTAGCATTGTCTTGCATTAGGAGGAACCCAGGGCCAGCATATGGTCTCACAAGGGGTCTGAGGATCTCCTCTCGGTACCTAATGGCAGTCAGGCTACCTCTGGCAAACACATGGACCACTGTATGGCCCCCCCAAAGAAATGCCATCCCACACCATTACTGACCCACCGCCAAACCAGTCATGCTTGAGGATGTTGCAGGCAGCAGAATGTTCCCCGCGGTGTCACCAGACTGTCAGGCCTGTCACATGTGCTCAGTGTGAACCTGCTTTCATCTGTGAAGAGCACAGGGTGCTGGTGGCGAATTTGCCAATCTTTGTGTTCTCTGACAAATGCCAAATGTCCTGCACGGTGTTGGGCTGTAAGCACAACCCCCACCTGTGGACATCGGGCCCTCATACCACCCTCATGGAGTCTATTTCTGACCGTTTGAGTGGACACATGCACATTTATGGCCTGCTGGAGGTCATTTTGCAGGGCTCTGGCAGTGCTCCTCCTTGCACAAAAGGCAGAGGTAGTGGTCCTGCTGCTGGAGTTGTTGCCCTCCTACTGCCTCCTCCACATCTCCTGATGTACTGGCCTGTCTCCCGGTAGCACCTCAATGCTCTGGACACTACACTGAAAGACACAGCATGCCTTCTTGCCCCAGCTCGCACTGACGTGCCATCCTGGATGAGCTGCACTACCTGAGCCACTTGTGTGGGTTGTAGACTCCGTCTCATGCTACCACTAGAGTGAAAGCACCGCCAGCATTCAAAAGTGACCAAAACATCAGCCAGGAATCATAGAAACTGAGAATTGGTCTGTGATCACCACCTGCAGAACCACTCCTTTTTTGGGGGTGTCTTACTAATTGCCTATAATTTCCACCTGTTGTCTGTTCCATTTGCCCAACAGCATGTGAAATTGATTGTCAATCAGTGTTGCTTCCTGAGTGGACAGTGTGATGTCACAGAAGTGGGATTGACTTGGAGTTACATTTTGTTGTTTAAATGTTCCCTTTATTTTTTTGAGCAGTGTACAAGTCTATTCTCTGGGGGTATGAATTCTCCTACTGCATGACCAGAAAATTACATAAATTGCAACTACATACATTTTAGTAACCCACTGGCCTTGTACACACTACATTGACTATATACTAGGTGGTATGTTAATGCAATTTAAACAATTATCAGAGGTTTTACATCAATGGATTTGTGATGTACTGTGCTTAAAGTGTCCCTGCTATTTAAAAAAAAAAAAAAACTGACATGTTACACAGACATTTTTAAAGTTTTGATTGTTCGGGGTCTCAAGGCTGAAGTTCACAATGATCAGGAGAATGAGTGAAGAAGCATGTTTCATTCCCTGGCTCGCTGAGATCTCCCTCCAGCTTCTATGAGTGGTCCTATTATAATTCTGTGGGGCCATATAGAGAAGCTGGATGGAGATCACTGGCAGTCGGGGAGTGAAGATTGCGTTTCCCTGCTTGTTCTCCTGATCGATGGAGGTCTCACTACAGAGACCCTAACCGGTCAAAACTTATGACACGTCAAAAAAATATATTTTTTCTTGTTCTTTTAATTATAGGCAGACTTTAAAAGGGGTACTCCGCTCCTAAACATATTTTACCCTTATCCCCTATCCCCTTATGCCCAGCAGCAGGACCCCTGTGATCTCGGCTGCGGCACCCCATTCATCCGGAGCACGGAGCGAACTTCGCTCCGTGCTGGATGACTGGCGATGCAGGGGGTGGATGCTCATAACATCAAGATCATGCCCACTCGTGACGTCATGGCCATGCCCTCTCAATACAAGTCTATGAGAGTGGGCCTGACGTCCGTTACGTCCCTTCCCATAGACTTGAATTGAGGGGGCGTGGCCGTGATATCATGAGCCTCCGGCACTGTACCCGACGCTCTAAACAAACGCTGGGTGCAGCAGGAAGACCTCCAGTGGCGGGACCACCGCAATCAGACATCTTATTCCCTATCCTTTGGATAGGGGGATAAGCTGTCTAGGGGCGGAGAACCCCTTTAAGTTGCTACGTTACTCCAGTAAGCACTAGTGCCCCCTCATCCAGTGGACAGGTGGGCACCACTGATCAAACTTGGATCCATGTAAACGCATACCTTGGCTTTAAAGGGTTTACTTACCTTATAAAAACACATGACTGTCTATATTGACAGATAAGCCATTGCTAAGACTCAACAAGACAGGCATAACACAAACTAGAATATGTAATAAATTAAACATGCAACACGAGTTAACAGCAGGTGAACTACAATAATGCAAACAGCCCAATGACCTCTGTCACTGATCTATTTATCTAGGAGGGTGTGTGCTGATAGGCTCAACCCCACTCACCCAAAACAAACAGACGCCACCACAAGCAAAACCAGACTAGTCCAGCCTGTATGCAAAGAGGAACTGCTCAGCGCCCAACAAAAAGTGACAGGTGTGTAGACAACCTGCCCATAGCCGCACAACAAACATACAACAGGGATTAAAGGGACAGCTGCAGGAAATCTCCCTAACCAGAGGCAGCGCCCAGGTACAAGACAGGTGCTTCACACAAATCTATTCCCAACACGTTCACACTTGGAAGGAATTTATCAACCGAGTACATCATTTTTATGCTTGAAAAAAATAAATAAAAAATTTCACAAATTTTTGTGCAAGCCCTGATTTGTGCAAATATTACCCAACACTTCCAACCTAAAGGGGCCTAATGTGAAAAGGATGAAAGGACGGAACATCCATGTCCCAGCAAATTTAAAGAAAATTGCAGCATGAATTCTTTAAAAATGATAATATTCTACACCAAGCTGCTTCCAACTTAAAGGGGTTCTAATTTAAATAAAAAAATGTAATTACTGTCTGTATTAATAAGCTACACTGTACTCCCATCACCAACACTCTGATCTGTCCCAATCCCTGTAGGTCACTCTCATATTGTACCAGATACATGTTCCAGCATCATATCCTTGCCCATGGCAGATTTGAGGATTCATCCCTGAATATCCCTTTCATCCAATCCTGCACACTCAATTGCTTCTTTTTTGCCTTTTTTGCCCACTGTAATGTGTTTTCTTATGGTTAGGTGTAAAGTTTTGGAATTTGTTAGCTTTTTTTTCTATTTATAAATCCTATTTAATTTAGCATTGTTTTCACCCCTTATTTTCTTCGATTTTCAGGACATATGGCTTATAGTTTTCTATCTTGATTAGAGATGAGCGAACTTACAGTAAATTTGATTTGTCACGAACTTCTCGGCTCGGCAGTTGGATGACTTATCCTGCATGAATGAGTTCAGCTTTCAGGTGCTCCTGTGGGCTGGAAAAGGTGGATACAGTCCTAGGAGACTCTTTCCTAGGACTGTATCCACCTTTTCCAGCCCACCGGAGCACCGGAAAGCTAAACTAATTTATGCAGGATAAGTCATCAACTGCCGAGCCGAGAAGTTCGTGAAGAATCGAATTTACTGTAAGTTCACTCATCTCTAATCTTGATGCTTTGACGACTTCCTTGTCTATCCATACGTTTCCTTTTTATAATCTTCCCATTTTGTTTATACTTCCATCAAATGTAACACATAGCTGACTGGGAACAACTAGCATCTTTTTCCATATGGAAAGATGAATTTTCATATTAAAGGATTTTCCTTTGTTTTAATTAACAACTCTTTTTGGGACCATTGTTTTTTTTTTCAGTTTTTTACAGTTTAGTAAGGTCGGTCAGCATTTTACCTTATAAATGTAGATTGATTTGCATTATAAGACTTTTGGCAGTATTAGTTTTAGAAATGAAAAAAGGCTATTTCATTATTTTAGTTTATTTATTTATTTTAAACACTGACTGATTCTATATAATGTCTTTCTCTACTTGATCTAGAAAAGCCAGTGCCATTTAAGAAGTTGTACAGCAGATTTTTTTTTACCCAAGAGTATGCCTGTTCTATGATACATATTAAAACAAACCCTTACTTACCTCCAGTGCTCCCGCAATGACTCAGTGTCCTGCTCTGATCCCCCACATGGATCCTCTTTCTGAGCCGCAGTGTGTCTCTTGGGCCCAAAAAGCATCTGGGCCCAATGTGTGACACTGCTTCTCAGTAAATTGCTGGCCAAGGCAGGACATCGCTGTGACCAGTGTCACACACTGGACCCGGGTGCTTCCCTGAGGCATCACAGGAGTGGAGTTAAGGGTTGTTTTGCTATATACCACAGAACAGGCATACATTTAAACCCCCCAGCCACTGGACAACCTCTTTAATAAAATAAATCCCCTTCAGTTGGTAGGAGGTATATTTCATGAAGTCAGAATGTTCAGCTAATAAATCAGTATAGAGATTCATATTATTCTGGCTGCTACTATGTACTGTAAATGCAGGCAGGACTGCCACAGTTTCATGGCCAGTCTGTCAACATAAAGACCACTAACTTATGTTAGAGGGAGCTCTGGAACTTACTGCATACAGATTTATGATGGAGTTTCATGTAAAATGACCTATGCTCTCATTCAGTATGGCTAAGTAAAGAAAAGCAGGAGATATGGAGATCTGGATCACAAAAATGGTACTCCCAAAAAAAAAAAAAAAAAAATCATCAATTAAAAAAAAAAATGAAAAAAAATGCGCAGCACTCCAAAAAAAAGGTGTATTTATTCACACATGTCTCAATACAGCAACGTTTCTGCTCCTATGGAGCCATTTTCAAGAATCAGGTGGAAGCCAGATCAAGATGAAAGTGCTAGGAAGCACTATATTTATTTAAATACCAAATAGACGCGTTTCGGAGGATCATACCTCCTTCCTCAGAACGGCATACAGTATAGCATTGCAAGGTGCTTTATAAACAATATAACAAGGAAGTACAAGTAGTGGGAGGCATCACAATTAAAAACACAAAATAATGCAATAATAAAAATAGAACAATGAATGAATTATAGGTAGCAGATTATATAGACAAGAAGATACATGCATTTAATAAATAGAAATTGCAATGCGTTTTCACTTAAAAACAAGAGCTAAGAAGCAAGGACTAGAGGTCAAAGCAAGCCCCGCTACCGTGCACCGGCAGTACTGCACGAGAGCGAGGCTTGTCATAATATAAACATAAACATAGTATGTTTAAAACTGTCGGGCCACGTGTAGCTCCGATCTAGAGAAGCAGAAGCGGAGGAGCTGGTTGCCAGGGACGCGCCGTGGTGGTAAGCGGCGGCCACGTGGTGCAGCTGAACCAATCAGAGAAGAGAAATAAATAGAAAGAAAAAAGACCGGGGAACGGCGCCTCGTGTATTACCCTTAAACACAAACAGCAAGTGTAAATGTGGGAGAAACCCACGGCACTTATAGGTGGCTGCTCACCAGATGTAAATAGAAGTAACGCATATCACCCCATATAGGGGTACTCACTGATGTCCAAAGGAGGGCTGCAAGCCGGAGGTCACAGGCACATACGTCCTGACGTAGTCATCAAACGGAAAATGGAAAAGGACCTCATTCATCCAGGCGCTGCCGGTTAGGTCATCAGGTGCACAAAATGATGCAATGTATACCTTGGAATATTGTATACATGAAAGTTTATTAAAAAATAATAAACAACATACAGATTACGCGTTTCGAGGGTGACTCCCCTCTTCCTCAGATCAGGTGTGCTCGATCTGAGAAGAGGGGAGTGGAACAACTCTCCTAAAGTAAACAACGCGTATGATGTGAATGAATTAGCGCAGAGGAAAACGTGAGAAGCAGAGAAGCCACGTGACCACAGCAAACAGCCGTCGGCGGTCCTGTGTATGAAAATAGAGAGATACAACAAGTTAGAAACATGAGACAATTTAGATACCAATAGGAAACAAAATAGATACATACACAGAGTAGTGTAGATAGTGGTGATTGTAATATGGGCACATCGTAATCATAACAGAAGATGTATTGAGGGGTACAGAAAAATACCACAGACAAATCTACAAAGGAGCTGAATGGGTGAGTGACATACTTCTAAAAAAATATATGAGATAGTAAAAATAGTATAAATATAATATGCATTAAAATGCAAATGGTTATTGGAGTGGGAGTAGGTAATTTATTATAATATCATAAAATTAATTTAAAATAACTGGGTTAAAAAATAATAAGGATGATGGAGATGAATTCAATAAAAAATCAATCCAAATGAAGTGAATAAAAATTACAGAGAGGTGAACAGATATGCATTAATAAAGTGCAAATTGCTCATTTGTAAAAATAGAATATAAACTGTATATCTAAATAAATAAACTTGCAGATACACAGAGTCTATAGACGAATAGATACTAATAATAATAATAATACTACATGTATAAATATAGATAAATATGGGTCATATGAAAAAAAAATTATATATTTATAAAAATAAAAATATTAGTAATAAATAATAAATAATCGTTATATAACCTGATGAAATCCATATTGTGATTCTATAAAGGAAGACATCTGTGTAAAAATATTAATATAAAAAATATATATAAAAATACAATGCATGAAGTAAACAGCTAAGCGCATAGAACTCATATAAGACACATATAAGCCATAAAGTTGTGAATAATTATAATGAACTCTCAATTAGTTCATTTAAACCAAGTGGCATGAGAGAGTGCAGCTTGTAAATCCAGTAATTTTCATGTCTTTTTAATGCAGAGAATCGATGGGGATTATCTTTAGAAATGCCTTCGATTGGGGTGATAGAGAGAACCCCAAAGTCAGAGTTATGGCGCTCAACCAGATGACGTGACACACTATGTTGTCAAAAACCTAATTTAGTATTGCTTCTATGCTTATTGACTCTATCACGAAGGCATTGTATAGTCCGCCCAACATATTGCAGGCCACAAGTGCACTGCATAAGGTAAATAACATATTTCGAGTTGCAGTTCAAGAATGATTTAATTAGAAAGGACTCATGGGTGACAGAAGATGAAAATTCCTTTTTGTTAGAGATGACTTCACAGTATTTACATCGTGAATTACCACATTTGAAGCTCCCTAATTTACTAAGGAAGGTGTCACTATTCTGTATTTCACTTTTTAACCTGCTTGGAGCCAGAATGTTTCTGAGGGTACGATTCCTCCTGAAAGTTACTCCTGGTTTAGAGGGCAAATGAGGCTTGAGAAAGGGGTCATGTAGCAGGATATGACAATGTTTGTTGATGGTTTTTCTGTCGTCTCTATTTTCTTTACAAAAAGTAGTGATAAAATTAATTGACCACTCCTTATTAGAATAGACATTGGGTGGTATATGGTTATTACTATTACTATTATTAGAGTTACGACTGGGTAACACACACTCTTGTTGGCTGAGATCACTAGCTCTTGTATAAGCAGATTCAAGAAGTCGTTTGGGATACTTTTTGGCCCCAAATCTGGCTTTAAGAATATTACTTTGGTCTTGAAAGTCCGATGTAGAGGAACAGTTACATCTAATTCTTTTGAATTGTCTGAATGGAATGTTTGTTATCCATTTTTTATAATGTGCGCTCCAAAAGTCAAGATAGCTGTTGCTATCGAGTTATTGTGAAAAACAGTCACATCTAAAAACTCTGCATAATTATTGAAAACAGAATGTGTAAAATTGAGACCCCAGTTATTCTCATTAATTAATATTAAAAATTGATTAAGATCACCAAGACTCCCACTCCAGATAAAAAAAATATCGTCAATATATCTTTTATAAAAACGACAGAATTTAAAAAGGGGGGTAGAATAAATAATATTAATTTCAAACAGACCCACAAATAAATTAGCAAAACTTGGTGCCACCTTGGAACCCATAGCGGTGCCCGTATGCTGCGAATATATTTGTCGTTCTAACTCAAAATAGTTGTGGGTTAGTATAAAACGTAGCCCTTTAATGACAAATTATTTTTGGGCTTGGGGCATAGTCATCCAAGTTGAGAAAATAATGTATTGCACTAAGGCCCAGTTCATGGTCAATCACAGTATGAAGTGAAGAGATGTCCATAGTTACTAAAAAGAGATTCATTGTCCCATGGTATTTTAATAACATGTTTAATAAAATCTGTTGTATCTCTCAAATGAGAATCCAATTTAAGAACATATTTTTGTAACAGAATATCAATATAGTGTGCTAGATTAGCAGACAAAGAATTGACCCCAGAAATAATCGGCCGGCCGGGAGGATTGGATTGGTCCTTATGGACTTTGGGCAAATAGTAAAACAAGTGAAGGGATGGTTCTGTAGGCATAATATACCGTAGTCCCTTTCTGATTTATTAAGGACCCCATTGGAAATACCCTCAAGGAAAAGACTTTTAAGTTCATCCTTGTGGTTAAACGACAGAACAGTAAAATGTTTTGTCAGATAGCAGTCTCAAGGCTTCTTTGATATAATCAGCACGGTTGAGGATCATTTCTCAAGCCTCATTTGCCCTCTAAACCAGGAGTAACTTTCAGGAGGAATCGTACCCTTCTGGCTCCAAGCAGGTTAAAAAGTGAAATACAGAATAGTGACACCTTCCTTAGTAAATTAGGGAGCTTCAAATGTGGTAATTCACAATGTAAATGCTGTGAAGTCATCTCTAACAAAAAGAAGGAATTTTCATCTTCTGTCACCCATGAGTCCTTTCCAATTGTCATTCTTGAACTGCAACTCGAAATATGTTATTTACCTTATACAGTGCACTTGTGGCCTGCAATATGTTGGGCGGACTATACAATGCCTTCGTGATAGAGTCAATAAGCATAGAAGCAATACTAAATTAGGTTTTTTACAACATAGTGTGTCACGTCATCTGGTTGAGCGGCATAACTCTGACTTTGGGGTTCTCTCTATCACCCCAATCGAAGGCATTTCTAAAGATAATCCCATCGATTCTCTGCATTAAAAAGACGTGAAAATTACTGGATTTACAAGCTGCACTCTCTCATGCCACTTGGTTTAAATGAACTAATTGAGAGTTCATTATAATTATTCACAACTTTATGGCTTATATGAGTCTTATATGAGTTCTATGCACTTAGCTGTTTACTTCATGCATTGTATTTTTATATATATTTTTTTATATTAATATTTTTTACACAGATTTCATCCTTTATAGAATCACAATATGGATTTCATCAGGTTATATAACGATTTATTACTAATATTTTTATAAATATTGATATATATATATATATTTTTTTTTCATATGACCCATATTTTTTTATCTATATTTATACATGTATTATTATTATTATTAGTATCTATCCGTCTATAGACTGTGTATCTGCAAGTTTATTTATTTAGATATACAGTTTATATTCTATTTTTACAAATGAGCAATTTGCACTTTATTATTAATGCATATCTGTTCACCTCTCTATGTAATTTTTATTCACGTCATTTGGATTGATTTTTTATTGAATTCATCTCCATCATCATTATTTTTTAACCCAGTTATTTTAAATTAATTTTATGATATTATAATAAATTACCTACTCCCACTCCAATAACCATTTGCATTTTAATGCATATTATATTTATACTATTTTTACTATCTCATATATTTTTTATAAGTATGTCACTCACCCATTCAGCTCCTTAGTAGATTTGTCTGTGGTATTTTTCTGTACCCCTCAATACATCTTCTGTTATGATTACGATGTGCCCATATTACAATCACCACTATCTACACTACTCTGTGTATGTATCTATTTTGTTTCATATTGGTATCTAAATTGTCTCATGTTTCTAACTTGTTGCATCTCTCTATTTTCATACACAGGACCGCCGTCGGCTGTTTGCTGTGGTCACGTGGCTTCTCCCCGTTTTCCTCTGCGCTAATTCATTCACATCATACGCGTTGTTTACTTTAGGAGAGTTGTTCCACTCCCCTCTTCTCTGATTGGTTCAGCTGCACCACGTGGCCATCGCTTACCACCGTGGCGCGTCCCTGGCAACCAGCTCCTCCGCTTCTGCTTCTCTAGATCGGAGCTACACGTGGCCCGACAGTTTTAAACATACTATGTTTATATTATGACAAGCCTCGCTCTCGTGCAGTACTGCCGGTGCACGGGAGCGGGGCTTTCTTTGACCTCTAGTCCTTGCTTCTTAGCTCTTGTTTTTAAGTGAAAACGCATTGCAATTTCTATTTATTAAATGCATGTATCTTCTTGTCTATATAATCTGCTACCTATAATTCATTGTTCTATTTTTATTATTATTGCATTATTTTGTGTTTTTAATTGTGATCCCTCCCACCACTTGTACTTCCTTTTTATATTGTATATAAAGCACCTTGCAATGCTATACTGTATGCCATTCTGAGGAAGGAGGTATGATCCTCCGAAATGCGTCTATTTGGTATTTAAATAAATATAGTGCTTCCTAGCACTTTCATCTTGATCTGGCTTCCACCTGATTCTTCTGATGTTCTGAACAGCGCATTCTGACAAGGTTTATTTCCCTGTACTCTGCATGCACTTTATGGGAGAAGTTTTCTTCTACCCATTCCTACCTTGGGCCCAGCAGTTCGAACTCAGAGGATCTTTACATACCCCATAGGGGTTGTTCGCGCATACTCTACGGGGTCAGGTGAGCGGCCATTTGAAAGAGCCCCCTTTGCCCTGAGTCATTCAGGGACCATGGTATCTTGGGTAATACGCGAGGCGCTGTCCTCTTTTTTCTCTTTTTCTTTCCACCAGGTTTTGAATGCTGGCACCCTTCCTGTTGTTGTCTCTTTTTTTTACTAAGCACAACATTTTCAACCTGAAAACCTAAATATCGTCAGAAGTGTTGGGGGGGGGGGGGGGTTTAAACATCATCAGGAGTGTAGTCTCCAAACTGTGGGCCTCTAGATGTTGCAAAACTACAACTCCCGGCTGGGGATTGTGGTTTTGCAAGAACCGGAGGTCCACTGCTTGGATACCACTGAACTAGACCAAGGTCAAGGTCAATGCCATAAGAGTCAGGAACAGAGTAAAAATATTAGAATAGGCTAGGCAAAGATGAACTCTAAGCTAGAGGCAAAACAGACAACGCAGTTAAACAGGGTCACCTGGATAACTCCTGAAGGAGGTGACACTTGCGATAGCAACTGGACACCTTCCCAGCAGGAAGAAGAATAAGATGGAGCATGAACCCAGCATGGGAGCAGGGAGAGAGTAACACTAGGGGGGGCGATTTATTATACTGCTATGACAAAAGTAAAAAAAATTTGCACAAGCAACTTTCTTTTCCGCTTTACACCACTCATACCTGTTTTCTTAAATGTGAGTGTAGCCTGGTGTTAAGAGACCTGACCTAACCACACATCTAATTTATAATAACACTGTATAGCAAGTTGGCGTACATTGTGCTCACAGGTGGTGTAGATGTTACAGTGTGGCGTGCAGGAGAGGTGCGGCAATACCCGATTTATTTAGAGGCCATAGCTCTTATTGAATCAGCCTAATGTCTGTGAATTGACATTAGTAAATCCCTTCTCTGTGTGTCCAAGGAGATCAGCAATTGTCACCAACATTTCCGACATGTCATAGGTCTTCCTGTAGAGCAGGCACAGATCTATTAGGCACAACAGTCACATGATGCAGTCACATGACGTGGTACAGAACACTATGTATTACATATTCTCTGAGGTCTAAAATATCTTTCTGTACCTCAGCCTTCTAGACCTTCATGAGTGTGACACATGAAATAGGGTTTTGGGGTTTGCAGCAGTCTCACTTTGTGACTTTTTAGTCGAACCATTAATTTGTTTTGTAAATGTAATAAAAGAAACCTATGAATAAATCTACAATCTCTTACAGCCAGATGCTTTAATGGCTCTCACTGCACATTCTGCTTCCTACATTCGTTTAGTGCCAGGTCTTTCATCCTGAGAGACTTGCATTGAAGCTCAACAGAATATGAAATCAGTCTGAGCGTTCCGACATCAAACAAATAAGGCTCCAATCTCTGAGATCTAGTAATTAAACAATGAAAGAAGCTACATTCACTTAAACAGAAAAAAAGTATTGAAATTATTTAAAAAAAAGGGTAATGCAAATACTAACCTCTACCAAAACTCAAATAAGTAGATATACATTTTTTTTATACTGCGACACACAAAAATACATAGTGACCTAAATCCCATAGCTATAGCTACAACATAATCGTGAGAATGTGCACTAATAAATGCAATAGCAATAATATATTACATTTTACGCAAAACAAATCATGACTGAATGTAAATCTCTCAATAAGACAAGAAGAAAGCACAGGGAAGATCGCCAGATTACACGGCCGAAGACAGATCACCGCACAATTTTTAATCACAGCCATTCGTTTACTTAATCCGTAAAACCTTTCCCCTTTCTCTGCATCCGATAATCTAGTTAAAACTTTCTCATCCTCTAACCACCTGTCTGGGGTACCCTTATTTTATAAAGCAGTATAACAGATGGCCAAGGACAACACAACTGTTTGCTGTTCACCAATGGTAAAGTGCAATGAAAGAATTTAAAAGCGAACAGTCATGTTGAAAATGTAGTCTATACTGAAGAGTACATGTTCTAGAACAGGAGGAGCTGAGCAGACTGATATACATATTTGTGAGAAAACATTCAGTAAAAACAATAATTTATTCATTCAAATCCCTGCTCATTCTGAGTTTAGGAGTCCAGGGGGTGGTTCTTATCAGTGATCAGTGTGCATCAACCAGTGAGTAGGACCACCCACCAGAATTTTAAGGCCATAAAAGAGCAGAAATTGTAATGAATACATTACTTGTTGTACAACACACATTGATTGACAATATATATATTATATATATATACACACACACACACACACATACAGTGATCCCTCAACTTACAATGGCCTCAACATACAATTGTCTTTTCTGGACCATTGTAAGTTGAAACCAGACTCAACATACAATGCTACAGACAGTCCAGATCTGTGAAACGTGTCAAAAGCTGGAAGAACTGACCAATCAGAATGGGCATTCACTGGTAATATCCCCGCCCCCTCATATCCCCGCCCCCTCATGATGTCACACCCCGCCCCCTAAATGCAAGTCTATGTGAGGGGGCCTGACGGCATGTCACGCCCCTCCCATAGACTTGCATTGAGGGGGCGGGGTGTGACATCATGAGGGGGCGGGGATATGATGTCACGAGGCGCCGGCCCCAGTGTTCGGACCAGTTTGTTCCAAATGCTGAGCAGCGGAGTACCCCTTTAAATACTTAAGCTGTACGGGCCTGATAAAAACTTTCCCTTTTTTTATTAAGACAACTGACAAAACGTTCAAAGGGTTTTTCTTTCCTTTGAGAGCTATCCACATTACAGTATACACAATCATATGCAAAAAGAAAAGAAAAAGAAAAATCAGCTAATGTCTGCCTTCTAAAAAGAGAGGTGGACTTATAAAGCAGTCTATGCTACTGTGTATACCTACGTACATTGGTACCATTTAAGAGCTCTGTATCTTCACACTGGCAGCAGAACACTTCAGTCTCACTTTCTTCCAATTGTGAACTCTGTAATGTAAATGGAATAACGTCACTTTTCATGTGTCTGGTTAAGAGGCAGGAAAGTGGCTAAGGGAGGCCCAAAAGCAGAGAGCAGAAGCAGAATGGAAGCAAGTCCCAGAAACACCAAAAGGTCAGTGCCAAGTTCACCGGCAAAAGGAAAACCAAACAGATGCTATAGTTATGCAGGAGTGTGGCTAATTCAGTAGGGTACTACTCGTGCTTGTCTAAGTTTTGAAAGCATAAAATCTCTACACAGAAAAGGAGAAGGTACTGGACGAGTCAAGTTTTGTAGGCAAATAATACAGTCATGGCCGTAAATGTTGGCACCCCTGAAATTTTTCAAGAAAATGAAGTATTTCTCAAAGAAAAGGATTGCAGTAACTCGTGTTTTGCTATACACATGTTTATTCCCTTTGTGTGTATTGGAACTAAACCAAAAAAGGGAGGGAAAAAAAGCAAATTGTACATAATGTCAAGCCTAACTCCAAAAATGGTCTGGACAAAATTATTGGCACCCTTTCAAAATTGTGGAAAAATGTGATTGTTTCAAGCATGTGATGCTCCTTTAAACTCACCTGGGGCAAGTAACAGGTGTGGGAAATATAAAAAATAAAAATAAAATAACACCTGAAAGCAGATAAAAAGGAGAGAAGTTCACTTAGTCTTTGCATTGTGCGTCTGCGTGTGCCACACTAAGCATGAACAACCGAAAGAGGAGAAGAGGTCTGAGGACTTGAGAACCAAAATTGTGGAAAAATATCAATAATCTCAAGGTTACAGGTCCATCTCCAGAGATCTAGATTTGCCTTTGTCCACAGTGCACAACATTATCAAGAAGTTTGCAACCCAATGGCACTGTAGCTAATCTCCCTGGGCGTGGACGGAAGAAAAAAAATTGATGAAAGGTGTCAACGCAGGATAGTCCAGATGGTGGATAAGCAGCCCCAAACAAGTTCCAAGGATATTCAAGCTGTTCTGCAGGCTCAGGGAGCAGTGTCAGTGCGAACTATCCATTGACATTTAAATGAAATGAAACGCTATGGCAGGAGACCCAGGAGGCCCCACTGCTGACACAGAGACACAAAAAGCAAGACTACATTTTGCCAAAACAAACTTAAGTAAGCCAAAATCCTTGTGGGAAAATGTCTTTTGGACAGATGAGACAAAGATAGAGCTTTTTGGTAAAGCACATCATTCTACTGTTTATGGAAAATGGAATGAGGCCTACAAAGAAAAAGAACACAGTACCTACAGTGAAATATAGTGGAGCTTCAATGATGATTTGGGGTTGTTTTGCTGCCTCTGGCACTGGGTGCCTTGAATGTGTGCAAGGCATCATGAAATCTGAGGATTACCAACAGATTTTGGGTCGCACTGTACAGCCCAGTGTCAGAAAGCTGGGTTTGCGTCTGAGATCTTGGATCTTCTAGCAGGACAATGACCCCCAAACATACGTCAAAAAGCACCCAGAAATGTATGGCAACAAAGCGCTGGAGAGTTCTGAAGTGGCCAGCAATGAGTCCAGATCTAAATCCCATTGAACACCGGGGGACAGATCTTAAAATTGTTGCTGTTAAAAGGCGCCTTCCCAATAAGAGAGACCTGGAGCAGTTTGCAAAGGAAGAGTGGTTTAACATTCCGGCTGAGAGGTGTAAGAAGCTTATTGATGGTTATAGGAAGCAAATGATTTCAGTTTTTTTTTTCCAAAGGGTGTGCAACCAAATATTAAGTTATGGGTGCCAATAATTTTGTCCAGCCCGTTTATGGAGTTTGGAGTGACATTATGTCCAATTTGCTTTTTCTCCTCCTTTTTTTTGATTTAGTTCCAATATACACAAAGGGAATAAACATGTGTATAGCAAAACATGTGTTACTGCAATCCTTTTCTGTGAGAAATACTTCATTTTCTAGAAAAATTTCAAGGGTGCCAACATTTACGGCCATGACTAAGTGCCTACATGTACTAGCAAGACAAGTCCATCCATGAGTCGGTCACAAAAAGGTACAGCGTTCAGCGCCTTTATTTTTGCAATCGCTAGGGGACTTTGCACCTGACCCCAACCGACCAAAGCTTCCAACATGTCACATGTCAGTTTATGGAATAACAGTTGCTTTTTCCCCTGTAAGTATCCATTCAAGCACCCTTATTAAGGGTCTATTCACACATACAGTATCCTGTGCTGCAGTATTTTAAGCTGTGTTAAGTCATTTAGTTTACATTGAAATCTGCAGCATCAAATATGCTCTGGATACTGTACGTGTGAATATATCCTAAGAGGCAAACTTGTTAAGTGGTTAAAAAAATAATAATTAAGCCAACACTAATATATTGGGGTGCTTTTAAACAGTCTTGTTTTCCTACTAGCTTTCCGGTGCCCTAATGCTGTTGACCCTGAACCCCCTTGCTAACAGTGTCAGTAACGAGCATTGCCCCCACTATTTTGTGCCAATAATCAAAAGTGCAAAAGGTATGCCAATGTCAAAAAGGATAAGGCATTATGGATTTTAAAACAATCCTCTGTTCTGCCATGTTGTCAAGGAGTCAGCAATCAACAGAACAAGCAATGAGCTGATCTCATGTGACCTCAATTCTGCTTTAACCTTGCAGCCTCTCTCAATCAAGAAACTGTAAAGGTGCTTTTATACGTGCATTAATGGCTGTAAGTTGCACTCGCAATTAGGCTATGTTCACATTGCTGTTGTGCTCCGTCCTGTTTAGTTTTTTTTTTTTTTTGCTTAACAGCCCCACAACCTGTCGGCGCAAAACTGACTCCACCGGGTTGCTGTCGGGTCCCATTGACTTGAATTGGGTTTGTCTGCGATCAAGCAGTTTACCGGAGTAAAAAATAAATAAATAAATAAATAAAAAGTGTATGCATTATTAATTTTCTCCGCTAAACTCCCGTTTTGACAGAATTGCTGACAGAGTGCCATTTAGTGGAGCTCGATGGCAATGTGAACCTAGCCTTAGCTGCCAAGTGCTGTACCTGAACTTGAAACAATGGCAAGTCCAGGTGCAATGTGGCACAATGTAAAAAAAGGGGCAAAAAAAGGGTCATGGACAAACTTTTAAAACTAGATTAATTCACTACATCATATGACGCAAACTTGGCGCCAATTGTTGTGGACATTACATCTCGAGAAAGGTGGCGTACAGAAACATGCTAAAAGAGCAGAATACACGTTTAGCAGGCAGACATCTGACTGTGCCAAAATAGCAAATAGCACAACAAAAAATTTTGACAAGTCATGTAATGCCGCTGGCATGTCAGACATTAAGAAATACATAGTAAATCCCCCCACACCTTTCAGGTAGAACAAAAAAAATAAATAAAATCAGGAACGGCTTGAGTATTAAAAATGCTATTTCAATGCAATACAAAAATGAATAAACAAACAAACCAAATAAAAATAAATAAAATAAAAATAAATTAATTAAATTTATAAATTAAAATGTATTTAAATTAATTTAATTAATTATGTACTTTGCAAACTCAGCTGTATTGTTAAATAATCTGAAACAAATTTATACGTTTTGGGAAATCTATACGTTGTCAAGATCAAAAAGCATCCTGCAGCAACTAAGCTTTAGTTGCATTTCCTTATTTTACGCAGGAAGCAGCTCTGTGTACTTCATGTGATCCTGCGAGAAAACATGTTTAGCCAGCGTGCCAGATGCAAATCTGCCTGTAAAACGCTTTCTATCCTCAGTGCGCTCTGAGCAAATGACTGCATTCACTGCGGCTAATGAACAATAAGCCGTCTTGTGCGTCTTACACGAAGCTGTTCCCGGATGGAGCCACATAAGCCAGGAAGTTTTCATGGAAAAAAGCAATGAAGCTGAAATCTATGGGTTGGTATCCTGTCTTTGACAAAGAGACTTTCTATGTTCTAAAAAGGGAAAAAAAAATTAAAAAAAGGACTGTCTAGGCTAATGTTTCCCAACCAGTGTGCCTCCAGCTGTTGCAAAACCACAACTCCCAGCATGCCGGACAGCCAGAGGCTGTCCGGGCATGCTGGGAATTGTAGTTTTGCAACGGCTGGAGGCATTTTGGTTAGAAAACATTGGCCTAGCATTCGAAAAAAAAAAAAAAAAAAAATGTTCTTCCCCCATCGCCTCTCCCGAGACAGTGCCATGCTCGCACATGTGCCATGCTTCTAATTTCTGTGAATGAGGCCAGCCTTCAATGCCAGGCACTACCCAGGAACAAGCGGCAGACCTTTACACATTTATATTATTTCTATTTTTATTTTTTTTTTGTAGCCTGGACAACCCCTTTACATACATTCATTTCCTGTTACACCAATAAAAAGTACACCAATCCCCTGAGGAAGCCATTTTGGTGAAACGTACATTGGGTAGGTGGTGCTGTGCTCTGGATGACACACGTTGGCTGATATTCTATGTAACACCTGTGCTTGTGTATATTCCTTCTTCTTATTTTCCTACTTAAGCACTTTATATAGGACCTAGCACTCTAAGGCATTAGCCCTATGCTGCTATGGTACATCTAACTATTGAATATCATCGCCTTTAATCATCTTACCTTTCTGCTGCTATGTTTGCTTTTATAATATTGGGAATCATTTTTGAATAGTGACTGGTGTAACTATATATGTATGACCCAGTGACGGCATATATCTCAGCCATGTTTGTTCTGGTTGGTGTTCCATTCATATCCTGCAGAAAATATTTCACCATCACAGGTATAACTATTTTGTATATTCACTTTTTATATACCTTAGCCAGACAACAGATATCATAACTACGGTCTGTGAAAAGACCACTTTTCAAAGGAATTGTGGTTGGCTTAGGAAAAAGTGTTCTTTAAAAGCAGAATCCCATTGTTAAATGTAGAAAACCATAGACGCATCTGGTCTACTTCTCATCTGCTTCAGAGGCTTTGTTCGGGTCTCCGTCATAGACTCTGTTCAGGACCAATAAATGGAACCAGATAGTCCTTTGCACAACAAACATCAACAGAGCCAATTGGCTTCATTATGGAGTCTGTCTGGTGTTGTTTATTAAGTAGGGTGCAAGAAAACTGTTGTTTCCCCCCCCCCCCCATACACACACACTTTCTGACCCAGTCTGCAGAATTTTCAGCAAGTGTACCTGTCAATAACAAAAACTTTATATAATGTAGAAAACAACATTATATGTACATTAGTTATATGCTCTGTGCCCCGGGGACAGACAAGCAGGGCTCTGTGCCCTGGGGACAGACAAGCAGGGCTCTGTGCCCTGGGGACAGACAAGCAGGGCTCTGTGCCCCGGGGACAGACAAGCAGGGCTCTGTACACCGAGGCTCTGTGACATGCTCCCGGATCACACAGCAGGCTGATTAACAATTCAGGAGCCGGCAAAGAGCCCTGCTTGTCCTGCCCTCACTGCCTGTATTTGGTCTCCACATAAAGAAACACACATGCAATAGCTGATGGGACATCAATTTTTCACCCAAAAATATAGACATTTTTAACCAACGTATATTACAAATATACATAATGGTATTATCTACATTATATCAGAAGTTTTTGTTAATGACAGGTACACTTTAAACAAATTTTCATGCAGAAATTATTTAGATAAAATCACATTTCTCCTTTTATCTTATAATCTCATTGGTCCTATATTACCTGATATTCAAATTAAAAACTAAGAAATATTGAAATAAATTAAAAAAATCCTTGGAGATCAGCCATGCCCCCTTTTTCCTCACTGTCCTGTGCCTGGCTGCAATACAATTGCCTGCAGCAGGAGCCTCCCCCCCCCCCCCCCTCCCCCACTGTCCTTTCTACAAAACAAAATAGATTTCAAGCCTCACCTCTTGGTTAATCTCACACCTTGGGAAGTTCAGCAGTTGAAAATTGAACAAAATTAGCAGGAGATTAGAGGGGATGTGTGCTTTTAAAAGTGTCATGGCCTATTCTCAGGATATGCCATTAATATAAGATCAACAGGGGTTCAAACCCCAACTTGCCCACTAGAAGTGATGCTAGTGTCTTAGTCACTTAAACAGGGAAACGGTGCAATAACTTTCACCTCCAATATTGCCGGTTTGAGAAGCGATAAGCATTAAAGAGACAGCAGCGTTTTGGTTTTGTAGATAAGACAGCAGGGGAGGCTCCAGCTACAAGCAGATGTAGTACAGCCAGACACAGGACCACGAGAAGGAGAAGAGGACATGGCTGATCTCCAGGAATAGATTTCTTAGTTTTAATTATACTATGAGGTCATGGAGATGAGATGAGAAGATTGCAGAATTGGCATTAAATTTATTTTATTACATTTTTTTGTGCATTACTTTGTTAACTGTTTCTTTAACAACACTGTATTTAATGTTATCTAAACCTTACTTGCAAAAAATGAAAAAGGTAAAATGTGCACCTGGGTTATTATAACATCAAAAGCTTATAAGTGCCGTCTGTTAAATGCTAAATTTAATCCTTGCTCTCTACAGGCATGTAATTGCATAAAAGTTGTATACACAATGACATCATGCATCGGGGATATATATAGCAGCCGGCACCACAGGTGCACTCTGCGGAGGAACAATCCCATCTTAAATTACAGAATTAATCATTTACCTTCACAATAAGATACCAGTGTGGTTGTAAAAGAAACATCTGTACTTTACCAAGGCATGAAAAGAAAGCTGCCAGGGGAAATGGAGGTCTTATCAGTAGATTAAGATAATTCCTATCTACTGGCGGGGGGGGGGGGGGGTTCAATGGGAAAAAATCATAAAACATATCTTCAATAGTTCAGGACGTTTCATGTACACAGGTGACTCTTCTGAAACAGAAGTAGCTTAAGAAAAACGAACTGGCCATAGAGATTGGGGATGGCCCGGAAGGTTTATACAGGCCGTTTTCTGCCAGTCATTGCCACTTTTTATAAACAAAACAAAAATACAGATACCGGCTAATAGTGGATATCTGTTGAAAAGTTGTCATGTCGTGTTGGATTTTTTTAGTGGTTGTAGGGTGCAGTAGTTGAAAAGTTGTTCATGCTGAATGATAGATTTGCATCCCAACAATGGATGCCCAGATCAAGTAAACAGGCAGTGATTAGTCAGCTTCACTTATGGTGTTATAATCCAAGAGAATAAACTTCATAGACCAACCATGAAACACAAGTCCCGAATATATGGCCAGTTATGTCTCAAAGAGGTAAGTAGTACCAGGTAGGTGATAGCTGTTCTACCAAGGGGGAGTAACTGTTAGATGCACTGAGAATTTGCAGGTTGGGAGGCTGAAGTAGTCCTAACAAGTAGTAGAAAAAACTAACATTCAATTACTAATAAAACAAAACTGGGCAATATCATTTTAGTGTGGAATAAAAATATGCGACAATGTTATGCTGGTGTCAAGCACTAGTGATATGGTTTCATCTTGGTGCCAAGCTTGTGAAATGCCATGACGTCCCTTGTAGCATTGATCAACTCAAGTGTCTGCTGCTGCCAACAGCTAGTAAACTACATCCTGTAGAACCCTGGCATCAGACCAAGAGGGTGGCGGCCCCACCATAGAGTGGACTGTCAGAAGTCCAGTTCACTTTTTTTCGGAAGAAGAAATAGGTGTACATTACCAGAGGTGTAGCATGTAGCTTCTTGGCCCCGATGCAAAATCTGCAACAGGGCTCCATATGCCAATTATATTACTGGTCTCTAATGAGGCTGATGTGCTTTGGGGTCCCCTTAGGCACCAGGGCCCCAATGCGACTGCTACCTCTATAGCTATGCCCTTGTACATTACTGTATTTGAGATTAATCTCTTACCCTGTAAACCAAAACTACAACTTTCCATTATGGTAATTATTGCAATAATGGTTTAGTTCCCACTCAGTTAGTGAAGTGCTCATGGATGTATAGGGAGAGGTATTAGCAGTAGAGAGGGAAGTGCTGGTGAGACCTCATTTGGAGAATTGTGCACAGTACAGGAGGCCATATCCTTAGAAGGATATAGATATTTTGGGGAGTTCAGAGAAGAGCTACTAAACTAGTCCATGGATTGCAGGATAAAACTTACAAGGAAACATTATGGACCTTAACCCCTTAAGGACCGTTTTTTTTTCCATTTTTTGCATTTTCGTTTTTTGCTCCTTGCCTTTAAAAAATCATAACTCTTTCAATTTTGCACCTAAAAATCCATATGATGGCTTATTTTTTGCGCCACCAATTCTACTTTGTAATGACGTCAGTCATTTTGCCCAAAAATCTACGGTGAAACGGGGAAAAAAAATCATTGTGCGACAAAATTGGAAAAAAACGCTGTTTTGTAAATTTTGGGGGCTTCCGTTTCTACGTAGTACATTTTCCGGTAAAAGAGACACCTGATATTTATTCTGTAGGTCCATACGATTAAAATGATACCCTACTTATATAGGTTTGATTTTGTCGGACTTAATACGTTTAAAATTGTCCTCTTCTGACCCCTATAACTTTTTTATTTTTCCGTGTATGGGGCGGTATGAGGGCTCATTTTTTGCGCCGTGATCTGAAGTTTTTAACGGTACCATTTTTGCATTGATAGGACTTATTGATCCTGATATAAAAAGTGACCAAAAATGCACTATTTTGGACTTTGGAATTTTTTTGCGCACACGCCATTGACCGTGCGGTTTAATTAATGATATATTTTTATAATTCGGACATTTCCGCACGCGGTGATACCATATATGTTTATTTTTATTTACACTTTTTTTTTATTGGAAAAGGGGGGTGATTCAAACTTTTAATAGGGGAGGAGTTAAATGATCTTTATTCACTTTTTTCTTCACTTTTTTTTTGCAGTGTTATAGGTCCCATAGGGACCTATAACACTGCACACACTGATCTTCATCATTGATCACTGGTTTCTCATAAGAAACCAGTGATCAACGATTCTGCCGCATGACTGCTCATGCCTGGATCTCAGGCACTGAGCAGTCATTCGGCGATCGGACAGCGAGGAGGCAGGTAGGGGCCCTCCTGCTGTCCTGTCAGCTGTTCGGGATGCCGCGATTAGCCGCGGCTATCCCGAACAGCCCGACTGAGCTAGCCGGGAACTTTCACTTTTAGCCGCGCGGCTCAGCTCTGAGCGCGCGGCTAAAGGGTTAATAGCGCACGGCGCCGCGATCGGCGCTGCGCGCTATTAGAGGTGGGTCCCGGCTTCACTATGACGCCGGGCCACTGTGTAACCCCGCGTTATATCAGAAGAGCAGGACCAAGGACGTACCGGTACGTCCTTGGTCCTTAAGGGGTTAAAGGGGTACTCCGGTGAAAACCTTTTTCCGTTCAAATCAACTGGTGGCAGAAAGTTAAACATATTTGTAAATTACTTCTATTAAAAAATCTTAATCCTTCCAGTACTTATTAGCTGCTGAATGCTACAGAGGGAATTCCTTTCTGACATCACGAGCACAGTGCTCTCTGCTGACATCTCTGTCCATTTTAGCAACCATGCATAGCAGATGTATGCTAAGGGCAGCATGGTGGCTCAGTGGTTAGCACTGCTGCCTTGCAGTGCTGGGGACTTAGGTTCAAATCCCACTAAGGCCAACAATAAATAATGCGTTATTATTATTATAATGTCAGCAGAGAGCACTGTGCTCGTGATGTCATCAGAGAACATTCCAAAAAGAAAAGAATTTCCTCTGTAGTATTCAGCAGCTAATAAGTACAGGAAGGTTTAAGATTTTTTAATAGAAGTAATTTACAAATATGTTTAACTTTCTGCCACCAGTTGATTTAAAAGAAAAAAGGTTTTCACTGGAGTACCCCTTTAACATGTATAGAAGGAAGAAGAGACAGAGGGGATATGATCGAAGCTTTCATTTCCATAAAGGGAACAACACAGTAAAGGAGGAGAGGAGATTTAAAAGAAGAAAAACTACAAAAAGAAAGTTTTATATCAGAGAGGCAAAGGTTTATGCAGTAATATTAGGAAATATTACTTTACTGAGAGAGTAGTGGATGCATGGAATAGCCTTCCTGCAGAAGTGGTCGCTGCAAATACAGTGAAGGAGTTTAAACATGCATGGGATAGGCATGAGGCTATCCTCCATATAAGATAGGGCCAGGGACTACTTATAGTATTCAGAATATTGGGCAGACTGGATGGGCCAAATGGTTCTTATCTGCCGACACATTCTATGTTTCTATGTAAGGGCGGGTTCACATATGTCCAGCATAGTTTCCCTCCTGCAGACACCAGGAGGGGGAACTGATGCTAGAACTGATACCATTTATTCATTTATTTGAATGGGACAGTTTACAATCATTTCAATTTTGACGCTGGATGGTTGGACAGGCCGGATGGCACCGGACATCGTCCGTACAACTAATGCCCATCAGTTACTGCATCAGTTGCATCAAGATCTAGGCTGAGTTCACCTATGTTGGATATATGTGAACCCAGTCTCGCTGTGGCCACTGGTGGCAGTCCCAGCATTCAGAGTTCTACTAAAAATAGCGGTATGGGCAAAAATCCATACCGGTATACTGCCCAGCAATACGGTGGGGGGTGCGACACGGTGCGGTGGGTCGGGGGGGGCGGTGGCGGTGCGGCGGGCCCGGGGTCTTTCGCGGTGCGGAGGGCGGGGCATTATCGGCTTATCGGCAAGGTAATTGCCGATACCGATAGTGCCCAAAATCGTGCCATATCGGCCATACCGATAATCGGTCGACCCCTAGTAGATAGAATACCCATTTCAATAAGAATTTACATTTCTGGGCACTCCTGTACTGCTTTAATCCTCAATGACTATACGTTGCAGCATACCTCATGCATTCTTCAAAATGACTAAATTAATCCAGCAATACACAGTGAAACCTTCCAGAAAAACTCCATTCCCACCCAGACAGCCACAGGTTGAGGAGCACTGATCAAAGGTTACTTTTTGGAGTTGTCTCTACATTCTGGTTATAAAAATTAGACAAGAGCATTTAAAGACATTCCAGCCCCTAAAATCTTATCTCCTATCCACAGTATAGAAAATGTGTCTGATCATGGTTGGTCTGACCACTGAGACCAACACAATGGGGCCCTGACTCTCCTTGCAGCATGGTACCTCTGACCCTCCTCTCATAGATAATGCATGGAGTTTGTATCAACCAAGCACTCCATGCAGCAATAAGAGTCTAGGCCACATTGTGGAGATCCCAGGGGGTGCAAGAGGATGGATCAATTATACACTTACCTTCTATCCTGTGCATGGGGGATATGATTTAAGGGGCTGGAATTGCCTTTTAAAGGGATTTCCTCACAGATCATTAAAATTATACTCCACCCCTAGACATCTTATCCCCTATCCAAAGTATAGGGGATAAGATGTCTGATTGCAGGGATCCTGCCGCTGGGAACCCCCCGTGATCTCTTCTGCAGCACCCCAGACATCTGGTGCAAGGAGCGAACTTCGCTCTGTGAACAAGATGACAGGGGGTGCTGTAGGAGAGATTGCGGGGGTTCCCAGTGGCAGGATCCCTGCGATCAGACATATTATCCCCTATCCTCTGGATAGGGGATAAGATGTCTAGGGGCGGAGAACCCCTTTAAAACAGTTATCGGAGGGATCAGGCACTTTCATTTATTTCATTGGAATCGCATCTGTTTTGCAACAAACTGACCCTGTTTTGAATTTATCGCTCAAATTCAATAATACAAGTAGAAATCTGAGTGTCTCAATTCCAAAGAGATTTACAAATTTTGTCAATTTAGCTGCTTGTAAAGCGGTTAATCTGGGATAAATGCTGCCCGTCTTGTGTTTGATGAAGAGTAATCCAGCACAATATAGACAGGCCTCACATTGTAATATAGCTAGCAGAACACTAGCACATACAGCTGAAAGAATAAATGGGTAATTTACAGCAATTATAATCAGATAATAAAGCATTTTCATTGTCCGGCGTCAGCACAATATGGCACAAAAACCGGCATGTAATGTCTTCGCTGTTATTTGTCATTCGCCTCAACCCTCCATTATCTTTCACACTATTCTCCAGGCGCACAGTGGAGCAAAGTACTATTGTGTCTATGAGGACTCTGGAGCCAGCGACAATTCAGACACGCAAATAAATTATTTATTCATATACTAGAAATAAACCGCAATGAACTCATTGTCAGACAGTATAAAGATTGTCAACACTGTTTGTCTATTTTCTAATAAAGGGTATGGTCTCGGCACAGAAAAAATTCAGTTTTAAGGGAACAAGTAGTCTGATCTACCAACATCATGTTATAGAGCAGGGCGAGCTGAACAGATTGATATATAGTTTTATAGGAACATTTTTCGTAGAATTTATAATGTATTCATTTATATTCCTGTTTATGATAAAGAGTCAAGTGGGTGGTCCTAACCTGGGATTGACAGAATTGGTAACTCACTGAATAGGCTGAATCTGAGAACACTTATGTAATCTATACTGTAGTTAAAGGGGTAGTCCGGCAAAAGACATCTTATCCCCTATCCAAAGGATAGGGGATAAGATGTCTTAACCCCGAGGGCTCTCCGTGCAGCACCTGCAATCTATGCGGGGCTGCTGCTCCAGTCTCAGAAACCTCTGTTTCTCTGGGACTTTAGATGTCATGTCATGCCCCCTTGTGGCATCACACCACGCCCCCTCCATTCATGTCTATGGGAGGGGGCGTGATGTTCATCACGCCCCCTCCCATAGACATGAATGGAGGGGGCATGGTGTGACGTCACGTCTCCAGTCGCAGAAACACAGAGGTTTCCGAGACTGGAGCCGCAGCCCCGCACGGAGATCGCGGGGGAGTCCCAGCGGCAGGCCCCCTGTTACCAGACATCTTATCCCCTATCCTTTGCATAGGGGATAAGATGTCTTTGGCTGGAATACCTCTTAAGGACCCATGAAGTACCGATACGTCAGGAGTCCGCTCCCGTTCTATAACGCGGGGCCACGGCTCATCGCACAATGATTTTTTTTTTCCCTTTCACCGTAGATTTTTGGGTAAAATGACTGATGACATTACAAAGTAGAATTGGTGGTGAAAAAAATAAGCCATCATATGGATTTTTAGGTACAAAATTGAAAGAGTTATAATTTTTTTTAAGGTAAGGAGGAAAAAAACAAAAATGCAAAAACGGAAAAACCCTGGGTCCTTAAGGGGTTAAAAGACTGCCTTTGCATAGACACTTCCCCTTCTCCATCTCCCTTTTTCATAGTTATTTTTGTACACACTACATCAGTTTTCAGTGTGACAATGCCCGAGGGACCGAGCTTCTGGTAGAGGTATTGTTTCTAGGTTCCTTTCTCTCCAGACACCAGCAATGTTACAAATCCATAAATATTACAAGAATAAAGACCGAGGAATACTGGAGAAAATACATCAGTTGTTACATTTTGGCGTCACTGTTACATTGTTCCTAACAAAATAGTTGTAAAGAAGAAGCCCCAAAATAGCATTGTCCCAATCGGAGCAAACATTCCGGGTTGCCTTAGGTAACCTTCATCCTTGGAAACTTTACTTGGTGCTGCCAAGACAGTGAAATCCAAAAGCAACAAGAGTTCAGCTGTAGACCTAGAGTCAGCCATAAATTCTGCACATGAGAATCCGCACTTCCTTCCAGCTGGATTTCTACACGTGTTTGCTGTGGAATTCCACAAAAATATCACACAGGCGGAATCCAAAACGCAGCCCTCAAGTAATCATCTATGTGGTCGGCCATGTTTGAACATCACAGGGTGTCAAACCGCAGCGTCCAGACTGTAATGACAGCGTCTCTGTCTCTACATATGAGATCCCAGTATCAGACTTGCCAGGCTTATGACACAATTTTACCCTGTGAATTCTAAAATAATAGAAGATCACCAGTAAATATATATATATTCTGGAGTTGCCATCTTCTGCCATGCTGTAAAAACATATAAGCTGTGTCTTAAAGGGGTTGGCCGCCAAAACCTCACCAACCTATCTATAGGACCAATGGGGAACCAAACCCCAAACATTGGTCCACAAGTGGCTAGTGCTTCATTCCCTGCTATGGGATATAGCTGTGAATAGTGTGCAGGCCACAAGTGCAGCATCACTCCATTCACATGACAATCTCAGGGACCACCATTTTTGTCATTGGTGGGGTGTCCAGAGGTTGGGTCCCCTATAAAGGGGTACTCCACTGCAAACATTTTATTTTTTAATCAACTGATGCCAGAAAGTTAAACAGATTTGTAAATTACTCCTATTAAATAATCTTAATCCTTCCAGTGCTTATCAGCTGCTGTATGATCCACAGGAAGTTCATTTCTTTTTACATTTCCTTTCTGCCTGACCACAGTGCTCTCTGCTGACACCTCTGTTCATTTAGGAACTGTCCAGAGTAGGAGCAGATCCCCATCGAAAACCTCTCCTGCTCTGGACAGTTCCTGACATGGACAGAGGTGTCAGCAGAGAGCACTGTGGTCAGACAAAGGAAAATCAAAAAGAAAAGAACTTCCTCTGTAGTACACAGCAGAAGATAAGTAATGGAAGGGTTAATATTTTTTAATAGAATTCATTCACAAATCTGTTTAACTTTCTGGCACCAGTTGATTTAACCCCTTAAGGACATAGGGCGTATCCATACGCCCCCGTTTCCAAGTCCTTAAGGACCGAGGGCATATGGATACGCCCTGAGCATTTCCGGCCCCCGCCGCTAGCTGGAGCGGAGCAGGTGCCCGATGCCTGCTGAAATCGTTCAGCAGGCATCCCGGCATATCGCCCAAGGGGGTCATTATGTCCGCCCATGTCGGCGATTGCCGCAGATCGCTGGACCATTCAGTCCAGAGATCTGCGGCGGATTCCGGGTCAATCGGGTCTCCAGTGACCCGATGACCTGGAATTACTGGCTGATCGGGGCCGTCAGAGACGGCCCCGAACAGCCAGAGCCAGCAGGGGTGAGGTGGCACTGGTTTCCCGGCCGACCAATCAGGGCGCCTGCTGCGGGTGTCACTCCCGCAACCCGCTCCGCCCCTCTTCCGGAGGACGTGAGCGGGAAGACGACCCCGGGTGCTGGGGACCCCGATCCCCGGCGTCCCTGTTGGGATCGGGGCCCTAGGAGGGACTGACCTGTGCGGCGGCATCGTGGAGCAGCAGCAGGTGGTGAGTGACAGCCTCCTGCTGTTGCTTAGCAACAGCTCCCAGCATGCAAAAAGGGCATGCTGGGAGCTGTAGTTACGCAACAGCAGGAGGCAGACCACCACAACTCCCAGCATGCCCTTATGGGCATGCTGGGACTTGTAGTTTTGCAACAGCTGGAGGCACATTTTTTCTATGGAAAAGTGTACCTTCAGCTGTTGTATAACTACAACTCCCAGCTTGCACAAACAGCTAAAGTGCATGCTGGGAGTTGTAGTGGTGCATCTGCTGGTTGCATAACTGCAACTCCCAGCATGCCCGTTGGCTGTCGGTGACTGCTGAGAGTTGTAGTTTTGCAACAGCTGAAGGCACACCGAGTTAAGTAGCAAACCAGGGTGTCTCCAGCTGTTGCATAACTACAATCCCCAGCATCCCCAGCCAAAGTAGTATGCCTCCGGCTGTTGCATAACTACAAGACCCAGCATGCCCTTCCGCTGTCCGTACATGCTGGGGGTTGTAGCTTTTGCAACAGCTGAAGGCACACTGGTTGCAAAACACTGAGTTTGTTACCAAACTCTGTGTTTCACAACCTGTGTGTCTCCAGCTGTTGCAAAACTACAACTCCCAGCATGCACTGATAGACCGTACATGCTGGGAGTTGTGGTTTTGCAACAGCTGAATGTTTCTCCCCCCCCCCCCCCCCAATGTGAACGTACAGGATACACTCACATGGGCGGAGGATTACAGTAAGTATCCGGCTGCAAGTTTGAGCTGCGGCAAATGTTCTGCCGCAGCTCAAACTGCCAGCGAGAAACTACTGTGAACCCCCGCCCGTGCGACTGTACCCTAAAAACACTACACTAACAAACAATAAAAGTAAAAAAACACTACATATACACATACCCCTACACAGCCCCCCTCCCCACCCCAATAAAAATGAAAAACGTCTGGTACGCCACTGTTTCCAAAACGGAGCCTCCAGCGGTTGCAAAACTACAACTCCCAGCATGCACTGATAGACCGTACATGCTGGTAGTTGTAGTTCAGCTGGATGTTCCCCCCCAATGTGAACGTACAGGGTACAACTCACATGGGCGGAGGATTACAGTAAGTATCCGGCTGCAAGTTTGAGCTGCGGCAAATTTTCTGCCGCAGCTCAAGCTGCCAGCGAGAAACTACTGTGAACCCCCGCACATGTGACTGTACCCTAAAAACACTACAATACACTAACACACAATAAAATAAAAAGTAAAAAAACACTACATATACACATACCCCTATACAACCCCCCTCCCCTCCCCAATAAAAATGAAAAACGTCTGGTACGCCAGTGTTTCCAGAACGGAGCCTCCAGCTGTTGCAAAACAACTACTCCCAGTATTGCCAGATAGCCACTGACTGTCTAGGCATGCTGGGAGTTTTACAACAGCTGGAGGCCCCCTGTTTGGGAATCACTGGCGTAGAATACCCCTATGTCCACCCCTATGCAAGTCCCTAATTTAGGCCTCAAATGCCCATGGCGCTCTCACTTTGGAGCCCTGTCGTATTTCAAGGCAACAGTTTAGGGCCACATATGGGGTATCGCCGTACTCGGGAGAAATTGGGCTTCAAATTTTGGAGGGTATTTTCTGCTATTACCCTTTTTAAAAATGTAAAATTTGGGGGAAAACAAGCATTTTAGGTAAAAAATAATTTTTTTTACATATACAAAAGTCATGAAACACCTGTGGGGTATTAAGGTTCACATTACCCCTTGTTACGTTCCCCGAGGGGTCTAGTTTCCAAAATGGTATGCCATGTGGGTTTTTGTTGCTGTTCTGGCACCACAGGGGCTTCCTAAATGCGGCATGCCCCCAGAGCAAAATTTGCTTTCAAAAAGCCAAATGTGACTCCTTCTCTTCTGAGACCTGTAGTGCGCCAGCAGAGCAATTTTCACCCCCATATGGGGTGTTTTCTGAATCGGGAGAAATTGGGTTTCAAATTTTGGGGGGTATTTTCTGCTATTGCCCTTTTTAAAAGCGTAACATTTTTGGGAAACCAAGCATTTTAGGTAAAAAAAAAATTTTTTTTTACATATGCAAAAGTCGTGAAACACCTGTGGGGTATTAAGGTTCACTTTACCCCTTGTTACGTTCCCTGAGGGGTCTAGTTTCCAAAATGGTATGCCATGTGTATTTTTTTTTGCTGTCCTGGCACCATAGGGGCTTCCTAAAGGTGACATGCCCCCCAAAAACCATTTGTCGCTCCTTCCCTTCTGAGCCCTCTACTGCGCCCGCTGAACAATTAACATAGACATATGAGGTATGCGCTTACTCCAGAGAAATTTGGTTTCAAATACAAGTAAAAATGTTCTCCTTTTTACCCCTTGCAAAAATGCAAAAATTGGGTCTACAAGAACATGAGAGTGTAAAAAAATTAAGATTTTGAATTTTCTCCTTCACTTTGCTGCTATTCCTGTGAAACACCTAAAGGGTTAATACACTTACTGAATGTCATTTTGAATACTTTGGGGGGTGTAGTTTTTATAATGGGGTCATTTATGGGGTATTTCTAATATGAAGACCCTTCAAATCCACTTCAAACCTGAACTGGTCCATGAATAATAGCGAGTTTGAAAATTTTGTGAAAAATTTCAAAATTGCTGCTGAACTTTGAAGCCCTCTGGTTTCTTCCAAAAGTAAAAACTCATACATTGTATGATGCAAACATAAAGTAGACATATTGTATATGTGAACCCAAAAAAAAATTATTTTGAATATCCATTTTCCTTACAAGCAGAGAGCTTCAAAGTTAGAAAAATGCAAAATTTTCATTTTTTTCATCAAATTTGGGGATTTTTCACCAAGAAAGGATGCAAGTTACCATAAAATTTTACCACTAAGTTAAAGTAGAATATGTCACGAAAAAACAATCTCGGAATCAGAATGATAACTAAAAGCATTCCAGAGTTATTAATGTTTAAAGTGACAGTGGTCAGAATTGCAAAAAACGCTCCGGTCCTTAAGGTGAAAAAGGGCTCGGTCCTTAAGGGGTTAAATGGCCACAGCACATGATCGCTACAACAAATCAATGGCCTTAGTGGTCACATGACATTTTAATGGCATCACCACTTAGAAATGGGATCCATGATGCCAGTAGTATGGCATGGGACCATGAAGGTCACTGACTGCCTGTAGTAATCCTCCGCTGGCTGCAGGCAAAGACTTGGGGACAGCTGATCTGTCTGTCTTTTAAAAAAAAAAATATATATAAACAGCTGACCTTACCTATTCAAATTCTTCCAACAATTACTAATTTTGTTTTACTGTTTGTATTTGTTTTTCCTGACCCCATGGGTCCCTTATGGAACGACCCTTTTCAAAGTTAAGGCTGCAACAAAAAGTGTCACCCAGGCTAACAAAAGCCAATTGTTTTGCCTATTTATGCAGTGATATAAGAGAAGGGAATGTTGAAGGCACAACTTGGTGTTTAATGTTCCAAATAAATCCAACGACGTAGAGGGGCATAAAGAAAACCACCACCATCCAAAACAGCAGCAGCAATTCGGAAATCTGGCCTCACGCTTCCAGGTGCTACCACTGTGCCAAAAAAAAAAAAATTTAAAAAAATCAGAGAACAGCTGTGCCCACCAAAATAAGAAACGGCACAGCTGTACCCACCAAAATAGTAAACATAACAAGGTCTGCCCTACGCCATAAGGATTCAGCAGTGCCGCTTATCACACAAGTAGTTACAGTAGTGCCTTCCAAAAGCAGTCAGTGCCAGTCTTCACAGCAGTGTTCACAGCAGTGTTCACAGCAGTGTTCCATGCTGCACTACTAATTGCTGCAATGCCCCCCTCCTGATAGTAACAGCAGCCCACACCACTACCCCTAGTAGTCACAGCAGTGTCTCCCACTACCTCATATACTCCCTTACAACTAGGTCCTGTACAGTTAACTTTACGCTCAATACAAGTTAACTGCGCCCAGCAGGACAGTCTATGGTAGCGTTTTTCAAATGGTGTGTCTCCAGCTGTTGCAAAACTACAACTCCCAGCATGCCCAGACAGCCTTTGGCTGTCTGGGCATGCTGGGAGTTGTAGTTTTGCAACAGCTTAAGACACATTGTTTGGAAAACATTGGTCTACGGGCTTCTCTATTTGAAATACTGCCCCCAAAAGGCCACGTTGTGTATTCATTATGTCCCATGTATAGAGTGCCGGATAGAAGAGGCAAGAGCCAGGTGACTACTTTCAGGTCACATTGTCAACTGCGTTTTGTTTTGCCTCCATTATACCATTCTTAACATAGTCTAAGAACTATGGCAGAAATTTATAATACTATGTATAGCAGTTTTCTGGGATACAAAGTGGAAAATTTTTGTGCAGGCCTCCTTTGCTCTAAAAGATTTAAAAAAAATTCATAATAAATACACACATGCTGCTTTTATAATAATAAAAAAATAAAAAAAATAAAAAAAATAAAAACACCTTTCTTCGGGTGCATTCACACCACGTTTTTGCAATACAGTTCCCGTATACGTTTTAAATTTGAAAACCATACAGAACCGTATTGAAAACCGTATGCACTGACTCTCCATTGAAAACCGTATGCCAAAAGATGCATCCAGTTGCATCCGTTTTGCGCCTTGCACGGTTTTGTCAGTTTTTTTCCCGTACCCAAAACCGTAGCCTACCACGGTTTTTGGTCCGGGTGAAAAACAGTATACGTTTTTTTTTTTTTAAATCATGGGAGTCAATGGGAACCGTAGAGAACTGTATGTGTTTACCGTTCCATCCAGTTTGCGTAATACAGTTTTTGACTTTGCACAGTTTTTTTCTTGGAATTTCAATCAAACAAGTGAAACTTTATTCATAATGCATTGAAAAGTTAAAAGCGTATACGTTGTTTTTTTCTTTAAAAACAGATGCAACAGGACATCATTTTTCAAACTGTATACGGGTTAAAATTTGTACACACGTTTTGATACAGTTTAGTCCGGTTTTGAGGAATCAGTTTTTCATCAAAAACCTTATACGGGAACTGTATTGCAAAAACGTGGTGTGAATGCAGCCTGACACAACCTATGCCATCATGGCAACTGGTCTGCACTGCAGTGCACTTCTCGCCTGCACTAACCTGTTGGTACAGGTGTGTAGTAACGGGTAACACTGATGAGAAATAATACTTGCAAATATATCATAGATATGTCACCTATTCGCACTTGGGCGGGTGTCCTGCGTTTTTCAATAGTGAGGGCTCAAACTCACTGGGAATCCAAATGGCAATTATGAAAAAACGCCAACAACTTGATTGCTTTATAACTTGCTTTAGTGAAAAATAGTTTAAAACGTTCACAGTATGAAAAATAGATTCCTTGCAAAAAAGGAGAAATTACAGAATTTCAAATCACCCAAAGTGCCCCTTCTTCAGAAGCCCGGGCATGGGCTGAAATTTACCTACAGCCTGGAGAGTGTCGAGCGCGTCCGAAGAAGGTGCCCTTTGGGTGATTTGATATTCTGTAATTTCTACTTTTTTTGCAAGGATTCTATTTTTCATAGATATGGATGGCAAGTTATCTACTCGTTTGGGCGGCAGGCTTGGTGCGCAGGCGGAGCTTCAGGAGCACGCCGACGTCCCCGCTTCTGCTTTTTCACTGGCTCCGGCTGCCAGCAGGTTTGGAGAAGCAGCAAGGGTGATGTCAGCTTACTCCTGAAGCTCTGCTTATGCACCAAGCCTGCCACCTGAATGAGGAAGATATCTGGCCAGGAGGTCCCTTGTTCCGGGTAAATATAGCAGCATGTATGACCAGCCACTAATCCATTTACTCTCTATGGGACATCGAAACATAGCCCAGACAAGAGGCCTGTTTTCTTAAAGGGGTACTCCGGCCCTGAGACATCTTATCCCCTATCCAAAGGATAGAGGATGAGATGTCTCACCGCGGGGGTTCTGCTGCTGGGGACCCCCGCAATCTTGTATTCGCCAGCCACCAGTTTGAGCTGCACACCGCGGTGCCAGCTCACAAACAGCCGGGTGGCGACCCATTGGATAGGGGATAAGATGTCTCAGGGCCGGAGTACCCCTTTAAGAACATTGAGTCCCAGTAGGACCTCCATCGCACCACTAGTTATCACCTGTCTCATGGATATGTGAAAACCTTAAATTTTGGGAGAACCTTTTTCTCTTAAGTATGAAACACCAGCTTTAAAGAGTACCTCTCAACTTGATAAACTTTATAATCTTCCCTGTTCACTACCCCCATCATGATAAATCACCCCCTGCCTTTATTTTTATTATTCTTTCGTTTTCTACCTTGGTATTGCTCTGTATTTTCTGCTAAGCCTCAGGTTCAAAAACTGGGAAGGGGTGTGACATCATCTGAAGCCATACAGGGGAGAACTTCCTCCCTTCCTCTGCAACCAACAGCAAACGGCAGTTAAGTGTGAGATGAGCTATGATTGGTTAAGGCTCCACACCCCCCCCCTCAGCACTCCAGACTGCCTTTCCTGTGTTTAGACTTCTGCCAGGCCAGCAGGAGTCCAAAGTCTGTGCAAAAGATGGGGGGGGGGGGGGGGGAATGTGCTCTGGACAAGTAGGGAGACATCTGGTGGCAGCTTTTTTTAAACACAAATAAAATATAGAAAACTTCATTTTTTTTTTTAAACAGAGTACATTAGTAATTAGTTTTAATGAGAGTGCCCATTTAAGAATTCCCCGTTTATATATATGTGTAAAGACACATAAAGCCATGTGATGACAGAGGCTCTCCAAGTACTTATGACACATGCAACACAGATTTTAGATATTGCAGCTCTTCATATACAAGTGTATAACATATGGGATAACCGCAGAAGCCAGACACTCCCAAACATTTTTTTTCCTGCGGTTGTAAATTCCAGTCATTTTGGCAAGTGGTTTAGATTCATTTATATAAGCGTAAAAGAGTGAAATGCAGCAGAGGTTAACAACTGGCTGTGCTAGCAGAGGACAAGAGCCAGAGGAAATATTTATAGGTCCCAGGCGTCCTGTACTGAGGACACACATGCTGGGCATTCTGTAGCTAAATCCGGGGCTACTTAGGTACAATGACATCTGTACTGTGACGAGGTGGTAAGTACAGCATAATATTATAAAGGTGGCTCGTTTTGTAACCGTTAAAGGGGTACTCCGGCGCCAAGACATCTTATCCCCTATCCAAAGGATAGGGGATGAGATGCCTGACCTCGGGGGTCCCACCCCTGGGGACCCCCGTGATCTTCCACGCCGCACCCCGTTACCATCAGCCCCCGGAGCGTCCTCGCTCCGGGTCTGATTACTAGCGATCACAGGGAAGGAGCATAGTGACATCACAGCTCCGCCCCCGTGTGATGTCACGGCTCCGTCCCCTCAATGCAAGCCTACGGAGGGGGCGTGACGCCCACTCCGTAGGCTTGCATTGAGGGGGCGGAGCATGATGCCACACGTGGGCGGAGCCGTGAAGTCACTATGCTCCGTCCCTGTGATCGCTAGTAATCAGACCCGGAGCGAGCACGCTCCGGGGGCTGATGGTAACTGGGTGCGGCGTGGAAGATCACGTGGGTCCCCAGCGGTGGGAACCCCGTGGTCAGGCATCTTATCCCCTATCCTTTGGATAGGGGATAAGATGTCTTCGTGCCGGAGAACCCCTTTAAGATATCAATAGGTCACCCAAAGCAGAAGTCCTCAGTCCAGGGACAGAAAGGGCATGACGGAAGTTGAAGTTTTGCCCCAGTTGCAACCACAAATGCATAATACACTTCTAATCTCCATCTCTGTCTCACCGATGCTTAACCGGAGTGGCATCTGGGGAAGGAACTATTGGTCATGTATTTCGATCTATTTCTGAACCGTTTTTACAGTGTGACAGGGGCATTATCCTGCTTAAATGAGGCCACAAGCATTAGGGGATACCACAGCCATGAAGTTACACACTTGGTCCATAGGATGTTTAGGTAGGTGGGATGTGTCATCGTAGAATCCACATGACGCCAGGTTCCAAGGTTTACCAGCAGAGCAGAACATTGCCCATAAAACTGCCTTGGCCATCTCGTCTTCTTTTCATAGCTATTCCTGGTGCCATCTGTTCCAGAGGTAAGTGACACACAAGCAACCAGGTTGTCCATACGATTGCTTCTATTACAAATTACTTAATCCTTCCAGTACTTAACTGCAGCTGTATACTACAGAAGAGGTTGTGTAGTTCTTTTCTGTCTGACCACAGTGCTCTCTGCTGACACTTCTGTTCTCGTCAGGAACTGTCCAGAGAAGGAGATGTTTGCTATGGGGATTTGCTCCTACTCTGGACAGTTCCTGACATGGACAGAGGTGTCAGCAGAGAGCACTGAGGTCCAACTTAAAAGAACACCACAACATTTTTTTCTGTAGTACAAAGCAGCTGATAAGTACTGGAAGGATTAACATTTTTTTAAATAGAAGTAATTTACAAATCTGTATAACTTCCTGGCACCAATTTATTTAACATTTTTTTTCCCCTCTGACGCGCCTCTTTAAAAGGAAACCTTTCAGCTTGCTCCCCCCACACTAACCAGCAGTACTGGCTGGTAGTGCGGGGGACACTGATCAGTTTGATGCTTACAGTGCCCGGATCCGCACCACCATACGGCCGTAATCTTCTATATTCGGTATATGCTAATTTAGTGCTAACTTGCACCAGCCGGGCTAACTGGCACTCTGACGTCAGCATTTCTGTCCGCAGCGCTGCCCAGCTCATCAATATTCCTCCCCTCCCCGCTCATTACAGAGCAGTGAGAAGAGGGAGAGGCGGAGGGAGGGGAGGAATATTGATGAGCTGGGCGGCGCTGCGGACAGAAATGCTGACGTCAGAGTGCCAGTTAGTCCGTCCGGTGCAAGTTAGCACCTAATTAGCATAAACAGAAAATAGAAGATTACAGCCGAATGGTGCGGCGGATGCAGGCATGGTAAGCATCAAACTGATCAGCGGGATGTAAGCTGATAGTTTTCCTTTAATGTGTCACAGGAAGTGATCTGTTTTTCGTCACCTGACTTCCTGTGAACTATCCCTTTTTCAATATACCGTACAACTGTCTCTACTTTATTATTTATTAATTGCCTATGCTGTACTATATTAAAACTAACAGCAATCTAGGGGGAAAAAAAAAAATCTCCTTCATAAAGAAATTGACCAGTATACAATACAGTAAAAGAAATATGGCAGCCAACGAGTTCAAGATGAATGTCATGGTGCGCAGACAACTGATTCTGTCCTCCCATCAGGTTATTTCCATTAATATTTCTTCCAGTGGAATTCTATTTTTTATGGAGAAAGAAAAGATTCAGTTCTGTTCGTCTGGCAAGGGAAACCTCAAAGGACTGCATAGTCTATAATATCAGATTAGGATGAGACAAGTCAAGTCAAGCTTTTTTAAAGGCAATCCCTATGTGAGCGCATTTTATTCTGCGAGAAGCAGACAGGTTATTAAAAGCTCAGCCTGCAAGCGTTCTGCTGCCTGATAACATGAAATATTTAATAAAGATGCCTTTGGCTGTAGTCACTGACCGCTTATACATTATTCTCTTGTTGCAATGAAATTTTCTCACAAAAAATAAAAAAGTATTCAAAAGTATTTATCAGTGTTTTTTAAACTGTGCTACTCCGGTTGTTGCAAAACTTCACCTTCCATCATGCCCTGCCAATCTTTACAGTAATGTCAGAGAAGTAAGGGAGGAAGTCCCTATGTGTGTTCTACTGGCAAACAGCTCAGAATAAGATATGTTATGATAAACTCGTACAGTAGAACCCCATGAATCTTCATTGAATCTTGTCCCCTTCAATAGAAACTACATGTTAAACAACAAAATAATAGAATTAAAATAGGAAACGCCATATCGCTCCAAAGCTTCCCCTAATAACACTATTCTGAAGCCACAGTTATGGTAGCACCTACAAAAAATATGTAAAGGACTCCAAGATGTAGTCTATTACCAATCATCAGTTACTTAATAAAAAGCCTTAATAAAAGGGTGATGTTCAATTACAGGACAATTATCATAGGGATGACATTGCTGACGCTCAGTACAGCCGGTTCCTCCATGTCATTAAATATGCAAATCAAATAAGTATAAAATAATGACTATTAACACTTGCTTGTATATTAGGGTGTATCTACACAGGCAGGTCTAGTAGTTTTTCTGCTGAACCAAAGTACCAACACACTACGGTTTTGCAAAAGCATTGCAACAAAGCTGCAGTTCGTATGAAACAGTGTGGTTTTCTGTTGTCAATTGCAAAAATTACTATAAAAAACTGTCATGTGTGAATATACCCAAACAAGTTTAAAATGATACAAGCTCCTATATATTGTTCAATTCACAGAGCTTAACATGGGCCTGTCCTTTCCTTCAGTACCATTTTAGGGGTACATACAACTTTTTAAAGGGAAACTGTCACTAGTTTCATGCTGTCTGAACCACTGACAGGCTCCTTTAGCACAATGATAATATGACTCTAAATAGTGTAAATCATTGGTGTAAATTTGGCCGGGGCTCCGTGTAAACAAGAAGCTCACAAGACATGACTGACAGATGGTAACCTAAAAGCAAATAGGGCAGGGCCCAAGTCCAGCAGGAACTCATGGGAACAGAGTTCCTGCACTTTTTCCACAGCAGGAACGCAGTTCCCATTAGCAGGAGTCCTGCAGGACCAGCCCTTAAAGGGGTACTCCGCCCCTAGACATCTTATCCCCTATGCAAAATATAGGGGATAAGATGTCTGATCTCAGCTGTGGCACCCCAGACATCCGGTGCACGGAGCGAGCTTCGCTCCGTGCTGAAAGACTGGTGATGCGGGGCAGAGGCTCGTGACGCCACAGTAATGCCCCCTCAATACAAGTCTATGGGAGGGGGTGGACTTGCATTGAGGGGTCGTGACGTCACGAGCCTACGACGCTGCACTCAACACTCTAAACAAATGCCAGGTGCAGCAGGGAGAACGTGGTGTCCCCAGCGGCGGGACCCCCGGGATCAGACATCTTATCCCCTATCCTTTGCATAGGGTATAAGATGTCTAGTACCCCTTTAAGTGGAAATCTTGGGTGAGTTCCCACACTTTTTTCCCCAGGACTTGACCCCTGGGAATAGGGTACCTGTGGATTCACAGATTGGGCCCCCACCCCCTTTTCAACCATTACTCCAACCAAGGAGGGGTTATAAAAGAGAAGGGGTACTCCGCTGCTCAGCATTTGGAACAAACTGTTCCAAATGCTGGAGCCAGAAGCTGATTCTTCCCTTTATGAAGTAAAAATAATGACCTCTTCCACCACCAGAACTGATGGTAGCGGCTTGTTAAAGGGGTACTTTGCTGCTCAGTGTTTGGAACAAACTGTTCCGAATGCTGGAGCCGGCAGCTTGTGATGTCATAGCCCCGCCCCCTCGTGAAGTCACACCCCGTCCCCTCAATGCAAGTCTATGGGAGGGGGCGTGGCAGTCATCACGCCCTCTCCCATAGACTTGCATTGAGGGGGCAGGGCGTGAATTCATAAGGGGGCGGGAATATGACATCACAAGCTGCCGGCTCCAGAATTCGGAACAGTTTGTTCCAAACACTGAGCAGCAAAGTACCCCTTTAACAAGCCGCTACCATCAGTTCTGGTGGTGGAAGAGGTCATTATTTTTACTTCATAAAGGGAAGAATCAGCACACTCCAAAAGACAAGATAGCAAGCCAGCCAGCCCCCCAAAAATTGATGTGTTTGGCTGACTTTGTTCTTATACTCTCGGGGGCCTTTACACACAGACAATATGTAGATAACATGCAACCAAACCCTCCTGCTCTTTCCCAATGGCAATAAACGATTCTCACTTCCAGCCTTTTTATATCAAGGATCTCCTCTTTGGGAAGTGTCTGGTATTGCAGCTCAGTCTTATTTTAAAAGAAAAGAGCAGAGTTCTTTACCCTAAAGTTATAAAATGGAAATGCTGAAATGATATCATTTGCATCATCACAGCTATTATTCAGTATTCACAGTATTTAGCATTGCATCTCCCCGTTTTACTGTCATTTTGCACTTGGTAGAGAGAGGTCTTTTGTAACTAGGTACGTATTAAAATGTGCAATTTTTGTGAAATTAGGAACAAGCTAATGATGCTGAAGTCTTATGAAGAAAACACTGCCGGTCTGAAGTACATTAAAAGCACTTCTTGTTTTTATACTGGAAAGAATGTCTCATCTGATGCCCGGAATTCATGAAGTTTAATTGAAGAGAGAAAAAACTAAGAGCTGGCTGCATACGCTCTCGCATGCCTCCATCATAAGACCCACATGCACAGCCGGGGGGTAGCAGAGGTATCTACTTAATGAAAGATAACTCAAATAGTTTGCTGAAAAATAAGCAAAAACATCTGAACACAAACATCCCGCAGTCTACAGTTCTTTGTCTGCAGCCGGTGTTCTTTGTTGCACAAACTAAATGTTACTACTAGATTGTGAAAAGTGGCGAACATGTACAACTATAGCCAGCTGGGCACAGTATGCCACACATGGCATGGCACACAACTGGGCACCTGATGCACCAAAACAGTGGTAAAAACAGCATGTCAGATCATGAAAGTTTTATTAGCAACCAGGAGAGAATAACACTAGAACACGGCATGTGTTGGAACACATCAAAATTGTTCTTCTCCCCTGACAGATCCCTATGAATCTGAGAACAAAAGCTTCCACATGTCACTGTATGAAACCAGAGGCAGAGTATGAATCCATAACAGATTGTAGGTGTCATAGGTGAATTATTGAAGTCAACAGATTATTGCTTTAGGCTGTAAAGGCAAAAAGGGGAAGAGACCATGGAGGTACTCGGCAGAAGTGTCCAAAATCATTTTTAAAAAATGTAGTATTTAGTAAATATAGAAAGAAATTAGAGCAATGTAGATAAATCTATAAGGTTAGAAAGAAAGAGGCCAAGCAAGCTATTAGAGCTTCTAAAGCACAGGTAGAGGAGAAACTAGCTCAGGCAGTAGGAAAAGGAGATAAGACATTTTTCCGATATATGTATATGTATATATATATATATATATATATATATATATATATATATATATATATTACAAATGGTAGTAGAAAAGGATAAAGGACTTGATGACTGCCTCAATAGATAGATTCTAAAAAAAAAAAAAAAAAAAATGACTTCTGTTAGGGAGGAAGACTAATGAATCATTTGACTAAATGTAAATACAAATAAGTCACCGGGCCTGATGCGGTACACTCAAAAGATATTAGAAGAGCTTAGCACTGTACTAGCAAAACCATTAACAGATTTATTGAACCAAATCACTGGTAACAGGAGTTGTCACAGAAGAAAAGAATAAAAAATGTTGTGCCCATTCACAAGAAAGGTGGTAGGGAGGAGATGGGCAACTATAAGCCTGTAAGCCTAACATCAATAGTGGGGAAATAATTGGAAACCATACTAAAGGATAGGATTGTGGAACCTCTAAAAACACATGGTTTGCAAGATGAGAAACAACATTGGTTTACTTCAGGGAGATTATGTCAAACTAATCTTATTGTATTGATTTTTTTTATTGGGGTGACTAAAATAATAGATGGCAGAGGTGTAGTATACATTGCTTATCTAGATTTTAGCTTTTAACACTGTCTCACATAGACGACTACAGGGATCTGTACTGGGACCTATTTTGTTTAATATCTTTATTGGTGCTATTGCAGAAGGTCTTGATGGGAAGGGGTTGGATTTTTTGCTGAAGACACAAAGATTTCTAACAGTGTTGATGTTCCTGGAGGGATATACCAAATGTAAAAGTACCTAGGTAAACTATAAAAATGGTCAGAACTCTGGAAACTCCAACATTTAATGTGAATAAGTGCAAGATAATGGCACCTGGTGCAGAATATAAAAGTAATACTTCCTGATATTTGTGCAGAATCCTTTGCCCCTAGTTTAAAACTATATCCTCTTGTCGTAGTTTTTCTTCCTTGAAATATCCTCTCCTTTACTGTGTTGATTCTCTTTATTGTATATAAAAGTCTCTATCACATCCCCTCTGTCTCGTCTTTCTGCAAGACATGTTAAGGTCCTTTAATCTTTCCTGGTAAGTTTTATCCTGCAAACCATGTACTAGTTTAGTAGCTCTTCTCTGAACTCTCTCCATTGTATCTTTATCCTTCTGGAGATACAGTCTCCAGTACTGCGCACAATACTCCAGGTGAGGTCTCACCAGTGCTCTGTACAAAGGCATGAGCACTTCCATCTCTACTGCTAATACCTCTCCCTATACACCCATGAGCACTTCCTTTTTACTGCTTATACTTCTCCCTATACACACACACACACACACACACACACAGTATTCTGCTAGCATTTCCTGTTGCTCTATTATATTGTCTGCCAACCTTTAATTATGTTATCGATCGCTTCTATCGATCGCTATATTTCCCCAAGGCATTAGTCATATGTAGCTATCAGGTTTCAAAAGGTGCATCTCACCCAGGGAAACCATATCTCATCTAGTAAAGAGTTAAATCTGTAGCAGACTATAGTTGCAGGATCTGGATCAGTAGGGTCCTTTTATTCTGCTTACCCGGTTTTTGGACAATAAGAATAGATCATAATCAGTCTGCCTAGAGGGGCTGATTCTCAGATGGGAGGAGTTGTACTCCAGAAGGCTGTAGCCTCCCAAGGCAGACCCCTTGTGACGAGTGCCAGTGGTGTGAGGCAACACATTTAAAGTTGCTTTTGTCAGGTGCCTGGTAGTAAGCCACTTGGGTAAGTTAAATTGTTTAATTAGTGCTGGAACGGTATTTCTTGTTTTGTGCCAATGTGAATATGGCTGTATTTTGTGTATGAAAATAAAGAGCAAGAGAAGCATTTGAACTGTGTTGCTGTCTCATACGGCTGTATACTGCCATTTGCCCATCTCTACCAAGCTAAACTCCCACATTATACTGGCAAACCTTTTAGGCCAAACTGTGATATGAATGGACTCCTACAAATATTTCCATTCTACTTTTTCTTTGTTTACGCACAATCTTTGATTTAAAATACCGATTAAAATATTGCAGAGCAAAAACGGCTTAATGTGGCACATACAGTGACCCCCCCGACCTACGATGGCCCTGAAATACGATCATTTCAACATACGATGGTCTCTCAGAGGCCATCGCATGTTGAAGGCATCATCAACATACGATGCTTTTGTATGTCGGGGCCATCGCATAAACGGCTATGCGGCAGCGCAGACTGCTCCAGCTGCCGCCGGATAGCCGTTTACGGTGCCCTGTGTGGTCCGCTGACGATCACTTACCTGTCCTCGGGGCTCCGGCTCGCCGTCCTCTTCGGGATCCTCTGCATTGTCGGTGCTCTCCATCGTCGTCATCACGTCGCTACGCACTCCGTCCAGTCATAGGAGCGGCGTGCGCAACGACGTGATGGCAGTGACGGAGAGCGAAGATGCCGGAGACGCGGCGACAACAGAGATGGAGGGCGACATCCAGGGCAGCAGTGACAAGCGGTGACGGTCCGGATCGGCAGGGACAGGCGAGTACAACTTCCTCTACCAGTGGTCTTCAACCTGCGGACCTCCAGATGTTGCAAAACTACAACTCCCAGCATGCCCGGACAGCCAACGGCTGTCCGGGCATGCTGGGAGTTGTAGTTTTGCAACATCTGGAGGTCCGCAGGTTGGAGACCACTGTCCTATACTTTACATTGCACGGATCCCAGGGACCACTGTATACTGTAGATCACAGAAAATGTGTATGCCTCTGGATTGCTATTAATCATGTTTACTAACATCTATCTGCTGCAGTTTAATAACTCTACTACCAAAAGGCAAGTGAACCCCAAAGTGCGAATTGGCCTTAAAAATGCATCAATTCTTAATAACAAGATTTTTATCCAAAATATTTTATCCAAATCTACAACAAGATTTATAGAGGTGGAAAGGATTACATAAAACACAATTTCCAGAATTGCCCATTGTTTCTGTATAGGACAAAGTGTACATTAAAGGGTTAAAACTGTAACTTCTATGCGGAGATAGGATTACCTGACCGCCTGCACATCTGTCACATTCTGATGACAACATTTCCTGCTCCACATTCTCTCTCATGTAGCTTTACCATGGAGACCTTGTGTGGTCAGATTACCAACTGCGTCATTATCTACTAGAAACATAATAGAAATGAACAGTTGCAAATATGTACGTGAAAACTACAGCATTTGGGGATCCGAATTTACAAATAAGGTACACAAGAATACCTCCCCCGACACTGCTAGTAGTGGTGGTAGCCAGGATCCGGATTAAAGCTTTCAGGTATGTACACGTTTAAAGTGTACCTGTCATCAACAAAAACTTTTTATATAATGTAGATAATACCATTAGATGTATATTTGTAATATACATTGGTTAAAAAATGTGTATATTTTTGTCCCTACAGCTATTGCCTGTGTGTCTCTATGAGGAGTCCAAATACAGGAAGTGAGGGTGGACAAGCAGGGCTCTGTGCAGTAAGAAAAAGCAGGACAGTGTACACTGAGGCTCTATAACATGCTCCCGGCTCATACATCAGGATGATTGACAAGCCAGGAGCCTGCACAGATCCCTGCTTGTCCTACCCTCACTTCCTGTTTTTGGACTCCTCATAGAGACACACAGGCAATAGCTGCAGGGACACCATTTTTTCACCCAAAAATATACACAATTTTTAACCAATGTATATTACAAATATACATATAATGGTATTATCTATATTATATAAAAAGTTTTTGTTGACGACAGGTACACTTTAATATAACAACTGCAGATTTTTTTATTTTTATGAAGAATTAGCTAAAAGTACATTGGAAATCTCAAAGAATCTGTATGCATTAGGTGCCATTAGAGATGAGCGAATTTACAGTAAATTCGATTCGTCACGAACTTCTCGGCTCGGCAGTTGATTACTTTTCCTGCGTAAATTAGTTCAGCTTTCAGGTGCTCCGGTGGGCTGGAAAAGGTGGATAAAGTCCTAGGAGACTCTTTCCTAGGACTGTATCCATCTTTTCCAGCCCACCGAAGCACCTGAAGGCTGAACTAATTTATGCAGGATAAGTCATCAACTGCCGAGCCGAGAAGTTCGTGACCAATCGAATTTACTGTAAGTTCGCTCATCTCTAGGTGCCATTTTAAATTTTTGTAAACAATCCGCTGCCGGTACAGAACAGCAAGCAGCTCTGATAGCATGATCAATAAAATGTCGGTGCCTCCTAATCCTGGCCTCATGGAGAAGTCTACCAATGCCCTGTGTATGGATTTTTACCATTGGTGAAGGAAGTAATGTAGATTGCAGGTGCTGACAGTAAAGGGGTATCCCGACTGTCTAATGACAGAGATTAGACCTGTGCAAACACAACTCACCTGCTTTATACACAGCGCCGCTAACAACCGGAACACACAATCATTCAAAAGAGAACAGATACCAGTACAAGCAGCAGGAACGATAAAACCAAAAAGTCCTCCACAACTACAACCCTCACCAGGCGCCAACTGGTTTAGGTTTTATAGCAGAAATAGACAAAAGTCCTCAGAACATACTTCGTCTATCCAAGTTCACACAGTGAAGTGTTTTCTGCTGGCGGAATGTACACACACCATAAGGCCTCATGCACAAGGCACAGTTGTTTACACAGTCATATAACCCCTGTGGCTGTGCACAGTGTATATACCGTATATACTCGAGTATAGGCCGAGTTTTTCAGCACGATTTTTCGTGCTGAAAACACCCCCCTCGGCTTATACTCGAGTGAACTCCCCCACCCGCAGTGGTCTTCAACCTGCGGACCTCCAGAGGTTTCAAAACTACAACTCCCAGCAAGCCCGGGCAGCCATCGGCTGTCCGGGCTTGCTGGGAGTTGTAGTTTTGAAACCTCCGGAGGTCCGCAGGTTGAAGACCACTGCGGCCTTCAACATCATCCAGCCCCCTCTCACCCCCCTTTAGTTCTGAGTACTCACCTCCGCTCGGCGCTGGTCCGGTCCTGCAGGGCTGTCCGGTAAGGAGGTGGTCCGGTGAGGAGGTGGTCCGGGCTGCTATCTTCACCGGGGGCGCCTCTTCTAAGCGCTTCCGGCCCGGCCTCAGAATAGTCACGTTGCCTTGACAACGACGCAGATACGTCGCTGTCTAGGCAACGGCTCTATTCCGGGCCGGAAGCGCGGAGAAGAGGCGCCCCCGGTGAAGATAGCATCCCGGACCACCTCCTCACCGGACCACCTCCTTACCGGACAGCCCTGCAGGACCGGACCAGCGCCGAGCGGAGGTGAGTACTCAGAACTAAAGGGGGTGAGAGGGGGCTGGATGATGTTGAAGGCCGCAGTGGTCTTCAACCTGCGGACCTCCGGAGGTTTCAAAACTACAACTCCCAGCAAGCCCGGACAGCCGATGGCTGCCCGGGCTTGCTGGGAGTTGTAGTTTTGAAACCTCTGGAGGTCCGCATGTTGAAGGCCGCAGTGGTCTTCAACCTGCGGACCTCCGGAGGTTTCAAAACTACAACTCCCAGCAAGCCCGGACAGCCGATGGCTGCCCGGGCTTGCTGGGAGTTGTAGTTTTGAAACCTCTGGAGGTCCGCATGTTGAAGACCACTGAGGGCGAATGATGAGAAGAGGATAATGAAGGGGGGGGGGGGGGGGTGTGGGGATGATGAAGGGGGGTGGGGATGATGAAGGGGGGGGGGGGTGTGGGATGATTACAAGGGGATGATGAAGGGGGGATGTGTGGGATGATAAGGGGATGTGTGGGATGATGACAAGGGGATGATGAAGGGGGGATGTGTGGGATGATGACAAGGGGATGATGAGGATGTTAATGACGGGTCTGGATGATGACAGGGGGGGATGAGGTATTTCCCACCCTAGGCTTATACTCGAGTCAATAACTTTTCCTGGGATTTTGGGTTGAAATTAGGGGTCTCGGCTTATACTCGGGTCGGCTTATACTCGAGTATATACGGTACCTCAACTGTTTAAAGAAACGGCTCATCTACTGTCCACTGACCACCTTTACACCAGGTACAGGTCCATCTATGGAACAGAACTTTTTTTGAGCCCTGGCAATTACAATGGGTACAGGTTAAACCTTGTAACAAGGATTTACTGGAGCGTAAATCCTCTGCCAGAAGCCACAGGCAGTCCAGCTCCAACCGCGCATATTAAAGGGAACCGGTCACATTGTACATGTAGCTTGATCTACCAACATAATGTTATAGAGCAGATTGATAAACATCTTTGAAGATTTGTTATAACTTGTCATTTAATCATTTAAATCTCTGACCTTTCTATGGTTAGGAGTCCAGTGGGTGGTCCTGTCATTGATTGACACCGTCCATTGGAATTTTAAAGGGGTATTCCAGGCCAAAACTTTTTTTTTTTATATATCAACTGGCTCCGTAAAGTTAAACAGATTTGTAAATTACTTCTATTAAAAAATCTTAATCCTTCCAATAGTTATTAGCTTCTGAAGTTGAGTTGTTGTTTTCTGTCTAACTGCTCTCTGATGACTCACGTCCCAGGAGCTGTGCAGTTCCTATGGGGATACTCTCCCATCATGCACAGCTCCTGGGACGTGACATCATCATTGAGCAGTTAGACAGAAAACTTCAGAAGCTAATAACTATTGGAAGGATTAAGATTTTTTAATAGAAGTAATTTACAAATCTGTTTAACTTTCCGGAGCCAGTTGAGATATATATATAAAAAAAAAAAAAAAATTATATATATATATATATATATATATATATATATATATATATATATATATATATATATATATATATATATATATATGGTTTTGCCTAGAATACCCCTTTAAGAATAGAAATAGATCTGAGATTTCATTCATAGATGACAAGTTCTTCTCCAAGAGAATATTTTCCATCAAAGATATTACATATTAGAGATAGATTAGATAGATAGATAGATAGATAGATAGAGAGAGAGAGAGAGAGAGAGAGAGAGAGAGATTATATATATCTGTTTTCTTCCTGCTCTATAACGATGCCAGTAGATTAGATTGCATTTTCATGGTGACAGGATCCCTTTTAAGAAACTCTTAGTTGAAATTTCAGATGCAGGGTTGTAAAAGTAAGTTGGTGACCTAAATATCTCAGCTTGGACCAACGGAATGAAGAAAATACTACCCATTTGGATGTCTGCCTTGTCAACTTCTGATGGTATGGTCGCCACCAAACATGATCATATGTAACAAAGTCCAGTAACGGCTGGGAATCATCTACAACAAGGCAATACAATACAAAACATTGGGGGGGATAAATGATTTGGTAAACACTTCTTCAATCTCCCATCTAACCTGTGAGTGCAGGGTGTGAAGCTGTTAAGATGGCCGCCCGGGGCCTAGTGAGGGCCCCAGACCTGCAATATTAGTACTCCGAAGGCAGGGTGTACTGATGGCAAGGTTCACTTGCAATAAAGCTTGGTATCACCACATTTGGAAATGTCCAAACCGTCCAAAAATCTAAATGTCTGAACTATGAATACATTTAAAAATAAATATATACCCCCAAAACACCCAAGAAAAATGAAAACTGCTATGGCAAAAACTGCTGTGAAATTTCAGCAATAACTACACTATGAACAAGGTGCCTCCATGCCATAAGGCAGTCCAACAGCTGACTATTCTAGTGTTTACAAGACCGCAGTGAACGGTGGTGACGGCCCCAAGGCCGGAGCGACAACGCTTCTTGTCCTAAGTGGATTCATTACATGCTGACAAGTCCACTTTATTACAGGGGATTTCTGGGATTAGGGTGATATTATACTGTAAAGAGAAATGTGGTCATAAATAGATAGACTTGGGGCTCTGTTTTATATGGAACCATCATAGGGCTAAACAGATCCACAGAGTCTTAAAGGGGTTCTCCGGTGCTTACACATCTTATCCCCTATCCAAAGGATAGGGGATAAGATGCCTGATCGCGGGCGTCCCGCAGCTGGGGACGCCTGTGATCATGCACACGGCATCCAGTTTGTAATCAGTCTCCGGAGATTGTTCGCTCTGGGTCTAATTACGAGCGACTACAGGGCCGGCAGCGTGTGACGTCACACCTCCGCCCCGTGTGACATCACGCTTTGCCCCTCAATGCAAGCCTACGGGAGGGGGTGTGATAGCTATCACGCCCCCTCCCATCGGCTTGCATTGAGGGGCAGAACGTGACGTCACACGCCGCCGGCCCTGTTGTCGCCCGTAATCTCCGGGGACTGATTACAAACGGGGTGCCACGTGCATGATCACAGGCGTCCCCAGCTGTGAGACTCCTGCTATCAGGCATCTTATCCCTTATCCTTTGGATAGGGGATAAGATGTGTAAACACCGGAGAACCCCTTTAACTGTACCTCACTATAGCCTTGGTATGTCTCCGTTTCCATATGGTTGTTTTTCTGTTGGATTCCATATCCTCCATCAGATTTTGTATGTAAATTACTTATAAGGCTGCAGTCACATCCCATTTTTGCAATATAGTTCCCGTATCAGGTTTTTTGTAAAAAAAAAACGAATGTCTCAAAACCGGACCGAACCGTATACAACCGGATGCTACGTTTGGCATACGGTTTTCTATGAAATGTCTATACAGTTTGCAATCTGGTTCCTTACGTTTTTTTCACTGAAACCGGATCCGGGAACCGTATCAAAAAAAAAAAAGAGATGTAAATGAAGCCTAAAAAGAAGAATACATCCAAAGTCTGTACTGCTCCATGCGGAAGGACCAGGTAGATTCTGAAATGTGCATTGTCTATGACAGAACATTTTAGAACATAGTACTAGATTAGAAAACAGTGGTCATATGTAACCAATACACATTCCACACTAGTATCATCATACTGAATAACAACAATGTGACAATACTGTCTAACACAAAAGAATGATCGCATGCACTCACCGCTTTAACTGTGTCTACTGGTCCGTAGGACCGGGGTCACGGGACCGCATGCCAGGATGTGCTGAAGCGCTCAGAGGCCACGCTGGCTGTTTCACGTGACTATGCACGCTTCTGCCGGCCTCCCGGGAGATCGGAAGAAGCGTGCATAGACACGTGAAACGGTCGGCGTTGCCTCTGAGCACTTCGGCACATCCTGGTATGCTGTCCCATGACCCCAGACCCGTAGACGCAGTCCCAGTGTTGAGTGCATGTGATCATTCTTTTGTGGTAGTACTATTAGATCCTATATCTGGATTGCGTGCACCCCGCAGGTGTCAGGAGCAGTTGGCTAGATGACGGATCGTTACAGCTGATATACCTCCCAGTTCTGGAGTAATAGATATTTATAGGAGTGCTCTCCCCTATTCTCTGGTGACAATACAGTCTACCTGCTGTGGGTCAGAACTAGGGACAGCCTACAGGCATTTAAGCCATATCAGTAAATTCTTTCATACACTTTAGAAAAAAAGTGAGCTGATACTGTCAAGTGTTGGGGGGGGGGGGGGGGGAAGAGGTCTTCAGACTCTCCTCCACAAATGATGTTAGGGGAGAGAGGGACTGTTGGAATTCAAGTGTTGGATCCTTTAGTTCTTCAGGAGATAAGCGTCTGCCAGAAGAATCTAGCAGCTTACCTCTCTTCTCTCCATTCAGAGCACATGAATGCTCAGCTGAGCCAAGTCTTTATGTGATCACAGGGTCTGACTGCTGGACACTCTTGGATCTTGAGGGAATAGGACCCTGCACAATGGCACTCCATTGACTCCATACGGCAGATAGATAAATGTAGTGTTCTGACATCCTCCAGACTATGAATGGAGCAGCACTTGGACCATTCAGAGTCCTGGTAGAGATACAGTGAGTCCCAGGCAGTGTGTATGGTGGTAAAAGCCCTTTATGATCTAATAAGATATGTACGTTAAGCTGCATTCACACCACTTTTTGGCAATACAGTTCCTGTATCAGAACAGATTCCTTAAAACCGGACTAAACTGTATCAAAACGTGTGTACAAATTTCTCCTGCGGTGTTGCTATCAGTGTGTGAAGAGTGGGAGAAGAGGGTTGCATTGACAATCCAACACAATGGGCAGCACATTGAACACATTTTATAAGTGGTCAGAAACTTGTAAATAACTCATGAAAGAATAAAGTTACGTTAAAACCAAGCGCATCATTGTTTTTCTTGTGAAATTCCCAATAAGTTTGATGTGTCACATGACCCTCTTCCTATTGAAAAAACAAAAGTTGGATTCAAAATGTCCGACTTCAAAATGGCCGCCATGGTCACCACCCATCTTGAAAGTTCCCCCCTCACATATACTAATGTGCCACAAACAGGAAGTTAATATCACCAACCATTCCCATTTTATTAAGGTGTATCCATATAAATGGCCCACCCTGTATATTTATATATAGATTATATGGTGTGAAAAAATTATGTCCGGTTACATCCGTATAAGAAAAATATGTATACCTTTTTAACTCTTCACTCCATTATGAATAAAGTTTTACCTGTTTGATTGAAATTCCAAGAAAAAAACCTGTGCAAACCGGATGGAACAGTACACACATACGGTTCTGTACAGTTCCCATTGACTCCCATGTTAAAAAAAAAAAAAAATAATAATAATAATATTATATGGTTTCTATACAGTTTTTCACCCGGACCAAAAACCGTGGTAGGCTACGGTTTTGGGCATGGGGAAAAAAAAAAAAAAGGCAAAACCGTATAAGACGCAAAACGGATGCAACCGGATGCATCTTTTGGCATACAGTTTTCTATGGAGAGTCCATGCATACGGTTTCCAATACAGTGCCGTACGGTTTTCAGATTGAAAACGTATAAGGGAACTGTATTGCAAAAACGTGGTGTGAATGCAGCCCAACCTGTAATGGAGAAACACAGGTCAGCATAGAAACTGCAGACATTGAGAAATAGAAATAAAAAATCAGCAAAGGGATACATAGTGTGGCATTTTTGAAGTGGTTGTTCTAGGAAATGTTCCTAGAATTGCTTTTATACCACAGTGTGGCTTTTATGAAGTAAGACATTTTTATGCAAAGTAAACTTTTACAAACTCTGCAAAAGTGGAGAAACTGGCGCACCCTTCTATCAATAAGCCAGGATTAATACATCTCTCTCATTTGGTCACGTGTACATGCAACATTTTTAAAGAAGCACTCCGCGTTGTTTTGGGTTTCTTGTGTGTTTTTATTTTGCAATATCATGCAAACTCCCCATCCCTAGTTGTACAAAGCCATTTGTTATTTTCCCAGCACAGCGGAATATGTTTTATTACTCTAAGTTGATCATGTGATCGTCAGTCTGACTCTCGTGATTGTGAGTCAATTTATACCACATGGCAATATTTCTATAAAATATGCACTTTAAATACAGAAATGCATCAAAATTGTACAGTGTGAACTGACACCAAAGCTGTTTAGGCTTCTGTTGTCGCAGTCCAGCAGGTGAATACCTTTATCTCATTAGGTGAAATTAACCATCCCCTGTCTTTGCAAAGCCAGAGGATTCATGGGAAATTTAGGAAGCTTGTCAATGCCAGTTTTGCTCCGAATCAGAAATAAACGTGGTTAAGGCTGGGTTCACATCACGTTTTGTCCCATAAGGGAGCGCATACGGCAGGGGGAGCTAAAAACATGCGCTCTCGTATGCGCTCCCGTATGTAATTCATTTCAAGGTGCCTACCAGAGTGAAATTCGGTCCGGTCTGCTCATTTTTGTGCTGTATGTGCTTTTCCCCCCGGACCGAAAAACTATGGTCGACCACGGTTTTAGGTCCGGTTGTCAAAGCGAATACGGCGCAAAAATGAGCAGACCGGACCGAACGTTTCACTCTGGTAGGCTCCTTGAAATGAATTACATACGGGAGCGCATACGAGAGCGCATGTTTTTAGCTCCCCCTGCCGTATGCGCTCCTGTATGGGACAAAGCGTGATGTGAACCCAAGGGTACTCCGCTGCTCAGCATCTGGAACAAACTGTTCCGAACGCTGGAGCCAGCGCCGGGAGCTCGTGACGTCATAGCCCTGCCTCCTCAATGCAAGTCTATGGGAGAGGGCGTGACAGCCATCACGCTACCTCCCATAGACTTGCATTGAGGGGGCGGGGCTATGACATCACAAGCTCCCGCCACTGGCTCCAGCGTTCGGAACAGTTTGTTCCAAACGCTGAGCAGCGAAGTACCCCTTTAAAACTCATTTGTGCAATATCATCTAAAATAGGTAAGCACAAACCTACACAAGAACCCCTACAATATTTCCTAATAATAACATATGCTGCACTATAAGCAGAAAAATGGATATATTCCAGAGTGTTTCTTTAAAAAGTGTAGCTGTCATTATAAAAACTTTGATATGTCCCAGAAACAAGTCAACATTTTTTTTATTGTTCGGGGTGAAAGAGTGTTCAAACCCCTACCAATAAATAGACCGAGCAGAGGGAGAGATGCATGCCTGCGTAGTGAGCAGGGTGTTCCCATAGACTTACATTTAGGGTGCGTTCACACGCTATTTGTTTTTGTGGGTTTTCCGCTGCGTATTTTAAAGTGGCCGGGCTCTTCTCGGCTGTCTGTAGCAGATTTTCCATGGAGGATTTTCCGCTGCGCAAGCCCCATTGAAGTAGGGACTGTGACGGATTTTCCGCTGCGGAAATTCCGCCAGCGGAAAATCTGCTACAGACGCCGAGAAGAGCCCGGCCACTTTCACATACGCAGCGGAAAACCCGCAAGAATAAATAGCGTGTGAACGCACCCTAAGGGTTCACGCGCTATTACCAGCAGCAGGTTTCATGCTGCGGGAAACCTGCTGCGAGTTACACTACCATTGATTTGAATGGGTCTAGAGATAAGCGAACTGACAGTAAATTCGATTTGTCACGAACTTCTCGGCTCGGCAGTTGATGACTTATCCTGCATAAATGAGTTCAGCTTTCCGGTGCTCCGGTGGGCTGGAAAAGGTGGATACAGTCCTAGGAAAGAGTCTCCTAGGAATGTACCCACCTTTTCCAGCCCACCGGAGCACCTGAAAGCTGAACTAATTTATGCAGGATAAGACATCAACTGCCGAGCCGAGAAGTTCGTGACGTATCAAATTTACTGTAAGTTCACTCATCTCTAAATGGGTCCACAGACAGTCCACAATAGTGTCAGATTTGCAGACTGTCCGCGGACCCATTCAAATCAATGGTAGCGTAACTCGCAGCGGGAAACTCTCTGCTAGCTACTAGCGTGTGAAGTCTGTCCTGATCACATGACATACGCCCAGGATAGAATGAGCTAAGCACATGCGTTTTCCGGCTTGTTCGACCTATCGAGTGTTCGCCTGAGATACAAATCTGTCTATATTAGCATAGATACCAAAGGTAGAAGAATCAAAGGGATTCTCTGGCAAGACTGTCTCACTCCCTCATGTGGAAAAAAAAAAAATGAAAATCCAGGACACGTGCCAAGTGTACTACTGGCGGGCATGAGTCACAAAGCATTCATTTTACATCTTTAGCTACTGAATTAGCTGCTATAGTATGTGTAATTAATGAACACATATAGTGACAGCTTCATATGATGGGGAAAAAGACGCCATTCATGAATCAGCTTTTTCCATCACGCACATCACCGAATGCCATGAAAAGACGCCATTCTTTACAGTGTGCCCACATATCGTGGTGGGTACTAGTCAGTGCAACCAGTCAAGAGATCAGCTGATCCCCGCTAGTCTGACTCCTAAAAACCCTTATAAATGAATAAAGTGGTGCTATATACACTCTGCAATACCAGGCACAACCAGTGGAAGCTGTTTTATTTTATTTAATCCCTTTTAAAAGGGGTACTCCACTGCTCAGCGTTTGGAACAAACTGTTCCGAACTCTGGAGCCGGCGCCGGGAGCTCGTGACGTCATAGCCCCTGCCCGCTCAATGCAAGTCCATGGGAGGGGGCGTGGCAGCGCCACGCCCCCTCCCATAGACTTGCATTGAGGGAGCAGGGCGTGACATGAGGGGGCAGGGCTATGACGTCACGAGCTCCCAGCGCCGGCTCCAGAGTTCGGAACAGTTTGTTACAACGCTGAGCAGCGGAGTACCCCTTTAAGCTTTTTTAATGCATTTAGAAAAAAAAAATACAAATGAAAAAAAAAAAAAATAGATATTTGTAAAATTTCCTGGAACAGTCTTGGTATGGAACCAAAGGCAGCTCCATCTGCAAAATTACCTTTAGATTGGTTTGCCAAACTTTTTATTTTATTTTTTTTTTCATACGTCACTTATTGAAAAAAAAAATGAATGAAAAAAGGGAATGAATAATTTTAATAAAATTTTGCGTATATGGATTTTTTTTCTTTTAACCAGGATAAAAAAGTGTGGTAGTCTATGTTTTTCAGAAGCCGCAAAACAGAAACAAAAAAAAAACATAAGGTTATATACAAGTAGGACATTAGCTCCATCGATTACATCTGCTGGATCATATGCTCCCATAGGTTTATTTTCTGACAAAATGCATACCACTGACAGAAACCTCCAACAGGATGGAAATCCTAAATAGCTCCCCCATATATTATATCACACATCTCTGAAATCAACTAGGAGGTCATTAATGAATACCTATGACCAATCCATCAAGACGTCCCCGAGTCATACCCTGCGTCTTGTCAGCTTCCCCATCAGGGAGGCCATTGTCCACGACAGATGGCACGTGTGAGCGGAGCCATCCTGTTCAGACGAGCTGAGGCTCTGCTATAATGGAGAGATGGGAGAAATAATGGCACGGAGTAGAGCACTACGTCCGATGAGGCCTGTAATTGTGTGAATAGGCAATAACTCAGAGCAGCGACAGTCAAACGGCTTCAGACAAGGCCGCCCTAAGAACCAGTTTGGCAGTACAGACAGGACTAAACGATTATTCCTGCCAGACAGATTATATGTGAATAATTAAAGGCTATTCAATTGGCGAGGACACAGGGATCACGTGCACCTCACAAGGAGCGACCATGACATCTCTCTCCACTCACTTCTGCACCTGGTGTTCACATGAGCATGAACTAATGGAGTCCTAACACAAGATAAACCATTCGGAAAATAATAATAGCGAGTCCCTGCTGCTGCCCGGGTCCTCGCTCATCTCCACTTCCTGGTCACTGTCTTGACACACAGGAAATGTCCAATCAGCCAATCACTGGCTGGAGCCGTGACCCACCTCAATCCGTGATTGGCTGAACAGAAACTTCCTGTGTATCAAGACCGCAACCAGGGATACAGATGTGGAGGAAGGGAATCCTGGAAAGAAAACCGACTTTGGCACTGAGAGCGCTACACCATTGGCGTGATGACACGGGAGTCGGGGGTAGCTTCGTATCAAATTTTTTATTGAGATAATAAAAAGTGGAAATACATAAGGACTACGCGTTTCGGAGGGGCTCCATCCTTCCTCAGGTCCAAGTTACAGTGTGGGGATACAGTGTTTAATGAGCGACTAGGATGATATGATCGAGAGATGAGCAAGGACCAGGGCAGCATCAGAACAGCAGCAGCAGGGAACCAATGGAGTACTACTCTTAGAGGACCGCTAGGATACGCAAACACTTTATGGTCAATGGAGGTCCAACTTCTCCTGAGAATAAAGTCTAAAGTCACAGAGATGGTGTCATGCTGCATTGCTTTTTAGGTTTCCCCTGCACAGCAACACCCCGGTTCACATAAATGGCGGCACAGTGCAGAGCCATGTAGCCAGGAAAATATATAAACAACATGTCCAGAGGAAAAGTTGATAAGCTGCCCATAGCAACCAATCAGATCCCTGCTTTCATTTTCAGAGGCCTTTTCAAAAATGAAAGAAGCAATCTGAGTGGTTGCTATGGGCAACTCTACAACTTTTCCTCTGGACAGGTTGTGATAAATCTCCCCCAGTGTCCTCTTTGTTCAAATGATCAGTAGTGGTCCTACGGTTGCATTTATGACACGGTACTGCCGCAATTTGACCTCAATTTTCCAACTTGCTGCAAAATGTTACCACAATTGAAAGTGCAATTGTGCAGTTTAGTAAATTGCAGTAACATTTTCTGATCTTTTTCGAAATAGTAAAAAAAAAAAAATTGCGCAATACTGCTAAACACCACATGTGAACACAAAGTAGAAGTTGGATCCCACCATTAATAAATTGATGGCAGACTGTAGTAACATGCCATCACTTAGGAGCTAGGAATATCCTTTGGAAGCACACTCCATAATATATCTGGGTTGTCAAGTAAAGATGAGCGAACTTACAGTAAATTCGATTCGTCACAAACTTCTCGGCTTGGCAGTTGATTATTATCCTGCGTAAATTAGTTCAGCCTTCAGGTGCTCCGGTGGGCTGGAAAAGGTGGATACGGTCCTAGGAAAGAGTCTCCTAGGACTGTATCCACCTTTTCCAGCCCACCGGAGCACTTGAAAGCTGAACTAATTTATGCAGGAAAAGTCATCAACTGCCGAGCCGAGAAGTTCGCGACGAATCGAATTTACTGTAAGTTCGCTCATCTCTATTGTCAAGTTCAACTATACCTTTAAAAATGAAATAAAAAATATAAATTATATTTTTTTATTAATTAATAATAATAATAATAATAATAATAATTATTATTATTAGAATAATAATCATAATAATAATTATAAATAATAATAATGGGATATTACCCAATAGATTTCCTGCTTTTTGACCGTATTGGAGAGGACGTTTCTCAGCAACAAAGTCCCTTAAAGTGGTACTCTGCCCCTAGCATCTTATCCCCTATCCAAAGGATAGGGCATAAGATGTCAGATCGCCGGAGTCCCGCTGCTGGGGACCTCCGGGGTCTCCGCTACGGCACCCCGCTTTCATTACTGCACAGAGCACGCTGGCAGCCATCACGCCCCCTCCCATAGACTTGCATTAAGGGGGCGGGCTGTGTCGTCACGAGGGGGCGGAGCCGTGACGTCACAACGCTCCGGCCTCTATTTCGGCAGTCATTACGCACAGAGCGAGCATGCTCTGTGCAGTAATGATAGCGGGGTGCCGCAGCAGAGATCCCGGAGGTCCCCAGCAGCGGGACCGCGGCGATCTGACAGCTTATCCCCTATCCTTTGGATAGGGGATAAGACGTATGGGGCAGAGTACCCCTTTAAGTAAGTGAAAACGTTCACACAGAGGATCATACATTAATGTAGGCCAGTGTTTTCTAAACAGTGCGTTTCCAGCTGTTGCAAAACTACAACTCCCAGCCTTAGGCTGTCTGGGCATGCTGCAAGTTGTAGTTTTGCAACAACTGGGGACCATTGTTTGATGTAGGGGGTTAAGACCCGTGTGTAGGGAAGATTTATCAAAACCTGAGTAAAAACGGACCAGTTGCCCATGGCAACCAGTCAGATCACTTCTTTAATTTTCAAAAAAGGCCTCTGAAAAATAAAAGAAGCAATCTGATTGGTTGCTATGGGAAACTGGTCAACATTGCCTCTGCACAGGTTTTGATGAATCCCCCCCCCCCCCCCCATATCCGTACTCCGGGCCTCTACATACCAAGCATGCCTAATTATGAGAACTTCACGCGAAAAACACTTTAAATCACCATCTACTCATATGCAATGAAAACTAAGGCAGGATAGCCAGAGTACAATGGGAAAAGTAAACTTAGGTTCACACAGAAACAAAAATAATAATAATTAAATATAAAAAAAAAAAAAAAAAAAAAAACTGAAAAAACACTTTTTTGCAGTGGTTTGCAATAGTTTTTTTTTTTAAAGAATTTTTGGACACAGCAGCTTTGAGAAAAAAAATAACACTATGGACGGTCAAATCCCTCTTCGCAAAATAAAGTCGCATACACCCTTTAAAACACCTCAAATCTACACCAGCACAGACCTGGCTTATAAAACTGCCTTTGAACAGCATGTTTAAAAAGTCACATAATTTGGCGTAATCGGTAAGGCTGGGTTCACATCACGATTTTACCATCTGATTAACAGACAGTAAAATTTGAGGAAAATGGATTTCATGAAATCATATATAAATCATATAGCAAATTTTTGGGGGGATCCGAATACCGTAATTCCATATTCTTCTTATGGTAGAAAATGTTATGCTTTTTCATCAGATTTATAAAAATTTTTTAAATAAATTAGTTTTCTTTTTGTGCTAAAGAAATTTTGTTTAGTATTTTTTTTTCCCCATGTAGAAATAGTGAAAATAAAAAAATTTTACCAATATTTTTATTTTTTACTAAAGTGCAAAAATCTTTACAATCAGGTAAACCTTACCTGGGATAAAAAGGTATTAACCCCTTAAGGGCACAGCCCAAAGGGTACTTAAGCACAAAGCCTGTTTAATTTTTGGGTTTTCATTTTTTCCTCCTCGCCTTCTAAAATTCTTAACCTTATTTTTCCATCCACAGACCCATATGAGGGCTTGGTTTTTGCGTGATCAGTTTGTACTTTGACCATCATGACACCTTTCGTTTTTACCATAGAATGTACGGCACAAACAAAAAAAAATTATAATAAATTTGTGGGGAAATTGAAAAGAAAAACCTGATTTCGATAAATTTGGAGGGTTTTGTTTTTATGCTGTACACTTTATGGTAAAAATGACAAATTATACCCATGTTTACACACTTTACTACTACTGTACTACTAAAAATATCAGACTTTTGAAACAAAAGTAGTATATTTTAAAATGTCCTATTTTGACCCCTCGAATTCTCAAATTTTTCCGTAAACAGGGCTGTATGAGGCCGTCATCTGTAGTTTTTAATCGGTACCACTTTTGCGTATATGTGACTTTTAGATAACTATTTCATTGTTCAAGGATGTGATATGGCCAAAAAGAAGCAATTTTTACTTATTTCTTTTAAGTTTACACCGTTCACCGATCATATTTTGATAGTTTGAACATTTACGCACGTGCCAATACCAAATATATTTATAATAATTTTTTTGCTTTTTAAAATTACTAAAATTTTTATTGTGGGGGGGGGGGGGGAGAACTTTTTTACATTGCAAATACTGTTTGTTCAGTGCTATGCACAGACATAGCACTGATCAGTATTATTGGTATCTATTTCTCTGGTCTGCTGGAAGATGTTGGACGGTGCAGTCATTGTAAAGTAGTTCACACCTTTCTGCTTGACATTTGTATGCAAGGGTATGATAACACTAAATTCCTGCCGCCATTAATCGTATCCGTCAGAACCTTGCTGAAAACGGGAACCCTTAGGCTAGGTTCAGACTACGGAATCTCCGGGCAGAAAATTTCCGCCCGGAGATTCAGAGTGCGGCCAGTCAGCGCTAGGACCGCGCGGACACTGCAGTCTCCCATAGAGAGTCTCCCTGTTGCGCTTTTGAAATGGTGCATACGGCCTGAAATGAGTCACTAAGTGACTCTGTTCGGCCATAGAAGTGCAGCCACAATCCGCTTTTCCCGTAAACAGTATACATCGGCATCCCGCTTTCAGCAAGGTGCCGACAGATACGATTAATCTCGGCAGGAATGTAGTGTGTTCATACCCTTAATAGTAAGTAGTGGAGTGCAGTCACCATAAGGTTTATCCTGAAGTAAGGGGGGCTTACTAGAGGAGCACTCGTTGTGCGGGGATCAACCCTAGCAATTGGCTTAGGGACGCTGGAGGGAAACCATGCCGGACATATGTGAACCCAGCCTTAGTCACTTAGACTGACATTTGTAAGGTGCCTTACACCTATTATTGGCAGATGCCCTGTGGTAATTATTACCTTGTTCTTAGGCTGCTATAAGGTCTCGTGTAGCTTATGTGGCGTACCTACCATACTGAGCCAGGTGAGGCCTAGTAGTCCCATAGTGTTCCTTATAATCTTTACTTTTTTAGGAGCTGCGTATAGAAGGTCTTTTTGCAGTACGCGTTTTTGATAGAGTAACAGAGTTTTCTTTTTCAAAAAATAAAAGCATTTAAGCAAATGCTGAGGGACGGGAGGAGTAGGATCAAGTGCACCATCTTAATGAACGATCATTGGATGAACTCATTGGACTAAGGGTACACTTCCGTAAATCACTTTGGGCAAAAGCAGATTATCACGGAGCCTTCCATTCAATTAATCAAACCAAGCAGCCGTATAGATGGGATCTGCAGACTACTAATAGACTTTCTACATTAACTCTGTACTGCATCGCAACAAGCAATAGGATCAAAATACTCGGCACTGCAGCCGTGTGGCCGAGTGCACAGCCGGACAGTATCGGGTTCACACGGCAAAATGTCCACACAGAAACTCTCTGGGCAGACATTCTGTAGACTGCGAGCGACGGCATCATATGAATGAGCTGTCTCATAGACTGCAATGCTTTCCATGTGGAGTCCGCAGGAAAAAAAAAATGGACATTTTCATTCTTCCTGTGGACAGCGGAATCGGAATCTCTGCCGGGAATCCGGCGTGTGCACGGGAATTCTGCCGTGTGAACATAGCCTTATAGATAAGGTGCCATCAGCATATGTGCTTATGACAGCAACTTCTATAGTGAGCAGCCTTTACATCCATAATACAAGCAAAGTGATATTATGTGGACTGGATACGTCCTCCAGGAAAATGCATATTCCTCACAAGACGCAACCATACGCAGGCTGCAATTCTTGCCCGAGCAGAGGTTTTATGACCAAGTCAGATCAGAACATAAAGGGCAAGATTTATCATAACCTGTCCAGAGGAAAAGTTGCTGAGTTGCCCATAGCAACCAATCAGATCGCTTCTTTCATTTTGGAAAAGGCCTCTGCAAAATGAAAGCGATTTGATTGGTTGCTATGGGCAACTGGGTAACTTTTCCTCTGGACAGGTTTTGATAAATCTTCCCCAAAAAGTTCTAAGAAAAGATGTACCTCATAGTTACCGTATGTCACAGGGACTACATATGCTTACTAAAATAGATATGTCAGATGGGGCCACAGATTATTTTTTAGTTTGGCGTTGTACACATTGGAGGAGATTTATCCAAACCTGTCCAGAGGGAAAGTTGCTGAGTTGCCCATAACAACCAATCAGATTACTACTTTCATTTCTCTGAGGCCTTTTCAAAAATGAAAGAAGCGATCTGATTGGTTCCTATGGGCAACTCAGCAACTTTTCCTCTGGACAGGTTATGATAAATCTTGCCCTTTATGTTCTGAACTGACTTGACAGTCATAAAACCTCTGCTCGGGCAAGAATTGAAGCCTGCGTATGGTTGCGAAAACGCGTTCGCATTACACTAGTGTGAACCCAGCCTTATAATAAGCAAATACTTCCTGTTCTGTAGAGAAGATTTTCAGCAGTCACCCAACTATTAGGACATGCAAGATCACAAAGTAAAGTCACACTAGTATATAGATACGACAGGATCAAGCCATTCACAATAGGTAAGAAACCAAAAGAAAAAGAAACCACTTGAGAACGGACCATGTATAAACTAAAATGAGTTTTATTGAGAATAATATAAAGACATATAATGATTAAAAACACAGCGTGGACAAACAAAAAGTGGGAACCAGGGAGCATGGGAGTCAATGGGAACCATACAGAACTGTATGTGCTTAGGGTTCCATCTGGTTTTCCCCATACGGTTTTTGACTGCACAGGTTTTTTTTTTCCTTGGAATTTCAATCAAACAAGTGAAACTTTATTCAAAATGGAGTGAAAAGTTAAAAACGTATACTTGAAATTTTTTTTTTTTTTTTTAAACGGATGCAACCGGACATCATTTTTCAACCATATATGGGTTAAAATTTGTACACACGTTTTGATACAGTTTAGTCAGGTTTTGAGGAATCCTGATACGGGAACTGTATTGCAAAAACGTGGTGTGCATGCACCCTTAGAATCTAGGGCAGTGTTTCCCAATCAGGGTGCCTCCAGCTGTTGCAAAACTACAACTCCCAGCACGCTGGGAGTTGTAGTTTTGCAACAGCTGGAGGCACCCTGATTGGGAAACACGGATCTAAGGGATAGAAGTAATGGCCAGAATGTGGCCTCTTCTAGCCCGGGTAGAATGGTCTGAAGGATTACACTTCTATCAGACTATAAAGACTCCCTCAAGAAAAAGACAGCTCTGCAAGAACTGGGAAATAGACTGATTTATCGGAAAAAACAGATGGCATGAAAAAAAATAAAAAAAATAAATAAAAACTGACAACATGTGCAAGATCTTGGTAGCACAAAACACAGACCGAGGCGATGTCTAGAAGCATCTGTATCCACATACGTAGCACAAAGCTATTAATCCTACAAATAAATCCGGGCCGGAACAACTAGCAGGCGATCCTGAATTGCGCTAATCAATTTACTACACATACTTGGCTGCCATGGTAACGCGGGCATGTCAAAAAGGCCGTAATGGGCCGAGTCATATCTCAAGCACTGTTATAATGGCCGTGTCTTCTAGAGAGCGCTAAAATCAGCTGCCGCCTGCATAATACATTATCATTACGACGTCTACGTATGAAGCACTGGCACCGTGCGTTCATTTGCTCTCTCTCTCTCTCAATTCAAGGAAAAGCACGGAGAGAAGTGTATTTACTACTCATAAATTATGCACACTTTTTTCCACCGCTGAAGTCTGCCACCAGCGTATAGTATTATATAAGCAGCTGTGTGCCCAATGCAAAGGTTTTAAGCACAACCAGCTGCTTGGAATATCATGTAAATGCAGAAGGGTCCTGGACTATGCTCAACACGGAGGAAGCTAGAATTTAGGCTACGTTCACACGGCGCTCTAGACCCGTCCTGTTCTCCCGTCAAAAATAAAAAGACTTTAAAAAAATAAAAATAAAAAACGGACAATAACGAATGCACACGGATGTTATCCGTTTGGATCCGTTATTGTTCAGTTAATAAACAAAAAAAAATTTTTTTTTGTTGCTCTGAGCATGCTCAGAAATAAGAACGGATCAAAAAACGGATTGGGAAAAAAAAAAAAAAAAAACGGATGCAAACGGACGACATTAAAAGCTAATCAGTTTTCCATAGACTTCAATGTTAAGTTTACTGTATCAGTTTTTTTTTTTTTAAAGTTTTTTTGGCAGGAGAAAAAATACTGCATGCACCGTCTTTTCTCCCATTAAAAAAAAATAAAAAAATAAATAAATAAAAAAGGAAATGAGCGAAGACGGGTGCAACAACAGCAACAACTAAACCTAAACGGGGGGGGGGGGGGGGGGAACGGGGACAGAGGGTCGTGTGAACGCACCCTTAGGCCCCTTTCACACTACAGTTATGTTCCTGCTTTCTGACATGCGTTATTCAGCAATAATGGGTTATGGAAAAAAAAAATTTGATAAAATAACTGAATACAACGGATGATAACTGATGATTAGAGATGAGCGAACTTATCCTGCATAAATTAGTTCAGCTTTCAGATGCTCCGGTGGGCTGGAAAAGGTGGATACAGTCCTAGGAAAGAGTCTCCTAGGACTGTATCCACCTTTTCCAGCCCACCGGAGCACCTGAAAGCTGAACTAATTTATGCAGGATAAGCCATCAACTGCCGAGCCGAGAAGTTCGTGACAAATCGAATTTACTGTAAGTTCGCTCATCTCTACTGATGATTACCAATTTTAATGGACATTCTGTCAAAATCTATGGAGAAAAAGTAAAAAAGTAGACGACAGCGCTGCGTGGGTTACCTAAGACGCCAGAGCCCTAACAAGGACCGGGATAGGTCGGCTCTTAAAAGGGGTATTCCAGGCAAAAACTTTTTTATATATCAACTGGCTCCGGAAAGTTAAACAGATTTGTAAATTACTGCTATTAAAAAAATCTTAATCCTTCCTATAGTTATTAGCTTCTGAAGTTTTCTGTCTAACTACTCAATGATGATGTCACGTCCCGGGAGCTGTGCATGATGGGAGAATATCCCCATAGGAACTGCACAGCTCCCGGGACGTGACATCATCATTGAGCAGTTAGACAGAAAACAACAACTCAACTTCAGAAGCTAATCACTATTGGAAGGATTAAGATTTTTTTAATAGAAGTCATTTACAAATCTGTTTAACTTTCCGGAGCCAGTTGATATATTAAAAAAAGTTTTGACCTGGAATACCCCTTTAAGGTGGCCACTCACCTGGTTATAGAAACAATGCGCATATCACCCCAATAGGGGTACCAATAGTCTTGTGGAAGTGAACTGCCAAGCCAAAAAGGAAAATGGGAAAGAAGGAGGGAACCTTCTCCCATAAGAACATGGAGAAAATAGCAGAAAAAAAATTAAATAAAATAAACTTTCTACGGGCGCTGTTCTTAGTTCCTGAAAATTCAAGCCAGATGCTAGAAGATGGTTGAAATGCTGTACAGCACTATGTTTATTGATAGATAAAACCAATGACGCGTTTCGGAGGTACAGTCCTCCTTCCTCTGACTGAATCTGAAGGAGGACTGTACCTCCAAAACGCATGATTGGTTTTATCTATCAATAAACATAGTGCTATACAGCATTTCATCTTCCAGCATCTGGCTTGAATTTTCTGGAACTAAGAACAGCGCCCGTAGAAGTTTTTTTTTCAGCAATTTTCTCCATTCTGTCAAAATAACGGACACGTGCCATCAGTTATCACCCCTTATAGTCAGTCATTTTATTTCCATGTGACTATCTGCTTGTAATGCTGTACTGAACATGCTCAGAACAAAAAAACATCCGTTTCCCATAGACTTCAATGTTACATTTTAAACGGATGTTTTCTCACCTTTAATTTTGCCGAAACAAAAATTAGTGCACGCACCGCCTTTCGTGCCGGCAAATATAAGGGAGATTAGTAAAAATGGACATACCTGCAAAAGGATGGTCAAAAAATAAATAAATCGATTTTTTGACGGCCGTTTTCAGGACTATTTGACGGAAGTAATGACGGAGGTTTTTACAGGATGATACCTGTAGGGTGAAAGGGGCTTTAAAGGGGATATCGACCATAGGTTAAATTCAATGAGTATTTCCTGCAGTGATCACTAATTTAGGATGGTGCGGGTGCTAACCAGAGGACTGGCAGTGCCAGATGAATCACTGTATGGGGAGTCATTCATTCCAAGGCAGAGAGAGAAACAAATCAAAGAGGATTTGTACACAATCACATATAATGCCCCCATCATGTGCCCCTCACATATAATTCCCCCATCATGCCCCCAGATAGATATGAGATATGACCCCCATCTGGTAGGGCTCCCCAGTGGATACATAGGCACCCATATAGATATGACCCCCCATCAGGTAGGGCTCCCCAGTAGGTACACAGGCCCCCAGATAGATACGACCCCCCCTCCATCTGGTAGGGCTCCCCAGTGGATACATAGGCACCCATATAGATATGACCACCATCAGGTAGGGCTCCCCAGTAGGTACACAGGCCCCCAGATAGATATGACCCCCCCCCCCCCCATCTGGTAGGGCTCCCCAGTGGATACATAGGCACCCATATAGATATGACCACCATCAGGTAGGGCTCCCCAGTAGGTACACAGGCCCCCAGATAGATATGACCTCCATCTGGTAGGGCTCCCAAATAGGTATAGAGGCCCCAGATAGATATGATCCCCATCACTGATGGGGGTAATATCTATCTGGGGCCTGTCTACCTACTGGGGAGCACTACCTGATGATCAAGTAGGGGTTCCCAATAGGTGTACAGGCCCCCAGATAGATATTACCCCCCGGCAGGTAGGGCTACTATTTAAACAATTATGCTCCCTAAGAAGATAGGTTAGCCCCTGGTGATAAGCAGGTCCTCCCTTATTAGGCAAGTAATTTGGCAAGTTAAGTTTCACAGCTACAGTACCTACGTCTCCCTGCTGCAGCCTAAAACGAGCCTTCTTTGCGGGGATGTGCTCGTTAGGTGACGTCAACAATCACGCACATCCCTCCAGGAAGGCTCATTATAAGCTGCAGCAGGGAGATATAGGTACAGTAGCAGTGTGTGCCGACGTTTGTGAAGTATTCCGGTAGTGCTGGGCGATATACCGGTTCATACCGAATTTTTTGTCCTCCACGATATGAATTTTTCCCATACCGCAATACCGGTTGGGCCCCTCCCCCTCGGGAATGAATGAATTATCAACCCAGCGCTGCGCTGTCTCCACATCAGGGAACTAATCATATGTGACCTCCGAGCGCTGTTCTGCTTCTCCCCCCCCCCCCCCCAATTAATTATCAGCCCAGCGCCGCACTGTCCCCATCGGGGAACTACTCACATGTCACCCGCAAGCGCTGCCCTTCTCGTCCTCCTGTTTGTTGCGGGCCGCTGGCACTGGAACTCTGTACTGTACGCTGTATCCCTATGCCCGGGCTGCATAAACAAAATCAACTTTAACTCCCCTTTGGTACCGGCCTCACCTGCTTCCTGGGGACGGGAACGTCGGAGAGCCGTCAGCCTATCACCAGCCGCAGGGATGTTCCACCTCTGCCGGTCATAGGTTGAGCGCACTGTAATGTAAGAAGCCGGCTTCTTACATTACAGTGCGCTCAACCTGTCACTGGCCGAGGCGGAACATCCCTGCGGCTGGTGATAGGCTGATGGCTCTCCGACGTTCCCATCCCCAGGAAGCAGGTGTGACCAGTAGCGGACCAACGGGGATTTAAAGTTTATTTTGTTTCTCTTTTGCAGCCCGGGCATAGGGATACAGCGTACAGTATATAGAGTGTCAGCGCCGGCGGCTCGCAACAAACAGGAGGACGAGGAGGGCAGCGCTTGGGGGTGATATGTGAGTAGTTCCCCTATGGGGACATCGCAGTGCTGGACTGATAGATAATTGGGGGGGAGAAGCAGAACAGCGCTCGCGGGTCACATGATTTGGGGGGGCGGGGGAGAAATACCGTTATATACCGTGGAACTGCCATAAGTTACAAAAATACTGTGATACACATTTTTGGTCATACCGCCCAGCTCTATCGTCCGGCATTTACCGCTACTTGCCCGAAGCAGGGCTAAATGCCTGAAGAAATCACCTGCCCGGGCCGCAAAATTTCGTTCCATGGGCCGGGAGTTTGAGACCCCTGATGTAAGAGTTTGCAATCACTGAAAAGTCGCACACAAAAAAAATATATATTATATATAAAAAAATGTATAATAATAATAATAATAATAATAATAATTATAAAAAAGACCTCCACAGCTTACAAGACGATTTACTAGGCCAAAGCCTTGCGGCCTAGGCCTATAGCATAGCGGATATACTAAGCCATTCCCCGCTACTCATCGCAAGATCACTGGACCTAATTACTCCCCTAAATCCAGCGGATCTCTGCAATACAACTCTAGAGAAGCTAAATTGGGCTTATCTGATCCCAACCGACTGTCAATCGCTGCTCAAGCTATATGTAAAGAGACTCTGTTATATGGACTGTTACTATTACTACATGCACAGAAATTCCTCAGTAAAAGTTCCTGCAAGTTTTCAGTTAACAGTGGTTGTGGACAATCCTTTATTTCTGCATCACCTATTGCTCTTGGGAAGGGTGGCAATAGGCCTATCAAGAAACCCAGCATTTAACCCTTACCCTGGCGTCACGAGTGACAAGGGTTAACAGCGCCCTTAACTATTCTGAACAGCAACACCCTAAACACCCTACATCCCCACAAGACAGTATCCTCTCATCCGCCACCACAGTAACTTGAGGGACCATTGTATATATTTATTTATTTTTGTTCAACAATGATAAAGAGGCTATTATTTTTTTTTATATTCAGGCATCCGAAGTAACAAGAAACAAGGTTACAAGGAAAAAAGGCAAGTGCAGTTACAAGCAAAAAAAAATTGTTTTATGACATAAAAACATTTTTTTGCAAGAAAAACAAAGCGAAACATAAAAAACATGCATGCACCAAGAAAGGCTATACATCTAATGTATACGCATTAAAAGCATGTGTTCAAAAGTAACACCCATTTGTTTGTTTTTAAAAAGGAGGAGATATTTCACATATACAAAATCCATGGAAAGTGCTGGCATTATACAATTCAAGACATGTATGCAAACGTCTTGAGAGAATCGCCACTGACTTGTATTAAGGTACATGTATATTATTGCATTATGCGACATCTCCCATGTGTATACATGGCTCCTTTCTATTCAGCCCCACAAGCAAGCGACAACTCCTAATGGGTACCACTGCCCGGCATTAGTGGTGGTCGGCCTTACAAATTGAAGCAATGGGGAAAACAACCACAGGGATGCGCGGGGGACGTCAGGGCAGCCCGGCGCGGGGGGACGTCAGGGCAGCCCGGCGCGGGGGGACGTCAGGGCAGCCCGGCGCGGGGGGGACGTCAGGGCAGCCCGGCGCGGGGGGACGTCAGGGCAGCCCGGCGCGGGGGGACGTCAGGGCAGCCCGGCGCGGGGGGACGTCAGGGCAGCCCGGCGCGGGGGGGACGTCAGGGCAGCCCGGCGCGGGGGGACGTCAGGGCAGCCGGCGCGGGGGACGTCAGGGCAGCCGGCGCGAGGCACGGGGGACGTCAGGGCAGCCGGCGCGAGGGACGTCAGGGCAGCCGGCGCGAGGCGCGGGGGACGTCAGGGCAGCCGGCGCGAGGGACGTCAGGGCAGCCGGCGCGGGGGACGTCAGGGCAGCCAGCGCGAGGCGCGGGGGACGTCAGGGCAGCCAGCGCGAGGCGCGGGGGACGTCAGGGCAGCCGGCGCGAGGGACGTCAGGGCAGCCAGCGCGAGGCGCGGGGGACGTCAGGGCAGCCGGCGCGGGGGACGTCAGGGCAGCCGGCGCGGGGGACGTCAGGGCAGCCGGCGCGGGGGACGTCAGGGCAGCCGGCGCGGGGGACGTCAGGGCAGCCGGCGCGGGGGACGTCAGGGCAGCCGGCGCGGGGGACGTCAGGGCAGCCGGCGCGGGGGACGTCAGGGCAGCCGGCGCGGGGGACGTCAGGGCAGCCGGCGCGGGGGACGTCAGGGCAGCCGGCGCGGGGGACGTCAGGGCAGCCGGCGCGGGGGACGTCAGGGCAGCCGGCGCGGGGGACGTCAGGGCAGCCGGCGCGGGGGACGTCAGGGCAGCCGGCGCGGGGGACGTCAGGGCCGCCGGCGCGGGGGACGTCAGGGCAGCCGGCGCGGGGGACGTCAGGGCAGCCGGCGCGGGGGACGTCAGGGCAGCCGGCGCGGGGGACGTCAGGGCAGCCGGCGCGGGGGACGTCAGGGCAGCCGGCGCGGGGGACGTCAGGGCAGCCGGCGCGGGGGACGTCAGGGCAGCCGGCGCGAGGCACAGGGGATTTCCACTGTGGATAGTGCTCACTAGCAGAGCATAACCCTGGAGGGGCACAATGGCAGAGCAGGCCTTGCAGATCAAGGAAGGAAGCAAGGGATGGTGAGGAGACAGCAGCAGTACCAGCAGCAGCAGCTGACGCGCATGCGCACTAAGACACCGGTGGACACTATAAGGCAGGAAGAGCTATCGGTACCAGACAATGGGAGAGAACACTGGACTCTCATCACTCTCATCATCCTCATCACTCACCGACACGCAGGGGCTGGAGGTCGTGCTGGGGGTGGGGGATCGCTGCACCGTAACCAGAGCCATCTAGTAGCCGAAGAAGAAACCCTGTAGCGGCGACCGGGCTGTCATTATTATCCCATGGAATGATGGAAGGAGACGGGTGATCCCGCCCGGGAGAAGGATCCTGGGAGCTCCAGCGCCCGAAATAAAACCCCTTTACACCCGCCGCCTATCCCCACACTGAGAGGAGAGGCAGCAGCAGCGCTGTGTGTATGTCCCCACCGCGCAGGCGCACACTGTCAGCCGTCACTTGGCCACACCCGTTTAACCACTTCTGCGCTGGAGCGCCTTGTATCTCTCCTTTATAATGGCCGGACACTATCACTATATCCTCTTTCTTATGTTAGAATGTCTCGCTGACGTCTGGGTTTCTGAAAAATATCATTTGTTCACCCAAAAAAGTGAGGACGAGGCTAAGCGGCCGGCAAGGAAAGGGTGCTTAACCCCTGTGCTGCCGCGGCTGTCCACATAGGTAGCTGATTAGTTCTGCCAAGCTGAATATGTCAGATCATTGTACAGCTCCCCATGGGAATAGAAGCGATAAGGAAGAATCATTTTTATAGATTGGAAATTTATGGCTGTAGGGAAGCACAGACAATGGCATACATCCATGTCAGTGAATGGAACCAATGATAGCTGGAGGATGAGTTTCCTGGGGAAATTAAAGGGGTATTCAAGGAAAAAAAAAAAAAATCTTATATCAACTGGCTCCAGAAAGTTAAACAGATTTGTAAATGACTTCTATTAAAAAAAATCTTAATCCTTTCAATAATTATCAGCTGCTGAATTTGAGTTGTTTTCTGTCTGGAAACAGTGCTCTCTGCTGACATATCTGCTTGTCTCGGGAACTGCACAGAGTAGAAGAGGTTTGATATCGGGATTTGCTTCTAAACTGGGCGGTTCCCGAGACACGTGTCATCAGAGAGCACTTAGATGGAAAAGAACAACTCAACTTCAGCAGCTCATAAGTACTGAAAGGATTAAGATTTTTTTAATAGAACTAATTTACAAATCTGTTTAAATTTCTGGAGCCAGTTGATATATAAAAAAAAGTTTTTTCCTGGAATACCCCTTTAATGGAAACCCTACTAAAGGATAAAATTGTGGAACATCTAAAATCACATGGTTTGCATGATGAGAAACAATACGTTTTTTTTTTTTTTTTTTCAAGAGATTATGTCAAACTAATTTTACAGAATTTTTGATTGGGTGACTAAAATAATAGATGGCAGTGGTGCAGTATACATTGCTTGTCTAGATTTTGGTAAGGGTTTTAGTAAGGGTTTTGTCCCACACAGAAGACTTGTCAATAAACTGCAGTCATTGAGCTTGGACTCCCATATTGTTGAATAGAGTAGGCAGTGGCTTAGGGACAGACAACAGAGGGTTGTAGTTAAAGTATATTCAGAGCAAGATCTTGTTAACAGTGGGGACCTCAGGGATCTGTACTGGGACCCATTATGTTTAACCCCTTAAGGACCAAGCCCAGTTTCACCTTAAGGACCAGAGCGTTTTTTGCACATCTGACCACTGTCACCTTAAGCATTAATAACTCTGGGATGCTTTTAATTTTCATTCTGATTCAGAGATTCTTATTTCCTGACATATTCTACTTTATGTTAGTCATAAATTTTTGTCGATATTTGCATCATTTCTTGGTGAAAAATTCCCAAATGTTATGAAAAAATTGAACATTTAGCATTTTTCTAACTTTGAAGCTCTCTGCTTGTAAGGAAAATAGACAAACCAAATAAATTATATATTGATTCACATATACAATATGTCTTCTTCATGTTGGCATCATAAAGTTGAGATGTTTTTACTTTTGGAAAACATCAGAGGGCTTCAAAGTTCAGCAGCAATTTTCCAATTTTTCACAAAATTTTCAAAATTGAAATGTTTCAGGGACCAGTTCAATTTTGAAGTGGATTTCAAGGGCCTTCATATTATAAATACCCCACAAATGACCGCATTATAAAAACTGCACCCCTCAAAGTATTCAAAATGACATTCAGCAAGTGTGTTAACCCTTTAGGTGTTTCACAGAAATAGCAGCAAAGTGAAGGAGAAAATTCAAAATCTTCATTTTTTACACTCACATGTTCTTGTAGACCCAGTTTTTGAATTTTTACAAGGGGTAATAAGAGAAAAAGCCCCCAAAAATTTGTAACTCAATTTTCTCTCGAGTAAGGAAATACCTCATATGTGTATGTCAAGTGTTCGGCGGGGCCCAGTAGAGGGCTCAAAAGTTAAGGAGCAACAATGGGATTTTTGAGAGTGAATTTGGCTGAAATGGTTTTTGGGGGGCATGTCGCATTTGTGAAGCACCTATGGTGCCAGAACAGCAGAAAACCCCCCACATGGCATACCATTTTGGAAACTACACCCCTCAAGGTACGTAACCAGTGAGCCTTAACACCCCACAGGTGTTTGACGACTTTTTGTTAAATTCGGATGCGTAAATGAAAAAACAAATTTTTTTCACTAAAGTGCAGTTTTTCCCCCACAAATGTACCACTTTTACAAAGGGTGATGGGAGAAAATGCCTCCCAAAATTTGTAACCCCATCTCTTCTGAGTATTGAAATACCCCATGTTAGGACAAAAAATGCTCTGTGGGCGAACTACAATGCTCAGAAGAGAAGGAGTCACATTTGGCTTTTGGAAAGCAAATTTAGCTGAAATGTTTTTTGGGGGCCATGTCACATTTAGGAAGCCCCTATGGTGCCAGAACAGCAAAAGAATAAAAAAAAAAAAATACATGGCATACTATTTTGGAAACTACACCCCTCAAGGAACGTAAGAATGGGTACAGTGAGCCTTAACACCTCACAGGTGTTTTTACGACTTTTTGTTAAAGTTGGATGTGTAAATTAAATTTTTTTTTTAAATGTCACTAAAATGCAGCTTTTTGCCCAAACTTTACATTTTTACAAGGGGTAATAGGAGAAAATGACCCCCAACATTTGTAACCCCATTACTTCTCAGAAGAGGAGGAGTGCCATTGAGCTTTTGGAGTGAGAATTTGTTTGGAATGGAAGTCAGGGGCCATGTGCGTTTACAAAGCCCCCTGTGGTACCAAAACTATGTACATTTGAGGCCTAAATTGGTGATTTGTACAGGGGTGGCTGATTTTACAGCGGTTCTGACATAAACGCAAAAAAACTAAATACCGACATGTGACCCCATTTTGGAAAGTACACCCCTCACAGAATTTAATAAGGGGTGCAGTGAGCATTTACACCCCACTGGCTTTTGTCAGATCTTTGAAAAGATGGGCTGTGCAAATGTAAAATTACATTTTTCATTTTCACGGACCAATGTTCCAAAAATCAGACAGCTGTGGGGCTTAAATGCTGACTGTACTCCTTATTACATTCTGTGAGGGATGTAGTTTCCAAAATGGGGTCACATGTGTTGGGGGGGGGGGTCCATTGTTCTGGCACTATGGGGGCTTTGTAAACACACGTGGCCTTCAATTCCGGACAAATTTTCTCTTCAGTGAAATTTTTTTTCTCTTCATAGTTACATAGTTAGTACGGTCGAAAAAAGACATATGTCCATCAAGTTCAACCAGAACTTGAATGGACATTCAGTGAATTTTTTTTTTTCATTTTCCCATCCAACTTTAATGAACATTCTTCAAACACCTGTGGGGTGTTAAGGCTCACTATACCCCTTGTTACATTGAGTGAGGGGTGTAGTTTCCAAAATGGGGTTACATGTAGGTATTAATTTTTTTTGCGTTTATGTCAGAACCGCTGTAAAATCAGCCACCCCTGTGCAAATCACCAATTTAGGCCTCAAATGTACATGGTGCGCTCTCACTCCTGAGCCTTGTTGTGCGCCCGCAGAGCATTTTACGCCCACATATGGGGTATTTCCGCACTCAGGAGAAATTGCATTACAAATTTTGGGGGTCTTTTTTTTCCTTTTACTGCTTGTGAAAATAAAAAGTATGGGGCAACACCAGCATGTTAGTGTAAACATTTCTATTTTTTTACACTAACAGGCTGGTGTAGCCCCCAACTTTTCCTTTTTATAAGGGGTAAAAGGAGAAAAAGCCCCCCAAAATTTGTAGTGCAATTTCTCCAGAGTACGGAAATACCCCATATGTGGCCATAAACTGTTTCCTTGAAATATGACAGGGCTCCGAAGTGAGAGAGCGCCATGTGCATTTGAGTACTAAATTTGGGATTGCATAGGGGTGGACATAGGGCTATTCTATGACAGTGATTCCCAAACAGGGTGCCTCCAGCTGTTGCTAAACTCCCAGCATGCCTGGACAGTCAGTGGCTGTCCGGAACTGCTGTCAGTTATTGTTTTGCAACAGCTGGATGCTCCGTTTTGGAAACAATGCCGTACGATATGTTTTTTATTGGGGGGGGGGGGGGGGCAGTGTAAGGGGTGTAAATGTAGTGTTTTACCCTTTATTATGTGTTAGTGTAGTGTAGTGTTTTTAGGAAACATTTGCCGCAGCTCAAACTTGAAGCAGGAAACTCACTGCAAACCTCCAGCTGTTTCAAAACTACAACTCCCAGCATATACTGACAGACCGTGCATGCTGGGAGTTGTACTTTTGCAACAACTGGAGGCACACTGGTTGGAAAACCTTCAGTTAGGTTCTATGAACTAACTCAGTATTTTCCAACCAGTGTGCCTCCAGCTGTTACAAAACTACAACTCCCAGCATGTACTGATTGCCAAAGGGCATGCTGGGAGATGTAGTTATGCAACAGCTGGAGGTACACAACTACAACTCCCAGCATGCCGAGACAGCTGTTTGCTGTTTGGGCATGCTGGGATTTGCAGTTTTGCAACATCTGTCGGGCTACAGTTTAGAGACCACTGCACAGTGATCTCCAAACTGTGGCCCTCCAGATGTTGCCAAACTACAAATCCCAGCATGCCCAGACAGCAAACTGCTACGTGTGCATGCTAGGGGTTGTAGTTTTGCAAGATCTAGAGGGCCACAGTTTAGAGACCACTGCACAGTGATCTCCAAACTGTAGCCCTCCAGCTGTTGCAAAACTACAAATCCCAGCATGCCCAAACAGCTGTCTGGGCATGCTAGGAGTTGTAGTTTTGCAACATCTGGAGGGTTCCAGTTTAGAGACCACTGTGTAGCGATATCCAAACTGTAGCCCTCCAGATGTTACTAGGCAATTCACCGGCTTCCATAGGATCCAGGGAGCCGCATCGCCGTCCTCTGCTGCCGCCGCTGATCGCCGCCCGCTGCCGCCGCCGATTGCAGCCCATTGCCGATGGTAAGTGGACCTTCAGCGCTGGTCACCGTCGGTTCCCCCGCTCTGTCCGGACTACAGTGGGTGGGCAAAGCGGGGGAACCAAACGCTAACCCCCTGCCCCCGATCTGCTATTGGTCATCTCTTCTGAACGACCAATAGCAGCGATAGGAGAGGTGGCACCCCTGCCACCTCACTCCTATCCCTTCAGGGGGATCGTGGGTGTCTTGGACAACCCCGCTCCCCCTTATTTTTCGGGTCTCCGGGTCACAGGAGACCCGTATGACCTGCAATAGCCGCAAATCATCGGTGTGAATTCACCGGCGATCGTCGGGGGGGGGGGGGGTGGATGTCATGCCCCCTCCCATAGACTTGCATAGCAGGGGTGGGGGGTGATGTCACACGGGGTGGAGTTGTGACGTCACGATTAGTGGTCGCCACCCTGCTGTTTGTGAGCTGGCACCACGGCGTGCAGCTCAAACAAGATTGCGGGGGTCCCCAGCGGCAATCCTTTGGATAGGGGATAAGATGTCTCAGGGCCGGAGTACCCCTTTAATTGCCCATTTTGCTGTATGCATACAGCAAATGTACCAATAGGCACCTCATCACTCAATAAAGGTCCCATGAGTGTCAAAAAAGGCTTCCCTTTTCCAGAAACAGCAGCACTCTTCTTGCCCATGCTTCTCCTTCAAGTAATGTAATGCCTTAGATTTTCTCTAGTTTCCCAGCTGGATAGTTCTTCTTCTGTCTGTAGTTGTTGCCTGTCTGATGTGCAATAATGTGTGGTCCATTTTAATGTCATTTCAGAAGTATTAGTGGTAATAATAAGGGATGGGAAGGTTCCTTTCATGAGGAAGAACATGTTGATGGTTCTGGAATAAGGTCATAATGACCAACTATATGATAGTGAACACATCTTACTATGTGAATACAGAGGTAGAGAAAAGGCCTGTGCAGGGAACAAGTGGTGCAGTTGTCCATGGAAACCAATCAGATCCTAACTTTCATTATTTTTAAATGCCGCTGAAATATAAAAGAAGCAATAAGAAGCAATATGATTGGTTACTATGGGAAACTGTTCCACTTTTTCTCTACACAGATTTTGACATCTCCCTATTTCTGCAGGAACATATGCCAGAAGCATATCCTATAAAGGGCCAGACATATGCCAAAAGACTGTCCTTTTGACATGTTTGGCCAATATTGTATTGTATATATTTGTATTAACAATTGGACTTTATCCCCCTTGTACACATCACACATTGTTTTACCTGAAGTGAAACATGTTAAATATATTACAACACTTACAATTGATATCATTTCTGGGGTCAAATTTGATTTAGTTTTTTTCGCCAACAAGGGATTTCTAAAAATGTAATTGTTTTTATAAGGACCTTAAAATCACCTGACTATCCAATGTGAACAGATGTTATTAGAGAGAAGGATGGAGCATGTTGGCAGCACCCCCCCCCCCCCCAATCATTATGTGCCCAACCGTTCATATGAATGGGGGGATTGGGAGAAATAGCTGGCATTTAGCTGATGGCTATATTCTGTGCATACCTCTCTATGAATACAGTTCTCTTCCTAATGCCAGCTCAGTAAAATAGACAAAAAGAAAAAGAGGCCGGTGCGCACCTCGTGCAGGTAAATGGAGTACAGTGAGGTATAGGGTAAGATAAAATGGGGCCAGCAAAATGGATCCTTACCTTAAGGCCCAGGGATTCGGTGAGTCAGTCTCAGGGGTTCGGCGGGGGAGGCATGTGGGTGTTTTTGCCTCGGCACATCCCTGTGTTCCAAAAGATGCTTTCGGAACACAGGGACACCTTTGTTAAGTCCCTGCAGCCCCGCGTTTACTTTAAAAATGTGGAGACCGCGGGGATCTAGTGCACGCAGGGACGTGGAGGAGCGGAGAAGAAGCAAGAAGGACGCACGCTGACAGTTGATAAGTGTTTACCAGTGGCACGTCAGCTTCGGTGTTCCGACCAGTGATCCTCCGGTCCTGCTATGGCCGGACCTAAGGAGCGCTGGTCGGAACACTGAAGTGGGGCCGTACACAGGCATACAGCCTCCAGCCATACAGTATGGCTGGAGGCTGTATGTCTGTGGGGGAACATACTGCACCTAATGTGGGGGGAACTATACTGCCAACGTAATGTGGGGGACTATACTGTTAGCCTAATGGGGGGAACATACTGCCAGCCTAATGTGGGGGAACATACTGCCAGCCTAATGTGTGGGACTATATTGCACCTAATGTGGGGGAACATACGGCCAGCCTAATGGTGCAGACTATATCGCACCTAATGTGGGGGACTATATGGCACCTAATGTGGGGGAACATACTGCCGGCCTAATGTGGGGGACTATATTGCACCTAATGTGGGGGGGACTATATTGCACCTAATGTGGGGGAACATACTGCCAGCCTAATGTGGGGGACTATATTGCACCTAATGTGGGGGGACTATACTGCCGGCCTAATGTTGGGGACTATATTGCACCTAATGTGGGGAACATACTGCCGGCCTAATGTGGGGGACTATATTGCACCTAATGTGGGGGAACATACTGCCAGGTTAATGTGGGGGACTATATTGCACCTAATGTGGCGGAACATACTGCCAGCCTAATGTGGGGGACTATATTGCACCTAATGTGGGGGAACTATACTGCCGGCCTAATGTGGGGGACTATATTGCACCTAATGTGGGGGAACATACTGCCAGCTTAATGTGGGGGACTATATTGCACCTAATGTGGGGAACATACTGCCAGCCTAATGTGGGGGACTGTATTGCACCTAATGTGGGGAGACTATACTGCACCTAATCTGGGGGAACATGCTGCCAGCCTAATGTGGCGGACTATATTGCACCTAATGTGGGGGAACATAGTGCCAGCCTAATGTGGGGGACTATATTGCACCTAATGCGGGGGAACATACTGCCAGCCTAATGGGGGGGAACTCTGTCTGCCTAATGTGAGGGAACACTGCCTGCCTAATGTGGGGGAACACTTCCTGCCTAATGTGGGGGAACACTGCCTGCCTAATGTGAGGGAACACTGCCTGCCTAATGGTGCAGACTATATTGCACCTAATGTGGGGGGAACATACTGCCAGCTTAATGTGGGGGACTATATTGCACCTAATGTGGGGGAACATACGGCCAGCCTAATGGTGTGGACTATATGACACCTAATGTGGGGGAACATACTGCCAGCCTAATGTGGGGGAATATATTGCACCTAATGTGGGGGGACTATACTGCCGGCCTAATGTTGGGGACTATATTGCACCTAATGTGGGGAACATACTGCCAGCCTAATGTGGGGGACTATATTGCACCTAATGTGGGGGAACATACTGCCAGGTTAATGTGGGGGACTATATTGCACATAATGTGGGGGAACATACTGCCAGCCTAATGTGGGGGACTATATTGCACCTAATGTGGGGGGACTATACTGCCGGCCTAATGTGGGGGACTATATTGCACCTAATGTGGGGGAACATACTGCCAGGTTAATGTGGGGGACTATATTGCACCGAATGTGGGGGAACATACTGCCAGCCTAATGTGGGGGACTATATTGCACCTAATGTGGGGGAACATACTGCCAGCCTAATGTGGGGGACTATATTGCACCTAATGTTGGGGAACATACTGCCAGCTTAATGTGGGGGACTATATTGCATCTAATGTGGGGAACATACTGCCAGCCTAATGTGGGGGACTGTATTGCACCTAATTTGGGGAGACTATACTTCACCTAATCTGGGGGAACATACTGCCAGCCTAATGTGGCGGACTATATTGCACCTAATGTGGGGGAACATACTGCCAGCCTAATGTGGGGGACTATATTGCACCTAATGTGGGGGAACATAGTGCCAGCCTAATGTGGGGGACTATATTGCACCTAATGTGGGGGAACATACTGCCAGGTTAATGTGGGGGACTATATTGCACATAATGTGGGGGAACATACTGCCAGCCTAATGTGGGGGACTATATTGCACCTAATGTGGGGGGACTATACTGCCGGCCTAATGTGGGGGACTATATTGCACCTAATGTGGGGAACATACTGCCAGGTTAATGTGGGGGACTATATTGCACCGAATGTGGGGGAACATACTGCCAGCCTAATGTGGGGGACTATATTGCACCTAATGTGGGGGAACATACTGCCAGCCTAATGTGGGGGACTATATTGCACCTAATGTTGGGGAACATACTGCCAGCTTAATGTGGGGGACTATATTGCATCTAATGTGGGGAACATACTGCCAGCCTAATGTGGGGGACTGTATTGCACCTAATGTGGGGAGACTATACTTCACCTAATCTGGGGGAACATACTGCCAGCCTAATGTGGCGGACTATATTGCACCTAATGTGGGGGAACATACTGCCAGCCTAATGTGGGGGACTATATTGCACCTAATGTGGGGGAACATAGTGCCAGCCTAATGTGGGGGACTATATTGCACCTAATGCGGGGGAACATACTGCCAGCCTAATGTGGGGGAACACTGCCTGCCTAATGGGGGGGAACTCTGTCTGCCTAATGTGGGGGAACACTGCCTGCCTAATGTGGGGAAACACTGCCTGCCTAATGTGGGGAAACACTGTCTGTCTAATGTGGGGAAACACTGCCTGCCTAATGTGGGGGAACTCTGTCTGTCTAATGTGGGGGAACTCTGTCTGCCTAATGTGGGGGAACACTGCCTGCCTAATGTGGGGGAACACTGTCTGCCTAATGGGGGGGAACTCTGTCTGCCTAATGTGGGGGAACACTGCCTGCCTAATGTGGGGAAACACTGCCTGCCTAATGTGAGGAAACACTGTCTGCCTAATGTGGGGAAACACTGCCTGCCTAATGTGGGGGAACTCTGTCTGTCTAATGTGGGGGAACTCTGTCTGCCTAATGTGGGGGAACACTGCTTGCCTAATGTGGGGGAACACTGCCTGCCTAATGTGGGGGAACACTGTCTGCCTAATGTGGGGGGAACACTGTCTGCCTAACGTGGGGGGAACACTGCCTGCCTAATGTGGGGGAACTCTGCCATTGTTGCGAAAAGGACATGAGAGTGGCACTTGCCAAGGTAAAGCCGCGCATTTCTGAACTGGTCTCTGAAAGACAACAGCAGAAGTCCCACTGATTTGCAGTAAATATTCATTATGTTTTTGTGTGAAAATCGTGTTTTCATGGTTTTGTTCTTTGCTCTTAATGGTTTTGTTCATTTTGTGCACCTATGTATAAATATATACTTAAATATATACCTCCTATGTTTTGAATTTGAAAAAAAATCATATTCTAGTTTTCCAATTAAGAGGGGTTCGGTGAATGCGCATATGAAACTGGTGGGGTTCAGTACCTCCATCAAGGTTAAGAACCACTGCCTTAAGGTGTTCTGCTAAAAGCATAACACCTACTATAGCATGTAGAATGGGTAGGTCACAGCGTCCGGGTTCTTCTGGAGTGTCAGATGGCAGATCCAGTGCATGAAGGAGAGAAGGAGTTGATCCGGTAGATCATCAAATGGCGGAACATCGGAAAGGAGCGCAGACCTCTTGATGGTAATATTTATTTTATTGGTAAAATTCGGTGCACCAAATTTTACCAATAAAAGAAATATTACCATCAAGAGGTCTGCGCTCCGTTCCGATGTTCCGCCATTTGATGATCTACCGGATCAACTCCTTCACTCCTTAATGCCAGCTCAGGAAATATTTCCACCAAGAAATGGAAGCGCATTTTATTACTTTTAATTATTTATGCCTTTTTCTTCTTTTCAGCTTTTCAAAACAATAGAAGTAGTTACACTTTTCAAAACATTTGGCTCACACCATTTTATTTATTAAAGGGGTGTTCGAGGAATAAAAAAAATAAAAAACAGGCCTTTTTTCTTTCAAAGAACTCTTGCTGTCTGTCTCCAGGTTGTGTGTGGTTCTGCAGCTTAGTTCCATTGAAGTGAATGGAGCCAAGTTGTAATACCACACTCAAAGTGGAGACAAGGAGGGCGCTGTCTTTGAAAGGAAAAATGCCTGATTCCTGGAGGGGTAATCCGCTGCACCCGATTTTCAGAATTTCCTTTTCTAATTGCTGGGTGCCCCCTCGTGATGTCATGACTTGCCCCCTCCCCCCCACCCATTCATGTCTATGGGAGGGGGGTGGCGGCACGTCACGGCCACCGCCGCCTGCACCTGGTGCTGCAGGATGCAGGATGCAGCGGAGTACCCCTTTAAATATATCCTAACTGTGATAGACTTGACTTTCTAATTCCACAAAGTTCATCAGGAAGATGCGACAGATCTTTATGGACATACTAATATTAATAAACCTGGGTGATTTAACACACACAGTCAGTATGTCAGTCTCACCAGTTCATGTCATTCCATAATGATATTTATTGTGTTATGTTGTATAAAGGTCAATCCGGCAGCGCAGTTCCTATTATCACCTGATGCACAGTTTCCACTCTCAATTAATTCCTCCCCTTGTTAAAGTGTAACAAAATAATGAGTCAATGTCATAAGGAAATTGGTGGGGTAATTTTTATGGTTTTATACGTTTAAAAAGAAAAAAAAACTATATTTGGACAGATCATGGCTGCTATGGCAGACAGCTCATTGAAGCTATAATAAATAACTGAGTATAGTTTCTTAAAGGAACACTAAACCTAATGGATAAAGCTTAAAAAGAATAATTTATCTGCAAGAAAATAAGATGCTAATATAATTTACAAATCTATATTGTATCTGTAATCTTCCTGATATAAAGCTAAAATCTCCCCAACCTGAAATGCCTGCATACACTAGGTGCGGATGGGTTATAGTGGCTATAGTATATCGTTGCTGCACTTTTTTGTGCACTTTTCTCTCTCCATTATATAAAGTAATGGAAGTTGCGGGCACATTAGAGGCCTAACTTCACTTCCAGAAATACTTTTTTTCTGAACTCTAATAACAATAAGATACTATATACTTTGATGCTGTGCATTAAAGGGGTGCTCCACTGCCCCAGCATCCAGAACATTTTCTTCCGAACGCTGGGTGCGGCTGTGGGGTTGTGACTTCATGGTCACGCCCCCCTGTGATGTCACACCACGCCCCCTCAATGCAAGTCTATGGGCCCGCCCCATAGACTTGCATTGAGGGGTCTGGCGTGACGTCACGACAAGCAGCCCGCACCCAGCATTCGGAACAAAATGTTCTGGACGCTGGGGCAGTGGAGTACCCCTTTAACCACTCAGATCCCCTTTCCCTGTGATGCCTCTATCTATTAATAACTCCCTGGATACTTGACAGCACTGTCCATAGATGTAATGATCACAACATCTTTGATCACTTGTAGTTCACAGTCAGAGCATTTTCTATGCTTAATTCTAGGTACTTCATTACAGTTCTGTTCAGTTTTGGCCAGTTCTGGTTTCAGCTGCAGTCTAAGGGGATCTCCTTATATACTGTGCTTAATGTACTCAATGCTCATGCCCCAGGAGATCTAGGAGAAAGTCTGATTGTAACATTCTTTTGAACTAACTCAACTGGGACTAGGCACTCACTCACTTGTTTAGGCACCCAGAGCTCATTCAGATACTGGTCAGCATTCACGTTCCCAACCAGTTACCCATCCAAGGTTAGGTGATGAACCACTTGTCCAAGCACCTAGGCCAAGTATTTATTGAAGCTAACACCCATGACTAAGTGGGCACTCACATATAAAGTGGGCCATTGTCAAACTTTAACTCTAGAGCTGGTGGGTTTTTAATACCAGGCCAACATGGCCCCTTACCAGAAACCCAGGGCCTGGTATTTCCCATTAGTCTAGAAACATAGGGCCTAATACTTACAAATTCAGAAACTCATTCACTAACTTATTCAGACTCCCAGAGAAAACGTGCTCATACACCTTATACTAAAGTTGTCCGAACCCGCTGTCATTGGCAGATGTGACCAACTGTCTATGGGGTATGGCAGCCTCCCGACTCTCCATGGACAGATTTTGTTACTTAAAGAGAAGAGTAGGGGGTGCTGGATTTTTGCTGAACAATCATGTATATGGGAAAGTCGAAAGAGATAACTTCTGACTGTACATTCAGTTATTGAAAATGTATGTCACTCACTTTGAGTACCCAGACTCTAATTGTTCTGTGTTGCCCCATTTAGGCCCCAACCACATCACAACTGAGTCACCAGTTTCAACACATGGCTCCTATTGTTTGACAGGTTAAATCAAGTGACAGGAAGCTGTAATGGTTTCCTGTCAAAAGTTATGACTTAACAATGCCGGGAACTATCAGCTGAAAGTAGCTTCATACTCTGAAGCAAGAAAAGGGATGAAAGGAAGATACAGTAGGAGTTGTTGCTGTCAAAGTTCTGCTTTTAGCAAATAGGATGCAAGACAGATAGGGGACCCTACAGTGTGCCCCCAGCTGTGCCTGCTCGTAGCTGCAACACTACGCTATGAGCAGATGCACAGTGTTTTGCGAGTCGCTGTGCACATGCGCAGTGTACTCACACACATTGCTGCTGCTCTTGGCTTAGCTCAGGGAGCAGGGGGAGCGATCATGATGTCTGTACACTGCGCATGGACACTGCGCATGCTCGTGGCGACACAGATTAATGTGTGTCTGCTTCTTGCAGCGCATTGCACTACGAGCAGGCAGGCACAGCTGGAGCCACACTTTAAGGTCCGACATCGGCGCATCCGCAGTGTAAAATACGTAACGGATCCGTTCCGTGTTACCCTACCCTTAAAGGGACTTTTCACTGAGAAAGAACTTACATACCCACCTGTTTTCTCTTACGGTATGTTCACATAGCAGAATTCTCTATAAAAATTCTGCAGTAAATTCCGCAGAAATTAACTGCCCATACCCTCCAATGGGATTCCGCTGTCCCATTCACGCGGCAAAAATTCTGCATTCTGCAAAAATATAAGTCTTGTATTATAATTTTGCTGAATTTTGCAAAGGAATCCTATTGATGTCAATGGATCATGAATTTCTGTGGAAAGTGAGGAATTGATGCAGAATTTATATATTATTGCCCACCTTTATAAGTGTATTGAGGAATCCTGGTGCAGAAATTCTGTGAAAAGTGCAGGAGAATTTTATTGAAATCAGTGGGACTCTGCTGCAGCAGAATGTCCGTGCAGAATATCGTGTACGGACATTCCGCACAAATTCCGCCATGTGAAAATATCCTACGGGCTCATTCTCGCGAGCAAATTTTGTTTTAAACTCGCAGAGGGAAGTTTGAAAGGGACGGGCTCTCTACAGCAGATTTTCTGCGGCGGAATCTCTGTTGTTGAAAATCTGTCACAGACTCCATTGACTTTGATTTTCCGCAGCGGAGATTACACTGCAGAAAATCTGCTGCGACAGCCCGCAGAGAGCCCATCCATTTCAAACTCGTAAGGGGAAACCTGCTGCGAGTTTGAAACTAAATCTGCTTCTCTGAACGCACCCTTAGCCTGCACTTTACTTTACTTCTTAGAACAGCAGACTGTGTTCCAGGTTCACTATTTTCGCTGTAAGCAGTCAGGAAGTTGTAACAACTGTCTACCATCTTGGAAGCCATGGGCAGCTATCTTGTCACTGAGTATTGCAAGTAATAAGACTTGTCTATGTATTCTGTGCGTGATACACCATTAAATACTCCCGTGTGCCTGCCTAGATTTGGATAAAGAAGGGAATGTACTCCTAATATAACAGTCCTGACGTACTCTATGAATTAGAATAGCAAATTCTTCTTCTCAATAGGGTGCTTAAAGAGTCGAGAACATTCTTTCTTTGGAGCACCCATCTTGTCTGCACTTCATACAGATGGGCCACACAATGTGTCTTGTTAAGGAACCAAAAGCAAACTTTCCTGTATATGGAATGTTAAAGATCTGTGCAGAGATGAAGCGGTGCTTTATCATTTAGCACAATCTCGTTTTTTATGGTATCAATGTATTTTACATATTCAAAAATATATAGTGTGGGCTCTAACAAGAGCCCCTTCACATGGTGTTTCTCATCTGTATAAGGCTGGGTTCACACCACGTTTTGTTAAATACGGCTCCCGTATACGGTTGGGAGGAGGGGGCGGGGCTTAATCGCGGCGCCCGCACTCAGCAGTATTCGGGAACCGTATTTAATGTATGTCTATGAGCCGACCGGAGTGAACCGCAGCCTCCGATCGGCTTAGTTTTCGGCCGTATGCGGTTTCCCGACTGCAGGCAAAAACGTGATTGACCACGTTTTTGCCTGCGGTCAGGAAACCGCATACGGCCGAAAACGAAGCCGACCGGAGGCTGCGGTTCACTCCGGTCGGCTCATAGACATACATTAAATACGGTTCCAGAATACGGTTGAGTGCGGGCGCCGCGATTAAGCCCCGCCCCGCCCCCCTCCTCCCAACCGTATACGGGAGCCGTATTTAACAAAACGTGGTGTGAACCCGGCCTAAGTTGGAAAACTTTCAAAACAGTATATTGACATGTTCCATGGCGTACATGTTGTGAGTCTACTGAGTTTAATGGACTAAACATAATCTACTAGTAACAATGTTCAGTCTATTTCCCAAACTAAACTTCTGACATGCAACAGAAATTCGATATGAATGGGCCCTAAGTTAAAAGCCAGATGGGTCAAGGATTACAAAAGTGGCTTTACATTCTCAAAAAATGGTTAATAAATATGTCGCACAGCAGATAAGACATCATATTGGAATAATTTACAACTGCTTAGGGCAGGGCGGTATATTGGTTCATACCGAATATCGAAATTTCGGTATGGGAGCTGGGAGTTGTAGTTTTGCAACATCTGGAGGTCCGCAGATTGCAAACCACTGCTCTATACTGTATCCCTATGCCCGGGCTGCAAAAGGTAAACAAAATAAACTTTAACTCACCTTCCCCGTCGGTCTGGACCTGCTTCCCAGGGAATGGAACGTCGGACAGCCGTCAGCCTATCAGCAGCCGCAGCAATGTTCTGCCTCGGCCAGTGATAGGCTGAGCCCACTGTCATGTAAGAAGCTGGCCAGCTTCTTACATGACAGTGCGCTCAGCCTATCAACGGTCGAGGTGGAACAGCGCTGCGGCCGGTGATAGGCTGACGGCTGTCCGACGTTCCCGTCCCCAGCGTAAGGCAGACATCGGAAGATGCGTTAGTTTTATTTTGTTTACCTTTTGCAGCCCGGGCATAGGGATACAGCATAGAGATACCGCACAGTATAGAGAGTGTCAGAGCCGGCGGCCGCAACAAACAGGAGGACGAGGAGAGCAGCGCTTGCGGGTGACGTGAGTAGTACCCCGATGGGGAAAGCGCAGCGCTGGGCTAATAATTAATTTTGGGGGAGGGGGATACCGTTATATACCGTGGAACTGCCATAAGTTACAAAAATACTGTGATACACATATCTGGCCATACCGCCCAGCCCTACAACTGCTATCTCTGGGCCATTGACTGATTTTTGTTTTATACTGTATATTTGTTGAGTAGCACAGACATTATACGGGATAAGAGGATTGTCTGATAGTCAGCATTTTTTCTTAATTATATACGTGGTGAGTCAATATTTATGCAAGAATCCCTGGAGCTAGACATTTACTGAGATTATATGTTTCACAATACAATGTTGTGAAAAAGTTATTAGTCATTGCACATATTGAATGTTTTTTTTGATCTTTATGTAAAATGTCACATTAGACAAAGGGAACCTACATTTTCCAAGCGCTTATATCACCTACCGTATGAAAAAGTATCTTTTCCACCCAACCGTATCACCAAAACTACAAACATTATCTTTTATATAGATTTTATAGATTTTTATTTCACGTCCAAATTTTGCAGCACATAGAGTAGACAGTATTTATTTGTCTGTTGCCCTGGAAACATATCGGCCTGTAGAAGAGCTGTAGACATAAACCGGTAGGACATTTTTAGTTGGGATGGTTTTCAAAAACAAATCAGGAATTGGTTGAGGTAAAATATACATTTTAAGCCTTGGAACCTAGAATTGTACACTTCTCCAGTCTCAGATACATTCACCATCTCTGTTCCTGATTTGACATTAAAGGGGTACTCCGGCGCTTAGACATCTAATCCCCCTCCCATAGGCTTGCATTGAGGGGGGCGGAGGCATGACGTCACCCTTTAAGATAGAGATGGGACTCATAGAAGAGGAACAAGATTCTCTAAGCATTTTGTTGGTAAGAGGATTAGTTGTCTATATGGGAACATTCATAAAATAAATAGAAAAGATTTTCAGACTCCCTAAAAACCCATTAAAGTAATTATGAGGCTTTCCATATTATTAAGGTGTTTTAAATGTGCACCACCTAGAAACTGCAAGATAAGTACATGTTAAAGCTGTCGCCCAAGCTGGCCATATACGTTAGATTACAACTTTCAAACTTCTTCTCCCAGGGCTTTAACTGCTAGACCTTGGTCAATTTATCTTTTTGTATCTACAGGATCCTGTATCACATTTAAATAAGCTACAGACTGGTGTGAGAAAGACTTGTGTAGCACATAAAACATTGGAAAAACCTACGGGTTCTGGATCCTTCTGGGGAAGGGGAAAACTGGACACTAAAGTTTAGGTCCAGTCACAAAACCAGATACGGGTCAAAAATGAGCCGACCGGAGTCATCGTTTGACTCCGGGCGGCTGATTAAAGTAAATGGATTTCGGCGCTGGTCTGGCTGGGGTACGGGAGCGCCCGGTTTTCCCCTCCCCCAGCCGGATCCGGCACCCGTAGAGTGAAAACGAGGTGTGAATGCAGCTTCACCCAGTTGTACCTCCCCAGCAGGACCCTGCATTGGTGGCGATATTAATGAAAATCTTTAGGTTTACATATATGTTAAAAATCTAAAGTGTATAAAACTCATCTGCATCTAATAGTCTGCTATTGGGGCAGGCTAGACTTTAGTATGTTGGATTTCAACATGCCAGATATCTTATTTCCAGAGGTGATGAACACTGTTAGAGATGTGACAGACTCTTATCAAGCATGCTTGGCTGATCCGATGGGAAATTGTGGTGAAGGTTAAGCAACATTTTTAATGGATCTGGGTTGACAGAAGTGAATGTTTAGCATTGGAATGCATAAAAAAATAATAATAATAAAAAAAAAAAAAAATATATATATATATATATATATATATATATATATATATATATATATATCTTTACCATTTTGCAAAATGTATACTTTGACGGATTCAGTCAATTGTCTATTATGTATAGTGGAAGGGAGGGGCGCCCCCAACTCTTCCCCAGCAGGTGATGTCTGGGAAGAAAAGGGACAGGTATGTTGGATTTTTTAACTGCTCAACCAGAACTGTCTGGCAGTGGCTTATTCCTCTACTTTCCATTCACAACAAATGAAGATTTGGTCATGCTGAATATTCATATATGGGGAGATTAGGGAAAAGGGTTATTGAAGGTATACAGGCACCTTTACACATTTTAAGTGTTTTCCTGTTGTTTTCTGTATAGTTGAAAAAGGGTATTCGGGTTTAAACCTCCAAACTGTCTGGCATATGTGTGCCCAATGAAGTTTATGGATATTGTACAGTGTATATCTGGAAATTTCCGATGTATACTGCCAACTGTATGGCAAATCATGGTGTGAAAAAAAGCCGAAGGCCATGTTCACACACATTTTTTTTAAACCTAAATTACAGCTTCTTTTCTATTCACACAGCTTTTTTTACCTGCTTTTTTTGGCTGTTTATACTCAAAATGAGGGTCAAAATGGTGTGTAAACAAAACCTAAAATATCATTAAATAAATTTGATTATACAAATTCTCATTCACAAGAGTTTCTGGAGGTTGCTTCATTTATATTAGTAGCCAAAGCATACTGTATAGCTTTCCTTATTTATGTAACATTTCTTTTATAATTTTGCTCATTTTTATTATTTTGTTGCATTTATGTAGCATTTTTCCCCTCACTTAACTGAATGAACAGAAAACTAACAGCATGACTTATATAGAAAATGGCCAAATTGCCACAAAACAAGCAAAGTCTTTTCCAATGACGTCCTAATCTTAACACATTGATCTAATACATAGAAACGTCAGGACGGTTTAAATAGCATTTTATAGTCTTATTGTTTTAGTCGAGTACATGACCTGTTCTGATTACTGTTCTGTCATTTACAAGGCTACCTAATGGCTTCCAGACTGTGTGTTCATTTTCCATTATAGTAATGCACTTGTGGCCTGTAGCCTATCTCCAATAGAAATCTGCAGCATCTGCTTTATCTATGCATTAGAAAGCAGATCTATCACCTTCGATTAAGGCTATCTGACATTACATTAGAGATCACTTTGTATAATCGCTGCCCCCGGGAAGCTTTAATGTGCAGTTCATTTAAAATATTTAGTTTGGCATGAATTTCTTCTCTCCTTGTGATAAGAGTGTTGTGAGCCGGTCTGTCTGCAGTCAGATTTTATAGGAAAAGTGTGCCCTCTGCAGGACAGTATAGAGAATAGCAGCGACACTAACAGTGATTACTGACATTGATGTTCAAGACACCCAGCATAAAATCATTGGAAAGAAGATTTACCTACAGTAACAGACAATACTATGGCAGGAAATGTAGTTGTGTCCTAGACCACTCATAATCCTAGACCACACATAACCTTGATTGTCCATGCATCTAATGAACATCATTTAGACAAATGGACGCTTGATCCAATAGATGGGTAGAAAGCACACAATACAATGTCCTCTATGATTTCTTTCTACCCAATCAGTGAGCAGTACATTCAGGTATCTCTTGATCAGGGCCGGTTTTAGGCTTAGCGTGGCCCTGAGCAAAATTAAAAGTGGGGCCCCAAAAGTCGTAAAAGTGCACTAACCAGATTTGCACATTTTTGGTCACTCCAAATACCATAAAAAAATATCTAAAAAGCTATTGAAAAGTCCCATCAAAACAAAAATGGTACCAATAAAAACTACAAATCACAGTGCAAAAAATGATTTCATACATCCCCATTTACAGAAAAATAAAAGTGTTATAGGGATCAGAATAGTATTATTTTAAACATAATTATTTTTGTACAAAAACTAAAGCAGTAAAAAAAAAAAAAACTATATAAATTGTGTATTGTTGTAACCGTATGGACCTACAAAATAGAGATAGTGTGTTGTTTTTATCGAAATATGCACTGCGTAGAAACAGATGCCATCAACTTTTACAAAATGGCGTTTTAATATTGAGGTTCTGAACCAGTGCGTGGTATGACACGACATGCCTGCTACCCATCATCACTACAAGCAGCCACTGCTCTTTGAGGCAGAGGGCACCACCACCATAGCGCCTGATCTTAGGGTGGTAAGGGTGGTGTGATGGAGTTCCATGCCCCCCTTACAAATTTTCGTCCGCTCCTCCCCTCAGGTCTCTGGACATTTCCAAACCGGCTCTTCAATATACATTTCTTGTCTCCACTTCCCCGCTCTGTATTACTGGTTACTGTGTGTGCTGCTGCGGCCTCTGATCCTCCCTCCTGCCTGACTTCCATCATCCTGCCCCCCATCATCCTAACACTAAGGCCCCTTACACACTGCCGTTGCTACCCATCGAGAACGGCCATTAAAGTCTCTTTTTTTCTTCTTCTGATGAATTTAACAGTCGTTCTTGTGACGAGGAGCAATGGGCAACAACGGGTCCCGGTTGCTCCCATTTACTTTTATGGGGGCCGCCGGGCGCCGTTATTTTTTGATGGGAATAGTGGGAGAAAAAGACGGAACAAGCAGTCATTTTTCTCCCGCTATTTCTCCCCGCTAACCGCAGTGTGAAAAAAGCCTAACCAGACTCCCATCATCCTCCCACTGTCCCCAAACACAGAGACATATACACATTTATCTCCAAGAGTATACCTTTATAGCAATTGCATACTATATTTATACACACACAGATCTTTATTTATTTGGAGATACATGAGTATAATCATGTTGATGTAATAATAATTTAATAAATATTTATACATCAGTATATGCATTTATATATGTACACACACACATATAGATCAGTGTTTTCCAAACATTGTATTGAAAGCTTTTGTAAAACTACAACTCCCCGTATTCCCAGACAGGCTTTTGCTGTCCGGCCATGCTGGGAGTTGTAGTTTTGCAACAACTAGAGACACTCTCTAAAATACTTGTATGTAAGGCCCCTTTCACACTACAAAATGACTCCGTTTTAAAGAGCCATCAAAGTTCTATCTGAAAATTGGCTGTAAAACGGCAGTAACAAAATCCTCTACGGCCGTTATTAATAATATCTTTCTCTCTCTCTCATATATATATATATATATATATATATATATATATATATTAAACTATCAGTGTTTTCCAAACCGTGTGACGCCAGCTGCTGCAAAACTGTCAAGGCATGCTGGGAGCTGTAGTTTTACAAAAAGCTTGCAACACATTGTTTGATAAACACTGAGATATAAATTACAACTCCCAGCATGCCCGGACAGGATATGGATGTTTGGGCATGCTGGGAGTTGTAGTTTTGAAACAGCTGGCACACAGTGTTTGGAAAACACATGAAGAAAAGACATATATACATATATATTTTTTTCTTTGTTTACCAAACAGTGTGCCAGCTGTTTCAAAACTACAACTCCCAGCATGCCCAGACATCCATATCCTGTCCGGGCATGCTGGGAGTTGTAATTTAGCAAAATCGAGAGAGAGATAGAGAGAGAGAGAGACCTTATATATCTATGCTAATAATAACCTTTTGGAGTCAATTGACACGTCCAAGATAGCCGGTGATGTGGAGCTGCGCTGTGGCACCAGCACACGCGCAGCAGCCAGTGATACAGAGCGGGGAGGTGGAGGTAAGAAATGTATATTGAAGAGCCGGTTCTGAATTGTCCGGAGACCTGAGGGGAGGAGCCGACAGAAAGTTGACCAGGGTGCATGGAACTCCATCACAGTGGCCCTAGAATAAATGGGGAGATGGGGAGGGGGATGCAGTTTGGCCACCGCTGTGATAAATGCGGCACTAGGTCTTGGCCATATTGGCCTAATGACAAATACCTCCACTACATATCACATACAGAAAAAAAAAATATACATATACACACACACACATGTATAATCACAAATACACACACATTCACACACACACACACACACATATATATATATATATATATATATATATATATCATGTGTGTATACATGCTGTACACACACAACACACTATAAATGAATGTAAGAGAAATAGTTCACATCACACATGTTCACACACTAGATCAGTGTTTCCCAACCAGGGTGCCTCCAGCTGTTGCAAAACTACAACTCTCAGCATGCCCGGACAGCCTCTGGTTCCAGGAAAAGCTAGATGGTGAATAAGTAATGTTTTTCACAAAATGGCATCCATGGACACACTCTCGTAAGCTATCACTATACTAAAAAGATTAGCAGATAGATGTGTTTTTGAAGGGGTATTAGCAATATTTATCTACCTCTTTCTCAAGAAAGTCAAATAGTAGATGAAGAACTTCAGATGTTACGGTAGTATTATCTTAAAGAGGTTCTATAGCACATTTTATTAAAATATCCAAGGGCACCAAGTACTCTTACTTTAAGTGAAACACCTAGCTCCTAGAACCTCATGTACGGATAGTTCGCGCTGACACTGATGCTCCCTGAGCCTGCAGGACAGCTTGAATATCTTCGGAACTTGTTTGGGGCTGCTTATCCACTATACGGACTATCCTGCATTGACAACTTTCATACATTTTTCTCTTCTGTCCATGCCCAGGGAGATTAGCTACAGTGTCATGGGCTGCAAATTTTTTGATAATGTTGCGCACTGTGGACAAGGGCAAATCTAGATCTCTGGAGATGGACTTGTAACCTTGAGATTGTTGATATTTTTCCACAATTTTGGTTCTCAAGTCCAGTTTCTTCTCCTCCTTCAGTTGTCCATGCTTAGTGTGGCGCACACACAGACACACAATGCAAAGACTAAGTGAACTGCCCTCCTTTTTATCTGCTTTCAGGTGTGATTTTTATATTGCCCACACCTATTACTTGCTCCAGGTGAATTTAACCCCTTAAGGTCTGAGCCCTTTTTCACCTTAACGACTCGGCCATTTTTTGCAATTCTGACCACTGTCACTTTGAACATTAATAACTCTGGAATGCTTTTAGTTATCATTCTGATTCTGAGATTGTTTTTTTCGTGACATATTCTACTTTAACATAGTGGTAAAATTTTGTGGTAACTTGCATCCTTTCTTGGTGAAAAATCACAAAATTTGATGAAAAATGTGAAAATGTTGCATTTTTCTAACTTTGAAGCTCTCTGCTTGTAAGAAAAATGGATATTCCCCAAAAAATTTTTTTATTCACATTTCCAATATGTCTACTTTATGTTTGCATCATAAAATTGATGTGTTTTTACTTTTGGAAGACACCAGAGGGCTTCAAAGTTCAGCAGCAATTTTCCAATTTTTCACAAAATTTTGAAACTCGCTTTTTTTCAGGGACCAGTTCAGGTTTGAAGTGGATTTGAAGGGTCTTCATATTAGAAATACCCCACAAATTACCCCATTATAAAAACTGCAACCCCCAAAGTATTCAAAATGACATTCAGTCAGCGTTTTAACCCTTTAGGTGTTTCACAGGAATAGCAGCAAAGTGAAGGAGAAAATTCACAATCTTCATTTTTTACACTCGTATGTTATTATAGACCCAATTTTTGAATTTTTGCAAGGGGTAAAAAGCAGAACATTTTTACTTGTATTTGAAACTCAATTTTTCTCGAGTAAGCACATACATCATATGTCTATGTTAATTGTTCGGCGGGCGCAGTAGAGGGCTCAGAAGGGAAGGAGCGACAAATGGTTTTTGGGGGGCATGTCACCTTTAGGAAGCCCCTATGGTGCCAGAACAGCAAAAAAAAAAAAAACACATGGCATACCATTTTGGAAACTAGACCCCTCGGGGAACATAACAAGGGGTAAAGTGAACCTTAATACCCCACAGGTGATTCACGACTTTTGCATATGTAAAAAAAAAATTTTTTTTCCTAAAATGCTTGGTTTCCCAAAAGTTTTACATTTTTAAAAAGGGTAATAGCAGAAAATACCCCCCAAAATCTGAAGCCCAATTTCTCCTGATTCAGAAAACACCCCATATGGGGGTGAAAAGTGCTCTGCTGGCGCACTACAGGTCTCAGAGAAGGAGTCACATTTGGCTTTTTGAAAGCAAATTTTGCTCTGGGGGCATGCCGCATCTAGGAAGCCCCTATGGTGCCAGAACAGCAAAAAAAAAAAAAAAAAAAAAACACATGGCATACTATTTTGGCAACTAGACCCCTCGGGGAACGTAACAAGGGGTAAAGTGAACCTTAATACCCCACAGGTGTTTCACGACTTTTGCATATGTAAAAAAAAAAAATTATTTTTACCTAAAATGCTTCTTTTCCCAAAAATTTTACATTTTTAAAAAGGGTAAAAGCAGAAAATACCCCCCAAAATTTGTAACACAATTTCTCCCGAGTACGGTAATACCCCATATGTGACCCTAAACTGTTGCCTTGAAATACGACAGGGCTCCAAAGTGAGAGCGCCATGCGCATTTGAGGTCTAAATTAGGGATTGCATAGGGGTGGACATAGGGGTATTCTACGCCAGTGATTCCCAAACAGGGTGCCTCCAGCTGTTATAAAATTCCCAGCATGCCTGGACAGTCAGTGGCTGTCTGGTAATACTGAGAGTAGTTGTTTTGCAACAGTTTTGGAAACAGTGGCGTACCAGACGTTTTTCATTTTTATTGGGGAGGGGGGCTGTGTAGACGTATGTGTATATGTAGTGTTTTTTACTTTTTATTTTATTTTGTGGTAGTGTAGTTAGTGTTTTTAGGGTACAGTCGCACGGGCAGGGGTTCACAGTAGTTTCTTGCTGGCAGTTTGAGCTGCGGCAGAAAATTTGCCGCAGCTCAAACTTGCAGCCGGATACTTACTGTAAACCTCCGCCCTTGTTAGTGTACCCTGTACATTCACATTGGGGGGGAGAAACATCCAGCTGTTGCAAAACTACAACTCCCAGCATGTACAGTCTATCAGTGCATGCTGGGAGTTGCAGTTTTGCAACAGCTGGAGGCACACTGGTTGTGAAACACCGAGTTTGGTAACAACCAGTGTTTTGCAACCAGTGTGCTATCAGCTGTTGCAAAAGCTACAACCCCCAGAATGTACGGACAGCGAAAGGGCATGCTGGGTCTTATAGTTATGCAACAGCTGGAGGCATACTACTTTGGCTGGGGATGCTGGGGAGTGTAGTTATGCAACAGCTGGAGACACACTGGTTTGCTACTTAACTCAGTGTTTCAGCAGGCATCGGGCACCGGCTCCCCTCCGGCTGGCGGCGGGGGGCCGGGATTTGACAGGACGTACTCAAACAGAGGGACTCGGAAAAGGGGCCGTTTGAGTACGTCCTGCGTCATTAACCCCTTAAGGACCAATGACGTACCGGTACGTCATTGGTCCTGCTCTTCTGATATAACGCGGGGTTACACAGTAACCCCGCGTCATATCATGGCGGGCCCGGCGTCATAGTGAAGCCGGGACCCGCCTCTAATAGCGCGCAGCGCCGATCGCGGCGCCGCGCGCTATTAACCCTTTAGCCGCGCGCTCAAAGCTGAGCCGCGCGGCTAAAAGTGAAAGTGAAAGTTCCCGGCTAGCTCAGTCGGGCTGTTCGGGATAGCCGCGGCTAATCGCGGCATCCCGAACAGCTGACAGGACAGCGGGAGGGCCCCTTCCTGCCTCCTCGCTGTCCGATCGCCGAATGACTGCTCAGTGCCTGAGATCCAGGCATGAGCAGTCATCCGGCAGAATCGTTGATCACTGGTTTCTTATGAGAAACCAGTGATCAACATAGAAGATCAGTGTGTGCAGTGTTATAGGTCCCTATGGGACCTATAACACTGCAAAAAAAAAGTGGAAAAAAAAAGTGAATAAAGGTCATTTAACTCCTCCCCTATTAAAAGTTTGAATCACCCCCCTTTTCCAATAAAAAAAAAAACACAGTGTAAATAAAAATAAAAATAAACATATGTGGTATCAGCGCGTGCGGAAATGTCCGAATTATAAAAATATATCATTAATTAAACCGCTCGGTCAATGGCGTGCGCGCAAAAAAATTCCAAAGTCCAAAATAGTGCATTTTTGGTCACTTTTTATATCATTTAAAAATGAATAAAAAGTGATCAATAAGTCCTATCAATGCAAAAATGGTACCGTTAAAAACTTCAGATCACGGCGCAAAAAATGAGCCCTCATACCGCCCCATACACAGAAAAATAAAAAAGTTATAGGGGTCAGAAGATGACAATTTTAAACGTATTAATTTTCCTGCATGTAGTTGTGATTTTTTCCAGAAGTCCGACAAAATCAAACCTATATAAGTAGGGTATCATTTTAATCGTATGGACCTACAGAATACATATCAGGTGTCATTTTTACCGAAAAATGTACTACGTAGAAACGGAAGCCCCCAAAAGTTACAAAACAGCGTTTTTTTTTCAATTTTGTCGCACAATGATTTTTTTTCCCGCTTCACCATAGATTTTTGGGCAAAATGACTGACGTCATTACAAAGTAGAATTGGTGTCGCAAAAAATAAGCCATCATATGGATTTTTAGGTGTAAATTTGAAAGAGTTATGATTTTTTAAAGGCAAGGAGCAAAAAACGAAAATGCAAAAACGGAAAAACCTCCGGTCCTTAAGGGGTTAAGGGGTTAAAAGAACATAACACGCTTGAAACAATCTTATTTTTCCACAAATTTGAAAGGGTGTCAATAATTTTGTCCAGCCCATTTTTGGAGTTTGAGGTGACATTATGTCCAATTTGCTTTTTTTTTCCTCCCTTTTTTGGTTTACTTCCAATACACACAAAGGGAATAAACATGTGTATAGCAAAACATGTGTTACTGCAATCCTTTTCTGCGAGAAATACTTCAGCTTTTTAGAAAAATTTCAGGGGTGCCAACCAGGGCCGTTTGAAGGAATTTGGGGGCCCCAAACAAAATGGACATGGAGGCCCCCCCCCCCCTTGATGTTCACACACGTCACGCTCTAGGGCCAACGTCAGAATGTAGTAATGCCGGCCCTTGAATTCTGGGAGCACGACGTGAGTGAATGTCGATACGAGGCCCCCACATTAGGTGCAGCAGATTACCCCCACATTAGGTGCAGCAGAGTAACCCCCACATTAGGTGCAGCAGAGTTCCCCCCACATTAGGTGCAGCAGAGTTCCCCCCACATTAGGTGCAGCAGAGTTCCCTCCACATTAGGTGCAGCAGAGTTCCCCCACATTAGGTGTGGCAGAGTTCCCCCCACATTAGGTGCGGCAGAGTTCCCCCCACATTAGGAAGGCAGTGTTCCCCCCACATTATGTAGGCAGTGTTCCCCCCACATTAGGTGCAGCATAGTTCTCCCCACATTAGGTTAGCAGTGTTCCCCCCTCATTAGGTGCCGCATAGTTCTCCCCACATTAGGTTGCCAGTGTTGCCCCCACATTAGGTGCAGCATAGTTCTCCCCACATTAAGTTGGCAGTGTTCCCCCCAATTTAGGTGCAGCATAGTTCTTCCCACATTAGGTTGGCAGTGTCCCCCCCCCCCACATTAGGTGCAGCATAGTTCTCCCCACATTAGGCTGGCAGTGTTCCCCCCACATTAGGTGCAGCATATATAGTTACATGTCCATCAAGTTCAACCAGGGAAGCATAGTTCTCCCCACATTAGGTTGGCAGCTTTCCCCCCACATTAAGTGCAGCATAGTTCTCCCCACATTGGGTTGGCAGTGTTCCCCCCACATTAGGTAGGCAGTGTTCCCCCCACATTAGATAGGAAGTGTTCCCCCACATTAGGCTGGCAGTGTTCCCCCCACATTAGGTGCAGCAGAGTTCCCCCCCACATTAAGTGCAGCCGAGTTCTCCCCACATTAGGTGCAGCAGAGTTCTCCCCACATTAGGTGTGGCAGAGTTCCCCCCACATTAGGTGCGGCAGAGTTCCCCCCACATTAGGAAGGCAGTGTTCCCCCCACATTAGGTAGGCAGTGTTCCCCCCACATTAGGTGCAGCAGAGTTCTCCCCACATTAGGTGTGGCAGAGTTCCCCCACATTAGGTGCGGCAGAGTTCCCCCCACATTAGGAAGGCAGTGTTCCCCCCACATTAGGTAGGCAGTGTTCCCCCCACATTAGGTGCAGCATAGTTCTCCCCACATTAGGTTAGCAGTGTTCCCCCCTCATTAGGTGCCGCATAGTTCTCCCCACATTAGGTTGGCAGTGTTGCCCCCACATTAGGTGCAGCATAGTTCTCCCCACATTAGGTTGGCAGTGTTCCCCCCAAATTAGGTGCAGCATAGTTCTTCCCACATTAGGTTGGCAGTGTCCCCCCCCCCACATTAGGTGCAGCATAGTTCTCCCCACATTAGGTGCAGCATATATAGTTACATGTCCATCAAGTTCAACCAGGGAAGCATAGTTCTCCCCACATTAGGTTGGCAGCGTTCCCCCCACATTAAGTGCAGCATAGTTCTCCCCACATTAGGTTGGCAGTGTTCCCCCCACATTAGGTAGGCAGTGTTCCCCCCACATTAGATAGGAAGTGTTCCCCCACGGCAGTGTTCCCCCCCACATTAGGTGCAGCCGAGTTCTCCCCACATTAGGCCGGCAGTCTTCCCCCCACATTAGGCAGGCAGTGTTCCCCCACATTAGGCTGGCAGTGTTCCCCCCACATTAGGTGCAGCAGAGTTCTCCCCACATTAGGCTGGCAGCGTTCCCCCACATTAGGTAGGCAGTGTTCCCCCCACATTAGGTGCAGCATAGTTCTCCCCACATTAGGCTGGCAGTGTTCCCCCACATTAGGCTGGCAATGTTCCCCCACATTAGGCTGGCAGTGTTCCCCCACATTAGGCAGGCATTGTTCCCCCACATTAGGTAGGCAGTGTTCCCCCACATTAGGCTGGCAGTGTTCTGCCACATTAGGCTGGCAGTGTTCCCTCACATTAGGTAGGCAGTGTTCCCCACAGACGTACAGCCTCCAGCCATATACAGTGTATGGCTGGAGGCTGTATGCCTGTGTACTGCCCCACTTCAGTGCTCCGACCACCGCTCCTCCCTTCCGGCCATAACATTAGTTCCGGGACCAGAGAAGCGATGGTCGGATCATCGAAGATGACGTACCGCTGGTCACTTACCAAGCTGACCAGCGCACGTCTTCCTCCTCCTCGATGCTCCGGTCTTCTGCGCCTCCGTTGCTATGGGCATTTTTACACTTAATGCGGGGCCGCAGGGAGTTAATGGGGAAATCCCTGTGTCCCAAAAACATCTTTCAGGACACAGGGATTCTGATTTTTAAAGGATGTATGTTACGCCGAGCGCTCCGGGTCCCCGCTCCTCCCCGGAGCGCTCGCTTCTCTCTCGCTACCGCAGCGCTCCGGGCAGCTCCACTGACCCGGTGCGCTGCGATACCGTCTCCAGCCGGGATGCGATTCGCGATGCGGGTAGCGCCCGCTCGCGATGCGCATCCCGGCTCCCGTACCTGACTCGCTCTCCGTCTGTCCTGTCCCGGCGCGCGCGGCCCCGCTCCCTAGGGCGCGCGCGCGCCGTGTCTCTGCGATTTAAAGGGCCACTGCGCCGCTGATTGGCGCAGTGGTTCCAATTAGTGTGTTCACCTGTGCACTCCCTATTTATACCTCACTTCCCCTTCACTCCCTCGCCGGATCTTGTTGCCATTGTGCCAGTGAAAGCGTTTCCTTGTGTGTTCCTAGCCTGTGTTCCAGACCTCCTGCCGTTGCCCCTGACTACGATTCTTGCTGCCTGCCCCGACCTTCTGCTACGTCCGACCTTGCTTCTGTCTACTCCCTTGTACCGCGCCTATCTTCAGCAGTCAGAGAGGTTGAGCCGTTGCTAGTGGATACGACCTGGTCACTACCGCCGCAGCAAGACCATCCCGCTTTGCGGCGGGCTCTGGTGAAAACCAGTAGTGACTTAGAACCGATCCACTAGCACGGTCCACGCCAATCCCTCTCTGGCACAGAGGATCCACTACCTGCCAGCCGGCATCGTGACAGTAGATCCGGCCATGGATCCCGCTGAAGTTCCTCTGCCAGTTGTCGCCGACCTCACCACGGTGGTCGCCCAGCAGTCACAACAGATAGCGCAACAAGGCCAACAGCTGTCTCAACTGACCGTGATGCTACAGCAGCTACTACCACAGCTTCAGCAATCATCTCCTCCGCCAGCTCCTGCACCTCCTCCGCAGCGAGTGGCCGCTTCTGGTCTACGACTATCCTTGCCGGATAAATTTGATGGGGACTCTAAATTCTGCCGTGGCTTTCTTTCCCAATGTTCCCTGCACTTGGAGATGATGTCGGACCAGTTCCCTACTGAAAGGTCTAAGGTGGCTTTCGTAGTCAGCCTTCTGTCTGGAAAAGCTCTGTCATGGGCCACACCGCTCTGGGACCGCAATGACCCCGTCACTGCCTCTATACACTCCTTCTTCTTAGAAATTCGAAGTGTCTTTGAGGAACCTGCCCGAGCCTCTTCTGCTGAGACTGCCCTGTTGAACCTGGTCCAGGGTAATTCTTCCGTTGGCGAGTACGCCGTACAATTCCGTACTCTTGCTTCAGAATTATCCTGGAACAATGAGGCCCTCTGCGCGACCTTTAAAAAAGGCCTATCCAGCAACATTAAAGATGTTCTGGCCGCACGAGAAATCCCTGCTAACCTACATGAACTCATCCATCTTGCCACTCGCATTGACATGCGTTTTTCCGAAAGGCGTCAGGAGCTCCGCCAGGATATGGACTTTGTTCGCACAAGACGTTTTTTCTCCCCGGCTCCTCTCTCCTCTGGTCCCCTGCAATCCGTTTCTGTGCCTCCCGCCGTGGAGGCTATGCAGGTCGACCGGTCTCGCCTGACACCTCAAGAGAGGACACGACGCCGCATGGAGAATCTCTGTCTGTACTGTGCCAGTACCGAACACTTCCTGAAGGATTGTCCTATCCGTCCTCCCCGCCTGGAAAGACGTACGCTGACTCCGCACAAAGGTGAGACAGTCCTTGATGTCTACTCTGCTTCTCCACGTCTTACTGTGCCTGTGCGGATATCTGCCTCTGCCTTCTCCTTCTCTACTATGGCCTTCTTGGATTCCGGATCTGCAGGAAATTTTATTTTGGCCTCTCTCGTCAACAGGTTCAACATCCCAGTGACCAGTCTCGCCAGACCCCTCTACATCAATTGTGTAAACAATGAAAGATTGGATTGTACCATACGTTTCCGCACGGAGCCCCTTCTAATGTGCATCGGACCTCATCACGAGAAGATTGAATTTTTGGTCCTCCCCAATTGCACTTCCGAAATCCTCCTTGGACTACCCTGGCTTCAACTCCATTCCCCAACCCTGGATTGGTCCACTGGGGAGATCAAGAGTTGGGGGCCCTCTTGTTTCAAGGACTGCCTAAAATCGGTTCCCAGTACCCCTTGCCGTGACTCTGTGGTTCCCCCTGTAACCGGTCTCCCTAAGGCCTATATGGACTTTGCGGATGTTTTTTGCAAAAAACAAGCTGAGACTCTACCTCCTCACAGGCCTTATGATTGTCCTATTGACCTCCTCCCGGGCACTACTCCACCCCGGGGCAGAATCTATCCTCTGTCCGCCCCAGAGACTCTTGCTATGTCGGAGTACATCCAGGAAAATTTAAAAAAAGGCTTTATCCGTAAATCCTCCTCTCCTGCCGGAGCCGGATTTTTCTTTGTGTCCAAAAAAGATGGCTCTCTACGCCCTTGCATTGACTACCGCGGTCTTAATAAAATCACGATAAAGAACCGCTACCCTCTACCCCTCATCTCTGAACTCTTTGATCGCCTCCAAGGTGCCCACATCTTTACCAAACTGGACTTAAGAGGTGCTTATAATCTCATCCGCATCAGAGAGGGGGATGAATGGAAAACGGCATTTAACACTAGAGATGGACACTTTGAGTATCTGGTCATGCCCTTTGGCCTGTGCAACGCCCCTGCCGTCTTCCAAGACTTTGTTAATGAAATTTTTCGTGATCTCTTATACTCCTGTGTTGTTGTATATCTGGACGATATCCTGATTTTTTCTGCCAATCTAGAAGAACACCGCCAGCATGTCCGTATGGTTCTTCAGAGACTTCGTGACAATCAACTTTATGCCAAGATAGAGAAATGTCTGTTTGAATGCCAATCTCTTCCTTTCCTAGGATACTTGGTCTCTGGCCAGGGACTACAAATGGATCCAGACAAACTCTCTGCCGTCTTAGATTGGCCACGCCCCTCCGGACTCCGTGCTATCCAACGTTTTTTGGGGTTCGCCAATTATTACAGGCAATTTATTCCACATTTTTCTACCGTTGTGGCCCCTATCGTGGCTTTAACCAAAAAAAATGCCAATCCCAAGTCTTGGCCTCCTCAAGCGGAAGACGCCTTTAAACGGCTCAAGTCTGCCTTTTCTTCGGCTCTCGTGCTCTCCAGACCTGACCCATCTAAACCCTTCCTATTGGAGGTTGATGCCTCCTCTGTAGGAGCTGGAGCGGTCCTTCTACAAAAAAATTCTTCCGGGCATGCTGTTACTTGTGGTTTTTTTTCTAGGACCTTCTCTCCGGCGGAGAGGAACTACTCCATCGGGGATCGAGAGCTTCTAGCCATTAAATTAGCACTTGAGGAATGGAGGCATCTGCTGGAGGGATCAAGATTTCCTGTTATTATTTACACCGATCACAAGAACCTCTCCTATCTCCAGTCTGCCCAACGGCTGAATCCTCGCCAGGCCAGGTGGTCTCTGTTCTTTGCCCGATTTAATTTTGAAATTCACTTTCGGCCTGCCGATAAGAACATTAGGGCCGATGCTCTCTCTCGTTCCTCGGATGCCTCGGAAGTCGAACTCTCTCCGCAACACATCATTCCTCCTGACTGCCTGATCTCCACTTCTCCAGCCTCCATCAGGCAAACTCCTCCAGGAAAGACCTTCGTCTCTCCACGCCAACGCCTCGGAATCCTCAAATGGGGTCACTCCTCCCATCTCGCAGGTCATACAGGCATCAAGAAATCTGTGCAACTCATCTCTCGCTTCTATTGGTGGCCGACTCTGGAGACGGATGTCGTGGACTTTGTGCGAGCCTGCACTGTCTGTGCTCGGGATAAGACTCCTCGCCAGAAGCCCGCTGGTTTTCTTCATCCTCTGCCTGTCCCCGAACAGCCTTGGTCTCTGATTGGTATGGATTTTATTACAGACCTACCCCCATCCCGTGGCAACACTGTTGTTTGGGTGGTCGTTGATCGATTCTCCAAGATGGCACATTTCATCCCTCTTCCTGGTCTTCCTTCAGCGCCTCAGTTGGCTAAACAATTTTTTGTACACATTTTTCGTCTTCACGGGTTGCCCACACAAATAGTCTCGGATAGAGGCGTCCAATTCGTGTCAAAATTCTGGAGGGCTCTCTGTAAACAACTCAAGATTAAATTAAACTTTTCTTCTGCATATCATCCTCAATCCAATGGACAAGTAGAAAGAATTAACCAGGTCTTGGGTGATTATTTACGACATTTTGTTTCCTCCCGCCAGGATGATTGGGCAGATCTTCTACCATGGGCCGAATTCTCGTATAACTTTAGAGTCTCTGAATCTTCCTCCAAATCCCCATTTTTCGTGGTGTACGGCCGTCACCCTCTTCCCCCCCTCCCTACTCCCTTGCCCTCTGGTTTGCCCGCGGTAGATGAAGTGACTCGTGATCTTTCCACCATATGGAAAGAGACCCAAGTTTCTCTTTTACAGGCTTCATCTCGCATGAAAAAGTTTGCCGATAAGAAAAGAAGAGCTCCCCCCATTTTTGCTCCCGGAGACAAGGTATGGCTCTCCGCTAAATATGTCCGCTTTCGTGTCCCCAGTTACAAACTGGGTCCACGCTATCTTGGTCCCTTCAAAGTCTTGTGCCAAATTAATCCTGTCTCTTACAAACTTCTTCTTCCTCCTTCTCTCCGTATTCCTAATGCCTTTCATGTCTCTCTTCTTAAACCACTCATCATCAACCGTTTCTCTCCCAAATTAGTTTCTCCCACTCCTGTCTCCGGTTCTTCTGACGTCTTCTCAGTGAAAGAGATACTGGCCTCCAAGACAGTCAGAGGAAAAAAGTTCTTTTTGGTGGATTGGGAGGGCTGTGGACCTGAAGAGAGATCCTGGGAACCTGAGGACAACATCCTAGACAAAAGTCTGCTCCTCAGGTTCTCAGGCTCTAAGAAGAGGGGGAGACCCAAGGGGGGGGGTACTGTTACGCCGAGCGCTCCGGGTCCCCGCTCCTCCCCGGAGCGCTCGCTTCTCTCTCGCTACCGCAGCGCTCCGGGCAGCTCCACTGACCCGGTGCGCTGCGATACCGTCTCCAGCCGGGATGCGATTCGCGATGCGGGTAGCGCCCGCTCGCGATGCGCATCCCGGCTCCCGTACCTGACTCGCTCTCCGTCTGTCCTGTCCCGGCGCGCGCGGCCCCGCTCCCTAGGGCGCGCGCGCGCCGGGTCTCTGCGATTTAAAGGGCCACTGCGCCGCTGATTGGCGCAGTGGTTCCAATTAGTGTGTTCACCTGTGCACTCCCTATTTATACCTCACTTCCCCTTCACTCCCTCGCCGGATCTTGTTGCCATTGTGCCAGTGAAAGCGTTTCCTTGTGTGTTCCTAGCCTGTGTTCCAGACCTCCTGCCGTTGCCCCTGACTACGATTCTTGCTGCCTGCCCCGACCTTCTGCTACGTCCGACCTTGCTTCTGTCTACTCCCTTGTACCGCGCCTATCTTCAGCAGTCAGAGAGGTTGAGCCGTTGCTAGTGGATACGACCTGGTCACTACCGCCGCAGCAAGACCATCCCGCTTTGCGGCGGGCTCTGGTGAAAACCAGTAGTGACTTAGAACCGATCCACTAGCACGGTCCACGCCAATCCCTCTCTGGCACAGAGGATCCACTACCTGCCAGCCGGCATCGTGACAATGTATTTGCTAATTATAGCGGAAAATAAGTATTTGGTCAAGAACAAAAGTTCATCTCAATACTTGGTTATATACCCTTTGTTGGGAATGACAGAGGTCAAACGTTTTCTGTAAGTCTTCACAAGGTTTTCACACACTGTTGCTGGTATTTTGGCCCATTCCTCCATGCAGACCTCCTCTAGAGCAGTGATGTTTTGGGGCTGTCACTGGGCAACACAGACTTTCAACTCCCTCCAAAGGTTTTCTATGGGGTTGAGAATTGGAGACTGGCTAGGCCACTCCAGGACCTTGAAATGCTCCCCTTCGTTGCCCAGGCAGTGTGTTTGGGATCATTATAATGCTGAAACCCCAGTCACCTTTCATCTTCAATGCTCTTGCTGATGGAATTTGAGAAAAGAGAAAAATGGTGAGGGCAGCGTCTCGTGTAATCTTGCGAGTGGAGAGGGGGATGTATATGAAAACTGTTTTTTTTTATTTTTATATTTTTTTATTTATTTTCAAGTAAACAAAATAACAGCACATGAGCCAGGACAATCCCTGGACTGCATATTAGTGCATATCAAATAGTGACATAGTATAAAACAGGAAGACATAAGAAAACAGAAACAAACAAGAAAGAAAGGTCACCGAGGATCCCCTCCAAGATCACACTAGTGCCTGACCTCTGACTGTACATCAAGGCACTTATACTCGTACCTACAGGTATCGAGCAAGCTCAAACAAATGGAACATAAACAATGCCAAGTGGGTACTATATTACTATGACTGCATAAAATGGAGTCTGGTCCTGTGGCCCCAAGGAAAACAAAAGTTGTAGTAAAAATACTATGGAAGGGGTACCTGCAACCTCCCTAGGGAGCCTGCAAGGGCCCTCGTGAGGTACCACGTTGTCACGATGCCGGCTGGCAGGTAGTGGATCCTCTGTGCCAGAGAGGGATGGCGAGGACCGCGCTAGTGGACCGGTTCTAAGCCACTACAGGTTTTCACCAGAGCCCGCCGCAAAGCGGGATGGTCTTGCTGCGGCGGTAGTGACCAGGTCGTATCCACTAGCAACGGCTCACCTCTCTGACTGCTGAAGATAGGCGAGGTACAAGGGAGTAGGCAGAAGCAAAGTCGGACGTAGCAGAAGGTCGGGGGCAGGCGGCAAGGTTCGTAGTCAGGGGAGATAGCAGAAGTTCTGGTACACAGGCTTTAAACACACAAAACGCTTTCACTAGGCACAAGGGCAACAAGATCCGGCAAGGAAGTGCATGGGAGGAGGTTAGATATAGTCAGGGAGCAGGTGGGAGCCAATTAAGCTAATTGGGCCAGGCACCAATCATTGGTGCACTGGCCCTTTAAGTCTCAGGGAGCTGGCGCGCGCGCGCCCTAGAGAGCGGAGCCGCGCGCGCCAGCACATGACAGCAGGGGACGGGAACGGGTAAGTGACCTGGGATGCGATTCGCGAGCGGGCGCGTCCCGCTGTGCGAATCGCATCCCCAACGGCCATGACAGAGCAGCGCTCCCGGTCAGCGGGACTGACCGGGGAGCTGCAGGGAGAAAGACGCCGTGAGCGCTCCGGGGAGGAGCGGGGGCCCGGAGCGCTAGGCGTAACAGTACCCCCCCCCCTTAGGTCTCCCCTTCTCTTTGTCCGGGAACTGCCTCCCCTGGGATGAGGACACCGGGAAAGGATGGAGGGATTCCTCAACGGCAGGCAGAACAGCAGGAGTAGGAATGGGGAGAGAGGGCAGAGGGCGAGACCTGGCACGGGGCAGTGTGACACCAGGACGAGGGCCATGAGGGGACACAGAGGCTTGCCTGATGAGACTGGGAGGGGGGGAGAGGCATTTCCTGTGGCAGGCAGAGTCCTTAATGACCTTAGGGGGACCGGATACAGGAGGAACCACAGGGTCACGGCAGGGAGTACTGGGAACCGGTTGAAGGCAGTCCTTGGAACAAGAGGGACCCCAACTCTTGATCTCCCCAGTGGACCAATCCAGGGTTGGGGAATGGTGTTGAAGCCAGGGTAGTCCAAGGAGAACTTCAGAAGTGCAATTAGGAAGGACAAAAAATACAATTTCCTCGTGATGAGGTCCGATGCACATTAGGAGGGGCTCCGTGCGGTAACGCACGGTGCAATCCAACCTGGCTCCGTTGACCGCGGAAATGTGGAGTGGCTTGACAAGACGGGTCACCGGAATGCGGAATTTATTCACTAAGGACTCCCGAATAAAATTCCCAGAAGCTCCAGAGTCCAGGCAGGCCACGGCTGAGAGGGGAGAGCTGGCTGAAGTAGAAATCCGAACAGGCACCGTGAGACGTGGAGAAGCCGACTTAGCATCAAGAGACGCCACACCCACGAGAGCTGGGTGCGAGCGTGCGTTTCCCAGACGTGGAGGACGGATTGGGAAATCCACCAAAAAATGTTCAGTACTGGCACAGTACAGACAAAGATTCTCTTCCTTACGGCGATTCCTCTCTTCCAGGGTCAGGCGAGACCGATCCACTTGCATGGCCTCCTCGGCGGGAGGCCTAGGCGCAGATTGCAGTGGAGACTGTGGGAGAGGTGTCCAGAGATCTAAGTCTTTTTCCTGGCGGAGCTCTTGATGCCTCTCAGAAAAACGCATGTCAATGCGAGTGGCTAGATGAATGAGTTCATGCAGGTTAGCAGGAGTCTCTCGTGCGGCCAGAACATCTTTAATGTTGCTGGATAGGCCTTTTTTAAAGGTCGCGCAGAGAGCCTCATTATTCCAGGATAGTTCAGAAGCAAGAGTACGGAATTGTATGGCGTACTCGCCAACGGAGGAATTACCCTGGACCAGGTTCAGCAGGGCAGTCTCAGCAGAAGAGGCTCGGGCAGGTTCCTCAAAGACACTTCGAATTTCCGAGAAGAAGGAGTGTACAGAGGCAGTGACGGGGTCATTGCGGTCCCAGAGCGGTGTGGCCCATGACAGGGCTTTTCCAGACAGAAGGCTGACTACGAAAGCCACCTTAGACCTTTCAGTAGGAAACTGGTCCGACATCATCTCCAAGTGCAGGGAACATTGCGAAAGAAAGCCACGGCAAAACTTAGAGTCCCCATTAAATTTGTCCGGCAAGGACAGGCGGAGGCTAGGAGTGGCCACTCGCTGCGGAAGGGGTGCAGGAGCTGGCGGAGGAGATGGTTGTTGCTGCTGTAGCTGTGACTGTACTTGCTGTAGTTGTGACTGGAGTTGCTGTGTCATGGTGGTCAAGTACGACAGCTGGTGATCTTGTTGGGCGATCTGACGAGCTTGCTGGGCGACCAGTGTGGGGAGGTCGGCGACAACAGGCAGAGGAACTTCAGCGGGATCCATGGCCGGATCTACTGTCACGATGCCGGCTGGCAGGTAGTGGATCCTCTGTGCCAGAGAGGGATGGCGAGGACCGCGCTAGTGGACCGGTTCTAAGCCACTACAGGTTTTCACCAGAGCCCGCCGCAAAGCGGGATGGTCTTGCTGCGGCGGTAGTGACCAGGTCGTATCCACTAGCAACGGCTCACCTCTCTGACTGCTGAAGATAGGCGAGGTACAAGGGAGTAGGCAGAAGCAAAGTCGGACGTAGCAGAAGGTCGGGGGCAGGCGGCAAGGTTCGTAGTCAGGGGAGATAGCAGAAGTTCTGGTACACAGGCTTTAAACACACAAAACGCTTTCACTAGGCACAAGGGCAACAAGATCCGGCAAGGAAGTGCATGGGAGGAGGTTAGATATAGTCAGGGAGCAGGTGGGAGCCAATTAAGCTAATTGGGCCAGGCACCAATCATTGGTGCACTGGCCCTTTAAGTCTCAGGGAGCTGGCGCGCGCGCGCCCTAGAGAGCGGAGCCGCGCGCGCCAGCACATGACAGCAGGGGACGGGAACGGGTAAGTGACCTGGGATGCGATTCGCGAGCGGGCGCATCCCGCTGTGCGAATCGCATCCCCAACGGCCATGACAGAGCAGCGCTCCCGGTCAGCGGGACTGACCGGGGAGCTGCAGGGAGAAAGACGCCGTGAGCGCTCCGGGGAGGAGCGGGGGCCCGGAGCGCTAGGCGTAACACACGTAGTGTCCCGAAAAGGTCCCATCACTCTTGCTATCTCTTGATGAGAGCAAAAAGCAGTCAAGAACGGCCGCCATTTTTTAAAGAATGCCTTAGCCGATTTTTCTTTTGTACGTTGTATGTCAGTCAGATCCATAAATAAATACCTTTTCATTTGCAGCATCATTTCTCCAATAGAGGGGGTCTTGGGTAGCAGCCAGTGTGCTAAAATACACCTTTTAGTAACCAATAAAAAGGTATATATCAGTAAAGAGATGGTGGTATGCTCAGGCGGGATGTGAAGAACCAAAAGCTTGGGGTCTAAGGGTAATGAGACATGTAGGCGGCCCCCCAAGAGCGCAAAGAGGGACGCCCAGAGCGACCTAGAGGAAGAGCACGTCACCAGTCCGTGTAACAGATCCGAGCGGTACGTTCCGCACTTCGGACAGCTCTCAATGCGCTCTGGGCGGTCCGGTGTGCGGGGGAAAATAAAACTATACGTTGCGTGGTGCATTATCCGAAACTGTGTCTCCCACCATTGTTCATTGATTATAGCTTTACGCACCTTCGCCCACCCCTCTAAGATCAGGACAGTGAGATCACGTTTGTTCAGTTTAGTCTCCCAGTAGGAGAACAGGGAGGCTCGTGAACCCTGTTCACCTCTTCTAGTGATATGTCGGTAGAGCAAAGATAAAGAGTGATAGCTCCCGTCATGAGTGACAAAGTAATCAAAGGACGTGCTAGTTGCTTCTTTCGACAAGTCCCTCAATCTCGACCCTAAAAATCCCATAAGCTGTTGGTATGGCAGAAAGTGTTCCGATGGGAGATTATATGTCGAAGAAAGTTCCTGAAATGTGAGGTATCTCTGATCTGTGGGTGAAAATAGATGCTGTACCTTCCCTATCCCCACTCTCCTCCAGACCCCAAACATACTGTTTGCCCTCCCCATGGGGAATTCCGGTAGGTTCCACAATGGCATATGTTTGCTCAGTAGGAACGGTAGGCGCATGAGGGATCTGCCCTTTTTCCAGGCGGCCACCGTGTCTCTCACAATGCTGGACCCCTTAATCCCCACGGGGAGAGCCCCGAGCCTAGTGTGGAGTAGACCTGCCAATGACCACGGGTGTATCTATTCCGATTCTAGCTCAAAATTTTAGAAAGTGTCGCCCCCCCCGGAGCCAGTCGATACAATGTCTGTATAAGCATGCGAGGTTATAATGTTGGATGTCAGGAAAGTTCAGACCCCCCTTCTCTTTTGAAAGCATTAATTTCCGGAGCACTATGCGGGGGCGTTTGTTGGCCCACAGAAATTTTGTAGAGGCCGAGGTAAGCTCACGTCAGACCGTTTAAGGAGCATCAGTATCGTCTGAAGCGGGTACAGGAGCTTAGAAAAACTAAGCATTTTAATTAAGTGGCTGCGGGCCAGCAGGGACAATGGAAGGGACATCCATTTACGTAGTTCAGCTACAATTTTGCGAATGAGGGGGGGGGGGGGGGAAATTAAGGGAGTATAAAGAGTGGGGGGTCCTTCCCACCTCCAAACCCAAATATGTGATGGAGGTGCGTGATATCCTGAAAGGTCCGATACCCTAAGACTGCCTGGTCTAGGTGAAGGGTTGTCGCGGGAAGGGTTGTCTAGAAACACTAAAAGGTCTTCAGCAAAGAGGGCATGGGTAACCGTGGTCTTTCCCACAGCAATACCAGTCGCCCTCCCATGTTGTGTCAGTACCCGTGAGAGGGGTTCTATTGCTAGGTTAAAAAGTAACGGGGAGAGGTGACAGCCCTGTCTGGTACCCTTTTGGAGGGCAAACGGGATAGACAGAAAACCCGGGTGTGGCTATCCTCATTTGTGGGGTGAGGTAGAGGTTCTTGACATACTGTAAGAAGGGGCCCACAAATCCCATCTCCCGCAGCACTCTCCACATCCATCCCCAACACACATTGTTAAATGCTTTCTCGGCATCTACAGACAATATGGCCGGGGACGGATGCAGAGAGGGTCTCAACTGTAGCTCATCCAAAATTGTAATAACTCTCCTAATATTTGCCACTGCCGACCTGCCTTTGACAAAACCCACCTGCAGGGGGGTATTCACCCTCGGAAGCACCGCTGCCAAGCGGTCCACCATAAGTTTGGACATCAGTTTCAGATCGACATTTATCAATGAAATAGGGCGGTACCCATCCGGCGTTAAGTGGTTCTTTCCCGACTTTGGTATCAATTTAATGTGAGCTGTATTCATTATAGCAGGGATCTGAGCCCCCTGGCAGGTAGGAGTTAAACAGTGACAACAAAGTACTAGACACATTAGACCGCAGGCATTTGTAGAAGCCACCAGAGAAACCGTCCGGTCCTGGTGCTTTGTTGGAATCCAATGATTTAATCACCATGTCCAGTTCCTCTCCCGACACAGGCGCGTTCAAAACCGCTCTCTCCTCCTCAGTGAGAGAGGGAAGATTGGCCGACGACAGCCAGTCTCTGGAAGGGGGAGCGGACTCTGGTCTCTCCTCATATAAATTTTGAAAATAAGATTTCAGGACCTCATTGATCCTCTTAGGGTCCCTGTGGGACGTCCCAGACTCATCCTTCAGTACCGAGATGTGAGACATAGGCAAAGAACCCTTGCCAGCCTGGTCAGAAGGCGACCCGGTTTGCCACTATGGCTAAACAGGGTAGCTTCCATTTGGGTACGTGTTAAATTGTCTTTGCATTCCACCCAGGACTCATAAGCCGACTTCGCCACAGACCAAGTCGTCTTGGTGGCGTCCGAAGGCATAAGAGTAAAGGCTGTGTAGGCCGCCCTCAACCCCCAGTCTATTTATGTGTTTTGACACTTTTTTTTTCATGCAAGATTTTGCCACGCAACACCGCCTTGGCAGCGTCCCAATAGAGTTGAGGTGTGTCAGCATGGATACCATTAGTGAGCTCGTATTCTAGCCACCACCTCCTCAACTGGGTCTGAAACTGCTCATCCCTAGCCAACCCAACAGGAAATTTCCATTTGTAATCAGTACCCCTTGGTGTAGAGTCGACCATGTGGAGGACTATAGGGGAGTGGTCAGATATAATGAGCTCTTCGATGGACACACGCTGCACCTTGGAGAGCAAAGAGGTGGAAGCGAAGAAATAATCTAAACGCGACCAGGAATCGTGAGCGTGAGAGCAGTGGCCATATTCCCTCGCCTCCGGGTGCAGCGTGCGCCATACATCTGACAGTCCCGTATGCGTGGCCCAGTCTGAAAGCAAAAGTTCATAAGGTCTGGTGGTAATATGTCTGTCCCTGGCACTACGTCTATCTTCCGTAGGGCAAAGCACCGCATTGAAGTCGCCCCCCACCAGCGTATGACGGCACGTCCCTGACACAACCCGTTGAGCCAAGTCTGTAAAATAAGAACCATCGTCCCCGTTGAGACCATATACATTATAAATCTCCAAATCCCCGGACACTGTCCTAATGTGTACCTTACACAACCTCCCTTCCTCGTCACTGTGAGTGTGTAGCATGTCAAATGGGAAAGACTTGTGGAAAAGGATCAGGACTCCAGCCTTTCTGTGAACTGCAGGAGAGCCCTCAACACGACCCACCCACCATTTACACATATGGGAAAAATCGGATTGCTCCAGATGGGTCTCCTGTAGGAGCGCCATATCGGAAGAAAGCTTCTTGAGGTGTCGCAAGACCAGACTCCGCTTGCCAGGGGACCGCAGTCCCTTAACGTTCCAAGACACAATTGTCATAATATAGTAAGTACATCAAAAGAGATAGTGTGCAGGGGTAATACATTCCACTTTGTGGAACTGAAAAGCAGTGGGGCGAGAGCACGTGACCTAGAGAAACACTCCTACGGAAACATCTAGTAACTAAAAAACTATGCAGACATGTCTGACAAAAAACAACATGCATTAAACAGAAAAAAAGGAAGGATCCATAAGTATCCCCTCCTCCACCCAGATCCCATTTCCTTCGGGACTCCACCCACTTCCATGCTAAGAAAGAAACCTCTAACTCAGAGGCCCCCACCCGTCCACCTGAAAACTAGAAGGTGCATAGCGCAATAGACCCCTGAGCAAGCGCAATAATCTAATTCTCCCCTAACCTCCCAGAGCAACTCTAAGTGGTACATCCAGCCCCCCCCCCCTCTCCCAGCAGAAAGGAGGACAGCAACAATGAAGTCTGCGGAAGGCCCCCAAGTGCAGCAGAGCAAATGGGAAAATGTAAAAGATGACGGTCCCCCAACAGGTAAGAAGCAACTGAATAAAACTTTTTTTTCCCTTTTTCCCCCATTACCCCCCCCCCCCATAAAATGTAAGCATACCCTAACTCCATAACCCCCCCCCTTCCATCCCTACTGGACCCCCCTTAACTCCCCCCTCCCTCAAATCCCCGGAGGTACCATGTTTCTCCGAAAATAAGACCGGGTCTTATATTAATTTTAGTCCCAAAAAAACACACTAGGGCTTATTTTCAGGGTAGGGCTTATTTATTTATGGGGGGGCTGTAGCAGTGTGGAGGATGCCGCACCCCCCCATCTTCCACACTGCTACAGCCCCCCATCCTCCACACTCCTGCAGCCCCTCCATCCTCCACACTGCTACTGCCCCAGCTCAACTACGGTAACTTGCCGCGACCAGCTAAAGGAGGTGAGGGGAGGTGAGGAGGGGTGGGGCGTCTGGTCTGCGGGAATTACTGGTGGCCGTGATCCAGATCTGGACCGCGGTCCACCAGTTGATTACCCCTGGCCTAGGTCTTATTTTTGGGGTAGGGCTTCTATTGCAGCCCACCCTGATAATCCTGCTAGGGCTTACTTTCGGGGTAGGGTTTATTTTCGGGGAAACAGGGCGGGGAAAACAGCTTACGCCTCCGGGTAACTTCAGCCGAAAAGTCCCCGAACAGTAGGAGCTTATGCCCCTCAAATTGTAATCCCTCCCAGCGGTTCCTGAAAGCCTGGAGCAGGGCCACTTTATCTGTAAAGTCCAGATACTTTACTATGACCTGCCGCGGGCGGGAGCGGTGTGCAAGGCCGGGGGGGGGGGGGCAGAGGTGTCAGGGGGAGAGCGCAGATCCGGGCCCACTCTATGCACACGTTCCACCTTGCATGGGCGCGGCAGGCCCAGTGCCATGGGTAGCTGAAATTCACAGATATGAAGCAGATCCTTACCCGGCACTGATTCAGGGAGGCCAATGATTCTCAGGTTGTTGCGCCTCGACCTGTTCTCCAAGTCTTCCACTTTGTCCCACAATTTGCGGCATTCTCCCTCCAGCAACGTGACTTTAGCATCCACACCATCAGTTCTGTCCACCACAAGGCCGACTCTATTCTCTACCTCGGACAGCCGACTGCCATGTTCCATGATAGTACACTGCAACTGTTGTAGCGTAGCTTGCATCGCCTCCGCAACAGCCTCCTGGACTTTGGGGACAATCGGTTTTGCCACCTCTGCTGCTAATCGGGTGTAATCCAGTCCCTGGGGTTCAGGAATGTCAGACCCCGCCAGAAACCTGCAGTCAGATAATGCCGGGGAGGCCGCTCTGCTCGAAACAGGAGACTCCGCCATCTTAGATTTTCCTCCCCGTCGCCTCGGGGTCTGATTAGCGCTGCTCTTCTGTGAACTCCGGCCCGTGCAAAGTAAATACCGGTCCATGCAGTTACAGTTCTGCTGTGAACCCCGTTAGGGGAGCGAAAGTCCGGGCGTGAGGGTAAATAGGGCCGGTTTGGATATAGTGGGTGGGGAGCGAGGCGCAGGCATGTCTCTACAGCATGGCGCTGTAACCGGAAGTCTGAAAACTGTTTTTAATAAACTACGGTTTGCTTATTAAGAAAGCATCCTATGACGTTCATTTCTACGGGATAGCGCCACTTTGGAGTATTTTTCCTTTATCTTCTCTTGCTGATGGAAGGAGGCTTTCACTCAAAATCACACAATACATGGCACCATTCATTCTTTCCTTTACACGGATCAGTCATCAGCCCCAAAGCATGATGTTCCCACCCCATGCTTCACAGTAGGTATGTTGTTCTTTGGATGCAACTCAGCATTCTTTCTCCTCCAAACACGACGAGTTGAGTTTTTACTAAAAAGTTCTACTTTGGTTTCATCTGACCATATGACATTCTCCCAATACTCCTCTAATTCATCTAAATGCTCTCTAGAAAACTTCAGATGGGCCCGGACATGTACTGGCTTAAGCAGGGGGACATATCTGGCACTGGATGATTTGAGTCCCTGGTGGCATAGTGTTACTATGCCATTACTTTGGTCCCAGCTCTCTGCAGGCCATTCACTAGGTCCCCCCATGTGGTTCTGAGATTTTTGTTTACCGTTCTTGTGATCATTTTGATACCCCGGGGTAAGATCTTGCGTGGAGCCCCAGATTGAGGGAGATTAGTGGTCTTGTATGTCTTCCATTTTTTAATAATTGCTCCCCCAGTTGATTTCTTCACACCAAGCTGCTTGCCTATTGCAGATTCAGTCTTCCCAGCCTGGCGCAGTTCTACAATTTTGTTTCTGGTGTCCTTTGACAGCTCTTTGGTCTTGGCCATAGTGGAGTTTGGAGTGTGACTGTTTGAGGTTGTGGACAGGTGTCTTTTATACTGATAAGTTCAAACAGGTGCCATTACTACAGGTAACAAGTGGAGGACAGAGGAGACTCTTAAAGAAGAAGTTACAGGTCTGTGAGAGCCAGAAATCTTGCTTGTTTGTAGGTGACCAAATACCTATTTCCCACCATAATGTGCAAATAAATTCTTTAAAAATCAGACAATGTGATTTTATGGATTTGGTTTCTCATTATGTCTATCATAGTTGAGGTATACCTATGAGGAAAATTACAGGTCTCTCTCATCTTTTTAAGTGGGAGAATTTGCACAATTGGTGGCTGACTAAATACTTTTTGCCCCACTGTAATACATCATCTTTTGAGTTGAGCTTGAAAATAAACCCCCCCCCCTGTGTAGTATCAGAATGCTAGTTGTGGTAAAAGGTAAAAAGTTGAATGTAATAAATACAGCACATAATATAAATATATATACCCGTAAAAGTGAAAGTCAGCGTGAATGCCGTACAGCTCTAAAAAGTCGCAAAAAAGTCACAAATTTTGGCACAGTCTGTGGGCTGCTAAAATTTTGTGACAATTCAAAGCAAAATATACAGCATATATCAATGATAAATTCCCCCCTAAGTGTCCATCATAAAATAGAACGCCTAGGACTGAGGGTTTTATGACTATGTACGGAATGTATTAGTACAAAATCAATAGAAGTATTCACGCGTTCTGTTTGGCTTAATGTACTGTGCTGGAAAACTAGACTGGAAATGTATTATTCTTCGTTCAATTGGTTGGCTGGATTCCACACTGAAAATCCATAAACTACAGTGCAATCCAAATGAATGTGGTTTGAAAAAAAACTAAAGAAATAAGTATGACTTCATGACTTTTAGGGCTTGCTGTGAAATCAATGGTCAAATCCATATCAAAATCTATATAAAGTATGATGCAGGATTTTGATGTAGATTCATCTGGTGTGGACACACACTCTTATGCATGTGTTTAAATAAGATCAGTAGTGTTTTAGGTTAACATGCAGTCTGCTGAATGGGATTTTTCTACGTAAGTTTCTCAAAAGAACTTCAAAAGCAATAGAAAAGATGCATATACAGAATAACACATGGTCCTGTCTGGGTTAAAGGGGTACTCCACCCCTAGACATCTTATCCCCTATCCAAAGGATAGGGGATAAGATGTCTGATCACAGGGGTCCCGCCGCTGGGGACCCCCGCAATATAGCATGCGGCACCGACCTGTTTCTGGTCCGGAAGCGCTGGAGGGTTTGGGTCCTGACTTGCATTGAGGGGCCGGGGCGTGACGTCACACAGGGGCGGAGTCGTGTCGTCACGAACTTCCATTCCCGTGGTCGGGACCCAAACCCTCCAGCGCTTCCGGACCAGAAACAGGTGGGTGCCGCATGCTATAACGCGGGGGTCCCCAGCCGCGGGACCCCCGCGATCAGACATCTTATTCCCTATCCTTTGGATAGGGGATAAGATGTCTAGGGGTGGAGTACCCCTTTAATTGCCCACTGTGGGGGGTCACCTCACATCCCACAAAAGAAAACGTGATCAAAAAATCCCATCTACCCCCAAATGGTACTGTACCAATAGAAAGTACTGCTCACCGTGGAAAAAACAAGCCCTCACATAGCTCCATAAATAAAAAATAAAATATCTGGTACATGTCATGTTTTCGCTTTTTTTATTTGCATTTTGTTATGGAATTCTGGCACCTTTAGCTTCATAAATCCCCTCTGTCAAAGGTAGGTATTTCTACAATGTATAGACTGTAAACCATTACGAGGCGTCCCTCACAGCACAGATGAAGGACACAATGGCCATTACTGACAGCAGCTACTTCCTTATTCATCACTAAGCAACCGAAAGAAGCCAAACACAGGAGACAGAGCTCAGGCCTGTCCATAGGGAGACATTGTATCATATATTAGTGCTCTGCTCTCACCAGGTAAGAAAGATCTTTACTCACTCTTATGTTTATGTCTTTGCTTTTATATGACATTTGTCACCATAAAGACCCTTATAACCGAGTCCACACTGTGGCTTGTATATTTATTAAGGGTCAGTTTACATCTGTACCATACACACATAAGTTTTACCACAAACATATTTGCCAAAACAAGACCAATTTGTCCCATTGTTGCATATGTTCTTGTGGTATAGTTTTTTTTTTTTGGTTTTTGTTTTATACATGTAAATTTATTTTAAAAATACAATACATGTTTTATTTAAAGAGGCACTGTCATTATGAAAATCTTTTTATATTCTGTAGTGCTACTGATAAGATTACGTTTTTAAATATACATTTATTTAAAAAAAATATCAAATTTAACACAAAAATGAAAATAGCCGCCACTAGGGGTCATCTGTCTTTATGCAGATGGACTACTCTGTATTTTGCAGCATGCTGAAAACCGGCTGTAAAGTGTGCTGGTATCCAGTATAGGAGATCACCATTGCACCACTGCAGCCTTCCGCTGTTCCTAAACTTCAACTCCTGTGATGGGAGTTGTAGTTTTGCAACAGCTTGGGATACAATCTTTGTAAAACTCTGTTTTAGAGCTGTGTATTCTCCAGCTGTGTGTTTCCAGCTCTTGCAAAACTATAGACAAAGGATGTGTGGGCATGCTGGGAGTTGTAGTTTTGCAACAGCTAAAGGCAACACTGCTCTAACACAGTGCTTTACAAACACTGCAGCTCCAGCTCTGGCAAAACTACAACTCCCAGCATGGGTGAACAGCCAAAGCTTTCTCTGACTCCTGAAGGACATAGACGCTGATCAGACGTTCAGGAGTCTGTTAAAGCTGAATGACACATATAGTGACAGCTATGTTGATTAGCATCCAGCTTTACTAGGAACAGATAGAAAATGTATGCACAAAAACTATTGTGCAGTGATTTGCAGACTGCCAGGCTGCTACCAGACTCAGAGCAGATGAGTCATCACAGTGAGGGAGAAAGACAGACACGCCCCCTCCATAAGGCAAGAAGACAAAGCAAGTGAGCAACATATAAATGCAATTTGTTAGGGATATATAGAACCTAGATACATAAAAATTATATGTACATGATCAGGATTAGACAATAAAAAACACAAATAGCCAGCACAACTACATGATATACGAGTGCATGCTGCTGTGGCAAATGCAAACTATACAAACAAAAAATTGCAGCGGCACATTTTATCAAAAAAATTTTTAAATATTTTTTTAAAGGCTCTCAGCGCACTTTTTGATCAAAAAATGTCCCCCATCCGCCATGTGGAGGCGGCCATTTTCGGATGGTCCCTAACATACATTATGAGTCTAATACTCACAACTCTCCCCTCTGCTGTGCATATAGCCTCTTGACTGGGTTGTATGCTAGATCAACCATCAATTTGAACATTTAAACTCCCTCCTGGGAAAGGGGGAGGGGTGCATGGCTGGAGAGGGTGCCATTCCCTCAAAGTATCATACAACAAAAAACACAAATAGCCAGCACAACTACATGATATACGAGTGCATGCTGCTGTGGCAAATGCAAACTATACAAACAAAAAATTGCAGCGGCACATTTTATCAAAAAAAATTTAAAATATTTTTTAAAAGGCTCTCAGCGCACTTTTTGATCAAAAAATGTCCCCCATCAGATGTCTCCCATCTGATCCCATGACAAGGATTAGGTACTGAGTAATGTATCACTTTGGTTTTTGCACTATGACAGGTACGCTTTAAATTTGTTTTCTTCTTTTAAACCTCAAGTCCCAAGCTCAGTCCCACACAAACCACGTTCTGCCATACAGTTGTCCAGGCCACTGTACCATACTCAACAAGGTTCTGTGCACGAATTCTGTTTAGCCGGCATCTCCTCATTGCACGGGCCTGAAACCTGGGACTTGAGCTTTAAGTACTGAGATGATAGCCATCAGGGCGATGACACTGGCAAGGGCATTTCTGTGCCACAAACTCCAGTATGGGGGCTGGCACTGAACCCTCAACTAAGGCAAGCAAGTTCAAAGCATGCAGCATTTTCCAGTGCAGCCATGTGCAGTCCTGGCACCTGGGCACCCCCATGTCTCTGCTGCCACTATTCATTCCTGGCATCGGCTCTGACGCCTTAGTACGTGGTCTGCTGGAGGGCTCTGCAGCTCCTCACCTGTCCTGCCCTCCCCCCCATTACTCCCTGTATCTTGGATGCTTTTCTATTTGGGGTGCTCTTTCATGCAGACAGTGTTATAGTTATGGGCTATAGGTTGGTAAAGTTATGGATGTATCTGTGGCTCTACTATACTCCCAGTATGTTATAGCTTGCAGCTGTTGGAGCACACTGGCAGTGGTAGTTCCACCACACCTGAAGTTGCAGGACACTGGAGCATGGTGCTTCCAGTGCTCACCCAGGCTGGAGGGGTACCAGAGCTGGTGGCTAAGTAGGCGCTGTAGACACCCAGGGATTGCACCTACAAATTATTGCACACAGGGCTCCATAGCAGCTACTGCATGAGCTCCACTAATCTCAGCGGTCACTGAGGTGCCTGGGGCTTTTAGTCAGTGGATTCCTTTCCTATATTGATCAATGAGTTGACCTGCTGGTAGAGTATGGGCAGACGCAGGCTCTCCCTCATACCGTCACTGTGGGAGCTTCAGAGAGAGTCAGGGGTGACAGGTGTGAGAGGTGCTGCCAGAGAAATGCCTGGACACACGTGATGCACCTTCAAAGCTATGTCCATGCCTGTACCTGCTGGAGGGCTCCAGCTGCAAGTGGGAGGCCTAGGGGGACCCGGAGTGACAGGTACATGAGAGGGGGGGGGGGCACAGATGGGTGTAGGGGAGTTATGTGCTTCCCAGATGTATACAAGTGGGAGTGACAGGGCTGCGCTGCAGAGCAGGGACAAAGTTGTGTGTCAGGGGGACAAAAGTAGTCAGAACAGGGGAGAGTTATCAAAACACGTGCAAAGGAAAAGTGGACTAGATGCCCATAGCAACCAATAAGATCGGTTCTTTAATTTTTTTAAATGCTTTTGATAATTCACATCTGCAATACACTTCTATGGGAAAACTATATACAGGAATTACCAGGTTCTTTTTGTGGCACAGTTAAGCAGTGCATGCAGAACAGAGACCTGAATTCGTTAAACTCAGATTGGACCAATATTGCATGTGTTTTTATAATTTACTTTGTGGTATACATTTGCATACAATTGCATATGTTTGCATATGTTGCACATGTTTTAAATGTATACTTTTTGTTAACATGTGAAACTATGTTAAAACTATTAAACCAACAAAAAAGTTTGTTTTAAATGTACACACATGTAAACCTATGTCACACCACAATATACAGTCATGGCCATAAATGTTGGTACCCCTGAATTTTTTCTAGAAAATTAATTATTTCTCACAGAAAAGGATTGCAGTAACTTATGTTTTGCTATACACATGTTAATTCCCTTTGTGTGTATTGGAACTAAACCAAAAAATGGAGGAAAAAAAAGCAAATTGGACATAATGTCACACCAAACTCCAAAAATGGGCTGGACAAAATTATTGGTACCCTTTTAAAATTGTGGAAAAATAAGATTGTTTCAAGCATGTGATGCTCCTTTAAACTCACCTGAGGCAAGTAACAGGTGTGGGCAATATAAAAATCACACCTTAAAGCAGATAAAAAGGAGAGAAGTTCACGTAGTCTTTGCATTGTGTGTCTGTGTGTGCCACACTAAGCATGGACAACAGAAAGAGGAGAAGAGAACTGTCTGAGGACTTGAGAACCAAAATTGTGGAAAAATATCAACAATCTCAAGGTTACAGGTCCATCTTTAGAGATCTAGATTTGCCTTTGTCCACAGTGCGCAACATTATCAAGAAGTTTGCAACCCATGGCACTGTAGCTAATTTCCCTGGGCATGGACGGAAGAGAAAAATTGATGAAAGGTGTCAACGCAGGATAGTACTGATGGTGGATAAGCAGCCCCAAACAAGTTCCAAAGATATTCAAGCTGTCCTGCAGGCTCAGGGAGTATCTGTGTCAGCTCGAACTATCCATCGGCATTTAAATGAAATGAAACGATATGGCAGAAGATCCAGGAGGACCCCACTGCTGACACAGAGACATAAAAAAGCAAGACTACATTTTGCCAAAATGAACTTGAGTAAGCCAAAATCCTTCTGGGAAAACGTCTTGTGGACAGATGAGACCAAGATAGAGCTTTTTGGTAAAGCACATCATTCTACTGTTTACCAAAAACATAATGAGGCCTACAAAGAAAAGAACACAGTACCTACAGTGAAATATGGTGGAGGTTCAATGATGTTTTGGGGTTGTTCTGTTGCCGCTGCCACTGGTTGCCTTGAATGTGTGCAAGGCATCATGAAATCTGAGGATTACCAATGGATTTTGGGTCGCACTGTACAGCCCAGTGTCAGAAAGCTGTGTTTGCATCCGAGATATTTTTTCCAAGGGTGTGCAACCAAATATTATGTTAAGGGTACCAATAATTTTGTCCAGCCCATTTTTGGAGTTTGGTGTGACATTATGTCCAATTTGTTATTTCCCCTCCCTTTTTTGGATTAGTTCCAATACACACAAAGGGAATAAACATGTGTATAACAAAACATGTTACTGCAATCCTTTTCTGTGAGAAATACTTCATTTTCTAGAAAAATTTCAGGGGTGACAACATTTATGGCCATGAATGTACTTCTATTTAAAATGTTTTTATATGATTTTTTTTGTGGTACAGAGTTGATGGGAGTTCTTTGCACCAGTATAAGTATAGGAGGAAGCTGGAGTCATATGCACCACATTTATGAAAAGGTGCGTGTCTCCTAATAAATTCATCATTCAGTATTAAAAAGCCAGGAACTGAAATAGTAATTTCCATTTATTCTATTGCTAATAGTGGCCTAAAACATAAGCTGTATTCTTATGGAATAAAAAACTGACAGCTAGTTCACCTGCACTAAACCCCACACACAAGGGAATAGTTCAGGTGAACTTTATTAAAAAGAGGTATAACTTACCCAGATCTGTGGTCCAGTCCCAGAGCTAGACCTGTTATGGGTTGTCATTTCCACTTTAATAAATTGAAATAAAGCAGACAATTGTATCCCATAAGTGATGCTCAAACTTAAAGGGGTACTCCGGTGTAAAACTTTGTTTTTTTTAAGTGAACTGGTGCCAGAAAGTGAAACAGATTTGTAAATTACTTCTATTGAAAAAATCTTTATCCTTTCAGTACTTTTTAGCAGCTGTTTGCTACAGAGGAAAATCTTTATTTTTTGAATTTCATTTTTGTGTTGTCCACAGTGCTCTCTGCTGACACCTGATGCCCGTATCAGGAACTGTCCAGAGCAGGAGAAAATCCCCATAGCAAACCTATGCTGCTCTGGACGGTTCCTGACACTGACAGAGGTGTCAGCAGAGAGCAATGTGGACAAGACAAATAAAGAATTTCAAAAAGTGAAGAATTTCCTCTTTAGCATACAGCTGCTAAAAAGTACTAAATGGATTAAGATTTTTTAATAGAAGTAATTTACAAATCTGTTTAACTTTCTGGCACCAGTTCATTAAAAAAAAAAAAGTCTTCCACCAGTGTACCCCTTTAAGCTTTTTTTTCTTATTAGTAAAGCCCTTTATTGTTTTTTTTTTCACCTTTTACATGTCATACAGACATGTAAAAAGACCCACCCAAAAAGACTAAATAAAAAACAACCTCTGACCACAAAACAAGGCAATGGCACAAACTAATACACCACAGGATGTGCCTTATATTTCTGATAGATATCCCTACTTTGGGATCTGCACCTATCTTTAAATTAAGAACCCATTATCCCCTTTGAAGAAAAGCAGTAGTTTACCAAAATTATTATGTGTTTTTGACACTTTTCTACCTTTCATGACAGTTTTCAAAGTGTCTTGTAAAAAAGACTATGGCTAGATGGAGTTGTGAAAAGTACCAAATAGAGATCACATCTCTAAAATGTTAATTTCATATATTTATTACCTTCCGTAAGGTATACATACAGTTATTGTATTGGATTATAATCTATGATCTAACAGTTTTTTTTTTACTTTAAAGAACAATGGAACCAGAATGTGGTGGTGATTCCACGGAGAACTGTGATTCGGTAAAAAGAGGTTTCACTGACATTCCTAAAGACAGTTTTTGCCATTCTACTGAGGCTGGCTATAAAACCATAACTACAGATAAGATGCAAGGGAGAGGATTAAAACTGCAACAGGAAATGCTTAAAAACATAAAAAAACAAAGAGAGCACGAGGAGAAAGTCAGGAAGGAAGCCCCAGCTGATGTACTGGCGAGAGAATGGTTCAGCCAGGACAAGTCCTCTGTAGGCACAAGATCTTATCTTCTTGAACAGCTAATGCCTTCAGTTGTACACGGCGTTGAGTCTCTCCTCATGGAGTTGGAAAAGAAAAAAGTTCTCGAAGACGATTCAAATAAGTTTGATCCAGTGAATTTTCTTGGAGAGTTCCTCATGAGACAAAATCCGAAGTTCTTTTCGGGCACAGAGAAGACAGCCTACATTCGGGGGTTAGAACAAGTTATTGCTGATTTGAAAAACAACGTTTTTGATTTAGAGTTTAACAGGTGAGGGCGAATGGATTTTCCATATAGATGTATCATTGTGTTCTTGTTGATATTTGTTTATATTTTCAGTGGGTTCTTTTTTTTCTTTCTTAAATAACAGTTTTTTAAACTTTTGACTCAACAAACTGGTTGGCTTAAAGTTAATGTATGGCCACCCTAAAGGAAAACTCCAGCCAAAACTAAACTAGGATAGGAGATAAGTAGCTGATTGCAGGAGGTCTGACCACTAGGACCACCTGCGATCTCTGAAACGGGGCAGCGCTCGGGAATCTCCAGTGCTCCCATGGAAATGAATAGGGTGCGTGCCGTCTACTGCTCCTCACTGACAGTTGGGGTCCCATTCCAGAGATCATGGGGGTCCCAGTGGTTGGACCCCCTGCAATCAGCTACTTATGCCCTATGCTATGGATAGGGCATAAGTTAGTTTTGGCTGGGGTTCTCCTTTACATGTACAAAATGACTTTGCAGGAATCATAAGATTGCAGAGGTAGAACATTGGATTAAAGGGGTTATCCAGGAACAGAAAAACACAGCTAATTTATTTCAAAAACAGCTCCAGGTCTGTCTCCAGGTTGGGTGTGGTTTCACAACTTGGCTCCATTCACTTTAATGGAACTGAGCTGCAGAACCACACCCAAACTGGAGACAGATGGGGAGTGGTTTTTGATAGGAAGTAGCTCTGTTTTTTTTATTTATTCCTGGATAATTCCTTTAAGGCCCCTTCCACACTGCCATTTTGCCTTGTTGGCATACATCCGTCAGGTACTTTTTTTTGTGCCTTATTGGACGTTATTTTTAACTTTGTTTTCTGACGGGAGTAACGGGCAGAAAAATAGTTGCATGATGTATTTTTCCTCCCACTATTCTCCCAAGGTTCCCCCACGGACGTCACACTTCATTGTCACAACGGCAGTGTGAAAGAAGCCTAAGATTTATAACCAGAAAAAAAAATTTCATTAAATTTAATATTATATAGGAATTTAATAATTTTCAAATGTAATAATTTTATTGCTGTAAATATGATTAATCTCTGCTCCATATTTAATTTATTTGTTTCTTGTGTTCAATTTTTTTTAAATCTTTTAGCTATATTGTATATAAATATGTTTTCAAAGTGGAATTCTGAATTAGCATTGTTGTGTTTTGTTTCGTTTTTTCCAAAATTATTTATGTTAAGGAGTCCAATTGAAAGGGAAGATAAACCATACTCTCATGATGTAATTGGTGAAACACTTTTTTTTTTTTTTAATATACACATTTTGCTGCGAACAAATCATTTAAGAACTCAGTTTATGTCCTAATGCCCCAGTTCTCCACAGTGATGAGTGACAGAAAATATGGTCGGTCGACTTTTCCTGTTGCAATGTGCCAAATAAAAAACTGTGTGCAACACACTTGCGCCAAAATAATAAATAGCATGGAAAACAATTACAGAGCCCAAACAACAGTTGTAACACACCATTATTTAGTACATCAGGGCTATTGTCACAACTTTTTTCCAACACATTTATAAACCTATTTGCCAGCAATATGCGACAAACTCACCAATTGTCCAAAATGATTTAAAGGGGTTATCCAGGAAAAAACTTTTTTTCATATATCAACTTGCTCCAGAAAGTTAAACAGATTTGCAAGATTACTATTAAAAAATCTTAATCCTTTCGGTACTTATGAGCTTCTGAAGTTAAGGTTGTTCTTTTCTGTCTAAGTGCACTCTGATGACACCTGTCTCGGGAAACGCCCAGTTTAGAAGCAAATCCCCATAGCAAACCTCTTCTAAACTGGGCGGTTCCCGAGACAGGTGTCATCAGAGAGCATTTAGACAGAAAAGAACAACCTTAACTTCAGAAGCTCATAAGTACTGAAAGGATTAAGATTTTTTAATAGAAGTAATTAAAAAATCTGTTTAACTTTCTGGAGCCAGTTGATATATAAAAAAAAGTTTTTTCCTGGAATACCCCTTTAAGAAGCATGTAATATTTATGAAGAAAATGGCACATTTGCTATTCTTAACTTTAAGTGGACCAACTAGAAAGTGTTCTGTGTTTTTACCACATCCATCGACAAAAACATAGGACATAGGACACACCAAATTCACTATTGGCAGAGGTTGCTAAATCTTGGATTACAAAACCACACTTGCCAGTAGACAAAACATTGCAGTCCTAGTAAATTATGGAGCATTTGGAGGAAGAGGCGGAGGCACTCACCAATCCAATAAAATACTGTACTTTATTCCAACTGCAGCATAAAAACAGCAGGTGCCTGGCACCTGCTGTTTTTATGCTGCTGTTGGAATAAAGTACAGTATTTTATTGGATTGGTGAGTGCCTCCGCCTCTTCCTCTATATGCTTCATGAATACTACAGCTATTGTGGATTGAGTACCACCACCTATACCTTTATTCTGGGACTTTTCCATACTATTGCACCTCAGCACATGTTCACACAGCTGATTTATTGCACCAGTGCTGGCTTTCTTTTTCTTTCTGTTGGACACTAGTAAATTATGGGCTTTGTTGACAAAATTTCTACAAAACCTATCCCCTTTACGGCTCCTTTAATATGCTAATACACATTTTCCCCACACATGAATTTAGAGCAGAAGAGGGAGCAGTGTAGCCTCCCTATGTAAACATACTCTAAGGGTATGTTCACAATTATATATATATATATATATGTTACGCCGAGCGCTCCGGGTCCCCGCTCCTCCCCGGAGCGCTCGCTACACTCTCGCTACTGCAGCGCTCCGGTCAGATCCACTGACCCGGTGCGCTGCGATACCGCCTTCAGCCGGGATGCGATTCGCGATGCGGGTGGCGCCCGCTCGCGATGAGCACCCCGGCTCCCGTACCTGACTCGCTCTCCGTCGGTCCTGTCCCGGCGCGCGGCGGCCCCGCTCCCTAGGGCGCGCGCGCGCCGGGTCTCTGCGATTTAAAGGGCCACTGCGCCGCTGATTGGCGCAGTGGTTCTAATTAGTGTGTTCACCTGTGCACTCCCTATTTATACCTCACTTCCCCTGCACTCCCTCGCCGGATCTTGTTGCCATTGTGCCAGTGAAAGCGTTTCCTTGTGTGTTCCTAGCCTGTGTTCCAGACCTCCTGCCGTTGCCCCTGACTACGATCCTTGCTGCCTGCCCCGACCTTCTGCTACGTCCGACCTTGCTTCTGTCCACTCCCTTGTACCGCGCCTATCTTCAGCAGTCAGAGAGGTTGAGCCGTTGCTAGTGGATACGACCTGGTCACTACCGCCGCAGCAAGACCATCCCGCTTTGCGGCGGGCTCTGGTGAAAACCAGTAGTGACTTAGAACCGGTCCACTAGCACGGTCCACGCCAATCCCTCTCTGGCACAGAGGATCCACCTCCTGCCAGCCGGCATCGTGACAGTAGATCCGGCCATTGATCCCGCTGAAGTTCCTCTGCCAGTTGTCGCCGACCTCACCACGGTGGTCGCCCAGCAGTCACAACAGATAGCGCAACAAGGCCACCAGCTGTCTCAACTGACCGTGATGCTACAGCAGCTACTACCACAGCTTCAGCAATCATCTCCTCCGCCAGCTCCTGCACCTCCTCCGCAGCGAGTGGTCGCTTCAGGCCTACGACTATCCTTGCCGGATAAATTTGATGGGGACTCTAAATTTTGCCGTGGCTTTCTTTCTCAATGTTCCCTGCACTTGGAGATGATGTCGGACCAGTTTCCTACTGAAAGGTCTAAGGTGGCTTTCGTAGTCAGCCTTCTGTCTGGAAAAGCTCTGTCATGGGCCACACCGCTCTGGGACCGCAATGACCCCGTCACTGCCTCTGTACACTCCTTCTTCTCGGAAATTCGAAGTGTCTTTGAGGAACCTGCCCGAGCCTCTTCTGCTGAGACTGCCCTGTTGAACCTGGTCCAGGGTAATTCTTCCGTTGGCGAGTACGCCGTACAATTCCGTACTCTTGCTTCAGAACTATCCTGGAATAATGAGGCCCTCTGCGCGACCTTTAAAAAAGGCCTATCCAGCAACATTAAAGATGTTCTGGCCGCACGAGAAATCCCTGCTAACCTACATGAACTCATTCATCTAGCCACTCGCATTGACATGCGTTTTTCCGAAAGGCGTCAGGAGCTCCGCCAGGATATGGACTTTGTTCGCACTAGGCGTTTTTTCTCCCCGGCTCCTCTCTCCTCTGGTCCCCTGCAATCCGTTCCTGTGCCTCCCGCCGTGGAGGCTATGCAGGTCGACCGGTCTCGTCTGACACCTCAAGAGAGGACACGACGCCGCATGGAGAATCTCTGCCTGTACTGTGCCGGTACCGAACACTTCCTGAAGGATTGTCCTATCCGTCCTCCCCGCCTGGAAAGACGTACGCTGACTCCGCACAAAGGTGAGACAGTCCTTGATGTCAACTCTGCTTCTCCACGTCTTACTGTGCCTGTGCGGATATCTGCCTCTACCTTCTCCTTCTCTACTATGGCCTTCTTGGATTCCGGATCTGCAGGAAATTTTATTTTGGCCTCTCTCATCAACAGGTTCAACATCCCGCTGACCAGTCTCGCCAGACCCCTCTACATCAATTGTGTTAACAATGAAAGATTGGACTGTACCATACGTTTCCGCACGGAGCCCCTCCTAATGTGCATCGGACCTCATCACGAGAAAATTGAGTTTTTGGTCCTCCCCAATTGCACTTCCGAAATTCTCCTTGGACTACCCTGGCTTCAACACCATTCCCCAACCCTGGATTGGTCCACTGGGGAGATCAAGAGTTGGGGCCCCTCTTGTTTCAAGGACTGCCTTAAACCGGTTCCCAGTACTCCTTGCCGTGACCCTGTGGTTCCCCCTGTAACCGGTCTCCCTAAGGCCTATATGGACTTTGCGGATGTTTTTTGCAAAAAACAAGCTGAGACTCTACCTCCTCACAGGCCTTATGACTGTCCTATTGACCTCCTCCCGGGCACTACTCCACCCCGGGGCAGAATTTATCCTCTCTCTGCCCCAGAGACTCTTGCTATGTCTGAGTACATCCAGGAAAATTTAAAAAAGGGCTTTATCCGCAAATCCTCCTCTCCTGCCGGAGCCGGATTTTTCTTTGTGTCCAAAAAAGATGGCTCCCTACGTCCTTGCATTGACTACCGCGGTCTTAATAAAATCACGGTAAAGAACCGCTACCCCCTACCTCTCATCTCTGAACTCTTTGATCGCCTCCAAGGTGCCCACATCTTTACCAAACTGGACTTAAGAGGTGCTTATAATCTCATCCGCATCAGAGAGGGGGATGAATGGAAAACGGCATTTAACACTAGAGATGGACACTTTGAGTATCTGGTCATGCCCTTTGGCCTGTGCAACGCCCCTGCCGTCTTCCAAGACTTTGTTAATGAAATTTTTCGTGATCTCTTATATTCCTATGTTGTTGTATATCTGGACGATATCCTGATTTTTTCTGCCAACCTAGAAGAACACCGCCAGCATGTCCGCATGGTTCTTCAGAGACTTCGTGACAATCAACTTTATGCCAAAATGGAGAAATGTCTGTTTGAATGTCAATCCTTTCCTTTCCTAGGATACTTGGTCTCTGGCCAGGGACTACAAATGGATCCAGACAAACTCTCTGCCGTCTTAGATTGGCCACGCCCCTCCGGACTCCGTGCTATCCAACGTTTTTTGGGGTTCGCCAATTATTACAGACAATTTATTCCACATTTTTCCACCATTGTGGCTCCTATCGTGGCTTTAACCAAAAAGAATGCCAATCCTAAGTCATGGCCTCCTCAAGCGGAAGACGCCTTTAAACAGCTCAAGTCTGCCTTTTCTTCGGCTCCCGTGCTCTCCAGACCTGACCCATCTAAACCCTTCCTATTGGAGGTTGATGCCTCCTCAGTAGGAGCTGGAGCGGTCCTTCTACAAAAAAATTCTTCCGGGCATGCTGTTACTTGTGTTTTTTTTTCTAGGACCTTCTCTCCGGCGGAGAGGAACTACTCCATCGGGGATCGAGAGCTTCTAGCCATTAAATTAGCACTTGAGGAATGGAGGCATCTGCTGGAGGGATCAAGATTTCCAATTATTATTTACACCGATCACAAGAACCTCTCCTATCTCCAGTCTGCCCAACGGCTGAATCCTCGCCAGGCCAGGTGGTCTCTGTTCTTTGCCCGATTTAATTTTGAAATTCACTTTCGGCCTGCCGATAAGAACATTAGGGCCGATGCTCTTTCTCGTTCCTCGGATGCCTCGGAAGTAGAGCTCTCCCCGCAACACATCATTCCTCCTGACTGCCTGATCTCCACTTCTCCAGCCTCCATCAGGCAAACTCCTCCAGGGAAGACCTTCGTCTCTCCACGCCAACACCTCGGAATCCTCAAATGGGGTCACTCCTCCCATCTCGCAGGTCATGCGGGCATCAAGAAATCCGTGCAACTCATCTCTCGTTTCTATTGGTGGCCGACTCTGGAGACGGATGTTGTGGATTTTGTGCGAGCCTGCACTGTCTGTGCCCGGGATAAGACTCCTCGCCAGAAGCCCGCTGGTCTTCTTCATCCTCTGCCTGTCCCCGAACAGCCTTGGTCCCTGATTGGTATGGACTTTATTACAGACTTACCCCCATCCCGTGGCAACACTGTTGTTTGGGTGGTCGTTGATCGATTCTCCAAGATGGCACATTTCATCCCTCTCCCTGGTCTTCCTTCAGCGCCTCAGTTGGCAAAACAATTTTTTGTACACATTTTTCGTCTTCACGGGTTGCCCACGCAGATCGTCTCGGATAGAGGCGTCCAATTCGTGTCAAAATTCTGGAGGGCTCTCTGTAAACAACTCAAGATTAAATTAAACTTTTCTTCTGCATATCATCCTCAATCCAATGGGCAAGTAGAAAGAATTAACCAGGTCCTGGGTGATTATTTACGGCATTTTGTTTCCTCCCGCCAGGATGACTGGGCAGATCTTCTACCATGGGCCGAATTCTCGTATAACTTCAGAGTCTCTGAATCTTCCTCCAAATCCCCATTTTTCGTGGTGTACGGCCGTCACCCTCTTCCCCCCCCTCCCTACTCCCTTGCCCTCTGGTTTGCCCGCTGTGGATGAAATATCTCGTGATCTTTCCACCATATGGAAAGAGACCCAAAATTCTCTCTTACAGGCTTCATCACGCATGAAGAAGTTTGCTGATAAGAAAAGAAGAGCTCCCCCCATTTTTTCTCCTGGAGACAAGGTATGGCTCTCCGCTAAATATGTCCGCTTCCGTGTCCCTAGCTACAAATTGGGACCACGCTATCTTGGTCCTTTCAAAATTTTGTGCCAGATTAATCCTGTCTCTTACAAACTTCTTCTTCCTCCTTCTCTTCGTATTCCTAATGCCTTTCACGTTTCTCTTCTTAAACCACTCATCATCAACCGTTTCTCTCCCAAACTTGTTTCTCCCACTCCTGTTTCCGGCTCCTCGGACATCTTCTCCGTAAAGGAGATACTGGCCTCCAAGAAGGTCAGAGGGAAAACTTTTTTTTTGGTCGATTGGGAGGGTTGTGGTCCTGAAGAGAGATCCTGGGAACCTGAGGACAATATCCTAGACAAAAGTCTGCTCCTCAGGTTCTCAGGCTCTAAGAAGAGGGGGAGACCCAAGGGGGGGGGGGGTACTGTTACGCCGAGCGCTCCGGGTCCCCGCTCCTCCCCGGAGCGCTCGCTACACTCTCGCTACTGCAGCGCTCCGGTCAGATCCACTGACCCGGTGCGCTGCGATACTGCCTTCAGCCGGGATGCGATTCGCGATGCGGGTGGCGCCCGCTCGCGATGCGCACCCCGGCTCCCGTACCTGACTCGCTCTCCGTCGGTCCTGTCCCGGCGCGCGCGGCCCCGCTCCCTAGGGCGCGCGCGCGCCGGGTCTCTGCGATTTAAAGGGCCACTGCGCCGCTGATTGGCGCAGTGGTTCTAATTAGTGTGTTCACCTGTGCACACCCTATTTATACCTCACTTCCCCTGCACTCCCTCGCCGGATCTTGTTGCCATTGTGCCAGTGAAAGCGTTTCCTTGTGTGTTCCTAGCCTGTGTTCCAGACCTCCTGCCGTTGCCCCTGACTACGATCCTTGCTGCCTGCCCCGACCTTCTGCTACGTCCGACCTTGCTTCTGTCCACTCCCTTGTACCGTGCCTATCTTCAGCAGTCAGAGAGGTTGAGCCGTTGCTAGTGGATACGACCTGGTCACTACCGCCGCAGCAAGACCATCCCGCTTTGCGGCGGGCTCTGGTGAAAACCAGTAGTGACTTAGAACCGGTCCACTAGCACGGTCCACGCCAATCCCTCTCTGGCACAGAGGATCCACCTCCTGCCAGCCGGCATCGTGACAATATATATATATACTGCATATTTCAAGATAGATTTTATGCTGGTAAATTAATGATATCATCTTCAACATGAAATTGGCAGCTAATATAGTAAGCGTGAATATACCCTACAACTGCAAACCAAGCACAGACCAAGTTGGTTATTACCATATATATGGTATCTAGCTCATGTTTTTTTACTCCATTTCCTTTTTATTTCACTTAATTGACTTAAAGAGGTATTCCAGGCAAAAACTTTTTTTTATATATATATCAACAGGCTCAGGAAAGTTAAAGAGATTTGTAAATTACTTCTATAAAAAAAATCTTAATCCTTCCAATAGTTATTAGCTTCTGAAGTTTAGTTGCTGTTTTCTGTCTAACTGCTTTCTGATGACTCACGTCTCGGGAGCTGTCCAGCTCCTATGGGGATATTTTCCCATCATGCAAGGGATATTCTCCCATCATGCACAGCTCCCGGGACGTGACATCATCATTGAGCAGTTAGACAGAAAACTTCAGAAGCTAATAACTATTGGAAGGATTAAGATTTTTTAATAGAAGTAATTTACAAATCTGTTTAACTTTCCGGAGCCAGTTGATATATAAAAAAAAGTTTTTGCCTGGAATACCCCTTTAACTCTGAATTGACAATATTATAGATAAGGCTTTATATGTTACTATACAGTGGTTATGACTTTGTCGACTGCAGGCTTGGTCAGCTAAAAGAGGAACTGAAGTATAACCAAGATAACAGAGAACAAGTGGAGAGTATCCAGAGCCAGGTAATGGAGAAGAGGAAAGGAGCCTTGTCCCTGCAGTTCCAAGAATGGACTCTGGATGTTAGCGGCAGGATTCCACTTGCACTAGTAAGTGTACAAATGTACACATGTCACATGATGTACTGGTAATGCACTGGCAAACCCCAGCCAGACCACGAATCTGATGACCTTAGCTAAAAGCTCTCTTGTGACTGTAATACGGACATAAAATCAGTTCATAGTAGCCTAAGGAGAACCCAGCCAGCAGGTTAATATTTAAAAGTAATAATAAATATGGAATTTATTGTATCCCTTCTTACTCCTTTCACTTTTGAGTTAATTTGTATCATATACTTAGGCAGTAAAGAATAAAAACTTAAAGGGGTATTCCAGGAAAAAACTTTTTTTTTATATAGCAACTGGCTCCAGAAAGTTAAACAGATTTGTAAATCACTTCTATTAAAAAATCTTAATCCTTTCAGTACTTATGAGCTTCTGAAGTTGAGTTGTTGTTTTCTGTCTAAGTGCTCTCTGATGACACGTGTCTCGGGAACCGCCCAGTTTAGAAGAAAATCCCCATAGCAAACCTCTTCTAAACTGGGCGGTTCCCGAGACACGTGTCATCAGAGAACACTTAGACAGAAAAGAACAACTCAACTTCAGAATCTCATAAGTACTGAAAGGATTAAGATTTTTTTAATAGAAGTAATTTACAAATCTGTTTAACGTTCTGGAGCCAGTTGATATATAAAAAAAAGTTTTTTCCTGGATAACCCCTTTAAGGGGGTACTCTGATAAAAAAAAAATTATGCTTTTGAATCAACTGGTACCAGAAAGTTAAACATATTTGTAAATTAATTTTATTTAAAAATCTTAATACTTCCAGTACTTATCAGCTGCTTGTCACGATGCCGGCTGGCAGGTAGTGGATCCTCTGTGCCAGAGAGGGATTGGCGTGGACCGTGCTAGTGGATCGGTTCTAAGCCACTACTGGTTTTCACCAGAGCCCGCCGCAAAGCGGGATGGTCTTGCTGCGGCGGTAGTGACCAGGTCGTATCCACTAGCAACGGCTCAACCTCTCTGGCTGCTGAAGATAGGCGCGGTACAAGGGAGTAGACAGAAGCAAGGTCGGACGTAGCAGAAGGTCGGGGCAGGCAGCAAGGATCGTAGTCAGGGGCAACGGCAGGAGGTCTGGAACACAGGCTAGGAACACACAAGGAACGCTTTCACTGGCACAATGGCAACAAGATCCGGCAAGGAAGTGCAGGGGAAGTGAGGTGATATAGGGAAGTGCACAGGTGAAGACACTAATTGGAATCACTGCGCCAATCAGCGGCGCAGTGGCCCTTTAAATCGCAAAGACCCGGCGCGCGCGCGCCCTAGGGAGCGGGGCCGCGCGTGCCGGGACAGGACCGAGGGAGAGCGAGTCAGGTACGGGAGCCGGGGTGCGCATCGCGAGCGGGCGCTACCCGCATCGCGAATCGCATCCCGGCTGGCAGCGGAATCGCAGCGCCCCGGGTCAGTGGATCTGACCGGAGCGCTGCAGCGGGGAGAGTGAAGCGAGCGCTCCGGGGAGGAGCGGGGACCCGGAGCGCTCGGCGTAACAGTACCCCCCCCCTTGGGTCTCCCCCTCTTCTTAGAGCCTGAGAACCTGAGGAGCAGACTTTTGTCTAGGATGTTGTCCTCAGGTTCCCAGGATCTCTCTTCAGGACCACAACCCTCCCAGTCCACTAAAAAAAAAGTTTTCCCTCTGACCTTTTTGGAAGCTAAGATCTCTTTGACAGAGAAGATGTCCGAGGAGCCGGAAACAGGAGTGGGAGGAACAGATTTGGGAGAAAAACGGTTGAGGATGAGTGGTTTGAGAAGAGAGACGTGAAAGGCATTAGGGATACGAAGAGAAGGAGGAAGAAGAAGTTTATAAGAGACAGGATTAATTTGACACAAAATTTTGAAAGGACCAAGATAGCGTGGTCCCAACTTGTAGCTAGGGACACGGAAGCGGACATATTTAGCGGAGAGCCATACCTTGTCTCCAGGGGAAAAAACGGGAGGAGCTCTTCTTTTCTTATCCGCGAACTTCTTCATGCGTGATGAAGCCTGTAAGAGAGAATTTTGGGTCTCTCTCCATATGATGGAAAGGTCACGAGAAATTTCATCCACAGCGGGCAGACCAGAGGGCAAGGGGGTAGGGAGGGGGGGAAGAGGGTGACGGCCGTACACCACGAAAAATGGGGATTTGGAGGAAGATTCAGAGACCCTGAAGTTATACGAGAATTCGGCCCATGGAAGGAGATCTGCCCAGTCATCCTGGCGGGAGGAAACAAAATGTCGCAAATAATCACCCAAGATCTGGTTAATTCTTTCTACTTGTCCATTGGACTGGGGATGATATGCAGAAGAAAAATTTAATTTAATCTTGAGTTGTTTACAGAGAGCCCTCCAGAATTTTGACACGAATTGGACGCCTCTATCCGAGACAATCTGCGTAGGCAACCCGTGAAGACGAAAAATGTGTACAAAAAATTGTTTAGCCAACTGAGGCGCAGAAGGAAGACCAGGAAGAGGGATGAAATGTGCCATTTTGGAGAATCGATCAACGACCACCCAAATAACAGTGTTGCCACGGGAAGGGGGTAAATCAGTAATAAAATCCATACCAATCAGAGACCAAGGCTGTTCGGGGACAGGCAGGGGATGAAGAAAACCAGCGGGCTTCTGGCGAGGAGTCTTATCCCGGGCACAGATAGTGCAGGCTCGCACAAAGTCCACAACATCCGTCTCCAGAGTCGGCCACCAATAGAAGCGGGAGATGAGTTGCACAGATTTCTTGATGCCCGCATGACCTGCGAGATGGGAGGAGTGACCCCATTTGAGGATTCCGAGGCGTCGGCGTGGAGAAACAAAGGTCTTTCCTGGAGGAGTTTGCCTGATGGAGGCAGGAGAAGTGGAGATCAGGCAGTCAGGTGGAATGATGTGTTGCGGAGAGAGTTCAACTTCTGAGGCATCCGAGGAACGAGAGAGAGCATCGGCCCTAATGTTCTTATCGGCAGGACGAAAGTGAATCTCAAAATTAAATCGGGCAAAGAACAGAGACCACCGGGCCTGGCGAGGATTCAGCCGTTGGGCAGACTGGAGGTAGGAGAGGTTCTTGTGGTCGGTGTAGATAATAACAGGAAAACTTGATCCCTCCAGCAGATGCCTCCATTCCTCAAGTGCTAATTTAATGGCTAGAAGCTCTCGATCCCCGATGGAGTAGTTCCTCTCCGCTGGAGAGAAGGTCCTAGAGAAAAAACCACAAGTGACAGCATGCCCGGAAGAATTTTTTTGTAGAAGAACAGCTCCAGCTCCCACTGAGGAGGCATCAACCTCCAATAGGAAGGGTTTGGAAGGGTCAGGTCTGGAGAGCACGGGAGCCGAAGAAAAGGCAGACTTGAGTCGTTTAAAGGCGTCTTCTGCTTGAGGAGGCCAAGACTTGGGATCAGCATTTTTTTTGGTTAAAGCCACGATAGGAGCCACAACGGTAGAAAAATGTGGAATAAATTGCCTGTAATAATTGGCGAACCCCAAAAAGCGTTGGATAGCACGGAGTCCGGAGGGGCGTGGCCAATCTAAGACGGCAGAGAGTTTGTCTGGATCCATCTGTAGTCCCTGGCCAGAGACCAAATATCCTAGAAAAGGAAGAGATTGGCATTCAAACAGACATTTCTCAATTTTGGCATAGAGTTGATTGTCACGAAGTCTCTGAAGAACCATACGGACATGCTGGCGGTGTTCTTCTAGATTGGCAGAAAAAATTAGGATATCGTCCAGATATACAACAACACAGGAGTATAACAGATCACGAAAAATTTCATTAACAAAGTCTTGGAAGACGGCAGGGGCGTTGCACAGGCCAAAGGGCATGACCAGATACTCAAAGTGTCCATCTCTGGTGTTAAATGCCGTTTTCCACTCATCCCCCTCTCTGATGCGGATGAGGTTATAGGCGCCTCTTAAGTCCAATTTAGTAAAGATGTGGGCACCTTGGAGGCGATCAAAGAGTTCAGAGATGAGGGGTAAGGGGTAGCGGTTCTTAACCGTGATTTTATTAAGACCGCGGTAGTCAATGCAAGGACGTAGGGAGCCATCTTTTTTGGACACAAAGAAAAATCCGGCTCCGGCAGGAGAGGAGGATTTACGGATAAAGCCCTTTTTTAGATTCTCCTGGACGTATTCAGACATGGCAAGAGTCTCTGGGGCAGAGAGAGGATAAATTCTGCCCCGGGGTGGAGTAGTGCCCGGGAGGAGGTCGATAGGACAATCATAAGGCCTGTGAGGAGGTAGAGTCTCAGCTTGTTTTTTGCAGAAAACATCCGCGAAGTCCATATAGGCCTTAGGGAGACCGGTTACTGGAGGAACCACAGAGTTACGGCAAGGGTTACTGGGAACCGGTTTTAGACAGTTCTTGGAACAAGAGGACCCCCAACTCTTGATCTCCCCAGTGGACCAATCCAGGGTTGGGGAATGAAGTTGAAGCCAGGGAAGCCCAAGGAGAATTTCCGAGGTGCAATTGGGGAGGACCAAAAGTTCAATCCTCTCGTGATGAGATCCGATGCTCATAAGAAGGGGCTCCGTGCGGAAACGTATGGTACAGTCCAATCTTTCATTGTTTACACAATTGATGTAAAGGGGTCTGGCGAGACTGGTCACTGGGATGTTGAACTTGTTGACGAGAGAGGCCAAAATAAAATTTCCTGCAGATCCAGAGTCCAAGAAGGCCACAGTAGAGAAGGAGAAGGCAGAGGCAGACATCCGCACAGGCACAGTAAGACGTGGAGAAGCAGAGTAGACATCAAGGACTGTCTCACCTTTGTGCGGAGTCAGCGTACGTCTTTCCAGGCGGGGAGGACGGATAGGACAATCCCTCAGGAAGTGTTCGGTACTAGCACAGTACAGGCAGAGGTTCTCCATACGGCGTTGTGTCCTCTCTTGAGGTGTCAGGCGAGACCGGTCGACCTGCATAGCCTCCACGGCGGGAGGCACAGGAACAGATTGCAGGGGACCAGAGGAGAGAGGAGCCGAGGAGAAGAAACGCCTCGTGCGAACAGAGTCCATATCTTGGCGGAGTTCCTGACGCCTTTCGGAAAAACGCATGTCAATGCGAGTGGCTAGGTGAATAAGTTCATGTAGATTAGCAGGAATTTCTCGTGCGGCCAGAACATCTTTAATGTTGCTGGATAGGCCTTTTTTAAAGGTCGCGCAGAGGGCCTCATTATTCCAGGATAATTCTGAAGCAAGAGTACGGAATTGTACGGCATACTCGCCAACGGAAGAATTACCCTGGACCAGGTTCAACAGGGCAGTCTCAGCAGAAGAGGCTCGGGCAGGTTCCTCAAAGACACTTCGGATTTCCGAGAAGAAGGAGTGTACAGAGGCAGTGACGGGGTCATTGCGGTCCCAGAGCGGTGTGGCCCAAGACAGGGCTTTTCCAGACAGAAGGCTGACTACGAAAGCCACCTTAGACCTTTCAGTGGGAAACAGGTCCGACATCATCTCCAGATGCAGGGAACATTGGGAAAGAAAGCCACGGCAAAACTTAGAGTCCCCATCAAATTTATCCGGCAAGGATAGGCGTAGACCAGGAGCGGCCACTCGCTGCGGAGGAGGTGCAGGAGCCGGTGGAGGAGATGACTGCTGAAGCTGTGGTAGTAACTGCTGTAGCATAACGGTCAGTTGAGACAGCTGTTGGCCTTGTTGCGCTATCTGTTGTGACTGCTGGGCGACCACCGTGGTAAGGTCAGCGACAACTGGCAGAGGAACTTCAGCGGGATCCATGGCCGGATCTACTGTCACGATGCCGGCTGGCAGGTAGTGGATCCTCTGTGCCAGAGAGGGATTGGCGTGGACCGTGCTAGTGGATCGGTTCTAAGCCACTACTGGTTTTCACCAGAGCCCGCCGCAAAGCGGGATGGTCTTGCTGCGGCGGTAGTGACCAGGTCGTATCCACTAGCAACGGCTCAACCTCTCTGGCTGCTGAAGATAGGCGCGGTACAAGGGAGTAGACAGAAGCAAGGTCGGACGTAGCAGAAGGTCGGGGCAGGCAGCAAGGATCGTAGTCAGGGGCAACGGCAGGAGGTCTGGAACACAGGCTAGGAACACACAAGGAACGCTTTCACTGGCACAATGGCAACAAGATCCGGCAAGGAAGTGCAGGGGAAGTGAGGTGATATAGGGAAGTGCACAGGTGAAGACACTAATTGGAATCACTGCGCCAATCAGCGGCGCAGTGGCCCTTTAAATCGCAAAGACCCGGCGCGCGCGCGCCCTAGGGAGCGGGGCCGCGCGCGCCGGGACAGGACCGAGGGAGAGCGAGTCAGGTACGGGAGCCGGGGTGCGCATCGCGAGCGGGCGCTACCCGCATCGCGAATCGCATCCCGGCTGGCAGCGGAATCGCAGCGCCCCGGGTCAGTGGATCTGACCGGAGCGCTGCAGCGGGGAGAGTGAAGCGAGCGCTCCGGGGAGGAGCGGGGACCCGGAGCGCTCGGCGTAACACTGCTTAATACTTCCAGTACTTTCCAGTCTGACCACAGTGCTCTCTGCTGACTCCTCTGTCCTTGCAGGAACTGTCCAGAGCAGAAGTAGTCTTCTATGAGGTTATGCTTCTAATCTAGACAGTTCCTGACACGGACAGAGGTGTCAGCAGAGAGCACTGCTGTCAGACTGAATAAAACTGCACAATTTTCTCCACAGCATACAGCAGCTGATGAGTACTGGAAGGCTTCAGTTTTTGAAATAGAAGTAATCTACAAATCTGTTAGAAGAGACCGCGCTCGGCACGGCAATAGATCATAAGTCCATATATTAAATCCTATATTAATATCCTTTGTATCAGACACTCCGCTCCAACACCACCCTCCAGTCTCCGGGGTGCTCAAATCCAGAGAAAAGTAATCCACAAATATGTATAAAAAGAGATGAATGGCACTCCCCAGTGTCTCCAGCGGGTGAAAATGGGATTTTATTTAACAAAAGTGCAAGTATACATACATAGTGCAGGGAGAGCACGGACGCCATTCACGGTCATAGTGATAGCTATTTCGTGCGTTAGGCACACTTCCTCTAAATAAAATCAGATTTTCACTTACTGGAGACACTGGTTAGTGCCATTCATCTCTTTTTATACATACTTTACAAATCTGTTTAACTTTCTGGCACCAGTTGATTTGAAAACTTCTGTTTTCCACTTGTTTCCGTCGGAGTTTCCTTTTAACTAAATTCCAAAATGTGAATTATACATAAGAGTATAGTCACATGAACAGTATGCACTGCTGAATTGATGCTGTGGAAATGATAATAAATAAATAGCTAAACGCTGTGTATACAGTATGTGTGAACATACCCTCATAGATGGAAATGATCTTTCATCTGCTGTAGGTAGCGGTAGGGGTTGCATGGAGCACAAATGAAACTGCCTGTATTTCGTATAATGTGACTTGTATAGTTTTTTATGTCAAAGACTTTGGAATATGTTTAAAAATGTTATGTTCTATGTGAATTTTAGGTACAAAGTGCTTTGAAATCATTTTTTGAAGACATTTCCCAACCTACGTTAGATAACAAATCAGGTAAGATTCAGTAATATTGATATTATATATATACTTTGTTTCAAGTTAACTTGTCGTAATAAATATTTTATTTCTCGAAAAATAAATAGCTTGTTAGTGGTTTCTCTTACACATATTTATGAGAAATGGTAACATTTTGTTTTGACAGTTTCCAGTAAAGAATTGGAGATGGCAGACACAATGGAACAGAAGTTAAATGATGAAGAATTTGCAGAGGTGAAAGATTATCACATAATGTTTCTGTTTACTTCTTGCATTTATTATATAATACCTCAAACAATCTAATAAAATGTAAACTATATATGTACTCGATGCCTATAATTTTCATCTCAAAGAAACTGTAAGACATGTTTCCCAAAAGTTTAGATTGCATCGGGTCTTACTCCTGAGACCCGCTGTGATGGCTAATTATAAGCTGCTCACTTTCACTTACTGCCCTGCTGTCAATCAAATCCGACCTTTTCCCTATAGAATGTAGAGAAAAGGCCAGATCTGCCAGCTGGCAAATGGAGCGCATTGCCGTCAAGTTCCCCAGCTAATATATCTCGATTGCAGTGGGTCTCCGAATGGAGACCTAGTGCGATTAGTAACTTTTGACATTCCTGAGCAACATGTGAAAAGTTGTTTTTAATAACAATAACTTTTAATGCAGGTCTAATGTATCATGTGCCTTTATTCTAATTTCTTTCCTTTCTCCTTCCAGTATGTATATCCATTTATTAGTCACCTCAGCACAGACTTATTTCAGGAATTCCTGCACCACATGGCACAGTGCGCCGACATGTTCCGTGAGACCATTCGCCATGATATTTGGAGACAGAAATTTTCTGATCTCTTTCTTGCATGTGATTCAGGAAAGGTAAGTTCAATGGGGGACAGTGATCATCGTTGTCTTTCGAAAGTGAGTTTTGCTAAGTAATTTTTATTTTTATTTGCTTTGGTTTTGCTTAGGTGCGACACATTTATCATACTATCAAATTGATAAATTTGGCGCACATAAGCAAAAAAACATAAATCACTTCAGAACATAAGTTTGTATGATTCTTCCTCTCCTCTGTGACTTTTCTGTGAGACTTTTTAGCAGTTCTTTCCAAAGGCATTTTTATAAGCAAGGTTTGAGCTGGTGTAGATTTGCAACTTTTTAGAGGGGTTTGCGGCTTTTTTGCAACATTCGCACTTCATAAATTTGTGACCACTGCAAAGTGTGTCTGTTGTAAGCAAAAAAAAAATATTCTAAATGCAGTAATAAATCTCCCCCAATGTTTTCTATTTATACTGTATACTGATCTAATATTTATATGCATGCTCAGCCTTTTTATGATCGACAACACAAAGCTGTGGTAGATATGTCGCAAAAATTCTCCCAATAGCTCTTGGAACTGCGTGGAATTTTTTGATACCACTAAATACTAGTTCTTGTCAACTAATCTGATGGTGATACCAACAAGAAAAAAGTGCATTTCACTTAGGCTATAGGGGGTGCCGAGGTTAACTGTGTGGCACTAAATACCCGCAGTGCTTAGCGGATAGTGTAATAGTGTAACAACAGGGGGTACAGTCCTCAAAGCACTCTCTAATGGGATACTGTGAGGGGGGGGGTGGAGGGAGGGGAAAAAGGTAGAAAAGGGGAGAGAGGAAAGGGAAGATAACTACAACACTTGATGAAATATATAAATGTGCTTTATTAATATGCTTGGTGCAAGGTGGTGGGTAGTTTAAACCGCAGGGCCCTTGTGGTCATCACTGTCAGCCTTAACCCCTTAAGGACCGGGGTTTTTTCCGTTTTTGCATTTTCGTTTTTTGCTCCTTGCCTTTAAAAAATCATAACTCTTTCAATTTTGCACCTAAAAATTCATATGATGGCTTATTTTTTGCGCCACCAATTCTACTTTGTAATGACATCAGTCATTTTGCCCAAAAATCTACGGTAAAATGGGAAAAAAATCATTGTGCGACAAAATTGAAAAAAAAACGCTGCTTTGTAAATTTTGGGGGCTTCCGTTTCTACGTGGTACATTTTTCGGTAAAAATGACACCTTATCTTTATTCTGTATGTCCATACGATTAAAATGATACCCTACTTATATAGGTTTGATTTTGTCGTACTTCTGGAAAAAATCATAACTACATGCAGGAAAATTAATACGTTTAAAATTGTCATCTTCTGACCCCTATAACTTTTTTATTTTTCTGTGTATGGGGCAGTATGAGGGCTCATTTTTTGCGCCGTGATCTGAAGTTTTTAACGGTATAATTTTTGCATTGATAGGACTTATTGATCGCTTTTTATTCATTTTTAAATGATATAAAAAGTGACCAAAAATGCACTATTTTGGACTTTGGAATTTTTTTGCGCGCACGCCATTGACCGAGCGGTTTAATTAATGATATATTTTTATAATTCGGACATTTCTGCACGCGGTGATACCATATATGTTTAGTTTTATTTTTATTTACACTGTGTTTTTTTTTTAATGGAAAAAGGGGGGTGATTCAAACTTTTAATAGGGGAGGGGTTAAATGATATTCATTCCCTTTTTTTTCCACTTTTTTTTTGCAGTGATATGTCCCATAGGGACCTATAACACTTCACACACTGATCTTCATCATTGATCACTGGTTTCTCATAGGAAACCAGTGATCGACGATTCTGCCGCATGACTGCTCATGCCTGGATCTCAGGCACTGAGCAGTCATTCGGCGATCGGACAGCGAGGAGGAAGGTAGGGGCCCTCCCGCTGTCCTGTAAGCTGTTCGGGATGCCGCGATTTCGCCACGGCTATTCCGAACAGCCCACTGAGTTAACCGGCAGCTTTCACTTTCGGTTTTAGCCGTGCGGCTCAGCTCTGAGCGCGCGGCTAAAGGGTTAATAGCGCATGGCGCCGCGATCGGCGCTGCGCACTATTAGCGGCGGGTCCCGGCTTCACTATGACGCCGGGCCCGCCGTGATATGACGCGCGGTTACCGTGTAACTCCGCGTTATATCACGGGAGCAGGACCAAGGACGTACCAGTACGTCCTTGGTCCTTAAGGGGTTAAAAATAACATTTATGCTTATGAAGAAATATAAAATCCCATCCCTTCCCCAATATCGTGCCACACCCCTACCCTTCAATTCCCTGGTTGAACTTGATGGACGTATGTCTTTTTTCAACCGTACTAACTATGTAACTATGTGTGGCACTATAGTTAAATATCTTTAGGTAGTAAAACATGCAATGTACAGTTCCTAAAAAAGACTCTAGCAACATGAAATGAAATATAGATATATAAATAATATATATAATATCTCTAGTATCAGATCTCCCAGATCAAACCCTGTTGGTCGGATTTATAATCCAGTACAGGTAGGTATGCAGTTTGTGAGAATAACACACTGTCTGATATGTCCCTCAATGAGTACTAAGTACTCCAAGTTGTTCCTATAAACACAAAACGGTGTATCTGTTGGAGCACTATGTGCCCTGGGATCGTCCCTGTGGAGGAAAAACACTAAGGAGTTTGCAGTGATACGAATCCTATTCTATAAAAGAAAGTCTTTCCTATTTGTTGTAGGGCTGTCGTGAGAGCTCCACTCCTGTTTTGGTATCTGTAGACTTCTCCGTTCTTTGAGGCTTCTTCGTTCTTCAGTAGCTCTGAAGAACGGAGAAGTCTCTAGAAACTCGTCTAGCCTGCATACCAAAGCAAATTGGCATCACACTTCATCCCAGACCCTGGCACCAATCCAGCTTCAGTGCAGAAAGAGCGCTCCATCTCCTACACCACGCACCCTTTCCTTCACAGCTTACGTTGCGCACACACGCAGCCTCAGAAGACTCGCATCACAGCAGACCGCTGGCCCACGCTGTGAGAGACGACTTGCCCGCAGTGTCCCTTTTATGGACTGGTGACCAAAACTGAACAGCATATTCCAGGTGAGGCCGTACCAATGCTTTATAAAGGGGGAGTATTATGTCCCTGTCCCTTGAGTCCATGCCTCTTTTGATACATGACAATATCCTGCCGGCTTTGGAAGCAGCAGCCTGACATTGCATGCTATTCTGTAGTCTGTGATCTACAAGTACACCCAGATCCTTCTCTAACTGTGACTCTGACAGTTTAATCCCCCCTAAGACATATGACGCATGCAGGTTATTAGTACCCAGATGCATAACTTTACATTTATCCACATTGAACCTCATTTGCCAAGTGGATGCCCAGACACTTAGACTATCCAAGTCATCTTGTAACCTATACACATCCTCTATAGACTGTACCGTGCTACAAAGCTTGGTGTCATCTGCAAAGATAGAAACAGAGCTGTTAATACCATCCTCTATATCATTGATAAATAAATGAAACAACAGCGGTCCCAGTACTGAACCTTGGGGTACACCACTAATAACCGGGGACCAATCAGAGCACGAATCATTGACCACCAGTCTCTGGGTACGATCCATGAGCCAGTGTTCAATTCAGTTACAAACTAAAGTTTCCAAACCCAAAGACCTTAACTTACCTGTCAGACGTCTATGAGGGACAGTATCAAACGCTTTAGCAAAATCCAGAAACACTATGGGGGAGATTTATCAAAACCTGTCCAGAGAAAAAGTCGCCCAGTTGCCCATAGCAACCAATCAGCTCTCTTCTTTCATTTTTAACAAGGCCTCTGCAAAATGAAAGAAGCGATCTGATTGGTTGCTATGAGCAACTGGGCAACTTTTCCTCTGGACAGGTTTCGATAAATCTCCCCCTATATCCACAGCAATTCCTCTGTCAAGGCTTCTACTCAACTCTTCATAAAAGCAAATTAGATTGGTTTGACAACTTCTATCCTTAGTAAACTCATGCTGGCTATCACTTATAATACTAATATCCCCTATGTATTCCTGTATGTAGTCCCTTATAAGTCCTTCAAACAATTTACCCACAATGCATGTTAAACTTACCGGTCTATAGTTTCCTGGGGAAGACCTAGAGCTCTTCTTGTACACCAGCTTCTGAGCCACTTGTTTACCTCCCTAATCTCCCGCTGCCTCTCTGGTGTGGCTCGTGGTACTGGTAGTATTTAAGAAAATACTACCTTGGAGGTCCTTGCCTTAATCTTGCGGCCTAAGTCCCTGAAATCATTTTTAAGGACACTCCACCTACCTCTTACTTTGTCATTGGTGCCAATATGTACCATGACTGCTGGGTCCTCTCCAGCCCCGCCCAGCAACCTGTCAACCCGATCCGCGATGTGCTGAACTCGAGCGCCAGGTAGACAACACACTGTTCGGCAATCAGATCACCCTGTCTGTCCCCCTAATAATTGAGTCCCCCACCCCTAGTACCTGTCTGGCCTGCCCTGCACTTCTCCCTCCTTACTGGAGCAGACACCCCCCTGGTGGTCAGATGCAGTATCCTGCTGAAGTACTGCTAGCTCTGAAATTGCATCCCCCTCATCTGCCAAGCAGGCAAACTTGTTGGGGTGTGCCAGTTCAGGACTAGCCTCCCTGACACTTTTTCCCCTACCCCGCCTTCTAACTGTAACTCAGCTAGCTGCCTGACTGTCCTGCACCTCCGTCCCACTGTCCTCCCCCACCTCTACCCCCGAGAGTGCCTGCTCAGTGAGCAGAAGACTCCTCTCCAAGTTGTCAATGCGACTCAATGTTGCCAGTTGTTCCTCTAGATGCAGGATCTGGGCTTCCAAACGAACAACTCGCTCACATCTCACACAACAATATTCACCCTCGAACTGCTGCTTGTCACGATGCCGGCTGGCAGGAGGTGGATCCTCTGTGCCAGAGAGGGATTGGCGTGGACCGTGCTAGTGGACCGGTTCTAAGTTACTACTGGTGTTCACCAGAGCCCGCCGCAAAGCGGGATGGTCTTGCTGCGGCGGTAGTAACCAGGTCGTATCCACTAGCAACGGCTCAACCTCTCTGACTGCTGAAGATAGGCGCGGTACAAGGGAGTAGACAAAAGCAAGGTCGGACGTAGCAGAAGGTCGGGGCAGGCAGCAAGGATCGTAGTCAGGGGCAACGGCAGGAGGTCTGGAACACAGGCTAGGAACACACAAGGAAACGCTTTCACTGGCACGATGGCAACAAGATCCGGCGAGGGAGTGCAGGGGAAGTGAGGTATAAATAGGGAGTGCACAGGTGAACACACTAATTAGAACCACTGCGCCAATCAGTGGCGCAGTGGCCCTTTAAATCGCAGAGACCCGGCGCGCGCGCGCCCTAGGGAGCGGGGCCGCGCGCGCCGGGACAGGACCGACGGAGAGCGAGTCAGGTACGGGAGCCGGGGTGCGCATCGCGAGCGGGCGCCACCCGCATCGCGAATCGCATCCCGGCTGGAGGCGGTATCGCAGCGCACCCGGTCAGTGGATCTGACCGGGGCGCTGCAGTAGCGAGGATGTTGCGAGCGCTCCGGGGAGGAGCGGGGACCCGGAGCGCTCGGCGTAACACTGCTCAAGGATTGCATACATTGTACAAGATGCACACCGGACTGCATTTTCCAACATGGAGGCCATTCTAGGTTTGGGGATTGCAAAAATATCAGTAAATAAAAACAAAACAAAAAACAATCAAATATGTCAATTAAACTCCCTGAATTTAAAGTCCCTCTCACTTACACACAGATCAAAACAATCACAGCTCAAACAATTGCTTGTATACGTTCCTCTTATAGTTAGCAGAGACTTCCTTGCTGCTTCACTGCTGGGAGAGACTGGATGGGATAGGAAAGTATCCTATTAGAGAGTGATTTGAGGACTGAACCCCCCGTTGTTACACTGAAGGAGATACCGATGGAGGCTCTGAACAAAGCCACCAATGCAAATGGTGGGAACATCCTTAGAAAGATATCAGATGACATATTATTGTTTATTTGTCAGGACCATCAGAAGATGTCAGTAAAATAGCTACTACTACTACTAAGAAATGATATTGATTGTATCCCTTTTTGTTTGTAGGTTGGCTTTCTAGACAGACAAAGAGTTCTTTCTCTCATGGAAAAGTTCTATGACAGTATAAGTTCAAAGGCAGAGACATGGCATCCACGTAACCCTCGACAATGTGAGATCATATAGTTGTCTTCTCCTCTTATTACATATGGGATTCTTGAAATCCATTTTTGCTCCATTTTATGGCTTAAAGGGGTACTCTGGTGGAATTTTTTTTATATATCACTCAGTACCTAATCCTGACTATGTACATCTAATTTTTATGTGTCTAGCACCTTTATTTATTTATTTATTACACTTTTAATTTAGCTCACTAGTCTGAATTCCTCTCAAAGGGAGGGGGTGTGGCCTCACTGTGCAGCTCTCCGCCCTCTCCCTCAGTATGCTGTCTGCTCATATCTCCCCTAGCATTAGCAAAACTACAACTCCCAGCTTGTCATCACTGACAGTAGCAGGACACAAGCTGACAGTGGAAGGATTTTTCCTCCAGGTGTGAGCCCTGCACTCACAGCTGTCAATCAAGGAAGTGTGTCCATGACATAGGAGATGACGCATGGACACAGCAGGACTAGTATGTGTCCAAGCAGGCAGGGGAGGGGGTAGTTGTTTGAGTGGCTTTTTCAGTATGAAATACTGAAAAATTTCTAATGAAATCAATTGCAAAACCTATTGGTTTTGTACGCTTTACAACATATCAAAAGTTTTTGTATCTGACAGTGCCTATTTAAGTCATTCTTTCCAGTCTGACCACAGTGCTCTCTGCTGACACCTCTCTTTCCGGTGTCAGGAACTGTCCGGAGCAGGAGAGGTTTGCTATGGGGATTTGCTCCTACTCTGGACAGTTCCTGACATGAACAGAGGTGTCAGCAGAGAGCACTGTGGTCAGACTGGAAAGAACTACACAACTTCTCTTCTGCATACAGCAGCTGATAAGTACTGGAAGGATTAAGATTTTTTAATAGAAGTAATTTACAAATCTGTTTAAATGTGTGGAGCCAGTTGATATGAATAATTTTTTTTCCCTCGGAGTAATCCTTAAGTTACAGATCTACAGTATAGGTAACATATGATGCTGCCACTGCAGAGATGCGATTTTCTGCTCTTACAGTGCAAAGTAATGCTTCGGATTTACAGACGTGAACAAAACTGTCAGTACTCTTCTTTTAATGAAAGAAAAATCCAATGCTCCCCTGGAACATGAAACTGACAAAAGTAATAATGAATAAAAACTACTGAACCTTAAGTGCTAAAAATCGTGCTTTTAAATTGTGGTCACGCTCCGCCCCTCAATGCAAGCCTACGGGAGGGGGCATGACAGCTATCACGCCCCCTCCCGTAGGCCTGCATTGAGGGGCGGAGCGTGACGTCACACGGGAGCAGAGACGTGACGTCACACGCCGCCTGCCCTGTGGTCGCCGGTAATCAGTCCCGGAGCGAACACACTCCGGGGACTGATTAAAAACGGGGTGCCGCATGCAAGATCACGGGGGTCCCCAGCGGCGGGACTCCCGCGATCAGGCATCTTATCCCCTATACTTTGGATAGGGGATAAGATGTCTAAGCACCGGAGTAGCCTTTTAACTTTTTCCCTTACTACTAGCGTTGAGTGCGAATATTCGAAATGCTAATTTTTACCGCGAATATTGGCACTTCGCAAATATTTACAATATAGTGATATATATTCGTAATGCCGAATATAAAAAAAATGTATGCAAATTTATGGAAATATTTATGCACATATTGGCACTTTCAGACTGGACACTGATCTCTCCCATCTTTTAGGTGAAAGATATAATTGCGCATGTGCACTATGTGAATTTCATTATGAATTTTTGCATGAAAAAAAAGAACAAACATGGTGAATATGCGAATTTCACGAACATAGGACGAATATTCGTCCATATATTCGTGAAATATCGCAAATTTGAATATGGCTCCTGCCGCTCATCACTACTTACTACTATATTTATGGCTGTGGCACCGCAGGATATTCTACAGTTGAGTATTTACTTTAGTACAGTGGTCCCTCAACATACGATGGTAATTCGTTCCAAACGAGCCATCGTTTGTCGAATCCATCGTATGATGAGGGATCCGTGCAATGTAAAGTATAGGAAGCTGTACTCACCTGTCCCCGCCGCTCGAGATGGTGTCCCCGCCGCTCCCGATGGTGACCCCGGCCTCCGCTGGGCTCTCTGCTGTCTTCTCCGGTCCTCCGCTGTCTTCTCCGGTCCTCTTCTGTCTTCCGCAAGGCCTTACTGGGCCTGAGTAGCGACGTCATTACGCCGCTGCGTACGCCATTCCTATTGGATGGCGTGCGCAGCAGCGTATTAACGTCATCGGAGAGGGCCGAGAAGACGCCGGAAGACCAGCGCTGGACCCGGAGGGCACCCCGGAGCATCGTGGAGGGGTAAGTAATACTTACCGCACCACACGGGGAACATTAAGCTGCTATCCGGCAGCAGCTTAAGCATTTGGCGCTGCCGGATAGCACTTAATGCGATGGCCCCGACATAAAAAAGCATCGTATGTCGATGCTGACATCGACATGCGATGGCCTCTGAGAGGCCATCGTATGTCGATTTCATCATATGTCGGGGCCATCCTAGGTCGGGGAGTCACTGTAGTTTGTGCTTGTAGAACAATGATAACTTATTAACTTACACTGGCCATAAACATTAGACTAATGTCAGCCAAACAGGACAGGAATTTTTTTTTATTTGACTATACTTCAGGGGCTGTAAAGTTAGTGTAGTTCATAATATAGTGTCTGTACCTGTGTGTGTGACGGTTTTCTCACAATTCTTCTGGGATTTTCACTCCAATATTTATTTTTAACATCATTCAAAATGACTGTTGTCTGAGATTTTTCCCAGGTTGCAATGTGGCCAAGACCTGACTCACTAGTCAGCTGATGACAGGGAGCCTGTCTGCTTCAATGGGTGGAGGGATCAATCTGCAACTAATGCAACAGCTGTAGGCACCCTGATTGAAAACCACAGGTCTTTAAATGGATGCAGCTCGTTTATGTTTCAATGGGTGGGGTGGCTGATGTGTGGGAAGGAGGAAAATAGAATTGTGGGATTTGTAGTCAAAAAAAGAAAAGTCAAATAGGAAATACCAGTTCACAAAAAGCTAGCCACAGTATTATGGTAATCTCACAACATAGCCATTTAGCCCCAAGACAAGCGCAGATCCTTCCTAAGCTTGTCCATTACTGTCTGCCAGGTACGTACTAAAGTCACCTTATGGTGGATAACCCCTTTAAGAGTCCCTATATACAAAAGTCATCCAAACCCCCTGATTTTGGTTGGACCATCTGACTGCCTAATGTGCATAGGATCCTTGCAGATCTCTACTAACAAATGATGTCAGGAGAGAAGGGTCAGACATGTTGAATTTTAGCTGCCCAATCCTTTTGTTCTCAGGGAGATAAGCTGCCACCAGAGAAGTCTGGCAGCGACTTACCCCTTCTCCATTTAGAACACATGAAGGTTCAGTTTAGCAAACATGTCCGCTTGGTTCATGTTTAGGGCAGGTTTACACGGGGCACATCCGCATCTCCCTATAAGGGCAGAGTCACAAAGGGGACATCAGCAGCATATTTCACGCTGCGGGTGCATCCTGTGTGACCTTGCCTGTATAGGGAGAAGAAGCTGTTGGCTATACAAAGGCTCAGCTGATAGACATTGAAGGTGTATAACCATCTTAAAATGGGAATATGACAGTCTCCTAAACTCAATCTGGTCTGCGCAGCAGAAAATTATTCCCTTCTCTCCTTTGAAATATACATAATTCAGCTTACGGAATTGGTTCATATTCTTGCCTCATAGGGAATATAGATAAGATCGATTATTTAAGCAGAGAATCACATTCATATCTTCATACCTGACTTAATTTTTTTCTTTTTTTCCCTTTAGGGCCAGTGATTGAATTGGGGGAAATGGATCCAACTGATTTTTGGGCTGAGTTCCAGGAAGGAGATAATCAACCAGAAGAGAAAGGAGAAGGCTCTACTATTACAGCTTCAGCTATACCCAGTGGTTCTGGTGAGGAAGGCCAGAAGGAGGAAAGGCCAGAAGACACAGAAGAAGGTAGAATACAACAAGGTGCTAAATACACTAATGGGCTGATCCTGCTAGAGCAAGATCTGCTTAGGCTAGGTTCGCATCCACTTTATTTTTGCCCAGCAATTTTGCTGGAACCGGTGAAGGAGGGTCCTAGTCCTAGCAAAACCTCCAGTGCAGGTGTCAACGTTATATGCCTTATAGGGCATATGAAAAAAAAGGTATCTTTCACAAACAAAATGTGTCAAGAACATGTAGATGCAAAGTAAAAACAACTAAATATAATACTAATAATCATCAATTTCCATTTTTTGTAATTGTACAGGAGCAGCAAATATAGAAGAGGATACAAGAGACCAGCCGGCTGAAAGCAGTGAAGGCAGAGGGATACACTTTATTGATGGAAAACCCTGGTCAGGTAAATAAAACAGATATATCCATTGCCCAATCATATAATGGTATAGAAAGATAAATATCTTAGGCGATGAAAAAAAGTTGTGAGACAAAAAAAAGTGTAATGCAGTATCCTGGTTCCTGTCTACATGGTGCTGGATTATTTAGCTCGTAGTGCAGATATTGTCTCCTGTCAATTTAAGGGTACATTCACATATACATGATCAACTGCAGGGTTTCCGCTGCAGATTTATGCAAGTTGAACTTCTGTAGCAGAAAATCAGCAAGCAGATTATGTTGCTATCCATTGACTTCAATGGGTCTGTAGCAAATTTCGGCTTGCGTGAATTCACAGAGAAAATCCACAAGCAGGATTTCTGCTGCAGTTAGCCGCAGCAGATTATGTACGTGTGAACATACCCTCAAGGTAGTATTCAGCAATGGAAAAACTGTTATGATGTCTTCGAAAAACATCACCACACGTGGTTGTGCGTGGTATTACAACTGCGCTTCAAAGGAATTGAGCTGCAATACCACACACAACCCAAGAACAGGCTTGGTACTGTTTTCAGAAGAATTTAGCTCTGTTTTTCTAATCTTGGATAACCCCTTTAATCCTGTCTGGGTATCATGAGTAAAACATGTCTAATATATTGCATTTCTTTCACAAGGCTTTGCGTGTGCAAACTGTCCTAAACTTACCTCTCCTCACTCCCACTGCTGGCCTAGCTCCTTGATAGCTCTATCTAGGTTTAGTAAAAAAAAAAAAAAATCCTGAGGCGGATGTCATCGATAAAGATCTGTCAACAGTCTGAGCCCTTGTTCAACAGAAACCAAGGAAATCCCAGAACATCCCAAAAAAAGGAGCCAAGAAAAGACACTCATGTGGTTCTCTGCTTGTTGTTGGAGATAAAGTGTGGTTGCCCACTAAAGTCATATGCTTAAAGGTAGCCTGAGGGAAACGAGACCCTTGTTCTATTAGTCTGCAAGAGATTTTGTAAGTAATGAATTCAATATCATCTTAAGCTGCTGGAATCATTTAGGATAATGTTTTTCATGAATCTCTGTTGAAAAAGAATGCTCCTACTCTCACTGCATCTCAGAGACTCATAATATTAGATTGCAGGAAGGTCCAGGGGGTCTTGCAATACTTGGTTGACTGGAGAGGTCCTGGGTTCCTGCAAAATCTATTTAAGTGGACAGATTAAAAAAATTAAATGAGTTGTCTGGTGAAAAATAACTTATCCCCTATCCAAGGATAGGGGATAAGTTATAGATCATGGGGGGTCTGAGCGCTGGGACCCCCCATGATCTCCTGCATGGGGTCACGGCAGTTGGCTGGAAGGGAGCGTGCCAACCCCGCATGGAGTGCCAGCTGACACGCCCCTCATTATACTCCATAGAGATACATTGAGGGGGTCTGCCGGCCGCAGCTTCCTGCAGGGGTCGGACGTCAGCTTCTGGCAAACTGCCAGGGCCCCATGCAGGAGATCATGGGGGGTTTTAGCGCTCGGACCCCCCACAATCTATAAGTTATTTTTCACTGCACTACTCTTTTAAGTCATGATACTTATTAGATTAAACCAGCTCCTCGTAAAGCTCTAGAGTACCCTCTGAACTTAAATGTCCTACCTTCTACTGTAATCTTGGCTTCTCGACAGCACCATCGGGAGTGCCCTTTTGTTACATCGATGGCCAGCTCTCATAGTGGCAGTGCGCAGGGTCATTTAGCCCAACAGGCCCAGCACTGGTGTTCCATGTACTCTCAGAAAAGGATATTTAAACAGGTGGCTGTTGGCCTGAGCCACCCATGATTTGAGTTTTCTGCCATCACTCACGCTCCTGTTCTGCTACCGTCTGTATTCCTGGATTCTGAACCCCTGACCGTGTTTCTTTCTTCTGCATTCCTATTTGGATCTTGAGAAGAAATCCTATTCTAACCATTTTTTTCTGGTACTGTTCGGATTTTGACATGGTTCTGGTTCTGATCCCTGGCTTGTCTCTGGTAATCCCTCTGACTAAGATTCTAAGATGTGATTGTTTGGTTCTGACCTGGTCTGGTTGACTACACCTTTAATTTAGCCATCGCCCAGTTGGGGGCCGCCAGGTAGTCCAAATCATACAAGCTTGCAGGAAATGTAAATGGGGTGAATGCAGGGTAGCCCTGTTTCCTACCCTACTTGATACATACATTCAGGCAGAGACATAACTTGTAGCCTTTGGGCCCCGATGCAAAATCTGCAACAGGGCCCCATATGCCAATTATAATACTGATCTTTTATGGGGCAGATGTGCTTTGGGGCCCCCTTAGGCACCAGGGCCCCAGTGTGACTGCTACCTCTATAGCTATGCCCCTGCATTCAGGTATTAACTTATACAATGGTTAGCTTTTTCAGAGCTGCCACCACTGGTGAAATGTGCAAGTAGCCACATGACCTTCTCTTACCCAGGCTTCCACCCAGAAGCCTCTAGAAAGTTCTGTGTGAGAAGACCCAAAGTCCAACCCTTTCTTCCCAGAGAGCTGGAACCAGTCAGACCTAATTAGTCTTAGACCAGCCCAGGCCAGAGAAGCAGAGCCTGTGATCTCTGCCAGAAAGGCTGTTGTGCAGAAATTAGGGTAGCCCAGGCTCTGCCAGAGAATCCCGTTTTAATAATAACCAATTAAAGTCAGCTCTGGTTTGCTCATGGTGAACCATGGCATGTTGAGGAGTTTATGTACACCCAAGAGCTGTCTACAGTCCACACTGAAGGTTTATCTGTTTTCAACTGTACTCCAAATGGATGGTTTGTCAGAAGAGATAAACCACTGGACTCTTAGAAGCCTCTGGCTGGAGCCAGTACCATGGCCTTTACCACCTGTGTATCATCATGCAACTACCCATGAGTAACTAAAGTCATCTACATATACACCACAGTAACCCAAAACCCCTTATCACTAGAGTTACATTTTACATTTCGTAAAACTTTTCACATGTTGTCCACACATGGCAAAAGTTTAGATCGCACTTGGTATAGCTTGCTAGCCATGTAATCGGACAGATGTGCTCTATTATAGTCTATGGAGCACATCAGTCGGATCGGGTGACTAGCTGGGAAGTGAAGCGCACTGCTGTGTGCTTTATCCGGTTAAAACTCACTTGCTGCGGGTTTTGGGAGTGAGACATACTTTTGGCATGTCTGGATGACATGTCAAAAGTTTTACTAAATGACAGTAAGGATTGCATTTTATCTTTGTATTCTAAAGCAACACATAAAGTGCTTCCGGTGTTACCAAAGGCTTACCGAATTTCTCTTACTCCTACTAAGGGGATTGTATTCATTTCTCATTCACTGAAGCCAAGTCTATGTAAACTTGTCATCAACCTGTGCTGTAAGGAGACTGTATACTGGATCGGTGTGCACTGAGGAATCCCTATGTAAAGTTTTCTTTTATGTCTGCTAAAAATCTAACTAAAATAGTAGCTTTAAAGGGGTATTCCAGGAAAAAACTTTTTTTTTTATATATCAACTGGCTCCAGAAAGTTAAACAGATTTTAAATTACTTCTATGAAAAAACTCTTTATCCTTACAATAATTATCAGCTGCTGAAGTTGAGTTGTTCTTTTCTGTCTGGATACAGTGCTCTCTGCTGACATCTCTGTTTGTCTTGGGAACTGCACCGAGTAGAAGAGGTTTGCTATGGGGGTTTGCTTCTACTCTGGACAGTTCCAGAGACAGGTGTCATCATCAAAGAGCACTTAGACAGAAAAGAACAACTCAAATTGTGCAGCTCATAAGTACTGAAAGGATTAAGATTTTTTAATAGAAGTAATTTATAAATCTGTTTAACTTTCTGGAGCCAGTTGATATATAAAAAAAAGTATTGTTTTTTTCCTGGATAACCCCTTTAACGATATATCACTGATAACCAGCTGGAGGGTTTCAGGATAGTAAGAAGACATGTGAATGCCCCTTTTGGTGGTCTGATGACCATATTATCACTGAGCACTTCTAATACTACTGTAGATAAATATTAGGAAGTTACTGTTTATGCATCTTAATATGTTATTGTTTGTTTTTAAGGTGACTTGTTGACTTCAGATCTGGCTATCAGATATAGTTCTTATGGAGACAGAAGTGAAGAAGAATATCATGACGCAACCTCTAAATTCACAGGTAATAAAAGCCAATTAGTTTTACTAAGACAAGTCAGTAAAGATTGTGCAATACTATTAAAGTGTCCCAGGCTGTTTGAAGATCTGGAATTGTGTGCTCAGTCTGCACCACCTCTAAGGGTGTTTTAGTTTAAGAATATTTTTTGGTCACAGACTTTAGAAAATTTTGGGCAATGTAGGTCACACCCCCCTTTCCAAGGACATGCCCTTAAAATTGCCTTACATGGTACAAACAAAATTACGTTTGAAAATGTGTTGTGCGCCACTTTTTCACCAAATCTGCAACAGTCTGCACAAAAGAAGTTAGTTTGGAATATTACCACAATCTCCTTTTGATGTTGTAAACATAGAATGCTTAGTATACTAAATATGTAAGATTCCTTTTGGCGCTTACTAGCCTTTCCTAAAACAGTTGTAAAGAGGATTGAAAATAGAGGTGAGTGAACTTTTCAAAAGTTCGGTTGGAAGGGTTCGCTGTACTCTGGCAAAAAGTTCTGATTCTGACTGAACTAGTTTTGTCTAAACCTGTACTTCTCCAGTAGCCTAAATGTTTGTATAACACTGTCTAAGAGCCTAAAAGCAACGTATAACATATAGGAGTGTATCTACGCACTTCTGCACTGTTTTTAAAGGGGTACTCCGCTCCTAGACATATTATCCCTTATCCAAAGGATAGGGGATAAGATGTCTCATTGCAGGGGTCCCACCACTGGGGACCCCCACAATTTCCGTGCTGCACCTAGAATTTGTTTAGAGTGTCGGGTTCAGCGCTGCGCCCAGCTCGTGACGTCACAGCCATGCCCCCTCAATGCAAGTCTATGGGAGGGGGCGTGATGGCTGTCACGCCCCCTCCCATAGACTTGCATTAAGGGGGCGTGGTCGTGAAGTCACGAGTGGGGTGTGACCATGATGTCACGAACCCCTGCTCCGCATCGCCAGTCATCCGGCAGGGAGCAAAGTTCGCTCCGTGCACCGGATGTCTGGGGTGCCGCAGCCGAGATTGCGGGGGTTCCCAGCAGTGGGACAAGCAAGGCTCTGTGCAGGGAGGACAAGCAGGGCTCTGTGCAGTGAGGCTCTGTGACTTCCTATGGGGTCACACATGAGGATGATTGACAAGCCAGGAGCCTGCACAGAGCCCTGCTTTTTCTGTCCTCACTTCCTGTATTTGGACTCCTCACAGACACACACAGATAATAGCTGCAGGGACAGCATTTTTTCACCCATAAATATACACATTTTTTAACCAATGTATATTACAAATATACATATAATTGCATTATCTACATTATATACATTTTTTTTGTTGAAGACAGGTACACTTTCCAATTGAAATTTCCAATTAAAACAGATTTTGCGCTGACAGAACAGATGCAGAACACTCTCTGCGGTGCTTTTTTACTACAAATATTATATATGTGTGGTCCTATCCCGTGTGTGTTGTTCACTACGTAGTGTCCCTCAAAAAGATCTTCACCTAATACTTGCTATCTCTTAAATGGCTGCTGACATATACTGCCTCCTGGGGTTCTATGGAGTCATGTGATCCTTCCTCCTTCCCCTTTCTGCCATGTGGCTGATGTTATTTTAGCAGGTTCTGCTGACCTGAACTGCCCTAAGTTTGAACTCTTGCCAAACCAAACCTCTGACTGGACTTAGGTTCTACGGGTTTGATTTGCTCATCTCTAATTGTTGTTTAGTATAAACTTATAAATTAGTCTTCCCGACAAGAAACCACATAGTTGTTTGGTAACTCGAACCACCATAAACTGCTATGACCTAATGCTGTTCCTCCATATGCAATATTTTTTATGGTGCTATCTATACAGTGCTTTATGGATGCATCAAACCGCAGTGCCTACAGATGTGTCTTATACAACTCCTGGTCCTTCTCTGTCAGTTCTGAACATGTAGTTTTGCCATAGCACATAAAAACACACTTCCATCCTTTCTTACTGGACTGAAACCAATTCCTGATTATATTAAAGGAGTACTCCGGCACGCACTTTTTTCCTTTTATCCCGTCCGGGCTGCAAAATAAAAGAAAACACACTTTCCTTACCTGCCAACGAGCCCCCGGAGCTCCGGTACACTCCGGTACAGGTGTTCGGTCACCGAGCTGTATTCTTCTTACTTACTCTAAGCCCGGCACGTCACATGGAGCTTCAGCCTATCACCAGCCGAGGCTGGACATCGCTGCGGCCGGTGTTAGGCTGAAGCTCCGTGTGACGTGCCGGGCTAACAGGAAGTAAGAAGAATACAGCCCCGGGACCGAACACCTGTACCGGAGCTCCGGGGGCTCGTTGGCAGGTAAGGAAAGTGTGTTTTCTTTTATTTTGCAGCCCGGACGGGATGAAAGGAAAAAAGTGCGCGCCGGAGTACTCCTTTAAAGGAGATGTCTCATGGTGAAAAACTCATCCCCCTATCCGCAGGATAAAGGAATAATTTCTAGATCATTGGGAGTCCGACTGCTGGGCCCCCCGCGATCTCTTGTATGGAGCCCTGGCTCTCCCCAAGAGCGGCATATCACAACCCCTGCATAAAGCGGGGGCCACCACACCCCTCCATATAGCTCTATTGGAGTGCCGGAAATAGCCGAACAGCTCTCCCATAGAGATATATATGGAGGGGGCATGGCGGCCCCCGCTTCATGTGGAGACCGTGATGCACCGCTCCCGGGGAGATCCTGGGCTCCGTACAAGAGATCGCAGGGGGCCCCAGCAGTCGGATCTAAGACCTATCCCCTATTCTGTGGATAGGGGATAAGTTTTACTCCACAAGACTTCTCAGTACGATAGCAAATCTTGGGATAAGCCCTATATTTAGTTTCTAAACCTTACTGTTTATCTGCTGGATGTCAATTCTAAAAAAATAAAAATAAAAAAAATATCTAGTGATTTTTTGGACCTCCAGAGGGAATATACTGTATATGATTATGCTAAAAACTGTCCAGGCATGCAGGGAGTTATAGTTTTGCAACAGCTGGAGCCACACTGGTTGGGAAACACAGCTCTAGTGTGTATAAACGCCTATCTGACACATTTATTTACAGTTCAAGAGTAATCCAGTCTGTCATAATAGTGTAATAACGGTATACAGCTCATGTTCCCTTTAATATGTTTTGCTGTAGGCAATGTTCATGATATTCACCCTCAAAAAATGCAGTGACATCAGTCCTGCCATTTAAGAATATTAAAATGAAAATTAACATTTATCATGCTCAGCAGTGCAGGTGGATTTTCTTGACCAAAATAATAAGATCTATTCATTAAAATTTCTAGTGCTTTATGTTCTGTGCCATGTGAAATTAGTGTGCGAACTCTGCCGTTTCCTTTGAAGTGATCGCTCTCTGATACTCTTATGTTCTATTAGCGGTAAGATGAAAGGAAGCTTCTGGCAGCATGTGCGTAAATATAATCTGTCCATCTTAGAAGAAAATGGATTCTCGGAAATATACCGCCTTACAACATAAAGATTCCAGAGCCTATAATGTGAAACTTTTTATGTGCAAAAACTGGCACTGTTTAAAGATCTAAAGTCTCCCTATTTGCCGCTTCTTTTGAAGTTTACTGTTCAGACAATGGAAATATTATTAATAATGAAAAAAATCTAAAAAGAAAAATTCTATTTAATTCTGCTTTGAAAGGATATTGGAACAAATAATTCAAAAATTCTAAAAATTACGAACCAAATTTCCCTATGATGCTTTTATTCCAATAATTGTTCATTATCTGGAACATAGATCAGCATCTACCACAGGTTTGCTGGGAAGACATTTATATTTCAACTAAATTTTATTTGTTTAATTTGCAGATTTACGAACCATTATCTCCGATATTAACACTCGTGGCCCATCACGTATCCCTAGTGCTTTCAATGACAGTGCCCTCAGCTTACCCCAGTTTGTTCAGCTGATCGAAACGTTTGTGGGAGAAGATGCTCCATTGGCAGCTGTAGAGGAGCTCACATCCTTTATACTGAGGGAATATGTGGAGACGGAAGAGGAGAGACTTGGTTTGTTGGCTAAAGTACGGTACTTTTTGTTCAGTTTCCATGTTCCCATATATTTTTATTTATGCCATTTATGCTACTGAACCTCCACCAACTTCTACACTCAACTTATTGAATTTCAAGGGAAACAGCATTAAAGGGGTACTCCGCTGCTCAGCGTTTGGTACAAACTGTTTCGAACGTTGGAGCCGGTGTGAGGTGGTTTTTTGCGCCCCCGTAGATCCATGCGTCCGCTCCTCCCCCAGCTCTACGAACATTTCCGAAGCTAGAACTGGGGGAGGGCAGAGCAAGGGGAGAGAGAAGGTCCATGCCCCCTCCCTCAGCAGTGCTCCCAATGAGCTCTATGTGTAAAGGGGGACATACTGCACGGGCTAAATGTTCCCCTTTAGCCTGTACAGTATGTCCCCCTTTAGCCCGTGCAGTATGTCCCCCTTTAGCCCGTGCAATATGTCCCCCTTTACACATAGAGCTCATTGGGAGCACTGCTCTATGTCCTCAGGGAGGAGAGATGAGGGAGGGAACTGCCGTGGAGATTTACGTCCTCAGGGAGGGGGCGTGCCATAGAGATCTGTGTCCAGCCGAGCAGCCGAGCTCAGAGAGGGGAGATGATGGAGGGGCGTTGACCTTCTCTCTCCCCTTGCTCTGCCCTCCCCCAGTTCTAGCTTCGGAAATGTTCGGAGAGCTGGGGGAGGAGCAGACGCGTGGATCTACGGGGCGCAAAAAACCACCTCACACCGGGAGCTTGTGACGTCATTGCCCCACCCCCTCATGAGGTCACACCCCGTCCCCTCAATGCAAGTCTATGGGAGGGGGCGTGGCGGATGCCACGCCCCCTCCCGTGGACTTGCATTGAGGGGGCGGGGCGTGATGTCATGAAGGGCAGGGTTATGACGTCAAGAACTCTCGGCGCCGGCTCCAGTGTTCGGAACAGTTTGTTCCAAACGCTGAGTAGCGGAGTACCCCTTTAAGGTCTAAAAAGGTGTAAGGCTATGTTCGCACTGCGAAAGTCCGCACAGAAAATTTCCGTGCGGACATTCCCCCCGACAGCTGAGTGCCAGCATAACATGCCAGTGCTAGGACCACTCAGAAATGCGCCCTCTCATAGACGGCAACGCATTTCCCTGCAGAATCGGCGCAAAGAATAGAGATGTCTATTCTTTCTGCGGACTCTGGAATTGGGATTTCCGCGACAGAAACATCTGCAGGGAATCTGCGGAAATTGTGCCGTGTGCATGGTTTGGCAGAAACCCATTGAAAACAATGGAACTCTGCTGCAGTGGAATGTCCATGCGGAATTCTTCTGTGGAATTCCACATGAAAATTCCATGCTGTGTACATGGCCTAAGCCATAAATATCAAGAAAGCGTCTAGCTAAAAGAAAAAAATAAGGAAATATTAAAAAAATCTTCTTTTGCACAATTGTTGGTCTTTGTCGATACGGTTGTACTGATACGTGCATTGCTTTCTTCTACACTTGATTTTGCCAATACAAATAAGTAAAAAAAATATAACATTTTTTTTTTTTACATAATGAACGTGAATGAAATATATTTTTTTTTACTCAAATGTAAAACAATATTCATACAATAGATGATGAATGCATTCATCTATGAATATTATATGAATGGAAATTATTTTTCTACCGTTGAATTTTTTTTGTTATTTACGTGTCACAAAGTGTAATCTGGTTTCTCAAGGCTTCTGATTAACTGTAATATTCTTCTTACTTCCACTACATCCCAAAGGTGCGACGTGACGCTCTTCTTGCACGGCAGAAGCTTGTACTACAGGCTCTCTTTGAGAAATGGGACAACGATGGTTCAGGATTCCTGGAGCTTGAGGAGGTAGAAGGAGTCTTGGCTAAATATAAAGAAGGGATGGAATCTGAAGCGGCGGCTAAAGGTGAGATATCACGTATAATATTTTTACAGATACAAATTTGTTACCTCAAATCAAGGTTCAGGTGATAATTCTTCTAAATACAGTAATAGAGTCATAAAACAAAAATTGTAGGCAATGTGTTAGGTAAAATCTCCGCAATTTGCTGTCAGAGTCAGGCCGTGAGACAGGAGCAAGGACCCACTATGTGACTATTTGGTTTACTTAAAGCGTTCCTGTCAATTCAGGTGACTTTTCAGGATAAGCTGTCCTGTCTGTGTACATGAGGAGCAGAACTATTTCTGCCCATTATATAACTTGTATATGGCATTTTTTTTGCTAATTTTTGCTCTGCAAGATTTATCTCTAATTTGCAGTTCTCACAGAGCTGGTGGCTGGAGCTCCACCTCCTCCTCCATAGACTTGTATTGTTTGTCTTGCAGAAACAGGAAAAAAAAAGCTATCTGACTTCAGAGAAGCAAATTTGAGCAGCGGGGAGAAGGGGGGGTTGGGGGGAGGGGGGGGGGGTTGATACAAGGATAAAGAAGCATTTTTGTCTAACAAGATATATCATTCATTTCTTATATTTGCTTGATATATGCAAATGTTTGTGCATCTCTTGGTTAGTTAGATTAGGTGGTTAGGTTGCGTCCCTGGAATAGTCTGCAATAGCAGAGGCTGATGGCAGAAGTCATACCAGAACTGCAGCCAGCACAGCAGGATCCTGTTATCAAGATCTCATTAATTTTAAAGTGGGGCTGCACAAAAAAAAGTAACATGCAACTTCTATTTTCCGTGTGGTACCACTTTTCCCATTAAAGGGGTACTCCGGCGCTTAGACATCTTATCCCCTATGCAAAGGATAGGGGATAAGATGCCTGATCGCGGGGGTCCCGCCGCTGGGGACCCCCGTGATCTTGCACGCCGCACCCTGTTAGAATCAGTCCCCGGAACGTGTTCGCTCTGGGTCTGATTACTGTCGATCACGGGATGGAGCATTGTGGCGTCACGCTCCGCCCCCGTGTGACGTCACGCTCTGCCCCCTCAATGCAAGCCTATGGGAGGGGGCGTGACAGCCCCGTGATTGACAGTAATCAGACCCGGAGCAAACACACTCCGGAGACTGATTCTAACGGGGTGCTGCAAGCAAGATCTCGGGGGTCCCCAGCGGCGGGACCCCCGCGATCAGGCATCTTATCCCCTATCCTTTGGATAGGGGATAAGATGTCTAAGCGCCGGAGTACCCCTTTAATATCAATGGGAGCATTTTTTGAGGTAAAACAGTGGTTTCATTCACATGACATTTAAGCCCTGAACATAATATTTAATCTGTGGGATTAAAAAACATGGTTGACCTAATTTTTGGGTCTCTTTTTCATAGGATGACAACATGTAGTCTCATGTAGGGCTTAACCCCTTAAGGACACATGACGTACTGGAACACCATGTGTCCGCTCCCGATCTATAACGCGCGCGACATAGCGGGTCTAACAACGGCCGGGACCCGTGGCTAATAGCGCGCGGCATTGATCGCGCTGCCGCGTGCTATTAACCCTTTAGACGCGGCGTTCAAAGTTGAACGCCGCGTCTAAAGTGAAACTGAAACCATGCCGGTTAGCTCAGTGGGCTGTTCGGGATAGCCGCAGCGAAATCGCGGCATCCCGAACAGCTTACAGGACAGCAGGAGGGTCCCTACCTGCCTCCTCGCTGTCCGATCGCCGAATGACTGGTCAGTGCCTGAGATCCAGGCATGAGCAGTCAAGCGGCAGAATCATCGATCACTGGTTTCTTATGAGAAACCAGTGATCAATGTGAAAGATCAGTGTGTGCAGTGTTATAGGTCCCTATGGGACCTATAACACTGCAAAAAAAAAGTGAAAAAAAAGTGAATAAATATCATTTAACCCCTTCCCTATTAAAAGTTTGAATCACCCCCCTTTTCCCATAAAACAAAAACACAGTGTAAATAAAAATAAACAGATATGGTATCGCCGCATGCGGAAATGTCCGAATTATAAAAATATATTGTTAACTTAACCGCACGGTCAATGGCATGCGCGCAAAAAAATTCAAAAGTCCAAAATAGTGCATCTTTGGTCACTTTTTATATCACGAAAAAATTAATAAAAAGCAATCAATAAGTCCTATCAATGCAAAAATGGTACCGTTAAAAACTTCAGATAACGGCGCAAAAAATTTGCCCTCATACTGCCCCATACATGGAAAAAAAAAAAGTTATAGGGGTCAGAAATGACAATTTTAAACGTATAAATTTTCCTGCATAAAGTTATGATTTTTTCCAGAAGTACGACAAAATCAAACCTATATAAGTAGGGTATCATTTTAACCGTATGGACCTAGAGAATAAATATCAGGTGTCATTTTTACCGAAAAATGTACTACGTAGAAACGGAAGCCCCCAAAAGTTACAAAACTGCGTTTTTTTCTCAATTTTGTCTCACAATGATTTTTTTTCTGTTTCACCGTAGATTTTTGGGCACAATGACTGATGGCATTACAAAGTAGAATTGGTGGCGCAAAAAATAAGCCATCATATGGATTTTTAGGTGCAAAATTTTAAGAGTTATGATTTTTTAAAGGCAAGGAGGAAAAAATGAAAAAACCCGGTCCTTAAGGGGTTAAAGGGGTACTGCAGTAGAATTTTTTTTTTTTATCCAGAAAGTTAAACAGATTTGTAAATTAAATCTTAATGATTCCTGTACTTATCAGCTGCTTTATGCTCCAGAGGAAGTGGAGTTCTTTTCAGTCTGACCACAGTGCTCTTTGCTGACACCTCTGTAGGTATCAGGAACTATACAGAGTAGAAGCAAATCCCCATAGCAAACCTATCCTGCTCCAAACTGTTCCTGACACAAACAGAGGTGTCAGCAGAGAGCACTGTGGTCAGACTGAAAAGAACTACACAACTCCCTGTGAAGCATACAGCAGCTGATAAGTACTGGAAGTTTCAAGATTTTTTTAATAGAAGTAATTTACAAATCTGTTTAACTTTCTGCCAGAGTACCTCTTCAAAACGTGTAATCAATCAAACCTAAGTATAGTTTTACACTTAGCGTTTTATGTGGTTTTTTTCTTTTCTTTTCCAAAAACACTGTATCTAGATTTGGGAAAATGCAGCATGCTGTATCTCCCATAAACTTGCTGGGCCCTGACTAACTATTCTGATTCCAACAGTCTAGTGTCGGCTTTTGGGGAATAATTTTGACGCATGTTTTAGTGCACCAACGTGTTAGCAAATTGTGACACTTTACAATTAGAAACCTGAACAACTCCACAAATTGCATTAAATGAGTGTGCCCATGGGATTTTCTCAAAGCCCTAATTTATTATTGAAATCTACACAATAATGCCCTTTTTTTTCACCAACATTGGTGGTTGGAAAAATCCACCAGAATTGTGTAGGTAAGGAATAGAACTGTTTATTGGCTAGTTAAAACCGTGTCGTAATGTAATGTGCCCCTTTTTATTGATAAGCCACAATTTTCCTGAGATGTACACCAAATTTGTAAATCCGGTTAAAAAACATAGTTGCGTAAAATCCAAATAGGGATAAAACCTACAGCAATAGTAAAAGTGGGCATAATGTGTTTTTGTGGAATTTTTCACAGTACAAGCTATGTGCTGCAAAGAGGAATCTATTAATCAAATTATCTATATATTACAAAATTTATGTGGCAGAAAAAGGCAGAAAAAATGACATATAAAGCACATTACATAAAATAACAAAAACAGACTGGTTTGGGCAGACAGTGGCCCAAAGGCCAGTTTTACATTTACATTTTAAGGACACATATTTGCAGTGCATCCCGGCCTAACTGTGGGTTTAATGGCCCATATTGACAGCATCATAGAACTTTATGATGCTGTTAGTTCAAATTATTAACCTGTAATTCAGCCTGGGTACACAGCTGGGGAAAATATGCACCTATAATATACTCATGATAAACTGGCTAAAGGCAGAATCAGGAAACAAAGTACTATCAGTACCAAAGTAGGAAAGAAACACCTCCACACAAGAGAATGTCCATATACTAAATTCTAATAAGTGGGACACAGAAATAAATGAATATCTGATGCATTTTCGTTATGAAGACATCATAAGACTAAGACTAAGCCCAAGCGTATTTTACTAAATATATAAAATGACTAAAATAGAGAATTCTTCTTTGCATGGCTGTAAGGCTGGGTTCACATATAGTTGTCCAGCATAGTTTCACTCCGGCTTACACCGGATGGAAACTGATGCTAGAACTGATCCCATTCATTTGAAAGGGACAGTTCATAATCATCCAGCGTCCCAATTTTGACACCGGATGGTTGGACAAGCCAGACAGCACCAGTCAGAGGAACGCTGCTTGTTGCGTTTCCCTCTCCGGTGCCAGCAATAATGGACGCCGGATGCCATACAACTGATGCACGTTGTCATCAGTTGCAGCATCAGTTGCATCAAGATTTAGGCCTATTAGTTCCCCTATGCCCAATGCCAGACATATGTGAACCCAGCCTAATACCAACCAGACATCCAAGATAATAGTTCACTAGGTAACATAAAGCTACAGAAGCTCAGCTTTTTTTCTGCACTATTATTTCCAAGGATATCATTCTTTTATTGCTTTTAGGCAGGTAATTGACCAGTTATGGATATACATGTAATGTCTGTCTTGGTTTATGTTCAGACACGGCCATTGGATTTAGGTTGTGGCTGAACAGTTTGATGTTCCCTGGTTAGGAAATAGTTAAAGCTTTTAGCCTTTCACCCAATGGCAGTGCGGGTGTGTCTATATATGTCCAGCTCAATCTAGGTTCTGAGCTGGTGATTGACCTGTTACTACTATGATGTCTGTTTGTGCATAAATGCTCTTATGAAGTTGTGCAATACTCTTTGTCTGTTTGTGCTATAATTCTACTATTTCTGCCTTAGCATGTATTTTGCATTTATCTTTGATATGATCTGGGTTTTTTAGCTATGGTTAAATAGCATGCTCATTGAAGTTTTTAGTCTGTTGCATTTGCCGGTTTTAGGATGTATGACTGTTCTGTATCAGTTTTCTTAGTTTTTGTAACAAGATATCCCTGTGACCTTTTAATGGGACTCTGGGGAATTGAGATTTAGTACAAGATATCTCCATGCTCCATGGTGGACATTGGGAGATTGATTTCTAGTATCAAGACATTCTTGTGTTTTCTGGAGGTTTTCGGGGGTATTGAGTTTTTATTCCTGTTTGTTCCTTGAGTCTATGCTGACTCATCCGTTTCCCAGTCTTGCGTTCTGGACCTAATCTGTTTGTTAGTTATCTGTATCCAGTGTGAACAGTGTTCTATATTTATATCCTGTTTGGTTGATCTGATCTTTGTCCTTTGTACTTGTATCTGTTTGTGAACAGTGTCCTATGTTCTTGATCAGTTTTAGGCAGTTGCCAGTGTCGTCCCATCATCAAGTAGAAGGGGGTGTATACGGCGGAACAGTGAATGGTATTGTTGTAAATCTCCAGCTACTCAGGTAGCAACCGGGGCCACTCCTCTTGTCATGACACAGAGGCTGTTCACAGCATATGAATGAAGACTTGGTTGATCCGCTCACAGAGCCCATTTTCTTGAGGGTGATAGGCTGTGGTTCGGAGTTTCTTGCAGTCGTAGAATTGACATAGTTCTTGGGAGAGTTGGGCCTCAAAGGCCATTCCACGGTCAGTTAAGACAGATTCAGGACATCCAAGGGTTTACACCAACTTAGAGTAGAACATCTGGGCCATCGTCTTGGCTGTGAGATCTTTGACGGATACAACGACAACCCACTTGGAGAAATGATCCACCATGGTGAGAGCATAGGTATACCCGGACCGGGTAGGAGACAACTTTACATGGCCTAAGGCGACCAACTGGTTGGGTCTGTCACTCTGGATGGAGTGGAGGGGTGCTCTTGTGTCCTTGCGCACATTCTTGATGATGTTACAGACAGGACATTCACTGCACCATTTCTCAATGTCACTCCGTATTTCAATCCAGTAGAATCTTCACCGTACAGTAGCTTCGGTCATGTGGACTCCAAACTGTCCCCACTGATCATGATATGCATTGAGGACCATCGCTATGTCTCTTCGGGGAACCAGAATCTGATTAAGTCGATCACCAGAGACCGGATCCAAAGAATTTTGGTACAACAGTCCTTTGCGCACAAACAGTCGCTTCCTCTGTCGCCACAGACGTTTCAACTTGTAGTCACGATGGGCCTGGAGCAGACGAGTTGGTATCTTTTTCACCAGAAGGTAGTCCAACACATCCCCCATAACTCGACTTTCATCTTGGAGAGTCTTCCACGTATACAGGTCTTCTGTAACCTTTTCAGGCCTGGGTTCACAGTCAATGTGAGCGGTCACAACATCCTGGTTCACAAACCGTTGGTAAAATGGGGGCATCTCCACGTCTTCCCACACGTCTTCAACAGGTGGTTCTTCGCCAGGGGTTATCCGAGACAGTATATCGGCATTGAAGTTCGACTTGCCGCTTCTGTACTTGATGGTGCAGCTGTAATTAGCTAACCTTTAAACCCATCGCTGTTCTAGGGCACCCAACTTGGCAGTGTTCAGATTCGCCAGAGGATTATTATCAATGTAGACAGTAAATGGCGTGGCAACTAAATAATCTTAGATTTTTTCTATCACGGCCCATACCAGGGCGAGAAGTTCAATTAGAATGAACTGTAAGTTGGCATTGTTCTTCTCTGCTCCTCGCAGGTTACGACTGGCGTAGGCAATCACTCTCTCTTGTTCATCTTGAACTTGGGACAGGAAAGCTCCCAGACCTTCAAAGCACGAATACACGATTACATCGTCCAGGTACAACAAGACACTTTGGAAATTCACATGTCCCAGACACCTTTCCATTAGACGCTGGAACATAGCGGGGGCATTACATAGCCCAAACAGCATTCTTTTAAACTCGGACGACTCCATGGGTGTCACGAAAGCGGTCTTCTCCTGATCTTCCGTGGCCATGGGCACTTTCCAGTACCCGCTGGCGGAGAAGAAAGCAGCAGACCAGAGGGCAGTAAGCGACTCCTCAATTCTTGGCAAAGGATAAGGGTCCTTATGTGTAACATTGTTTAGTTTCCTGTAGTCGACACAGAAGCGGATAGTTCCATATTTCTTCTTGACCAGGACGAGTGGCGCCGCCCAGGGGCTCTTTCTTGCATCATGTCCACCTCCTTCATGTCAGCCAGCATCTTCTTGACAGTTTGATACATGGCTGGTGCGACTGGACAGTGTCTCTCCTTGATCGCATATCGCTGTCGCCTGTGAGGATACAGTGCTGGATCATTGAAGTTTTTCTGAAGTCTGTGGGGTGTTTGCTAAAAGCTTCATGATACCTTTTGGCAACTTCATTGACCTGGCCCTGTGGGGTAGTGTTGTCCCCAACCTGGGGCTGTGCCCACCAGGGCTCTGGGGGATTAGTACTGGATCCACCGGTAACTTGAGCCACACACTGTCGGGCCACTAGACGCTCTGTCACGATGTCCTTCAACTCAAGGAGGTACAACTGGGCCACTGGAGTGTACTTGGGTAAAACGGTAGCAGAATCAGTCAGGTTCACTAACCGTATGGGGACTCTTCCATTTGAGACAGTGACAAGGCTCCTCGCAGTTCGGACTAAAGGATGATCTTCTAACTGCATGGGTTTTAGCAGGGCCTGATAATCCCGATTCTTGACTCTGGGACGTGCAAGGCACCATATGATGGTGTCAGTGTTGGGTTGTAAGGTCACCGACCTGATATCTTGAACTTGTACTCTCCAGATCTCGCCTTGCTTGTTGGTAAACTTTTGTTCTGCTTGTAGAATCTCAGTAAAACAATTCCTCATGATGTTCATCCCCAATATCAATTCAGCAGACCCCTTATCTGTCACATTAGTTACAATCACTCCCTGCCCTTTAAGTACATATTCACCCAATTGAATGGTTGGCTCCCAGTATCCATGTCTGGGGACTGGTTGCCCATTACCGGCAACTACTCTGAAATTAACATCCTCTGGCTCACACAATAGACTAGCATCCCAATGTTGATAGAAAACACATTTAGATATGGTAGACACTTGTGACCCTGTATCTATTAACGCCTCTAAAGGTACACCTTCTACAATAACTGTTACAAGGGGGCAGGAGGCGACATAAGGTGAGAGTCCTGATTTAGGTCGTTCTGGGGTTGGACCTTGTGACTGTTTTCCTGAGGGACTGTCCTCGACCTCAGGGTGAATCCGTTTAAATCCGTTTAAATCCCGGCCAGGCCGGTTACAATAGGTGCAAAAAGGTCTCTGAGTCCCTGAATATCTATTGAGTGGTGGATTACGGTAACTGGGATTGTGGAGAACAGGAGCAGGGTAATAACATACAGGGATAGCTACACTACTGTGGTAGATGTAACAGTGACATTGGCTAACTCTCAACACTGATGTTAAAATTGAGACATTAGCCAGTATATCCTTATATGAAGGACATACCTGAGCCCGCACACCAACGCCAAGGTTTCTCAAGTGGCACGGGACCTAGCACTAACCTACCTGTGCCTGATAAGCAAAACCAGGTGCCAATGGGCAATTACGGCAGCATTAGGTCCGACTCACAGCTTGCTCCCAGTTACCTCCAGTGTGAACTGGGCACACATACAATGGGAGGAGGGAGGAAGCTATAAGCCCCACCTGAGTATGTATGCCGGCCTCACAGGTGAACCTGAATGCAGCCTAGAGTGGAAATAAAGGTGCGTAAAATGTGGAGTTTTTACATTTCCAAGTATAAGACTTAAATAACGAAAAAGAGAGATGTTCTCAACTGGCAGGTAGGAGATGCTCAACCCCACATGCGGTTGTGCATATATACTGGGGGAGCAGATCCTACCCTTGTAGTCTGTTGCTAAGGGTGATCCGCAGCATAAAAATGCATATGGTGGGAGATGCCTGCAACAGACTACAAGTGCCACATTAACATCCTACACCAGATAAACGGTGCAGATGTGTAACAATTAGAATAATAACATACAGGGATAGGTACACTACTGTGGTAGATGTAACAGGGACATTAGCTAACCCTCAACACTGATGTTAAAATTGAGACATTAGCCAGTATATCCTTATATGAAATACATACCTGAGCCCGCACACCAACGCCAAGGTTTCTCAAGTGGCACGGGACCTAGCACTAACCTACCTGTGCCTGATAAGCAAAACCAGGGGCCAGTGGGCAATTACGGCAGCATTAGGTCCGACTCACAGTTACCTCCAGTGTGAACTGGGCACACATACAATGGGAGGAGGGAGGCAAGCTATAAGCCCCATCCAAGTGGCTGAGTATGTATGCCAGATGTATGCTGGCTACAGCATATGCTCTCAAGGTCTCACCTGGCTTTTGTCACCTTTTATACATCCGGAGAGGTACCTCTGATGGAGAATGTGACTCAAATAAATGGTACGGAACAGTCCTTCAAAGATCTGTTCCACCGTCGCTTTCTCAGAAGCTGGCCAGGTGCGGACTTCCTCTAGTGCTGGTCCCTGAAGTTGTCCCATTAGCAGTCTCACTTGTTGGTTAGGAGGGAAAGAGTAAAAGACAAACAAGCTCTGAATCCACTCTTTGAAATCCCTCAGGGTGAAGGGTTGTCCATTGTAGGTGGGAAGGACAGGGTTCCCCATGAATACCGGTGCTGTTGCTGGAACACCAGGGTGGTTGCCCAAGAGAGTTGATGAGGTGCTGCAGCAGCTCCGGTTTGGATGATGGGGTAACAACAGCAGACACTCCCCCTCTGTTTGCAGGTAACCGGTGACAGAAGACTTAAATCAACTGGTGCTAGAAAGTTAACCCGATAACGACCATGGACGAGTATAGACGTCCAGGTTGGCGGGCGTTCCCGCACCTGGACGTCTATACTCGTCCATTCTTCTCATGGGTGCTGCCCAGTGCACCCACAAAATCGCGGCAGGGACTCAGCTGTATCACACAGCCGGGACCCTGCTGCACTGCCAGGACCGAAGTAAACTTTGGTCCCGGCAGTTTTAACCCTTACAGCCGCGGTCGGAAGTGACCGCGGGCTGTAAGTGTTATGACAGAGGGAGCTCCCTCTGTCTCCTCTGCAGCACCCTGCATCGCAATCGCGGGGTGCTGTCTGTAATACGCGGCTGGCCGGGGCCTGCCGCACTGCCGGGAGTGAAGTTCACTTCACTCCCGACAGTTTAACCCTTACAGCCGCGGTCAGAAGTGACCGCGCGCTGTAAGGAGTTCTGACAGAGGGAGGGGGCTCCCTCTGTCTCCTCTGCAGCACCCCGCATCGCGATCGCGGGGTGTTGTGTGTAATACACGGCTGGCCGGGGCCTGCCGCACTGCCGGGAGTGAAGTTCACTTCACTTCCGACAGTTTAACCCTTACAGCCGCGGTCAGAAGTGACCGCGCGCTGTAAGGAGTTCTGACAGAGGGAGGGGGCTCCCTCTGTCTATTCTGCAGCAACCGGGAGCATCGCGGGGTGCTGCTGCATACCTGGGCAGCCGGGGGTCCTACAAAGACCCCCAGGTCTGCCCTGGGTATTGCCTGCTAGTGAAATATGCTACCTGCTAGTGAAAACTGGCAGGCAGCATATAACTGCAATGCTTTGGAATACTAAGTATTCCAAAGCATTAAAAAGTGTAAAAATAAATAAATAAATAAAATAAAAGTGTAAAAATAAATAAAAATGTAATAAAAATGTAATAAAAAAATATATATAAAATGTATAAAAAAAATATAAAAAATACATTTATTAAATTAATCTAATAAAAAAAAAAAGCATAATGTGTAGGATCGCGTTGGCGGACATCCGCAGCATGTAATATGCTGCAGATGTCCGCCACGTGATCCTACACATTATGCAGCAGTCACGGTAATGAGCTCCCTGCTGCGGCTGGGTAGCTTTGTGCGTCCACTCATAGCGGCGAATTTTCCGCTAGCAGTCATGAGCGGACACACTAAGCTACCCAGCCGCAGCAGTGATGGATATATTCGCCATGAGCGGGTGCTTATTCCCACAACATGGCGGATATATCCATCAGGAGCCTTAACTGTCACAGACAGACGCGTTATACTGCCAGCCGACCAAGGACCAATCAGAGAGGTCCCTGGTCCAGCCAATAACTTGTAGGGGTGCGGTATATAAATGGGGTCACTTGTGGGGGTGGGGGTACTGTTCTGCCCTGAAAGCCAAATGGCGCTCCTCTCCTTCTGAGTCCTACCACGCGGCCAAGGAACCATATATGGCCAAAGCGGGGTATTTCCGAACATGGGACAAGCAGCTAAATAAAATATAGGGTGCATTTCTTTCAATATCAGAAGTGATGTACAAAAAATATGCCCCCCAAATGATGCATTTGTGAAAAATTGCAATTTTCGAATTTTTAACACTGACTTTGTAATAATTCCTGCCAAAAAACTATGGTGTTAAAATACTCACTGTACCCCCTAGCGAATACCTTGAGGGGTCTAGTTTTTAAAATGGGGTACCTTTTAATTTCTGCAAACCTTGCATAGCACATAAAAAAAGATGTACTTTTCAAATTTTCAACATTTTCAAAATTTCAAGTTAAATTGTTAGGCTTCTAACTAATTTAAACTGTTAATTAAAAACTAAAAAATGACATCAAAATAAAGTAGACATCTGAAAGTATAAGTTTCATAAACTATTTGGTCAGTATGTATAAATATATGCAACCAATTAGTGTTAAAATAGCAAAAAATCGTAATTTTTTGTAAAAATTTCATGATTTTTTGCATTGTAAAAAAAAACTACAAATGATATTGGCTTACTTTTACTATGTACATGAAGGACGACTTGTGACAAAAAAACAATGTCAGAATTATCGTGATTGGCAAAACGTTACCAGAGTTATTCTCTAATAAAGACAGACATCCCCGATTTGAAAAAACAGGCCTGGTCTTTCAGGGGCGTACAGGTTTATTTGCATTGGTCCTTAAGGGGTTAAACAGATTTGTAAATTACTTCTATTTAAAAATATTAATCCTTCCAGTACTTATCAGCTGCTGTATGCTGATACCTCTGTCACTGTCAGGAACTGTCCATAGCAAACCTATCCTACTCTGGACAGTTCCTAAAATCGACACAGGTGTCAGGAGAGAGCACTGTGGTCAGACAGAAAGGAAATTCAAAAGGAAAAGAACTTCCTGTGGAGCATACAGAAGCTCATAAGTACGGGAAGGATTAAGATTTTTAAATAGAAGTAATTTTCAAATCTGTTTAACTTTCTGGCATCAGTTGATTTAAAAAAAACAAATGTTTTCCAGTGGAATACCCCTTTAAATAGCCAGACTTTCGGACAACACCGGGATACTGATGACAAACTGTGGCATCGGAGTCTCTATTCTGATGATCAGTGATGCTTGTTGAACTTGCAGTGCAGCGCTGACTTGGTGAGCAGTAGCCGGGGATAAGTGCAACAGCCGGAACTTCCAAGATGGCTGCACCCAGGTCACTTCCCCTGTGCAGCACAGGGCGGTCCTTTTGGTTCCTCCTCGCTGGATTGAAGAGACAGCACCACTAGGGACTGACGTGGGCGGAGCTGTGACTGCTTGCGCGCGTGCGGGAATCGCTGGGCCAGATTAACCCTCTCAGGTACAGGTTTACACAGGACTGCACAATTCTTTTACTGTTCACAATGGCAGATAGAAGACATTTCTTCACCTCCCCCTCTATTTCACAAGCGCTTCGCAATAGACAGATTTCACTGACAGTCTTGTACATTTTCTGGCGCAATTTTTGTCGCACAAGTGCATTTTACTCTGCAATACTGGACACAATTCAGACCGGGGGGCGGGGGGGGGGGGGGGGGGGCTACTTTTTGCATAAGGAGCACCACCGTATCCTGTTTGTGATGCCAAAAGTTGTGGCGAGGGTGTGATGAGGGCAGGTGTTATTACCCTAGGGGCAGGTTGCATTAACCCCTTGTATTCGTGACTCCATGGCATGATTAACCTCTGCACCACCCGAGGTATGGCCGCTGGATTCTGGGCTAGGCATGGGGCAAATAATGATTCCAGGTTACGGGACAATGGCAGCTTTGGAGACTTTCGGGCTCGCTGGGACTTGTAGTGGACTTGGACAGAATGCTGCAGACCCACGCTCAATTTAGACAGACTTGACTAGGACTGACTAGACTTCAACCCTTGTGTAGCTTACCAGGCTTTGATGTTCACCTGTGGAGCACTTGGTGGTAGAAGCGTGGCTGCGTGACTATGCCTTGGGTCTCCTCAGAACACCAGACACTCTTTCAGGTCTTGACTTCACTGCACTCAGTACTGAACTGACTAACTAGCTTCTCCCTGGGTTTATAAGGAAGTGTTTTTGGAGGGGTCCTATAGGTCACCCACAAGTCATCTGGTCACAGACACCTTCCCTGTTTACATGACTTAGCAACAACTTTCAAAGGTATATAACATTATAAAGACAATCTCATATAACATAAGGCATTTATTAACCATTTATGATACACAGATTAAGGGTGGGGGGGGGGCCTCAGGGGAGACTGCAATAGAGTCCGCCACACAGGACAGTAAGGGTACAGGGGTACATCTCCTGTACTAGATCACCACATATGTTTAGAGAGTACCTTTCTTCAAAAAATGTTTTGATATGTTAAAGGTTATTCAATTTTAATCTACTTTCTTGCTTTATTTTATGTCTTTTTTCAGTTTGAAATGTGGCCTATAGGGTTCTCCCTAGGAGTTCCTGGCTGTAAGTGTTTTTATTGATTTCGGACTCACACCGGCCTGGCAGTGGGTCCAAAATCGCAGAACGCTGGCTGAGCACGTGACCAGCTCAGCGCAGCTCCCTGCCTGTCAATCAGACTGGCCGGAGCATTGTGCGCACACGCATACCCCACAGGGCTCTGTACACTAAGCAGGGCTCTGTACACTGAGGACAAGCAGGGCTCTGTACACTGAGAACAAGCGGTGCTTTGTGCATTGAGGACAAGCAGGGCTCTGTACAGTGAGGACAAGCAGGGCTCTGTGCAGTAAGGACAAGCAGGGCTCTGCAAATGTGGGCTCCACTCGCACCCCCTTCCCCCGGCAAAGTGAGGGTGGAAGCAGTCCCCCCAGCAGGCTTCAGTGACATAGCGTCTGCTGGGGCACGCCCACATCCTCCTGCCGGCAGCTCACACTATGTGAGCAAGAAGAGAGGTAAGATACAGAGCTTTTTAAAGCTCTTGAACATTTTATAAGGGCAAGGGGGGGGGGGGGGCGGTTGGAGTAGTTAGGGAACATAGCCTGAGTTAGTTTAGAAAAGTTTATTTAGTGACAGGTACTCTTTATTCATTTTTTCTTTTTAGGAAAGGAAAGCCTAAGTTCTTCACAGTCTCGGCGTGGATCAAAAAAGTTGTCAGCAACTGAATTTACCAGGTACATCCTTGGTATGGTCCATCAGCTTCCAGGTCCAGAAGAAGAAGTATACGAGAATATGGTGGAATTTCTAACCACCAGTGTGGAGCGGACTCAGGCTGAGAAACTACGAGGGGCTTCTCGCAGGAAGTGGCTTCAGCACATTCAGTCTGTGGCTGAAACCAGTGGTGGAAGATTTGAGCCGGTGTACAAAGCTGTATTTCAGGCCCTATATAAGGCACGTCTAGATCAGCATGGTGTCAGGATGCACTAAGCATTTGCAAATATAAATATCTAAATCTTTATTCTCTGCATACTTTCAGGATGCCGAGGCTCATGGAAATAACAAGAAGATTAGTGCCAATATCGCCCTTCTAGAGCAAAGCTCAAGGAGGGAGAGGTGGAATGAAGTTCTACGTTATGTCGCATGTACTTCTGAAGATGCTAAATATGTATTAAACAAGACACTGACCAGAAACATGAAGGGTGTGAGGTAAGGAAGTCGCCATATGTGAAGTAATCTGTCATATTGAACCTAAATAGCCATTTAGATGAATAGAACCTATGTTAACCATTATCTTTTGTATGTTGTGTGGCTTACCAATTCTTATTATAGTCATATACAATACTAATTTGTATTGCCAGTACACTTTTATTACACACACATATATATATATATATATATATATATATATATGTCTATCTATTCATCTATCTATATATATGTAACAGGGTTTTGGGGGTGTCCTGTATCTCTGGGGTCCCTTACCCTTAGGGTTGCCACCTTTCCCTCAGAAAAATACCGGTCATGGGTGTGGCTATGTGGGGGTGGAGCTACAAAAGGGGAGGGGCCAGATTGCACAGGGGCTGAGGGATCAGGGGTTTAAGAAACGGCACGGGGGATGGGAGGGGGGTTTAAGAAATGGCATAGGGAATTGGAGGGATACAATATATATGCGGGGGGAATTTTCCTATATCGCACAAAAAATGTACATTTAGAGAATACCTACCAAAACCCTATTTATGCCAGCGGCGGCGGTAGTGGCGGTGCGCGACAGCAACGCTGGCTCTCTCTGATGACGAGTGACGTCCCCCTGCGCAACGTCAGATAAACAGGCTAATCAGACAGTATCACACATGACAGGATTAGATACACAGGCTCAGCAGATAGTATCGCACATGACAGGATTAGATACACAGGCTCATCAGGCAGTATCACACATGACAGGATTAGATACACAGGCTCATATCTCACATGACAGATGTGGATATACAGGCTCAGCAGACAGTATCACACATGACAGGATTAGATACACAGGCTCAGCAGACAGTATCGCACATGACAGGATTAGATACACAGGCTCATCAGGCAGTATCACACATGACAGGATTAGATACACAGGCTCATATCTCACATGACAGATGTGGATATACAGGCTCAGCAGACAGTATCACACATGACAGGATTAGATACACAGGCTCAGCAGACAGTATCCCACATGACAGGATTAGATACACAGGCTCAGCAGATAGTATCCCACATGACAGATTTGGATATACAGGCTCAGCAGACAGTATCACACATGACAGGATTAGCTACACAGGCTCAGCTCACAGTATCACACATGACAGGATTAGATACACAGGCTCAGCAGACAGTATCCCACATGACAGGATTAGCTACACAGGCTCAGCTCACAGTATCACACATGACAGGATTAGATACACAGGCTCAGCAGACAGTATCCCACATGACAGGATTAGATACACAGGCTCAGCTCACAGTATCACACATGACAGGATTAGATACACAGGCTCAGCAGACAGTATCGCACATGACAGGATTAGATACACAGGCTCATATCCCACATGACAGATTTGGATATACAGGCTCAGCAGACAGTATCACACATGACAGGATTAGATACAGAGCGGAGCAGATAGTTTCACACATTAAAACATTAAATCAGTGTTTCCCAACCAGGGTGCCTCCAGCTATTGCAAAACTACAACTCCCAGCATGCCCGGACAGCCAAAGGCTGTCTGGGCATGCTGGGAGTAATAGTTTTGCAACAGCTGGAGGCACCTTGGTTGGGAAACACAGCATTAAATACACAATTTTGCAGAGAGGTCTCACCAGTCTCTTGTCTTCACTTTCTCCTTTCCCCGGGCGGCTCCAGGTTAAGGAATGTCCGGGGTTGAGGAGGAATGGGGGGGGCAATTATTTATCCCATGGGGCCACATGAGAAACTAAAAATATTGTGGAGGGCCGGGTAGTTTTTCCCCAGATTAGGCAGCATAGTTGTCCCCCAGATCAGGCAGCATAGTTGTCCCCCAGATTAGGAGCACAGATGTCCCCCAGATTAGGCAGCATAGTTGTCCCCCAGATCAGGCAGCATAGTTGTCCCCCAAATTAGGAGCATAGTTGTCCCCCAGATCAGGCAGCATAATTGTCCCCCAGATCAGGCAGCATAGTTGTCCCCCAGATCAGGCAGCATAGTTGTCCCCCAAATTAGGAGCATAGTTGTCCCCCAGATCAGGCAGCATAATTGTCCCCCAGATCAGGCAGCATAGTTGTCCCCCAGATCAGGCAGCATAGTTGTCCCCCAAATAAGGAGCATAGTTGTCCCCCAGATCAGGCAGCATAATTGTCCCCCAGATCAGGCAGCATAGTTGTCCCCCAGATCAGGCAGAATAGTTGTCCCCCAGATCAGGCAGCATAGTTGTCCCCCAAATTAGGAGCATAGTTGTCCCCCAAATTAGGAGCATAGTTGTCCCCGAGATTAGGCAGCATAATTGTCCCCCAGATAAAGCAGCATAGTTGTCCCCCAGATTAGGAGCATAGTTGTCCCCCAGATTAGGCAGCATAGTTGTCCCCCAGATTAGGCAGCATAGTTGTCCCCCAGGTTAGGAGCATAGTTGTCCCCCAGATTAGGAGAGCATAGTTGTCCCCCAGATTAGGAGCATAGTTGTCCCCCAGATTAGGCAGCATAGATGTAACCCAGATTAGGCAGCATAGATGTAACCCAGATTAGGCAGCATAGATGTAACCCAGATTAGGCAGCATATTGTCCCCCAGATTAGGAGCACAGTTGTCCCCCAGATTAGGAGCACAGTTGTCCCCCAGATTAGGAGCACAGTTGTCCCCCAGATTAGGCAGCATAGTTGTCCCCCAGATTAGGAGCACAGTTGTCCCCCAGATTAGGAGCACAGTTGTCCCCCAGATTAGGAGCATAGTTGTCCCCCAGATTAGGAGCATAGTTGTCCCCCAGATTAGGCAGTTTACCCCCCCCCCCCCCCCACACACACACACACACACACACACACACATAAACACAGACATATATACAGACACACAGAGACACATGCACAGACACATGTAAACACAGACACTCACCCGCCCTGCGCACCAGAGGGAGACAGGATACACAGCCTCTCCTCTCCCCTCCCTGCTCTGCCTATGGAGGGTTGTAAAACTGCACGGGGCAGAGAGAAGGAGGGGGAGGGGGAGAGAGGAGACAGGAGGTCACGCCCCCTCCCCAGCACTGTACAATCTCTTCCTGTCATCGCACGGAGCTCTCCCTGTCACAGGCTGCTGGTGTCAGACCTGGGCATTGTACGGCCGGTCATGAAAGCAGTGCTCTTCTGGGGATGCTGCTCCGTCCGCCCCTGTCAGTGAATGAATAATACCGGCCATTGCATGGCCGGTATTTTTCATCCAAATTTACCGGCACAGCCCGGAATGTAGATGAAAATACCGGCTATGCCGGTAAAATACCGGCAGGGTGGCAACCCTACTTACCCTTGATACCTCTCTGCACTTGGCAGGCTGATCCTGAGACTTCACTTTCTGGGAGCTGGGGTACATGTCTGCAGGGTAGGGCTGAATGAATGAAAGAATGAGGAAAATGAACAACCATGCACAACATAACACCATATAGAAGAGTATAATACAGAGTCAAACAAGGCAATGTGAATATAGGTCCTCTTTACCCACCCACACCACACCTGCGGCCCACCCTGATCTTCACCCTAACTGCTGTTGGTGCACATAGAAGAGATAGGGTCCATACAAAGTCCTGTTCCGCAGTGTCCCTGGGATTAGGCTGAACTCTGTGACTGTCCACAAGGCCTTTAATCTGTGTATGACTAAGAGTGTTGTGGGGCAGAGAAGATTCAGGCTTACCCTTACACTGCCTGTAACCAAGGCATTCCAGCTGTAGTTTCTCCTACTGCTCACAGAAGCTGTAGTGTAATCAGTTCTGAATCTCTCCAATTCACCAGCAGGTCTCTCTCAGCTGCTGCAGCACTCTTGGGCAGGATCTCTGCTTGGCTTACTCTGAGAATCTCCCAAAATGGCTGCAACCATGTGGTTACAATACTTCACCTCCCAGCTTTAGTTATTGCTCAGTTCAATTGTTGGTGCAGTGTTATCTACTGGACACTTCAGGTAATGCAGGGTAATGCAATATTATTCCCAGTGGTTACATATATATTGTTTTCTAGATAATTCCTGTATATTTTAGAAATGTTATTTCTGATATATGCTTACATATGCTACATATAATATTCAGCTTTGCAGCAGTGGACAGTGGGACACCACAACATGTGCCTCGTGTACAGTATCATGGTAATATTCAGTTCTGGAATACAGATCGGACTGAAGAAGAGAGAACGGGTTCGCTCATTGTACTACCACTAATGGAGAAGCAGCAGCTGATATTTGGTACCCTCAGCATCGACACGCTGAGAGAAATCCGAGATAGAAATATATTCCTTACACATGAAATCAGCTTTTATCAGGTATGTACAAAATATCATAATTCCTCTGCCTTGAATAATGGTTAAGCCATGACTGTTTTGATGCCAGGTAAGTTATTTTACACAATAAAAAAAAAAACACTTAAAGGCTGAGGCCACCTTAACAATCATTGCAATTGTGGGCCGCTACTACTGTTTATCCAAAATTAGAAAAAATCATGCTTACCAATAGTTTTAATAAAAATATCCTATAATTTAATTTCTACAGATCCTTTTGTGTGTCATATGTGTCTATGGTAACTACAATTAAACCCTGTGTAGTCTGATCCTGCAGCCATACTCTCCTACTTCTATCTACATTTAATGGAGTACTGCCATACTGCCCTACCTCTATCTACATTTAAAGGGATACTTCACTGGCCAGCGTTCAGAAGTAAATGCTCCAAACGCAGGTTTTACGCTGTTTTTACTTCCAAACGCTGGCCAGTGGAATACCCCTTTAAAGGAGTATCCAAAGTATAGGGGAGAAGTGTCTGATCGCAGCGGGTCCCAGCGGTTGGACTCCCTGCGATCTTATGAACAGCACTCTGGCTCTCCAGGTATGAAATGGCAGCCAACAAGTCCCCTCCATGTATCTCTATGGGAGAGCTGAAGATACCCAAACATTGTATCTCTGGCTCTGCTATAGAGATACAATGAAGGGGTGTGTTGGCTGCTGCTTTGTGAGGGGGTTGACATGCTCTGTTCCTGGGGGCAGCCAGGGCACCATGCAGGAGATCAGACACAGTCCTTTGACAAGGGGATACGTTTTACAGCACCACAGTACTCCTTTAACAAGTAGGGAACAGGTGAAATGGAGTTTGACTGCACAGTGTTTTTATTTATTGCCTTAAAGGGGTATTCCAGGCCAAAACTTGTTTTTATATATCAACTGGCTCCGGAAAGTTAAACAGATTTGTATATTACTTCTATTAAAAAATCTTAATTCTTCCAATAGTTATTAGCTTCTGAAGTTGAGTTGCTGTTTTCTGTCTAACTGCTTTCTGATGACTCACGTCCCAGGAGCTATGCAGTTCCTATGGGGATATTCTCCCATCATGCACAGCTCCCGGAACGTGACATCATCATTGAGCAGTTAGACAGAAAACTTCAGAAGCTAATAACTATTGGAAGGATTAAGATTTTTTAATAGAAGTAATTTACAATTCTGTTTAACTTTCCGGAGCCATTGGATATATAAAAAAAAGTTTTTGCCTGGAATACCCCTTTAACATTGTGGATATTTCAAACATAATTTTCAATGAAGATTCTTTAAAATACGTCCCCCTGCATTAGTCCATGATCACAAGATATGAATGAAACGCAAACACTAACCTGGAACAAGAGCAGTTACGCTCAAAATGTTTTATGCACACCATATGGCCATAGACTAATGCAAGGAGCATGTACAAAGAAACATGTTAAAGAAACTCCAATAACAATAATGTTTTAAATATCCACGGTGCTGGAGCATTCCTGATGCAAGTTTGCCATTGACCAGCAGCGCTCTGTTAGCATGTGGAAACATTGTGCCAGTGGTTTGTAATCTGTAAATATGGAGACACGCAGGTCTGGATTACTGCTATAGACACTAACAACATTCCTTTTGATCATTTTAAATGATGCACCTACATAAAAGGGTTTTTCCCCAAACAACACATAATCTATCCAGTGGGACCTCCACTGATCAGGAGCAGTGCTGTGGAAGGTTCATGAGGGTCATTCTCTGGAAAATTAGGGTCTATTCACACGTACAGTATTCTGCGCAGATTTCAATGTAAACTGAATGACTTGAAATCTTGCGCATCAAATCTGCACAGAATACTGTACGTGTGAATAGACGCTTAAGGTTAGGGTCACACATTGCATATATGCAGCATATTTCATGCTGTGCAGTCTCTTATGAGCTTCCCGGCAGCCCTGTGTGTGCAGTGAAGTTTGGAGGCCCAGCATGTCAACGTGACAGTGACAATTGAGCCCACCTTCAAACCTCACTGCGCACACACTGGGCTGCCCTGTGTGTCTGCTCATAGGACAATACACAGCATATGTCCCGCTGTGCAGCATATTTTGCTCAGTGCAAAATACGCTGCATATACGCCACGTGTCACCCTACTCTAAACCCTAGAATATCAGAACCATTTTTGATCAAGGCACCTTTGCATGGAGTTTTATGTTCTCCTCATGGTTCTCCTTCCATCATTCTAAATTTCCTCCATCTAATGTGATTTTTCCTCCTATAAAACAGTAATTATTTCACAATCATTATATGGTTGGTTTTATTTTCACAGGGGGTGACAAATGCTTTCAGTGCAGCATACCACCATGTCCAGAGGCAAAGAAATATAGTACAGTTGGTGAGCAGTGCCCTCGCCTGGATCTATAGTCGTGCTCCCAATATTCAGGCTATCAACACCTACCTAATGGAGCCATGTGTAGATAAGGTACTAATATTTGGTAAAGCAGTCTAGCACTAATAAAATATTATCTCCTACACCCTGTTCCAAATTATTATGCAAATGGTATTTTTTTCATTTACCTAAATAAATTATGTAAATTACAGTCAGCATAATTCTCACGTTATCAACTATTAAGAGTACAATTAAAATTTTATTGAACAAACCTCCTAATGATAACAGTATTTTTTTTAACCTCTTGGGGATGCAGGGCGTATGCATACGCCCTGCATCCCCAGTCCTTAAGTACTCTGGGCGTACCTGTACGCCCTGGTCCCGTTTACCTGGTTTAAACCGTTCTCACCAGCAGAGAATGGGTTAAACCCGTGGGTCCCGGTTGCTACAGGCAGCCAGGACCCACGGCTTAATGGCATTAACCCTTTAGACCCCACGATCAAAGTTGATTGCGGCGTCTAAAACGAAAGTAAAAGAATCCAGGCCGCTCAGTGGAGCTGATCGAGACTTTCGCGACAAAGTCAGTTTCCCGGACGACGGGAGGGTCCTCACCTGCCTCTCCGTTGTCCGATCGGTGATCTACTGCTCCATGCCTCATTTTTTGCGCCGTGATCTGTAATATTTTTTGATACCACATTTGCATATATAAAACTTTTATTTGGAATAAAATGCGATAAAAAAGCAGCAATTTTTTATTTTATTTTTTTACGTTCATGCTGTTCACCGTATGGGATAATTAACATTATATTTTAATAGTTCGGATATTTATGCATGTGGCAATACCAAATATGTTTATTGCAAAAAAAAATGTTTACACTTTTTGGGGGTAAAATGGGGAAAATTGAAAATTTACATTTTTATCGGGGGAGGGGATTTTTCACACTTTTGTAATTACATTTTTTACTTTTTTTTTTTTACACTTTAATATTCCTATTTATAGCCATCATTCGATTACTAATACTGTTCAGTGCTATGCATAGGGCATAGCACTGATCAGTGTTATCAGTCATCTTCTGCTCTGGTCTGCTCGATCTCAGGCTAGAGCAGAAGACCCGTGGAAGGCAGCGGAGGCAGGTGAGGGGACCTCAGTCTGCCGTTCTGGATGATCGGATTGCTGCGACAGCGCTGCGATGATCCGATCATCCATTTTAGTGACTGCACTGCTGCAGATGCCGTGATCTGTAGTGAGGGGTTAATGGGGGACACCCGCGGATGTCGGCCATTACCGGCAGGTTGATTTTTAAATGTGCCAGAAAGTTAAACAGATTTGTAAATAAATTCTATTAAAAAATCTTTACCCTTTCAGTACTTTTTAGCAGCTGTATGCTACAGAGGAAATTCTTAAATTTTTGAATTTCTTTTTTGTCTTGTCCACAGTGCTTTCTGCTGACACCTGATGCCCGTATCAAACTGTCCAGAGCAGGAGAAAATCCCCATTGCAAACCTATGCTGCTCTGGACAGTTCCTGACACGGACAGAGGTGTCAGCAAAGAGCACTGTGGACAAGACAAAAAAGAAATTAAAGGGGTACTCCGGTGAAAACCTTTTTTCTTTTAAATCAACTGGTGCCAGAAAGTGAAACATATTTGTAAATTACTTCTATTAAAAAATCTTAATCATTCCAGTACTTATTAGCTGCTGAATGCTACAGAGGAAATTCCTTTCTTTTTGGAACACTGATGACATCACGAGCACAGTGCTCTCTGCTGACATCTCTGTCCATTTTAGCAACCGTGCATAGCAGATGTATGCTAAGGGCAGCATGGTGGCTCAGTGGTTAGCACTGCTGCCTTGCAGTACTGGGGACTTGGGTTCAAATCCCACTAAGGAAAACAATAAATAAATAAAGACTTATTATTATTATAATAACGTCAGCAGTGCTCGTGCTCGTGATGTCATCAGAGAGCATTCCAAAAAGAAAAGAATTTCCTCTGTAATATTCAGCAGCTAATTAGTACTGGAAGGAAGATTTTTTAATAGAAGTAATTTACAAATATGTTTAACTTTCTGGCACCAGTTGATTTAAAAGAAAAAAAGGTTTTCCCCGGAGTACCCCTTTAACCCCTTAAGGACGCAGGACGTAAATGTACGTCCTGGTGAGGTGGTACTTAATGCACCAGGACGTACATTTACGTCCTGTGCATAACCGCGGGCATCGGAGCGATGCCCGTGTCATGCGCGGCTGATCCCGGCTGCTGATCGCAGCCAGGGACCCGCCAGCAATGGCCGACGCCCGCGATCTCGCGGGCGTCCGCCATTAACCCCTCAGGTGCCGGGATCAATACAGATCCCGGCATCTGCGGCAGTGCGCGATTTGAATGAATGATTGGATCGCCCTCAGCGCTGCTGCGGGGATCCGATCATTCATAACGCCGCACGGAGGTCCCCTCTCCTTCCTCCGTCCGGCTCCCGGCGTCTCCTGCTCTGGTCTGTGATCGAGCAGACCAGAGCAGAAGATGACCGGTAACACTGATCTGTTCTATGTCCTATACATAGAACAGATCAGTATTAGCAATCATGGTATTGCTATGAATAGTCCCCTATGGGGACTATTCAAGTGTAAAAAAAAATGTAAAAAAATGTAAAAGTAAAAGTAAAAAAAAAAAGTGAAAAATCCCCTCCCCCAATAAAAAAGTAAAATGTCAGTTTTTTCCTATTTTACCCCCAAAAAGCGTAAAAATTTTTTTTTATAGACATATTTGGTATCGTCGCGTGCGTAAATGTCCAAACTATTAAAATAAAATGTTAATGATCCCGTACGGTGAACTGCGTGAACGAAGAAAAAAAATCCTACTTTTTTAATACATTTTATTTAAAAAAAAATTTGAAAAAATGTATTAAAAGTTTTTTATATGCAAATGTGGTATCAAAAAAAAGTACAGATCACGGCGCAAAGAATGAGCCCCCATACCACCGCTTATACGGAAAAATAAAAAAGTTAGAGGTCATCAAATTAAAGGGATTATAAACGTACTAATTTGGTTAAAAAGTTTGTGATTTTTTTTTAAGCGCAACAATAATATAAAAGTAGGTAATAATGGGTATCATTTTAATCGTATTGACCCTCAGAATAAAGAACACACGTCATTTTTACCATAAATTGTACGGCATGAAAACGAAACCTTCCAAAATTAGCAAAATTGCGTTTTTCGTTTTAATTTCCCCACAAAAATAGTGTTTTTTGGTTGCGCCATACATTTTATGATATAATGAGTGATGTCATTACAAAGGACAACTGGTCGCGCAAAAAACAAGCCCTCATACTAGTCTGTGGATGAAAATATAAAAGAGTTATGATTTTTAGAAGGCGAGGAGGAAAAAATTAAAACGCCAAAATGGGCTGAGTCCTTAAGGGGTTAAAAAAGAAAAGAATTTCCTCTGTAGCATACAGCTGCTAAAAAGATTTTTTTGATAGAAGTCATTTACAAATCTGTTTAACTTTCTGATACCAGTTGATTTAAAAAAAATATAAAATTCCACCAGAGTACCCCTTTAAGTTTTCGTGAAATATCTAATGTTTTCATACCTCGTCCAAGGCATTGAACTATTTCACTCTTTTCGGCAGCAGAGAGATCCTTTTTCTTCCCCATATTGCTTGAAAATGGTGTCTACTTAATAATGTGGAACACCCACCTTTAGTAGTTTTTCCTTAAATTGGGCTCACCTGGCAATCTAATTGTCACAGGTGTCTGAGATTGTTTTTATTGATCAAAAGAGCCCTGAGACACAATGCCATCCATGAGTTTAAAAAAACTAAATATTTAATCTTTGTGACACTTAAACATAATTTATATAATAATTTGGAACAGGGGGTATATGTAGATTCTGAAGGTTTACGTTCTTTATGGCCTTACAACAGAGTTTGACATAATCTGCTATTATTAAACACTTGGTACAGTATGTGTGGGGGACATTCATGGAATTGGGATAATCATATGAGAGGAGTCTATCTTAGTCATCAGGTTGTTATGTTGGTATAGAGCTATATTAGATGGACATTAATGTGTTTGTAGTTCGCTCTGAGCTGTTATGCATATGAATGAGCAGAGAAGTAAATTTACATATTACTGCTTACGCAGGCACAAGGATATGTATTTCGGAACATGATGCACACAGACAACAACACAGGAGTGTCTGAGATCTACAATTCTCCAGCCACACTTCGCAGACGGGACAATCTGTTCAGGTTAGTATCACCACACTTTAACCTTATAATGCTAAGTGGTACAAACACCAATAGGTAAAGATGTGGCTAACAAAACAACTTTAGGGTCTATTCACACATACAGTATCCTGGCATTATTGATGCGCAGAATTTGAAGCTGCAGATTCTATTCAGATTTCAATGTAAACTAAATGACTGAACACGGCTTCAAATCTGCAGCTTTAAATCCTGCACATGAAATATGCGCAGGATACCGTTTCTGTGAAAAGACCCTTAAAGTAGTTGTCCAGCGAAAGAAACAACTTGTGTATGCTGTCAAAAAGTATATAAAAAAAACTAACTTGCTGATATCATGTTATTAGCCATAGGGCACAGATTTCTTCATATCAGCTGTACTCTCTCCCTTGTAGCTGTGACGTCCATTCACCCTCTTTGAAAGCACACCCCCCCTCCCTGGTCTTCCTCCCCTATGGTTTGCTGAAGACCAGACCATTTATGTATAAAGAGGGGAGCTTATATTACTGTTCATTAGATGGAAGCAACAGGAAGTACAGATAAGACATCAGTGTGCCTGTTCTGACTGAAACTACTGTGACTGAGAAAGGCTTCAGTCTGCCCTTATGAGCAGTAATATATGAGCTCCCACTTTGCATTACTGATCTCTCTCTGGACAGACAGGAGGAGAGGGTGGGGATTGGGGGTGCAAAGACAGAGCTTTAAAGGGTAACTCTCATAAAAAAATTTGGGACGAAATGTGCTCTTTAGCTTTTTTAAGCACAAATAAAACATAGAAAACTTCATTTTAATTAAACAAAGTATATTAGAGATATTTTTTTATTTACCATAAGGAGTGCAATAGCAAAAATTAGTTTTAATGAGAGTGACCATTTAAATGTGACATGATGTCACAGCTACAAGGGAGAGAGCACAGCTAATATAGAGAGATCTGTGCTCTATGGCCAATAACATTATATAAGTAAGTTGCTTTATTATACTTTTTGACACTATACAAAGGTTTTTTCTTTTGCTGGACAACCTCTTCAAGCAAAGTTAGTGGAATTAAGAGGATGGCATGTGTATGAAATAGGCCCAATCGCCCGAGCCCTCAAGATCTGCGTCAAGGCATCTCACTCAGCCAACCAGTACCTTGTACTGAAACGGCTATCTACAAATACTGTAGGTATCTATGGTTTGGCTGCTTTTCGTAGTCATATTTTAGGGCTCTTAAAGGGGTTAAAAATTAACTTAGGGTGTATTCACACACATTGGGGGGAGATTTATCAAAACCTGCCCAGAGGAAAAGTTGCTGTATCAACTGTGGATTTCTTGCTGTGGGAAATCTGCGGTAGATTCTGCTACCCGTTTACCTCAATGGGTCTGCAGTAAATCAGCAAGTACACCACAACTGTAGATTTTCTGCGGACACACTGAGGTTCATAGGTAGCAAAATCAGCAGTGAATATCCTGCAGCATGGAATCCAAGAGGTATCTACAGTAGTGTGTGTGAATACACTCTTACAAGGTAACTTACAACTATCGTTCTCCTATCAGTCAGCTAATTAGCATATTTTCCCAAGGAACATTGCCTGTAACACCTCATACACCAACTGGATCTCCACAAGGAGAACTTATTCCGCCATATACCATTTACTTGTAATCTTAAAGGAAACCTGTCATAACTTTAATGCTGCTTGGCAGGGATGGCAGAAGCCCCTGTGGACCTCCCCAATGACTTGTGGTTCCAGCAGGATATAGGCGATGGTGACAGGTTCCCTTCAATCTTATTTTGTATAGGTTTATTTTAGGCTTCATTTATGTTATTATCATTATTATTCCATTCTGTGCTATTATGAAAATAATGCCAGGTGTCTCTTTGAACAGGGACTATCTTTTTAAATGTGCAGATAGCTCAGAAGTTATCACAACAGATGCCTATGGAGAACGTCACATTGCTGTCCCTATCCGGGATCCATCAGGAAGAGCTCTAGGAGTGCTGGACCTAAACATGGGCCACCGCAGGAACCTACCAGCTCATGAGTACAAGGACTTACAGAAAATGCTGCAGATGCTACAAGGAGCTTGTTATGAAATCTTAGAGGAAGAATCGTCTAGAGACAACCAAAACAAGGCTGTCCTAGGTAAGATTTCATTTAGCTATATATCTTACGATTGGATTTTTAATGCATCAAAGTTTTCAGACCAAATCATCATTTGGAACACACACTCCAGAAATCCAGACCAGAGATCTTTTCTGCTCCTATATTGTGGGTGAAAAGTGGCGACAGGTCCCGAAAAATGCATTAAAAATTAGAATGTAAAAAAAAAAAAAAAAACTGCTGCAAATTTCTACATTTAAAACAACCCTGGGGAAGGATGGGGGCAGGGACCTGTACTCACCTTCCTCCGATGTTGCTGGTCCCTGTTGCCTGCACTTCTTTTCTTAGTCCCAAAACATGGAAAATGGCCATTCATCCAATCATTGGCTGCAGAGATGGCCCATATCAGCCAGGGATAAGCTGAGCAGTCACTTCCTATTTGTCACAACTGAAGTGCTGAGCAGCGGGGACCAGTAGTGGCAGGGACCAGTGGCAGGGATCAGTGGCAGGTGAGTACAGGTAACATTATTTATTTCCTGTCCCTACCCAGAGCAGTATTTTTTTAATCAGATTTTTATTGCATTTTAACAATTTTTGTAAAAACAGAAATGCAGCCCCCCTCCAAAAAAACCAAAGAGACTCCTCCAAGTCCATAGGAAAAATCCTGCAAAGGAAGCAGATACAATAATACAACAAATCTCTAGAAAAATAGTACAGTTAGTAACAGCAGGGACTTAAAAGTGTACATGCTACATACAAGGAAGTGTTCCTGCTATGAGGTAGTAAAAGCTACATTAGTTATTCAGAAGATGGCCGTATCCAAGAATGCAAAATTACCAAAAAAGTCACATTTAGGGTAGGGTCACACGTGCCGTATTTTGCTGCACATTTGCTGTTGCATATTTTCCTACCCATTTAAGTCAGTCGGTAGGAAAATAGACAGCAGCAAATACAGCATGTGTGACCCTACCCTAAGAGACAGAAAACAATTCATCCACAGAGAAAACAAGAATAATAGAACAGCAATATTATAGATGTCAATAAACTGCGAGACCCCCCCACAGAGAGGCAACCCATCCAAGGACCCAAAATTATGAAATTCTGTTTTCACACTCTGAGTATTGATTGCAGAATGATGGGAGGAAATGTGATTTGTTGTAAATTTTGCCATAAGGCGACAACATAAAATATGAAAAAGTGTCTGAAGACTTTCCAAATGTATTGGACTTCTTTAGAATACCCCTTTAAAAGTGATGCCTTGATTTAATTTGATATGGGGATATTCACTGTGACACATGAGATTGCTAGAGAGTCTTTTTTATAATGAACCTTTTTATTTATATCACTGTAGAGGCAGAACAAGAGTCAGGAGAGAGGAGAGTGGGAGTACTATTCCATCGCTTCATGCTGCAAGACCTGCGGCAATGTGTCAGTAAACTAGACCACCAGTCATTTGCTGAACTGAAGAGCTACAAGGAGCCTCCTATCATGGTGCATAGTATCCTTAAGGCTGTGTTACTTCTATTTTGTCCAGCCTGGGCTGAGTCAGAGGAGATTCATAGCTGGAATCAGTGCAAACTGGTAGGTGAAATGTCGGATAAGTACACATGAGCTGAATATATACCAACATTCCAGAATGGAAAAGCATTATAAATTCTGAAGCCATTTTACAAAGCTTGCTCTGCTGATTTGCTTTCTGGGAAGTGTTGCTCTAGGTACAAGAAAAGTTTGTTGGTCCCATGTTTCCACCAGCTCAGCATAGAACACGAGAACATTCCACCGGGAATTGTGAGCCACAGATTCCTTTAGTTTAGGCAAAGTTTCCCAAACTTTTCATGTTGGTGACACTCCTCTCTATCACACAACATGATACCAGTATCCAGTATTAGCATTACAAATAGGGCTGCTACCCACCTGTGCCATATAATTCCCACCCCCTTTATCACCCCTGTGCTATTTAATTGCCCTGCTTCATCACCCCGTCACTTCATTCCTCCAGTATCACTCCGTGTGACTTCATTCCACCCTTATTAGCCCTGTTCCACTTCATTCCCCCCTTATGACCCCTATGCTACTTCATTTCCACCAGACTTGGAGGCTTGGTCCGGCTCTCACATCCTCCAGCTCTGATCCTCATTCGCCAGTCCCTGATTTAAAGTGGCCACGGCGCTGGCTGCCAGTTCAAGATCAGCAGCAAGGGCCAAGAACAGCGACCAGCGGCAGGGACTGGCGCAGACACACTAATGCATCGTGGCACCAGTTTGGAAAGCACTGGTTTAGGCCCTTACATGAAATCGAATAGAATTTTAAGGTCTAAGTGGGGTCCCCTTATCCACTGGGCCCGTGCAGATACCTTGATTGAACATTTAGGGTCTATTCACACAGCAGAATTTCTGCTTGCAGAAGCGGAAACTCTATAGTGTGAATGGGAGTGCGGAATCCCATAGCAGTCTATGGGGGATGTCACGATCACACCCTATCGGTCCAGCTAAGATGCTAGAGAGAGTGTGATGGTGCAAGGGTTAAAGCCGCCAGACCTCTGCTCTGGGTATCCACTACTAGTCCCAGTAAGTCACCAAATTAACCCTTAAATAAACATGTTTTACCAGAGCCGCCTTCAGAAAGGTGAGCTCATATATTTAGAGATCAAAGACCAGAGCTGATTAATTAAACATTTAATCTGATAAAAGGTATCACAGTGCTAAATATATAAAAATACAGGAACAAATGACATACAGGTACAAAAATATATAAAAGAGTTTTGCAAGGCAAGTTCAGAAAACAAAAGATGAAGTTCTTACAGGATGATGGTATAGCAGTTCCAAGAGAGTGAGTTTCATCTGTGCTTAGGATGGTCTTGTCAGCTTGTGCCCCAGCTTTTAACAACAACCTTTTAGTCTAGCATTGTTTAAATATCATATCTTCTTTCTTTGGAGGGAAACTCCATTCTCCCCTCCCCTCTGATCCCACCAGATGGGGCATCTCTCTTCCTGACCCCTTATCTGTTTGATTATATGATGGGACCAGAGTGCATGACTTCAAAAGAGCCTTTGACTTCAAAGGAGATGTAAACAAACAGCCAGACCCCCCAATAAAATTCACAAAACACAGTCTGAATGACCTCTCACCCATGTCCTTGACAATCCATCACACACAGTTATAATTTATAATACACATAGGATTTTAATAATCAGGCCTTGGGCCTGACAAGGGAGATTTATCAAAACCTGTGCAGAGGAAAACTTTCCTAGTTGCCAATAGCAACCAATCAGATGGCTTCTTTAATTTTTAAAAGGGCCTGTGTAAAATTAAAGAAGCAATCTGATTGGTTGCTACAGGCAACTTTTCCTCTGCACAGGGTTTGATAACTCTCCCCCAATGGGTTTAATTTGAGGCGGAATTTCGCAAGCGGAAATTCTGCCATGTGAATAGACCCTTAGTATGTCCACTCCGGACGTAGTCTTTACAACAGGCACTGTACAATAGTCAACACTGACTTTCATACTAAATTATAGAAGTTTTAAGCTGGTTGGGGTTTGTCTGTAAATCAGATTTATGACTGCTTTAAATAGTAACCAGCATAACTGCTAATGAAGCTGTGGATTGTATTAGAGACCATAACATTGTATCAGTACACAATAAATTCATTTTCATTTAAATTATAGTTACACAACATTTATAAAGTGTAATAAACTGTCATTATTAAATATATATTCTAGTAAAATCTCCATTAGGTGAGCTGTAAGAAATAATCTGTGTATGATATGGCCATTGGAAGTACACGGTGACATCTTCAATTTAACAATGTTTTTATACTTGCAGAAAGTAAATAGTGATATGATTCGGAAGATACTCTCTTTTGACCCCACTGCCCAGTCTGTACAACTCAACCCAGACATCCTGGCTAAGTATATTAAAGGTAAATATACAGTACTCTTCAATAGATTTTCCATTTACTAAGACTCCATGCAGAAACAAGGGCCCAGATTTATCAATCTGGTTGCTATGGGCAAAACGAGACATATTTTAGTCTCAAAAAGATTGCTAAACATGAGCCACTGTTAACCTAATAATGTTATTGTTGAATTAATTTGGTTTTAATAACATTGCAAAGATGCCTTATATTACATGACCAATATGTTTCAGGGATTCCCAGAGGAGCGGTCTGGAAGCAAGGTTCTATCCCAGCAGAACATCTCTATAACTGGGCTTTCACCTGCCTCTCCCTGATAGAAATCAGTCAGAAAATGCAGAACACACAGTCCCCATCCCTGGTCTCTCTAGCAACATCAAACTAAATGTGAATTAAAAAGAAATAGAATATCACTAGTCAAATTGTGTTTTTAACTAATCTTCTACTTCATGACATTTGTAACCTACACAAATAGAAAAAAGACTGGCAGAAGAAGATTCGATAGATGGAATGAAGTGTAAGGATCAAGGAATATCCATATCGATAACAATTTGATAGTTGTTAGGAAGGATGCATATGCTTCTTAATCTGGATTACTTTGTAATCAGTCTTCTCTTCTCTCTCATACAGTCTGTTCTCACATAGTTATAACCTTTTCCGGTAATGAGTCTACCATCACCTGTCACATCTTGGCTTACAACTTGCACAGCCTCACCCAACATTTTGACCACAACAGATTCCTGCCCAGGCTGACAGTGCACAGCCAATGCCCCTTTGGCGTTAGCCCACACAGATTTTTACAAGCTATACTCTTTTATGGCTAAAACAACACAAATTATTATTATTATAAGACGCAATGGGTCTTTGGGTCAGCTCACCATCTTCTCCCCGTGACATGCTCCAGGCCTTGCTCAATCCAGATAACAACTCACATCTAATGAGTCTCCGGATAGCATGCTAGGAGACCTGCCGAAGAGAAAAAAAAAACGTGTCCAGTGAATTCAGAAAATGCTAAGACTGAGCGGTAAGACCACACACACACAATGCATTTTGACTACCACCACAGTCTTAGTCATGGCTGTCACAATATAGCCATACAGTAAGTGAACTAGAATAGGGAAATTACATCAGAACCAGAAACCCCTCCTCCAAGGTTTCATATGTTGCATGTCTATAAAATTGATGATAGCAAGATTATCTCCTACCAAGAACTACCGATCCAGGAAAAAAGTAGAAATACCGAAAAATGGTAGAAATAGATAACAATCAATACTAAAAAAAAGGACATTCTCAGTATACATGAGTATTGACACAGAGGACATATGCAGGAAGAATATATATATAGACACACATATGCATAAATCATTATCACAAATATGTATACTATAATGAATAGACAATTACAGGCCTACTTGACAACATATATGAATTATTCACACCTTGGCGGCCAAACACACCAATTTATCTACTTCTCATCCTGTCAGCATTATGTGCAGTGCTCCAGTATCCCAATACACATGCCCACATCAGAGTCAGTGACTTCCATGGCCCACTATGGTGCTAAAACCTCCTCCAGTTATCAAAAAAGCTGAGAAACCAACCATTCTTATTCACAAATATTGTTAAAGGGCATAGCAATGCCGAGACCCACAGCCTGCCAGGACAAAAAGGTGTACAAACAATATATAGTGCAACATCAAATGTGCACAGTATAACTCACATACAGCTGGTGAAATGTTGAACATGATACCATTCTTCGAACTTAAAGAGGATACGTTTCATACGTAAAAACGTATCCCCTTCCTGTGGGGGGTCTGACCCCTGGGACCCCCACCATCTCCTACATGGGCCCCCTACTCTCCCTGGGAACGAAGCGCCACGACTCCCGCACAAAGCGGCGGCCAACACGCCGCTCTATATATCTCTGGGGAGAGCCGGAGATAGCCAAACGGCTCTCATATAGACATATGTAACACTCACGTTTCTGAAAACAGGAACCCCGGTGGATGTGGATCCGCTGGACCTGTGTGGCAGATGACTCAGACCGTACCAGGGAGCGGAGTCTAGGGTGCCGCTGGTTTTCACCAGAGCCACCAAAGCAGGATGGACTTGCAGCTGCAGGCGACACCCAGGTCGCTACCCCTGGCACGGCTCGACCTAACAGGCAGCTGAGGAGATGCGAGGCACAGGAGGGATAAGGCAACTGGATAGTCTGGATAGCAGAAAGTCAGGGCAGGCGGCACAGTAGCGTAGTCAAAGCGAAGCAGGAGTTCAGTAGGCAGGCGGCAGAGGAGCAATGTCAAGTCACAAGAGCAAGAGATCAGATACACGGCAAGGCAATACAGAGGAACGCTTTCTAAAAAGGCACAAGGCAACAAAGATCCGGCAGGGAACTGAGGAAGGTGGAGGAATTTATAAATGAGCCACAGGTGGATTACACTAATGAGCATACTGGCCCTTTAAATCTTAAAGCTCCGGTGCGCACCCTAGGGGACAGGGACACGCGCCGGAGCAGAGAGGCAGGAGAAACACCCGGAGTGTGATGGACTGGGGCTCGCAATGCCGCGATGCGAGTCCCCGCCCCATCGGCAGCAGAAGGTAACGGGACCATGCGCTTACGGCCATCGTGTGTGGCCGGAGCGCATAACGTAACAACATATATGGAGGGGGCGTGCTAGCTGCCTCTTCCCCCTTACCGAGAAGAGTAGGGGGCCCATGCAGGAGATCACCTATGCTTTGTATAGGGGATAAGGTTTTATGCATTTGAGACAGCAGTACCTGCTAAACTTGCTGATTCCAGGTCTTTCTGAAGCTCTTCACAAGTGGTTCTCGGCTCCTGGACTCTTCTGATAATTCTTTTCAAAAATCTTGCGAGGAGCACCTGGTCGAGGCAAATTAATGGTGAAATGATTGTCTTTCCACTTCTTTATTATGGCCCCAACAGTGCTCACTGGAACATTCAGTCGCTTAGAAATGTGCCTGTAACCAACGCCATTGTTATGTTTTGCAACAATTAGGTTCCGGAGGTCTTGAGACAGCTCTTTGCTTTTATTCATCATCTAGTGCTGACACCTTGGCAATGAGACCTTTTTGTAGGCCATCAGTTGGGACTGAACCAGCTGATATTGAATTGCACTGACAAGGGGCTGGATTGCTTTTTAATTAGACAGATTAAAGCTGTTGTCTTGGCTTTCCGTGCCATTTTGTTGCTGGTGTCGATAGCACCTTTGGAAATATATAGAAATATATGAGAAAAATGGTGACATGTTCAATACTCATTTCTCCTGCTGTAAATATGAAATATTTATACTGCATTCAGAAAGGAACAGCAATAAAGCAGTTTTTAATGAACAAATAACAGTCTGTTAGATCAAACCAAACAAGTATATCATGCAGTCTCTTAACATGAATGGAAGTTCATGTTAAGAGACTGGAATATTAGGTTATATCTTTTTAGGACTATTAACCTGCAATCATACTCCTTTTTGTCTCTTACATTTGTACACTTGCAAGTGTTCTTAGTGCTCATGTTGGCACTTTTGTTGGCACTCTTACGGGTCTCTGAATATAAGGGTGAAGCGTGAAGTGAAAACTCTTATAAAACAATGTGGCTGGCAGGGGTGCTGCAGGTGGCCCTATTATATATTGACAAAGTATTATACAAATATGTAATGCAGGTTTGTCATTTAACATTCATTCTCTTCAATACTTGCCACAGTAAGCCCACCTTTTAGCCTCTCTGCCTCTGTTGCGTTGAAGTGGTTAAGGTTTTCTAAATAGAGACGGAGAGATTCCATCTATGTAATAACATTCCTAGTAAGAACATCTTTTTAATAAAGGCAAAATTTGGGAAGCGGCATCTGTCTGTTATTTTATTTCACTGATAAAACTGCCAATAGCGGGTCAGAGCTGTCGTACTGATTCCACCGGGATAAGATGCTCTTGTTATTGAGCTACCTGATCCCTGAGATAATCTCTTCTCCGTCTCGTATTCCTGTAAAGGGGCAATTAGGGAGAAGCGGCCATGTTTCCAGGAATAATCTTCTAAAGATATTAAACTGTCAGTACATACCTATACCCTGTAAATACAATTTCCTAATAGAAAATGAGAAAGGCTGCCATTTATACACTATAGGGACTTGATCTTTTGAATTAAAACTCACTCAGGATTTATACTCGTAATGTCTGAAAGATGGAGGATTTGTGTTAAAACTAATTTATTCTGGGTAGTACTGAAACTATATGTAACATAACACTGTACAACTGTGTGATCAGACTGATCATGGAACCCCCCGGCACTATGTGGAAGGACAGCCAGATATATGGAAGGTACCATTTTTATCCTTGGCCTAACAGCTATCTTACAGTGTCAGTAGGTTGGAACATGAATTGTAGCTGACAGATTCCCTTTAACCCCTTCCCGCTATGGGATGCATGCATACGTCCCAGCACCTGACATGTTCGCAAGCTGGGACGTATGCATACATCCTCGCAATCTCCTGCTCTGCCGCGGGCAGCTCAGGAGATCGCGGCAGGGTCCGGCTGTTAATCACCGGTCCCGGCAGCATTAACTCCACAGATGCCGTGATCAATTCTGATCATGGCATCTATGGTGTTGAAAGGGCGAGGGGGCTTCCCCTGTTCACCAACGGCGGCGCTGCGATACGATCACGGGTCGCCATTGGTTGCTATGGCAGCAGGAGGTCAGATGATGACCTCCTGTCTGCCTGCTACGGAAGCCTGTGAGATCCAGACAGAGACTGGATTGCACAGGCTGTACTGTATGCAGCTGATCAGGTCATACTACGCTGCAGGACATACAGTCATGGCCATAAATGTTGGCACCCCTGAAAATTAAGTATTTCTCACAGAAAAGGATTGCAGTAACACATGTATTGCCATACACCTGTTTATTCCCTTTGTGTGTATTGGAACTAAACCAAAAAAGGGAGGAAAAAAGCAAATAGGACATAATGTCACACCAAACTCCAAAAATGGTCTGGACAAAATTATTGGCACCCTTAACGTAATATTTGGTTGCACACTCTGTGGAAAAAATAACTGAAATCAGTTGCTTCATATAACCATCAATATTTTATTGAGATACAAGAATTAATAAAAACACATAAAACACATTAAAAAGAGGTACAGCAGAATACTAGTGGGTGAGGGCAAATTTTTTTATTACACAATCATACAAGTATAGATAGGGGCATGAATCAGACCTATATAATGGCACAGGTTGCTGAAGTTTATCCTAGAACCAAGGAAATAACACATGCAGGCAGCATAAATCCCTAGATAGATATAATACCATACAGAACTGCCATAATGTGTGTGACAGGGAGACCTATGGCAGAGCAACTAACCATGCACAGCAGGAAAAGTAAAAAATGAAATCAGCACGCTATAGTAAAGTACCTCTCACCTCCAACCCCAAACGCGTTTTCGAAACACAGCTTCGTCAGGGGGCGCGTCTACCTCATACTGGTGTCAGTATATATGAGGAACATTGATCAATCACAGTCGGCGTATATCTAGAGTAATTAAGAACACATGTAGTACTCATAGCGTCTCCCATGTGAGCTATTTCCTATAGTGACAACTATTTTGCGCGACCACAGCATGTGTGCGGCGCAATGTTTCCATGTGAAACCGGGAGTGGAGGTCCCCCAGTGGGAAGTGGAGGTCACGTGACTACTAAAGCTGGCTGCAGCCATCATAACAGACATTAGACTGTAGCGCGCATGATCAAAACAGGTAATCGTGCGACCAGAGTCATGCAGCCGCCCCACGGCAGCCGGACTCGCTACCGAAATGTCGCTACCGACTATTGTTGGTGTGGATAGTTTTGGGGACCATATGACACAGGATCTCAGATCGCCATAGATCTTTTTGGGTAACCACTCTTCCTTTGCAAACTGCTCCAGGTCTCTCTTAATGGAAGGGCGCCTTTTCCCAACAGCAATTTTAAGATCTCTCCACAGGTGTTCAATGGGATTTAGATCTGGACCTAAGATCTCAGATGCAAATGCTGGGCTGTACAGTGCGACCCAAAATCCATTGGTAATCTTCAGATTTCATGATGCCTTGCACACATTTAAGGCACCCAGTGCCAGAGGCAGCAAAACAACCCCAAAACATAATTGAACCTCCACCATATTTCACTGTAGGTACTGTGATCTTTCCTTTGTAGGCCTCATTCCGTTTTTGGTAAACAATAAAATAATGTGCTTTACCAAAAAGCTCTATCTTGGTCTCATCTGTCCACAAGACGTTTTCCCAGAAGGATTTTGGCAAAATGTAGTCTTCCTTTTTTATGTCTCTGTGTCAGCAGTGGGGTCCATCTGGGTCTCCTGCCATAGTGTTTCATTTCATTTAAATGTTGTTGGATAGTTCGAGCTGACACTGATACTCCCTGAGCCTGCAGGACAGCTTGAATATCTTTCGAACTTTTGGGGCTGCTTATCGATCATCCGGACTATCCTGCGTTGACACCTTTCATCAATTTTTCTCTTCCGTCCACGCCCAGGGAGATTTGATACAGTGCCATGGGTTGCAAACTTCTTGAAAATTTTGCGCACTGTGGACAAAAGCAAATCTAGATCTCTGGAGATGGACTTGAGATTGTTGATATTTTTCCACAATTTTGGTTCTCAAGTTCTCTTCTCCTCTTTCTGTTGTCTATGCTTAGTGTGGCACACACAGACATACAATGCAAACACTAAGTGAACTTCTCTAATTTTTATCTGCTTTCAGGTGTGATTTTTATATTTCCCACACCTGTTACTTGCCCCAGGTGAGTTTAACCCCTTAAGGACCGGGGGTTTTTCCGTTTTTGCATTTTCGTTTTTTGCTCCTTGCCTTTAAAAAATCATAACTCTTTCAATTTTGCACCTAAAAATCCATATGATGGCTTATTTTTTGCACCACCAATTCTACTTTGTAATGACGTCAGTCATTGTGCCCAAAAATCTACGGTGAAACGGGAAAAAAAATCATTGTGAGACAAAATTGAAAAAAAAAACGCCATTTTGTAACTTTTGGGGGCTTCCGTTTCTACGTAGTACATTTTTCGGTAAAAATGACACCTTACCTTTATTCTGTAGGTCCATATGATTAAAATGATACCCTACTTATACAGGTTTGAATTTGTCGCACTTCTGGAAAAAATCATAACTTCATGCAGAAAAATTTATACGTTTAAAATTGTCATCTTCTGACCCCTATAACTTTTTTATTTTTCCGTGTATGGGGCGGTATGAGGGCTCATTTTTTGCGCCGTGATCTGAAGTTTTTAACGGTATCATTTTTGCATTGATAGGACTTATTGATCGCTTTTTATTCATTTTTTCATGATATAGAAAGTGACCAAAAATGCACTATTTTGGACTTTGGAATTTTTTTGCGCGCACGCCATTGACCGTGCGGTTTAATTAATGATATATTTTTATAATTCGGACATTTCCGCACGCGGCGATACCATTTATGTTTATTTTTATTTTTATTTACACTGTGTTTTTTCTTTTATGGGAAAAGGGGGGTGATTCAAACTTTTAATAGGGAAGGGGTTAAATGATGTTTATTCACTTTTTTTTTGCACTTTTTTTTTGCAGTGTTATAGGTCCCATAGGGACCTATAACACTGCACACACTGATCTTTTACATTGATCACTGGTTTCTCATAAGAAACCAGTGATCGATGATTCTGCCGCATGACTGCTCATGCCTGGATCTCAGGCACTGAGCAGTCATTCGGCGATCGGACAGCGAGGAGGCAGGTAGGGGCCCTCCCGCTGTCCTGTCAGCTGTTCGGGATGCCGCGATTTCACCGCGGCTATCCCGAACAGCCCACTGAGCTAGCCGGCATGGTTTCGGTTTCACTTTAGACGCGGCGTTCAACTTTGAACGCCGCGTCTAAAGGGTTAATAGCGCGCGGCACAGCGATCAATGCCGCGCGCTATTAGCCACGGGTCCCGGCCGTTGTTAGAGGCCGGGCCCGAACCGCTATGACGCGGGGCCACGCCGTGGCCCCGCGTTATAGATCGGGAGTGGACACATGACGTTCCAGTACGTCATGTGTCCTTAAGGGGTTAAAGGAGCATCACATGCTTGAAACAATCTTATTTTTCCACAATTTTGAAAGGGTGCCAATAATTTTGTCCAGCCCATTTTTGGAGTTTGGGGTGACATTATGTCCAGTTTGCTTTTTTTCCTCACTTTTTTGGTTTAGTTTCAATACACACAGAGGGAATATACATGTGTATAGCAAAACATGTGTTACTGCAATCCTTATCTGTGAGAAATACTTCATTTTCTTGACAAATTTCAGGGGTGCCAACATTTATGGCCATGACTGTATGTATTGCAGCATAGTATAACCTGTAAAAAGTAAAAAAAAATAAAATAAAAAGTTCTTCAATAAAAGTATGAAGTGTAAAAAAAAAAAAATGCCCCTTTGCCAATAAAAGCCATGTATTATCATAAAAAATAAATTAAAAAATTAAAAACAAACACAAATCATTTACATATTAGGTATTGCCATGTTCGTAATGATGGGTACTATAAAGCTATAATGTAGAATTATCCTGCACGGTGAACACCATAACAAAAAAAATAAAAATAAATTATTTGCAAATTTTTGGACAAATAGCGGAATAAAAAAAATCAAAAATATAGTAGGTAAAGCAAAAATTATACCAATAAAAAGTACAGCTTGTCCAGCAAAAAATAAGCCCTCACTCAATGGCATCGGACAAAAAATAATAAAGTTACGGCTGTCGGAATATGATAACACAAAAAAGGGAAGAAAAAAAGAATTTTGCTCAGAAAAAGGAAAAAGAACATAAAAAGCTATATAAAATGGGTATAGCCATAATCATATTGACCCACAGAATAAATATAACATCTATTTTACTGCACAGTGAATACCATAAAAAAAAAATTATAAAAAAAAAAAAAAAAAAGACAGAAATTTTCCAGTTTTTCACAATATTTTGGAGTTTTTCATCAGGGGACCGAGATAGTGTTCCTCAAGTGTCAGGATAACCATTGAAACTATTTGAGTTTTTTTCTTCACTCAGGTGAATCTATTAATATTAAATACATTTGGGATCAATGTTTGTGTTAGCTTTTTAAAAATAATTTATATAACAATTTGACACATTTCTATCAGTCTGTGCAGCGGCTTTCAGTGAGGCTCTTTGCAGCTGTCAATCAAGCTCAGTGCAGAGAAACACTTCCTGAGTTGGTCTCCTGCCATAACAAGCAGGAGACCAAAATCTGAGATTTTGACCAGACGGAATGTGTTCTGCCCAAGAAGGGAGACCCCTGGTGGCCAGAAGTATACAGCCAAAAAACTAACATAAAACATTTTTTTTTTTTATGGAAGCCAATTACAAAAGTTATTTATTTGGCATAAGGAATTAAATATTAAAAATCATTTTAAATGACAGTACCCATTTAAGATTAATGTTCTAGGATCATACAGACATCTAGAGGGAAATGTATCCAAACACAAGAAAACCGGTTTAGTGGCCTATGTCATTTTCCAAAAGGCCTTTATCCTCTTAAGGACCATGGGCTTACCTGTACACCCTGCGCCCGGTCCCGGTATTTAAAACGGGGTCACGTCGTGACCCCCACGTCATACCGGGTCAGTCCCAGCAGCTTATGATAGCCGGGACCCTGAGCTAATAGCGTGCGGCACAGATCGTTGTGCCGCGCGCTATTAACATTTCAGACGCGTCGATCAAAGTTGTCGCCGCGTCTAAAACTAAAGTAAAAGCTTCCCAGCAGCTCAGTCAGGCTAATCGGGACTATCACGATAAAATCGCGATGTCCCGATCAGCTAGGATACGAGTGGAGGCCCCCTTACCTTGCTCCGTCGCGTCCGATCGGCTTGAGCAATTGAGCCCCTATTACGCTGATCTATGCAAAGCTATGGCTTTGCAGGGATCAGGGTAAAAGATCAGTGTGTGCAGTGTTATAGCCTACGGGGGCAAAAAAAAAAGTTAATAAAGGTCATTTAACCCCTTCCCTTATAAAAGTTTGAATCACCCCCCTTTTCCCATAAAAAAAAACCTGTGTAAATAAAAATAAACATATGTGGTATCGCCGCGTGCAGAAATGTCCGAACTATAAAAAATATTGTTAATTAAACCGCACGGTCAATGGCGTACGCGCAAAAAGATTCCTATGTCCAAAATAGCGTATTTTTGGTCACTTTTTAGATCATGAAAAAAATGAATAAAAAGCGATCAAAAAGACCGATCAATACAAAAATGGTACCGATAAATACTTCACAACACGGCGCAAAAAATGAGCCCTCATACCGGCGCGTACGCAGAAAAATTAAAAAGTTATAGGGGTCAGAAGATGAGTATTTTTAACGTCTAAATTTTCCTGCATGTAGTTATGATTTTTTTTAGAAGTTCGACAAAATCAAACCTATATAAGTTGGATATCATTTTAACCGTATGGACCTACAGAATAAAGATAAGATGTAATTTTTACCGAAAAATGCACTGCCTAGAAACGGAAGCCCCCAAAATTTACAAAATGAAATTTTTTCTTCAATTTTGTGGCACAATGAATTTTTCTTCCGTTTCACCGTCAATTTTTTGGTAAAATGACTAATGTCACTGCAAAGTAGAATTGGTGGCGCAAAAAATAAGCCATCATGTGGAATTTTATGTGCAAAATGTTAAGCGTTATGATTTTTAGAAGGTGATGAGGAAAAAATGAAAATGCAAAAACGGAAAAAACGCTGAGTCCTTAAGGGGTTAAAAGATATAAAGCAGAATCCACTTTTGACAAGTATTGCCCAGGGTGTAAATGTGATTAATATAATATAAGCACAACATGCTAAAAGTGCAAAGCCCCTTTAATACATTTACAAATGGCTAATAACATTAAGAAAAACAATGTAAACCCTATGTTTAAATAATGTATATATACAAATTGACATTGATGAATGAAGCTGAGGGAGAAAAAAGTACAATATATTAATAGAAAGAATGCAAAATAAATGAGCTGGTAAGTGACTGACAAGTATTTCTTTAGATCTGTAAACAATTCTACGCATTAAGCTCTAAAACTTCTCAGCAGTGTCTTTGAAAGAGTAAAACCCTCTAAGCTTACGCACTGGAATCAGAGATATTTTACAGATTTAAAGGGGTACTCCGGAGGAAAACGTTTTTTTTTTTTTTTTTTTTTTATCAACTGGTGCCAGAAAGTTAAACAGATTTGTAAATTACTTCTCTTAAAAAAAATCTTAATCCTTCCAGTACTTATTAGCTGTTGTATACTACAGAAGAAATTATTTTCTGTCTGTCCACAGAGCTCTCTGCTGACACCTCTGTCTGTGTCAGGAACTGTCCAGAGCAGGAGAAAATCCCCATAGCAAACATATGCTGCTCTGGACAGTTCCTAAAATGGACAGAGGTGTCAGCAGAGAGCACTGTGGTCATGACAGAAAAGAAATCCAGAAAAAGAAAATAATTTTTATAGAAGTAATTTACAAATCTGTTTAACTTTTTGGCACCAGTTAATTAAAAAAAATAAAAATAAAATAAAAAAGTTTTCCACCGGAGTACTCCTTTAAAGGAATATTGTAAAACGTATCTCCTATCGCAATCTAAAACCTATCCGCTATCCTTACACACAATCCCCTATGTCAGTGTTTCCCAACCGGTGTGCCTCCAGCTGTTGCAAAACTACAACTCCCAGCATGCCCGGACAGCCTTTGGCTGTCCGGGCATGCTGGGAGTTGTAGTTTTGCAACAGCTGGAGGCACACCGGTTGGGAAACACCACCCTATGTTATACATAATCACAAAATCCCCATGTAACAACTGCCACATCTGAGCCTGTCCTTTCGTAAGGTTAGGGTATATGGTCAGTTCCACCTAAACTGCTTTTAAGAAGCCAGCAAAGCATAATACAATAGAAATGTGTCAAATTGTTATAAAAATTATTTTTAAAAAGCTAACACAAACATTGATCCCAAATGTATTTAATATAAATAGATTCACCCAAGTGAAGAAAAAACTCAAATAGTTTCAATGGTTATCCTGACACTTGAAGAACACTATCTCGGTCCCCTGCTGATCCCTCTTTTTGACCATACATATAAGAGTGCTATTGGCTAACTAGCTATCTCTCTCAAACACCCTATACACACGAACCCTTAGCTCAGCCCAGTTTTCATGTTTTCGGAAGGAGGAGGGGTTAGCCGCTGCCAGAGTTCTCTGGCAGCTGCTTATTCCCCTCATAAATAAAGGACAGTTGAAAATAAACACATCTGATTCTTCTCTCCTCCGATGTCAGCTGTTAGGGGAGAGTTGGGAGACCCTCATATACATTAAATATTTTTTGGCCGTCTATTGTCACATCTAAAGTAATAGAAAGTGATTTGAAGCCTTTAACTTAAAAGGGGTTATCCAGGAAAACATTTTTTTTTTTTATATATATATCAACTGGCTCCAGAAAGTTAAATAGATTTGTAAATGACTTCTATTAAAAAAAATCTTAATCCTTCCAATAATTATCAGCTGCTGAAGTTGAGTTGTTCTTTTCTGTCTGACAACAGTGCTCTCTGCTGACATCTCTGCTTGTCTCGGGAACTGCACAGAGTAAGAGAGGTTTGCTATGGGGATTTGCTTCTACTCTGGACAGTTCCCGAGACACGTGTCATCAGAGAGCACTTAGACAGAAAAGAACTCAACTTCAGCAGCTCATAAGTACTGAAAGAATTAAGATTTTTTAATAGAAGTAATTTACAAATCTTTTTAACTTTCTGGAGCCAGTTGATATATAAAAAATTTTTTTTTCCTGGATAACCCCTTTAAATATATGCCCTCGTCCCTCTCCTGCATTATGAAGCATGCTCAGAAGCTGAGCATGCTTCATACCTAAGGGGTCCAGGTTGCTACACACTGTGTCTCGATCCATTGGAGGATCCTTTGGTTGCAACATTGAATTTATATATATAGGAATATCTATTTAAAGTGGAACAAACACACAAAAGTTAAAGCCTGGACATTCCCTCCAACCTTAAAGGGGTACTCCAGTGCTGAGCATTCGGAACAAATTGTTCCGAACGCTTAGAGCCGACGTCGAGGCTCGTGACATCACGGCCCAGCCCCCTCGTGATGTCACACCCCACCCCCTCAATGCAAGTCTATGGGAGGGGGTGTGACGGTCCAAGCCCCGATGCCGGCTCTAAGTGTTTGGAACAATTTGTTCCGAACACTCAGCACCGGAGTACCCCTTTAAAGATTTCGAATGGATTTATTAAAATAACATATAAGTACAATGTAAATTTGTGAAATTAAAAGTGAACACATCTGTTCCCTACAAGAGCAGGACTGTACCAGAACACTTAAAATAGTTACTACTAGCTGAATACCCGGCGTTGCCCGGTTTTTCCTTCCTCATCCTTGTTGGGGAGGAAAATCAACAAAAGGAGGAAGCTTTTGACTTCATATCTCATTCCCATATATAGTTATCATATCCCAACCGCATATCCCGTCCTCATATCTCAACCTCATATCCCGACCTTATATGCTGTCCTCAGTCCTCATATCCCGACCTCCTATCTCGACCTCATATCCTGTCCTCATATCCCGACCTCCTATCCCGACCTCCTATCCTGACCTCTTATCCCGACCTTCTATCTTGACCTCATATCCCATCCTCATATCTCGACCTCCTATCCCGACCTCCTCTCTTTGTGAGATGGGGTGCCGGATTGACACATTCACCAGGAGATGCAGAGCGGAGCTTGTGGAGTAAGGTACTGGAAGTCCCATATACTCATATGGGACTTGAAACAAAAAAGCATCTTTTATGTAAGGGTGTAGGTAAGGGTTAATTTAACTATCATATATTTTTATTTGACATATAAGTAATATGTATACCAGGTATTATTGAAATATCTCCAGCCGTACGGAAGTTATGTGGGAACATACATTTCCCATTGATTTACATGGGACTTTAAACAAAAACCCGACCCTCACAAATGGGGGTAGTTAAGGGTTAAATTAACTATCCTATATTTTAAGTGGATATATAAATAACATGTGACCAAGTATTATCGAAATATCTCCAGCCTTCGGAAGTTATGCAGTAACATATATTTCCCATAGACTTGTCTGGGACTTTAAACAAAAACCCTGACCCTGGCAAATAGGGGTGAGTAAGGGTTAAATGACCTATCCTATGTTTGTTGTTGACATATAAGTAACATGTGTGCCAAGTTTCATGTTAATATCTTTAGCCGTTTTGACGTGATGCTGGAATATACACACATACATACATACATACACACCTTTGGGGGGGGGGGGATTATCAATATGTCACAGATCTACCCCTTTACACTTCTTGTCTATTATACATTCTTGCTCAGAATTTACTAAGGCTGTACACTCCTTTGATAAATCATGTGCAAATATAGAAACTCTACCTCACAGGAAAAGTAGGGATTTTGTTCTATTGCTTTGAGGCCAGGAGTCCATTGTGTTAAAAAATGCCAGAAAAACAGTCCCAGCTTTTTCCTGCGTTTTGTCAGTTTTTCTTGCTTTTTTTTAACTTGCATTTTTGCTGGTGTGTGGAAACAAAAAAATGTACTGAACTTTTTTTTCTTTTTTTTCCCGAAATTTAGATACGTGCATGCAGAGGACTATGTCAGATTTTGTGGATTGCGACGATGACCAGCTTTTTTTTTTAAATGTCAATAAAAGGGTTAAGGAGGGCTGTGGAGGGAGTGTTTTTTTTAAATAAAAATTTTTTTCAATGTGTTGTGTTTTTTTTATAATTGAATTTTCAGGCTTAGTAGTGGAAAGCGTCTTGTAGACAGAATCTATTACTAGGCCGGGGCTTAGCGTTAGCCCCCAAAACAGCTAGCGCTAACCCCCAATTATTACCCACCGCCACAGGGGTTCCAGGAAGAGCTGGTATCAACAGGCTCGGAGCATCAAAAATGGCGCCCCTGGGCCTAAGTGGTAACAGGCTGGCATTATTTAGGCTGGGCAGGGCCAGTAACAATGGCCCTCGTCCACTCTGGTAACGTCAGGCTGTTGCTGCTTGGTTGGTATCTGGCTGATACTGAAAAAATGAGGGAACCACACATTTTCATTTATATAAAAAAAAAAAAAAACGCATAGGGCCCCCCCTATTTTTAGTATCAGCCAGATACCAACCAAGCAGCAACAGCCTGACGTTACCAGGGTGGGTGAGGACCATTGTTAATGGCCCTCCCCAGCCTAAATAACACCAGCCTGTTACCGCTTAGGCCCAGGAGCGCCATTTTTGACGCTCCGGGCCTGTTGGTACTAGCTCTTCCCGGCACCCCTGTGGCGATGGATACCGAGGTAATAATGGGGGGTTAGCGCTAGCTGATTTTGAGGCTAACCCTAAGCCCCGGGTTAGTAATGGATTCCGTTTATAAGACAGCTTCCACTACTAACCCTGAAAATCCAATTATAAGAAAAAAGACACATTGAAAAAAAAATGTTATTTAAAAAAAACACTCCCCCACAGCCCTCGTTAACCCTTTTATTGAAATTAAAAAAATACCCTGGTCATCGTCGCAGTCCACCATATCTGACGTAGTCCTCCGCATTCACGCATCTGAAATGGGAAGAAAAGAAAAACAAGAAATATGGGTTAGTACATTTTCTCCCCTGGGAAGAGCGCACATAATGCAGCGTGTTCCTAAACAAGGAGCCTCCAATTGTTGCTAAACTACAACTCCCATCATGGTGGGCTGTAGTTAAGCAACAGCTGGAGTCTCCCTGTTTGGGAACACACTGCCAGAAAGGCTCTGTTCCCATTATCCAAAATGCATATTGGGAACAGAGATCTGTCCCTCTGCCCTTGGACTACTACTCCTATCATGGGACAGAGCCTATCCCATGATAGGAGTAGTTGTAGTACTGCAGCGCTGCTGAGGGATGGCACTTGCACATCCCCCGGCTGCGGGACTTTTATGACTACTACTCCCATCATGGATAGACTCTGCCCATGATGGGAGTTATAGTCCAGGGGCTGAGGTGCAGATCGCACCGGGTCATTCTGCAGAGACCCGCTGCGATCCGCATTTAAGTTAACAAGCCGGCGGCTGCCGCCCGGAGAGGGGAGCTCTGATTGGTCAATAGCTATCCACCAATCAGAGCTCCCGTGTTCTGGCGGGGATTATGAATTATTAGTGTATATAGGAGCTGTTGGGGAGCGCGATGTAGACACATGTAAGGCCGGCTTGTTAACTTAAATGCGGATCGCAACAGATCTCCAGAGAATGATCTGATGCGATCCGCATTTAAGTTATAAAGCCGGCGGTACATGTGTCTACACTGCGCTCCTATATACACTGACATAATTCATAATCACCCCCGGGAGAGTCGAGCTCTGATTGGTGAATAGCTATTGACCAATCAGAGCTCCCCTCTCCAGGCGGCGGGGGTTATGAATTATTACAGTGTATAAAGAAGCTGGCGGGCAGTGCAGTGTATATGCATGTACCGCCGGCTTGTTATCTAAATAAATGCGGATCGCAGCGGGTCTCTGCAGAATGACCCGGTGCGATCTGCACCTCAGCCCCTGGACTACAACTCCAATCATGGACAGAGTATGTCCATGATGGGAGTAGTAGTCCTAAAAGTCCTGCAGCCGGGGGATGTGCAAGTGCCATCGTACAGCGCTGCGGTACTACAACTACTCCCATCATGGGACAGACTCTGTCCCATGATAGGAGTAGTAGGCAGAGGAGTAGATCACTGCAGATCACTCTCCTGCAATCTGCTTTTATTAACTATACAAGCCAGCGGTACATGCGGCTACACTGCAGAGTCTGTTCATGATGGGAGTTGCAGTCCTTACTGTGTGAAAATAGACACTTTGGTACCTGTCCTCCGAGGTGGTGTATATTTGCTCAAAAAAAATGACACTTGCGTTCTCTTTGTGCGTCCAAAAAAAATAAAATAAAAAAAACGCAGTTAGTAAATCGATGTCTATGGGAAAAATGGCTCTACGAAACACCCAAAGGGTGACATCTTTAGAAAAAGTTCCACCAAAAAAGACTCACAAAAAGAACGCAAAAAACATAATTGCGCAAGATTTTGCGTGAGAAAATACACTTAATAATGCTCTATATAGATTGATGAATCCCCCCCCCATTAAGTTTTATATATATAGATGTGCTATACATCACAATCCCATTGGGACTGGCTAATGATTATACACTAAATAAACAAACCCACTAAATAAACATACACACATTACTCCATAGAAATCAGTATACAGTCAACATCAGAAAGTGTATAGTATACAGATGCCGCCATTGTTTATCCTTACGTCTAATGCTATCTATCATGTTCTGTAACAGAGATCCCAGAAGTTTGGGGCTTTCTTCCTCATACAAAAAAAAAAAAAAAAGTGAGTTGCGTGTTTTCCTATGAGAGACATTACTTTTTCAGTGTTGCAGTTCCTGCACAATATGACAAGATAAAAGAAAAAAGTCGGCACTACCTTAGGGCTCCTCAGAAGAGGGTGCAGTATAGTCCTGGCAACAGCTGCAGGTCCTCCGGTGGTGCTCAGCTTCAAGCACAAGTGGCAGCTCACCGGTGCAATCAGAACTCTTTATTCTTTAAAACATGTTGCGGGTACAAGTCATGTCTAATCGGGAGAGAAAAGATGCTGTAAACTTCTTAGCAGAGAACAAACAGGTTTATTCTCTGCTAAGAAGTTTACAGCATCTTTTCTCTCCCGATTGGACATGTCTTGTACCTGCAACATGTTTTAAAGAGTAAAGAATCCTGATTGCACCGGTGAGCTGCCGCATTTCCTTTCTTTTGTGGATTATTGGAGTTCCTGCACAATGCTTGGTCCACATTTGCCCTGTTTCTGAAGAGAAAAAAAGAACATTAACCAAAATATGACTGCCTTTTGTTCTGTGGATGCCATCAATGTCACTCAAACTGAACTCAACAGGAAAAACCGCATGTCTGTGCACACAAGCTGTAATTTTATGGCTATAAAATAAAAAGGGGTACTTCCAAGGCATTGTTCATAATGCACCAGACATGTGCGACCAACACTCCATTCATTCTTTATGGAGGCATTTCTCCTCCATAATGGTGATCAGTGGAGGTCCCAGCGGTCAGACCCTCACCGCTCACCTAGCTATCCCCTATATTGTGGATAGGGGGATCATACTAAATTATCGGAATACCTGTTTAACAGCAATAATGTTGTCAGTCTGCCACATGAGTTTAGGAAGACCTCCGACACAAGCGCTATCATTTCCATGACAATATATATAGGTGTAGAAAAAAACACATAGGGTGAAGGTCAAGTCTTTAAACCGATTAGCTCTGATTAAATAATTCCCAAACAGTATTAAAGGGGTACTCTGCTGCTAGACATCTTATCCCCTATCCAAAGGTTAGGGGATAAGATGTCTGATTGCGGGGGTCCCACTGCTGGGGCCCCCGCGATCTCCCGCAGCACCCAACATTTTAAACAAACGCCGGGTTCCTGTGGCAGTGGTCGTGACGTCACACCCACACCCCCTTGTGATGTCACGCCACACCCCCTCCATTCATGTCTATGGGAGGGGGAGTGTCTGCAAAATCAAAACCTATATAAGTAGGGTATCATTTTAATTGTATGGACCTACAGAATAAAGATAATATGTAATTTGCACCCAAACATACACTGCGAAGCCGCCAAAAATTACAAAATGGCAGGTTTTTTTTTTCAAATTTTGTCCCACAAATATATATTTTTTTGGTTCCGCTGTAGATTCTGTGGTGAAATGATGGATGTCATTACAAAGTAAAATTGGTGGTGCAAAAAACAAGCCTACATATAGGTCTGTAGGTGGAAAACTGAAAGCGTTCGGATTTTTAGAAGGTGAGGAGGAAAAAACTAAAGTGCAAAAATGAAAAGGGGTTATCCAGGAGAAAAAAAAACTTTTTTTTATATATCAACTGGCTCCAGAAAGTTAAACAGATTTGTAAATTACTTCTATTAAAAAATCTTAATCTGTTCAGCTCTTATGAGCTGCTGAAGTCGAGTTGTTCTTTTCTGTGTAAGTGCTCTCTGCTGACACGTGTTTCGGGAACCCCCCACTTTAGAAGCAAATCGACATAGCAAACCTCTTCTACTCTGTGCAGTTCCTGAGACAAGCAGAGAGCACTGGAATACCCCTTTAAAGCTGTTTTTAAGAATTCTGTATCTCCAGTCTAATTAAATCTTGCATAGAAGATAATAGCGAGGGGACTTTGGCCACACATGGTGGACAAGTTGTCTTTTCATAGCCCTGAGATAACCTTGCTCTACATGTATTACACTCAAGGTGTTTGGATTTCTTTGTCGATTTTCTAGGTACATCACCCGAAAATTAAACAAGACCAAACTAGGTATTACAAAAAATATCCCCAAAAAGAAATGGATACACTCACTCAGGAAACGCTTGCTACCGAGGAGGGGTTTTTGCTGGAGATTCAGCAGGGTCCCATCTGGGGTCCTACTTGGAGCTCATGCTTGCAGGCTGCTACTGCTGGCTGGCTTCCACTGCAGAGGATGCTATCCTGTGCGGCTGCAGTCTAAATACTATCAGAGCGCACTTCCGCATTGCAAAACGCCGGCGTCTGCCGTCACTTCCGGGTCACGTCTACTAACCTTGTGACGTGTATTTGTCGCCGGCTTTTCCTCCATGTCACTTGTTATGCCATGGAGACACGTGCAGAGGGAAACAGGAGGATCTCCTCTGTTACTCCGCCACCCGCCCAGACCTGCGCGAGACCAGGGGGGTTCTGAGACCTCCCCCCCCATGTCGACGATTGCTGCAAATCGCCGGTCAATTCAGACCGGCGATCTGAGGCGATTCCGGGATAGGAGTGAGGCAGCAGGATTAAAGTTTGGAGATCACTGTGCGGTGGTTTCTAAACCGTGGCCGTCTAAATCTTGCAAAACTACAACTCCAGCATGCACGAACAGCAAAAGGCTGTCTCACCATACTGGGAGTTGTAGTTGCATACCTCCAGCTGTTGTATAACTACATCTCCCAGCGTGCTCTTCGGCGATCAGTACATGCTGGGAGTTTTGCAACAGCTGGAGGCACACTGGTTGGAAAATACTGAGTCAGGTAACAGAATCTAACTGAAGGTTTTCCAACCAGTGTGCCTCCAGCTGTTGCAAAAGTAAAACTCCCAGCATGCACGGTCTGTCAGTACATGCTGGGAGTTGTAGTTTTGCAACAGCTAGAGGTTTGACCCCCCCATGTGAATGTACAGGGTACATTCACACAGGCAGGTTTACAGTGAGTTTCCTGCTTCAAATTTGAGCTGCGGCAAATTTTCCGCAGCAGCGCAAACTCCTAGCGGAAAACTCATCATAAACCCGCCGGTGCGAATGTACCCTAAAAACACTACACTAACACATAATAAAGGGTAAAACACTGCATATACACCCCTTTACACTGTCCCCCCCAATAAAAAGGAAAACATATCGTACAGCAGTGTTCCCAAAACAGAGCCTCCAGCTGTTGCAAAACAACTCCCAGCATTTCCGGACAGCCACTGACTGTCCAGGCATGCTGGGAGTTTAGCAACCGCTGGTGGAGGCACCCTGTTTCGGAATCACTGGCATAGAATTCCCCTAAGTCCGCCCCTATGCAATCCCTAATTCAGTCCTCAAATGCGCATGGCGCTCTCTCACTTCGGAGCCCCGTCGTATTTCAAGGTAACAGTTTAGGGCCACATATGGGGTATTTCCGTAGTCGGGAGCAATTGCGTTACAAATTTTGGGGGGCTTTTTCTCCTTTTACCCCTTATGAAAAGGAAAGGTTGGGGTCTAAACCAGCCTGTTAGTGTAAAAAAATAAAACACTATACACTAACATGCTGGTGTTGCCCCATACTTTTTATTTTCACAAGAGGTAAAAGGAAAAAAAGACCTCTAAAATTTGTAACGCAATTTCTCCTGAGTACGGAAATACCCCATATGTGGCGTAAAATACTCCGCCAGCGCACAACAAGGCTCAGGAGTGAGAGCGCACCATGTACATTTGAAGCCTAAATTGGTGATTTGCACAGGGGTGGCTGATTTTACAACGGTTCTGACATAAACGCAAAAAAATATACCAAGTCACAATCCAAAGAAAGAAGGAATCAGTCGGCGACTCACCATACAGTTGCTTCACGGTTCTTCTTTTATTGAATGAACATACTCACATATAGGAAACGGGGGGGGGGGAGAGGACAACAAGCAGGAGGGGGGGGTACTGCTCAACAGGCGACGGGATCCGTTTCTCAAGGTAATCGTACTTCTTCCGGCCTGGCAAAAAAAATATACCCCATATGACCCCATTTTGGAAACTACACTCCTCACGGAAAGTAACAAGGGGTATAGAGCCTTAACACCCCACAGGTGTTTCACAAATTTTCATTAAAGTTGGATGGGAAAATGAAAAAAAAATTTTTTTTACTAAAATGCTGGTGTTACCCTAAATTTTTAATTTTCACAAGGAAGAATAGGAAAAAAAAATTGTAACCCCATTTCTTCTGAGTAAGAACATACCCCATATGTGGATGTAAAGTGCTCTGCTGGTGAACTACAATGCTCAGAAGAGAAGGAGCGAAATTTGAAGGCCACGTGTGTTTACGAAGCCCCCATGGTGCCAGAACAATGGACCCCCCCCCACGTGACCCCATTTTGGAAACTACACCCCTCACGTAATGTAATAAGGGGTAAAGTGAGCATTTACGCCCCACAGGTGTCTGACAGATTTTTGGAACAGTGATCCATGAAAATGAAAAATATAATTTTTCATTTGCACAGCCCACTGTTCCAAAGATCTGTCAAACGCCAGTGGTGTGTAAATGCTCACTACACCCCTTATTGAATTCTGTGAGGGGTGTAATTTCCAAAATGGGGTCACATGTGGGGGGGGTCCACTGTTCTGGCACCACGGGGGGGCTTCATAAATGCTCATAGCCCCCAACTTCTATTCCAACCAAATTCTCTCTCCAAAAGCTCAATGGCGCTCCTTCTCTTCTGAGCATTGTAGTTCTCCAGCAGAGCACTTGACGTCCACACATGGGGTATTTCCATACTCAGAAGAAATGGGGTTACAAATTTTGGGGGGTATTTTCTCCTATTACCCCTTGTAAAAATATAAAATTTGGGGGAAAAACTGCATTTTAGTGAAAACATTTTTTTTTTCATTTACACATTCCTTGAGGGGTGTCATTTTCAAAATAGTACACCATGTGTTTTTTTTTTTGCTGTTCTGGCACCATAGGGGCTTCATAAATGTGACATGCCCTTCAAAAACCATTTCAGAAAAACTCACTCTCCAAAATGCCATTGTCACTCCTCCTCTTCTGAGCCCTCTAGTGCACCGACAGAGCACTTGGCATACACATATGAGGTATTTCCTTACTCTAGAGAAATTGGGTTACAATTTTTATGGGGATTTCTCTCTTTTTACCCCTTGTAAAAATTGAAAAACTGGGTCTACAAGAACATGTGAGTGTAGAAAATGAAGATTTAGAATTTTCTCCTTCAAATTGCTGCTATTCCTCTGAAACACCTAAAGGGTTAACACACTTACTGAATGTCATTTTGAATACTTTGAGGGGTGCAGTTTTTATAATGGGGTCATTTATGGGGTATTTCTAATAAGAAGGCCCTTCAAATCCACTTCAAAACTGAACTGGTCCCTGAAAAATTCAGATTTTGAAAATGTTGTGAAAAATTGGAAAATTGCTGCTGAACTTTGAAGCCCTCTGATGTCTTCCAAAAGTAAAAACACGTTAACTCTATGATGCAAATATAAAGTAGACATATTGGGGGAGATTTATCAAAAACTGTGCAGAGGAAAAGTTGCTGAGTTACCCATAGCAACCAATCAGATTTGTTCTTTCATTTTTAACAAGGCCTCTGCAAAATGAAAGAAGCGATCTGATTGGTTGCTATGGGTAACTTCGAATTTTTTCCTCTGCACAGGTTTTGATAAATCTCCCCCATTGTATATGTGAATAAATATATAATGTATTTGGAATGTCCATTTTCCTTATAAGCAGAGAATTTCAAAGTAAAAAAAATGCAACATTTTCAGATTTTTCATAAAATTTAGGAATTTTTCCCCAAGAAATGATGCAAGTATCGACGAAATTTTACCACTAACATAAAGTAGAATTTGTCACGAAAAAACAATCTCGGAATCAGAATGAAAAGTAAAAACATTCCAGAGTTAATGCTTAGGCTAGAATTCCACTGAGATTTTTGCCCTGCGATTTTTTTGTGGTGTTTTTTCTTGCGTTTTTACCTTTGTGTGGAATTTGCCTTTTTTGGCCGCTTTGGCGTTCTTTGTACAAAATTAGTTGGGTACCAAAAAAAATAAAAAATAAGGATGCAGTAGGGATGTAAAAAAATGTATTTAACTAAATGTTAATTTTTTATAACAAAACTTTAATAAATTTTTTTTATAAAGTGTGTGTGTGTTTAACTTTTTTTTCTTTACATTTTTTATGTAGTACTACTACTCCCAGCATGGAACACACTGTTCCATGATGGGAGTAGTAGTACCTGTACTAATAGACATATCGCCCCGGGTCTCAGTCCTGACACCCGATGCAATCGCCCATAATATAGCAGATGTGGGGCTCTATACAGCGCTCACATCTCTGCACTATTGTTACGCCTAGCGCTCCGGGTCCCCGCTCCTCCCCGGAGCGCTCACGGCGTCTCTCTCCCTGCAGCGCCCCGGCCAGTCCCGCTGACCGGGAGCGCTGCTCTGACATGGCCGTCGGGGATGCGATTCGCACAGCGGGACGCGCCCGCTCGCGAGTCGCATCCCAGGTCACTTACCCGTCCCGGTCCTCTGCTGTCATGTGCTGGCGCGCGCGGCTCCGCTCTCTAGGGCGCGCGCGCGCCAGCTCTCTGAGACTTAAAGGGCCAGTGCACCAATGATTGGTGCCTGGCCCAATTAGCTTAATTGGCTTCCATCTGCTCCCAGACTATATCTGTTCACTTCCCCTGCACTCCCTTGCCGGATCTTGTTGCCTTGTGCCAGTGAAAGCGTTTAGTGTGTCCAAAGCCTGTGTTACCTGAACCCTTGCTACCCATCTTGACTACGAACCTTGCCGCCTGCCCCCGACCTTCTGCTACGTCTGACCTTGCCTCTGCCTAGTCCTTCTGTCCCACGCCTTCTCAGCAGTCAGCGAGGTTGAGCCGTTGCTAGTGGATACGACCTGGTTGCTACTGCCACAGCAAGACCATCCCGCTTTGCGGTGGGCTCTGGTGAATACCAGTAGCCTCTTAGAACCGGTCCACCAGCACGGTCCACGCCAATCCCTCGCTGACACAGAGGATCCACTACCTGTAAGCCGAATCGTGACAGTAGATCCGGCCATGGATCCCGCTGAGGTGCCGCTGCCAAGTCTCGCTGACCTTACCACGGTGGTCGCTCAACAATCGCAGCAAATTGCCCAACAAGGACAGCAGCTGTCGCAGTTGACCGCCACGTTACAGCAACTTCTGCCTCTGCTACAGCAGCAACCATCTCCTCCGCCAGCTCCTGCACCTCCTCCGCAGCGAGTGGCCGCTCCTAGCCTCCGCTTGTCCCTGCCGGACAAATTTGATGGGGACTCTAAACTCTGCCGTGGATTTTTGTCTCAGTGTTCCCTGCATATGGAGATGTTGTCGGACTTGTTTCCTACAGAACGGTCTAAGGTGAGCCTTCTTTCAGGAAAGGCCTTGTCTTGGGCCACACCGCTCTGGGACCGCAATGATCCTGCCACAGCCACAGTCCAGTCCTTCTTCGCTGAAGTCCAGGGTGTCTTCGAGGAGCCAGCCCGAGCTTCTTCTGCCGAGACTGCCCTGTTGAACCTGGTCCAGGGTAATTCTTCTGTGGGCGAGTACGCCATCCAGTTTCGTACTCTTGCTTCCGAATTATCATGGAATAACGAGGCTCTCTGCGCGACCTTTAAAAAAGGCCTATCCAGTCGCATCAAGGATGTGCTGGCCGCACGAGAAATTCCTGCCAACCTGCAAGAACTCATCCATTTGGCTACCCGCATTGACATGCGTTTTTCTGAGCGACACCAAGAGCTCCGCCAGGAAAAAGACTTAGATCTCTGGGCACCTCTCCCACAGTATCCGTTGCAATCTACGCCTGGGCCTCCCGCCGAGGAGGCCATGCAAGTGGATCGGTCTTGCCTGACCCAGGAAGAGAGGAATCGCCGTAGGGAAGAAAATCTTTGTCTGTACTGTGCCAGTACCGAGCATTTCTTGGTGGATTGCCCTATTCGTCCTCCACGTCTGGGAAACGCACGCACGCACCCAGCTCATGTGGGTGTGGCGTCTCTTGGTTCTAAGTCTGCTTCTCCACGTCTCACGGTGCCCGTGCGGATTTCTCCTTCAGCCAACTCCTCCCTCTCAGCCGTGGCCTGCTTGGACTCTGGTGCCTCTGGGAATTTTATTCTGGATTCTTTGGTGAATAAATTCCGCATCCCGGTGACCCGTCTCGTCAAGCCGCTCTACATTTCCGCGGTCAACGGAGTCAGATTGGATTGCACCGTGCGTTACCGCACAGAACCCCTCCTGATGTGTATTGGACCCCATCACGAAGTGATCGAGTTCTTCGTCCTTCCCAACTGTACCTCTGAGGTCCTCCTCGGTCTGCCATGGCTCCGGCTTCATTCTCCCACCCTTGACTGGACCACCGGGGAGATCAAGAACTGGGACTCTGCCTGCCATAGGAAGTGCCTCTCCCCCCCTCCCAGTCCCGTCAGGCAAGCCTCAGTGCCTCCTCATGGCCCCCGTCCTTGTGTCACCCTGCCCCGTGCCAAGCTTCACCCTCTGCCCTCCCTCCCCATTCCCACTCCTGCTGTACTCCCTGCCTTTTAGGAAGCCCTCCATTCACTCCCGGTGTCCTCGTCCCAGGTAGAGCACTTGTCGGACAAAAAAAGGGGGAGACCTAAGGGGGGGGGTACTGTTACGCCTAGTGCTCCGGGTCCCCGCTCCTCCCCGGAGCGCTCACGGCGTCTCTCTCCCTGCAGCGCCCCGGTCAGTCCCGCTGACCGGGAGCGCTGCTCTGACATGGCCGTCGGGGATGCGATTCGCACAGCGGGACGCTCCCGCTCGCGAGTCGCATCCCAGGTCACTTACCCGTCCCGGTCCTCTGCTGTCATGTGCTGGCGCGCGCAGCTCCGCTCTCTAGGGCGCGCGCGCCAGCTCTCTGAGACTTAAAGGGCCAGTGCACCAATGATTGGTGCCTGGCCCAATTAGCTTAATTGGCTTCCATCTGCTCCCAGACTATATCTGTTCACTTCCCCTGCACTCCCTTGCCGGATCTTGTTGCCTTGTGCCAGTGAAAGCGTTTAGTGTGTCCAAAGCCTGTGTTACCTGAACCCTTGCTACCCATCTTGACTACGAACCTTGCCGCCTGCCCCCGACCTTCTGCTACGTCTGACCTTGCCTCTGCCTAGTCCTTCTGTCCCACGCCTTCTCAGCAGTCAGCGAGGTTGAGCCGTTGCTAGTGGATACGACCTGGTTGCTACTGCCGCAGCAAGACCATCCCGCTTTGCGGCGGGCTCTGGTGAATACCAGTAGCCTCTTAGAACCGGTCCACCAGCACGGTCCACGCCAATCCCTCGCTGACACAGAGGATCCACTACCTGTAAGCCGAATCGTGACAACTATACTCCGGCCAGTGATGTGAATAGAACATCATTCATTCATATTTCCCACCCAGAGTGGTGATTGGCAGGATGGTTGCAGCCAATCACAGCTCTGAGGGAAATATGAATGAGTGAGTGGCTGGAGTATAGTCCAGAGATGCAAGCGCTGTATACAACCGCTCCATCTCTACTATAGACAGGACGATCGCAGCGGTGTCTTCTCGGCCCTCTCCGATGACGTCAATATGCTGCTGTGCACGTCATCCAATAGGAATGGCGTACGCAGCGGCGTAATGACGTCGCTACGCAGGCCCAGTAAGGCCTTGCGGAAGAAAGCAGAGGACCGGAGAAGACAGCGGAGAGCCCAGCGGAGGCCCGGGGACACCATCTCGAGCGGCGGGGACAGGTGAGTACAGCTTCCTATACTTTACATTGCACGAATCCCTCAACATACGATGGATTCGACAAACGATGGCTCGTTTGGAACGAATTACCATCGTATGTTGAGGGACCACTGTACTTGTAGTTAAGAACACATCACAGTGGGTACCATTACTGACACCCGCTGTGATCCTCCTGTATAATGTATATATGCGGCCGCTCTTCTATGGTCCCCTGCACTGATGTATATATACACACATGTTCCTATTTCCACAGAGAGCTGTGATTGGCTGGGACCATCTGACCAATCACAGCTCTCTGCGGGAAATATGCATAGGCCGGTCACATCTATACATTATACAGGAAGATCACAACAGGCAATCTGTCTATTAGTACAGGTACTACTACTCCCATCATGGAACAGTGTGTTCCATGCTGGGAGTAGTAGTACTACCTAAAAAATTTTTTTACAAAGATGTGAAAAATCACACACTTCATTTATATTATTGTCGGCTACATTTTTAGTGCTTTACCCGCCCACATAAATTGATCCCTGTTTAAAAATGAATAAAAATTTTGAAATAAAAAAGATACATTTCGTTACATACAATTTTTTCCATCACTACTGTATCTTTTTTATAATTTTTTTTTATAGTAACCTACAAAATTTTTATAAAAAAGGTATCTCCATCACTTTTTTGGATCGCTAAAGTCCAAAAAAGAATAAAAACCACCTGCAAAAACGCAAAAGTTAAAACCAACATGGCATTTTTCTTGGCGTTTTTGATCTCCCATAGACTTCTATGGGAGGAAAACGCCATGATTTCAGGGCAAAAAACGCCAAACTAGGTTTTGACGGGCGTTTTGAAAATCCAGCCTCTGAGCCCGAAATTGCTGAAAAACGCCAAAAGGATAAAAAAAAATGGCAAACTGAAAAATGCCAAGTGAATCTGGCATTTTGCAGTTTACTATTGACTTTCAGCTAACATCTGGATGCGGTGTGTTTTCGCTTAAAAAACGCTGTGCGAGAACATTGGTGTTTTTTACGGTGTTTTTGAAAAAAAAAAAAAAAAAAAAAACTCAGTGGAATTCCAGCCTTAAAGTGACAGTGGTCAGATTTGCAAAAAAGGGTTGCGTCCTTAAGGGGTTAAGGGGGTATTCCGAGTTGAACTTTTTTATGTGCTAAGCTAATCTTTCTCACTCCTGCCACCAACACCGTTTTCATTGCACAGCGTGGGATCAGCGCATCACTGCTTGCTAAGCCAACCGCCATCATTTATATTTTTAGACGCTGTGATCGGCATTGATCACATTGTCTAAAGCTTTGTTCCGTAAGCAGGGAGCCTCCAGTATTGCAAAACTACAAATCCCAGCATGCTTGGAGTCAGTGGCGTAGCTATAGAGGTCGCAACGGTCGCCAGGGGGACCGCTGCTGCCAAATGTTCCCATACTGCAGCAGTGGAGTCCAGATAACGGCCCAGGCCCCGGGCTCCGAACATATCCTGGGATGGGCGGGGACAGCGCAGAGGCATCATCATGCCCTGGCCCCGACTGTCCCACCCTTGCCTTGCCGCTTTGTGAGTGGAGAGGAGGGACGGGGCACGAACGAGTCCCGTCCAGGCAGCTCTGCCCTTCTTCTTTAATGTGGTGTTCAGTGCATTGCAGCCGCCCGCCTTTCCTATACTGCCGACACTTCATCCAGGTGAACCTTCATAGTCCTTGCCGCAAAGTGACATGCAGTGTTTCCCAACCAAGGTGCCTCCAGCTGTTCTAAAACTACAACTCCCAGCATGGCCAGACATCCTTTTGCTGTCTGGGCATACTGAGAGTTGTAGTTTTGCAACAGCTGGAGGCACTCTGGTTTGGAAACGCTGCATTATTGTATATATGTATGGAAACATCTTTATTCCCATAAAGCAGTGGTCTCCAGACTGTGGCCCTCCAGCTATAGCAAAACTACAACTATCAGTATAGCCTGTCTGGGCATGCTGGGAGTTGTAGTTTTGCAACAGCTGGAGGTTCACAGTTTGGAGACCACTGTCATGAAGTGATAATGCATCAATTGTCAATCCCAGTGACTACACATCATGCTGATGTCAACCATTTACTCTAATGATGCCATGATTAATGCTGATCATGGCATCTATAGTGAGGATGGAGGTGCGGGTTTGGGTGAGCTCATCACAGCAGGATGTGTATGATGGATGTGTGTATGGGGGCGTTAGTGGGATGTGTATATGTATGATGGATGTGTGTATGATGAATTTATGTATGTATGATGGTTGTGTGTATGAATGATGGATTTTGTGTGTATGAATGATTGATTTGTGGATGGATGTGTGCATGTATGACTGATTCGTGTGTATGTATGATGGATGTGTGAGTATGTATGATGGATGTGTGTATGATGGATGTGTGTCTATCATACATACACAAATGTATCATACATACATCTATCATACATATACACATCTATCACATACACAAATCTATCATATATACATACACTAGTCTATCATACACACACACGTCTATCATACATACATCTATCATACATACACACATAAATCATACATATACACACTTGTCATACATATACACACCTGTTATTCATATACACACCTGTCATATATACAAACTCATCTATCATACATATATTGTACATCAATGTGGAGGGATGGGGGGCCAGGGGGCCATGGGGGACGGGTCGACCTAGAGCAGTACAAAACTACAATACACCACTGATGGGTTGGGGAATTTTGGTTTAGATTGGTGTTATCCAATCTGTTGCTCTTCAGCTGTTGCACAACTACAACTCCTACCATGTTCTGACAGCTTTCTGGAGCAGGACTTAGGGGTCTGGGTAGGGGGGCAGAGTAGCATGGAGGAGGACTTAGTGGTCCACGGAAGGGGACAGAGGAGTATAGAGGAGGATTTAGGGGTCTTGTGGGTGGGGTGTGGAACAGAGGAGCCGAGGGGAAGACTTAGGGATCTGGGGAGACAGAGGACCCTGGAGGGGGACAATGCAGGGATGGGATTCAGCTGAACTGAGAAGAAACAGTGTGTGACAGTATTATATCCAGAGGGCACAGTGTGTGGTAGCATTATTTTCAGAGGATAGAGTGTGTTGTAGTATATTTAGAGGGTGCAGTGTGTGTTAGTATTATATTCAGAGGATGCAGTGTATGGCAGTATTATATTCAGAGGGTGCAGTGTATGGCAGTATTATATTCAGAGGTCACAGTGTGTGGTAGTATTATATTCAGAGGGTACAGTGACTAGCAGTATTATATTCAGAGGGTACAGTGACTGGCAGTATTATATTCAGAGGGTACAGAGTGTGGTGGTATTATATTCAGAGGGTATAGTGTGTGGTAGGATTATATTTAGAGGCTACAGTGTGTGGTAGTATTATATTCAGAGGGTACAGTGACTGGCAGTATTATATTCAGAGGATGCAGTGTGTGGCAAGGTTGTAATAATTATTGTCTTCATATAAAGGATGAGGATCTGCTGACAAAGTGGAGAACCAATGATGTCCAGGTGCAAGAAAATGTAGTAGAAGTAGTCCTGGCGTCTGGACCAGATGAAGAAGAATGGGAAAGACAACAGCGAAGACCGCACTCAGGCCATGGATATCATTGTGTGTTCTCCTGACTGTCCCATTGCTGCTGAAGTCGCTTGTATGTTCTGCAGGGATGATGGGTGAAACTTTACACCAATCTGAGGCTCTCCAGCTGTTACAAAACTACAACTCCCATAATGCCTGAAGCTCTCCAGACATTATGGGAGTTGTAGCTTTCCAACAGCTGGAGAGCCACTTGAACCAAGGTGATCACTGGGGGTCCCAGCAGTAGGACCCCACCAAAAAAATGGTCTGCTTGAATTGGTCCCAGTCCGGCCCTGTCTGTGAAGCACTTATATCATTGTATATTCTTCTGACTGTGTCCCATCAGTGCTGTAGTCACTAATATCTTTGAGTGGTTGGGGAAGGCGGTCGATCAAGGTTGGGGGTCGTCAGGGGGTGGGGCCCAGGATTTTTTTTTGCACCAGGGCCCTGTGGTTTCAAGCTACGCCCCTGCTTGGAGTTGTAGTCTTGCAACAGCTGGAGGCTCCCTGGTTGTTAAACACTGGTCTAAAGGGTTATATATATATATATATATATATATATATATATATTGAGGGGAAAATTATCTACAGGGGTGCTATATCCGTGAGAAAAATACTACAGAAGGGGTGGGGGTGTCTTACATAAAGAAGGGAAAATTACCTACAGGGGGTGCTATATCCAGGGGGAAAATACCTACAAGTTGGCCCTACCAACAAGGGGCAAACTGCATATGGGGGAGAGGTTTGCCCCAAGTTAAGGGGTTAAACAGTGACAAGTCCAGGCCTCTCTTGCAATTGGCAACCACAGCCTATGCTAGCGCAGCAGGGAAGAGCACCCAAAAAAGTGCTAGAAAGCATTGCGCAGAGTTGTATAAAGCCCCTGTAGAGAAACAGTGGAGCAGTTGCCCATAGCAACCAGATTGCTTCTTTCATTTTTGAACAGGCCTCAGAAAAATTAAAGCAGACATCTGATTGGTTGCCTACCTCTGAGCAGGTTTTGATAAATCTTCCCCATTATAACAAACCTTCCGCATGTAACCACCATCCTGATAAAACACTGTGACAAACCTACTGGGGCGACACACTGATGAGCAGGGATCTCAACACACAACAGTAGTGAGTGACTGCCCCAAAAGGAACTGCTACAAAACTACAACTGCTACAGCTACAACTACAGCTGCCACAAAACTACAACTCCCAGCATGCCCGGTGCATCCCTTGATGATCATGTGAAAGAAATGGGCGGGGCAGAGCTTAGCAGTAAGACAGCGGGTTTCTTCCAAAAAGAAGTATAGAAGAGATTGAAGGACCTGTGGCGATGATCATGTGATAGGAGTGGAGGTCACATGTTTCCTGTTGAGAATGGAGCTCCAGTCTGCAGCTAGACTCTCTTGGCCCCTTTGTGTTACCGTAACTACCGCATTGCTCCCAATGTGCTGCTGTGGACCTCGCGCACATTCACTACGCAGGCAAGATGGCGGCTCCCGGGAAGCAGTAAGTAGAAGAAGAGCAGACCTGTTCTAAGCTCTAATACAGCCTAGGAGTGTGTGAGGAGGATGTATATACATCCTGGCCCTGTATACATACATATATATACATCTACTCTTGTCAGGGCTTCACTATTGTCACTTGGTCGTGTCAGTCAGGCTGAGCTGTGATCCTTTGTATACCTAATAGTAATAAGCTGTACATCGTGCCTCCATATGTCGTGAAACCTCAGCTATCAGAGCATGCTGAGACTTGTAGTTCCACAACAGGTTGCAAATCATTGATGTATATGCATTGTTGTCTTCCTCTGTGTTAATTATGTCTGATACAGTGTTTCCCAGCCAGGGTGCCTCCAGCTGTTGCAAAACTACAACTCCACGGTATATATCTGTATTTCTCCCCCCCCCCCCAAAAAAAAAAATCATGTGACCCGCGAGCGCTGATTTGCTAACCCCCCCCCCCCCAAATTAATTATCAACCCAGCGCTGCGCTGTCCCCATCAGGGAACTAATCACGTCACCCACAAGCGCTGCCCTCCTCGTCCTCCTGTTTGTTGCGGCCGCCGTCGCTGACACTCTATACTGTGCGGTATCGCCTGTGCCTATCGCCTGCCGCAGGGATGTTCTGCCTCGGCCGGTGTTAGGCTGAGCCCACTGTCATGTAAGAAGCCAACTTCTTACATGACAGTGGGCTCAGCCTATCACCGGCCGAGGTGGAACATCGCTGTGTCCAGTGATAGGCTGACGGCTCTCCGATGGGGGAAAAGTGAGTTACAGTTTATTTTGTTTATCTTTTGCAGTCGGGCATAGGGATACAGCGTACAGTATAGAGTTCCAGCGCCGGTGACGGCAACAAACAGGAGGACGAGGAGGGCAGCGCTTGCAGGTGACGTGATTAGTTCCCCAATGGGGACAGCGCGGCGCTGGGCTGATAATTAATTGGGGGTGGGAGGGTTGAAGCAGAACAGCTCTCGGGGGTCACATATGATTAGTTCCCCGATGTGGGCACAGCGCAGCGCTAGGCTGATAATTCAGTCATTCCCGACGGGGAGAGGCCCAACCGATATTGCGGTATGGGGAAAATTCATATCGTGCAGGACAAAAATTTCGGTATTCGGTAGGAACTGGTATACCGCCCGGCACTACACTACCTGCTGCTGTGAAGGATGGGGCTGGTCATGAAGCGATGTCAGGTGGATTCACAGCCATAGTTCTCTACAATAAAATCACAGAAATCTCTGATTATTTCCAGTTGTTTGGGAAGAGAAATGCGGCAGAAATCTTTTAACTTCCCTTTGCTGCAAAAAAAAAAAAAAAATATTTAACTCAACTTTCTACGTTCCCCCGTTGCTCCGGTATCGGCATCCCGTTCCTCCGGCATGGCTCGAGTCCCTGCTTCTTAGGCTCGAAACGCCAGGGTTTTTGCATGGAGAAGTGGAAGAAACGCAGTGAGGACCTTCTGCTGTGTGAACTCCGCCTTAGGCTATGTTCACACAAGGGACATTCCCCTGACAGCAGAACGCCGGCAGAACATGCCGGCACAACGAACCACTCGGAAAGGCGCCATTTCATAGTCCATTCTATCTGCAGACACCGGAATTTAAATTTCCATGCTAAATGTTTCAGGCGCGGAAATTCTGCTATGTGAACAGTGCAGCAGAATCCCATTGAAATCAATGGGACTGTACTGCTGCGGAATCTCTGCGAAATTCCAATGCAGAATTAAGCGTGGCCACTGGCTATGTTCACACGGCTGAATTTCTGTTCTGCCAAGCTGGCAGCAGATCTTTTTGCAGTTTTGCAGAATTTGTGCCGAATTTTTTGCGCACAACACACAGATTCTGGACAGAATTCATAGTCCCATTGACTTCAATAGGACTCTGCCGCAGATTTCCCCAATAAGAATTGACGTGTTTGTCCTTTTTTGCTGAATCCGGAATTCAGAATTTCTGCAGCAGGAAATCTGCCATGTGAATGGGACAGTGGAAATTCCATCCACCACAATGTTCTCTTCATGAAGCTGAATTTACAAGCTGAATTTTTTTTTATTGTTTTTTGCCAGATTCTGCATACCCTCAGGCGGATTTCACAAGCGTTTGCATTTTGTCATGTAGACCTGTCACAAATGTGCAGCAAAAAGCATATGTGAATATCAGAACGTGGTGAAATCAATCACAAGATAATGGGAGGAATTTAAATAATTTTTGGTGTAGTTCAGTGGTCTCCAAACTGCGGCCCTCCAGATGCTGGGAGTTGTAGTTTTTCAACATTTAGAGGACCATGGTTAAGAGCCCACAGGTGAACGATTTTTCCACCTTTACTTTGTGTGGTGCTAATGCAACTTCACTAAATGTTCGCACTGCATTTGACGAATTTTGCGCAGGTACACACATTTTCTGAAATTTCATATTGGTACACCATTTTCTATGGCTTGTGCAAAAATTTGCCTAATGGCAAATGCAGAAATACAGCCCTGCTCATTCATGGCAAGAAACAGTGTAATCTGGTTACACTGTAGCAAGAAGTGATTTTGTATATATATATATATATATATATATATATATATATATATATATATATATAAAAAAAAAAATAATAATAATAATAATAAATAGGGATCAACCGATACCGTTTTTTTTAGGGCCGATACCGATAATCAGTGGAGGTTAGGGCCGATAACTTATATTCCGGTATAAGTTATCGGCTATTTATCCCCCTGCGACACCGCTGCAGATCATTGATTTAAAGCGGGCGCTTTAAATCAATGCACTGCAGTGGCTTTTGCGGTGCCATAGACCGCCGCCGCCACCCGCTTCTCTCCCCCTGCCTGTCCGGGGGTCCTGAGACCTATCACCGCCACCGCTCCCCCCGCCGCGCCGCACAGCGCCTAGGGGTGCCTCCAGCTGTTGCAAAACTACTACTCCTAGCATGCTGGGAGTTGTAGTTTTGCAACAGCTGGAGGGCCTACTGTAGGTATAGTATATTATACAGACCCCTGTCCATCCCAGAACCCTGACTCACCTTCCCAGTTGCTGCAGGGACAGGCTCCGGCCTAGTACGCTGCATAGACGCCGCTACGCCGTGATGTCTGGTGCGTCGCTGCGCAGCGGCGTCTATGCAGCGTTACTAGGCCGGCGTCTGCCTGGAGTGGAGAACCCGGACTGGTTCACCCTCCAGCCGGAATGCCGCCGGACACTACAGGAAGGATGGATGGCCCGGACTACCACCATTACGGGTAAGTTTTTAAATTTTTTTTATTGACTCGGAGGGTGGGGGAGGGGCCCGACCTGTATAGCGGTATGGGCAAAAATCCATACCGTGGGAGAAAAAAAATGCGGTTCGGGGGGGGGGCCGTCGCGGTGCAGTGCGGCGGGTCGGGGGGGGCGGTCGCAGTGCGGTGGGGGCGGGGCATTATCGGCAAGGTAATTGCCGATACCGATAATGCCCAAAATCGTGATTATCGGCCGATAATATCGACCATACCGATAATCGGTCGATCCCTAATAATAATAAAATAAAACAACCCTGCTTCCAGAAGTTGTAATCCATGATGAAGTCCTGGAACAAAAAGCTTGAGAACAGCTCATGTTGCCTTGAAGTGGTTCTGATTGGTAGGGATCTCACACCGCTGGAGCTGTAAGGTACACGGAGTAAAAAAAAAAAAGAAACATTTTTTGTTCTGTTTATTTTTTAGTTTCACTATTTCACTGTATACCAACAATGTTGACATTTAAATTGTTAGCAGCGATGTACACCAAAACTGAGTGTATAGCTGAATCAAGAAAACAAACCTTATTTGATACATGGAATTTTTTTTTTCTGGGTTTGTAATGTTATCCAATAAAAAATAATTTATTACAAAAAAAATACCCCCAAAAGCTACAAAATTTAGTATTTTTTTTTTTAAATCTATTTTTTTTAATGTAAACCCACAAATATAATTTTTTTGTTTCCCTGTAGACTTTTTGGTAAAACGAGTGGTGTCCTTACATATTGGTTCCGCATAAAATAAGCCCTTGTAATTCCGGACAGAGGTTCCGCAGCAGCAGAATCCCATTGATTTCAATGAGATTCTGCTGCGCTGTTCACATAGCAGAAATTCTAATTCCGATGTTTTCAGAAAAAAAATGTCTATTCTTTCTGTGGACTCTGCACAGAATGCATTGCAGTCTATGAGATGGCACATTTCCTTAGCGGTCCTAGCGCTGGCATGTTATGCCACATTTACGGGAATGGTGCGGACATTCCACCATGTGAACCTAGCCTAAGGGTCTGTATTTGAAATATTGATAGAGTTAGGCCCCATGCAGACTGAGGAAATTACGCTCTGAATTTTCAAAAAGAAACTGAGGGTAATCCACTAGCAGCAGTGTCCTATTGTTTTCAGTGGGATTCTCCTGCACTGTTCACACTACAGAATTTCCAGCACTGATTCGGATTCCACCGAAAAAATGTTAATTCTTTTAGAGGAATCTGCTAGGTAAAGCCCATTATCAGTGGGATCTTGATTTCCAACACTTACGGTATTTCCCTGTTAAATTTATGTAAAAATGAAAATTGGCTGCATCATGAAAGAGTTAAATGCAGTAGCCTACCTACCATAGAGGCATGGATAAGCAACTGCTATGGAATCCGGGCAGGGACCAGATAGTCCCGTCCCTACCCCACGGATTATTATGTGGGAGGGGCGGGCAGCCATCCAAACTGCCCACTTCATGATCCGCTCACTAGTCGGGTTATCCAGAATTCTTGTCCCAGATCCCCTGGTCAGTGAGCAGTACCAAGCTGTTCATGTAGGCTGCAGACAGCTTCAGACTTTAGCCTACACCAGGAGCAGAGCGAAAGATAAATATGATATATATTTTTATTATTTTAGCCTACTGGGGGCTACCTAGCCATGGAAAACTGCCAGTTTACTGGGAGGTTACCTGCCCATTGAGAGGACTACTTTAATACTGAGACATATTTTAATGGGAAACCTACTTACCTACCCACATTTACTGTTTGGAGCACCAGGGAAAGCGTTACTACCATTTGGAGGGACTACAGATTGGAAAACAGTATGGGCACAAGGGGGCAATTCTGAGTTTTTTGATATGGGACCCCATGAATTCTATATCGACCCCTGGATAAAGAGGTTATCCAAAGATTAAAAGGCTATAAGGGATATCTAGCTGATCAATGGAGGTCTGACAGCTTGGACTCTCACAAGAATAGAGGTCAACTGTCTCCTAAATAAATGGAGCAGCCGTGCTCATGCTTTGTCACCATGATTTCAAAATGTAGTCAAGATTGCCCCTATGTTGTCTGTCAAATCTGCACAGGAAAAAATAGAAGTGACATGCTGTGGGATACTTTAGTCGTGTCATGCAGGCATGTCAAAAGTATAGATCGGCTGGGTCATAGTGCTGAGACCCCCACCACCATATCTGATTGTGCTCCAAAGACTTGAAGCCTGTCTCCTACAATTAGAAGGGCTGCATGCCGAGTGAGCGCCTGCGCTTCATCTGAAGAGTGGAGGGGGAGCACGGAGTCTCTGACAGATCTCTAAACCTTTGACATATCTGCGTTACACGTGAGAAGCTTTTTATAAGCAGCAGGAAAATTCATATTGCGAGTCATATTCTTTGTGGAAAATTGACATAGTGCGTGCATGTTTTACAGAATGCTGTAAAATAATAAAAATAATTATGCTCCAACCCATCCTTTTGGCTGCAACATGCCCTTGTCATCAGGGACTAGGAAGTACAGGAGCAGTGGAAGGGGTTGGTAAGGATTTTACGTCTTGTATTACTTTACATTATTCCGAGACCTTTTAAAACCAGGACAACCCCTTTGTTCACACTGCATTGTTTGAGGTATACTGTTATGTGACATCTATTGTGCAGCCCCTAAAGAACATGCTTTTGGCGTAAGTTCTGCTTGTCTTAAAATAAAATAAGTATGAATCTGAGAGGGCACAGTTGTTAATTTTTCTGAAGTTTTAACCAACGTTGTCCTGCAGAGGGCAGCAATAGTCAACACATTTGTACCTTACACAAATATAATTTCGAACCGACTGTTTATCAAGCACTAAAGTTTAATTACATAGATGGAAGCCAAGGTACGGCAGGTCACATAGGGGACTCCTATAAAAACCTTAAAGGGGTTATCTCAAGATTTCAAGTCATCATCTGTCCACAGTATAAGGAATGACTAGTTGATCAGAGGGTGTCTGACAGCTAACACCACTCTTCACAAGAACCGAGATCAGTTGTGTTGGCCACTGCTCCTTTCACTCTGTATGCGCTAAACTCTATGTTTGGTACCTCCACAGAGAATAAATGGAGCAGTGGCCTATCGTGTCTGCTGCCCCTTTATTTACTAAGGGGACAAGGGACCTGAATTCTTCTGATCGGTGTCCGGCAGCAGCAACAACATCCTGTTTCTGTAGTCCACATTAAGCACAGTGCAACTGTTAGTATACAACCCTGGCCTTACTGGTCACTCTTGAGGTTTTACTATCCAGTAGTCTTAATAAATTTCCTCTTAGGCTGGGTTCACACCAAGTTTTGGCAATACAGTTCCCGTATCAGGTTTTTGATGAAAAACAGATTCCTCAAAACCAGGCTAAACGGTATCAAAATACGTGTGCAAATTTTAACCCATATACAGTTTGAAAAATGATGTCCAACATACGGTTTAATAAGGTTATGTCCCCTGAAGAGGTATCAATGGTAAAACCGTCCTATCTCTCTTATTAATCTTGACTCTAAACTTTTTTTACTTCTATCTTGGCTCGATGTCTGAACTCCCTTCTACCGGGCCTGCTCCATAATGACCAGGTCGGCTTCATTCCAGGGCGACAAGCCCCTGATAACATCTGGAAAGTGCTTAATGTGGTCCATTGGGCTGAGGTTACTTCCACCCCCCTGACTCTCCTGGGGCTTGATATTGAAAAAGCCTTTTACTCTTTTTCCTGGACCTTTTTGCTGTCCTCCACAGAATGGGCTTTTCGGGTCCGTTTGTCAATGCTTTGCCTGCTATTTACGCTGGCCCACGGACATTTCACAAACTCCCTTCTCCAAGTCCAGCCCCTATCTTCATTGATCGCGGTACCTGCCAGGGATGTCCCCTCTCCCCAGCTCTATTCACTGGTCATATTCACTCAGTGAAGATGGTCCTCCTCCCTCGCCTCCTTTACTTCTTTTGTACTCTTCCTATTCCCGTTTGGGTCTCGGGTCTACGCACTCTTCAGGCTGATATCTTCCGATTTATATGGAGAGGCCTACGGCCTCGTACCTGGAAGAAAATGATGTATTACCACAAATCACTGGGTGGTCTCTCCTTTCTAATTTTGTCAAATACTACCAGGCAGCTAGATTGGCACAGCTGCTACTTTTTAATCCTAGGTCAGGTTACCCTAGATGGGTTTCACTTGAAAATGATCTGGTGGTGCCCTATACTCTCTGCTCCCTGATGTGGCCCACAATGACTACCTCCTCTTACTTACTTACTACTGCTCTTCTTCCTCATTACTCCTCCTCTGGCGTTCTGTCAGTTTCAAGCTTTCTCTACAGTCTCCTATTTCTCCAGCTCTTCCTCTTTTTTCCAATCCCTCTTTCCCCCCTGGTCTGTATCCTGTGAACTTTGGTGGCACTCTCAGAAATAGTTTCGACTACAGGACTTTTTAGTTGGGCGAAAGCTCATGTCTATTTCTGTCTTTCGAAACAGATTCTCCTCTCCAATGTCTAAGTCCTTTTAGACTTTCTCAGGTCTTTTATCTTTTTGAATTCCATAACGGGGTCTGCCTCTGGAGTCTCCACTACTTATTTTGAAGTCAAGGCTTTATATACCCTTTCCCGGATATACTTTTTTTTTTTTTTTTTTTTAAACCATCCCCCTCCTGAAGTAAAACTCCCCTTCATGACTCAATGGGAATCTGAACTACATTTTCCCCCTTACCTCGGCGGCATTCCAGTTGTCAACATCTAACTAAGGGGAGTTGGCAGGTGTCATTAGTGGAGACTGCTGTAAAGGTTCTCCATCGCACTTGTGTTCCTGCACGTTTACACTCTATATATTCTATGGTCTCCCCAGATTGATATAGGGGTTGCTCTGTTACAGGATCCATGGGTCATATTTGGTGGCAATGCCCAGTGGTCATCATCCTCTGGAGGAAGATAGTAGACCTTATTTCTACAATATTAAATACACATTGGCCCGTCAGCTTGTCTCCTGGGCGACAGGCCTCCCCATGTAAGATATGCCCCCTTTTAAATTAGCTCAGTTTATATTGTTGGCGACTAGAATCCATATTGCCTCCAGATGGCGATCCCCTCTTCATTCCTTCTCGATGGTGGTTGACCGGATTAATACCATCATGTTCTCTGAAAAGATGTCAGCAGTTCGGGAAGATACCCTTGATTTGTTCTATCGAGTATGGCAGCCGTTTTATTTATGCCTTTGACTGTATGCCTTTAGATTTTATTGTTTGTCCTTTACCTTTCCCTGTCCATTTATTATTTTAAAACATACCCATCTGTGCACCCCCTTTTTGTCATTTACTTGAACATAGCTTGAGGTAGTTGAGAACAGTTTATTTGGTGACAGGTACTACTTGTACTACTTTTTAACTCCCACATTTAAATTCTGCGATTAAACTTTGATTGCGACGTCTAAAGGGTTAATGCCGGGCATCGGCCCGATTGGCGATGCCCAGCGTTAACCGGTAAGTTAAAAGGAGCAGCAACAGACAGACTTCACCTGGCTGCACATGAGGTAAGATAATATAACAATTGGTCACATCAGACAATAAAAAGCAAGCAAATGTTTGTTTTGCCTATGCTGGCCACACATCAGTATGAATAAGATAAATGCTGTAAACAATTACTGGCAAACGGAAGCCTAGCAGTGAAACGTTGTAGGGGTCCTGGTCTGCCATGTGGGTATACTCGTTGGGGTTGTTGCCTAATCTTCTGGATTTATGGATGGATCTTTCCTGTTTCTTTTGCAAACATTGACCAAGGATGTTAGTTACCCGTTTCCTGCAGTTTCACTATTTATGCGGCTGTTTATCCTTTCAGTTCCATCAGACCTAGCAATTATTTCTTGATTTTTCTTGTGATTGCTATTGTACTTAATATTTTCTTGGTTTATCAGGCATGTATTTTGTATTGCTGTATTGTATTGCCACTGCGTTCACACAGTATTATTATATAACTTTGCCAGTAAATATTTACGCTTTTTATTTTATTCATATTCATGTGTAGGCAAAACAAACATATTTACCTATACAGTGTGAGTTTTATTTTAATCCTACCAACCTGAGGAATACAGATAAAATGTTAAAGGAAATCTGTCACCAGTGACACCTGCACTGACCTGTCGGTACCGATGACCACGGTACTTGCCTTGCCCCGTTTCGTGCAGGGGATCTCCGGTAATCTCCTCCGTTAACTTCAGCCTCGGCCGGCTTGGGGCATGGGCGGAGCTTAGTGACATCACGGCTGCTGTTCTCCAGCAGCGGGAGCCAGCAGAGAACAGCAGTGGCTTGGGGGCATGGACTGAGCTTAGCGACGTCACCTCTGCTGAGTACCAGCAGCGGTGATGTCACTAAGCTCCACCGATGCCCCAAGCCGGGCCGGAGCTGAAGTTAACGGAGGAGGTCCTCCAGTGCGCAGAGGCCTGCTTGTCCTCCAGTGCGCAGAGGCCTGCTTGTCCTCCAGTGCGCAGAGGCCTGCTTGTCCTCCAGTGCGCAGAGGCCTGCTTGTCCTCCAGTGCGCAGAGGCCTGCTTGTCCTCCAGTGCGCAGAGGCCTGCTTGTCCTCCAGTGCGCAGAGGCCTGCTTGTCCTCCAGTGCGCAGAGGCCTGCTTGTCCTCCAGTGCGCAGAGGCCTGCTTGTCCTCCAGTGCGCAGAGGCCTGCTTGTCCTCCAGTGCGCAGAGGCCTGCTTGTCCTCCAGTGCGCAGAGGCCTGCTTGTCCTCCAGTGCGCAGAGGCCTGCTTGTCCTCCAGTGCGCAGAGGCCTGCTTGTCCTCCAGTGCGCAGAGGCCTGCTTGTCCTCCAGTGCGCAGAGGCCTGCTTGTCCTCCAGTGCGCAGAGGCCTGCTTGTCCTCCAGTGCGCAGAGGCCTGCTTGTCCTCCAGTGCGCAGAGGCCTGCTTGTCCTCCAGTGCGCAGAGGCCTGCTTGTCCTCCAGTGCGCAGAGGCCTGCTTGTCCTCCAGTGCGCAGAGGCCTGCTTGTCCTCCAGTGCGCAGAGGCCTGCTTGTCCTCCAGTGCGCAGAGGCCTGCTTGTCCTCCAGTGCGCAGAGGCCTGCTTGTCCTCCAGTGCGCAGAGGCCTGCTTGTCCTCCAGTGCGCAGAGGCCTGCTTGTCCTCCAGTGCGCAGAGGCCTGCTTGTCCTCCAGTGCGCAGAGGCCTGCTTGTCCTCCAGTGCGCAGAGGCCTGCTTGTCCTCCAGTGCGCAGAGGCCTGCTTGTCCTCCAGTGCGCAGAGGCCTGCTTGTCCTCCAGTGCGCAGAGGCCTGCTTGTCCTCCAGTGCGCAGAGGCCTGCTTGTCCTCCAGTGCGCAGAGGCCTGCTTGTCCTCCAGTGCGCAGAGGCCTGCTTGTCCTCCAGTGCGCAGAGGCCTGCTTGTCCTCCAGTGCGCAGAGGCCTGCTTGTCCTCCAGTGCGCAGAGGCCTGCTTGTCCTCCAGTGCGCAGAGGCCTGCTTGTCCTCCAGTGCGCAGAGGCCTGCTTGTCCTCCAGTGCGCAGAGGCCTGCTTGTCCTCCAGTGCGCAGAGGCCTGCTTGTCCTCCAGTGCGCAGAGGCCTGCTTGTCCTCCAGTGCGCAGAGGCCTGCTTGTCCTCCAGTGCGCAGAGGCCTGCTTGTCCTCCAGTGCGCAGAGGCCTGCTTGTCCTCCAGTGCGCAGAGGCCTGCTTGTCCTCCAGTGCGCAGAGGCCTGCTTGTCCTCCAGTGCGCAGAGGCCTGCTTGTCCTCCAGTGCGCAGAGGCCTGCTTGTCCTCCAGTGCGCAGAGGCCTGCTTGTCCTCCAGTGCGCAGAGGCCTGCTTGTCCTCCAGTGCGCAGAGGCCTGCTTGTCCTCCAGTGCGCAGAGGCCTGCTTGTCCTCCAGTGCGCAGAGGCCTGCTTGTCCTCCAGTGCGCAGAGGCCTGCTTGTCCTCCAGTGCGCAGAGGCCTGCTTGTCCTCCAGTGCGCAGAGGCCTGCTTGTCCTCCAGTGCGCAGAGGCCTGCTTGTCCTCCAGTGCGCAGAGGCCTGCTTGTCCTCCAGTGCGCAGAGGCCTGCTTGTCCTCCAGTGCGCAGAGGCCTGCTTGTCCTCCAGTGCGCAGAGGCCTGCTTGTCCTCCAGTGCGCAGAGGCCTGCTTGTCCTCCAGTGCGCAGAGGCCTGCTTGTCCTCCAGTGCGCAGAGGCCTGCTTGTCCTCCAGTGCGCAGAGGCCTGCTTGTCCTCCAGTGCGCAGAGGCCTGCTTGTCCTCCAGTGCGCAGAGGCCTGCTTGTCCTCCAGTGCGCAGAGGCCTGCTTGTCCTCCAGTGCGCAGAGGCCTGCTTGTCCTCCAGTGCGCAGAGGCCTGCTTGTCCTCCAGTGCGCAGAGGCCTGCTTGTCCTCCAGTGCGCAGAGGCCTGCTTGTCCTCCAGTGCGCAGAGGCCTGCTTGTCCTCCAGTGCGCAGAGGCCTGCTTGTCCTCCAGTGCGCAGAGGCCTGCTTGTCCTCCAGTGCGCAGAGGCCTGCTTGTCCTCCAGTGCGCAGAGGCCTGCTTGTCCTCCAGTGCGCAGAGGCCTGCTTGTCCTCCAGTGCGCAGAGGCCTGCTTGTCCTCCAGTGCGCAGAGGCCTGCTTGTCCTCCAGTGCGCAGAGGCCTGCTTGTCCTCCAGTGCGCAGAGGCCTGCTTGTCCTCCAGTGCGCAGAGGCCTGCTTGTCCTCCAGTGCGCAGAGGCCTGCTTGTCCTCCAGTGCGCAGAGGCCTGCTTGTCCTCCAGTGCGCAGAGGCCTGCTTGTCCTCCAGTGCGCAGAGGCCTGCTTGTCCTCCAGTGCGCAGAGGCCTGCTTGTCCTCCAGTGCGCAGAGGCCTGCTTGTCCTCCAGTGCGCAGAGGCCTGCTTGTCCTCCAGTGCGCAGAGGCCTGCTTGTCCTCCAGTGCGCAGAGGCCTGCTTGTCCTCCAGTGCGCAGAGGCCTGCTTGTCCTCCAGTGCGCAGAGGCCTGCTTGTCCTCCAGTGCGCAGAGGCCTGCTTGTCCTCCAGTGCGCAGAGGCCTGCTTGTCCTCCAGTGCGCAGAGGCCTGCTTGTCCTCCAGACACACAGGCAATAGCTACAGGGACAAAATATACATATAATGTTATTATCTATGTTATATAAAAAGTTTAACTTTACCCCCTCAAATATGCAAAATTGCTTTTTTATTTCTTTATGTTAACATAGATTAATTTTATTTACAAAATGCAATTGGTTTTGTACATGAAAAAATTTAGAGCGTTATGACTTTTTGAGAAAAATTAAGTGGTTAAACCAGGCTAGAGAGCATATAGACCACACACGTACTTTTAGACTGTAGTAGCTTATAGGCTGATTTGTACTTACTCAGCATTCTGAGTTTTCCAAGAAAATTGTCTTGAAGACATTTTAGACAAAGATTGTGAAATGAACAATATTTATGTTCTAATGTGTAGTCCTTCCCAAATATTTACATCTGGATTTTGTATTTCACAGGTATGGGCTTATTCTTCCTAAGAAACTGCTACAGAAAAATGTTTGTTTACCCAGACATTCAGCATTTGCAGATGATTCAGATGAGGAGGTAAGAGGAACAGTCAGCTATCCACATTGGGCTTTACTACTACCATGTAACCCTATTCCACAAAGTTCATGTGATGAAGTTATTGTATTCACAATGGTCAAGTAGCAGAACATGATGAAAAGATCCTTGAAGTTTAGATACTTGGTGGCTGAACATGTGTGCTGCCACTGACTTGGGGAACAATTGACCTCCGTCCTCGGTGGGGGTCCTGGCAGTCGGACCCACACAGATCAAAGCCTAAAACACATGAGTCATTGAGCCTTTACCACATACATGTGCTCTTGAACTTTGATGTTTGTAGCTCACTTTTATGTCAGTTTAAACATAGACCGGCCTACACATTAAAGTGAACCTATCGCCTAGATTTTATTGAATTTTTTACTAGTCAGATCCAGGTATGGAAATGTTCTTTTTTTTTTTTCACCCTTTTCTAGTCTGTAATAATTTTGACATTTCTTTTTTTCCTTTTTGCACATTATTATTGGGGCAACCTTCTTGTCAGAGATCTTTTAAAAGGGGTATTCTGACATTAAGACAAAAATTTTTTTATTACTGGGACTGTGAAAAAGTAGAAGTAACAAATAAACTATACTTACCTGCCCATATTCTTGCCGATAAACGATTGGAGCAGGACCTACCCACTCTTCACTGGCGGAAGCAGTGTCCCATTTCGGTCAGTGATTGGCTGAGCAGTGGGGGACCGGAAGGAGCTGAATTGGAGCTGCAGTGAGGGATCGGGTTTGGTAAGTACAGTGGGGCAAAAAAGTATTTAGTCAGTCACCAATTGTGCAAGTTCTCCCACTTAAAAAGATGAGAGAAGCCTGTAATTTTCATCAAAGGTATACCTCAACTATGAGACGTAATGAGAGAAACAAAATTCATAAAATCACATTCTGATTTAAAAAAATATATATTTGCAAATTATGATGGAAAATAAGTATTTGGTCAATAACAAAAGTTCATCTAAATACTTTTTTTTTTTATATAACCTTTGCTAGCAATGACAGATGTCAAATGTTTTCTGTAGGTCTTAACAAGGTTTTCACACACTTGCTGGTATTTTGGCCCATTCCTCCATGCAGTGATGTTTTGGGACTGTTGCTGGGCAACACAGACTTTCAACTCCCTCCAAAGGTTTTCTATGGGGTTGAGATCTGGAGATCTGGACCTTGAAATGCTTCTTACGAAGCCACCACTTCATTGCCAGTGCAGTGTATTTTTGATCATGGTCATGGTGAAAGACCCAGCCACGTTTCATCTTCAATGCCCTTGCTGATGGAAGGAAGTTTTCACTCAAAATCTCACAATACATGGCCCCATTCATTCTTTCCAGGACGAGTTGAGTTTTTACCAAAAAGTTCTACTTTGGTCTCATCTGACCATATGACATTCTCCCAATCCTCTTCTGGATCATCCAAATGCACTCTAGCAAACTTCAGACCGGCCCTGACATGTACTGGCTTAAGCAGGGGACATGTCTGGCACTGCATGATTTGAGTCCCTGGCGGCATAGTGTGTTACTGATGGTAGCCTTTGTTACTTTGGTCCCAGCTCTCTACAGGACATTTACTAGGTGCCCCCTGTGTGGTTCTGGGATTTTTGCTTACCGTTTTTGTGATCATTTTGACACTATGGGGTTAGATCTTGCGTGGAGCCCCAGATTGGGGGAGATTATCAGTTGTATGTCTTCCATTTTCTAGTAATTGCTCCCACAGTTGATTTCTTCACACCAAGCTGCTTGCCTATTGCAGATTCAGTCTTCCCAGCCTGGTGCAGGTCTACAATTTTGTTTCTGGTGTCCTTCGACAGCTCTTTGGTGTTGACCATAGTGGAGTTTGGAGTGTGACTGTTTGAGTTTGGGAACAGGTGTCTTTTATACTGATAACAAGTTCAAACAGGTGCCATTAATACAGGTAACAAATGGAGGACAGAGGAGACTCTTAAATAAGTAGTTACAGGTCTTTGAGAGCCAGAAATCTTGCTTGTTTGTAGGTGACCAATTACTTATTTTCCCACCATAATTTTCAAATAAATTCTTAAAAAATCAGACAATGTGATTTTATGGATTTATTTTTCTCATTTTGTCTCTCATAGTTGAGGTATACCTATGGTGAAAATTACAGGCCTCTCTCATCTGGGAACTTGCACAATTGGTGGCTGACTAAATACTTTTTTGCCCCACTGTCTAATTTATTTGTTTTTCTATATTCATTTTAAGATTTAAATATATGGTCCGACATTTATCATTGTCTTAAGATTGTTTTATGTTTCTAGAAAAGGCGCAAAAAAGGTGCAATCAGGGTTTATTTGCACCTTCTGGTGTACACATTGCTGCTTATTTTGAGTTGCAATCCACTGATTTTGGCAATGCACATGATATGGAAGGGTTTTATCAACTGCGCCTTTTTGTAAAAAGGCGCATTGCCACTGAAAAGTCTCTAAAACTAAACCAGCCCAGACTTGACTTAGCTTTTTGGTGTATGTGAAGAGAGAAATTTCAGAAAATGTGACCTGCACAAAATGTATCAAATGTTCTGTGACCATTTAATAAAGTTGGTTCCCCTACACATTACCGGCACACAAAAAAAGGTGTAGAAAAATGCTTCACTTACACCTACAATGATGAATGTCGGCCATGCTTTTTAGTAGGCACCATGGACATAGGCACAAAAGTCTGGTTCAGAGCCTATTCATTTGTATTTGAGAGGCTTCTGGACATGCTCTATGACAAGAGAAGAGGGAGCCCGGAGCTTCAGCTATTATACTTGTAATGATATGGAGGAGACTGCCTGAAAAGAATCAGTTCAGAACAAGAAAATTGGATAGTAAAAATAAAAATTAGGTGTATCACCGAAAATTCTTATAAAACCTGTGAAGAATGACATTTTTTTGAAGACACATTTCCTTTAGACTATCATGAATGTGTCACTAATTCAGGTGTCGCATGATATGTGCAAAGTTATGTTTACATGGCTCAAATATGACATCGATTCCACACAAATATCCACAGTCAACAACAATCTGCTACTTATGTTAAAATGTGTTCAGCAGAAAAATGAAGGCCAGTGCCACATTTCTGCTCTAGAAATAATATGTGGCCGTACCCTGGGAGTTAAACTATAGGGATATGTTTTGTTTTCATGCAGATTTTTTGGCAGTATAAGGAAATTCTCTAATCTGACAGAACCATTTGTTTTTTCGTAAAGCAGGTTAGGAGGGCAGAAGAATAGGCCGTTTTTAAAGCCCCTTAGATATGAAGGATACTGCTTTGTCATAACAGAGGTGATTTATTATTTGGGTTGCTTCCAAGGCTGGGAAGTTTCTAAAGTCCACAAGGCCAAGTGTAATGTTTATATCAGTAGAGAACCTGGCGTATGACGTTCTCCGCACGTATTGCTAAGAAACTTAATGTTAGCGGTATAATCATAGCTAATTGTTATATATTCCTAATAGCCTATGTAGGTCTGTGCATTGTCAGGACCACGTACAGGCTCATTAGGACACTTAGCTGCACACATAATGAGTTGCTATTACATGGACAAATTAGATTTTGCTTTACTTTTTACCTGATCTGTATATTTTTATGTGTAGTGATTGACTATTTGTGCGCTCATCAGGGTAATCTAAGAACAAGAACCAAACTCTATTAATGGAATTATCTTCTAAAAAAAAAGTTATTCACAGAATAGAGAACACTTAATAAACTGTCCCACTTTATAAGTGGTGGAATACCCCCTTAATGGGGTTTCCTGTTGAGTTAACTCATTCATGAAATAATATTTTAGTCTTTTGTAGCGACAGATAACTGAGCCACCAGCAGTCTGTGCCTGAGAGAGAAAGATGGTAGCTGGGACCAAGTGCTGGATTATGGATTTATGGGCATTAACCCCTTAAGGACGCAGGACGTAAATGTACGTCCTGGTGAGGTGGTACTTAACGCACCAGGACGTACATTTACGTCCTAAGCATAACCGCGGGCATCGGAGCGATGCCCGTGTCATGCGCGGCTGATCCCGGCTGCTGATCGCAGCCAGGGACCCGCCGGCAATGGCCGACGCCCGCGTTCTCGCGGGCGTCCGCCATTAACCCCTCAGGTGCCGGGATCAATACAGATCCCGGCATCTGCGGCAGTTCGCGATTTAAATGAACGATCGGATCGCCCGCAGCGCTGCAGCGGGGATCCGATCATTCATAACGCCGCACGGAGGTCCCCTCTCCTTCCTCCGTGCGGCTCCCGGCGTCTCCTGCTCTGGTCTGTGATCGAGCAGACCAGAGCAGGAGATGACCGATAATACTGATCTGTTCTATGTCCTATACATAGAACAGATCAGTATTAGCAATCATGGTATTGCTATGAATAGTCCCCTATGGGGACTATTCAAGTGTAAAAAAAAATGTAAAAGTAAAAGTAAAAAAGTGAAAAATCCCCTCCCCCAATAAAAAAGTAAAACGTCCGTTTTTTCCTATTTTACCCCCAAAAAGCGTAAAAAACATTTTTTATAGACATATTTGGTATCGCCGCGTGCGTAAATGTCAGAACTATTAAAATAAAATGTTAATGATCCCGTACGGTGAACGGCGTGAACGAAAAAAAATTTAAAAAGTCCAAAATTCCTACTTTTTTAATACATTTTATTTAAAAAAAATTATAAAAAATGTATTAAAAGTTTTTTATATGCAAATGTGGTATCAAAAAAAAGTACAGATCATGGCGCAAAAAATGAGCCCCCATACCGCCACTTATACGGAAAAATAAAAAAGTTATAGGTCATCAAAATAAAGGGATTATAAACGTACTAATTTGGTTAAAAAGTTTGTGATTTTTTTTAAGCGCAACAATAATATAAAAGTATATAATAATGGGTATCATTTTAATCGTATTGACCCTCACAATAAAGAGCACACGTCATTTTTACCATAAATTGTACGGCGTGAAAACGAAACCTTCCAAAATTAGCAAAATTGCGTTTTTCGTTTTAATTTCCCCACAAAAATAGTGTTTTTTGGTTGCGCCATACATTTTATGATATAATGAGTGATGTCATTACAAAGGACAACTGGTCGCGCAAAAAACAAGCCCTCATACTAGTCTGTGGATGGAAATATAAAAGAGTTATGATTTTTAGAAGGCGAGGAGGAAAAAATGAAAACGTAAAAATTTAATTGTCTGAGTCCTTAAGGCCAAAATGGGCTGAGTCCTTAAGGGGTTAAAGGGGATCTGTCAGCTGCAATTCACATTCCAAACTACTCGAACTGTTAGATAGCTAGCTGTTAGGGCAAGGAGACACATAGTACCTTTCATAAACCTGTGCTTCCATAACATAGAAACATAGAACCTGTGCTTCCATAACATAGAAAATGCTTTTATTGTCTGGTGCAAAGAGTCAGAGGTGTTCTCAAGCCCCTAAAACTGCTGAGAACTGGAATGCTTCCTCGCTCCCCCACTTATCCCTGATCGAGGGTCTATTCACACGACGGAATTACCGCCAGCGGTATTCTGCCTCAAGTGAAAGCCCAATACACTTCTATGGTATTCTGCACTCCCATTGACACTTCGGAATTTCCGCTTGTGGAATTCCGCTAACGGAAATTCCGACGTGTCAATGGGAGTGCGGAATACCATAGAAGTGTATTGGACTATCATTTGAGGTGGAATTCTGCTGGCGGAAATTGCGCAGTGTGAATAGACCCTGACGATCACTGTTACTAAGTCTCAATCCTGTGCAGTGCATACAAATTGTGCGCAGGTGGGAGATTAGGAAACCACCAGAAAACATCTGTACATTTAACCTTAGGGCATTTGTTGACCTCCACGGACCCCCATTTGGATCAACAAAAAGAGAAAATCTTCAGTACTATATCTTCATTGTAAAAAAGCACAAAAAAACCTTTATTTTACAATAAACGAAGTGCATAATATTGTGCCCTTCTCAAGCATGCTGTCAATTTTGATCTAAAAATGTTGTACTTTGTTTTTATGTCGTTTTTGGAGAGAAGATATGGTGCTGCAGTTTTTTTTTTCTCTTTTTGTTCTATTGTGAGTTTAGGCATCAGTAAAAACATGGCAGTCAGATGTAATAAAAGCAGTATAGGCCTTATGCGGAGTTCCTTGCTGATCTTGAGATTGAGCTGTTCACAGTTATGATTTACCTAAGAGCAGTCGGCTGTACCTGTGTTGTCACTATTGAAATGATTTGGAACTTTGAGAAGCCTATATGTGACTCCCTCTGATTTAGAACTCCTATTTCTCATTGCCAGATCTCACTACTATATATATATATATATATATATATATATATATATATATTACTGTCCTATTTGTCACATAAAGATAAAAATTGCTGTCACTGCCGTACTTGTCTAATAGCCAGGATGGTACACAGACTCACGCAGTAGTGTCCCGGGATCCCAACGGTGCACGTGTCGGAACAGAAGTAGCATCTCAAATGGAACAACCGGAGAGGAATAGAAGTTCTGCTGCACACATCTCTGATCCAACACAGCTTTATTGACAGCAAAGTGCAGCGCACCGACAACAAATGTTTCGCTTTCACAGCCTCAATCTAACATTACTCCCCACCCCCTTAAATAGTTACCATTCACAATAACTTCATTAATAAAGACAAATTGAAAAAGTGCTCAATAAAAACACAAATCAAATACATTGATCACAAAAACACAGTATCATATTGCAAATAACCCAGATGTAATCATGGCTATTACGTAAATACATTAATATCTTTGTGCTCTTTTAAACCAGCTAGGCCGAGCGCTCTCGTCTTCAAAATCAGCTCAGTCTCGCACTGTAATAATATCTGATGAAGATCACCTCCTTTATGACGAGCATTAACCCTTCTTAGTCCTGGTTTTCGTTCTCAATGAGCGTCCATGTTCATTAAAACGTTTGAATAGTGGTTTAATGGTTTCTACCTATATATAATAGTTGACAATCACGTATTATCGCATGTACAACAAATGTCATTCTACAATTGATAAAATCCCTGATAATTTATTCAGTCTGGCCCAAACGGATAAACTGTGTCTCCAGAAAGCTGCTGCAACATCGGCACCTTCCACATTTGTGGTTACCCTTGGGAAAAGAATTTCTAGGGCTGCGAGATGTGGTTCCCAAGGGCAGCTTGTCTACTGGTCATGTCATCAGTTATAAATGTTTTTTCTGTAGCAGCATCTCAATGATCCCCTATCAATAGATAGAGGCATATACCTTGGTAGATGCATTGCCAGGATGCTGACCTTTAGTATTAGTATATCCCCTTAAGGACGCAGGGTTTTTCTGTTTTTGCATTTTCATTTTTTCCTCATCACCTTCTAAAAATCATAACGCTTTAAATTTTGCACCTAAAATTCCATATTATGGCTTATTTTTTGCGCCGCCAATTTTACTTTGCAGTGACATTAGTCATTTTTACCAAAATATTCACGGCGAAGCAGGATTCATTGTGCGACAAAATTGAAGAAAAAATGCCATTTTGTAAATTTTGGGGGCTTCCGTTTCTACGCAATGCATTTTTCTGTAAAAATGACATCTTCTCTTTATTCTGTAGGTCCATACGGTTAAAATCATTCCCTACTTACCATATATGCCGGCGTATAAGATGACCCCCAACTTTTACAGTTAAAATAAAGAGCTTGGGATATACTTGCCGTATAAGACTACCCCTCCAACCGCGATGTACAGCACCTTGTAGTCCCCCCCCCCCCCATATTAAGTAGGCAGTATAGTTCCCCCACAATAGTAGGTAGCTCCCCCACATTAGGTCAGCAGCTCCCCCACATTAGGTCGGCAGCTCCCCCACATTAGGTCGGCAGCTCCCCTACATTAGGTCGGCAGCTCCCCCCCCCATTAGGTCGGCAGCTCCCCCCCCATTAGGTCGGCAGCTCCCCCCCCATTAGGTCGGCAGCTCTCCCCCCATTAGGTCGGCAGCTCCCCCCCCCCCATTAGGTCGGCAGCTCCCCCCCCCATTAGGTCGGCAGCTCCCCCCCCATTAGGTCGGCAGCTCCCCCCCCCATTGGGTCGGCAGCTCCCCCCCCATTAGGTCGGCAGCTCCCCCCCCATTAGGTCGGCAGCTCCCCCCCCCATTAGGTCGGCAGCTCCCCCCCCCATTAGGTCGGCAGCTCCCCCCCCCCCCCCATTAGGTCGGCAGCTCCCCCCCCCCCATTAGGTCGGCAGCTCCCCCCCCCCCCCCATTAGGTCGGCAGCTCCCCCCCCATTAGGTCGGCAGCTCCCCCCCCCCATTAGGTCGGCAGCTCCCCCCCCCATTAGGTCGGCAGCTCCCCCCCCCCCATTAGGTCGGCAGCTCCCCCCCCCCATTAGGTCGGCAGCTCCCCCCACCCATTAGGTCGGCAGCTCCCCCCCCCATTAGGTCGGCAGCTCCCCCCCCCATTAGGTCGGCAGCTCCCCCCACATTAGGTCGGCAGCTCCCCCCCCCCCCACATTAGGTCGGCAGCTCCCCCTACAGACAACAGACATACAACTTCCAGCCATATACAGTGTATGGCTGGAGGCTGTATGTCTGTGTACTGCCCCCCACAGTGTTCCGGTCACCGCTCCTCCGGCCCGGGGTCACAATCTACTGCTATGGCCTATGGACCATAGCAGCAGTCCCGGGACCAGAGGAGCGGTGATCGGAACAGTGTAGATGATGCGCCGCCGGTCACTCACCAGGCCCCGGCCGGCGCTCATCCTCCTGCGGTCCTCCTGAGCCTCTATGGTTGTACGCACGGGATGTCACTGGTGTCCCGTGCGTACAACCATAGAGAGGTGGAAAAGTGCATAAGGACCGGAGGAGGACGCGCGGCAGGCGGGGAATGGTTAGTGACCCACGAACATCCTTATGTCCCGAAAAGATTTTTCGGGACACAGGGATGTCTGGCATAGGAATACTTATGATTATCTGCCCGCCCGGCTCCTGTGTGCGGCTGCAGGCGGGGGCCGGCCAGAGCATGTAAAAACTAATTCATGTATATTAAAAACCAGGGTGCCTCCAGCTGTTGTGAAACTACAACTACCAGCATGCCCGGACAGCCTTTGCCGGTCCGGGCATGCTGGGAGTTGTAGTTTCACAACAGCTGGAGGCACCCTGGTTTTTAAGTATACAGTTATTAGTTTGTACATGCTCTGGCCGGCCCCCGCCTGCAGCCGCACACAGGAGCCGGGCAGATAATCATAAGTATTCCTATGCCGGACCCCAATACCCGGCGTATAAGAAGAAAATTTCGGGTTAAAAAGTCGTCTTATACGCCGGGATATACGGTATATAGGTTTGATTTAATGTTACTTCTTAAAAAAAAAATAATCATAACTACCGTATATACTAGAGTATAAGCCGACCCAAATATAAGCTGAGGCCCCTAATTTCACCCCATAAACCCAGGAAAAGTTATTGACTCGACTATAAGCCTAGGGTGGGAAATACATCATCCCCCCTGTCATCATCCAGACCCCCGTCATTAACACCCTCATCATCATCACCCTGTCATCATCATCACCCTGTCATCATCATCACCTGTCATCATCCCCCCCTTCATCATTACCCTGTCATCATCCCCCCCTTCATCATTACCCTCTCATCATCCTCCCCTTCATCATTACCCTGTCATCATCCCCCTTCATCATCATCATCACCTGTCATCATCCCCTCCTTCATCGTTACCCTGTCATAATCCCCCCCTTCATCGTTACCCTGTCATCATCCCCCTCTTCATCATTACCCTGTCATCATCCCCCTTCATCATTACCCTGTCATCATCCCCCTCTTCATCATTACCCTGTCATCATCCCCCCTTCATCATTACCCTGTCATCATCCCCCCTTCATCATCCCCCCCATCTTCACCGGGTGGGCCCCTTCTTCACACCCGGCCCCGGAATAATGATGTTGCCTTGACGACGACGCACAGGGACGCAACGTCCCTGTGTGTCATCGTCAAGGCAACGTCATTATTCTGGGGCCGGGCGCGGAGAAGAGTCCCACCCGGTGAAGATGGACAGCCCGGAACGACTATCCCTCCACACCGGACGGTCCTGCAGCACAGATGGCCCGGACGAGCTCACCCGAACGTCCCGCCGAGCGGAGGCGAGTACAAAACTAAAGGGGGGAGGGGGAGCTGGATAATGACGAAGGCCCGGGGCAGTGGTCTTCAACCTGCGGACCTCCAGATGTTTCAAAACTACAACTCCCAGCATGGCCGGACAGCCGATGGCTGTCGGGGCATGCTGGGAGTTGTAGTTTTGAAACATCTGGAGGTCCGCAGGTTGAAGACCACTGAGGGCGGAGAGTTCACTCAAGTATAAGCCGAGGGGGGTGTTTTCAGCACTGTTTTCATACTCCAGTATATACAGTACATGCAAATTTATACGTTTTAAATTGTCATCTTCTGACCCCTGTAACTTTATTTTTCCACGTACAGGCCGGTATGAGAGATCATTTTTTGCGCCTGGATATGAAGTTTTTATCGGTATAATTTTTATATTGCTCTGACTTTTTGATCGCTTTTATTCATTTTTTCATGATATAAAAAGTGACCAAAAATACGCTATTTTGGACTTTGGAATTTTTTTTGCGCGTACGCCATTGACCGTGAGGTTTAATTAACGATATATTTTTATAGTTCAGACATTTCCTCACGCGGCGATACCACATATGTTTATTTTTATTTACACCGTTTTATTTTTTTTTTTTTATGGGAAAAGGGGGGTGATGCTTACTTTTATTAGGGAATGGGGTAAATGATCTTCATTAACTTTTTTTTTTTTATATATACTTTTTTTTTGCAGTGTTATAGCTCCCCCCCACCCCCTAGTGGCTATTACACTGCACATACCGATCTCATACACAGATCATTGCCATAGTGTATTCACCATGATGGTCCCGATCAGCCTGACTGAGCTGCCGGGAAGCTTTTACTTTCATTTTAGATGCGGCGATCAACTATGAACGCCACCTCTAAAGGGTTAATAGCACGGCACAACGATCTGTGCTGCACGCTATTAGCCCAGGGTCCTGGTTGTCATTAGCCGCCGGGACCACGCGTTTTATACCGAGACTGGGTACTGAGGATATATAATAATTTTGATTGTAAAGCCATCACTTTCTGCTGCTAAGGAATCATACCCAGTGACATATGACGGGTCAATGTACAGTAAATTGGGGCTATATCTGACATTGGTTATTAGTTCCAAGTTCAAATTCCAGTGTCATGTAATTTCTCAATGAATGAGGTCAAATTCCATCCCATTCAGTGGAAAAAAAACCCTCAATGAACATGGCTTCTAATGGAGACCATATACTCATTATTGGCTTTCAGCAGAGAGCGCGATAACCTGCAGGACCTTCACTGCATCTGATTATCAGAAGAGATAAAACCATGTATATAACTTTATAACAGAACGGTGATATCATAGTAATATATTCAGAAATTACAAATATGAGAGATCAAAGTATATGCCCGGACTACAATTCTGTATTCCATTCCATTTAACATGTACAAGCATTGTTCACTTCAGTTTAGGCATATGTATTTAATAAAGGGGGAGAAAAGATGGGTGGGTGCCCTACAGAACCACATGATAGCTGTTGGTTTCAGCTGCTGGTTCATTCTCATTTGGAAAAGAGGGTTGTTGAGATGGGACAACCCATAAGTCCCAATTCCCAGCATTGTAAAACAATTTCTTGAACATTCAGAACCATTCAAACATTTGGACACACCTGTTCATTCCATTAGTTTTTATTTTTTCAGTTTTACTGTTCCCTTCTTCGCTCCTGCACTGCTGCTGGTATAACAGAGCTCCTGTTAATGCCTCCGGGTTCAGAGATGTGATGTTTTTTTTTATGGATGTGTGCTTTCTTTTTTTTTTTCTCTTTTTTTTATTTATTTACTTTATTTTTTATGTTGGATGTATTATTCGTGCATGTATTTTGGCCATTTAAAGAAGTCCCATGCCTTGAAGTACAGAAAAACGTATCCCCTGGGTGGGGGTCATGACATGCTGCTCTGGGGGAGAACCCGGGCTCTGTACAAGAGATCGCAGGGAGGGCCACAGCGGTCGGACACCCCGCAAGCTAAAACTTATCCCTATCCAAATTTTTCTGTACTTAAAGGGGTACTCCACCCCTAGACATGTTATCCCCTATCCAAAGGATAGGGGATTAGATGTCTGATTGCGGGGGTCCCACCGCTGTGCTTACCTGCAGTACCCCTGCCATCTGGTGCATGGAGCGAGCTTCGTCCCATGCCTGATGACTGGCAATGCAGGGGCCGGAGGATCGTGACCTCACTGCCCTGCCACCCTCGTCACACCCAGCCCCTCAATGCAAGTCTATGGGAGGGGGCGTGATGGCCGCCACGCCTCCTCCCATAAATTTTCATTAAAGGGGTACTCCGCCCCTAGACATCTTATCCCCATCCAAAGGATAGGGGATAAGATGTCAGATTGCCGGGGTCCCGCTGCTGGGGACCCCGGGGATCGCTGCTGCAGCACCCCGTTATCTTTACTGCGCAGAGCGAGATCGCTCTGCATGTAATGACGGGCAATACAGGGGCCGGAGCATCGTTACGTCATGGCTCCACCCCTCGTGACGTCACGACCCGCCCCCGTCAATAAAAGTCTATGGGAGGGGGCGTGGTGGTCGTCACGCCCCCTGCCATAGACTTGCATTAAGGGGACGGGCCGTGATGTCATGAGGGGCGGAGCCATGACGTCACGCTGCTCCGGCCCCTGTTTCGCCCGTCATTACGCACAGAGCGAACTCGCTCTGCGCAGTAATAATGGCGGGGTGCTGCAGCAGCGATCCCCGGGGTCCCCAGCAGCGGGACCGTGGCGATCTAACAATCTAACAATAGTTTCAACATACAATGTTTTTTTCTGCACCATTGTAACTTTAAACCAGACTCAACATACAATGTACAGACAGTCCAGATCTGTGAAACGTGTCACAACTGGAGGAACTGACCAATCAGAATGGGCATTTTACTGGTAAATCACCTCTATTACTGAAGTGCCTGCACTGACTGGCTGTCTGGTAGCGCCCCCTACAGTACAGCGAGGAACTACAAGTTCTGTACTACTCCTTACCTGTGTCAGGGTTAGCTGCTCCTTTGGACACCAAGTAAGTGCGGCTCCATTTGGCACACTGTGTGTACTATATAGGACCCTGAAGAAGCTCCTGTCCTCTACATAAACCATTGTTTCCCAACCAGGGTGTCTCCAGCTGTTGCAAAACTACAACTCCCAGCATGCCCGGACAGCCAACGGCTGTCCGGGCATGCTGGGAGTTGTAGTTTTGCAATAGCTGGAGGCACCCTGGTTGGGAAACACTGACTTAGACAGTGATTTACAGCAGCTCTTTCTTACTTTTATATGTAAGGATTTGCTTTATCTATATTCGCTATCTACTTATTTTTCTTTAATCCTCACTTTTTCCTATTTTTGATGACATTTTGGGGCTTCAGAACCAATTACCAGGTTTCCATAGAGTTCTGGTCTCAACATACAATGGTTTCAACATACAATGGTCGTCCTGGAACCAATTAATATTGTAACTTGATGGACCACTGTATATAGATGTATAAATGTTGTGAAAATGTGAATCGCCTAATATTCAAGTCATTTTATTACTTTCAATGAGATTCCTCAAACTTTCATGCTTTTGTTACGGCTTCCAGAAAACTTCCCCATGCGGCGCCCCTGCTCATCCGCAGTGATGACAGATGCTATAGAAATTCTTTATTAAAATGTGTTGGGCAAAGGGATAAAATATAAGGTAATAAGACCTCCTGCTCACCGTGCCTTGGAACAGATTCAGGGTTTGATGCTATCAACTTTCCTCTTTTTCTCTTGCTTACTTAATATCACATTTTTTTTATTAGTAAGGTATTAATTCCAGGCGTTTAGGAGATAAGGGGCAGCGCTCGGGGAGAGATTCATTTCCTGAGACTTATCAGTGGGAAGAGCGTCTCTGTCTCGGAGTATTGTATTTATAACCGTGCTCTAATAATGTCCAGCCATGGGCCCGCTCACACTTTACAGCGATCTCATCACTGATATATTGTCCTTGTTTTTCTTAGAAACACAGCCTGGTACTCAGACCTGAAGACTAGAGATGCGCGAACTTACAGTAAATTTGATTTGTCACGAACTTCTCGGCTCGGCAGTTGATGTCTTATCCTGCGTTAAATTAGTTCAGCCTTCAGGTGCTCCGTTGGGCTGGAAAAGGTGGATACATTCCTAGGAAAGAGTCTCCTAGGACTGTATCCACCTTTTCCAGCCCACCGGAGCACCTGAAGGCTGAACTAATTTTACGCAGGATAAGTCATCAACTGCCGAGCCGAGAAGTTTGTGACTAATCGAATTTACTGTAAGTTCGCTCGTCTCTACTGGAAAAAGTGGATACATTCCTAGGAAAGAGTCTCCTAGGACTGTATCCACCTTTTCCAGCCCACCGGAGCACCTGAAGGCTGAACTAATTTTACGCAGGATAAGTCATCAACTGCCGAGCCGAGAAGTTCGTGACGAATCGAATTTACTGTAAGTTCGTTCATCTCTACTGAAGACCATTGCTGTTCAGTTTGTTAGTTAGGGTGTTCTATGCACATCTACTGGTTTGTGTTTAACACTAATAAATACTTTAGATATATATTTTGCATATTTTTCTGTCATATTTGTAGATGTCAAGAGTCTGCCATCCTGATTTACGTATTGTTTTTAATCTATTTTAATTGTTATTCTTTTTGTACAAAAATCCACCTTTTAATACATTTTCTCTGTTTAGTGGCTTAATTGTTTTTTCTTAATCAGTTTTAGTTATTTTATCCTTTATAAGCCTTGGATGGAGGGGTAATATATATATCTCAGCCTTCCAGATGAGAGAGCTTAAAACATGACTGGTCATGCTGAAACCGAAAATTTAGAAGGTGATAGGCTGAAAATTACTTTCCAAAAAATGATCAAAAAGTCACAGACGCAGAATTGGTACCGATAACAACTACAGATCATGTTGCAAACAAAATGATGCTTTTTTACTGGCCCATACACGGAAAAATAAAACATTTATAGGGGTCAGAATACAGCAGTTTTAAACATGTATTTTGTTTAAAAAGCGTTGACTTTTTTAAAAGTAGTACATTAACAGACAAGCATGCAAACATGGGTAGAGAACATGTCAGTGTTACCTTAAAGTGCACTGCGTAAAAGTGAATCCCCCCATAAATTGCAAAATTGCCAGTTTCTTTACAATTTCCCCTCACATATAATAATATTTTGGTTGTGCCATACATGTTATGGTAAAATGAAAGTTTTCATTACAAAGCACAATTGGTCACGCGAAAAACAAGTTCCCATATGGGTCTGTGAATGGAAAAATTAGTCTCTTTAAAGCCAAGGAGGATGAAAACTAAAACACAAAAATCTAAATAGGCTGTAGTCCTTAAGGGGTTAAAGGAAGTACCCTCTCTTGATACATCCCATGACTTTATTAGCTTTAGCAGCAGCTGGCTGGCACTGAGCACTAAAGTTCGGCTTACTGTCCACCATTACCCTTAAGTAACCTTACATTTATCATTATTAAACTTCTTTTGCCATGTCTGTGCCTCCTTGAGCTTCCCTAACTCCCTCTGTAATATTATGTTATCTTCCTCTGTGGTGATCACCTTATCCAGTTTATTGTCTTCTACAAATACTGAAATTCTATTCTGTAATCCCTCAACAAGAAGTGGACCCAGTACTGACCCTCATGGGACACCACCTGTAATTGTTTTGAACCCCATTTGGCCTTCATTACTGCAGCAATCCATCATAGCATAGATTCCACTTGGTAGTAAAGTCATTATGCAGGAATATTTGCCAGGATCACTTCTCTCAGTTGCTATAGCTGGTGCAGGGTCTGGGACTAGATGTCTCGTATCCAGCAGGTGAAAAAAATGGATGCAGCTATTGGCACCTCAGGATGATTCGCCCATGTCTCAAAAGACGAAGATAGGCAGCTGGTGGTAATATCCTTTTTCTTTATTAGGTTTAGAAGACAGTATACATTTTCCTGCATGTAGTTATGATTTTTTTCAGAAGTTCGACAAAATCAAACCTATATAAGTAGGGTATCATTTTAACCGTAAAGACCTACAGAATAAAGAGAAGGTGTCATTGTTACCAAAAAATGCACTGCGTAGAAACGGAAGCCCCCAAAATTACAAAATGGCATTTTTTCCTTCTATTTTGTCGCACAATGAATTTTTTTTCCGTTTCGCCATGGATTTTTTGGTAAAATGACTGTCACTGCAAAGTTGAATTGGTTGCGCAAAAAATAACCCATCATTCAGAATTTTATGTGCAAAATTGAAAGCGTTATGATTTTTAGAAGGTGATGAGAGAAAAATGAAAATGGAAAATGCTGAGTCCTTAAGGGGTTAACACGGAACATGATCCGCAGATTACTGATCACTTGATTTCATTCTTCATCCCGGACCCACATGTACCATTTCTATGCAGGGATGCTCCATTTGTAAAAGGTCAGATGTTGCTAATAAAGTGATCATCCACTGTATGTCTATGGAGATGTTATTGCGTTTGTTAATCAGTTTATATTAATGCTTTAAATATTGACCACTACTTGTAATATACAGCTTGAAACGTCGCCCTGAAGTGGATGAATAAATCGGCCCTCTTTTTGGAGTTTTAGGAGCTGCTGAGGTTATCATAATGCTCCAAGTTCAAGTGTAGCTGAATGAACAACATGCTATTTATCAGTGTGTAGTAAAATATAAAAGTTTATGGACATGTTGCAAGCACAAAGGACAATACTGACTAAGCAAATAACTATTGGAGTGTTAAAAAGGACTTAAAGGGGCCGACCTGTCATTTTAAGTTTTACAATTATTTAGAACAGGGTTTAGAGACAGAGATTTATTGAAGACTTGATGATATTTGACTACATAACGTTCCCATGTGATTGAGTACTCACAAGGATGACGAGCCAAACTAAGACAAAAGGTGTTTCATGGGAACGAGAATATAGTGAATTGTCACAAGCAATAACCTTTTGGGCCTTTGGACTAGATGCATTAAAAGTTCTTCTTGAAGGTGAGTTAGAGCTGTATGGTTAGGTCAGTAAACTTCCATCATGCTAAGTATAATGATACTACAGTCTTTGAGGACTGTTTTAAGTGGTGATAGGATTGCCAAAAGTAGCAAGATTTCTCGACAAGCAAAGAGAGTCACTGGTGCTCTGTAATACAGTCACTTAGGCTACTCTGTCCTAGAAAGTACAAAGGACACCCTCGTGGAGTGGTCATAAAGTGATTTATCTTTGGCCTTTCACAAAGGGCTGGTAACAAACAGTAGAGCAGGTCCAAGTGGTCATGTAGACTTAGATAGTAGTAAGGTTTTGAGAGGGACCTATTCCAGAATACCTTGACTTTAGAGTATATTTCCAAATTCTTTATCAACATTAGCAATTAATGGATAGCAGGGAGACAGAATGGTTTTCTTTGAGGACACATCTTTTTCATTCAAAACCCCCACTTTCCCCTCTCCCTCCTGTATTCTTTACCAAATGCCCTGATTTACTATTAAGAGTTGATACATTATATCATTGTGGATAAAAAGACATTTGAGTTTATAATTATCGTTTCTAATTCAATAAATACAAATTTGATATCAAATAAAAAAATAATAGAAATTACAGTACCTAAGTTTCTAAGCTACTTAAAGGGGTACTACCGTGCTGACTATTTATCCCCTATCTAAAGGATAGGGGATAAGTTGCCTGACTGCGCGGGGTCCCGCCGCTGGGGACCCCCGCGATCTTTCACGCAGCACCCTGCTCTCATCGGGCCCCGGAGCAAACATTTCTCCGGGTCTGATGACTACCGATCACGGGCCCGAGTATCGTGACGTCACGGCTCCGCCCCCATGTGACATCACGCTCCGCCCCCTCAATGTAAGTCTATGGCAGGGGGCGAGACAGCTGTCTCGCCCCCTGCAATAGACTTGCATTGAGGGGCGGAGCGTGATGTCACACGGGGGCGGAGCTGTGACGTCACAATCACCGGCCCCATCATCCGACCCGGAGTGGATGTTCGCTCTGGGGCCTGATGAGAGCGGGGTGCTGCGTGCGAGACTTCGGGGGTCCCCAGTGGCGGGACCCCGTGTGATCAGGCAACTTATCCCCTCTCCTTTAGATAGGGGATAAGTTGTCAGCACGGTAGTACCCCTTTACAGCAGCCCTTCCATCACCAACAACCACACCACATTCAAAATAATTAATTCCCCATTCTAATGCACGGTTTGAACTTCTGCAAGTTGCCTTGACCACGTCTACATAGAAACATAGAATGTGTCGGCAGATAAGAACCATTTGGCCCATCTAGTCTGCCCAATAATCTGAATCCTATGAATAGCCCCTGAAGGATAGCCTTATGCCTATCCCATGCATGTTAAAACTCCTTCACTGTATTTGCAGCGACTACTTCTGCAGGAAGGCTATTCCATGCATCCACTACTCTCTCAGTAAAGTAATACTTCCTGATATTACTGTATAAACCTTTGCCCCTCTAATTTAAAACTATGTCCTCTTGTAGTAGGTTTTCTTCTTCTAAATCTCATCTCCTCCTTTGCCGTGTTGATTCCCTTTTTATTTATTTAAAAGTCTCTATCATATCCCCTCTGTCTCTTCTTTCTTCCAAGCTATACGTGTTAAGGTCCTTTAATGTTTCCTGGTAAGTTTTATCCTGCAATCCATGTACTAGTTTAGTAGCTCTTCTCTGAACTCTCTCTAGAGTATCTATATCCTTTTGGAAATTTGGCCTCCAGTACTGCGCACAATACTCCAAGTGAGGTCTCACCAGTGCTCTGTACAGCGGCATGAGCACTCTCTCTTTCTACTGCTTGTACCTCACTGATTGGAGAAGACGTGGCACACTGCTCCCATAGTTCTGCTGCCACTTTTGATAATGGTCACAGTGGTTGAACCTCCACCAATTGGCATTGGTGTCTTATTAAAGGCACCATCAAAAATATTTTTCATGAGACAAGCTCTTTAAATGAGCACTTGCATTTAATCTTGGTCTCAGCCTAATCTTCAGCAGTGTGTGATTCTTTGGTAACCCAGGGACCGGTGCAGTACTCATTGCATGTAAGTAACATTCATTAATAAGGAGTCTGACTTGTTAATCCATGTTTAATTATTGGCATTGGGCCATAGTTGAAGCTGTGTGACTATGGACAACCTGTCTTTAGTCAAACAGTATGGGTGAAAATGTTGTTACCTTGAAAAACAGACTAAAATTAAAGCTTTGTACCTAGAATTGAAAGACCGTGTGGGGACAAATAAAAAGACTGACTTGTAGCTATGCTTATAGACCTTTTAATAAAAGACCTGTTGATAAGTGAGAATAATATAAAAGGTCCAGGAAATTGTAATCTATCAGTGCCTGCAAGACAACAGGAAATTGTCACTATAAACCATTCACAATGCGGTATTTGTACTGTGGACACTCTAACCAAACAAGAGGCAGGTGGACCATTCTAACATGCATAGGTGAAACAAAGCTATCAGTCAGCTAAAGAAATCTCACAAAGTAAGAAAAAATAGCAATCTAAAAGACCACTGATCTGTATATCAGAAGTCTTCTAGTATTATCTTTAAAGGAGCACTATCCTTATCTCCATAGGTTATGAAAGAGTTTACAGTGTGACTGTACGGTAAATGTTCTTGACGGTTTTCACTGCTTTAGATCGGTAAGGTAACATAACGATTGCAGGGGCAAATCTTTTTTCTGAATATCCCATCAAATCTGCGGGAAACCATGCCAGAGGGCAGCAGGGTGGATGGTCCATAGGTCTCGAGCCATGCCCCATTTATCCCTAAAGGTAACTGGTTGGAAAGTGTGATGCAATAGGTCCAGCTTGCAGCATCCAGTGTTCCTAACTAGGACATCTTTTGATCACTGGTGGTGTGAAAGCCCTTTAGGGTGATCTTATGCCTTCTGGTTTTGTTCAAGTCTTTTGGTGCAGACTTGCCTCAGAAGTAGTACCTGTCTATAATTTATCTCCCATTCTGATCCATGACTAGTTTCATCATCAGCCGAAATGATCACTTATCTGCATGGGGCCAGTGGGGTCTGATTCATGTACTTGGCTATCTTTGTCCATTCCATAGATTTGAATCCAGCGCTCGTGTTTGACTGCTGCTAACTTCATACTGGGAAAGGAAGCATGGGACCTCTAATTTCATGATTGATGGTGGTCCCAGCCCTTGGATCTTCACAAATCGAACACTCATTACCTATCCTGCATGGGCAAAAACCCTTTTAAGAAGACCCTTCTCATTGTCAAAAGTCATAATCAAATAGACTTCACATATTTTGTGACTTTGTAATGGAATGGATGTACAAGATTTACACACAACATTTGTGTATATAAGTTTGCTGTCGTCATGGAAGTATACATTGTGCAAAGCCGCCTTGCTGTCTACGTATGATAAATGTGCTCCCAGACATTTAAAGACTATACAGATATACAAGAGTGGAAAATATTGGACAATCCAGGCCTCCCAATCCTACCTGTATGACGGTCTGTTCTGAGCTTGACGTACATATTGGCAGATGCTCTGCATTTTTTTGCAAACTTGGCCTTTGTTGAAATTCACCTGCAGTTGTTTCATTTATAAATGAGCAGTGCCTGGTACTCCGAGCCTTATCAGATTGGTTTACAGAGGGAATTAATCCTTTCGAAGAATCTTACATCAGTGGTGTATTTCAGTGTATGTTATTTTAATACCGCTTAGTCATGGATATCAGTCATTGTAGAGCACAGCAAAAATGGAATGATAAGAAAAAGTTAGATTAAGTAAGACAGAGCTGTTTCTTTTTTATTTATATTGAAATATTGGGGATAATAGTGAAGTTTATCAGAGAATAATGGTGAAGCTCTGAGCATACCTCTTTAATTTTCTATAACCTACATTTTTCAACAAATTTAAATTGCCAATATAGATTTAGTTTGTTGTACTTGTTTAGCCTAGCTGCTATGATGTCTCTGACAATGCACTTAAAGAAGGCTATGTTAACATGACCTATTTAGAAGATGCTTGGATTGCTGTGACAGATTTTCTCTCGATATGTTATAAATTAGCCCTTTGGTTATAATCTGCATATGGCTGCACACCATATAATCTGCATTCAATAGGGGTTTATCTGCATATGAAACCACTGACTCTAAGCTCTGATTAAAGGGGTTTTCCGGGCAAAAACAGCTTATCCCCTATCCAAAGGATAGGGGATAACATGTCTGTTTGCGGGGGGCCCGCTGCTGAGACCCCCCGCGATCTCCCTGCAGCACCCGCATTGTATGCGGGGGCCGAATCTCCAGTTTCGGAAAACTCAGAGTTTCCGGGACTGGGGACGTGACATCACGCCACGCCCCCTCCATTCATGTCTATGGGAGGGGGCGTGGTGGGAACAGGACGAGACTCTTGGAGGAGCAGACAGGCAGAACTCTACTAACCTGTGGCTGTCCTCTATTGTATTACTCAGTATATTATGTGCATATTTGGTTTAAGACTTCTTGTGTCTGCAGTATAGACATAAGCCGTAGTGGCATTGGAGCAGAAGCTTAAAAAAGTGGTGCCAGCAGATCTTATATCCCAGGCATGAATAGCACCTAATGGTCCTAATTGAATTTAATGTGGTCTTTTGGGGTTCTGTCAGGTTTTGTCATGGTGTCTTCTATTCTCCAGGACAAAATAACACACTATGCTGCACAAGTTTGTCTGGTATTTTTGATGGAAACTGCAACAGAGACACCCAATGGAATAGGTTCTATGCAGGTGTAAATCCAGCCTAACAAGGTATAGCCATATTCACAACTGCATTGGAGGGTATATTAGGAGCCTCCATCACAGATTTTAGGAAAATCCCAGACAAAATAGTTCTGTATGCACTACTATGATGTCCGGTATATTGCTAGACAACATACTGGAAATGCAACGTGCCCTCTGGTATTGACTGGGGTCTATCAGGTATCTTTGGTGTGGGGCATGTAGTGGATTCTGCACAGCTATATTTTATTTTTTTTGCTACCTGTGACTAAGCAGAATAATAGAAAGCATGAACGGAGAAGTGAACAAGGCCTGAGCCTAACCAAACACAACCTTTGAACCGAGCTCTGCCGAACCAGTACTGAGATGAAAATGAAGCTGATCAGAATTTAAAGGTTTTTCTCTGACTTTCTGGTTGCAGAAAGTGTTTTATTTTTTATTTTTTTAACCCCTTAAGGACGCAGGACGTAAATGTACGTCCTGGTGCGGTGGTACTTAACGCACCAGGACGTACATTTACGTCCTGTGCATAACCGCGGGCATCGGAGCGATGCCCGTGTCATGCGCTGCTCCCGGCTGCTGATCGCAGCCAGGGACCCGCCGGCAATGGCCGACACCCGCGATCTTGCGGGCGTCCGCCATTAACCCCTCAGATGCCGGGATCAATTCAGATCTCAGCATCTGTGGCAGTGCGCGATTTCAATGAATGATCGGATCGCCCGCAGCGCTGTTGCGGGGATCCGATCATTCAGAACGCCGCACGAAGGTCCCCTTAGTTGCCTCTGTCCGGCTCCCGGCGTCTTCTGCTCTGGTCTGAGATCGAGCAGACCAGAGCAGAAGATGACCGATAACACTGATCTGTTCTATGTCCTATACATAGAACAGATCAGTATTAGCAATCATGGTATTGCTATGAATAGTCCCCTATGGGGACTATTCAAGTGTAAAAAAAAAATGTAAAAGTAAAAATAAAGTGAAAAATCCCCTCCCCCAATAAAAAAGTTAAACGTCAGTTTTTTCCTATTTTACCCCCAAAAAGCGTAAAAAATAAATTTAATAGACATATTTGATATCGCCGCGTGCGTAAATGTCCGAACTATTAAAATAAAATGTTATTGATCCCGTACGATGAACGGCGTGAATGTTAAAAAAAAAAAGTCCAAAATTGCTACTTTTTTAATACATTTTATTTTTAAAAAATTATAAAAAATTTAAGTTTTTTATATGCAAATGTGGTATCAAAAAAAGGACAGATCATGGTGCAAAAAATGAGCCCCCATACCGCCGCTTATACGGAAAAATAAAGTTAGAGGTCATCAAAATAAAGGGATTATAAACGTGCTAATTTGGTTAAAAAGTATGTGATTTTTTTTTAAGCACAACAATAATATAAAAGTATGTAATAATGAGTATCATTTTAATCGTATTGACCCTTAGAATAAAGAACACACGTCATTTTTACCGTAAATTGTACGGCGTGAAAACGAAACCTTCCAGAATTAGCAAAATTGTGTTTTTCTTTTTAATTTCCCCACAAAAATAGTGTTTTTTGGTTGCGCCATACATTTTATGATATAATGAGTTATGTCATTACAAAGGACAACTGGTCATGCAAAAAACAAGGCCTCATACTAGTCTGGCGATGAAAATATAAAAGAGTTATGATTTTTAGAAGCCGAGGAGGAAAAAACGAAAACGTAAAAATTTAATTGTCTGAGTCCTTAAGGCCAAAATGAGTCTGAGTCCTTAAGGGGTTAAATAATTTCTAAGTTGTTATCCCTTCACATTAGCATATAACAAGATATCTTTAAGGGTAGGGACTAAATGATTTGCATGATGTATTGTTCAATGAATTTTATTAATTTATTTTCAGAGTCAATTTGCATCAACACCCACAATAGGCCACTCTGAACTCAACCTCTCATGTATACATGTAAACACTGTAGTTACCATGTTTCACCCCAATTAACACAGACACAGTACCCACTTTTCATTAGGTAACACTGTCATCGTTCACATTTTACTGTAAATATTTATTTTCTTTTAGATATTGATGTTTCAGACAGATTTATTTATTACTTTTAATGTGTTTCTTTAAGTACAATTTGTTAATATGTGCCCCTCTGGGAATTTTAGTAACACACCCTGTCTGCACACAGTTAAAGTTTTATCGATTTCTCTTGGCACATGAACACTTTGTGTAACAAGGCAATGCCCTAGTTTCCTTTCTACTTTACAAATTACTGGATGAATGCCATAACTTGTGCTGGAATGGTTGTATTATTCTGGGACAGGAGGTTACTAAAGGGGAAAAAAAAGCTACATTTTTGCATCAGTTATATTCATACACACAATACAAATTTAAAGCTACTTATTGACAATATGTTTATTGAACAAAGATTGTTATTACACATGAGAAAAAAAAAAGCATAGAATAGCATTTACAGTGTTGAAGTGTTAAGCTTCCCATATCCTATTCCTTTATTGGGTTTTTCTGGCTTGTACTATTAACTTCTACTTGTATTAGTGGCACCTGAGGTATCTGGTGAGTGCTCCAAAGAGAGTCAAGTCGGCCATACAGATTAAATTAAATTAAAGATGTATTTCGGCTTAAGACATTTTATCCCCTATCCAGATAGGGGATAAGATGTCTGATCGCGGGGGGCCTGCCGCTGGGACCCCCCACGATCTCCCTGCAGCACCTGCATTCGAGACTAGAGACATGACGTAACACCACGCCCCTCCGTTCATGTCTATGGAAGAGGGCATGACGTGTGTTACACCCCCTCCCTTAGACAGTTCTCCAGTCTCGGAAACTTCCGGGTTTCCGAGCCTGGAGACACAGCCCCGCATAGAATGCGGGTGCTGCAGGGAGATCGTGGGGGCGTCCCAGCGGCGGGCCCCCCCGTGATCAGACCTCTTATCACCTATCCTTTGGATAGAGGATAAGATGTCTTAAACCGGAATACCCCTTTAAAGTTGTCCGAACCCAACGATTTTGATATGATGTGTCTGGATACCTCCTGCCTAAACCCAGAGGTAGATGTTGGAAAAGAGAAGGATTGGACATGTTGCATTGCAATTGCCCAGTCTTTTTGTTTTAGGGAGGTAAGCCAAGCCTCAATCCATTTCATTGTCTTCTGGCTATATCTGAAGACCATTGTGGCATTCGGCACTGAGACACTTACCAATCAAAACTTTTGGCATTTATAGTTTTTTTTTTTTTTTTTTTATAGTGACAGTAATCCTTTAACCCCTTAATAACAATGGATGTATATTTACGCCCTAATGCACTGGGACTTAGCGCACCAGGGCATAAATTTAAAGGCATACTATCAATTATGTTTGTCACAATGGGGGAAATAGTGTAAACTTGCACCAGATTTGACAGTGGCTCAGGCTGTTTTAAAATCTGGCACATCTTTAGACTGTCTAGCCTACGCTTGCACCATCTATAACTTGGCTTCCTTTTACACCAAATAGGTGTGCCAAAATTTTGCGCATTTCACCAAAACCACTTCCTAGAAAACTACAACCCAAGGGTCGAGTAAAGAATAAAATTGTCTTAAAAGAGTCTAAAACGCATAAGATAGAGGGATGGTCTTGAAATTGGCAGGTTTGGCTAACTTTACTATTGTGTGTAGGGGAACATTTAGGTTATACATATGTGTACAATCGGTAGGCGATAGGGAGAAGTCTGGTTTAAAGGGGTTCTCCGGTGCTTACACATCTTTTCATCTTTTCCCCTATCCAAAGGATAGGGGATAAGATGCCTGATCGCGGGAGTCCCGCCGCTGTGGACCCCCGTGATCTTGCACGCGGCACCCCGTTTGTTATCAGTCCCCGGAGCGTGTTCGCTCTGGGTCTGATTACCAACGACCACAAGGCCGGCGGCGTGTGACGTCACGCCTCCGCCCCCGTGTGATGTCACGCTCCGTCCCTCAATGCAAGCCTACGGGTGGGGGCGTGATAGCTGTCATGCCCCCTCCCGTAGGCTTGCACTGAGGGGCGGAGCGTGACGTCACACGCCGCTGGCCCGGTGGTCGCCTGTAATCAGACCCGGAGTGAACACACTCCGGGGACTGATTACAAACTGGGTGCCGCGTGCAAGATCCCGGGGGTCCCCAGCGGCGGGACTCCCGCGATCAGGCATCTTATCCCCTATCCTTTGGATAGGGGAAAAGATGTTTATGCACCGGAGAACCCCTTTAAAGAAAGCAAAGCCTCCTTATTTAGTCTCTGTCATTGTTTTACATTTTTAATTTTTCTTATAATAAAATAAAAAAAAAATTTATTTTACACTTTTCAAGTAAGTTTGTTAGTAAAGGTTTAATGTGAGATTATTTTCTTTGGTCTTGTGAGATTCATATGTACAGTCCAGCTGTGTGTATATAAGGGAACCCCGATGACAGTGCAGACAATGTTCCATGTTTCATTAGGTGTGCTGAAACAGCTGAACGAAGGGAAAACAATGGCGCTCTGCCACCTGCATTCTCAGGGCCTCCTTTGTAGACATTGATGCCTGACAGCAGTGAGTTATTTGCTGTTGAAAACTGATGATTTTGGTTCTTTTTATATATTTATATATATATATATATATATATATAATTTATAGATTTTTTTTTTATTGGTAAACAGAATAAAGTACATTATACATATATTGGATCAATATAACAGGAATATTACAAGGATAAAATTACAATATTTAGAGTTGTCTGGAATAATATATTCTGTTTATTTTTTGCTATAAAATAAAGATATAACAAATCGGTCTTGAGTATGGAATTATTAGAATAACTGCCGTTAACCAATTCGTACTAATCACTACGATACGTGAGAGTTATCTTAAAAGGCTATATGAACTATAACCAGGAAAGGTATTTGGAGGGTTAATTAAATTTAGAAAAAAAAAATGTCAATGTGTCAACTGAGTAGTACGACTTAAAACTTACTGCTAAAAAGAAAAACAAAAACAAATCACACAACTTTAGTCGACTACTACATTAGAAAAAGATAAAATAGATCAAGGGGGAGATTTATCAAAACCTGTGCAGAGGAAAAGTTGTCCAGTTGCCCATAGCAACCAATCAGATCGCTTCTTTCATTTTTCACAGGCCTTCATGAAAAAGAAAGAAGAGATCTGATTGGTTGCTATGGGCAACTGGGCAAGTTTTCCTCTGCACAGGTTTTGATAAATCTCCCCCCAAATGTTTATATGCTATGAAGCAAATTAATATAGTAAGCTAAATCATATAAAATAATAGAGAATATAAGAAGGTCATCACTAGTAAAAAAAAAAGTGTAGTGAGAAACGATTATTCTCTTTCAAATCAAATGGATTATTTGGTTCTTTTTTTGATGACATGTCTTGTACTTGAAGTGGTGTATGTTGTGATTGGGATAAAGCATAAAATATACCATAGCTGCAGACATGAGCTTTTAGTTACATTTATTATCAGTACTATTGGAGCCTGTAAAAAGAATATTTATTTGGTGCCATCATATTCTGCAGCACTTTTCAGGAGGACACATGTACAGACAATACATAGTAACAAAATAATCAACAATTAAAACTGTGATGGCCTTGCTCACATGAGCTTACAATCTGAGTTACAATCTACATTCACATCTCGTTTTTGCAATACGGTTCCCGTATCCAGTTTCAGTGTAAAAACCGTATGTATAGACATGCCATTGAAAGCCGTATGCCAAACGTAGCATCCGGTTTTGTATCATTTACGGTTTTATGCTGTTTTTTTCCCGTACACAAAACCTTAGTCTACTATGGTTTTATGTTCAAGTGAAAAACCGGATACAGCCCGTGTACGTTTTTTTTTTTTTTTTTTAATGGTCGTCAGTGAGAACCATACAGAACCGTATGTGCGTACGGTTCCATCTGGTTTGCACAATACGGTTTTGCAGTTTGCACATGCGCAGTGCACGCCGAAAGTTCTTCCCACAAATAGAAGAAGAAGAACTTTATTTAATTAAGGACAAATTATTTTAAACGTATTAAACCGTATGCAACTGGACATCCATTTTCAAACCGTATACGGTATAAAATGTATACAGTTGTACACGGTCGTATACGGTTTGGTCCGGTTTCGAGACATACGTTTTTTTTTTAACCAAAAATCTGATACAGGAACCGTATTGCAAAAACGAGATGTGAATGCGGCCTAAGGTTATCACACCACCAGGCTCGTGCCCGATGAGAGTACCAATCAAGTAACTTGGCACTCATTAGGAAACCCTGTTACTGAGCAGTCAGGGTAACCCAAGCGATCCATCTTTGTCAACCACACATTCCCTATTACACAAGATGTGTGCCCAATAAATGATAGTTTTTAAACCTGCGGCCAACAAATGTGTGTTTCTTCATTCATTTGCTGGTTATTGGGCCTTTTATACATGGCATTATTGGCCTGTTTGGGTGAAAGAAGAGTTAAAAATGCTTGTTTTGCAAAAACAACTAAACAGTAACTAAAAAGTAAGGTTCTGCACATTAATACAAAGCTATTACAGATATATAGTGCATGGAGTGTAGAGGATACTGTTGAACAAAAGGGGAATGGTGAAAGAAATGGATATCAGTTGGGCAATGTGGTAGCTTGCCTAGAAAGATGAGGCTTTAGAGCATGACTAAAACTGGATGTTGGGAATTAATCAGATTTTCGTGGCTAATGCATGCCGATGGACTGGTGCAGCATGAGAAGAGACTTTAAGACAAGAGTGGGAGGTTCAAATTATGGAGGTGCAACACTATGCACAAACACATCCTGCTAGGGGTTTTCCCATCTCATATACTGTTGTATATGACATCATACCTTTGTGATTGAGATTGGTTGGGATCTCAGAGTTTGGATCCTCACCAAAGAATGAAAGGGATGCAACACTGTTTCAGTTTTTAGCCCAGCCACTTAACTGTGCAGAGAATTCGCTTAAATGGAGCCGTGCTGCAGGATTCTGCAAACCCTAGTTGCCCAGGCGTTTCTGTGTATAGGAAACACAATGAAGGGTTCATGACACTACACCAAAGCTGTGTCACAGTCAGTGGGGTCCCAGTGATGGGACACCCTACCAATCATCATAACACATTCTAGTGTTATTCATCACTTTGACATGGGAAACCTTCGAACTAGTCTTTCACTTTTGTTTTGGCAAAATCTAAACTACCTTATACTGTATGAACTATGTGTGATAGCCCTTGGGGGGTGTTGGTAGTGGGGTATTGTTTCGGTAAATGAGGGGTTAATGTTAACCCTATAGTTCGTGACGCCAGGCTGAGGGCTAGTATGCTGAGGTAATTCTCTGGCCTATCGCCGCCCTTCCCAGTAACGATAGGTGCATGTAATAAAATGACTGAAGATCCACAAAGTAGTTGAACTTCAACTTGAAGAACTTTACTTTAAGATGCTTGCGGTACATCCAATGAACAATGACAGTCTCAGGCAAACAGTCTCTATATATCTCAATGACTGGCAATTGTTGCGGATCTTGAATTAAATTAAAGTCTCTGAATTTAGGGTAATTATTGCAGATCCGTCCGGATTTAGGGGATAGATAAGGTCCGGTGATCCTGCAGAGTGCCTAGGGATTGATACACTCGCGATCCTAAATATATCAGCCGTTGCCACAAGGCTCAGGCCTAACTCACTGCGACAGACAGCTGCGCAGATCCTGCTCGTTTGACAGTCCGGGAACAAGAGAGAGAACAATGGCCGCTGCTCCCTTATATGGGCAGGGGCGGGGTGAATCTGATTGGTCCGAACATCCGTCATTCACTGTTACAGTGTGATGGGTAGCATACGTCACAGGGACCTCCAAAAGTCCTTAAGCAGAAATACCATAGAGTTCACCTGACCACGTGACCTGCAGGTCCTGCTACGCTATATTCAGGTAATTTACTATTTATAGACATTGATATCATATTTACATGCTTCCTAAATAAACTATTAGTGCAATAACTATCTGGATGAGAGGTGACCAGGGGTGAACTAGACAATGGGGACCCCGACATCCTAGGGACTCTGGTTAAGGGGACCCACACATGCAGGTACCGGATAGGATATGGTACTGGGATACCACATATGTATTAGAATTCCTGTTACTGTGTAATGTATGTATTTTGAGTGATATTGTTAATTCTTTATGTATCTCTAGTTGTCAGTCGGAAAAACTCTACAGAAGGAAGCCCTGAAGAAACGTGTAATGAAACAGGTATTGTGTGCTTTGTATCCTTGGCCACATTTTATAAATAGATAAAAGAAACTCAACAGTAGAGGGTAGAAAAGTAAAAGAAACTGGGTATTGCCTTGTTTGTGTAAGACATTGTTTATAAAACTCTATGCTTATAACAATTGTTTGCTGTGTATATACCCTCTTATTTCTGAAGTACATACTTTTACTGCACAACCTTCAGCTTTTTGAGCCAGGTTATTTTAATTCTCTCTAAGGCTCAGCTCAAGGCATCATCTCAAGTACACTGCAATGGTTGAACTGACTTGTAGAAATAGTATTCATGCCACTCATTTTGAATCAGAATGACATTGACAAGATGATGTTTGATAGGCTTGCACTGTAACTATTGACCGCAGTTTCTAGTCCACTCCAAAACTATTCACTTAGTATACACACTGTAAATACTAAATTATTTATCTTTTTTGCTGAAAAGTTTTTAACCATTTGAAAGCTAAGATAATAAGCTTTTTTTTATGATATCAAGAGCTAAGTCCTAGCCCTAATATTATCATTACAATTTTAATGATGTATTACATACATTACATATATCTAGGACAGTGAAAGAGTTAATCCACACAATTGATCCCTCATCATCTTTCTTTCCCATGCATATTTGTACCAGGAAATCCGCTACTTTACCCCTCTTCCTCTTCGGACCAGTATGTGGCTATAGGACCAGTGTGTGGCTGTAGGACCAGTACTGTATATACTCGAGTATAAGCCGACCCGAATATAAGCCGAGGCCCCTAATTTTACCCCAAAAACCCAGAAAAAAAAAAAAAGTTATTGACTCGGCTATAAGCCTAGGGTGGGAAATACATCATCCCCCCCCTCATTCAATCATCCAGACCCCCGTCATCATCACCGCCTGTCAATCCCTTCATTAGTGGTGTACAACCTACAGACCTCCAGATGTTGCAAAACTACAACTCCCAGCATGCCCGGACAACCATCGGCTGTCCGGGCATGCTGGGAGTTGTAGTTTTGAAACCTCTGGAGGTCCGCAGTTTGAAGACCAATGCGGCCTTCTTCATCATCATCGTCGTCAAGGCAACGTCACTAGTCCGAGGCCGGGCCCGAATCGCGGAGAAGAGGCCCCCCTCCCCCGGTGAAAATGGACAACGTGCAACGACTAATCCTCCCCACCGGACGGTCCCTGCAGCATAGATGGCCCGGACCAGCTCACCCTAACTTCCCGCCGAGGGGAGGTGAGTACAAAACAAAAGGGGGGGGCTGGATGATGACAAAGGCCGCAGTGGTCTTCAACCTGCGGACCTCCAGAGGTTTAAAAACTACAACACCGAGCATGCTGGAAGTTGTAGTTTTGCAACATCTGGAGGTCCGCAGGTTGAAGACCACTGATGAAGGGATTGACAGGCGGAGAGTTCACTTGAGTATAAGTCGAGGGGGGCGTTTTCAGCAAGAAAAATTGTGCTGAACAACTCGGCTTATACTCTATTATATACAGTATGTGACTGTAGGACCAGTGTGTGGCTGTAGGACTAGTGTGTGGCTGTAGGACTAGTGTGTGGCTGTAGGACTAGTGTGTGGCTGTAGGACTAGTGTGTGGCTGTAGGACTAGTGTGTGGCTGTAGGACTAGTGTGTGGCTGTAGGACTAGTGTGTGGCTGTAGGACTAGTGTGTGGCTGTAGGACTAGTGTGTGGCTGTAGGACTAGTATGTGACTGTAGAAGGAGCCTTCACCTCACTGTCCTATAACTAGTCTGAAATCCCATAATAGAATTGTAGTTGACTCTTTATGTAAATCCGAAAGTCCCCACACTTATTTAAACATTTGTAGAGTTGGTGGTGCTAGCATGGGATAGAGTGGGTAGTTATAGGGCTTTTATTTATGCTTTTTAAATTAAGTGATAAAACAACACCACAAGCAATTTGTGTTCTGTAATACAGGAGAAGATAAATTCCATAGGCGTATAAATATTAAAGAGTAAGAATACAGAGATTGATTATGATATTTGCTCTTTATGGCAAGCATCAAGCTGATAGTAGTGCATTCAGTGTTTAAAATAGTGTATACCAGAACACTATAGATAGAGGTAATACACAGGCCGGCAGAGGAGATAACATGCATTGACCGACAGAGAAGGATATTGAGCACCATTCTCTGTTATTGCTGCTCCTCTACTGAGCCATTAGTTATCTAGACCATTCATGTGGCTGGGCTGCATAAACTTGCACTCTTAGTGCTCACATGACACACATGTTTAGGCCAGCAGTGGTGACATCACCAGAGTGCTGCTGCTGGTCTGGATTTTCAATCAAATAAAAAGATCCTGTCCACCTGAAAACTATGAAGTGTAAGCAGGCCAGGTGCACCACAGAGGTAAAAAGTGAAGGTGGGAAAACCCCATTAAAGTGTCACTGTCACTTTAAAAACTTTTGACATGTTCTAGAGACATGTAAAAAAAAAAATTATTGGTCGGGGTCAGTGCTTAGACCCCTACTGGTCAAGAGAACAAGTTGGGATATGCACACAGCAGAACACATTACTCCCCGACTATCAGTGGTCTTTGTCTCACTGATCCATCTATATATATAAAACTCAATGTGTGTGTATGTATGTGTGTATGTTCCAGCATCACGTCCAAACGGCTAAAGATATTAACGTGAAACTTGGCACACATGTTACTTATATGTCAACAACAAACATAGTAATTTAACCCTTACTCAACCCCATTTCCCAGGGTCGGGGTTTTGGTTTAAAGACCCATACAAGTCTATGGGAAATATGTTACTGCATAACTTCCAAACGGCTGGTGATATTTTGATAATACTTGGTCACATGTTACTTATATATCCACTTAAAATATAGGATAGTTAATTTAACCCTTAACTACCCCCATTTGTGAGGGTCGTGGTTTTCGTTTAAAGTCCCATGCAAATCAATGGGAAATGTATGTTCCCACATAACTTCCGTAAGGCTGGAGATATTTCAATACCTGGTACTCATATTACGGGTCGGTATAGGAGGTCGGGGTTAGGAGGTCGGGGTTAGGAGGTCGGGGTTAGGAGGTCGGGGTTAGGAGGTCGGGGTTAGGAGGTCGGGGTTAGGAGGTCGGGGATAGGAGGTCTGGATATGGGGACAAGATATTAGGGATGTAAGAAAAAATCGATTCCTGCGATTATCGCGATTTTTCACTTGCCGATACTGAATCGTTTCAAAATATTTTTGAATCAATTCTTTTAGTGATGTGGAATTTGTATCTCCTGATGCACAGAACAGCATGTCCCGGGTATCAGGAGATACAAGTTCCACATTTTGTCAGCCGGATCTGACGCAGCGGCGCTCTGGATGTATGGAGCGGGCTCCGACTCTGTGGCCCCCGGCTGATTTCAGTATCCGGGGGCCGCTGATGCATCACCGACGCTAATATCCAGCATGCGGTCTTCTGCAGTCTGTATGGAGCGGGCTCCGGACTCGGGCCCGCTCCATACTCTGCAGCCCCCGGCTGTTCTCAGTAGCCGGGGGCCGCCGCTAATAGCCAGCATGCGGCGATCGCCGCGGCTGGCTATTAACCCTTTAGATCGCCGCTGTCAAAGCTGACAGCGGCGTCTAAAGGGAGATGTGTATGCTCTCCGTGGCTCTGTCATTGATAGAGCCTGGCTGGACCAGGCTCTATCAATGGATCGCAGATAAATGGAGTTCAATAGAACTCTATTCATCTGTCTGAGGAATCTAATGATTCCTAAAAGACTAATAAAGTGTACAAAAAAATAAAAGTTTTAATAAAAGTGTAAAAGACATTGTTTTTTAGACAGAATCGGGATATATCGCGATGTATTGTCACTTAGACGGTATCACGATATATCGGGATATATTGAATCGCCACACTGGTATCACGATTCGAATCGAATCGCCAAATTCTTGGCGATTCACACCCCTACAAGATATGGGGTTGGGATATGACAACAATATATGAGTACGGGATATGAAGTCAAAAGCTTCCTCTGTTGATTTTCCTCCACAACAAGGATTAGGAAGTAAAAACCGCGCAAACGCTGGGTACTCAGCTAGTAGACTTATAAAACAAAGATCGCTAAGAGTTGCCGGTTCTTGTCCCCCCTTGTTCTCCTGATTGGTGGGGGTCTCTGCACTAAGACCCCAGCCAATCAAACCTTTTGACATGTCTCTATGACAGAAGTCAATGTCAAAAGTTTTTTAATGGGACAGTGCTTATTTAAAGGAGTACTATGGTGATTTTTTTTTTATTATCCCCTGTGCCCGTGCTGCAAAACTGTACAAAACCAACTTTAACTCACCTGCATACGTTCCCCCGTTTCTCCGATATGTGTCCCGTTCTCCGGTCCCTGTCTTCTTCCGCTTCCTGTGGGTTGGTGAGTCACGCTGCTCTCAGCGTATAACCGGCCACAGCAATGTTCCGCTGCAGCCGGTGATACGCTGAGAGCAACGGGCACAGGGGATAATAATAAAAAAGCCACAATAGTACTCCTTTAAAGGGGTGCTCCACTGGAAAACATTTTCTTTTAAATCAACTGGTTAAACAGATTTGTAGATTACCTCTATTAAAAAAGAAATCCCAATCCTTCCAGTACTTATCAGTTGCTGTATGCTCCACAGGAAGTGCTTTTATTTTTGAATTTCCTCTCTGCTGACACCTCTGTCTATGTCAGGAACTGTTCGGCGCAAGAGAGGTTTTCTATAGGGATTTGCTCCTACTCTGGACAGTTCCTAAAATTGACCCAGGTGTCAGCAGAGAGCACTTGTGGTCAGGCAGAAAGGAAATTCCTGTGTATTATACAACAGCTGATAAGTACTGAAAGGATTGGGATTTTTTAATAGAAGCAATTTACAAATCTGTTTAACTTTCTGGCACCAGTTGATTTTTAAAAAAAATTTCCAGTGGCATATCCCTTTAAGGCTTTAAGTTCACACTGCATCAAAATTCCTAACATATATATTTTTTTAAATTTTTTTTCAAACTAAGAGAAAAATACATGCCTAAAATGTGAAGTCAAAATTTGCGCGACTTTTTAATGCATGAAGCTAGGAATACTGGCTTCATAAAAACCTGTGGTAACAGTCCATTGCTGTAAACTGGTAGCTCTATCTTTCTTTAGCACCACCTTAGTAATAATACATCATGTAAAGTGTTGCAATCTACAGCCTTGTGTAAATTATAGCTTTCCATATATTTTATGAAGAATTCTGGTTAACCTCACTGTTATCTATAAGAGTACAGGTGGGACATTGACTTTGACCTTTTTGCTGGAGATCTAGTAGGGTTATCTTAAGCATTCTGAGATCAGTGTAATAAAATATGATGAATTGCAGATATGTTCATGTTTAAATCTTTTTCAAGACAAAACTGGAAATGCAGAAAGCCCTGGAGGAGGATGCCTCTGTGTATGAATACGACAGTGTATATGATGACCTGCAGAAAACCAAAGAGGAAAGTGCAGCGAAGATGCTCACTGGAAAGGATCGAAAGGTATGTCTGCTCTCACTGGGTACTAAAAAGCCTTTTTCTCTTTGCTGTACACATGTAGAAACTTAAAGGTTTTCCAACTTAAAGGTGTTCCAAACGCTGGAGCCGGGAGCTTGTGACATCATAGCCCGCCCCCTCATTACGTCATGTCCCGCCCCCCTTAATGCAAGTCAATGGGAGGGGGCATGACAGCTGTCACGCCCCTTCCCATAGACTTGCATTGAGGGGGCGAGACGTGACATCATGAGGGGGCGGGGCTATAATGTCAGGATTAGAAAAACATAGATTGCTAATAAAAGAAACGTCTCCACTCCTCAATTTGTGTTGTGCAGTGAAGAGTCTAAAGTCAGCCATACATTTTAGACAATCGGCCGATCCACTGGCAGCTCTAAGTTTAGCTTACTTTATTCTTAGGTGTATGGACGCCTTTATGCCATGTTTTTATACTGTACAGGAAAGAGCAGAATGTGTTTTACAATATAGTTAGCTATCACTACAAAAGTATACTGCATTCTGGCGGAGGTAGATGTCCAGATGGATACTTCCAATAAAAGGCTACGACATAATACGAACACGGCTTTAAAAGCAAATACAAATGTACAAATACAGAATGAAGGGTACGTTGGCTCTGGTATGTGGGGGAAGGTAATAACATAACAGAGCCACATGGTTTCTGTGATTGCTGCCGGAAGCTGTTATGGTATAGGAGAGTCACCCACTCATGACATCGCTCTGTGAGCCACAGTGAAATGCTGCTAAACAGTAGTTACTCTCACCCTGGTATGCTTAATCCTTGTATGTAGTACATGTACAGCTATTGATCTAAATGACTGCAACTTTGTTACCCAGCCTAAGTATATTCAGAACATCCTAAAAGCGGTGGAGCAGAGAAAAAAGGAACAGGACAGAAGAATGGAGAAAAAAATCCAGAAGGAACGTGAAAATGAAGGAGATGAATTTCAGGACAAAGAAGCTTTTGTCACATCTGCCTATAAGAAAAAACTTCAGGAGAAAGCTGAAGAGGAAGAGCGGGAGAAGAGGGAAGCTGCAATTGAAGGTGAGCATTTCATATACATTGACAGAATAGTCCTTATTGATGACCATAAAATAATGGTCAACATTGTAGAATTAGTAATATTGATAGAATTAAATTGGCTTTAAAACAAAGCTTCATACCTCCTGTCCCACCTGAGAAGGCATTTGGGGGGGGGGGGGGGGGGGGTCTAAATGATTTTAAAGGGGTTGTCCTTTGAGAAATATTATACTTACTGTCCAACCTAAAATTCTTTATATTAGTTCGAATATGTTTGTTTTTACACAAAAACATGCTTTTCTCCAGGATATCCCAGGAATAAGTTTTCCTCAGTAATACCAGTAATGCATTCTTAGTCTTGTATTAGCCAGATACCTCTGAAGGTGAAGTTTCTTTTCTGTTTAGCTTTCCTTACTGCCTCACCATACATTAAAGGCATTGTCAGTTAAAGTGTACCTGTCGTCAACAATATATATATATATATATATATATATATATTTGTTATATACATTGGTTAAAAATTTTTATATTTGTCCCTGCAGCTATTGCCTGTGTGTCTCTATGAGGAGTCCAAATACAGGAAGTGAGGGTGGACAAGCAGGGCTCTGTACTCTAAGAAAAAGCAGAACAGGTTGTACTGAAGCTCTATAACACGCTCCCGGCTCATACGTCAGGATGATTGACAAGTCAGGAGTCTGCACAGATCCCTGCTTGTCCTGCCCTCACTTCCTGTATTTGGACTCCCAAATATATACACAATTTTTTACCAATGTATATTACAAATATACATATAATGGTATAATCTATTATATTGTATAAAACATTTTAGTCAACAGGTACACTTTAAAAAAAAATTAAAAAAAACCTTTGTATGGTGTCAAAAATTATAATAAAGCAACTTACTAACATAATGTTAGTAGCTATACTGCACAGATCTCTCCATATAAGCTAAGCTGTCTGGCTTGTAGCTGTGATGTCCCATCACACTCTCTGAAAGCATTCTGCTCCGTCGCTGCTCCCCCTTCCCCTCCTGTCTTCTGAGAGCAAGATCATTAAGGGGGGAACTCATATTACTGCTCATTAGATCATAAGGCAGCAGGAAGCCTTTCTCAGTCACAGTTTGTTTCCATCAGTACTGGCTCACTACCTTCTTATTTGAGAAAGGCCTCACATCAGTGGTCTGGTCTACAGCAGACAGGAGGGGAAGGTAGGGGGCAGGACTGCTTTCAGAGAGTGTAATGTCACAGCTACAAGAGAGAGCAGAGCTCATATGGAGAGCATTATGGCTAGTATCATAATAGTAGTAATGTGCTTCAGGAGAAGGGATGGGCAGCACCACTGTAAACTATTCCAACCAGGATCGTTGTTTTGACCTTCTATGAGCAGTGGCACGGGAACAGTCCTAATATGAAGTCCGGAGGTGCTAGGGATAACCAAGGACAACCATCAGCAAATAGCAGAGAAAGATACTAAACGGTATCCTGCACTCACCACTAGAATCGTGACTCGAAGCTCCTACATGGAGAAACCGGTGGAGCTGGCTTTCAGAGGCGCGTGGGGCGCTCAAAGGCGACTGCCTACGGTTTTGCGCTTCTTAATATTAGTAATTTGCTTTTACTTTTTGGACAACCTCTTTAACATGAAAAAGACTGCATACTTACCTTCCCTGCTGCTCCCACTGTCACATTTTCTAGTCCTGGCTGTTCTCCCAGCTTCTGATAATCCCACTCCCCTGCTTAGTTTTGTGATTGGCAGAGCCTGGGGCAGGATGTCTTTGGAAGCCGGCAGAATGGAAGCGCAACAGATACTGTTATTATTTTAGTGCACAGGGAAGTCAGTAAGGAGAATTATAGATTTGCTCAGAGAACCAACTTAAAATTTACAAAGGTGGTCATGGTAAAACTTTAAGGTTACATTTTAAAAAAGCTGACTGAGACCATATTCTTCATGGTACAACCTCTTCTAAAAGTTATCATTGTGCCATTCATGGGCAGAGTTTCATTTCTTTTTTTTATTTGGAGGCTTGAATGGTCTTACAGTGATTATAACAAGGAAAACTAAACACAAATGCACTAACAACCTAAATTTATATTATATATCAGAATTATAGAAACATTATGTAAACAGGTAACATTCATCAGACTACTGAAATGTGAACTGTAGTAATTTACCCAGTTGCTGTATCAGATGAATTGTCTACAGTGCCTCCATTGTAAACATTCATTATATACCCTTTTCGCTGTCCCCTTTTTTAGCATCTCTAGATGTCACTAAGCAGAGGGACCTGAGTGGCTTTTACAGACATCTGCTGAATCAGACTGTGGGTGAAGAGAAAGCTCCTGAATGCAGCTTGAGAAGTACTGAGTAAGGAAAATGTTAAATCTAGTTTCATGTAGATCTGTAGGCTATACATAAAGTATCCTTAAATCCTATGATGACTTATCAGACAGACATTTTTGCTCAATAGAGTTAATGTTAAGGGCATATGCTCCGTATATTGTTGATATTCACTGATTGTGCCACCATTACAATCGTTCATACCAGCCACTCCTACAAACATATACAATAGGGTGTCTGTCTGGACATGTAGAAAGTGAAGGGTCCAGTTCCCAGTGGAAAAGGTCCAATAAAACTTTTATCCTACATATTAAAAATAGGATCTTTCAGTAAAAAACGGAAAGAGACATGTCACTCTAAAACATAGGAGTGATCAATGATTGATTCTTTTTTGTTATTGTCACTAGACAACACTAACACTCCTCACCCAGTAGATAGGACTTTCTGCCCTGGCAGCAGCAAGTTCCTTCCTTGATGCTGTTCATCAGTCTGTATAAAGGGGGCCTTGGCATGTCATCATGCTCTAGAAATCCATTTTATACTCTAAATACAGTTATATTTGAAGATGTACAGAAACAGTAGATTTATTTATCCAATTTATTACTGTATCCCTATTTCAAGTTATTGACTAAATGATTAGCCCAGTTCATATAAATGACTGTATGGCAGACTGTGGTTGATCTAGGTATACTTTATAGAATGTAACAAATGTATCAACATATTTTATCTCTGTTTTCCAAATTTAGGGTGAAACAGGAGAAGCCAAGAGGATATTCTGATGAACCTAATAAGAGCCATGAGGAAAACATTGATGCCGATAGTGATTTGGAAACTGAGTCCAGTGAGAATGAGAAGGGTACACCAGAAAGATCAAGTAAAAGTTACAAAAGAGAAAGAACCCATGATAGACATTTAAGCTCATCAAGTGAGATGGATGATGATGATTGCCAGAGACAGAAGGCTAAAGATAAGAAAATGAGTGACAGAGACAAAACAGAGAAAGAGAAATCTCCTCCATCCCCACGGGGTTATGACAGAGAAAGATCAGAAGACTTTAAGGGAAGGACAAGGAACAAGGAGCGTAGCAGTAAAGACTGGAATAGCAAAAGGGAAGACCAAGAGTATGAAGTTAGGGTAAAAGAAGAGGGAGAACAAGATCATAGTTGCAAAGTAAGAAAAAGAGAAAAAGAACATGTAATAAGCGAAGATGATGATGACTATTATAATGAAAAAGGTAGGAATGAGAAAAAACACAAAGAAAGAATTGATGAAGGAAAGCGAAGAGACAAGGCTGATAAAGATCAAGATCGCACAGACAAGTTGGGCAGAGAGCAACGCAACAAGCAGGAGAGGGATCGCGCAAACAGGTCGGAGAGGGATCGTGGCGACAGATCAGATAGGGATTACACAGAGAGGTCTGAGAGGGATCGTGGCGACAGGTCAGATAGGGATTACACAGAGAGGTCTGAGAGGGATCGTGGCGACAGGTCAGATAGGGATTACACAGAGAGGTCTGAGAGGGATCGAGCAGACAGGTCAGAAAGGGATCGCACAGATAGGTTGAACAAGGATCGTGCAGACAGGTCAGAGAGAGAGGCAATGGATAGAAATCATTCAAGTAGAGAAAATAGAAGTAGAGCTGAAAGAGATCGCACAGATGACAGAGAACATCAAGGCAAAACAGACAGAGAACGGAAAGAGGGTTCAGATAAAGCAAAGGTTCATGGGGACCTTGAGAAAAAGGTGAAAAGCCGGTCACCACCTGCTGAAAATGAAAAGGTTTCTGACTTAAAGCGCAAAGCAGATGAAACCTCAAAAGAAGGTGATTCCTCAAGTAACAAATTTGCAAAACGCAGTAATGAAGAAACTGTGTTATCAGCCAAGGACCGATATCTTGCAAGACAAATGGCTCGATCTGCAGTAAAATCATATGTAGAAAAAGAGGAGGACTAAATGGACATTGTTTATTTTAGTAATCCCAGATTGCTGAAAGCTCTGCAGATAACATGGCAATATATGTTCTTTTTTGTCATCATTGCGTTTCTCTGGTAAGAAATGCTTAATTTTTGGAATTTGTATTGATCATATAATAGATCTATTTATCTTTCTGTTTGGTGGTTTGTTGCTTAGGACTAATAGTAAGCTAAATTTTACAAGTAAACAATGTAAATTGCTATGTGGTTTTTCTTTCAAACAAGATGACGAAGATGACCATTTTAAACATACTAATTTTGGTGCATGTAGTTATAATTTTTTTAAGTAGTAAAATAAATAAAACCTGCATAAATTGGGTATCCCTGTAACCGTATGGAGCCACAGAAAAAAGATAATGTGTCATTTTTACCAAATAGTGCACTGGGTAGAAATGGAAGCCCTAAAAAGTAGCAAAATGGTGTTTTGTTTTTTATTTCACCCAACAAATAATTTTTTGGGTTTCGCCACAGATTGTAATGACATTACTTATTTTATAACAAAGTACAATTGGTGACGCCAAAAACAAGCTTTTATATGGGTCTGTAGGTGCAAAATTGAACGGGTTAGGATTTTTAGAAGGTGAGGAGGAAAAAAACGAAAGTGCAAAAATTAAGATTGTTTTGAGTCCTTAAGGGGTTTAAAAGAAAAAAATATTATAATATTAAAACTTTTCTTACCTAGCCCTGGTCCCCCGATCCTCTCTCTCCTTCCTGCTTCTTAGGCACTCGCAGGACCTGCCAGCTTAGCCATTCACTGGCCACTGCGGTGTCTCTTCTCAGTGATTGGCTGAGCAAGTCCGGCAACAAGTGCTCATCTCGGAAGAAGATCGGCGTGCTGGACGGAGATAAACAGGAGCTGCTGGGGATCTGGTCAAGGTAAGTATATATTTTTTTTTTCTATTTCCTGCCGGCCCCAGTACCATATAATTTTTGTTAGGAAACACTTTGATAACCCGTTTAATCTTTTTTAATCACTTAATTTGATGCATATTTAGGTTTCTTTTCGAAACTGAGCTGTAAGCTTGTAATGGTCACACAACTAGGATAGAATAATTTATCTGGGCAAGTGAAATGTACATAAAAATGTTTTCACTATTAACTTTGTCAGACTTTTATATAGTCGTGTCTACTATTCACATGCTTAACCAGGTGCATACTCTGTGTGGGGAATCATTAATCAGAGAATAGGGTCAGTGTATGCAAAGGTAGAAAATTTAGATTTATTTAAATATCTGCATTTTACAGTACATTTCACCTCTAGAAAGCATTAAACATTGACGAAACGCATTCTTTCCCTAATACTTAGTTACCGTGTTTAATGCTTTCTAGAGGTTTTTTTATGCACCTGCTTATGTTTTCATGACTTGTTTATGAGATTTCTTAAAATTAATTTCCATTTGTACTACAATAAGGTACTGTTCACTCTATTGTCATTTCTTCTGATTATTATGGAGCTATGACAAACTAAATTATATCTATTTCAAATATATACAAACAAATCTTCAGATAGAGGAGGAGTTTCTTTAAGAGATATTTACCTCCTGTACATGATGCTCGGATCATGCATGGCTGGTCCCAGGACCTGCCGGTAATGGCCATTAACCCCTCAGATGCCGTGATCAATACAGATTACGGCATCTGCGGCAGTGCGGTCAGAAATATGGATGATCGGATCGCCTGCAGCGCTGCCGGGGTGATACGATCATCCAGAATGGCTCACGCAGGTCCCCTCACCTGCCTCCGCCGCCTTCCACGGGTCTTCTGCTCTGGTCTGAGATCGAGCAGACCAGAGCTGTAGATGACTGATAACACTGATCAGTGCTATGCCCTATGCATAGCACTGAATAGTATTAGCAATCAAAGGATTGCTATAAATAGTCCCCTATGGGGACTGTTAAAGTGTAAAAAAAAAATATTGAAAATCCCCATCCCCGATAAAAATGTAAAATGTCCTTTTTTTCCCATTTTACCCCATATAAAAAAAATAATAATAATAATTCACATATTTGTTATCGCCACCTGCGTAAATGTTCGAACTATTAAAATATAATGTTATAGATCCCATACGGTGAACGGCGTGAACAAAAAACGCAAAATTGCTTCTTTTTTGTCACATTTTATAAAAAAATTAATTTATAAAAAAATGTATAAAAGTTTGATATGCACAAATGTGATATCGATAAAAAGTACAGATCATGGCGCAAAAAATTAGCCCTCATACCGCCGCTTATACGAAAAAATGAAAAAAGTTATAGGTAGTCAAAATAGAGGGATTTTAAACATACTAATTTGGTTAATAAGTTGATTTTTTTTTTACGCGCAACAATAATAGAAAAGTATGTAATCATGGGTATTTTAAGCGTATTGACCCACAAAATAAAGAACAAATGTCATTTTTACTGTAAACTGTACGGCGTGAAAACGATACCTTCCAAAATTTGCTAAATAGCGGTTTTCTTTTTAATTTCCCCACACATAGTATTTTTTTGGTTGCGCCATACAGTTTATGGTAAAATGAGTGATGTCATTACACAGGACAACTGGTCGCACAAAAAACAAGCCCTCATACTGGTTTGTGGATGAAAATATAAGAGTTTTTCGAAGATGAGGAGGAAAAAACGAAAATGCAAAAATAAAATTGGCCTGGTCCTTAAGGTCAAAATGGGCTTGGTCCCTAAGGGGTTAAATCCGTATCCCCAATCCACATGTTAGGGTATAAGTGCCTTATTGTGGGGGCCTCCGACCGCTAGGACCTCCCAAGATCATGTGAACGGGGGCTTCATTCATTATCTATGTTTGTGCAGGAGATACCAGAGTACAGCTTTCAGGTATCTTAGTCGCTTCCGTAGGCAAGGGAGTATATGCCGGTTCACCGCTTCATTCAGTGGGGAGAGTCAATACCCTGTTTTTGAGAGTCTGAGGTCGGATTCCCCATTATCAGGCAACGGGATAAGTTTTAAGAGCTGAAAAACCCCTTTAAATTTTAAGCTACAGTCTTCATCCCTTTATTCATACTCTTAGCTTAAGCTTTTTTCCTAAGGTAGTGTGTGTCTCCCATTAATATATGCTGTATGTAAGGCCCATGCATCCAGGATTTTGCTTCTTCTAGCTCTCACACACCAATTTGCCATGTATTCTATAAACGCTTTCTTGTTTTTACCCTCTTTCTTGGTGTTACCTTTAGTAAATCTGAGAGAAAGGAGGAAGGGATCTGGAAGAGACTCTGCCTTGAGTAGTATGCTGTTGGCTCTCTCTCAGAAGCAGCGGAACAGACAGCTATGTGAAGTAGTTACACAGGCACTGCAGTATCAAATTTATAGGAAATGGTGTGAAAAAAAAATCCTAATTGCTGGTTTATGTGTAAACATGAGAAAAACAAAAACTTAAAGGTTGCACGACACTGTCCCTGCTAATAGTATCACTGAAATATTATATGATTAAGTTAACCACTTTATGATGTGACACCTTATGTATGGATTACTCTTTACATGACAATTAGGGTTTTATTGTTTTGTATCCCACATCTTCATGATCCTTGTCCAATGTTTTGTACTACCTCAAGTAAACCTTATTGGGAGAATTTACTAAGACTGGCTTTTCACATACTAGTCTCAAGCAAAGACCTTCTGGCTTCCCCTTTATGTGATTTATTAAGAGGCACACACCTCTTAATACATCAGGTAGTGCCCCAGCTGCCCACGTGCCGTTTTTTAAGACCTGCCCTGAGCTAGTGTAGATTTCAATTATAATTTACTCTTGCGTAAATTGTAATATATTTGGTATCGGTGAAGGTCATAGCCCTTCCACATGCACTTGACTCTAAGCTCCACCCACTTGGCGAGCGCAGTTTAAAGTTTGTACTGGCTTCATAAATTTCTGCTATGTTTTTAGTTGTCGCTTTAAAAGCCAGACCTGATCATCACAACAACTGCAATCTGTTTAAAGAGAAAATGATCTTCATAAGGATTCACAAATGTTTCCCTATTTATTGTAAATATTTTGGAAGCTAAAGGAAATATACTGGAATTTTGAATTGTCAGCTTTAATAAAATGTAACAAAAGCTATAAAAGGTTAAGCGCAGGTTCTGTTCGTAGTACAGAACAAATCTGATTAATACAAAAATCACTACAAAAACTGAACTAGGTCATGCCAAAGAAAAGCATGTTTTCCAACACAAAGTTAGTTGGGTTTATAATTCTCAAATATTTAATATCTGACCACTGTGGTTTTTCCCACTCCAAAAAGAAGCAAAGATTGGTTAATGTTTGATAAGTGCATGCGGATGTGCTATTGTTTCAAAAGGTTATCCAAAGTGAATATTCTCATGATTGACCAAGGTGCCTAGGGAAAGGGAGAGGTCTGTTACATTCCTGGCAATAAATGTTAAAAAGATCGGATTGATCCAGTGCATTTTATCACAGTCATCCAATGAATAGTTTGTGCATGCTTGCCTTTGGCTTACTTAATGTGAATGGATCAGTCATTGAGCAATGCTAGGAAAAACAAATCACACTTCCTCTCGGATTTCTTTGTGGGGACAGCGGAGAAAACATGTTATCCTAGAGCCCAACAAACCACACTTCCATGCTATACAGTGCATTCTAAAAGTATTCAAGAACCTTTTTCTTTTTTCACAATTTAGTATGTTGCAGCCTTGTGCTAAAGATTTCCCCATCATTCTTTACGAATTCCCCCATAATGACAAAGTAAAATCAGAGGGGGAGATTTATCAAACTTGTACAGAGGAAAAGTTGCTGAGTTGCCCATAGCAACCAATCAGATCGCTTCTTTAATTTTTAAAAAGGCCTCTGAAAAATGAAAGAAGCGATCTGATTGGTTCCTATGGGAAACTCAGCAACTTTTCCACTGCACAGGTTTTGATAAATCTCCCCCAGAATGTTTAGAAATCAATGCTAGATTATTGAAGAGGGAAAACACAAACATAGCATTGACATGCTTTGCAAAGTACTTATTTTTTTAAGCACGTTTGGCAGCGATTACAGCCTTTAATATTCTTGGGTAGAAAGCCACAAGGTTTGCACATCTCGATTTGGGACTTTTTGCCATTCTTCTGCAGATCCTCTCAAGCCCTGTCAGGTTGGATGAAGACCTTCGGTGGAAGCCATTTTCAAGTCTCTCCAGAGATAGTCAATTGAGTTCAAGTCAGGACTCTGGTTGGGCCACTCAAGGGCATTCACAAGACACTCCTCTGTTGTCTTGGCTGTGTGCTGAACCCTAACCAGTCTCCCTGTCACAGCTGCTAAAAACTAAATAAAAAAACAGCATGATGCTGCAATCACCGTGCTTTACTGTAGGTATGATATTGGGCAGGTGATGAGCAGTGCCTGCATACCTTCAGACATGATGCTTAGGTTCACACATCAGAATTTCCATGTGGCCATTACAAGTGGAATTCAGCAGGACTCTGCTGCTATGTATAGCTTAATATAAATCATGAATTTCAAACCTGATCTACCTGATTATACCATCCTAATTGTTAATTTTGTGATTATAATATAGCTATAATGTCAAATGCCAGTGCATATTGTCTTGCCTCTTAGACCAATTGTTAAAGGCACAGGCTATCTGGAGGCGAGTGCCTCTTTTTTTTTTTTTCTTTTTTTCTTTTTTTCTTCTTCTGGATTAAGGGTTGCTGGACTTTTGCAGCTCCTACAGTCATGGCCGTAAATGTTTGCACCCCTGGAATTTTTCAAGAAAATGAAGTGTTTCTCACAGAATAGGATTGCAATAACATATGTATTGCTATACACATGTTTATTCCTTTTGGATGTATTGGAACTAATTCAAATAATAGAGGAAAAATAGAAAATTGGACATAATGTCACACAAACTCCAAAAATGGTCTGGAAAAAATTATTGACACCCTTTCAAAATTGTGGGAAAATAAGATTGCTTCAATCATGTTATGCTCCTTTTAACTCACCTGGGGCAAGTAACAGGTGTGGGCAATATAAAAATCCCACCTGAAAGTAGATAAAAAGTAGAGAAGTTCACTTAGTCTTTGCATTGTGTATCTGTGTGTGCCACACTAAGCATGGAAAACAGAAAGAGAACTGTCTAAGGACTTGAAAACCAAAATTGTGGAAGAATATCAACAATCTCAAGGTTACAAGTCCATCTCCAGAGATCTAGATTTGCCTTTGTCCACAGTGTGCAACATTAGCAAGAAGTTTGCAACCCATGGCACTGTAGCTAATCTTTCTAGGCGTGGACGGAAGAAGAAAATTGATAAAGGTGTCAACGCAGGATAGTCCCGATGGTGGATAAGCAGCCCCAAACAAGTTCCAAAGATATTCAAGCTGTCCTGCAGGCTCAGGTAGCATCAGTGTCAGCGCGAAATGTCTGTCGACATTTAAATGAAATTAAATGCTATGGCAGGAGACCCAGGAGGACCCCACTGCTGACACAGAGACATAAGAAAGCAAGACTATATTTTGCCAAAATGAACTTGAGTAAGTCAAAATCCTTCTGGGAAAATGTCTTGTGGACAGATGAGACCAAGATAGAGCTTTTTGGTAATGCACATTATTTTATTGTTTACCAAAAACGGAATGAGGCCTACCAAGAGTGGTGGAGGTTCAATGATGTTTTGGGGTTGCTTTGCTGTCTCTGGCACTGGTTTCCTTGAATGTGTGCAAGGCATCATTAAATCTGAGGATTACCAAAGGATTTTGGGTCACACAGTACAGCCCAGTGTCAGAAAAGGTGCCCTTCCAATAAGAGTGACCTAGAGCAGTTTGCAAAGGAAGAGTGGTCCAACATTCCGGCTGAGAGGTGTAAGAAGCTTATTGATGGTTATAGGAAGCGACTGATTTCAGTTATTTTTTCCAAAGGGTGTGCAACCAAATATTAAGTTAAGGGTGCCAATAATTTTGTCCAGACCATTTTTTGAGTTTGGTGGGACTTTGTGTCCAATTGGCTTTTTTCCTCCCTTTTCTGGTTTAGTTCTAATATACACCAAGGGAATAAACATGTGTATAGCAAAACATGTGTTACTGCAATCCTTTTCTGTGAGAAATACTTAATTTTCTTGAAAAATTTCAGGGGTGCCAACATTTACGGCCATGACTGTATATGCCTGTTCTCACAGGTGTTATAATGTTCCAATATCTGGCCACACATTTTTGACTCCCTTCTTCACCTTCTTAGTGAAAGTTGTGTTATGTCTGTTTCTGCCTTTTTATTTAAAAAATAAAAAAAAGTTGCAAAATTTGTGGAGGGGGTGTCATAAGACACAGCAACTGCGATCCATTCATATGTCTTGATGTTATACCGTCTAGTTTTCTGGCAGGGTATGCTACAAAATATGTGACAAATGTGACCGTTTGTAGCAAAAATAATCTCCAAAAAACAATCAAGATAAATGCACCCCTTGTGCATATTTGTATTTCTATACTATGTTATTAAGGAAATCCTAGTCCATATTTGCATGTGGACTTCATAGATGGGGTCTATAGGTGCACAATACTTTTAGTAGAAGTTCAAATGTTATAATAAAATATTTAAGTGAAATAAATTGCAACCACCATTTTCTACAGGATCAGCCAACAATTCTATTTCTGTGACGAGCTTTCTTGATGGAACCAATAAAAGATAAACCACTGCATAGAACAAGGATAACATTCTACTAGTTGAGAATGTTGCACAGATTAAATCTTTAGCTTTTGGTCACCTATAGACATACATAAAATAATGTGTTCTGGCTTCTTCTCAAGGACTAGATATATTGGAATTAAATAAGCGACTAAAAATATAAAATAAATGACTGAAAAATAAAAATATGTTTAAACATAAATAGAAATAAATATAAAAATTAATATAAAAAATGTGGATGTGGTTGACGTGTGGGCGGTAGGAAAATGGGTGAGTGGGATTAGATGATGAGTCTACCATAGTTTAAATTATTGTGCACGTGGTTACAGATGTAGTATAAGTCTGATAGTGTGGTGAAATGGAGTGCAACTATGTATATGGATAATATGATATAATGTAACGTGTATGTCTGTATTTCTGTAGGGAATAAAACAAATGTCTATGTCCAGGTACAACGATGCTTTATTTTACTAAATACAATGTAAAAATATGTAACAATAAATAGAAGTGCAGGATCCTTGCACTTATCATATACTTTCAAATAATTGATATAACATATAGTATCACAGACAGCAATAGTAAATAGTTAGTAATAAATTTGTGGAAAATTGTGGAGCATATAGGGTAGATGCGGGCGTGCAGGCGCTGGAGGTCCTAAAAAACAGGCCCATTGTCCGGATAATTTTACTCTACTAGAGAGTCATTTAGAATAAAAAGGAAAGGAAAAGGTGAGTCCTCCAAAGGACACAGCAGGTGGTCACAGCAATATAGTTCTTACGCTTCCCTGTGATCGTGAAAAGGCCAGATAGCGCGGCGGCTCTAATTGATCGGCACGGAAGGTCCCAGGCGGACCGAAACGTGTCTGATCCCCACCATCACTGACCAAAGATCACGGACAGCACCAGATTACTAACCCCTATCTGCTACACCATCGTGGAACTAGCACGTCCGTCACACACACAGCTGGTCACAGCACACAGAGCGATCCGTGAATTCAAAGAAGCGCGTGCTCAGAACATCACCAGGACCAAGACCCACCACCATTACACTGCTTACCCGACTCCTGCAGACATCGTGATCCGTCCGAGGAATGTAAGTCTGCTTGCCGGCAGCTCTCAAGTTTATCCCGGACATCGCTGCCACCACTGTCACGGCCAGGAGGTGAGAAGGACTGCCACATCCGAGGGTAAGCGGTACAGTGTATCAAACCGGTTATCTGACTGCCGCCGTGCCGTATTTCCATTTTCATCTCATGGCCGCAGTGCCGCCCATCATCTGCTCATCACTCGTTTTCAATGGCCGCCGTGCCGAGCAATTAGAGCTGCCGTGCTATCTGGCCTTTTCACGGTCACAGAGAAGCGTAAGAACTATATTGCTGTGACCACCTGCCGTGTCCTTTGGAGGACTCACCTTTTCCTTTCCTTTTTATTCTAAATGACTCTCTAGTAGAGTAAAATTATCCGGACAGCGGGCCTGTTTTTTAGGACCTCCAGTGCCTACAAGTGCACTGCGGGCGCCCGCATCTACCCTAAATGCTCCACAATTTTCCACAAATTTATTACTAACTATTTACTATTGCTGTCTGTGATACTATATGTTATATCAATTATTTTAAAGTATATGATGAGTGCATGGATCCTGCACTTCTATTTATTGTTACATATTTTTACATTGTATTTAGTAAAATAAAGCATCGTTGTACCTGGACATAGACATTTGTTTTATTTGTTACAGAAATACAGACATACACATTACATTATATCATATTATCCATATACATAGTTGCACTCCATTTCACCACACTATCAGACTTATACTACATCTGTAACCAAGTGCTCAATAATTTAAACTAGATTTCCATCATCTAATCCCACTCACCCATTTTCCTACTGCCCACACGTCAACCACATCCACATTTTTTATATTTATTTCTATTTATGTTTAAACATTTTTTTATTCATTTATTTTATATTTTTTAGTCGCTTATTTACTTCCAATATATCTAGTCCTTGAGAAGAAGCCAGAACACATACTTTTCTTTACTTATTATTCCATTGAGTGTTGAGAGGATACCACTCCTGGCTAAATTCTCGGTCAAGGTAGTGTGGTAGATTGAGTACCTCCATATTCTAGTCATTTCTCTCCATACATAAAATAATGTCAATGAACACACAAATGCTACGCAATTTTGTGTTCATTATGTAAACAGTCTGTCAAAGTGCTTACTTGCAAAGCACATGTTATTAGCAGGAATAGAAAGACTACCGTCCTGTTTTGTTCCCATACATGCAATATAAGGCTAAGTTTCCACTTGTTTTTTTTTCTCGCAGTTTTTTCCACTGCAGTTTTTGAGCCAAACCCAGAAGTGCATTCAAAAGGAATAGGACAGAAGGACTTACACTTCTCCTCCCTTATGGATCCACTTCTGACTTTGGCTCAAAAACTGCAGTGGCAATTTTTCAAAAACTGACAGAAAAAAGCAAATGGAAACTTAGCCTTAGTCAGCAACTTGTCAAAAAAGGAGGTGCCCATACAGCTTAACAAACTGACAGTAAATTAGTAACTATAGGGGAGATTTATCAAAACTTGTCTAGAGGAAAAGTTTGAGTTGCCCAGGGCAACCAATCAGATCGCATCTTTCATTTCTGAAACGGCATCTGAAAATGAAAGAAGTGATCTGATTGGTTGCTATGGGCAACTCAGCAACTTTTTTTCTGGACAAGTTTTGATAAATCTCCCATTATGTTCAGTCCATTTTCTAAATGTATATGGAGTCCTGAATAATGAATACATTCAGAACATGGGTTAAACATAATCTCTTGTTGACTATGTCAGTCCAATAACTTCTTTGAGCACGGCTGCAGTATATGCCAGGAACCTTGTTTAACAGGTTCCTGATGTATACTGTGAGTATACGACTAAAATGTAATGGATGCTTAGGCAAACCTGTGCGTGCATGGGGCAGTGCAGTGGAATCACATATTACTCTACAAACTTATAGGCAATCTTGTGCTTGCCTGGTGTGTGAGGACACACACAGGAGGTCCCAAAATTCATAACATCCTCCAAACGTGTGAAGGCAAACTCGTGTAGCTTGTCTGGGCTTATTCAGAATGGAAACAACAGGAGTAATGCCAGTGAGGGTAGGCAAACGAAATTAATGGCGTGAGGCATACTGAGACAGGGCAAAGTCGAGATTATGAGAAAGGTTCTCTAAGGGATTTAGGTTACCATCACCAGGGGATGTGGAAAGGTCAAAACGGTTGCTCAGTGAGGGAGCACCCCACAATTCTGTGGGATAAGTAGGGAAAGGAAGTGTGTATAAGGAGAATGGAAGAGCTATTTATACATCCACTAGTTGAGGGTTTAGTAATATCCTTCCTTGGGGTGGTTCCAAAAAAGGAGACCGGGAATTTCATTTGCTTTAACATATATTATACCTAAAAGATACTATCTAGCACCACTACATACATACCAAAACACTAATTCCACATTAAGGTCACTTGCTCTCGAAAAAGTGCCGGACGAAATAAGCCCCACTGAATTTACACACATGCACATTTACACACTCGTACAATACACTGACCTCTGTATTAGCGCAATTCCCTTAAGTGACAGATCTCCATCCATTCTGTGCCAAACTGCTAAGGAGGGGTCAGGGGTACTGATAAAACAGCCGGTGATGGTACTGATGGCATAGGCAGCTCACAGATTCATGGTGATGACCTGCTGTTCTTATGCTGTAGGCTGCCATGTAGTGAGTCCTCCCTTTCCTCTGACCTGATGGCTGGGAAAGCTCTGGGAGGCTGATGATGACTGCTGTATGGAATGTGTGTAATGCTGTATATCTGCCATTCTTTTTCCCTTACACCATGAGCCCCAGCCATAGATCTCACCCTGTGTGGGCCCTACCATGCAAGTGGTCCTATAGTTATCTTTGTAAACTCCCCCGCCACCCCATTTCTTAGGCTAGGTATTGCCTCCTGAGGCGAGCCACTCAACTGGCCTCATGGCTGAAGCACCCCTGGTTGTCAGTGTTAAAAAACAACAACTTGAGAACATGTAGTATGTTGATATATTTATTATGGCAGTAAATTTCTTACAGTAACAGTTACAATACAAGGCACATACTGATGATTTACAATCCGTCTTGCAACATTCATAAGTGAAACGGCTGCATAATTTAATACAGATACATAATGTACAGGTGAATGAATATAATATATAGGTATGTACAACTCCAATTACATGCTTTACTATTCCTGATCAACACAAATATATAAATATATGTATATATACCAATATCTGGTATCTCTCTGTGAAACCACAGGATGGCTTTGGATGCACACTTTTCACATAGAACCAGCTCATAGTATCACAGCATCACAAAGTGCACACTGTGATTGTGCTATTAAAAAGAACTAGCAATCTGATAACACACATAATAACAGTCTTTGAAAGGATATATTCTCTGAAATAGAACGCATTGTGTTTTATTATGAAAGGACGGAAAGGAAACGACAATGGCACATGATGTATTGTATACAGAGGAGGGAAGCTTCTTTATATTGGATTGGATGCAGGTAACCAGGATGTGCTTAATGTTAATAATCAAATTTCCCTATGTTTCCTAAATAGGTTACTTGTATATCACTGTATAGAAACATATCTACAATAGCAATATTTTCATTTACACCAACTTATGGGTCAGTGATTCAAAGGAGGTTTAATGACATTGCATGTAATCTATTCATTTTACATTACTAATAGAAAAGAAAACGGGTTTGCCATCTGTTGTATAAAAAAAAAAGCTTTTGGTCTTTTAGTTATCGTCAAACTTTTTTTTTTGCTGTTCTTACTGGCTTAATTTACCCCTGATCTGACCAGTGTTTTGATATTTTATACTATGTTAAAGGCATATACAGTGCAGGATTTTCCTGTAGTCATGTACTTGACAGACTCAAGAACATGAAGCCTCTGAGGCAGAGTATATATGAGCTCCCACTACATGGTCCCTCACAACTGATCAGTGTGGACTGACACCGATCCTGAGAATGGAGGACAACTGTGCCCTGTACACGGAGTGGTAGTACTCAGCAATGAGAGAATAAAATGCTTCTTCATTTGTTTGGGGGACAATAGTTCCTAGGATGTCCCCCAGTGCTGGCCCCTGTGGAGGAAATAGCTTTGGATCTTGGGATAACCCCTTTAAACACTTAAAGGGGTACTCCGGCGCTTAGACATCTTATCTCCTATCCAAAGGATAGGGGATAAGATGCCTGATCGCGGGGGTCCTGCCACTGGGGACCCCCGTGATCTTGCACGCAGCACCCCAGTTAAAATCAGTCCCCGGAGCATGTTCGCTCCGAGTCTGATTACCAGCTACCACAACAGTGGTGGTACCCCCGCGATCAGGCATCTTATCCCCTATCCTTTGAATAGGGGATAAGATGTCTAAGCGCCGGAGCACCCATTTAAGTTTGTTCACCTCCCATATTTCTAACTTCTTTTAAGACCTCTCACTTTGAGCTTACACAATGATGTAGTGACACACACATGACACTTAACCCCTTAAGGACCGGAGGTTTTTCCGTTTTTGCATTTTCGTTTTTTGCTCCTTGCCTTTAAAAAATCATAACTCTTTCAAATTTACACCTAAAAATCCATATGATGGCTTATTTTTTGCGCCACCAATTCTACTTTGTAATGACGTCAGTCATTTTGCCCAAAAATCTATGGTGAAGCGGGAAAAAAAATCATTGTGCGACAAAATTGAAAAAAAAACGCTGTTTTGTAACTTTTGGGGGCTTCCGTTTCTACGTAGTACATTTTTCGGTAAAAATGACACCTGATATGTATTCTGTAGGTCCATACGATTAAAATGATACCCTACTTATGTAGGTTTGATTTTGTCGGACTTTTGGAAAAAATCATAACTACATGCAGGAAAATTAATACGTTTAAAATTGTCATCTTCTGACCCCTATAACTTTTTTATTTTTCCGTGTATGGGGCGGTATGAGGGCTCATTTTTTGCGCCGTGATCTGAAGTTTTTAACGGTACCATTTTTGCATTGATAGGACTTATTGATCACTTTTTATTCATTTTTAAATGATATAAAAAGTGACCAAAAATGCACTATTTTGGACTTTGGAATTTTTTTGCGCGCACGCCATTGACCGAGCGGTTTAATTAATGATATATTTTTATAATTCGGACATTTCCGCACGCGGTGATACCACATATGTTTATTTTTATTTTTATTTACACTGTGTTTTTTTTTTTATTGGAAAAGGGGGGTGATTCAAACTTTTAATAGGGGAGGAGTTAAATGATCTTTATTCACTTTTTTTTTTCACTTTTTTTTTGCAGTGTTATAGGTCCCATAGGGACCTATAACACTGCACACACTGATCTCCTATGCTGATCACTGGTTTCTCATAAGAAACCAGTGATCAACGATTCTGCCGCATGACTGCTCATGCCTGGATCTCAGGCACTGAGCAGTCATTCGGCGATCGGACAGCGAGGAGGCAGGAAGGGGCCCTCCCGCTGTCCTGTCAGCTGTTCGGGATGCCGCGATTAGCCGCGGCTATCCCGAACAGCCCGACTGAGCTAGCCGGGAACTTTCACTTTCACTTTTAGCCGCGCGGCTCAGCTTTGAGCGCGCGGCTAAAGGGTTAATAGCGCGCGGCGCCGCGATCGGCGCTGCGCGCTATTAGAGGCGGGTCCCGGCTTCACTATGACGCCGGGCCCGCCATGATATGACGCGGGGTTACTGTGTAACCCCGCGTTATATCAGAAGAGAAGGACCAATGACGTACCGGTACGTCCTTGGTCCTTAAGGGGTTAAAGGGGTACTCCGTTGAAAACCTTTTTTCTTTTAAATCAACTGGTGGCAGAAAGTTAAACATATTTGTAAATTACTTCTATTAAAAAATCTTAATCCTTCCAGTACTTATTAGCTGCTGAATGCTACAGAGGAAATTCCTTTCTTTTTGGAACACTGATGACATCACGAGCACAGTGCTCTCTGCTGACATCTCTGTCCATTTTAGCAACCATGCATAGCAGATGTATGCTAAGGGCAGCATGATGGCTCAGTGGTTAGCACTGCTGCCTTGCAGTGCTGGGGACTTGGGTTCAAATCCCACTAAGGACAACAATAAATAAAGTGTTATTATTGTTATAACGTCAGCAGAGAAAACTGTGCTCGTGATGTCATCAGAGAGCATTCCAAAAAGAAAAGAATTTCCTCTGTAGTATTCAGCAGCTAATAAGTACAGGAAGGATTAAGATTTTTTAATAGAAGTAATTTACAAATATGTTTAACTTTCTGCCAACAGTTGATTTAACAGAAAAAAGGTTTTCACTGGAGTACCCCTTTAATGGTAAGCACTATTCTTTAGTTCTTATTGGTTCAGCGGGAGCTATGTTGCCAATGCTAACCACTTATGAATTATGACCCTGATGAATTATGGTTCAGGCAACATGAAACCAATGATAGATTCTCTTTAATGCTCACATCATGAGGCTGCCTCACAGAAGGCTGTGTTATGTCAAACGTTAGCATATGCTCATTTCTGAAATTGCTGTAAAAGAAAGAATCAGCCACACATAGACATGCAGCAGATTTGCACTGTACAATATAGGTTCTAGCACTACTGAGGCTAAATCAACACAACGCTCACTCTCAACTGCACTCACCTTACCTTTACTATTTAATATTGAACTTGTTTACAGACGTATACTAGTATGAGACTAGACGTGAATTTGAGTCAGTTCGTCAAGAACGGCATTTGTTCAAAATTCAACAAAAAATTAAAAAAATTATTATTATGGAATATTTAGAATCAGGCTCTTTTGTGATTTCTTTGGATTTGTTTCATTCCCCCTCCTGTATACTAAGTGGCCCAGAGTATACAGTAATGATTGGAATGTTTTAGCTTCCCATACACTGTTAGAAAATACCTAAAATTAACAATCATTTTTTTTCTTAAAGGGGTATACCAGCTCTTAAAAACGTATCTAGTTGTTGTGGGTCTGACCACTGGGACCTTGTTGAACAAGAGCTTGTGAAGAGGGACTCAACTGTTCCTGCTGGTTAGAGTGATGGGTCGGCATACACACCATTCATTGTTTATGGGAGCACTAGAGATACCCAAGTACCATTACCATAGACAATGCATTGAGCACAACAGTCCATGCAATTGGGACAGCGAGCCCCTTTCGGAACCCCTCCCCCTGATGGACCCCTGGGATCTAACACACATCCTCTGGATAGGGGCTATGTTTTTAAGTGCTGGAATATCCCTTTAAATACCTATTTAAAGTACTCTACATCTGCTTAGCCTAGGGACTTTTTTTTACAAATGTGTTTAACTGCACATTTTTCTACCTGTATTAAAGCCACATCGCCTGGCCCAGTTGCACACCTAACCCAACAGCATCATAGTAACTGCAGTATTAGGAACAAATAACCAATGGAATTTGAAGCCAAAATATACCGCATTTATCGGCGTATAACACGCATTTTTTAGACGAAAATTTTTAGCCTAAAGTCTATCTGCGTGTTTTACGCCGATAAGCTGCTGCCCGATTCTCTGCCCCTGCCTGTCCTGGGGTCCAGAGACTGCTGGCGCCGCTGCCCCATTGCCTCCCCCCATCCCCGGTTTTTCTGACCCCACACAAGCCCCCAGGAAAGGCAGGGGGAGAGAGGCCGTCGTTGCCCGCTTCTCTCCCCCTGCCTTTCCTGGGGAAAAGAGCCCTGCTTCCGCTGCTTCACTCCCCCTGGCTATCGGCGCCGCTGCCCCTTCTCTCCCCCTGGCTATCGGCGCCGGGAGAGAAGTGGGCAGCGACGGCCTCTCTCCCCCTGCCTTTCCTGGGGGCTTCTGCGGGGTCAGAAACAGTGTATCGGGGTATACACATGCACACACACGCACCCTCATTTTACCAAGGATATTTGGGTAAAAAACTTTTTTGTGTTATAGGCCGGTGCGTGGTATACCCCAATAAATACGGTATCTCATTACACTTATGTAAAACCAGTCTGCTTTAGTCACTGCACATACACCTATCTGCTGTAGTAAATGTATATACATACACTGGTTAAATCAGTGTCACATACCTCTTCGGAGTCTAAGATGTCTTATATTATCTCTTGTATTCTGCAGGTTGAGGTATTTTGGGTTGCTGTGTAACCACTTGACTTCTTGTAATGGTGATCACCATTTTCTACCATGTATCTATCTGTACAGAGGTGATCACCTAAAGTTCTATCTATAATTTATTGTTAAATGAAGCTTATTACCGGCAGAGTAAGGCTATGTTCACACTGTCTCCACTAAATGGAGCTCCGTCGCTCAGTCCATTGTAAGAATAGTTGAGCAGAAAAAAAAAAAATACTGCATGTCCAATTTTTTTTCTCAGCTTCTCCTGTAAAATACCAAACACCTGGCATTCAAGTCAATGGGATTCACTGGGATCCAGTGGTGTCAGTTCTGCTCCGTGTGGTCGAGCTGACCCTGAATTGGTCAGAGCACAATAGCAGTGGGAACATAGCCTTACAGTGCAAAATATGCATACACAGGAGTTTATAAACCCATTGCAGTGCAAGTATATAAAGTGGTAAATTGTAACAACAATTGTAAAAACTAAGTGACCTGTATATTAAATATCATATACATTTCAGTCATATGATTACCTAATTTACAATCAGACCTTAATAATTCATGTATTAGGTTTACTACTGGTGAACTTGGGAGGACGCACACACACAGTATATTATACACTTATAAACTGTTGTTGCATCACTTGGTAACAAGTGCAATACAAACTTATACTTAATTTATAGCTATTTATGATGGTTGCTACTATCTATACTATCTAACATCTGTCTCTTTTCAAAGCTTAGTTTGCTGGGGTCACTTTGCAAGGTGAATTATGCAAATACAATATTGGATCTTAAAACTCACCATCTGTCAAAAAAGAAAAAGAATGCAGAGCGCTCTCAAAATCGAATGTTTTGTGCTTATATATTTAAACAAACATTGAATCTACGCACATTTACGATGAAACATCTTCCAGGAATTTAAGAATGTTGTTTCTTATAGTCAGGCATTATGCACTGCAGTACTGTACAGAACAGTGGCTAGCACTTACAGGGGAAGCAAATAGAGCCAATATATGACTGTATTAATGCACTTACATAAAATATTAGCATTAAAGGAGAACTCCAGCCAAAATGAACTCATCCCCTATCCACAGGATAAGGGATAAGTAGCTTATAGCGGGGGATCCCATCGGTCGGCTCTGAAACAGGACCTGGCTCTCGGTGAGGAGCATGTGTGGTAGATGACACGCGCTTCATTCATTTCTAAGAGACCCGTGTACAGCACTTGGGCATCGTCGGCGCTCCCATAGAAATTAATGAAGCACGTTCCATCTACCGGTAGACGACACGTGCTCCTTACTCAGAGGTCTGTTCCAGAGATCGCGGGGGTCCCAGCAGTCAAACCCTCCGTGATCACCTACTTATCCCCTATCCTGTGGATAGGGGGTACATACATTTTGTCTGCAGTCCTCCTTTAAAGGGAAACTCCGGTGGAATTTTTTTTTTTACAAATCAACTGGTGCCAGAAAGTTAAACAGATTTGTAAATTACTTCTATTTAAAAATCTTAACCCTTCTAGTACTTATCAGCTGCTGTATACTAGAGATATACTACAGAGAAATTTGTGAATTTCTTTTCTGCCTGACAACAGTGCTCTCTGCTGACACCTCTGTCCGTGTCAGGAACTGTCAGGTTAGAAGCAAATCCCCATAGAGAAAACCTCCTGTTCTATACAGTCCTGACACGGACAGAGGTGTCAGCAGAGAGCACTGTTGTCAGGCAGAAAAGAAATTCACAAATTTCTCTGTAGTATATCTCTAGTATACAGCAGCTGATAAGTACTAGAAGGGTTAAGATTTTTAAATAGAAGTAATTTACAAATCTGTTTAACTTTCTGGCACCAGTTGATTTGTCAAAAAAAATTCCACCGGAGTTCCCCTTTAAGTAACTTTGCTAACAATCATGATTGATTCAAATTACCATTTTGTATATCCAGGTTCTGTGCAGACCTATGTATCTTTGGGTGCTGTGATCCTGCAGTCATGTGTTAAGGCCCTTTTACATGAGTTTATTATTGGGCAAATGAACATTCCTAAGCAGCCAATAATGATGAATATAAAAGGCCGTATGAACAATCCAGTGATCGTTCGGGCAACTGTACTATTGGTGGAGCCTGGTGAAGACTTGGCAAATGAGCTCCAATGACTGAGATTGGCGCTTGTTTCCTGCCTCCCATTGGCCTGTGTAAAAGGGTCTTATTCTCTTTGTTTCTTCTGTTTTTATTTTTTATTAAACTACAGTTCCTTTGAATTTATCAACATTACATTACATTAAAGGGGTACTCCGCCCCTAGACATCTTATCCCCTATCCAAAGGATAGGGGATAAGATGTCTGATTGCAGGGAGTCCCCAGCGATCAGAAATCTTATCCCCTATTCTTTGGATAGGGGATAAGATGTCTAGGAGCAGAGTACCCCTTTAAAAGGTAATAAAGAAATTACAGCAATATCGACAATAATATGAAAAGGGAGGCATCATTTAATGACTATAGATGGAATTATACAGGTTTCTGCACTTCAGCTGTTGTATAATACTGTATCCTTCCCAAGTTCTGACAGGTGATTTGCGAAGTTGAGCCTTACAGAGTTTTTTTTTCACAACATTACTAAGTGTAAACTGATGCACTATGTGAACTTAGACATATTTCAAATGCACAAGCATTTCTGAAAATGTAGTGTTTAAAAGGTATACTGTAAATTTACCAATCCCCCATGTGCCTTCTTTGACTTGCCCTGTTGTCCTATGACCATCTTAGGGCATCCACTGAGATGGTTGAGCATCAACTGCATATTGCTCATAAGTCTCTACTGCACATGCATGCAAGGGGGATTGTGGGAAAGTAGGTAGGATGTTGGCCCTTTGACATAAAACAGCACATTATTCCTTCTTAACATATATGCATGCAGTGCATTATTTATTTTAACAGCTTTGTTTCATGTGGAAACCCCTTTAAAATGTCATGTAATGGTGTGCAAAAAGTTTGAATTTAGTAATGGTCTTCATATAGTTCAAAAGTGGAGCAATTACTCATAGCAACAAATTAGATTGCTTATTTTTATTTTTCAGAGGCCTTTTTAAAAATTAAAGAAGCCATCTTATTGGTTGCTATGGGCAACTACTCCACTGTTCCCCTGCCCCCCTGGCCAGGATTACAAAAATCTCCCCCACAGTATATATCCAAGCCTTATCTATACACTACAAATGTTCAGGATTTCCACGGCAGCTGTTTCTGCCGAAAAATTCCACACTGTGCATGGTCTGGCAGAATCCCATTGAAAACAATGGGAATTTCTGAGCTAAATTTTTCTGCTGAATTTCACTTGGAAATTCCTTTGTGAGAACATGGCCTTAAAGTTGCCCACTTTTTGTGCTTTGTGTAACCTGCCAAGAGAATGACTGCTCTGGGTACATTTATGGCTCAGAATATTGTTTATTGTTGCTCTCTTATACCTGATGAACTAAGTATGACCTATTTATTAAATTATTAGATTTAATATTTATGATTATTAGAAATAGGATGTGAAATTGTAATTTCCTGTTACAGAGGGTGAAATTAAGTAAGATTCTCTTGTTGCCTATATGTTGCGCTGCATTAACCAGTTACTGCCACTACACATAGTGCGGGCATTGTGGCTGTGCTGAAAAGCTGTGGCGCCAAATGTCAGAACCCCACAGATCAGTGATTGATGGCCCTTCCTGTGGATAGGTCATCAAGTAACTTTCCTTGAAAAACCCCTTGATTTGAGGATATCACATATAGAGAACACTTGTGGTGATGCTCCGAATCAATAACCATATATCATTATATAATCTGTGAAAGACCAAGGAGATCCTGAAAGAATGACTTGTTGGGATACTTGAGGACTGTGCTTATTCTAGACAATCCTTTAACCCCTTAAGGACTCAGGGTTTTTCCGTTTTTGCACTTTCGTTTTTTCCTCCTTACCTTTAAAAAATCATAACCCTTTCAATTTTCCACCTAAAAATCCATATTATGGCTTATTTTTTGCGTCGCCAATTCTACTTTGCAGTGACATTAGTCATTTTACCCAAAAATGCACAGCGAAACGGAAAAAAAAATCATTGTGCGACAAAATCGAAAAAAAAACGCCATTTTGTAACTTTTGGGGGCTTCCGTTTCTACGCAGTGCATATTTCGGTAAAAATTACACCTTATCATTATTCTGTAGGTCCATACGGTTAAAATGATACCCTACTTATATAGGTTTGATTTTGTCGCACTTCTGGAAAAAATCATAACTACATGCAGGAAAATTTATACGTTTAAAAATGTCATCTTCTGACCCCTATAACTTTTTTATTTTTCCACGTACGGGGCGGTATGAGGACTCATTTTTTGCGCCGTGATCTGAAGTTTTTATTGGTATGATTTTTGTTTTGATCTGACTTTTTGATCACTTTTTATTCATTTTTTAATGTTATAAAAAGTTACCAAAATACGCTTTTTTGGACTTTGGAATTTTTTTGCGCGTACGCCATTGACCGTACGGCTTAATTAATGATATATTTTTATAGTTCGGACATTTACGCACGCGGCGATACCACATATGTTTATTTATTTTTTTTTTTACACTGTTTTATTTTTCTTATGGGAAAAGGGGGGTGATTCAAACTTTTATTAGGGAAGGGGTTAAATGACCTTTATTAACACTTTTTTTTTACTTTTTTTTTGCAGTGTTATAGGTCCCATAGGGACCTATAACACTGCACACACTGATCTCTCATCCTGATCACAGGCGTGTATTAACACGCCTGTGATCAGCATTATCGACGCTTGACTGCTCCTGCCTGGATCTCAGGCACGGAGCAGTCATTCGTCGATCGGACACCGAGGAGGCAGGTAAGAGCCCTCCCGGGGTCCGATCAGCTGTTCGGGACGCCGCGATTTCACCGCGGCGGTCCCGAACAGCCCGACTGAGCAGCCGGGATACTTTCAGTTTCACTCTAGAAGCGGCGGTCAGCTTTGACCGCCGCTTCTAAAGGGTTAATACCGCACATCGCCGCGATCGGCGATGTGTGGTATTAGCCGCGGGTCCCGGCCGTTGATTAGCGATCCCGCTTCATATCGCGGGAGCCGGCGCAGGACGTAAATATACGTCCTGCGTCGTTAAGGGGTTAAAGGGTAGGGTCACACGGAACGGATCCACAGCATATTTTACGCTGCGGATCTGCTGATGATGGACCCTACAGTGGGCCTTCAGCTGTGGCTGCCTGCTCGTAGCGGCAATCTGCTGCTACGAGCAGACACACATCAATCTGCGACTCGACCCAGTGCAGTGTACTCGCAGACATCGCGGCCGCTCCCCCTGCTCCCTGCACTAGGCAGAGAGCAGCCGTGATGTGTGCGAATACATTGCGCATGCGCGCGGCGACTCGCAGAACACGGAGTGTCAGCTGGTAGCGGGTGATTGCTGCTATGAGCAGGCACAGCTGGAGGCACACTGTAGGGTCAGCATTGCAGATCCATGTGACCCTACCCTTAAAAGGATTATCTACAATAAGCACAGACCTCATGTACCCCCAACAGGTCATGCTTTCAGGATTTCCTTTGTCTTTCACAGATTATATAATTATGGTCAGTGATTCAGAGCATCACCATAAGTGTTCTCTATATGGGATATCCTCAAATCATGATTTCTTGGGGGTACTCTAGGACTGCACTTGGAAAACACTGGTCTAGTATTAAAAAACATTAGAAAGACTGCCAGACTGCCTTTTCTCCCAAAAAATAGCAACACTCTTGTCTTTGTGCTATGACTGATATTGCACCCATTTCCTAAATCCTGAATAGCCCTTTTTAATGTAAATGCATGAGTACTTATTTGAACATAATACTGATGCCTATGGATACAGCTGCCATTATTAAAAAAAAAAAGGTTAATATCACCTTTAAAGTCATGTGACATGTCAGAAGTTTTGATTGGTGGGGGCCCAGGTGCTGAGATCTGCTCCTATTGCTTAAAACATATAGGCAGAAATGCTTGGCTGTACATGGTGCTCATTCGTTTTGCCGCTGTCCAGGCTCTCCTTCATATGGATTTCTATGAATATGTACACACCATGCTTAGCAATCCATGCAGAGCCGGGAGTGGAAACGATGGGGCAGAGCGCTCAGCTGAGTGTTTTCTACCTGATCATTTCCGTGATTGCTGGGGGTCACCGCATGTCAAAAGTTTTTAAAAGGGATAGTTACCCTTTAATTATGTTGTATTGTTTTTTTTTTTGTTATTTATTTATTTTATTTATTTATTTTTTGCAAGTCTTTTACAAAGGGCTTTCTCTGCAATAATAACTTTCTATGACTGGTTAATGCATAAATCACAAGTAATGTATCTTCCTGCACTACCTGTATAACCTAAATGTGTCTTTTGATAACTTTTTCACAGTATATACAAATAAATACATTAAGTCACAAAATGTTAAGGATTTTAGATGTATAAATTGAAGCTTCTGGAATCCAATTTAAACTCTATAACAGGACCCCCCAACTATCACAGATCATTATAACTACTGGGTTCCTCATATGGGGTAGAAGACCTTTTGGACTCCCTCAGGTTCCAAGGCCCAGGTAAGTCTGCAACCTCTGTATCAGCTATGCATCTGAAGGAAACAAGTTTGGAAACCAGTTGTACCATGACATTACTGGCATGGTCAGCAATGATCAGTCATACACAATGACACATCTATAGCAGCTAAGCAATGGTATAATATTACAAGATCAGACACAGCCAATGCCCAATTTGCTAAGATGTTCTACATTTTAGGACCTTCCACTTTTGAATTGAAATGATGTTGATGGTTTGGGTCCAAACAAGCTGTGTGTATTCATGGAAAGTTTTGGCCAAATAGCTGTCAGCCAAAAGAGCGGCCCTTAAATCCTTCTATTGCATAGTCTATGCCCACACAATAGCCAGGGCGGGGCTGAGGCATCAGGAACTGTGTTTTTTTTTTTCTTTCGCCATCTACCTCAGTGTTGAGAATAAATAATTTACATTTCTATATGCAGAATACTTGGCCCTTCTGTGTTCATCACCATCTATTATCACTTTCATACTGCTTGAACCACGAGTCATTCGGCAGTCTAGCTGAACCCATCCCCCCCCCCCCCCCCCACCCCATACAACATTGATAGAGCTTTCTCTGCCTGTTTGGGTATAGAGGAGATATATCAGCTAAGGCTGGTGTGGCACAAAGAAACCGCCAGGGACATCCCTGATAACCCGTGGTTCAGGCAGTATGAAAGTGATGACAGGTTCCCTTTTAAAATGAAGAAGGTTGCACAAATAGCTGGTTCAATTTCTCTTACTCCAATCATTCAGCTGGGGTAACCACATCTAGCCATACATTTCATATGTTTGACCTACCATGTCGTGCATGGACAGACCAGGTCTACCACCGTAGATGCTGCTTATAGATGGGCTCTCCAATCTGATTTATAGAAATGGTTCCCAAGTGGAGGACATCCCTCTATAATACCCATATATCATAATAGGACATATAGTCAAGGGACACTCTCTTTAAAGACTTATTATATTCTGACAGCTGATAAAAAAAAAATACAAGCATCACCACAATGAATAAGCTCACCCACCACTGTTTCCAGAAGGACTCATCCTTTCACAGAATTCTATTACTTGCAAAAGGTTTTCCGTAAATAAAGAGATACAACATACATTGCAGAAGAACATAAAGCAGCAGATTTTCCATATCTTAGGTCAATTTGTATTGAAGGATATAGCCATTCTCAAGAACACTTTACAGACTTCATTACACATTTAACAGCACATAGTATTACACAGCTAACCACATCTATAATGATGTGGTGTAATATAATGGAAATGTAATCGATGATTTAAAGGGGTACTCCGCCCCTAGACATCTTATCCCCTATCCAAAGGAAAGGGGATAAGATGTCAGATCGCGGGGGTTCCGCCGCTGGGGACCCCCGGTATCTTGGCTGCATCACCCACCCCAATGGCTTCCGGCAACGCTGGAGGCTTCGGATCCCGACCACGCGAGCGGAAGTGCGTGACGTCACGACTCTGCCCCCATGTGACATGACGCCCCTCAATGCAAGTCTATGGGAGGGGGCGTGACGGCCCCCTCCAATAGACTTGCATTGAGGGGACGGGGCGTGACGTCACGCTCTTTCGCTCGCGTTGTCGGGATCTGAAGCCTCCAGCGTTGCCGGATGCCGTTGAGGTAGGTGCTGTAGCCGAGATCCTGGGGGTCACCAGCAGCGGGACCCCCACGATCTGACATCTTATCTCCTATTCTTGGGATAGGGGATAAGATGTCTAGGGGCGGAGTACCCCTTTAATGAAGGAATTCCATCAAAACATAACTTTACTTCTCTAAAGTTAGTGTTAACAGGTCAGGCTATTATTTTTATTTTGCACATATATTGTATGGTAGTTAAATATAGAAAAAAATATTTATATGAAAATAAAATGTAGTAAGTGTAATAATTACACTTCATATGTAGTATTCTTCTGACCTAATACTGTGCAGTCTAACATCTTCCTCAGTATAATATAAAAATATATAAACTGTTTTGATATATTAAATATATTTTATAATACTTTTTGCTATGAGGCAGTTCAAAGGAGACCAGTTATAGAGCTTTCATACAACATACGAGTTGTATGGCGACCTAATAGGACACCCATAGTCTTATGGGTAGCTCCATATGCCTGTCATATGCTTTGTATTACACTGTTATAGATCTGTTTATTCTAACTCCGCCATATCTGTCATAAAAAAAAGAAAAACATTTTTGATTTTAACAAGTCCTAGGGAAACATCAAAAGTTTTGATCAGTTGTGGACTGGGTGTTCAGACTCCCACCTATTGCTAGAATAAGAAGGCAGAAGTGTGCAGAAGTGTGCACTAAGCATGTTCACTCCCAGACTTCCATAAAGGATTTATGGGCCCATCACCTATTCTGCACATGGAGCAGGAAGAAGCAGCCCTCTCTATTCCCCACTTGTTCTAACAATCGGTGGGGACCACCCAGACCCCAAGCTACCTATTTTTTTTTTTATATATATGACAAGAGGTACACTTTATCTTGTTTTACCCGAGAATGTTGGGCATATTATGTGGTTGACAAACACAAAAAGTGAAAGTTACATGTAAATGCCACTTAGAGTGTAACAATGGTGATATGACAAATGACCGTCATACAGCACTGTACCCCGCAGCTTGTAGCTGTGCGAAATCCATATCCAGTGCTAGACCCAGTGCCATAAAATCCCATTACAATATGTCTTGTGCTGGGGATGGATTTTGGATAGCTACGAGCTGCGAGAGTAATGGAGAACGAGAAGAAAGGCATCTCGCCGAGGCATTTAGGCCTCGAATTCCAAATTAAGATAATTTAGAAAAATGACTACTGTGCACGGTACTGCATAATGAATGAGTCAATTGTCATATCACTATTGGAGTAAGGGTTTAAATTCAAAACCATGTTTCATAGGTACATACTTTGTGCTGGCATCAAGAGGTGCAATGAGTATGACATTATGGGCACTATTAAGTGACTGACATTTTGAAAACTATTATAAAATTGGAATCATGGATGCACTAGGCACACTAATAATAATATTGTCTTTAAATTGTGACCAGAAGAGCCTTAGGCTTTTTACCTATTTTAGAGGTAAAGGATACATCAGGGATAACCTTTACTGGCTTTTCATTCCTATGTTTTACAGCTTGTCCCCTACAGATCTAAGACCCTGTACATACTGCTCTAGTGCAGGGGTATGACTATCTCGGGACTTATGGATTGGACACATTTCTGTATACCGAAACTTAAAGGCGTACTCCGCCCCTAGACATCTTATCCCCTATCAAAAGGATAGGGGATAAGATGTCTGATCGCAGGGGTCCCGCCCCCTGTCATCTGGTGCATGGAGCGAACTTTGTTCCGTGCCTGATGACTGGCGATGCAGGGGCCAGAGGATCACAATGACACAGCCCCACCCCCTCATGACATCATGTCCATCCCACTCAATGCAAGTCTATGGGAGGGGGCGTGACGGCCGCCATGACCCCTCCCATAAACTTGCATTGAGGGGGCGGGGCCATGACGTAACCATACTCCCGACCCTGTATTTCCCATCATCAGGCACGGAGCGAAGTTCACTCCGTGCAGCAGATGACACGGGATGCTGCAGGAGAGACCATGGGGGTTCACAGTGGAGTGACCCCCGCAATCAGACATCTTATCCATTTTCCTTTGGATAGGGGATAAGATGTGTAGGGGTGGAATTTTCGCTTGCGGAATTCCGCCTCACATTAAAGCTCATAGACTTCTATGGGATTCCGCACTCCCATTCACACTTGTGGAAGCGGAAATTCAGAAGTGTCAATGGGAGTGCGGAATCCCATAGAAGTCTATGGGCTTTAATTTGAGGAGGAATTCCGCAAGCGAAAATTCTGCCATGTGAATAGACCCTAAAGCATCTGGCTAGCAGCATTGATCTTCCAGAGAAACCTTTCATACGTGTTCACCAGTAATGGTAAGTCCATCTCACTTAGGTTATTTTTTTTTTTTCTTTACAGATTTGCTCCTGTATTACTTTGACTAGTGTTATGTAGCTGTATGGTTGATGGCCATCGGTTTTATTACTTCAGTGTACCTTTCTCTGATTCTGATATTGCGCTCCTGCCTCTGGTGCTACATAGAGTTCTAGTATATCTGCAGCTAATAAAAGAAAGAAGCTATAATGATTCCTTTGCTCTCATGTCAGAGAATAATGACATATTTTCAACATCATAGGACACATGCATACTGCCATTCAGTCATGGACATTTAATATTCTGTGAATTGGACCCTGTTAATATTGAGGCTACAACATTAAGGATGTAACCTGTGCCCAGTCTGCCTCGCTGGCATGATCCAGTGCAGTGTGAGTAGTTGAACCATTGACAGTCTGAGGTTTAAAAAGTTTTCCTTAGGCACAGAATAGGGTGCGTTGTTTGCAAACAGGAAAGGACAATGTTTTTTGTTTCCAGGTTTATACAGCATTCATGTGAATACTTCCCAGTGGTATTTCTGTTCCCGTTTCTGGGGTTATACTCTTGATGAAACGCTATCGGAAGACAATAACATAAGAAAACAAGAATTAGCAGCACATTTTGGTGTTTAGTGTCACCATAGTCATGATACAATAGAGGGAAATAATTAAATAATTACTTATTTTTAATACACAGGTGTAAAATGCGGTCTCGGGACTTTTGCGCAATGCTTGGGTTTTGTTTAGAAGACTGGAGACCGCCTCCATTGTTCAGAAAATGAAATGTGCATATAAGGAAAAATACAGGTAAAGTGCATTTTAATCGGTATCACCCGAACTATTAACCCGTATAATCAGAGTATCAAGGGAGAGATGAAAACACATGGGGGGCGCTCCCTGATGAGGTATATTCACTGGTGTGTACCCACCGCACCACGGTGATATACCGACCTTGTTTGTGGTTACACTGTAGTGTCGATGAAAATATGTATGGATACTGGCTGCTGCACTCAAACTGGTATCGGACTTCAAAGCAAGAAGCCGACAGAGATTAGCAAGAAAGAAATTACATGGAAAAAAAAACTGTATTACTAGGCGCTGCTCAAGTTGCGGACATAAGGACGGACTCAGGCAGCACAGGACAACAAATATTTTTGCTGGGGTACTGGTTTGGAGATCTGGCTCAGATCGCAGGAGCACAGCCACTGAGCAGGATCTCCAAACCAGCACCCCAGCACAGTGAACACCAATGAAACTGGGAACTGTTAGTGGACCTGAGGAAGGTATTAGTGAATGCCGAAACGCGTTGTCCCCAATACTTGATAAAAATATTCTTTGTCCTGTGCTGCCTGAGTCCGTCCTTATGTCCGCAACCTGAGCAGCACCTCCAAATACAGTCAGGAACTGTCCAGAGTAGGAACAATTCCCCATAGCAAACCTATCCTGCTCTGGACAGTTCCTGACATGAAAAGGGGGTGTCAGCAGAGAGCACCGTGGACAGACAGAAAATAAATTCAAAAAGAAAAGAACTTTCTCTGTATTACACAGCAGCTGATAAGTACTGGAAGGATTAAGATTTTTTAATAGAAGTAATTAACAAATCTGTTTAACTTTCTTTCACCAGTTAATAAAAAAAAAAAAAAATGATTTCCACCAGAGTGCCCCTATAATGCTGTGGGGGGGGGGTAACAAAATCAGAAAAAAAAATGCTGAAAAATAAGCAGCATGCTATAAGTGTGAAGTGCATATTGTGTTCATTTTTATCTGTTTGTTTTTTGAGGGGCGGCATTTATTCTTATTCTTGAAAGAAAATCCTTGAATCCCAAGAAATGCTTGTTTTTAATGGGAAAAGTGCAACAGAAAAAAAGGCACTAAAACACTATTTTGGAAGAATGCAACAAAAACTGCATAAAAAAAAATACAAGGATGAAGTGCAAAAAAGAATGTTTTTGGCTTTTTTTTTTTTTTAGAATCCTTAGGGCTAAGCAGAGTTTTAGAATCAGTAACAGCCTTCTAAGGCTAAGTTTCCACACAGGTTTTTTTCTGGTGTTGTTTGCCATTTTTGAGCCAAAGTCAGAAGTGGCTCCAGTAGAAAGGAGAAGTGTAAGTCTTTCCTTTATATTTCCTTCCTTTCCTTTTCCAAAAAACGCCAGAAAAAAAAAACCTGTGTGGAAACCTAGCCTAACACCAGAACTTCAATGGATACGTGACCAGACCACCATCAGTAACAGGGGCAGCAATGGCTGACTGAGCGCTGTGTTTATGGTAGCAGAGAAGACAGAAGTGATAAAAACCGTTCTCCGGTGTCTGATCACTGATTAAAAGGAAAATTGAGGCTCAGGATCTTGAATACTGGATAGACATTTATTAATTCATTGTTTCAAATATGTAACGTGCTCCGTGACGCACAGGGCCCTTGTGGGTCAGCGGGGACACAAAATCCAATTTAATAAATTATAAAATGACATAGATAGCATAGAATACATTATAATATAAAAAAATATGTAATAAAATACAATCAATATAAAAGCCACACGTCTGTGGATATTCCAGCCTGTAAGAATAAAATAGTGGTGCACGTGTCTTTTGAATAGAAAGGAATATGTAAAGTGCAGAATTGTACTGTTCAATGCGCTGTTTGTAGAATGAGTGGTATCCGTTGGCAACAATGTAACAATTATTGCGTGGTAACAATGTAGCAATGTCTGGTATACTAGCAGTGTTTATGAGCAAACAGTAGCAATGTTAAGTAAACTCGCAGTACTGAAGAGCTGAAGGATAGATCGCCGCTTAGAGACTCGGCCGTCTCATATGGATAGCGGTGATAGTGGGCTTCAATGATGGGGACTGCAGCGCTTCAATGAGCCGTGAATTTTTCCAAATCGCGTAGAATGCGCGGAGAGAATGTTCAAATTCACGTGACATATGCTGATAGAGACTCAGCCGTCTCAGAAGTTACAGCAATAATGAAAGATCCAGTTTTTTTGAGGCTGTACAGGTAATCCCGGATGCGGTCAGAGGGTATGTGGCTTGCTCGTGGCTGTGGCAATGCACATAAGTACCTGGGGCTTAGCACATGCCGTGTGAGCACAATAGCCGTATTCCAATATAGAGGCTGGATATATGTGGCGTTAGTAGCGGAGCTGGACGCGTTTCAAAAGTCCTTAGGACTTTTCTTCAGCAGCTTTAAGATCCATTGTTACATTGTTGCCAACGGATACTACTCATTCTACAAACAGCGCATTGAACAGTACAATTCTGCACTTTACATATTCATTTCTATTCAAAAGACACGTGCACCACTATTTAATTTTATTCTTACAGACTGGAATATCCACAGACGTGGATTTTATATTGATTGTATTTTATTATATATTTTTATATTTCTATATGTATTCTATGCTATCTATGTAATTTTATAATTTATTAAATTGTATTTTGTGTCCCCGCTGACCCACAAGGGCCCTGTGCGTCACGGAGCACGTTACATATTTAAAAAAATTAATTAATAAATGTATATCCAGTATTCAAGATCCTGAGCCTCAATTTTCCTTTTAATCACTTTAACTTTCCGACACCGTGGGTATAGGTGCCATTTGAGTTGCTCGGATCAAGGTGACTAGCAGATAGGAGCCTCTCCTATTTTCTATATATTGCTAAGTAAAAAAATAAGTCTTAGTCTAAAACCTTTGTAACTGTAAAATCTTTTCCTAAACGGATTATAATTATTGGAAATAATTCTATATAACAGAAAAACACTGGGAGAGATTCATCAAAACCCGTCCAGAGGAAAAGTTGCTAAGTCGCCCATAGCAACCAATCAGATCGCTTCTTTCATTTCGCAGAGGCCTTTTCAAAAATGAAAGAAGCGATCTGATTGGTTGCTATGGACAATACAGCAACTTTTCCTCTGGACAGGTTTTGATGAATCTCCCTCACTGTATGTATCCTGATATTATGCTTCGAGCAAAGTAAATTACTTGTATCTGTTTTTTCTTTTTTTACCTCTTTTAATGAGCCAGGGGTGCTAGCCAGCCGATATACCATGTATACTGGAACACAGATGAATGAAGATGTGCCAATGCAGTAACCAAGCACAACAGACCAGGATGGGTATGTATAGTTAAAAAGACGTAGCTCTGGAGGACTGGACATAAAGCTGCATATAATAAACTGAGGAGAAAAAATATCAAAGTTAATTTATTGTAATTTGCTACTCGTGAAATGTGCATAGTATGTGTGTTGTATAGACGCCAGACAGCTATGCCCTCAGTTTTTTCCTATGAAGACCATGCCATCACCAGGGAAGCCATGTTAAAATGTACATTAAGAATAGAAATCTCTATATAAGGGAAATATTTGCTGGTCATGGTACAATGTACTTGTAAAAAGTAGGAGATTACATGAACATCAAAACTTATATAACTCATACTACTATTCCTGCACTTCAGTTTAGTCTAATGTTCTACATAAATATATTCTTCATTGACTAATGCCTGTCTGATGTCTACTGGCCCCTGTGTACAATTGTCTGTATCATTAAAGGGGTACTCTGTTGCTAGACATCTTATCTTTGAACCATAGGATAGGGGATAAGATGTCTGATTACGCCCCCTCCCATAGATATAAATCGAGGGGACGTCATGTGACGACACAAGGGGTTGTGGCATGACGTGATGACCACGGTCTCCCGAACCCGGCGCATTCTGACCATAATCTTTAGAAAGCCGGGTGTCTGCATGCAGATCGTAGGAGGTCCCAGCGGCGGGAGCCGCCCCCCTATCCTATGGATATAGGGGATAAGATGTCTGATTACGCCCCCTCCCATAGATATAAATCGAGGGGACGTGATGTGACGACACAAGGGGTTGTGGCATGACGTGATGACCACGGTCTCCCGAACCCGGCGCATTCTGACCATAATCATGCAGGGTGTCTGCATGCAGATCGTGGGAGGTCCCAGCGGCGGGAGCCGCCCCCCTATCCTATGGATATAGGGGATAAGATGTCTAACAACGGAGTGCAGCCTTTTGCAACCTATGTTATGTACCTATGTACCTATAAAATTATTTCAACAGACATCACTTATGGTTCTTAGGCTGCATACAGCCTCAGATTACATTCTCTGTTATTATCTGAATACCTTTTTTTTTTTAAACTGGAGTCAGGTGCTTTAAAAATCTAGATCAAAGCATACTCATTTTCCTCAGCCTCTTTTGCTCCCTGCTTCCTCTGATGTTGTCGATATTGCAGAAATTGGATGCCCAGCCAGTCACTGATCGCAGGAGTGACTGGGTCAGCAGGTATCTCCTGCAGCACTGACAAATGAGAGAACGTGTGGAGCAGCTGGGATCAGGCACTGTTACAATGTGGCAAGAGATCAGTTCAGATGAGTATGCTTTGATTTTGTTTTTAAAGCACCGAAATGCAATTTAAAAAATAAAAAATAAATCTAATTGGAAAAACTACTTTAAAAAGGTAATTCTGACTTCTGATATCATGGCTTGTAATAGTTAGACAAAATAACCTATTACTTCTATAAACAGGGTAAAGGGGATGATAGAACTTATGCTTGTTCTTAACTTTACTCTTTTTTCTTCATCAATTTTGTTTAGTTTACCATTAGTTTCTACTGCCCGATTGGTTAACAACACCAAGTTACTTCAATGTTACATGCAATATGCAGCTTACAAATTCTTCCCAGTCCTTCATGTCCATCAATACATTTTTTAATAACCATACTAGTTAAATATGAAAATAGATAATAAAAGAAAGTCGATACTAGAAAATAGAAACCCACCATATGAGCTTTCAAACTGTGCCTGGTCAGAGGAGAGATGCGCCTCTTTGAAAACACTGCAAATGCTCAATCTCACTAAAAGACAATCTAATTAGAAACCACGCCCCCATCAGGTGATCAATGTATAGCATGGCGCACAAAGCACAATTACTGCTACACTTACAGAAATCATAATAAATTCTACACAACCAAAAATCCCTACATATTCACTACTTTTATACTCAAGATAAACAAAAACAGCTTGATAAATGTCCCCTTTATCTTTTTCTAAAGATCCTGTTCAGAAAAAGGTTATGCCAAAAGTGGTAATAAAATCACCACCAATCAGCTTGTTATCCCCCATTATATTTTATGACATATGATATCATCGCCCTGAAATTTACTACATTTTCTCTGTTTTGAGATCAAGGGCAGGGAGAAGAGATAACTAGTGGTTTAGGCAGCATGAAAATTAGGACAGGTTCCCTTTAAGTCTGTCAAAGCTGACAGTGGCGTCTAAAGGGACCTTTAAACAGTCACTGGTGGTCCAGTGGGGTGATCCACTTCTGAGAGGGCTTATCTCTCGTCCAACGCTGGTCCCAACTCTGTGATTGATATAGCCTGGCTTAACCAGGCTTTTTTAATCGGGCGCAGAGCATACAGATCAATATAATTCTATGGAACTACATTGAGCTGTATTAGGCATCAAATGATTCCTCCTAAAAGTCCCCTAAAGGGACTAATAAATTGTAAAAAAAAAAGTTATATAAAAGTAAAAAAAAAAACACCCATTAACCCCTTCTATTATTTCACCCACCTTTTCCCAAACTCCATATAAAAATATGTAAACATAATAAAAATAAACATATGTGGTATTGCCACGTGCATAAATGTCTGAACTATAAAAAATAGAATGTTAATTAAAGCGCACGGTCAATGGCGTATACATAAAAAAATACCAAAGTCCAAAATTGCATTTTTCTTGGTCACTTTGTATACCCTAAAAAATATATATATAAAGTATAAAAACCGATCAAAAAGTCCCATGAAAACAAAAAGGGTACCGATAAAAACTAAAGATCATGGTGCAAAAAATGAGCCCTCACATCCCCGTATACGGAAAAATAAAAAGTTATAGTGTTCAGAAAAAGACATTTTTAAACCTAATAATTTTTGTGCATAAAGTTATAATTTTTTAACAGAATTAAAACATAATCAAACCTGTGTAAGTTAGGTACCATTTTAATCATATTGACCTACAGAATAAAGATAAGGTCTCATTTTTAGCAAAAAGTGCTCTGCGTAGAATTGAAAGGCCCAAAAGTTACAAAATGCTGTATTTTTTTTTTTTTCAATTTAGCCCCACAAGTATTTTTTTTTCTGGTTTTGCCGTAGATTTTTTGGTGAAATTATTGATGTCATTACAAAGTAAAATTGGTGGCACAAAAAACAAGCCCTCATTTGGGTCTGTAGGTGGAAAATTGAAAGTGTTATGATTTTTAGAAGGTGAGGACGAAAAAAACGAAAGTTCCAAAATTGAAGAACCTGTGGTCATTAAGGGGTTACATTTTCACAAATAATATCTATGGATTAGCTACTAAAAGTTTCTTCAGCCGTGGACCAGTAATGTATCCTTCAAGGTTTATAATCAGATGAAACGTAGGACTAGTTTATAGAAGAGGTCTGTTCTGTCTCCACTCTCACTCCTACTCTCTGCAGATATGGGTTTACTATTTGAATGTGTAGTGCCCTCAGCATTGTTGTATTCACCCATCCTCCATGGAACCACAACACTCTGGGAAGCCTACCTATTTTTACACCAGTAATAAAAGTGAAGAGAGTAAACAGGAGCCTCTGCAAAGTCTCCTCATAAACCTGCTCTACTAACTTATCTGCTCTCCGGTGCAAGTTACAGAGCGCTCCAACATTTCCCTTTCTCCGGGTTGTCTCTGGTTAATAAGGTAGATAAGATGTTAATAATAATGATGATAAATTAAGACTAGCTAAAGAGAGTTCAGACACTGTTTAAGGCCGCAGACAGATGCTAGCTTCATGTCGGATTGCAGAATGATATTGTTCAGGCCTCTGTATTCTAGCTCATGTGTTGAAGTTTTTATAACACGTACGGTATATCTCTGGTGCCAAGTAGACTAAATGATCTCTGTGTTGTTATCGCAACCACTATGCGTAGTGAAGTTGGGATGAGGTAAACTACGTGAATAAGATTTGGCGAGAATTAACTGCAACACAATGAGCTGTGTGTAATGCGGAGAGCAATAATACTGGTAGTAAGGCATTGCTAGTCCTCACAACAGTGGTTTCACAAGTCGGGGGATTTATTAAGCCAAGAGTTTCATATGTCGGAAAATGCCCCCAAAATGTATAAAGAAACACACCTCTTAATAAATTCGGTACATCTTTGACATTCTATGTGATTGATATATGCCAAAATTTATGCCAGCTCATGGCTGCTATAATTGACAGCAATTTTCAGTCCTTTGCACCAAACCAAACCTACTTTTTTAAAGAAAGGGCAGTAAACACAATTTTTTTATGGGGGGGGGGGGGGGGGGGGGGAATGCCCTGCAGCCAGATGTTTACACTCTAAGCACCTCAGTCTTCCCAGCACAAGGTATCGTTCACACTGAGTATTTAGGTCAGCATTTTAAATCAGCATTTGTAAGCAAAAACCAGGAGGGAAAAGATTCATACCTTGGATCCACGTCCAGTTTTGGCTTACAAATACTGATGCAAAACACATTTGGAACATTTCTAACTTTTTTGTGTTTTGAACCCACTATGGCTCATTGTATCTGTAAGTCAAAATCAGAAGTGGAACTTACAGAGAAAAAAGACAATGGAAAGATTTGCACCTGTTCTGTGTTTTGCACACACTCCTAGTTTTGGCTTACAAATACTAATGCAAAATACTGACCAAATACTGCTAATATTAACACAAAACACATAATATTTCCATCAGTATTTTGGTCAGTATTTTTAGTTAAAACCAGAAACACAGAGAAAACTACCCTATATACTCGAGTATAAGCCGAGTTTTTCAGCACAATTTTTCTTGCTGAAAACGCCCCCCTCGACTTATACTCGAGTGAACTCTCCGCCTGTCAATGGGGCCTTTGTCATCATCCAAACCCCCCTTTAGTTTTCTACTCACCTCCCCTCGGTGGGAAGGAAGGGTGAGCTGTTCCGGGCCATCTATGCTGCAGGGACCGTCCGGTGGGGAGGGTTAGTCGTTCCGGGCTGTCCATTTTCACCGGGAGGCCCTCTTCTCCGCTCCAGGCCTGGCCCCGGCCTAGTGACATTGCCTTGACGACGACGCACAGGGACGCGCATGAAAGTCCCTGTGCGTCGTCGTCAAGGCAACGTCACTAGTCCGGGGCAGGCGCGGAGAAGAGGGCCCCCCCGGTGAAAATGGACAGCCCGGAACGACTAACCCTCCCCACCGGATGGTCCCTGCAGCATAGATGGCCCCGAACAGCTCACCCTTCCTTCCCACCGAGGGGAGGTGAGTAGAAAACAAAAGGGGGGTCTGGATGATGACGAAGGCCCGGTGGCTGTCCGGGCATGCTGGGCGTTGTAGTTTTGCAACATCTGGAGGTCCGTAGGTTGAAGACCACTGATGAAGGGATTGACAGGCGGTGATGATGAAGGGGGGGTCTGGATGATGATGGGGGTCTGGATGATGACATGGGGGGATGATGTATTTCCCACCCTAGGCTTATAGTCGAGTCAATAACTTTTCCTGGGTTTTTGGGGTGAAATTAGGGGCCTCGGCTAATATTCAGGTCGGCTTATACTCGAGTATATACGGTATATAATTAAACTATGTAAAAGAAAAGATTTACTAAAGATTTTCAATGTTTTAGGGAGCGTTCCCACCTGGCGTATTTTGCTGCGTATTTGCTGCTGCGTATTTTATTCCCATTGAAGTCAATGGGTAGGAAAATACGCAGAAGCAAATATGAAGCAAAATACGCCAGGTGGGAACGCACCCTTAGACTTATTCCTGATTTTGGCTACAAAATACTATGTGTGAAACCAGCTTTAGAGACAGACACCAAATTGTTGGCTTCACATGAGCGTATGGAAATAATCTGTAATACAGCTCTATTATACATATACATTACCATCTATTTATATCATTTAATGTCTGAACCTTTAGTTTTGAGATTCTGACCTTCCTCAAAGTTCAGTTGTAGTATAAGTTTATTCTTTATTTTTTTTAAACTACCCAAGAAAATCCACCAGTAAGGACTTTTACACCCCATGATTTTAGAGGGATTGTCCAGTGCAAATGATCTTATGCACTATCCACAGATTCTGGAGATCAGAGAATAGGGGATAAGACAGTTTTCACCAGACAAACCCTTTAACTAACAGGGTAACAGACATAGCAGCTATTGTCTATTTTGCTTTGGGCCCCCAAATTCCTTCAAACGGCCCCTGCTGTTCTGTACAGATAATTTCCCAGTAATGCCTTTCTTCTCAAGAGCAGAGTGAAAGGTGACAACAATAGAGATATAACACTGGATCCACCACCATTCACAGAAGATAAGCATCCCTCCCTAGAATGACCTTTGTAATGGTCTCTAATTCATCTGAATTAAACAGGTCTCATACAGCAGGCCTTGTGATAATGATGTTGCTGAAACCAGTTACATATGATGTAAGCAGGTCTACCCAGCTCATCTAGAAATCTATGTAAGCAAAGTCACCTTCACAGCTACCAGCATTAATCCATTTATTGACTATGGCTACTCTTCCTAGCTACCCCCTTGTTATGAAACACCTCTTAGCGTTATACTGTAACTATTACAAAATGTGGCATCAAATCTGTAAAAATATGTGCATATAGGAAACATGAAGTTATAAACTTTATAAGCACTACTAGCACTTACATTACAAAGATGCAATTAACTTACCAGAAGAAACAGTGGGCATATAGCTACCCAACATATCTTCCAATACCAGCCTGGACTAAAACCTAACATCTCCTTTACATCCCGACAGAAATGGTTAATACCTGAAACAAAACCAGAGTACATTATTTATGTTTGTTTAAAGCAACTATGATATGCAGACCCAATATGCTAGGAATAATCCCGACAACAGCAATACAATATGTGGTACTTACCATAGAACCAGGACACTGCTATGGCCTCCAGGAATACCACAGTGAGCACCGCTGGGCCAGTGGCATACTCCTCAAATAACTTTACCATGTAAGCACCACCCTGGAATATTAAAAAAAAAAAATCAACAAACATTAATTCCGAAAGTGTTTTAATCTTTTGTAACATACATGTCACAAATCTTTAATACTTTAAAATATCTTAAAGGGAACCTGTGACCATGAAAATGATGTTGAATCTATCTGCAAAATGTTATAGAGCAGGATGATCTGAGCTTATTGATATACCGGTAAGTGTCTATATATATATATATATATATATATATATACACACAGTCATGGCCGTAAATGTTGGCACCCCTGAAATTTTTCTAGAAAAGGAAGTATTTCTCACAGAAAAGGATTGCAGTAACACATGTTTTGCTATACACATGTTTATTCCCTTTGTGTGTATTGGAACTAAACCAAAAAAGGGAGGAAAAATTCAAATTGGACATAATGTCACACCAAACTCCGAAAATGGGCTGGACAAAATTATTGGCACCCTTAACTTAATATTTGGTTGCACACCCTTTGGAAGAAAAAAAAAAACGAAATCAGTTGCTTCCTATAACCGTCAATAAGCTTCTTAAATCTCTCAGCCGGAATGTTGGACCACTCTTCTTTTGCAAACTGCTCCAGGTCTCTCTTATTGGAAGGGCGCCTTTTCCCAACAGCAATTTTAAGATCTCTCCACAAGTGTTCAATGGAATTTAGATCTGAACTCATTGCTGCCACTTCAGAACTCTCCAGCGCTTTGTTGCCATCCATTTCTGAGTACTTTTTGATGTATGTTTGGGTAATTGTCCTGCTGGAAGACCCAAGATCTCGGACGCAAACCCAGCTTCTGACACTGGGCTGTTCAGTGCGACCCAAAATCCATTAGTAATCCTCAGATTTCTTGATGCCTTGCACAAATTCAACGCACCCAGTGCCAGAGGCAGCAAAACAGCCCCAAAACATTATTGAACCTCCACCATTTTTCACTGTAGGTACTGTGTTCTTTTCTTTGTAGGCCTCTTTCCATTTTCAGTAAACAGTAGAATGATGTGCTTTACCAAAAAGCTTTATCTTGGTGTCATCTGTCCACAAGACGTTTTCTCAGTAGGATTTTGGCTTACTCAAGTTCATTTTGGCAAAATGTAGTCTTGCTTTTTTATGTCTCTGTATCAGCAGTGGGGTCCTCCTGGGTCTCCTGCCATAGCATTTCATTTCATTTAAATGTCGACGGATAGTTCGCGCTGACACTGATGCTCCCTGAGCCTGCGGGACAGCTTGAATATCTTTGGAACTTGTTTGGGGCTGCTTATCCACTATCCAGACTATCTTGCGTTAACACCTTTCATCAATTTTTCTCTTCCATCCACACCCAGGGAGATTAGCTACAGTGCCATGGGTTGCAAACTTCTTGATAATGTTGCGCACTGTGGGCAAAGGCAAATCTAGATCTCTGGAGATGGACTTGTAACCTTGAGATTGTTTATATTTTTCCACAATTTTGGAGTCCTAAGACAGTTCTCTTCTCTTTCTGTTGTCCATGCTTAGTGTGGCACACAATGCAAAGACTAAGTGACCTTTTCTCCTTTTTATCTGCTTTCAGCTGTGATTTTTCTATTGTCCTCACCTGTTACTAGCCCCAGGTAAGTTTAAAGGAACATTACAATCTTATTTGTCCACAAATTTTGTCCAGCCCATTTTTAGAGTTTGGTGTGAGATTTTGTCCAATTTGCTTTTTTTCCTCCCTTTCTAGTTCCAATACACATGTGTATAGCAAAACATGTGTTACTGCAATCCTTTTCTGTGAGAAATACTTCATTTTCTAGAAAAATATCAGGGGTACCAACATTTATGGCCATGACTGTATATTTATGGGAAAAGATTCAGTTTAACCTAATTTATAGATTGAAATCTCTAAACTTTCCATACTTAAAGCGCACCTGTCATCAAACCATATTTTCTAAACTAACTCAGATTATATTCCCTAACTACTCCTAACACCCCTCCTGCTTAAAAAAAACTATTTCCAAAGCTCTGTATCATACTTTTCCTGGCAGGAGAAAGTGGGCGTTCACCAGCAGGCGCGACATCACTGAAGCCTGCAAGAGCTGTGCCTCACCATGCCCCGCATGCACTTCCTGAGTTTGGTCTCCTGCCAGGCCAGGAGGAGACCAAACTAACTGTTTGACTTGTGGCAGGGAAAAGAACTGAGCCACCTAGTGGCCATTTTATTAATCACATTTAAAACATATAAAGGTTGAGAATTTTAACAGCAAGTAAATAGCAAAGTGTCTTATAATTACATATGGAACAATATATTAAAAGTTTAGTTTGGTAACAGGTACTCTTTAAGAGTCCAGTGGGTGGTCCTATCATTGAGTGACACAGCCCACTGGACTCCTAAGAATAGAAAGAGCAGGGATTTCAATCAAAAAGTTACAAGTTATACTGAATCATTCTAACCAAAAATATATATATTACTATGGAGCATCCTCATATGTACATGTGGAAAAAATTTACAGCAGGAGGATGACATTTGTAAATTCCCATATACTTATTGTACTGAAATCTGCAATGTATTTTTACTTTTGCAAACCCACATTTAAAATGCAAATTTTTTCCTCCCTGGCTAAATTAAATTTTTGAGGCCCCATTCATACTATGGAGCACAAAATGTTGAACCCAAAAAAATAGACATGGGAGACTTTATCAACGGCAGTTTTCCAGGGTAAAAAAAAAGTTACAATATTTTGCTTTGATTTTGTCTTATTTGCTCGAAATATTGTGGTTTAAGTATAAAAAAGGATCATGTTGTACTCATTTTATAGCCTAATTTATTATGCTACATTTTAAAGCGTACCTGTTGTTTAAAAAAAAAAAAGTAAAAACCTGCATAGTTTTGTTAGAGTAGTGACAAGCTGATGTAAGTGATCTCACTGCAGTTGTTGAGCACCTGAGGGTCCTCTCCATGGTGTACAGCTATTTTTCATTCTCTTCATTTTGGTGGCAGGGGCAGAGCTGGGGTCTTTATCAATAGTACACACACAGGACTTCCTCTCTTAGTTGCCTAGCCCATACAGCACAACACTCAGTCCTTACTGCTATGCCATGACATAGTGCTGGTGAAAGGCACTGAACAGGCTGACTCTGTGTGAGTGATGATTTACAAAGTATATTACTGCCCTGAGGTTTACATGGGTTGGGAGAGATGACAGGGAAGCCGTGAATTACTTTTATGGATCATGCTTGGCAGACTGGCATAAAAAATTTCAGATTTATCATACATGATAACATATGTGAGACAAATCCATACATTTTGTGCAATTAAAACTGGAATTATAGGAGATCTCAGGGGGAAATTAACTTATCCCCTATCCACAGGCTAGGGAATAAGTAGCTGATTGCTGGAGGTCTGACCACGAGGCCACCCCCCCCCCCCCCCACGGTCACCAGGACAGGACCAGCGCTAACTGAGTAGCGAGTGCCGGCTCAATGGGAGCACCGAAAAGACCTAAGTACAGCTCTTGGGCTTCATCAGTGCTCCCATAAGAATGAATGGATCGCATGCCACCTACTGGCAGATGACACACACTCCTTGTGGAAAGCGCCGGGGTCCCATCCTGGATATTGCGGGGGGCCCAGCGGTCGGACCCCTTGCGATAAGCTACTTATCCCCTATCCTTTGGATAGGGGATAAGTTAATTTTCGTTGAGTACTCCTTTAAAGGGGTACTCCACTGGCCAGTGTTCTGGCTGCATTCAGAACATTTAGTTCCGTACGCTGTGCACGCACTGCGGGGGTCAGCCACGCCCCCTTGTGACATCAGGCCATGCCCCCTCAGTACAAGTCTGTGGGAGGGGTTGTGACAGCATCACAAGGGGGTGTGGCCGACCCCCGCTGCGCGCACACAGCGTTCGGAGCTAAATGTTCAGAATGCAGCCTGAACACTGGCTAGTGGAGTACCCCTTTAAGGAGAAAGTGAAAGCTTGAAAAAAAAGGTGTGAAAAAGTTGCTAATTAAATTCCCCCCTTGGCGTTACAAAGTTTACATTTACTGTACAGCAAATAAAACAGTAAAAGCAAAGGCTGTAATGATGTCTAGTTAAGCCATCAAGCTAAAATGACTATCTATTGATTTAGTTAGCCCTCAATCCTGCATTGTGCATATCATAATAATATACCCTTTCATCCAATTTTAAGAGTGCATTACCGCTAGGTATGGGGCTACTACCTAAAGGGTGCTACTAATTACAGCGGGGGCTGCTACCTCCAGAGAGCTACAACCTGAAGGGGGCTACAACCTACAGGTGGTATCCAACAATCGGGATATCTACATACTAGAGGAAACTACATGAAGGGTCTACCTACTGGAGCAACCTAGCTACCAAATGGGGGGAGACCTACTTACTCTTCTCCAACCCATCTACTGTTACTGTTTGGGGCCCTATAGGTGCAGGAAAAGTGCGGAGCCTAAATTAAGTTTGAATGTCCTTCTGGTACCCCCTGAGATACTATCCCCCCAGATTTGTAGGGTTTCTACACCCCTGCATGAAACCATTATTATTCACTGAGCAGATGTGGTTAATATTATACTGTTATAACTCACTGTCACTTTTGGCATTAGGCATGTGTGTCAGAAGCAGTGTTGGGCCAAGTTAATCTGCTAAAATGTTCTTTGCAGTTATTTAAAGAACCTTAAAGTTCATAAAGTAAATTTTCATTTCTCTAGTTATTCCAACAACCACATTGTTCTCATCCCCCTGACTAATCTATGTTTTAAAATAGACACTAATAAATAGCAACACCATATCTCTGTGGATCGGAGCATTGTTATTCTTACTTACAAATGTCAGGGTAGATAGTGCCCCGAGGAAGCAGACTAAAATTAAAAGGAAGACAAAAAGTTCCCGTCTCTTGCCCCATACGTGTGGGAACTCATCCAGTACTGCGGTAATAACGCCTTCCAGTCCTGCAAACTACACAGAGAGCATGATTACAAATAATACATAATATTACACTTAAGTCATTTATTTATCAACGTAATACAATTTTCATATGTTGCTCACACAATGTATGCTTGCACTGTGCTACTTTGGATAATGCAAGAAGAGTCCCTTGTCAGGCTCCCCAAATTTAATCTGTGGGAGAACTTTGCAGCTAGTGTTCAGTTTACCCACATTGCCACCACAGGGAATATAAAGCATTAATGGGGTACTCCACTGGCCAGCGTTCGGAAGTAAATGTTCCGAATGCTGTTTTCGCACTGCGGGGGTCGGCCATGCCCCTCATGACATCACGGCCACTCCCCCTCAATTCAGATCTATGGGAAAGGGCGTGACGGCCGACCAACGCAGCGTGAAAACAGCGTTCGGAACATTTACTTCTGAAGGCTGGACAGTGGAATACCCCTTTAATTCATTTCTATAGAAATCAATAGGTTGTCCTTGTTGTCAGTGTATGTTGACACAACAGATTTTTATGATGGAAAATCTAATCTGGATTTACAAAAGAATCTGCAGCAGAAATTACAGACCAAGATTTGGATATCTGTCATAGATGTTTAGTCTGATGTGCCATCGATCGGAATGTGGATTAGTCCATTCATTAGAACTAATTCTTGTTTGGCTGCTTCCGTTTCCTTGCAGGATCCCCTTCAAGAAGTGGCATGTCACTTTTTTTCATTACATGTATTTTAAATCTGAAGCAAAATATCCTTCACGGTATGGATTTAAAGGGGTTATCCAGGAAAAAACTTTTTTTTATATATCAACTAGCTCCAGAAAGTTCACAGATTTGTAAATTACTTCTATTAAAAAATCTTAATCCTTTCAGTACTTATGAGCTTCTGACGTTAAGGTTGTTCTTTTCTGTCTAAGTCCTCTCTGATGACACCTGTCTCGGGAACCGCCCAGTTTAGAAGCAAATCCTCATAGCAAACCTCTTCTAAAATGGGCGGTTCCCGAGACAGGTGTCATCAGAGAGCACTTAGACAGAAAAGAACAACCTTAATTTCAGAAGCACATAAGTACTGAAAGGATTAAGATTTTTTAATAGAAGTAATTTACAAATCTGTTTAACTTTATGGAGCCAGTTGATATATAAAAAAAAGTTTTTTCCTGGATAACCCCTTTAACAGTGTGGATTCCCACTAAAATGAATGTGAGGTGGATTTTTCTGTATGAACATAGACTTACTCAAGGACATGGTGGGTCCTCCAGAGTGAGAGACACTTTTTGTAGCCACTCTCTGCCAGAGCTAATAGATGAGGTTTTCTCACCCACAGAACCCCTTAGTATTCCAGACATATATTCATAGCTGGTATCAATTTAAGAACCACAATTTTACATGGAGGAAAACGGATGCAACTTCCCCAAAAACATTTCTCTAGGAGGGTCCATATTTAATGTACGTTCCCACACGGCGTATTTTGCTGCGTATTTGCTGCGTATTTGGTGCTGCGTATTTTTCTACCCATTGACTTCAACAGAGAAAATAAAATACGCAGCAGCAAATACGCAGCAAATACCACGTGTGGGAATGTACCCTTAAGTTAATTTGTTTCATATAGCGACTGGTTTGTAGTTTAACATTAAATAATAAATAAAGCCAATGTGATAATCTTAAATGGGTTTCCCTGGTAAAAACTATGGTCTATCCACAGGACACCAAGCCCTGCCAATCAGCTATCTAGGAAATGGGGCCAGAAGCAGTTGACTCTTTAGTGGTGACTCTGTGGTGTGGCGACTTATTTATTTTAAGGGTTGTCAGAAATGAAACAATGGGCAGATTTACTAAAACTGTTTTATTCTTAGACAGTGTAAACTAAAATTTGAGAGTCAAATAATTCACCAGATTTATCAATGTGGCTCAGTCTGTTTGCTAATTTTGGCACATTTATAGACTTTTTTTTTTTAGATCTTTTCCATAATGTGTTTGGGGACCTTTAGTTGCAATGAGCCATTTCCCTTTCTGACAAAAGCCACACGTCCTGTAGAGCATAGCACTAATGTGTATAAGAAGCAGTGGTGTAGATAAAGGGGTCACAGAGGTCGCAACTGCAAGGGATCTAGGAATGAATAAAGTAAGTGTATTGTACAGCTCACCTCCGAGTCTTCCCGTGCACGGATCCGCACTTGGCTCAGTGCTGTGGTTGTCAACGAAGAAAGCAGAAGCTGATCCAGCACTTGGGTAAAAAGTTGCAGCTTTATTGAGGTCCGAATCCGACATACAAACTTCACACGGTAAAACCGACACCCTCCCTTGTCATGGGACAAGGGAGGGTGTCGGTTTTACCGTGTGACGTTTGTATGTCGGATTCAGACCTCAATAAAGCTGCAACTTTTTACCCAAGTGCTGGATCAGCTTCTGCTATCTAGGAATTAATGTATTAAGTGCATATATCCCACACATTGATACCTGTATACTGCAGGCACAGGTATTACAGGCATAATATTGTGTGACGTAGGCCAGGTGGCTAAGTGCAAATACTATACTATGTAGGAAAAGATTGATAGCACTTGTGTTTTTCAGAAATAATAAAGAATGACATTTTATAATTTGATATATGGGAAATTAAGGAAGTTTTTGGAGCAACAACTGGTGATCTATAAGTATTGGCTTAATATAATCCTCCATATGGTTATCTTAAAGTTACTTTCTGGGGGACACACTTACCTAATGGAGGGTTAAAGTTTAACGTTAAATGTTTGCACCAGGAATCATGAGTCATTAGCTATGCCCCTGCTAAGAAGTGCACTGCACATATGACAGCAAACTGCATTCCAAAAGTGCCCATGGCCATAGTAAATTTGCCCCATGTTTATATTTTGTTCCAGAAACAGAACAATTATTTTATTTAGGCTTAAATGGGTACTCTGCTGCCCCGGCGTTCAGAACATTTTGTTCCGAGCGCTTGTAGCAGGTGGTGGGGGTCATGATGCAATGGCTACGCCCCTTGTGATGTCACACCACGCCCCCTCAATGCAAGCTCTCCCATAGACTTGCATTGAGGGGGCGTGGCAGTTACGTCACGACCCCCGCCACCTGCACAAAGCGTTCTAAATGAACATCAGATGCTGCACAGAGATCGCGGGGGTCCCAGCGGCAGGACCCGCAATCAGACATCTTATAGGGGATAAGATGTCTAGGAGCGGAGTACCCCTTTAAGCCAACACAACCAATGGGTAAGAGCTTTCAGCACCCAACACAACCAATTGGTTCGAGTGGTACTGTTTCTTACAAAACAAACTGACCCTTCTTATAATCTTAGCCAAACCGTTTAAGTCTAATCTTTCAAACAATACAAATTTACAATGGTTCTAAAAGTACTATGGAAGTGCAACAAATATTTAATAACGTGTTTGTGGTATTTGCTGTGCTGTTCTTCCATACAGTACTATAGATATTAAATGCATATATTATGTTTCCTTGAAAACATGCCCTGTAAATGTCTGTATGAATTACTCTTAGTAGAGGCTGTTTTTAGTCTTCAGTTGAAAGAAAATGTCTTCAATAAAGTGGACACAAATGTTGAAAGAAGATCAAGGAGAGAAAGATTAGTGACAAGTGGATAAGTGCCCTGTATTTATAGCTTTACAAGTGACAGGTTCTTACCGTACTGTCCAGTCCAAGTGTAATTAGCATTAAGAAAAAGACAATGGCGAAGAAGGTGGACGCTGGCATATTGGCTATCGCCTCTGCATAGGTGATGAATAGAAGACTGGGTCCTAAATCAACAGATATTACACATTAGCAGGTTTTATTTATCTCACATACAACAGAATTATTCCCATACACTAACCAACCTTTGCATAAAACCACTGACAGGTGAAGTGAATAGCATTGACTATCCTGTGATAATGGCACGTGTCAATTGGTAGGATACATTAAGCAGCAAGCGGTCACTTTAAGTTGATTTGTTTGAAGCATAAAAAATGAGCAAGCATAAGATTTCAAACAAGGGACACATTTTAATGTCAAAAATATTAGGTCAGAGTGTCTACAAATGGCAGGTCTAGTGTGGTGTTCAGTGGTTAGTCATGGGTGGCCAGGGCTTACTGATGTATGTAGAGAAGGCTATCTTATCTGGTTTGATCCCATAGAAAGGCTACTGTATATGAGAGAACAGAAAAACTCATTGCAGATTTTGGAACCCCAGTGCTAAAAGGTAACAGTGCTGACCACTGAGCCACTAGGATGTGTTAGGGTAGCCAGGCAGAGGTCTGTGTGTAGAATTGATTGGGGGGGACAGGATTGGGAGAAGTCTGGGCCAGTTAGAGGGCACTACTGCGCAGGTCTCAGAGTGGAGACTAGAGCCTAACCTCTAGGCATGCTTGGTATAATGGGAGGACAGGCAGAGAGATAAAGTGAAGCAGGTAAACATACAGGGCAGAACTGCACATAGCTGTAACCTAGCAGGAGAAAGAAGAATCTGATACATGGGGGCAATGTTAAATTGACACCTACATTGTTGAAGGCAGTGGTATCTCCTAATGGCCGTGGCCCCTCTTTAATAAGGGTAATGCACCCTGCCACATTGCTGATGAACACATTGAGAAACATGGGAAAGAGTTTAGGGTGTTTACTTGGCCTCCACATTTTTCAGATTTCAGTCTGATCGATCATCTGTGGGATGTGCTGGAAAAACAAGTATGATTCATAGAAGTTCCACCTTGACAGGACCTAAGCATTTGGTACTTAAGCCTTGTTGCCAGATACCACAGGACACCTTTATAGGTCTTGTAGAGTCCAAGCCTGTGTCAGAGCTGTTTTGGAAACACAAGTATGGATCTACCCAATACTAGGAAGATGGTTTTAAAGGAAATCTGTCATTAGTTTCACCAGCACTAACCTGTTGGTACAGACAGGTAGTGCAGGTGACATAGAATATCCTCTTTGGTATCTTCCGTTCTTGAAGCATGGGCGGCCGACTTGAAGCATGGGCGGAGCTTAGTGATGTCACTGCTGCTGTTTGCTAGCAGCAGGACCCAGCAGAGAACAGCAGTGATGACGTCACTAAGCTCCGCCCATAATCCAAGTCGGGCCCGGAGCAGAAGATACTGAAGCGGATAGCGGGAGAACCGCAGCATGGAGCAGCATCAGGTAAGTATCATTGTCATCAGTGTCACCTGCACTATCTGTCTGTATATGCATATGTTACTATAGGTTTTAGAGACAAGGGTATCATTTGTTCTTGCTTTCACCATAGTTGATGTTCTCATAGTCTACAAAGCTTATCAGCCTTTTGGGAACACAATACAGTGATAAGATTATCAGTCTGAGGAGGGAACAGGAATGTTCTCCACACACATGACCTAGTACATTTCTTCCATATTCTCTATCCTAATTTCCTCTCTGCAGGGACATAATAACCAATCCACAAAAGCAGTTGGACACACTGTTTCTTTCTCAGAACCAAAGCTTTTCAAAGGCGCCTTCAGCTGATAAAATTGGCTGTTCACTAGAGGACACTTGGCAGATGTTCATTGTCAAACAAGTTATTTTCAACAAGTAAATAGTATTTTCATATGAGGAAATGAAATTGTTATTTGAGCAATCATAGGGCAGGTAAACTGAAGCCAGCTCACTGTGGGGTTATATGCTGGACCTCTGGGGACCATTTGGTGGGCCAAACTTACGATTAGTATATAACTAAATAGGGATCATTTACAGTATGTATCCATATTTTGTGACTGACTTACTCTGTAAACTACAGGCAGCATTTCTGATCTATGATAATAACATTCTAGGAAAGAAAAATACTAAAATATTCTCCAAGATTCACGTCTATGGGCCTACTGGCAACACCTGTGGCTGCATGTGCATCCGTTTATAACAGGCTGGTAATAACATGATCTGAATGTGGCTTTACATACATCAGTTCATTTTTAGCATTCATGTATTCTTTGTTTTGCTAGTCATTCCAGGCCACAGTTGAATCTAAAGGGGGATCCATATATTTGAAGGGTGACAGGTTTAGCAAAAGTAATGGAGGAACCCATTGAAATCAAAATCTCTCTGTTAGAGTTTGTGGGAATTGTCAAGCCAGCAAATTCTACTAAAAAGACGTTGACCCAGTTTAATCATACATTTCTAGCAAGAATAACAGAGGAACAGCACAATACAGAGCTATTTGAAAAGATTTCCCAGAATGGTTATTTCATGGGGAATGCATCTATTTTATAAAACAGGCAGATCAAAACAGGCCACGGGTCCTCTTAAGGAATAGGCATATGGTCCTAAAAGAGTACCTGTCACAAAATAAAACTTTCAATATAGTGTTCCTTGTGTATTTAGCAGACACTTTCCCATTCACTTGCTTTTTAAAATTATCAACATAAATATTTTTAAAATGTAATAGAAAAAACAGCCACTAGGTGGCTCTGTTCTGTTCCCTGCGACAAATAATACAGTGAGTTTGGTCTCCTCCCGGCCTGGCAGGAGACCAAACTCAGGCAGTGTTTCTCTGCACTGAGCTTGATTGACAGCTGCACAGAGCCTCACTGAAACATGCATAGAGCCTCACTTAAACATGCATAGAGCCTGGAGTCTTCTCTTCCGCCCTCACATGGTTGCAGTGCTGTGATGAAGTGGTCCCCCAGCAGGCTTCAGTGATGTCATGCCTGCTGGGAAACGCTTACTTTCTCCTGCGGGGAGACAGAACTATGTGAGCAAGAATAAAGGTATCATACAGAGCTTTTTAAAGCTGTAAAAAAATTTAAGGGTGGGAGGAGTGTTAGGAGTAGTTAGGTAACATAGCCTGAGTTAGTTTAGAAAAGTTTATTTGGTGACAGGTCCTTTTTAATAATAAATAATGTTTTTCTTTATATTAACATGAAATGGTAACTTTGTGATGTGTACACACATTTTTCTCTAAATTTAGACACATTCATCAAAATTACATAAATCTATTTAAAAGACACATCCCCTTTATAAAGACATACGGAAAAAAAAAAAATAATAACTCCCCAGTACAGGTCACTTGTCTAACCCAGGAAGAAGTACAGTGCCGCCTAAAAAAAAATCAAAATAGACAAATCGCCAGGTCTAGATGGCATTCACCACCGTGTTCTTAAGGAATTACGTAATGTAATAGACAGACCCCTATTTTTAATATTCAGGGACTCTATAGTAACAGGGACTGTTATATAGCAAATGTGGTCAAAGGGTGACCCCGGGAATTATAGGCCTGTTAGTTTAACCTCCGTTGTATGTTAATTGTTTGAGGGTTTTCTAAGGGATGCTATTTTGGAGTATCTTGATAAAAATAAATATATGACTCCATATCAGCATGGCTTTATGAGGGATCGGTCCTGTCAAACTAACCTGATCAGCTTTTATGAGGAGGTGAGCTCCAGACTGGACCAGGGGGAATCGCTGTATGTTGTATATCTGGATTTTTCCAAAGCATTTGATACGATGTGACATTAAAGGTTGGTGCATAAAATGAGAAGGATTGGGCTGGGGGAAAATGTGTGCAAGTGGGTAAGTAACTGGCTCAGTGATTGGAAACAGAGGGTGGTTTTTAATGGTACTTATTCTGATTGGGTGACTGTTACTAGTGGGGTACCACAGGGGTCAGTCTTGGGTCCTGTTCTATTTAATATATTTATTAATGACCTTGTAGAGGGGTTGAATAGAAAAGTAGCAATCTTTGCAGATGATATTAAACTCTGTAAAGCAGTAAACACAATAGAGGACAGGGCACTATTACAAATGGATCTGGATAGGTTGGAGGTGTGGGCTGGGAAGTGACAGATGAGGTTCAACACAGATAAATGTAAGATAATGCACATGGGGAAGAAAAATCCGGGCTGGGATTATGTATTAAATGGGAGAACACTTGGGACGACTGACGTGGAAAAGGACTTGGGTGTCTTAGTTAATAGTAAATTTAGCTGTAGTGACCAGTGTTGGGCAGCTGCTGCCAAGGCAATTAAAATCATGGGGTGCATCAATAGGGGCATAGATGCCCACGACAAGGAAATAATTCTACCGCTGTACAAATCACTAGTCAGACCACACATGGAATACTGTGTACAGCACTGGGCACCAGTGTACAAGAAAGATAGTGGAGCTGGAGAGCGTTCAAAGATGGGCAACCAGAGTAATACGGGGAATGGGAGGACTACAGTACCCAGAAAGATTATCAGAATTAGGGTTATTTAGTTTAGAAAAAAGAAGGCTTAGGGGAGACCAAATAACTATTTGTATAAATATATCAGGGGACAGTACAGAGATCTCTCCCATGATCTATTTATACCCAGGACTGTTTCTATAACAAGGAGGCATCCTCTACGTCTAGAGGAAAGAAGGTTTCTACACCAGCACAGATGGGGGTTCTTTACTGTAAGAGCAGTGAGACTGTGAAATTCTCATCCAGAGGAGGTGGTCATGGTGAACTTGGTAAAAGAATTTAAAAGAGGTCTGGATGCATTTTTGGAGAATAATAACATTACAGGTTATGGATTCTAGATTTATATGGACAGAAGGTTGATCCAGGGACTTATTCTGACTGCCATATTTGGAGTCGGGAAGGAATTTTTACCTCGGTATGAGTTTTTTTTTTTTTTTTTTTGCATTCCTCTGGATCAACTCAGTTCAACACACTCAACAAGTTCAACCTTTACTCCATTAAGCTATTTGATGGAAAAATAACAACCCCGCTCAGGCATGTAGTCAATTTTATCTCATGAGGGAAAGGATAACATAGAGTTTGTTCAATGTTTGGCCTTTTAATATATCTTTTGTCATTACAGTCAATGACCCGACGGTGTCTCTTCTAAGAAGACTTGGGAGGCCCACAGAAGGGGCATGACTCTGCCTTCTAATGAATGATGGGTATTTGGGTGGTAAAATATTAGAAGACTTTGATGTGCTTTTCCATTTTATTATTTAGTATCCTGCAATGTCCTAAGCAATCAACAAAGGAATGGTTAATGTGCATTTATCTTACATAGATTCCCTATTCACATATGTACTATAATATACTATATTATACACCACTTCAGATGGCTGTTGGCCAGGAGATTAGATTATCTGCATAGCTGGAGGACGTAGTTGTCCTCATTACGACACTGTGCGCTGGATGTTTAGACTGTCTTCTTAGATCAGTCAGATATCTGAAATAGTTTGCAGTTCACTGACTGATTTGATGGTCAGCGACTTTGACAGTAAATTGTGCAGACTAAGCCATCTCTGCACTAGCCGTTGCCTTGGACAGTTTTTACTTCCATGAATACTTTTCCACTATCAGAAAAGAGGTAAATACACACTAGCCTAACACGCAGGACTAATGTGGTCGCCTGGGAGTTCTCATGTAGTACTACTTTATAGCTTGACAGATTGATGACCTGGAGGCAAAACAAAAGGTGCACACATCTGCCAACTATAGTAAATGCCCTTGTATGTTCTATCAGAAATCATGATATCAATTACACATTGGTGGCAGGCTGAACATCAAGGAGTATTGAATTAAACACAGATAAGGCTGGGTTCACACCACGTTTTCTTAAATACGGTTCCCGTATACAGTTTGGAGGAGGGGGCGGGGCTTAATCGCGGTGCCCGCACTCAGCCGTATTCGGGAACCGTATTTAATACAAGTCTATGAGCCGACCGGAGTGAACCGCAGCCTCCGGTCGACTTCGTTTTCGGCCGTATGCGGTTTCCCGACCGCAGGCAAAAACGTGGTCGACCACGTTTTTGCCTGCGGTCGGGAAACCGCCTACGGCCGAAAACGAAGCCGACCGGAGGCTGCGGTTCACTCCGGTCGGCTCATAGACTTGTATTAAATACGGTTCCCGAATACGGCTGAGTGCGGTCGCCGCGATTAAGCCCCGCCCCCTCCTCCAAACCGTATACGGGAACCGTATTTAAGAAAACGTGGTGTGAACCCAGCCTTACACTCATCCTGTACAATTCAATTTCTATACCTACTGCAGAGTATATACGCAGGCAAAATGTCTGGAACTGAAAATCTATGCATCTGACTGTTCCTGCAGCTTAGGCTGGGTTCACACCATGTTTTTGCAATACAGTTCCCGTATATGTTTTCAATTTGAAAAGGTACGGAACCGTATTGAAAACTGTATGCCAAATGATGTATCAGGTTGTGTCCATTTTGCATCCTGTACGGGGTTGTCAGTTTTTTCTCCTGTACCCAAAACCGTAGCCTACCATAGTTTTTGGTCCGGGTGAAAAACCGTATTGAAATGTATATGTTTTTTTTTTTAACATGGGAGTCAATGGGAACCGTACAGAACTGTATGTGCGTACGGTTCCATGCGGTTTTCACCATACGCTTTTTGACTTTGCACAGTTTTTTTCTTGGAATTTCAATCAAACAAGTGAAACTTTATTTAAAATGGATTGTAAAATAAAAAACGTATATGGTATTTTTTCTTAAATAACGGATGCAACCAAACATCATTTTTCAGATCGCATACGGTTTTCAACCGTATGCGGACAAAAATTTGTACACACATTTTGATACAGTGAATCCGATTTTTTTTAAAAACAAAAACCTGATACAGGAACTGTATTGCAAAAACGTGGTGTGAACCCAGCCTTATGCATGGATTTCAGCTAGCCTTGTCATGCAATTGGGATATATATGTGTGTGTGTGTGTGTGTGTGTAAAACTTATTTGTGTGTACTAATATACCTTAAAAAATAAAAATTATTGTTAAAATGGCTAGCTTCATGAAGGGAAGATTATTGGCTAGGCTCATCAATAGTATTATGACTATCCCCATCAATGTACATTCGGTGCCAGTACGTGTAAGGTCCACACTACAGAGAATCTTTGCAAACTGAACTTGCAGCAGCTCCCCATTGGGAGCAGCAGCTCCCCATTTCAATGGGAGCTCCACTGCACAGCTTGCACAGTTGAAGTTCCACAATGGAACTTCCAATGAGAAATTGGATTCAGGCAGAAGACTAAACATGTTCCATCTTCTAGCAGAATCCTCTGGAGAAGTGCCATTTGTCAATGGGATGGTGCTTATGTCTGTGGAAAATTGCCACGGACATAAGCACCGATTCTGGACCATTTAAGAACGCCGCAAATATACCCTATATACAGTTTATGACTTCATCAACACCACTGAAAATATTTCTTACCTGTATCTTTGGCAACTTCTGAGACATCCAAGTTTCTCATTTCAGCCATATAGCCCAAGACAGTGAAAATGACGAAGCCGGACACAAAACTGGTCATACAGTTAACTGTACTTGTCACCAATGCATCCCTGTTACGTACAGTTCACAGAAGTTTCCAGTTAGAATAAGCAAAGGCATATTTATATATTTATGAATGACATACATATAGGGGGAGATTTATCGAAACCTGCCCAGAGGAAAAGTTGCTGAGTTGCCCATAGCAACCAATCAGATTACTACTTTCATTTTTGAAAAGGCCTCTGAAATTGATTGGTTACTATGAGCAACTCAGCAACCGTTCCTCTGGACGGGTTTTAATAAATCTCTCCCATAGTTCATGTACACATAGTGATGAAACATAAAGAGAGATTGAGATGAAGACCTGCTAACGATGAACCACACTTTTCCTCAAAGGTAAATCAAGACTTTCCTTTCATTTCTGATCACTCATACAGCTCTAGACAACACCAGTGTACCTACCACAATGCTGCATAGTAAGGTCCCCCAACCTGCCCCCTTCCTGCTTTAGCTTGCCTGCAGCAACGGTAGCATCTCAATGATTAAAGGGGTTATCCAGGAAAAAACTTTTTTTTATATATCAACTGGCTACAAAAAGTTAAACAGATTTGTAAATTACTCCTATTAAAAAATCTTAATCCTTTCAGTACTTAAGAGTACTTCTGAAGTTGAGTTGTGCTCTCTGATGACACCTGTCTTGGGAACAGCCCCATTTAGAAGCAAATCCCCATAGCAAACATCTTCTAATCTGTGCAGTTCCCGAAACAAGCAGAGATGTCAGCAGAGAGCACTGTTGCCAGACAGAAAACAACAACTCAACTTCAGCAGCTGATAATTATTGAAAGGATTAAGATTTTTTAATAGAAGTCATTTACAAATCTGTTTAACTTTCTGGAGCCAGTTGATATATAAAAAAAAGTTTTTTTCCTGGAATACCCCTGTAAACCATCCTGCTGCCGTTGTTTCTTATTTTTTTCCCCCCATTTTTGCTCATATTGCACCATGTAGTACATCAGCAACCGCTTCTCCCCCTATATGCCATCTATAGTATTATTCTGTGTAAATCATCCCTCAGCACAGTGCTTCTTTTTCTAACATGATGTCATGATGGAGTATGTGCTTTGATTGGAAAGCAACATAAGAGAAAGAAAGTCCATGTATGTGTACTGATGGCAAACAGTCCAGCTCTGATCCTGCCCCTTGAAATGTGGAGCGTGAAAAATTATCTGTGCACCAAGGAGAAGATTATCAGAGGATTCATTTTAAATTGCATTACTGCTATTACTGCTATGTTATTAGCGTACATTTTGATCATATATTGTGCACTAGTGTTGCTCACGAATATTCGCATATTCACGAATTTGCGAATATTGCGAATATAGCACTATATATTCGCAATTACGAATACTCGCTTTTTTTTTTCTTTGTTCACACTACACATCACCGTGATGTCTAGTGGTACGCCCCCTGCACCTGAAAGCTTTGGCTCTCGCACCCCGCACTTCCAGCTGTTGACTTGCTGTCTGCTGTATGGACACGTGGAATAAAGGATTGTTTGGCAAATACTTCTCAGTGGGTGAGTGCAGCTTTTTTTCAAGTCTTCTGCTTTTCATGTTTTACACATCACAGTGATCACTGCATCCCTCTCTGCGTCGCATATTCGCAAATATTGAGCCCTCCCTTATTTAATGGTATAGGGAACTAATGGGCTAGTGCAGTGGTCTCCCACCTGTGGACCTTCAGATGTTACAAAACTATAACTCCAGCATGCCCGGACAGCCAACGGTTTTGCAACATCTGGAGGTCTGCAGGTTGGAGACCACTGCACTAGCCCATTAGTTCCCTATACCATTAAAGAAGGGAGGGCTCAATATTCGCGAATATGCACATATATTTTCGCATATGCGCATACATTTTCACATATGCAAAAAAAAAAACGAATATGCGTAGTTGGCGAATATATGACAAATATTCGTCCATATATTCACAAAATATCGCAAATTCGAATATGGCCTATGCCGCTCATCACTATAGTGCACCATCCCACCTTGGTAAAGTGTCCTCATTGGGATGAACCCCACACTATAGATATACGTCTCATGGGCTAGTACCAAGCCTACAAATTTTGGGCATGTAAAATCCAGCTATTCCCTGTATAAAACCACCCAGGGGGATGGGTGGAGTGCACAACCAAGATGGAGGCAGCCATTCCTCCCAGTGGGTTGCCACCATCTTGATCTTACATGCCACCCAATTACCCTGGTTTGTTTTAAGCAGAAAATAGCTGGATCCTACATAGCCAGATTATTAGCGCTAACCCAGGAGAGGCAAATACTGTATAGTGTAGGGTCCATTGTGATGCGGTCACCTTACCATGTTGGGATGGTACACACTATGGAGGAGATATATCAAAACCTGTCCAGAGGAAAAGTTGCTGAGTTGCCCATAGCAACCAATCAGATTGCTTCTTTCATTTGTCAGAGGCCTTTTCAAAAATGAAAGAAGCGATCTGATTGGTTGCTATGGGCAAGTGTGCAACTTTTCCTCTGGACAGGTTTTGATAAATCTCCCCCTCTATATGATCTTATAATCATACTTCACTATACCATGGAAACATCTGACTAAGGGTTTGTGTCAGTCTCCAAACTTTCGTCTACGACTGTATACTGCAAATTTTTGCCCCTCCCCCCCATTGAAGTTGTATATTTGAACATATACACATGCATTTACATATTTTGTAAGCACCTGGTACCCCACCTTCTCTGTATCTGTGTGGAGACAATTTTAATGTCTGTGATAATGTTTCTAGTCATATCTCAACAATAGTGTTGCTCATGAATATTCGCAATTCCAATATTCATCGCGAATATCGCATATTCGCGAATATTACGTATTTCGCGATTAAAATTCGCTATTATGAATATTCATCTTTTTTTCAAACTGTATTAAAAACTGAGCACATTGTAGGGATCTCCTTCGATTGATAAATGCAATGCTTGTATCATTAAAGACCCAGGGATGAGACTGTGAGGCGAAAGGTTTATGCATGCGAATATTCGCATTGCGAATATTCGCAATACAAATATTCGCAATGCGAATATTCGTGGAAATTCCGCCCTACTTATGCCTGTGAGCCAATGAGAGTTCTGCAAGCACAGTTGTCAGAGCTTAGCAACGTCCCTAGCAACGTCCCTCGCCAGATGTTATAGCGCATGCGCAGACGAGCGAAATTTCGCTATTAATTTCCCATTCGCAATAGCGAAATTTCACAATTCAAAAAAACATCACGAATATAAGGAATATTCGAATTTCACAAATATGGGACGAATATTCGTCCTCATATTCGCGAAATATCGCAAATTCGAATATGGCATATGCCGCTCATCACTACTCAACAAAGTATTCTACACAGATGCTTTCTTACTTTGGTGTTGTTGTGCTGTTTGTAGGTATGCTACTTTGTACTGCATTGACTCCTATAGGTGCTATTTTGTTTAAACTGTCATACAACACGTAAAAAGGAAGACATTTAAATAATAAAATGTACAATTACATTTATTATAAGGTTTATTTAAAACTTACTGGTAGCAGTTGTTGTGAAATTTATTGTAGCTAGCGAAAGCGAGTAAAACTCCAAACCCAGGGCCCAGTGAAAAGAAAATTTGCGCTGCTGCATCCACCCAGACCTATAAGGACAAAGTACACGGAGGAAAGGAAATTAAATTTCTCAGCTGAAATCAAGTAATATTTATGTATGCATAGAGAAATGTAATGAAATCATGGCAGGCACACTTCATAGTCTAATACAGACAGATGCTTACATTGTACTAACATTGCTTTTTTAAATTTAATAATACACTGAAAACTCAATTTTAACCATTTTCTATTTTCCATATATCGCCATATAAAGCAGGCTAGCTATAGTGATACAATCTCGATAGGCTGAAGCCATTGCTAGATAGTAGATCTGAATGCAGATTATATTTCTTTCATTAGTAGCTTAATATTAAAAAGTCAACACATAACCAGTGATAAGAGGGATAACATGGCATTGGAGCACCAGCCCCTATATTGAGAAAAAAGCTTAAAGGGGTACTCCGGTGGCAAACTTTTTTTAAATCAACTGGTGCCAGAAAGTTAAACAGATTTGTAAATTACTTCTATTAAAAAAATCTTAATCCTTCCAGTACTTATTAGCTGCTGAATACTACAGAGGAAATTATTTTCTTTTTGGAACACAGTGCTCTCTGCTGACATCACGAGCACAGTGCTCTCTGCTGACATCTCTGTCCATTTTAAGAACTGTCCAGAGCAGGATATATTTGCTATGGGTATTTTCTCCTACTCTGGACAGTTCTTAAAATGGACAGAGATGTCAGCAGAGAGCACTATGCTCGTGATGTCAGCAGAGAGCTCTGTGTTCCAAAAAGAAAAGAATTTCCTCTGTAGTATTCAACTTCTTCCACTTTTAATGTGACCTATAACGTGAACAATTCAATTGCAAAACAGACTAAAATCTTTGAGGGGGGGAAGAAAAATAAAATACAAAATAACCTGGTAGCATATGTGCGCACACCCTCTTATAACTGGAGATGTGGCTGTGTTCAGAATTAAACAATAACATTCAAACTCATGTTATATACAGGCAATTTCACACCTGCCATCATCATGAACGGGGGGGGTTGGTCATGGGAGAAGTGAGCCCTAAAGCTGTCCCTATAAACCACTCTCCCTGCCTTCTTGCCCATCCGCCCTAAATGACGGATCAGCAACTTGGAGCCGGTCCTTTCCTAGCGCTAAAGTGCATGGGCATCAAAGTCAACAAAATAAACGGAACTATGCATGTCGGGGAAAAAGTCAGGAACATACAGTAACCAACAAACAGATTTATAAATACAAACAAGACAGGATATAGCATACTAACATAAAATGGGTCAGGAAATCAAGGGCACTATTCACATTGGACTCAGAACAAAGAACACACTAGACACCCCACTCCAAACATGGAGGGACATCAATACCAAAGCCAGATAGACTCCTAGCCAGCGGCCACTCTCCACCGACTGATCAGAATACTGTCCTAGGAGGAAACAGAAATACAAAATACAAGCAAACATGGGTACAGGCACAAGACTCACTCACTCCTAGATAGATGGATTAGCACAAGGCTCAGAGAAGATTCTATCCTAGGAGTAGCTGGAATGAACAAGGTAAAAACAGGACTGACATAACACGCACGACTAATATATATCAAGGTAAATGCAGAATGAACATACACAAATACCAAAAACCCGACAATATACTAAAACAAAGCAGGATAAAATCTATATATCAAACAGGACAGATAACCATGGTTAAACTCAGGATATGTTGTTTTTTGCAAACAGCTTTGGTAAATGTTGCAAATAAACCTGCAGTAATTGTCAATGGGGGAGTGAATACTTTTACGGCTGTATTATTGACCTGTATCTGTTCAAATATCATTTTTACCTCAGTGGTCAGTAACTTGTCCCAGTCTGGCTTCAGGTAAAATAAAACTCCCCTCCAAGCTCCTGGGAGTGTTGCTCCTCGTATTAATAGTAATGTAAGCACAATGTATGGAAATGTTGCAGTAACCCACACTACCTGTAAAGAAGACATTAAAACTCAATTATAATTATTATTCTTTTTTTTATATTTAAGGACACTTATCAACCAGCTCTAATTTGCAGGGAAATATAGCAAATGTTTAATTTCCCTGCAGCGCTACCACAGGGCAAATTATGTATTTCATGGTTACATAGTACATGTGGCTTAAAAAAGATAAAAAGTAAGGGTACGTTCCCACCTGGCGTATTTTGCTTCGTATTTGCTGCATATTTTCCTATCCATTGACTTCAATGGGAAATAAAATACGCAGCAGCAAATACGCAGCAAAATATGCCGGGTGGGAATGTACCCTCAAGAAGTATGGGTGGATACTAAATTTCTACATATCTATTAATGTTATTTTGTACTAAAAATGCATCTAACCCCTAGGCGTCACAGAGCATAAATATACGCCATTGTTGTCTGGGACTTAATGTACACCCAGGAACGTTAAAGGATTATAAAGCAAGCACAGGAGCTGCGCCGCTAGTGACCGGCGATCCCTCTGCTCCCTGTCAAGAACCCTTTAGACACCGAGATCAATGCCGATCATGGCATCTAAATTATTAAGTCACAGATGCCGTTTAGCTCAGGTAGCTAATCGGCCCCCGAGACATGATTGCCGGGTCTGATGAGCTAAAATTATGGGGGAGGGTTCTCTTACCTGCCTCCAGTCACCGGATTGACAATCCATTGTGCAGCCTGGCTCAACCAGGCTGTATCAGTGGAACATCAATGAAACTGTATAATGCTATGCAAAAGGTATAGTATTATACAGTGAATACAATCCTAATGGTCCCCTATGTGTAAAATAAAAATGAAAAAATAAATTACTATAAATAATTAAATTAAAGTAATGCCCCCTCCCATAGACATGAATGGAGGGGGTGTGGCATGATGTCACGACCACGGCCGTCCAAACCCAGCGTTCTAAAAATAATTTTCAGAAAGTCGGGTGCTGCATGGAGATTGTGTTGGGTCCCCTTTGGATAGGGGATAAGATGTCTAAGGGCGGAGTACCCCTTTAAGGGACTGGACCTGTTTTAAAGACCTGAACTGTTTTTGCTGTAACCAGTTCATATTTTCAGTAACCAGTTCGAAAATGCTTTTTTAAATCTATATACCGGTATGTAAATAAATATATGGATAGAAACCAAAGTATTTTGCAGCACTACTTAGCCAATCAGATGTGTGTGGTGCCAGCACCCAAGGGACCCAACCACGGTCCTAATAGATGCCACGAAAGCAATAGTGCAGCACTCCAGTTTATGCAAAAAGCAGATAAAAATTTATTCACTCATGTCAAAAAAGAAGCAACATTTTTTATGGAGGAACTGAACCATTGCTTCCTTTGTACATATATATATATATATATATATATATATATATATATATATATATGTAGACATTCTTAAGGTTTATACTGACCTTTCCAGAAGTTTTGACCCCTTTCCAAATGCTGAAGTACACAATAGTGAAGATAAGGAGTAGGCAAAGACAAAGCTGCCAGCTGACTCCTCCAAGATCCTGTAGACCTTTTGATTTGTGTATCTGCAGTACAAGTCGACTGAAAGTAAAAGTAAGACCGTAAGTGTATGAATTATTAGTGATGAATACCTGGGAAATACGATAAATACTAAAATAACAGATTATTGTCAAGGGATGAATAGTTCTGTACAGTGGTTCCTCAGGTTACAATATTTTTCCAGGAAGACCATTGTATGTTGAGACCATTGTATGTTGAGGCCAGAACTCTAAACCCCCACCAGCCTGATGGGGTGACACCCAGATCCAACACCGCCCTCCCTCGGTCGGCAGATTGCATATTATCACCGAAGTGGAGCGAGTCCACAAGCACCACGCCTAACACCACCCCCGGTCAACAGATCATATATTATTACTGAAGTGAAGCAAGTCCACTAGCAATGCCCCCCGGTTGAAAGAAATCAGTAGCGAAGTAGGAGCATCAGAGCAGGTTCACTACCACCCGCCCCGCATACTCATCTTTCGGAGTTTGGCGTGACAGGACGTCAGCAGTGGCAGGGCGCAGCTTGATGGACGTCCTCCACGTGCCTCATCCACAATGGTCTGGTCCATGCCGGACCAGTGCAGGCCAGAACGTGACAAACCATGGAAGAAGCAGCAGCTAGTAAGGAACAGTGGGGTGCACCTGACCCTGGTAAGCTTCTCCCAGGGCTGGGAGAAAGGGGGTGCTGGGGGGCTCTAAGCTTTTGTTGCTGGTGGCAGATGGGGGGCTACTTACCACCTTGTTGCGGGCCTGGGCCTCTTCTTCTGTAGCCCCACCTCTAGCGATGACATCCCTAGAGGTGGAGCTACACAAGAAGACACTCACAGCCTGCAAAGACAGTGGTAAGAATGGTTCTGTTCACATTATCTGTTTTTAGCATGCCCTTTAGTTTTAAAATGGCATGTTGAAAATGTATAATGTGAATGGACCTTTTCTGACAGTGTCTTCCCAAGCAGGGAGCCCACAGCTGTTGCTAAACTACAAATCCCATCATTCCCAGACAGCCAAAGGCTGTTTGGGAACACACTGCTTTATGGGTGCTCTCCCCAGTGAAGAGCGCCAAAATTTTTTTGTAATGTACCATATTTTGTTATTTTCTTTTCTTCTTGTTTCAGATACTTGTATCCTATGGACTACATTGATGACCTGAGTTTCTCAAAATTTTTAATAAAATTGTTAACGAGGGCTGGTTGTGGGGGAGTGTTTTCGTAATAATTATTTTTTCCGTGTGGTGTTGTGTTTTTTTTTTACTTTACTTTACAGGCTTAGTAGTGGAAGCTGTCTTATAGATAGAGGTCATTACTAAGCCAGACTTAGCATTAGCCCCAAAACCAGGTAGTGCTAACCCCCAATTATTACCCCGGTACCCACCGCCCCAGGGGTGCTGGGAAGAGCCGGTACCAACAGGCCCGGAACGTCACATATGGCGCTCCTGGGCCTAGGGGGTAACAGGCGGGCGTTATTTAGGTTTGGGAGGGCCAGTAACAATGGTCCTCACCCACCCTGGTAATGTCATGCTGTTGCTGCTTGGTTTCTATTTAGCTGAGAATGAAAAGACGGAGAACCACACACATTTTTTTTTTCAAAATAAATAAAAACGTGTGTGGTTCCCCTTTTCATTCTCAGACAGATATCAACCAAGCAGCAAAAGCATGACGTTACCAGGGTGGGCGAGGAGCATTGTTACTGGCCCATTGTTACTAGGGTGACACCATTTTCTACCGCACCGAGTGACACCAGCCCTAGCAATTCCACTGAGTAGATACCTAATACAGATAAAACAAATCCTTATATATAAAGTAAGAAAGATCTGCTAAAAACTGTAAATCATTGTCTATGTGGAGTACAGGAGCTTCTTCAGGGTTCTGTACAGTACACACAATGTCCTAAAAAAGTTAAATGGAGCTGCCCTCACTTGGTGTCGAAAGGAGCAGTTAATCCTGGCACAGGTAAAGAGTACAGAACATGTAGTACCCTCATGTAGTGTAGGGAGGCGCTACCAGTCAGTGCATGCACCTCAGTAATACAGGGGTTTTACCAGTGAATGCCCATTCAGATCTGGACTGTCCATTGCATTGTATGTTGAATTTGTTTTTAAAGGAGTAGTGCAGTGAAATATAACTTATCCCCTATCCAAAGGATAAGCTTGGGGTCCGACCGCTGGGACCCCCGTGATCTCCTCAACGGGGCCCCGGCTGTCGTTCCATCCCCCGCAGGAAGCCGCGGCCGACACGCTCCCTCCATGTATCTCTATGGGATACATGGAGGGGGCATGTCGGCATGCCCCCTTCCAGAAGACTGCCGGGCGCCCCGTTCAGGAGATCACAGGGGGTCCTTTGGATAAGGGATAAGTTATAGTTCACTACAGAACTCTTTTAAGTTACAATGGTCCAGAAAAGACCCAAATATTGTAACCAGAGGCTATTGTAAGTTCAGGGACCACTGTACTAACTGTTAATGGAATACTGCTAGGGCTGCCAGTGTGGTCTGTCTGGCTTATAACTCTCTGCAAGGTCCGCTACTGAAGAAAGGGGTCTTGGGAGACGTTGTGTGTACAACACATTCTGGTCTTTGTAGCATATACACATCGCTCACATAGAAACAGAGCAGAGAGTGCTAAGCTGCGCGCTTCCTGTCCTGATCTTGCCTAGGACATGTCAAACCTTGTTCTTTTTTTTTTTTTTTTTTTTTTACAGGTACACTTTAAAGGGGTACACCGCTGGAAAACATTATTTTTTTTTTAAACCAACTGGTGCCAGAAAGGTAAACAGATTTGTAAATGACTTCTATTTAAAAATCTGAATCCTTCCAGTACTTATCAGGTGCTGTATGCTCCACAGGAAGTTATTTTCTTTTTGAATTTCCTTTCTCTCTGACCACAGTGCTCTCTTCTGACACCTCTTTCCATTTTAGGAACTGTCCAGAGTAAAAGCAAATCCCCACAGCGACCCTCTCCTGCTCTGGACAGTTCCTAAAATGGACAGAGGTGTCAGCAGAGAGCACTATGGTCAGGCAGAATAAAATTCAAATAGAAAATAACTTTCTGTGGAGAATACAGCAGCTGATAAGTACTGGAAGGATTAAGATTTTTAAATAGAAATAATTTACAAATCTGTTTAATTTTCTGCTACCAGTTGATTTGAAGAAAAAAAAAGTTTTTCAGTGAAGTACCCCTTTAAGGCAGTGCTTTCCAAACAGTGTGCCTCCAGCTGTTGCAAAACTACAACTCCCAGCATGACCGGACAGCCGATGGCTGTCCGGTCATGCTGGCAGTTGTAGTTTTGCAACAGCAAGAGACGCACTGTTTACAGAACACTGCTTTTAGGAACTTAGAACAACTTTGTTAAAAACATTTTGGACAAAAAAGGACTAGACAAGACAAGAGTGAGAGGACTTCTGCTTTAATGCGTCCTCATGTATTATATACACATCATTATACACGGTACTTGGGTTTTGAGTCTTTAATGTTATTTCTAACATCTGATCACTTGAAAACAATGTCAGCTCACATTATACATGGTAAACCTCCGTTTACGATGCAGTCAATGATATTACTAAATAATATTAATACTACATCATATTAAGTTATGTTTGCTCTATTTATTCCGACAGTCTATTTACGTCAGAACTGGAAAGCATAAGGTTGGAGTATTAGTCTTACTAACTTGTCGACCATTCCAACTACCCTGATAGTCGCTTAGACTTCACCACACTTACATGCACTTACGTGTAAAACTCCTCTGCTGGTGAAATAGAACTGTTGATCCATGTCACGCTACTATTCTGAAAATAGTTGGTGCAGTTCTCTGTGTTCCACTCGTTGCGGCAGCTGGTCCAAGGCAACTCAGACCGGAATGAGAATATGAGGTAGTAGAGAGCCCAGGCCATTATGGTGTTATAATAAGATGCTACATAAAGTGCTATTATACAGATAGCATAACCAATTCCTGGAGAGTGAACAGACAGAGCAGAAGAGTCAACATTGTATATCCAATAGGTTTCAGGGGTACTGCAGCGAAAAGTAACTTATCCCCTATACACAGTATATGTGCCAGATCACGGGGGGTCCGATTGCTGGACCCCCCGCAATCTCCTGAATGGGCCCCAGCTCTCTGAGAGGGGTGCATACTGGGGTCGGCACATGCTCTTTCATTCTCTGAGGGAGCGTTCAAGAGACTCGAATGCTGGCATCTTCAGCGCTCCCATAGAAATGAATGCAGCGTGTGCTGACCCCAGCATGCGCTCCTTTCAGAGACCCGGGGACCGATAAGGAGATTGCGGAGGGTGCTAGTAGTTGGACCCCCATGATCTGGCACATATATTGTGGATAGGGGATAAGTTACTTTTCACTGCATCATAACCCCTTTAAAGGGGTACTCCAGTGGAAAACAATATTTTTTTTTAAATCAACTGATGCCAGAAAGTTAAACAGATTTGTAAATTACTTCTATTAAAAAATCTTAATCCTTCCAGTACTTATCAGCTGCTGTATACTACAGAGGAAGTTCTTTTCTTTTTTAATTTATTTTCTGTCTGACCACAGTGCTCCATGTCAGGAACAGTTCAAAGCAAGTTAGGTTTGCTATGGGAATTTGTCTCCTGCTCTGCACAGTTCCTGGCATGGACAGAGGTGTCAGCAGAGAGCACTGTGGTAAGGCAGAAAATAAATTCAAAAAGAAAAGAACTTCCCCTGGAGCATACAGCAGCTGATAAGTACTGGGAGTTAAAAAATCTTAATCATCTTGATGTGCTAGGGCGGCCCTTTCCATGACTGGTAAGTAGTCAGCTCTTTCCCTTGCAGTTCAGGGCTTCTTTGTGACCTCTACTGTCCCTTTCTGGTCGCTCTTACTAAAGCTTTCATTGCCTTCTCCACCTTTTCCTTACCATATGGTATGTTCAGCATTGTTTTAACTTGGTGTTCATGTTTTTGTCCTTTTTGGCCTTCCAAAGCTACTGGACTTCTATTTGTTTGCCTATTTTATTGCACACCTTGTATGTGTACTGTTTCCTTTTTGAATATCAATAAAACTCTATTGAATTTGAAAAAAAAAAATCTTAATCCTTTCAATAATTATCAGTTGCTGAAGTTGAGTTGTTGTTTTCTGTCTGGAAACAGTGTTCTCTGCTGACATCTCTGCTTGTCTCGGGAACTGCACAGAGTAGAAGAGAGGTTTGCTATGGGGATTTGCTTCTAAACTGGGCGGTTCCCGAGACACATGTCATCAGAGAGCACTTAGACAGAAAAGAACAACTCAACTTCAGCAGCTCATAAGTACTGAAAGGATTAAGATTTTTTTTTTATAGAAGTCATTTACAAATCTGTTTAACTTTCTGGAGCCAAATGATATATAAAAAAGAAGTTTTTTTCCTGGATAACCCCTTTAAAGATTTTTAATAGAAGTAGTTTACAAATCTGTTAAACTTTCAGGCACCAGTTGATTTTCCACTGGAGTACCCCTTTAATAACCATGCATATCATTGTCATACTGAAGGTTGTATCAGATAATATAGGGTATCCCTAGAGTCTGGACTCATGCAAAAGGCATTCTCTTTTTTTTTTATAAATCTTTCAACAGCATTGCAAGATTCATATGAACCCGATTTCCACATTTCTATCAATTTCAGCGCATCCATTCATGATGCATTACTTCAGGTAATTCATATCTGTGATTTCCACTGAGTACACCTTCTTCTTTAACACACCCAAAGTCAAGGTGGCTAAGGTCTGGGGAGAAAAAAGACCATTCCACATGACTGCGTCTTCCAATCCAGTTGGGGAAATCATCATTCAGCCAATCTCTTACCACTGTGGTGTAATGGTCAGAAGCTCCATCCTATTGGAACCATTAAGAGAGTCCTTCACACAGCCTTTCAATTTGGGGTATTAACTGGTCTCTCAACATGGCAGGGTATGTGTCACCAATGACATGATCTTCAGAGAAAAATGGTCCCAACACATGAGCTTTCCACAAACCAAAAAGTTAGTTACAGTTAGTGATATTTCCTAAGTGTCCAGACTTTAGGGACACCATGCATAATAATGACCTTGGTGGACCTAGGGGTAAATCCTCAGAGTATGACGTGTGCTCCTTGTGGTTCATAATATTTATTTATTTATATGGGGCGGGGTAAGATTAATAGACTTTTGGGCATTTATAACTGTTCTCGGATATTAAGTTGCCATCTTACCTTTAAATAAGGGACATACTTTCCTCCATACAGAAATGCAGCCATTTCGGTGATACTGACCCAAGGCCAATTCCATGTAGAAGAGAGGAATTCCACCAAACACAGCCATGATGACATACGGGATGAGAAATGCTCCTAAAATGACAAAGGTTTAGGAACTTTAATGTCTCAGTATAATACTACGGTTCCAAGTCGATGAAAAATTATAATTTCAAGGTGTTGACAACATTGCCCCAAAGATAAAATTGTCTCTCCAACCTATGGTCATATGGATGGTAATTGCTTTGTTGATAAAGTTATACAGTCCCATACAACATACAATTACATGTTATGCATATACAAACACAGTGCAATAGTAAGAACAAAACAATCCATTTCAACAAAATTACCACAGAAATCTGACTGCTACAGAATCTATATCTGTCAATCAATGTAAGAATGAATACTGAGGGGTAGAAGGATTGCCCTTCACTCTTTTTTACACCTTAGGCTGGGTTCACCTCACGTTTTTGCCATACTGTTTTCAATCCGTTTTTCTAAAGAAAACCGTATGGCAAAAAAACGGATGGAACAGTATGGAAATAAGTAAGCCGTATGCGTTTTTAAACAGTATACTGTTTTTAAAAGTGCATACAGTTCCGTCAGTTTTTATAGAAAAAAAAAAACCATAAGATTTTGAAAATTTTGTCCATTTTTAATGGGAGGGGTCTTGGGTGGGGACTTTAGGATTCAAATGCGCACGTGCAAAGTAAAAATGTATACGTTTTTCCCGTATGGAACTGTATACATGTGTGTTTCCCATTGACGTCCATGTTAAAAAAAAACGTATGCGGCTGCAGTACGGTTTTTAAACCGGAGACAAAATCGTGGTCAACCAGCACCCAGTTTTCCCCTCCCCCAACCGGATCTGGCAACCGTATGCTGCAATCACGGTGTGAATGGAGTCTAACATTATCTTGTGACCATGGCAGCTGTCAGGGGTGAGATATATTAGGTAGCATGTAAACACCTGAAGCTCATAACTGCCATTTTCTACCCCAGTCACCTGACCAGCCCCAGCAATCGTTACTAAGCAACCATTCCCATCCTGCTTTCATCTGCTGTACTATATAGCAATGATTCACAAAATGGGGGCCTCCATCTGTTGCAAAACTACAACTTCTAGCATTCCCAAAAAGTCAGAGTCCATCTGTGCATGTGTGGAGTAGAAGTTTTAAAGTTTGTAAACTGCTGAAGGCACCCTTTTTGGGAAACACTGCTACACAGTATAAATAGACAGAGATATGGCTCCCCAATAAAGTTCTACTAAAACATAATATATATAGGTTGTATATATACTTTACATATAGACACATATATATTTGAATAAAAATACATATAAACACATTTTTTTTTCATACAAGTAATTGTGCGTATTAGATATCTTTTATATACATATAAAAATATTTTTATATATTATATATAATCAGTGTTTCCCATCCAGGGTGCCTCCAGCTGTTGCAAAACTAAAACTCCCAGCAGAGGCTGTCTGGGCATGCTGGGAGTTGTAGTTTTGCAACATCTGGAGGGCCACAGTTTGGAAACCACTGTGCAATGGTCTACAAACTATGCCCCTGCAGATGTTTCACGGGGGGGGGGGGGGGATTGCTGGTGTCACCTGGTGCGGAGGGGCCTGCTAGAAGACAAGTGTGTGTATATATCTATGGGGACATGTAAGTTAAACTTTAGAGGTAGGTTGGTGCAGGATTATCATTGGGGCAGTACTGGTGGTATTGCTGTTGAGGCATACACTAATTTCTAAAAAAAAATTGGGAGTCTGTCCCCACCACCGCCCATCTCCTGCAGTGTGATATGCATGCTTTGGTAAAAAGAACAGGGTCCATTAGTAGGGCAAGAGGGGGCCATGAACGTCAGTCTAAGTGAGATAGGAGCCATGGGGGGGGGGGGGTTCTATGTGATGGAAGGAGAGAAGAGTGTCAGTGGATGAGAGGGGGTCCTTGAGGAGCATTGTATAAGATCTGGGTTATAAGAAGCAGTCTGTGTGTGTGTGGGGGGGGGGGGGGGTATTTTGAGCTTAATTGGGATCTGAATTAATTTTGTGGTTTGGTCTGGGTGATTATATTGTAGTTTCACCCCTGCTGTGATAATGGGGGCATATGGGGCAGCAGCAGCAGCAGGCACAGTAATGGTGGTAGCAGCAGGATGGCAGTGTAAAGGATTATGCTGCTATACAGGGTGGGCATGGGGCAGTATACTCTGCAGCTGTCAGAAAACACTCTCATATCGATCTGGGCCATATACGTGAAGAAACAATCTATAATCAGACATCATCTGTGAGTCACCGGATAAAATAGTTATACTGCGTCTGATTAGTATACACCAAACGTTGGTAAAGGGGTACTCCGGTGGAAAATCCTTCCAGTACTTATTAGCTGCTGAATACTACAGAGGAAATTATTTTCTTTTTGGAACACAGAGCTCTCTGCTTACATCTCTGTCCATTTTAGGAACTGTCCAGAGCAGCATATGTTTTCTATGGGGATTTTCTCCTACTCTGAACAGTTCTTAAAATGGACAGAGGTGTCAGCAGAGAGCTCTGTGTTCGAAAAAGAAAATAATTTCCTCTGTAGTATTCAACAGCTAATAAGTACTGGAAGGATTAAGATTTTTTAATAGAAGTAATTTACAAATCTAAAAAGAACAATATAAAAAGACAATATAAAAATAAGACTAATAAATGTGAAAAAATATATGCCGGCGGCTGGCCCGGTGCGTCTGTGCGAGAAAAACCTCAGGGTTCCTCCGATGGTGTGGAGAGTATTGCGGCAAGCAGCTGTGGTGAGTGGACGCAGGCAATGATGATCCAAATGCTGTATGTGGACGCCATTCCCGTGGTGGAGTAAGCACGTCCCAGTTGGGCTAAAACAGTGGTCCCTAATGCAGGAGGTTCCAGCTGTTGCGAATCTTGATAACTTGAATTGAATCCTATAGGTGGTCAATATGGTAGGGTAGAGTGCTAGACGCGTTTCGGGGAGACCCCTTTTTCAATAGCTGTGATCTATTATTATTGTATCAACCTGTTTGTCGTCTAGTCCACAGCAAGGGCCCTGCTTGGACTATTCTGTGCAATTTAATTTAATAAAATACTCTTATATACACAACCAGTCCTATTCCAACTCATTTCTACTCATACTACTAGTCTTTCCCAACTATACACTACATTCCACATACAAATATATACCTTGAGGTCTGCATTCATTTCCCTTTATTAATTTACAAATCTGTTTAACTTTCTGGCACCAGTTGATTTAAAAAAAAAAAATATTCCAACGGAGTACCCCTTTAAGGACCTATCTATCACAACCAAAATATGGTCCAATGTACTACTATCAAAAAACACCAAACTACAAAATAATGTCAACATTTATAAACTTTATAAGAAAATCCAAAGAACATATATATATTATAATCACGATTTTGGGCATTATCGGTATCGGCAATTACCTTGCCAATAAGCCGATAATGCCCCGCCCCCACCGCACCGCCCCCACCGCACCTGGCTGTCCTTCCCTGGGGGTCCTCTTCTCCACTCCGGGCAGGCTCCGGCCTAGTACGCTGCATAGACGCCGCTACGCCGTGACGTCCGGTGCGTCACTGCGCAGCGGCGTCTATGCAGCGTTACTAGGCCGGAGGCTGCCCAGAGTGGAGAAGAGGACCCCCGGAGAAGAAGGACAGCCCGGACCGGTTCACCCTCCACCCGGAATGCCGCCGGACACTACAGGAAGGATGGATGGCCCGGACCACCCTCCCCGGACGGTCCCTGCAGCAACTGGGAAGGTGAGTCAGGGTTCTGGGATGGACAGGGGTCTGTATAATATACTATACCTACAGTAGGCCCTCCAGCTGTTGCAAAACTACAACTCCCAGCATGCCCGGACAGCCAACGCCTGTCCGGGCATGCTGGGAGTAGTAGTTTTGCAACAGCTGGAGGCACCCCTAGGCGCGGTGTGGCGCAGTGGGGGGAGCGGTGGCGGTGATAGGTCTCAGGACCCCCGGACAGGCAGGGGAAGAGAAGCGGGGGGCGGCGGCGGCCTATGGCACCGCAAAAGCCACTGCAGTGCATTGATTTAAAGCGCCCGCTTTAAATCAATGATCTGCAGCGGTGTCGCAGGGGGATAAATAGCCGATAACTTATACCGGAATATTGGTATAAGTTATCGGCTATCGGTCCTAACCTCCACAGATTATCGGTATCGGCCCTAAAAAAACGATATCGGTCGATCCCTAATATATATATATATATATATATATATATATATATATATATATATATATATAATTAAATAAAAAGAGTGTCAGTAAAAAAAAATAATAATAATAAAATGTTGCATTATTGGGCCAGATAATAATATGAATATGGTACAACCCGCAATGGCAGCTATCAAATATTTTTATACCTAAACCATTGTGATCTACAATAAATAAATATATGAAAGCTTTACACTATGTACAGGAATAAACACTTACTATTGATATGTATTACCAAAGATGAAAAGTTCACTTAAATATATAGAAGAATAATATAACATAGAAAAAACAATGAATATGCATGCGGTCTGCTATTCACAACAATGAAGGTCCCACCTATGAACGTCCCAGTGAAAACACTGCAAATATGAACAGACCATATACACCTACATGCCCTATACACAGACACTTTTAGGAGTTTCAATACTTTTGCAAGATTTATCACATTTCAACTGAATTAAACATAGAGAAATTGATTTAAAATTGGTGGAGGAAATAAACACCGATTTAGAAGCCTTTGTACCTGAATATGAAAGAATTGGAGGAAGGCAGATGAAATTGGTCAGTGTAGGCCTCAATAGTCAATACCCTTACGTACTAGAAAATCTAAAACTTTAGTCAGTTTTTGGGAAACCCACTACTTAATCATGGCCGCCAAGGAGTATGGTTTAACCAAGACAGATTCTAGGGAGACCCACAACGGCGCCCCTTAGATGTGCATACTAGAGTAAATTGGGCCAATCTAGCCAAATGGCTATATTTTAATACGTTTGGACGTTTGGTACCGAGAGACCACCAAGTCATTTATGACAATGCATAATGTTACCTGGAATGATTGGTTGCCGACCCCACCAAGTAAAGCTAAACACATCTTTTAGCAGGGACTTTAGGTCACCAAGATTCACAAGAATAGGGAGGGTACGAACCACATACAAGAGGCATGGCAGTACCACCCTCTTAATAGTACAGTGCTCCCTCAAGTTACAATATTAATTGGTTCTGGGACGGCCATTGTATGTTGAGACCATTGTATGTTGAGACCAGAACTCTATGGAAACCTGGTAATTGGTTCTAAATGCACCAAAATGTCATCCAAAAATAGGACAAAGTGAGAATTAAAGAAAAATAAGTAGATAACTAATATAGATAAAGCAAGTCCTTCCATATAAAAGTAGGAAATATCTGCTGGCAGCTGTAATCACTGTCTATGTCAGTTTTTCCCAAGCAGGGAGCCTCCAGCTGTTGCAAAACTACAACTCCCAGCATGCCCGGACAGCCAAAGGCTGTCCGGGCATGCTGGAAGTTGTAGTTTTGCAACAGCTGGGGGCACCCTGCTTGGGAAACACTGGTCTATGTAGAGGACAGGAGCTTTTTCTGGGGTCCTGTACAGTACACACAGTGTCCTAAAAAAAAGTAATGGAGTCGTCCTCACCTGGTGTCCAAAGGAGCAGCTAACCATGATACAGGTAAAGTGTACAGAACATGTAATACCTCCCTGTACTGTAGGAGGAGCTATCAGACACCAGTCAGTGCATACACTTCAGTAATACAGGGGTTTTACCAAGGAATTCCCATTCTGATTGGCTGCTTCTTCCAGCCGTTGACACATTTCACAGATCTGGACTGTCTGTACGTTGTATGTTGAGTCTGGTTTCAACTTACGATGGTTCAGAAAAGACCATTGTATGTTGAAACTATTGTATGTTGAGGCCATTGTAAGTTGAGGGATCACTGTATGTACCCTGCCGATCCATGAGATATATGGTAGGTCCCACTTCTCATTTTCACTTTAGATGTCATAAATGACTAATAAAACGTAAACTAGTAGATCCTGATTCCCGAACATTATCACGTTTCCCAAACATAAACTGGTGGAAGCTGGAAAATAGTGCCCAATATTCTTTGGTATCGGTGTATCATGTCCCAATACACTGCGTAGATCAGTAGCTCATTCACCACTTACAAAGTCCTGAAATCTAATGGAAGGTTAGCCAGACGTGACAGCTGTGTTAGAGGTCCATTACATGGCATGAGGTTATCCTCAACATGATCTGTTTTTCCTATGAAATACAGTCCTGCATTTCCTCAGCGTACGCTCTATCATGCCATTCTAATCCTCCTCTTATTATTTATACAGCTTCTTCTGGTAAAAATAGATGCACAAATAAAATGAGCAGGCAATCCCATCTCCAGTCCCAGCACAACGCAACAGTCTATATTTTCCTAGTTACCAATGCGTATTAAATGGCATCTGGCACTTGGTTTTTGTAAACAGAAAGACACTAGTCTCGCAGTCTTACAAATTTATATAAGATAAACAGAAAAGATACCAGCAGCATATTCCTGTAACTAAATGTGTATTTTAAAGTGGGACTACTATAACATTTACGATTGCAAATAGGGGGCATGGCTTAATATAAAACACTGCACACCCAAAAAAGTTCATCCCAAATAATAGAAGATCTAAACTTAGACTAGACTGTCTAAAAATCAAACAAATTTATCAAACAAAATGACACACTTTGATAAATCTGGCACATGCATAGACTGTCAAGCCTAAGTTTACACTCTCTGTTAATTAGACACTTTTGGTAAGCCTGGGCCGCATTGTTTGCTTTCCTTTATAGTGTACCTATCATGAGATAGGAAAAAATATGTTCTAGGCTTGCTCTTTAACTGGTGCTGAACTTAAATCCAGTTTTTGATCCTTTTATGGCTTCTAATTTCTTTGTGTATGTGGCTCACACAGCATGCAGTTCACTGAGGAGGAGTGGACGTTTCCTTGCTTTTCCTCATATTTCATGTGAGAACTTCCTCTCTCACTCCTCAGAGCTGACAATTTGCTGCCCTGTGTACTGAGACTCTGTGACATGCCCCCACCCCCCAGGCTGATTGACAAGCCGGAGCAAACACAGAGCCCTGCTTGTCCCGCCCACACTTCCACACAAGGACAAGATAGTGTTCTCGACAGGAGAGGTAAGTAGTGGTAAGAGAAGCAGAACATTTTTCAACCAAAAATATACACATTTTGTTTTACCAATGTATATTACACATATACATATAATGTTAGTATCTAATTTGTATGAAAAGTTTTTGCAAAATGACAGTGCCCATTAAGTTTACCTGCTGCAGTACTACATCTGACCTATAAGTGTGTCTATGTACAGCTCTCCTTGTGGGGTATAGACTACTGTACTGTATATTCAAAATCATTAGGTACTTATGCGCAGATGCAACTGCACCTCATATACGGTACAAAAGATGGAGAATACCCCTTAAAGGGGTACTACACTGGAATACATTTTTTAAATCAACTGGTGCCAGAAACTTAAACAGATTTATAAATTAATTGCATTTAAAAATCTTAATCCTTACAGTACTTATCAGCTGCTGTATGATCCACAGGAAGTTCTTTTCTTTTCGAATTTCCTTTCTGTCTGACCACAGTGCTCTATGCTGACACCTATGTCCATTTTAGGAATTGTCCAGAGCAGGATAGGTTTGCTATGGAGATTTGCTCCTACTTTGGACAGTTCCTAAAAGGTGTCAGCAGAGAGCACTGTGGTCAGAGAGAAAGGAAATTCAGAAAGAAAAGAACTTCCTGTGGAGCATACAGCAGCTGATAAGTACTGGAAGGATTAAGATTTTTAATAGAAGTCATTTACAAATCTGTTTAACTTTCTGGCACCAGTTGATTTAAAATTAAATGTTTTCCAGGGGAGTACCCCTTTAAATTTTAGGTTTAATGAAAAAGTAAATTTGTAAACTCATGCTAAAATGCTTAATCTAAAGTTCAGGGGATCGGATAAATAAAAAGAACAGAGTTAAGATCCCTTCACAAGGAACCTTTGAAATCCAGTACCACTGTTCTTCTATTAAACCATTACAATATTTTTTTTCCTTCCAACAATTCAATAAAAAAAATAAAAAAAAAAGATCTGGCACTGCGCAGCTTATCACTGTTCACACTTGAGCACAGAATCTGCACAGGACCGTCATATAACATGTACAGTGGTGGTGCTCAGCTTGAAATTGTAAACAGGTTATGGATGATGTAAAAAGATGAAGCGGCACTCACCACAACAGTGCAAAAGTCTTTAATCTTCAATCACATAGTGCATATCATACACAAAAGCAGTGAGTAACACAGATAGCAGGGGTGAGTTGTGGTGAGTGCCGCTTCATCTTTTTACATTGTCAATCTCTGTTGAATAATCATGCTGATAGATTTCTTACCAGTTGTGTTATGTCTGGTACTTAAAGGAGTAGTGTAGTGAAAGATAACTTATCCCCTATCCAAAGGATAGGAGATAAATTATAGATCGTAGGGGGTCCGAGCGCTGGGACACCCCGTGATATCCTGAATGGGGCCCTGGCATTCCGCTGGAAGTGGGCACGCCGAACCACTGGGGCAGCAGCCGACATGCCCCTTCCATGTATCCTATAGGGGGGGTGGCGGAGTGAGTACTTCCAGCAGACTGCCGGGGCCCTATTCAGGAGATCCTTCGGATAGGGAATATGTTATATTTCACTGCACTACTACTTTAATTATAATTGATAACTAACACAATGCAACAGCATTGGTATATGTCTATTGGTATATTACTGGTCAAACAAAATGGAGACTGAACAAGACTGAACAAAGAGTTTTTTTTTTACATATATGACAACAAAGATAAAAAAAAAAATATGACATTGCTATACTATTTCATACCCTCCCAGTTACAGAGCCATCTAGTGGTACTGGACATACATAACAGACAATACATGACAAGAGTCATTATTTTCCAAATACAATTAGTCCCATTGTTAGCCCATGTGGCACTTTGTGTGACTTTGCTCATGCAAATATTTACCAGTAAAGCTTATACTCTCATTAAAGCCTGATCCAACTTTGAAATATCATGAAAGAAAATTAACACTAAGGAGTGGATTAATTTTACTTAAAGTCCATTTTATCTGGAAAACTAATATTTACGTTTTTATGCCCCCTTTTAGAGGGGAAAAAAACTTTGCTGATCATCATCGCCCAACTTCTTTCTAGTAAAAACTTTTTAGGAACATTACATTGGATGAATGGTTGGCTCGAAGCCTTTGAAAATGGCAAGAATGTGACTAGATACAATGGCTTACAGGCAACTCTCCAGTCCTGTGTACTAAATAAATCCTACTGGTTTACTATGATGTAGTAATCTTTTGTGTTAAGTCAGTTTTAATGATAGAATTTATTTACTTTTTACATTTTTAAATATATTGTACCACAACATTATATTAGCTTATGTTAAAGGGGTTATCCAGGCAAAAACTTTTTTTTTTATATATCAACTGGCTCCAGAAAGTTAAACAGATTTGTAAATTACTTCTATTAAAAAAATCTTAATCCTTTCAGTACTTTTGAGCTTCTGAAGTTAAGGTTGTTCTTTTCTGTCTAAGTCCTCTCTGATGACACCTGTCTGGGGAAATGCCCAGTTTAGAAGCAAATCCCCATAGCAAACCTCTTTTAAACTGGGCGTTTCCCGAGACAGGTGTCATCAGAGAGCACTTAGACAGAAAAGAACAACCTTAACTTCAGAAGCTCATAAGTACTGAAAGGATTAAGATTTTTTAATAGAAGTAATTTACAAATCTGTTTAACTTTCTGGAGCCAGTTGATATATAAAAAAAAGTTTTTTCCTGGATAACCACTTTAACTATTCTGCTTAGTACAATAATAACAATAAAATACTTTATTGAAATCTAGTCTTTTAAATCAATACCATTGTATCCAAGAACTAATAATATAATATAATAAGAATATTGTAATAAGATTTTAATATTGTAATAAGATATTGAATGGTAAATTGAGGAAATCCTTCTTTTTTTAAATATTGGCCCTGAATTTACTGAGTGTTGTTTTCTTTGTGGGTTTTAATTCCTTACAAGTATTTTTCCAAAGTATTTACTAAGGTTTCCCTACATTTAGTATTTTCCCAGACATTTTGCTTTTTTTTTAAACTGCTCTGATCTGTCGGGTTTTGCTCAGGTCAAATTCGCTACATTTTCTGTGGAAACCTTAGCAAATATGTTGGGATTTTTCGAAAATGTCAGGGATACGCCCCCTTTCCTGTGTCCACGCCCTGACAGCCACGCTGCTTTTCAGGGTTTTCTCAGTAAAATGGAGAGTTTGTTGGGTTTTTAAAAATTCTGGTGCAAATTCTGGTGCAGACAGAATTTCTGGCACACAACCCGACAAAGCATGTCAGGTTTACAATAGTAAATCAGAGCCAATATGTTTGCTGGGAGTATTGGAAGAGGGATGGGGTGATAGGGGGTGTAAATGACCCTGTATGTTTAGAAATGTTTTGCGACATGTTTTACTGTTTTATTTTTTGTTGTGCCACGTGTGTATTTATGTTGGGAAAATGTCCGGAGGACTGCAGAGAGATAGGGGGCCATGTTCAGTGCTTAAAGGGGTATTCCAGGAAAAAACTTTTTTTTATATATCAACTGGCTCCAGAAAGTTAAACAACTTGTAAATTACTTCTATTAAAAAATCTTAATCCTTTCAGTACTTATGAGCTTCTGAAGTTAAGGTTGTTCTTTTCTGTCTAAATCCTCCCTGATGACACCTGTCTCGGGAAACGCCCAGTTTAGAAGCAAATCCCCATAGCAAACCTCTTCTAAACTGGGCGTTTCCCGAGACAGGTGTCATCAGAGAAGATTTAGACAGAAAAGAACAACCTTAACTTCAGAAGCTCATAAGTACTGAAAGGATTAAGATTTTTTAATAGAAGTAATTTACAAATCTGTTAAACTTTCTGGAGCCAGTTGATATATATATATATATATATATATATATATATATATATATATATATATAAAGTTTTTTCCTGGAATACCCCTTTAAGGAAGGTAATTGGCAGCTGTGGTTGTCCTGGGAAGATTCAGGCAGAGGGAAGCAAATACCTCAAATAGCTCTGCACTCCATTAACTCATGACTTGAACTGGCAGTGGTTAGTAGTAGAGGTCGCTATGCGCTTTCAATAGCTGATGGCAAATGATCAGGCAGTAGAGGTTTAACATGCCTGAGTTTGCTATTCTAGCCTCCACTGTGCTTTTTAGCCAGGAGATAGTTGATTACTCCACTACTGTTGTCCACACAAAAGTAACACACATGTAAATGCCAGTACCTAGGGTTTCGTGGCAGAACATTGCTTGCTCTGTTGACTTGCCTTTTTCATTTAATAGTGCACCCAGGCTTAAAGGGGTATTCTGCCCCTAGACGGGTGCAGCAGGGAGCACCCTCGATCAGACATTTTATCCCTCATCCTTTGGATAGGGGATAAGATGTCTGATCATGGGGGTCCCGCCGCTGGGGCCCCCCGTGATCTCCCTGCTGCACCTGGCATTTGTTTTGAGCATCAGGTGCAGCGCCGGAGGCATGTGACATCATGGCCACACCCACTTGTGACATCATGGTCACGCCCCCTCAATGCAAGTCTATGGGAGGGGCATGGCATCCATCACGCCCCCTCCCATAGACATACATTGAGGGGGCGTGGATGTGGCATCACAAGCGGGGGATGGCTGTGACGTCACGAGCCTCCGCCCCGCATCACCAGTCATCCGGCATGGAGCGAAGTTTGCTCAGTGGGCTGGATGTCTTGGGTGCCGCAGCCGAGATCACCAGGCTCCCCAGCGGCGGGATCCACATGATCAGACATCTTATCCCCATCCTTTGGATAGGGGATAAGATGTCTATGGGCGGAGTACCCCTTTAACTCTACAGAGAAGCAATGTTCACACCACTGGCCGTCCACAATACATGATTTATCAGACCAGACCAAACCTTCCTATGCTATATGGTCCATTTTTTGATGCTCACATGCCTATTTTAGGTGCTTTTGGTAGTAGACAGAGGTCAGTATGGGCACTCTAACTGATCTGTGGCACTGTAGCAATCTGTGATGCACTGTTTATTGTGACACTTATCTATCACAGAATAAGACAGCGCTATTTTTATATTTGTGCTACAGTATCTGTTCTGTAGGTTTGGACCAGACAGGGTAGCCTCCGTTCCCCACACATATCAATGAGCCTTGGATGCCCATGTTGTTGTTTCTGCTTCCCTGGTCTTTGAACCACTTTTGGTGCATACTACCTATTGCATACCGAGAACAACCCACAGGAAACTACCATTTTGAAGAAGCTCTGATCCTTTCTTCTAGGCATTTCACCCTTTTCAAATTCTCTCAGGCAGATAGTCATCTAATGTAAAGCCATTAGGGCTAAACCCTTAGGGCTATTTCAAATAACCGTTATATTGTGTGATTTTAGTGTGTATACTAGTCAGAACAACTGCACCCACTACGGTCCTTCTGGACTTTGGCCCAGCCATTTTCTTAGCTGTGCATAGAGGTATGGGCAGTGATTTGAGACTGTTCTGGTTCCTTGTATTTTGATGAATTTGATGTATTTTGAGCTCTATCATTAACCCCTTTGCAGTGGGCTCTGACAGACTAAATTGTCCTGGCTTATGCATTTCCCTAGGCAAAAATGCCAATAAAAACGCCCATTCTGCCACATGACATTTTTTGGTGAAAAAACGCTGCGGCCAGATGTTAGCTGCAAGTCAATAGGGAACTAAAAAATGCCCTATCCACTTGGCATTTTTCAGTTCGGTGTTTTTTTTTAATCCTTTGGGTGCTTTAAAGCTATTTTTGGCTCCTTGGCAGTTTTTCAAAATGACCTCTTGTTGAGACTTTGGCTTTTTTTTAAAGAAAAATCTTGCTGTTTTCCTCCCGTAGAAGTCTAAAGGAATGAAAAAATGCCAAGAAAAATGTCATGTGGTGGGTTTTAGCTTTGGCGTTTTTGCAGGCGATTTTTATTCTTTTTTTAACTTTAGCGATCCAAAAAAGTGATGGAGATACCTTTTTGTAAAATTTCGTAGGGTACAAAATTTTTATTAATTTTTAAACAGGGATCAATTTATGTGGGCGGGCAGAGAACTAAAAATCTAGCTGGCAATATAAAAAATCTAGAAAGGGGCCATTTAATTATAAAAATTATATATTTTTTCATTAGTAATGTATTTTTATTATGTGTTTAATAAAATGTGTGTGTTGTTTAACATTTTTTTAATAGATTTTTTTTAGGACTGTTCCATGATGGGAGAAGTAGTACCTGTACTAATAGACAGATTGCAGTGGGTGTTATTTCTGACACCCGCTGCAATCCTCTTGTATAAGCTATAGAAGCGGGCAGCACACTTTACTTGTCTGGTCCCCTACCCGCAATATACTCCTCTGTGAAGTGAAGTTCTCTTCACTTCACAGTTTCATATTTTCCGCGGAGAGCTGTGATTGGCCAGATAGTGTTGGCCACTCACAGCTCTCAGCAGCATATACGAATCTGTGATGTGAAGATAACCTCACATCACAGGGGAGTATAATGCCGGGCAGGGGACCAGACAAGTACCGCTTCTATAGCTTATACCAGAAGATTGCAGCAGGTGTCAGGAGTGACACCCGCTGTGATCTGACATTAACTGCAGGTACTACTACTCCCAACATGGAGCACACTCTGCTCCATGCTGGGAGCTGTAGTACCTGCATTAATAGACAGATCCCAAAAGTGACACCCAGGCCATCTGTCTATTAGTACAGATACTGCCGCTCTCAGCATGGAGCAGAGTGTGCTCCATGTTGGGAGTAGTAGTACCTGCAGTAAGGGACAGATCGCAGCAAGTGTCACTCTTGACACCTGTTGCAATCGTCCAGATGTGAATTTCGGGACTTAGCTGTGCTCAAGGCTACAGAGTCGGGAGAACAGCTGATGCTGAGCAGTAGATATACGTTGTATATATACTGCCCAGCAAGAATTTAAAGTGAGCCTGCAATGTGTATACAGTATACACATTGCTGGCTCACTTAACCCCTTGCTGAGCTGTGCGCTATGCGTGAGCCCGGCAAAGACAGAGTTAACTTACACTGCTGGACAGTGTAGGTTAACCCTTTGGGCGGTATACACTATATTCAGCTATCTATAGATAGCTGTATTTAGTGTATACAGAAGACGAAGAAGTCCCCTTACCTCCCTCCAGTCCCAGCTGGGTCTGTGTTGCTCCGCCCCTAGTGATGACGTCATTAGGGGCGGGGCTACAGACAAGAGCAGGCTGGTAAGGCTGTGAGGCTCTGTTCACATTGTACGTTTTGTATAATGTGAACAGACCATTCTGCCAGTATCCACCCAGACAGGGAGACTCCATCTGTTGCTAAAGTACAACTCCCACAATGCCCAAACAGCTAAAGGCTGTCTGGGCATGCTGGGAGTAGTAGTTTTGCAACAATTGGAGGCTCCCTGTTTGGGAAGACATTGCAATATGGGTGCTCTCTCCAGTGGAGAGTGCCAAAAAATGTCCTCACCAATTTTTTGTGTTTTATTTTCCTTCTCGTTTCAGATCTGTGTATGCAGAGGATTACGGCAGATTTGGAGGACTACTGCGGATAATTTGGATTTTTTTCCTTTTAATGGCTAACAAGGGCTGTGGGGGAGTGTTTTTTAAAATAAAATAATTTTTACAATGTGTTGTGTTTTTTTAAATTGAATTTTCAGGCTTAGTAGTGGAAGCCGTCTTATTGACGGAATCCATTACTAAGCCGGGGCTTAGCGTTAGCCCCAAAAATAGCTAGTGCTAACCTCCTGGGCCTAGGCGGTAAAAGGCTGAGGTTTTTTTTTAGGCTGGGAAGGGCCAGTAACAATGGTCCTAGCCCCCCCTGGGCTGTTGCTGCTTGGTTGGTATCTGGCTGTGAATAAAAATATGGGGAAAACTATGCGTTTTTTTTCTTTTTTATAAATACATTAAAAAAAATGCATAGGGTTCCCTGTATTTTTATTGACAGCCAGATATCAAATCAGCAGCAACAGCCTGATGTTACCAGGTTTGACGAGGACCATTGTTACAGGCCCTCCCCAGCCTAAATAACGCCAGCCCTTTACTGCCTAGGCCCAGGAGCGCCATTTTTGACGCTCCGGGCCTGTTGGTACTCGCTCTTCCTGGCACCCCTGTGGCAGCGGGTACCGGGGCAATAATTAGGGGTTAGTGCGAGCTGTTTTTGGGGCTAACGCTAAGCCCCGCCTTAGTCATGGATTCCGTCTATTAGACAGCTTCCACTACTAAGCCTGAAAATTCAATTTAAAAAAAACATGACACATTGGGAACAAATAAAAAAAAGACAAAAAATGGGTTAGAACATTTTTGGTGCTCTCTGCTGGGGAGAGCGCCCATATTGCAATGTCTTCCCAAACAGAGAGCCTCCAATTGTTGCAAAACTACAATGCCCAGCATGCCCTGACAGCCTTTGACTGGGAGTTGTAGTTTAGCAACAGCATGAGTCTTCCTGTCTGGGAAAAAGTTGTAGCAGTTTTTCTGGCATTTTTGCTGGTGTTTTTTTTTAGGTGGGAAAAAAAAGTGGAAACCTAGCCTTATACTGTTTATTGTGTGTTGTTCCTTACTTCATTGTATAATTAGCTCTTTTTTTTACCATTCTTGACCATGGCTGCCAACATTATTATTGATGACACTGTAGTCATGTCTTTGTTTTGCTTAAATTGAAAAATTCTAAATCTTTGGTACTACAGTCTCCTGAGATGTCCTGTCATCAATGAAGTCTGACAGAGAAGCTAGTTTTAATAGTCTTACTTTAGCCCTTATCTATCCTCTCCTTAGTCATTTTCTAAGCCCATTCATGACCATATAAAAGGTTAACTTTGATATGGTCATAAATCAGCTTAGAAATCCCTTCTTAATAACAAACCAATCAAAACAATTTCTCTATAGCTTTTCTGACAGACTGATCATAATAGGACACTACAGGAGACTGTAGAGCAGAAACTAAATCAATAATTAAAAACATGCATTTAAAAAAAAATAGTTTTACAAATCAAGGCACACACAGGTATTTTCTATTTAATTCCATATGTACTGGGCCCAAAAAAAAGAATTAATAAATAAATAAGTATCAACCTAATCAGTCATATTTTTTTTTCTTTCCCTTTCTTTCTCACAATAAACATCTATTTGCTTTACTATTACAGATGCATCATGCTATCTATACTTGGCAAGCGCTTAGAGTAAAAAAGATGGATGCTAGGAGGATTCCGTGCCAGGAATACTTCATTTACTACAATACGGTACTTTTAAGCCTCTTCACCGCTCCTCAAAAGACTCAGTAACGATGACTAGTGTCTCCCAGATCTCGGACACAAGAGCTCGGTCTGCATAAAAAGCTAATAACTGTTTTGAGCGCAACACAATGAGGTGAGTACCTTGGACCATCTTCACCCTTGTGATTATTTGTTATAAGAGTAACGGAGCTATATAGCTCCATCTCCGTTCTCTTATATTATGACATATTTGCATCTTAATCACATACAGAAAAGGAGACACTTTACCCCCTCAGACCCACGTCAAAAACCACTAGCACCTTGCTGATGAGAGGCAAGGACCCTGAAAAAGCAGTTTAAAGATAGGTAGAAACTCTTAGCTTTTTATGCACTATTATTGTGCATATTACATGATACAATGCTATGAAAAAGAATTAACAACCTTTCCAATTTCTTGTAATTTTGCATATTTGTCACACTTGATTGTTTCAGAATAAAAATGTTTATTAATCAATTCGTTATCCAAATTCAATTGACAATTAAGATATATTTCACGAGCCAAACCCAAGCATGATTCCTGCCAGACCCGTCAAATCTAAACATCATGTAAAGGGAATCTGTCAGTTTATTTCATGCTTAGAGCTCAAGTGTCAAGGAGGCATTGCCGAGCCACAGAATGCATGCTTCCTCCCTCCCCCACTCCTCCCTGCCTTGATTGATGTACAGGGCTCAGCACTAGCACCCAAACACTGTACATCAATCATGTATAGCAGGTGGGGGGGGGGGGGAGAGGAAGGAGGCATGCATTCTTTTGCTTGACACTTAACTCTGAGCACAATATAGAGCTGACAGATTCCCTTTAAATTGTTCCAAAAATGTTTAGTTTAGTTGCCAAATTCATTGAAATCTACTAATCTGGAAAGAGTTACAAAGCTATTGCGAAGGCCTTGGGACTCCAGTGAAATTCAGTAAGTCCAAATTATTCGCATTTGAACAACTGCCACCCTTACCTAGAGTAAAATGTAATCAACATAGCTAATGCAGGAGACCACAAAAAATCTCAGAAGAACATCTAAAGAACTGTAAGCCTAACTCAACTCAATGTACACAATTCAACAATAAGAAAGATACTGGTCAAAATTCCATCCATAGGAGAAAATCATCCAAGTACCACTACTGACCAGAAAGAACACAAAGGCTAATTTTTCATTTGCCAAAAAACATCTAGATGATCCCCGAAGATTTGGGGATAATATTTTGTGGATTGAGGAGTCAGATATGGAACTTTTGAAAGAAATTGGCTGTTACATCTGGCATAAAACTAACAAAATATTCCACATTTTCTCCCATCCTTTGAATGGTTGAATTTGATGAACATGTGTCTTTTTTCAACCTTATAACTATGTAGCTATATAACATCATACCAATAGTAGAACATGGTGGTGGTAGTGTGATGGCCTTTTACTGCCTTTCTTCTGCAGGACCTAGACAACTTGTTAATGGAACCTAGAACTCTGCTTTAGAATTTTCAAAAATGTTTTTGGTGGCCTAAATTTTAAGCGCAGATGAGTTATGCTGCAGAGCAATGATGAAAAGCACACAAGCATGTGTATCTCCATATGGCTCTAAAGAAGCAAAATTAAGATTTTGGAGTGGTCGAGTTGAAGTCCTGAATTAGATCCCATTGAGATGCTAAGGCTAAACCTTAAAGCTACCAGCAGGTTTTTAGGGTATTAATTAGGGGTCAGGGTGTATAGGGCTTTGGACACTGAATCCATACATACCTCTTATTAGTTAATTAACCCCAGTAGCGCTGAGATATAAGACAGTTAAACAATATGCAAATTAGAACCGATGGGTGGTTGTTCCTGTCAGCTGCTAGAGCACAGCAAAGTTCAGTCCTTTAACCAATTGGTCCCGCCCCTCTGTGCATTAGTTACTTCCTCTACCCCCATGATTGACATCAACTAGGCTGTACAGTAATCCCCTGCTCTGTAATTTAGCAGCCAAAAAGAACAGTAAGAATATATAGGATATAAGCCTAATTTGCATATATTAGTAAACTCTGATATTTCAGCTCTGGAGGGGTCAATAAAGGAGAGGATTCAAGGGCCTTATATAGCCATATCCTTCCTTTATACCCTAAAAACCTGCTAACATTTCTACTTAAAATGGGTCAAAATTCCTCAACAGCAATGTAAAAGACTTATTACAAGTCATTAGAAATGTTTGATTCCAGTGGTTACTGCCATGGTTGGCTTATATATGTTTTGAATGAATAGAATGATTATTTAAAGGCTGTATTTTATGTTTACTTGTGATGTCTTATAATGTCTTGTTATAATTAGTTAGATGACCTAAATTGAAATGGAAGATAGTCAGCTACACCTTTCCTTGCGCTCGGCAATCTCCTCAGAAATATGAAGAAAAGAAAGCAGGAGCCAGCGCACAGTCTTCAGGTTTATTCAAGAGGTATACAAAGGTAACAGGATAGTACACATACCGGCACTCCGGATAGGATGTGACGCGTTTCGGGTCACGTGACCCTTTGTCAAACATCTGTTTGACAAAGGGTCACGTGACCCGAAACGCGTCACATCCTATCCGGAGTGCCGGTATGTGTACTATCCTGTTACCTTTGTATACCTCTTGAATAAACCTGAAGACTGTGCGCTGGCTCCTGCTTTCTTTTCTTCAGATGACCTAAATCTTTAAATGTAACAAATGAGCAAAAATAGAAGAAATCGTGATGGACATAAACTTTTTCACAGTGCTGCAAATAGTCCTACTTAAAAAAAAATGGATTTAGTAAATTTATAAATACCGCTTGATACACAAAAGTATGTACTTTATATAAATAATTTAAATACTGACCTCCTCCATTCTGGTAACAGATGTAAGGAAATCTCCATACATTGCCCAAGTCCACTGCATAACCAATAACTGATAGGAGAAAGTCAATTTTTTTGCTCCAAGTCTCTCTCTCGCCTAAATCCGTCTGCAGATGCTGCACCTCTGCTCTGCAGGAGGGAATCACAGTAAGTGTAGGGGCTGAACCATCTTCTATTCCATTTCTGGTTCCATTGCATGGGGCATCAGGGCTCTGAACTGCTAAGTATTTATTAGACAAATGCTCAGACTCAGCCCTTTCCCCTGGACTGGGGTGCACCTTATTAAGATCTTCAGAAAGACGTAGTGATGGCTTGCAGTTCCGTAGAAGTTGGCCATCTTTTTTGCACTCTGACCGAGATCTGCACGTCAGGGGCTCTTTTTCGGAACCCAAGGATGGGCTCTCCGTGCAAGCTGGTTTTCTTTCCATCCTCTGGGTTATGTAGAAATGTAACTGAATCCCATTGGCACTTTATATGAATTTTGTAGTCTTTGCTGATGGCAGCTGCCGGTGAGTGTATCTTCCAGTGTCGGCCCTGCAACCATAGAAAGCACGGGGTAAATACAAAACTCAACAAAAGTGAGGAAGGAATTTATGCTTTAAAGATAAGAATAATTTTATCTACAAATCAAAAGAAGAGTTAGGAAATGCTGCATAAATGGGGTTCAGGAGAAGCAGAAAATCACTCTGCCGTCCCAAGATATTTACATACACTGTTAAATGGCCACTATTGTTTTAAACAACTTTATTCCATTTAATAGTCTATTTGATCTCTGTTATTTGTAAATCACTTAAAGGGGAACTCTGTTGGAATTTTTTTTTTGACAAATCAACTGGTGCCAGAAAATTACTTCTATTTAAAAATCTTAACCCTTCAGCTGCTGTATACTACAGATATACTACAGAGAAATTTGTGAATTTCTTTTCTGCCTGACAACAGTGCTCTCTGCTGACACCTCTGTCCGTGTCAGGAACTGTCAGGTTAGAAGCAAATCCCCATAGAAAACCTCATGTTCTGGACAGTCCTGACACGGACAGAGGTGTCGGTAGAGAGCAATGTTGTCAGGCAGAAAAGAAATTCACAAATTTCTCTGTAGTATATCTGTAGTATACAGCAGCTGATAAGTACTAGAAGGGTTAAGATTTTTAAATAGAAGTAATTTACAAATCTGTTTAACTTTCTGGCACCAGTTGACTTGTCAAAAAAAAAAAATTGCACCGGAGTTCCCCTTTAATTTACCAAAAATTACTTATTATCCCCTTAAATAAAAAATGCTCCAAAGTCTTGACCACTAGGTGTCCTAGTTTCTCACTTCTCTGCAAACTTCTGTTCACTGCTTGTTGAGAGGGCCTGCTCTTCACTGCCTGTTGTTCCATCCCTAGTATCAGAGAGATGAAGACAGGAAGGTGGGGCAGAGGATCCCCACTGTCCCTAAAAGGTAAATCCGGACCTCCCTCTCATCTCAGAAGCAGTTCAGTGCTAGTAACATCCACAGCAGAATATGTGCTTGAACTCTGTAAGGAACAATTCTGAAAACACCAAAACTGATCAGAAGTGGCTTTATAGTGTTAGTTTCACTGATTTATTTAGCAGTATTGCATCATATTCAGTAATGTAAGAAAAAAAACTTTTAGAGGCGTTTTTTCTGTTTGCTGTGTATATATGTTTGAATGTACCAAAAACTCATTGAGGTTGGGTTTATACATCATAATATCAAAAGAAAAATACGGCCATAAAGTATCTATTTTACAGCCATCGTTTACTTTTGATTTTATGATGTGAGAACCCAACCTTCAACATATCGCTCAAAGTACCCTTAGACTTTCACTGATAAATGTGTCAACTTACATTTCCATATATTTTATAGGACACAATAACCTAGCAGACAATGCTTCTCTGTTCTTGAAAAACATATACTCAACATACATATTTTTTTTTAAATAAGAAAAACATTGAAACCTAAAGTCTTATGTTTTCAAATGTTAAACATATCTGATTTTTATTTTCTATGTGCAGTAACAGTTATTGAATTCAATTCCGCAATATTCTTTACAAGTAAAGTTGTAAAATGTAAATGAACATGTAAAAACATATAGTTAAATGTTTATGGTGTATAAAATATGGTGTAAAAAAATAGACATAGCATAAAGATGAATATGTTTGTCTACTTTTTATAGATTTGCCACCTATACATCCATTAAAATGAACCCGTTTATACCCAGCTGATGTAAGCTGGTAATCGGGTAAGTATGACACAGGCTTGGGAGACAAAATTCTTCCGTATCCGACAGGTGCCGACAGACACTTGCTGGTAATGACCAACATATCACTATGATGCCCATTCCCTGTTTAAAGGGAACCTGCCATCAGTTTTAAGCTACCCAAACCCCGGTACAGGCAGTGTGATGCCCGAGACTCTATGAAGAACTCTGAGATGCCTGGGCATTTCAGAGTAATCATAGTTTAAAAGTGATGCCAGGATCCCAATAATTAGTCCTTGGGGCAGGACCCAGCAGCACTGGTCTTCTTCCTGAAGATAGGGGTCAATACGTCATATTGCTGATTAGCCAATCTCTAGCCGAGGGGGGATACCGATGTAGCCAGCGATTCGCTGAGCCACAGTGTGACGAATTGACCACAAAGAATCAGGAAGAGGAATGCACTGGGGACCTCAACGGGACAATAGAGGCATCAGGAAAGCGGTGAAAGTTCAGTACATGTTTATTATTTATTTATTTTTTTAATGGCCACAATTGGAATGTTGATGAACCCCCCTACTAAGGTAAAATAAAAGATGCCACTAAGACGTACAATTGGTTACACATAAAACAATCTTTTATATGGCTTCATCGATGGAAAAATAAGAGTTATGGCTTTTAGAAAGTGAAGAGGAAAAAATGGAAACTTATTTTTATGGTCATTAGGGGTATAAGAGTTCTTAAATGTTCCTCTAGAATACCAAGGGGAAAATTAGGAAATTAAGGGTGCAATTCGGTTTATAGAAATGCTGTACAGCGCCTATGATGGTTTAGCCCCCAGCCAAAGGTATAATTATATTGTAAAAAGGGGGGGGGGGGAGGGGGGATAAGGAGAGCTTCTTAAAAAAAATTGAAATTCTGACATTGTATTGAATTCCTTTTTGAAAATAAAACTTCTTAAGAAAAAAAAAGATATCCTTACTCCTGTTTTCTTTTTTCCTAAATACTGCCGAAAAAGCGTACATAATATTAAATGTCGAAAAATTTAACGGTGTGTGAACCTGGCCTTAGTTCGACAATTAAAGCCCATTAATATTTATTTTCTATCGACTTGCATTTAATAAATAACTCTATAATGAAATACATGAGACATTCCCTTAAAGGAGAACCAATTACTGCTTGCATGTTAGTCCTAATAACACTGACTATATTTTTATTGAAGCAAACAGATGTTACGTTTTATCACGACTATTTGATGTAATTGTTATATTGATTTTTCTTAGTGAAAAATCTAATAGAAGTTAGAGGATTTGTCATCCTATTAACGGTAATTGAATGTGGCTTTGTGTCTCTATGCTGGAATCTCCTTGTGTCTTCCTGCATTACTGTACTATTCAGTTACAGTGATTCATATTGCTCTATGACATGAGGAGGCAGACAGCTATTGCCAGCAGGCCTTGTCATTTCTTCCTCATTGCTCTTTAGTGTCTTCCAACCAAATAGCTTATACTGTATAACAGTTCATGTAGAATAGGCGGCTGTAATCTACTGCACAGGAAAGGTGTCAAAGACTGAAAGTAATATCATTCTAAGTGACTAGAAGAATCAATCAACACCAGCGTCTCTTTTGGATAAATGTAGCCGTTGTATAGTGTTCATAATTCTATTTGTCTATCTATAGCCCCTACCAATCTAGTCACCTTTACATACATTTGTAAAAGAATTCCAGCCTGGTACTGTATTAGGAAGCCATCACTACAACAAGTCAGTCAATTATATTTCTTTTCTCCTAGACCTTCCACCATCAGCTATGAGCGGGGTCACCAAGTGGTGAGTCCCATAGTGCATAAAACTCACCATTGATCTGCTGACTTAATAACTGTAGAGTCCAAACCTCCTTTGGCATTAAAATCAGCACAAAAACTGTGGCCTACCTGGAGGTTCATGGCCTGAGTTTTTCACGCCTGAGCAGCTGCATGCAAGCCACACACCACCAAACACAATGCCAACCATCGAATGGAGTGGTGTAAAGCATGCCACCACTACATGTTCTGTGTAGAGATGACTGATGGATAGGTCTGGGTTTGGAGAATGTCAGGAAAACTTCACCTGCCTGACTGCATTGTGCTGGCTGGGAAGTTAGCCGGAGAAGGTATAATGCTATGGGGTTGTTTTTCTGGGGTAAGACACCTCCATGCTTCTAACTTTGTGGGAACAGTTAAGGTTTGGCCATTTTTTTTTTGTCAAGTATGACTGTGCCCCAGTACACAAAGTAGTCTCTATAAAGACATAGTTGGGGGTGTCTAGTGTGGAAAAACTTGACTGGCCGCACAGGGCCCTGATCTCAATCCTATCCAATACCCCTTGTAAGCCAGGCCCTTTTGTCCAACATCAGTGTCTGACCTTACAAATGGTCTTCTGGATTAATGGGCTAAAATTCTCACGGACCAAAATCTTGTAGAAGAGTCTTTTTCAAAGAGTGAAGACAGTTATTACTGCAAGGGGGAGGCCCATAATAATGTATACATATTTATAATGGGATGTCCTAAAAAGCTTCTGTAGTCTATTATGGTTAGTAACAGAAATGCAGCAGTGCATGTAGATGTATGACAAAAAATAATACCCTACAAGAAAATAATACTGACATTTGTATTTTTACATAAAACTATGGTACAAAGCAGCAGATAACAGTCGGTGGTAAATCGAAGTTGTCTTTATTGGAATCAGGGTAAAAGCCGCTAGGCTCGTGGCACAGCCAGGTAAAAACATGCAACAGAGCACAGAAAAGTAGGCGTCTATGCCTAGATGAAGGGTTAAGACCCAAAACGCGTTGCATATTTTTACCTGGCTGTGCCGTGAGCCTAGCGGCTTTTACCCTGGTTCCAATAAAGATGACATTGTTTCACCACTGGCTGTTATCTGCTGCTTTGTATCCTGTTTGGAGTCCTAGCCGTGTTGGGGACCCTAGAGAGCGGACTTTCCTGCTGCTACTTAAAACTATGGTAACCAAATTATTACCACAAACAAAGGACACGATTTGGGGGCTGGAGGTAAGAGAAAGAAAGTCTGTCTTCGATTTTAAAATAGACTGAAGAATGCCTTGAAAACTATGAGGAGAAATCACCAGTTTTTCCTTATTAGTAGGAAATGGGATATGAACCTGCGATACATGGGTTATGTCTTGTCTGCCCATAGAGAGCGGGCTACAAGATTGTGTAGAATCTCTCGGGATCAGTGGGGATCCATCAATCCGGTACCCACCAATATTTGCATGCTACAAAATCCTTAAGTAAGAAATGTTGCGGACAAATGAAATATCATCTTACTGAATAATGATGAGTATTCAGATAAAAGTTTTCCAAAGGTCAACTGAATGAAGAATCCACAATGTCAACAATCTGAGGCTTTTCGATGAATAATATGTAATATTGTAAGTGACTTACAGTATCCTCTTTGGTCTGTGAACAACTGTGTGAGTAGGTTACGAATAGAACATGTAGCATTATAACTTTGCAACAGCTTGAAGGAGATATACCTGACAATATTCATCCCTCCTAGGCAAAAGATGGAATATTACTTTTATTCTTTCACTGTGCTTGTCAGTAGCCATCATGGTCACTTAGAATTTGTTCTATGCCACTGCAAGGCAAATGCTACAGGACATTGTCCATGCTAGTACTTCCCTGACAACCTAGGCCATCTATACTACAAACAACTGATGTGTAACTGATGCTTGATATCAACAACATATTAAGGCAGAAAAAATACACTGCTCAAAAAAATAAAGCAAACACAATATAACTCCAAGAAAATTCCACTTCTGTGAAATTACACTGTCCACTCAGGAAGCAACACTGATTGACAATCAATTTCACATGCTGCTATGCAAATGGAACAGACAACAAGTGGAAATAAAGGAGCGATTCTGCAGGCGGTGATCACAGACCACTTCTCAGTTCCTATGCTTCCTGGCTGATGTTTTGGTCACTTTTGAATACTGGCCGTGCTTTCACTCTAGTGGTAGCATGAGATGGAGTCTACAACCCACACAAGTGGCTCAGGTAGTGTAGCTCATCCAGGATGGCACATCAATGTGAGACAGTGTAGCGCAGGGCATAGAAGCACTTCCAGGAGACAGGCCAGTACATCAGGAGATAAAGAGGAGGCCGTAGGAGGGCAACAACCCAGCAGCAGGACCACAACCTCAGTCTTTGTGCAAGGAGGAGCAGGAGGAGCACTGCCAGAGCCCTGCACAATGACCTCCAACAGGCCACAAATGTGAATGTGTCCACTCAAAAGGTCAGAAACAGACTCCATGAGGGTGGTATGAGGGCCTGATGTCCCCAGGTGGGGGTTGTGCTTACAGCCCAACACAGTGCAGGACGTTTGGCATTTGCCAGAGAACACCAAAATTGGCAAATTCACCACTGGTGCTCTGTGCTCTTCACAGATGAAAGCAAGTTCACACTGAGCACATGTGATAGAGTCTGGAGAACGTTCTGCTGCCTGCAACATCCTCCAACATGACCGGTTTGGCGGTGGGTCAGTAAGGTGTGGGGTGGCATTTCTTTGGGGGGCCACACAGTACTCCATGTGCTTGCCAGAGGTAGCCTGACTGCCATTAGGTACCGAGATGACATCCTCAGACCCCTTGTGAGACCTTATGCTGGTGGAGAGAATGTTCTGCTGCCTGCAACATCCTCCAGCACAACCAGTTTGGCGGTGGGTCAGTAATGGTGTGGGGTGGCATTTCTTTGGGGGGGGGGGGGCGCACAGCTCTCTATGTGCTTGCCAGAGGTAGCCTGACTAGGTACCGAGATGAGATTCTCAGGCCCCTTGTGAGACCATATTTTGGTGCGGTTGGCCCTGTGTTCCTCCTAATGCAAGACAATGCTAGGACCTCATGTACTGCAAGAGGAAGGTATTGATGCTATGGACAGGCCCGCCCGTTCCCCAGACCTGAATCCGATTGAGCACATCTGGGACATCATGTCTCGCTCCACCCACCAATTCCACGTTGAACCACAAACTGTCCAGGAGTTGGCAGATACTTTAGTCCAGGTCACCTCATCAGGAGCATGCCCAGGCATTGTAGAGAGGTCATACGGGCACGTGGAGGCCACACACACTACTGAGCCTCATTTTTTCTTGTTTTAAGGACATTACATCAAAGTTGGATCATTGTTTTCCACTTTGATTTTGAGTGTGACTCCATATCCAGACCTCCATGGGTTGATATATTTGATTTCCATTGATAATTTTTGTGTGATTTTGTTGTCAGCGCATTCAACTATGTAAAGACGAAAGTATTTCATATGATTAGTTCATTCATTCAGATCTAGGATGGGTTTTCTTAGTGTTCCCTTTATTTTTTTGAGCAGTGTATATTAAAAAACTGGACTCCACACTGGTATATCTGAAAATATATAGTATTACACACCATTCAGTTGGGTCAAGAAGTATTTTGGACAGTAACATAATATACATAATTTAGCCTCTGTGCACTACCACAAAGTATTCGAGACAAAGCCATCAATATATGACTGAAGTGTAGACTTTCAGCTTTAATTCAAGGGGTGTAATAAAATATTGTAGTGACCATTTTAGCAATTTTTTCAAGACACATAGGGGAGATTTAGCAAAACCTGTCCAGAGGAAAAGTTGCCCAGTTGCCAATAGCAACCGATCATATTGCTTCTTTCATTTTGCAGAGGCCTTGTTAAAAATGAAGGAAGTCATCTGATCGGTTGCTATGAGCAACTGGGCAACTTTTTCTCTGGACAAGTTTTGATAAATCTCCCCCATAGTCCCTCCATTTTACAGGCTCAAAAGTAATTGGATAAACTAATCACCATACAGACAGGGATTATTTTTACTACCTGGATTTAAATACTTTACAGTTTGCCTAAGGGCATGCAAAGTCTTATGGGCTGCAGTGCAACACTGGGAAAAAATGTGGATAGAAGAGAGAGGAAGGCACCAAATGCATAAGGCTTCTCACAGGTTAACTGTGTCAGCAGGGCAATATAGCAAACAGGTAGATCAACTGGTGAGCCGGGTGGTGGTGCTGGAACAAATACAAAAAGACAGCTAGATATGTCGTGTGTAGCAAAGAATACAAGAAATATCCGGACTAACCGTCGGGATCGATAAAGGCTGCTCCTAAATGGACTTCATAGCCGGACCGGGACTGCAGAGACGCTGGGTGCGCTCAGAGGCTATAACCGGTTTATTTCGCGCATTTGCGCTTCATCCAACCTGATGAAGCGCAAATGCGCGAAATAAATTGGCCTGATGAAGGCCGGATGAAGTGCAAATGCGTGAAATAAACCGGTTATTGCCTCTGAGCACACACAGCATCTCTACAGTCCCGGTCCGGCTATGAAGTCCATTTAGGAGCAGCCTCTATCGATCCCGGCGGTGAGTGCGGATATTTCTTGTATTCTTTGCTACACACAACACTGGGAAAAAATATGCAAAGTAGTCATCCTCCAGAAGGAAAAAAGCTTGCTGTCTGGTGACATCTCTAAAAAGCCAGTGCCCTGACCCTTTTAGAGCCTTGGAACATGACTGGGGATTATATGCCAAGCCATAATCTACCCCAGAAGGAATAGTGAACAGCATGCAAGATCAGGTTCAGGTCACACAACTGAATATTCTAATTCTTTGCCATAAGCAACTCTTGGGTTGAATTTATGTTGTGTATGTAAGTCACTATACAGAAACTGTAACCCTATACACTACAGAATGTATCTTTTTACATCTATCAGCAGGCACAATTATGTTGGCAGCTATATATACCCTTGCCAGAAAACTGTCTCTACCATGCTTGACCGTTGACAGAATCTGTGTTGCGAACAGGACGCACTAATGCGGCACTGTTGGGACACCAGTAACTGGTAATCGAGAAGGGGACTATGGCTTTGAGCCCTGCACGGGAATGTTTTTTTTAATCCTGCTCCCGCCGGATTTCTGACCATTAGCCCCTTCCCATTACCACAACGTGTGTGTCCAATGCCGCCTGCTCCTGCAAACATTTTGTCACATCTTTTAGAAATAGTATCCCCCATGCCATTTCATGACCCCCTTGTGCCATTTCATCACCTCGTTGTGCCATTTCATCACCCCTTTGTGCCATTCCATCAGCCCCTTGTGCCATTTCATCATCCCTTTGTGTCATATTATCAGTTCACTGGGGCATTGCGGGACCCACTGTATGTTCTGTGACCTCCCGCTTCTGCCCGCAACAACCTCGTTACCACCCAAGCCCGCAAATATTTTATTGTATCCTGCGGGATCCCAATCCTGATGCAGGGAACTACTATTGTCAACTTTTTAAGGCAGCTGGAGCCCTTAAAAACATGTTTTTCGAGCTCAAGACATCTCTTTTAATGTGATATGTTGGTTAAACCCTTAAATTAAAGCTGAAAGCTTAAACTTTAATCACATATGGATGACTTGCTTTTAAATCCATTGTGGTGGTGTACAGAGGGTAGAATATGACAATTTGTTTCACAGTCCAAACACTTCTGGATCTAACTGTATATTCATGTCAGGTTACATTGAATATGAATTGGCTACTCTCAGCGGTAACACTTTTATAAGGTCACTAGCTGGTACTGTAAACACAAGGTGATTCAAGCAGAGTTATATTTAGTCATCAACAGGCAACAAACACGTAAAACACATTTGCAGTTTTAATCCACTTTTCTTTAGTTTCTTTTGCATTTATACACAGAAATTCCAAGAAGCATTATCTTCATAACAAATATAAGCGTGGAAAATCACCCAAAGTGCCATCTAAGTGCAGATTGTGAAGTTCATATTCCTAACAGCTTTACCCTTGAGGATATTATCACAAGGCATAATCGTGGATGAACCAAACAACTGAACACTGTGACGTTTTGGAGGACACGGCCCTTTGTCAGAAATTGACAAAGGGATGCATCCTCTGAACCATTGCGCTTTTTTCAGGTAGCAGATATATGAGTCTAATAAAATATGACTTTATAATAGAGCCACTTCTAACTAGTGGTATCTTCCTACTGACTACATATACAAATGTATGCAGAGTTGACTATCACATATTTGTTGCCAGCTGCTAGGAGGGGTCACTGATAGAGGAAGTCACTGAACTGGAGTTGGGGTTAGAATTTTGTTTGAATTGTAAATACATCTTTCAAGCTTTAATAATCAGAAATTACTGGATAACACTTTCACTTCTGAAAATAATGTTAATGCAATATACTTATCTCATCACGGTCCACTGGCGACCCCAGCTCCTCTCACCTCCATGGATGGTGTCACTCTGCTGCTAAGGTGACCATCCCAATTTCCAGAAGGCTAGTTACCTATCAGGGAGCCGGGAAGCCAATAATACCCAGCACTGGCTACCTGATCTACATGACGGCACCAGATTTAATAAGTGACTGCTGGTCACAGTTGCCTGCAATAGGTTTTCTGCTACAGAGCCTCAGGCATGTTATCTAAGTATTGGATTCCTAGAATGCTGGCCCGCTGCCTGACTTCTCTGCTTCTGACTCCTGATTTTTTTCACTAATGATTCCTCCTGGTTTTGACCCTTGGTTAGTCTACTGACTTGCTTTGGATCTGATTTTGTCCTTGTTGTGCTTTTTGGATATGTCTGTTCTTTTTTTTTTCTTGCTTAGGATCCTGCACTTAGCTAGGTTAGGGACAGTCGCACAGTTGGGACCACAACTTAGGGCATGGTAGAGCAAGTAGGTATGGACAGTGGTGTAGGTGGAGAATAATAACCGCACTGCCACCCCTCCCATGTTACAGCTGGGTGTCTTGCTTTGTTCATCACTTATTTGAATGGCATTGCAAATTTGCCATTGAAATTTGTGTGCTGATTTTACATGCACATTGCCCCACAATACTCTGTGTGAAGAGCCTCCTGTAATGTCAATATATGCATACAGTATATATACTGGAGTATTTCTTGTTATTTTTATTTCCCTATGCTTCCCATTTAACATCTCATAAAGTGATATTCATGCAGCTTCTCAGCAGATTAGAATGGAGAACATGACCACTCCCCATTATGATAATAAGAAGACTGTTAAAAAGAAAAGGAAGTGTTAACTTATTATTAAACTTTAAAAAAAAAAATACCCCCAATAATTCATAAAACTGTTTTAAACAATATGTCACTTTCTGATAACACATTTCCTTTGAAAAAAAACTCTACATATATTACATATCGGTGAATCTCATTTATATCTTGAGTACTTCTATGTTTGTTTTATATTTTGTAGTTATTTATAATCTCAAATTCTTGTAAACATTTACACTTGAACATACAAAACAGTTTCTACTGTAGTAAAAAAATGGTTTCGAAAAACACAAAGTTGAAGGGTTCCTATCAGCGATGCCTTAGCCTCTTAGCTAAACCCTTTAAGTCACTGTCATTCATTCTCCGATCATCAGTGAACTACTTCATAATAGGTTCCTCGAAGCATTGGTTTTTCATCCCTCTGGCAGCACAGGAGTTTAGGTCCCGGTGACTAACCAAATTACTAAACAGCAATTGAATTTGCCATGTTGAGATCCAAAGCAGAAGTCACAATAGGGGCTTGTTTAAAAATATCTTGAATATGTCATTTCATATAACTAGAAACATAAAATAGAGATATTACTTGGGTAGAAATATTGTTATTGGAAAGAGGATGACGGCCAGTTCAACTGCAGCTGTTTTCATGATACTCTCTTTGAACTCAAAACTAGAAAGATCTTTTGGTCTTATCTCAGGGTTAATGGGTTTCTAATTTTTGTTTTATGGAAAAAAACATTTAGGGGGATTTTCTCAAGACCAGCATCTCACAACCCGTTCTAAATTAAGAGAGTCCTAATCTCAGCTCATTACCGGTATAAAAGAAATCATAATCTCAGCTCATTACCTGGGAGCCAGATATCATGTTGATCGATAGGGGATCAAATACTTATTTCACTGAGTAAAATGCAAACCAATTTATAACTTATTGGAAATCATTTTTTTCTGTATTTTTTGTTATTCTGTCTCTCATTATTCAAATAAACCGACCATTAAAATACTGGCGCTCAAGATCTCTGGGATATTTGTATGTCCATATATCCAAGAGATCTTGAGCGCCAGTATTTTGCTTTTATTTTATTGTTTCATTTTGTCACCTGGGGTTTGGTGCATCTGGTAGCCTGATCACATTTATTGAGCTTTTTGAACAGAGGGCCATCCCAGTACTTTTGATCTCATTGGCTACCATTAAAATTAAAGAATGATTAATTCTTCTTCAGTGTGCAAACATACAAAATCACTCCTTCACTGTATGTTGTCTGTCATCTTGATTCCTTCTTCCCCATCATTTCCCAAGATGCCCCTGGCTTTTCAGAAACTGAGCAGATGAAGTATCATCAAACTGCACTTGCTTGGCTTTCAATCCTATGCTATTACAACTAATCATTTTGTCCCTTAATTCACAATTCAGAGTAGCAGTGCATTACTTTGAGATGCAGCTTCAGCCTGTTCTCTTTCTTGTAATGTTTCTTCTGTCAACTCTTAAAAGCAGGACAGCATTGCCTAGTTGCATCTATGAGGGCACACATAGAAGAGAGAGGCAGAATGAGTCAGAGTAGTTGTAACAGCATTTTATCATTGTATACGCTCACCTACCATATCACTGCACTCTTAGAGCAGAAAGGATGTCTTCAGCAACACTATATACATGGAAAGACATAAGGAGCAACAAGGAGGTCAGAGCTGCCAGAAGTGATGTCATAGGGGTGATGTAATCCTGTAGTTTATAGGAAGCCATGACAATCGAAAGAAGCAGTCACCTCTTGGTCCACGCAGCTTGAGATCCTCTGGGCGCCAGGATAAATTAGATGGCTTTCTAAAATTCAGTCAAAGGAGGGGCTTGGGTGAGGACTAGTTATTGAAAGAAGGAAAAATTACTACAGTAAAACCTCCTTTTAAGAATAAAAGGAATACTCAAAAAGCTAGCAGTATAGCAAAACCTTCAAAAAGCATACCCTGTGATTTAATATAATTGACAGTTGGACCCCAAACGGACGAACGTCAAGCAGCTCTTGAAGGAGAACTACAACTGACACCACAACAGCTTAGCCCTACAATGGAAGCCCACACAGGAACTGAGCAGGGGATTGGCCTGATGCTAGCTGACAGAACGAATGGATATTCAAAAGCTTCATATACAGCCAAAGGGAAGGAACTTTGGAACCGACCCAAGCATTCTGGTGTCATTTGTACCTCAGTTAACAGAACCAGCAACTATGCCACAGCCTCCAGTGCCGCCTGGCGAGCAACAAAGAGCAAAAATCTTGGCTCCCAACATACAGGCAGCTCAAGCAAAGAGACACTTAGAGCTCCACTCAGATAAAACCCTGTCAGCCACATCACTATGTGGTACACCACCGGAGTATGGCCGGATCACGGGTGTAGCAGTGTAGGTGGTGGGGCCAGATGGTATTAACCACTGGGGCAAGATGTTATTAACCGCAAGTGTTCATGACGCCAGAGTGGTTTTTGGTACCGGAACCACACAAACAGTATCTCCGCTATTCCAATGGCAAGTTAAGGAAAGGAGAGCCCATAACCAGTTATGGTTTAACAGAGGCTTTACTGATTTTAAGACAGATGGTATTATCTTCGCAGCTTGGCCAGATTCCCAGAGAGGTGGCCAGGAACTCAGAAGACCTCGCAGCTTGCTGGGACCAATTATACTTGTAATAGACTTGAAACAATTATCTTGAGGCTTGACTATGTGCAGGACTTGACTACTTGTAGTGACAGCAGACATGGACTTTTGACTTATTGGAATGACTGTAGCTTTGTGGCCTTCCAGGTAGCTGATCACTAGCACTGAGATCTCTGGTGTTTGCTGTGCTCAGTAGCAGGTGGAATATACCTGTATACACAACATTCTGGAAATAACAAGGGGAGACCCTGCAGGGGAGCCCTTAGGTCACTGAGGCTCTCAATCTGACAGGGCCTAAGGACATTACAACTATCTACATATGATGAACAATCATCTGATCTAGCAATGGTCTAAGGGACAGTAGTAAGAAGCAAAGTCCAGGGCCCATAAGCTGGGAAACTACAGACAAAGAGAATATCTTTGCCCCAGTTAACAGAGTTGATAAGCTTACCACAGCATGAGGTGTTGCCCAGCAAGCAACAAGGACCGAAAAGCTCGGCCTCTAACCCAAATCAAGCCATACAGGCAGCACAAGCGATGAGCCATTCAGCTCTCCACTCAGATATAAATCGGCCTTCTACAACAGTACCCATACATAAAGATCAATCAGCCGACACAACTACTGTTCAAGAGACCGTAGTGAGAAACAAAGCTTGGGGCCCAGAAGTGGGGAAATCCCAGACAAAGGGAATACCTCTGATATTAGGAGAGCAAGCCATTTATGAGCCGCAAGGCGAAGAATCAATAAATCAACCCCCAAAAGACAAATCACACAGAAAGCCTGAGTGGGATTGGCTGGCTCACATGAAGCTTTTACCAACAAGATATGGAGATATTCGTGCAAAGGCTGGAAAATTCATATACACAAGATCTAACTTCAGTAATATCTATGGTGCAGGAGGTGGAGACCAGAGTGGAGGCTCTGGCTATGGACCACAGTATGCTGACCAATCAAGTAAAAGAAATAACATTGCAGGTGGCTTTCCTGAGATTATTAAAACACAGGACTTAATTGAGGTCCTGCAGAGGATCTTCACCTCTGTTCTCCAGCAGCCAACATCAGGATAATTGGAGATAGATAGAGCGCACAGAATCGGTGGCCTGGACCGAATAGATCATCCATGAGATGTTATATGTGGAATCCACCACTTTAGAATCAAGGATGAGCCAAACCCTGAGTTGGACTTTATAGAATTCGAAGGCTCAAAACTGGTGTTCCTCCAAGATCTTTCTAGATCTGCACTACAACAAAGACGTGCCCTACGTCCATTATTAGAGCTGCTCCGACAAAAAGGAATTAATTACTCGTGGATATCCGTTTAATTTGATAGTATGGAACAATGGTCAGAGGGTAACACTTGAGGACCCTGAGGAGCTGTTGGCCTTCTTGAGAGCCCTTGACCTACCAGAAGTCCAACTACCAGGAGGATAGGAACAGGAGGCTCACTACTAGCAAGTAGGTTACTTGGATAAGGAGGGAAGGGAAGATAAGAGCTCCTAAACAGGTGATTAGCGAGGGTATATGGTGTAGACACTGTCCCATTGACAGATAAGCTAACATGGGGAAACACAGATATAGAAGTAAACATGGTTATTGGGTCATAGGAGTGGGTGGTAAAGGGAGATACATTGGAGAATACCCTCCCCCCCCCCCCCCCCCCTAAGCTGCGCGGTAGTTGATTTAACAAAGGAAGCCCTTGCAGCCGACTTTGCTAGCTAGGCCTCCCATTAGTTTGACGCATAGTGCGTCGATAAAGGTTTTTTCCTTTAGATTTTTCACTTCCACTACAGGGGTTAGATCCCTGTAGTATAGAACTCTGTAGATAGGGTTCTATAATTTAGGGTGTGTTAAGGTTGGGGTATTTTCTTTTTTCTTCTTCTTTTTTTTTAGAGGGTTCTTCCCCCCCCCCCCCTTTTTTTTTTTCTTTCCCCCCCCCTCCTTTTTTTTGACTATGCAGCCAACTATAAATAATTCTATAATTCAGCTGTTCTGCATTCAGTGCTGAAATTGGTACAGGCAACTTTGGAGGCAAATCATCTGGTAGATGTGTGGAGGATACTCCACCCCAAAGACAGAGATTATTCATACTATTCACCCGCACATGGGACATATAGCCGTTTAGATGTTTATGATATCACAGCATATGTTGTTACAAAACCCTAAGGCCTCGATAGGCTATAAAGTTTGGTCAGATCATTCTCCAGTGTTTCTATCAGTAGATATTCCAGGGGGCAAATGGAATGGAATGGAATGGAGTTGGCGACTCAATGAGTCACTTTTAAAAGATAAGGCGTGTCACCAAGCGGTGATTAAAGCAATAGAAATTTTCTTAGAAACCCACACAGCAGACCCAACTACCTATCCAATGGGAAACGCTGAAGTGCGTTATTAGGGGGGGGGGGGGGGGGGGTTTGTAGAAAGGGAAGCTAAAATAAAAACATTGCTAAAAGAATTAGACGGAAGCTAAAATAAAAACATTGCTAAAAGAATTAGATGATTTATCTAAACAACACAAAAAAAAATGCCACAACCACTGTTGACACAGATGACTATGATTAGAGAACAGAAAAAGGAATTGGCTGCAGAGGCCTGGAAGATCAATAAAACTCATGGCTTCAGGTATGAACATGTTAATAAATGTGGAAGGATGCTTTCGCAGTTGCTACATCCGCAGGCTTATATATGGAGAAAACAGTTTTACCAGAGGTTAAAGAGGAGTTAAAGGGGTACTCCAGCCCTAAGACATCTTATCCCCTATCCTTTGGATAGGGGATAAGATGTCCGACCGCGTGGGCCCTGCCGCTGGGGACCCCCTCAATCTTGCATTCAGCACCCACCTCGGTTTGCTGAACGCCGCACTGCCAGCTCAGAATCTGCCGTGTGATGACCACGGAGTCGAAGTATCGTGACATCACAACCCCCCCCTTGTTTGACATCACGCCCCGCCCCCACTATGCAAGTCTATGGGAGGGGGCCGGGCGTGATGTCACAAGGGATGGGAGTCATGACGTCACGATGCTCCGACCCCGTGGTTGTCACATGGCAGATTCTGAGCTGGCAGCACGGCGTGCAGCAAACTGAGGTGGGTGCTGAATGCAAGATTGCGGGGATCCCCCGCAGTCAGACATCTTATACCCTATCCTTTGGATAGGGGATAAGATGTCTTGGGGCCGGGGTACCCCCTTAAAGGATAGGAGGGAGTCTGATTTTTCCGAGGAGGAAATTGACAAGGTTATAGTCTCATTAGAAGGTGGGACCCGATGGGTTTACAGAGGCATTTTTCAACACATTTAAAGTATATTTGGTGCCATTCTTGTCTGAAGTATTTAATAGTATCTCACCGGCTTGTCCATTTGCTATACAGTCTTTGGAAGCAACGGTGGTGATCCTCCCTAAACCAGGAAAAGATAGTACACACTGTGGGAATTATAGACCTATCTATCTCATAAATAACAATATTAAGATCTACTACTAAATTTTATCCAATAGGCTGAACAAAATTATCCCAAGAGTTATTGATTCAGATCAGGCAGGATTTGTCGCTGGAATAGAGGCAAAAGACAATACAATACGTACTATTTCCCTGATTGCCCACATTTAGAAAGCAAAAGTGTCAGCTTGCCTTTTGGTGGTCGATGCTGAGAAGACCATCGATAGGGTTCGTTGGGACTTCATACGGACATCTCTGGCACAGACTGGCCTAGGACCTGCTTTTATTAGTCGGGTTATGGCCTTGTACTCAGCACCCAGAGGGCAAGTTCGAGTAAATGGAGCCCTATCGGAGGCCTTCTGCATCAAAAATGGCATGCAACAGGGATGTCCCCTGTCCCAATATCCTATACATATGTTGACAATGGAGAATTTAGCAATAGCTATAAGAAACAATGCGGATATTAGGGGGATAAAATTAGGACATATCGATCATAAACTGGCCCTGTATGCTGATAACCTATTACTTTATATAACCTCCCCGAAGATTTCTCTTCCATCTATAGTCCGGGAAATGGAGTGCTTCGGGAGACTGAGCAACTTCAAAGCTAATTTTAAAAAGACGGAAGGACTTAATATTACTCCGTCTAAGAAGTTCTAGAAGGGATTAAAGGGGTATTCCAGGAAATGTTTTTATTTGACTATGCTACAGGGGCTGCAAAGTTAGTGTAGTTCATAATATAGTGTCTGTACCTGTGTGTGATGGTTTTCTCACAATTCTTATGTGATTTTATCCCCAATATTTATTTTTAACAGCATACAAAATGACTGTTGTCTCAGATTTTCCCAGGTTGTAATGCAGCCAAGACCTGACCTCACTAGTCAGCTGATGACAGGGAGCCTGTCTGCTTCAATGGGTGGAGCGATCACTTGGTGGGAGAGAGATCAATCTGCAACTAATGCAACAGCTGTAGGCACCCTGATTGAAAACCACAGGTCTTTTGAATGGATGCAGCTCATTTATTTTCAATGGGTGGGGTGGCTGATGTGTGGGAAGTAAGTAGGAAAATGGAATTATGGGATTTGTAGGCAAAGAAAAAAAACTCTGACAGGAAATACCAGTTCACAAAAACCTATCCACAGTGTTATGGTAATCTCACAACATTTAACCCCAAGACAATCGCAGATCCTTCCTAAACATGTCCATTACTGTCTGCCAGGTATGTACTAAAATCCCCTTATGGTGGATCACCCCTTTAAGTATAGCTTCTCCTTTAGGTGGAATGAGAATAGCATAACCTATTTAGGAATACAGATTCCATCCCAGTTAGATCAGTTATTCTCTCTGAATTATCTTCCCATTCAGAAAAAGGTGGGGGCAGACTTACAGGCTTTCCATAACAGATTTTTGTCTTGGTTTGGTCAGATGAACACTGATAAAATGGACATCCTTCCGAAGTTACTATGGAGGAGATTTATCAAAACCTGTGCAGAGGAAAAGTTGCCCAGTTGCCCTTAGCAACCAATCAGATCATTTATAGGAAGGCCTGTGAAAAATGAAAGAAGCGATCTGATTGAGCCGGTCACCATCATCATTCACAAGCAATACTTCTGTCTGGCCCTTCTATCTATCACTGGGCATTCATCTATCAACCGGTACCCTATCGAGGGTGGTCTTTCTTATTGATTCACATTGGCATTAACCCTCCTCCCAGGCTATCTGGGTCATCTTGGGAGACACCCTCATTACATCCTGGTCCATTAGGTTATCGCATGCTGCGCATTGATCTTTTAAAGATATCCTCTTGGTGGAATAGTCACCTATTCAGTATATATTTTGAATTATCTTCAACTGTGATTATCTCCTAGCCATTTGGCTTCTATTGTACAAGGACACTATCAGAGGAACACATCTATCAAATTCTAATATATATAGACTAAGTTCTAAAATCAAAAAATTAATGAGCTCTGAATATAATGTGTTAATCTTGCATTATATACCTTGTACACTTAGCTGCATATGTACTTTAGACTTTTCCACTGTACCTATTTCTCCAGGACGATTTTTGACAGATTTGACATTGTGACGGTGACCGTTATTGACTATCTTCCTATCACCATCTTTTCTTCAGTTTATTGCATAACATTATCCATCTTTTGTTCATAATTTCTCCTTTAACCCTGATGAACCCATTTATATGAGATGGGAGAAACGCGTAGGATAAAAAGCATGATAAATTTTGTACATATTATTACCACTCTGATATTTATCTAATTGTGGTGTATATATATCCTATCCCTATCCACACTTATGTTAGTTAGGGATTATAATTTATAATAGGTAGGGACATTTAATAGTTTTTAGGGCACTCACCTGTATCCTTCATTCCCCTTCCTATCATATATCATTAGGCTTAATTGTGGCCTAAGGGCCCACATCAAGCCTACAGCACATAATAAGTAATGGTAATGTACAATTGCTGAGGTTATGTAAATTATTTGTGTGTTTTCTTTTTTGTAAGTGTCACAAAAACAAAAAAATTTATTTATTATTAATTAAAAATTATATTTTAAGTATCTATGTCTCATTGGTTGAGTTTCAATATATACAACTATGGGCAACTGGTCAAGTTTTCCTCTGCACAGGTTTTGATAAATCTCCCCCTATATGTATTTCAAACAGTTCCTATTTCTGTTTCGGGGACATATTTTATGGAGCTACAGTGAGCGGTTTGTGTGGCATGGGGGGCAAGCTGAGAATTAAGTTACAATCTCTTACTAAAAAATGTTGGAGTTGGTCTACCGGACATTCAGAAATACCAGGAAGCGGAAATTACATCGTCAATGCTGGAGTGTGTTCATGATACAAAATCTAAGAAATGGGTTGACCTCCTGTCGGAAATGTCTCCAGGTAGATTGGCTGCCCTGCCTTGGCTCACGAAGGGGGAAGAGGGAGGCTATATCTGCATGGCCGTTGTTGGTGTCTGAGGCATTATGCGTGTGGGATAGATGGGTGGACAAGTAGGAAATATCGAGAAGATCTGGGGGCATGACCCCGCTATTTGACAACTCATCTTATCAAATCCTGCACATCAAATTTGCGTACGTGTGAACGTACCCTTAAACTCATAATGGCCATCAATACACCACCTGTGCCACAGTTAGCTGCAGTCCTCTACATAGACAGTGATTACAGCTCCCAGCAGCCCTTTCTTACTTTTATATGTAAGGACTTGCTTTATTTGTATTAGTTATCTCCTTATTTTTGTTTTAATCCTCACTTTTTCCCATTTTTGATGACATTTTGGTGGCTTCAGAACCAATTACCAGGTTTCCATAGAGTTATGGTCTCAACATATTGGCCCTCATTTACTTAGAAAATCGGGTTGTAAGTCTATCTTGCTTTCTTACCCGACTGCTTTTTTCCCCTGGTATTTATTATTATGTCGCATCCTGTTTGTCGCACGTGGGTTTTGTAGGTTTTGGTTTCCAACTCCTCTGAGTTGTCGGGAAAAAATCCACAACAATTCAACAAATTCGGGTTGGAAACCTTTATAAATACGTGGGAAAACTCAGAAATGTCGGGTTACGCCCCTTTTTCGGGTTTGGGAGAATCCACATGGGTCCGTCGGGAAAAAATGTCACATCGTGTCGCAGACTGGCGCACGATGTCTGCGACATGGCGCAGACAAAGATGCGCCAAAAAAACCCGACAAAAGAAGTCGGGTTTAGAATAGTAAATGAGGGCCATTATGGCAATGTAGTAAAAAAAAAATCCTAGATAAATTTGATATCATTGTAATCATACTGACCCACAGAATAAAGCTATAATATTAATTTCACTGTACGGTAATGACTATTTTAAGATGCAAAAAAATGAATAACAAAAAATTTTTTTCCACTTGACCAGCAAAAAAAAAAAAAGAAAAAGTACAATTTGTCCGCTATAAAGCAAGACCTCATATGGCTTTGTCAGCGGGAATAGGAGAGATATTTACAAGGCATTTACAGTGACCCCCCGACCTACGATGGCCCCGACATACGATTATTTCAACATACGATGGCCTCTCTGAGGCCATCGCATGTTGAAGGCAGCATCAACATATGATGCTTTTGTATGTCGGGGCCATCGCATAAACGGCTATCCGGCAGTGCTGACTGCTTCAGCTGCCACCGGATAGCCGTTTACAGTGCCCCATGTGGTCCGCTGACGATCACTTACCTGTCCTCGGGGCTCCAGCACGTCCTCTTCGGGATCCTCTGCATCGTCGGCGCTCTCCATCGTCGTCATCACGTCGCTGCGCACGCCGCCCCGTCATCCAATAGGAGCTGCGTGCGTAGCGACGTGATGGCGGCGACAGAGAGCGAGGATGCCGGGGAAGCAGAGGCCTTGATGGAGCGTCGGGGACACCCCGGGGACACGGCGACAGCGATGGAAGGCGACATCCAGGGCAGCGGTCCGGAGCGGCGGGGACAGGTGAGTACAACTTCCTCTACCAGTGGTCTTCAACCTGCGGACCTCCAGATGTTGCAAAACTACAACTCCTAGCATGCCGGACAGCTGTTGGTTTTGCAACATCTGGAGGTCCGCAGGTTGTAGACCACTGTCCTATACTTTACATTGCACGGATCCCTCAACATACGATGGTTTCAACAAACGATGGTCCATTTGGAATGGATTACCATCATATGTTGAGGGACCATTGTATAGGCTTCCCTGAGGTCATGTGATCCTTCATACTTTCTATTATGTTGCTGATGCCATTATTAGCAAACTTAGCTGAATAACCCCGGACAAAGTTCAAGTTTGTGCCGAACCAAGCAAAGTATGCTCTGAATCTGGCTTTCACAGGTTCAGTTCGCTCTTTAGCATAAGCTTATGTTGTATCTTACTACAAATTAGCAGACAAATAAAGGGGTAGTCTGGCAAACAACAACTTATCCCCTATCCACAAGATAGGGGATAAGCGTCTAATCAAGTGGGGGGTCTGACCGCTGGGACCTCCCGCAATCTCCTGCCCGATCCTCTGGCTCTCTGAACGGACCTCCTGCTACAGACGGCTCCATTCATTTCTAAGCGAGTGCTAAAGTGGCCCGAGTGCTGTACTTGGGAATCTCTGGCGCTCCCATAGAAATAAATAGAGCCCTCTGTAGCACGTGCTCCTTTTAGAGAGTCAAAGCACCAGGCAGAAGATTATGGGGGGGTCCCAGTGGTCGGACCCGTCACGATCAGATACTAATCCCCTATCCTGTGAATAAGGGATAAATTGTTTTTCGCTGGACTACCCCTTTAAGAGCAGCAAATCCGAGCGCATGATACACTACAAAGCAGACAACACATGTTCCTAATTGACATAGAGGTTGGAGGAGCAGCACTTGGTCAGATCATTCCTGTTCTTGCATATTAACAAAATAGATAAAACGAATGGCTGCTGATTGGATTATCTTAAAAGACGGCTGTATACACAGGCTCTAATATAGCAAATCTATTAGAAAAAGAGCATTCGGATTATAATGTCCATTATTTGGGGAATTAAGACGCATTAACCAGTGACTGCTGTAAAGTTATAAAGCTAATTGAGGTCTGGCTCTATTCCATACACAGACAGGAGTTTATGAGTCTCTAATAGATATTATAACATTTACAAACCTCTCATAGAGTATTTTTACTACCTGGTTAAGCATATTACATACAACCATTGGAGTCACTTCTTTAGCAAATCCAGACAAGTCTTAAGAACATTAGCCTATGGTTTGTCTTACATACATTACATACTGTTATACTGAAAGTGTACCTGTCAGAAAAGCCCCCCCCCCCCCCCAAAAAAAAATGTATGTGTCTATGACCTATATTTCTCTCAGAATTACCTTTATTTACTTGTTATCACTGCTCAGTGAGGTTTCTGTCCATGCAGAGGCATGGGCGTGTCCCTCTTCCCCTCACTGTGATGACTCCTCCCCCTTGTTCCCTCTGCTCTGACTCACAGAGGGGCTGGAGCAAGTACAGCAGCCCTGGACCTGCCTGCAGCCCTGTCAATCACTCAGGGTATCCATGTCATGTTGATGACCACAGGACACTACAGGACTGGTATGTGTCTCAGGAGGCAGGGGACCCCTAGTGGCCAGTTTTTTGACTGGCTTTTTCAGTATGAAATAGTGAAAATTTTCTAATGAAAGCAATTGGAAAACATATTGATTTTGCATGCTTTATAACATATTAAAAGTTATTGTATCTGACAGTGCCCATTGAATCTATGAGGGGAATTTATCAATCTGTTTAGACTGCTTTTTTCATCTACATTTGTTGCAGAAAAAGTTGCAGGTTTGCCCTGTGTGACTTTTTCTGCGATGTTTCATTTGGACCAGTGGTCTCAAACTGCGGCCCTCCAGATGTTGCAAAACTTGAAATTTTGCAACATCTGGAGGGCCACAGTTTGAGACCACTGATTTAGATCGCTTCAATTTCCTGACCATGAAGTCATCTTATTTAGAGAACTTTATGAGGTGGCCACTGATTAATCCTGTGCAACTTGTGAAATGTTACAAAAAATTAGCATGGGGCCACATTTAGACGTTTTCGCAGGGTAGGTTAACCCTGCCCTATAGAACTATCTAAATAGCTCTATACAACAAGTTTATTAAAGGGGTACTCTGGTGGAATACAATTTTTCTTAAATCAACTGGGGCTAGAAAGTTAAACAGATTTCTAAATTACGTCTATTAAAAAATCTTAATCCTTCCAGTACTTATCAGCTGCTGTATGCTCCAGAAGAAGTTGTGTAGTTCTTTTCTGTCTGATCACAGTGCTCTCTGCTGACACCTCTGTCCGTGTCAGGAACTGTCAGAGGTGTCAGCAGAGAGCAATGTGGTCAGACTGAAAAGAATTTCACAAATTCGTCTGGTGCATACAGCACCATACAGCTGATAAGTACTGGAAGAATTAAGATTTTTGAATAGACGTAATTTACAAATCTGTTTAACTTACTATCACCATTTGATTTAAAAGAATTTTTTTTTCCCACCGGAGTACCCCTTTAAAGCCTGAGCAACATTTGATACAATTTCTCGGCGAGATTTGTGCTCTAAACAAGCTCAAAGCTCACACCAGTCTTCGTTAACCCTTTTTTAGGTATATATTTAGTGTGGTTTTCTTTGGAATTGGTAATGAATGATAGTTCTCTCTGGATGTATTTATCGGTGGTAGAGTTTGGATTGCAATAGAAGCCATATATGACTTATTACTTATTTACATATGTTGCTTATATAGCGCTAACGTTTCCTGCAGGGTCACACAGACTCTTATACTCATTTGTCCCTGTTCCCATTATGGCTTACAGTCTCATCTCAGACACACATTGTAGAGCTAAAACCATAGACAGCCAAGTAGCCTGTCAGTATGTATTTTAAAGTATGGAAAGAAACTGGAGGACCCAGAGAAAACCCACACAAACAAAGGAAGAACATATTAATTCCATGCAGTTGTTTTTATTTGGCTGTTAAGGGAAAATATAAGTTGTGGCTATTAGAATGGATTTTAATGCTCTTCACTTTTACCTGTGTATAACCTGCACCATTCATAGGGACCTCTCTGGCAATACATTCAATAGATGCTAACTTATACAGAAACTTTTATATAAAATCATAATTCTATACATAATACAAATGAACATGAATTATATCCACTATCCAAGGTAGGCTGCATTTGGATATCACAGTTGGGGACTCATAGGTCTTAAGAAAAATATGTTCAATGGGACGAGGCTTTAATTGACTTTTTAAAGGGGTACTCCAGTGGGAAAAAAAAATTATTTGTAAATTACTTCTATTTAAAAATCTTAATCCTTCCAGTACTTATCAGCTGCTGTATGTTCCACAGGAAGTTCTTTTCTTTTTTGAATTTCCTTTCTGCCTGACCACAGTGCTCTTTGCTGACACCTCTGTCCATGACAGGAACTGTCCAGAGTAGGAGCAAATCCCCATAGCAAACCTCTCCTGCTCTGGACAGTTCCTGTCATGGACAGAGGTGTCAGCAGAGAGCACTGTGGTCAGACAGAAAGGAAATTCAAAACGAAAAGAACTTCCTGTGGATCATATAGTAGCTAAAAAATACTAGATGGATTAAGATGTTTTCCAGTGGAGTACCCCTTTAATAGGCTGTGCCAAAAAAAAAAACCTATAGCACCTAAAAGGTAGACACTGGTCAGATGTGCCAGATTTTAAAAAATCTGGTGCAATCTTGGACTGCCTCGCCTAAGTTAAAACTAATTAGTTTTTTTTTATATCCCCCTCCCCCCATAGACTTAATGGAACTCCCATTTTCCTTACCTGACAGCAATAATGATATATTGTCCCTTCTTATTGATGACTGGGACTACTACTGTTTTGGGGATCAGTGGGGATCCATTATACAGTACAGATGATTTATAAAAAAAATGTCTCATATTATTATTATTAGTTGTTAATGAAATAAAAACATTTGATATTAGGTCACATCCGACATATTTTGGAAAAATTCCAATGAAGTATTTATTTTTTTCAGACAAAATAAGAATTGGACCCAGCAGGAAGGAGAAGTACATGTTGTGGCTTTCTTTTAGCCTTGGTAGCTTGGTTGGTCAGCCTTCGAGCTCCCAATGATTTCAATGGAAATTTTAGAGCTTGACCGCACAGAAGTAACATGCCGCTTCTTTTTTACATGGTTCTCCACATCAGTTTCCACATCAAAGACCACACAGGTTTTGCCTGTATGAACACAACCCTAAATGCCTCTGTTAATAAATACATGGAAGCATCATCATGAAAAACTGTACCACTGTATGAGGTCACATTTACAAAACCTGCAGGGAGTCAATAAAATATCATTCAATATTGTACTGTATAAAGGGCATAAACAACCACCATGCCTTACTGCCATAATTACACATCAATACACACATGACACACAAATCATTCCATATCAGCAGAACTGACACTAACCATAACTATCTGAAACAGTCTATAAAAATATATGAAAAGTAAATAAATCAGAATAAATAGATTTAGATAATGAAGGAGATTTATCAAGGGATTTAGACAGTTTTTTTTTTTTTTGCTTACAAAAGTTGCACAAAAAGTTGCACGTGCATGTAAGCAACTTTTTGTGCAACTTTTGTGGGTAAGCAAAAAATACCAGTCAGCCCGACCTAAGCAATTTTCAGTTTTCACTTTGTAGTGGTCGGGAATTTATCAAGTGCGAAAGTCGCACATAAGAATAAAAAAAAAAGTCGCAAACCCCCTTCAAAAAGTCGCAAGTGTAAGCCAGGTCAGACCTGGCTTACAAACTTTCTTTTGACAGCACTTTTAAAAAGTCGCACAAAAAGTTGCAGTTGCGAGTTTTTGTGTGACTTTTTGCGCAGCTCTGCTCCCCGGCCACCCGCCCGCATCTATCACCCACCTGCTAGCTGTTGCAGAACTACAACTCACAGTATGCCCTTACTGTAAGGGCATGCTAAGAGTTTTAGTCGTGCGGCGGGGCAGGTGACAAGCTTGTCACCCGCCCGCACATCTCCTGCTCAAGCCACACGACTACAACTTCCAGCATGTCCTTACTGCAAGGGCATGCTGGGAGTTGTAGTCATGCAGTGCGGGGCGGCAGGAGATGTGCGAGCGGATGACAATAAATGTACTAACCTATCTTCTGTGGGTTTTTTTTCCATCTAATTTCAGACCCGTATATTCTGTGGACAACTTCTGATTCGATGGACTACTACGATGACCAGCATTTTTTTTTTTAGGGTAATAAAATGGTTTACAAGGGCTTGTGGGGAGTGTTTTTGAAAATATATATTTTTTTTTAAACGTGCTGTTTTATTTTTATTTTTTATTTACTTTACAGGCTTAGTTGTGGAAGCTGTCTTAAAGACGAGTCCATTACTAAGCCAGGCTTAGCGTTAGCCCCAAAAATAGCTATCACTAACCCACAATTATTACCCCAGTACCCACCGCCAGAGGGGTGCCGGGAGAAGCCGGTACACACAGGCCCAGAGTGTCAAAAATGGCGCTCCTGGGTCTAGGTGGTAACAGGCTGGCGTTATTTAAGCTGGGGAGGGCCAGTAACAATGGTCCTCACCCACCCTGGTAACGTCGGGCTGTTGCTGCTTGGTTGGTATCTGGCTGAGAATAAAAAATAGAGGAAACCCTATGCGTGTTATTTTTTTTATATTTAATTATTTATGAAAAAAAAACTGTGGGGTTCCCCTTTTTTTTATACTCAGCCAGATACTAACCAAGCAGCAATAGCCTGACGTTACCAGGGTGGGCCAGGACCATTGTTACTTGCCCTCCCCAGCCTAAATAATGCCAGCCTGTTACCGCCTAGGTCCAAGAGCCCCCTTTTTGACACTCCAGGCCTGTTGTTACCGGCTCTTCCCAGCACCCCTGTGACGGTGGGTACCGACGTAATAATTGGGGGTTAGAGCTAGCTGTTTTTGGGGCTAATGCTAAGCCCCGGATTAGTAATGGACTCCGTCTATATGATGGCTTCCACTACTAAGCCTTTAATGTAAATTTAAAAAGCACAACACGTTTATAAAACTTTTATTTAAAAAAAACACTCCCCCACAAGCCCTCGGTAACCAGTTTATTAATACTAAACAAAAAATAAAAGCTGGTCATCGTAGTTCACCAAATCTGAAGTAGTCCACATAATACATGGATCTGAAATGAGAGGGAAAAACAAAAAATGGGTTAGTACATTTAGGGGGGGGGGGGGAGTGGTAAAAAAAATAAATGTAATAAATATACACATAAAAAAATATATATATATACAGTATATATATATATATATATATATATATATATATATATATATAGTATATATCGCCCGTTTTATTCCACAGCTGCATGTTCTGAAGCCATTTATTGTTTTTTTTCTTATGTGTGCTCAAAAAATTGTATTCTAAAGTGATTTATTGGTATTTGCTTATGTGTGCCAAATTTATAAACCCCCTGTGATAGTATGATAAATATGTCACACATAAGAAAAACCAAAGAAAAAGAAAAATGACTACAGAACCAAAGCAACGAGGATTCAATATGTTTCACTATATATATATATATATATATATATATATATATACACAAATTTATGGAAAAATTTACAGAAACAAATAGTCATGGTAATAAGAGGTAAGCAAATATTAGGATTGTTTATGTTACAAGATAAATACAGATAACCAAGATGTATATTCTGAGTCAAATTACGCATGTAGGGCTGAAAATGGAAAATTAAGCAAAATACTATATATTTTCAGATATACCAGTGTGGAGTCAAGTTTTCTAATATACACTGCTCAAAAAAAATAAAGGGAACACTAATGTCACGATGCCGGCTGGCAGGTAGTGGATCCTCTGTGCCAGAGAGGGATTGGCGTGGACCGTGCTAGAGGATCGGTTCTAAGTCACTACTGGTTTTCACCAGAGCCCGCCGCAAAGCGGGATGGTCTTGCTGCGGCGGTAGTGACCAGGTCGTATCCCCTAGCAACGGCTCAACCTCTCTGGCTGCTGAAGATAGGCGCGGTACAAGGGAGTAGACAGAAGCAAGGTCGGACGTAGCAGAAGGTCGGGGCAGGCAGCAAGGATCGTAGTCAGGGGCAACGGCAGAAGGTCTGGAATCACAGGCAAGGAACACACAAGGAACGCTTTCACTGGCACTAGGGCAACAAGATCCGGCGAGGGAGTGAAGGGGAAGTGAGGTGATATAGGGAAGTGCACAGGTGTAAACACTAATTGGAACCACTGCACCAATCAGCGGTGCAGTGGCCCTTTAAATCGCAAAGACCCGGCGCGCGCGCGCCCTAGGGAGCGGGGCCGCGCGCGCCGGGACAGAACTGACGGGGAGCGAGTAAGGTACGGGAGCCGGGGTGCGCATCGCGAGCGGGCGCTACCCGCATCGCGAATCGCATCCCGGCCGGAGGTAGTAACGCAGCGCCCCGGGTCCGTGGAACCGACCGGGGCGCTGCAGTGAGGGAAGTGTAGCGAGCGCTCCGGGGAGGAGCGGGGACCCGGAGCGCTCGGCGTAACAGTACCCCCCCCCTTGGGTCTCCCCCTCTTCTTGGGGCCTGAGAACCTGAGGATCAGACTTTTGTCCAGGATATTGTCCTCAGGTTCCCAGGACCTCTCTTCTGGACCACAACCCTCCCAATCCACTAAAAAAAAAGTTCTTCCCCTGACCTTTTTAGAGGCCAAAATCTCTTTGACAGAGAAGATGTCCGAGGAGCCGGAAACAGGAGTGGGAGGAACAGATTTAGGAGAAAAACGGTTGAGGATGAGAGGTTTAAGAAGAGAGACGTGAAAGGCATTAGGGATACGAAGAGAAGGAGGAAGAAGAAGTTTGTAAGAGACAGGATTAATTTGACACAAAACTTTAAAAGGACCAAGATAGCGTGGTCCCAACTTATAGCTCGGGACACGGAAACGGACATATTTAGCGGAGAGCCATACCTTGTCTCCAGGGGAAAAAATGGGAGGAGCTCTTCTTTTCTTATCTGCGAATCTCTTCATGCGAGAAGAAGCCTGTAAGAGAGAATTTTGGGTCTCTTTCCATATGGTGGAAAGATCACGAGAAATTTCATCCACAGCGGGCAGACCAGAGGGCAAGGGGGTAGGGAGGGGGGGAAGAGGGTGACGGCCGTACACCACGAAAAACGGAGATTTGGAGGAAGATTCAGAGATTCTGAAATTATACGAGAATTCGGCCCAAGGTAGAAGATCTGCCCAGTCATCCTGGCGGGAGGAAACAAAATGTCGTAAATAGTCACCCAAGATCTGGTTAATTCTCTCTACTTGTCCATTGGATTGAGGATGGTATGCAGAAGAAAAATTTAATTTAATCTTGAGTTGTTTACAGAGAGCCCTCCAGAATTTAGACACAAATTGGACGCCTCTATCCGAGACGATCTGTGTAGGCAACCCGTGAAGACGAAAAATGTGTACAAAAAATTGTTTAGCCAACTGAGGCGCTGAAGGAAGACCAGGAAGAGGGATGAAATGTGCCATTTTGGAGAATCGATCAACGACCACCCAAATAACAGTGTTGCCATGGGATGGGGGTAAGTCAGTAATAAAATCCATACCAATCAGAGACCAAGGTTGTTCGGGGACAGGTAGAGGATGAAGAAAACCAGCGGGCTTCTGGCGAGGAGTCTTATCCCGGGCACAGATAGTGCAGGCTCGCACAAAGTCCACCACATCAGTCTCTAGAGTCGGCCACCAATAGAAGCGAGAGATGAGTTGCACAGATTTCTTGATGCCCGCATGACCTGCGAGATGGGAGGAGTGACCCCATTTGAGGATCCCAAGGCGTTGGCGTGGAGAAACAAAGGTTTTTCCTGGAGGAGTTTGCCTGATGGAGGCTGGAGAAGTGGAAATCAGGCAGTCAGGAGGAATGATGTGTTGAGGAGAGAGTTCAATTTCAGAGGCATCTGAGGAACGAGAGAGAGCATCGGCCCTAATGTTTTTATCAGCAGGCCGAAAGTGAATTTCAAAATTAAATCGGGCAAAGAACAGAGACCACCTGGCCTGACGAGGATTCAGCCGTTGGGCAGACTGGAGGTAGGAGAGGTTCTTGTGATCGGTGTAAATAATAACTGGAAATCTTGATCCCTCCAGCAGATGCCTCCATTCCTCAAGTGCTAATTTAATGGCTAGAAGCTCTCGATCCCCGATGGAGTAGTTCCTCTCCGCCGGAGAGAAGGTCCTGGAAAAAAAACCACAAGTAACAGCATGCCCGGAAGAGTTTTTTTGTAGAAGGACAGCTCCAGCTCCCACTGAGGAGGCATCAACCTCCAATAGGAAGGGTTTAGATGGGTCAGGTCTGGAGAGCACGGGAGCCGAAGAAAAGGCAGACTTGAGTCGTTTAAAGGCGTCTTCCGCTTGAGGAGGCCAAGACTTGGGATCGGCATTTTTTTTTGTTAAAGCCACAATAGGAGCCACAATGGTAGAAAAATGTGGAATAAATTGCCTGTAATAATTGGCGAACCCCAAAAAACGTTGGATGGCACGGAGTCCGGAGGGGCGTGGCCAATCTAAGACGGCAGAGAGTTTATCTGGGTCCATTCGTAGTCCCTGGCCAGAGACCAAGTATCCTAGAAAAGGAAGAGATTGGCATTCAAACAGACATTTCTCTATTTTGGCATAGAGTTGATTATCACGAAGTCTCTGAAGAACCATACGGACATGCTGGCGGTGTTCTTCAAGATTGGCAGAAAAAATCAGGATATCGTCCAGATATACAACAACACAGGAGTATAGTAGATCACGAAAAATTTCATTAACAAAGTCTTGGAAGACGGCAGGGGCGTTGCATAGACCAAAGGGCATGACCAGATACTCAAAGTGTCCATCTCTGGTGTTAAATGCCGTTTTCCATTCATCCCCCTCTCTGATGCGGATGAGATTATAAGCACCTCTTAAGTCCAGTTTGGTAAAAATATGGGCACCTTGGAGACGATCAAAGAGTTCAGAGATGAGGGGTAGGGGGTAGCGGTTCTTAACCGTGATTTTATTAAGACCGCGGTAGTCAATGCAAGGACGTAGAGAGCCATCTTTTTTGGACACAAAGAAAAATCCGGCTCCGGCAGGAGAGGAGGATTTACGGATAAAGCCCTTTTTTAAATTTTCTTGGACGTATTCAGACATGGCAAGCGTCTCTGGGACGGACAGAGGATAGATTCTGCCCCGGGGTGGAGTAGTGCCCGGGAGGAGGTCAATGGGACAATCATAAGGCCTGTGAGGAGGTAGAGTCTCAGCTTGTTTTTTGCAAAAAACGTCCGCAAAGTCCATATAGGCCTTAGGGAGACCGGTTACATGAGGAAGCACAGGGACACGGCAAGGTTTACTGGGAACCGGTTTTAAGCAGTCCTTGGAACAAGAGGGCCCCCAACTCTTGATCTCCCCAGTGGACCAATCCAGGATTGGGGAATGGAGTTGAAGCCAGGGAAGTCCAAGAAGGATTTCAGAAGTGCAATTGGGGAGGACCAACAGTTCAATCCTCTCGTGATGAGATCCGATGCACATTAGAAGGGGCTCCGTGCGGAAACGTATAGTACAGTCCAATCTTTCATTGTTTACACAATTGATGTAGAGGGGTCTGGCGAGACTGGTCACCGGGATGTTGAACCTGTTGACGAGAGAGGCTAAGATGAAATTTCCTGCAGATCCAGAGTCCAGGAAGGCCACAGCAGAGAAGGAGAAGGCAGAGGCAGACATCCGCACAGGCACAGTAAGACGTGGAGAAGCAGAGTAGACATCAAGGACTGTCTCACCTTTGTGCGGAGTCAGCGGACGTCTTTCCAGGCGGGGAGGACGGATAGGACAATCCTTCAGGAAGTGTTCGGTACTAGCACAGTACAGGCAGAGATTCTCCATGCGGCGTCGTGTCCTCTCTTGGGGTGTCAGGCGAGACCGGTCGACCTGCATAGCCTCCACGGCGGGAGGCACAGGAACAGATTGCAGGGGACCAGAGGAGAGAGGAGCCGGGGAGAAGAAACGCCTCGTGCGAACAGAGTCCATATCCTGGCGGAGCTCCTGACGCCGTTCGGAAAAACGCATGTCAATGCGAGTGGCAAGATGGATGAGTTCATGTAGGTTAGCAGGGATTTCTCGTGCGGCCAGAACATCTTTAATGTTGCTGGATAGGCCTTTTTTAAAGGTCGCGCAGAGTGCCTCATTATTCCAGGATAATTCTGAAGCAAGGGTACGGAACTGTACGGCATACTCGCCAACGGAAGAATTACCCTGGACCAGGTTCAACAGGGCAGTCTCAGCAGAAGAGGCTCGGGCAGGTTCCTCAAAGACACTTCGAATTTCCGAGAAGAAGGAGTGTACAGAGGCAGTGACGGGGTCATTGCGGTCCCAGAGCGGTGTGGCCCAAGCCAGGGCTTTTCCAGACAGCAGGCTGACTACGAAAGCCACCTTAGACCTTTCAGTGGGGAACTGGTCCGACATCATCTCCAAGTGTAATGAACATTGGGAAAGAAAGCCACGGCAAAACTTAGAGTCCCCATCAAATTTATCCGGCAAGGATAGTCGTATTCCAGAAGCGGCCACTCGCTGCGGAGGAGGTACAGGAGCTGGCGGAGGAGATGATTGCTGGAGCTGTGGTAGTAACTGTTGTAGCATAACAGTCAGTTGAGACAGCTGTTGGCCTTGTTGCGCAATCTGTTGTGACTGCTGGGCGACCACCGTGGTGAGGTCAGCGACAACTGGCAGAGGAACTTCAGCGGGATCCATGGCCGGATCTACTGTCACGATGCCGGCTGGCAGGTAGTGGATCCTCTGTGCCAGAGAGGGATTGGCGTGGACCGTGCTAGAGGATCGGTTCTAAGTCACTACTGGTTTTCACCAGAGCCCGCCGCAAAGCGGGATGGTCTTGCTGCGGCGGTAGTGACCAGGTCGTATCCCCTAGCAACGGCTCAACCTCTCTGGCTGCTGAAGATAGGCGCGGTACAAGGGAGTAGACAGAAGCAAGGTCGGACGTAGCAGAAGGTCGGGGCAGGCAGCAAGGATCGTAGTCAGGGGCAACGGCAGAAGGTCTGGAATCACAGGCAAGGAACACACAAGGAACGCTTTCACTGGCACTAGGGCAACAAGATCCGGCGAGGGAGTGAAGGGGAAGTGAGGTGATATAGGGAAGTGCACAGGTGTAAACACTAATTGGAACCACTGCACCAATCAGCGGTGCAGTGGCCCTTTAAATCGCAAAGACCCGGCGCGCGCGCGCCCTAGGGAGCGGGGCCGCGCGCGCCGGGACAGAACTGACGGGGAGCGAGTAAGGTACGGGAGCCGGGGTGCGCATCGCGAGCGGGCGCTACCCGCATCGCGAATCGCATCCCGGCCGGAGGTAGTAACGCAGCGCCCCGGGTCCGTGGAACCGACCGGGGCGCTGCAGTGAGGGAAGTGTAGCGAGCGCTCCGGGGAGGAGCGGGGACCCGGAGCGCTCGGCGTAACAACTAAGATAACACATCCTAGATCTGAATAAACTAAACGTATGAAATACATTCCTCTTTACATAGTTGAATGTGCTGACAACAAAATCACACAAAAATTATCAATGGAGATCAAATGTATCAACCCATGGAGGTCTGGATATGGAGTCACACTCAAAATCAAAGTGGAAAACAACACTACAGGGTGATCCAACTTTGATATAATGTCCTTAAAACAAGTCAAAATGAGGCTCAGTAGTGTGTGTGGCCTCCACATGCCCGGGCATGCTCCTGATGAGGTAGCAGATGGTCTCCTGAGGGATGTTCTCCCAGATCTGGACTGAAGCAAGCATCCGCAAACTCCTGGACAGTCTGTGGTGCAACGTGGCGTTGGTGGATGGAGCGAGACATGATGTCCCAGATGTGCTCAATTTGATTCAAGTTTGGGGGACGGGCGGGCCAGTCCATAGCATCAATGCCTTACTCTTGCAGGAACTGCTGACACACTCCAGCCACATGAGGCCTAGCATTGTCTTGCATTAGGGGGAACCCAGGGCCCACTGCACCAGCATATGGTCTCACAAGGGGTCTGAGAATTTCATCTCGGTACATAATAGCAGTCAGGCTACCTCTGGCAAGCACATGGAGGGCTGTGTGACCCCCCCAAAGAAATGCCACCCCACACTATTACTGACCCACCGCCAAACCGGTCACGCTGGAGGATGTTGCAGGCAGCAGAATGTTCTCCACGGCGTCCCCAGACTCTGTCTGTCACATGTGCTCAGTGTGAACCTGCTTTCATGTGTGAAGAGCACAGGGTGCCAGTGGCGAATTTGCCAATCTTGGTGTTCTCTGGCAAATGCCAAACGTCCTACACGGTGTTGGGCTGTGAGCACAACCCCCACCTGTGGACGTCGTGCCCTCATACAACCCTCATGGAATTGGTTTCTGACCATTTGAGTGGACACATGCACATTTGTGGCCTGCTGAAGGTCATTTTGCAGGGCTCTGGCAGTGCTCCTCCTGCTCCTCCTTGCACAAAGGCAGCGGTAGCGGTCCTGCTGGGTTGTTGCCCTCCTACAGCCTCCACCACATCTTCTGATGTACTGGCCTGTCTCATGGTAGCGCCTCCATGCTCTGGACACAGTGCTGACAGACACAGCAAACCTTCTTGTCACAGCTCGCATTGATGTGCCATCCTGCATGAGCTGCACTACCTGAGCCACTTGTGTGGGTTGTAGACTCATGCTACCACTAGAGTGAAAGCACCGCCAGCTTTCAAAAGTGACTCAAACATCAGCCAGGAAGCATAGGAACTGAGAAGTGGTCTGTGGTCACCACCCGCAGAACCACTCCTTTATTGGGGGTGTCTTGCTAATTGCCCATAATTTCCACCTGTTGTCTGTTCCAATTGCACAACAGCATGTGAAATTGATTGTCAATCAGTGTTGCTTCCTTTCCTGAGTGGACAGTGTGATTTCACAGAAGTGTGACTGACTTGGAGTTACATTGGGGGGGTATGTATGAAGCTTTTTACTCTGTTTTTTTGTCTGTGATTTGTCGCAATTTTTCCTTTATGTCATTTTTTGCGACAAACAATTGCGCCAATTGGTTTAGAACAAAATCACTGATTTCACTTTGTTAGTCGTGATTTCAGTTACAATCATTCTTTGGTCTGGAATTCATTAATTGCGGATTTTCAATTTGGCGCAAGTTTAGGCGCAAATACCTTCATTTAGGCGCAAATCTACACCATGAATAAAGTGACAGAGAAAATAGCTACAACAATAGAACGTCCCAAAGTCAGATTTACTGCCTGGAATTCTGGGGTCTGCGCCTTTTGTAGGGCTACATTTGTGCCAAAATTACAAACTTGTGTACGACAATTGATAATTTTGGCGCAAATATGCTCCATTTGACGCAAAAAAACATAGATAAAATCACACATTGCTACACCATTATTGATACATGTCCCCCATTGTGTTGTTTGAGTGTTCCCTTTATTTTTTTGAGCAGTGTATTAGTTGTCATCTGTATGGATTCATTATAAACTAAAACTACAAATCTAGACTGGTTATCACACAAATAGTATACCACTGCATAATCATATACTGTACACTCTTCAACATTGAAATTTCAATACCAAGAAAAAAATAGTAAAAAAAATTGTTAAAAAATATTGTTGCAGAGAGAAGTATTTTGGATTAAAACATTGAACTCATTGGTCCTGAAGTCTGTAACTTTACAGTATTTCTGTATTTCTATATATTGCTGCTGAAAGATATAGATCATATCGTAATGTGTTTTTAATTGCAAATTGTTATTTTTTTAATACACAGTCTCTCGTTTCAGAATTGAGTTCTCACGAGAGGGGATGTGCTATGTATTGAGGAGGTGGGAGCACGTTAGGGATACTTGAGAAAGGGGGCGTGTCCTCCGAAACATCGGAAGTGTCCGGCGATTGCTCAGCTGTCTACCCCTTCGTGAGAGGAAGGACTTCAGCTACAGGATGCCCGTGAAAGGGTAAAATAAATCCGAATGCTCAGGACTGTCGCGCGCCTCTAGTGTGCACTAAGGGTGATATCTGGTTTTGGACTCTTTATATACTTGTTATGCTATTGAAGATTTCCGGATCTGTTTGTATAAAGAAACGTCAACTACTAAAGAAAGCATAAGAAAACTAAAGTGGTGGAGGGTGACTTTCATTTATACAGTTCTCCAGACTTGTCTCCCATCGAGCATATCAGAGATATCATCTGTCGCCAATTCCAAAGGAAACGTTCCAACTCAGTGATTGACAGCTATCTGTGTATTCTGGAACTTTCCCCACAAAACTCTACATCAATTATATGAATTCTTAACATGTCAGGTACCCTTTAATAAACAGAACAAAGAGAAACAAGCAACGTGATTAACATGATTTTTATTGTTTTTTTTTTAAAGAATTAAACAAAAGGAACATTTCAACAATAACGTTGCTATGTAATATAGAACAAATTGCTATCAATTTGTCCATAAAAAGACAACGGGGGAGATTTATCAAAACCTGTGCAGAGGAAGAGTGGTTCAGTTGCCCATAGCAACCAATCAGATTGCTTCTTTCATTTTCCACAGGCCTCTAAAGAGGCCTGTGGAAAATGAAAGAAGCAATCTGATTGGTTGCTATGGGCAACTGCACCACTCTTCCTCTGCCCAGGTTTTGATAAATCTCCCCCAATGTTATTAATAATGCATGTTTTGTAAAAATGTTGCATTATATATAAACTTATGAATTTTATGTCATAACATCGTTTATCCTAAAGATACCAATGTTAATCCGTAGTTATGAAAGGCTGAAGATAAATGTTTCCTTTTCACCACATTTTCTATGGCTATTATTTGTTTTCTTTGGTCGAGCATCATGAGCTGTCAATCCAACTACTCTGATTAACCGTATATGCTTCAACTAACACAAAGCTGTTCTAAACTGTATTCATGCTAGTGCCGTCTTCTTACTTAGGCTGGGTCCACACTACGTTTTGTCCCATACGGGAGCGCATACGGCAGGAGGGAGCTAAAAGCTCGCGCTCCCGTATGTGACCGTATGCGTTCCCGTATGCCATTCACTTCAATGAGCCGACCGGAGTGAAACGTTCGGTCCGGTCGGCTCATTTTTGCGCCGTATGCGCTTTTACAACCGGACCTAAAACCGTGGTTGACCACAGTTTTAGGTCCGGTTTAAAAGCGCATACGGCGCAAAAATGAGCCGACCGGACCGAACGTTTCACTCCGGTCGGCTCATTGAAGTGAATGACATACGGGAGCGCATACGGTCACATACGGGAGCGCGAGGTTTTAGCTCCCTCCTGCCGTATGCGCTCCCGTATGGGACAAAACGTAGTGTGGACCCAGCCTTATTAGTGTTGAGCGGCATAGGCCATATTCAAATTCGCGAATATATGGACGAATATTCGTCATATATTCGCGAATATTCGCATATTCGTTATATTCTCGTTATATTCGCGAAAATTGGCGTATGCGAAAATTAACATATGTGAATATTAGCATATACAAAATTAGTGTACGCGAAAATTCGCATATGCGCAAATTAGCATATGCAAATTTTCGTATATGCGAATTTTCGCACGCCAGTCTCACACAGTAGTATTACAGCCTTCTTTACACCACACAAGCTGGAAGCAGAGAGGGGTGATCACTGTGATGTGTACTGTGAAGAAAAAAAAAAAAATATTCGTAATTACGAATATATAGCGCTATATTCGCGAATTTGCGAATATGCGATATTCGCGAATAATATTCGAATTGCGAATATTCGTGAGCAACACTATTCCTTATCTCTATAATTTCACCTTTAGTAACACAGTGAGATACTACTATACTATAATGTGTATTCACCATTATAAGGTATATAAGGTAGCAGTCACATTAGTTAAATATATATAAATTCATAAATATTTTTAAAACTGGGTCTTATAACTCATCATAACACCACTATATAGTATTCCTTGCCCCAAAGCTGTATGTGGGACACATCTTTCATCATTAACATTCACTCCAGTTTCTACTTAAAGTATGTAAACTGAATCTTAACCCCTTAAGAACCAATCCCATTTTCACCTTAAAGGGGTACTACCGTGGAAAACTTTTATTTATTTATTTATTTTTAAATCAACTGGTGCCATAAAGTTAAACAGATTTGTAAATGACTTCTATTAAAAAATCTTAATCTTTCCAGTACTGTTTAGGGTCTGTATACTACAGAGGAAGTGGTTTTCTTTTTGGAATACAGAGCTCTCTGCTGACATCATGACCAGATGTACACAATTGGTGCTGTTTTAAAAAGAAGTGTATCCTAGTGTAGTCTAGTCCTGGCTCCTGGACATTAAAAATTAAAGGGGTACTCCGGTGAAAACCTTTTTTCTTTTAAATCAACTGGTGGCAGAAAGTGAAACATATTTGTAAATTACTTCTATTAAAAAATCTTAATCCTTCCAGTACTTATTAGCTGCTGAATGCTACAGAGGAAACTCCTTTCTTTTTGGAACACTGATGACATCACGAGCACAGTGCTCTCTGCTGACATCTCTGTCCATTTTAGCAACCATGCATAGCAGATGTATGCTAAGGGCAGCATGGTGGCTCAGTGGTTAGCACTGCTGCCTTGCAGTGCTGTGGACTTGGGTTCAAATCCCACTAAGGACAACAATAGATAAAGCGATATTATTATTAGAATAACGTCAGCAGAGAGAACCGTGCTCGTGATATCATCAGAGAGCATTCCAAAAAGAAAAGAATTTCCTCTGTAGTATTCAGCAGCATATAAGTACAGGAAGGATTAAGATTTTTTTAATAGAAGTAATTTACAGATATGTTTAACTTTCTGCCACCTGTTGATTTAAAAGAAAAAATGTTTTCACCGGAGTACCCCTTTAAGTCCAACAATTCTCTTAAAAAGCCAATGCATCTATGCACCTGGGCTCTAACTGTTTTGGCAACACAGTCATTAAAGGAAAACAAACTAATATTCCGAACTAATAAATGCCGGATTATCGGATATCACTCTAGCACATGTAGTGGAGCTTTTTACAATTTAAGTACTATATCTTTAATAATTTATACTATCTACCTCTCCACAAGGGCCCTGTGGAAAGAGGTTTATTAACATTATTGTTTTACATATTGTTTTATATATATGCATTTGTAATAAATCTTGCAATTCTTCATTATAAAATTGAAGCACGATCCTTTTTACAATTATCATGTATCAGGTTGTCTGGTATTAGCCTTGAGGTGATGATTTATTTTGTTTACATTTTTCTATATTAACCCCTTAAGGACCAAGGACCTACCGGTACGTCCTGAGTCCTTTCCCTTTCTATAACGCGGGGCCACGACCTCTAACAACAGCCGGGACCCGTGGCTAATAGCCCGCGGCAGTGATCGCGGTGCCGCGCACTATTAACCTTTTAGACGCGGCGTTCAAAGTTGAACGCTGCGTCTAAAGTGAAAGTGAAACCATGCCGGTTAGCTCAGTGAGCTATTCGGGATTGCCACGGCATCCCGAACAGCTGTTAGACATGAGGAGGGTCTCCTACCTTGCCTCCTGGTGTCCGATCGCCGAATGACTGCTCAGTGCCTGAGATCCAGGCATGAGCAGTCAAGCGGCAGAATCATCGATCACTGGTTTCTTATGAGAAACCAGTGATCAATGTAAAAGATCAGTGTGTGTAGTGTAATAGGTACCTAAGGGACCTATAACACTGCAAAAAAAAAAGTTTGAATCACCCCCCTTTTCCCATTTAAAAAAAAAACTGTGTAAATAAAAATAAACATATGTGGTATCCTCGTGTGCGGAAATGTCCGAATTATAAAAAATATATCATTAATTAAACCGCACGGTCAATGGCGTACGCGCAAAAAAATTCCAAAGTCCAAAATAGTGTATTTTTGGTCACTTTTTATATCATGAAAAAATTAATAAAAAGTGATCAACAAGTCTGATCAATACAAAAAGAGTACCGCTAAAAACTTCAGATCACGGCACAAAAAATGAGTCCTCATACCGCCCCATAAGCGGTAAAATAAAAAAGTTATAGGGGTCAGAAGATCACAATTTTAAAACGTATACATTTTCCTGCATGTAGTTATGATTTTTTTCAGAAGTCCGACAAAATCAAACCGATATAAGTAGGGTATAATTTTAATCGTATGGACCTACAGAATAAAGAGAATGTGTCATTTTTACCGAAAAATTTACTGCGTAGAAACATAAGCCCCCAAAAGTTACAAAATGGCGTGGTTTTTTTTCAATTTTGTCTCCCCTTTTCACCATAGATTTTTGGGTTAAATGAATAATAAGCCCTCATATGGATTTTAAGGTGCAAAATTGAAAGGGTTATGATTTTTTAGAGGTAAGGAGGAAAAAACGAAAGTGCAAAAACGGAAAACCCCTGGTCCTTAAGGGGTTAATTCACACCTGGGTGTAGGCGTATAATCATTATACCTTGGCTAATTAATTGTGAGCTGCACATATCTATTTTTTTTATTCTGATTAAAGGAAAACGGTCATCCTGTTCACCCACACTAAACCCAATACACTGGGTTATAGTCTGGGTGAACAGAGGACCGATGCAGGGTCTCTGTCTAAGATACGTACCTGCAGCCCGGAGAGGTGTCCCCCTGAAGGTCCACTTCTTTCTTCAGTGAATTGCGCAGAGGAAGTGGGCCGCTGAGTGAATTTGAATATTCATGGGCGCTGGTCACGTGAGCGCTAAGTAGGCAAGTATTTGATAGGGAAGCTGCAGTAGGGGTAGCCTTCCTGAGCCCCAGAGCAGCAATGTTGGTTTAGGCAAGAGGCATCAGCTAACTTGGGTACCATCTAACCTCCTGGGAAACTAGAGGTGTTCCTCAGAGTCCTCTGAATCCCATTAAGAGATTGCAAGAACTAATCCTAAATTAGTGTTTGCAAAGTTCATGACTCACTAAGTGTAACAGAAACAATCATACTGTATCACTCAAAGTGACTCTAACCATTAAACTTCTGTATTTCTGATATAGAAGAAAACTGAGATTTTATGTTTCGCCAATGCAGTTTGACGGGATGAGGCGGTGATCACATACCAGGAAGGAGGAGTTTGCAGCAAATATGAAACAATAGAAATACCCAATGTAAACCTGGTTCTTTATGGAAACATTGGGTCGAGACTTTAGTTTAATACTATGGGGGAAAAACATAAGAAGTTTTAGGCTTTTATTGATCTTTTCAGTTACATAAACAGCAAAAATGTCTTAACAGTGTCACCTGGAGACAAAAAAAAATGATTTACTTTCTTTAAAAACATGATTTAATGAGTTTGCTAAATTTCTTTGAGGATACACTCAGACACTCGTGATACATCTTGCGGATATACCATTCTGCTGGTTCCAGGCCACACACCTCCCAGGGGTAAAATATATCCCCTTTCTCTACTAGAGACCAAGGTGGTGTTGGCTTACAATAAAGGGGTTCTCCGGTGGAAAAAAATAATGTTTTCAAATCAACTGGTGCCAAAAAGTTATATAGATTTGTAAATTACTTTTATTTCATCTTAAAGGGGTATTCAAGGAAAAAACTTTTTTTTTTATATCAACTGACTCCATAAAGTTAAACAGATTTGTAAATTACTTCTAATAAAAAATCTTAATCCTTTCAATAATTATCAGCTGCTGAGTTGTTGTTTTCTGTTTGGCAACAGTGCTCTCTGCTGACATCTCTGCTTGTCTCGGGAACTACACAGAGTAGAAGAGGTTTGCTATGGGGATTTGTTTCTAAACTGGGCGGTTCCCGAGACAGGTGTCATCAGAGAGCACTTAGACAGAGAAGAACAACTCAACTTCAGAAGCTCATAAGTACTGAAAGGATGAAGATTTTTTAATAGAAGTAATTTACAAATCTGTTTAACTTTCCGGAGCCAGTTGATATATATATATAAAAGTTTGCATGCATGCAAGCACTTTGGGGCCTCCTCTAGCCACTTCCAATTGCATTTGACATTTGGACAAAGATTTTAATAGACAATGATTTTCTTTCCATCCAAAGTTTAGTGGTTGCTTATACTTTTCAGGAGATTTTTCAACTTCATGGTCTTTTTGCTTACATTGTTATGGATTAGGGAGTGCAAGTAGTTTAAGTTCTACATAGCGGGCTTTGAAGATGGTCCTGGCCATCATTTCTGATTGCTACCCTCAAAGTAACAGTCAGATGTAGTGGATAAACTAGTTTATTGAAAAATATCTTCAGGCATATGTGAATGCCCACAAATCCATGTCTCAAAGTCTCCTAGTAAATCACTGATCTCACTTTACCCTCTGGATATTTGTCAAATATTGTAGACATCCGGACAGAAGTTCACAAGAGCTTGAAGGCTGCTGCTTCTAAGTTAAGAGGAATACTGTCCAGGCCCCAAAATGGTCTATGAAGACCAAAATGTTGTCCTATAAGCTTGCTCCAAACTTTATCATGACTTTCCAAGCACTGATGCAGATTAATTTATATTTTATCTGATTTTCCACTGGATTGCCAATAAATTCTGTGATGTCCAGCACCAAAGGCTGTCCTGTGGGCTGCAGATCTCCTCGGGCATGCTCCTGTGATGGGCCCACTGTTCTAATGTTTACTGTGTTTATGCACTTTACTATATTTACTCTATTCTTGTATTCTATATGCACTTTACCTTTAAGGAAATGCAGAGTGATCAGGTGACCCCTGTTACCCAAATTACCCTGTATAAAGGGTATCGGGGAGGAGTTTCCCCAGTCTGTGTGCAGAGCTCAATGTGAGCTGCAGTGTGGAAAGGAGGTGGAAGGAGTGTGAGGTGATACTGAGGGAAGCCTAAAGAAAATCTCTCATCAATCCATCCCCACCATTCTGCAAGTGTTCCCTGTACAGGAGTTGGCCATAGCCTGGAGGTGTCAGAAAACTGGACCTTAGCAGAACCCTAGTCAGCGTGGGATATCTCTTAATCTACAAGTCACAAGCATATTCAATCCAAGTGGGTGAAAAGCACCATTAGTCCCAGCAAGGCAATAGGACTCCCAAGGGTTACATTACTGTCTACACCTGCCTCAATAAAAGACAGTTATCCATAACCCAGTGTCGGTGTGTTTGTTCACCCCTGTGCCTGGCCCAGCTGAAGCTGTCTCCACTCGGACCATGTATAGGCTAATGGTGCCCTGGCGTCATGTGAAGATGACATCAGGCTATGTTTAGGGGATTGGTCATACAATACTTTGTCTGCTATCTGTGGTTCATACCCTGTCCTATCTGTGGTTCATACCCTGTCCTAGTTCTCATTCCTTGTGCTATTGTTCATGATTCTGACCCTGATTATGACCTCTGCCTTGTTCATGGTTATCCCTTCTGCTTCACCCTAGGGATTGTGTTGTTCCAATCCTTGCCCTGACCCTTGGCTTTAGTCTTATGTCCCTGTATTTCCCTCTAGCTTTTCATTTTCTAACCACTCTAATAGTGATGAAACTTGTTATTATTACTAAATCACCGATACTGACACCAATCTGGGATTCAAGGATAGTTTGGCAGCAAAGTCCATACCTCTATGCAGGGGTTAAGGGTGAAGACCAGGGATTCCCTTAGATTCTATACCCCTGTCTAGCCAGCACTAAAGGGATTACAGGTTAGTATATTCACAAGTGTAAAAGATGTATTGTTTTCAATGAGAAATTGCATACCACTTGCTTGGTCTTCCAACGAGGGGCCAATCAGAAATGAAGGGGCACAACGCTCCGTCAAGTGTTTATGCCTCTTCTTTTAAGCCATAACTATATCTATGAACATGTGTGGAGTCACCAGGTACAGATAAAGAAGAATGTATTGAAGTACATTTTGTTAAGTGAGTATTATAGAAAGAATATGGATTTTTTTTAGAGAATATTTGTGATCTATTCACTAAAATAATCAAATTATGAAATTCTAGAGGAGAAAGGTGACAAATGTGGATTTACCAGCCAATGCTCCAGATGAGATCCTGATGTCTAATGCTCAAAAGTCCGACATGAAAATGGTTAATGAATGTTTTCCGAATGGCAGATAAATGATTTAATACAAAGGTGGTGAGATAACAGAAGACTCATATAAGTTATCTCTGCCTTATCTTTAATAACAGACCTGGACAACCTCCATCTTTCCAGCAGTTGTTGACAGAAACAGCAGCTCCATTGACCAGCCTGGAATGCTGACATTTGTAGTTCAGCACAATTAACAATAAGTCACAGATGAACACTTCACATACTGATAGTTTATAGTTACAATGATATTATTTTCTGGTGACATAGAGGAAGAGACAGAGAAAGAGAGATTGATCAGTACTCCATTATGTTGTTATAGATTTTTTATATAGATCTTTATTTTATTCAGACTATTTCTGAATTTTTCGTCATATAAGACGCACCTAAGTTTATAGGATAAAAATCTAGAAAATAAAGATTCAGAACCAAATGCAATGAAAAGTATAGGACAGTGATCTTCAACCTGTGGACCTTCAGATGTTGCAAAACTACAACACCCAGCATGCCCGGACAGCCGTTGGCTGTCCGGGCATGCTGGGAGTTGTAGTTTTGCAACATCTGGAGGTCCGCAGGTTGAAGACCACTGGTATAGGAGGTAATACTCACCTGTCCCCGCCACTCTGGACCCGTCACCGCTTGTCACCGCTGCCCTGGATGTCGCCCTCCATCGATGTCACCGTGTCCCCGTCGCTCCGGAACGTCTCTGCTGCCGGGTATCCTCGCTCTTCGTCACCGCCATCACGTCGCTATGCACGCCGATGCACGTGTACGATGACGTGATAACGACGAAGGAGAGCGCCAGCCATGCAGGGGATCCCGGCACGGAGCAGACACCGAGGAGGCAGGTAAGGTCCCTCCCGGTGTCCTGTAAGCTGTTCGGGACGCAGCGATTTCACCACAGCGGTCCCAAACAGCCCGACTGAACAGCCGGGTTAGTGTTATTTTCGCTTGAGATGCGGCGGTCTGTATTAGGCGCGGGTCCCGGCCGTTGCTGGCCGCAGGGACCGCCGCGATAGGAAAAGTATTCGCCGTATAAGACCCACCAGTTTTGGGGAAGAAAAAGTGCGTCTTATACGGCGAAAAATACGGTAAACCCTGACTCCTAGCCAAGCCAGGAATATTAAGGTTTGAGTCCACCTGTAGACCTTTGTACTCCAAAAGTGGCCTATTAGTATGCCAATAATACTTTGTATAGTGTAGTAAAGATTTAGTCATATAGATCAAAGCATACACTGTGCAAATGTATCCAAATATATCAAACAAGGACTTGAGGGTACTGGTGGCAGTAAACTCAACGTCTCCAGTTCCGGGCAGCTGCTGCCAAGGCTAATAAAGTCAGACTACATATGAAGTATTGTGTCCAATTCTGGGAAACCTGTATATAAGAAGGACATGTCTGAACTGGAGAGGGTGCAGCGGAGGGCAACAAAGACAATATGGGAGGATTTAAAGGGGTATTCCAGGCAAAAACTTTTTTTTATATATCAACTGACTCCGGAAAGTTAAACAGATTTGTAAATTACTTCTATTAAAAAATCTTAATCCTTCCAACAGTTATTAGCTTCTGAAGTTGAGTTGTTGTTTTCTGTCTAACTGCTTTCTGATGACTCACGTCCCGGGAGCTGTCCAGCTCCTATGGGGATATTCTCCCATCATGCACAGCTCCCGGGACGTGACATCATCATTGAGCAGTTAGACAGAAAACTTCAGAAGCTAATAACTATTGGAAGGATTAAGATTTTTTAATAGAAGTAATTTACAAATCTGTTTAACTTTCCGGAGCCAGTTGATATATAAAAAAAAGTTTTTGCCTGGAATACCCCTTTAAGGACCAAGACAGGTTATCAAACTTGGGGTTTTTAGTTTGGAGAAAAAATGTCTTAGGGGCGATGTAGAAATATATGAACGAACAGGACAGAGATCTTTCTAGTGATCTTTTTATACCTAGGCTGGTAACCATGACAAGGGGGGAATCCTCTACGTCTAGAGGAGAGAAAATTTCCCCATCGTCACAGACAGGGATTCTTTACTGTAAGAGCAGGGAGACTATGGAACTATGGAAGGGGGGTCTCAATGTTTTTGTGGTAAAATATAACACTACAAATCTGGATACTAGATTTATGTGGATAGTACATTGGTCCAGGGATTTGTTCTGATCTCTATATTGGAGTCATGAAGAAATTTTACCTTTGTTACAGGGCAATTGGCATCAGCCTCATGGTTTTTTTTTTTGGTTTTTTTTTTGCCGTCTTCTTGATCAACACAGTTGGGTCTTAGGTTGAACTCAATAGACTCTTGTCTTTTTTTCAACCTTACAAACTATGTTACTATGTTACTATATGGATACAGTACATATTACATTAACTTCCATTATAAAAAAAAACTTTTAAAAAAACTGCACCATTTAGTGTTTGCATCATATTTTTGTGATCTCCAGATACTTTGAGATATGTGGCAACCTGTGATTTATATACAGTAAAAAAAAAAAAAAAAAAAAAACAAGACAGACACTTGGCATATATCTGTTCCTATAGAGCAGTGGTCTTCAACCTGCGGACCTCCAGATGTTGCAAAACAACAACTCCCAGCATGCCCGGACAGCCAACGGCTGTCCGGGCATGCTGGGAGTTGTAGTTTTGCAACATCTGGAGGTCCGCAGGTTGAAGACCACTGCTATAGAGGTTTATGGGTACTGCACAATACTTAATCCCTTTTTATATCAAGTAATATACTGCCAAAAGTGGTCATACACATTTCTACAACTGTCCCATTTATTAAAATGGGGTATTCAGAAATGCAGCAGAAACAACAACACTCATCAACTAGTCAACTCATCAACTAAGTGTCTGATAAATGGGGTCCGACCGCTCGCTCAGCTATCTTTGTTAGACCCATAGAGTTAATTGGCAGTGCAAAAGAGTGACCACCGCTCCAGTCACTAGGAGGACATGTGACCCTAGCACTTATGATCCGTGGGGAGCACCACAGTTAAGACACTTATCACCGGTTGTTGGTGAACCCCCTTTATATCATAATCATAAAGAAGCTCAAATAGCAACATCTATGTGTACTGGACCCATGTAAGTGCATCATATGGGAATCCTATTCTGAGCTCTAGTGCTCTTCCACCAGAATTACTAGGATTTCCAAGAAATGAACCCAGTGGTCTTTAAACTGTAGACCTTCACATATTGCAAAACTACAACTCCTAGCATGCTTGAACAGGGTAAGATTTGAGACTTGTAGTTTTGCAACATCTGGAGGCCCACAGTTTGGAGACCATTGATTTAGGCTCTACTACGATGTTTCCCAACCAGGATGCATTTAGCTGTCACAATACTACAAGTCCCAGCATGCCCAGACAGCCAAATGGCCTGGTCCCAAAACCTGAAATTAACGTTTCTTCATTCTTAGCAAAACAACATTTGTATAAAGAGATATAAGCCACTCACAGGCTTTTAAATTCTAAATAAAATTTAAGAACTGTTATAAAACTAAACCACAGAGCAGCAGGACATCTGCAAAACCATGAAATTTAGTATTTAAATGTAATAAAAAGCTGTTCTAGTCTGGGGCACACATTCCATCTCAAGAGATTTGTGGATCATCTACTATATTCCTGCCTTCTATGAAGTTCTCCCTCTACCCTTCATTACACTCTGCTTGTCTCCTTCCCAGTACACTATAGTGCAGTGGTCTCCAACCTGCGGACCTCCAGATGTTGCAAAACTACAACTCCCAGCATGCCCGGACAGCCGTTGGCTGTCCGGGCATGCTGGGAGTTGTAGTTTTGCAACATCTGGAGGTCCGCAGGTTGGAGACCACTGCTATAGTGGAAAAGTAGATGATAAACGATAACACATATTGGAAAATAAAGTAACCACGAGTAACAGATGAGCATGTACAGGCGACACTCCAAGCAGGAGAAATTGTATTATATCAGTTTAATTGAACCAACAGCACAATTTGCATTCACAACTTGAATATATAGGGACTAAAACCAGAACTAGGCAATATATTGTAGTCTTAGGTGAATGGCGAGCCAGTCTGTTCCTGGAACCAAATAGAATTTTTAATGTCCATTCAGTAACCAAATATGTCGGGAACCAGCAGCAAATGTCTACACTATTTGAGATTTGCCTATATCTATCTATCTATCTATCTATCTATCTATCTATCTATCTATATATATATATATCTCCAAATAAGAGCAGTGGCACTCCAAGTAGGTGAAAAAAGTGGTGTCTTTATTCACTCCATAGTGAGCTACGTTTCGGCAGCCTCATGCTTTATCATGGCTTGATAATGGCAGCGTGAGGCTGCCGAAACGTAGCTCGCTACGGAGTGAATAAAGACACCACTTTTTCACCTACTTGGAGTGCCACTACTCTTATTTGGATATCTAACTTGGATCCCTGACCCGGATCAAAAACGGGAGGCACCCGTACACCCTACTTAGTGGAGTGCTGATATCCTCTTTTTTTGTATATATATGTACTCACAAACAGTGAGTGTGTGTATATGTATGTATGTATATATATATATATATATATATATGTATACACACACACATATGTCCTTAAAAAGTGTATATATATATATATACGTTTATTAAACAAAAATAATAACAATCTTTTTAATAAAAAATGAATATAAAAATATAATATTCTGTATAATAAAAAAATATATCATAAAAAATAATAATAATCTGTTTAATAACAAATAAAAATGATAAAAATAATCATCTATATCTAATAATCTAATATATATATACGGTATATAAAAAATGAATATAAAAATATAATATAATATATTATTATATATAATAGAAATAATATAAAAAAATGTAATATATAAAATTTATATATAATATATATAATAATATATTATATAATAATATATATATATATATATATTATATATTATAATATTATATAATAATATATTATAATTAATAATAAATAACATTTATATATCATATAAAAATATAAAAAATGAATATAAAAATATAATAATCTGTATAATAAAAAAGATATCATAAAAAAAATAATCTGTTTAATAACAAATAAAAATTATAACAAATAATAATCTATATCTAATAATCTAATATATATACGGTATATATATATATATATATATATATGTATATTTATATGTGTGTGTGTGTGTGTGTTTATAATGCAAAACTATATTAAACTCTATGACTGTAAAACACACAATGACATAAAATGCACAATGACCTTAAATGAAGTAACAATACAGTAAAAAAAGAATCCCTTTAAAGCTGTGCAGGACAGACTCCTCCAACTTTTCTTGTTACTCAACAACAATGTTTAGAGTGTTGCAGAGCATGCTGGTAATATATAACTAAAGAATAACAATAATCTGAAACATGACCACTTCCTAGTAAATAAAACATCCTATAGATCAGAGTGTGATGTCTGCACAAAGTCACAAACTACATAAAGTACATCCCAGCTGAGTATAATAAAACACTTGGGCATAAAGATCTAACAATACACTGCTGAGCTAATATCCAGAAAGATGGAAATACTCAGATAATGAGGGAAAAGCCCAGAGATAAGAGCTGCTAGTACTATGCACAGCAGGTCCATGCAGGAGAGATGGAGCAGGTTACCTGAGAGGTGGAGGAGCAGTCAGGAGGTGACACAGTCTTCCAGGAGGAGATCCCTTCCCCTCTTCTCACCTGCTTGCTGAGCTCTCGGCAGCTCAGTGCAGCTTCAGCATCCTGCACAGCTTTTGTACACCAAACCCCCCTCACATGGTCTGATTTGCAGATAAATCCACTGCCAAAGGGCTCTTTAAGACATCTTTGCGTCACTTTCAGGCAAGTAAAACTTGTGTGTTTGTGTGTGTGCTCCAGTTGTGACTCACAAGCGCCCTCTATCGGTTGGCTCTTCATATTACACAAGACAGGTCAACAGCAGGTTAGGTACATAAGAGATAACCGAGTAAGTGGCAGGTGATAAAACATGGCAGCATATTGTGCATTGTATAAGTATTATGTAAACAATACAAACACCTGATAATAAGGGAAGAATGTGTTTGATATGTCTTTTCTATGATATATTATTAATATTTCCTACTAATCTCATCGCTTGTTACAATTCTGTTATTGTCATTGACTTATCTGAATTATTCATTGAGGGTCTGGACCCCTAAGTCACCCTAAGTGATAGTCATAGACTTTCCCACATCCATATATCCCATATAGGATAATCAATATATATACAGTAGACTCTCCCAATAGCAGATACTCTCTGGGAATAAAAGAGTGTCTGCTATTGAGAGATGTCCCCTATTGGGGAAAAAAAGGCTCAAAAATCTTTCTAAATGACCAAATACTGTACTGTACTCACTCCAGAGTGTAATTACCTATAAAACATGATAAAAAGCAATATTACAGAACAATCTCCAGGGAAGTTAAATCACCCATGATGAACTCCCTGTACTATTTCCTCCCCCCTTTGTGCCACTTTATTCCCCCTGTGCCTTGTGCCAAATCATCCCCCCTTATCCCCTGTGCCACATAATTTCCCCTTGATCCCCCATGTCATTTAATTTCCCCTTTATTGCCCTCTGTGCAAATTCATCACACCCCTCTTTACCACCCTCTGTGCCCCATTTCATCCCCCCTTACCCCTTGTGCCACATCACTTTTCCCCTTCCCTCCTCCCTCTGTTGTTCTTCTTACCTGGCCAGCAGGTTCAGGTGCAGGGGCAGAGGACAGAACTGGCACAGGCAGGTGAAATGGCACAGGAGGTGGTAAAAGGGGGGGGGGTGATGATTTTGCACAAAGGGTAATAAAGGGGGAATGAAATAGCACAGGGGGGGATTAAGGGGAAATTATGTGGCACTAAAGGTAAAAAAAAAAGGGGGGGTTGATTTGGCACGAGGTTGCTGCAGGGAGTTACTGCAGGGCCCCTGGGAGCCTTGGCCCCTTATTGGGATATTGGCTGCACCCCCCTGACGGTGGCCCTGTGTACAAAGTAGGGCCAGCACATGAGCCTGGTTGTCCCCTATTGGGAGTGTTTTGTCCCCTATTGGGAGTGTCCCCTATTCGGAGGGTGCAAATACACGTAAGTCTTATGGGACTCTGCTAGGGAATTAGTGCAATATCTTTTTTTCTGTGAAAAAACGCTGTGGCCAGATGTTAGCTGCAAGTCAATAGGGAACTGCAAAATGCCATAACCACTTGGCGCTTTCCTGTTTGGTGTTTTTTTTTTTTTTTTTTACTCTTGGTGTTTTTTTTGCAATTTTTGTCTCCCTGGCAGTTTTTAACCCCTTAACGATGCTGGACGTAAATGTACATCCTGGTGAGATGGTACATAACGCACCAGGACGTACATTTATGTCCTATACATAACCGTGAGCATCGGAGCGATGCAGCCAGGGACCTGCCAGTAATGGGCGACATCCGTGATCCCGTGGATGTCCGCCAGTAACCCCTCAGATGCCGTGTCCCCTCATCTGCCTCCGCTGCCTTCTACGGTTCTTCTGCTCTGGTCTGAGATCAAGCAGACCAGAGCAGAAGATGACCGATAACACTGATCAGTGCAATGCCCTATGCATAGCTTTGAACAGTATTAGCAATCGAATGATTACTATAAATAGTCCCCTATGGGTAAAAAAAAAAAAAGTTTTAAAAAAAATTGAAAAATCCCCCCCCCCCAAGAAAAATGTAAATTGTTCCATTTTCCCCATTTCATCCCCCAAAAGTGTAAAAAAAAAGTGTAACATATTTGGCATCACCCCATGCGTAAATATCCAAACTACCGCATATACTCGAGTATAAGCCGAGTTTTTCAGCACGATTTTTCGTGCTGAAAACACCCCCCTCGGCTTATACTCGAGTGAACTCCCCCACCCGCAGTGGTCTTCAACCTGCGGACCTCCAGAGGTTTCAAAACTACAACTCCCAGCAAGCCCGGGCAGCCATCGGCTGTCCGGGCTTGCTGGGAGTTGTAGTTTTGAAACCTCCGGAGGTCCGCAGGTTGAAGACCACTGCGGCCTTCAACATCATCCAGCCCCCTCTCACCCCCTTTAGTTCTGAGTACTCACCTCCGCTCGGCGCTGGTCCGGTCCTGCAGGACTGTCCGGTGAGGAGGTGGTCCGGTGGGATACTGGTTCCGGGCTGCTATCTTCACCGGGGAGGCCTCTTCTAAGCGCTTCGGGCCCGGCCTCAGAATAGTCACGTTGCCGTGACAACGACGCAGAGGTGCGTTCATTGCCAACGTACTCCTGCATCATTGTCAAGGCAACGCCTCTATTCCGGGCCGGAAGCGCGGAGAAGAGGCGCCCCCGGTGAAGATAGCAGCCCGGACCACCTCCCCACCGGACCACCTCCTCTCCGGACAGCCCTGCAGGACGGGACCAGCGCCGAGCGGAGGTGAGTACTCAGAACTAAAGGGGGTGAGAGGGGGGCTGGATGATGTTGAAGGCCGCAGTGGTCTTCAACCTGCGGACCTCCGGAGGTTTCAAAACTACAACTCCCAGCAAGCCCGGACAGCCGATGGCTGCCCGGGCTTGCTGGGAGTTGTAGTTTTGAAACCTCTGGAGGTCCGCAGGTTGAAGACCACTGAGGGCGAATGATGAGAAGAGGATGATGAAGGGGGGGTGTGGGGATGATGAAGGGGGGTGGGGATGATGAAGGGGGGGTGTGGGATGATAAGGGGATGATGAAGGGGGGATGTGCGGGATGATAAGGGGATGATGAAGGGGGGATGTGTGGGATGATAAGGGGATGATGAAGGGGGGATGTGTGCGATGATAAGGGGATGATGAAGGGGGGATGATAAGGGGATGATGAAGGGGGGATGTGTGGGATGATGACAAGGGGATGATGAAGGGGGGATGTGTGGGATGATGACAAGGGGATGATGAAGGGGGGATGTGTGGGATGATAAGGGGATGATGAAGGGGGGATGTGTGGGATGATGACAAGGGGATGATTATGAGGATGTTAATGACGGGTCTGGATGATGACAGGGGGGGATGAGGTATTTCCCACCCTAGGCTTATACTCGAGTCAATAACTTTTCCTGGGATTTTGGGTTGAAATTAGGGGTCTCGGCTTATACTCGGGTCGGCTTATACTCGAGTATATACGGTATTAAAATATAAATTAATGCTACCGTACGGTGAACGGCATGAACGTAAATATATATTTTTTAAAGTCCATGTATTAATAGTTTTATATATGCAAATATGGTATCAATAAAAAGTACAGATCACGGTGCAAAAAATGAGGACTGTTCGAATAGCTGCAATTACTCCACACCTGGTTGCTACTACATTGCTACAGATTGAGCTGTGCCGTCTCGCTATCTACTATCCACATGATGAAATACTATACTGACAAACTTAAAAACATAAGCTGAAAAAAAAAAAGTCTGTACTTCCCTCCCATGCTCCCCCACATCCTCCGTTATCACGGCACCCAGTCTTTGCTGTGTTGCGCTTCCTAGTGCTGTAACCTAGTGCTGTAGTCAACTCGTTACATTGCTGCAAAGCAATCACTGGCTGAGGAGGGTCACTTCTGCAGTCAGTGAATGGCTGATCGGAAATGCACTAGGAAGAGTAACATGGCAGAGAATGTGCACAGCGATAACAGAGGCTGCAGGTGAACGCAGGGGTTAAGTACAGGGCATATTTATGAAAATGTTTTTTTTGCCAGACAACCCCTTTAAAGACCCTTCTCTACTTTAAGTGAAACTTTGTACTTACTGTCATTGTTATATTTATGTGTAGCTTTGTGGTCAGCATGCATATGAGTACATCAGTGCATGCGTCCATGCATATTGTGAGCAATTCATATGAGTACATCTGTATGCTGTGAGCTTTCATATGGGCACCTCCATTTTGCAAGGGTGGATGATTGCATCTACATATGTGGATAAGTGCACCCATGTATGGTGTAAGTGAATACATAAGCACATTCATGATGTCCAACATCTCCAACTAAACACTTCTAAAATATGGGTTTACAAGTTTAGGTTACACAATCTGAGATTGGGAATAAACAAAGACAGTCCTAAGTGTATGTTCTCCATGTATTTATGTAGTGACTGAGTGTACCTACTGAATAAATAAATGTATATATTATAGGTATACACTTATTGTTCAACATTTGTACGTGTGAAGTGTAGTGAGTGCCTACTTAAAAATTATCTACTGTTTTAATCAAATTTTATTTAAAGTGTACCTGTACTTTCAAAAGATTTATTTAAAATTTTTGTAAGACTAATCCTTCAGAGTGGTGACAAGGTGATGTTAGTGTTCTCAATGCTGTTGTTGAGCCCATGTGAGTTCCCTCCATTGTTCACAGCTATTTCTCATTATTTTAGTTTGAGGGGGCTGGACCAGAACTGGGTTGTTTGCCAGCAGTACATACACAGACACTTTCTTTCCCTTACTTGTATAGCCAATCACAGGCCATCAATAAGTCCTCTCTGCTATGTCATGGTATAGTGCTGATGAAAGTTCACTGACTGAAAAGGTTGTTACTGTGTTGGGTGATGATTTACACACTGCAATCCTAAAGATGGCATGTGGGAGAAAGAGAGAAGAGGGTCAAGAATGCACAGGGTTTGCAAGGTACTATGTGAGCAGACAGGAAAGAAATAGTAGCCTCAAAGCAAAGAGGAGGTTATGCTAAAATCTGAACTTTTGCTGCTGCTGATGATGATGGAAAGTCTGTTAACTAATAGGAGGTGGGAAGGGGAGATTACATTTAGTAGGCAGCACTGTGTACATAATCCAGTACTAACATCGGAATTTACCTAAAGGACAGCTGCCCAGAACTTTATAAATGCTTGTAGAAGAAAGTCTTGTTGTACCTTTCAGGCACATCGTGGACCCTCTGGAAGAGGCAGGGAGGCTAACAAATTGCAGGTAGCATTAATTCACCCCAGGTTTGCTCCCACTCTCCTATGCATAGCACTATCTTAGTCCAACTCCCACTTCCTGTGTTCCAACTTGATCTAGTTGATACTAGAGACAAATTTCCCCTAACAAGAGGCAGTGGGCAGCAGTTTAACAAGGCCAGTTGGAAAGACATTAGGGCTGTTTTTCTGGAGTTATGGAGTCATTTTTGGTAAATTAAGTAATTTACAAATATGTTCGGACTCACAAAGAGGGAAATTGTTTGGAACAATTATGACCATTTAATCTTATTTTTTGAGAATTTTTGGTGTGTTTTTTATTTTATTTCCCATTCCACTACCTCATTTTTCACAACACTATCTTACATGTGTATTCCAGCTAATAACACTTATCCTCTATCCCAGTGTTTCCCAACCCAATCCAAAAGGCACACCAACAGTCCAGGATTTTATTTTTTCCCTGTTCTATTCCAATGGAGTAACTGAAAAAACCCAGAATGTTGGTGTGCCTTGAGGACTGGGTTGGGAAACACTGCTCTATCCAAAGGACGAAGTGTATGATTGTGATAGGGAATTTCACTGCAGGGAAACCCCATGATATCTGATATCGTTAATGGAGTCCCAAGTCCTAATGTAGGATTGAGCAGCAGTAATGTGAGTGGACTGCACCTTCATTCATTGTCTATGGGAGCTGCTAGAGAGAGCCACAGCTGGAGATTTTCCTATTTTTAATGACGGAAAATATTGATTTTATTTACGACAGGAGGCGAACATTACGCTTAAATCTTTATTTACTACTTCAAGCAGCAAACAAATTGTTAATATTTAGTTACTAAGAAAAATATGCTAATCAGGTTAGGCCAGTAGCCAACAATGAGTAGCCCAGTAACATAAAGACTCAGACTAGTCCAATAACTTCCTCTTTCTTTGTTGTAGAAGTAGATGATGTAACTTTTCCTTGTATAAAACCAAGTAACAAATTGGAACTTCTGAAGAATGTAGAAATCATTCTTAAAACTGGAAACCTGTGAAGGTTAAGAGATGAAATGGCATGTAAATAGCATGGGTAGTGTAGAAAAAAGGGAGGGATAATGTTCGCCTCCTTTCTTAAATAAAATCTATATTTTCCGTCATTAAAGGGTACCTCTCATCAAATAAACTTTTGATATATTTTAGATTAATGAATGTTGAATAACTTTCCAATAGCATGTTAATGAAAAATATGCTTCTTTCTATTGTATTTTTCCCGATCAGTCCCGTCAGCAAGCATTTCTGACTCATGCTGGAGTCCTAAACACTCAGAGCTGCCAGCGTGCTTTGTTCACAGCCAAACAGGCTGTGAACAAAGCAGGCTGGCAGCTGAGTGTTCTCCTTTGTGAACAAAGCAGACTGGCAGCTCGTAGTGTTTAGGACTCCACCATGAGTCTGAAATGCTTGCTGCCAGGACTGGTAGGGAGACCCCTAGTGGTCATTTCTTCAAAGTGGAAAATTAAATAGAAAGAAGCATATTTTTTAATAACATGCAATTGTAAAGTTATTCTGCCTACATTAATCTATAATATATCAAAAGTTTTTTTGATGAGAGGTACCCTTTAAAAATAGGAAAATCTCCAATTTTATTACAAGACGAGGAGGCCCACATTATGCTTGTTTAAAGCTTATTACTAAAATAATAGTATATAATAATTTTGAATAAAACCATAGAAACGTGTGGTTCTGGTCTGAAAAAAAAGTTTTAAATATGGATTCTGACGACCAATAGGCAGCTTTCAGGATATCTGATAGAGAACCTCCTGATTGAATAACTTTAGTAGACATTGCGCTTCTGGTGGAATGAGCCCCAAAAAGTGAAATGTCTATGCCAGCTAAAGACATGGTTTGGTTACTCCATCTAGCTTAAGTGGGTGTAGAGATTGGTAAATGAGGTTTACAAAAAAGAGATAATCAATTGAGAAGAAAAAAGACCTCTAAGAGATTCCGTTCTTTGTTCGTAAATTTTTAAACAACGAACAACACAAAAATTTTCTTGATGGGGAAAATTTGGATAAAAAACAGTATGTAGATTAGTTTTGGTACGTCTGTAAATATGAAAAGTAACACCTTGTGGAGAGAAATGTCTATGTGATATGTCTAATGCAAGGACATCAGAAACCCTTTTGAAGGAAATGAGACACAACAACATAGTAAGTTTGAAAGACAATAGCTTCATAGGAAAAGATTCATTGTCTCTCCATGAAGCTATTAAATCCAAAACTAGAGATACGTCCCAAGTAGAATTATATTGAGGTAACGGAGGTCTTCTAAACTTTATATCTTTCAATAATTAGCTTTTTAGAGGATGTTTACCCAAGGATAAAGCATTAATAGGTGCATGGTAAAAGGATATAACAGAATGATATACATTTATGGTTCTATAAGCTTTACCTAAATCAAAGGAATGAGAGAGAAAATTTTAAACTTGATTTAAAGGTGCGTGTACTGGATCCAGTGTCCATTGTAGGCACCAATTAGACCAAATTTTCCAGGCTGACCCGTAAGCAGATCTGGTACCTGGAGCCCACGGATCTGAGAGGATGTCAGACAGGAGACCTAATACTATTAGAGGATGAGGATTCCTGGATGGATCTAGAAGAATGGATTGATGGATTGGAAGAATGCGGGGGAAGTCTATTAACATCCCCAGGATCTGAGGGAACCAAGATTGAGTCGGCCACAATGGTGTTATCAATATCATAGTGGATTTCTGGGTTTTGGTTAGTAAGAGTGTCCTCGGGATTAGAGCAAAGGGTGGAAAGGTGTAAAGAATTCCTGATGGCCATATTTGAAGTAGGGCATCTGTACCTAAGGATTCTGGATTTGAAACGCCAACTGTAAAATTGGGGAATCTGTCGATTCAGTCTGGATGCAAATAGATCCAGATGAATGGGACCCCATAGAAGATTGAGTTGATGGAAGATCATAGGTTCCAATTTCCAATCGCTGTTGTCGATTAGGAAACGAGAATTCCAATCCGCTATGGAATTGGATATACCAGGCAGATATTGCCAAAATACTTTCTTGAGTTGGCCAATAATTTTGATCTGGTACCTCCTAAACGATTGATGTATTGTACTGCGGAAATATTGTCCGTCAGCAGTAGAACGCAACAATGAGACATTTCTTTGGTGAAACATTTGAAGGCAAAGAAACCTGCCAGGAGTTCCAAGCAATTTATATGGAGAATAGACTCTTGTCCTAACTCGCCAGCCGAGAAGACTGGCGTTCCTATTTGGTATCTGAGTAATCTCGTCTGAAAAACCCAGTCCCTCTCTCAAATGTTGTGCTTTGAGACATTGAAGGGCCCAGTAGTGCAGAGGAGTGGGAAAAAGGGCTTGTATGGAAGAGGAAAGAAGACCAACAATACGAGCTATGGCTCGGAGGGAAACCAAATGTTTGTTCAGAATTCATCTGATCTCTCGTCATATTATCTTAAATTTTTTGGTAGGGAGACTTTACCCCTTAAGGACCAATACAAGTAAACCTGTACGCCCCTGAAAGACCAGGCCTGTTTTTTCAAATCGGGGATGTCTGACTTTATTAGAGAATAACTCTGGTAATGTTTTTCCAATCACGATAATTCTGACATTATTTTTTTATCACAAGTTGTCTTTCATGTACATAGTAAAAGTAAGCCGATATCATTTTTTTTTTTTTTTTTTTTTTTTTTTACAATGCAATTTTTTTTAAAATAAAGCTTTTTTGCTATTTTAACACTGATAGGTTGCATATATTTATACTTTCTGACAAAATAGTTTATGAAACTTATACGTTCAGATGTTTAGTTTATCTTGAAAGCATTTCTTTTGTTTTTAATTAACATTTTTAATTAATTAGAAGCCTAACAATTTAACTTGAAACTAAGAAAATTTAGAAAATTTGAAAAGTACATCTTTTTTTATGTGCTATGCAAGGTTTGCAGAACTTTGACGGTGGTAGAACATAGGAACCCCCCCCCCCCCCCCCCATGACCCCATTTTAAAAACTAGACCCCTCAAGGTATACGGTAGTGGGTATAGTGAGTATTTTAACACCACAGTTTTTGGCAGGAATTATTTCAAAGTCAGTATTAAAAATGTGAAATTAGCTTTTTTTCACAAATGCATCATTTGTGGGGCATATTTTTTGTACATCGCTTCTGATATTGATAGAAATGCACCCTATGTTTTATTGAGCTGCTCGGTGTTTGGAAATACCCCCGCATAGGCCATATTTGGTTCCTTGGCCGCGTGGGAGGACCCAAAAGGAGAGGAGCGCGCCATTTGGCTTTCAGGGCATCATTTTAGGCCGAATGGATTATAGGCCACACTTCATGCCTGCAAAGGGTTTTAGCTGCCAGAACCATACAGAACCCCCACCAGTGACCCCATTTTGGAAACTACACCCCAAAAGTATTCACCTAGACCAAAAGTGAGTGCTTTGAGTCCTTTTTGTGTGTCTGGAATGGTTACAAATTCAGTGGGAAAATGTCAATTTTCTTTTTTTCCCCCCACAAATGCATCATTTGTGGGACATATTTTTTGTACATTGCATCTGAAAAGTAGAAAATTTTATTACGCTGTTTGTGCTGTGTTCGGTAATACCCCCGATTAGACCATATTTTGTTGCATGGCCACATGGTGGGACCCAAAAGGAGAGGAGCACCATCTGGCTTTCGGTTTATCATTATACAAATTATAGGCCGCACTTCATCTTGTAAAGCCTTCTAGCTGTCAGAACAATAGTGCACCCCAGAACTGACCCCATTTTAGAAACTGCACCCCCTCAAGTATTCACCTAGGGCAAAAGTGAGTACGTTGAGCCCTTATTGTGTGGCTAGAATTATTTTGAAGTCAGTGGAAAAAAATTGCAATTAGCTTTTTTCCCACAAATACTTTATTTGTGGGACATCATTTTGATAATTCGCTTTTGAAATGGAAGAAATGTGCCCATATTTTATCACCCTGCTCAACCAAGGCTGGGCAGTACCTCTAGTTAGGCCATATCTGGTTGACTGACCGCCTGGTAGGACCAAGAAGGAGAGGAGGCCCGGCCAACCCCCCTAACGGTATAATTAATTTTTTTTCACTCGAGTATAAGCAGATTATAAGCCGAGGTGGGCATTTCACTCGAGTATAAGCCGAGGGGGGCATTTTCAGCATGAAAAATCCCAGCGCGTCGTCGTCAATGCAGCATCACTAGTCCGGGGCCAGCCCAGAGCGGAGAAGAGGGCCTCCTGGTGAAGATGGACAGCCCAGACAGGCTCATCCTCCCCACCAGAATGCGTACGGTCCCTGCAGCTACTAAGCAACAGGACCGAGAGAACTGGGGAGGTGAGTAGACAACGAGGGGGACCTATATGATGATGGAGTTGGCGGTCTGGATGATGACAGGGGGATATAGACTGGGGGTGATGATGACAAGGGGGGTTTGACAGGAGGTGATGATGACAGGGGTCTGGATGATGACGGGGGGGGGGGGGGGGTTGACAGGGGATGATGATGACAGGGCTTATACTCGAGTCAATAAGTTTTCCCAGGTTTTTGGGGTGAAAGTAGGGGCCTCGGTTTATATTCGGGTTGGCTAATACTCGAGTATATACAGTATATGTAATGATTCAGCCATAATTAAAATGTTGTCTGGATAAATGATTAGACGAACTCCTCGAGCTCTTAGTAGAGCCACTACTTCAGTAGTTTCGTAAAGCACCATAGAGCTGACAGGCCGAATGGAAGGCTGGCCATTTCTGACCTTCCCATAGAAATTGGAGGTATGGTTGTGAGTCCTGATGCATAGGCACCGTGAGATGAGCATCTTTTAAATCTATTTTGATCAACCAATCTTTTTGTGATAATAAATCTCTTAATACATGGATACCTTCCATATTGAAATTATGATATAGAACATAATTGTTGAATATTCTCAAATTTATTACAGGTCTGTTACCTCTATCTTTCTTTTTGAATAGGAAAAAATTGCTTAAGAAGCCTGGGGTGTCAATACGTATCTGAATAATTGCTCATTGATGAATGAGATTTTGATCTGTTTTGGAAAATTGTATTGAATGTGGTTTTTGAACCTGAACAGAAGGGGATATAAATTCTATTTGATACCCCATTACTGTTTAAAGAATCAATGTGTCTGATGTAATAATGGACCAGATGTGTAAAAAATTTGTTATTCTCCCTCCTAGAGGAATGCGAGAAAAATGTGGAAGTATTGTACTTACTTGTAGAGGGTCTGGATCTGGTGTATCCTCTATGATTTCTTGTCCTCCAAGGGTGCCCCTAGATGGAAAGAAGGGGGTGGTAGGAAGTTTTGGGTACAGAGAATGTGTCTGGGGTATAGAGGGGCCTCTGTAAGGGATTGTCTTTTCTGGTTGACGGCTGGGAAACCGGCCTCTTCGTTTCCCATCCCGACCAAAAATACAACCCTGAAATACTCTTTTAAGGGAGGCCTGGGCTTTGTCCAGGGAGGAAAAGAGCCCTACATGTTTATTTATTTATTTTATATATGATTCACCAAATAAATGGTTATCAGGAGAGGGGGAGATTCAGTATTAGCGAGGTGAACTAATTGTGGGTCCAACTTCATCAAGATGGACCTCTTTCTCTCCATACATAGTGCCGCATTGGCATTTCCGAAAAGACATAGTGCTCTTTGAGCCCAACCCTGTAGTCAATTGGGCTACCTGACAAAGAGACTTCCTCAGTTAAATCAAAAATCTTGGTTAACCTCTTAAGGACCCATGACGTATGCATACGTCATGGGTCCCGGTCCTGCGATATAACGCGGGGTCACACGGTGACCCCGCATCATATCGCGGCGGGCCCGGCGTCATAGTGAAGCCGGGACCCGCCTCTAATAGCGCGCGGCACTGATCGCTGTGCCGCGCGCTATTAACCCTTTAGCCGCGCGCTCAAAGCTAAAAACTAAAGTAAAAGTGCCCGGCTAGCTCAGGGAGCTGTTCGGGATCGCCGCGGTATAATCGCGGCATCCCGAACAGCTGTAGCACAGGAGGAAGGTCTCTTACCTTCTCCTGTGCTGTCCGATCGCCGAATGAATGCTTCAAGCCTGAGATCCAGGCTTGAGCATTCAATCGCCGAAAACACTGATTGATCCATTCCTATGGAGATGGATCAATCAGTGTAAAAGATCAGTTAATGCAATGTTATAGCCCCTTATGGGAGCTATAATGTTGCATAAGAAAAGTGTAAAAAAATCATTAACCCTTTCAATTATCCCTTCCCCTAATAAAAGTTTAAATCACCCGGCATTTCCAAAAATAAAAAAAACATTATGTAAATAATAATAAAAATAAACATATGTGGTATCGCCGCGTGCGGAAATGTCCGATTTATAAAAATATACCGCTTTTTAAACCGCTCGTTCAATGGCGTACGCGCAAAAAAATTCCAAAGTCCAAAATAGCGCATTTTTGATCACTTTTTATACCACAAAAAAGTGAATAAAAAGTGATCAAAAAGTCTGATCAGAACAAAAATGGTACCGCTAAAAACTTCAGATGATGGCGCAAAAAATGAGTCCTCAAAGCGCCCTGAACACAGAAAAATAAAAAAGTTATAGGGGTCAAAAAATGACCATTTTAAACGTATAAATTTTCCTGCATGTATTCATGATTTTTTTCGGAAGTGATACAAATTCAAACCTATACAAGTAGGGTATCATTTTAACCGTATGGACCTACAGAATAAAGATAAGGTATCATTTTTGACAAAAAATGTACTGCCTAAAAATAGAAGCCCCCAAAACTTACAAAATAGTGTTTTTTCATCAATTTTGTCGCACATTGATTTTTTTTCCCGTTTCACCGTAGATTTTTGGGTAAAATGACTAATGTCATTACAAAGTAGAATTAGTGACACAAAAATTAAGCCATTATATATAATTTTAGGTGAAAATTTTTAAGAGTTATGATTTTTTAAAGTTAAGGAGGAAAAATTGAAAATGAAAAAACGGAAAAAGCCCGGGTCCTTAAGGGGTTAATGGACTAAGTAGGTCAAGAAATTTGATCTAAAGGAGTGGTCAACTCCCTTTTTGGGCTTCTTACCAGATTTTGTAAGATAATAGACTAGATTTGGATCAAGGTTTGGAGTGGTAGACAATTTTTGGGGAAGGGTAGGTCTGAGACATTCAGATTTCAATTTGCAACAGGCAGCCCTATCTAAAGATTTTTTCACCCAGTTACAAATATATTGGGAAACTTTAGGATGAGGAAGCCATTTAACTGATCGTGGCCTGGGTCAAAATATGGATTGCCAGCGCTGTCAAGTAAAAAGGGTTAAGTAGAACAATCCCCTACAAAATCAATGTCATCCTCAGAAATGTCCTCAAATTCAGAGTCTTTGTCCGATACAGGAAATATTATGTCATCTTCCGAAGAAGAATGTATAGGAGAAGAAGGGAAAGAAAGTGCCTTTCTTTTAAGAGGGGCTGTATTTGCCCGCTTACTTCCTCAGGGGCTGAGGGTATAGGATGTATAGGAGGATCAAGAGTGAGGAGAAAAATAAAAGAGTGGGAATTACAGCTGGTCACCAGCTGCGCTCAAGACCTCAGTGACGCAGTTGGAATTGCATATGAGGGAGGAGAAACGTTATGGGAAAAAACAATCATGGGAAGAGGGGAAAATAAGGGAAAACTGCATGTATAATATGTAAATAATATGATATAAATGAATAATATATAAGAATTAAGAAATAAGAGGATGTATATATATATATTTATTAAAATCAAACAATATATAAATATACAAAAAAATAATGTAATCATGAATTAATAATGAATGAATAATATGTTTAATAATGATATTGTGTGTGTGTGTGTGTGTGTATATATATATATATATATATACATAATCAATAAATTGTATAATTAAAGGAGAAAAATGTATATGAAGCAAGAGCAAAAATTACAGTACTTACCTTATAGTGAAGCAGCAAAGAAAGAGGAAGTTATTGGACTAGTCTTAGTCTTCATGTTACTGGACTATCCACTGATTGTCTACTGGCCCAACCTAATTAGCATATTTTTCTTAGTAACTAAATATTAACCATTTGTTTGCTGCTTGAAGTAGTAAAGAAAGATCTAAGCTTAATGTGAGCCTCCTCGTCTTGTAATAAAATGATCTTCACAGTTACACCTACTATTATGTAGCTAGCTAGCTCCACATACACTGATAGCTCTGTCTATGCTACCCTAGATCCCTGCTAATTTAATTTTGGGACTACACCATGATACCCAACCATGCATTGCATAGACAGGCCAGATCCACCATAGCAGGAGCCACCTTTGAAGAACAGCTCTTCATAATCACTGATGAAAGGCATCCACTAGTCATCTATGATGGCTATATGCCACCTAGTGGAGTAGCATATGACTGACAGTTCCTTTTTGTGAGACAAAATCTTTAATAACTTGGAATGCAGGGTACACATAGATAATGTCTCAAGAGATTACACTGATCATCTGTTTGAGTTTCAGTGTCAAAGCTATTAAAAACAAAATACTTTACACTGTCACTTCATTCCTATTATATCCATGGATTAAAATATTGCATGTATGTTTCACATTGAATACTGTGATGATGTTGAGATTTACACATAGAGATAATCAGTGATTTTCAGCATGGAATGGGCTAATTCATTTCCTGTCAATGTGATGTAGGAATTACGATTGCAAGAAATTCTCCAATTTTTCCTGCAAACATTTTCCTGTATTGAGGTTTTGTTTGCATGCTTCCAATCATCTTATTGACTGATACAGTATGTCACATAAGTAAGTACACCCCTCAAAATAACTCGACTAACAGACGTTAATGTCAAAACCTTGGCCACAAAAGTATGTACACCCCTAAGTGAAAATGTCCATATTGGGCCCAAAGTGTCAATATTTTGTGTGGCCACCATGATTTCCCAGCACTGACTTGAGCCTCTTGGGTATGGAGTTCACCAGAGCTTTACAGGTGGCCATTGCAGTCTTCTTCCACTCCTCTATGGCTATATCACAAAGCTGGTGGATGTTAGAAACCTGACACTCCACCACCTTTCATTTGAGGATGCTCCACAGATGCCCAAAAGGATTAAGGTCTGGAGAGATGCTTGGTCAGTCCATCAACTTTACCCTCAGCTTCTTTAGACAGTGGTCATCTTGGAGATGTGTTTGGGGTCATTATCATGTTGGAATATTGCCCTGTGGCCCAGTCTCTGAAGGAAGGGGATCATGCTCTGCTTCAGTCTGTCACAGTATATGTTGGCATTCATGCTACCCTCAATGAACTGTAGCTCCCCAGCGCCAGCAGCACTCATCCAGCCCCAAACCATAACACTCCCACCACCATGCTTTACTGTAGGTAAGACACACTTGTCTGTGTACTCCTCACCTGTTTGCTGCGACACATGCTTGACACCATCTGAACCGATAAGTTTATCTTGGTCTCATCAGACCACAGGACACGGTTTCAGTAATCCATGTACTCAGTCTGCTTATCTTCAGCAAATTCTTTGTGGGCTTACTTGTTTATCATTTCTAGAAGAGGCTTCCTTCTGAGACAACAGCCATGCAGGCCAATTTTATGTAGTGTGTGGAGTATTGTCTGAGCACTGACAGGCTCACCCCTCCACCTTTTCAACCTCTAAAATAATGCTAGTAGTACTCCTCTTTTTCCCAAAGACAACTTCTGGATATGTTGCTGAGCATGTGCACTCAACTTCTTTGGTCAACCATGGCGAGGCCTGTTCTGGGTGTAACTTTCTTCTGTAAAAATTCTGTATAGCCATACCCACTATGCTGCAGCTCAGTTTTAGGGTCTTGACAATCATCTTATAGCCTAGACTATCTTTATGTAGGGAAATAATTTTTTTTCAGATCCTCAGAGAGTTATTTGCCATGATGTGCCATGTTAAACTACCAGTGACCAGTCTTAGAGAGTATGGGAGCAATAACACAAAATATAAAACACCTGCTCCCCATTCACACCTGAGACTTTGTAACACAAACAAGTCACATGACACCATGGAGGGAAAGTCGCTAATTGGGAAAAATATGGACAATTCCACTTAGGGGTGTACTCACTTTTATTGCCAAGGTTTATACATTGATGGATGTGTGTTCAGTTATTTTGAGGGGACACAACATGAAACGCTTATATAGGCTGCGCACTCACTACTACATTTTAGAAAAGTATAATTTCTTCAGTGTTGTCACATAAAAGATAAAATAAAATATTTACAAAAATGTGAGGGGTGGACTCACTTATGGGATATACTGTATATATAATGTAAGGGTTGGACTCACTTATGTGAGATACTGTGTATATAATATGAGGGGTGGACTCACTTATGCGAGATATTGTATATATAATGTGAGGGGTGGACTCACTTATGGGCGATACTGTATATAATGTGAGGGGTGGACTCACTTATGGGAGATACTGTATATAAAATGTGAGGGGCGGACTCACTTATGGGATATACTGTATATAATGTGAGGGGTGGACTCACCTATGGGAGATACTGTATATATAATGAGAGGGGTGGACTCACTTATGGGAGATACTGTATATATAATGTGAGGGGTGGACTCACTTATGTGAGATACTGCATATATAATGTGAGGGGTGGACTCACTTATGGGAGATACTGTATATATAATGTGAGGGGTGGACTCACTTATGTGAGATACTGTATATAATGTGAGGGATGGACTCACTTATGGGAGATACTGTATATATAATATGAGGGGTGGACTCACTTATGGGATATACTGTATATAATGTGAGGGGTGGACTCACTTATGGGAGATACTGTATATAATGTGAGGGGTGGACTCACTTATGTGAGATACTGTATATAATGTGAGGGATGGACTCACTTATGGAAGATACTAAATATAAATATATATATATATATATATATATATATATATAAGGAGTGGACTCACTTATGTGAGATACTGTCTATATAATGGGAGGGGTGGACTCACTTATGGGAGATACTGTATATATAATGTGAGGGGTGGACTCACTTATGTGAGATACTGTATATAATGTGAGGGGTGGACTCACTTATGGGAGATACTGTATATATAATGTGAGGGGTGGACTCACTTATGGGATATACTGTATATATAATGTGAGGGGTGGACTCACTTATGGGAGATACTGTATATTATGTGAGGGGTGGACTCACTTATGGGATATACTGTATATATAATGTGAGGGGTGGAGTCACTTATGGGATATACTGTATATAATGTGAGGGGTGGACTCACTTATGGGAGATACTGTATACATAATATGAGGGGTGGATTCACTTATGGGAGATACTGTATATAATGTGAGGGGTGGACTCACTTATGGCAGATACTGTATATATAATGTGAGGGGTGGACTCACTTATGTGAGATACTGTATATAATGTGAGGGATGGACTCACTTATGGGAGATACTGTATATATAATATGAGGGGTGGACTCACTTATGGGAGATATTGTATATATACTGTGAGGGGTGGACTCACTTATGGGAGATACTGTATATACTGTGAGGGGTGGACTCACTTATGGGAGATACTGTATATAATGTGAGGGGTGGACTCACTTATGGGATATACTGTATATAATGTGAGGGGTGGACTCAGTTATGGGAGATACTGTATATATAATGTGAGGGGTGGACTTACTTAAGTGAGATACTATATTTATAATGTCAGGGGTGGACTCACTTATGTGATATACTGTATATATAATGTGAGGGGTTGACTCACTTATGGGATATATTGTATATGTAATGTGAGGGGTGGACTCACTTATGTGAGATACTGTATATATAATGTGAGGGGTGGACTCACTTATGGGAGATACTGTATATATAATGTGAGGGGTGGACTCACTTATGGGAGATACTGTGTATATAATGTGAGGGGTGGACTCACTTATGGGAGATACTGTATATAATGAGAGGGGTGGACTCACTTATGGGATATACTGTATATATAATGTGAGGGGTGGACTCCCTTATGGGAGATACTGTATATATAATGTGAGGGGTGGACTCACTTATGGGAGATAATGTATATAAGGTGAGGGGTGGACTCACTTATGGGAGATACTGTATATAATGTGAGGGGTGTACTGTATATATAATGTGAGGAGTGGACTCACTTATGTGACATACTGTATATATAATGTGAGGGGTGGACTCACTTATGTGACATACTGTATATATAATGAGAGGGGAATTTTTCAACTCAGTCAAACGGCTGAGTAAACAAGTCCACTTTTTAACCCTCACTCTAATTTATAAAACTTAACTTTTATTGAATAATGAAAATTAAACCATGAGTATAGATAGTGTGATTAAAAAGACCAGCACTGATCGCACTCCTTTCTTATATTATCATGCCACACCAGGTGGCGAAAAGATTTCACTAGTGCATAGCTCACATCTGCAGTATGTGCAACTATTTTGTGCTTGTGCTGAAGTTAAAAATTACACAGAGCCCCTCCTAACATGTTTCACCACGATGTGGCGTCATCAGAGGTTGTGGGGCAATGGCTCCTCCATGTGCCGTTCATGGGGTTTTATAACCTCCTAGTCTGACATCACTAAACCTCCCACTGACCATCTCCAATCACCTAATTGTAATGTGATTGACACACACAAGGACCAACCAAATCACATCTTTTATTCTCCAATTCGCATTCCTTTTACATGTCACCATTCTCATTGTTCATCAAACCTATCAATCAATTCTCTCTTTATTCATTGGTGGACAGCACAGGAAACTCGTCACTGTGATGTCATATTGGCGCAGGCGTCTAAACTTCTAAATGAAAACCTTCCCCGATACTTTGTGTGCGCGTGCGCCACTTTTCGGGCGCATGCGCCATATGGTTTGAGCGCACGGAGTCTGCGCTACATTACAGCGCTCGGATTTCATTCTCCGGCGCATGCGCTCGGACTTAGATGTTCAGTTCCACTTCAAATCTTTACTACGCATGTCTCAAATGTCCGCACATGCGCCAGATCTTATACTTCACTGGGCTTTGTTTCATTCCAGTGTCCGATTGTGTCCCAAATCACCGGAACCTAAATACTTAATAATTCATTATATCAGGGGGTTCTCTTTATGGCCTGGTGGAATTAAACATATTATAACTAATATTAAAAACCTGCTTAGATGTTCTTATTATCAGGTATTTATATCCAGTGTATTACCATATTTAAATCTAATCTTCCTCTAGGTAAGTATTTCATAACATAAGTTATCTTCCTTTAAACCTTTCAGGTAAGTATTTCATAAGATTAGTTTTCGTATATCAATTTCCATAAAGAAAAACTCATTTCCCTATATAGCAAAAGATAAATAATCTCATCTATATCATAGTATACCGTCTTATCTATTATGTCAATTTCCTAATCTTCATGGATCAAATCTTACCCTTCCCTATAGGGAATATAACTATTTTCCATCATCCTACCATGTACTCTTATCTATCATCCTATCAGTATCTTACTATATTTATTAAAGGGACACATACTATTCAATTTAATGCGAAAGACAAGGGTTCTTTCGATTCCCTTGATGATGACATTGCTACTGTCTCCCGTGCGTGATGTTTTATTCTAATTGGCTGGTGGACCATATGTAAATTGTCATTATCATTATTATTATTATATATCATATCTGGAGGTGATATGCAGGAGTTTGTCAGACTTCAAACAGGCTATACTCATAATTTCTCACAAAATAATTCAATACCATTTACAATTTATTTGTCTATGGCTGGTTCATAAAAAGGCAGAAAAAGTGAACCCTTCATTAATCCCATTCGGACTTAGGGATTTAAGTTTGTAGATCCAAAAGGCTTGGTCCCTTAATAGTTTCTTATTAAGATCACCACGTCTCGGACCCAGTGTGGCTTCATAGAGCCTTCATAGAGCCTACGCAAGAGCAAAGTCTACACCACGTAACCAACTACTTAGAAATAAGGTCAAATTGGAAGCTGATAAAAAAATAATTCGATGTATAGGCACTTTTGACTCCAATAATAAACAAGTAATGAAAGTTCTAGAAAAATACTGGCCCCTTTTGACCAGTGATGGAGAACTAAAGGAGGTCCTGCCTGGGAGACCTTCTGTGACGTATCGACGCGGACGAAATATTAAAGAACAATTAGTACATAGTTTCTTTTCAGAAACAAGGACTGAAAGTTGGTTGAGATCACCAACCCTAGGATCTTACCCTTGTGGTAGTTGTAGGTTATGCAAATTCATGCAAAAAACTAAAACATTTGAGAATCCTGTGGATAACAAAAGACACACCATTAAAAGTTTTATAAACTGCCAGACAACTGGTGTAGTTTATGCGGCACAATGCCCTTGTCCCAAGTTGTACATTGGAAAGACGCTTCAGCAACTCAGGAGGAGGATATCCCAACATATTAGTACCGTCAACACGGGTGTGGATACCCCTCTATCGAGACATATGAGGGATGTTCACCGAGGAAATGTAATGTCCCTAAAATTCTGGGGCATCCAACGATGTACACTGGGTCCGAGACGTGGTGATCTTAATAAGAAACTATTAAGGGACGAAGCCTTTTGGATCTACAAACTTAAATCCCTAAGTCCGAATGGGATTAATGAAGGGTTCACTTTTTCTGCCTTTTTATGAACCAGCCATAGACAAATAAATTGTGAATGGTATTGAATTATTTTGTGAGAAATGATGAGTATAGCCTGTTTGAAGTCTGACAAACTCCTGCATATCACCTCCAGATATGATATATAATAATAATGATAATGACAATTTACATGGTCCACCAGCCAATTAGAATAAAACATCATGCACGGGAGACAGTAGCAATGTCATCATCAAGGGAATCGAAAGAACCCTTGTCTTTCGCATTAAATTGAATAGTATGTGTCCCTTTAATAAACAATAACTAATCTTATGAAATACTTATCTGAAAGGTTTAAAGGAAGATAACATATGTTATGAAATACTTACCTAGAGGAAGATTAGATTTAAATATGGTAATACACTGGATATAAATACCTGATAATAAGAACATCTAAGCAGGTTTTTAATATTAGTTATAATATGTTTAATTCCACCAGGCCATAAAGAGAACCCCCTGATATAATGAATTATTAAGTATTTAGGTTCCGGTGATTTGGGACACAATCGGACACTGGAATGAAACAAAGCCCAGTGAAGTATAAGATCTGGCGCATGTGCGGACATTTGAGACATGCGTAGTAAAGATTTGAAGTGGAACTGAACATCTAAGTCCGAGCGCATGCGCCGGAGAATGAAATCCGAGCGCTGTAATGTAGCGCAGACTCCGTGCGCTCAAACCATATGGCGCATGCGCCCGAAAAGTGGAGCACGCGCACACAAGGTATCGGGGAAGGTTTTCATTTACAAGTTTAGACGCCTGCGCCAATATGACATCACAGTGACGAGTTTCCTGTGCTGTCCACCAATGAATAAAGAGAGAATTGATTGATAGGTTTGATGAACAATGAGAATGGTGACATGTAAAAGGAATGCGAATTGGAGAATAAAAGATGTGATTTGGTTGGTCCTTGTGTGTGTCAATCACATTACAATTAGGTGATTGGAGATGGTCAGTGGGAGGTTTAGTAATGTCAGACTAGGAGGTTATAAAACCCCATGAACGGCACATGGAGGAGCCATTGCCCCACAACCTCTGATGACGCCACATCGTGGTGAAACATGTTAGGAGGGGCTCTGTGTAATTTTTAACTTCAGCACAAGCACAAAATAGTTGCACATACTGCAGATGTGCGCTATGCACTAGTGAAATCTTTTCGCCACCTGGTGTGGCATGATAATATAAGAAAGGAGTGCGATCAGTGCTGGTCTTTTTAATCACACTATCTATACTCATGGTTTAATTTTCATTATTCAATAAAGGTTAAGTTTTATAAACTAGAGTGAGGGTTAAAAAGTGGACTTGTTTACTCAGCCGTTTGACTGAGTTGAAAAATTCATAACTTAGTTATGTCCACCCCTCATTTAGGTCCATTATTTTGATTTTTATAATGAGAGGGGTGGACTCACTTATGGGAGATACTATATATAATGTGAGGGGTGGACTCACTTACGGGAGATACTATATATAATGTGAGGGCTGGACCCACTTATGGCAGATACTATATATAATGTGAGGGGTGGACTTACTTATGTGAGATGCTGTATATATAATGTGAGGGGTGGACTCACTTATGGGAGATACTGCATATATATAATGTGAGGGGTGGACTCACTTATGTGAGATACTGCATATATATAATGTGAGGGGTGGACTCACTTATGTGAGATACTGTATATATAATGTGAGGGGTCGACTCACTTATGGGAGATACTGTATATATAGTGTGAGGGATGGACTAACTTATGGGATGTACTATATATATATATAATGTGAGGGGTGGACTCACTTATGGGAGATACTGTATATATAATGTGAGGGGTGGACTCACTTATGGGAGATACTGTATATATAATGTGAGGGGTGGACTCACTTATGGGATATACTGTATATAATGTGAGGGGTGGACTCACTTATGGGAGATACTGTATATATATTGTGAGGGGTGGACTCACTTATGTGAGATACTGTATATATAATGTGAGGGGTCAACTCACTTATGGGAGATACTGTATATATAGTGTGAGGGATGGACTAACTTATGGGATTTACTATATATATATAATGTGGGCTGTGGACTCACTTATGGGAGATACTGTATATATAATGTGAAGGATGGACTCACTTATGTGAGATACTGTATAAATAATGTGAGGGGTCAACTCACTTATGGGAGATACTGTATATATAGTGTGAGGGGTGGACTAACATGGGATGTACTATATATATAATGTGGGCTGTGGACTCACTTATGGGAGATACTGTATATATAATATGAGGGGTGGACTCACTTATGTGAGATACTATATATATATATATATAATGTGAGCTGTGGACTCACTTATGGGAGATCCTATATATATAATGGGAGGGATGGACTCACTTATGTGAAATACTATAAATATATAATGTGAGGGGGGGGACTCACTTATGGGAGATACTATATATAATGTGAGGGGTGGACTCACTTATGTGAGATACTGTATATATAATGTGAGGGGTGGACTCACTTATGTGAGATACTGCATATATAATGTGAGGGGTGGACTCACGTATGGGAGATACTGTTTTTAATGTGAGGGGTGGACTCACTTATGGGAGATACTATATATAATGTGAGGGGTGGACTCACTTATGTGAAATACTGTATATATAATTTGAGGGGTGGACTCTCTTATGGGAGATACTATATGTAATGTGAGGGGTGGACTCACTTATGGGAGATACTCTATATATATTGTGAGGGGTGGACTCACTTATGGGAGATACTGTATATATAATGTGAGGGGTGGACTCACTTATGTGAGATACTGTACATATAATGTGAGGGGTGTGCTCACTTATGTGAGATACTGTATATATTATGTGAGAGTGGACTCACTTATGGGAGATACTGTATATATATATAATGTGAGAAGTGGATTCACTTATGTAAGATACTGTATATATAATGTGAGGGATGGACTCACTTATGGGAGATACTGTATATATAAAGTGAGGGGTGGACTCGCTTATGTTTGATAGTATATACAGGGGCGGACTGACCGTCCAGTCCGATTGGACACATGCTTGACATCATCTGAACCATCTGTTGTCCGAAGGCCCGGCTGGGTGAGGGGCCCGCTGCCGCCGCTTGTGAGGATCCAGGACACTTGTCCCGGATCCCCAGCAGACATCGCTGCCTTCCCCTCTATGCGCGGTACACGCACATACAGGAGAAGGCATCCCTCTGTGTAAGCGCATCTGTGACTTACACAGAAGAGACGTGACCTCCGCCCCCACACGGCATAGGTGCCAATGACGTCACACATCTGCACTGTGGAGGAAGACAGACGCGGACCCTGGCTGCTGAGGAGATCGCTGCGTTGTAGCCTACCCAACTTGTTTTGCGTTGCCGCCCAGCCCTGTTTGTGGGTGGCTTTTTTTCCCCCCCTTTAGCACTCCTTTTCCCCGCCCTGCTCATTAGTATACTCATCCCACCCACTGTCACCCCACAGTCACCACATCAGGGAATGAATTGTCAGTGGATGGAACTGATCTTATGTGACCTGCGGGCGCTGCTCTCCCCCCGCCAACCTCCCATCCAATGAATTGTCAGCCACGGCGCTGTCCCCACATTAGGGAACTATGCATATGTGACCCGCGGGCACTGCTCTGTTTCCTGCCCTCCCCCCCCCCCCCCAAAGTGATGTCCCCGCAAGGGTTGACCCCTTAAGGACCCAGCCCAAATATACCTTAAGGACCCGGCCATTTTTTGCACATCTGACCGCTGTCACTTTAAGCATTAATAACTCTGGAATGCTTTTACCTTTCATTCTGATTCCGAGATAGTTTTTTCGTGACATATTCTAGTTTATGTTAGTGGTAAAATTTTGTCGATACTTGCATCATTTCTTGGTGAAAAATTCAAAAATTTTATGAAAAAATGGATATTCAAAATAAATTTTATATTGATTCACATATACAATATGTCTAATTTATGTTTGCATCATAAAGTTGACATGATTTTACTTTTGGAAGACATCAGAGGGCTCCAAAGTTGAGCAGCAATTTTCCAATTTTTCACAAAATTTTCAAAATCGGAATTTTTCAGGGACCACTTCAGTTTTGAAGTGGATTTGAAGGGCTTTCTTATTAAAAATACCCCATAAATGACCCCATTTTAAAAACTGCACCCCTCATAGTATTCAAAATGACATTCAGAAAGTTTATTAACCCTTTAGGTGTTTCACAGGAATAGCAGCAAATTGAAGGAGAAAATTCAAAATCTTCATTTTTTACACTTGCATGTTCTTGTAGACCCAGTTTTTGAATTTTTACAAGGGGTAATAGATGAAAAATCCCCCCAAAATTTGTAACCCAATTTTTCTCGAGTAAGGAAATACCTCATAAGTGTATGTCAAGCGTTCAGCGGGCGCAGTAGAGGGCTCAGAAGGGAAGGAGCGACAATGGGATTTTGGAGAGTGAATTTTGCTGAAATGGTTTTTGGGGGGCACGTCACATTTAGGAAGCCCCTATGGTGCCAGAACAGCAGAAAACCCCCACATGGCATACTATTTTGGAAACTACACCCCTCAAGGCACGTAACAAGGGGTCCAGTGAGCCTTAACACCCCAAAGGTGTTTGACGATTTTTCGTTAAAGTCGGATGTGTAAATGAAAAAAAAAATTTTCACTAAAGTGCAGTTTTTCCCCCCAAATTTATCATTTTTACAAAGGGTATTGGGAGGAAATACCCCCCAAAATGTGTAACCCCATATCTTCTGAGTATATAAATACCCCATGTTAGGACGTAAAATGCTCTGCGAGCGAACTACAATGCTCAGAAGAGAAGGAGTCACATTTAGCTTTTGGAAAGCAAATTTTGCTGAAATGGTGTTTGGGGGGCATGTCGCATTTAGGAAGCACCTAGGGTGCCAGAACAGCAAAAAAAAAAACACATGGCATACTATTTTGGAAACTACACCCCTCAAGGAATGTAACAAGGGGTACAGTGAACCATAACACCTCACAGGTATTTCACGACTTTTTGTGAAATTTGGATGTGTAAATGAAATAAATAATTTTTTCACAAAAATGCTGTGTTTTCCCCAAATTTTACATTTTTACAAGGGGTAATAGGAGAAAATTACCCCCAAAATTTGTAACCCCATTTCTCCTGAGTATGGAAATACCCCATGTGTGGACGTCAAGGGCTCTGCTGGCGCACTACAATGCTCAGAAGAGAAGGAGCGCCATTGAGCCACTGGCGTTTGACAGATCTGTGGAACAGTGAGCTGTGCAAATGAAAAATTGAATTTTTCATTTTCACGGATCACTGTTCCAAACACCTGTGGGGCGTAAATGCTCACTGTACCCCTTATTACATTATGTGAGGTGTGTAGTTTCCAAAATGGGGTCACATGTGGGGGGGTCCATTGTTCTGGCACTATGGGGGCTTTGTAAAAATAAAAAGTAGGGGGCAACACCAGCATGTTAGTTTAAAAAATAAAACATTTTTTACACTAACAGGCTGGTGTACACCCCAACTTTTCCTTTTCATAAGGGGTAAAAGGAAAAAAAGCCACCCAAATTTGTAGTGCATTTTCTCCCGAGTACGGAAATACCCCATATGTGACACTAAACTGTTTCCTTGAAATACGACAGGGCTCTGAAGTGAGAGAGCGCCATGCGCATTTGAGGACTTCATAGGGATTGCATAGGGGTGGACATAGGGGTATTCTATGCCAGTGATTCCCAAACAGGGTGGCTCCAGCTGTTGCTAAACTCCCAGCATGCCTGGACAGTCAGTGGCTGTCCGGAAATGCTGAGAGTTGGTGATTTGCAACAGCTGGAGGCTCCGTTTTGGAAACACTGCCGTACGACACATTTTTCATTTTTATTGGGGGGACAGTGTAAGGGGGTGTATATGTAGTGTTTTACTCTTTATTTTGTGTTAGTGTAGTGTAGTGTTTTTAGGGTACGTTCACACTGGCGGGTGTTTACAGTGAGTTTACCGCTAGGAGTTTGTGCTGCGGCAAAAAAATAGCTGCAGCCCAAACTTGAAGCAGAAAACTAACTGTAAACCTGTCCGTGTGAATGTACCCTGTACATTCACATGGGGGGGGGGGGGGGACAAACCTCCAGCTGTTTCAAAACTACAACTCCCAGCATGTACTGACAGACTGTGCATGCTGGGAGTTGTACTTTTGCAACAGCTGGAGGCACACTGGTTGGAAAACCTTCAGTTACCTAACTCAGTATTTTCCAACCAGTGTGCCTCCAGCTGTTGCAAAACTACAACTCCCGACATGTACTGATCGCCGAAGGGCATGCTGGGAGATGTAGTTATGCAACAGCTGGAGGTACACAACTACAACTCCCAGCATGCCGAGACAGCTGTTTGCTGTTTAGGCATGCTGGGATTTGCAGTTTTGCAACATCTGGAGAGCTATAGTTTAGAGACCACTGCACAGTGATCTCCAAACTATGGACCTACAGATGTTACAAAACTACAAATCCCAGCATGCCCAGACAGCAAACTGCTATGTGGGCATGCTAGGAGTTGTAGTTTTGTAAGATCTGGAGAGCGACAGTATAGAGATCATTGTGCAGTGGTCTCAAACTGTAGCTCTCCAGCTGTTGCTAAACTACAAATCCTAGCATGCCTAAACAGCTCTCTGGGCATGCTGGGAGTTGTAGTTTTGCAACATCTGGAGGGCTACAGTTTAGAGACCACTCTATAGTAGTCTTAGACTGTAGCCCTCCAGATGTTGCTAAGCAACTCACCGGCTTCCGTAGGATCCACGGAGCTGCGTCGCCGTCCTCTTCTTCCGTCGATCTTCGCCCGCTGCCGCCATCGATCATCGCCCGCTGCCATTGCTGATGGGTGAGTGGACTTTGGCGCCAGTCCTGTGTCATTTCCCCGTTCTGCCCCGCCTATTGTGGGTGGCCAGGATGGGGAAACCAAAAGTAAAGCCCCCCGCCCCCGATCTGCTATTGGTCATCGCGTCTTGAAGACCAATAGTAGGGATAGGAGGGGTGGCACCCCTGCCACCTCACTCCTATCACTTGAGGGGGATCGTGGGTGTCATGGACACCCGCGATCCCCCTTATATCCCGAGTCATCGGGTCACCATAGACCCGAATCGGCGCAAATCGCAAGTGTGAATTCACTTGCGATTTGCGCCGATCGCCGACATGGGGGAGTCTGATGACCCCCCTGGGCATTTGCGAGGGGTGCCTGCTGATCGATATCAGCAGGCACCCCGGTCTAGTCCCCGCCCGGCACGCGGCGGGGACAGAAATTCCCACGGGCGTATGGATACGTTCTGGGTCCTTAAGTACCAGAAAGCCAGGGCGTATCCATACGCCCTAGGTCCTTAAGGGGTTAAGGAACATCTGTACTGCTAAATTTTCCATATTCCTGTGCCTGGCTACAAAAATAAACTTTGACTCACCTTCCAGCGTTCCACCATTGGTACGGTAACAGCCTCGCGGTCACTGGAACGTCACAGAGCCGTCAGCTTATCACCGGCCGCAACGATGTCCCGCCTCCGCCGGTGATAGGCTGAGCGCACTATCATGTAAGGAGCCGTCCGGCCGATCGGGCCGATGCCCGGCATTAACCCTTAAGACACTGCGATAAAAGTTGATTGCAGCGTTGATTGAAGTGAAAGTAAAACTATCTCTGCAGCTCAGCGGAGCGGATTGGGACTATGGCAACGACGGGAGGGTCCTCACCTGCTTCCTCGTCATCCAATCGGCCGGAGCAGCAGGAGCCTCAGAGCTCTGTTAACACTGATCAATGTTATGCTATTGCATAGCATTGATCAGTGTATGCAATCAACAGATTGCATGGTATAGCTTAAAAAAAGGGGCTAAAAAAAAAAAGTTAAAAGTGGTAAAAAAAAATAAGAGAATAAATGTGAATAAACCCCCCCACCAATAAATGTTTGAACTAAATGTGTAAATGTCCGAACTATTAAAATATAAGCTTAGCTAAACCGCACGGTTGATGGCGCACACATAAAAAAATACCAAAGTCCAAAATTGTTAATTTTTGGTCACTTCATATACCATAAAAATATTAATAAAAAGCGATCAAAAAATCTCATCAAAATAAAAATGGTAATGATAAAATATACAGACCACGGCGCAAAAAAATAAGCCTTTATATAGCCCCGTACATGGAAAAATAGTTATAGGCAGGGCCGGATCATCATTGGCGCTCATGGAGCACCTGCTCCAGGCCCCGTGCCTGCAGGGGGCCCCGTCACATTCGGGACATCCCTGCGGGCTGCTCAGTAGCTGATCGGGGCCCCCCGATTGCCAGGCCGCGGCCACTTTAAAACAGTGACCAGCGGCGGCTCCTGTGGGCCCGCCCCGGACTCCTCCTGCTTTTTCTTTATTTCATATTTCCTTACCTGGCCACGCTCGGCAGGCTCAGGTGATGCGTCGGGTCATGTGGGCTGTGACGAGTAACGTCTCCTGCGGCTCCTCTGCACAGCGTCAGGGCCATCACTCATCATTTCCTGCAGCTGCGGCCCCTACAGGGCACAGTTTTCTTCATTACACCCCAGCGCTGCAGGAAATGACGTGTGACGTCCCTGACGCTGTGTAGAGGAGCCGCAGGAGACGTAACTTGTCACAGCCCACAAGACCCGACGCATCCCCTGAGCCTGCCGAGCGCGGCCAGGTAATGAAATATGAAATATAGAAAAAGGAGGGGGGGGGGGGGACAATGAGCAGGGGAGGATGATGAGGCAGAGGGGGGTAATGATAAGCATGGGGGGAATGATTGGCAGGGGGGAATGATGAGCGGGGGGGGGGGAATGATGAGCAGGGGGGGGTAATGATGAGCAGGGGGGGTAATGATGAGCAGGGGGAAGTAATGATGAGCAGGGGGGTAATGATGAGCAGGGGGTAATAGTGAGCAGGGGGGTAATGATGAGTAGGGGGGGGTAATGATGAGCAGGGGGGTAATAGTGAGCAGGGGGGAATGATGAGCAAGGGGGGAATGATGAGCAGGGGGAGAATGATGAGCAGGGGGGGGAATGATGAGCAGGGGGGAGAATGATGAGATGGGGGAGAAAGATGAGCAGGGGGGGAATGATGAGCAGGGGGGGAATGATTGGCAGGGGGGAATGATGAGCGGGGGGGGGTTGGGGAATGATGAGCGGAGGGGGGGAATGATGAGCGGGGGGGGGTAATGATGAGCAGGGGGGTAATGATGAGCAGGGGGGGAATGATGAGCAGGGGGGGGAATGATGAGCAGGGGGGGAATGATGAGCAGGGGGGAGAATGATGAGCAGGGGGGAGAATGATGAGCAGGGGGAGAATGATGAGCAGGGGGGGAATGATGAGCAGGGGGGGAATGATGAGCAGGGGGGAAAATGATGAGCAGGGGGGGAGCAGGGGGGGAGAATGATGAGCAGGGGGGAAAATGATGAGCAGGGGGGGAGAATGATGAGCAGGAGGGAGAGAATGATGAGCGGGGGAAAACACGGGAAAGGAGGCGGGGGGGGGTAAATATGGCACAGGGGCTGATAAAAGGGGGAGGAAGGAGGGGGGGCAAACTGCGGATCAAGGGAAATCAAAGTTGGGGGGGATGATGAGGCATATAGTTCAGAGCTATAGTCATTTATTTTACATTTATTTTTTTCCCCTCAAATTTTCCTGTGAAAATGAGGGTGCGTGTTATATGCCAGTGCGTGTTATATGCAGATAAATACTGTAATTCCCCTTCCCCCCTCACATTCAGCAGGACATCCCTGTGTCCTAAAAGATCTTTTCGGAACACAAGAATGTCCCGGTTACCTTTCTGTGGCCCGCAATAACTTTGCCGCCGGAAGGTAGCGCACGCAGGGACATCACTGACGTCCCGTGCGTGCGTCCATAGGAGCGGAACAACGAGGATGCATGCATGGTAAGTTACCTACACGTCATCTTCAGTGCTCCGACCACCGCTCCTCCGGTCCCGGGACCTACTGCTATGGCCCCTAGGCCATAGCAGTAGATCATGACCCCGGGCCAGAGGAGCAGTGGTCGGAGCACTGAAGTGGGGTAGTACATAGACATACAGTCTCCAGCCATACACTGTATATGGCTGGAGGCTGTATGTCTGTGGAGGACACTGCCAACGTAATGTGGGAGGACTACAACCTAATGCGGGGGAACTGCAACCTACTGTGGGGGAACTACAACCTAATGTGGGGGAACTGGGGGTGGGGTTGGTGGAGAAAAGTGTAGTGGAGAAGGATCAGGAGGGCATGGGGGGCTGAAGTTAGGTTGTTTAGGGGGGGGGTGAGGTAAGGTAAGTGTGGGTTTGGTAAAGGGGGCAGAGGAGTGTGAAGGGGACTGAGGGGGGGGGGGGGGGTAGGGGGTGCAGAAAAGTGGAGTAGTGGAGAAAGACCAGGAGTGTCTAGGGGTGGAGTACCCCTTTAAGGACCAGGGGAGGACTAAGGCTAAGTTTCCAGAGAAGGCAAAAGCACACTACGGAAGACACAGTGGCCCTCATTTACAAAGACTGGAGTGTCGGATAGTTTTTTTTTTTCAGTGTTCTCGTCTTTTTTTTCCTTGTGATTTACTAATCTGTCGCATGTGTTGTTTTTTGTGTCGCACGATATAAAATTCTGTCACACGGGAATAAAAAGTGTCGCACTGGAAAAATAAAAATTAAACCAAATAAATAAAGTAACTAAAATAAAGTTACTCTGCACAAGGATGTAACTTTACATTCATGATTGTTAATGGGTTAACAACCCAAAAGTTTTTAAAAAAAATATATATATATAAAAAAAAAATATATATATATATATATATATATATATAAATTAGAAAAATCTTTTACATAATTTAATCAAAAAAAGCGTTAAGGGGTTAAAAATGCTTTTAAAGTATAAAACAAGTAATTTAATCATGAACCACAATGGTCAGCTGTCCCTTCCTCAAAAACACTCCATTTTTCCATTTTCACTCGACCCCTGGACTGTCGGTTTTTCAGTTGAGAAATCACACTTTTTTCAGAGTAATTTCACAATTACTCCGAGTGATTTTTCCATTTTGTCGGGTTAACGCACATTTTTGAGTAAACCACGCCCAATTTGTAGGTTAAATTAAACTCTCTGAGTTTTGAAAATGTAGGTTGTGCGCCTAAATTTTGGGCGCAGATTTGGTCGCACGCGGGATGTGACCAAATTTTCGACGCAATAATCGAGAAAAAACGTTGGTTCTCCTTTAGTAAATGAGGGCCAGTGTGTGATAGTATTATTTTTAGAGGACATGATGTTTGGCAGTATAATATACAGGGTACACAGGGTTTGGCAGTATAATATACAGGGTACACAGGGTTTGGCAGTATTATATTTAGGAAGCACAGTCTCTTGTAGGGTTATAATGATTGTTGTCTTTATACAGAGGATGAGGATCGGCTGGCAAAGTGAGGAACCAATGATGTCCAGGCGTCGACCTTTACAGAGAAAGATGGAGCTGGAAGAAGACCTGGCGTCTGGGCCAGATGAAGAAGAAAAGGAAAGACAACAGAGAAGACGTCTCCTGTGAGTGATTTTATGTATTCTCCTGTCACATTAGATCTCTCGTCACTTCTAAATTTTGTAGTAATAATGGATGAATCTGTATATGAGGCTCCAGCTGTTACAAAACTACAACTCCTATAATGCCTGAAGCTCTCCAGACATAATGGGGGTTGTAGCTTTGCAACAGCCGGAAAGAGTGACTTGAACTGAAGTGATTTTAGACCATGCAGCCATTTTATTTTAACGGGGGCCTGACTCCTGTGACACCCACCAAAAAAAAAAAAAGGGGACATAGTCTAATACACCCAGGCCTATTTTTGGTCTCAGACTGTTCCTTACTTGACAGGTCCGCACCAAGTCTCAGTGGAAGGGAGGGGGGACTATCGTAATGGGGGGGGGGGGGGGGGGGACTTCATCATAATGAAGTGCTCCGTCTTCCAGGCAGTCTTAATCTGGCCCTGGTTATAGGAGTCAGAAAATGACAATTTTAAACAAACTAATTTTGGTGCATGTTGTTATAAGTTTTTTTAAAGTAGTAAAATAAATAAAACATAAATAAATTGGGTATCCCTGTAACCGTATGGCCCTACAGAATAAAGATAATGTGTCACTTTTACCGAAAAGTGCACTGCGTAGAAATGGAAGCCCAAAAAAGTAGCAAAATGGCATTTTTCTTATTTCAACCCACAAATATTTTTTTTGTTTTGCCGCAGATTATATTATAAAATAAGTAATGTCATTACAAAGTACAAATGGTGATGAAAAAAACAAGCCCTTATATGGGTCTGTAGGTGCAAAATTTAACACGTTATGATTTTTAGAAGATGAGGAGGAAAAACAAAAGTGCAAAAACAAAGATTGTTTTGAGTCCTTAAAGGGGTACTCCGCCCCTAGACATTTTATCCCCTATCCAAAGGATAGGGGATGAGATGTCTGATCGCGGGGGTCCCGCCGCTGGGGACCCCCACGATCTCTCCTGCTGCAACTCCGTACATCAGCAGCCTGGAGCTCTATTTGCTCCGTAGCTGATGACGGGCGATAGAGAGGACGGGGTACCATGACGTCATGGCCCCGCCCCCTTGTGATGTCTCACCCCACCCCCTCAATGCAAACATATGGGAGGTTTGCATTGAGGAGTTTGCCTTGAGGGGGCGGGGCGTGACATCATGAGGGGGCGGGGCTGTGACATCACGATACCCCGTCCCCTGTATCGCCCGTCATCAGCCACGGAGCAAACATAGCTCCAGGCTGCTGATGTACAGGGGTGCAGCAGGAGAGACCACGGGGGTTCCCAGCGGCGGGACCCCAGCAATCAGACATCTTATCCCCTATCCTTTGGATAGGGGATAAGATGTCTAGAAGCGGAGTACCCATTTAAGGTGAAAATGGACTGAGTCCTTAAGGGGTTAAAATTAATAAGAAAACATAGAATGTGTCGGCAGATAAGAACCATTTGGCCCATCTAGTCTGCCCAATAATCTGAATCCTATCAATAGTCCCTGGCCCTATCTTATATGAAGGATAGCCTCATGCTTATCCCATGCATGCTTAAACTCCTTCATTGTATTTGCAGCGACCACTGCTGCAAAGTTTACCATATGGAGAGTTTACCATATCCCTTCTCATGTCATCTGACAATGAGAAGAAGGCATTTAGTAGATTGGCCTTTTTCTCATCCTCCTCCACAGCTACACCCAACATTTTCAGTTTTAAGTTTCTTGATATTTATGTAAGTGAAAAATATTTTTGGGTTCCTTTTACTTTCTATGGCAATAATTCTCTATGTTGCAGATTTTAGTAGTTTTATTTCTAGTTTACAGAATTTATTCTTTTTCTTACAGTTTTTTAATGCTGTTGTTTTAATAGACTGAATGCTATCCTCTTATCATTTATCGCATCCTTAACTGTTCTGGTTAACCAAATTTGTCTTCTAAAATTGGTCTTCCCGTAGGGTATGTATGGTTCACAATATCTATTTAGAATGCTCTTAAAAAATGTCCCATTTAGCTTGTGTACTTTTGATAGTGAGGGCATGGTCCCAATCTATGTCGCTGAGGTCCTCTTATAGGATACATAAACACTTATTATGTTGCAGTCACTATTAACAAGATAACCCCCTACCTTTATTTTGGATATATGCCTGGCCTTTTGGTTGGCATAAGGTCCAGAAGTGAAAATTAAATTCAGCACAAACACCTCATTTCAAATGCAGGAAGGGTTATGGTTTAGGAGGGTTTTGCAGCCATGGGACTTGGGCACCTTGCAGTCATTGAGTTGACCATGAACTTGTCTGTACTATGAAAGTATTCAACAGGACAAGGATGCCAGAACACCAGCAAAGATACAACAGAATGACGGGAAAAAAAAAAAAAAAAAAAAAAGAGTTAAGGTATTGTAATGGCCCAGTCAAAGTCCAGACCTCAACCAAGTGTTGTATCCCTTAAAGCTTTGTTCACATGGAGAAATTTCCATGCTTCCACTCAGATTTCGTTCTACCAAACTGGCAGCGGATTTTTTGCAGTTTTGCAGACTTCTTGTGGAATGTGCACAGAATTTGTGCTGAATTTATGCTGAATTTCTAGCGCTCAACACACAGATTCCAGACCGAATTCAAAGCCTCATTGACTTCAGTGGAGCTTTGTCATGGAATTAGGCAAAAACAATTGACATGTTTATTCTTTTTTCAGAATTCAGAATGCAGAACTTCCACAGCGGAAAATCTGTCATGTAAATGGGTCAGCAGAAATTCCATTAAAGCGACCTAATTCAGGACATGTATATGTACAGTTTTTTGCCTCTATCACCTATATTTAATATAAAAATCCCTCTTTCCATTATCTCACAGTGTTAGATATCCTCTCAGGGGAAGGGTGTGTGTCCCTCCCTTGTGGTGGTGGGAGGTGATTGGTGTGTCTGCTCATGCAGCCTTGTCCATGAGTCATCTCTTGTCCATGACTCATGGACAAGCCTGATGCTGCTGCCGGACTGGTTAGTGTCCTAGTAGGTATGGGGACCCCTAGTGGTGGAATTTTCAGGAGCAGTTTCTTTACTGAATATAAAAAATACATTTAAACAACCATATTACAAAAGGTCTTTAATTTTCATCAGTAACAACATATAAAAAGTGTAACGGGACATAGCAGGTGGTGGATCCTCTTGGCCTGTGTGGATGATGATGTGAGCTGTGCCAGGGAGTGGAGTCTAAGGTGCCAGTCGCTATCCCTCACACGACTCGTCCACACAGGTAGCTGGGAGGTGGTGTGGCACAGAAGGAGACTGGCAGAATGTGGCAAGATGGCAGAAGGTCAGGGCAGGTAACAAAGGTGCAGGGGAGGTAAGGTAGCAAGGAACAGGTACATGGTAACAGGGACACAGGCTTTTCCCTATGGCACAAGGTAACCAAAGATCCGGCAGGGAAACAAGGGAGGAGCTGATATTAAAGGACAGGGGACAGGTGTAGACACTTGAATAATAGAGCACTGGCCTTTTAAGTGAAAGAGCTCCGGGACGTGCGCCCTAGGAGTTGGGGGTATGCGTGCCGGGGCTGCGAGGACACAGAGAGGCGGAAGATGAATGCGGGCGCGTCCCACGATGTGAATCCCAGCCCCGTCGGCAGCGGGGACATAAGCAGAGAGCGCTCACGGCCGGCGTGTCCGGCCGGAGCGCAGGTGTTACAGTACAAGCCTGCAAATTCCTTAAACCCTTTGCCCATCCCAGAAACCCCCTGGTTTCATGTAGTGAGGAACTCTCTGAATTCCAAAGAAGAGGGGGAGACCAAAGGGGGGGCCCTTTGGTCTCCCCCTCTTCTTTGGAGTTCAGAGAGTTTCTCACTACATGAGACCAGGGGGTTTCTGGGATGGGCAAAGGCTTTAAAGAACTTGCAGGCTTCTGTTGTGGAGTCTTCCGTCTTCTAAGGTGACCAACTGGCAAGGAAGAATGTCCCCAATTCAAGACTTTACGTCTGAGTTTAACAGGCAGAGAAGATATCACAGGAGGAACAAGACAATGATCTTGGCAATATTGTCCCCAACAAGTGATTTCACCAGATTTACAGTCAAGTTGTGGAGAATGACGTTGAAACCAAGGAAGACCAAAAAGAAGCTCCGAAGTACAATGTGGTAGCACATAGATTTTTTCCTTATGCAAATTCACTACTTGCATGACGAGGGGTTCCGTGCAAAATTGCACCTTACAGTTCAGATTTTGTCCATTAACAGAAGAGATGTAGAAGGGCCCCAATGAAGTTCCCAGCGGAACAGGAGTCCAAAAGAGCAGAAGCGATAAAAGACATCTTGGAAGAGGAAAATACTTGAACCGGGGTTGTCAAGCGAGGAGAGGTAATATTAACATCTAGGGAAGCCACTCTACTTTTCTCTATACTTTTCCAAGTTGAGAACGTTCTCCCGGACGCGAAGGACGTATAGAACAGTCTTTAACCCCTTAACGGCAATGGACGTAAATGTACATCATGGTGCCGTGGTACTTAACGCACCATGACGTACATTTTTTTTATAACAATATTTTTATTATATTTTACATAAAATAACCAAGGAAAACAGGTCACATATACGCATGTCAATAAGAGAAACATGGTGAGGAAAAAGTTACAGCATTTTGACATGATCTAGAATAGTCATCTATCACATAGATCATATACGGTCAATATATGTGAGGTACAAAATAAAACAACTATACAATAATAAAATTGAACATTGCACACCTGCTGCGAATCCGACATGGTGTAATAGTATATTCAGAATGAGTTCTTATGAAAGTGATGCCTCATCACCTAAGCATTGGGAGAGGGCCATTTGTCTCATAGACATATCTTATCATGAGTTTCGTTGTAAGGCAACAAAGCGCCTGAAGTTGAACTGTATTATAGGGGTTGTAAAGCCATATATCCCATTTAACTAGAAATTTCCTATCTGTATCAATGGCACACGCGACTTTGTATTCATGCCAACAATTAAAGTTGATTTTCCTTTTAATTTCCACAAGTGTTGGTGCCTTTTCAGCAGGGCTGCCATCAGAAATTTTGGGGCCCCTTACACAGCTTGTAGTTTGGGCCCCCCGCCCCCCACTGTGGCACACACTGGATTTTATCTCAGTATCGGGCTTAGAAACATAAAATAATTTCACCACTCCATATTAGTTCTAAAGTGACTACATAATAGCACCATATTGTAAGGAAATAAAAGCCACTATATGCAGACCAGTAACACTAACAACACCACAATACGAGGGATATATAATTCGGCCACACCATGACCACTACCATTACCACTGACTAACACTGATATATTGTTACTGAATAAAAACCACTATACAAAAAATCAATAACCCCTATATAGAGGTAGATTGGAGCTGTACACAGGTGCTGTAGACCATATAAATCATTACAGGTATATACTCACAGGGGCGTCTCTGATCAGAGTCATTCACTTTTCTCTTTCTTCTCCATCTGTCCTGGGTCATCATGAAGATTTCTCCCGATCACAACTCATCTTAACGAATCTGCCAGACAAACATTTTAGGCTCCTCGCTACAGCAAAGTCCTCAACTCTATACAAACCCCCTATATGTATTACACTGCCCCATATAGTATTATATCCCTCTGTGCAGCTGTATAGTATTAGGTCCCAACATTATTCCTATAGAATAGCAGGCCCAAACATTGCTGCAATAGGTTATTATGCCCCTCACATTACCCCATAGTATATTATGCCCATCACATTGCCCTCCATTGTATATTATCCCCCTCATATTGCCACCATCGTATATTATCCCCTTATATCATGAAAAAAAAATAATCACTCACCTTTCCTTCGTTCCCCTGCAGTTGCTGTCGCTCCTCTTCTCTCTGCTTTCTGTGCAGACAGCCTCTTGATAAGCTGCTGCCGCACAGGAAGCCCGGGCTGGAGTGACAGGATGAAGCTGTTGGCTCCTTCCTGTCACTCCATATTGAATGTTGTGTGTGTCTTAATGGCGCACACAGTGCTGCCGGGCAGGAGCAGTGATGAACGAAGCGCTGTGTGAACTGCACTTTTTCTTTTGAAAGCAGCAATAGGGGGAGGGGGGTTGATGGACCAGCCTGGCAGGGGGAGAGATTTCTTTCAAGGGATGGTGCTGCACCCCTATATAGAGGGATGCAGCCTATGCCTAGTGCCAGGGCGGACACGGAACGCAGAGGACCCTTGTGCAAAGAATGTGCCTGCTAGCTGTCACGCCCCCTCCCATATGCTTGCATTGAGGGGGCGGAGCGTGACATCACATGGGGGTGGGGCCATGACGTCACTATGCTCCGTCCCCGTGATCGCCAGTAATCAGACCCGGAACAAGCATACTCCGGGGGCTGATTCTAACAGGGTGCGGCATGGAAGATCACAGGGGTCCCTAGCGGCGGACCCCCGCGATCAGGCATCTTATCCCCTATTCTTTGGACAGGGGATAAGATGTCTTAGCGCCGGAGTAACCCCTTTAAGGCCAAAATGGGCCTGGTCCTTAAGGGGTTAAGAAAGTGCTCCGGACTGGCACAATATAGACACAAATTCTCATTGCGTCGACTGGATTTTTCCTGCAGCGTTAAGTGAAAACGGTCCACTTCCATAGCCTCTTTGGCAAGAGGCAAAGAAGAGAGTAGGGATGGATTTTGGAACACGGGGGCCAGATGAGGTAAACGCCGTGTTCAGGCAGGTTCTTTTTCCAATGGAAGTTCCTCCTGCCTCTAGGCAAAACGCACATCAATTCGAGTGGCTAAATGGATACGTTTGCTAAGGTTAGTCGGAGAATCTCGTGCAGCGAGAGCATCCTTGATTCAAGATGAAAGTCTTTTTTAAAGGAAGCACACAAGGCCTCAGAAAGTTCAGAGGCAAGTGTGCGGAACTGAACCACATAGTTGCCAACGGAGGAGTTCCCTTGGCAAAGGTTCAGAAGAGCTGTCTCGGCGGAGGTGGCTCGTGCGGGTTCTTCAAATGCATTGCGGAATTCTGCAAGCAAGGCTGACAGGTTCAAGGAGACCGGATCTCTACGATCCCAGAGAGGAGTAGCCCAGTCCAAAGCTTTTCCAGACAGTAGACTGAACACAAACGCCACTTTAGCATGCTCCGTGCATGGAGGGGGCATGTCGGCAGCCACTTTGTGCGGTGGTCGACACGCCACATTCATGCTGAGAATCGGGGCACCTTTCAGGAGATCACGGGGGGCCCCAGCGGTCGGACTCCGCAATCTAACACTTATCCCTTATCCTTAGGATAGGGGATAAGTTGTTACATCCCGGAGTTCTCCTTTAACTTCAATTTTTCAGCCAGATTCTGCATGGAAATTTTGGTATGTTAACATATCCTCATTGTGCATAACTGGTTTATAAAAAAAAAAGTTATTTTACTTAAAGAAGTAAAAGAGGATTTCACACATTCTTTAGATACCAATCTGAACCCATCCTTTCCGTCTCTATCCTATAATGAGCTTTAAATCCGCAATATTTACCAGCAGGATATTATCAGGTGTCAGTCATGTTTTTTTTGGAGTCCACTTGAAAACCTTCTAAGACGATGTATGGAAAGGAGAAGATGGATTGAATTAACAATCCATTTTAATGTTTGAAAGATATTCCAACAGCACCAGAATAACGCCTAGGAAAACAATCAAAGCTCTGAAAATATTTATTATCCCAGATAGTGTTGGTGCTGCTTACATGATCTGATTATTTTTATTCACATATAATGTACACTTTGCATAATAGTAGTTATAAGAAGACTCCGGGACCACACAGAACCACATAGATTCTTCCCCACATGCTATTTCTAGTTTTCATATTCAATTTTTCTTCCACTGTATCACAAAACAATGTCTTAAATTATATAAGCCTTATTATATCTATATAGATATACACTGGTTTACATAGTTCTGTTAGGGAATGTTCACACAGGGCAGATAAGCTGTAGATTTTCTATAGCAGAGAAAATCTGCAGAATTTCTGCACCAGAACAATAAAGTCACTTTTACTGCGGTTTTTGTTGGATGAAGTGCTCATAATTTATCATATTATCACACGATGTGTAATAAATAATGCACAAGTCCACCAACTTAAAAAAATTACTTTACAACCCTATTTGAAATGTTGTAAAGCTGGTTGCTAGAGCACCACTTCTATGTTTGCGGTTTATTTTCACGCTTTGTGGAGTAAAATAGCAACTTTTTGATTATTCGCAAATGATAAATTAGTGACCACTGCATCCAAAAGTGTCTGCCAAGACCTATTTGGAAAAAGTATTTAACTAGTAGGGAAAAAAGCCCACCAAAAAAAAAAACACACAAAAGAAGAATTGCGCAAGTAAAGTAAAAAATTAAAAGTGATAAATTACCCCCCATGCAATCCAATGCCCATCAGTTCCGGGAACCTTGCGATTTCTTTGATAAAACCACAACATGTCTGTCCTGAGTTTCCACTTGGGGTTTTTATGTTACAATAAAAGCTGCAGCTAGATGTTATCTGGGAGTCAATAGAAAATATGAAACACCAAACCTACTTGGCATGTCTTCCTTTAGTGTGTTTTCACTCTTCTTTGGTGTTTTTTCCTTTGGTGTATTCCTAAGGCCGCCTTCCCACATGCCAGTGAATGCATGCGGTTGATACCATCATCCATTGCAATCGCCAATGGCCTTGCATTGTTGCCAGAATTACTGACAACATTGCACAGCCATAAGTGAACACATGGGGCCATGGCGTTCACTGGCAAGTAGGAAACGTGACCCGAGGGTGCTCTTACACAGTGCAGTTTTGCTCATGTTTTTTTTTATGTAGTTCTAAAACCAAAACCAGTTGTGGGGCATAAAGAATTAGATGATATAAAGAACAGGTGCTTCTTCTACTCTTTTCCTCTTGTTTTTGTAAAGTTTCAGGTAAATTGTGTTTTGTCAATAATTGTAGCATGGCTTGAATAAGCTGTTAGCTGCATTGTGTATCTTAGTGGTACTCTGCCCCTAGACATCTTATCCCCTATCCAAAAGATAGGGGATAAGATGTCTGATCACGGGGGGTCCCCAGCGACAGGGGTTCCTTGCTGCACCCAGCATTCGTTTAGAACATCAGGGGCAGCGCCGGAGGCTCGTGATGTCACGGCCATGCCCCCTCAATGCAAGTCTATGGGAGGGGGCGTAGACTTGCATTAAGGAGGCATGGGCGTGGCATCACGAGCGAGGTGTGACCGTCTACTGTCCATGCACTAGATGTCTGAGGTGCTACAGCCAAGATTGCGGGGGTCTCCAGCGGTGGGCCCTCTGCGATCAGATATCTTATCCCCTATTCTTTGGATAGGGGAGAAGATGTCTAGGGGCAGAGTACCCCTTTAAACCTGCCTTATGTTTTTGATGCAGTACTTGCTCTTACAGTATTGCAGTACATGCTGGAAGTATAAGCTCAGTACACTTATTATTCAGGCTTATCTGTGATCCAGCTTTCCTATGCTTCAGTTACAATTTAACATTTGAAAATACCTGAGAACTGTATTGTTCGTCCCCCTGGATTCCAGTTCGGAGATCTAGCATTGATACAATGCCTTCTTTTTAGTCCTCAAGCTCCTGGCTGTATTACAGTTTCCCATAACGTTCCGCCAAGTGGGTTTGCACATGTGCTATGGTTTTGGTATAATGTCTCACAGCGCTGATGTTTAGTTGGATAATGCTAGGGCTACACAGTGATTTTGGCTGCGACACAGGTCCTGATCGTGCTGCATTGGAGTTTTGGCAAGTTAAAGGTGTATTCCAGGAAAAAAAAAATTATTGACTATGCTACAGGCTGCAAAGTTAGTGTAGTTCATAATATAGTGTCTGTACATGTGTGTGACGGTTTTCTCACAATTCTTATGTGATTTTTCACCCCAATATTTATTTTTACCAGCATACAGAATGACAAAAAAGTTGTCTCGGATTTTTCCCAGCTTGCAATGCGTCCGAGACCTGACTCACTAGTCAGCTGATGACAGGGAGCCTCTCTGCTTCAATGGGTGGAGGGATCAATCTGCAACTAATGCAACAGCTGTAGGCACCCTGATTGAAAACCACAGGTCTTTTGAATGGATGCAGCTCATTTATGTTTTAATGGGTGGGGTGGCTGATGTGTGGGAGGGAGGAAAATGGAATTATGGGATTTGTAGGCAAAGAAGGAAACTCAAAAAGGAAATACCAGTTCACAAACAGCTAGCCACAGTGTTATGGTAATCTCACAACATAGCCATTTAGCCCCAAGACAAGTGCAGATCCTTCCTAAGCATGTCCATTACTGTCTGCCAGGTACGTACTAAAATCACCTAATGGTGGAGAACCCCTTTAAAGGGATCATGTTGTGATGCATAAGTGCAGGACAATTGCATGAGAATAATTTTTTGTGACCGTCCAGGTATAGTCGAGGCCACTGCAGTGTGACGTGGCAAAAATTGACTACATGATCTGTGTCATAGTCAAACTTGCCGTGTAGCCCTAATCTAAGCAGATCGTTCAGCAGATGGCCATGGAGGCTATAGTGTCAGAAAATAGTATCAGAAAATGGAAAAAAAAAAGAAATGTTTCTATAACATCTTTCTAATGTTTGGTAAGTTTGCTATTATTATTATTTTGTAGATGAGATTTACAATCGTTCCGGAATTGATACATGTCTGTCTTCAAGCTGAGCTAGCATATGATGGTCATGGACAACATGTTCCCTGCTCCTTTAAGTCTTCATAAGGAAGGCAATGAGATTTCTTGAGATAATCTGTATTTCCACTTGACATAAAGAGAGCAGTGTGCACAGTCTGTCTCACCTGTGATCTAACAACGACTGACACCCAAATCGAATCATTCCGCTTGGATGTTGGGAAATCCCATAGATGTTAGGAAACTACCTGGAGCATAGCCAGTCCGTAAAATTATAAACTGAAAGTAACAAGACAGACACACGAGGATACAACTAGAAGGTCTACCGTCCTGCACTATATGTGTGTGTCTGCCTGACAATATTTTTTTTAGGTTAGTATGAATCTATCTTGGACTGAGACAGAAATTAAGATTGTTTATAAAATTGCAACATGCACTTATTCATTGATGTGCACAGTGTATGCAACACATATAGTTCTACTAATTCCAGTCTGCAAAAGCGTATTACAAGCTGGTGGCATCTGGTAGTAAAGGCAGACTGTACATACTGTCATACTTTTATCTATAAATATTTACAATAATATATTTAATAATTGTTTCTAGTTTAAATGCCAGTGTTTCTCTCTGTTTAGCATATCTTTTGCATTTCTTTCTTCTTATTATATATAGTACAGTGGTCCCTCAACATATGATATTAATTGGTTCCAGGAGAACCATCATATGTTGAAACCATCATATGTCGAGTACATATGTCTATGTAAAAATGGTAATTGGTTCTGGGGCCTCGGAACCATTGTATGTTGAATACATATCTCTATGGGAAACTGCTAATTGGTTCTGGGATGACCATTGTATGTGGAGTGTATGGGGAGTGTTTAACAAACCAGGGTGCCTCAAGCTGTTGAACAACTACAACTCCCAGCATGCATGTACAGCCATTGACTGTCTGGGCATGCTGGGAGTTATAGTTTTGCAACAGCTGGAGGCACATTGATAGGGAAACATTGATGTATGGGGTGTATTGTGTGTATATGTAATGTATGTGATGTGTGACATTGCATACAGTACTGTACAGTTCTTTAAATACCTTCAGGGGGGGACAGAATGTCCTCCATTACTATCCTGCCGACTACAGCTCTATAGGAAAGGAAGGGGAGGGCAGCCAGCAGCTCGTTGGATGCCTGCAGCAAGATGCTGCAGGCTATTGGCTATGGCTGCACTGGGGGGCGGGGCTTACACGGAGCTCACAGTGGAAGCCTGTGTGAGTTAGCAGGACAGCATGTGAGTAACAGGAGGCAGAACGGGGCACACGGGGCACATTAAACAACTATCTGTCAGTTGCTGAAGTTGTCAGCGCTGTCAGATAGCTGTTTGTACGATGGCCCCGACACACAGCAGCATCATATGTCGAGGCTGCCTTCAACATACGATGGGCTCTGAGAGGCCATTATATGTTGAAATGATCATATGTCGAGGCCATCATAAGTCGAGGGGTCACTGTATACTGTATGCTCAGCTAGTTATTGGTAGACATGAATGTAAGTGCTCGTTCTTCAAGGGATATACTGGCTTTATACATCTTATCCCCCTATCCAAAGGGGACCCCTGCAATCTCGGTGCAGCCCCCCGGCATTCTGTGCCGGGCGCTGCCTCCGAGACAGGGACATGAGGTCACAGCCACGGCCACTAGTGATGTCACGCCACACCCCTCCATTCATGTCTAGGGGAGGGGGCGTGATGGGCATAACGCCCCCTCCCATAGACATGAATGGAGGGTCGTGGCGTGACAACACTAGGGGGCCATGGCCGTGACGCCACGTCCCCGTCTCGGAGGCAGTGCCGGAATAGTTCTTTAAGATTATGATAGCTAACTAAAAAGAAATCCCTGGAACTGCAAGAAATGAAGTGGAGGGGCACGTGAGAGGGGGAGACTAGCAGGCAGAAATGAAGGGGAGAGAGTAGGGGATATAAAACAGTGCAGGGTGAGGGAAGGGTCAGTTGGCATGTGGCCAAGTAAGAAGAAGTTTCACCTGCCCACCCTAAGGGATTTGTTTGTCGTCTTTGTCACAGCAGAGGTAACAAGAGAGGGACTTGGAGGCAGGTGTGGTAATTGTGGCAGCTGAAAAGATGGTTTGAGGTGGTCTGGGGATGGTACCCAGCCCGGTGGATAATTCCCTGCAGGCATTGGGTCCCAGGGAGGGCTGTGGGTCTCTCTGAAAAGTGGCCCCTGTGTCTGGTGACGTACGGCTAGGGGTAAAATAGGAGGCCCCTTAAACTGGCGGTGCCTTCAAGTCCTTCTCCTGGTAGGTATAAGATACATTCTGGGTAGTTGTTAATTTGTTATTCCATTGTATACTGTTCATACAGGAGGGGTTTTGTTGTTATGACAATGTTTTAAATTGTTATGTTAAATAAAATTGGGTCTGCTGTGGCCCTTGCACCCAACAACACAGATTTCTAATTTCTTGGGGAAAGTATGTTTGGGGTAAGGGCCTAGCAATTAGGATATTCCCTAGTCAAGAACTTGACATATGGCGTACTGACAAAAAGATTCCATAAAAGACTTCCAGGTTTACTAAAGAAGACCGTTTGTTCTCCTGACCTGTCTGTTGAGGTAAATACTTGTATTTCTGATAAAATAACATTTCTGAAACATCTTTACTTAAAACTTTGCATTGTGTAATTCCTTTGTTATTCTTTCTAGAAATGTATGAATAAGTTGTCAACTGGCTATACCAAGAAAACAAACTTTTTAAAATCAACTGGTGCCAAAAAGTTAAAAAGATTTGTAAATTACTTCTATTTTAAAATCTTAATCCTTCCAGTACTTATCAGCTGCTGGTCAGATAGAAAAGAACAACTCAACTTCCTCTGTAGTATACAGCAGCTGATAAGTACTGGAAGGATTAAGATTTTTATATAGAAGCAATTTACAAATCTGTACAACTTTTTGGCACCCTTTAAGGCTGATTTCACAAAATCCATGCGGTGCCCTGGCAGGTTCAAAAAGTACCCCAGTTGGGTCTCACCGCATTAGATCAAAAATAATAATAGATTGCAGATACATTTTCTTTAACTTTTACTTTTGGACAATACAATATAGGTGTACTCACCCAAATTATGTCTTGGGGAATATAGAGTTGTTGTTTATATAGAATTCTAATATGGAAATTATTTGACAAAATACCTAGATAAAAAAACTATGCAGAAGCACATTACATGAAATCATAATAAATGGTATCCTGCAGAATTCAATAGCCTAGTTCTAAACAGTAGGGAGAGAGACAAAAGGACCTATACAATCCAGGCGCTGCCAGCTTGGTCGTCAGGCGGTGGAATAAGGCCAAAGGATACCTTCAGTTCTTATAAACACGTTTGTTTATTGATATACAATACAGGGTGGGCCATTTATATGGATACACCTTAATACAATGGGAATGGTTGGTGATATTAACTTCCTGTTTGTGGCACATTAGTATATGTGAGGGGGGAAACTTTTCAAGATGGGTGTTGACCATGGCGGCCATTTTGAAGTCGGACATTTTGAATCCAACTTTAGTTTTTTCAATAGGAAGAGGGACATGTGACACATCAAACTTATTGGGAATTTCACAAGAAAAACAATGATGTGCTTGGTTTTAACGTAACTTTATTCTTTCATGAGTTATTTACAAGTTTCTGACCACTTATAAAATGTGTTCAATGTGCTGCCCATTGTGTTGGATTGTCAATGCAACCCTCTTCTCCCACTCTTCACACACTGATAGCAACACCGCAGGAGAATTGCTAGCACAGGCTTCCAGTATCCGTATACACTGCTATATACTACTATATACACCGCAGGAGAAATGCTAGCACAGGCTTCCAGTATCTGTAGTTTCAGGTGCTGCACATCTCGTATCTTCACAGCATAGACAATTGCCTTCAATGATCCCAAAGATAAAAGTCTAAGGGGGTCAGATCGGGAGACCTTGGGGGCCATTCAATTGGCCCACAATGACCAATCCACTTTCCAGGAAACTGTTCATCTAGGAATGCTCGGACCTGACACCCATAATGTGGTGGTGCACCATCTTGCTGGAAAAACTCAGGGAACGTGCCAGCTTCAGTGCATAAAGAGGGAAACACATCATCATGTAGCAATTTCGCATATCCAGTGGCCTTGAGGTTTCCATTGATGAAGAATGGCCCCCCCTATCTTTGTACCCCATATACCACACCATACCATCAATTTTTGTGTTCCAACAGTCTTGGAGGGATCTATCCAATGTGGGTTAGTGTCAGACCAATAGCGGTGGCTTTGTTTGTTAACTTCACCATTCACATAAAAGTTTGCCTCATCACTGAACAAAATCTTCTGGGTAAACTGAGGGTCCTGTTCCAATTTTTGTTTTGCCCATTCTGCCTCACCTGAAACTACGGATACTGGAAGCCTGTGCTAGCATTTCTCCTGCGGTGTTGCTATCAGTGTGGGAAGAGTGGGAGAAGAGGGTTGAATTGACAATCCAACACAATGGGCAGCACATTGAACACATTTTATAAGTGGTCAGAAACTTGTAAATTACTCATAAAAGAATAAAGTTATGTTAAAACAAAGCATATCATTGTTTTTCTTGTGAAATTCCAATAAGTTTGATGTGCCACATGACCCTCTTCCTATTGAAAAAAAAAAAGTTGGATTAAAAATGGCCGACTTCAAAATGGCCGCCATGGTCCTCACCCATCTTGAAAAGTTTCCACCCTCACATGTACTAATGTGCCACAAACAGGAAGTTCATATCACCAACCATTCCCATTTTATTAAGGTGTATCCATATAAATGGCCCCCCCCTGTAAATAAAAGACAGATGACACGTTTCGAAGGGGGGACCCCCTCTTCTTCAGATCAGCTTTACAGACACAATGTAAGGGATGCATATTTAAATACAAAAAGGGCGCCAAAAAACATAAAAGGGGCGTGGCCCAGATGTGGGATGACACAGATGTTGAAAACAATCTCGTAAAATACGAAGCATAGTTGCTGAAAGAGTACAGTCATGCATATAAAATAAAGTTAGGAGACGAATGCAACAAATACTGTATACAAATGAATAAAATTGCATAAGAACAGAGGTGCCAGTCAAGTCACGGAGTTCCGTTGTCTGTAATGGAGGTTTGCCAGCTTCTGCGCCGACGCTTGCGTAGTTGAAAACGCGTCGCTATGGAAGCTGGTCACGTGACTTGCATGCAGCCAATCCAGGCATGGCGCGTGACCAGCTCTGTACCTCGTAGTAAACAGAGATCCGAATGACAGCAATCTGTGGGGATGCAATCAGCTGTCTGAGAGAGGTGCGGACAGCTGCGATCAACTGTCCCAGTACGTGGAGTCCCGCAGTTTAAACGGAAGCCACATGTAATTTTACATACATGTATTGTGTATTCAAATAAAAGGGCATAAGGGGTGGGGGTATAGCGGCAATAAAAACACAGTGCTGGGAGGCATGAAGGGGAATATGTCTATACACAGAATAGACCTGAAATATTAAAGGGGTTATCCACCATAAACATAAAGTGTTTTCAGTACGTACCTGCCAGACAGTAATGGACATGCTTGTCTTGGGGCTAAATGGCTATGTTGTGAGATTACCATAATACTGTGGCTAGCTTTTTGTGAACTGGTATTTCCTGTTTCAGTTTTCTTTTTTTGACTACAAATCCCATAATTCCATTTTCCTCCCTCCCACACATCAGCCACTCCACCCATTGAAACATAAATGAGCTGCATCCATTCAAAAGACCTGTGGTTTTTTATTCCTGGAATACCCCTTTAGGACTAGAAGGTAGATATAAAGTGACAGTGCAACTTTAATAATATATATCAATAATTACTATCATAATAATACTCTATAGGGGGAAATACATGGAATATAGTAATATTATGCAGAATATCATTTAATTTAAACTGCATATGTTAAAATAAATAACCTATGTAAAAAAGGAGAGGGGGTTCATAACCAACGGATGTAGGTGAATAGGGAATATAATTATATATACCTGGATATTTATTGGTAAAACTTCAGGTTGAGAACCTCCTGGAGAGAGTTATATAAAAAACAGTAGAAGTAAAACACCGTAGTGGAATGAATAAATATATCAAAATAAATAAAAAGGGAAATTAAATGAATATGGAGCAGATTGCACACAAAAACAGTAGGTCAGGGTCAGAACTTACATTCATTCATTTTTTAAGCCCTACTGGTACCAGTGTTTGGAGTTTATAAATCCAATAGTTTTCTCTTTTACGCAGTGTTTTAAATCTCTGTGGATCATCTTTGGGTACCATTTCTATAGGGATGAGACGCATACACCCAAAATCCTGATTGTGGTACTGTGTAAGATGCCTAGAAATGCTGTGGAGTTAAAACCGTTAACAGTGTTACTTCTATGTTTATTGATTCTCTCTCTCAGACACCTAGTGGTGCGTCCCACATACTGTAGCCCACAAGGGCATTCCAGAAGATATATAATGTACTGGGAGGAGCAATTAATGAAAGACTTGATATTTAACATTTCCCCTGTGCTTCTAGAGGAGAAATTGGGCACTGGAGAAATCCAGGTAACTGTTACTGTACACTTTTGGGAAATAGGTCTTTGTGTTAAGAAAGACACTTTCATCAAGAAATACAATTAAGTTAAAAAATTCTGCATAATTAGTAAAAACAGTTTGGGTAAAGTGTAAACCAAAAGAAATGTTGTTAATAAAGGCAATAAATTCATTTAAAAGATCCTGGGGCCCTTCCCAAATAAAAATATATAATCAATAAAACGTTTGTAAAATAAGCAGTTCTCAAATAAAACAATAAAACAAGTATATATAGCGTTTCTCAAAAAGCCCCAAAAAAAGTTTAGCGAAACTGGGCGCTACATTTGAACCCATTGCGGTCCCAGTTTGTTGTGAGTAGATTTGTATCGGGAATTCAAAGTAGTTATGGGTAAGTAAATATCTGAGCCCCTTAAGGATAAAATCATGCTGTGCTTGTGGCATGTTGGTATCGTTTTGTAAGAAATGTGCTACTGCATCAATACCTTGGTCATGGTTGATGACTGTATACAGTGAAGTGATATCCATTGTGACCAGAAGAGAACCTGTTTTCCATTTAGCTTTAAAAATGGAGTTAATAAAATTAGTTGCAACTTTTAAATAAGATTTAAGGTTTAATACATATTTTTGTAGCATTTTATCTAAATAAATTCCAAAAATAAGCAGCACATCGAGGTAATTGAAGAGATGTAGGTAGGGTGCACGCATGCTGGAGCCACGGTCCACTGGTTCCTTAATGATAATCGTAGTAATATGCAGCACACCAAAATCAAGTGCAAAGTGCTTTTTATTCCATGAGGTACAAAAGCGACGTTTCGCCGGCCTCACGCCAGCATTCTCAAGTGACAATGAGTGATACAAACGGGCTTATATACACACCGCCCTTCATCAATTAGTGACATCATAAGTGTATTAACATAAATAAACAAACATTGAGAAAGACATGATCATACTATGAATCACAAACATCGCAACAGAGTATGACATATATTCAATATTACAATCCCTCCCAGGGTGTATAACATATAATGTGCTGCTTACTGTGAAATATACATATAGATTGCCTCCCGGGTCCAGCCACGGTGTCCATAGCCTCACGCCGTGAATCTCGTGGAACGCCAGAGTCAGCGCCTTTCGCGCTGTCAGCGGAGAACAACATCCGGTACGTCACTTCCGATGTATAGAGGATCGCGATGTACGCGACGCTAAGCTTGGTGTTGCTTAGTGACAAGGCTTGTTAATCCCAGTATCCATGGAAATCAATGATAACGGTCAGAGAAGTAGCATATGTATGACGCAAACTGGGGCATCAGGTTTGTGTAGAGAAAGATAGTTGTGTAGACATAAATGGGGAATGTATCTGGAGTCACACACAGTTGCATACAATGGGGATGTGAGCACAGCAATCCTCCTGCTATTAAGGGTAAGGGTGAGAATTGTGGGACTACCCGAGTAAATCGGGGTACCCACAGTATGTGACCAAGGCAGAACCGCACAGAACTGTTGCAGGGTCTGTCCTATAGTGCACAAATTCACCCCCCCTATTGTTGCTGGTGGAAGCGCTCAATTTTCCCCCACACATCGATCCATGCACACTGACCCACAGTCTCATTACCCCATGTAATGTCTGGATAATGTCCAAGACTAAGCAGAGTGTTTCTAATGGTGACGGAGGATGTGTTGACGCCGTGTTCTGGCTCGGCACCGTGGCTGTCACCCAGACAGAGAGCAACCTAAATAAAAAGAGAATACATAATTAAGAATAAAATATAAAAACCAATTCAGAAATAGAAATTGTATCACAAATCACCCCACAAAGGGAGGTACGTTATACCCCAGCCGGGGCTAGACCATCAAATTACTTCATCATTTTAGGAGAAACAATGAATTCAATATTTAACCCATTGGGTTTGAGACAGTTTAGATCAAAGATCCATCTCAGTTCACGTTTTTTGAGCATGGTGATTCTATCACCACCCCTGTTAGGGGGCGGAATGTGATCGACCACCATACATCTCAAGTCAGATTCTTTATGACCCATTTCTATAAAATGGTTGGAGACAGGCAAGTCCTTTCTACCCTTTCTAATAGAATAGCGGTGTTGATTAAGTCTGGTTTTAAGATCTCTCCTTGTTTCCCCCACATATATTAGGTCACATGGACACCACAGAATATAAATAATGTGGTCACTGTCACATGTGAGAAAATATTTGATCGGATATTGTTGATGTGTGGATGGATGGATAAATGTATTTCCTTTATGAATATATTTACAATTGACACAGTGTCTACATGGGAAACAGCCTTTTGATTGTGTAGTGAGATATTTCTGAATAGATCCACTGTATCTAGATGTATCTGATTTGACTAAATGATCTCTGAGATTTCTGGCCCTTCTATATGACATTAGAGGGGGGTTCTGAAAATCATGTATTTGTGGATAGCTGTCCTTTATCAAGTGCCAGTGTTTCCTCACAATTTTGGCTATGACATTAGAGTGCTCACTATAGGTGGAAATGAATGGAATGCGTTGCATATTGTTATTTCTCTTGGAATGGAAGTTGGTAGATTGTAATGTGCTGGCTTTATGTCTCTGATGATTAATGATTACAGCCGGATAACCTCTGTGTAGGAATTGTCTTGCCATCTTGTCACATGCTCTGTTGAATTTGTCTGCCGTGTCAGTAATTCGACCTGCCCGGATAAATTGACTGTATGGAAGTGATTTGATCATAGATCTTGGATGTGATGAATCGTATCTAAGTAATGTATTGCAGTCTGTTGGTTTAGTGTAGATATCTGTTGACAGTTTATTGTTAGAAATGGTGACCTCAGTATCCAAAAAATGAATTTTTTCATTAGAATGCGTCAATGTAAATTGTAAATCTGCATCTATATTGTTAAGATATTGTTGAAACTCTAAGAGTTCAGCTGTACCACCGCTCCAAACTAGAAAGATATCATCGATATATCTCCACCACCCCAGGATATACCTGGAGTGGTGGGATATATATACGTGCCGTTCCTCAAAATCTGACATGACTATGTTGGCATAGGTTGGTGCCATGTTGCTGCCCATGGCAGTCCCACGGCATTGGATATAAAATTTATCATCAAACGTAAAGTAATTATTGTGTAATACAAATGTAAGTAGTTCCAAGATGAAATCAATTTTGATGGAATCCATATTTAGAGCCACCAAGCCTTCTCTAACTGCAAGGACACCCCTGGAATGTTGTATAGATGTATACAAGGATACTATATCAAAGGATGCTATTAAGGCATTGTCTGGTATGTGGACCTTAGAGATTTTGGTTAGAAAATCACTGGTGTCCTGCAGATAGGATTTGGCCTGGATGGCTAGAGGTCTCAACACTTTGTCAAGGAAAATGGAAATGTTATTAGAAAGTGACCCCCTGCCCGAGACAATAGGTCTGCCTGGAGGATTCTCCAGGCATTTGTGTATCTTGGGCAGGAGGTATAACACCGGTGTAACAGGATTTGATGGTATCAGAAAATCATGCAATTTTTTATCAATTATGTGCCTGTCAAAGGCTTGCTGTGCTATAACTTCTATAGTATGGACCATCGCCCATTTTGGATCTCTAGGTAGAATACAATACACTGACTGGTCTTCTAACTGTCTCCTTGCTTCCCGCAAATACATACTCTTGTCCATGACCACAACCCCACCGCCCTTGTCTGCCGGCTTAATGATGAGGTTGTGGTCATGGACAAGTTCCTGCATGGCCAAAAGTTCGCCATGTAGTAAATTAGGATGTTTTAATTTAGTTTGAACAGATTTAATATGTTCCAATTCTTTTTTTAGACACTCTGTAAACATACATATGGCATGTGAATCGACATTAGGCTGAAATTCACTCACAGTAGGTAAATCGTAATTATTGAATTCGAAGGGCGTGACCCTCTGTATATCGCCATCCGTTGACACCTGAGGTGGTAAACCATCAATACCTTGGTCATGGTTGATGACTGTATACAGTGAAGTGATATCCATTGTGACCAGAAGAGAACCTGTTTTCCATTTAGCTTTAAAAATGGAGTTAATAAAATTAGTTGCAACTTTTAAATAAGATTTAAGGTTTAATACATATTTTTGTAGCATTTTATCTAAATAGTGAGAAAGGTTAGCAGACACAGAGTTGATGCAGGATAAGATCGGGCGCCCTGGGTTTTTTTCCGTATTTTTGTGTACTTTAGGCAAATAGTAAAAAATTGGCAGAGTTGGTTCAGGAACTGATATATAATCATGTTCTTTCTTATTTAGGACCCCTTGTTTATAACCTTTTGCGGCTAGATCCTTTAAAGGGGTATTCCAGTAATTTTTTTTATTTGAATATGCTACAGGGGCTGTGAAGTTAGTGTAGTTCATAATATAGTGTCTGTACCTGTGTGTGATGGTTTTCTCACAATTCTTCTGTGATTTTCACCCCACTATTTATTTTTAACAGCATACAAAATGAATGTTGTCTCGGATATTTCCCAGATTTCACCAGTCAGCTGATGACAGGGAGCCTGTCTGCTTCAATGGGTGGAGGGATCACTTGGTGGGAGAGAGATCAATCTGCAACTAATGCAACAGCTGTAGGCACCCTGAATGAAAACCACAGGTCTTTTGTTTCAATGGGTGGGGTGGCTGATGTGTGGGAGGGAGGAAAATGGAATTGTGGGATTTGAAGTAAAAAAAAAAAAAAAAAAAATCAAACAGGAAATACCAGTTCACAAACAGCTAGCCACAGTGTTATGGTAATCTCACAACATAGCAATTTAGCCCCAAGACAAGCGTAGATCCTTCCTAAGCATGTCCATTACTGCCTGCCAGGTACATACTAAAATCCCCTTATGGTGGATAACCCCTTTAATTCTTGTACATACTGTACTGAAGGGTTATGCGGCATGGTTTCGTAAAATCTGTAAAATCAGATAATATTCGGTTTGCTTCAGTGATGTAGTCGGCAAGATTTAAAATAATGATCCCACAACCCCCTTTATCTGCAGGGCAAACTACTATATCAAAGTTACTGGCCAGATTTCTTAGGGCTTCTGTTTATATTTTAGAGAGATTGTTGTTATATTTGTGTTTAAATTTGGTGAAGGCCTCCAAATCATGCGATACCAGACTGGAAAAGATTTCTATAAAGTTACCTTTGGATTGTAGGGGTAGAAGTTGGACTTAGGTTTAAGATTCGTATGAATGGCAGGGGGGGGGGGGGGTGAAGACCGTTCGGTTAGGTTTCCCTCCCTCTTGGCCTTTCATGTTAAAAAAATCTTTAGACTGTGAGTTTCCTAATGTATTTGTTTAAATCTATGAAAAGATCAATGCTGTCAGCACTGTTGGCGGGACAGAAGGAAAGACATCTCTGTAGTAATTTAGTTTCTATGTCAGTAAGAACATAAGATGAGAGATTGAAGATTTTTACTGTATCTAGGCCGTTGGATTTTGGTTCTATCTTTTTGCGCTCCCTCCCCTGCAGCCCCTTCGCCTCGTTCTTTTCTCTTTGTACTGAGAGAAGGAACCAAAATCCAATGGCCTACATACAGTAAAAATCTTCAACCTCTCCTCCTATGTTCTTACTGACATAGAAACTAAATTACTACAGAGATGTCTTTCCTTCTGTCCCACCAACAGAGCTGACAGCTTTGATATTTTCATAGATTTAAACAAATATATTAGGAAACTCACAGTCAAAAGATTTTTTAACATGAAAGAACAAAAAGGAGGGAAACCTAACCCAGAGAATTAACACACCAAGGATCTTCACCCCCCCCCACACACACACACACCATACATACAGATCTTAAACCCAAGTCAAACTTATACCCCCTACAATCCAAAGGTAACTTTATAGAAACCTTTTCCAGTCTGGAGGCCTTAACCAAATCTAAGCACAGATATAACAACAACCTCTCTAAAATAGAAACAATAGCCCTAAGAAATCTGGCCAATAACCTTGATATAGTTCGCCCTGCAGATAAAGGGGGTGAGATCGTAATTTTAAATCTTGCCGACTACATCACTGAAGCAAACCGCTTATTATCTGATTTTACAAATTTTACAAAACCATGCTGCATAACCCTTCAGTACAGTATGTACAAGAATTAAAGGATCTAGCCACAGAAGGTTATAAACAAGGGGTCCTAAATAAGAAAGAACATGATTATATATCAGTTACTTAACCAGCTCTGCCAATTTTTTTATATTTGCCTAAAGAACACAAAAATACGGGAAACCCCCAGGGCGCTCGATTTTATCCGGCATCAACTCTGTATCGGCTAACCTTTCTTACTATTTAGATAAAATGCTACAAAAATATGTATTCAACCTTAAATTTCATTTCAAAGTCGTGACATATTTTATTAACTCCATTTTAAAAGCTAAATGGAAAACAGGTTCTCTTCTGGTGACAATGGATATCACTTCACTGTATACAGTCATCAACCATGACCAAGGTATTGATGCAGTAGTACATTTCTTACAAAATGATCCCAACATGCCACAAGCACAGCGTGATTTTATCCTTAAGGGGCTCAGATATATACTTAACCATAACTACTTTGAATAGCAGGGACAAATCTACTCACAACACACTGGGACCGCAATGGGTTCAAATATAGCGCCCAGTTTCGCTAAACTTTTTGTTGGGCTTTTTGAAAAACGCTATATATCCTTCCATGTTTTATTTCAGAACTGCTTATTTTACAATCGTTTTATTGATTATATATTTTTTATTTGGGAAGGACCCCAGGATCTTTTAAATTAATTTATTGTCTTTATTAACAGCAATTCTTTTGGTTTACATTTTACCCAAACAGTTTTTCCTAATTATGCTGAATTTTTTGACGTAATTGTATTTCTTGATGAAAGTGGCTCTCTTAACTCAAAGACCTATTTTAAAAAAAGTGTACAGTAACAGTTACCTGGATTTTTCCAGTGCCCAATGGCTGACTAATGTACCCTTTGGGCAATTTAAGCGTATCCAGCAAAATTGCCCCACATCCTGGGATTTTTGTGAACAAAGTAAAATCCTCAAAGCCAGGTTCAAAGCTATAAAATACCCCAATACCCTGGTTGAATCTACGTTTGAGAGAGCTAAGAAATTATCCCAATCAGAGTGCCTTATAAACACCGAACCTATTGAGAATTCGGCTGATTGTAACTGGTCTCTAAATTTCGTCACTACTTATAATAAAGAAAACAGGCAAATTAAGGAAATTTTACGAAAACACTGGGCTGTACTTTTAAGAGATCCTTATTTGCGTGAAGTTCTTCCTCCTAAGCCTGCAATAACCTTCTGCAGAGGGAAACTTTACGCAATATTATTGCCCCTAGTAGCCTAAGGTCCTCCAAAACGGTGTCTCTACTTTTCTTTCTCCTACTGGTTCATACAAATGTTGTCTTCCGAGTTGTCAATGTTGTATGAACATCATGAACAAGTGCAAAAATTTCTCCTCTAGAAGCACAGGGGAAATGTTCAATATCAAGTCTTTCATTAATTGCCCTTGTGGGCTACAGTATGTGGGACGCACCACTAGGTGTCTGAGAGAGAGAATCAATAAACATAGAAGTAACACTTCCAAACAGGAGAAATGAACTGGCACTCCTAAAGACTGTTCATCACATCTCACATATGACCCATTAGATGATGGATATGCTATACTAAGCACTTGAATGGCGGTGCATTAAGCCTTCACAGAATGAACATCCAACAATAATCCACAATAGAGAGAGAAGAGGAGGCTTGTTACGCCTAGCGCTCCGGGCCTCCGCTCCTCCCCGGAGCGCTCACGGCGTCTTTCTCCCTGCAGCTCCCCGGTCAGTCCCGCTGACCGGGAGCGCTGCTCTGTCATGGCCGTTGGGGATGCGATTCGCACAGCGGGACGCGCCCGCTCGCGAATCGCATCCCAGGTCACTTACCCGTTCCCGTCCCCTGCTGTCATGTGCTGGCGCGCGCGGCTCCGCTCTCTAGGGCGCGCGCGCGCCAGCTCCCTGAGACTTAAAGGGCCAGTGCACCAATGATTGGTGCCTGGCCCAATTAGCTTAATTGGCTTCCACCTGGTCCCTGACTATATCTAACCTCCTCCCATGCACTTCCTTGCCGGATCTTGTTGCCCTTGTGCCTAGTGAAAGCGTTTTGTGTGTTTAAAGCCTGTGTACCAGAACTTCTGCTATCTCCCCTGACTACGAACCTTGCCGCCTGCCCCCGACCTTCTGCTACGTCCGACTTTGCTTCTGCCTACTCCCTTGTACCTCGCCTATCTCCAGCAGCCAGAGAGGTGAGCCGTTGCTAGTGGATACGACCTGGTCACTACCGCCGCAGCAAGACCATCCCGCTTTGCGGCGGGCTCTGGTGAAAACCAGTAGTGTCTTAGAACCGGTCCACTAGCACGGTCCTCGCCATCCCTCTCTGGCACAGAGGATCCACCTCCTGCCAGCCGGCATCGTGACAGTAGATCCGGCCATGGATCCCGCTGAAGTTCCTCTGCCAGTTGTCGCTGACCTCCCTATGCTGGTCGCCCAGCAAGCTCGTCAGATCGCCCAACAAGATCACCAGCTGTCGTACTTGACCACCATGACACAGCAACTCCAGTCACAACTACAGCAAGTACAGTCACAGCTACAGCAGCAACAACCATCTCCTCCGCCAGCTCCTGCACCCCTTCCGCAGCGAGTGGCCACTCCTAGCCTCCGCCTGTCCTTGCCGGACAAATTTAATGGGGACTCTAAGTTTTGCCGTGGCTTTCTTTCGCAATGTTCCCTGCACTTGGAGATGATGTCGGACCAGTTTCCTACTGAAAGGTCTAAGGTGGCTTTCGTAGTCAGCCTTCTGTCTGGAAAAGCCCTGTCATGGGCCACACCGCTCTGGGACCGCAATGACCCCGTCACTGCCTCTGTACACTCCTTCTTCTCGGAAATTCGAAGTGTCTTTGAGGAACCTGCCCGAGCCTCTTCTGCTGAGACTGCCCTGCTGAACCTGGTCCAGGGTAATTCCTCCGTTGGCGAGTACGCCATACAATTCCGTACTCTTGCTTCTGAACTATCCTGGAATAATGAGGCTCTCTGCGCGACCTTTAAAAAAGGCCTATCCAGCAACATTAAAGATGTTCTGGCCGCACGAGAGACTCCTGCTAACCTGCATGAACTCATTCATCTAGCCACTCGCATTGACATGCGTTTTTCTGAGAGGCATCAAGAGCTCCGCCAGGAAAAAGACTTAGATCTCTGGACACCTCTCCCACAGTCTCCACTGCAATCTGCGCCTAGGCCTCCCGCCGAGGAGGCCATGCAAGTGGATCGGTCTCGCCTGACCCTGGAAGAGAGGAATCGCCGTAAGGAAGAGAATCTTTGTCTGTACTGTGCCAGTACTGAACATTTTTTGGTGGATTGCCCAATCCGTCCTCCACGTCTGGGAAACGCACGCTCGCACCCAGCTCTCGTGGGTGTGGCGTCTCTTGATGCTAAGTCGGCTTCTCCACGTCTCACGGTGCCTGTTCGGATTTCTACTTCAGCCAGCTCTCCCCTCTCAGCCGTGGCCTGCCTGGACTCTGGAGCTTCTGGGAATTTTATTCGGGAGTCCTTAGTGAATAAATTCCGCATTCCGGTGACCCGTCTTGTCAAGCCACTCCACATTTCCGCGGTCAACGGAGCCAGGTTGGATTGCACCGTGCGTTACCGCACGGAGCCCCTCCTAATGTGCATCGGACCTCATCACGAGGAAATTGTATTTTTTGTCCTTCCTAATTGCACTTCTGAAGTTCTCCTTGGACTACCCTGGCTTCAACACCATTCCCCAACCCTGGATTGGTCCACTGGGGAGATCAAGAGTTGGGGTCCCTCTTGTTCCAAGGACTGCCTTCAACCGGTTCCCAGTACTCCCTGCCGTGACCCTGTGGTTCCTCCTGTATCCGGTCCCCCTAAGGTCATTAAGGACTCTGCCTGCCACAGGAAATGCCTCTCCCCCCCTCCCAGTCCCATCAGGCAAGCCTCTGTGTCCCCTCATGGCCCTCGTCCTGGTGTCACACTGCCCCGTGCCAGGTCTCGCCCTCTGCCCTCTCTCCCCATTCCTACTCCTGCTGTTCTGCCTGCCGTTGAGGAATCCCTCCATCCTTTCCCGGTGTCCTCATCCCAGGGGAGGCAGTTACCGGACAAAGAGAAGGGGAGACCTAAGGGGGGGGGTACTGTTACGCCTAGCGCTCCGGGCCCCCGCTCCTCCCCGGAGCGCTCACGGCGTCTTTCTCCCTGCAGCTCCCCGGTCAGTCCCGCTGACCGGGAGCGCTGCTCTGTCATGGCCGTTGGGGATGCGATTCGCACAGCGGGACGCGCCCGCTCGCGAATCGCATCCCAGGTCACTTACCCGTTCCCGTCCCCTGCTGTCATGTGCTGGCGCGCGCGGCTCCGCTCTCTAGGGCGCGCGCGCGCCAGCTCCCTGAGACTTAAAGGGCCAGTGCACCAATGATTGGTGCCTGGCCCAATTAGCTTAATTGGCTTCCACCTGGTCCCTGACTATATCTAACCTCCTCCCATGCACTTCCTTGCCGGATCTTGTTGCCCTTGTGCCTAGTGAAAGCGTTTTGTGTGTTTAAAGCCTGTGTACCAGAACTTCTGCTATCTCCCCTGACTACGAACCTTGCCGCCTGCCCCCGACCTTCTGCTACGTCCGACTTTGCTTCTGCCTACTCCCTTGTACCTCGCCTATCTCCAGCAGCCAGAGAGGTGAGCCGTTGCTAGTGGATACGACCTGGTCACTACCGCCGCAGCAAGACCATCCCGCTTTGCGGCGGGCTCTGGTGAAAACCAGTAGTGTCTTAGAACCGGTCCACTAGCACGGTCCTCGCCATCCCTCTCTGGCACAGAGGATCCACCTCCTGCCAGCCGGCATCGTGACAAGGCTGCACTCACCATTTATTTCATCTGTGCTTTATTGAAGTTCACAACATGGGGATGCACAATGAGCGGGTGCTTTCACAGGATAAGCGACATATGTTTTACGCACCTAACACATCCTCTGGCTCCTGTTTCAAAACCCTGTGCCAGTGCTTCCTTAAATACCTGTGTCATACACGCTCATCTGGGTATTTGAGGTTCTGGGTTGTGCATTACTCCGCTCTGTGCGGTGTGTCCATGCCACGGGTATGCAGCGGTACCGGAAGCCGCCAGGTCGCATGATCCGGCCCACGTGAGCATCAGCCCACCCCTCGCCGAGGAGGAAACTCCTCTCGCGTTGGGCTATGCCGGCATCACTGAGGTGCTGAACACGTGACCCCCGGCACCCAGCAACCACCAGGACACCACAACACCAGGCAGCTTCGCATTGCATGTACAGAGAATGCATTACCATAATACATATAAAGGAACCACAACAAAAATAGAGAAGCCTATAGGGAATAGACTAAAATATAAGCTTGCGGGACACTTGAATTATGTACAATTATATAAATTGCAGGAAAGATACTTCATCATTGCCAAGACATCGAAAAATTGATTCACATAATTTATAGAAATACAGACATGTCAGTTTTATCGTTAAGACCTGGGGGGCCCATTGCATCGGTTCTAAGTATCCATCTTGCCTGGTGTTGTGGCATTCTGGTGGTTGCCGGGGGTCACATGTTCAGCACCTCACTGACGCCGGCATAGCCCAACACGAGAAGAGTTTCCTCCTCGGCGAGGGGTGGGCTGATGCTCACGTGGGCCGGATCATGTGACCCGGCAGCTTACAGTACAGCTGCATACCCGTGGCATGGACGCAGTGCATGGAGTGGAGTAATGCACGACCCGGAACCGCAATCAACACCCAGGTGAGCGTGTATGACACAAGTATTTAAGGAAGCACTGGCACAGGGTTTTGATGCAGGAGCCAGAGTATGCACTAGGTGCACAAAACATATGTCGTTTATCCTGTGAAAGCACCCGCTCATTGTGCATCCCCATGTTGTGAACTTGAATATTGCACAGATGAAATAAATGGTGAGTGCAGCCTCCTCTTCTCTCTCTATTGTGGATAGAAGTAACACTGTTAACGGTTTTTACTCCACAGCGTATCTAGGCATCTCACACAGTACCACAATCAGGATTTTGGGTGTATGCGTCTCATCCCTATAGAAATGGTACCCAAAGACGCTCCACAGAGATTTAATACACTGCCTAAAAGAGAAAACTTTGGGATTTATAAACTCCAATGCTGGTACCAGTAGGGCTTAATGAAATGATTGAATGTAATTTCTGACCCAGACCTACTGTTTTTGTGTGCAATCTGCTCCATATTCATTTAATTTAACTTTTGATTCCTATTTATATATTTATTCATTCCACTACAGTGTTTTACTTCTACTGTTTTTTTTTATACAACTCTCTCCAAAAGGCTCTCACCCTGAAGTTTTACCAATAAATATCCAGGTATATATAATTATATTCCCTATTCACCTACAAGATCCATTGGTTATGAACCCCCTCTCCTTTTTCACATAGGTTATTTATTTTAACATATGCTGTTTAATTTATATGGCATTCTGCATAATATTAATATATTCCATGCATTTCCCCCCTATAGAGTATTACTATGATAGTAATTATTGATATATATTATTAATGTTGCACTTTATACCTACCTTCCAGTTTTAAGATCTTGGGTCTATTCTGTGTAGATATACTCCCCTTCATGCCTCCCAGCACTGTGTTTTTATTATCATTTTACACCCCCCCCCCCCCCCCCCCCACCCCTTATGCCCTTTTATTCTAATACACTATACATGTATGTAAAATTACTTGTGGCTTCCATTTAAACTGCGGGACTCCACGTACTGGGACAGCTGATCACATCCCCACAGATTGCTGACATTCGGATCTCTGTTTACTATGAGGTACAGAGCTGTTCAAGCGCTATACCTGGATTGGCTGCACGCAAGTCACGTGACCAGCTTCCATAGCAACGCGTTTTCAGTGAGGCAAGTGTCGGCGCAGAAGCTGGCAAACCTCCATTACAGACAGCGGAACTCCGTGACTTGACTGGCACCTCGGTTCTTATGCAATTGTAATCATTTATATACAGTATTTGTTGCATGCTTCGTATTTTTCCACATCTGTGCCATGCCCCATTTTATGTTTTTGGCGCCCTTTTTGTATTTGAATATTCATCCCTTACATTGTGTCTGTGTACCTGATCTGAGGAAGAGGGGGTCCCCCCTCGAAACGCGTCATTTGTCTTTTATTTAATTTATATCAATAAACAAACGTGTTTATAAGAACTGAAGGTATCCTTTGGCCTTATTCCACCGCCTGACGACCAAGCTGGCAGCGCCTGGATTGCATAGGTCCTTTTGTCTCTCCAATACTCCAGTACTCCAATACGGGGTGATATGCGCTATTCTCTATTTCTTTGGGTGAGCAGCCCCCTATAAAACCCTGGGTTTCCCCACATCACTTTTATATCTCAGTTATCAAGGTTAATACACGAGGTGCCGTTCTCTGTCTTTTTTCCTTCCACTTCATTCTAGTTCTAAACAGAATACCATGCTCAAAGATATGTAACCACTATTTCCAGAGACGTAGTAAACCAGGAGTGATGCATGTTCCTTCTTGTATCTTGGCTATACTCACTATATTGTAACAGAGCTGCACATTCTGGATGACGTGACACTGTGCAGATGATACTTTCATGTACAGCTGCTTTTAATGGTTCTTCAACTTAACAATAAAGATTCCAGGCCCATTTCTTGTGGATTGACAGATTGTTAAATAAGCCAAATGGTAAAAATAAATGTATGTTATGAGAGACCAGAATGTTAGTGCTGTACAGAACATGTATATGGGATAATGTAGCCCCTACATAAAGGGGTACTCCGCTGCTAGACATCTTATCCCCTATCCAAAGGATAGGGGATAAGATGTCTGATCATTGGGGTCCCACTGCTGGGGCCCCCGCGATCTCCCGCAGTACGGGGCGTTCTAAACAAACACCGGGTTCCTGCGACAGTGGCCGAGATATCATGGCCATGCCACCTCGTGACGTCATGCCACACTCCCTCCATTCATGACACGCCCCCTCCGATAGACATGAATGGAGGGGGTGTGATCACTAGAGATGAGCGAACTTACAGTAAATTCGATTCGTCACGAACTTCTCGGCTCGGCAGTTGATGACTTATCCTGCGTAAATTAGTTCAGCCTTCAGGTGCTCCGGTGGGCTGGAAAAGGTGGACACATTCCTAGGAAAGAGTCTCCTAGGACTGTATCCACCTTTTCCAGCCCACGGGAGCACCTGATAGCTGAACTAATTTATGCAGGAAAAGACATCAACTGCCGAGCCGAGAAGTTCGTGACGAATCGAATTTACTGTAAATTCGCTCATCTCTAGTAATCAGGATCACAGCCTCCGGCTCTAAGCGTTCTGAACAAAATGTTCAGAATGTTGGAGCACCGGAGTACTCCTTTAAGGTAGTAGAATCTAGTAGTAGTACAAGTAGTAGAGGCCAGAGCCAAAGAACATTTTGTACAAGTTTAAGAATATTGACTTGACAATAAATTCCTAATAATTCCCAGAAGGAGCACATTATTTCTTATACTACATAACATATTCAGCTGCTGCTGAACTTTTTTTTTTGTTTTTTTAAGAGGTATTAGAAACTTGAAAGAACTTGAAGAGGCCAGTGGAGTACCCCTTTAATGTCAGTCAAAGAATGAATAACAAGAACCCTCTATTGAGTGCCAGACCCCCTTTCGAGACAGAATCACCTCGAGTGTCAGCCACAATGATACTACAGTGCACCCCTACTGTTATTCAGGGTTCAATTGTCAGCCAGGTTGACTGCCAGCTACGGGCTGTGTGTATCGTGTGTGTATACTATGTCATATGTTTTCAAATATTTGACCCTGGGAAAGTGGGCGCAAGTGCAAAACCCCAGATGGCTGAGGGGAAGGCTGCATGGAGTGATACATATTTTAGAGATGAGCGAACTTACAGTAATTCGATTCGTCACGAACTTCTCGGCTCGGCCGTTGCTGACTTTATCCTGCATAAATTAGTTCAGCTTTCAGGTGCTCCGGTGGGCTGGAGACTCTTTCCTAGGACTGTATCCACCTTTTCCAGCCCACGGGAGCACCTGAAAGCTGAACTAATTTATGCAGGATAAAGTCAGCAACTGCCGAGCCGAGAAGTTCGTGACAAATCGAATTACTGGAAGTTCGCTGATCTCTAATATATTTTTCAGATACTTTCACTGTGTGGTGTTCCACATAAATAACACAAAAATGTTACAAGAAAAAAGAAATACAGTATATACAGTGCATTTAAAAGGTTTTCAGACCCTTTCACTTCTTTACACTTTGATGAAATAAAAAATATATTTTCCCCCATCACTCTGCATTCAATACTCCATAATAAGAAAGTAAAAACTGAATTTTGGAAAAGTAGGAAATGTATTCAAAAGGAAAAAACAAAAATAGACATCAGTATTCGGACACTGCTATAAACTTAAAATGTAGCCCTTGCTTCAGCCATTTCCCTTCATCATCTCTGATGGGAGTCACCTGATTGGAGTCACCTGTGGTAAATTCAGGCAATTGAACAGGATTTGGAAAGACACAGTCCTAAGGCTAAGTTTCCACTAGTTTTTTTTTTTTCTTGGCAAAAATGCTAAGAAAAACCCCAAATCCGCTGCACTGTGTTTTTTCTGTGGAAAAAAACGCTGCGGCCAGATGTTAGCTGTAAATGAATAGGAGATTGCAAAATTCCTTTTCCACTCAGCATTTTTCAGTTAGTTTTTTTTTTTTTTTTTTTAATCCTTTAGGCGTTTTTTCACTATTCTTTGGCATTTTTCAGCTCCTTGGCAGTTTTTCTAAATTGCAGCATGTTTTTTCACCAAAATTGGTGTTTTTCTCCGACAGAAGTGTATGGGAGTGAAATAACACCAAGAAAAATGCCATGTGGCTTTTAACTTTTGCATTTTTGCAGACAGACTTTAGCGATCCAGAAAAGGAATGGAGATACCATAAAAAAAAAAAAAAAAAAAAAAAGATACAGTAGGGATGGGAAAAAAATGTACTTACCAAAATTTATATTTAAGAACTAAATTGTTAGTAATTTTCAAACAGGGATCAATTTATATGAGCGGGCAGGAACATAAAAATGTAGCCGACAATATTAAAAATGGATAAAGGGGCCATTAAATTGTAAAAATAATATATTTTTAAAATTTATTTTGTGAAACTTTTTATTAATAATGTATTTTAATTATGTATTTTATAAAGTGTTTCTTTTTTACGCACTTCTCTGGTCCCCTGCCCGGCACCGAATTCTTCTAGGATGTGAAGTTCTCTTCTGATCACAGATTCATATTTGCTGCTCATAGCTGTGATTGGCCGGATGGTTCCAGCCAATCACAACTCTCAGCCGCATATATGAATCTGTGATGTGAAGAGAACTTCATATCACAGACTACAGTGCCGGGCAGGGGACCAGAGAAGTGCGGCCATGCTGCTGGCTTCTGTAGATTATACAGGAGGAACGCAATGGGTGTCAGGAGTGACACCCGCTGCGATCTGTCTATTAATGCAGGTACTCCAGCTCCATGTTGGGAGCAGTAATGCCTACAGTAAGGGACAGATCGCAGTGGGTGTCACTCATGTCACCCATTGCGATCGTCCTTTCAGATTGCTGAGATGTGGAGCGGCTCTCTTCTGCGCTACATATCTATGCTGTATACGGCTGGCCAGTGATGTGAATAGAAATTCACATCACTGATTCAGATATGCCGCTTAGAGCTGTAATTGGCTACCACCATCTGGCCAATCACCACTCAGAGCCGCAAAAATGAATCAGTGATGTGAATTTCTATTCAGTTCACTGGCTGGCCCGGAGTACAGAGTAGAGATGTGGAGTGCTGCAGAGAGGCGCCTTTATCCACTTTTAATATTACCGGATACATTTTCATGTCCCTGCCCGCTCATATAAATTGGTCCCTGTTTAAAAATTCCCCAAAATGTTGTTATTGTTAAAAGGCAAAAACACCAGAAAAAAAGGGAAGTGTGTTGGCTGTTTTTTTGGCAAGAAAAAAAATCAAGTGGAAACTATTCTTTCTTCTTTACGCTGGAATCTAAATTCTGCCATGTTAATAGTGCAGCAGAATCCCATTTAAATTAATGTCCGTGTGAAATTCTAATGAGGAATTCCGCGCAAAAATTCCATCCTGTTAACTTAGCCTTAGGGTAGGGTCGCACGTGCCATATTTTGCTGCATATTTTCCTAGCCATTGACTTCAATAGGTAGGAAAAAACAGCAGCAAACATGCATCAAAATACAGCACGTGTGACCCTACCCTAAGGGTGCATTCACACGCTAGTAACTAGCAGCGGGTTTCCTTTGCCAGTTATGCTACCATTCATTTGAATGGGTCCGAGGACAGTCCGCAAATTTGACACTAATTACTAGCGTGTGAACCCTAAGACAGATTTCTCCCAAAAATATGTATTGCAGATGCAATCCCTGGAATAATTGTGGGTCTAAAGACATGAATCGATAGCATCATAGGGATCTATGCTGCAGATTGTATTATTGATTTACCAGCATAAAGTCTGGGAGAGGGAATAAGGGGAACAGATTCCAGAGAATGGTTAGTGAAAATCATTTATTCTAACTCATAGACTCCCATTAGGATGTGTCTGAGTAACTTGTCACATGTAGAACGTGGCCGGGTGGGGGAGCACACCCCGAGATAGTTCACTGCATCACTCCAACACTGCTGTGTAATTCTAATGGGGTTTTTGTTATTAGGATGCTCATGCATTGTGGGGCCATATATAGGCTCATAAACAGAGTTGTTCCTAAGCCACTTCTGTGTTGCCTTGGCTGTGGGCTTAGGGTCAATAGCTGGCATTTATCACTGTAGGTGTAAGTGAAGCATTTTTCTACACCTTCTTTTTTTGTGTGCGTGCTGGTAATGTGTAGGAGCACCAAATTTATTAAATGGTCACATTTCATAAATTTTGTGCAGGTAAAGATTTTCTGAAATTTCTCTCTTCACATAAACCAAAAAGCTAAGCTATGTCTGGACTGGTGTAGTGTTAGAGGGGGAGATTTATCAAAATCTGTCCAGAGGAAAAGTTGCCCAGTCGCCCATAGCAACCAATCAGCTCACTTCTTTCATTTTTAACAAGGCCTCTGCAAAATGAAAGAAGCGATCTGATTGGTTGCTATGGGCAACTGGACAACTTTTCAGAGACTTTTCAGTGGCTTTGCGCCTTTTTTACAAAAAGGTGCAGTTCCTAAAACCCTTCCATATCATGTGTATTGCCAATATCAGTGGATTGCAACTCAAAATCAGCAGAAATGTGTAAACCAAAAGGCGAAAATAAACCCTGCTTTCACCTTTTTTGCGCCTTTTGAAGACACAAAAAACTGTCTAAAGATGATGATAAATGTCGGCCAATGTCTTGTATGAAGGTGAATCTTTGGCCCAATCTTAAAAAAAAAACACCCCCACAGCACAATTGTTTACTGTAGGTATGGCATTGGGCAGGTGATGAGCAGTGTCATGTCAGCGCTCTGCCAGACTTGACTCTTCGAATTGATGCTAGAAAGTTTAATTTTGGTTTTATCAGACCAGAGAATCTTGTTTCTAACAAGCCTTCAGGTGCTTTTCGGCAAACCTCAGGTGGTTTTCATTGGTTTTACTAAGGAGACGCTTTCTGGCCACTGTGCCCCAAAGTTCAGATTAATGGAGTGCTGCAAAAATAGTTGACATTCTGGAAGTTTCTCCCATCAGCACAAAGAAGTTTTGGAGCTCAGCCAGGGTGACTATTGGGTTCTTAGTTACCTCTTTTACCAAGGCCGTTCTCACCCGATTATTTAGTTTTTCTACTCTTCTCCAAATCTGTATCTTCTCATAATCCAGTATCTGAGCTCTACAGGCAGTTCATTCTGGCTCTTAGGCTGGGTTCACACTACGTTTTAAGCAATACGGGACCGTATACGGCTGGGGGGAGCGAAAACCGGGTGCCCCCGTATCCCAGCCGCATCCGGCCCGTATGTAATGCATTTCAATGAGCCGACCGGAGTCAAACACTGACTCTGGTCGGCTCATTGAAATGCATTACATACGGGCCGGATGCGGCTGGGATACAGGAGCGCCTGGTTTTCACTTCCTCCAGCCGTATACGGTCCTGTTTTGCTTAAAGGGGTACTCCGGCGCTAAGACATCTTATCCCCTATCCAAAGGATAGGGGATAAGCTGCCTGATCGCGGGGGTCCCACCGCTGGGGAGCCCCGTGATCTTGAAACCCGTTAGAATCAGTCCCTGGAGCGTACTTGCTCCGGGTCTGATTACTGGCGATCACGGGGACGGAGCATAGTGACGTCACGGCTCCGCCCCCATGTGACATCACACTCCGCCCCCTCAATGCAAGCCTATGGGAGGGGGAGTGACAGCTATCAGGAACAGTGGAAGTTAAAACAAGATCTGGAAGACCAAAAAAAATATCAGACAGAACATATCGCAGGATTGTGAGAAAAACTATTCAAAACCCACGTTTGACTGCACAATCCCTCCAGAACAATGTCAGACACTGGAGTTAAAGACATACTTGCACAAATATCGTCTTCATGGAAGAGTCATCAGAAGAAAACCTCTTCTATGTCTTCACCACAAAAATCAGCATTTGAACTTTGCAAATGAACATATAGAAAGGCCTGATGCATTTTGGAAACAAGTTCTGTGGACCGATGAGGTTAAAATGTAACTTTTTGGCCAGAATGAGCAAAGGTACTGTGGTGCCGGTTCGGAAGGATGCAATGGGGTGTTGCAGAGTGGTAGTGTAGGGTAGAGTTATTAACCCTTTGTTGTCGTGACGCCAGGATGCGTTTTCCTTAGGGTAATGGTCCTACTGCCAACCGGGAAAAATAAAGGAATGTCCACAACAGATATTGATGAAAACTGGAATAAACTTTACTGGACATTGTATGCAACTGCAGGTAACAAAACAGTCTTTGTATAGAGGACCGTAGTTCAAGTTCCTCACAGGTTTGCTGGGACTTCTGAATGCAATGAGCTTTGATTTACTAGCCACTGAATTTATGATAATTGAGTTGCAGTAGTCACACAGGATTTTAGTAGTTTTGAGCTGGATGACTCACGGCTTAGTGCCTGCCTTATATATTAAGGGGGTGGGACAAAGCTCATTGGATAGCCAAACCTGTCAGTCCTTACCCTGGGAACTCTGGGTATATCACATGACCCAACAGGTCCTTTAACCATAGCATAACATACATTAAAGGCACGTGACCTCTAAGGTCCTATACAGAGGTATCCTAGATTAATTAATTATATACATTAAATATTACAACATTAAGAGGCGACTAGGGGTTAGCCCTTCAGAAGAGCCCATTAGCATGGAGAGACTCTAGCTGAGGGGACTCCAGACAAAGGGATAGGACCAGGTCCTGTACCGGGACACCACAGTACGTTTGGAGAAGAAGGGGACAGAATTAATGAAAAGAACCTCTGTCCAACTGTTAAGCATGGGGGGGTGGATCAATCATGCTTTGGGGCTGTATTGCAGCCAGTGGCACAGGGAACATCTCACAAGTAGAAGGAAAAATTGATTCAATAAAATTTCAGCAAATTTTGGATGCTAACTTGATGCCATCTGTGAAAAAGCTGAAGTTAGAGAGGATGGCTTCTACAAATAGATAATTATCCCAAACACACCTCGAAATCCACGGGGGATAACATCATCAAGAGGCGTAAACTGAAGGTTTTGCCATGGCCTTCACAATCTCCTGACCTCAACATAATGAAAATCTATGGATAGACCTTAAAAGAGCAGTGCATGACAGACAGCCCAAAAATCTCAAAGAACTGGAAGACTTTTGTAAGGAAGAATGGGAAAAGATACCTCAAACAAGAATTGAAAGACTCTTGGCTGGCTACAAAAAGTGTTTACAAACTGGGATACTTGCCAAAGAGGGCAGTACAAGATATTAACTCTGCAGGGTGCCCAAACTTTTGCAGACGCCATTTTTTTGTTTTCTGTTATTTTGAAAGTGTAAATGATGGAAATAAAATCTAACTTTTGTTGACATATTATAAGAATGTCTAATCTGTAATTTGATGCCTTTTGGAGATTTTTCCATCTTTCCTTGGCTTTTTTATGCACATTAATACAAATTTTGACCTGGGGTGCCCAAACTTTTGATCCCCACTGTACATGCAGCAGGGGGATCCTGTCTAGCCCCAGCATGTTGGTACCAGGCGAGTAAAATATTAATTGTAAACTGTTTACATATCGAATAGTATAGAGATTACTTTTTCTGGTACTGAAGGAGCATTTTATTAACACAGTGCTTTTTGTCTTCCTTTTCTTCCCTCTTGTATATATATTTTTAATATTGTGAGATAAAGAGAATTAAAGGAGTACTATGGCTCTTTTTTTATTAACCATATGTGTCTGGTCTGCAAAATGAAACAAAACAAACTTTACCTGACCTGCCTACGTTCCCCCGTTGCTCCGATGTCGGTGTCCCGTTCTCCGGTCCCTGTCTTCTTCCGCTTCCTGTGGGTCGGCGAGTCACACTGCTCTCAGCTTATCACCGGCTGCAGCAATGTCCCGCTGCGGCTGGTGATAAGCTGAGAGCAGTGTGACTCATCGACCTGCAGGAAGCGGAAGACAGGGACCGGAGAACGGGAAACAGACATCGGAGCAACGGGGGAAAGTAGCAGGTGAGTTAACCCCTTAACGCATATGGACGTTTATGAACGTCCATAAGCGTCTCCCGATGTATGACGCGCGCTCAGCAGGTGAGTGCGCATCATACCCGGTGGGTCCCGATTGCTATAAGCAACCAGGACCCGTGGGTAATGCCGGACATTGCCGATCGGGCTGATGTCTGGCAGTAACTCTTTAGACGTGGCGATCAAAGTTGATCGCCGCGTCTAAAGTGAAAGTAAAGGATTCCTGGCAGCTCAATCTGGCTGATCATGACCATCGCAGTAAAATCACGATGTCCCGATCAGCTAGGACGCAGCAGAAGGGTGCCTTACCTGCCTTCTGAGTGTTCGAACGGCGATTGATTGCTCCAAGCCTGAAATCCAGGCTTGAGCAATCAACCGCCGATAACACTGATCCCTGCCATTGAATGCAATGGCAGTGACCAGTGTATTGAATCAATGTACTGCATGTTATAGTCCCCTATGAGGGCTAGAACATTGCAAAAAGAAAAAAAAAAAAAAAAGTGAAAAAAAAAAAAATAAGTTAAGATCATTTAACCCCTTTCCCTAATAAAAGTTTGAATCACCCCCCTTTTCCCAATAAAAAAAAAAACCTGTGTAAATAAAAATGAATATATGTGGTATCGCCGTGTGCGTAAATGTCCGAAATATAAAAATAAATTGTTAATTAAACTGCACGGTTAATGGCGTACGCGCAAAAAAATACCAAATTCCAAAATAGCGTTTTTTTATCACTTTTTATACAATTAAAAATATTAATAAAAAGCGATCAAAAAGTCAGATAAAAACAAAAATGGTACCGATAAAAAATTTAGATCACGGCGCAAAAAATTAGCCCACATACCGCCCCATACATGGAGAAATAAAAAAGTTATAGGGGTCACAATAGGACAATTTTAAACGTATACATTTTCCTGCATCTAGGATTTTTTTCAGAAGTAATACAAAATCAAACCTATATAAGTAGGGTATCATTTTAACCATATGGACCTACAGAATAAAGATAAAGTTTCATTTTTACCGAAAAATGTACTGCGTAGAAACGGAAGCCCCCAAACGTTACAAAATGGCGTTTTTTCTTCCATTTTGTTGCACAATTATTTTTTTTTTCCGTTTCGCCGTAGATTTTGGGGTAAAATGACTGATGTCAATACAAAGTAGAATTGGTGGCGCAAAAAATAAGCCATCATATGGATTTTTAGGTGCAAAATTGATAGTGTTATTTTTAGAAGGTGATGTCCTTAAGGGGTTAAAGTTTGTTTTGTTTCATTTTGCAGCCCAGGCATGGAGGGTTAATAAAAAAAAAAAAAAAAGAGCCATAGTACTCCTTTAAATGGGCACTGTCAGATACAATAACAATATGTTTTGCAATTGCTTTCATCAGAAAATGTTCAGTTTTTCATACTGAAAAAGCCAGTCAAAAAGTGGCCACTAGGGTCCCCCTGCCTCCTGGGACACATATCAGTCCTGCAGTGTCCAGTGGTCATTAACATGTCAAAGACACTATGAGTGATTGACAGGGCTGCAGTCAGGTCAAGAGCTGCTGTGCTTGCTCCCGGCCCTCTGTGAGTCAGAGCAGAGTGAGGGAGGGAGGAGCGGGAGAAGTCATCACAGTGAGGAGAAGAGAGGGACATACCCCATGTCTATGCATTGACAGAAACCTCACTGAGCAATGATGGAAAGTAAATAAAGATAATTCTGAGAGAAATATAGGTCACAGACACATAAAAATTAGATGTACATGATCAGGATGAGGGACTGAGCAACATACCGTAAAACAGTTCATTTTTTCGGGGGGGGGGGGGGGGGGGGGGCTTAGGGGGGCTCGTAGATCTGACAGGTACATTTTAATGTCGGTGCCTGTTGCCTGTGGAATGTCCGCCTGGAATTTTTACAGCCAGACATTCAGACGTGTGAATGGGTCCCTTCCAGTGAAGCACCGTGGAAAATTTTAGGGTGCATTCTTACTATAAAATTTCTGATGCAGCAGGCTACCATTGTCTTAAATTGAATTCTACTGCACTGTGCACACTGCTGAATTTCCACAGCGCAATATTCAATTCCTTCAACGGAATCTGCTTGGATATACATTGCCATCAATGGTGACGGCACATGCCCAAGTTGTCCTAATGTATCACTAGTGTTGCTCGCGAATATTCGCAATTCGAATATTATTCGCGAATATCGCATATTCGCGAATTCGCGAATTTCGCGAATATAGCGCTATATATTCGTAATTACGAATATTCGTTTTTTTTTTTTTTTTTTTTTTTTTCTTCACAGTACACATCACAGTGATCACCCCTCTCTGCTTCCAGCTTGTGTGGTGTAAAGAAGGCTCTAATACTACTGTGTGAGACTGGCGTGCGAAAATTCGCATATGCGAAAATTAGTATATGCGAATTTTCGTATATGCGAATTTTCCCTTATGCTAATTTTGAATATGCTAATTTTCACATCTGTAAATGTTCGCATACGCGAATCTTCGCGTGTGCGAAAATAAAACGAGGATATAACGAATATGCGAATATTCACGAATATATGACGAATATTCGTCCATATATTCGCGAATATTCGCGAATTCGAATATGGCCTATGCCGCTCAACACTATGTATCACGTCATCTCAGCACAGTCTGAAGATAGTGGGGGATGTTCAACGCAGGCACGGCAGGATGTAGAGATGAGCCGCACATATCATCAGGGGGCTGGTTTGTCAGGGAAGACTAGAAGCAGCCAAACCCCCTGTGATCACCTGACCTGCATTGCATTGTCTAATGCCACACAGAAAGATGCAAAAGGCTCAAGATTTACATTTACAACTTACATAACTTGGCATCAGGGGCACATAGCTTAAAAATATTAGTCAATATATAGAAAAAAAAAAAAAAAACATCTCACCGCCTCTAGATATCCTTAAAGGGGTACTCCGCCCCTAAACACCTTTGCTTTCCCTAATATTGCAGCCCTGCTCAGTGTTATTTGACTAGAATATGGTGGTTATGATATGAAAGTCCCGAAAGAATATGTTTACATTATATTTAAAATAAAAAAAGGAATCTTCTCAATGAAAAAAAAATCCCAGATTCTTTTTTGCCACTTTGTAGAAGATGTTTGCAGAGTTCAGTTGAATTATTTATTTTCATTAAACGGATATACCCTCTTATTATAACATATCTACAGAACCGGCGTTTCCACTGAAATGAATGGACATAAAGCAGCATGTGGTGTGTTTACTGTCATTCATATTCATCTGTGTTTGTCCTGTCATCAGTTACTCACGGTTTTATTACACAAGCTATACAACATGTAGGTATGTTTTCTATTATGAGCAAAGTCCCCCATGGTAGTTTTAAACCACTATAACTATATTTTATATATATATATATATATATATATATATATATATATATATATATATATATGTATAAAGCCTGATGGGCTGTATTTGTGCGAGGGGCGGAAGTAATTATCGCTCCCTGCACTTCCAGGTGGGGCTCATTGGGAACAGGTGGGGGCGTGTGTATATAACTTCCCCCTCTCCTACAGGGGCGGAGCACGTGTCGTTTGTGGAATCTCTGCTTCCTGTGTCTGGTGTTTGAATCTCCCACAAAAATCTTCAGAGCTGCTGCTCACGGTGCGGAGGCCTTGCTGATCATGAGTCTGGGGGGTGCAGGCGCAGCATCCTGGCAGCTCCGCTGGCTGTCTTATCTGGGGATGCTGTGTCTCACTCTGATTATAAGGTAATATTGGGCAGGTATGGATCTGGCTGGCTCTGCCCGCAGCGGTAGTGGGGGCCAGGAGCGGCAAGCAGGTGAGTTAAATCTGTGCTGGGGGTGGTGCGGCCTCAGCATTTCGCGCAGCCCGCTAGCTGCCTCATGGCGACATGTAGACCGCCCGCCACCCACACAGCTACAATTGTCTATGCTCTTGGGACAGGTTGCGGCAGCTGCCCAGTCCTCGTTAGGCGGTCCTGTCAGCTGGTCTGCAATCGTTAATCTAAAGTATAGTGTAATGCTCTGCGGAGGGTTGTTTCAATATAACGTTTGCTGTATACAGTGTGGTGCAATGCTCTGCAAAGAGTCGTTTCAATATAACTTTTGCTGTGTGCTGCGGTGCTCTGCGGGGTATACGGTGCCCTTGCAGTATACGGTACAGTGTAATGCTCTGCAAAGGGTCTCGTTACAATATAACATGTACTGTATAACGGTATAGTGCAATGCTCTGCAGATGGTCTCGTTACAATATAGTATACATGATATACAGCTATGGCGATATGCTCTGCAGATTGTCTTGTTACAATATAGTATACATGATATTTAGTTAAGGTGCAATGCTCTGCAGATGGTCTCATTACAATATAGTATACATGATATACAGCTATGGTGCTATGCTCTGCAGATGGTCTTGTTACAATATAATATATACTATATACAGTATAGTGCTATACTCTGCAGATGGTCTCATTATAAACAAACTTTATACAGTTAGTGCAATGCTCTGCAGATGGGATGGTTTCAATACAACATATTATAGGGCATAGTGCAATGCTCTGCAGAGGGTCGTTACAGTTAGCATGTCCAGTGTGGTGCAGTGCTCTGCGAAGGGTCTTGTTGCAACACAGGGTGGCATTTACTGTGCGGTGTGGTGCAATACTCTGCAGAGGATCACGTTGCAGGGTAGCATATGCTGTGTGTGGTGATGCAGTGCTCTGTAGACTGTCTTGTTTCAATATAGTATATAGTAGGGTGCAATGCTCTGTAGAGATATAACATAGGCTACATCCATTTAAATCATAGTATACACAGTGTAATGCTCGTTATTTGCACGATCATGGTATCCATACGGTTCTTACACTTGGTTTATTATGGGCATACAGGCATTACTGGTACAAGGTGCACACGAGTAGAGCATCTTTACGGTTTGATAACTCCATGAGTTACTTATTGTCCGTACTCTCATGGTTAATTCATACGCTTATGGCACACTGCTCGTACGCGCATAGTATGTATACAGTTTCATGTGCTAATATCATTATATACGGTACATATACTCACTGACGATACATTCACAGCATTTATACTGGGCAAACTCGTTTATGCTGTTCACCTCATGGTTATTCTCTCACTCACTGGTGTTCTACACGGTCCACAAACTTGGCATTTATGCTGTTCACATATTCTTGGCATGTTCACGGTCTTACATTCTTTCTACCATGTTACGTTCATGGCAATCAAACACGTCGTAATTATCACTGGTTCATACGCTCAAAGTATCATTCGGTTCATATGTTAATGGTATTTCATACTGGTTACGGCAGTATACTGCCTATAGCAATTATACGGTTCATACACTCATGGCAGTTATAGTGGTCACACTCTCACGGTTCTTAAGTTGTTCACATGTTCACCGCATTCATACACGCAGGTTTCATACGCTCATGGCAGTTATATTGGTCACACGGTTATGGTTTTGTTGTTCGCGCATTCATACACGCAGGGTTCATACGGTTCATACGCTCATGGCGGTTGTATTGGCTGCACGGTCATGGTTTTGTTGTTCACGCATTCACCGCATTCATACACGCAGGTTTCATACGCTCATGGCAGTTACATTGGTCACACGGTTATGGTTTTGTTGTTCACACGTTCATCGCATTCATACATGCAGGGTTCATACGCTCATGGCAGTTATATTGGTTACACGGTCATGGTTTTGTTGTTCACCGCATTCATACACGCAGGTTTCATACGCTCATGGCAGTTACATTGGTCACACGGTTATGGTTTTGTTGTTCACACGTTAATCGCATTCATACATGCAGGGTTCATACGCTCATGGCAATTATATTGGTTACACGGTCATTGTTTTGTTGTTCACACGTTCACCGCATTCATACGCTCATGGCAGTTATATTGGTTACACGGTCATGGTTTTGTTGTTCACATGTTCACCGCATTCATACACGCAGGTTTCCTATGGTTCTCACACATAGTGTCATGCTGTTTCGTGCAGTTGTTGCCACGCGCTCATAGCATGTTCACAGCATTACACTGCTTATAGTACTCATACCTCATAGCGTCATACCACATATTAATTTGTAGCACATATGCTCGACGCTTATACTGCACATGTACTTGTAGCATTTATACTACACATACACATGGCCAACATCAGGCACATACACTCTTAGCATTGATACCGCAAGTATACTCATAGCATTATACTGCTCATAGTATCATACCACTATACGCTCATAGCATTTATACCACATACACGCTCGTTGTATTCATACCACAGACATGTTCACGTCATGTATATTGCACATATAATTGTAGCAGTACACTACACGGATATTCGTAGCATTCATTCTGTACATACGATGGTAGTAATTATTATGCTGACACGTAGTACTTATCCTGCGTACATGTAGCATTCATTCTGTTATGTTATCTGCACTAACATCTATAGCGTTTATTGTACATGGGTAATGGTATTTATTCTGCATGTTCATCCATAGCGTCTACACTACACACATGCTCCCGTAGCTTTTACTGTACGTATGTTTATAGCATTCATTCTGTGTATTCGTGCATAGCCTTTTATACGGAAAGTTCACTCAGGTTTGTCAGGATGTAGCCCTATTGCCGAACTCCTCTTCAGGTTAAGGGGTCAATGTCGGTTGCTACTGACTCGTTCAGAGCAATCGCATTGTTGTTTATTGTCATGACCTGACAAGTTCTCAGGTCAGATACAACCTCCTCTGTTGTATTTCACGACTACGTTATCAGTTAGTTATAGTACACATATTCAACTATCCGGCACAGGTACTCGTTCAAGGGTGGTCATCATTTTAGTGGCACTAATCGGCTGTTCAATGCCCAGTCACCTGACTCGTTCCTTCAGGGGTTGAATCGCGGTTGTTACTGACTCACATTCAGAGCAACCAATTTCAGGAATACTCAATGTTAACCTGTTGCCTGACTCCTCTTCAGGTTAAGGGGTAATGTCGGTTGCTACTGACTCGTATTCAGAGCAATTTTGTCGTTGGTGTATTTGTTATGACCTGACACGTTTTCAGGTCAGATACAACCTCGTCTGTTGTATTTCTCGATTACGTCATTTCGTTATAGTACACAGATTCAACTATCTGGCATAGTTGCCCGTTACGCTCATAGTCTGGTTACGTTCATAGCTTTATTTTGTTGTACTGCACATGGGTAATAGTTTTTCTGCATTTCCATCCTTAGAGTCTACACTACACATATGCTCCCGTAGCTTTACTGTACTCATGCTCATAGCTTTCATACTGCATATTCGTGCATAGTGTTTATACGGAAAGCTTATACAGCTTTGTTAGGATGTTGCCCTATTTGCCTGACTCCTTCAGCTTAAGGAGTTAATGTCGGTTGCTACCGACAAATTTTCAGAACAATTACATTGTGGTTCATTGTCACGACCTGAGACGTTCTCAGGACAGATACAGCCTCCTCCGTGGTATTTCATGACCACGTTATCAGTTACTTATAGTAGACATATTCAACTATCCGGCATAGTTGCACGTTGTCTATCTTTTGAGATATATGTTTACACTTTATTTTCTAGGCGTGTATGCTGTACTCATAATGATGTTACAGCATAAATTAATAACGTTCCTTACGTTTTCACGGTACTTACGCTCTCAGCTTGTGTATGATACATGCACCAGTACACAGCATTTGTTGCATACTACCATAGTTGTATGCGGGTAGGTTATGTGCATTCGTTCCTAGTGTTGAATAGCAGTTGCACCTCTGGCTGTACATATATTTACAATGCACGATTACAGTATTCATATGGTGCTTACATTCATTGCAGATATATCGAGCACATATTCTTTAACCTCCTACGTCTGCAGGGGGGATGCACCACATAGATTATTGTTAGACATGTCTCAGAGCAATAACATATTGAGTAGCGACTTGTAGTTGGGTATACTGTTAGCAGGTTATGCCGTACATACGGTTAACATGTTTCATGCGGTGCACACAGGGGAGGTAGATCATTTGCTTAGGGTATTGGACCTTCAGAACAACACGCCAGCTTCATACAGGTATCTTGTCATGAATACTCATGATGTTACCCTGTTGCCTGACTCCTCTTCAGGTTAAAAGGGATAATGCCAGTTGCTACTGACTCGTTTTCAGAGCAATTTTGTCGTGTGTTATATTTGTTATGACCTGACACGTTTTCAGGTCAGATACAACATCGTCTGTTGTATTTCTCGATGACGTTATCATTTCGTTATAGTACACAGATTCAACTATCCGGCATAATTGCACGTTCTCTTTTAAGGAGGGCCAGCATTTAGTTGCAGATATATTGTGCATTTAATACAGTTTCATGACTCATTTCTTTAGGATCGGGGATTGAATCGTGGTTGCTGCTGTCTCATTTCAGAGCAATTGATTTGACATGGTTATGTAGGTAATCTGACACGTTTCAGATAGCATACAATCTCAATATGGCATTTCACATTTACGTATTTAAGAAAAAAAAAAAAAAAAAAAAAGTGGTTTACAAAGACCTGTGACTTTTACAGGCACAATGATTTCACAAAGACCTGTCATGTCTACAGGCTCGATGGTTCCGCGGGGACCTGTGACGGGTTCAGGCATGACAGTGTCACAAAGACCTGTCAGATCTACAGACATGATGGTTCACCTAAACACTGGTCACGTCTACAGATACGTTGCTCTCGCAGGGAGCTGTCATCTGCAATGGGTCATCACTTCCAAGTCCAGTTGGGTCAGTACAGTGGCTAGTTAGGTATGTCTGTTACAGTCTCAATCAGGTAAGGTGCCTTCGTGAACCTTGTCATGCGACATGACCCACACTGTCTATCAGGTAGATAGGTATTTCTTGTCATTTACCTGTCAGTTTAGTTTTTGCCTCTTAAATAGCAGGGGATTGGTGCTTGTCAGACCTGCCATGAAGTTAGCCTTTCCGTGTCCATTCGAAGTAATGTCACAAGTAGGGATGGTGATAGGTATAGTTCAGTTAGTATATTTGGCAGGGAAGGTTATTTTCAGGTTGATTCTTTACAGATGGACGTTACTACCACGGTTTCAAAGGTATGGTTACCACCTCTAGTAGTCACTAGTTGGTCAGGGCTACTCTTTCAGCACACTAGGTATAGTCTACTTCGGGTATGTGAAGATTGATGCTGGATGTAGGATGTTTTATTTCAGGAATTGTATTCATCCTAGCATGGTTGCTTTTTGCCCTCTATAGGCGTGCCCTCATTGCGCGGTTATGGCACAACTCAGACCGCTATGCTAGGGTAAGATCTTGTATAGGCATGTAGGCAATCTTTCCTGTCACTAGTACACGTATGGAGCCCCGATCACAAATATATATATATATATATATATATATATATATATATATGTGTGAACTGTAGGCAGAGTATCCCTCCAAACTGCTTGTTAAATTAGAAACAAATGTTCATTCCCAGGGGTTCTACCATTTGACCATCGCAGTATTGAACTGTAAGATGACGTATAGCATAAGATTGTGGCCTAAGGAAATGTTCTGTCATTAACTTGTGTATTTGTAAAAATACTTTTAACACAAACCACAAAACAGACAAGTGTAGTGTTTACAGTAATAGTCCTTAAGGCATTGAGGTCCCTGAGCAAATGTATTGCGAAAAGTTGGAAGTTAGGCTAAGTCCACTCTGCATTAGAGCTTCTGTCAGATGTATCTGTCGGCATCCCGCCTAAAACTGGATGCCAACATATACTGTAACAGAGTGCATTATCTTCAGTGGACTGCAAAATGGATGAATATGATGCCATTCCGTTTTTGGAAGCTCTAACGCAGTGTGGACCTAGTCTTAGCCATGAAAATCTGGTGTACAAAAATTTGGGCACCACCCCAGTCATTAAATTCAGATTTTTTTTTTAAGTTCTATTACCACAGGTGTATAAAATCCAGCCTCTACCAATGCAGTCGCCTTTATAAACATTTGTGAAAGAAAGAAATCACTGAATACCAGCGTGGTCCTGTAATAGGAGCAACCACTGCTACAAGTCAGTTCACGAAATGTGTTTCCTGTTAGAACTTCCAACCGGAGTGATATTATTGACTAATTAAGCTAATTCCCACATACAACCTAGCACTGCGGTCAGACTGCGCGTTTTCACAGTTAAGACATTTTCCCCAAATCACAGAAAAATGCATGAAAAAAAAAAATCACAGAAAAATGCACTGGTTCATACAAACATAAGTGCTAACAATGATATTTGGATTAGGAGCAGTCACTAACTGATGGGGGCAATATTTTAAAGTTAATAACCTCCCACATTAGTTTGGAGTAATCTGAATGTATAAATATAGGCGCATCATAAAACTGTACATAAATATGTTATAATACAGTCTAAAAACATAAAATTGTTTGCCTATAAAACAGTGCAAAAACAGCAATACACATTAATACCTGGAATAAGGGTTCAACAGCCAATTTACCAGTCCCAAAGGGCACGTAGTAGGACACTGCAGAACCAAGACATTGGCGGAAACATTTGGGAAGTCTTATTTCTGTTCCAGCATGTCTGTGCCACCGGGCTTAAAGCAAAGTCCGTAAGGAATACATATTCCTCGAAACACGCATCAGAGATGCACGATTCAGATTATGCCAACTGAATGACAGAAATTTAAAAAACAAAACAAAAACGGTGGTCTGTTTTTGGGACCCCGCAGGAAAAAGTTAGGGGAAAGCTCCAGCTGATCACACAGTGTAAACGGCAAATCACAGCATTCTGTATATGAAAGGGCTGGTTCTGCTATTGCTAAGCAGACCCATGTTCTGGCTCTGAGGGTGCTAAGTTAGGAATGACCTCTATGACGTGTAAATGTCTTTAAAATACCAGAATACCAGAAAATAATTGCAACAATTGTGAACTTCAGAAAACAACACTCAGATCATTGACCTGGAGGGCTACAGAATAATGTAACCATAGTCATCAATAGAAGTGTCATCTGGACTGGTGCCACATCCAGGTCACTCTCAGAGCTGCACACTTAAGTCATCCTGGATATTTTAGATATTGAAAGTCTAAATAATATAAAAAAATTAAAACCTGTTGCACATTTCTCTGTAAAATATCATTGCAAACATTTTTTTCCCCATCAAAGAAGTGAAAATTATTTTTCATTTCTGGTTCCAATAACCTCCATTCCTGTTATATATGGTAATAGCTGTTGTAACGTTCCACTAGTTAAGACCAGACTTGCTCCTAATTAGAAGAACAGATGGTCCTCCGCCTATGAAGCTGCATTATGGTGTCTGATAACTAGCAGCAGATGTTGGATTGGAATTAGAGTGGCCCCAATAATAATATGATGGGCAGAATAGCACATTACTAAGTGCTCAGTAAAAAGAGAAACATGGTAAGTGTTTTTTTATTTTTTATCTTATGTGTTCTATTTAATATGCACACAGAGGAAAAAAAAGTCTGTTCTATTTAAGTCTATGAAAAAGCAATCTTTAGTGCACACCTTTTTTCTTATACATCAAGGTGAATTAATGCATGACACCAGGAAATAAGCATTAAATAGTCGGTTTTTTTGCGCATTATTTTCAGTGTTTTGCAAAAAGAATTAAGGGTATTGTGCAAAAATCGCCAAGAAATAATCGCGTTGAGAAATAACCCCCATTAATGTGAGCACTGATGGGTGCTTTTCCATAGACTTTAATAGAACACATTAATAGATTTAAAAAACTGCCACTTTTTATAGCTATACCTGCATTTTTTTGTGTTTTTGTTTTACACTATGAACCCAGCCTGAATAATCACTATAAGCAACAATGAACTTCATGAATGGGAATGTACATTCACATGCTATGTTCCTTACAGAATTTCCTGCTGACCGTTTCAAATGGTCACCATCCAAAGCCTTAGGTTTAAAAATCTTTCATAAAAGGATATCAGCAATTGATAATGACCTTTCTACTCTATATTGCATAGATCCGTCATGGCGAGAAGTTATTTGAAGCTCTGTGATGACTGACTATATCAGTCGCTGAGAAGCCGAGCCCATGGGATTGCTGGCAGATTAGTGCAGGTGACTCTGCTGTCAAATTCCATTTTATATAAATTTTTTTGTTCTTTTAATTATTATTTTTTTTTGTCTATCTGGGGGTGAATCGCTCCAAATTCAACTTTCTATATTAGGTATTAACTTGGGAAAAGGGTGTTTTTTTGCCATATACTTTTATTAGATTTTTCTTTGGTTTCTAAACCTTCAACATGGTGCTGCCATCATTTGGATAATGCGCCTGTAAGAGTGCAGTAGTATTGCGGCGTCAGAATTAAAATACTTCTCTTAATGCTCATGGCAAGCAGGCACGTGGCAGAGCCACAACGGCATTTAGTCACGCTATCTCTGCCCTACTATCTGCTGTCACACTTATGAGGCTTAGTTAAGACTAACTTTTTTGCGCCTATCACAGGTATCTCTGGCTATTCTATACTATACCAATAGAATGCTGGCATATATTTTTTGGGAACACAGCAGTGTCATTAATTTAAATGGCTTTAAGTGTCATCTAGTGACTTCTTGTGGCCCATAAGTGCCATTTTACTAGTACTCTAAAATGTAGTCTGCTGCATTGTCCAGTAATATTAAAATAGCATATTTGGGTCAGATTGAGGCAATGGGTGACTGGCGTTTTGAAATCAATGGCCCCCGGATCTTTTTGGCGCAGCTCAGTAACGCGTTCGGTTTTTAAACCAACTTACACTACCTTTAAAAATTTGGCGCAAACAAGGCATTTATGGGCACAAAGTGGCGTGGAAAACAATTAGTCTTTAATATGTCTACATAAAGGCCTATTTTATCTCAGGTAGTAAGCTTTCATGCATAGGTATACTTTAAGTGGACTATTAACATGTAGTACGGACAGAAAACTGCAACATATTTCCCTGCATACATTGGGTTACGTTGCTTATGCAGCCCACTCTCTCTTTATATCAACCTATGGCCTGGAGGAAAGGGTGCCCATCTGGCCATGTGCAGCATGCACTACTCAGCAGTGTATAAACAGTCATTTTGGGACAGTGAAAGTGCCCAGAGGTAGCAGGGGGCAAAATTATTCGAGAGATGGCACAGATGACTGACTGTTCCATAGGGAAGGGAACGAAGTACAAGAAGATCTCTTGTTTTATATGTCTGAATAGAGATCTTTAACAAATGCTCAACCAATAGCTCCATTTCAATAAAAAAAATAAAAGCAAAAAATAAAATAAAAAATTATATATATTTTACACTAATGTGCTATAGGTTTTATTTACTAGACTCTACCCTACGGTAATTGTTAGTGGTGAAAAGAGTGAACTTGTGGCCTTTGTTGGGCTAAACGCTGTCAGCATAAATATTCTTAGTGTGTATAACTGGAGCCTTCCTGGCACATTAGTACACTTTTTTTTTTTTTTTTTGAAGATTCCTTCTGTGCAATTTTTGCACCCACTGGACTTTTGACTTTTTAAAAATAAAGGTCTGAGCTGCTGTATGTTTGTAGTGTAATTGAGGGTATTGCAACAAATCAGTTACCACTGTAAAGTGAAAAAGCAAGAGGGTTTCTAAAATCATTTTAGTTTAAAATCACTGCAGCAAAAAGTCTACACCAAAAATGAAAGGTTTTAAAACTGTTGATACATTTTCCCCCTCCCCCATTATATTTAGGATCTAGAATCCTTTACCACCATCCATAGTGCTAAGGTATTGATCAGAACAGACCTTTTTGTTATCATGCATTATTGAGAAAGAACTAATAAGACAAAAAAAAAACAATAAAACAAATTTATTATATTCCACAATGGTCTGAGTCATGTTTTCATTAAAAAGCACCATCTAAAATCTGAGAAAAATGAGAAAGAAATAAAAAAAATTAAAAACACAAATCCCTTAGAGGTCCTGTTTGTTTCCTTGAACATCGATGATGCCTAAATTCCATCCAAATGAGTAAGAGAGAATGTGCAGTTAATTAGACTTTAACAGGATGAAGATGCCCATATTTTATTAAACTTTGCACATCTGTGTCCAGCAGAAGTTTCCTATTTGCGCCGGACCCAGACTCCTAGGTGGCAGTAAAAATTACAACACCACAATTTGTTATTGTTGTACAACCCTATTGTATAAAAGTACACTGTAATCCCGGGTATTGGTGTCATAGGTGCCCTCAAGTGTTTTCGCTGACTTGTAATAAGAGTACATTCAGAAAGAACATTAAAAGGGTCTTAATTCGTTTCCTACTGATGGGCCCAAAAACAAAAAGTGTTCTATTGCTCTGCAGCACCACCGTAGGACAAATAAAACCTTACATAATTCTCACTGAACTCAAACTGTGTAATGCATGAATGTATCAGGTTCTCCAGAGGGTACAATGCTCTTTGCATGCTGCTTACTGCTCTGACTACTGGAGGAGAGTCCTGAAAACCAGACAAACCCTTTAAAAGGAAATCTATGATCAGTGTCACTTGCACTTTCTGTCTGTACCGACAGGTTAGTGCAGGTGACACTGATGACAACCATACTTACCTGCTCCAGTTCCGTGCTTCCGCTATCTTCCTCCATATTTTCTGTTCCGGGGCCAACTTGGAGCATGGGCGGAGCTTTCTGACGTCACCGCTGCTGTTTGCTAACAAGCCAGCAGAGATAGGCCCAAGAGAGGCAGCACTGGTGATGTCAGAACGGAAGATGCCGAGTAAGATAGCGGGAGCACGGAACAGGATCAGGTAAGTATGGTTGTCTGATTGTCGTCTGCACTTCATTTCTTTGCCAACAGGTAAGTGCAGGGATGACAGATTTCCTTTAAACTATTGGTTTATGTTCGTTTTTTTATACTAGATGCCCTTATTTAATGAATCTGCCACAGCTGTGCAACAAGATGTAAGGCTGCTTTTATCTGATACAAATGAACAGCTGGCTATTGGATGTGGCACTTTGAAGACTTCTAAAAACTGTTGGAAAAAAAAATTTCGCTAAAAAAACATATGTAAAAATTATTATACAATGTTAGACAACATTTCACAAAATGACTATAGATGAGAAGGGCCCAGTTATACCACAAAACCTAATCCACCCAACTTGCTGAATCCATAGCACAAACAATCGGATGTTCGCTTTCCATGATCCACAGGTACGGCCAATGAGACAGTTGCAATTGATTCTTCCAGATTATTCAACTAGAATTGTCTGTTTGTCATGGATCTCCAGAAGCCCTCTACGGGTCTAGGAGTAGTATGCCAGACTGTCACTCTAAACTGGTCTAAAACATTTCAAGAAGGTAAAAGTTAAGATATTTATTTTCAAGACTTCTGATGTCTGCAGAGCTCGTCACCAAAATTTATAGCAGATATTGCTACACAAAAAAAAAAGAGTAAAAACAGAGGAAATGTGATATATTGATATCAATGAAGGAGCTAGACATAGATGTTCTTCCTGAGCGGTGGGGGTTGGAGGTACAGCAGACCCGCAGGTTTTGTTGCCATTTATCTTCTTGTTCTTGGTTAAACATGCAATGTTTGGTTGAATGTATTGTTCCACTGCTAAACAGAGGAAATTTCTGTCTTGATTGTGAGGAAAGGACAGTGAAAAATAAAAAACTGAATATTTTCTTCTCTATGCTAAAGCACCCATAGGGTCCCAAGCTGGTAGCACCACTGGGTCCTGTTTCAGTACCTCCAAAACTTCCTCAGGTACGTGTTTCTTGTCCACAACAACTTCATAGACATATTCCGAGAACCATTCATCAGTCATGATGAGGTAACCTAGGCAGAAGCACAAGGATCTGAATTAGTTTAAAGTCACCTAGACACGCATGGCAATTATTGTACAATGACCCCCCCCCCCGACCTACGATCATTTCAACATACGATTGCCTCCCAGAGGCCATCGCATGTTGAAGGCAGCATCAACATACGATGCTTTTGTATGTCGGGGCTATCGCATAAACGGCTATCCGGCAGCGCAGACTACTTCAGCTGCCACCGGATAGCCGTTTACGATGCCCCGTGTTGTCCGCTGACGATCACTTACCTGTCCTCGGGGCTCCGGTGCGTCCTCTTCGGGATCCCCTGCATTGTCGGCGCTCTCCATAGTAGTCATCACGCCACTGCGCACGCCGTCCCGTCATCCAATAGGAGCGGCGTGCGTAACGACATGATGGCGGCGACAGAGAGCAAGGATGCCGGGGAAGCAGAGGCCTTGCTGGAGCGTCAGGGACACCCTGGGGATGCGGCGACAGCGATGGAAGGTGACATCCAGGGCAGCGGTGATGATCCGGAGCGGCGGGGACACGAGAGTATAACCTCCAATACCATTGGTCTTCAACCTGCGGACCTTCAGATGTTGCAAAACTACAACTCCCAGCATGCCCGGACAGCCGTTGGCTGTCCGGACATGCTGGGTGTTGTAGTTTTGCAACATCTGAAGGTCCTCAGGTTGTAGACCACTGTCCTATACTTTACATTGCACGGATCCCTCAACATACGATGGTTTCAACAAACGATGGTCCATTTGGAACGGATTACCATCGTATGTTGAGGGACCACTGTATGTCATACAGAAACCATATTTACTCAAATGTAAACATTCTGACTTTTTACTCAAATATTATATATTATAATATATATATATATATATATATACATATATATATACATATATACACACACACACACACACAACCATATATGCACAGCTCAGGAATAGACTGAAATGTTCTAACACAGGGATAAGACCAATAAACAACCAGAAGTGCTAAACTGTGGTATTGGGGCCTATCTCAGACCTGTGCATTACAGCATTAGCGCAGGGCTAGGATTATATCATTATTTAAACACTGTGGTTTATAGAGCTCTAAACACTTCTAGGACAGGCAGGCGCATGGCAACTAAATGTCAAGTTTCTTCACCACCCAAAAAAAAAAAAGTCTACGACAATCATAGGGGACAAGTCCCTAAGATAGGCAAAATGCCGGCAATTGTTGCCAAGTTGCTTATGTAGAATAATTTCCTTTTAAAATCCCACCCTAATTCCTGCACAATTCAATTCTGCTGAAAGCAAAATGTTTGGAATGAAAACACCTTCCAAGGTCTGGCTAAGGATTAAACAGTATAACTATTGTCCTTAGTCAAAAGCGGAACCAGATTTGTGGCCATTTTTGGTATCTCACTACTTGCATAGATTGTTTTTAACCTGCAGCTAGGTCTTCCATCATGTCTCGACATTCTCAGGTTGTCAAGGGCGGTTTGAACACTCAGTCTGTTGTGTTTTCCTGGCTTTGTATTCAAGGATTGCAAATAAAAACCTGAACATGTGAACTCACCCTAAGGGTTGTTGCAGAACAGCATATTGGTAAAGGTCCTTAATATGGAACTGCGATAATGACATATGGCTCATTGACAGTTTAAACTGAAAATACAGATGAAATATGGATACATAATAGGGAGGTTTTTTTTGTGTACAATTTGTTCAGTCTTTGCTTTTGTCAGTCTCATGTTTTTTCGTTATTTTTTATATAGTTTTTGTCAAAGAGATTACTTTTTTTTGCCGTTTTTGTTAGGTTGCCAAAATACAGATAATATATAAATTATGCACCAACTGCTTTTCCATGAAACTGCACAAATATGTAACTAAAATAAAGCCTTCTAAATACATAAAAATGGAAAAAAATCTAAATGGAACGAATATACACTGCTCAAAAAAATAAGGGGAACACTAAAACAACGCAATGTAACTCCAAGTCAATGACACTTCTGTGAAATCACACTGTCCACTCAGGAAGCAACACTGATTGACAATCAATTTCACATGGTGTTGTTCAAATGGAACAGACAACAGGTGGAAATTATAGGAAATTAGCAAGACACCCCCAATAAAGGAATGGTTCTGCAGATGTCATCACAGACCACTTCTCAGTTCCTATGCTTCCTGGCTGATTTTTTCGGTCACTTCTCAATGCTGGCGGTGCTTTCACTCTAGCAGTAGCATGAGACTGAGTCTACAACCCACACAAGTGGCTAAGGTAGTGCAGCTCATCCAGGATGGCACATCAATGCGACCTGTGGCAAGAAGGTTTGCTGTGTCTGTCAGTGTGGTGTCCAAAGCATGGAGGAGGCCAAAGGAGGGCAACAACCCAGCAGCAGGACCGCTACCTCCGCCTTTGTGCAAGGAGGAGCACTGCCAGAGCCCTGCAAAATGACCTCCAGCAGGCAACAAATGTGCCTATGTCCACTCCAACGGTCAGAAACAGACTCCATGAGGGTGGCATGAGGGCCTGACATCCACAGGTGGTTGTGCCTACAGCCCAATACCATGCAGGACGTTTGGCATTTGCCAGAGAACAACAAGATTGGCAAATTCGCCACAGACACCCTGTTCTCTTCACACTTAGCACGTAACAGACATGACAGAGTCTGGAGACGCCATGGAGAACGTTCCGCTGTCCGCAACATCCTCCAGCATGACCGGTTTGGCAGTGGATCAGTAATTGTGTGGGGTGGCATTTCTTTGGGGGGCCGCACAGCGCTCCATGTACTTGCCAGAGGTAGCCTGACTGCAATTAGGTAGCAAGATGAGATCCTCAGACCCCTTGTGAGACCATATGCTGGTGCGGTTGGCCCTGTGTTCCTCCTAATGCAAGACAATGCTAGACCTCATGTGGCTGGAGTGTGTCAGCAGCTCGTGCAAGAGGAAGGCATTGATGCTATGGACTGGCCCGCCCGTTCCACAGACCTGAATCCGATTGAGCACATCTGGGACATCATGTCTCGCTCCATCCACCAATGCAACGTTGCACCACAGACTGTCCAGGAGTCGCCACCTCATCAGGAGCATGCCCAGGCGTTGAAGGGAGGTTATACGGGCACATGGAGGCCACACACACTACTGAGCCTCATTTTGACTTGTTTTAAGGACATTACATCAAAGTTGGATCAGCCTGTAGTGTGGTTTTCCACTTTGATTTTAAGTGTGACTCCATATCCAGACCTCCATGGGTTGATAAATTTGATTTCCATTGATCATTTTTGTGTGATTTTGTCGTCAGCAGATTCAACTATGTAAAGACGAAACTATTTCATACGATTACTTCATTCATTCAGATCTAGGATGTGTTATCTAAGTGTTCCCTTTATTTTTTTGAGCAGTATAGATTCAACATATGAATATGTGAGCCCTACTGATGATATAGCTCAGGTACAGCATAATTTCATTGTAAAAATGCGCTTGTAAATTTAAAGTCTGTATTTTTAACATTAATGTGCTCTATGAAAAACATGACCTGGAGAACTTTTAATGTTCCTTTTAAAGAATACAGGTCGCATTCTAAATAAAACACGTAAGAATGTATTAACATACAATTCTAAAACTCACCCTGCTCTACAAAGCAGAGTTTAAGGGCATTACTAGTAACTTTGCTGTTTACAAGGATGTCTATTTTTTGGGTGGGATTTCCTCTAATGCTCTTATCACCATTAGTGTATTGATGCTACTAGCAAAATATGGTTCCCCAACTATACAAAACTTCCGCAAGTTGATAGCCTCCTATTTCCAGGTGGAGATTTCCAGAAATCACAACATTTTCCTTGGTTCTACGTCAGATTTAAAAGGAAGTTTGTTTGCTTCCCCATTGTTATTCTGTTAGCAATGCTTTTCAAACGTGATTAATGGACAGAAAAAGTGACTTCTAAGAAATGGAGGAAAAGCAATACTGCTAGATCAGGCCTTGGTGTAGACATGTGTAATAAGAGAACTGCTATAGGTCAAATACTACAGGACCTGGATATGACCCAAATAGCAAGTTGTAACTGCTGCTTGGACCAACACATGAGGCAAAGCACATGTAAAAACATATAGCAAAACCAGTTTAAAAGGGGTTATCCAGCTGGTGTGTTCCCCCCCCCCCCCCCCAAAGCTATCCCCATTGCATAGGATACATTAATATATATAAAATATATTTTAATGTTTACTCCCCCTCCAGTGCCTCCAATGTCCTGCTCTGGTCTCCTCTCTAATCCAAGAAGCACCTGGGCCCAATGTGTCATAATGCAGCTCAGCATATCACTGGCAGAGGCAAACCATCACTTAACCCACATAGGCTTAAATATAAAAAGTTACTTCCGCTTCATACACCCCGTGTGAAATGGCTGGTCACAAGGCAGCATGCCAGGACCAGAACCAGGAGAATAGCAGAGGAACAGAGCTGCACAGTGAGACATGGGGGCAGGGTAGCGGTTTCGCCTCACTATGTTAATATTTTTGGCCTAGGTTGCCATTTACCACTCTGCACTGTACATTTATGCACTTCAGTGTTAGGGGAGTATGGAGCCCTCTCTATAGCCAATGGCTGATGGCAGTTTTCAGCAGCTGACCAATGCGTTCACTGATAGACATGAAAATTAGTTCCAATGCTAGGCAGCTTGATGCTGCTGCCGCCAATGACAACCATGGCCTCTAGGCAGTTAAAAGCTGGGAGGCGGTTACTTCCAAAGGCCGATTGTTTCCCCCACAATACAATTATGGGATGAAGATTGGTTGTCTTATTAGCAAGAGGCTGTCAGAAGATGCTGAGAGTCAGCTGCTTATAGGAGCCAGAACCCATCATGTATCGAGCAGGCTTGGCTTCCATAGCTTCCTTACTCTTCCCCACACCTCACCCGCGATGCACATGCAAAAAACATTCTCATACAGCTCTGTTAATAGAAAAATGAATTAAGGCTTTTAGAAGCTGAGGAGGAAAGATAAAAAAGCAAAGAGGAAAATTTGTCCAGTTAAGACACTAAAAAGCGGGTGATCATTCCAGCCGAAGTACATCCAGTTACAACCCAAAAAAATTCCCTCATATGTGCATGGCTACTGAAAAATGAGTGTACACCAATACGTTTACTCATGGTGCTGGAGTGTGTGTGAGGAATGCAGTGTTTGCACACAAGCATGTTATACTGGAACATCTACTTAAAATAATGGAACAGTTAGACTTAAAAAGAAGCTTCCCTTGTTGTATAGTTTAATCAGAACTTCCTATGCAACTTACAGAGTGGGCTGGCAATGCTACAAAGGAACATTCAGCTGTACATAGTAGTCTCCGGTAATAAGCTATGGAATCTCTCCTTTAATCTCTGTGGCGCTTTGCAGAGGTCCATTCCAGACAGCCTGTGCCTTGGCCCTGGAACCTCTTCTAATTAATAAAGCCATTTGCGATTGTGAGGATTTGAGGACTTAGTGATTATTACAATGTATCCAGGAAGCTCTTACGTAGAAATCTACAGGCAGTTTCAGTTTACCTACATGTTCCCCAGACACTAGCTTTGTATCCATGATCTGCTATTCATTACATACCTACCAGGACACTGTATCCTCGGTTTGTAAAAATACAACTATCTACCAGACGTACGGGTAGTCAAAGTGTCAAAGCCATCATGTTACATACATATATACTCTTACATAAGGGACCAAATGAAAACAAACAGACTATCAAACATTGTTAGGTTTAATGACCTACAAGAACATTTTTTCCCTTTAACTTATGTTTATACTTCAGCTAATTTCCGCATTTTGTAGCTAGGTGTCAGGATCAGATTAATAAATCTTCTGTTACTTATTTGGAAACATAGAAGATAGACATCAGCAAGAAGGCCAGCTGGTCCATCCATTTATTTCATTTCTATCTTAGGATATATATGAGTTTATCCCAGACATACTTCCAGTCACTTTACCAACCACATCTGCTGAAAGTCTCATCCAAGCATCTACCACTGCTTCTGATCTTCCCAAAACTAACCCCAAATTGTGCCCCCTTGTTATTGAGTTCAGTTTATTATTTTTATTATTGTGTCCAAGTATAAAATAAATTATTAGGTTTACTATGAGCAATAGGGTGCTGGAGGTCCACAATTGTTAGCCACTAGGCAAGTTACTCTTTGTTATCACATTAATATCACAATGTCAGTGTGTTGCCTTGATCCTCATTGCGGCGTAAGCACAAGGAGATTTGCTAGGGTGCTTATATAAACCCATTTTTTGCATCTTTTTGTTAAATGTTTACATGTACATTTACCTTGTACCTCGGCAATAACTCTTTCACTGGGCATTGTTTAGACCTCCACTGTTCTCTTTTCCCATCGGTTTTCCCTGGAAAGTTATGTTGCATTGGACATTATCTATTATATATATATGTGTGTGTGTGTGTTTTTGATTTTTTTCATTTACTCTTCTCTTTTTTTTTGTTAATCTTTTTAAATCGTTTAAATCTGTTAATGTTTTAAATGTTTGTGTTTGCACTTATGTCAAATAAACTTTGATAAATTGATCTATATACGCCTCCTCGCTGTTTCTATACTATGAGCAATAGAAGCATATAAAGTAAATATTTATTAATTATTGTACTTTCATAGGGCAACAATCCCCAAAAGAGATTTTATAGGGTCAGAGGAAGATGATTAGAAGTCTCAACCTTCCCCCAACAACTGTAACAGTGTACTATAGGTTTTACAGACAACTGACTACTTTAAAAAAAAAATTTTTTAATATATATATATATATCTTAAAAATAATAATAATGACCGTGTATATAACATATTTACATATACAGGACTATTCCCCACTTCCCTGCTGCCAACCATGCAAGGAGGTACCCCACAGAAAAAAGCACCAACCAGGACTGGGCCACAGCTCTCAGAGGGTCATAAAGCAACTACATGGTAGGTCTTTTTGGTATGGTCTTGGCCCTCTCTACCATGTCATTCTATATGCAAATAAAAAGCCTGAACCTACTACTATGTTGTCATTGAAATACACTCAGGCTTACCTTTATTTCCACGGTCATCTCCCCAGGAGTTTTCTACTCGCCATTTCTCATATTCACCTTCATGGCCATCCTGGAAATGCAGAGTAATACACAATGTGAAGAACTGAATTTAACCGAAGAAGCAAATGGCAACACAAATGTTTAGATAGTGGAATTAATAGGCAATGCAAACATCTTTCCAGAGCTCTTCTTGTACCTAGGCCTGTAACCATGACAAGCAGGCATCCTCTGTGTTGTACTGTTCCATAGTCTCGCTGCTTCTTACTAAAGATAATGGGGGAGATTTATCAAAACCTGTCCAGAGGAAAAGTTGCCCAGTTGCCCATAGCGACCAATCAGATCGCTTCTTTCATTTTGCAGAGGCCTTGTTAAAAATGAAAGTAGTAATCTGATTGGTTGCTATGGGCAACTCAGCAACTTTTCCTCTGGACAGATTTTGATGAATCTCCCCCTATGTTTTTGTGGTTGTTTCATTGAATTAATTTAAAAAAAGGGTCCTTTCTTGAAGAAATTTAACATTAGAAGTTACATGTACTAGATTTATAAGGTGGGACATTGATTCAGGGATTTATTCTGAATTAGGAAGGAATTATTCCCATGGTATGGGTTTATTTTTTTCTGTCTTACTCTGGTCCAACACAGTAGGGTTTTAGGATGAACCTGAAAAACTCACATCTTTTCCACCCTATCAACAATGTAACTCTGAATTTACAGTATGGGAATTTAATGTTACTGAATGGCATCATGAAAACAAACAAGACACCAATATATCATATGCAATCTGACTCTTTCCTTTAGCTAAAATGTGATTTATCTTTAGCTGAAAATGTTCTTATCCTTTTATCTAAGCTAGAACTGCACATTTGGAGTCCATTTACACCAGCGTAGAGCTATATATCAGTCCATTTACACCAGCATAGAGCTATATATCAGTCCATTTACACCAGCGTAGAGCTATATATCAGTCCATTTACACCAGCGTAGAGCTATATATCAGTCCATTTACACCAGCGTAGAGCTATATATCAGTCCATTTACACCAGCGTAGAGCTATATATCAGTCCATTTACACCAGCGTAGAGCTATATATCAGTCCATTTACACCAGCGTAGAGCTATATATCAGTCCATTTACACCAGCATAGAGCTATATATCAGTCCATTTACACCAGCATAGAGCTATATATCAGTCCATTTACACCAGCGTAGAGCTATATATCAGTCCATTTACACCAGCGTAGAGCTATATATCAGTCCATTTACACCAGCGTAGAGCTATATATCAGTCCATTTACACCAGCGTAGAGCTATATATCAGTCCATTTACACCAGCGTAGAGCTATATATCAGTCCATTTACACCAGCGTAGAGCTATATATCAGTCCATTTACACCAGCGTAGAGCTATATATCAGTCCATTTACACCAGCGTAGAGCTATATATCAGTCCATTTACACCAGCGTAGAGCTATATATCAGTCCATTTACACCAGCATAGAGCTATATATCAGTCCATTTACACCAGCATAGAGCTATATATCAGTCCATTTACACCAGCGTAGAGCTATATATCAGTCCATTTACACCAGCGTAGAGCTATATATCAGTCCATTTACACCAGCGTAGAGCTATATATCTGTCCATTTACACCAGCATAGAGCTATATATCAGTCCATTTACACCAGCGTAGAGCTATATATCAGTCCATTTACACCAGCATAGAGCTATATATCAGTCCATTTACACCAGCGTAGAGCTATATATCAGTCCATTTACACCAGTGTAGAGCTATATATCAATCAGTCCATTTACACCAGTGTAGAGCTATATATCCGTACATATTCACCAGCGTAGAGCTATATATCAGTCCATTTACACCAGCGTAGAGCTATACATCAGTCCATTTACACCAGCGTAGAGCTATACATCAGTCCATTTACACCAGCGTAGAGCTATACATCAGTCCATTTACACCAGCGTAGAGCTATACATCAGTCCATTTACACCAGCGTAGAGCTATACATCAGTCCATTTACACCAGCGTAGAGCTATACATCAGTCCATTTACACCAGCGTAGAGCTATACATCAGTCCATTTACACCAGCGTAGAGCTATACATCAGTCCATTTACACCAGCGTAGAGCTATACATCAGTCCATTTACACCAGCGTAGAGCTATATATCAGTCCATTTGCACCAGCGTAGAGCTATATATCAGTCCATTTACACCAGTGTAGAGCTATATATCCGTACATATTCACCAGTGTAGAGCTATATATCAGTCCATTTACACCAGCGTAGAGCTATACATCAGTCCATTTACACCAGCGTAGAGCTATACATCAGTCCATTTACACCAGCGTAGAGCTATACATCAGTCCATTTACACCAGCGTAGAGCTATACATCAGTCCATTTACACCAGCGTAGAGCTATACATCAGTCCATTTACACCAGTGTAGAGCTATACATCAGTCCATTTACACCAGTGTAGAGCTATATATCAGTCCATTTGCACCAGTGTAGAGCTATATATCAGTCCATTTACACCAGTGTAGAGCTATATATCCGTACATATTCACCAGTGTAGAGCTATATATCAGTCCATTTACACCAGCGTAGAGCTATACATCAGTCCATTTACACCAGCGTAGAGCTATACATCAGTCCATTTACACCAGCGTAGAGCTATACATCAGTCCATTTACACCAGCGTAGAGCTATACATCAGTCCATTTACACCAGCGTAGAGCTATACATCAGTCCATTTACACCAGCGTAGAGCTATATATCAGTCCATTTACACCAGCGTAGAGCTATACATCAGTCCATTTACACCAGTGTAGAGCTATATATCAGTCCATTTGCACCAGTGTAGAGCTATATATCAGTCCATTTGCACCAGTGTAGAGCTATATATCAGTCCATTTACACCAGTGTAGAGCTATATATCCGTACATATTCACCAGTGTAGAGCTATATATCAGTCCATTTACACCAGCGTAGAGCTATATATCAGTCCATTTACACCAGCGTAGCGCTATATATCAGTCCATTTACACCAGCGTAGAGCTATACATCAGTCCATTTACACCAGCGTAGAGCTATATATCAGTCCATTTACACCAGTGTAGAGCTATATATCAATCAGTCCATTTACACCAGTGTAGAGCTATATATCCGTACATATTCACCAGTGTAGAGCTATATATCAGTCCATTTACACCAGCGTAGAGCTATATATCAGTCCATTTACACCAGCGTAGAGCTATATATCTGTCCATTTACACCAGCATAGAGCTATATATCAGTCCATTTACACCAGCGTAGAGCTATATATCAGTCCATTTACACCAGCATAGAGCTATATATCAGTCCATTTACACCAGCGTAGAGCTATATATCAGTCCATTTACACCAGTGTAGAGCTATATATCAATCAGTCCATTTACACCAGTGTAGAGCTATATATCCGTACATATTCACCAGCGTAGAGCTATATATCAGTCCATTTACACCAGCGTAGAGCTATACATCAGTCCATTTACACCAGCGTAGAGCTATACATCAGTCCATTTACACCAGCGTAGAGCTATACATCAGTCCATTTACACCAGCGTAGAGCTATACATCAGTCCATTTACACCAGCGTAGAGCTATACATCAGTCCATTTACACCAGCGTAGAGCTATACATCAGTCCATTTACACCAGTGTAGAGCTATACATCAGTCCATTTACACCAGCGTAGAGCTATACATCAGTCCATTTACACCAGCGTAGAGCTATACATCAGTCCATTTACACCAGCGTAGAGCTATACATCAGTCCATTTACACCAGTGTAGAGCTATACATCAGTCCATTTACACCAGTGTAGAGCTATATATCAGTCCATTTGCACCAGTGTAGAGCTATATATCAGTCCATTTACACCAGTGTAGAGCTATATATCCGTACATATTCACCAGTGTAGAGCTATATATCAGTCCATTTACACCAGCGTAGAGCTATACATCAGTCCATTTACACCAGCGTAGAGCTATACATCAGTCCATTTACACCAGCGTAGAGCTATACATCAGTCCATTTACACCAGCGTAGAGCTATACATCAGTCCATTTACACCAGCGTAGAGCTATACATCAGTCCATTTACACCAGCGTAGAGCTATATATCAGTCCATTTACACCAGCGTAGAGCTATACATCAGTCCATTTACACCAGTGTAGAGCTATATATCAGTCCATTTGCACCAGTGTAGAGCTATATATCAGTCCATTTGCACCAGTGTAGAGCTATATATCAGTCCATTTACACCAGTGTAGAGCTATATATCCGTACATATTCACCAGTGTAGAGCTATATATCAGTCCATTTACACCAGCGTAGAGCTATATATCAGTCCATTTACACCAGCGTAGCGCTATATATCAGTCCATTTACACCAGCGTAGAGCTATACATCAGTCCATTTACACCAGCGTAGAGCTATATATCAGTCCATTTACACCAGTGTAGAGCTATATATCAATCAGTCCATTTACACCAGTGTAGAGCTATATATCCGTACATATTCACCAGTGTAGAGCTATATATCAGTCCATTTACACCAGCGTAGAGCTATATATCAGTACATTTACACCAGTGTAGAGATATTTCAGTACATTTACACCAGTGTAGAGCTATTTCAGTACATTTACACCAGTGTAGAGCTATATATCTGTAAATTTACACCAGCGTAGAGCTATATATCAGTCCATTTACACCAGTGTAGAGCTATATATCAGTACATTTACACCAGCGTAGAGCTATATATCAGTACATTTACACCAGTGTAGAGCTATATCCGTACATTTACACCAGTGCAGAGCTATATCAGTACATTTACACCAGTGTAGGGATATATACTTACGGAGTAGTGTCCTTTTAATTCATATGATAACGGAAAATGAATCAGCTTATGTGATCTGATCAATATCACTGGTTGAGAACGGTAAACCTCCGAATACAGGCTGCATTTATGACCTCTTTGTAATAATGTAGTGAGTAAATTTTTGCATAATCCATTCCCTATACCAGTGTTTCCCAACCAGGGTGCCTCCAGCTGTTGCAAAACTACAACTCCCAGCATGCCCGGACAGCCAACAGTATGCTGGGAGTTGTAGTTTTGCAACAGCTGGAGGCACCCTGGTTGGGAAACACTGGTATAGGGAATGGATTATGCAACAATTTACTCACTACATTTCCAACAGCTGGAGGCACCCTGGTTGGTAAACACTGCCCTATACATTGCCACAAACTATACAGCAACAAGTGACCCCTGTTTTTGCCCATTCATGGCCATTCCACACATATAGCAATGAAGTTATATGAACCTAAAACTGTAAAACCAAGTCTTGTAAGAAGCAGCTTCCAAGGAGGCAGTTTCCAGACAAGGACACTTAATCAGGGAGAATGTTTTACCCCATCACACAGGAGTGGGAGCTTATCTGATGCCTTTGATGCTATTAGGTGCAGTACAAAGAATTAAAACGGCAGAGTCACAAGTTAATCTCATACCAGCAGCACGAACAAAGGTTTTAATGTTGCTTAAATGCAACAGCGGATTTAAGTTTGCTCAATCCTTTACCATCCCAAGCACAAATTCCCAGGCAAGGTATTCTTTCTTTTGCTATTTTCTTAGATAATCCAGTTAAGAGACAGAAAAGCGCTGCATTCTGTAACCATCGGGGTGGGAAGAATAACAAACCGGAAGGTCAGTGTACAAAATTTTTTTTAATGAATCTCCTCCTGGGGCTTTTTCTCAGTATACAAGACTCATGAGGTCAGTATCTTCACAGAGCAGAAGGGGTCGAATTCTCTTCTGTCGTCAGAAAGTATACTAGAGAGCAATGTGGGAGTTGAGGTGAAGTGTATAGAAGGGTACATATTTCAGAATAAGGGATGCTTCTGAGAAAAGATAAAGGAAGTTACAAAAAATGAAACCCCATAAAATAGAGATTAAGAGAAATCCTGATTGAAAGTACTGTAAATATGCGATTTAGCCTTAAAGGGGTACCCCAGTGGAAAACATTTTTTTTTTAAATAAACTGGAGCCAGAAAGTTAAAGTGTACCTTTCGTCAGCAAAAACTTTTAATATATTGTAGATATGACAATAATATGTGTATTTGTAATATACATTGGTTAAAAAATGTGTATATTTATGGGTGAAAAAGTGCTGTCCCTGCAACTATTGCCTTTGGAGTACAAATACAGGAAGTGAGGACAGAACAAGCAGGGCTCTGTGCAGGCTCCTGGTTTGTCAATCATCCTCATGTGTGAGCCCATTAGCATGTCACAGAGCCTCCGTGCGCACAGAGCCCCGCTTGCCCTCCGTGAGCACAGAGCCCCGCTTGTCCTCCGTGAGCACAGAGCCCCGCTTGTCCTCCGTGAGCACAGAGCCCCGCTTGTCCTCCGTGCGCAAAAAGTTTATGTTGATGACAGGTACACTTTAAACAGATTTGTATATTAGGAGTTGTCACTAGCGCTCCTGTGGATTACTTCTATTTAAAAATCTTATTACTTCCAGTACTCATCAGCTGCTGTATACTATAGAGGAAGTTCTTTTCTTTTTGAATTTCCTTTCTGTCTGACCACAGTGTTTGGGAACTTTCCAGAGTAGGAGCAAATCCCTATAGCAAATCTATACAGCTTTAGACAGTTCCTGACATGGACAAATGAACTTCCTCTGTATTATACAGCAGCTGATAAGTATTGGAAGGATTAAGATTTTTTAATAGAAGTAATTTACAAATCTGTTTAGCTTTCTGGCACATAAAATGTTTTCCCAGTGGAGTACCCCTTTAAAGATGCACCTCAGGGTGCAATATTAACCCTAAAAAAATGTTTACAAGTAAATACCATTTCTTTATAGATTTTTTTTATTCTCAGACAGCGCCGTTCTTATAAATAATTCCAACCCTACATGGGTGAGCGTGCATGGCTAGATGCCTGACTATATTTACAGCTAGGTGACTAACCTTTAACACAGGACGATTATTGGCCAAACAAATGTTTACTCCCGACTATTGCCCTGTGAAAGAGGCCATGCAATCAGCTGATAAACAAGCAGACAGAACACTCATTCGGCTGCTCATCCTAGGTTTTCTCTCTCTTTTCTCTCCCCTTGTAGAGGTTAGAAAGGGATGATAACCAAGCGCACCCTTCCATAGGCCAAGAAAATCAGCTGTATCTTTTAAAATGAACAGGACTGAAATGGCACATACACTGCTCCAAAAACTTCGGGGGAAGATAAATGGGCACTGTCAGATACAAAAACTTTTGATATGTTGTAAAGCATGTATAACCAATAGGTTTTGCAATTGCTTTCATTTAAAAAATTTCAGTATGATTAAGAACAAAATGAATTATCAACGATCAATGGAAACCAAAATCATCAGTTACTTTTAGACCAAAGTAAAAATGAAAATCATACTCAGATTTAATTTGTGCAAATTTATTCATAGCAACTGTCAATGGGACTGTGAATGGGGTTTGTCAGAACCCAGCAGTTTCTGTTGTGCTCCATCCTAATTCAGGGTCTGACCAATACAAGAAAAAAAAGTCCTGAACAGACCCTGAACGGGAAGGATGTTAACAGCAGTGTGAAAGAAGCCCAACCTTAATAGGCTACAGGTACGTCATGCTACCAGTAAGCACAAGAACACAAAGTGTGAAAACTGAGAAGAAAAACGCCAGGAAGGATAAGGGGAGAGTAATGTCTATAAAACCCCTTTTCCTTTTTGTTGGTTGTTATCTTACTGTTGTCTTTGTTCAGGCTGACCCTTCCACAGGCTGAGAAAAGTTGCCTTCAGAGATGAATAAGTGTATGTTTCCACAGCAGAATTTCCGCAATTCTGCAGAAATTCAGTTCAGCAGGCTTTGCAGAACCCCGCCAGGATTCTGTTCTCATGGAATTCAGCTATGGAGTTCAGCGAATGTGGAAAGAATGCCCGCTGCGGAAATTCTGCTGTCTGAATGGGACTGGGAATCCCATTTAAATCAATAAATAGTAAGTTACGGCAGAAATTACAGCTGAATTCCGCACTGAAATTCCATTGCGTGAACATATTGTAAGAGCCATAGAAATGAATTCAAGTAGACAATAACTTTCAAGCACTAAGAGGAATTTATATAGAATAGCATATTTATGTTTATGGGGTTATTCAGGAATCTAATTATATATAATATATATATATATATATATATATATATATATATATATATATATATATATATATATATATATTTATATATATATATATATATATTATATTATATTATAATATAATATATATATATATATACACACACACACACACACACACACACACACACACACACACACACACACACATATATCTATCAACTGGCTCCAGAAAGTTAAACAGATTTGTAAATTACTTCTATTAAAAAATCTTAATCCTTTCAGTATTTATGAGCTGCTGAAGTTGAGTTGTTATTTTCTGTCTAAGTGCTCTCTGATGACACCTGTCTCGGGAACCGCCTAGAGTAGAAGCAAATCCCCATAGCAAACCTCTACTCTGTGCAGTTCCCGAGACAAGCAGAGATGTCAGCAGAGAGCATTGTTGCCAGACAGAAAAGAACAACTCAACTTCAGCAGCTGATAATTATTGGAAGGATTAAGATTTTTTAATAGAAGTGATTTACAAATCTGTTTAACTTTCGGGAGCCAATATATATTATATAATATAGAATATAGAATATATAATATAATATATCTAAAAAAAAACACAACAAAGTATTTTCCCCCTGAAATACCCCTTTAAGGTTTTTGCTACAATTTAATAATGCTAGGGATGTAGAGACCCTGACATTTGTACCATTAAGTAGGTTTTGTGATGAATAAAAAATGTAATATTTTGGCTTCATACTCCACCTTCTCAGTGACAGCAGTCAGAGCCATGGCATGTGTCATCAGAGAGTCTCCAAAAATAAGTCTCTCTGCCTTGTTCATGTTCTTGACAGAAACCCCAAACACCAGCTCGTGGTCAAATCTAAAATGAAAGGATTGAAAAGGTTTGAAACGAACTGAAAGTAAGTGCAATAAAAAACACAAAGTATAAAAATAAAATGTGCTAAAAATATATTCTTCATAGCGGCTGTATGACATAATAAAGGAAAACTGTCATCAGTGTCACCCGCAAAACCTGTTGGTACAGGCTTGTAGTGCAGGTGACACGGATTAAAATGATACTCACCACTGCCAGATCCTTTCCTGCTGTTATGCTTTTCTTATTCGGTTGCAGGCTTGGGGCAACACGGGCAGAGCTCCAGAAGCACGCTGAAATCTCTGCTGCAGCTTTCTCACTGTGCCTGCGCTCTGAAGATTCTACAGTGTCGAGAGCGGAGGGAGGTTTATGCGGCCTCAGCCAATCAGGGAGGACCTGCGAGCTGCTGGGTGATGCGGACACAGGATTCTTTAGGGGGCAGGAATCTTCAGAACACAGTTGAAGTGAGGAAGCAGCAGCCGCTGTGACATCGTGCTCCTCAAGTTCCGCCTGTGCCCCAAGCACACAACCAAATAAAAAGCATAACTGCTGAACAGAGCTACAGATCTGGTAGGGGTAAGCATCATTTTAATCAGTGTCACCCGCACTACAAATTTTTATCAACCGGTTGTGTGATTGACACTGATGACAGTTTTCCTTTAAGATCCACACTGATCCTTTTTAATTTTTACTCCATTTTTCATGATTTCCATTCATTTTACTAGAAACCATACCCAACCTGTTTTCCACCACATTAGGCTGGCCACACACTTTAAATAGTGTAGCTATTGGTTGAGCACTAGTAAGGGTATGTTCACACTATGGACATTCAGGGATTTCCTTGCTGAATTTCCAAAGTGGGATTTGAATCGATCACAATGAAATTGACACTTATGTCTGTGGCAGTTTGCATAGGAGAAATGCCATTGGAAAAGGAACTCCTTGAAAGTTCTACAGAGCTTTCGATACGTGAACTAAGCAGCAGAATCTGCAGACGGAAATTCAGTACTGTGCGCAAGACCTAAGATTGCTTCTTCACTTATTTCTTTAGTTTATATTCAATGCATTTAGAAAGTCTTTAGACCCTTTCACTTTTATTTACATTTTGTTAAGTTACGGCCTAGTGCTAAAATCTAAAATCAAACAAACCCAACAAACACTAACACCAACCACAACCACCATCAACCCCCCCCCCCCACTCACTCATTCTGCACTCCATATCCAATAAAGACAAAGTGCAAAAAAAGGAAAAACTACAATTGGACATGGACATAAGTATTTAGACCCTTTGCTATGACACTTGAAATTTAGCTCTGGCTCCTCCCATTTCTCTTGATCATCTCAGATTTTTCTACACCTTGATTGGAGTCACCTGTGGTAAATTCAGATGATTGGACATGATTTGGAAAGAGAGCCCTGTCTATATAAAAGGTCTCACAGTTGACAATACATATCAGGGCAAAAGGCATGAGGAGAAAATAACTGCCTGTAGAGCTCAGAAACAGGCTTGTGTGGAGACCCAAAAACATTTTTTTTTGATGCACTAAAAAGAGCTCAGTGGCCTCCATAAATAAATAAGTGGAAAAAGTTGGAACAACCAGGACTCTTCTTATAGTGGGACATCCTGCCAAATTAGGTAATCAGGGGAGAAAGGTCTTTGTAAGAAAGGTGACCAAGAACCCAACAGTCACTCTGACTAGACTCAAAAAGATCCTTTATGCAGATGGGAGAAACTTCCAGAAGGTCAACCATCACCGCAGAACACCATAATCTTGGATTTATGGCAAAGTGGCCAGAAAGAAGCCTTTTCAGAGTAAAAGACACACCAAAGCCACCTGAAGGTTTAAGAAACGAAAAAAACAAAAACACCTAAAACCCGTTTTTCAGACTGTGAGAAACCAGATTCTCAGGTCTGATTAAATCAAAATTTAGCTTTCTAGCCTTAATTTGAAAAGAGTCATGCCTGGAGGAAACCGGGGACTGCTCTTTACCTGCCCAATACCATCCCTACAGTGAAGCATGGTGGTGGCAGCATCATGCTGTGGGGGTATTTTTTAGCAGCTGGTTCAGGGAGACTGGTCACGCTTGATGGAAAGCTGAATGGAGCAAAGTACAGAGATATTCTTAATGAAAACCTGATCCAAAGCACTCTGGACCTCAGGGCCAAAGTTTCACCCTCCAACAACACAATGACCCTAAGCACACAGCCAAGACACCACATGAGCGACTAAGGGAAAACTGTGTGAAGGTTGTGGGGCCCAGTCAGAGCCCTGATGTGAACCCAACTGAACATCTCTGGAGACCTGAAATGGCTTTCCCATCCAACCTGACAAGGCTTGAGAGGACCCAAATCCAGGTGTACATTCATTGTGACATCATACCCAAGAGGACTGGAGGCTGCAATCACTACTAAAAAGGTGATTCAACTAAGTAAAGGGTCTAAATACTTATGTCAATGCTAATTGAAAAGGAAAAACTAAAATATTGCAAAGATTTCTAACATGGATTTGTATTTTATTTTAACATAAGGCGGCAACATAAAATGTAAAATAAGTTAAAGGGGTCTAAAGACATTCCGACTGCATTGTACACAAAAAGCAACAAATATAAAACATACCAAACTTAAAAACTACACGTTAGACTTCTTAAGACAGCAAAAGAATGACATATGGACCAATGACATTAATGGCACAACAGCCTAAACACAGAACATGGGGTGCACACATGTGACCGTCATCCTATTCTAATGAGACCCCCCCTATTTGAGATAATGGGGTGTTCTTCTGATCAGGCCTATTGCAATTATACATACATCCCATACATATGTTAAGTAGAATGCTCACATTGATCTTCACTCCTTGGACCCTTTAAAGGGGTACTCCGGCGCTAAGACATCTTATCCCCTATCCATAGGATCGGGGATAAGATGCCTGATTGCGGGGGTCCCGCCGCTGGGGACCCCCCGTGATCTTCCACGCTGCACCCAGTTAGAATCAGCCCCTGGAGCATGCTTGCTCCTGGTCCGATTACTGGTGATCACAGGGACGGAGAATAGTGATGTCACGTCTCCGCCCCCTCAATGCAAGCCTATGGAGGGGGCGGGTCACGCCCCCTCCATAGGCTTGCATTGAGGGGGCGGAGCGTGACGTCACTATGCTCCGTCCCCATGATTGCCAGTAATCAGACCCGGAGCAAGCTCGCTCCGGGGGCTGATTCTAATGGGGTGCGGCGTGGAAGATCACGGGGGTCCCCAGCGGCGGGACCCTCGCGATCAGGCATCTTATCCCCTATCCTTTGGATAGGGGATAAGATGTCTTAGCGCCGGAGTACCCCTTTAAAAAGGGACAAATTTTATTTGCTGCAGAAGATAAATGTTAAAAATAAACTACACATTGAATTGACACTACTTTGAATACATCATCTATTATTCTTACATATATTTTTTATATGTTTTAATGCAACTTACACATTCATGTCATTGATTCCTAATTTTCCTTGAAAGTGCTTTCCAACATCACATCCAAACCACACTGCCTATTATAAAAAAAAAAAAAAAAAAGGAAGAGAATAAAAGTAGCAAAACAGAGACAATACACAAATACTTACACAGCTGTATAACATTATGGAAGATGTAATGTAAAAGATCTATAGATGTCGTCACTTGGCAGGTTTAATAATGGAAACATTTACAAAGACTGTTCCTAAGTCATATAGATTGTGGAAATGCTCAGGTAGATACCCAGGTGATGAATGACTTATCTGCTCATGTACTGCATAAGCTTTGTATGTTTTTTTGTATTATTCTTAGTACCTCCATGAACATCTTCCTTTAGATGTTTTATGAAATACGTGCACTAGACCCAATCTTTATTTTTTCAAATACCGTATAAGACGACTTTGCGTATAAGACGACCCCCAACTTTTACAGTTAAAATATAGAGTTTGGGATATACTCGCCATATAAGACTACCCCTCCTACCGCGATGTACGGTACCTTGTAGTTCCCCCCACATTAAGTTGCCAGCTCCCCCACATTTGATCAGCAGCTACCCCCCCCACATTTGGTCAGCAGCTCCCCCCCCCCCCACATTTGGTCAGCAGCTCCCCCCCCACATTTGGTCAACAGCTCCCCCCCCAACATTTGGTCAACAGTTCCCCCCCACATTAGATTGGCAGCTCCCCCTAACAGACATACAGCTTCCAGCCCTATACAGTGTATGGCTGCAGGCTGTATGTCTGTACTGGTCTGCCCCCACAGTGTTCCGATCACCGCTCCTCCGGCCCGGGTCACCATCTACTGCTATGGCCTATGGACCATAGCAGTAGGTGCCGGGATCGGGGAGCAGTGACCGGATCATGTAAGATAGCACAGCCGGTCACTCACCAGGCCCCACGGCGCGCGTCCTTCTGCGGTCCTACTGGTCCTGCGCTCCTCTGCCTCTATGGTTGTAGGCACAACCATAGAGACGGAGGACCGGACCGAAGGAGGACGCGCGCCGACCGGGGAATGTTAAGTGACCGGCGGACATCCTTATGTCCCGAAAAGATTTTTCGGGGACACGGGGATGTCTGGCATAGGAATACCTATGATTATCTGCCCGGGCCGGCTCCCGTGTGTGGCTGCAGGTGGGGGCCGGCCAGAGCAGGTAAAAAAATAATACTGTATACTAAAAACCAGATGGCCCTCCAGCTGTTGTAAAACTACAACTCCCAGCATGCCCGGACAGCCTTTGCCGTGCTGGGAGTTTTAGTTTCACAACAGCTGGAGGCACCCTGGTTTTTAGTATACAGTATTAGTTTTTACATGCTCTGGCCGGCCCCCACCTGCAGCCACACACGGGAGCCGGCCCGGGCAGATAATCAGAAGTTTTCTATCCCGGACCTCAATACCCGGCGTATAAGATGACCCCCAACTTTTCAGAAGAAAATTTTGGGTTAAAAAGTCGTCTTATACGCCGGGATATACGGTAACTCCTTTCTAAAACAGTGAAACATAATCACCTATTTAGGAATACCAAGCACAAGCTACTGTACTCACCTCTCCATCCTTAATGGAGGCAGCTGCCAGCTTTTTTAACACGTCAATAGATTGGTTATTATACAGAGTTTTTCTGCCTTCTGCCATATTCCCAAGAAATTGTACAGTATAGAGTTTTTCAAATGGGTTTTGTGGTCGAGGATCATTCACAAGGCAGATCTGCAATGAGAAAGAAACATAAATGTGTCACTAAATAAGAACCATTCGGCCCATTTAGTCTGATCTATATGCTGAATAATATGAATAGTCCCTGGCCCTATCTTATATGGAGGATAGCCTTATGCTTATCCCATGCATGCTTAAACTCCTTCACTGTATTTGCAGTGACCACTCCTGCAGGAAGGCTATTCCATGCATCCATTACTGCCTCATACATCTGCAGAAACCTTTGCCTCTCACATGTCATCTTGTGGTAGTTTTTCTTCTTTTTGAACATATATATTCTCCTCCTTTACCGTGTTGATTCCCTTTATGTATATAGAAGTTTCTATCATATCCCTGTCTCATCTTTCTTTCAAGCTATACATGCTAAAGTCGTTTAAAGGGGTACTCCAGTGGAAAAAAAAAAATTCCATATCAACCGACTCCAGAAAGTTAAAGGGGTACTCCGGTGGAATTATTACTATAATTTTTTTATTTTATTTTTTTAAATCAACTGGTGCCAGAAAGTTAAAACAGATTTTTAAATTACTTCCCAGTACTTCTTTTTGGAACACAGAGCTCTTTGCTGACATCACGAGCACAGTGCTCTCTGCTGACATCTCTGTCCATTTTAGGCACTGTCCAGGGCAGCATATGTTTTCTATAGGGATTTTCTTCTACTCTGGACAGATCTTTAAATGGACCAAGATGTCAGCAGAGAGCACTGTGGTCATGATGTCAGCAGAGAGCACTGTGTTCCAAAAAGAAAAGAATTTCCTCTGAAGTATTCAACAGCTAATAAGTACTGGAAGGATTAAGATTTTTTAATAGAAGTAATTTACAAATCTTTAACTTTCTGGCACCAGTTGGAAAAAAATAAAATAAAATAAAAATTAAAACTTTTCCACTGGAGTACCCCTTTAAACAGATTTGTAAATTACTTTTAATAAAAAAAAAATCTTAATCCTTCCGGTACATTTCAGCTGCCGTATACTACAGAGAAAGTGGTGTCTTTTTTTTTCTGTCTGACAACAGTGCTCTCTGCTGACACCTCTCTGTCTGTGTCAGGAACTTTGAGGAGCAGGAGAGTTTTGTCGTGGGGCTTTTTTCCTATTCTGCACAGTTCCCGACACAGTTAGAGGTGGCAGCAGAAAAAAATAACTCAACATCCTGTGTAGTATACAGCAGCTGATAAGTACTGGAAGGATTAAGTTTTTTTTTTTTATAGAAGGAATTAAGAAATCTGTTTACCTTTCTGCCACCAGTTGAAATGAAAAAAAAAAAAATAGTTTTTTTCCACCGGAGTACCCCTTTAACCTTTTCTGGTAAGTTTTATCCTGCAATCCATGTACTAGTTTAGTAGCTGTTCTCTGAACTCTCTCCATTGTATCTTTATCCTTCAGAAGATACAGTCTCCAGTACTGCGCACAATACTCCAGGTGAGGTCTCACCAGTACCATTAATTACCTACCTACCTCCAGATTACTGATAACTAGCCCCATCTCTTGTTAATCCCCTTAATACTGTACATTAAAAACCTGAATCTATTCATTTTAGGGACATCTGGAAGGGGACAAATACTTCTTCACAACAGTATTTAAAACATTTTATACATCCAATATGCACATAATATAGGAAGTTTTACTACTTTGTTCTAAAACACCTTGTTAAACACTTGCTTGCTGCCACTTTTTATTCAATATATTATGTTCCAGTCAAGTGGAATTTAATGAAATGTGTCTCGTATTTCGTGACAAACCAGTATTCCCAATATGCAGGCCTGAGTGATGGCTCTGAAAGATACGCTGGCGAACAAACAACACAATGGGAAGTGGATGGGTGGGGGGGGCTGTTTTCATAATCTCAGAGCCAGGAAGAACTGATAAAAACAAAGCATGTGCTGAATGCTTCCTAGCCAGTTCTCTGCTTGCTCCAGCTATTGTATTTTTCAGGGTACAACACATTAGCAATTTCTAAAAGCAAAGATGCTGTAAAATAACTATAGTACAATTACTAAGAATACTAACTTACTCCAGCTGTTTATTATGGGACTATTTTTAGCTTGTTGTTTGTGTTTCTGATTAAAGGAAGGGGTACTCTGGCGCTAAGACATCTTATCCCCTATCCAAAGGAAAGGGGATAAGATGCTTGATCGCGAGGGTCCCGCCGCTGGGGACCCCCGTGATCTTGGACGCAGCACCCCGGTTAAAATCAGTCCCTGGAGCATGTTTGCTCCAGGTCTGATTACTGGCGATCACGGAGGCCGGAGCATTGTGACATCACAGGCCCGCCCCCTCAATGCAAGCCTATGGGAGGGGGCGTGACAGCTGTCACGCCCCCTCCCATAGGCTTGCATTGAGGGGGCGGAGCGTGACATTACAATGCTCCAGCCCCCGTGATCGCCAGTAATCAGACCCAGAGCAAACATGCACCAGGGACTGATTGTAACCGGGGTGCTGCGTGCAAGATCACGGGGGTCCCCAGCGGCGGGCCTCCCGCGATCAGGCATCTTATCCCCTATCCTTTGGATAGGGGATAAGATGTATTCGCACCGGAGTACCCCTTTAAAGTGAAGTCACATATGAAGTGATCTCCAATGACTACAAGCAGGAAACCCAGACTAACCTGATGATAATAAGTGTTAATAATATTTTAAAAAAATACTTGACATGTCTAAGGTTTTGATCGGTCAGGGTCTCAGTACAGAGACCTCCACTGATCTCTAGATAGACCTGGGAGAAGTGTGCTTTACTGGCTTGGAGTGAAGAGTGCTGTTGTGCACTTCTCCTGATCTCAGCACTGAAACCCCAACCTATCAGGTCCCAAAGCCATTAGACATTTATGGCATATCTAGATAATATGCCATAAGTGTTTATTATGTGACTACCCCTATAAATCATCTTCTACTTCCATTCTCTTCCAGATTGCATCTAGAGATCCATGTATTCTTCTAATATACAGGGTGGGCCATTTATGTGGATACACCTTAATAAAATGGGAATGGTTGGTGTGACCATGGTGGCCATTTTGAAGTCGGACATTTTGAATGCAACTTTTGTTTTTTTTCAATAGGAAGAGGGTCACGTGACACAAACTTATTAAGAATTTCACAAGAAAAACAATGATGTGCTTGGTTTTAATGTTACTTTATTCTTTCATGAGTTATTTACAAGTTTCTGACCACTTATAAAATGCGTTCAATGTGCTGCCCATTGTGTTGGATTGTCAATGCAACCCTCTTCTCCCACTGATCGTAACACCGCAGGAGAAATGCTAGCACCGGCTTCCAGTATCCGTAGTTTCAGGTGCTGCAGAATGGGCAAAACAAAAATTGGAACAGGACCCTCAGTTTACGCAGAAGATTTTGTTCAGTGATGAGGCAAACTTTTATGTGAATGGTGAAGTTAAACAAACCCACCGCTATTGGTCTGACACTAACCTACATTGGATAGATACCTCCAAGACTGTTGGAACACAAAAATGTATGGTATCGTATATGGGGTACAAAGATAGTGGGTCATTCTTAATCAATGGGCCACTGGATATGCGAAATTGCTACATGATGATGTGTTTCCCTCTTTATGCACTGAAGCTGGCACGTTCCCTGAGTTTTTCCAGCAAGATGGCGAACCACCCCATTATGGGTGTCAGGTCCGAGCATTCCTAGATGAACAGTTTCCTGGAAAGTGGATTAGTCATCATGGGCCAATTGAATGGCCCCCAAGGTCTCCCGATCTGACCCCCTTAGACTTTTACCTTTGGGGTCATCTGAAGGCAATTGTCTATGCTGTGAAGATACGAGATGTGCAGCACCTGAAACTACAGATACTGGAAGCCTGTGCTAGCATTTCTCCTGCGGTGTTGCTATCAGTGTGTGAAGAGTGGGAGAAGAGGGTTGCATTGACAATCCAGCACAATGGGCAGCACATTGAACACATTTTATAAGTGGTCAGAAACTTGTAAATAACTTATGAAAGAATAAAGTTACGTTAAAACCAAGCACATCATTTTATTTCCTGTGAAATCCCCAATAAGTTTGATGTGTCACTTGACCCTCTTCCTATTGAAAAAACAAAAGTTGGATTCAAAATGGCCGACTTCAAAATGGCCACCATGGTCACCAATCTTGAAAAGTTTCCCCCCCTCACATATTCTAATGTGCCACAAACAGGAAGTTATCACCAACCATTCCCATTTTATTAAGGTGTATCCATATAAATGGCCCACCCTGTACACCTCAACAAACCACTCAGAAAAGCCACAAACAGTCCTATAGTTTATTTTAAAAACAGGACAGCCATTTTTACTAGGGATCGACCGATATCGATTTTTTAGAGCCGATACCGATAATCTGTGGAGGTTAAGGCCGATATTCCGGTATAAGTTATCGGCTATTTATCCCCCACCCCTCCTGGCGACGCAGCTGCTGATCATTGATTTAAAGCGGACGCTTTAAATCAATGAACTGCAGCGGCTTTTGCGGTGCCAGAGACCACCGCCGCCCACTTCTCTCCCCCTGCCTGTCCTGGGGTCCTCCTGAGTCTTACCACCGCCGCTGCCCCCCTCCGTACCTATCCTCTGCCCAGAGACCGCCGCCGCCCGCTTCTCCCCCCCTGCCGGTCCTTAGTCCAACCACCACCACTGCCCCATTGCCTCCCCCATCCCCAGTTTTATAATTACCCGTTTCCAGGGCCCGCGCTACTTCTGGCTCTGGCGGTGTCCTGAGCTGTAACTGTGCGCACTGACGGTGACGTCGCGTTGAGGACGTCACTCATCATTGAGCAGCGCAGCGTAATACAGGATGCAACAGGAGCCAGAAGTAGCGTGGGCCCCGGGAACAGGTAATTATAAAACCGGGGATGGGGGAGGCAATGGGGCAGCGGCGGAGGCGGTCTCTGGCCGGTGCAGTGCGGTGGGGTTGGGGTGCGGTGGTGCATTATCGGCAAGGTAATTGCAGATACCGATAACCTCCAAAATCGTGAATATCGGCCGATAATATCGGCCAAACAGATAATCGGTCGATCCCTAATTTTTACCCTACAATTACATTTTACTTATATGACCGATAGAAGCTCACCTTGTCTTCTACGTTATAAAGTGGTTTTACATGCTCCGTATAAAATTCCTGGGGAGTTACAGGTCCAATCTTGTGATAAGTCTTCTCCTTGTCTCTAAATTCCCAGGTGAAAGTTTCTGGCGGGCTGCCCAGACATATACTAACCACTCGGTAAACCTGAACAAAGAAAGAAGAAAATCAAAATACTATAACAATCGTTAAAGTGTACCTGTCGCTTAAACAAAAAAAAAAAACTTTTGCTATGTCCTAGGGTCATGTCAAAATTTTTGATCGGTAGAGGACTTAGTGTTTAGACCCCAACCAATTGTTAGAACAAGCAGAGAGAAAAGTGCAGATGACCGAGACAATCCCATACACTTACAATGTAAGGGTGCGTTCACACAATGAAATTCCTGCAGAATTCCCTGGGTGTAATTCCGCAAGGGTAATTCCGCGGTGATAACTTATCAGTGTTAACGGGTCTCCATGAGACCGGTTCACACCGTGGAATTTCAGCAGCGTACCACTCTGCCACTGAAATTGTCTGCGCAAAGAAAGAACATGTTCATTCTTTGCACGGATTCCGCGAGCACTGCACAGCAGTCAGTCAATTGTGACGGCTCAGTGCCCCGCGGCCCTAGCGCAGAAGTATTTTCGGCGGTGGCTTGATGGAATCTCCGCCTCTGGAAGTCCGTGAGCGGAGATTCATCAGTGTGAACCCACCTTCAATTTGTCTTCCTTACCGCGCTCTTCTCTCAGCTAGTTCACCGACTGATCAAACCGTTTGACAAATTAAAAAGTTTTTAAAGTGACAGTGCCCATTTAAAATAGCTCAAGTATGACAATATCTTCGCAGCATTATGAAAACAGGTCAGAATCTAGGTACATTATTCATTATAAAAGGGACAATACTAGTATTCATGAAGATTATTAGTTTGCATACAAAAGCAACCTGCAGTAGGTGCTAAGAAATTCAGACAAGGTGACACTGGCAGCATAAAGAGTCAGAGGACAAGGTAATATTGTAGTTGACCCATCACTCAAAAGTGCATAATCCCTAGGAGTTCCTATTGCCCGACACACACAGTTCCGGGTACCGGGCAGGTGAATTTTTCCAGCCCTTAGCCCTGCTTCGGGCAAGCAGAGCCGAACCTGACAAGTGTGGTGACACTCAGCAGTCTGTAAGGAGCGGCTCCAGACTTGTGCCCGCTCCATAATCTGCAGCCTCCATCTGATTTCAGTAGCCGGGCCAACGCTAATAGCCAGCATGCGGTGATTGCCGTGGCTAGCTATTAACCCTTTAGATCGCCGCTGTCAAAGCTGACAGCGGCATCTAAAAGGGACATGTGAATGCTCCCTAGTGTGCTAGTGGGGTGGATCGCCCTTCCCGATCCACTATAGAGGTAGCTGGAGGGCTTACCTCTGTTCCCCGGTGTCTGTGGCTCTGTCATTGATAGAGCCCGGCTAGACTAGGCTCTATCAATGGATTGCAGAGCACACAGATCAATGGAGTTCAATAGAACGCTATTGATCTGTATGAGGAATCTAATGATTCCGCCTAAAAGTCTAATAAAAAGTGTAAAAATAAAAATAAAGTTTTATTAAAAGTTTAAAAGATGTTAAACGTTCAAATCACCCCCTTTTCCTCTATAAAAACATGTAAACATAATAAAAATAAACATATAGTATCATTGCGTGCGTAATTGAACAAATTAAAATATAACATTATGTATCCCATATAGTAAATTACGTAAATTTAAAAAATGTACCAAACCACAGAATTGAAACTTTTATAATATCCCAGAAAAAAAAAAAATATGAACCCTCATACAGCCTGGTATGCGGAAAAAAAAAAAAAAAAAAAAAAAAACCTACAGGGGTAAAAAAATGGCAATTAAAAAAAAATTTGAAAAAGTCCTGGATTTTTTTTTATTAATAAAACATGATGGAAACTATACAAATCTGGTATTGCTGTAATCAGGCAACCTAAAGTATCAAAACAACAACATGTAAGCTCAACCACAAGGTAAATGGTGTAGAAAAGAAAACCACCAAATCTGCAAAATTATCTTTTACTATTTCAATTTCACTTCACCGAATATATATATTTTTTGGTTCGGAGAATATGTTATTGAAAAATTAAAAAGGTATCATTATAGTAGGTAGTTATGGCTATTATAGGGCGAGGAGGAAAAAATGAGAGCGTAAAAGTGAAAATTGGTCCGGACAAGTGGATTGTCATGCGGGACAAGTAGATTTTGCTCTGTTTTAGTCCCGTGGACAACTATTTTTTTATTTTTATTTTTTTTAAATAAAATTTCCACACCCCTGCACATGTCATTTATAATACTGGTGTTTTCTTATGTGGCAGAGGTGTCTTCAGGGGGCCCTCTTGGGCAGCAATGCAACCGCTTCCTCTGCACCCCCTATAGTTATGCCACCGTATAGATTAGATATACAGTGCACACTACAGGGATACACAAATGCATAACAGAAGTAGATTAAAAAAAATTAATAAATACAGGACACTCACAGACTAGTTTGCCTCCAAAAGGTTGCAAAATGACAACTCCCAGCATGCCCTGACAGCTAAAGCGCTGAAGTAGAGCTGTCACATGATCTGGGTCTCCAACGTCATGCATACTGATGAATAAAACGTTGCAAACAGAACCCAGGGGATGCCCTAAGCATTGCACCAAGTCTCCAAAATCGCTTCCATTGCACTTAAGAGAATTTGCATAGTACAAAATTGCCCTTTATCTCGGGAACAGCTGAATGGATTTGGGTAAGGAATACAGGATCACCCCACACTAACCATCTGCATATTCAGGTTAGTGCAGGTAATCCAGCTGTCCGTTTTCCTTTAACCTAAGGGGTTAAACAAATTCAATAAATAGATAAAGACTGGAGTGATTTTTCCATATCAACCAATCCCAGCTCAGCTTTCATATCCTAATGAGCTCTGGTAAAATAAACCTGAGGTTGGATTGGTTGCTATGGGCAAAACAAGACTGTTCACAGTTGTCTTCCTTGTGACTCCTGATCCCATAGACAGAGCGTCTATCAGGTCTTGTGTACATGAGTAACTCCATGCTCCACACATGATGTAATGATCTGTTAGCCTAGATCTGGGTGTGAAGGCCCCTAATGGGCATAGTAGAGACCCAGAAGGAGGAAATGAGAGCACTAGAATGCCTGTAAACAGGATGCTGAGGGACAGAGATTACAGCACATAAATATTGGGTTAACAATGGCATAAAGCTGGCTATGACACCATGGAAGTATAAACTTCACTACAAGACGGCTCCATAAATCACTGGTATCAGCAAGAACTCAGCATTTTGGCAACTCGAGAGAAATATGGGGTTGAGCATTAGATATATAAACAGAAAAAGTAAAAAAGGAAATGCCCAATTTGATTCAATTCATTTAGCAAGTATGCCTCCTGACAGATAATATTTTGGATTTTATTCTATGTATCAAGCTGCGGCTCCAGCTTCCGTGACACATGTTCACAGCCAGTTTCTGCCAATATACATTATACAGTAGTAGAAACGGGTAAAACCTAAATAGTAGATAGATATTAAAAAGAGTAATAGCAGATATCCCAATATACCTATCCACCTCATTCATCAACATGGCACCCTAATAAGAGACATGGCAGAGAGGATAAACAAATCCCTGTGATTCTCACCACGCTGAGAAAACATGGTCCGTCTGTGATAAGGAGGAGGATGCTGGAAAGTGATCTATACACCATTACAGAGAAAGGAGACACTAAGGCCACATTCAAGCGGCGGAAATTCTGCAAGGATATTCACATAGCAGAATTTCTGCAGGGGAGTTCCGTTGTGGAAATCCCGCATTCCGCCGTCTGGAAAAATAGAAGTCGGGTCTTATATTTTTCTGGACTTCGGCTGCAGAATCCCATTAAAGTCAATGAGGCTTGATGTCTGCCAAATTGGTAAGGAATTCACACGGAATCTGCACGAACTTGACAGTCTTTAAAGTCTATCTTTTACTGAGCTGCGGGAGTTTACGCACAGATTATAAACTTCAGAATTCTGCACAGAACCAATGCAGATTTGTAGATTTTCTGCCTAGTCAAAAAGGATAGAGAAGACAACAGGAGGTCAGGATCCCCTCCCCTGTGAAATGACCCCACAGAGCAAGCCGAGAAACCTTTCCATTCATGTGAATGGGACAGCTCCTGATTATTGTTGTCCATGGGGCTTACTATAAAGCATCTGTAAAGGCTGTTAAAAAAAAAAAAAAAAAAAAACAGCTAAAAAGGCAAGATGGCTGCCCACATAAATAAAATTAATAAATGAAATTAGAAAAAATAACATGTTTCAGTATCTGGGTCTGATCAGTAACAAAAATCTAGAAAAAACATTACCTTAAAAAAAAAAAAAAAAAAAAAAAAAAAAAAAAAAAAAGGTACCTGCTTTTCATGTTAAACTGTTCTGTGTGTACATGATGAGCAACATTATTTCTGGCCATTATATAACTTGTATATGTATTTTTTTTTTTGCAGTTTTCTGCTCAGCAGGCTTTATCTATAAATTCAGTTCTCCCAGAGCTGGCAGGTGGAGCCTAATATCTATGGTGTCCCCCATACACTGCGCACGCGCACACACACACACACGAGAAATCCTGCACTTCTGCAAACATTGACAAAATTGTTGGTATCCTTCTGTTAAAAAGTGTAAAATAGTTGGGAGGCTTCACACTAAAAAAGGTATAGTAACTGGGCCGAGGTACTGAGTTGCACAATACCCGTAGTGCCAAAAAAGCCAGTAATAAAAATAGTAGAATCAGACTTCAAGGCGCAGTTGAAGAGATGTAGCTGGTATCAAAATATATGCTTTATTTAGGTAAAATATGCAATAAAATATTTAAGATAAACCCAAGTCTCTGAGCAGGACCCCTACTACAGAGATTGTATATTGTATAGATAGTAAAAAGCAGTTCATGCATGGTATAGTTATTAAAGATAGTAATAACCAATTGTAATATTATAGTAAATATAAAGTTGCCACTAGCATTTAGAAAAATAGTTGCAGCGCTGGTAATAAAAACAGGATGATATATCCATAAAACCTTTAGTGTCAGATGGTAGAACAGTGAGTATAGTCAAATAAGTTCAGGAAATAACAGAATGCAGGTTGGCAGAGGTGCTGATGCTCACAGCGCACCCGGCCTGAATGCGAAGGTACCTGCCATCTTCTTATGAATAGCCCCGTCTGTTGTGGAGATATATGTTCTCCTGGAACATTGGTCCGGTGGGTAGATGGCTTGGAGCTGTGTCCGGCCCTTGATAAGTAAAGTCACGGCAGCGCGGATGTTGAATCGCGGGGATATGCGCAGCGCTCACAGCAGCCATGTCCTCGTGCAGTGGCAAATTCATTCTGAGCACTTATCTTGCTGAATAGTGATCCGCTTGGCAAGGGACTCCAGCACTTGTGAATGGAAAAGTATCTTGTCAGTGGTTGATGGTGGCAAATTAGACTACTAAAAGTCTGTGAACAATATCCAGATGCGTTTCGGGGAGAATCCCATCTTTCAATGGCCGAATAGGAATGCGAGTGGTCCTGGAAGTATGGTCTTATATAAAGTGCCATTTTAATTGGCATGTGGGCGTTAGAAACAAAAGGATAATATGGATCATGGATTCCTCAATGGGATTAGGAGTGGTATTAGTATCTAGTGACATATATAATTCCAGGACTGTGCATGACGTTACCCAATGCTATAATATAAAATATATGCAAGTTTAAAAATGTAATTACCAGCCAAGTCACTCAATTGTGCAGTAAATTAGTTTACCAGTAAAAGAGGGCATAAACCATATGTTGGAGAACAGGGTCCATTTGTGTATTGTGTGATCTTGTAAAGGAAAAAATGGAAAAAGCTTGTAAATGGTAAAGAAGCTATAGTGGTGTTGTAAATGGTATGACAGGAGTAAATCGTGAAATGAATGATACGGTACAATGAAAGTGAAAGTAAATGGAATAAAAATATATTTTTTTAAATGGAAGAATGATACGTTATATGATGCGTATTTCGTTATTTTTATTATATTTATTTATTTTTTTTTATTCTTCCATTTACTTTCACTTTCATTGTACCATATCATTCATTTCACGATTTACTCCTGTCATACCATTTACAACACCACTATGGTTTCTTTACCATTTACAAGCTTTTCCATATTTTCCTTTACAAGATCACACAATACACAACTCGAGCCTGTTCTCCAACATATGGTTTATGCCCTCTTTTACTGGCAAACTAATTTACTGCACAATTGAGTGACTTGGCTGGTAATTTCATTTTTAAACGTGCATATATTTTATATTATAGCATTGGGTAACGTCATGCACAGTCCTGGAATTATATATGTCACTAGATACTAATACCACTCCTAATCCCATTGAGGAATCAATGATCCATATTATCCTTTTGTTTCTAACGCCCACATGCCAATTAAAATGGCACCTTAAATAAGACCATACTTCCAGGACCACTCGCATTCCTATTCGGCCATTGAAAGATGGGATTCTCCCTGAAAAGCGTCTGGATATTGTTCACAGACTTTTAGTAGTCTAATTTGCCACCATCAACCACTGACAAGATACTTTTCCATTCACAAGTGCTGGAGTCCCTTGCCAAGCGGATCACTATTCAGCAAGATAAGTGCTCAGAATGAATTTGCCACTGCACGAGGACATGGCTGCTGTGAGCGCTGCGCATATCCCCGCTCCCACGATTCAACATCCTCGCTGCCGTGACTTTACTTATCAAGGGCCGGACACAGCTCCAAGCCATCTACCCACCGGACCAATGTTCCAGGAGAACAGATATCTCCACAACAGACGGGGCTATTCATAAGAAGATGGCAGCTACCTTCGCATTCAGGCCGGGTGCGCTGTGAGCATCAGCACCTCTGCCAACCTGCATTCTGTTATTTCCTGAACTTATTTGACTATACTCACTGTTCTACCATCTGACACTAAAGTTTTTATGGATATATCATCCTTTTTTTCTTTTTTTTACCAGCGCTGCAACTATTTTTCTGAATGCTAGTGGCAACTTTATATTTACTATAATATTACAATTGGTTATTACTATCTTCCATAACAATTCCATGCATGAACTGCTTTAACTTACTACCTAATATACCGTCTCTGTAGTAAGGGCCCTGCTCAGAGACTTGGGTTTATCTTAAAGGGGTACTCCGGTGTAAATTACTTCTATAAAAAAATCTTAATCCTTCAAGTACTTATTAGCTGCTGAATACTACAGAGGAATTTTTTTTCTTTTTGGAACACAGAGCTCTCTGCTGACATATCTGTCCATTTTAAGAACTGTCCAGAGTAGGAGAAAATCCCCATAGCAAAACATATGCTGCTCTGGACAATGTCAGCAGAGAGCACTGTGCTCGTGATTCAGCAGAGAGCTCTGTGTTCCAAAAAGAAAAGAATTTCCTATGTAGTATTCAGCAGCTAATAAGTACTGGGAGGATTAAGATGTTTTAATAGAAGTAATTTACAAATCTGTTTAACTTTCTGGCACCAGTTGATTTAAAAAAAAATAAAAAAATTTAAAAAAATTCCACCGGAGTACCCCTTTAAATATTTTATTGCTACCAGCTACATCTCTTCACATTTATTTCTCTTATGTATATACATACAGTATATACCTATCAATTGTCAACTGTGCCTTGAGGTCAGATTCTTTTATTTTTATTACATCCTTCTGTTAAAGACAGAAAACCCACAACGCTCCCTGAAATAACTTAAAACGGACACAAGGAAACATTAAAAAATAAATGCTGAAAATAAACTAATGAAAATCAGATGTTGCTTTTGAATTTTTGTTCAACAGAATAATTTTATTTTATTTATAAAAAATAAAAAATAAAAATAAAAAAATAATAATATTAAAACTGGCCTGGATTTCATTTTTTGTTGCACAAACTTTTTTGGCAGTCGCTGCAATCCAGCGATTTATGTAACTCTCAATGAGATTTCTGCACTTGTCTCCAGGTATCTTTGCCCACTCCTCATAAGATACTGCTCAGGCTGTCTCAGCTTGTCAGTTTCAAATTGTTTTAGGGAGCATTGAGATTTTTCTGTGGTTTAAAGGGGTACTCCCGTGCCCCAGCGATCTGAACATTTTGTTTAAAACGCTTTGAGCGGGTGGCTGTGACGTTACGGCCAAGCCCCTCGTGACATCCATTCATTTATATGGGAGGGGTCATAGACATGAATGGAGGGGGCATGGAGTCATGAGGGGCTTGGCCGTAACGACCACTACTGCCGGATTTGGGCATTTGTTTAGAATGCCGGGTGCTGCGGGAGATCGTAGGGGCCCCAGCGGCGGATAGGGGATAAGATGTCTAGCAGCGGAGTACCCCTTTAATGGAAGGGTACCAACTATTTTGGCCATGTCTGTAGTTCTTTATACACTGCACACACAGAGTAAAGGGGCCTACACTCCTCCTCTGTGTGTACAGTGTATAGAGACATAGAAGGGCAGGATCTCCTGTGTGTACAGTGTATACAGTGTATAGAGACATAGAAGGGCAGGATCTCCTCCTCTGTGTGTACAGTGTATAGAGACATAGAAGGGCAGGATCTCCTTCTCTGTGTGTACAGTGTATAGAGACATAGAAGGGCAGGATCTCCTCCTCTGTGTGTACAGTGTATAGAGATATAGAAGGGCAGGATCTCCTTCTCTGTGTGTACAGTGTATAGAGACATAGAAGGGCAGGATCTCCTCTGTGTACAGTGTATAGAGACATAGAAGGGCAGGATCTCCTCCTCTGTGTGTACAATGTATAGAGACATAGAAGGGCAGGATCTCCTGTGTCTGCCCAATGGGGGAAATTTATCAATGTTGGTGTAGGTAGAAGCGTTTTGTAGATTGTTTTGGTTGGTCTAAATTTGGTGCAATTGCACAAAATTTACCATACTTGTGCAAGGCACATGATAAATTTTGTGCAAAGTTCTAAACCTCCACACAGTTCTATTTGTACACCTGAGCTGCACCTCACAGGAAAAGTGGACACACGAATTTTGTTCTATTGCTTTGAGGCTCAGATTCCATTAAGATTTATTGTCCACCAGCAAAAACGCCAGAAACAGTCACAGCTTTTTCCTGCGTTTTGTCAGTTTTTCTTGCGTTTTTTGCTGGTGTGTGGAAACTTTGTGTGTGTGTCATTTTTGTACCCTGTGGCAATTTTTACACTGCCTTCAGGGTACCACTCCATGGGTCGGATGCTGAGTGACCGGCCCACAGAGTATAGGAGTGATGTATAGCATATACATATACAGGGTGCATAGCATCACTACCTACCACCGCCAGCTGTATAGTATACAGGGGTAAATAGTGTACCCATGTATTTTATACAGGAGCCCAGCAAGGAAAGAGTTAACCCACGGTGCTGCTGAGCAGTTCTGGGTCTGCACTATTATGTATATACCAGCTGTCTAAAGATTACTGAATATACAGGATACAGTAGGTACACGTCAACAATTGGAGGCTCCCTGTTTAGGAACACACTGCAGTATGGGCGCACTTCCCAGGGAGAGCACCAAAAATGTACTAACTTTTTTTTCCTTTTCTTTTAATTTCAAATACGTGAATGCGAAGGACTGATTCAGATTCGGTGGCTTGCGACGATGACCAGCATTTTTTTTTTTAAATTGGCAATAAAAGGGTTAGAGAGGGCTGTGGGGTAGTGTTTTTATAAATAATTTTTTTTTTCAATGTGTCAGGTTTATTTATAATTGAATTTTCAGGCCTATTAGCGGAAGCCATCTTGTAGACAGAATCCATTACTAAGCCGGGGCTTAGCATTAGCCCCAAAATCAGTTAGCGCTAACTCCCAATTATTACCCCGGCCAGATACCAACCAAGCAGCAAAAGCCTGAGTTTACTGATTCGCCTTTTAAACTAGCTAAAATAATAAATGAACTCCTAACACTTGCTGTTTATTAATAGCCAGAAAAACCACCCCCAATGATTATTGTTTAAGATCTAATTGAACACTGATCTGAACACACAAATGTGAACTTTGTCATCAATTTTCTTAGGATCAGAGCAGTGACCTACAAACCAGTGGAAAGACAAAGGCTTGCAGTTATCTCTACAAATATCCAGCTCAAACGGCTGTCCGGGCATGCTGGAAATTGTAGTTTTTCAACAGCTTGAGAAAATTAATTTGGAAAACACTACTGAAGTCATGCCAGCTGCTATACCGTCAGGACTGTAACAAAATAAAATCTACCCATAGAGGAAGGGTCCTGGTGAAAAGACGGCCTGTTGGTGCAGCGGCAGAAATCTTCATGTGTATAAGCCTTTAATAGATTTGTGTAGGTTTGCAAGGTTAGCACAGTATTACTGCTGGTCATTGCCTACTCGTGGGACTTAAAAAGGAGTACTCCGATCTCACCGCGGGGGTCCCGCCACTAGAGACCCCTGCAATCTTGTATTCGCCACCCACCTGTTTGAGCTGCACACCCCCAGCTCACAAACAGCCAGGTGGCAACCACGGGGCCGTAGTATCGTGACGTCACCCCCCCCCCCCCCCCACCGCTATGCAAGACTATGGGAGGGGAGACTTGCATAGCGGGGAGTGACGTCACGTGGGGGCGGAGGCGGAGTCGTGACGTCACAATGTCATGATACTCCGGCCCCGTGGACGCCACCCGGCTGTTTGTGAGCTGGCACCGCGGCGTGCAGCTCAAACACGTGGGTGGCACATACAAGATTGCGGGGGTCCCCAGAGGTGAGACATCTTATGCCCTATCCTTTGGATAGGGGATAAGATGTCTCAGGACTGGTGTACCCCTTTAACAATACTAAACCAGGAAGCAGCCCTCATTTCCCTCAATATATGTTGCTCTAAGATCAGCATTTACATGTTTTGTTTGGATGGAAATAAGTAAAATAGTTCCAGTTGAACCATTAAAAAAAGGACAAATGTACATATGTCTACACTGTATAGTTAACACACTGCTCTTCTTGTAACTAAAAAAATATATATATATATAAAAAAAAATCAATGTAAAAGTTTTCTACTTCTAAAGCCTTGGTTAAAGAAAAAAATACAAGATTAAAATGAGCTAAAGCTTTTTCCAGATCTTGTCTTTGATTTCAGCATAACCTTTTTTTTTTTTTTTTTTTTTTTATAAAATATCTTCTGCTTTACTGCCCTCTAGTGGTTGTAATTTAATCAAACATATTGGTTGAATATGTTCTACATCTAGTCCATTATAGCATATAGATTGCATGTAAATTCCAGGATATAACATAACATTTATATACCGAACAAGATGTTAGTAGAATTTAAAGGGGGACTCTGGTACATAGGGGATAAGCCCGGTTGCGATGGGTCCAACTGCTGGGACCCCCCCCCCCCCCCACGATCTCCTGCCCAGCACCCCGGCTCTCCTCATGCACGGAGCAGTGGTCTACAACCCCCTCTATGTATTCCTATGGGAGAGCCAGAGATACACAAATGCTGTATCTCCGGGGATAAGAACTTATGTACCGAAGTTCCCAGGGCAGGATTAACATAGCGGAGGATGGAGCTGCAGCTCCAGGCCCCTACATGAAAACAGGCCCAGTGGCACCCATAGGTGACTGCATAGGCTGCCCAGCGCCCACCCCGCTTTAGCCGCAAGCCCTTGATCACAGTGTCAATTGAAAAGAGGGGCGGCTGTGCGATCTCCGAAGCCAGCCCTCTTCTCTAATTTACGGTACTGGGTGAGGTCACCCGATCGACTCGTGCCCCACATTAGTATGTGTAGCTGGCTCCTCCACTGATGGAAAGAGCAGCCTTAGTGCCGCATTCATCTTCTGCGGCAGCCCGTGCCTGAAAAATGTTACTGTGGCTGAGCCTGAGGAGTCATTGGTGGTCATCAAGAGGTCTGACAGATCCAGAGTCTGCCCCAAAGAGGTACCACCCAGCATGAACTGACCCATTGAGTGCCATTTCTACCTATAATAGCTATAAGTTATAGGCAAATCTGTCTGATAGCTGAGTTATTAAAAGCAGATATGCCATTCATGAAAAAGCTAAGAAAATTGTCATCCGGCTTTTCCATGCTCCTGAATGCCATTTTTGCCTATAAAAGCATATCTGCCTATAACTTTGTATACTGAAGAAGCACACTAGAGTTTATGATTCCATACAAATATCAATTTTATTCCAATAAAAATCTATTAACACATTGTATAAAATATTACAGGCAGGAATTCCCATATAATGCGAAGCCAGAAAAAAGAGTAATTGTATGGATTATAATCTACGGTATGTGCAAGATAGGTACAATTTATAAAGTGCATGTCAACGATGGATTCTTTTTATCCTACCATTAATCTACTATTCACTCCTTTATAAATTACATAATGTTTATGAGCCTATAAAGGTCTCTGTAAGCTCACCTATAGTAATGGAGATAAGGCTATAGTGGACTGATAAACATATGCAACAATATTGTATTGTCCGACTTACAAAGTAATAAGTATCTTACCCATTATAGATCTGTGTCTGCTCTCCACCGCTACAGCTGTTTTGGCTCCTTCCTCAGGGGGCACACCGGTCATGATCTTGTAAAATTTTATAATCCTCCCAGTTCACTGCCCCCATCATGATAAATCACCCCCTGCCTTTATTTTTATTATTTGTCAGTTTTCTACCTGGGGCATTACCCAGCAGGCGTGACATCATCTGAAGCTATACAGGGGAGAACTTTGAACTCCTCTGAGCTGGGTGTGTCAGAGTGAGGTAGTGTGTGTGAGATGAGCTATGATTGGCTAAGGCTGCACACACCCCTCTCAGCATTTCCTGGGTAAATGTAAATGTGCTCTGGACAAGTAGGGAGACACCTAGTGGCAGCTTTTTTTTAAACACAAATAAAACATAGAAAACTTCATTTTTTTCTAAACAAAGTACATTAGAAAAAGTTTTTTTTTTTACCATAAGGAGTGCAATAGCAAAAATAAGTTTTAATGACAGTGCCTATTTAAAGCTTGTCCCAATCATTACTACTCTTTCAGTAAAAAAAAAAAAAAAAAAAAAAAAAAAAATCATGGCAATGTCAGAAAGAATTTGGAATACCCGATATGGTCTGAAAAAAAAAAAAAAAAAAAAAAAAAAAAAAATGGGCATGGTCTGTAATATCAAGGAAAAAAACAAAAACCCACAACTTATAAAAGTAAAAGCATGAGCCATAGTTGATCTGTGGTGGATCATGCAAAACATTCTTAGGGCACATTGACACGTATTTCTGCATATATAAAATGTCCCCTAAGTGTAAGAGTTCACTGCTGAAAATGTCCAGTATAAACATTACTCCTTACACACTTACCTCCTCTATCATAGTGTCCAAAGCTACGGAGATCTCTTCCTTAGTACAGCCACTGGATACCATGTTTCTTAACCTTAGACAATATTCCCTCATCTTCAAACAAAATAAATAAAATCACATTTCAAAAAATATAAGAAATTCTATTTTTATTTCAATGCCTACATACACATTCATTAACAACTAGGAGGAAACTGACAATTACCAGTTGTTAATGGAAACCTGTCAACAGATTTTACCATATATAAACGGGAGGATATGATGTTTGGAAGTGTCCCCCGCCAGCCCTGTAAGAAGTTCCCGGTGCAGGGAGCTATACTCGTCTAGTCCCACTGCTCTGGCTAGAATCACGCCCCCTCTGCACGATTGTCAGCCCTCGTCACTGCTCTGTTCCCTAAGCAGATGGGGCAGAGCGATGAGGCGGACCGTTGCTGGGCTGTCAATCACACTGAGGGGGCGTTATTACAGCACAAGAAGATGGGACTAGATGATTACAGCTCACCCGCCCAAGGGACTACTTACGGAGCCGGCAGGGGACACTTTCAAAACATCATATCCTGACCATCCGGGGATGGTTGCCAAACGTTATATATGGTAAAATCTGACTACAGGTTCTCATTAAACAGGACAATTAACGCAGAATATCTGCTTGGGGAATTCCACCTCAAATTAAAGCCCATAGACTTCTATGGGATTCTGCACTCCCATTCACACTTCGAATTTCCTCTTGCAGAATTCCGCTAATAGAAATTCAGAAGTGGGAATAGACCCTAAAACAGAATTATTATGCTGCAAAATTACTACATGGGGAATGGCAGTATATACTGAAACCAACAGCTGCCATTTCCGCTTTAAGAACATACAGTGTACAGAGAAACTCAGACTTTATTGTTATGGCACTAGAGTGAAGGAATTAACACCATGATATGTAAAATTAAAAAAAGAAAAAAAACCCTGACCAAAATGCTGAATGCACAAGTAGATTTTTATGCTTACCTTAAAATCTCTTTCTTGGAGGATCCATTGGGACACACACACAGACCGTGGGTATATGCTGCTGCCACTAGGAGGCTTGACACTAGGCAACAAAAGAAACTCTGCCCCTCCCAGTAGGATATACCCCGCCTACAGACTCTGATCTATCAGTTTAGTCCCAAAGCAGTAGGAGAGGACCGACAGGTAAAGAAAAACAGTAATTGTCTGAGAAAACAGCAGACAAAAATTTACCAAAATTAACGACACCAGAACAAATGGATAGGTGCTGTGTCCCCCAATGGATCCTCCGAGAAAGAGATTTTACAGGAAGCATAAAAATCTACTTTTCTTGTTCGGCTCCATTGGGGGACACAGAGTCCGTGTGACATACCAAAGTGGGGGGGAAAAAAACCTCAAGAAACTCAGGTGGAAGGCTGCAACACCTTGCGACCCAAACCAGTATCAGCGGTTGCAAAGGTATGCACCTGGTAAAATTTTGTAAATGTGTGCAAGGACGACCAGGTGGCCACCTTACAGATTTGCAAGGACGAAGCCCTATAGCGGAGAGCCCAGGAGGCCCCGAAGGAATGAGTGGAATGAGCTGAGACCCGGAAAGGAGGAGTCTTCCCCTTGCAGCAGTAAG